>NC_083697.1:12500000-15000000 GCF_033118175.1 Dama dama
GGATTTAAAAAATTATTTTCCATTAGTGTGCGTGCATGGTAAGCCACTTCAGTTGTGTCCGACTACTTGTGGATCTTACAGACCATAGCCCACCAGGCCCCTCGGTCCGTAGTATTCTCCTGGCCAGAATGCTGGAGTGGATTGCTATGCTCTCCACCAGGGGATCTTCCCGATCCAGGGACTGAACCTGTATCTTTCTCTTAAGTCTCCTGCATTGGCAGGCATTCTCCTTACCACTAGCACCACCTGGGAAGCCTTTCCATTAGTCTGCATGCATTATCATTGCACTACATGGTTTTGATTATAGAGGCTTTAGTACTACACATGTGTAATATATCACAGGTCTAGAAGTCTTTCTCCTTCCTAGCAACTGCTCTTCTTTCCTGCATTTTTATTCTTCTAAAAAAATTTCATAATTTGTTTGGCTGGTTCCAAAAATAAGGTTTTTACTGGAATATTGTTTAAATGATGTTTTTAGTGTTGAATCTTAACTAAAAACATGGTACGTTTCCATTCATAGCCTATCGACATTGTGTTCCCTTCATTAAGTCTATAGATTTTTCTTTCAGGAGTGATTTTATGCTTTTCCTCACATATGGTTGTAAATATATCAAGATTAAAACTAGGTATGAATTTATTGTTTTTAATAGTGAAGGTTTTCTCTTTTCTGAGAGCTCAGTTGGTAAAGAATCTTCTTGCAATGCAGGAGACCCCAGTTCGATTCCTGGGTCAGGAAGATCCCCTCGAGAAGGGACTGCTACCCACGTTAGTATTCTTGGGCTTCCCATGTGGCTCAGGTGGTAAAGAACTCACCTGCAATGTGGAAGACCTGGATTTGATCCCTGGGTTGGGAAGATCCCCTGGAGAAGGGAAAGGCTACCCGGGCCAGTATTCTGGCCTGGAGAATTCCCTGGACTGTATAGTCCATGGGGTCACAAAGAGTCGGACATGACAGAGCGACTTTCACTTTCACTTCACTTTCTCTTTCATCACATTTTCTAACTGGTGAATATTTCTATTTGTGAAGGTTATTGACTTTTTGTAAGTAGAATTTAAAACCTGTTACTTGACTAAATTATCTTAGTTTTCTAGTAGTTTTACACACATTTAAAAAATTATTTTACATATACATCTCTCATCTTCAAGTAACTATAGATTTTTTTTCTAACTGTGCTTTCCACTTCTTATAACTAATCACCTCATTTAGTCTAATTGCCCTCATTAAAAATTCCAACACAGTGTTAAATATTGAGGAGCTGAAAAGTATCCTAGTCCCTTCCTGTCTTTAGGATGAAAATTTTTAGTTTTCACCAAGAGAAAGATAATAACTTTGGCTGAAGGTATGTTTCTATATATGCATTTATTTTTAAATACCCATTGATAACTTAAAAAAAGTGAGATAATTCACGTACTGTAAAATCACCCACATAAAATATACAACTCACTGTTTTTAGTATATTCACAAAGTAAGAGATTTACCATCACCCTCTAATTCCAGTACATTTTCATCACTGTAAAAATAAATCTCATACCTTAACCCCATGCTTGGGGCTTCCCAGCTGGTGCGGTGATAAAGAATCCATGTTCCCCTGCAGGAAACACAGGTTCAATCCCCAGGTCGGGAAGATCCACTGGAGTAGGAAATGGCAACCTGCTCGAGTATTCTTGCCTGGGAAATCCCATGGAGAGAGGAGCCTAGCAGGCTGCAGTCCATGGGGTCACAAAGAGTCAGACACGACTGATCAGCTGAGCACACACATACAATCCCATACCCATCAGCAATCACTCCCCATTCCCCACACATGCTAGTCCCTGGCAACCATGACAACCTAGAACTAGTAAGCAATTATAGCAGTGTCTGAGAATATGAGGCAAATTTATAAAAATCAATTGTTCCTCTGTATATAAGCAATAATTTAAAAAATTAAATAAAATGACATTTATGATAGCACCAAAAATCAGGAAATAGGTATAAATATAACAAAACAGACACTGTATACATATTCAGAAAACTATAAAACTCTGATGAAAGTAATCAAAGCATTTTCAAATGGACAACTATTTTTTTGTTCATGGGTTGTAGACTAGACAGTGTCAAGATGTTAATTCTTTCAAATTTTGTATAAAAAATCAAGAAAATCTCAGAAAAGCCTTTGACTGTGTAGAGCACAACCAACTGTGGAAAGTTATGAAAGAGATGGGAATACCAGACCACCTGACCTGCCTTCTGAGAAATCTGTATGTGGGTCAAGAGATAGCAGTTAGAACTGGACATGGAACAACAGACCGGTTCTAAATAGGAAAAGGAGTACGTCAAGGCTGTATATTGTCACTCTGCTTATTTAACTTATATGCAGAGTCCATCATGAGAAACGCTGGGCTAGATGAAGCACAAGGTGGAATCAAGATTGCAGGGAGAAATGCCAATAACCTCAGATATGCAGATGACACCACCCTTATAGCAGAAAGTGAAGAGGAACTAAAAAGCCTCTTAATGAAAGCGAAAGAGGAGAGTGAAAAAGTTGGCTTAAAACTAAACATGTACCCTGATGTTCATCGCAGCACTGTTTATAATAGCCAGGACATGGAAGCAACCCAGATGTCCATCAGCAGATGATTGCATAAGGAAGCTGTGGTACATATACACAATGGAGTATTACTCAGCCATTAAAAAGAATTCATTTGAATCAGTTCTAATGAGATGGATGAAACTGGAGCCCATTATACAGAGTGAAGTAAGCCAGAAAGATAAAGACCAATACAGTATACTAACGCATATATATGGAATTTAAAAAGATGGTAACGATAACCTTATATGCAAAACAGAAAAAGGGACACAAATGTACAGAACATCTGTACACAGTTTTAGACTCTGTGGGAGAAGGCGAGGGTGGGATGTTCAGAGAGAACAGCATTGAAACAAGTATACTACCAAGGGTGAAACAGATCACCAGCCCAGGTGGGATGCATGAGACAAGTGCTCAGGGCTGGTGCACTGGGAAGACCCAGAGGGATGGGATGGGGAGGGAGGTGGGAGGGGGGATCGGGATGGGGAACACATGTAAATCCATGGCTGATTCATGTCAATGTATGGCAAAAACCACTACAATATTGTAAAGTAATTAGCCTCCAATGAATAAAAATAAATGGAAAAAAACCCCACAAAAACTAAACATTCATAAAACTAAGATCATGGCATCTGGTCCCATCACTTCATGGCAAATAGATGGGGAAACAGTGGAAACTGGCTGACTTTTCTCGAGCTCCAAAATCACTGCAAATGGTGATTGCAGCCGTGAAATTAAAAGATGCTTGCCCCTTGGAAGAAAAGCTATGACCAACATAAAGAGCATATTAAAAAGCAGAGACGTTACTTTGCCAACAAAGGCCCATCTACTCAAAGCTATGGTTTTTCCAGTGGTCAAGTATGGATTTGACAGTTGGACTATGAAGAAACCTGAGCACAGAAGAATTGATGCTTTTGAACTGTGGTGCTGGAGAAGACTCTTGAGAGTCCCTTGGACTGCAAGAAGATCCAACCAGTCCATCCTAAAGGAGATCAGTCCTGAATATTCATTGGAAGGACTGATGTTGAAGCTGAAACTCCAATACTTTGGCCACCTGACACGAAGAACTGACTCCTAGGAATAGACCCTGATGCTGGCAAAGATCAAAAGTGGGAGAAGAAGGGGACGACAGAGGATGAGATGGTTGGATGGCATCACCTTCTTGATGGACATGAATTTCAGCAAGCTTCAGGGGTTGGTGATGGACAGGGAATCCTGGCATGCTGGAGTCCATGGGGTAACAAAGAGTTAGTTGGACACGACTGAGAGGCTGACCTGCACTGAACTGAACAGACAATTTGGATAAAACATCCAAGGAGAACATTATATTCTTGCGGGGTTCTTCGGCTGGTACCATTACCCTACTCGGTCCAGTTCCAAGTTATCAACCCTTATTTAACAGTTTTGCTAAAAGTTTTTGATACTTGTTCATTCTTCATATGTCACTCTGATTTCATTTGAAACATAAAATGATCCAAGTATAACATCAAAGTATAACTGTAAATAATATCTAAACTTACAGGAATAGATAAAAGCAATCTACTGAAGATCAAAGAAATGAACTTATGATTTGACTCAGAACTACATTTTACTTGTGACTACCCTGTTGGGATGTATTTAATAACTGAAATCAAATTCAAATACTTATTGTAAAATATTATCTCAATGTAGAGTTATTATTGGTGATCTTTCAAAATGTATAAAATACTGAATCTTTATAGTGTACACCTGAAACTAGTACAGTGTTATATGTCCATTATACTGCAATAAAAGACAATATAAAGTGCCGGGAGCCGGCACACGAGATCCCACCCATGACAAGGTCATGAGGAGAAAGCCTGATGGGCAAGGCGGATCAGGGTTTCAGGGATTCCGAAAAGCTGCCCCCGGCGCTCACCTTAAAGATGATATCTGTCTTTCTGATGCTTGCTTCAATAGACTACTCCCTAATTTCTGTGACATAGGCAGAAGGCCTTCCCCAATCTCTTTCCAAATAAGAATCAATTTAGAACTTTAATCAATAAGTTTCCCAGGTGGTGGTATTTTATGAGATTATCCAGGGTGAAAGGAGTGTTTGTTTTAATTTAAACTCCTTTGCTGGTATTTTAGTTTGTTTGGCAAATGCGTTTATGCCCTTGGTACTAATATGCATGATTGCTTATAATACCCTAATCATAAAACAGCATAAAGAACCTGATCATATAAAGACCCTAATAGACATAGAGCCTTTTTTGGGGGTGAAGGAGTCCTATTAGAAAACATAAGAAAAATTATTCTAAAGGTGGTTATTGGGTTGATGTTTGCTTGCTGTGTTTTTGCTCTTAATGTGCTAAGGTTGTGTTATAGAAACCATCGTTAATATAGTTAAAGATCTAGAAAAATAAGAGCTTAGCCCTAGTGTGGTAACAATGAGATGGTTGCTAATTGTCAGCCAGGAGTGCTAGGCAGAGGCTGCCTCACCAAAGTCGCAGAGTCAGTGTGGGGTAAACTTAGATAAATTCAACTGACAACTTATGCAGAAGAACTGACTTTTATGTTAACAAGGTTATACTTCTACTATGTTGTGACATGCTGTACTGTTGCCCTATGAGACTGTAACTTTTCTGTTAAGATCACCACAGAAACAGAAAATAGGTTTACATTCACCTGACTCGCATAAAATGTTAATAGGCCCCAAGGCCAGAAGATAATGTGCAAACATTTATTATAGAAGAAGTATGCAGAAAACACCGTGGTTTCGTGAAGGACAAGCTGATGTAATGTTAAACTATCTTCCCCTTAGAAATGTACTAACTTAGGGCATAAAAGCTACGGTAAAAAATAAAGCATTGCCAGACTCTGCTGCACACCCCCAGTCTGGTGTTTCTCTCTCTCTCTCTCTCTCTCTCTCTCTCTCTCTCTCTCGCTCGCCGACGCCATTCATCCTGAGGGTAACCCCTGGATCTCGCCGGGGCTGGACCCTGGTAATAAAGAATCACTAAAGGGAACTGAAGTATAGTCTTTACTGAAGAAATGAGAAAGTAAAAGTCATGAGGACTCTAGCTGCCCCAGAATCAATGGGGGATGGCGACGAAGAAATTTTAATTGAGGGTCCCCAATCCCCACAAGAATCCCCACAAGTTTATTTTTCATCTTTCCTTTCTTAAAGACTACTGTTTCATTTTGGAAATTGTGTGTGGGTGTGGTGTCAGTGCTTTAGATGGCACCACAGTGCTGGCATTAAACATAAAAAGGGTTATTCTTGGTTATATTTGCAGCCACTGTGCTGAATAAACTTAATAATAATACTGACCGTGGAAGGCAGAATAATGGTCCCACAAAAATGTCAATATATTAATCCAAGAAATGTGTGAATATGTTACTTCATGTGGAAAAAGGGGTTTGAGCTGAGGACACTAAGGTTAAGTACCTTGATATGGAAAGATTATCCTGAATTTGGACTAGAGACCAGTGTAACCACATGAGTCCTTAACTGTGGAGACTGCATCCCAGCTGCAGAGGCCCAAAGAGAATGGCTGTGTGAGAGGAGTTCACTCACCACTGGTGACTTTGAAAAAGGTGCACGAGTGCCTCCAGGAACAAAGGCAGCAGGCCCCTCGATGCTGGAAAAGGTGTCAGATCTTTCCAAGTTGGGGTTTGACATAAAGCTGGGAACCCAAGTGTTACACCATCAAGGTGAGTTAAGCAGGAGCAGTGTGACCCTTCCTGACCCTCTTGGGTCTACAAGGCCAGTTTCTTTGTCACTGTAAAGAGTGGCGAGTGGAAAACAAAGCTTACTGAGAAAGTGCAATTCAAAGCTTAAGTTAGTTCCAATATAGACTTACAACACAAGTCCATGTTCCCTGGATGGTGCAGGCTTGGTTTAAATGGCCTTGAACTTGGGGCCTGCCATACACAATCATAAATTCTCCTTGGAGAAATCTACCCTCATCTTGACTTTCTTCTGCAGTCTCCTGCCTCTTCAATAAAGGAGCTTTGATTTTTCCAGCTACCTAGGTCAAAAATCTCAGTATCATCCTTGGCAATTTTGTCTCTCAGACCTCCCATCCAGCCTGTTCAGTTCAGTTCAGTCGCTCAGTCAGGTCTGACTCTTTGTGACTCCATGGACTGCAGCACGCCAGGCTTCCCTGTCCATCATCAACTCCTGGAGCTTGCTCAAACTCATGACCATCAGTTGATGATGCCACCCAACTATCTCATCCTCTGTCGTCCCTTTCTCCTCCCACCTTCAATCTTTCCAATACATCAGGGTCTTTTCCAATAAGTCAGTTCTTTGCATCAGGTGATCACAGTATTGGAGTTTCAGCTTTAGCATCAGTCCTTCCAATGAGTATTCAGGACTGATTTCCTTTAGGATGGACTGGTTGGATCTCCTTGCAGTCCAAGGGACTCTCAAGAGTCTTCTCCAACACCACAGTTCAAAAACATCAATTATTTGGCACTCAACTTTCTTCATAGTCCAACTCTCACATCCATACATGACTACTGGAAAAACCTTAGCTTTGCTAGATGTACCTTTGTTGGCAAAGTAATGTCTCTGCTTTTTATTTTATTTTATTTTATTTGTTATTCACAATTTTTATTTATTTATTTATTTTTCATTTATTTTTATTAGTTGGAGGCTAATTACTTTACAATATTGTAGTGGTTTTTCCCATACATTGACATGAATCAGCCGTGGATTTACATGTGTTTGCCATCCTGAACCCCCCTCCCACCTCCTTCCCCATGTCTCTGCTCTTTAATATGCTGTCTAGGCTGGTCATAGCTTTTCTTCCAAGGAGCAAATGTCTTTTAATTTAATGGCTGCAGTCACCATCTGCAGTGATTTTGGAGCCTAAAAAGATAAAGTCTCTCACTGTTTCCATTGTTTCCCCATCTATTTGCCATGAAGTGATGGGATCGGATGCCATGATCTTTGTTTTCTGAATGTTGAGTTTAAGCCAATTTTTTCACTCTCCTCTTTCACTTCCATCAAGAGCCTCTTTAGCTCTTTTTTGCTTTCTGCCATAAGGGTGGCCTCATCTGCGTATCTGAGGTTATTGATATTTCTCCCAGCAATCTTGATTCCAGCTTGTGCTTCATCCAGACCAGCATTTCATATGATATACTCTGCATATAAATTAAATAAGCAGGGTGACAATATACAAACTTGATGTACTCATTTCCTTATTTGGAAGGAGTCTATAGTTCCATGTCCAGTTCTAACTGTTGCTTCTTGACCTGCATACAGGTTTCTCAGAGGCTGGTAAGATGATCTGGTATTCCCATCTCTTTCAGAATTTTCCACAGTTTGTGGTGATCCACACAGTCAAAGGCTTTGGCATAGTCAATAAAGCAGAAATAGATGTTTTTCTGGAACTCTCTTGCTTTTTTGATGATCCAGCAGATGTTGGCAATTTGATCTGTGGTTCCTCTGTCTTTTCTAAATCCAGCTTGAACATCTGGAAGTTCATGGTTCATGTACTGTTGAAGACTGGCTTGGAGAATTTTGAGCACTACTTTCCTAACGTGTGAGATGAGTGCAATGGTGTGGTAGTTGGAGTATTCTTTGGCATTGCCTTTCTTTAGGATTGGAATGAAAACTGAACTTTTCCAGTCCTGTGGCCACTGCTGAGTTTTCCAAATTTCCTGGCATATCCACAACACTTTCACAGCATCTTCTTTTAGGATTTGAAATAGCTCAACTGGAATTCCATCATCTCCACTAGCTTTGTTCATAGTGATGATTCCTAACATCCCCTTGACTTAACATTCCAGGATGTCTGGCTGTAGGTGAGTGATCACACCATCGTGGTTATCTGAGTACTGAAGATATTTTTTTGTATAGTTTTTCTGTGTATTCTTGCCACCTCTTCATAATATCTTCTGCTTCTGTTAGGTCGATACCATTTCCGACCTTTATTGTGCCCATCTTTGCATGAAATGTTCACTTGGTATCGCTTATGTTCTTGAAGAGATCTCTAGTCTTTCCCATTCTATTGTTTTCTTCTATCTCTTTGCATTGCTCATTGAGGAAGACTTTCTTATTTCTCTGTGCTAGTCTTTGGAACGCTACATTCAAATGGGCATATCTTTCCTTTGCTCCTTTGCATTTAGCTTCTCTTCTTTTCTCAGCTATTTGTAAGGCCACCCAAAATGGATGGGTCATGGTGGAGAGTTCTGACAAAACGTGTCCACTGGAGAAGGCAATGGCAAACGACTTCAGTATTCTTGCCTTGACAACCCCATGAACAGTATGAAAATGCAAAAAGATATGACACCTACCAACCCCAGGTTGGTAGGTGCCCAATATGCTACTGGAGAAGAGTGGAGAAATAACACCAGAAAGAATGAAAAGATGGAGCCAAAATGAAAACAATGCCCAGTTGTGGATATGACTGGTGATCGAACTAAAGCCCGATGCTGTAAAAAGCAATATTGCATAGGGACCTAGAATGTTAGGTCCATGAATCAAGCAAATTGGAAGTGGTCAAACAGGACATGGCAAGAGTGAATGCCGACATTTTAGGAATCAGCAAACTAAAATGGACTGGGATGGGCGAATGTAATTCAGATGATCATTATATCTACTGTTGTGGGCAACAATCCCTTATATGAAATAGAGTAGCCATCATAGTCAACAAAAGAGTCCGAAATGCAGTACTTGGATGCAGTCTCAAAAATGACAGAACGATTTCTGTTTGTTTCCAAGGCAAACCACTCAATATCATAGTGATCCAAGTCTATGCCCCAACCACAAACACCAAAGAAGCTGAATTTGAACAGTTCTATGAAGACCTGAGACCTTATAGAACTGACACCCCAAAAAGATGGCCTTTTCATTATAGAGGACTGGAATGCAGAGTTAGGAAGTCAAGAGATACCTGGAGTAACAGGCAATTTTTCCATGGAATACAAAATGAAGCAGGACAAAGGCTAACAGTTTTGTTAAGAAAACTCACTGGTTTTAGGAAACACCCTCTTCCAACAACACAAGAGAAGACTCTACACACGGACATCACCAGATGGTCAATACTGAAATCAGATTGATTATATTCTTTCCAGCCAAAGATCAAGAGGCTGTACACAGTCAGCAAAAACAAGACCAGGATCTGACTGTGGCTCAGATCATGAATTATTTCAAAATTCAGACTTAAATTGAAGACAGTAGGGAAAAGCACTAGACCATTCAGCTATGACCTAAATCAAATCCCTTACAATTATACATGGAAGTGAGAAATAGATTCAAGGGATTAGATCTGATAGACAGAATGCCTAAAGAACCACAGGCAGAGGTTCGTGATATCAAGTCTGTTAGCAAATCCTATTTACCTTTCAGTACTCTACCCTCTCTCTGTTGGAATATTGAATCATCATCTCAGTGGTGTCCTTGCTTCTGTCTTTGTCTCCCTAGGAACTATTCTCCCTATAGCAGTCAGAGTAAGCCTATTAATATGTAAATCATGGAATTCCTCTGCTCAAAACATTTTATATGATTCTGACCTCACACACAAGAAAAGCAACAAGTCTTTGAAATGACCTCCAGGTTCTCAAACTTCTGCTCCCTTCCCTTTTCCACCTGCATATCCTGCCACTCTCCTCTGTATTCTGTGCAGCAGTTCTCCCGTTCACCGTGCAGGACACACGTGTTTATTGGCTCTTCTCTCACTGAAATGTAAGCTACATGAGCAAAGGGAGGGCTTCCCTGGTGGCACTAGTGGTAAGGAACCTGCCTGCCAATGCAGGAGACAGAGTGAGAATCAATCATTTGTCACATAGCAATTGCTAACCCATTAAATGCACGAAAGAATCAAAATAAATAATATTCCGAGGATAATAAATAGGTCAGAGGAAGAAAAATACTCAAGCATAGAAAGCAGGAGAAATACCATGAGTGAGAGCCAAGAGCAGTCATTTTTCCAGTAGTCATGTATAGATGTGAGGTTCGACTACAAAGAAAGCTGAGCGCCGAAGAATTGATGCTTTTGAGCTGTGGTGTTGGAGAAGACTCTTGAGAGTCCCTTGGACTGCAGGGAGATCCAACCAGTCCATCCTAAAGGAGATCAGTCCTGGGTGTTCATTGGAAGGACTGATGCTGAAGCTGAAACTCCAATACTTTGGCCACCTCATGCGAAGAGCTGACTCATTTGAAAAGACCCTGATATTGGGAAAGATTGAAGGCAGGAGGAGAAGGGGATGACAGAGGATGAGATGGTTGGATGGCATCACTGACTCAATGGACATGAGTTTGAGTAAGCTCTGGGAGTTGGCAATGGACAGGGAGGCCCGGTGTGCTGTGGTTCATGGGGTCTCAAAGAGTCGGACATGACTAAGCTACTAAACTGACTGAACTGAGAGCCAACAAAAACAAAAGATGCAGAAAGAGATCAACAAAGATTTTAGTGTGAAATTATCACAGAGATTATGTTTGTGTGCTACATTTAATTAAGAAATATGAGACATATCTGAACCTAGAAACTATAAAAGTAACTAAGCAGATATGAAATTAATTTCTTCAGATAAAAACACAATAAACTATAAATGATGTGTTTATTAGCATGCTAGATTCAGCTGAAGAGAAAACTAATGAAATATAAATCAAAAGCTATTTTCCAGAGCTCAGTAGCTCAACAGCTCAGTTTACTTCCGGGTTATTTACTAGTTTACTTCCCTGGTAGCTCAGTCGGTAAAGAACCTGCCTGCAGCGCAAGAGACCTGGGTTCAATCCGTGGGTCGGGAAGATCCCCTGGAGAAGGAACTGGCAACCCACTCCAGTAGTCTTGCCTAGAAAATCCTATGGATTGAGGAACCTAACGTGCTACCGTCCATGGGGTCATAACAGTGGAACAGGACAGTGCTAAACCACCACAGAGTCCAGCACAAAAAGAAAGATATGAGATAAGTGAAAAGAGGTTAAAAGACTCAAAGAATAAAGTGAGAAAATGTAGCATATATCTATCACAAGCAGGACAGGAAAGGGAAAATTTAGAGTCCTGTGCTGGGGGAATAATATTTCTTATTCTTGACAATAGCCATTCTAATGTTAATCTCTTTAAATTTGCATTCCATTGGGCCTAACTTTTTATTTTCTTTATTGCAAATTTTATTAATTTTTTATCTTAGTATTTAAAACACTCAATCTTTAATGCTTAATACTTAATGGCTTTAATTATCTTGTTAACTTGAATTTTATTATTTCATTTATTACTCATTTTTACTTAATTACTTAAAATATAAACTTTATATGACTTTAGAATTTCCCTTTCCTACTCTTTCATATCCTTGATGAGTTGTTTTTAGAACTGCCAATAGACAGACCTATTCACGAAGGTTGTGGTAAGAGGAATGCCAAACCACTCTCCAGGGGTTTGAGTATCTTCTTTTCTATGTATCTGTCCCTGCTGTCAGAATCTTCCTAATACTTATCCCAGGATTGTTAATGACAGGTTTCCCAAAACAGCTGCATGCTTGCCAATCTTCCACCTCAAGTGTCACATGATAGGTTTCATCTTTTAACTGACAGAGTCCAAGGCCCCAAATCTGTTATCCCTTGCCACAAGAAACACCCAACTGGTTGGTATTTGGAGAAAAGTCTGCTTAAAAAACATAACACCGTCTATAGAGAATGCAGCCAACAACCGTAATAGCCATGACACCATTCAACTTTGAGGGCTAGCATCAAACAACTGTTTTCATCCTGAGAAATACTTGGGTGAGGAGAGTAACTACAGTCAGAATCTTGGGTAGATAGGAGGTGGGCAGAAAGTTTGGGGGATGGCGGAGGCAGGTTCCTGGGTAACAGCAATGTGGCAGTACTTTTATCCAGTGCCAGGAATGGATGGGCAAACATCCGAGAAGGTAGGACACCGCAGGGGAGGGACTGAAGTCCTGGACTCTGGGCATGGCACCAAACAGGGCCTCTAGCATGCTGAATGAAACAGGAAGTCAGCTTCATCCTGGAGGGGAAGGAGACAGTCTTTCTTTGGAACACAGTAGAAGGTTTGTTAGCAGGGACAGGCTGAAAAGGAAGGGTGTTTGCTGCTAGGGTATTGATGTAGGCTGTACAGATTCTTTTAATTTCCCAACCAAAATCACATTTGTTTCTGGAGTCTAAAGGAAAAACAAGTGTCAATGTGGGGGCCTGGTGGCCCCACTAGAGAATGAGGAAGAATGTAAAGTCTGAGAGGTATGCAGGCTGAGCATCATTCCACTTTTTGCATCTTGCAATTTATAAAATCACTCTTCAGTCTAATTTTTCCCAAACAGGAAAGTGATCTGTGGATGTCACCAAAGACCGCCAGGATCCCTGTCACTACTAGTCTGTGGTATTACTCATTTCATTAAATTTGCTAGACTTACAGTAGGCATTTTAGATTGGTTCACAAATATCCTAGTATTTTCTGGTTGTTCAGCTGCTAAGCCGTGTCTGACTCTTTTACGACCCCAAGGACTATAACCCATCAGGCTCCTCTGTCCATGGGATTTTCCAGGCAAGAATACTGGAGTGGGTTGCTATTTCCTTCTCCAGGGGATCTTCCCGACCCAGGGACTGAACTTGAATCTCCTGCATTGGCATGTGGGTTCTTCACCACTGAACCACCAGCAATGCCTAGTCCTGGTATGAGTGGCCACCATTTCTATGCCTTGAAACAGCTCTCCAGTGTATGCACTAATTAAATCGCCTGTATGTGAATTGGGAAATGATGGTGTTCCTCTGTCTTGTCTAGTAATATTTCAAAAAATAAGCTCAAGAAATCAATCATAAATAGACATATATTTACCTTCCATCCAGTATTTAGAATTGTTTTGTTGTTGGAAGTACCCTTTGTTATTCCCAAGCTGGACAGGTGTCTCTCATGAGGTAATTATGAGACATCTCTCATGCAGGGAATTCAGTCGGGCAACTGTGAGGACCTTGTGAAGGGCATGAAAAAGAAAAAAACAAAAAACCAGAGAAACAGTTTCCTTTTCAACTTTACATTGAAAGTCAGGAATGCCAATGTTGTCACGGAAAGTATGTCACATCAGGGACACACAATTCTGATCAGGAGACAAATAACCATAATATCCAGGAGGAATGAGTTTCATCTGTTTAAAAAGCAATAACATTCAGACTGTGAGGAAACTTAGACTGAGTCCTATTTAACATTCTCCATCACTTTGCTGCACAGTGATGGCAATATTTCCCACATCAATTTGAAATTCACCTATGGAGCCTCAATTATGTTGTTGGGGTATTAATTTTAATCTTTAATTTCCCTTAGAATGTAATGTTCCTCATACTAAGAAAATTTCTAATTTATGATATTACAAAAATAAAAAAAAACAGAATCAACACTTGCTTCTTTTTTTAAAACCACATTTGGAATTGCTGTAAGACTATTTTTGCTGAAATACTTCTTACTTATCCAAATACATGGGCAAATGTGTGAATATGAAGGATGTGAAGGGATGTGAAGAATGAAAGTTCTGGTCATCATATACAAACAAAATTCCTGCTGGTCCTTATGAAATGGATGAAGATTAGTCTTTTTGGATGTTGGTTGTTCCTCTTCAGTCATGACTTCTGGCAGAGTGAAAGGAAGGAAGGAAGAGGTAATTCCACTTAGGTGTTTCTGCTTCCACACCTAACCTTCACACTCATTTTTTTCCCGTTGGATCCTTGGTCTCTGCTGCCAAGAATATAAATTTCACAACCACAGAAAACACAAATCCTGCTCTATAGTTCATTCAAACTTAATGGAAAAACATAAATGAAAGCTTTATTTTCTTACCCCAAACTTACTAACTTAAAAGTGACCAAGATACTAGGATCTGCGGGGAAAAAGGAGTGATGGAATGTGGAATAAGCATATAATATAAACAAAATAGAATAAAACTGGGAAATCTTAGGTATTTTTAAATTATTTATGAAATTCTTTCATTTTATTTTCCTTTTAAATTATGTATAGGGGTTTTGATCTGCTAAAGATTCAGAGAAAAAATTGTTGAAAATAATAGAAATTAACTTTGAACAACTACATTATCTTTTTCTCTCAAAGTAAAACTAACCTTACAGGCTATTTCTAATTACAAAACAACACTTATCCAAGATATATTTAGTTTGAGAACACTTCTGACGTCAGAAAGGCAGGGAGAAAAGTCAGTAAAAACTACTTATACTCCCCTTACCCCAATTTTTAACTATTGTTAGCATTTTGTATATATTTTTCCAGATTGTCTTCTATGTGCTCACATGTTTACTAAAAATAAGATCAGATTATAAATGCTCTCTCACAGTCTTATGTGTTCATGTGTGTGGACACTCAGTCATGTCCTACTCTTTGTGACCCAATGGATTGTAGTCTGCCAGGTTCCTCTGTCCATGGCATTTTCCAGGCTAGAACACTGGAGTGGGTTGCCATTTCCTACTCCAGGGGGTTGTCCTGATCCAGGGATAGAACCCATGTCTCTTGCATCTCCTACATTGGCAGGTGAACTCTTTACCACTGTGCAACCTAGGAGGCCTTGTGTGTTCATATTGTAACAAATAGTGATCATCTTTTCATTCAATGACTATAGAGTTACATTAACATTTTAAAGGCAGCAAAATATTAAGCATTGTAGATGTTCTATAAATTATTTAAATAATCACTAACTGGATGGATCTTTAGCTTGCTTCTTAGTATTTACTATATGTTGTTTGTTCGAAGTCATTATCGTATTATAAACTGCTTGGCTGAATACAAATAAACAGGTTTATCTATAAACTCAGAATAAATCAATGAAAATTATGACTATACTGGCAATCACAAATGTTAATTACATGAAGTTGTTAGTTCCAACAATTCACAATCATTTAATACTGCTTTGTAATTTATTCATCCACTCAAATAAATATTTGTTGAATATATGAACTACCAGGCCCAGCACAATGCACTGGAAATTCATGGATGAATAAGACAGTAGTAGTCTTGGTCTGAAGAGACTTAACATTCTACAAAGTGGAGACAGTCAATAAACATGTACATAAACAAGAGGGTTAGAGATTTGATAAATGCTTTGAATGAAGTGAAAAGGGTGGCATGATAGATTTTAATTGTAGAGGTTTACTAAACTAAGATGGCCAGGATCAAGTTCTTTGAGATGATATTTAGTTGTTACTTGAATATTAAAAGGGAACCAATCATTCGAAGAATGAGAAGAGAGGGAAGGAGAAAACAGCAAGCACAAAAGCTCTGTGTAGTAAAAAGTTTCGCATGGAATACAAAACGAAGAAGATCCAAATATAGCTGACGGGGACAAAGACGACGTGGCAGGACGTCAGTTTGTACCAGATGGCCTTCCTGACTGGCAGGGCCTTCTTTACGAAGCTGAAGTGCTGGATTTTATTGTAAGGACTAACAAAAATCTTGGGAGGATTTTAAGCAGGGCAGTTGATTTAATGTGAGTTAACTTTTCAAAGGGCCATCCACTTTACTCTAAGGGAAATTGATTATGGGGAGAAGCAAAGAAACTGACAGAGTATACAGGAGGGCATTTTAACAGTACAGGTCCAGAGAAAATCATAAATTGAAAACATTCCCTGGTGGCTCAGACAGTAAAGAATCCGCCTGCAATGAGGGAGACCCGGGTTCAATCCCTGGGTTGGGAAGATCCCCTGGAAAAGGGAATGGCTACCCACTCCAGTATTCTTTCCTGGAGAATTCCATGGACAGAGGAGCCTGGTGGGCTACAGTCCATGCGGTCGGTCACAAAGAGGCAGACACAACTGAGCAATTTTCACCTTCAGTGTTCATAGCAGCACTGTTTACAATAGCCAAGACATGGAAGAAACCTGTGTCCACTGACCGATGAATAGATAAGGAAGATGTGGGATGGTATAATAGCACAATAATAACATATAATGGAATAGTACTCGGCATAAAAAGAATGAAACGACGCCATTTGCAGCTACGTGGATGGACCCAAAGATTATCATACTGAGTACAGTTAAGTCAGACAAAGGTAAATATCATATGATACCATTTATATGTGGAATCTAAAAAGCAATGATACAAATGAACTTATATACAAAACAGAAATAGATCCACAGACATAAAAACAAACTTATGCTTACCAAAAGGGAAGACATGGGTAGGCATAAACTGGAGTCTGGGATTAAAATAACCAACGAGTACCTGCTAGATAGCACAAGGAACTATACTCAGTACCTTATAATGACCTATAAGGGAAAAGAATCTGAATATGTCTGTGTGTGTATAAACCGAATCACTTTGCTATACACATGAAAATAACATAATATTGTAAACCAACTATATTTCAATTTAAAAAAGAAAATTATGCAAAAAAAAAAAAAACAAACAAAACCAAAAAACCCAATACAAGATACTTTGGAGAAGTGTGGGCAAAACATATAGATGCAGTAGTCATTTTAAGATATGTTTTAGCAGTAGAAAAACAAAAATTGCTGACCAATTAGACATGAGAGATTAGAAAAACATAGGAAAAATTATTCATATGCTTTCATTTCAGCAGTTGGGCACATAATTAATTGAGAAGAGAGAGGCTGGGGAAAGAGCACATTTTGAGGCTACAGTTAATTGGGATCCAACAGTCAAGATTTCATGGACAGATTAAAATGGAGACAAAGCTCAAATGGTTTAAATTTAGATGACATTTAGTGGCAAAACGGAAGAGATCTCCTATGGCAAGAATGTACGGCAAGAAGAAATCTCAGGAACCAACCAAGGGGCATTTCAAAATTTAGCAAGAAGACTGAGAAACAGGAGACTGCAAAGAGATCTCGAGTGGTAAGTGATACAGAGGAACGCCATGGAGTGCGGTATCGTGGAAGTCAAGGGAGGAGAGGTTCAAGCTGGAAGCGTGTGGTCAACAGTCATAGCGGAGGCTGAGAGAGATGAGGGCAGGTTCGTGTTTATAGATGTGGCAGCAAAATTAGGCTCACTATGAAAATAAATCTGATGCAGTTGAAGAGTGAAAGGAAAACTTCTTCTGGCATTAGAGTAGAATAAATATAAGGAAAACTCCCTCCTAATATAGCACATATGAAAACTATGTGCAACATATTTGAATAAGATGATGAAGAAAAGACAACACCTATTTAATGCATGGCTGAGTGATGGGAAGCAAGGCTATTTCTCAATGGCCAGAAATTATAAGGTAAAAGAGGAAGTTGGTCTGCGGTATTTACCAACCCTGAGAACTCAAGTGTCCCAAATGCAATTTCATTAATTTTTCTTCTATTATTTTGTGGACTGAGACCTTTATATTTTTATTTTTTTTTGTCAGATACTGTGGTGCATCCCACATTGTCCCCTGAGCTCTGGTGAGATCACTTTCTATATCAGATCCCCATGCTCATCAATCCAAATCATATTTAGGAAAGCACTATCACCCCTCTAACACATGCAGATTTTTGAAGTGAATAACCATAGGGGGATGTGGACAATCTGGTGAATATTAAAACAAAACAGAAGTAGTCCAGAGGTTAAAAATAAGTCTACTGCAATCAATAAGTAAAAACTGTATCTCTAAATGATCAAAAACACCAACATGGATGTAAAATTCTACAATAATTAGCAAACCAAATCCAGAAATGTATATAAGAGATAATGTTGTTAGCACACTGTGTTTATTTCAGGTACTCAAAATTGCTAAAGCTAGTATATCTGTTAATAAAATTCATTGCAGAGACATATTAAAAGAAAAATTTATATAAACATTTCAATAGATAGAGGGAAAAAATTAGTTAAGATTCAACTTAAAATTCTACTTCTTGAGTTTTAGCCAAGCCCATAGGCTGCCAGCTAAAGACTGCATTTTCCAGTGTTACTTGTAGTGACCATATGACTAAGTTCTTACCAAGTGGTGTGAGTAACTTCTGGGATGTGCCCTTGCGATGAACGAGGTTTCCACTCCTCACTGTCCTCTTCTAGCTTCTGTGCTATCCAGACCTCCCATATCCCCCACTTATTCTTAGTTCACCATAAAAGTAGGCCCACTCCAGGTATTGTTGTTGTTGTATGGTCGCTAAAGTGATCATGTGTTGCACTCTTTGTGACCCCATGAACTGCAGCACCCCAGGTTCCTATGTCCTCCATTGTCTCTGGAGTTTGCTCATATTCATGTCCATTGATTTGGTGATGCTATCTAAGCATCTTACCCTCTGCCACCCTCTCCACCCCCTTCTCTTTTTGCCTTCAATCTTTCCCAGCATTTGGGTCTTTTCAAATGAACTGGCTCTTCGCATGAGGTGGCCAAAGAAATGTAGCTTCAGCATCAGTCCTTCCAATGAATATTCAGAGTTGATTTACTTTAGGATTGACTGGTTTGATCTCCTTGCAGTCCAAGGGATTCTCAAGAGTCTTCTGCAGCACCACAGTTTGAAAGCATCAATTCTTTGGTGCTCAGCCTTCTTTATGGTCCAACTCCTAAATCTGTACATGACTACTAGAAAAAGGAATATCTCTTAATTTTTTATTTTATATTATCATTATGAGTGTTCTTTGTGCTAATAAATTCTAAGCTTCCTGAAACAGGCAGTTTTACTTCTTCATCTTTATATTCTTTAAGAATGTGACATAAAATTTAGTTCACAGATAGTATTTTTAAATATATATGTAATTGTCTTCAACTTTTTTCACTTATTCCTGCTGCTAGCTAAACGTGCTGCTGTTTAATTGATGCAAATTCTTACTAAGCTAAAAAATTAAGTACAATTTTGAAAATCTGAGTCCATTTAAATCCTCATGTTACACTTAATTGCAGAAATTTAATAACCATTTGTCTCCCAGTGGAAGAGAAACAGCCTAAATCCCATGGAAGCCAGAGCTAGAATGCCAAGAGTTGAGTTTTTTTGCTGAGTTTTCCTATACTCAACTACTATATTCTTATAACACATAACAGGCAGACAGTTTTCATTTCTTGGAACATTCCTAGAATAAATTATATAGAGATCTCACACTGATTTCAAGCTAGGCTTCAGCAGTATGTGAATTGAGAACTTCCAGATGTACAAACTGGATTTTGAAAAGGCAGAGGAACCAGAGATCAAGTTGCCAGCATCTGTTGGATCATAGAGAAAGTAAATGATTCCCAGAAAAACATCTACTACTGCTTCACTGGCTAAGCTAAAGTCTTTGAATGTGTGGATCACAACAAACTGTGGAAAATTCTTAAAGAGATGGAAATACCAGACCTCTTTACCTCCATTCTGAGAAATCTGTATGCATATCAACAGGCAACAGTTAGAACTGGATATGGAACAATGGACTGGTTCCAAATTGGGAAAGAAGTACGTCAAGGCTGTATATGGTCTCCCTGCTTGTTTAACTTCTGTGCAGAGGACATCATGCTGAATGCTGGGCTGGATGAAGCACAAGCTGGAGTCAAAATTTCTGGGAGAAACATCAACAATCTCAGATATGCAGGTGATGCCACTCGAATGGCAGAAAGCAAAGAGGAACTAAAAAGCGTCTTGATGAGGGTGATGGAGGAGAGTGAAAAAGTTGGCTTAAAACTCAATATTCCAAAACCGAAGATCATGGCATCCAGTCCCATCACTTCATGGCAAATAGATGGGGAAACAATGGAAACAGTGACAGACTTTATTTTCTTGGGCTCCAAAATCCCTACAGATGGTGACTGCAGCCATGAAATTAAAAGACACTTGCTTCTTGGAAGAAAAACTATGACAAACCTAGATGGTGTACAAAAAAGCAGAGACATCACTTTGCCAACAAAGGTCCATCTAGTCAAAGCTAGGGTTTTTCCAGGAGTCATATATGGATATGAGATTTGGATCATAATGAAGATTGAGCACTGAAGAATTGATGCTTTCGAGCTGTGATGCTGGAAAAGACACTTGAGAATTCCTTGGACAGCAAGGAAATCAAATCAATCAATCCTTAAGGAATTCAAACCAGTCAATCCCTAAGGAAATCAACTTTGCACATTCACTGAAAGGACTGATGCTGAAGCTCCAATTCTTTGGCCACCTGATGCAAAGAGCCAACTCTTTGGAAAAGACCCAGATGCTGGGAAAGGCAGAGGGTAGGAAGAGAAGGGGGTGACGGAGCACAAGATGGTTGGTTGGTATCCCCAACTCAATGGATATGAGTTGAGCAAACTCTGGGAGATGTGAAGGACAGGGAAGTCTGGTGTGCTGCAGTCCATGGGGGTCACAGAGAGTTGCATGTGACTTAACGACTGAACAACAACATCATATTAGTATAAGTTTTCAAAAATGTTTTGGAATTTACAGAATATAAAAAGATGAGATGCTTTTCTATTTCTAGAATCAATATGCAACAATTATTTATTGGGTAGGAATTTTAGTGATAAAACTTTCAATAATTTTTAAGAGCTTCCCAGGTGGCTCAGCAGTAAAGAATCCATCTGCCAACACAGGAACTGCAGGAGACAAGAGTTTGATCCCTGGGTCAGGAAGACTCCCTGGAGAAGGAAATGGCAGCCCACTCCTGTATTCCTGTTGGGATAATCCCACGAACAAAGGAGCCTGATGGGCTACAGTCCAGGCTCTCTAAACCTGAGTTCTTCATTTATGAAAGGATTTTGAACTAGACGATTGCTAAGATCCTCTTAGTTATAAAAGCTTATTTTGTTTTAAAAACTATATTGTTATTGAAAAATATTTGTGAAAAAGTATTATGCTGGGTCTCTTTAAAATACAGTTACCATTAGAGCCATCTGGGCCAGCATCTTTAACAGAACAAACATGAATCAGTGAACCTGAGTTTGAATGGGACTTCACCATGTGGTAATGTATTAGATTTTGCCAGAGTGGAAAGCAGAGAATGAATGAGGTAGAGATGGATAGATTAAAACTTCATTGCAGAAATTTCAGTATTGAAAAAAGATAGCCATGAGAATAAAAAGTACATGCAGTGAATGAGTCAATACAAGTTAACAAATATTTATTATACACCTATAGTAAATCATTAGAAAAGTCAATCTTTCCCCTGATGCTGAGAAAGACTGAAGTCAGGAAATGGGGATGACAGAGGATGAGGTGGTTGGATGGCATCACTGACTCGATGGACATTAGTTTGAGCAATCTCCCGGAGATGGTGAAGGGCAGTGAAGCCTGGTGTTCTGCAGTCCGTGGGGTTGCAGAGAGTTGGACACCACTGGGCGACTGAACAACAAGTCATGTACTTGGGTTACATCAGTGAGCAAACAAAGATCCCTGTTCTCATGGAGCTACGTACAAGTGGGATGATGTTTTCACTTTTTGGAAGACCTCAGTCAGATGAGTCACGTGAGGAAGATGAAGAAGTAGCAGGTACCAACAATGAGGAATTGGTTCTCGAATTTATTTGAGCAGGAGAGATAGTTGTAATAGAAATGGCACAAGAATTAAGATACAAGGTCACATGGGATGATGTGCCTATGCTGTGTCCTTGTGTGGAACTTTGCGGAGCATGGAAACTTTCATAACAGCTATGAGCCTAATAGGTTGTGTGTGATTTATGGAAAATAGAAAAGTTTGCAATGCTGGGTCTGATGAATGTTCCAGGTAGTGATCCATTTTCCCTCCTACCCTGCTAACCAGCAGCCTCCTTAAGGTACTACCTGTATCTCTGATACCGGTGGGCCACCAACATTTGTGAGAGGGTCTTATACACCCTCATTTACTCATTTGCTACCAGACATTGTAAGGGATATTTTAACATGGCACATACTTTGTGCTAAAGCAAGGTTATAAAAAGAGAATCTATCAGTGCATGGTATGTTCCTTAAGCCCACCTTGTGTGTGTCACGTTCTGGGGTAGTTTGTTTCCTCCTGCAGCAAACATGGACAGACAGACTCTGCATCTAGCAAACAAAAATAATAGAGACAGAAGTGAAGGAAGGGACGTGCCCCACCACACTTCAACCCTCTCACCCAGCTGGGCGGGGGCTGGAGTTTGCTCCCTGCCTTCTTCCTCTGTATCTGGCGGTGAGTCACTGAGTCAGGGTCACAGGCGGCTCTGTCTCTGTCTTCTGGGCCAGAGGAAGGTTCAGTAGGTTATTTTCCACATGGCACTACTTAGCATCATGTAGCCAGATAGTGTTTCAATCCAAAGGCATCCAGAGATGTCTATGAGGAAACATACAGTCTAGGAATTATGTAAACGAAATGTACAAGACTTTAGCCTTAAAATGAAGTAGACTGGGAATTTCAATACATCTTAGCTCAGGCTCTCTTAACTATTTCATGCAATCCATTTATTTAAAAAACATGATTTTGGTTAATGTATCACTGGAATAGTTTTATGTGTATCCATATTCAGTCCTATTTCTTTCTGAATTAATTATTCTTGTTAGGTTGCAGGGAGGGGAGGCAGTCCCAAACTGTCCTCAGGTGTAAAGGATACATTCCTGATTCCTGGCTTTGGTGGTTTTTTTTTTTTTTTTTTTTTTTGTCTTGTTCCCTTTCCAACAAGTCCTGGCACTGAAACTCTGTGAGACTTCCCAATTCAGTTTAGTTTGGGGCCTTTCCTGTTCTGAAATTGCCAGATATTGTTGTCTGACACATCTTTGAACCTGAACTGGGCCAGAAAATGAGGGCCCTGGAATGAGCGTCTGAGTGAAAGAACTGACCCCATGCAAACTGGCTGGGAGTCCACGTGGCAAAGTCTCAACAGCCTCACGCGGCCCAGCTGGGTACTTTCTGCCAGCGTGTCCTCTTGTGATACAAGCTCAAAACAAATTTTAAGCAGATATTTTGAATGAAAAATGGCCTCAGTAATTTCATAAAACAAAGTATCAATGACATAAACTTCTCACATTTACTCGCACCTGGTATCTTTTAAGTATATTTATGTACACATTTCTATGTGCTCCCAGAGCACTTGTACATTGTGGATTCATGCCTGAACACTGGGGGTTTGCCTGGTTCTATTTGTGTGTATGCAAGAAGCATCAGAAGTTAGACACAATTTGAATATACTCAAGACAAAAAATCATACACGCAATAAAATGGAAATTAGAAGAATCAGAAGGCATGGCTTCTGCTAAAATTATCATAAACATTATTAGCAACTTTAATTTAGGAGCTATACCTTCTTATGTCCATGGTGTACCTATCAGGCCAGGTCAGGCCAGGATCAGCTACAAGGGGCCCCACACTTGTTTAGGAAGCCTAGATATGGTCCACAAAGGACTCTTAGATACGGTTGGCAGATTGTGTTGCTCTGCACTTCCAACAAACCTGAGGGGAGTCAGTCATATCTGCAGACGGGTAGCTGAGAGAGAACAGTGGATTGGGCTTAGCTGAGCACACTTAGCATCTTCTCTTAAATTTATCAAACAGATAAATCATTCTTTCTCTCTTGAAGAGAAATGAATAAAGAGGTAAGGAGAAGCTAGATGGATTCCTTTTACTTTTCCCTCCCAGAGAGGTGGTGGCTTAGTCACTAAGTCGTGTCCGACTCTTGTGACCCCATGGACTGTAGCCTACTGGGCTCCTCTGTCTACGGCATTCTCCAGGCAAGAATACTGGAGTGGGTTGCCATTTCCTTCTCCAGGGGATCTTCCCGACCCAGGAATCGAAACTGGGTCTCCTGCATTGCAGGCAGATTCTTTACCAACTGCAAATTTTCCTCTTTTATATAAACAGGAGGAATGGTAAATACATAACCTACATTACTTTAGCAACCATATTTGTTTGGTAACTATGTAGACTTGCTTACATTAGCTGAGGTTATTTTGCTACATGGTCATTAGTTCTATTAGTCAGCTTCAATAAATATGTTTGAATTTTTATTCTGAGTCACTGCAAGAATCTAGATTCAGTTACTAACTTTGTAAAGTATTATTTATAGTCAAGTCATATACTAGCCACATGATGTAGCAGCATAGATGGCCATTCAATACAATCTCATCCACCATTTCGTTGTTTCTAGAAATTCCACCAAGAAAACCTATTCTTTATTTTTTTTAACAATACTACTCTTTTGCTCAGGAAATTTATTTTAATTGCTAACAAACTTTGTAAAACTCCACAGTAGGATTTAGCGTACAGTGTTAATCAATATATTTCATCAGTGTCTCAAGTGAGTGAAATGTTACAAAATAGTAGTATTTCTCAGATGACAAATTATTCTCCTTCAAAATAAGACTATGAGGCAAAGCTGTCTTATAAACTTGAAAATCACTATTTCATTGTGCATACACAATTAATTAAAACCCATTGTGACATTGCTGGGGCATAAAAATAACATGTTTAATAATTTTCCAAAGCTGCAAAGAGTGCTGTATTCTTATATTACTTATAAAACATAGTGTACTATAATTAGATAATATGAATATAAATGAAATTAAGCAAAAACAGGAAAAAAGTCAAGGCAAAATTTTGATATAGCTTCAGAATTCTTTTCCTAATTAAAATTGCTGGTCCCAAGCAAGCATATGCAACCATTTATTAACATCATGCCATGATGTAATGTCTATTTCCTATATTTGATTCAGTGCACTTGTGTTTTTAATGTTATTTTTATTGCTATGGCTAAGAGGCAAAGTCTACTGAATGCTCTAGGCAAACTCCAGTTGTTGTTTTTTTTTTCTTCTTCTCAGGGTTTCTTCATATATTTTATTCATAAAATACAAGGATTTTTCATATTAGTATGCACTAGAAATATTTGACTACCAGTTTATATTACCTTTCTCTGATAGTGAGCTATTGATATAAGAAGTGTAACAGAAAAAGTTTAGTTTCAAATAAACTTTGGCACTGGCTGAGGCCTGAAGCCTAATGTCAGAGAAATGGTAGGGATGGTTATCATGAAGAATTTAAGAGCTGAGGCCAAGCATACTTAAAAGAAATCAGAAAGGTGATTCTTACTGACCATAGATAATAAAAAGTAATATTTATTGAGAATATACAGAATGCCATGCACTGTTCCAACATGTTATCAATGTTTAACCATTTTATTTGCATAAGAACATTTTAAGGTAGCAACTAATATTAACTAATCCCATTTATATATGGAAAAAAATGGAGATTCCAAGAGATGTTTCCCAGACTCCCTTAGTATATGGTGAAGTTAAGATTCAAATACCAGCAGTGTGACTAAAAGAAAAGAAAGAAGTCAAGGAGGGAAGCAGGGAGGGAGAGGAGAAGGGAGTAAAAAAAGAAAAGGGAAGAAAATGAAATTAAGGACATAGGTTGGGAAAAGAGAAGAAAGACATTTGCACATTACATGATCCTACTAGTAAAATTCCCAAGAAATTAAAAAAAAAAAAAAAGAAGCAACTACTAGCAAGTTGCAGAATACATGATCTACACAAAATATACTTATTTTTCTATTTTCTAGTAATGAAAAATCTAAAAATAAAATTAAGAAAACAATTCCATTCATAATAGCATCAAAAAGAATTTGGGGGTAAACTTTAAAAAATAAGTGCAACTGAAAACAATACACTTTTACACTGAAAATAAAACACTGCTAGAATAAGTTAAACAAGATCTAAATAGGTGGAGAAATAATATGTATTCACTGAATTAGAGTACTCAGTATTACCAAGGTGTCAACTGTACCAAAATTAATACATGAATTGAGTGCAATTCCTATCAAATTGCTAGCAGGCATTATGTTTGTTCTCAAAATGAACAAATTAATCCTAATATGCTTGGAAAATGAAGGGCACCACCCCACACTGGTCAGAATGGCCATCATTAAAATGTCTACAAATGAACTTACAAAATAGTAGAGTCCCAGATGTAGAAAAGAAATTCATGGTTACCAGGGGATGAGGAGGGGAGGGATAAGATGGGAGACTGGGACTGACATATGCACATTACAGTATATAAAACAACTAACTAATAAGAACCTGCTGGATAGCACAGTGACCTCTACTCAATACCCTGTAATGGTCTATATCAGAAAAGAAAATAAAAAGAGTGGACACATGTATATGTATAGCTGATTCACTTTGTTGTACACCTGAAACTAACACAACATTGTAAATCAACTGTACTCTAATAAAAATTTCTTTTAAAGTCTACAAATAACAAATGCTGGAGAGGGTGTGGAGAAAAGGGAACCTTCATCCATTGTTGGTAGGAACGTAAATTGGTACAGCCACTATGGAGAAAGGTACTGAGATTCTTCAAAAAACTAACAGTAGAGTTGCCATATGACCAGAAGTCAGACTCCTGGGCATGTATCTGGACAAAAATATAATTTAAAAAGATACATGCACCAATGTTCACTGCAGCACTATTTACAACAGCCAAAACATGGAAACAATCTAAATGTCCATTGATAAATGAATAAGGAAATTGTGTATACACATGTACACACACAATGGAATATTCCTCAGCCATAAAAAAACTGAAATAATGCCATTTGCAGCTACATGGAAGGACCTAGAGATGAACATACTTAGCAAAGGAATTCAGAATGAGAAAGACAAATGCCATATGATATCATTATATGTAGAATTTAAAAAAATAACACAAATGAACTTATCTGCAAAATACAAACAGATTCACAGACATAGAGAACAGACTTGTGGTTTGCTGTACTCTAGAAACTAATACAACGTTATAAATCAAGTATGTTTTGATAAAAACACTTAAAATTTTTCAAAATAAAAATAAAAATTGTTTTTCTATGTTGGATATTGAATTGGCCTAGCTCTGTTGAAAAGATTACTCCATTCTGTATCTAAAATTACTTCAAAATAAAAAAGAAGATAACCAGATATTCTTTAAGATTTTCAGACTTGTTTCTCCTTAGATGCGTGAGGCCAGGCACTGTGGGGTATGTTCATGTGTGAACATACTCTCTGCCCCTGCTATGCTAGGGAGTTGCCATAGTGACTTTAAGCAGAGAACTGTTGCAGCGAGTTTATAAGCTGCTGGGAGAGGGAGAAGGGGGCATGGTTGCTGTGGGAGACAGCAAATGATTACAGGAACAGGTCTGCATACGTGAGACCGGTGGCTCCGATGAAGAAGGGAAAGGTTTGTTACTGGATAGCAGCGCACAGTTCCCTGTGCCGGTGTAATGGAAGGAAGGGGATGCAGGGGCATCAGAAGATACGGGGCTGCCAGAATGAGGTCATTCTTTTTTGCTAACTTTTTATTTAGTGAAAGAGGAGGCAAGGTAATTAGCTCTAAGTGGATTGATGACTTGAGAGGAAAGGTGTGGATGTGTCTTTCTGGACAATGAAACAGTCAACTGACTATGGAAATTTAGGAAAATTGCTCAGCCCTGGTGAATTCCTTAAAGTTTGCTGTCATAAATTTAAAGCACACCCAGTGAGCACAATATAATGCTCATGAAGCTGATGGGATTTGTGTAACTAGGTCTGCTGTTTTGCCACTCCAGTGTGATGGAGAGGAAAGAGAGCAAAGGAATTGAGGATGTGTGTAAGGAGTGGTCATTATGATGGTTATGAAACCCAAGTTCAATAATATGACATTCATAGAGTGAAAAATTGTCCTACTGTAATGACCTAGAAATTCTGGAGGAGAAACAACAAGCACTTTTAAAATGCAAAACTGTGCTCAGAAGATGATTAGACAATCCACAGAGGCCAAAAGTGAAAAGTGAGCTGAAACTAGAATTGTAAGATAGCATGAAACTAGGGTATACTGTGGATATTTCAAACCTGAGGCCTTAAGTTTCAATGACCATATTTGGGAAGGAAAGATAAATCACTGTAGGGATTGAAAATTAGACCACCACCTGAAGACGGAAGCTTTCAGAGGCTACATCCTCAGTGAAAGGGTCAACCGGCATGGATAAATAGATGAATTTAAAATACAAGTTCTTCTTGTATTAGAAAAAATGTATAATAATCACTCAATATCAAGGGTAACATAAATATATTTTTAGGTCAACAAAACCAGAGATGTTTACCATTTACTTCAAGAAAACATACCCCCCCCCCCAAATATAAAACACTAGAAAAAGGGTGAAAAAATAAAATGGAAGGTAAATAAAGAAAAACAGCTGAATATACCAAAAATAATAACATGCGCAGCTGGGGCAGTTAAAATAGGATACAATCAAAATATTAAAAAGCAACAACAGAAATAGTAAAGGAAGGTGACTGGAATTAAATGACTTTTATTTTTTAGAGACTTTGAAAAATTTAAATCTTACTAAAATAAATGTGTTGTTAAAATTTCAAAGATCAAATATGGTATAAAGCATTTCAAAGAGCATAGACAAAAAGACATTAAGAGTTTAATTTGAAACAAGGCAAAAGAGAAATGAGACACATATAAAAGGAACAAAGAAAAAGCACAAAAGTGAGGAGAAGTCTAATTCCAAACATGTTAGTATGAAACTTAAATGTAAATGAATCAAACTGTTTTGGTAAGATTCAGTTATATATTGAAAAAATACATGGCTTATGTCATTTCTAAGACACCCTTCTAAAATAAAGACAGATATTTTGAAAGTAGAAAGACTGAACAGAAATACATATATCATGCAAATATTAACCAAAAGAAACTACTAGAGTAGCTACATTAAAATCAGACAATGTAGTTATTATAGTGAAAGGAATTATTAAGGAAAAGGACATTACTTTTTCTTGTTGCTGTCCCTAAAAGTGAAGATGAGAGTATCAGTGAAGAGAACACTGTGTAACACTTGGCAAACAGTTCAGACCAAGCCTTTAGAAGGTAGAAATGTCTGACAGAAGCACAGAGGAGCTAAAGTTCTGAAGAAGGGCATGTATCAGTGAAGGAAGGCAAGGGGCCCTGCATCTGTCTTTCAAGATCATAATCTGCAGAGGACTATACATGAATCATCATCCTTAGGGGATAAGCTAGATTCAGTTACAGTTCAGTTCAGTTCATTTGCTCAGTCATGTCCGACTCTTTGCGACCCCATGAATCGCAGCACGCCAGGCCTCCCTGTCCATCACCAACTCCTGGAGTTTACTCAAAGTCATGTCCATCAAGTTGGTGATGCCATCCAACCATCTCATCCTCTGACGTCCCCTTCTCCTCCTGCCCCCAATCCCTCCCAGCATCACGGTCTTTTCCAATGAGTCAACTCTTCGCATGAGGTGGCCAAAGTATTGGAGTTTCAGCTTCAGCATCTGTCCTTCCAATGAACACCCAGGACTTATCTCCTGTAGGATGGACTGGTTGGATCTCCTTGCAGTCCAAGGGACTCTCAAGAGTCTTCTCCAACACCACAGTTCAAAAGCATCAATTCTTTGCACTCGGCTTTCTTCACAGTCCAACTCTCACATCCATACATGACTACTGGAAAAACCACAGCTTTGGCTAGAGAACCTTTTTGTCAAAGGAATGTCTCTGCTTTTTAATATGCTGTCTAGGTTTTATTCTGTAAGACCACAATAATAAAGCTAAAAACTAAGCAAAATAAGCTTGTGGTAGGTTAGGCAGTTTTCAGATTTCAGTTTATGAATTAATTCACCAGTGGTCTTTGATAATTATAAAATAATTCAATATTTTTTGCTGAATTATGTATTAATAGATATTATTTTTTATTGCAGTGATTTTTAAGGCTTATCATTCTAAATGTAACCAAGAAACACAACCTAAGTTACCACATGGGAAATAACATAGCTAAAAGCATTAAAAAAAATTTAAGTCTTTCAACTTAGGTGAACATAGCTCAAAAGGCAATGAATGCATTTGTTTGAAATGAGAGGCATTATCATTCATACTCAGGGCATGATTTATTTCTATTACTATTTAGTGAAGTATTAAAAGCCAAAGGTTCAAATAAATATTTTTCAAGTTAATTATTATGTTGGCATCTGTTTTCACATACAGTACTTCTTTAAAACTTTAGAAGCTCTTTATGTTCTTATTAAACATGGTTTAAGACTTAATTTAAAAAGTTCTATGACCCAAGTGCATGTGGCTATTGTTGTGCTGTGCTTAGTCACTCAGCCCAGTTCAGCTCAGTTCAGTTGCTCAGTTGTGTTCGACTCTTTGTGACCCCATGGACTGCAGCACCCCAGGCCTCCCTGTCCATCACCAACTCCCAGAGTTTACTCAAATCATTGAGTCAGTGATGCCATCCAACCGTCTCATCCTCTGTCGTCCCCTTCTCCTCCTGCCCTCAATCTTTCCCAGCATCAGGGTCTTTTCCAATGAGTCAGTTCTTCGCATCAGGTGGCTAAAGTATTGGAGTTTCAGCTTCAACATCTGTCCTTCCAATGAACACCCAGGACTGATTTCCTTTAGAATGGACTGGTTGGATCTCCTTGCAGTCGCTTAGTCATGTCCAACTCTTTGCGACCCCATGGACTGTAACCCCCCAGGCTCCTCTGTCCGTGGAATTCTCCAGGCAAGGATACTGGAGGGGGTTGCCATTTCTTTCTCCAGGGGATCTTCCCAAACCAGGGATCAAACCCAACTCTTCTGCATTGCAGGCAGCGTCTTTACTGTCTCAGCCACCAGGGAAGCCCTCTAAGTTGCTTTAGTCCTGTCCGACAGTTTGTGACCCTGTGGACTGCCAGGCTCCTCTGTCCATAGGGGTTCTCCAGGCAATAATACTGGGGTGGGTTGCCACGTCCTCCTCTAGGAGATCTTCCCAACACGGCATTAAACCCACATCACTTACATCTCCTGCACTGGCAGGCATGTTCTTTACCACTAGCACCACCTGGGAAGACCCCTCTATGACTCACGGTGCCACATTATCAGTGCTTTAGATCAATATAAAACTCTCAAAAATCTAAATACATTTTACCTCTTTAGAAGTCCAGAAATTCTCTTCTCCATGCAAGCAAACAACTCCAAAATTCACATTCTCTAAGAAGGTTCTACTAATCAGAAGAGAGCATTTGCCTGTATCTCTAATCCTTGGGCCAGAATAATACTTTTGATGCATTGACATATGTTGATTTTGCCCATGGGAAAATTATAGCAAGGGTGAATGTAGATTAAGAAAAACAAATTTCTTGATTTTATTTTTCTTAAAAACTCTAAGTTCTCAGACTTCCTTTTCTAATTAGGATTAGAAAGTCTCAAGAGACAATTGCTCCCACCTTAAAATAATCAATCCACTGCAGTATTCTTGCCTGGAGAATTTAATGGACAGAGGAACCTGGCGGGCAACAGGTCACAAAGAGTTGGACATTACTGAATGACTAACACTAAAATACTAAAGTTAGATAACCTACCAGATGACAGATTTTGCTATCAGTTAGTTCAAGCTAACCCAGCTGATATCGAGAAAACAATCAACTCTTACCAGGTAAGAGAAGCCAACAGCTGGGATCATCTTTAAAGGAGCAGCAATAAGATCAGGGAAGTTCACTGTATGTGGAGGTAAGGAGACACTAGCAGAACTTCAGTGGATGCGTGTGGATAAGGCTGAGGGACTGGAATCTCAGGGAGTACCCACCACAGAGGAGATACAAACCCACAGCTGACACTCTCCTACAGACCAAACAAATTAATGGAGTTTGTTTACCAAAGACTGGAAGCAGAGCAGAGGAAATGAAATCATGCCTCTCGGGATACAGAGGCATTTTCCAAGTGTGATATAGTAGCCTGCTGAAAGAAGAGAGAAGGCCAGGAGACCTGAGAGAAACCCTTCAAGGTATACTAGGTCTTCACAGAAAACCAAGGTTGTGACAAAGGAACTGAATTTCTGAAGGAAAAATATAGGACAAAATAGCACAAAGGGCAGAAAGGGGAAATGTAATTAAATATTATAAAGTTTTTACAATGGTTGTAAAATAGTATGAAATAGTATGTTACTTGAAATAATACAATGTTTGAAATATAATATTTAAAATATATTATTAATATACAATATATAGCATTGAAATGCTATATACATAAAAAGATGCATCTAAAATTCAGTTTGAGATGTGAAACTGAATACAAAATATTAGAGTCACCTAAATGATTCAAAAAAGAAAGACCAAAGAAGGAAAGGATAAATGGAATTTTAAAAGAAAAGTTAGACTTAAATACAAGTAATATCAACATCATTTAAATGTAAATGGACCAAATATTTCCTTTAAAAGGCAGGGATTTCCAGGCTCAACAAAAATACAAAAGTTAAATAAATGATATTTATAAGAAAAATATTTAAATGTAGAAATGTGGCAAACAGAATCCTAAAACAGTCCTGTGATTCCTGAATCCTGTTGTTCACACCCTTATGTGATCCATTCTCCTTGACTGTGGGTGAATGGTGTGATTTGCTTGCAAACCACAGTATACAGCAAAAATGCTGCATTTAAGAGATTTTAAAAACACTATTAATATATTTTAGCTAATTAATATTTATATACTATTTACAGGTATTTATATTGAATTTCCAAATGAGCAATGAACATTCACAAGGATAGATCACATTATAGATTTAAAATGTCTTAGTACATTTCAAGAAACAGGAAACACATAGTGTAGATTTTCAGTTCACAATGGTAATTCATTAGAAATTAAAAACAATATATAATATATAAAACCTCCAAATACTTATAAATTAAGCAGTACACTTCTAAATAACCCATAAGGCAAATCTGAACTAGACAGGAATGCCAATGTAATATCCCATGTGGTCTAATGGTAAAAAGAGTTACATAGTCATAAATAGGACACCAAAAATTGTAATGTGATTACATTGAATGGATGGATAGATACATGCGTGTCTTTGTGTGTTTGTGATTGTGTTTATCTTTCCACTGTAGTAAGTCAGTCGATTATATTTTTATTGAGAAATCAAAAAACATTAGTATATTCATGTTAAGTTGGTTCCTTTGCCTTTTTCTGCAAGTATTGGGAACTATTCTTTAAAACTATGTACATGTAGAACTTTGATAAGATATTGCATTAATATATCAGTATCATAGTAGAATTTACACAATCATTAAATACTTCTGAAGGACAGTATTCATGGCATATACATATATGAATGCATATACATATCTGGCTTTAATAAAACACCAGCATAATATACATTAAAATGTAATTGTGGTTATTCTGAGTAATACTCTTTCTGTAGCCTCTGGATTTTACTAATGGACAATTTTTAAATCACTTTTGGATGTTTCCTATTTATTTGTCAGGGTTTGAATATTTCTAAATAAACACACACTTCCATGTATACACACACACACACACACACACACACACACACTCACCCACTCACCACTCTGATTTAGGAATCTAAACCAGTTTCTATCCATAGCAAGGGAAGCTGACTGATGTAATTCTTAGCAGAACCGCAGAGAGGTTTAATTCTAAAGCACTGAGAGTCAGGTCTCAGAGGGGAAGTACAGTCTCCGCGTCACTGAGCAAGACCGCACATGGGGGATGCACAAAGATGTCCAGACTGGTCTAAAAGAAGAGCCCAAAGACACACAGATGGTCAACAAATACATTAAAAGATGCTCAACATCTCTCATTATTAAAGAAATACAAATCAAAACTATAATAAGGCATCACCTCACTCCAGTCAGAATAGCCATCATCAAAAAGTCTACAAACAGTTAATGATGTTGAGGATGTTGAAAAAAAGGAAGTTACTGCACTGTTAGTAGGAATGTAGATTGATGCAACCACTATGAAGAACAGTATGGAGGGTCCTTAAGAAACTAGGAATAAAACTACTACATGACCCAGCAATCCCACTACCGGGCATATACCCTGAGAAAACCATAATTCAAAAAGACACATGTACCCCAGTGTTCATCACAGGACTTAGTGACAATAGTGAGGACATGGAAGCAATCTAAATGTGCATCCTAGGGGAGTGGATAAAGAAGTTGTGGTATGTATATACAATGGAATAGTATCCATAAAAAGGAATGAAATTGGGTCATTTGTAGTGATGTGGATGAACCTAGAGTCTGTCACACAGAGTGAGAGAAATCAGAATGGGAAAAACAAATATCGTATATTAACGATTGGATATATATGTGGAATCTAGAAGAACAGTCCTGATGACCATATTTTCGGGGCAGGAATGGAGACCCAGAGGTAGAGAGGCGTGCAGACACAGAGGGGAAGGCGTGGGCGGGATGCTCAGGAGACCAGCACTGACGTCCGTGCTCCGCCACGTGTGAAGCAGTAGCTGCGGGAAGCTGCCCTAAGGCGCTCGGAGCCTAGCTTGGTGCTGGGCGCTAACCTAGGGGGGCGGGACCCGGGGGTATGAGAGGGAGGTCCAAGGGGGGGGACATATGTATACATTTAGCTGATTTAGGCTTCCCAGATGGCTCAGTAGTAAAGAATCCACCTGCCACTGAAGGAGATGTAGAAGATGAAGGTTTGATCCCTGGGTCGGAAAAGTCCCCGGGAGCAGGAAATGGCAACCCACTCCAGTATGCTTGCCTGGAAAATCCCATGGACAGAGGAGCCTGGTGGGCTACAGTCTATGGGGTCATGAAGAGTCGGACACGACCGAGCACACATAGCTGATTCACACCATTGTACAGCAGAAACTAACATAATATTGTAAAGTAATTACACTCCAATTTTAAAAGATAAAGAGAAAGACAAGGGAGTTCAGAAAACATATTTCACAAATAGCTTCAGCCAATTCAGACCCAACTGCACAAGCTCCTATCCATGGTGTGCTGAAAGTCATCAATAATCTGTAAAACAGAATAATTTTATAAAACAGAATTCTGTTATCAGGGGCTACTTTTATGTTCATTACTGGTTTTCTTGAAAACAAAGAGCAAGTGACTCTATTCTCGACCCCACAAGCATCATTTAAGCATAATCCTGACTTTCATATGTGAGGGGGAAAAAAATCAAAGGATTATTTTCAAAGTGCTAAAGCACAAAGTTATTTGTTGTAGTCATATTAATAGAAATATTTGCTATTGTAATTGTTTTGGTTACTGTATTTCCCTCTGGAGAGATCCAAGAATATAAGACTCACTATGTTTCATGGCAGATGTCTCCAAGAAAGATGTTAAAAGTAGGCACCATGAGACCTGACAGGAGGAGGTGAAGAGTTTGCTGGCAGCAGGATTAAAAGAACCGGAAGACATGTATATTATCTATAGTGAAACAGATCACCAGCCCAGGTTGGATGCATGAGACAAGTGCTCGGGCCTGGTGCATTGGGAAGACCCAGAGGGATTGGGTAGAGAGGGAGGTGGGAGGGAGGATCGGGATGGGGAATACATGTAAATCCATGGCTGATTCATGTCAATGTATGACAAAACCCACTACAATATTGTAAAGTAATTAGCCTCCAACTAATAAAAATAAATGGAAAAAAAAAAGAACCGGAAGACACTTAAACCATTGTCGAGAATCGTTCATTGCTGTGTCAAAAAGGAATTGGTTCTTGGAAGTCTGTTTTAAAAATAACTCATTGGTCAATAATCATTCTGATAATCTTTTTATTCCTTTCAAACCAAAAAGAGGAACTGATCGCTCTGTAAGTAGTTAAGGTTTGCAGCAATGGAAACTAGAAGAGCCTCCTTTTCATTTGTTGCTCTTTAGAGGCAATTCTGAAGCAAGAGCAAGAAATTGGTTTTTGTCTCATGTTCACGAAACATTTTCTACAGAGTGAAATTAACTCAGAAGTATGTCAAACAGCAATTCTCATTGCAACCCTGACGTAAATGAATATGTTGTGTGCCTGACATCTACACTGAATTCCACTAGTCCTCACACCGTTCGCCATTTAGAAAGACAACATCTGACCATTTCTTGGAGTGATGGCAAATTCCATTTGGACACCTGTGTGCCAGATGTGTGCAGCTACGCATGCACCCTGTTATTCTGCCTGCAGTATTTTCCACAAGACACTTCTCCCCTTCGGCTGAATTGAGAGAGCCTTCAGAAGACAGTGCGGCTCAAACAGTTTTTCTCCTTACTCTTTTATCTTGTCATTCACATGTTTTCAGTTTTCCTTCTAACCCTATTTTTACACAACAGCTCTTATTCCAAATCCACAAGTCATTTCTTTTTTCCTTACTTAACAAATTGAGAACTGGGGATTAATTGTGGCATTTAACATTTATTTTTATTTTTAAGATGTATGCCGTGATTAATGGAGGGGTATGATGCTTCATTTTCCCATTGGATCAATCATAGGCAAGAGAACAAATAGACCTTTTGAAGTCCTAGTGAATCTACTCCAAATCTATTCAAAGCATTAGACCACATCTATTTTTAAACATTATTTAATATAATCGATTTTTCATGTTAAATGAGGGGTTGTTCTTTCTCACAAGTCTGGAAGGAAAAGTCACAGAGCAGATGGACATTACAAAATGGAAAGATCAAAGGATGACATCATTGGAACTCAAGGATCAGGAGTGGGGATCCAGGTGGACACCAGAAGGATAAAGTTAATATATTTTGCTGCTACCAAAAGGCAAGAAGACCAGAGCAAACACAGCTACATATGCAGAAATCCTCTATCAGCTGTTGGCAATTTGCTTGGATTATCCCAAATGGCTTGCTTAAATCCATGTCATATAATATTACCACATGAATTCATGGTAGTCCTTGTACCAAATCAATGTGCAAAGTTTTAAAATGAGCTGTGAATCTCATGTCAAAAGTATTTAGGTAATATTGCTAGGTTAAGTCCCTTATAGATTACCAAGGACTAATTTTAGCATTCCACGGGATTCATTTTCAATATAAAAAGTTAAATTTATTATTTATACAATAATAGTTTAAAAAAAAAAACCTTTTATTGAACACAATGTCAGGAACTAGTTTAAATACTTAACATGCATTTTGTCACTTAACTTTCACACAGTTTTACCTGCAAGGTACTAACGTTATACCGATTTTGAAGATATGGGGAAGACTGAAAGTTTAAGTCATTTCCTAAGATAGTCCAGCCAGCAAGTTTTGACCCTGAAATCTAGGCTGTTCAATACCTGCAACCACACATGAAGGATTTGGAGTAGTTCTGTAATTTAATGACATTTTCATGAAATTCATCTTATTAGTAGGTAGAAAGTTTTGCTTCTTGATGATCATTATATACACATTTCATTAAACTTATATTTGACCAGGTAGAAAAGTAGATTATCTCCAGGTTCTTTGGACATATTGTTCTATCTTTCTTCACTATAATATCAATAATATCTTGCTAGATTTAACTTCTGATGCTTCCACTATCATGGGTTAGAGCCACTAAACTAAGAAAGATCACCAAGTTACTTCATTTCTGAGAAATGTAATTTAATTAAAGAAATTAATTAGAGAAATCTGCACATATGTTCACAATTCATTGTATGTTGCAACAATATACACAGATGGACTTTATACAAGTACATTCTGATATATTAATAATGGAAGTAGAAATTAGAACTTTCTAATCACTTCATTCAATTATTGAACTATCTTCATATATACAGTATTTTCTTTTAAGTTTAAATAGAATCCTTTCTGTGCCAAGTGAAAATACAAATAAAAATAATTTCAGACGAGCAATCATTCTTCAATTATATGTCATCATATTGCCTCTCATGTGATACTTATAAATCTAACAAAATAAGTGCTAAATACTTCAAACAACCAGATATTCTTTGAAACTCAGCTAATAGTGCACAAGAGGCACATGAGATTGCTGGGAACAATCCTCAGGGTTTCAGATTTAGGAGGACTGCAGTGGATTCTGGGAATTAGTATTTCTAGCAAGTACCCAAGTGATGAAGATGCTGCTGGTTTGGGTCCATTCCTTGAGAATCACTGGTTTAGAGTACTGGAAAAACTCCACATCTAAGGGGAAGTCTCCAGGCTTGGATCTTATCTCCCCTTTAATGAGTCCCACAGTTTTTGTTTTTATTTTTGTTTGGTCCCTTTCAGCACCTTTTTTCTTCCTCAAATCTCATTGATTTACCTCTTTCTCTTGCTTTAGGAGATGTGTCATCACTCATTTAGTCCAATCTTTTTCCTGTATTGGCAGTGTATCAATTAGGGGATGGGGGAAATTCCTCACTATAGACTAACCTCAGGGTAAAACAGCCACAATCTGACCCTGCCAAATTCAAACTCACACGTTCTCAATAAAGCCTCAACCCTGGAAACTTGGTCAGAACCCCCTCCTCTACCCTTTCCTTGTTCCTTGTACTCTTTCTTTATTGCACATACCATGATTCTAAATGATGTGTTTCGGTGATCATTTTATTTCTGAGTTACTCCCATTAAGCCTGTGAAGCCCAGGAAGGCAAGACTCCTATCTGGTTTTATTTATTATTGAATCCCTAGAGCCTGACAATTAACACTCAGCATACACTAGTTTGACTGAAGGCCCTGTTGATAATGTACAAGGATCTCTTAGAATGGGAAGCATGGAAATAATGATGCATTTTTTTCATTACATACTTTCATAAGCTTACATAATCTCTTAAACCATGCCAATACACATACTGAAAACCTGGGACAAGTACACACATTTGGGAAGCTATTCTCATGAACAGATATAGCATTGCATCATGGCTGCAGCTGAAAAGGCTCCTTGATGAGAAGAACCAATTATGTTTTCTTACCTGCCTCTTCTGCATGGTCTCCCTTGGACCTGTATTAACCCCTTAAGATTTATGTGAATTCCATTTTTCCTGACTTCCTTGTTTCCCACTTGAGTTACTGGATTTGATCTTGGATATAACTTCTTTTTCTGCTTCCATTATTATATTGGGGCATTTATCACTAAGGCTTTCTAGCTAATTTTTCTAAGTTTCTCTGATCTAAGTTTTACACTATTGTGTTTCACTTATATTTCCCTTGATAATTGACTTCTTCTTTGTCTTCTACTTAATAAACATGCATCCTTGAACTGTCAAGGCCTTCTCAAGAGCCTTCTCCTTCCAAGAGAAACAAAGCAATGTGAAAAATGCCTGGGACCTAAGATGATACTTAGCCTTTTGCAAACTTTAGGAAAATTCTGAAAGAGATGGGAATACCAGACCACCTGGCCGGCCTCCTGAGAAATCTGTATGCAGGTCAAGAAGCAACAGTTAGAACTGGTCATGGAACAACAGACTGGTTCCAAATCTGGAAAGGAGTATGACAAGGCTGTATGTATATTGTCACCCTCCTTATTTAGCTTATATGTAGAGTACATCATGGAGAAGGCAATGGCACCCCACTCCAGTATTCTTGCCTGGAGAATCCCATGGACAGAGTAGCCTAGTAGGCTGCAGTCCATGGGGTTGCTAAGAGTCGGACATGACTGAGCAACTTCACTTTCACTTTTTACTTTTGTGCACTGGAGAAGGAAATGGCAACCCACTCCAGTGTTCTTGTCTGGAGAATCCCAGGGACGGAGGAGCCTGGTAGGCTGCCGACTATGGGGTCGCACAGAGTTGGACACGACTGAAACAGTCGACTTAGCAGCAGCAGCAGTAGAGTACATCATGAGAAACGCTGGGCTAGAAGAAGCACAAGTTGGAATCAAGATTGCCAGGAGAAATATCAATAACCTCAGATATGCAGATGACACCACCCTTATGGCAGAAAGCAAAGAAGATCTAAAGAGCCTCTTGGTGACAGTAAAAGAAGAGAGTGAAAAAGCTGGCTTAAAGCTCAACATTCAGAAAACTAAGATCATGGCATCCAGTCCTATCACTCCATGGTAAATAGATGGGGAAACAGTGGAAACAGTGACAGACTTTATTTTCTTGGGCTCCAAAATCACTGCAGATAGTGACTGCAGCCATGAAATTAAAAGACGCTTGCTCCTTGGAAGAAAAGTTATGACCAACCTAGACAGCATATTAAAAAGCAGAGACATTACTTTGCCAACAAAGGTCCACCTAGTCAAAGCTATGGTTTTTCCAGTGGTCATGTATGGATGTGAGAGTTGGAGTATAAAGAAAGCTGAGCATCGAAGAATTGATGCTTTTGAACTGTGGTGTTGGAGAAGACTCTTGAGAGTCTTACCAGTCAATCCTGAAGGAAATCAGTCCTGAACATTCATCAGAAGGACTGATGCTGAAGATTTGGCCACCTGATGTGAAGAACTGACTCACTTGAAAAGACCCTGATGCTGGGGAAGACTGAAGGCAGGAGGAGAAGGGGACAACAGAGGATGAGATGGTTGGATGGCATCACCAATTCTATGGACATGAGTTTGAGTAAACTCCAAGAGTTGGTGATGGACAGGGAAGTCTGGCATGCTACAGTCCATGGGGTCACAGAGTTGGATACGACTGAGTGACTGAACTGAACTAAGAATTCGTTAAGTTGGGAAAAATCCAATAGTGAGTTTAGATCTCAATGGAGAAGATGACCTTTCATATCAAATATCAAATATGCCAGTGTTCCCAAGCTGCAATGAACACCGTTATGAAACACTCCCTCTCTCCTTTAATGGCCTACATTGTGTAAGTTACTACTTGTCAGAACTGGGAGTAAGTGATGTTTTAAATTTACTTTCTCCATCTTGTGTAATGATTCTTGTGGAAGACTCCCAATTAAATGCTCCACTTTGTAAATAGCCAGAGAAAGTGAAAGTCATTCAGTCAAGTCCAACTCTTTGTGATCCCATGAACTATACAGTCCATGGAATTTTCCAGGCCAGAATACTAGAGTAGGTAGCCTTTCCCTTCTCCTGGGGCTCTTTGCAACCCAGGGATCAAATCCATGTCTCCCGCATTGCAAGCATTGCAGATTCTTTACCAGCTGAACCACAAGGGAAACCCAAATAACCAGACATAAAGCATCAAAGGATGGAATTATCCTGGAAATTTTCATTGTAATATAAATGCCTATACAATACAGAATTTCTGGAACTTCTGACCTGCAATGGTTTTATGACATTAAAACTAATTTTTTTTTTTTTTTTTTGTAAAATGAATAATGATTATGGAGGGAAAAAAATGTTTCCTTGGCCAACTCATGTTACTTAACTGGCAACTGGACATACAACTGCTACTGATGAAATCTCACACTTTAAATGAATGCATGAATGTCTTTGGTTTGACCATGTTTTTTAAAACAACATTTGTGAAGACTTAACTTCACAAAATAAATTCCTTAAATCTCTTCGTTTGTATTTTGTCAAACTTACAATATAAAGGAAAAAAAAAAAGCAAAAGCTTACCACTACATTGACACTGAAACATCTAAAGTCTAAAAGATCTGATGAGCATTTATAAAGCATTCTGAAATTAACTGATATGATTAACAATTAATATAAATTGATCACCTTTCAATGGTATACATGAACCTCTAGTGGGAGTTACTGATAATGCCTATTGATAAAAGTATTGCTTTTATTTTTCAAATAATATAGGTTCACGTAATTGGTTCTCTTAAAGAATTTTCTCTCATCTCATTTCTTAGCTTGCATTCCTATGCCTTCATTGTTTAAAGTAGAACGTAAATTTTATACCACTTCTATCTTTTTCCTTGATGACCTGGCACTGGAGACTGGATATCATTTGTCAGTCATGGAAGTTTGTACTTATAGTTCAGTGAAAGAAGTCTCACCTCAATGCTGATAATTCTATTTTCAGAAATATTTCTATGGTAAGTTTCAAAGAACTTTGAAATTTAAAAAACTAAAATCACGGCATCCAGTCCCATCACTTCATGGCAAATAGATGGAAAAACAATGGAAACAGAGACAGACTTTATTTTCTTGGGCTCCAAAATCACTGGAGATGGTGACCAGTCATGAAATTAAAAGGTGTTTGTTCATTGGAAGAAAAACTATGGCAAACCTAGACAGGGTATTAAAAGGCAGAGACATTACTTTGCCAACAAAGGTCCACATAGTCAAAACTATGGTTTTTCCAGTAGTCATATATGAATGTGAGAGTTGGACCATAAAGAAGGCTGAGAGCTAAAGAATTGATGCTTTCGAAGTGTGGTGTAGGTGAAGACTTCTGAGAGTCCCTTGGACTGCAAGGAGATCAAACTAGTCAGTCCTAAAGGAAACCAACCCTGAATACTCATTGGAAGGACTGTTGCTGAAGCTGAAGCTCTAATACTTTGGCCACCTGATGTGAGGCGCCAACTCACTGGAAAAGACCCTGATGCTAGGAAAGATTGAATGCAGGAGGAGAAGGGGACAACAGAGGATGAGATGGTTGGATGGCATCATCGACTCAATAGACATGAGTTTGAGCAGGCTCCAGGAGACGGTGAAAGACAGGGAAGCCTGGCGTGCTGCAGTCCACGGGGTTGCAAAACGTCAGGCACAACTGAGTGACTGAACAAGTTTCAAAGGAAGAGATGCTTCTGGACATCAGCAAATATTTGTAGAAATGACATATGTTGATTCAAATACATACATTTCATGTCTCTTGCTAGACTGGGAGAAACAGACCTTGGACTGGGCAGATGGTAACCTGAACAGTACTTATATGACATGACTCAGACAGCAAGGAAAACGCCTGGAATGAGAAGCGCTACAGGTTTAAATTCTGCAATTTTGAGACACTTTCTCATCTAAATTTTTCACATCTTGCTAGAGTGCTCATTGCTTTTTCACTTTCTTATCCATACCTTCTCATCTAATTCTCTTGATTCTAACCAGGATCCACAAAGATGTACAATGCTCTACACATGCCCATCTGGAAGAAAGAAACTCCATTCACACTCAGAGGGAGCAACTGGACAAGTAGAGCATCCCCGAATGAAACCGCCAGCCCAGAACAACACTAGTGTCATTGCATTTGCAGGGCCCCTGCTACTGGTGGGGTCCTGTGAAAGGTGAAGAAGGTTGTCCTTTGCTGTGAACGTCAAGCATGGCAGGACTAAGCTCTCCGATCATATAAAATACACTAAAATGGATCTTACACATAACTCTACTGTGGATCTTGAAGCTTTTTTAGTTATCAAACCTACAATCAGAGGGAATTTCAGTGCTTATGTCACTGGTAAATACTACCTCTTTGTAATGCAAATCAAAACTACAATGAGGTATCATCTCACTCTGGTCAGAATAGCTACCATTGCCATTCCCTTCTCCAGAGGATCTTCTCCACCCAGGGATTGAACTGGATTCTCCTGCATTGCAGGCAGATTCCTTACCATCTGAGCCACCAGGGAAGCCTCATCAAGAAGTCTACAAATAATAAATGCTGGAGAGCGTGTGGAGAGAAAGGAATGCTTCTATACTTTTGGTAGCAATGCAAACCAGTACAGCCACTATGGAGAACAGTATACAGATTCCTTAAAAAATAAAAACATAGTTGCTATATGATCCTGCAGTCCCACTCCTGGGCATATATCCAGAGAAAAACATAATTTTAAGAGATATATACACTCCAATGTTTACAGGAACAGTATTTACAATCCAAGATATGAAAGCAGCCTAAGTGTCCACTGAGAGATGAATGGGCAAAGATGTGGTATATAATGGAATATTACTCAGCCATAAGAAGAACGAAATAATGCCATTTGCAGCAGCATAGATGGAATAGAGATTATGCTAAGTGAAGTGAGGTGGATTCAAAAGGTGCCGGGGTCCAGCCTCGGCAGGATCCAGGGGGTACCCTCAGGATGAACGGCGTCGGCGAGAGAAGTCACGTGAGGCCAGCCTTGATAGGGCCAAGTCTGCGAGGGAGAGAGAGAGACACAGAGAGAGCGAGAGAGAGTTACCAGACGCGGGGGGCGGGGGTGGGGGGTGGGGGGCGTGCAGCAGAGTCTGGCAAATCTTTTTTTTTTTTTTACCATAGCTTTTATATTCTAAGTTAGTACAGGTCTGGCAAATCTTTTTTTTTTTTTTTTTTTTTTTTACCATAGCTTTTATATTCTAAGTTAGTACATTTTTAAGGGGAAGATAGTTTAACATTACATCAGCTTGTTCTTCACGAAACCAGGGTGTTTTCTGCATGCTTCTTTGTTTATGAGGGTCTTGTACATTATCTTCTGGCCTTGGGGCCTATTGACATTTTATGGCCTAGGTAAATGCAAAGCTGTTTTCCGTAATCTATTCTTTGTTGAACACAAAGGTCAGTCCTTTTGCAGAAGTTATCAGTTAAATTTATCTAAAAGGTTTACCACACAAAGACTCTGCAGCTCCAGTGAGGCAGCCCCTGTTTAGCATTCCTGGTTAAAATTAACAATTCTAAACTCTTATTTTTCTAAATCTTTAACTATAACCACTTTTAGAATAATATTTTTATGTTCTCTAATAGGGCTTCCTCACCCCCAGAGGGCTCTGTGCCTATTAGGGCCTTTATGTGATCAGGTTCTTTATGCTGTTTATGATTAAGGTGTTGTGAGCATCCATGTGCATTAGTACGCATTTGCCAAGCAGGCTAGAATGCCAGCAAAGGGGTCTAAATTGAAACACTCCTTTCATCCTGGATAATCTTATAGGATACCACCATCCGGGGGACATATTGATTAAAGTTCTAAGTTGGTTCTGTTTGGAGAGAGATCAGGGAAGGCCTTCTACCCATGTCACAGAAATTAGGGAGTAGTCTAATATAGCAAGCATCAGAAAGACAGAGATCATCTTTAAGATGAGCACCAGGGCAGCTTTTCGAAATCCCTGAGGTCCCGATCTGCCTTGCTTGTCAGGTCTTCCCCTTGTCATGGGTGGGATCTTGTGTGCTGGCTCCCGGCAATATTGCTTATATCTGGAATCTTAAAAAACAGACAAACGAACTTATTTTCAAAACAGAAATGGACTCACAGACAGAAACGAACCTGTGGTTACCAAAGGGGAGGGGGGAGGCACACTAGAAGCTCAAGATTAAAATATACACAGTACTGGTATATACGAATATAACACAGACAGCCAACAAGGACCTGGTATATAGTACAGAGAACTATATTCAATATCCTGTAATGACCTGTAATGGAGGATAATGTAAAAACAGAAAACATACATTTACAGATATCTGCATAACTGAACCACTTTGCTGTGCATCTGAAACAAACACAATATTGTGAATCAACTGCATCTCAATAAAAAAAAACAAACCTATCTCTTTGCCCACAATTTTTCTGAGTATCCACTCCTTTGTTTAGAGCCCTGGTTATCTAGGTGGTACCATGTGATACCTTTTCTATCCAGCTAAATTGATTAAGGAAGGAATGAATAACCAATCCAAAAGGAATTAATTGTAGGCTAATTTGAGACACTAAGATTTTCTCTCTCAAATATTTGAACTAAGAAATAAAGGTTAGGTGACTTACTAAGCCAAACCAAAATTGTGGAGGATCAAACAGTGAGAATCTGATTAGAAGGAATAGCTCCTCATCAAATGCAAAACCCTAATTGGATGGTGTTTTTAGCTTATTCAAGAGAAAGTGAAAGTGAAGTCGCTCAGTCATGTCCAACTCTTTGCAACTCTAGGCATGGACTGCAGCCTACCAGGCTCCTCAGTCCATGGGATTTTCCAGGCAAGAATACTGGAGTGGGTTGCCATTTCCTTCTCCATATTCAAGAGAAGTACTGTTCAATTATTGAGAAGTTAAAGTGCATATGAGTTTTAAATAATTTTTTTCTTAAAACTGATTAAATAATAAAGAATTATTCAATGATCATTGTTCAGTATTTCAAGTGGAGTCACAGATGTTCTATTTTCAGAAAATAATGTTATAAGTAACTGAATGACATAGAGGAAAAATTAGTGGGATTGATGTCAATTGCCTCTTATTAATTATGTGAATACAGAGAAGTTACTTAATGATTTTTTGGCTTTATTTCCATGATCTGTAAAATAAAAGGGATGGCATAACTGCTATCTAAGATAACAGTTCTAAAGGCAGATGGAACTTTGTGATGACTTTTGGCAAAGCAAGCCACAATGCTGATTTGACATTTCCACTCTACACTCAGTGAAGCTCCTAGTATCTAAAAAGACCACACACTGAAGAAAGGTAAGGAGAAAAGCATAAGGAATAACAAAAAAATAAGAAGCAGTGTGTTCATAGAGTAAGAATTTGGGAGAGTCCTTTTAGGTAAAATGATTTTAATCTCCTTCAGTTTTCTTCTTTTAAATGTCACTTATTTTCCTGATTGAGCAAGAGTGATGTGTGTTATTGTCGATGGGTGCCTGCAGTTTGCAAGCACATTTGATTCTAGAGCAATTTAGAGATGAGGCAAGAACAAAGGGGGGCTGAGTGCTTGACTTGCCTTAATGATATACTTGTATGTGCTTCTGACCCTGGTTGGTATTAGCCAGAAGGTTCTTCCTAAGTTCCACACACCCATCCACTCTCAAGTTCCTCTTCTCTACATATGTAGCACTTCCAAACAACTTGGTGTATCCCTCTATGACACATTGTTCATACGAACTATCCATTGGTCTTGCACTAGAGTGTGGGTCCTTCAGGACTGAGTTTGCATCATATTCACTGTTTATCTCCGTCACCTTACCTAGTTCAGTGCTTGGTACTCAGTGGCTTCTCAATAAATAGTTCCATGAATGAATTATCAATGTCTGAAGAACCAGAGTGGAATAAGAAATGATCCATGAGAGGAAAGAAATGGACTTTTATGTTTTAGTCTAGGAGGTCCAGCACAGGTAGGAAAGGCAGGGGGAACAGAAATACAAGTCAGGAATAAAAAAATATGACAATAACTAGAGAACTTCTTATGCTTCAACTCTTGGGAAACCAACAGTAGTAGAAGATGAATGTTTCAGCTAGAATATTCTGTTTCCAGTTGCAATAATATTAACTATATTAACTCTGCAGGTTGACATTAAAAATATACTATACATTTATCTCACATATCTTAGGATACCAAGCTACTTCAAAGTATTAACTTTATCCCATAAATAGTTCACCAAGGGTCATATTTTAGCTCTAATACCCTGAATATCTTCACTTTTGACTTCAAGCTTATCCTTCATGGTGACAAGGTATTTACACTGTGTCAAACACCTCATAGAATGGAATCCAGAGTTAGGAAGAAATAGTTTTCTTCAATATAATATATAGACTGTTTCCTTTCCCCAAAGATATTCATTAGAATCCCCTTCAAAGATTTTTGGCTAGAACTGAATCATGTTCTGATAACTAAACCAATCATGGGCAAGAGGAAAGGGATTACTATATTTCACTGAAACTAGCCATGATTTCCAGCCTGGAGTTAGGGAGGTATCCAATTTCTCCTGAAATACATGATTCCTAGATTCATGACCAAAACCTAGGTTCCATACAGAAGATAGTTTGGAATCTCTGTACCACAGGTAACCGATAGTGATCAACTGAGAAATCCCAACACTGAACTTTTGTCTCGCTGAGCCTGACAAAGAATTATAATGACTCTAAACTTGAAAGGTCTCATCATTTTTATTAAAGTGGTATAACAGTTAATCAGCTATCCATTTGGACTGTCAATACATTCAAAGCATCACAGAAATGGCCAAAATATTCTCTAAGTATGCTGGACTTTATGATTAGGCAATGAACCTATCATCTAGTGTATTGATATCTAAGTCTTGACTACAATTACATTTTTGGCTATGACCCACAGAATGTATCTTAAAATCTTGGCACTTGTCATATTTGAGCAAGACCTTCTCATGCAGTTCATATGATTAATGGAGTTCTAATACAGAAATTTAGAGGAATTGAAAAATATATTCTTGCCAAGAAGAGGACAGACATTTCCTCTTCTAATCCAGCCTCTGAAGAGAAAAAGTGAATTGGTCTTAATATGAAAAATACTATTAATTATAAATATATTTCCAACTCAGTGTTTATCTACTAAGTGACTCAGGCAGAGTTAATTATGAGCAGTTTCAAAGGGTGTTAAACGATGTACAGTTTAGGAAAGGAGATTTTACTTGGTGAATTATTTTTTAATTAGCTACTTAGTCAAAGCCAATTTAAAAAATTTTTTAATTAGTGGAAAATTGCTTTATGATGTTGTATGGTTTCTGCTGTACAATGTGAATCAGTCATAATAATATATATATATATCTCCCCTCTCCACCCCATCTACTCCTCTATGTCATCACAGAGCACCAGGCTGTGTTTGCTAGGCTATATAGCAACTTCCCACTATCTATCTATTTTACACATGATAGTGTATATATGGGCTTCCCAGGTGGTGCTACTGGTAAAGAATCCGCCTGCCAATGCAGGAGAAGCATGTTTGACCCCTGGGTCAGGAGGATCCCTTGGAGTAGGAAATGACAACCCGCTCCAGTATTCTTGCCTGGGAAATCCATGGACAGTGGAACCTGGTGGGTTACAGTCCGGGGTGGGGGGTCACAAAAGAGTCAGACATGACTTAGTGACCAAACATACACACATACACACACACACACACACACTGAATAATCGTTCTAGATGGTAACAAGAAGAAGAACGTCCTGGTCATTTTACACTCCTCATGACTGAAAAACGGATGCAGCGACCTACCCAGAAAGCATCACCAAATGTAAAAACAGAAATAGGAGTGCCCAGTGCTGGAAAAGGGCATTTGTGTTGCTAACCTCCTCTGTGGACCTAAGCAGCTCACTAGATTCCCGCCATGAGTGTGAAGGCAGAAAGTGATTGTGCTAACCTTCCCTTTCCCTAGGTCCCCTGGCACCAGTGCAAAATGGTTTGCTTCTATAAGTTACTATTTTTAAACATATGGTTTAAAACGAAATAAAATAAAGCTCTATAACACTTCATACTGAGGTTGATGTGGATACCGTCTGATGTTCTGGAGGGACTTTAGGAAAAGCCACCTGGAAACAGAGGGTTCTAGCTCCTCTCCCACTACCTGGCTATACAAATTGTGACAAACCCCTGAAGGGCCTCAGTTTCCTCACAAGGATAATGGGAAGATCATACAGAGCAACAATCCTTCACCTGAGGTCCAAGGACCCCCAAAGGGCCCATAAGTCAATTTAGAGAGTCTGTGGACATCACATTTTCTTTTTTATTATTATTATTATTATTATTATTATTATTATTTTTTCCCAGTGGGTTTTGTCATACATTGATATGAATCAGCCATGGATTTACATGTATTCCCAATCCCAATCCCCCCTCCCACCTCCCTCTCCACCCGATTCCTCTGGGTCTTCCCAGTGCACCAGGCCTGAGCACTTGTCTCATGCATCCCACCTGGGCTGGTGATCTGTTTCACCATAGATAGTATACATGCTGTTCTTTTGAAATATCCCACCCTCACATTCTCCCACAAAGTTCAAAAGTCTGTTCTGTATTTCTGTGTCTCTTTTTCTGTTTTGCATATAGGGTTATTGTTACCATCTTTCTAAATTCCATATATATGTGTTAGTATGCTGTAATGTTCTTTATCTTTCTGGCTTACTTCACTCTGTATAATGGGCTCCAGCTTCATCCATCTCATTAGGACTGGTTCAAATGAATTCTTTTTAATGGCTGAGTAATATTCCATGGTGTATATGTACCACAGCTTCCTTATCCATTCATCTGCTGATGGGCATCTAGGTTGCTTCCATGTCCTGGCTATTATAAACAGTGCTGCGATGAACATTGGGGTGCACGTGTCTCTTTCAGATCTGGTTTCCTCAGTGTGTATGCCCAGAAGTGGGATTGCTGGGTCATATGGCAGTTCTATTTCCAGTTTTTTAAGAAATCTCCACACTGTTTTCCATAGCGGCTGTACTAGTTTGCATTCCCACCAACAGTGTAACAGGGTTCCCTTTTCTACACAACCCTCTCCAGCATTTATTGCTTGTAGACTTTTGGATAGCAGCCATCCTGACTGGCGTGTAATGGTACCTCATTGTGGTTTTGATTTGCATTTCTCTAATAATGAGTGATGAGCATCTTTTCATGTGTTTGTTAGCCATCTGTATGTCTTCTTTGGAGAAATGTCTGTTTAGTTCTTTGGCCCATTTTTTTGCAAGATCCTCTATGACCCACCTCCCAGAATATTGGAAATAAAAGCAAAACTAAACAAATGGGACCTAATGAAACTTAAAAGCTTTTGCACTACAAAGGAAACTATAAGTAAGGTGAAAAGACAGCCCTCAGATTGGGAGAAAATAATAGCAAATGAAGAAACAGACAAAGGATTAATCTCAAAAATATACAAGCAACTCCTGCAGCTCAATTCCAGAAAAATAAATGACCCACTCAAAAAATGGGCCAAAGAACTAAACAGACATCACATTTTCATTACTACCTAAATGAAATTTAACATTCTCCTCAATCATGAATGTTGTCAACAAATATGTATTAGTAGTAGTGCTATCTATAACTTTACTTATGGAAATCACAGATTTTTTCATATCAAACTATAGTTGCTGAAGATGTACTGAAATATAATTTTCTTCATGGCAACTCTGAATTCACCACAACCATTAGATCTGTTGCTAGATCTTGTTACTTAATGTATTAATAAATAAGCTAATATATTACTATATCTCAACTTTATTTTTTAAAATATTTAATAACTACTTTAGTATACTGAGTTTTTTTATATGCTTCTGAATTTTATTTTGTGGGGACTAAACCATAGGCTTCTTCACACTATCAAAGGTTATGGCCATGAATGAAGTGAAAAGTCTGTGCACTTAATAAATCATAAAGGTCTTTTAGTTTCTAAAGCTTCCCTGGTGGCTCAGATGTTAAGCATCTGCCTGCAAACCAAGAGACCCGGGTTCAATCCCTGGGTTGGGAAGATCCCCTGGAGAAGGAAATGGCAACCTGTTGGGACCAGCCCAACAACGAACCAACTCGAGGGAGTGGTGCCGTAGGAGAATAAAGAAAAATAAGACTCAGAAATAAAGTGGGGATCCAGGGGCTGATGCCATTCACAGGCAAAAGCACAGATCCTAATCCTTGCATGCTTTTCATTGCTAACATCTACTTCCTTGTAAGTGCTCTAGAGATGTTTTTTACAATCTCAGATCAGGGATAAAAATATACAATGCACAGTCCTCAATGTCAAACCTTCAGGCCTTTCATGACTCTGTTTAGCCCTTTCTCAGAAACTCCCTCACGGCTCTGGTCATGAGAACAGTCACTAATGGTTTTCCATCAGTCACATCAGTACTTCAGCATCATGTTTTCCCCCGATGTACTTTTTACTGCTCCCAGCCCTTTGCCTGGGGGTGATGAGAAAGTCATTCTTATTTTTCAAAGAAGCCCTGTTAGTTACAGCACAGGCCTGTGCATAGCATATCCCCTACACAACCCACTCCAGTACTCTTGTCTGGAAAATCCCATGGACGGAGGAGCCTGATGGACTACAGTCCGTGGGGTCAGAAAGAGTCAGACACAACTGAGCGACTTCACTTTCTTTCTCTAATTTCTAAAAGGAATAACTATAGCTCTAAATTCACTAAGTAGAAATTACATTTTACTGAAAAGAATTATATAAGAAATAAAACATATTTCTTTTTTTCCTTCCAGTTTAATTGTGATACAGCACTGTGTGTGTTTAAGGTATACAGCACAGTGATTTGACTGTCACAATAAGTTTAATGAATATTCATCACATCATACAGATCAAAAAATTAAGAAACAGAAAAAAATATCCTTGTGATGAGAGCTTATAAGCTGACTCTCTTGACAACTTTCACGTAGAATGTTTTGCAGTGTTAATTAAATCTATCATATTGCATATACTGCATCCCTAGTACTTACCTTAGTGGAAGTCTGTATCTTTTGATTGCCTTGGTCCAATCCCCCTTGTCTCCACCCTCTGCCTCTGCTAGGAACAAATGTGATCTCTTTTTCTACAAGTTTGTTTGTTCATCTGCTTATTTTTGAAGTATAATTGACCTACAACACTATTTTAGTTCCTGGTACATTGCACAGTGATTTGATATCTCTGTACATTTCAAAATGACTCCCAAACTAAGTCCAGTTACCATCTGTCACCACACAAAGATGTTACATAATTATTGACTATATTCCTAACAGTGTACATTTCATACCCATGATTCATTTATTTCATGATGGAAAGTTGGTATCTCTTAATCTCTCTCATCTACTTTTTGAATCTGACTTTAAAATTAAAAGACAACTCTCTTTAAATCTTGAACAGCTAAACATCTCTTAAAAACACTGTCAATTGCACCATGCCATGTGAATTTCTGAAAAGTTTTAATGAATGTGTTTTGAATGATGTAATTTAAGTTCTTATCTCTTGACTATAATTAGGTTCAAACAGTAGTTAATGAGTAAATTCAGCCTTTGCCCAGATTTTGTCTTCTTTTGAATTTCTTGTTCTACTAAGTGCACAGGGAACAATCCAGAAACTTTAGAATGTGACTGAATGAGTCTAGAGAATGGATTTTATCCACATTTTTGAAAGAATGAAAGAGGCAAGAAGAAGAGTAAGTGACAAAACAAACAGAACACAAAATCCCAACTTTGGTCCATTTCCACCATCAACAGTGGCTACTGTTAGATTTGTGCTAACTCTTTATTCCTCTCCTGAAAGAACAATAATCTATCTTCAAATCCTCAGGGGATGGAAGAGCACGTTCAACAGGTTTTAATGTAAAGAAAACGGCATGCTTTCTAAGGATATCTGTTTTATAACAGTCATGATTGTCATCATAAATATGATTAATTAACTTTTTGTCACCAAGAAGCCTTGTGATTCTGAGACAGTGGCAATGATGAATACTGAAAAGACTTCATCATTCTGTAAAGCTGCAATTTTAAAGAATGTGAATCTTATGATGAAAGAAGAAAGGTGGCTGAATTATGTGCAAACTGCAATTTGACCAATATTGTTTTTCATAACCACTCTTAATATGTCAGCCATATTTCTTCTCTTGCACTAAAGTCATATTTCTTTGAAGTGACAGTAAACTGTTTTTCCTGCCCTTATTCACTTCAATCAGTTGGTGCTGAATGACCAAAATAGAAACCTACACGTTTCAACATACACATTTTCTTTTCTTACACTCTTCAGAGTTATCACTGAAATCAATTCATTTTGGTCACAAACATCTTGCTCTTACTTAATCATTTCTAGCACATTTGATGTAATTTACTTTAAGATCTTTCAAATATTTTAGAAAGACCAAGGTATGCCCTTTTTTGGTTACACTATGAAGATGCATTTTATTAGCAATAAGATTCTCTTTACTCTTTACTCTCTTTACTTTAAGAGGTCCTAAGTCATATTGCATAGGTTTGGAAAAGAGAATTTATATGATCTAACTCAATAATGAATCCTTGTATACATTTTTATATTTGTTAATACATATTTTGATTTGAAGTTTAAGTGTAATTATATAAAATTTTTTACATATTTAATATCTTAATACTGTGCAATTTTCTTCTAATCTGGAAAGTATAATGTCAAAGAAATAACCAATCACTAATAGGGTTAAATAAGTTAAAGTGAAAATGATCATTCTGTTTCTTTTAACTATCAAACATTCTATAGAAGATGTCAGTGAAAAAATACTCAGATTAAAGGCCGAAAGGTAGTTACCCTTTAAACTCCAGAAATTCATTTATTCAAGTCTTTTAAAAGGTTCTCCCTTCTCCTTTCTGCAAAATCTTTCATGTACTGAATGTGTGCAAAAGAGTACTGGGAGACAACGAAGTGAAAGAAATGCAAAATTTGAAGAGATTAAGTTGAACTGCACTTTCATTTTTAAAAGGAGGTTAGCATAGACATATTTTATAAGCTTTTGGCATTTTAAGTTAAAAATGAATAAAGTTATTTTTTTAAATTGGCACTGATCTCACTGTAAATGGACCAAAGAAACAAACAAATAAACAAACAAAAATAAATGAATACCAGCTTATAAATGGGAAGTCATTTGTGTTTTCACATACACGTGTAAGATACCATATTACCATGATAGGCACTTCAGAAGACGTGAAAAGTAGAGAAGAGAGTGGAGCTACACTCAAAGGTGCTTCCTTCTAGTTGAGGATGACATAAGGCATAAGGAGGGAAATACGGGAGAAGTTCGAATACAATGCTCTCAGTGTTCTCAAAAGAGAAGGGCCACTTCCATCTGGGGATCTGAAGAAACCTGATAAAAGAAGTGACGTCACAACTTGAAATATATCATATTATACTATATGGAAACAAAAAGCATTCATAGTAAATGAAACGAATTGAACAAAATCCAGGAAAATGTGGGTCAAATAGAAAAAAGTAAACATATGTCCTATTTGGGAGGTGCAGATGCATAAAACTAAGTGGTACAAAATGTATTTTGACACATCATCTACAGAGAGCTCCCAGAGTCTTAGGTGTCAGGAGTGAGGGTTTAGACTCTACTGAGTAAACAGGTACGTGAAAGTCTTTGAACAGGAAAATATCATGATTTTTGCAGCATCTTCAATGCTTTATTATGCAGAATATTAACTCTCTATATGTCTTACTTGGAAGAGTTTTCTCTACACCAAATTCAAGAAGAGCTTCTCTAACGGTATTTTCAGGAAACTTTATTGGGACTTTCCTGGCTGCCCAGTGGCTGAGACTCTATGCTCCCAATGCAGGGAGGCAGAGTTCAAGCCCCGGTCAGGGAACTCCATCACATGACCACATACGTCTCAACTAAAGACCCTGCATGTTGCAACAAAGGTCCTACATGCCACAACTAAGACTTGTCATAGCCAAATAAAGAGAAATATATACATAAAGAGAGAGAATTCCTAAGATTGAAAAAAGAGATCTTTTAAAAAAATTAAAAAGAAGCTTTATTGTTTTATCATTTCATTTATATCTTGGAACTACCCAGAACTGATTTTTTCTGGAGGATGTGAGGTAGAGGTCAGGCTTTTTTTTTTTTTTGTCCCCTTTAAATGGAGAGAAATGTTCATCTTTCTAATTTCCTGATTCTTGACACATACTTCACTATATGATCAAAATGTTAAAGGATACTTGTTAGTAATCAAAACATGAAAAATGAAATGGAATTATTTCTTTTTGCTTGATTGAAAAAGGCTTTTTCAAATGTTAATATTTAATTACTTGTGATTTTTTAAAGTCTTGGCATTGGAGTTACTTCCTGAGAAACTGTTTTGGCATTATCAAATACTTTAAAATATTAATAACTTTTGACTGAGAAATTCTATTTATATTAATATAATCTATTTTGAAAATGAAAAAGAAAATGGCAAATAAGGGGGGAGAGTAGAAAAGAAAGGGATGGTAAGTGGTTAACAAGATCATTTAAACTTTAACAGGGTAATAAGGAAGGGCTCACTAAGAGGGTGATGTTTGGTTAAAGACGGGAGGGAGGCAAGGAGTTGCCGAATGCCTTTGCCTGGGAAGGAAGCATTCCTAGCGTGGAGGTCCCAAGGTTCTAAGAGTGTGTTTGACTAACAGTGAGATGGCCAGTGAGGGAAAGGAAAGAAGAATTAAGTTGGTTCAGAAAAGAGGCAGGGGCTAGATCAGGTACCTGTTTTAAGACATTATAATGACTCTGGCTTTTACTCTGAATAAGACTGAATCTACTGTATCTACTGAAAAGATCTGAATAGAGGCATGGCATAATCTCACATATGATTTCACAGATTTACTGTGGCTCTTATATCTTGAATAAAAGGAAAGGGACACAGAAAACACCAGACGGAAACTCAATGATCTAGGCCAGAACTGTTGATTTTCCAGACCAAAGTATTAGCAGAGAGATTGGTGAGGAGGGGACACAGACCCTGGATATACTTAGAAGAAGGAGTTAACGGAATTTACAGCTTGGATATGGATACAAGATGGAGTCAGAGAGGTGTCTAAATGACTCTAATGCTTTTGTCCTGAACATTAGAAGAATAATTGACTTTAAATGAGATGTACAAGACTACAGAAGAAGGTGGGGTGGGGAGTGGACAGGAATTTTAATCTGGCATAAACTTGATGCATCCAAGCGAGTTAGTTGGATGTAAGACTGTGACATTTAGAGGAAAGGCCTAGTTTAAAGATGGACATTTAAATACAAGCATGGAGAAGCTATTTAAAATCATGAATCCAAGTGAGATCACTCAGAGAGTGAGGGTAACAGGGAAGCCAAATTAGAAGGCAAAGTTGATTCTTAAGCCACGTCAACGTCAAAACCTTAAGCAATGTGAGGACTATCTAATAGAGGAGATTAGGAAGAACTAAAGAATGGCTCATGAGGAAAACCAGAAGAGTCTGGGAATCTGGAAATCAGGAGAACTGAAAATCTGGTCATTTCAGCACGGAGGAGAAATTTTCTAACGATATAATCCAATAACAAACAAATACCTTTCTATATGGGGCTTCCCTGTCGCTCAGATGGTAAAGAATCTGCCTGCAATGCAGGAATCCTGGGTTCAATCTTTGGGTCGGGAAGATCCCTTAGAGGAGGAAACAGCAACTCACTCCAGTATTCTTATTTGGAGAATCCCAAGGACAGAGGAGTCTGGAGGGCTCCAGTCTATGGGGTCACAAGGAGACAGACACAACTGAGTGACTAACACTATTACTACCTTTATATAATCCCATTTTTTAAAAATCTCATGCTTTGTACACCTGAAACTAATATTGTAAATCAACTATACCTCAAGTTAAAAAGTCATATGTTTTGGATGTTACTACATGATGGAGGAAAAATGCTCCTTATCAAAGTAGAAAACAAGATATCAACTATGATCCTCATTCTGAAAAGTCAATATATATGATGTATATTTAAATAGAAAAAATGACTGAAAAGGATTATACCAAAAATGACTGAAAAGGATTTTCTTTGAATGGCAGGATTATAGACAATTAATTTTTTCTGTATTTCCCATATTTCCTACAAAATATAAGAAAAAATGAATATTTCTTTCATAAACATGATTAAACCAAGTCATGGAGTTTAAGAATTTAAAGAGGGCATTATAGTTCCTCTGTTCATATTCAAATGAAACTCATCTTCGAGCTAAATATCATTACATATACTTTTCTGTTTATATCATGTACACACATACAACACAACACACACACATGTCTTTGGGCCAAAACACTTGAGAAGAAGGTGTAAGTGCTTTAACACTTTATTTCTAACTACTTCAACATGAATCTCCTAGGAACAAGGATATTCTCCTGAAACTATCTCATTCAAGCATTTAACACCAATGCAGTAACATTGCCAAGTACAGACTAAAATTCATATTTCCCAAAGTCGCCCCAATTGGTTTTAAAAGCCTTTAGTTTTCAGTTAATCCATCACTCAATCTATGGTCACACAACTTGCTTTTAGTTGCCATGTCCCTGTGTCCCTTTTATCTCTTTTAATCGAGACAAATTCTTTTTTTCTCCCACCTCTATCTGGTCTTTCATGACAAAGAGAGGTTTTCAAGAATTCAGGTCTGTTTTTCCGTAGAATGTCCAGAGTATTTCCTTTTGATTGGACTCTGGAAAATGGCATGAATCTCTCCTCAGAATATCACATCAGGTCTCATTATTAGTGATGGTAAATTTGACCACTTGATTAAGAGGATATTGTCAGATCTACCCATTGGAAAAGTGCCTTTTTCCTTTTGTAACTAGTAAGTAATTTGTGGAGTGACACTTTGAGAGTGGGGCAGCTAGTTTCCAAATAACTTCTCATTCATTGCTTTTAGTATCTTCTCAGTTCAGTTCAGTCACTCTGTCATGTCAGGCTCTTTGTGATCCCTTGGAATGCAGCACATCAGGCCTCCCTGTCCATCACTAACTCCCGGAGTTTGCTCAAACCCATATCCATCAAGTTGGTGAGGCCATCCAACCATCTCATCCTCTGGTGTCCCCTTCTCCTCCTGCCTTCAATCTTCCCCAGCAACAGGGTCTCTTCCAATGAGTCAGTTCTTCATATAAGGTGGCCAAAGTATTGGAATTTCAGCTTCAGCATCAGTCCTTCTACTGAATATTCAGGGCTGATTTCCTTTAGGGTTGACGTGTAGGATCTCCTTGCAAGGGAGGGACTCTTAAGAGTCTTCTCCAATACCGCAGTTCAAAAGCAGCAGTTCTTCAGTGCTCAGCTTTCTTTATGGTCCAGCTCTCACACCCATACATAATTACTGGAAAAACCAGAGCTTTGACTAGACAGACACCTTTGTTGGCAAAGTAATGTTTGGTTTTAAATACACTGTCTAGGTTTGTCACGGTTTTTGCTTTTTTTCCCCCTAAGTGGCAAGTGTCTTTTAATTTCATAGCTGTGGCCACCATCTGCAGTGATTTGGAGCCCAAGAAAATAAAGTTTGTCACTGTTTTCATTGTTTCCCCATCTATGGATGAAGCACAAGCTGGAATCAAGATTTCCGGGAGAAAAACTGAGATATGCAGATGATACCACCGTTATGGCAGAAAGCAAAGAAGATCTAAAGAGCCTCTTGATGAAAGTGAAAGAGGAGAGTGAAAAAGCTGGCTTAAAACTAAACATTCCGAAAACTAAGATCATGGCATCCGGTCCCATCATCTCATGGCAAATAGATGGGAAACAATGGAAACAGTGACAGATTTTACTTTTGGGGGCTCCAAAATCACTGCAGATGGTAACTGCAGCCATGCAATTAAAAGATGATTGCTCCTTGGGAGAAAAGCTATGACCAACCTAGACAGCATATAAAAAAGCAGAGACATTACTTTGCCAGCAAAGGTCTGTTTAGCCAAAGCTATGGTCTTTCCAGTAGTCATGTATGGATATGACAGTTGGACTATAAAGAAAACTAAACAGTGAAGAATTGATAATTTTGAACTGCGGTGTTGGAGAAGACTCTTGAGAGTCTGTTGAACTGCAAGGAGATCAAACCAGTCAATCCTATAGGAAATTGGTCCTGAATATTCATTGGAAGGACTGATGCTGAAGCTGAAACTCCAATACTTTGGCCACCTGATGCAAAGAAGTGACTCATCTGAAAAGAACCTGATGCTGGGGAAGATTGAAGGTAGGAGGAGAAGGGGATAGCAGAGGATGAGATGGTTGAATGGCATCACCAACTTAATGGACATGAATTTGAGTAAACTCCGGGAGTTGGTGATGGAAACGGAAGACAGGCGTGCTGCAGTCCATGGGGTCGTAAAGAGTCAGACACGACTGAGCGACTGAACTAAACTGAACTGAACTGATGGAAAGCTATCATCTTCGTTTTTGGAATGTTGAGTTTTAAACCAGGTTTTTCACTCTCCTCTTTCACTTTCATCAAAAGGTTCTTTAATTTCTGTTTGCTTTCTGCCATAATGGTGGTGTCACCTACATATCTAAGGTTATTTATATTTCTCCCAGCAAGCTCGATTCAAGCTTGTGCTTCATTCAGCCCAGCATTTAGCATGATGTACTCTGCATATAAGTTAAATAAGCAGGGTGACAATATATACAGCCTTGATGTACTCCTTTCCCGATTTGGAACAAGTCTGTTGTTCCATGTCCAGTTCTAACTGTTGCTTCTTGAGCTGCATACAGGAGGCAGGTCAGGTGGTCTGGTATTCCCATCTCTTTCAGAATTTTCCACAGTTTGTTGTGATCCACACAGTAAAAGGCTTTAGCATAGTCAATAAACAGAGATAGATGTTTTTCTGGAACTCTCTTGCTTTTTCCATGATCCAACAGATGTTGGCAATTTGATCTCTGGTTCCTCTGCCTTTTCTAAATCCAACTTGAACATCTGGAATTTCACAGTTCATGTACTGTTGAAGCCTGACTTGGAGAATTTTGAGCATTACTTTACTAGCTTGTGAGATGAGTACATATCTGTGGTAGTTTGAGCATTCTTTGGCATTGTCTTTATTTGGGATTGGAATGAAAACTGACCTTTTCCAGTCCTGTGGCCACTACTGAGTTTTCCAAATTTGCTGTCATATTGAGTGATGCACTTTCACAGCATCATCTTTCAGGATTTGAAATAGCTCAACTGGAATTCCATCACCTCCACTAACTTTGTTCATAGTGTTGCTTCCTAAGGCCCACTTGACTTCCCATTCCAGGATGTCTGGCTCTAGGTGAGTGATCACACCATCATGATTATCTGGGTCATTAAGATGTTTTTTTGTACAGGTTCTTCTGTGTATTCTTGCCACCTCTTCTTAATATCTTCTGCTTCTGTTAGGTCCATACCATTCCTGTCCTTTATTGTGCCCATCTTTGCATGAAATGTTCCCTTGGTATCTCTAATTTTCTTGAAGAGATTTCTAGTTTTTCCCATTCTATTTTTTCCCTCTATTTCTTTGTATTGTTCACTTAGGAAGGTTTTCTTGTCTCTCCTTGGTATTCTTTGAAAACCTGCATTCAAATGGGTATATCTTTCCTTTTCTCCTTTGCCTTTTGCTTCTCTTCTTTTCTCAGCTATTTTTAAGGCCTCCTCAGACAGCCATTTTGCCTCTTTGCATTTCTTTTTCTTTGGGATGTTTTTGATTACTGCCTTCTGTACAATGTTATAAACCTCTGTCCATAGTTCTTCAGGCACTCTATCAGATCTAATCCCTTGAATCTATTTGTCACTTTACTGTATAATCCTATGGGAGTTGATTTAGGTCATACCTGAATGGTCTAGTGGTTTTCCCTACTTTCTTCAATACAAGTCTGAAAATTGCAATAAGGAGTTCATGATCGGAGCCACAGTCAGCTCCCAGTCTTTTTTTTTTTTTTTTTGCTGACTGTATAGAGCTCCAACTTCGGCTGCAAAAATATAATCAGTCTGATTTTGGGACTGATCATCCGGTGATGTCCATGTGTAGAGTCCTGTCTTGTGTTGTTGGAAGAGGGTGTTTGCTATGACCAGTACGTTCTCTCTGTTAGCCTTTGCCCTTCTTCATTCTGTACTCCAAGGCCAAAGTTGCCTCTTATTCCAGGTATCTCTTGACCTCCTACTTTTGCATTCTTGTCCCTTATGATGAAAAGGACAAAATTTTTGGTGTTAGTTTTATAAGGTCTTCATAGAACCATTCAACTGCAGCTTCTTTGGCATTAGTGGTTGGGGCACAGACTTGGATTACTTGTGATATTGAATCTCCTCAGTTTGTTTCCAAATGGCACTTTTTGAATTATTTTCTCAGCATGCATGTTAACTTCTAAGATATAAGATCGCCTACACCTCCTCTAGCTTCTCTTTCTTTTTTTCCTTCCTCCTTCCTCTCCTTCCTCTTTCAATTTCATTGCTTCTCCCTTCCTTCAGGTGGTTGGCAGAGTTGGTTGCCCTAACATTGCAGGGCTGAGGTCCTGTTCTCTGAGTGGCCACTCTGCTCTCAGAGCTGCCTGTAGTTGCTCGCTGTTCGTTTGTTTAGTGGGTTGGTGTGTTTGTTTGTTTTTGCCATGTGGCTATCTCCAACAGCATGACAATCTCCTTTTTCAAGCCAGCATGGGAGGACGTATCTTTCCAGTAGGCTAAGATAGTGTTGTATAATATAGTATAACATAAAAGCTAATTACGTTAGTATCCCGTCAACTGTGTTACAGAAACTTGCCTTACTAAGAGAGTGGCATTTCATCAATATTGCCATATTCTATTGGACAAAAAGGAAGTCATAGCTCCTGCCCACTCACAAGGAGTTAGATAGTTTACAGAGAATAAAGATGGGGGTCACTCTGGGGTTTGTCCTCCATGCATGTTGTTTTCATTAATATTAACTTTTTTTAAAAAAATAGAATTTTTACAAATTTTGTTTCTAACCAAAGTGATCATTTATATTTCTATTTATGTAGTCATTTACAAAGCTTTTGTTATTAATTTCTACCAATGGTCTTATTGCATTGTGATTAGAAAAAGATTTTTATCATTTCTAGTCTATGTAACTTACTGATACTTTCACTGTGATCAATATATTGCTTTTTGCTGTTTTTGCTTGCTTGTTTGTTTTTAGTAGTATATGGGTGCTTGATAGGAAAACAGACTATGAGAAAAGTATAGAATGTAGCCCACCAAGTTCCTCTGTCCATGGGATTCTCCCAGGTAAGAACACCAGAGTGGGTTGCCATGCCCTCCTCTAGGGGATCTTCCTGACCCAGGGATCAAACCTGCACCTCTTGCAGCTCCTGAATTGCAGGCAGATTCTTTACCACTGAGCCATTGGGGAAGCTCCTTACTTGGTACATTCTTTAGTTATTCTATATTCATATTTTCTTCCACTTCACTTAGGTTGAACTGATATGATTTTTTAATTAAGACTTTATGTTTTTCTCTAATAACTGGCAGTGCTGAACATCTTTTCATGTGCCTCTGAGACATCTGTATGTCTTCTTTTAAGAAATGTCCATTTAATTCTTCTGTCTGTTTTTTTATTGCATTGTTGGTTTCTATGGTATTTGAGCTGCATGAGCTTGTTTGTAAATTTTGAAGACTAATTGTTAATCAAAAGTACAACAAGGTATCATTTCACACCAGTCAGAATAGCCATCAACAAAAAATATAAAAACAATAAATGCTGGAGAGGTTGTGGAGAAAAGGGAACTCTTCTGCACTGTTGGTGAGAATATAAATTGGTACAGCTACTATGGAGAACAGTAGGGATGTTCCTTAATAAAACTGAAAATAGAGCTACCATATGATGTAGCAATCCAACTCTTAGGCATATATCCTGGAAAAAAATTTTGGTTTGATAGTATACATGCACCCCAATGTTCACTGACTACTGACGATAGCCAAGACATGGAAGCAACCTAAATGTCCATCGACAGATGAATAGGTAAAGAAGATGTGGTATATATACAATGGGATATTATACAATGAACTATTACTCAATCATAAAAAAGGGTAAAATAATGCCATTTACAGCAACAGGATGGATATGGAGATTATCATACTAGGTGAAGTAATTCAGACAAGAGACAAATATCAGATGATATTGCTTATATGCAGAATCTAAAGAAATGATACTAATGAACTTATCTACAAAAGAGAAACAGACTCACAGACTTAGAGAATGAATTTTTGGATACCAGAGGGAAGGGGGTGGGGGAGAAGGATGGTCTGAGAGCTTGGGATTCACATGTATACACTAGAATATTTAAAATAGATAACCAACAAAGCTCTAATGGCTAGCACAGGGAACTCTGCTCATATTATGTAATAACCTAAAAAAAAAAATTTGAAAAAGAACGGAAAAAAGAGAAAAAAATGTGTAAATGACATCACCAGTTGAGGGCAGGGGAGATGTTATGTTTGTAAAGCAGCTTATGTTCACAGCAAAATTGAAGGGAAGGTACAGAAATTTCTCTGCAACATGAATTGTCTTCATCATTATCAACATCGCCCACCAGAGTGGTACAAATGTTACAACTAAATTATAAACCTACACGGACACATCACAACCATGCAAAGTTCATAGTTTGTATCATGGTTTACAGTTAGTGCTGGACATTCTGGTGGTTTGAACAAATGTGTGATGACATGTTAACTATCATCCTGATAACACAGAGAGCATTTTAACTGCCCTAAAAAAAATTGCTCTGTGCCCTGCCTATTCACTCCTTCCCTTCTCTCGACCAACCCCTTGAAACCACTGATGTTTATTTACTGCGTCCATAGTTTTGCCTTTTTCAGTATGTCATACTGTTGGAATCATATAGTATTTAGCCTTTTCATATTGGTTTCTTTCACTTGGCAATACGCATTTAAGTTTCCGCCAAGTCTTTTTATGGGTCAAAGGACCTTTCTTTTTAATGTTGAATAATATTCCGTTGTTTAATAGTTAATAAACCAAAGTTAATTTATCCATTTATCTATTGAAAGACATACTGATTGCTCCCAAGTTTTGGCAATTAAAAGGTTATTACGAACATTGGTGTACACATTTTGGGGCCTCCCCTGGTGACCCAGACAGTAAAAAGCCTGCCTGCAGTGTGGGAGAGAGACCCGGGTTCAGTCCCTGGGTGGGAAGATACCCTGGAGAAGGGAAAGGCTATCCACTCCAGTATTCTTGCCTGGAGAATTCCATGGACAGATGAGCCTGGAGGGCTATAGATTTTTGTACAGACATGAGTGTAACAACTACTTTGGTAAATATCAGGAGCGCAATTGTTGGGTCATTTGGTAACTGTAGTTTTGTAAGAAACTGAAAAACTCTTCAAACACGGCTGCACCATTTTGCATCATCAGCAATGATCGAGTCTCTACTGCTCCACATTCTCACTGGCATTTGCTGCTGTTAATGTTCTAGACATTGGCCATTATAATTCGTGCGCAAAGGTATCTTGTTTTTTAAATTTGCCTTTCTCTAATGACATATGACGGAGAAGGCAATGGCACCCCACTCTAGTACTCTTGTCTGGAAAATCCCATGGATGGAGGAGCCTGGTAGGCTGCAGTCCATGGGGTCGCTAAGAGTCGGACATGACTGAGCGACTTCACTTTCACTTTTCACTTTCATGCATTAGAAAAGGAAATGGCAACCTACTCCAGTACTCTTGCCTGGAAAATCCTGGGGATGGGGGAGCCTGGTGGGCTGCCGTCTGTGGGGTCGCACAGAGTCGGACATGACTAAAGTGACTTAGCAGCAGCAGCAGCAGATGACATATGATGTGGAGCATCTTTTCATATGCTTATTTGCCAGATGTATATCTTCTTTGGAGAGAAATCACTTAAGGTCTTCGGTCAGTTTTTAAATCAAGTTGTTTGACTTCTCGTTGTTGAGTTTTAAGAGTTCACTGTATATTTATATGTAGTCTCTTATCAGACATGTCTTTTGAAAACGCTTTTTATTCCCAGTCTCTGGCTGGTCTTCTCATTCTCTTGCTGACAGTAATGTAGGGACTTATTAGGTTACCTCTTCTTCTTTTTGAACATATTTCCTATATAACGTTATTTATAGATACACACAATTGTCATGCTTTCATTGTGGACTGTGGATTTCATCATTAAAATATTCTGTTTACATTTAGTCTTCAAACCTGAATACTAATGATCTAGATTGTTTGGTATCTGAATCACAGAGCCTGTTTCCACCTGCCTGGTTTACCCTTTCCTGCCCTGTTGTTTGTAGCCTTTCTGAATTACTTTCTTTCAGGTATAAATCTTGTATACATTGTGGACTTGTGACTTGCCTTGTGAGACATTTGAAAATATTTTTATAAATTAGTTAAGGAGATTTACATTTATTAGTATGACTAATTTGGTCTCAACTATTTCATATTGTTTTTATGTTATATATATTTACTGTGATTCTCTATGTGACCTGTTTCTTCGTGCTTTGTATCCTGACTCTGTCTCTTTGTATTGGTACATATGTATACGTGTTTTCATTAATGAATATGCATTTATATGGGTATACACACACATATATTTATCTTCATTTTCTTATTTGAAATATCAACTTTATACTTTTGACTCCCACCTACTATTTATGTAACAGTAAATTATTTAACTTCCTCTATTCTCTTCCCATATTTTTAGTTGCAATATTTTTATTTTGTGAGAGCATACAACATTTCTCTCACCTTTCCTTGACTTTTCTATATACAATTAATCACATTGAATAATCACCAATAGTTCTTTTGCCAAAGTTTAGTTTTCTGATTGAATGGGGCTTGTCTCCTAAGTATATATATATAAGAATGACCATCTGATTACAATTTTCTTTGAGTTCTTACAAGTTTAAAACTCATTTTCTATACTTTTGACATTGAAAGGACAGGTTGGATATAAAATCCTAAGTTAGTTATTTTCTAAATAATTAGAAATAATCATTATTTCTAGTAACTTTCTAGATTTCTAATTATTTCTAAATATTTAGAAATAATCATTTCCAATTATTAAAAAAAATACTGCTGCACTGGTTTTGATTTTCATGTTGCTGTTAATAAATTGTATGTCAATATGATTTTCTTTTTATTTGTCACTGACTTGGCCTGAAGTTCTTAATTATTTTCTCTGTCTTTAAAGTCTTTCAGTCAATTTTTCCTGACTACATGATTTAATCTTTAATGTCAAGATTCATTCTTTTACTCATTTCTGAACAATTTCTTGTAGTTTCCATCTTTATGCTTTTCTTCTACAGATATTTTAACTATTTGAGAGCTGGATCTTCTTTGTGTATCTTCTATACCAATCAAAATCTTTCCCCAATCACGGTCCTTCTGATCATATTTACCTCTTCCTGCTTATGCCTGTGTGCCTGCTAGTTGTGTCTGGCTCTTTGTGATCCTGTAGACTGTAGCACACCAGGCTCCTCTGTTCATGGGATTCTGCAGGCAGGAATACTGGAGTGGGTGTCAATGCCCTCCTCCAGGGGTCTTCTTTTTTTTTTTTTTTTTAGGGGTCTTCATTTTTATACTCACTATCTTGTCTGTTCTCATGCCTTTTCTTAAAAACTTTGCTTGTATTCTTCAGGCAAATTAATTCTTCCATGAGCATCTTATAATTCAGTGTAAATTGTTTATACACATTTTTCTTTTTCTACTGTTCCTTTTCTCCTTACTTCAATCAAAAGATATGCAGAGGACACCACCCTTGTGGCAGAAAGTAAAGAGGAACCAAAGAGCCTCTAGATGAAGGTGAAAGAGGAGAGTGAAAAAGTTGGCTTAAAACTCAACATTTAAGAAACTAATCATGGCATCTGGTGCCATCACTACATGGCAAATAGATGGGGGAACAATGGAAACAGTGACAGACTACTTTTTTGGGCTCCAAAATCACTGCAGATGGTGACTGTAACCATGAAATTAAAAGGCACCTGATACTTGAAAGAAAAGCTATGACCAAGCTAGACAGCATATAAAAAGCAGAGACATTCTCTTGTCAACAAAGGTCTGTCTAGTCAAAGCTATGGTTTTTCCAGTAGTCATGTATGGATGTGAGAGTTGGACCATAAAGAAGGCTGAATGCCAAAGAATTGATGATTTTGAACTGTGGTGTTGAAGACTCTTGTGAGTCCCCTGGACTACAAGGAGACCCAACCAGTCCATCCTAAAGGAAATCAGTCCTGAATATTCATCGGAAGGGCTGATGCTGAAGCTGAAACTCTAATACTTTGGCCACCTGATGCGAACAACTGACTCATTTGAAAAGACCCTGATGCTGGGAAAGATTGAAGGCAGGAGAAGAAGAGGACGACAGAGGATGAGATGAGTGGATGGCATCACTGACTCAATGGACATGAGTTTGAGCAAGCTCCAGGAGATGGAGAAGGATAAGGAAGCCTGGTGTGCTGCAGTCCATGGGGTTCCAAAGAGTCAGACAGGACTGAGCAACTGAACAATAATAAATGTGCTTTTAAGGTCCAAGTCTTTTCTTAACTTTTGAACATATGACTAGAGCCCTTTTTCATGTTTGATCATTCTTCTTTTAGTACCTTGATTCAGCTTTTATGTTACATCTTAACTTTCTTTGGTCTCTAGGTTGGTATTGGAAGTATAATTCTTATCAGCTAAAATGTTTTGTTTCCTATTTGCTGCATCTTTCAATAATAATTTTGTATGAATATAATCTGCCATTATTTATTTCATAATGTTTCATTTTCCTATATGAGCAACAAGATTATGAGCAAACTAGAGAGCAAGGTTTTGTTTCATGTCAGGAAAAGTCTCTTCTATTAGTTCAGTGAATTATACATTCGTCATTGTGCTTAGTCCCTCAGTCATGTCCAGCTCTTTGAGACCCCATGGACTGTAGCCCACCAGGCTCCTCTGTCCATGGGGATTCTCCAGGCAAAAACACTGGTGTGGTTTGCCATGCCCTCCTCCAGGGGATCTTCTGAAGCCAAGGACAGAACCCAGGTCGCCTGCATTGTAGGCGGATTCTTTACCAGTGTTCTGAGCCATCAGGGAATATACTCGTTAACAAATGGCACTGTTTATAGGGCAGGAAAAAGAGATATCACATGCCTGTTTTGCGATTTTCTTTTGTTTCTTCAGGATAATGTCGTTTCCAGATTTTGCTTTTTACTTCCCCTTTATCACAAAACCTCCTGAAGGTTGGCACAGCCTCCCGAGTACTCTATTCTTCTCCAAACCACTGCCTCCTATGTAACTCTTTTTATTTCCTTTCTTTTGAACAATAATACCAAGTGCTGATTTGTCTCAGTCTTTTTCTTAGTGACCCACTCAGGATGGGACTTTTTCTTTCTGGGTGTGACCTTATCCATGTGGGTAGATCCTTCACATTCCTCTCCTCTTTTCCACACAAACTTTACTGATTTTTTTGATCTGGGGTGGTTGGATTCCAAGATGGTTTCCTGAATTGAGGTGTTTATTTGCCTATTAGATGTAATATGAACTTTTTAAATAGGGTCTATCTCTTGGTTTTTATATGCATGGATCATAAGCCATTAAGGGATTTGCATGCTCTTCTTATAGATTTCTATAGTTTCTGGAGGACACATGGAAATATTTAAATTTACATGGCTTCTAGTAGCCCAGAGAAATCTAACAACTTTCCCTTCTTTTCTCTCTCTTTTTTTTTGGAATGAAAATAAACTTTTATTTTTTTATTTTTATATTTTGTTCCCCCCCCCCCCATTTATTTTAAATTGTTGGAGGCTAATTACTTTACAATATTGTTGTGATTTTTGCCATACATTGACATGAATCAGCCATGGATTTACATGTGTTCCCAATCCTGATACTCCTCCCACCTCCCTCTCCATCCCATCCCTCTGGGTCTTCCCAGTGCACCATCCCTGAGCACCCGTCTCATGCATCCAGCCTGGGCTGGTGATCTGTTTCACACTTGATAGTATACTTGTTTCAATGCTGTTCTCTCTGAACATCCCACCCTTGCCTTCTCCCACAGAGTCTAAAAGTCTTTTCTGTACATCTGTGTCTCTTTTTCTGTTTTGCATATAGGGTTATCGTTACCATCTTTTTAAATTACATATATATGCATTAGTATACTGTATTGGTCTTTATCTTTCTGGCTTACTTCACTCTGAATAATGGACTCCAGTTTCATCCATCTCATTAGAACTGATACAAATGAATTATTTTAGTGGCTGAGTAATATTCCATGGTGTATATGTACCACAGCTTCCTTATGCATTCGTCTGCTGATGGGCATCTAGGTTGCTTCCATGTCCTAGCCATTATAAACAGTGCTGCGATGAACATTGGGGTGCACATGTCTCTTTTAGTTCTGGTTTCCTCGGTGTGTATGCCCAGAAGTGGGATTGCTGGGTCATATGGCAGTTCTATTTCCAGTTTTTTAAGGAATCTCCACACTGTTCTCCATAGTGGCTGTACTAGTTTGCATTCCCACCAACAGTGTAAGAGGGTTCCCTTTTCTCCACACCCTCTCCAGCATTTATTGCTTGTAGACTTTTGGATAGCAGCCATCCTGACTGGCGTGTAATGGTACCTCATTGTGGTTTTGATTTGCATTTCTCTGATATTGAGTGATGTTGAGCATCTTTTCATGTCTTTGTTAGCCATCTGTACGTCTTCTTTGGAGAAATGTCTGTTTAGATCTTTGGCCCATTTTTTGATTGGGTTACTTATTTTTCTGGAATTGAGCTGCAGGAGTTGCTTGTATATTTTTGAGATTAATCATTTGTCTGTTTCTTCATTTGATATTATTTTCTCCCATTCTGAAGGCTGTCTTTTCACCTTGGTTATAGTTTCCTTTGTTGTGCAAAAGCTTTTAAGTTTCATTAGGTCCCATTTGCTTATTCTTGCTTTTATTTCCAATATTCTGGGAGGTGGGTCATAGAGGATCCTGCTGTGATTCATGTCGGAGAGTGTTTTGCCTATGTTCTCCTCTAGGAGTTTTATAGTTTCTGGTCTTACATTTAGATCTTTAATCCATTTTGAATTTGTTTTTGTGCATGGTGTTAGAAAGTGTTCTAGTTTCATTCTTTTACAAGTGGTTGACCAGTTTTCCCAGCACCACTTGTTAAAGAGGTTGTCTTTTTTCCATTGTATATCCTTGCCTCCTTTGTTGAAGATAAGGTGTCCATAGGCTCGTGGATTTATCTCAGGGCTTTCTATTCTGTTCCATTGATCTATATTTCTTTCTTTGTGCCAGTACCATACTGTCTTGATGACTGTGGCTTTGTAGTACAGCCTGAAGTCAGGCAAGTTGATTCCTCCAGTTCCATTCTTCTTTCTCAAGATTGCTTTGGCTATTCGAGGTTTTTTGTATTTCCATACAAATTGTGAAACTATTTGTTCTAGTTCTGTGAAGAATACCGTTGGTAGCTTGATAGGGATTGCATTGAATCTATAGATTGCTTTGGGTCGTATACTCATTTTGACAATATTGATTCTTCCAATCCATGAACACGGTATGTTTCTCCATCTATTTGTGTCCTTTTTGATTTCTTTCATCAGTGTTTTATAGTTTTCTATGTATAGGTCTTTTGTTTCTTTAGGTAGATATACTCCTAAGTATTTATTCTTTTTGTTGCAATGGTGAATGGTATTATTTCCTTCATTTCTCTTTCTGTTTTCTCATTGTTAGTGTATAGGAATGCAAGGGATTTTTGTGTGTTAATTTTATACCCTGCAACTTTACTATATTCATTGATTAGCTCTAGTAATTTTCTGGTAGAGTTTAGGGTTTTCTATGTAGAGGATCATGTCATCTGCAAACAGCGAGAGTTTCACTTCTTCTTTTCCTATCTGGATTCCTTTCATTTCTTTTTCTGCTCTGATTGCTGTGACCAAAACTTCAAAAACTATATTGAATAGTAGTTGTGAGAATGGGCACCCTTGTCTTGTTCCTGATGTTAGGGGAAATGCTTTCAATTTTTCACCATTGAGGATAATGTTTGCTGTGGGTTTGTCATATATAGCTTTTATTATGTTGAGGTATGTTTCTTCTATTCCTGCTCTCTGGAGAGTTTTTATCATAAATAGATGTTGAATTTTGTCAAAGGCTTTTTCTGCATCTATTGAGATAAGCATATGGTTTTTATCTTTCAATTTGTTAATGTGGTGTATACATTGATTGATTTGCAGATATTAAAGAATCCTTGCATTCCTAGGATAAAGCCAACTTGGTCATGATGTATGATCTTTTTAATAAGTTATTGGATTCTGTTTGCCAGAATTTTGTTAAGGAGTTTTGCATCTATGTTCATCAATGATATTGGCCTGTAGTTCTCTTTTTTTCTTTCTTTCTTTCTTTCTTTTTTTTTTTTTTTTTGTGGCATCTTTGTCTGGTTTTGGAATTAGGGTGGTGGTGGTCTCATAGAATGAGTTTGGAAGTTTACCTTCTTCTGCAATTTTCTGGAAAAGTTTGAGTAAGATAGGTGTTAGCTCTTCTCTAAATTTTTGGTAGAATTCAGCTGTGAAGCCATATGGTCCTGGGCTTTTGTTTGCTGGAAGATTTCTGATTACAGTTTCAATTTCCTTGCTTGTGATGGGTCTGTTAAGATCTTCTATTTCTTCCTGGTTCAGTTTTGGAAAGTTATACTTTTCTAAGTTGTCCATTTTATTGGCATAGAGCTGCTGGTAGTAGTCTCTTATGATCCTTTGTATTTCAGTGTTGTCTGTTGTGATCTCTCCATTTTCATTTCTAATTATGTTGATTTGGTTCTTCTTCCTTTGTTTCTTGATGAGTCTGGCTAACGGTTTGTCAATTTTGTTTATCTTTTCAAGAAAGTAGCTTTTAGCTTTGTTGATTTTTGCTGTGGTCTCTTTTGTTTCTTTTGCATTTATTTCTGCTGTGATTTTTAAGATTTCTTTCCTTCTACTAACCCTGGGGTTCTTCATTTCTTCCTTCTCTAGTTGCTTTAGGTGTAGAGCTAGGTTATTTATTTGACTTTTTTCTTGTTTCTTGATGTAAGCCTGTAATGCTATGAACCTTCCCCTTAGCACGGCTTTTACAGTGTCCCATTGGTTTTGGGTTGTTGTGTTTTCATTTTCATTCATTTCTATGCATATTTTGATTTCTTTTTTGATTTCTTCTATGATTTGTTGATTATTCAGAAGTGTGTCAGTTAGCCTCCATATGTTTGAATTTTTAATAGTTTTTTTCCTGCAATTGAGATCTAGTCTTACTGTATTGTGGTCAGAAAAGATGACTGGGATGATTTCAATTTTTTTGAATTTACCAAGGCTAGATTTATGCCCAGGATGTGATCTATTCTGGAGAAGGTTCCATGGGCACTTGAGAAAAAGGTGAAACTGATTGTTTTGTGGTGAAATGTCCTATAGATATCAATTAGGTCTAGCTGGTCCATTGTGTCATTTAAAGTTTGTGTTTCCTTGCTAATTTTCTGTTTAGTTGATCTATCCATAGGTGTGAGTGGGGTATTAAAGTCTCCCACTATTATGGTGTTATTGTTAATTTCCCCTTTCATACTCGTTAGCATTTGCCTTACATATTGTGGTGCTCCTATGTTGGGTGCATACATATTTATAATTGTTATATCTTCTTCTTGGATTGATCCTTTGATCATTATGTAGTATCCTTCTTTGTCTCTTTGCACAGCCTTTATTTGAAAGTCTCTCTCTTTTTTTTTTTTTTTGAAAGTCTCTTTTTTTTTTTTTTTTTTTAGTATTGTGACTCCTGCTTTCTTTTGGTCTCCATTTTCGTGAAATATTTTTTTCCAGCCCTTCACTCTAAGTCTGTATGTGTCTCTTGTTTTGAGGTGGGTCTCTTGTAGACAGCATATATAGGGGTCTTGTTTTTGTATCCATTCAGCCAGTCTTTGTCTTTTGGTTGGGGCATTCAACCCATTTACATTTAAGGTAATTATTGATAGGTATGGTCCTGTTGCCATTTGCTCTGTTGTTTTGGGTTCGCATTTTACAACCTTTCTGTCTTCTGTCTAGAGAAGATCCTTTAGCGTTTCTTGAAGAGCTGGTTTGGTGGTGCTGAATTCCCTCAGCTTTTGCTTGTCTGTAAAGCTTTTGAATTCTCCTTCATATTTGAATGAGATCCTTGCTGGGTACAGTAATCTAGGTTGTAGGTTATTCTCTTTCATTACTTTCAGTACGTCCTGCCATTCCCTCTGGCCTGGAGGGTTTCTATTGATAGATCAGCTGTTATCCTTATGGGAATCCCTTTGTGTGTTATTTGTTGTTTCTCCCTTGCTGCTTTTAATATTTGTTCTTTGTGTTTGATCTTTGTTAATTTGATTAATATGTGTCTTGGGGTGTTTCGCCTTGGGTTTATCCTGTTTGGGACTCTCTGGGCTTCTTGGACTTGGGTGGCTATTTCCTTCCCCATTTTAGGGAAGTTTTCAGCTATTATCTCCTCGAGTATTTTCTCATGGCCTTTCTTTTTGTATTCTTCTTCTGGGACTCCTATGATTCGAATGTTGGGGCGTTTCACATTGTCCCAGAGGTCCCTGAGGTTGTCCTCATTTCTTTTGATTTTTTTTTCTTTTTTCCTCTCTGCTTCATTTATTCCCAACATTTTATCTTCTACCTCACTTATCTTATCTTCTGTCTCTGTTATTCTAGTTGGTTCCCTCCAGAGTGTTTTTTATCTCATTTATTGCATGATTCATTTTTAATTGACTTTTTTATTTCTTCTTGGTCCTTGTTAAACATTGCTTGCATCTTCTCAATCCTTGTCTCCAGGCTATTTATCTGTAACTCCATTTTGTTTTAAAGATTTTGGATCATTTTTATTATCATTATTCTAAATTCTTTTTCAGGTAGATTCCCTATCTCCTCCTCTTTTGTTTGGCTTGGTGGGCATTTTTCATGTTCCTTTACCTGTTGGGTATTTCTCTGCCTTTTCATCTTGCTTAGACTGTTGTGTTTAGAGTGACTTTTCTGTATTCTGGTGGTCTGTGGGTCCTTTTTATTATGGAGGTTTCTCCCAGTGGGTGGGGTTGGACGATTGGGTTGTCAAGGTTTCTTGATTAGGGAAGATTGCATCAGTGTTCTGGTGCATGGAACTGGATTTCTTCTCTCTGGAGAGGAATGGAGTGTCCAGTAGTGAGTTTTGAGATGGGTCTATGTGTTTGGTGTGACTTTGGGCAGCCTTTATGTTGACACTAAGGGCTATGTTCCTGCATTGCTGAAGAATTTGCATGGTATGTCTTGCTCTGGAACTTATTGGCTCTTGGGTGGTGGTTGGTTTCAGTGTAGGTATGGAGGCTTTTGGGTGATCTCTTATTACTTAATATTCTCTGTAGTCAGGAGTTCTCTGGTGTTCTCACGTTTTGGGCTTAAGTCTCCTGCCTCTGGCTTTCAGTTTTATTCTTCCAGTAGCCTCAAGGCTTCTCCAACTATACAGCACTGATAATAAAACTTCTAGGTTAACGGTGAAAAGATTCTCTACAGTGAGGGACACCAAGAGAGGTTCACAGAGTTACATGAAGAAGGGGAGAGGAAGGAAGTAGTAGAGATGAGCAGGAGGAGAAAAAGGGGTACTTAAGAGGAGAGAGACAGATCTATGCAGTACTCTGTTCCCTAAGTGTTCTCCATAGCCCAGAACACCCAGAGATTCACAGAATTGGATTGGGAAGAGAAGGGGGAGGGAGGAAATAGAGGTGATCTGGGGGAGGTAAAGGAGAGTCAAAGGGGGAAAGAGTAATCATCACACTCCTGAGTAAAAATGGGTACTGAATATTGGATTCTTAAATGTCCAAAATTGATATCAAATACTGAAAAACAAAGATTGATAATCTAGAGTAGAGGTTAGACTCTTAAAAATACAATATTAAAAACAAAAACACAAAAAATTTAAGAAATATATATGAAGTTCACTTTAAAAATAGGGTCTTTTTTTTTTTGCAAGATTATAGTGAAATGAAAATGAAAATTAAGGACTAATAGAGGAGTAATAGAGGACTTTAAAAGTAAATAAAAGAAAGAAAAAAAGAAAAAATAAATTTTAAATTAAAAAAATAGTAAAAAAAATATATGAAAATGAAAATTAAGGAGTAATAGAGGAGTAATAGGGAATTTTAAAAGAAAATTAAAGCGAAAAAATTAAGAAAACAAAAAAAAGCAGAAAAAAATTTTTTTAATTAAAAAAAATAGTAAAAATATATCTAGGAATTTCTCTGGAGCTGTTGCGGGCAGTGTGGGTTCAGTTCAGTTTCAGATAGCTCCTTGTTCCAGCCTACACTTCTTGATATCTATAGGCCCCTTCCGGTGTAGTCGGTGTTACCTACAGGGATTTTAATCTGTTGCACCGGTCACTTTTGAAGCGGTTCCCTTTGTTTATTTGGTTTCTGTTTGCAGGTCTCTTCAGTGTCTAATTTCCGCCCTCAGACAGGCGGGCAGAGGCGGTCTCTTGTTCAGGTTCGCGTGTTCAGTCATGCTGCGGGGAGGGAGGGGAGATGCCGACAAATATCCCCAGTGTGTGTGGGGGCACTCTCAGTGTGCCGGCCACAATGGGTTTGCCCCAGCTCGTGGCGTGTGTTTTCCCTGTCTACACTGCTCAGGCTCCCAGCTGCTCTATAGGGAGCAGGCCCTGCATTGTGTGGTTCCCGTTTTCAGGTACTCCACACAAGCACAGACTCGGTTGGGCCTGCGTTTTGTGCCTTCCCCACCCGAGCAGCTCAGGCCACCAGGAGCTTGATGAGCGCACTCTCCCTGGGTGCGACACGCTTTCTCCCCTCCACGTGCCTAGCCTCGGTTTCTGCGCGCGTTGGTTGGGTGCGCCTTGTGTCTATTCTTGGGAGCTGGCCTCTAGCCGCGACCCTCCCGGCAGATGTCAACCATCCAGAATCTCAGGAAGTCTTTGGTTAGAAACTCGAGGCCTGTTTGCAGTTTGATAGGGGGTGCCATCTCTGGGGCCGAGTTTGCCCCTTTCCCCTCCCTCCCTGCCTCCTGCCTCCAGCGGGGGATGGGCTGGTCTGCAGCCCAGCCGGCTAGCTCTTCTCTGGAATTACTCAGTCCTTTGTTCTGCCAACGGCCAGCAGTGTGTTCGATTAGCGCTAGCGCACTTTTCGCTGGTTAATTTTCTCTCTCTCTCTTGCTATGCCACAGTTTAAGTTGCTATCTCATGGTAGCTCCCTCCAATTGCCTTCAGGGCATTCGGGCCTGGTCCTTACCCTTAGCAATACCACCTGCTCCTCTCCGTTCAGTCCCCACTTGCTGGTGGCGGACGTGAGCATCTGGGATACTTTTCTGCTGGGAGTTGCTTTTAGGCATGTAATCTGTGGGTTTTATTTATTTTCCCTCCCAGTTAGGTTGCCCTTTGCGACTTAAAAACTTCCCCCAGACCCACCAGTGAGAGGGTTTCCTGGTGTTTGGAAACTTCCTCTATTACCACTCCCTTCCCAGGACGGGTCTCTGTCCCTAGCTCTTTTGTCTCTCTTTTTACCTTTTATATTTTGTCCTACCTCCTTTTGAAGACAATGGGCTGCTTTTCTGGGCACCTGATGTCCTCTGTTAGCGATCAGAAGTTGTTTTGTGCAGTTTGCTCAGCATTCAAATGTTCTTTTGATGAATTTGTAGGGGAGAAAGGTGGTCTCCCCGTCCTATTCCTCCACCATCTTAGCTCCTCAACCCCTGATTTTCTTGAACAACATAATTTTTGAGTATAAATTAGTTCGAGTAATGTATTTAAACAATCATCTGCATTTGACATTTTGTTAAAGTTCTAAAAAGCTTTTGTGTGCTGTCTTTTATTATACATACCTCGTCTGGTACCCAAATTTAATTGTGCCCTTCTAAAAATGATTAAAATTGCTTTTGTCTAATGCTTTACCAAGTTGTCACGTTTTGTTTTGTATTCATAAATGAAAAACATGAGCAAAATTGGGTGAAGAGAGAAAAAAAAAATAACCCTGAGGACAAACATCAACAACAGGGAGTAAAGTTTCTAAATCTAGAACTTGGCAGTCTCCATCATGGGCCAGCTTCTGGTTTGTTCTCAGTTGCCTCGGGGTGCCTCCAAACTTTGAAGTTATCCTGTTCACCAGCTGTTTACTTCTCAGGAGGAAGCAGCTACTTTTCTTCCTAAATAAAGTTAAATCACTAAATCCCAAAATTTGAGAAATTAGCAGTGATTTCTCACAGTTTCATTACACAGTAATGAACTCATGAGAGTTTTATGTAGAAATCTATGTTTGCCTTTCTTCACTGAGTACATTTATATATTTTGTATTTTTAGACAAATAAAGACATCAAAAATGATTCTGTATTTGATATAACTGAACCACCTGAAAATGATTCGATATAGAAAATAATAACATTTTATATTTCAGGAACACAGGCACCAACTCTTTGTATTCTTCCATTGTTCTTAATGCTGTCTATTGAAAACGTCATTTAAAAATTATCCAGCTTCTTAAGCTCAATATTCTAATGTCAGTTCTTTGATGTAGCAAACACTACTCCATACTTGTTTGGCAACATGAACACTGAGAATTGCCAATGTACTCATTAAACAAAGTGCTTTAAAAATATATTTAGCCTTCACACTATTGAAAAAAAACATGCTTGAATAAAAGCATGCCAAAATAACAACGTTTCAGTTGTTTATCTGGCAGCCAAGATTAATGAATGTTTCCTTACTAAGAATCTCTTCTGGGTATCATGATGCTCTGATGTTTGTATATTCAGACCTCAAATAAAGCTTCCTCATGTTTTCTATTAGTTTAATTTTGTGGGTGACATGTTGTAAGACTCTCGAATTATAGTCATGTGTAGGATTTCAGGGGTGAAGAATGGGTGGAAGGGATTGTGTGTTTAGTTTGGGTTTTGGGCATAGGGTCACTATTAGTATATTTGAAAAAGCCTTTTCTGTTATTTATATACTTTGGCTATAAAAACAAATATGTATTCTTTTATTCTCTTATCCTCATTGGCAATGATTCATAGCTATCTGAGAGGTTTTAAATGACAATTAAAACATCAGAAATAAGCGGGTGTTGAAATACAATGCAGCTGCTTGATGACTTTAACTATTTATGGTTTTATTTGCATGTTTATTTGCATGCAATTAATTTAAACATCATTGATTATTGTACAGAGAGCTTACTATGAACCAGGCATTAAGTCTTTACATATTTTAATTAATACAATCTTTGAAACACAAGACAGACACTATTATTAGCCTATTATACACAGGTGGAAACTGAGGCACAGAATTTAAATAAGTCACAATACAGCATATATAGTACAGACAGGATGGAATTCATGAGGTCTTACACCAGTCTGCCTGTCTCAGATGGTAGTGGGGACTTACCTGACTGAACTAAAATTTACCATGACCCCTCTGGGATGAAACTCCTTGAGACACATAATTAGAGTAACTATACAATTTATCTTCCATATTAGGATGCATGAGTTAAAGGAGGTGCTAAATTAATGTCTCAAATTATTTTTTCTTACCAAAAATTTACCATTTTGATGAACTTATAAAATGGCTCTATTTAGGAAAAATTTTCAAAAATCAAATTATATCTATATATTAAAAATAGCCAGAAGAGAACAGAAATTCCTCAGCCTCTCTACTCCTAACCTCTGCTGCTGCTGCTGTCACTTCAGTCGTGTCCGACCCTGTGTGACCCCACAGACAGCAGCCCACCAGGCTCCCCTGTCCCTGTGATTCTCAAGGCAAGAACACTGGAGTGGGTTGCCATTTCCTTCTCCAATGTGTGGAAGTGAAAAGTGAAAGTGAAGTCGCTCAGTCGTGTCCGACTGGTAGCAACCGGATGGACTGAAGCCTACCAGGCTCCTCCGTCCATGGGATTTTCCAGGCAAGAGTACTGGAGTGGGGTGCCATTGCCGTCTCCAACTCCTAACCTTTAATCTCCTTCTATCACTTTGGGCAGAGGTTGGATGGGGCAAAGAGATGGGAAAAAAAAATATGTCTGTATCCATGTATATGGCATGCTACAAAACATGTATATGGGTACATTTTCTTATATTTAATGTTACTTAACAAATCTTATTATAAAACTATCTCATCAGTATTTTATTGAATAATAATTTTTTCATTAGTTACAATTTTTTTCATTAAAATATTTTCAATATTTTTCAAAATAATACATTGTGGTCAATAAATTTTAAATTGGTAACAAATTTCATTGCCCTTTTACTATAAGCCATGATATTTCTCATTGAAAAAAATAAACTCCCTAAAGTTACTGGTTATGATCAGAGAAAGTTCTGCTAATTGGAGACTAATATTAATTTGTGTATGTTTGTGAGGATGAAGTGTCTTTCTTTGAGGGAGATTTTACATGATGAAATTCATTAAATTGGTTCTCTCTATTCATGATACATTTCAAACTATAGTTGCTGCAATCTTTTCTTTATTTATTTTTTTGCTGCAATCTTTTAGACCTTCTTAATTTTATTTCCTTATGTATAAGATAGAAATCTATCAACTTAAAGCTCCATCAAAATACTCATTTCCTAAGGTGAAATATTCAAAAGAAGGGTTATACAATTTCAACATTAAATCTAATGTACCATGTAAGCTCATAATTTGCTCAGTTGATCTCTTTCTTTTGTAATAAAAAATAATTCTTTTTTCAAGTGTGTTTTTAGTAATTGTGATTTAACAAAAGCTTCAAAAGATGAACTCTTAGCTCTCCATTTGCTGAAGGTTTTTGTTAAAATTTTCTGATTTGAAAAAACAGAAACAAACTTTAGATTTGCTTACAAAAAAAAAGATGAATACCAATGTATACACGTTGTTTTCTAAAATAATTCTCCTGAAGCATCCACATTTTAAAAGTTCAAATGATAATATGCAGCAAAGAAAGTACTTGCTGTCATACTGATGTATGATAATCGAGTCAGTCTGAGCTTTGTCTTAAAAACAGCTGTTCAGTTATTCTAACTCTGTTTATAACCAACACTTTGCAAATTTTCTCAAACTACAATTTATACTTTTTCCAACGCTCAATTCAGTTCAGTTCAGTTGCTTCGACTCTTTGTAACCCCATGGACTGGAGCACACCAGGCCTCCCTGTCCATCACCAACTCCCAGAGTTTACGCAAACCCATCTCCATTGAGTTGGTGATGCCATCCAACCATCTCATCCTCTGTCATCTCCTCCTCTTCCCACCTTCTATCTTTCCCAGCATCAGGGTCTTTTCAAATGAGTCAGTTCTTCGCATCAGGTGGCCAAAGTATTGGAGTTTCAGTTTCAACATCAGTCCTTCCAATGAATATTCAGGACTGATTTCCTTTAGGATGGACTGGTTGGATTTCCTTGCAGTCCAAGGGACTCTCAAGAGTCTTCCCCAACACCACAGTTCAAAGGCATCAATTCTTTGGCGCTTAGCTTTCTTCATAGTCCAACTCTCACATCCATACAGGACCACTGGAAAAGCCATGGCTTTGACTTGATGGACCTTTGTTGGCAAACTTATGCCTCTACAGTGATTTTGGAGCCCAAGAAAATAAAGTCTGTCACTGTTGTTTCCCAACTCTATCAAGATATAATTGTGCAATATGTTGTAATTGTGTAATAATAATGTATTATTTATTGATATGTAACATTATATAATTTTAAAGTATATAACAGTGTTGCTTTCATATACATATATTGTAATATGATTACCACCATAATGTTACCTAGCATTTCCATCATGTCACATAATTATCATTTCTTTCTCATAGTGAGAACATTTAAAATGTAGTCTCTTAGCAATCTGAAGTATACACTACAGGATTGTTAACTATATTTACACTGTTGTATTAGATCCCAAGACCTTCTAACTGGAAGTTTGCGCCCTTTCCCCAGGATCTCCCCAGCTCCCCCACCTCCCAGGCCCTAGTAACTGACCTTCTCTCTGTTTCCAGGAGTTCAGCTATCATGACAAGATTTCCTTTCTCATGACTAAATAATATTTCATTGTGTGTGTGTATATATATATATATATATATATATATATATATATATATATATATATATATATATACACACCATATCTTCTTTATCTGTGCATCCGTTGATGGTCACTTAGGTTGTTTCTATATTTTGACTATTATGAGTAATGTTCCAATGAACACAAAAGTGCAGATAGCTCTACAAAATAGTGATTCATTTTCTTCATATATATATCCAGAAGAGTGATATCTGGGTTATGTGGTAGTTCTATTTTTTTATTTTTTGAGGAAACCGCATACAGTTTTTCATAGTTGCTATGCCAATATTCATTTCCTTCAACAGTGCATAAGGGTTCCTCTTCCTTCCACATTCTTGCCAACATTTGTCATCTCTGCTCTTTTTGATGATGTGTGTATGCTCAGTCACTCAGCTGTGTCTGACTGTGACCCCATGGACTACAGCCTCCCAGGCTCCTTTTTCTATGCAGTTTTCCAGGCAAGAATAATGGAGTGGGTTGCCATTCTTCTCCAGGAGATCTTCTTGATCCAGGGATCAAACCCACATTTCCTGCATTGGCAGGAGGACTTTTTTTTTTTTACCACTAAGCCACCTGGGAAGCCCTTTTTGATGACAGCTGCCCTGTAAGTGTGAGGTTGATTTGCATTTCCCTCATGATTACTAATGTTGAGTATCTCCTTATATACCTATTGTCCATGTGGATAGTTTCTTTGGAAAAATGCAACTATGTTTCTATGGAAAAATGAAACTAAGTTCCTCTGCCCATTTTAAAATTGGATGTTTATTTTTGTTAGAGTTATAGGAGTTCTTTCTACATCAGATATAGTTTGCAAATATTTTTCCCATTTTGTAGGTTGTCTTTTAATTTTGTTGATTATTTCTTTTTAGTTTGATGTATTTCCACCTACTAAATTTTGCTCTTGTTGTTTGTGCTTTTGATTTCATATTAAAAAATCATTGCCAAAACCAATGTCAAGGACCTTTCACCTATGTTGCCTTCTAGTAGTTTTGCAGTTTCAGATCTTGTGTTTACATCTTTAATCCACTTCATGTTAATATTTTAAAGCCATATAAGATGTCAATTACATTTTTCTGCATGTGCTTATCCAGTTTCCCCAATATCATTTATTAAAGAAAATAACCTTTCCCCATTGACTGTTCTTGAATCTCTTGTAAAATATTAGTTGACCATATAAATCGGTTTTCTTCCGGGTTCTTGATTCTTCCATTGCCCTAATGTTTCTATTTTTATGCCAGTACCATACTGTTTTAATTACTATAGCATTGGAGTACACAGTTTGTATTCAGATAGTGTGATGACTCCAGCTTTGCTATTCTTTCTCAGGATTGCTTTGGCTATTTGAGTTCTTTTGTGATTTCATACTTCAACTTCTATTTTTATTGATAGAATATCTTAGCTGCAATCAATGCAACTATGAATTATATGTGTATCGTAACCAATCCCAAGCATATTCATGTCCAGTTGTTTCTTAATGTAGCAGAACATTGTTTTTAGAATGACAATATATTAATACTCCATCCAAATGTGAATCTGTATTCTCACAGCAAAGCACAATTTATTTCTTCAAAATTGAGTACATTAGTTGAATTTACAATTATGTCAGATTGCTTAACTACAGAATAATCTTCCAAAATTTTACTTTGATTCCAGGAATTGGATTAAAAATAATTAAGTCATCATTGGACTTAATCAATGTTCTCTTCTGATATAATTTATGTTTAGAAAATTATTCTGTTACTAGACAACATATTAATTATTACTTCTTATTTCATACATGCACAAAGAACTTGGAAATAAAAAAATTAGTGAAATTTATATAGAAGGGCTTTATATGGAAAAAAAATTAAAATGCTCCACCCAATGATACATAAACCCACCTTCTCTGTCTGACCATGTTGAATAAGTTTCTTTGGGCATGGTGGTTTAGAAACATTAATAACTGCTAAGTTTTGAAGCATTTACTGATACTTTTCAAATTTATATCTTCTGGTTTTCCTATGGCCAGTAAGATCAGGAGAGTCCTCTGAAAGATGTGAAATGTCAGTAAATTACATTAATGTGTTCATAATTAAGCTTTGTGAAAAAAAAATCAGTACTCAATTTTTTATTAAACATGTTCCCTTTTACTTTAGATCACTATTTTTGGAGCATTTCATGGACAAAAAAATTAGCAAATAATTGAATAGCTAAGCACTTATAAATTACACCAGAAATAAATTTCATACCCACATACAGTGAGAGAACTCTCTGTTGCTATCTGGAGGTTCAGCTAGCCTCCATCCCTCACTTAGTTCACAAACTCTTTTCTTCTCCATGTTTCTCATCTCATGGACTGACAGCTGGCTCTTTTGCTTCTCTCAAATGGCACAGTTCCGTGTACACCACTAAATGCTCCTCCTAGGAATTAGTTTGAACCTGAGCACTCTTCAGTTTATCGAGTGCCCTACATGCTCTTCTTAAAATATAGGTGTTAACAGGTGTTAATTAATTGATGCTGTATTTGATAAAGATTGGAAAATGCAAGGTGTATTTATGATCAACTTCCAAAAGTATGTTAAAGATTTAACTGTGTTTGCTAAACAAGTCCTTACAGAAGCTGAGCAGGTAAAGTGGAAGTCCATCAAACCCATCCTGGCCTATTTTAAGGCAATTATAACAAAAAGAGTTGGTTAAAATTTTTAAAAATCTTACTGACAGAACACTGTGATGAAATGCATAAACGAGGTTTATCCCAGTCAAAACAGGATTATTGTCACCTGAATACTAAAATATATAAATGGATTCACAGCACAAGCCACTGATTCTCAGAGTAGGGAGCTGGTGGGAGGGCAGTTCACATGAGGAGAAGGTTGGCTAAGACGGACACCCTGATAGACTTGTCTAGGGACAAGGTGCTCTCAGAATTCAGAGTAAGGCAGAGATCGCAGTGGCAAACAGCCATGGAGTAGAAAAGATAGGCTCTCAGTGGCCAGAAAAGCCTGGGGTGAGAATTTTCAGTAAGGAGAAAAGTTGAGTCTCACATAGTAGAGAGAGAAACTCTGTGCTATGTCCGAATCATAACCTTGGTCTTCACAGCTAACAGGAATAAATCAAGCCTCCCTTTGTTTATAAACCATGATCTTGTGTCCAGAGACTGTCAGTGATACAGTTACCATCTGAGTCACCAGATGGTAACTAAAGTCCCAAAGATGAATATCTATTTTAAATGTGGAGCCTATTTTCTTCATCGCTATGGCTTTGTTCCTGTTCATAAAACTTTGTTGTTATTAATTGAATCATTATTTTCATGCCTCACTGACTTAGAACATAAATAAATATCAAGGTAACAACACCTCTCATTTCCATAGCAACAAATTAAAAGTAAATATTGGTCATTTAACATTTCCTTCCCCCATGCATGACCACAAATAAGCACAGTATATCCCTGATTTCACCCTGAGAAGATACAGAATCAACAATGAATGTTCCATATTTACAGAACAGTTGGAGAACAGTTGGAGCAGTAAATAGGTTTGTGGAGAGAGTGGAGTGAGGTTTTAAGTTCTGTTGGACCCAGATTTGAGAGGCGTTTAGTTTGTCAGTAGTAAGTAAACACTGAATTTTGAACCTGAGAATAATGGGAGAGAATGAAATTTACAAAAATTCACCTGTCAGTCTTTTGCAGCATGCAATTGGAAAGGTAATAAAGAAAATGACACAGGGAACCCAAAGCCAGTGCCCTGTGACAACCGAGACATGTGGGGTGGGGAGCAAAGTGGAAGGGAGGCTCGCGAGGGAGGAGGCATTCGCACACCTAATGTTGACTCATGTTGATGTGTGGCAAAATCATCACAATATTGCAGAGGAACTGTCTTTTAATTTAAAAAGATATTAAATTTAAAAAGAGAAAGATGAGAAAGGGAAGTCTGGTAAGTTATACAGTTCTGTGGATACCAAGATGAGGCAGAAAGTGAGCAAGTTAGTTCACTAAATTATTTACAAGATACAATACCCTCCCCCTCTAAATATTTATTTCCCATGTTTGAGAAATTTATCCAAACTCTAGACTGGAGTATGAGTTTACATTTTTAAAAATCTATGACTTACTAAAACTTAAAGAATATTTATTACCTAGAACTTAATCTAAGTTAATCTAAGCTTCTCTTCTTGGAAATAACAGCTTTTTCTGTTATTTAAATGAGAAATAAACAGCTTTAGTCTAGATTTCTAGGAATAACCATGCTAAAAAGCCTTTTGTGTTTCTGCACATCACACACGTCTAGGGATAGAGAGCACTCCAAACTATCTTCATGTGTCTAAAGAGAAGGGAGCCTTAGGTATCTTGGGCAGCAGTTTTTCATGGGAAAGCTCTTCCTGTCCTCCTCCCACTCCTCTGCCCCCACCTTCTCCCCTCCTCCTTCCCCCAGCTCCTCATTCTCTTTGCCCTCTTCCTCTCCTTCCTCCTTTTTCTTCTTTCACAACTTTTAAGAAATATATGCACCTCTGTTTGGTACAGTGGCGACACACGGATGCGTACTGAACTATGCTCAACACAGCTGCAAGAAGGAGCCTAGAGAAAACGAGTCAGGCCGCATCCCTCCTCTGCCGAGAGCCCTGCGCGGCTCCTTCTCACTCTGAGGAAGCGCATGGCTTTTGAAATGGCCTAAAAGATGTACAGAACAGACTTTGGGACTCTGTGGGAGAAGGCGAGGGTGGGATGTTCTGAGAGAACAGCATTGAAACAAGTATACTATCAAGGGTGAAGCAGATCAGCAGCCCAGGTTGGATGCGTGAGACAAGTGCTCAGGGCTGGTGCACTGGGCAGACCCAGAGGGATGGGATGGGGAGGGAGGTGGGAGGGGGGATCGGGATGGGGAACACGTTTTAATCCATGGCTGATTCATGTCAATGTATGGTAAAAACCACTACAATATTGTAAAGTAATTAGCGTCCAACTAATAAAAATAAATGAAAAAAAAAGAATGTTCTCCCCTAGAAATTCCTAGGACTCAATCATTTCTTTCAGAACTTTCCTTAAATGCCGCCTTCTTAGTAAATACACTTGACCATCCTATTTTGAAATACAGCCCTCTGTCTTCTCCTTTCCTACTGTAATTTCTCCCTAACTGTTGTCACAATTTAACTTGCTATATGCATATATCAATTATGTAATTTATCATTTGTCTCTCTGAACTAGAATGCAACTTAAGTAACTAAGAAATAAATAGTTCAATTAACTAGTATATTCATAATCACTCAGTAAAATAATTAGGCTAGTGCAAAAGCTATTTTTCATACATTTTCATATTTTTATACTATTACACAGCATACACATATTCTCAGATCATGTTCTATACACACACAGGTATACTCATACACACACATAATATATCCACTCTGGACCATTCAAAAAATATGCCAATTTTGTCTTTGCATTGTGTTTCTTTAATATGATAACTAGAATTTAACCTCATATTAAATTTGTCTCCATCATGGAATGTCCTAATATCTAATAATCTTTAATGGATTTCAACAATTTAAGCCCTTTTGATGAAAATAGTATATAGTGTATGGTACCCAATATGCACTAATTTAAGAATAAATAGTACTCATAGTAGTGGTGTCAAAAGTAGTAGTAGTAATCAGAAGAATATTATATCAAAATTATATGTATATGCATTATAAATTTATATGAGTATATGTATGGAACTGGATCAAATTTAATAAAAAAATATTATGCACAGACTTCTCTTGTAGCTCAGATAGTAAAGAATCTGCCTGCAAGGCAGGAGACCTGAATTAAATCCCTGGGTGGGGAAGATCCCCTGGAGTAGGAAATGGCAACCCACTCCAGTATCCTTGCCTGGAGAATTCCATGGACAGAGGAGCCTGGCAAGCTACAGTCCATGGGGTCGCAAAGAGTCAGACATGACTAAGCAACTAACACACACATACAAAATTGAATTTTTAAAATTTCATTTTCTGTTTCTCTTTGAGTATAACTGGTTAATTCTTGAATTTATAATAAGAGACTATAAGGATAGGATCTATATTTCCCTTCCTTCTCTTTTACATGAAATTTATCATGTCCCGTGGTTTCAATTATCACCTCTATTTGTAGAATTCACAGTCTATTTGTTTAATCTTGACCGCTACCATGAACTCCAGTATCACATTTCTAATTGCCTACAGGGAATTTCAACTTGGGAGTCAGCAGATCACTGCAAACTCACCAGAATCTATTATTACCGGCCAACTAATTTGCTCCTCCTCCATTTACTCAAAAAAAAATTTTTAAAAAGAATCTTAGTTTATCTTCCATGTATTTCAGCATTGGAAATCTTCTTTATAAGCATCCTAAATCTTCTGCTAATTCTTCCTGAGTATTTATTTTCTTAATTAATTCCCTCATTTCCATTTGTACATACCTTCACCTTCCGCACTGTGTAGTTACGATCATTTTTAATTATTTCATCTACCTTTTTTCTCTTCTCTCTCTTAACTATTTCCCAAAATTTTAGATAGATGTATTTTCAAAATGTACATGACTTTGGTCATGTTATTTTGGTCAGAAATTTTCAAAAAAACACTTTTGGAAAAAATTCTAACTCTATAACAAAATTTTTTAAATTTCCAAATTTATCACATTCTGTTATTAAACACAGGGTTGCAAAGAGCCAGAAATGACAGCAACTAAGACTTAACTTTCTGCATATGTTACATTTGCCTCTGCAAAAACAGAGAGTTGGGGTATATAATCTCCTATATCTTGATCACCAAAAATTAGACAAATTTATAACATATTTTAGCATATAATGTGTTGATTCTTGGTTTCTATTTAACTATTTGACATCCCCAAACCACAAGCTCATTAGAAGCAGACATTATAGGTGTACCTCTGTCTTAGCAACATAGTTCTACATGCAGAGTAAAGGCAAAATTTTTAAAAAGGTTTAGAATTAGTAAAATTCTCAGGTATGTCAGCTGCCATATTTGATAGCCCTTGATAACAGTTGATTACCAATTAACCTACTGACACCAGGATACTGATCTGCTGAGAGTCAAGTGTCTGAAGCTCTGAAAAGAATTATGATTTCTGAGACTCAGGAAATACTGTCCTGAACCACAGGGAAAGTTCAGTCAATATAAAAAGGAAAGATATGAGAAGTGAAGTGGCTCCCTTTTCTCTTATAACTTGTTCTCCCAGCATGACATCCACAGATCCATCAGTGTGACCCCTTTCTCCCTTTCATCCATGTCTTTGTCCCCACCATTCCCATGTTTATCCATTCCAATTACTTCTGTGTACAACTGTTTTCTTTGATAACTAGAAAAACTAGAGTAATTATGAATTATAAGTATTCTAACACTAGAAAGCACTCTGAAAAAAGTACTCTGACAGAATGCCAGAACACTTATGAGCACAGCTGAATTATCACAGCTTTGGGAAATCCATTCATGTAAATACCCTCTTGCTGAGCACGTACCATATACAAAGCAAGACGCTAGCAGCAAAAATATGGCGATGATTCAACCTCGTCCCTGAGGGCTTCATCTGGTTGGACACTCATTAGATCTATATCACTGTGGTTACTAGGTCTATACCATGCATTAGACTTATGTAGGCAAAGAGCAATATACCATAAAATTTCAAAGGAGATCACGATTATAAACAAAGAGGAAAAGTCAAGAAAGCCTCTGTGAAAGACTGGTGGGATTTTAATGGGGGCCCGGGGTGGAAAAGATGTCAGAGGTGGGAGTAAGTGAGTAAAGATCTGGAGGAGAAGACCAGATGAAGGACAAGCAAAGACTGACATAGACACATACTGTGCAATGCCTTGGATCTAGAATAGTTTTGAAATGCAAAAGAATTCACACAGGCACTTTTAGTAGGCATTCCATCATCAGTCCAAAGTTCTCTTTAAACTTTTGATACAATCCACTTTCTGGATACTAAATCACATTATGACTGATGTTCACACCACTGTCTCACAGGTTGTCTGCTGCACATTAAACTAACTCTTGCTCTGAACTCAAAATTGCTTATTCTTCCTAATGAAAGCTACATCCTCAGTTTGGTTGTACTTTTCATTAAATGTATACAAATTGTTTAGTCCAGAAGCTAATGATGTTTTTTGGGTTTTCTTTTTAATTTCTAAATAATTTTCCATTAAAAAAGGACATATAATGGAGGGAACACAGAGATGAAAAGATTTTTTAAAAAAACATTTAATTGCTATTTTTTTGAATCTCTATTTGCCCGTCCTTTAGCATTACATGCTATATGTGTGTGTGTGCACCCATGCATGTGTGTGTGAAAGAGCCAGACTGATTCAAAGTTAATATGCATTAAAAATAAGAGCCTCACAGATCTGTGATAAAGACTTAATTGCATGATGAAATTTTCTTTGCAATCTCAGTTTTTTCAAGGGGGTGAAGAGAAAGAAGAGTAACTAATATTTTCTTAGGGCATTTATATAGCTTCATCTTAATTTTTGGAAAGTCTCATGAAGACTGTAAAGTGGTTTCAGTGACATCATGGAAAGCTGCTCCCTTAACCTGTTTTCTGATTCTTTCCATATTGCCTCTAAAATCTATGATGAAAAGGTCTTCCTCTTTTTAGAGACTTCTATTCACAGAGTGCTCTCTGGACAGACAAGGAAAAAGAAAGATGAGAAAGTGCCCCAGAGAGTCTGGTATCTTATTTTTGTGAGTTAATTATACAGTCTTTTTCAAAGTAAACTGCTATTCTGCTATTTAGCAGTCCTTTTCTCTGTACCTGATTCATCATTGATCAAGTGGAATGACAGCGCTTCTGTGTTTTGCAAGTTTGTTGAAAGACTGTAATACAGAAATCTCCCTGTTTCAATATTCACTGAAGGAAATAATTAAATTAATTATCTTTAAAACATTGTTATAATGAAAATAATCTCCCTACCAACAACTCAGGAAGTCTCAAATGAGAATTGGATAGCACACATTTTCAAGTTTAAACAATGAAATGGACTCTTAACCTTTCTGATTTGATCTAAGGATCTCGCTTCCCATTGTGTTCTTAATTTGATCCCATTGCTTATGACATTTTTGGACTTCAAGTGTGGTTTCACAGTTTGGATGAACTGCCAGATTTGGCACTGAATAAGTTACTAAAACAAAGAGGGGGGAAAAAACCACTTTTTGTTCCTAGGATCAAGGGAATTTGAAAGACTATGGATGTATTAATGCTAATACATATGTGTAAATTTGTGAAGGAAAATATTTAACATTTATTTGTGTTTATTTGTTTCTATAGTAATGACTGGAGATATCTCATATCTCTTATTTATTTGCTTTGTTAATGTTGCCAAAAAATACCACCTCGGTTGTTAATCATTGCTATATTAAAATGCATAAACATAACAACAAAGGAAAGATTTTATGTTTAGAGCGATGTCTATCCATGAAGCTGGCCAATACTCAACTAATATTCTAGCTTAGAAAACATTCAGAGAGAGGTACATTTTTCCTTTTCAATCAAAAGGGCACAAGTCTTATCAGTCATATTATACATTTCCTCCTCCTTCTATATTCCTCTACCATTCTCAATTTAATCATGTACAGATAGATTAAATGCCCCAATGAGGTATGCTGGAAGGCAAAAACATCATTACAAATGTATGCAAAAATTACAGAATCACAGAATTTTTCTCTACATGGAAACTTTATGATAAATATAGATTTGTTCCATAAGCTCAAACAGTGTGAACCTGAAAAAAGCTGATTTCCTTTTTCCAATGAGCAGACAAAAATATTTTTCTTTGACAATTTAAATACATAAAACTTTAGGAGAATCATGCATTGTGCATTAAGTAGTAAATATACTTATGATAAAGTAGAACTTAAGGGGCTGTATTTACTTTCAGATGTGTTTATGTACAGAATAAACCCAGGTCTCCCACATTGCAGGAGGATTTTTTTTTTTTTTAATGTCTAGCATTGTTTTATGTATTTATTTTTTTGTTGAGGTATATTTCACCTATTACAGAATTAACCATTATAAAGGGTAGAAGTCAGTGGAATTTAGTGTATTTATCATGTTGTGTAACTATCACTTCTCTCTAACTTCAATAATTTTTTTCACCCCTTCAAAACACCCATATGATTAAGTAATCAGTGTCCTCCTCTCAGTTTCAGTTTCAGTTCAGTCCCTCAGTCATGTCCGACTCTTTGTGACCCCGTGAATCGCAGCATGCCAGACCTCCCTGTCCATCACCAACTCCCGGAGTTGACTCAAACCCATGTCCATTGAGTCAGTGATACCATCCAATCATCTCATCCTCTGTCGTTCCCTTCTCCTCCTGTGCTCAATCTTTCGCAGCATCAGGGTCTTTTCCAATGAGTCAACTCTTTGCATCAGGTGGCCAAAGTATTGGAGTTTCAGCTTCAGCATCAGTCCTTCCAATGAATACCCAGGACTTATCTCCTTTAGGATGGACTGGTTGGATTTCCTTGCAGTCCAAGGGACTCTCAAGAGTCTTCTCCAACACCACAGTTCAAAAGCATCAATTTTTTGGTGCTCAGCTTTCTTCACAGTCCAACTCTCACATCCATACATGACCACTGGAAAAACCATAGCCTTGACCAGATGGACCTTTGTTGGTAAAGTAATGTCTCTGCTTTTTAACATGCTGTCTAGGTTGGTCATAACTTTCCTTCCAAGGAGTAAGCGTCTTTTAATTTCATGGCTGCAGTCACCATCTGCAGTGATTATGGAGTCCAAAAAAATAAAATCTGACACTGTTTCCACTGTCTCCCCATCTATTTCCCATGAGGTGATGGGACCAGATGCCACGATCTTAGTTTTAGCAGAAGATATTAAGAAGAGGTAGAAAGAATACACAGAAGAACTGTACAAAAAAAGATCTTCACGACCCAGATAATCACAATGGTGTGATCACTCACATAGAGCCAGACATCCTGGAATGTGAAGTCAAGTGGGCCTTAGAAAGCATCACTACAAACAAAGCTAGTGGATGTGATGGAATTCCAGTTGAGATATTTCAGATCCTGAAAGATGATGCTGTGAAAGTGCTGCACTCAATATGTCAACAAATTTGGAAAATTCAGCAGTGGCCACAGGACTGGAAAAGGTCAGTTTTCATTCCAATCCCTAAGAAAGGCAATCCCAAAGAATGCTCAAACTACCGCACAATTGCACTCATCTCACACGCTAGCAAAGTAATGCTCAAAATTCTCCAAGCCAGGCTTCAGCAATATGTGAACCGAGAACTTCCAGATGTTCAAGCTGGTTTTAGAAAAGGCAGAGAAACCAGAGATCAAATTGCCAACATCCACTGGATCATCGAAAAAGCGAGAGTTCCAGAAAAACATCTATTACTGCTTTATTGACTATGCAAAAGCCTTCGACTGTGTGGATCACAATAAACTGTGGAAAATTCTGAAAGAGATGGTAATACCAGACCACCTGACCTGCCTCTTGAGAAACCTGTATGCAGGTCAGGAAGCAACAGTTAGAACTGGACATGGAACAACAGACTAGTTCCAAATAGGAAAAGGAGTATGTCAAGGCTGTATATTGTCACCCTGCTTATTTAACTTGTATGCAGAGTACATCATGACAAATGCTGGGCTGGAAGAAGCACAAGCTGGCATCAAGATTGCCAGGAGAAATATCAATAACCTCAGATATGCAGATGACACAACCCTTATGGCAGAGAGTGAAGAGGAACTAAAAAGCCTCTTGATGAAGGTGAAAGAGGAGAGTGAAAATGTTGGCTTAAAGCTTAACATTCAGAAAACTAAGATCATCCCCTGATAACACTAATATACTTTTTATATCTTTGGATTTGCCTATTCTGCATATATCATATTAAAAGAATCATTCAATATGTGACCTTTGTGTCTAGTTTCTTTCTTAGCATAATCCATTCAAGATTCATCCAAGTTGTAGAATAGCACTGAAACGAGTATACAGTCAAGGGTGAAACAGACCACCAGCCCAGGCTGGATGCATGAGACAAGTGCTCAGGGCTGGTGCACTGGGAAGACCCAGAGGGATGGGATGGGGAAGGAGGCGGGAGGGGGGATAGGGATGGGGAACACATGTAAATCCATGGCTGATTCACGTCAATGTATGGCAAAAACCACTACAATATTGTAAAGTAATTAGCCTCCAACTAATAAAAATAAATGAAAAAAAAAAAGAAAAGAATGTATTCAGCTCAGTTCAGTTCAGTCACTCAGTCGTGTCCGACTCTTTGCAACCCTGTGGACTGCAGCATGCCAGGCCTCCCTGTCCATCACCAACTCCCAGAGTTTACTCAAACTCATGTCCATTGAGTCGGTGACTCCATCCAGCCATGTTATCCTCTGTTGTCCCCTTCTCCTCCTGACTTCAATCTGTCACAGCCTCAGGGGATATTCTTTACTGTTTCAGCCACCAGGGACGCCCAAGAATACTGGAGTAGGTAGCCTATCCCTTCTCCAGAGCATCTTCCTGACCCAGGAATCAAAGCGGTGTCTCCTGCATTGCAGGCAGATTCTCTACCAGCTGAGCTACCAGGGAAGCCTTGATAATCACTGCACTATCCTGTATCTTATCAACAAAAAGTGTTGGCTTTTGTGATGGAACATTTATGGTTTTTAAGGTAGGCATGCTCTATGGAGAGTCTGATTACGGGAAGCTATGCCAACAACTTGTTGAGAGTATGTGTAACATATTCCCTGGTTCGTGTTTCTACAGACCTCTAAGCCTCACAGATGGCATCACTCAGTCTCCATATGCAAGCTCAGTTCCATCTAGGTCAGGAGACCATCCTTACCCCAAGAAGTTTCAAGAAGCAGATCTATACTATCATCCATGTAGCATCCCTTATCCACAGCCAACCACGCTTCAGTTTCTGCAAGCACATTCAGTGATTATTCAGCGTATGTATTAGGTTTGGTAATCATCTTCAAAATCAAAGATTTGAGTTCATTTTATATGGGAGTGAAGAATGGTATTTTAAATATGTGAAAAAAGCTAGTGAAAATGTTGGGAAATGATTAAGAAGAAATGCATTATTAACATATATATATACATATATATTTGTTCATAGGATCAAAGGATTGCTACATGCTAGGTAAGTTTCTCCATCTCCAATCTTCGCTACAGTCAACTCAATGCTAAAAATCATTTTTGCTTTGAATGTGATGTTATTATTTTATACTATTTATAATACTATATATAATAATTGGGGTAGAAAATAGGGGGAAAAAACTTATCAGGACTTCAAAATTTTTCTTCTTATATTTTAAAAGATAAATGGGCCATCTTCTTTGTACCCTTAGCAACAGCACAGTGCTGAGCCTGTGTTAGGATCTCAGTAGATGCTGCAGAAGCTCACGAACCTTTCCTGTCACCTGTCCCAGGAAGAAGAACCTCTTGCGTTATGTCAGATGTCCCTGGAGACATTCACAGTTATTCCAGAGTATGAATTGATATTTGCCAGAGTGTTATTTTCCTGCTGAACTAATGTCTGTTTACTTCCCTTTACTTTTGTACTTGGGCTTGATCTCTATTTGATGCATTTTCTTCATATTTCATTTATACTCGATGCTGGGTCATTAATCTCAAAAATCATATAGTATTGGAAATTCCTACCAATTTCAGTATAGGGGTACCACTGATGGGCTTTAGTGTTAAGGGTGAAAGAAGTAAAGAAGCAGAGAAAACCCATGAATATCATACTGATTCAGCTCCTCCTATTGAAAGGAAACAAAAAGAGTGGGGATAAAAGATTTATTTATGATACCATACGTATGGCAAGTACTCATTATTTGATTATGAGTTATATGATATCCAATCTGGTTGGTAATCAACTGACTTAATATTAAAGGGAAAAAGGGAGATTGCAAATAAGATTTTCAAGTCAAGATGCTTAATTAGTTCCAATAAAAGTCTAAGGAGTAGTACAAAAAGTTAAGACTATGCAAATACAGTCATTTGATCCTGTTATTTTGTGTAATCCATTGGGTAACTGGCTGATGTTGGCTACATAATATTTATTAGCATCACTTTAATGAACTCAGAGGAAAATCTTAACTTTGTTAACTTTTTTCTTCTGGACATTGTAACAAACTTTCATTTAAAATAACAGTAAACTATTATTTTAGCTTTTATTGTTCCTGGACTCTCAGAAAAAACGGATCAAGAGAGGGACTCTGGAGAACTGGACTGGCCCTCCAGACACAGCAAGCTGGTGGGGTGGTCGCCAGTCGGGAGACAGAGGGTGATCCCAAAGACAGACAGGGCTTTCCGGGTGGCTCAGGGTAAAGAATCAGCCTGCCAGCGCACAGGCCCTGGGTGTGATCCCTGGTCCGGGAAGATCCCACACGCCAGCGTGGGAAGGAAGCGTGCACCCACAGCCGCTGAGCCTGTGCTCCCAGCCGGAGAAGCCCCTGCAGCGAGGAGCCCGCGCCCGCACAGTGGAGGGCGGCGCCCCCCTCGCCTCAGCTGGAGAAGAGCCTGTGCAGCAGCGAAGACCCAGCAGAGCCAAAAATAAAACAAACAAACAAAATTCAAAAGAAACAGACATGGGGATTAAAAGCCCACGTGTAGTCTAACCAGGTTCTTTGCAAAATGGCCCGAAAGGGGGCCGGGATTTGAGTTGAAAGCGGAATGCGCACAAAAGCATGACCGTGGGCCAGAGGCGGGGGACGAGGCCTGGGCGGGCGCCCTGGGCCTCTCCGTCTAGCTGTTCCAGGGGTCTGTCCGTTCAGCCACGAGCCTGAGCACTGCATCGAAAGGGGCCCTGTGAGCGCGAACTCGTTTCCGTGAAACAGGTAATTCTTGTCATAGCCATTCACAGGTTAGAAGCCTGCAGTTAGGGAAGGTGGCCGCTCTACTGATGATGCTCTGATCTGGGTCCGCAAGGCTCTCTCTCTGAGCTTCGGTCGTGCTTACACTTCCTGTGTCTGGGTTTGGTCTGCTCTTCTTATTCCTTCACAGGAATAAGATCTCATACTTACCCTAAAACCAGTGTTGATCATCTTAATCCATAATTTTACAAGTTTACTGTTTCCTATGAAAAGTTTAACTTGCCACGCATAAACCCATCAGTCTTGATGATGCGCCGCCTCTGCTGTCTGCGCATCCTCACTTCTCTTATACTCATCTACCCTCCATTCCTAACACACACCTTGCATGTTAATAAGGTCACTAAAATATGTGGATTATTGCACTTGTGGAATGGAAGTCATGTATTTCTTAGATAACATTACTTGTTTAGATATTTATAAGTTTCCCTTACATCACAATCGCTAAGCACTTTACATGAATTATTAAATCCTTACAAAGTTTTATGAAGGTACATAGATACTCAGTAAGTAAGTACTAAAATTAATGGATAAATAAGTATAAACTCTACACACTTTTCTATGTACAGTATCTTCTAACTGGAAAAGGTTCATCTTCAAAACGTAAAGTTTCAATGAGTAAATCTCTCAGTCATAAATACAATTTTTTTCTGGAGAATTATACCCAAAATATACCACTTTGAACATAATTCCTTTAAGATGCTTATTTTTCAAGGCAGATCATCAGCTGCTTATATTTTCCCAGGACAAATGTGCTCTTAAGAGCCTCTCCTAATTGAGCAATTGATTAATTAGCACATTTCTACCTTCGCTAGGGAGTGAGAATTTAGAGGGTATTACTGTGCTAATAAGCTCACACTTTTCCTATTTTAAACTGTTTTCAATTTTGGGAATACAAATCCCTGAGACAAGAAATAATAAATTTTAAATCTTTTCATCCATGGAAACTGTAAAGTAGGTCACCCCACCTGTTTCTCCTTGGCTAGTCCATTTGATGAGGAATGAAATATTTCCCTCTTACATTTCTGTTTCAAATCTACAGTATATAATATCATAATATATAAAGTAGCAAAGAACATTAAATCATAGACAGATGAAAAAGGAGATATAAGGACCAACATCTCTTTTCCTTATTTAGCAATTCTCTTCAATAAGGGGTTCAAATCTATGTGCTCCCATTAATAAACAATTTGTATTGGACCAATAGCTTATGTGGTGACTATCTGCTATTCACTGAAGAAAAACTTAGTGACTATATCCTTTTGCAAAATGAATCCCTGATACTTAAGAAAAAAAATACAAAGTGATAGAGAATTTATCTAACAGAAACAATCTTCACTGGAAGAGAGGCTCTGCCATGGAACAGGTCCTCTTTAATGAGTTTGTAGTAAGCTGCAGATGATGGTCTAGGGCTGTGTTGAGTTATGAGGTTATTAATGGTATTAGAGACAAAAGCAGGTAATCAGAAAAAGTTTTATAGCACCCTGAAAATGACTTTGACCCAAATGACATGTTTTCAAATCTGTAAAACAATAGGACTTTTTATATTTTTAAGTAGATAAAATAGAAATGTTCCTAAATGTAGTATATATCAAATGTATAACTTTAGAAATATAGATATATACATGTAAATATATATTAGTAAAAATTGCACTGTAAATCAGCTTGTTTATAATGCTTATTTTTTAAAAAGTTAAAATAGCAATCCCTAAAATGTTCTATTAAAAAAACACCCATGAGTAAAAAAAGTCTGCATTCAATATATTCCTTTGTATTACAATGTTATTTAATTCATGAACTTAAAGTGAGTTGATATATTTAATTATTAACTAACATATATATATAGTCCTTAGAATTCATTTTTTTAAAAAATGGTATTGGTAACATAAAGGCTAATTTTTAGCTCTTACTGTATATCATTTCCTTATCTTTACTCTGTAATATTGGAAGGGGAACTCTAGAATATAAGTGGTCTTCCTCCATAACTCTATGACTTAAATAAACTAGCCACACAAAGAATGAAGTCAGATTGCCATGGAAGACATTTTGAAAGACAGAGCATCATCCAGACCCAACACTGGAAGGGCAGGACTAGAGGCCGGAATCATAGTGTGTGTGTATCTGAAACAAAGGCGATGTATTTGAAAATGGAACATGTTTACCACTGTGCACTGTGTGCAGAAAAAGTGATAGTCATGGACCCTGAGTGTGTCCACTGCAACCCAGCACTTACAAGGGGAACCGGTGATGAATCCAGAAAACTGGAGAGGATCAGGAACCACTTGAAGGCAAAACCCACAACATAGTCGTAAGTTGATGTCATCAATTACTCATCTCAGTGTTCTTGCTATGATTCATTGCCCAAAAAAGGGCTATCAGAAAACATTTGCCTGTTCATTTCTTATTGACCCTGAAGGAGGTAACCAAAGGAAGCTATCATACTGAGCGATGTGGCAGTACTCTTCAGTGTTTATTGATAATCTTGTATATGCTGTAAATTTCAAAACAGGGTTTTTTGGTTTCTCTATCAGTCTCATCTGGACTTGGTTAGTATAAGGCAATCTTCTGCGTCTAAGCTCTGAGTGATCAATATACCCTGAACCTCTGGGTGTGAAATGCTCAACACCATCACCCCATAAATTCTGTCACCCTGTAGACCCCGCCCAAGCAGCAGTCAACTTCCTACATAGTATCTTTAACTGTAACTGTAGATGGGATAACCAAGATAACAAAAATCAATTTAATCCATATAACGAACTGGAGACATCTTTCTACTCCATTTTGGAGAGAAATCTTTGGAAAGTTAGGTAATCAGCATCATAATAACATTTACACTTAGAAGCAGTGATTACACCTTAACCCGCTCTGCTGGGCCCTGAACACAAAACTGTGTCAACAACCCTTGTTCATATCATGCTTCCTTTCAGGTTAGTTTCCCAATTAATGGTCATGGAGACATTAATATAAAAACTACAAAATACAATTTTTTCTTGTAACTAATGGAAAGCATCTTTTTATTAAAAGTATAGTTGATTTATAGTATTGTGTTAGTTTCAGGCATACAGCATAGCATTTCAGTGTTTTGGCAATTACACTCCATTATGTGTATAATTCCCTGCATATCATAGTTGCTTATCTATGTTATATCTTGTAGTCTGTTTTTATTAATCTCATACCCCTAATTTGTCCTTCCTCCTTTCCTCTCCCCTTTGGTTACACACCTTTGTTTTCTGTATCTGTGAGTCTGTTTCTGCTTTGCACATATGTTCATTATTTTTTAGATTCCACATAACAGTGATATCATACAGTGTTTGTCTTTCTGTGTCAGACTTATTTCACTAAGTATAATATTCTCTAGGTCCATCTATGTTGCTGCAAATAGTATCTTTCTTTGTATGGCTGAGTAATATTCCATTACACATGCACACCATGTGCACACCCATATCTTCTTAATCCAATCATGTATTGATGGCCATGGAAAGTACCCTCAATAAATGGACTTTGAACTCATGTAGTAATAGGGCAACCTACATCAGTGTTTTCCAAAGGGGGACTTTTTGACTTCCAAGGAACATTTGGCAATGTCAGGAAACACTGTTGGTTGTCACCACTTGGGGGAGGAGTACTGTAGGCATCTAGTAGAAAGAAACTCAATGTGCTGCTAAATTATCCTACAAGGCATAGGACAGCCCCCACAAAAGAAAGTTTTTGTCTAAACTAGCAGTATCTCAAGGTTGAGAAACCCTAGTTTAGATACTTATTTTTAAAAGGTTGTAATAAGATATGGATAGTAAATCAAAATAAACTTATACATTGGAAGTATTTTTTCATGCAGTGTATAAATAGAATAAAAGAATCCCCAATGTTAAGTCTCACTATGAAATGGTTTGAATTGATTCTGTTGAGAATTTTTTCCCATTGTTCATTTAAAATGTTTATTATTATACTTTTATTTCTCAAGTAATAAAATCTACAAAATGAAAGACTTCCTGAGGCATGACTGGAATTACTATACAGCCACATAGCTGAAATGCTTATTGTGCAAATCTTCTTAGATGAAGTTGATTCTCCCATAAATCTTACTTCCATGTTATTTCCTCCATCAGTAAGACCAGGAAATTTCCTTGTTGTTGTTCAATATCTTCTCCCAGCTTTGTACAGCTATTACACAGTAATTCCCAACCTGATCATGATACTTTTTCTTTTGTTAGTCAGTGTTCAAGAGTTTAGCAACTAATAGGAAGGTTTGGGGAAAAAAAAAACAGAACAGACCCCTCACACAGGAAGTAGTCCTTAGGCAAGTCGTAGTGTATAAACAGTCCAACCAATCGCACAGTGTCACAGAGCAGCCCGTGTTATCACAGGTCATGCTGATAACAGCTCTGCTCCATATTCATGAGTTTCGAGTCATTGTGATAGAAGATCAGTACATTTTCTACTTAAAGAACACTGTGGGAATATAATTACCTAGCATCCCATGGTGTATGTGGATACTAAATGCTCCATTTTGCCAGACCCACAGGCCCAAAAGTTAGTCTGCGCAGTGTTACTCATTTTTTTGTCCACTGAATCAACAAGTGAATGGAAATGGTATTTATTTATTAGGCATCTCCACAAAGTAACCACTTTCACATATGCCTTCTTTTTAATTATCATACTTCCTCGAGAGATATTAACATCAATGTTTTACTATAAACTCAGGCTCAATGATTTATAAATGTCCCCACGGCTTGAAAGCTAGGAGGTGATTATTATTCCACACAGACCCATTCTCCTTCTTGCTCTGCTTTGTCCTGTGCCCCAAGAAGCTAAATTCTACAGATTCCATCACCCAGACTCCTTTACCCTTTGGCTTCTAGTTGGGTTTAGCCAGTGGAAGGCACCAGCAGATCAAAGACTGGGAAGAGAAACTGCATATTTATTCCCGTCCCTCCCCCGCCTCACAGTGGTCAGACCACTGCTGCAATTCTTTACAATTCCAGGTCCTGTCAGGGTCCCTTTTCCCAGGGCCCTGATTCCTCCCTGAGTTCTGGGAAAACCAAACTTTTTTTCTTATTTCTCCTGGTCTAAGGCTCGGAATGGGTTCCTGATGAACAGTGATGGTTTCCTCGACTCTACCCACACTTCTGGTAATTAAAGTTTTTAAGAGTAACTGTAACCGTAACCATGCCAAAGGAATAATGCTATGATTTAAACCCAAGTCTCCCTGACTTTAAAATCAGAGCTGTTTACTCTGCCATGATGTTTACCTGTGCTAACCTGTAAGGATCCAAGAGATGAAAGGGCATGGCCTTTGTTTTCAAGTTGCTCTCAGTTTAACTGAGCAGACCCACACTGAACTACTACGAAAGACTGTGGTGATGTAAATGGGAAGGAAATCCAAAAAAAGGGATATATGGACACATACAATCGACTCACTTTTCTGTATGACAGAAACTAGCACAACACTGTAAAGCGCCTGTACTCCAATAAAGATTAATTTTAAAAAATGCAACACAGTGTAAAAAAGAGATTATGCTAAATCCCATAGTGAAAGAAAAAGAAAATACATCAAAATATATCCTAGATCTCTGAAAATTAAAATAAGAAAGGATGCACAAGAGTCTTTAAAGACTGACTACTCAATCTCTGCGTGGCAGTGGTTCTTGAGGGACTCCATTTACTTAGAGAAGGAAACAGATTCTTTAAGGAGGTCTGCTGCTGCTGCTGCTGCGTTGCTTCAGTCGTGATCGACTCTGTGTGACTGCATAGACAGCAGCCCACCAGGCTCCTCCGTCCCTGGGATTCTCCAGGCAAGAACACTGGAGTGGGTTGCCATTTCCTTCTCCAATGCATGAAAGTGAAAAAGTGAAAGTGAAGCTGCTCAGTCGTGTCCGACTCTTAGCAATCCCATGGACTGCAGCCTACCAGGCTCCTCCATCCATGGGATTTTCCAGCCAAGAGTACTGGAGTGGGGTGCCATTTCTTTACTAGGTAAGACCCACAAAGTTCCACAGTGGCCACACTGAGTCTAGTACTCATTTCTTAATTCCTAGCCAAGTGTTCATTCCTCTTTATAAAATAACCCACATAGGCTAAGAGAGTACTCAAAAAGAACCTTGAATATCATGACATGCTATTAATAGGTACATTCTGCATACATTAAGCAAAACAGTAAATTCTCTATTTGAAGAATATTATAATGCAAAAATTAAAATGTAGCCTTCTACCTTAGCCCTCCCCCTAAGAGCCTACAAAATGGAGAATATGTGAGCCTGCTAAATAAATGCAGAATTAGTCTAGAGAGACTCTTCAAAACTGCAAACTCTTTCAGAGAATTTTTTTTCCAATTAAATCTAAATCTGAACTGTTTTTTGAGACTTCTTTTCCTCATTTAAAAACAAAACTAACACATCTGCATGATAGCAGACAGAGATGCTATCGAGTGCTCAGTATGCCAGCATTTGTAATCTGCTTTTGGTCAGTGGGTGGTGAAGTGGTTTATTTCAAGTTGAAGATTTATATGAAAACCCCTTTGTGCTTATTTTATTCAGAATAGCTTTCCCACAATGATGCAAAGCAATGTGAAGCACCAAGCAATCCAGAGCTGCTCCCCAACTTTGTTTATTTTTATGTAGAGTAGTTCTGACATTTGGATTTCAATGTTTTTAATGTCTCTTGATTCTTATGTATTCAAAAATTCAGATAACATCAAGCTGCATATTGTAATTTTATTTAAATTAAGATCATTTGAATCACAAGCAATAGTGAGGTCTACAGAAAAGAGGAGTTTAAAAAGCACTGTGCTCTAAATCATTATGGGGTAAGCTTGGCTAGTTTTGTATCTGTCCCTTTAGCCCTTTCCTTGGGAACAGAGCACAAAAGCAGAATGAGGGAGGTTACTATTCCATTAGTTTACTCTATTTCCATTTTAAACTTTTAAGTAAATCCAACTAAACTGAGATTTATTTCCTGGCCGCTTCTTTTACCCTGAAATAATTTGTTATTAGAACAGGATTTAGATGACCTAGAAATCCTCCGATGCCACACATTGTTTTTTCTCTTTTTTTATCCTTTCCTTTCAACTAAAACGCAGGTCTTTAAACAAAGTGTACAGGAGAGTTTTAAAAGAAGCATTTTCCACTGAAGGTTTCCAGTCACCCCAGAGGCAAAAGCACCAAACTTTTTCAGGAAAGGCTGCCCTTGTGACACATTTTGGCAGGAAACTGAAGGGCAGGCAATAGACGTCGTGTAGAGAATCTTACTCTTCTATGGTTTTCCTTAAGATTCCAAATGGACAAAGATTTAAGACAATAATTCAAACAATGTCCAATGTAACTTTGCATCCACACTCTGCAAACATATTATGATCCATCTGCTCTCCCTGGGAGAACTTATCAGTGGTCAGACAATGCACTCTGATAAGACGGATGATCCCTCACTATTGCCAGATCTTTTGAGACATGTAGCATATAAAAAGACAACTGAAGTGCCACTTGGCCTGACAAGAGCAGAGTCTAAATGAAGAGACAGACAAATGACCTGAGAATTAGAGGTGACGGAATAAGGTCATGAGGATAGCCAAATATATCTGGTTATATGTACAGCACACTAAGAGAATTATGTGCATTATCTAATTTAATTTCCACAATAATGCTGCCATCTGAATTCTTCAGATAAGGAAACTGAGGCTTAAGAGAGGTTATTTAATGTGCCCAACATATTACTGGCATGAAAGATTCCAGCCAAATTCAAATCCATGAAATTTTTATTATGTTCGCTAAACTAGGAGAACTTTCTCATATTACCATCATGCAATCCTCTCAATCAGGAAAGAATCTCTGATTCTACTCTGCCATCCAATCCACATAGTTCAAATTTCATCAACTGTCCCAATATTGCCTCTATTTCTGTCTGATTCAGGATATGTATAAGAACGTGGATTGCATTAACTGCTGTGTCATACTTGGCTCCCTCAATCTGGAAGAGTTCCTAAGGATTTCCCTGCCTTTTATGGGCTGGTTGTTGTTTTAGAGCGCAGACTCCATTCTGTAGGATGACTGAATCTGCTCAACTTGGTCATCTGACCTTCCTCACCACCAGACACAGCTCTTGCATTCCTGATGTTAGGGGAAGCACACTGCCTGAAACCGCCCACCCTGGCCAGGCACCATAGTAGCCATTTGCATGAGTTGTTTTACGAAAGGAGGTCCTAGTAAGGAACAGGGAACTAATAAGCCTCCACCAACCAGAAGAGTTTGGGAGAGGTCAAAAGGAGACACCACCTGTCTGACTACCTCCCAGAATCCTTCTCTCTGGCATCCATCTTGGCTGAACAAGGCATGCACCACCAGGAAGGATTCTGAGTCAGAATGATTGGCTAAGGATAACCCAGAAACTAATCCCATCATCATAAAACCCAAGACTGCGAGCCACGTGACAGAGCTGTTCTCCTGGGTTCCCTTACCCTCTGGCTCTCCACCTGGGAGTCCTTTCCCAATAAAATCTCTTGCTTTGTCAGCACATGTGCCTCCTTGGACAATTCATTTCCGAGTGTTAAACAAGAACCCAGTTTCAGGCCCTGGAAGGGGTCCCCCTTCCTGCAACGCTGACAGGACGTCCAAAGAAATGATGCTGTGTGCTCCTTGGCAAGTCGTGGTTCCACAGTTGGTGAGTTTGCCCCTGATTGTTTAGTTAAGTCTGTGCCCATCTATCGGGCTTCTCCACTATAAGTCACTATTTCCCTCTTTTTATTTGATTAGTATTTGTGGAGAAATATTTTCATATTATACCAATATTTTCAGCAAACCTCTAAGCATTCTTTAGCATCTATTGATAACTCCTAGTGATATTGACTACCACTCTGATAATATTCAGTGACCATTATCTGTGTCAATCACTCCTTCTATAGTTAATAATGGGTATCTCACGGTGAGAAAAAGGCTTTGATTCTCTTCAATATTTCTTTATATCTTTTGAGTTTCAAAAGTTTTCTATTTTATCCAACGAGTTACAGCCCCATACTCTATGTGAGACCAAAGTGTCCCAGATTGCCTAGTGGGAGCCCAACTAAGGAGGCCCCTGTATCCATGTAATACGTTCTCAAAATCCTTCATCGTGTTGACCTCCTCTTCCATCAAGGTTAGCACTGCCCCCCTCTAAGTAAGTCATCATAAGGTCCAAAGTATCAGGAGAGAGCAAATTTTAATTACCAAGCAAGCCTTACAACTCCAGCGTCTGAGCCAGGAGAACGGGTTTCAACCTCTTCCCCAGTGATATGAATCTTTGAAACAAGGGAAACCCTGAGGAAACGAAAGCACACAGTTTGCTACTTACATTCACTGTGACCAAGGTGACCCAAAGAACAGCTGGTCAGCGTCACACCTAGGAGCTCTTAGGCACCTGGGCCCCACAGCAATATGACCTGATGTATCCTGTGGCACAAATCCCTCTCATCTTCTTCCTAGATCTTCCCTAAAATGGAACCAACCAAATACTCTTTCCAGTTCCATGGCAATTTTATGAGCATAAAAGTGGGCATCTTCAGCCTGGCACTCTGTGATGACCTAGAGGAATGAATGGGTGCCCCATCCACTCACTTGGGAGGAAGGCTTCAGAGGCAGGAAGTATTTGTGTAATTATGGCTGTTTCGGGATGTTGACAGCAGAAACCAGCACAACATTGGGAAGCAAATTTCCTCCAATTAAAAAATAAATTAAAAAAAAAAAAACTGGAACGAAAAAGTGGGCAACTTATTTGCAGTACAACAGTACAATGTGTGTAGTGTCATTGTTCATGAGACTTGAGTTGAATTCTAAGTTTTTGGCTCATTGTATTTTAGTGATTACAAAAATATAAACATTTCACAGTTTCCCCATTCTTACTTTGCCTGTGTAGCCTCAAGATTTTATTGACCTGTACATTTTTTTTTTCTGAAGTCAGTGACTTCTTATTATTTCTACTCATAAAGTGTGATAATTTATATGCATTCAGTATAAAATGACCTATTTTCTAATCAGTACTGTCCACTTAGCATATGAAGCAATTTATGACTTACAGACCTTGAGAACTATACAGAACATGAGGCCAAGTATATATCTTGAACATTATGACCTGCTGGAAGTATTATAATGCTGGAGGTCATGAGAGAGAATGAGAGCTGAGCAGTGGTGAGGAATTTCCAAAATGCCCAAGGATTTCCACCCAACCTTATCCTTTTTAAAGTGCTTTTAACATATCTTCTTATTCATCTCATCTACACTTAACACTGCTCAGAACAACTTTTCCACAAGTTTATGCATTTCCAAACAGTGATCTATTTTGTATACCAACAAGATTTTCAGAAGAACAAGCAAGTAATTGAAAACTCACAATAATTTAAGCCAAGTTATTTCTTTGAATAAAAAAAAAAAACTGGACATGAACACAAATATGATATATAGTTGTTCAAAGAGAAACATTCCTAACATAATTAAATATAAATTACCATAGCATAAATTTGGTCAAAGGATATATCTGTCTAGATTCTGATAACATTTAAAGTCCAAAATTCTAAATTCCCATGTCCTCCATGATTTTCTTTGAAGATATTTTTCTAATCATCTTTTTTTACAGAAAAGACTAGAATTTATGATAAGGAAAAGTACCCTGTTATCTTAGGGAAACAAGCCTCTGCAACAAGGCTTTGAATCCAGATCTGCTCCTAGTTGCCCAGCATGCATACCAAAGGGACATAAATAGCAGTGGTGTATTTCATTTTTAGGCTCAGTCATGGGTCACCCTCCTTCAGGTGATGCTCGAATGCTGACAGGGGGCCTTAAATCTTTGGTGGGTTTATGAACTGCAAGAAGGAACTTTCCATGATGCCCCGAATCCCAGAAGTGAGACGCCAGTGGCTAATCTCTGAGTCACTGGGCCCCTTTGACCTGTTCTCTTCACACTTGTCTCCATATTTCATCTGCTCTGAGCCGGGTTTGCTTTATGACTTTGGTTAAGTGTGAAGAAAATCAGTATGGCAGATGGAAGGAACTGAAGCTGCTCTTTACTCGGTGCTAAATTTCTGCCAATATGTATTCTGTTTCCCATAGCAAAATCCCTGATGTCGTTTTTCGGCATGTCAGCTAAGTCTTATCACTCACCAGTTTAAGCGATATCAGATGTGATATTCCCTCAAAGAGGAAAGGGACTTTGTTTGGTTTTTATGTTAAGGACAGCATGGCTCATCATGCACAGAGAAACGAAAGAAACCATTTTCTTTAGCAATCATGCCAAATGCAAGGCCTAGCTTTGCTTTTGAGACTCGAGTTATAGAGACTCGGCTGACAATCCCAGGCTGCCAGGGGCCCAGACCAGTGTGAGGGGCTCCCCACTTGGGCCCAGGGGCTTCCGACTCAGCCAGTTTGTTACCCGACAAGGTAGCTTCTCACAACCCGAGTTGCTGTAATAGTAAATCAAAATAAGGCAGACCTCAGATGATTTAATTAGGAAAAAGTGAGATAGTAAACTCAAACCATATATAGGCTAAAAACCATCTTTTAAGGGGTTATGTTTCTCTTGTTACATGCTTGCAAATCTTTTTTTTTTTTTTTGCCAATTTTATCTACCTATAGCCAATAAATCCATGAAATTACTGCTATGGCAGTGATTTTAACTTCTTAACAGAATTCTGTGTCTGACTCGATGCCAACAATAAAAATAGAAACTAATGTATTGAGTCAGTAATCTGGACTGCATAATATACACACATATCTCATTATTTTACATACAAAATATTGTATTTTTGATAAGATTTCTTAAATTGCTGCCTACCATTATGGATACCCAGGCTAAGAAACTCTTTGTAAACTGTAGCTTGCAACCTCAGGAATCTAGAAGCTGTTGATCACACACCAAAACTATGTGCAGTATTAAACACGGAGATTTTTATGAAAAACTAAGAAAGATGGTTTAGCGTTCTGATCCAGATAAACAGCTCGCGATTGCCTCTGTATAAATGTGTGTACATATGTATCCATATGTATATATACACACATACACATATGCATATGACAGGAAGAGAGCTACAACTCTATATAAAATAATGAAACAATGATATATATTAGATGAAATAATACATAAATATGAATGCATAGATTCATGTGTATGTATGTTTATTCACACATACACTGAGACACACACACACGCCTCCAGGAGACCAATGCCATGTTCCCGTCCCAGAACAATAAAGTTAGAATATACAGAGGTGGAGATATAGCACTAGTGCATATTAAAACCTCCCCAAGTGGCTGCAGTGAGCAGCCAGAGCTGAGAACCTCTGCTTCACATCTACGTCTGAAAGTCATCTGTATGGCCGCTATTCTAAATGCACTTAAATAGCACGGGTTCACATGTTTCCATTCAAACAAAAAGGGCAGTACCGATGACATTAGTAAGAACCTTCATCTGATGCAACTAATGTACTGAACTTTTCCATTGCCTCTCAGAAAATGAAAGCAGACGTCACTTACCCTCTGGTGTCTCCTTGTGGGGGACAGAGACTTACCCTCCAGGTTCCACATGGCGGTGAGCTTGATGATGCTGACAAAGCGGAGGAGGGTCTCCCTTCTTTTGTATAGTCTCTGTGTTGATTTCAATGTCACCCGGTGCTGTGAATGAAAATTGTTAGATTAACGGTGGGATCCTGAAAAGACTATGAAACGAAAACGTGCAGAGAGGAGGAAATGTGAAGGTTGACTCCCGGAAACCGACATCAGGGGTGAATGGGGAAGAACAGCACACGCAGTACAGCGCCCCCTGGAACTTCGAGAAGCTCCTGTTGACGGCCCTGGGGTGAACAGCAGCGCCGCCCGGGCCAGCAGCCCGAGCTGCGGGGACAGGGCCACAGCGCTGCTCTCCCCGGGCCCCTGGCACAGCCACGGTAACTCTGGAGCCGCGATGCTGACGGCCTTTACTGTTTTCAGTTGAAAACGGGTTTGTTGACAGGTCCCATCCACAAACAAAGAGACCACGTGAAATTAGTTTCAGACAATGCGGTGTTCGCACGTGTGTATGTGTTCACAGGAAGTGTGATGCGCCCAATTTAAACGTAAACAATCCTCTCCCCCTGGGACTTGAGACGTTTGAAATTTAACAGGAAGAAATAAGCTACAGAATATATATGAAACCTAGCCAAAGCAATACAGTGTAGAATCTATCTTCCTCACTGTGCATGATGGGGGCTCTCCAAACAGATACTCACTGATCACTATACAATACTCGTAAGAGACCAGGTCATTTATACTACTAGTCAGATTCCTAAACCAGCCTGAGTTTCTTTATACAACTAATTCCGTGCCATTGTTCTAATGCCCTGAGATATTTTTTTGTGAAACTTTATTGTGCTTTCAAACATATGGAGACCTTTCTAAAATGCAGGCTCTGATTCAGTGAGCCTGGGAAGGCCCACAGATTCTGTGTTTGTAAGCAACTACCAGGTGATGCCAACATTGCAGTTTATTTGCTGCTCTTTAGTGGCAAGGCTGCTTTAAAAAAAAGAAAGGGAAGAAAAGAATAGAAGGATAAATTGGAATTTCTACCACTCCTTTTGAAAAAGAAAGCCTGGCTACATAGGCTTTCTAAACAAAACATTTGAGAGATAACATAGATAGTATGGATGAGAAACTCGAAAAGCAGAGAAAGCTGAGCACCTATCTTTGAAACAAGTTTCTGTTTGCCTAACAGTACTCCTGAATATTTTCTTTGGTTTCTTTGTTTTCCTAACCATTCTTCAGTAATTAGTAAATATTAGAGGCAAGCTGAGATTTGCCGCATGGTCCAATAGTCAATCATTCAAGTTTCTATAGTAAATACAAGCACTGAAATACACTTCTATGATTTGTAGTTTCATAAATGTTGTTCTAATTCTGTTCGTCACAGTTAGCAAAACAGGGATGCCATAATTCCTTTATTTCAACACACAGCTCACCATTAGTCTTGGGATTTATTACAAAAGACTATACTCCATGAAATTAATCAACATGCTTTGTGTTTGTCTTCCTTCCCTCTCCCACCCCACCACGTCCTTGCTAGATCCAAGAAACCAAAGTACCAGTAGATTTCCATAACGATCTCTGAAATTCTTTGCTCTGACGTACATGCAGTTAGGATGGCAGAGTTTTCTTTTACTTGTGTTAGAAAGGATGTAACCACGCTGGGCCTCTTGCCTCCTGCCACTTCTAAAAAGACTCATTTAATGAAAGGGAGATGAGAGGAAGTGCTGAAAGGACTTCTGAGCGCACTCTTTGCTTAATGGGTCTTGTGTGACCTGAGCTAGTCACTGCAAAGTCTCTGAGCCTCAGTTTCCTCATACATAAGGTGATTTTATTAGCAACACAAACATGTGTTATTCCTATTATGACTATGGAATATGAGCTTATGCATACTTTTGATTCAAAAAACTGAGTGAGGTTATAAATCCTCATAAGAGACACACATGTAGATCATTCCTTCTCTTTTCTTTCCTTAACTTAAATATGGTTTGGCAGCTGGGACTGTGAATATTATGTGTATTTTAGCTTAGTCAATCAGTCTTATTCTCTGCATTTAGGTCACAAGAGGGAAAGCCTCCCGAGGGCAAGGGCAATGTCTGTCAGCATGCTCCTGGGTGACAGTGTCTGGCATGATACCAGACACACGGGCAGCCTCCAAACACCAAACACAGAAATAAAAACTGCTTGCCTCTGACGCATGTACTTCCTTCTAAGGATAAAAGTTGAGACACTCTTACTGGTGATTTGGAATCAAAATGAATTTTTAGTTTGAAAGCTACATGATGACAACTAAACATGATGTTAACATATGTCCAACTGCTATTTCATTGTAATTTTTCTAAAGTGAAAATTCAGAGTGCTAGTAATTTTTAATAGTCCTAAATCATTTAAAATATAAGAGTGAAGGAAATTTTAACCAGCCAGTGTTGTAGCATTCCCTTGGGAGTGAGCAGTGTCCACCTCTGCCCTCTCTTTCTTTCCTCTCCCCCACCCAACTTGTCCTCCTACAACACAAACTCCATCACTGCGTCCAGACCCCCACAGTTTACACAGTTCCAGGCAGGTTCTAGGGTGTGTGTGTGTGTGTGTTAATAGCTCAATTGTGTCCGACTCTTCGCGACTCATGTCTTCTAGCCCGCCAGGCTCCTCCATCCATGGGATTCTCCAGGCATGAATATTGGAGCGGGTTGCCATTTCCTTCTCCAGGGGATCCTCCCAACTCAGGGATGGAATCTGGGTCTCCTGCATTATAGGCAGACTCTACCTTCTGAGTCACCAGGTAAGCCTGGTGGACTGGCAGAGCCTCAAAGAATACTGGAGTGGGTTGCCATGCCCTCCTCCAGGGGATCTTCCCAACCCAGGGATTGAACCCTGGTTTCTGGCATGATACGGGGGGATACTCACCACTATAGTATTGGTTGGGGGGGGGGGTGTCATAACTCATTCAGACTCACTTGGAACTTGAGGTACACTCAGGAAACCAGAATTTCTAGGGTGGCATGGGAAGAAAATGGAAGCTACAAGTCCCAGACACTAAAACACCTAAAGTTAAAACTGTCAGTCCAGAACTTGGAGAGGTCTGCTCTGTGCTTGTGAGAAAGAGCAGAGGCTTCTAGAGAAACAAATGTGCTAGTTAAGGGGTCTTACTCAACATGGACTTCTCTGACCTTAGTTATTTCTGAATGCTACTGAAGAATGAAGAAAAGGACTTTTCTTTGTGTCTGTTGCTCTTTTTCTCTCAAGGTGGTGTGCTTTACTGATTTAAGATGATTTCTTTTTATAAGTTCCTATCCTCAGGAATCTAAGTAAATCATAAATTAGAAAATTTTTTAAAAATGTATTCCTCAGCTGTCTCTGTGACTGATGAAATACTAAGCACCCAGGAACCATGATAGAGTGCATGAGCGTACATCCCTGACCACTGTACACTATGTAACAAGAGAAGGCTTTGAAAGAGGTCAAAAGCTCAAAACACTGAAAAGTGTTTGGTGGTCATATATTCTATACTATATAACATTTGTAAGGCTATAGCTGGGCCCATTCTGATCCTTGGATAAGCTAGATATCTTTGGAAACTGAATTTACTACTCCAAATAAGGAGAAATGTTTTATTTCCAATACAACACCCAACAGTGCAATATGCCAAGAATGGCATACCCCTTACCATTCTCTTGAAATTAGAAGTTTTCCAGAAATTTCAGCTACATTCCTCATTAACTATAGAGAATCATGCAATTGTTTGGAATAGCCCATCAGAAGGCAGTCCATGAAAGATAACTGGTCTTGAATAGATGCTAGGTCTTGAATAGATATAGGTCTGAAACATACCTACCTAAGTGGCACAGTGGTAAAGAATCTGCCTGCCAAAGCAGGAGATGCGAGTTCAGTCACTGGGTGGGGAAGATCCCCGGGAGAAGGGAATAGCAAGCTGCTCCAGTGTTCTTGCTTGGGAAATCCTGTGGACAGAGGAGCCTGGCAGGCTACAATTCATGGGATCGCAGAGTCGGTCAACTTGGGACTAAACAACAACAAGGATTTAAGAATCAAAAAGACTAACTTCCTAAGTGGTTCTTTGTTCTCAAACTAAATTCCCTTCCTCAATACTCTGTATGGATTTTATTTTATTTTTTTTTAAGATAAGCAATCAAAACCAACACACATTTCTGTCAAAGTTTCATCAAACACATAAGAGTTTATTTAGATTCCTCTTCAGCTTTCTATAGCCTTGATTCTGTCCTTTCATTAAGCCCTCATAGGAATGAGTTAAGCTAGGACTAACTGGGGACTTTGGCAATTGGGACTAAGACTCAAAGTCTGGGCCTCTGGGGATTAGATCTTATACCAGAGTACCATACCTGAGTGATACTTAGCAGTAATCAGCATGGAGAAAGTTGAGAGTTACCTCTGGAAACTGTACTCAGGATGGTGGGCAAAACCAAGATCTTTCAAGAGAACAAATTCTTGTAAAAACTACCAATAAGTGCACTTGATAAATAGATATCATCTAGAAAATATCTTGGGATTCAACTTCATGGATCATTTATTCATTACTATTCTTAATTAAAATATAAAGTGTTTGACTTGATTAAAATATAAAATGTTTGATTCTTGATTAAAATAATCACCGTTTTGTTGAGATAAAGATGGAGTGAAGTGTTTGGGAAAGAAGCTGACCATTGTTGAAATAATGGGAGACCCCGATTAGGATCAGATATTATCTCAACAGAAGAAGAGATCAAGTCACCAGGGGAGTTATTATGAGGAAACACAGCTGATGGCAGTTGGGCTTTACTAGAACTTTTCACTTTGATAAACCTCTTGTGGACCCAATGCTATTTAATATTCATTGATTAAATGGAAAAAAAAAATAGCCACATGCAGGTTATAATTTCTCAACAATGTAGAAGTTTTCATTATCTCCTTAATCAAGAACTTATTTTAAGAACATCTCAGAGGATGTTTGATATGCATCGGATCCCTTGAAATGTTACTTTTTATAGATACATGATTTTACATAGCATTATTATTGTGCAATTTGTACCCTAATCTTTAAAAGGGTGTGTATCCCAACTGTAATTTGAAAAATCTAGGCAAACAATACCACAAACTGAATTTCAACTTCTAGTGTGATTTTGTAGAAAGGTAATGGATTGCTCAAAGTTTCTTGAATGTTTTTCAAAGACAATCACTACAACTATTTTTAATCAGGTATTGTTTATTCAGAACATGAGTTTTAGAGTCAAATTACTTCAGTTCTAAACCTAACTCAACTGACAACTAGTTATGTGACCTTGTTTGGCTCTACTGTGCCTCAGTTTCCTTGCCTATAAAATGGAAATAATACTAGTACACGTGCTGTGTTTAGTTGTTCAGTCCTGTCTGACTCTTTGCGACCCCATGGACTTTGCAAGCCCTCTAGGCTCCTCTGTCCATGGGGATTCTCCAGACAAGAATACCAGAGTGGGTAGCCTATCCCTTCTCCAGGGGATCTTCCCAACCCGGGAATCGAACCAGGGTCTCCTGCATTGCAGCTCTCCAGCTGAGCTACCAGGGATGTTGGAAGACACAGATAATTCTCCCATTTTTCTGCAAGTCTTTTGAGCAGTCACTGACTATATTTGTTATGGATTATATCTTTAAGGATACAAACATCCTCGGAAAAGAGAAATAATGTCTGCTTCCCAAGCAATAATGCTTACTGCCAATTATATAAATTCTGGGTTTCCCAAGTTCAGAGCTCCTGTTCTGTAATTCAGCCCATTGCATGGGCATTGCAATCTGGCTCTTTTCAAGTTGCTCTGTAGGAATTCAGGCTGAGGAAATGCACACAAGAAAATGTGCATACTCCAGTCATTACTATTACTGTGAGTAATAAAACTGTCCTTTCTCTTTGAACCAGAAGTCTCATGCTTTTTGCTAACATCCATGAAGCTGTGGTAGACTAATTTGTTAGCTTGCAATTCAGGTGAAATGTCAAATCTTTCATAGATTTTGCAGCACCTACTTTCTAATGTTATTTTGAGGAGTAAATAAAGTAGTATGTATGAAGTGCTTACAACATTATCAGGCATATAAAAATCCCAGATTATATTAGCTAATATTGTTAGCTGCTAATAATTGGTCAACAATTATTTCAAGATGTAAAATCTTCAGGGTATTGGTGAATTCCAATTCTTTTGGTGCTGAATGATGAGAAGTACAGATGAAAGGATCACTGAAGTGTCTTGGATGATATGCATTTTCCTTCTTTAAAAAAAATGGTGATTTGTGGAACTCGGGATTTTATGACTATCTTGGACAGTTGCTTTGAATATCCAAATTAGTCAACCCATATCAAATTATATAGATGATTACTGGAGAGAATAATGCTCCACAAATTAGTCATTCATATCAACATTTTTTCCTGCTGAAACTGTTGCCTGCTACTAATGGTCAACATCATGCTGATGTCACTGTTTTCATTTGAACTGAAGACAAATTCTTTTCACTGTCCTATGAAAATATGTGTTGGTTGGTTCTCTTACAAAAGTGCCATAAAGGAAGGAATGATAATTAGTGCTTATTCCTCTAATTTATTACTAATGATGTTTTATAAACACAGTCAAAGACATCTTTGCTGAGAGATTATTTGACTAACGTCACATGACTCCCATCTGACCTCAGCCTGATTGTTAAGGAGAAATAACTGATACCTCTAGGTTTCTTCAAAACTCTGCCAAGTGATTCTATCAAACTGAACTATCATACTGAGTTTCTATTATAGTCTGAGTCATTAATTGAACCAGAAATATTGTATAAAGAATTTAGTTGATCACATAAGTCAATTTTTGAGAATTAAATGAATGAATGAGTGTGATGCTGGTTGATGGTGTTAAGGGCTAAGCTGATATTTACAGAATGTTTACTGTAGCTCATTATCACCATGAAAATGTAAAAAGCATGGGATTGCATCCTCCACATATACTTCCCTTGCTCTTATTAAGTTCTAAGACTGTTTTAATACTTGTTTTTAATTTATTCACTCTGTAGAAAAACAGAGGGAAAATTTGACACACAGTGTATTTTCTCCTAGATTCCATGCTCCATTAGGATTGTTCACCTGCCTATACAGAGCTTAGAACTGAGTCAAGGGAATAAAACACATCCGCAAACAAGTTAATCTATATGTAGCCTATGGGGTCGCACAGGGTCGGACACGACGGTAGCGACTTAGGAGCAGCAGTGCAAATCAATATAACATGATTGGTTCAGATAGGAAGGGCACAGGAGAAATGATTTTCAAATTATTTTTCAAGTGTGGAAATATTTTTCAATATCAAGTTTCAGGATATCCATATGGGTCTGCTTATCCTACAGAGCATCCCAGTGGGCACTGCAAACACCCAGTGAGCACTCTAGAGACCCCTGAGCATTTAAAATGCCAGAGTTTGTAAGAGGACACTCCGATTCTCCCCAAGGGTGAATGGAGACGTTGTACTCTTTCTACATACCCAGCTCACGTCAAGAGGCATTGATCTGTCACATACTTAGACAGTAGACAAGTAATTTGAAGTCTAGTTTGCCTGAATTTGAAAGTGATGCTATTTTTACTGTTTTGAATATTTATTTGTTTCCATTTCACAATACCACTTCTACTTATGTTTGCTAGATAAAGTACAGGATGACCAGTTATAAATTTAGGATGAACAATGAATAGTTTTTGTAGTATTAGTTTGTCCCAGATGTTATATAGGACATTCTTATATTAAAGAAGTATGTGTTGTTTATAGGAAATTAAAATTGAACTGGCCCTCATGTATTTTTATTTGCTAAATTGAGCAAACCTTCATGGGCAGATTTCAGAAAAAGTCACACCACATATAAATCAATAAACATAAAAATCATATTCAGAGAGGATATCTCAAGAGCAGGCAAATATAGGATCATCTACATTTCTAAAACATTATCATAAATATGAATATGCATTTTCTAGTGTAAAAAAAGTTGTTATTGAACTCTCTTGCTCTCTCGGGAGTCCATGTGTACCCAACTGGGGAAAAATCTTATTGTCTTACTGTTTAGTGGGTTTGTCAAACTCACTTAAAACTTTTCTACAGAGGCAGATCTGAGAGCTGAAGGGTGAGGAAGCAAAGTAATGGTCTAGATTTTCACAAAAATAATAATCTAACAATCTCCTTTACGAATGAGGAAACAATCTTCCTATTTTATTATCGGCTTTACTCCAAATGTCTTCCTGTATCATATTTTAGAAAAAGAATATCAAAACTTCACTCCGGTTAAGAAAATATTTTTAATCAAGTAGGGTAGAAATTCAAACTTTATCTTCCAACATGTATGAGTCATATGAATTTGAACAAATGACTTAATCTGAAACTCTTATTTCTTGCTGAAAAACAGAGCAAATGATGCTTACATTATAGGGTTACTGTGAAAATTAATCAGAATGTGTTTCAAACACACGATATAGTTAATACCAAAATATAGTAGGTGGTCAAATAAATGATAGCTCTCGGGACTTCCCTGGTGGTCCAATGGCTAAGACTCTGTGCTCCCAATGCAGGGGGCCCTGGTTCAATCCCTAGTCAGGAGACCAGATCCCACGTGCTGCAGCTAAGAGTCTGCATGCTGCAACTACAGATCCCGCATGTCACAACTACAGATGCTGCAATGAAGAGCGACGATCCTGAGTGTCACAACTAAGACCTGGTGCAGTCAAATAAACAAATGAAACAAAGACACATTTTTGAAAGATAATAAATGGTAACTATCACTTCAGACCCTGCCTGATTCCAAATTTTCCAAGTTTCCAAATTAATGCAAATAAATTATGCATTTATTATCTTTTCACAAGAGCTCATTTTTGTAAAAATTTCATCAAAGCAGAGTTTTATTTATATCTGTTATGAATCTTACTCAGGAATTCTGAAGTAATAATTCTGAATAAGAGTGAGACCAACCACTGCCTGGCAGGCATGAGCCAATCAGACCAGCTACAAGGGTAATTAAAGCAGATGCCAGAGTTTACCACATGCTACAGATCTGCCCTTGGCTGAAGAACAGCCTCATTCCTGGAACAGAAAAGGCAAAGCATCAGAGACTCTATCATCCCATGAAGGATCACAAGATTCAAATGAAAGCTGTTACATAAAGTAAATGTGTTCCTTGGCAATAATTATTGTGGAGCTGACATTTTAATCTCTAATTTAAAAAGTCTATATTAACAGTTGCATAATACTTAATGGCAGGCCAATTTAGAAAACCAGAAGTAATAGCAGTAATAATAATAGCTTTCTTTATTAAATTTCCACAATATGACATGTACTCAGCTATACACTTCACATCCACTTACTCACTCTAGTTTGATCAGAACCTAGAGGCTGGATTTATCTCCATGTCACAAATTGGACTGACAAGAGATTACAGAGATTTCTCAGGTCACACACAGCTAGTAGTGGAACACTCATATTTTAAATCCACTTATATCTATCTGCAAAACCCATAGTCTACATATTATGCAGTGATGCTTTCAACTATAATCTAATAAAGTAAAAATAAACAATCATATTTTCATAAAATTATATAAACAGTGAAAGACATTATTAGCCTATTTGATAGCTACCACCAGAGTGATGCCTCAAAGGAATTTCATTTAATCAATATTATCAATCCAGCAATCTAGTTTCACAAAGTTTTAGTGGAAAACAGCAGAAATATTGCAGTTGTTTTGATTCTTTTCCCAAACACAGTAAAAATAAATATGCTTCTGCTTAACTAGACATAGAGAGAAAAGAAAAAAAAATTGTAAACTAAGCAAACCTTGCACTGGGATGCTGCCCCTGTGGGTAGTCGTCCTGTGAATGGGAAATGCTCTCATTGACATCAGCCCTCTCCAAGTACTGCATAATCCTTCTGGATGCTATTTTTATCCCTGCTCAAAAGTATGTGTGTGTTACTTTGAATGTTAATTTTATCCATATTTAAAAGTGTATACATAGTCATGACTTCAACTAGCTTAATCAGCATATGGACTGGTTTTTTTTTTTTTTTTTTACTTAACAGACTCCACAGTGATTTGGTGAGAAATCCTAAGAAAAGTTTTAAAGCTAAAAGTATTTGAGAATCCTAAAATATATAAAGAGAATATAAAAAAGAAAGATATGGCAGAGACTTTGAGTTGCCTGCTCACAATCTCTTTACCCCTTATTTTATATTTAATAAAATTTATTTCTTGTTAGGGGGCTTCCCTGGTGGCTCAGTGGTTAAAAACAAATCTACCTGCCAATGCAGGAGACAGGGGTTCGATCCCTGGGTGAGGAAGGAAATGGCAACCCAATCCAGTATTCTTGCCTGGGAAATCCCATGGATAGAGGAGCCTGGTGGGCTATAGTTCATGGGGTTGCAAAGAGTTGGAAAGATTTGTGACTAAACAGAAATAAAACAAAATTTCTTGTTAGAAGCAGCAGCAAAGCACTTAACTGTAAAATACTGTCTTTCCTGCCTCTCTTCCTCCTCCTTTCTGCTGCCAATGCAGACTCCATTGCTGGAGCGACTGTATCTATCCCATAACTCACAAGGCAACTTGAGAATGGAAACGAGTTTTATATACTGCAGAGCAGGAAAACAGAGGGAATTTGGGGGCCGTAACAGTAGCACACACCAATTATATTTCCCAAAAGTAAGAAACATCTAATTCACTTAAGCCACTGTTTAAAGGTCCCACCTTTGGCAGCCAGATAAAATTCCTAAATTATATAAAAGATAATATTCTTTTACTTTTGTTTATTCATTTATTTATCTATTTAGGCATGTGTATATGTGTGAGTGTGTAAATGTGTGTATAAGAAAAGTCAACCACAACAGGAAGTAATAAATGCCAATATTGTAAACGTGGGCTGGAAAACAAAGAAAATAACTGCAGTTGGTAGAATTTAGCAACTATTTGTAGAGTTAAACACAATCAAATTTGCAGGTTCTGTTTGGGGTCCCGCAAATTTTAAAGCATGAGAAAAATGAGAAACATGACCTTTTGTAAGATAGCATGCTTTCTAAAACTAAGGGGTACAGTTGTGTCAGTTCTTCACTTTTTGCCAGATCTGATAACCTGTGAGCTCCCTCTTACACCCCTCAATGCTCACAACACCCACTTGCTGCATCAAGAGTTGTTATGTCTTCCTAAGTGGAGAAGGAGCTAGTTAGGGGAGAATTTGGGGATGAGGAACAAATGCAGGGGTAGATTCTCAAATTACTAAACACTTTTCATTTCAAAATCTCAAAAATGCTTTATAAAAGCCATTAAACAGAATTATCTATGAGAGTCTTACAAAATAAGCAAATAATAGTAACTTCATAGATATAATAAGAATAAAAGAATTAGGCAGATTAAAAATCAAAGTTATATTCACCTGGCTAATTCAATTGGTAGAACATGAGACTCTTAAAAAACAAAATTAATATAAGCAATAAATGGAAATAAAAGGTAAGAGATAATAAAATGTAGCAATGACAGTTATTCTTTGAATATTGGCATTAAACGGTTTGCAATGCATCATTTAAAAATATTGATATATAGTCATTTGTAACCTAGGTCAAACTATACTTGAAGTATATATGCATATGCATATAATCAGATGGGTTTTGATTAACTGAAATCAAGGCATCTCTACTTTATGTCAGAGAAGTCACTGGCTACCCGCTCCAGTACTCTTGCCTGGAAAATCCCATGGATGGAGGAGCCTGGTGGGCTGCAGTCCGTGGGGTCGCTAAGAGTCGGACATGACTGAGTGACTTCACTTTCACTTTTCACTTTCATGCATTGGAGAAGGAAATGGCAACTCACTCCAGTGTTCTTGCCTGGAGAATCCCAGGGACGGGGGAGCCTGGTGGGCTGCCGTCTATGGGGTCATATAGAGTCGGACACGACTGACGTGACTTAGCAGCAGCATATTTATATACATGAAAAACAATAATGGAGATCATTTGTAAGTAAGCAAGAATAATTTTTTTAATAGCTGAGGTAAGTACATCTATTCAGAAGATGCCCTTCATTGATAATTTATCTTTAAATCATTACCTTTATAAGCATTCCCTTACTTTGAGAAAGTGATCCTTTTTAATTAAACATGTCAAACCAACAGAACAGATAAGGGCTATTCATAGAATGGCAAATGTTGCACATAGATTAACCTCAAATCCAACATATGTTAGGGAGAATTTTTATATTTCACTGTGGAAGAAAGATCAGTGTCTACTCTGAAAACAGTAAGAACCGAGCTCACCGCATTTGAAGGCAAGGAACACATGACTAAACACCGATCCCTAGTTATATCTGATGACATATTGTTAACACTTTATATCATATAATCCTTTAGGTGATGTTCTTAAAAATAGTGGGTCTCAGATTATAATCTGACAAAATCTGGAAGCCCTTGGGGATAGACTAAATGTATTGACTGCAAATTGCAAAATCACACATTTTTGCATGAAGACTTGAAAAAAATTAGCGAATGGGTAGAATTTTGTTAGCCTGACTTTTTTTTCTACAATTGCATCATAAATCAGTGTTATCACACTAAAACAAACAAATAATCAATAATTAGTGCCTAATAAGTTGGAAGCATTATTAAAATATTTATACAGTATTATTTTCAAGATGTGAAACAGTGCTATAAAAATACAGCCAAATTTTCACTTGTTTGCATAATTGAGTTTAATATAGTGATGTTTCATGATTCCTATGTATTCTACTGCCAAGTCCTTTTCAGAAGTCTTGTCCTAGAACAACGTTATTGGAAGGAATCTCTGGAGATGCTTACTTAACAATTTAAGTTTTGACTACTCTCTTTGACTGTCCTTTTAACTTTTTATCATTAATTTTTCAGAGTGATTGATCCCTTATTTATTTCTGAAGAACCATATGTAAACAGGTTCAGATCAAATTAAAACATTGGCTAGACCATGTTAATAGACACTTACTTAATTCCACCACCAGAGCTCCATCCATATTATCATCGGCTGCCACCTGGATACATAAGAGCTTCCTAACTGGTTTCCCTCGCTTCATTATTCCTTTCCACCAATCTCTCTTTACATACTTTAGCCAGATTATTTTCAAAGTACAAGATTTATCAAATCTTGCACATGTGTCATACATGCACACACATTTTGTTTATAATATCTCAGTGAATCCCTGAAGCTCTTCTGTAAAAATCTACATTCCTAGCAGAACCTGCATGGTCCCATTTCTTTCACTATACATGAGCCACTCGCTGACTGACTCCCTCCCTGGATGTCAGCCACACTGACCATCTTCCTGGTTCCTGAAAGATCTTGTATGTTCTTGTCAGGGTATCTATGAAGACGCTGATCATCCTTCCTAAGATACTCTTTACCTGCCAATTGACTGACTGACTTGATATCATTAATTCCAAAATCTTTGCTAACCTGTTGCTTAAGAAAAACCTCCTTGGTTTACTTGTTTATATCAAATACCCTTCTTATATGATCTTATATCTTCAAATAGTACTAACTCAACTAATACCTTTATATTTATTATTTTTCCATTTTTATATGTACATTTTATGTAATATTTAATTAATATCTATTTTATCCTCTAGGCTGTAAGTTCCATGAGATCACAAACTGCATCAGCTTTTGTTCATCATCGCCACTCCAGTAGTTTCTATATAGCAATTCTTCAATAAGCAGTTGCTACATGAATCATAATTACAAAAAAATTCATAGGCTTAACAGTTTACATTTTAGTTATATAAATAATTGAAATAAATGAAGTGATAATTCAACTCAAAAAGTCAGGAGGAAAAGCACAAAACAAATTTTACTGATTTTATATTGTTAATAAAATCTATTCCATATTCTTCTACCTCTAGCACAAGTAAGAAATAAAAACACAATCACTAAATTATTTCCTGGTGATCTTAATTTGAGTTTAAATGAAATATTGCTTCTTATCCCCACCCTCAGCCCAACAGGTACCCCAAACATATATGAAACACTGAAGTATTATTAGTTTTTACCGGTCCTGCTGCTCCTGCCACTTCATCATTAAATCATGTCTGACTCTTTGAGATCCCATGGACTATAACCCTGTAGGCTCTTCTGTCCATGAGATTTTCCAGGCAAAAATACTGGAGTGGGCTGCTATTTCCTTCTCCAAGGAATCTTCCTGACCCAGGGATAAAACCTGTTGTCTCCTGCTTGGCAGGTAGACTCTTCATCATTGAGACAACTGGCAAGCCCTTCTTATTGGTCCAGATAATTCTAATAATGTATTATAGGAATAAAATGTCCTTATGTTGATTTACATTTTGGAATACACACACATGCACATACATATCACAAATACATATACACACACTGACAGCACATCCATTAATCTTATTCAAGAAGAAATTTTACTAACAGAATAATCAGGAACGCTGGAAACAAGAATGTTCTTAAAATTTTTAACCTTTATTTATATTTTTAGAAAATAATGATTAAAAAAGTCTCCCCATCCTTCCGCATAGTCCATTGCATTTACATTCCCAGGTTTTCAATTATATCTTACCTTCACTTTCATAATAACCTTTTTCCTGTGGTCCCTACATTTGCTATATGGTTTCCCCCTGATTTCTTGAGTTGAATTATCACTTTATTTATTTCAGTTATTTCCTGAGCCAAAATATAAACATTTAAGACCAAGATTTTTTTTTCTTTTTTCTTTGTCCCTCCAGGTTCTCCCTCCGCTATTCCTACCGTAGCTTCCTAACTAGGTTTGAACTTGCATCTTGCTATGCTTTCTGACCCAAATGTCCTTTTGCAGAAAGCTTCTCTTCTTTTGTAAAGTTTCCAAATTAATTGAGGTGCTATCATTACTGTTGTGAAATGTTCATGTTCATTATTTTACTGCATTAATTTATTAGGTAATATGGCCTATGCTATGGGGTAGCTCAGATGGTAAAGAAGCTGCCTGCAATGCAGGAAACTCGGGTTTGATCCCCGGGTTGGGAAGATCCCCTGGAGAAGGGAATGGCAACCCACTCCAGTATTCTTGCCTGGAGAATTCCATGGACAGAGGATCCTGGTGGGCTACAGCCCACGGGGTCACAAAGACTCGGATACGACTGAGCGACTTAACACACAAACATTATTAGTATGGAAATTTGTTGAATTTTATGATAAATAAGTGAAAATTTTTAAAAAATTACAACTATTCTGTGTGTAGCTGAAAAAAGGTGTATACTTTGTTGAGAATTCATTAAATCATCTTTTTATACCATTCAAAGTCCTCATACTTATCTTGCATATTTAGTTAATGAATGATTGAGAAAGGCTGTATCTTATACTGTTATCATGCTCACAGTAATTGTCCTCATATTTCAATCTGTTTTTATTTTATACACTGCAATTTATGCTATTTGGTTGGTAGCAGTTTAAACTTGTTTTGAACCAGAGTATTTTGGCAGACTAAAATTTCTTTGTCTAAGGTAAACCTCTTTTCCTTTAGTTCTGCTTTCTATAACATTAATAGTAGCACCTTGATTTATTTTTGTTTGCGCCTCTTTGCTACATTAGTGTTCAACAGTTTATACTCGGTCTTCCTTTATCATTCTCTTCCAACCAAATCTACTGTCAAGTGTGTATTTGAGGATGGGAGAGGTGAAGTCATTTCTAATGTTTGCTTTACTGACTGTCATTAAAAGAGGAGCATCTTATTGGACTGGTTAATGCATGGTGATGTGTGAGTCAGATGCGTGCTCTTGCCTCTGCTAGCCGGCACAGAGCAGCGCTCTGGTCTGCTCTTAGCTCTGGTAGATTGTGCTGCAGCAGGAGGCCTCTGATCACCCAGCGCGGCCTGCTGGTAGAATCTCTGTAATTCAAGACTCAGGGTTTGGAAGCTATTGTTGCTGCTCACCTAGTCACAGCCTGCAACACTCAGTAAACAGCAGACTTTCTGAACTCCGGTTGTCCAACGATTCCATCCTGTTTGAGTCAGTTCACCAGTATCTGGAACATTAGTCAAGGGAATGACAAGGCTTGGGGCCAGCTAGCCACGTGATACTTGCAGATGAAAGCAGACCATGTGGCTTTTTAACGCGGTCAGTCTGTGATGGCCTATTCGCCCATGTGAATGGTTTCTGTTGTTGTGTAGTCAGATTTTAACTGATGTGGTAGACAACTTTAGGAATTAGCACACTTGTATGTGCCATTCCAAATATCACAGAAAACCAGCATGCCATGTTGGAGCTGAGTGCTCCAACTATCATGTGAGTGTACATGTGCTCAGTCATGTCTGAGTCTCTGCAACCCCATGGACTGGAGCCCAGCAAGCTCTTGTGTCCACGGAATTTTCCGGGCAAGAATACTGGAGTGGGCTGCCATTTCCCCCTTCAGGGGATCTTCTCGACCCAGGGATGGAACCTGCATCTCCTGTCTCTCCTGCATTGGCAGGCAGATTCTTTACCACTGAGTCACCTGGGAAGCCCCTAACTATCATTTCATACACATTAAATTACACAGGTACAGCTTGACCTGGTATTGTAGCTGGAGCTGGTGCAAGGAATAAGTTACTATAAGAAATACACTTATTTCTAGTCAAGATTCTCCTTGAGCCAAAGCTGTATCAATAGTAAAAATTTTTGAGTTTCTAATGCAAAGTTCCATGTACATCACAAAGCACTATTGAGTACTTAATTTTTTAGGGCAAGCCCTACTGAATAGAAGTGGCTAGCCTTCCTCCAAAATATCAGTATTTTCCTTTTTCTATGGTAAAGATTTGATACTTTCCCCATACTGCCTCCAAGCTACCTGTGCCCATATGATTATTCTGGCCAATAGGAAGGGAGCAAGAAATTATGGGACAAATTTACAGGTCAGGTGCTATGACTGAAAACAGATAAAAATTTTAACATGAATCTACAAATCAATAGGGAGAAAAAAGGAACTGCAAACCAATTAAAAATTGAGTAAAAGACTTGTACAGTTACTTCACAAAAGATATTCAAGTGACCATTAAGCATATGACCACATTGTCAATCTCATTACTCCCTGGAAAAATAAAAACTAAAAACACAGTGAAATACCACTACAGAACAAACAGAATGGCTAAAATTAAAAAGATCCTTGGCACCAAATACTGATGAGAATGGCGCATCTGGAACTTTCATTCACTGTGCTGCAAGTGTAAAACAGTGGAATCGCTTTGGAAAACTTTCTGGCATTTTTTCTAATAAAGGAAACTATTCTATGCAATCAATGCCTTAGAAAGTTACTCCTAGGTACACTGCATATGGAATAGAAGCTAATTCACATGTTCATGAAACACTTCTATAAGAATACTCAGAGAAACATCTTTTATTAATAACTCAAAGCTAGAAACAATTCACTTGCTCAAAAACAAGATAGGTAAAGAAATGTATGTATATTAATGCAATGCACTATATTGCAATTGAAGTGAACAAGCAACAATGATAAGTCTTATAAACATGTTAATCTTAAGAAGCACTACACAAAATAATCCACAGACTCATTTATGTGAAGTTGAAAACCAGCAAACTCATGCCATATTGTTTATAGAAGTATATATGATTAACTATGAAGAAAACCTGCCAGCAAATTTGGAAAACTCAGCAGCGGCCACAGGACTGGAAAAGGTCAGTTTTCATTTCAATCCCAAAGAAGGCTCAAACTACCGCACAATTGCACTCATCTCACACTCTAGTAAAGTAATGCTCAAAATTCTCCAAGCCAGGCTTCAGCAATACGTGAACCATGAACTTCCAGATGTTCAAGCTGGTTTTAAAAAAGGCAGAGGAACCAGAGATCAAATTACCAACATTCGCTAGATCATCGAAAAAGCAAGAGAGTTTCAGAAAAATGTATATTTCTGCTTTAAGCCTTTGACTGTGTGGATCACAATGAACTGTGGAAAATTCTGAAAGAGATGGGAATACCAGACCATCTGATCTGCCTCTTGAGAAACCTGTATGCAGGTCAGGAAGCAACAGTTGGAACTGGACATGAACAACAGACTGGTTCCAAATAGGAAAAGGAGTACGTCAAGGCTGTATATCTTCATCCTGCTTATTTAACTTATATGCGGAGTACATCATGAGAAACACTGGGCTGGAAGAAGCACAAGCTGGAATCAAGATTTCCGGGAGAAATATCAATAACCTCACATATGCAGATGATACCACCCTTATGGCAGAAAGTGAAGAGGAACTAAAAAGCCTCTTGATGAAAGTGAAAGAGGAGAGTGAAAAAATTGGCTTAAAACTCAAAATTCAGAAAAGTAAGATCATGGCATCTGGTCCCATCACTTCATGGGAAATAGATGGGGAGACAGTGGAAACAGTGTCAGACTTAATTTTTGGGGGCTCCAAAATCACTGCAGATGGTGATTGCAGCCATGAAATTAAAAGATGCTTACTCCTTGGAAGGAAAGTTATGACCAACCTAGATAGCATATTAAAAAGCAGAGACATTACTTTACCAACAAAAGTCCATCTAGTAAAGGCTATGGTTTTTCCAGTGGTCATGTATGGATGTGAGAGTTGGACTGTGAAGAAAGCTGAGAACCAAGGAATTGATGCTTTTGAACTGTGGTGTTGGAGAAGACTCTTGAGAGTCCCTTGGAATGCAAGGAGATCCAACCAGTCCATCCTAAAGGAGATCAGTCCTGGGTGTTCATTGGAAGGACTGATGCTGAAGCTGAAACTCCAATACTTTGGCCACCTCATGTGAAGAGTTGACTCATTGGAAAAGATCCTGATGCTGGGAGGGATTGGGAGCAGGAGGAGAAGGGGACGACAGAGGCTGAGATGGCTGGATGGCATCACCGACTTGATGGACATGTGTTTGGGTAAACTCCGGGAGCTGGTGATGGACAGGGAGGCCTGGCATGCTGCGATTCATGGGGTCGCAAAGAGTCAGACACAACTGAGCGACTGAACTGAACTGATGAAGAAAACAACAAAGTGACTATCATCAAAACTAAGAAAAAGACTGTCTATAGGAGATAAAGGTGAGACGTAAATTGGAAGAGACTCCTGCAGGGACAATGTTCCAGTTCTTAATCTAAGTGGTGGTTACATGAATGTTCATTATGTAGCTGTTCTCTAAATACTATGAATATCTTACACACATTTCTATATTTATGCTACATCTCACAATTTAAAAATGTTAAAAAATGAGTTTTGGCTATGTGATTCAACAAAACTGGGCAAGTTCCTTAGCCTCTTACAGTTCTGACCTTTTAATCTGAAATAGTGATTTTTAAAAAAATAGCCATTTAATCAGGTGTTCTGATGAGATAATCAGACGACATAGTGAGGGCTTAGATTTGATTTTGTCCTTTCTACAAGATACAAATTTATTAGCCTTTTACAAGACAGTTTATTCTTTAGAAGATAGTAAGCTACTATTTCAAGGATGCAGGCAAGCAGACTTAAGATTCCTGGGTCAGAAGCAAAGAACTTCATTACTCTTGACACAGTAAGCAGTAGGAATGTCATCATGTTTGCAAGACATCTCCTGGCTCAGGAATCCAATGGGAGTGACATGATATGGCCCAGAAGGATGCATACGATGGATGTACACAGTGATTGGCATCACAGCTGAGGAACACAGAACTGGGGGAATCCATTGATTTCATCAGATGCAAACAAGCAAGCCTGCTCTCTGTCCCAGAGGGAAACATTTCTTCACCATTCAAGGTCACTAGCTGCTAATGCAACCCTAAGAAATTGCCTTGGTAAAGAATGGTCAGGGCCTTACATTCCTGTTACAGTCTGCAAGATGTGTAGGAATGCAAGCAACATGTGGTAGATTATCTCCAAACTTGCAAAGTTTCCTTGCAATAGAGTCACCACCCAAGGGTAATGACATTATAATGAGAAAAACACATACAATACCTAAATTAAAAATAAATGAGTACTTAATAAATGGTGTTAGAGGAACTGAATATCCACATAGGAAAAAAAATCAAATAATGACCCCTGCCTTGCACAATATCCCCTCTCCCCTCAAATAAAAATATATCAGAGACATAAACGTGGGAACTGAAAGCTATAATGTTCATCAAAAAAAACCCCAAAATGTTCACGACCTTTGTTGAGTCATGACCCTGTAGATCTACAAGCCCTGTATTTGTCCAGCCTCAGGAGCAAAGAAAGAGCCCTGAGACAAAAACAGAGACATCAATGGCTTATTGGATAGGAGATCTTACAAAAAGGGTCATGAGTGACACCCCACTGTGTGCGGCAGATCCAAGGCAGGACAAGGCAGCAGTCATTGCAACTCAGGAGAGAAGGAGGCTACCATTCATAGAGAGAATTGACCTCAAGTGGGCTCATCAGTCACCAGGGACTAATTAAGTCCCATTATTAAGAGGACTGGATAGTCATGTGAGTTAAGTAGGAACTTGTTGAGTATGGGATGTACAGAGAACAAGAGAATGGCCATCTTGAATGGCCTGACCATATACCTTGGTGTAGTCAAATTTTTAACACTTTAACACAATACATAAAGCTCTAATTATTTTTTTAATATGAAGATTTAATTTTATCAAAATTTTAAAAGTTCGCTCATCAAATATTCCATTAAGTAATGAAAGGCCAGCCACAGATCGGGAGAATCAAATGAAATACACATATCTGACAAAGGTGGTGAAGAACCTGCCTGCCATTGCAGGAGACACAGGAGGCACGGGTTTGACCCTGGGTCAGGAAGATCCCCTGGAAATAGGGCATGGCAACCCCCTCCAGTATTCTTGTCTGGAGAATCCCATGGACAGAGCTTGGCAGGCTACAGTCCACGGGGTCGCAAAGAGTCGGACATGACTGAAGCGACTTAGCACACACTCACGCACATCTGGCAGAGGACTCACATACAGAATATACAAAGAACTCCTAACAATGACTATAACACAGCCCAGAAGCTGCTGCATGAAAATCTTGTCTCCAGATGTGGAAGACAGAACTCTAAGGTAACCCCAACAGCACCATGCCCTAGTGCACACGCCGTATACTCCTTGGGACCGGGGCTATAGTGGACTTCAAGCTTTCACTGGTTATACTCTACTACATAGCTGACTTTAAGAGAGGGAGGCCATCCTGGGTGAGACCTGACCTAATTAAAGGAGCAGACATTTCCCTAGATAAAGAATTTTGAAGCATGAGAGGGACTCAAAAGGAGAGAGATTCTCCATTGTTGGCTTTGAAGATGGAGTATGCAACATGGAAATTAATGTGGGTAGTTGCTTCAAAGATGAGAGGCAGTCAGCAAAAAAAATAAGGATTATAACCTCAAGGAACTCTTCCAATTGCTTGAATGAATTTTTAACCACACGCCTGAATTCAGATGAGAACACAGCCAGTGACATCTTTCCTGCCAGCTTGTGAGAGCCTTAGCACAAGACTCAGCCATTCAGTGCCTGGGCCTCTGACTTGCAGAATTGTGAGCTAAGAAATCTTTGTTATTTTATACAATGAAGTTTATATATCTCAATAGAATATTGTAAAATAAAAAGACATTCTATTTTATTGAAGTATAGTTAATTTTCAATGTTGTGTTAGTTTCAAGTGCATATATTCTTTTTAAAATTCTTTTTCATTATAGTTTATTACAAAATAAGTATAATACACTTACAGTTCCCTGTGCTATACAGTAGGTTCTTGTTGTTTATCTACTTTATATATAAATAGTACAGATATGCTAACTCCAAACTCCTAATTTATCTTTTCCTGCCATCCCCTTTGGTAACTAACTGTAAATTTGTTTTTTTGTCTGTGAGTCTATTTGTAAATATGTTCATCTATATAATTTTTTAAAATTCTACATATAAGTGGTATCATGTGATATTTTTCTTTCTCTGTCCAATTTTCTTCATTAATATGATAATCTCTAAATCCACCCATGCTGATGCAAATGACATTATTTCATCCTGCATCATGGCTGAATAATACTCCTATACATAAAATATATGTACACCATATGTTCTGTATCCCTTTATCTGTCAATGCTGCTATGAACTCTGGGGTGCAAGTATGTTTTCAAATTAGAGTTTTCTCCAGATATATGCCCAGGAGTGGGATTGCAGTATCATATTTTTTAGTTTTTTTTAAGGAACTTTCATACTATTTTCCACAGTGGCTGCACCAATTTACATTCCCACCAACAATGTAAAAAGGTTCAAAATCAGGAAAACAATCCCATCTACATTGCATCAAAAAGAATAAAATATCTAGGAATAAATCTATCTAAGGAGGCAAGAGACCTATATTCTGAAAACTATAAGATGTTGATGAAAGAAATTGAAGATGACACAGATGGAAAGATATATCAACTTACTGGATTGGAAGGATCAATATTGTTAAAATGATCATACTACCCAAGGCAAACTACAGATTGAGTCCAGTCCCTATCAAATTACTAAAGGGATCTTCCACAGAACTAGAATAATATTTTTAAAAATTTGTATAGAAATGCAAAAGACTCTGAATAGTCAAAACAATCTTGAGAAAGATAAATGGAGCTGGAGGAATCAGGCTCCCTGACTTTAGACTCTACTACAAAGCTTCAGTAATCAAAACAATATGGTATTGGCACAAGGACAGAAATACAGATCAATGGAAGAGGACAGAAAGCCCAGAAATAAACCCATGCACTTACAGTCAATTAATCTACAACAATGGAGAGTTTATTCAATAAGTGGTACTGGGAAAGCCAGATGGCTGCATGTCAAAGAATGGAACTAGAACATTCTCTAACACCATATACAAAAATGAATTAAAGTAGATTAAAGATCTAAATGTTAAACCAAATACTATAAAACTCTTAGAGGAAAACATAGGCAGTGATATAAATCACAGTAATTTTTTTTTTTTTGGATCAGTCTCCTAGAGTAATGGAAATAAAAGCAAAAATAAACAAGTGGGATCTAATTAAACTCAAAAGGTTTTGCACAGCCAAGGAAACCATAAAGAAAATGAAAAGACAACCCACAGAATGGAAGAAAATATTTGCAAATGATGCTACTGACAAGAGATTAATTTCCAAAAAATATAAGCAGCTCATAAACTAAGTATCAAAAGAAAAAAAAAAAAAACCAACCAAAAAATGGGCAGAAGACCTAAATAGACATTTCACCATAGAAGACATACAGATGGCCAACAGGCACTTGAATAGATGCTCAATATTGTTAATTATTAGAGGAATGTAAATCAAAACAATGAGATAATACCTCACATCCATCAAAATGACCATCATTATAAAGTCTACCAATAATAAATGCTGGAGAAAAATTCTGAGTTTGGGAAGTATCTGTGATGCAGATTAATAATGAGATCATGAGGCGAAAATATGGCTTTGGCATAAACTGGTAAAACTGAATCATCTATAGAAGATGCAAACCCTTCCAGTTATGTTTGTGGTTCCTTCACCAGCGATACACTGCAAACCGTACAGTCATATATTCAAGTTGCCTGATCCATACCTTTGCCTCTTTATTTGATTGAAAGGAAATCCCAGAAATGGAGAATCAGGCTCGGGAAAATGTGGATGCTTATCCTTCTGATGACTGTTCAGGGGGACAGTGTATCTAGACAGCCTGTCTTGGTTGTCTCTCCTCCCCTTGCCGGTCACCAGAGGCTGGACCCACCAGAGTGGAGTGTGGAACAGGGAGTCTGCATTGTTAGCGCATAAAAGGCCCCACAAGGCTCCCTCCCTCTTCTTATGCCTTCCCAGCCTTCCCCTCCTGTGGCAGATGACCTAGTTGCTTTCTCCCACATCACACCTTTCTCACAGACAGCTGCACTTTTCCACAAACATATTTTTATTCACAATGTTTTGTTTTGTTTTACTCTTCTATGGCCCCAGGAACAACATGTGGAAATGCACGGATTTGTTTGCAACACATGATGACATCTCAGATATTTTGTCATGTCAGCTAAGGTTTTAAGTGAGCTGGCTTTGACAGGTGAGCTTCCCCAGGTTAAGGGTGGGAATCTCATGAACACCCTCTGGCTTTGCTCACTTTCTTTTGAAACACCAGTTTGTTGTAGCTCGAGCAGTACTTTAAAGGGGTCTAAATCTCTTACAGCTGTGGAACACGCTCATCATGCACTGGGTCTGCAGAGCTCCCTAGAGGATGGTGCAGCTATGGACGGCCAGCTGCAGGAGCAAACATAAATCTCTTTGGAGACTTATATGCTGTCGTATCTTGCTAGGGCTTAGAAAGACTGAACGATTTTAATCATTTATCTCCATTTATCAAAACGCTCTAGCTCAGCAAACTCCAAACTATTTTCAGCTGTGAGCCTGCCTTGCTATAGCAGAAACTTACCATAGAGTATGTTGATAACTTTGTGATAAACATATGCATGCATAAAAAATTGTTTTGGACACAGAAAAGATTTTATTAATTAATGCCCAATAAACAAATAATCAAAGTCTACCTTGTAGTTGACACTTTACAATATATGTGCGTGCTAAGTCGCGCAGTCGTGTCCAACTCTTTGTGACCCCATGGACTGTAGCCCACCAGGCTCCTCTGTTCATGGGATTCTCCAGGCAAGAGTACTGGAGTGGGTTGCCATTTCCTACTCCAGGGAAACTTCCTGACCCAAGGATTGAACCTGTGTCTCCTGAGTTGGCAGGCAGATTCTGAACCACTAGCAGAACCTGGGAAACCCCTTAACAGTACATATGAATTCATTATACACAAACACACATATATAATCCTATATATCATATGAATTACTTGGCCAAGATGTCACCAGCATTTCCACTGTAAACTTTATTTTTGGCCATTCATAAGACTATGAAAATTTGTACCATGGAAGCATAATGTGTTCCAAGATGACTTCCTCCTTTTTTAAACTATAACTAAATATAGAAAGGAAAACATATTCTCAAATTTTTAAAATACAATTTAAGATATAAGTAAATGATATTCTATTATGTCTCTTAATAATTATAAGAACTAATGAAAATGGATATTTAATTTAAAAACTGAAACATAAAGATAAATATGTCTTTCAGATGTGGTTGGGAGTTGTTTTGGGGGGGCCTTGGATAGTAAGGAGATCAAACCAGTCAATCTTTAGGGAAATCAACCCTGAATATTCATTGGAAGGACTGATGCTGAAGCTGAAACTCCAGTATTTTGGTCATCTGATGGGAACACCCAATTCATTGGAAAAGTCCTTGCTGTTAGCAAAGATTGAGGGCAGAAAGAGAAGAGGGTGTCAGAGGATGAAATGGTGGGATGACATCACTGTTGCAATGGACATGAACTTGGGCAAACTTCAGGAGACAGTGAGGGACAAGGAGGCCTGGCGTGCTGCAGTCCATGGGTTGGCAAAGGGTCAGACACAACTGGGTGACTGAACCACAACAACAACAATCTGTTTATTTAATGCTATAATTAAAGTAACAAAATCTCTACCCAATCAAAAGCACATTTTATTCAGGGACAGACTGGGAGGAGGAACAGGAAGCTGCTTCCTTTGGTATAATCCCCACTTTGAACTTGGGAGGAAGGTGCTTGTTGAGGAGTCTGCCTGGCTTCCCAGGCTGGGGGACCTGCACAGACACTCTATCAACTAGACCCAAGACACCTCCTCCTTTCCAGAGTAGCTGAGTCTGAGATTTAGAGAGACTGCCATTAGCATGACTCATCCTGTGTAATATCTTGATCTTACGGAAGAACCACTCATGCATTTGTATAGGACAAATATAAAAGTGGTGCCCTGGTGGGTATCATTCTTGTTAAAAGTAGCAAAACTGTAAAACTTGATGGGAACAGTGGGTACGTTGCACTGTATTCAATGAGCAAACTCAACATTTTATGTATCTGAAAGTGAATTAAAAATAGGAAAGGATAGAATACGAACATTTTCTTATTTTTAAATTTTGTAATGGAAGTTAAAAGGTAGAAAATGAATTCTCAAAAACAAAGACATTTATGACTGATGAGGAATAGGTACACTGCATGAACTGGACATGGAGAGATAAGAAAAGTCAGGAACAGATGTGCCTGTGAAGGTATGTGGCTCTCTCTTTACTAATGCCCATGATAAAGGAGATTAATAGAGTGCTTGTGGCTAGGTCACAGGAAGGCCATCGGATGATCAGAAAGCTGCCTGTGAGCGCTTCCACTGCCGAGTCACCCAAATCTGGATGGTTTTCTACAGATTATCTTAGAAGAGTTTGATTCTGTTAATAGCAGAACTCAGGGTGAGTTACTTCCACACACCTTGGAGTAAAACCAGAGTTAAGTATTTTTAGAAAGTTAAATATTTGAGAGCACACAAGTATCTGGTTCTAACTAAATTTTCTAATATTATGTTTAAATAGGATACATTTCCCAATTCAATTACTAAAATTTTGGCAAAATTAGTTAACATTGAGATTTATATGCCTGAACAAATAGTTCCATTCTTTTCAAGAAATAAGCCTACTTGAAGATCTGTTTTTTATACTTCTAATAGAATACTTTATATAGAGAAAACTGAATGATTCTGTGCAGAGGATAAATCAAAGTAGAATGCCTAAAATTATAGGTAATCTTCCCTGCAGATCTGTCTAGGTAGAAGTTTATGATAGGAAATAAATATACTTGTTACTCTGAGTTTTTATGACCCAAACAAATCTATCACCATTTGTGACATGGCAGATAGCACATGCACTCTGGAGTCAAAATGTGTAACTGACATTCAGGTTTACCCATGACTATCTGTGTGAACTAGCACAATTTACGTAAAATATCTGTGCCTCAACTTTCTTATTTGTAAAATGAGATTAATAATACATATTTTAAATAATATTGTGATGATTGATGGTATTGTATTTTAAATAATTACAATAGCTGTCAATAAAAATAATAGTCTAAAGCAACACTAATATGTTCATTTTGGAAGAACACATGTCAGTTTATATACAACAAACCACAAATCATTCATTCATCAACTTGTATATTTAACATACATTGTTGACTATCCCTAGGCTTGGAGATACTTAATAAATAAATAGAATAAAACATTGACTTTGACTTCAACGTTTTTGGCAAAGCATGTAGAATTTGATAAACTTTCATAAAATTTGTGAAAGGGTTTTTTTTCACATGAAAATGTTCCTTTTCTTCTTTTCCTCTTTTTTTCAGTTTTTACATTTTGCTTCACCAGTGCAGGTGCAAGAAAAGGGGATGAAATATAGGGTTACCTTGGCCAAGGATAGGACTTTAAGAAAGTTTTTGTTAATCAAACATAAGCAAAATCTGAATATATTAATTATTATTTAGAAGTAAAATAAGAGATGTATAAATCTTCTCACTCTAAATTCTTTGTATTGAAGTAGGGGGAGCATAGATTAATTAATATAAAAGTGAGAAAGCATCTATTAAGTTGACAAAGATTAAAAAAATATGATAAATATTCAGTTTTGTGGAGGGTATGACAGCACATATACAATCCTATTTAATAACTCCTGTGCAAATCTAAGTTTGAGGTCCACTATGGTTTACCAAAGGAAAGAAATCATTAAATTACTCTGCCTTTTGACAGAGCACATCCCTGTATAAAAAGAAGATAGATGAAAAACTTGTAAATTTTTTTCTATGAGTTTTTCTGATAATTTTACTATTAAGTGTCTAATCTTAATACTATTGAAGATCAACAAGTAGTATAGTCACAGTTTAAGGAGTTAAGACCATAAAGTCAGCTGTTACACATAAATATGTTAAAAAAAAAAAAAAAACTCTCCAAAGCAAAACATCAAATTGTCCCTCCTTCTTTCTATGACCAATTTCTCTAATTAGAGTCTCCCTAAACTCTATGTAATAAATAATCAAAAAATAAGTCTCCTTGTTAGCATGGAAAATCAACCCCGAATATTCATTGGAAGGACTGATGCTGCAGCTGAAGCTCCAACGCTTTGGTCACCTGGTGTGAAGGGCCAACTCTTTGGAAAAGACCCTGATGCCCGGAAAGACTGAGGGCAAGAGGAGAAGGGTGGATAACAAAGGATGAGATGGTTGTTTGGCATCACTGATTCAGTGAACATGAGTTTGAGCAAACTCTGGAAGATAGTGAAGGACAGGGAAGCCTGGTGTCTACAGTCTATGGGGTTGCGAAGAGTTGGACATGACTTAGTGACTGAACAACATAACTTTCCAGATACTGTCTTGTCTCTCCTTTGTCCCCAAACAAAATCCATCCATTAGTTGTCTCTACTCACTCTCTATTTTCTCAGTTCTCAATCACTTCTTGTCAATACCAAGCAGACTTTTACCTTTGCTGCTCCTGAAGTGCTATTCAACAAAGTCATTGGTGGCAGTCATGGCAAATTTAATACACAGGTTCAGTTACTGTTTTTTCACTTCTCTAGGCTTTATTACTCCAACTTGGAACACATTTTTCATTGAGCTTTTCCTCCTCTCCTCCATCTTCTTTGCTGACTTTCCTACTCAATCATTGAATGTTGGAAGTCCTCAAAACTCAGTGCAAGATTCTCTTTCAGTTCAGTTCAGTTCAGTTGCTCAGTCTTGCCTGACTCCTTGCAACCCCATGGACTGCAATATGCCAGGCTTCACTGCCCATCAAGAACTCCCAGAGCTTACTCAAACTCAAGTCCATTGAGTCGGTGATGCCATCAAATCATCTCATCCTCTGTCGTCCCCTTTTCCTCCTGCCTTCAATCTTTCCCAGCACTGGGGTATTTTCAAATGAGTAAGCTCTTTGTATCAGGTGGCCAAAGTATTGGAGTTTCAGCTTCAGCATCACTCCTTGAAATGAATATTCAGGACCGATCGCCTTTAGGATGGACTGGTTGGATCCCCTTGCAGTCCAAGGGACTCTCAAGAGTCTTCTCCAACACCACAGTTCAAAAGCATCAATTCTTTGGTACTCAGCTTTCTTTATAGTCCAACTCTCACATCCATACATGACTACTGGAAAAACCAAAGCTTTGACTAGATGGACCTTTGTTGGCAGAGTAATGTCTCTGCTTTTTAATATGCTGTCTAGGTTGGTCATAACTTTTCTTCCAAGGAGTAAGCATCTTTTAATTTCTGCAGTGAAAATTAAAGCATCTTTTAATGACTGCAGTCACCATCTGCAGTGATTTTGGAGCCCAAAAAACAAAGTCAGCCACTGTTTCCACTGTTTCCCCATCTATTTGCCATTAAATGATGGAACCAGATGGCATGATCTTAGTTTTCTGAATGTTGAGATTCTCTTCAGTGGCTCCTTATATTTGGTCTTTGGGAAATTTCATCAACTCCCATAGTTCCAGTTACTTTCTACACATGTAACATCCCACACAAATATATTTCCAGTTCAGTTCTCTCCCCTGGCTCTAGACTCTTCTATAAGATTGCTTAAAGATAGACAGTGTCCTGTATTGCATTTCTGAGTCATTGGTTTAGCAGACATTTAATTCCATAAACCAAAATCCCAGTCCTCATCCTTGATAACTTTCTCTTCCTTACCTCTGATGTCCAAACTTACATCTTTCTTTTTTACATATTTGCTTTCTAAATATGTATCAGTTATAGTCACTGTAAATCGGTGTCCACATATCCCATAATAATACTCACTACAATTTTCTGAGCATCTCCCAATCCAGCTCTCCTTTAGCTTCTCAAAAGGCCTTGTGTCTTTTCAGCTGTAGGGCTTTGCATATGTTAGAATAATACTTTTCCCACTCCACCCCAACCATCAGCCAATTTATCTATTTAACTCCTGAATACCCTTTACTATTTGTTCTTGCCGAAATGTTACTTTTCTTTAGAGCACTTATTTTTTCCATAATAACATATTCATTACTGGGAATATTTGATTAATACCTCACTTTGCGAACAAGAAATTACAAAACTTCTTGAGATCAGGAGCAATATCTGTTTCTTCTCAATATTTTTTGCCTGCAACCTAGGCAGTTAACTCACAAATACTAGTTGAATATGGATTTCACTTGATATATTACATACTATATTATTTTTTTCCTGTGATGATCACTTTAGTAACTAAAAATGAATACAAAAAGAAAGCAGTATTAACCAGGAAAGATTTAAACAAAGAAGAACATAAAGCTTTGGACTTAAGAAGAAACTTTCTTCTTAATAGCTTCAAATTTATCATCTACAAAACATAAGTAAACTCTACCTATATAACAAGCCTATTAAAAATGCTAAATGAAATAATATGCACAGCGTTGGGGGCTTTACATAAAAATGCTCAATAGATACCAGTTCCTTTTCAGCTTTGAGAAGTTGAAAGGCAATGTTGTTTCTGCAGAAGGAAATAATGCTACAAGTATCTATTAGTTACTTAAGGGTAGGGTAGAGAATATCTTTAGTGAGGTGAAAAATGGAATGAAGTATTAATTGTGAAGTCCTCTGAGATAAATGCTAAAACTGGTTTTAAATTTTCCAAAAAATATGAAAATGGTCTTGTTGAGACTAAGAGAACACATGTTCCAAATTTTCAGCTACAAAATGCCAAACTGAAAGAAATATACATAAAGTGGTATAAATGAGTCAAGAGTAGTCTGGTGAATTTCAATTAGATTGTATATGTGGAGAAGTGTCACACCATGTGTAAAGGACGCTGGGCTAGAACATTTAGCTAAGAGCAAACAAAGACTTCAAACTTTTACTGAGAACATCAGTGCAACACACAGACTCGAAAACAACCACATGACAGAAAGTTAATGATTTTCACAACAAAACAAAAAGCGTCCTGCTCTTACACGAAACAGTTTTTATCTGTACCTGTAAGACTTCACACAGTACTGTCTCGGCAAAACTGAGCTTCACTTAGAATGTCAATTTACTTAGAATGTAAATCAGTTTAACCTTTCATGAAGCAAACTTAAATATGTATGAAACACCTTTAAAAAAAGAAACACTTTGGTTTCTTAGAGTAGTTTATCCTAGCACCTAACTAGGGATGTATGTCCTAGGATACCACTCTAGATTTTATTGAATTGTTTAAAATATTAAAAATTAGAGGAAATATAGTTTTCAATGTATTTTCTTTGTAAAATTTTATATATAAATTTAAGATACATTATTATTAAAGAAAATGTGACTAACTTCTTTTAAAACCTGTTTTTAATATGTGAACATGCTGTATGATTAAATATTATTCATATTTTTAAGGTAGCCCCCATAATACCTAACTATGGGTATGTCTCAATTATTTACTGATTCATTTTCTTTTCCTTTCAATCACCATTCATTCAAAGAGTACTTACTGTGTATCCACAAAAACTATTGCTCAATGAATATTACATTTAAGCAAAGTATATAACAGAATATACTTCTCTGGAAACCACAATTCTGTTCACCATATTCTGTGTTCCAACAGCATTACTTAAACTGTAAAATTCTCTTTCTCTGACACCTTTTTTTCTATGCTTCACACTGACCTACTGATCAATGTCTCCCTCTGGTAAAGGTCCAATGTATGTCATTGATTATCAGTTTTCCTAAAAACACTCTTAAGACACTCAATCTTCTTGATTTAATTTTTTCAGTAATAACAGTATAATCATTTATTAACTGTCTTCTTTATTAACAAATGAGAGTGCTAGCTAGCTATTATGTATCAATTAAAATAGTTTGGTCTTCAAAAGCAATGTTCTTCCTTAGGATGTGGCATTAGGGAGAACTTTTTCCTTAGATATCTAAAGTTCTACTAACAGGAAATATTTTAAGAGTAAGGAGAAACTGTTTTATGTGGTAGAGAAACTCTTGCAGTTTCCACAGGCCTGTGGCTGTGGCAGGGAGCTGGGGATCACTGGTAGACACCTCTTTCCCGTCCTCTAAGCGTGCCCAGGTCAATCAGCGTCTGTGCCGGTGGGGAACTGTCGAGAGCATGCCTTCTCCCTCACCTCTGCGTCCTCTTCATCCTGCTCTTTTCCCCAACAGTTTTTTTTTTTAAAGGCTCCTAGTTGCCTCTTCTGAGATTTCTGCCTATGTTTGTTGAAAAAATTCCCTCTTGATCTGTGATGGAATAAAATGAAGTGTTTAGCATCAGCTGGATATAAAAGGCAAAAGAACACAAAAAAATTCAAAATGTGGTAGGACAAATAACAAATATTTCTCTATAGACACATATACACATCTCTTTTCTGCAAAACGTGTTAGTATATGTGAATGAATGACTCCTTTTAAGTATCTCACACTGAAGAGAGTAAAAGTGACATTATTATTGTTGCAAGTACTATTTTAAATTATAAAGAACCATTTTAATAAAATTGATAGTAACTGAGGCAAAATTTTATTATTAAAAAGTACACAGACAATAGGTGATACTGTTGAGGTGTCCACCTTACCTAGTGCTTGATATTTTCTCTTAGTATTTACCTGGCTAGCCACCACTGGGTAAAAGACATGGTAATAGAAAAGCAGCAGGAAGAGCTGAGGAAAACACGATCCAAATGAGAGAAGTACCATCAGAATCATTAGGAATAGCAGGAAGAAGAGAAAGGAAGTGAATCTAGTTGGATTTTTTAAAGGCATGGATATGTAAGGCATGAAACAGAATACATTCTACTAAATTAGAAGTGGCTTAAAAAAGAATTGAGATGGAGTTAAGGAAGAGGGGATATAAAGAAGTAATAAAGGAGTAAAGAAATTCAAATTCAACATCCTCAGTCTCTAATGCATTATGATACTCTTAATATACAAAGAAGAATATAGCAGTATCCTGGCCCTCAAAAGGAGCTTACAATTTTATTGGGAGATAATTCCATTTGATGAATGGTCTGTATACTAGACATATTAATATAATCAAGTAATTGAAGAATAAGACAAATTGGAACATAATGAGGAAGCAGACATCTTAACAAGAAATGCTGAAAGGCATTAACATTTCTCAGTCAACTGTTTTGAAGTAGAGCCCAGGAACAGTTTCAACAGACAACCAAGTTAATGTTGATGTAGCTTGTCCATACACCAGAATTTGAGAAACAAAAAATGTCAAATGACAAAACAAATGATCAAAAGACAAGACAACTAGGTTATTTACATTGACAACTTTGGAGAAGACTCTATGGCAAAAATAAAGTTGTAAGGTTGAAGAATCTATTTTTCAAGGACAGAAATTTTAATCTTTATGTGTTTTTAAGATTCTTTAATTATATCTATGATCATCTTTGAAAAATTCCTAATCTTTAAAATGTTGATTTTCAGGAATATCTGCACAATTAAATGTAAATAGTGCTTATAAACATACTATGGAAATTCCTTATTTTATCTTTTATTTTTCTAAATAAAACATCATAGTAAGTTAATGACAGAAGGAAGCTAAGGAAGCACTTTTGCTGAAAAGTTCTGAAACAGAGCCTCATTCCTCTGGCATTAGCTGTGGTCTTGCCTGGAAGTGAGTCTCCACCGTTAAGATCTTATTACATTCCTGCATTTCTATGATCTTTTTTTATGTTTTCATATATGATTTGACTGCACAAATAAACCTTGAGTAATAATTGAAAATATCTGAGTATTATGGGGATAACTGTACAGCATCTGATATTGGACACTTAGATTCTTCCCTAAAGACTGTTGAATGCTAAGTGGCATCTGACACCATGAATCTGATTGAGCTTTTTGGGAAGATAAAGCTGAAAAAATAATGTGATAGCAATGGGTAAAGAACGTAGCCAAAACACGTGAGGGACAAAGTCAAGGAAACCACCCTGTACCTCAGCAACATTAATAATTACAACCTCAATGAGAAAACAGTTTAAAACATTTTTTTTGAGTCTGAGAATTTGGTAAAAGTGGATTTTGATGAAAAGTTACATCCATACTGCAAGAACCAGACTCCTGCTGCAATTATGAGGCGGAGAGAGAACTGGTCACACAGGGTCTACAGCCGTGGTATTTCCAGTGGCAAGGAGTGTTTATTCGCTGTTGTGAGTAAACACTGACTTTTGATTAACTAATAAAATAATAAAGCAGATTGAAGGTTTCATATATTTTGGGAGTGGGGCATATACGGGAAGTCCCATTCCTCCTGCTCAATTTTGTTATGAGCCCCAAACCACTCTTAAAAAATGAAAGCTTTTAAAAATGAGAAATCTTTTCTAAGCTTCTAGTTAGAAAATTCAACAAACTGCAGACATGCTGTCCAAGATGAATGAATATGAATGTAGCATGGATTTCAAGAGATGAACGAATACTTAACAAACACACACTGAAAGCCCAACATGAAAGAGATCATGTCTAAGAGATCGTATCTAAGAGATCATATCTAACTGCATGCCCTGAGGACTAAGGCTAGATGTTGATCAACACCCTCACCACTATGCTACTTCTCAAGCCTTTTCCACCTTAAAATGCTAAAATGTGAGTGAACTCTACACTGATACAATGTGTACACTGCACATATTTTATATGGTATTCCAATAGAGTGAATTGGTACTGTACTCAGACATTTTAAAATGTTATCATAAGAAATGATGACAAATAGATTAAATTCATTAATCGCTGATAGATTATTAATTATACTTAAACTCCTAGAGATTTTAATAAAGATTTTAATGTTCTTTTATTATAACACAAAGATTTTATAGCTATTTTAATGTTTTAGTTAGAGGAAGTTTATGAAAAATGCTTAAAAATTCCACTAGTGATTATTGACCCCATTTATCTATGAGGAATTTTGTGCAGGAGAGATTCTGTATATCTCTTATATCTGAACTACATCAGATATGTAAGAATAATTATGAAAAACTTCAGATTTGGAAGCTTGACACCAGATCTACTAACTCAGCACCTCATGTCTGAAACCAGTATCTGCTTTATAAGAAACTGATTAGTTTGGTCTTTGGGCCCAAGAGTGTGAGAATTGATAATGTTATATATGCGTGGGTATATGTAGAGGATGCAAGAGTGTATGGTGTGATCTTGCCCATCAGAGTCTTTTGAATATTTTTGTGTCTTGACAAAATTGGACATAATAATTACTCTTAATAAAAAGAGTTGGCATTTCTTTGGTATCAATGTAATCATTATATAATCATTTTTAAATGGTTCTAGATTTCTCCTGGGATTTCCCAGGTGGCTCAGTGGTAAACAATCTGCCTGCCAATGCAGAAGGCACAGGAGATGGGGGTTTGATCCCTGGGTCAGGAAGATCCCCTGGAGGAGGAAATGGCTACCCACTCCAGTATTCTTGCCTGGAGAATCCCAAGGACAGAGGAGTCTGGTGGGCTACAGTTCATGGCTTGCAAAGAGTTGGACATGACTAAGCGACCAAACAACAATAACAAGATTTCTTCTAGGAACTACTGGCCTAAAGGAATTTCAAAACCTAATCTCAGGATGTACCACCATGTACCAATTTCTGTGAGGTTTGAGAATCTCCTAATTATGCTTAGACATGTTAATGTCTTTTGTCTTCACAAATTTTCAATATTTTTAAATGCCAATTTTCTAAACACCATGTCAATCCAGTCTATTATGTTTAAGTTAATATCAAATGCTTTAAAATCTTCTAAATATTTCAACCTTATTTTCCTTTTCCAAAATAAAACAATATTTTCCTCCAAGTCTGTAACTATAAAGAGATAAGGATATAACATTTCAATCAGAGACAAAACCAAGAATGTTTAGTAAGAATTTAAGGAAAAGAAGATATTTTGCTGGGTGTGTAACACATCCTTAAGAGTTTCGATGAAAGTTCATCTTTTATAAAGAACAGCTTCTTGTACAAAACTATTGAATAATGAGAAAAGACTAATTGAGTTAAATAAGGCAGAAAAAGAAGCATACCCAACATGGACCATCAGGTATGTTCAGGAAGACAACGGGAAGTCCATGCTATGTTGTGAGAGCCAGGCCTCAGAGGGGTGATCAGTTAATGCTAAAGACACCTTCACAGGTGACAAGACTAGTCAGAGGTGGGGTGAGTTTATTTTGGAGAACACTTCTTGACATAAAGTAATCATGAAAGCAATATCTGCTGAGTGAATAGGCAAATGAAAGCTGAAGCCCTACTTAATTTCTGGGTACAGGGCAGCTGGTTTCCACTGACACACTTCTAGGGGCAATGTAGATTGCAAGCTCTCTTCATTATTCTCAGGGTAGTTTTAGGCTCCAGAAAAGGAAGCCATAAAACTAAGCAAAGGAGAATGACAAGATTTGGCAGAAATGTGTCCAAAATAGTCTTTGGATGTCAGATAAAAGAAGCTAAGAGATGCAGAGGCTAAGGGGTGGAGTGACCAGGTCAACAGGCCCAGAGTTGAAACAAAAGATACTAGAACAAGGCTGTCATAGACAAGACAGCAAATCTGTGTTGATGATTCTCAAGGATGGGGACATCTATGGCTGAGTGATAAGATTTGGTTCAGTTAAGTTCAGTTCGGTAACTCAGTCATGTCCAACTCTTTGCAACTCCATGGACCACAGCACACCAGGCCTCCCTGTCCATCACCAACTCCCAGAGTTTACTCCAACTCATCTCCATTGAGTCGGTGATGCCATCCAACCATCTCATCCTCTGTCATTCCCTTCTTCTCCTGCCTTCAAACTTTCCCAGCATCAGGTTCTTTTCAAATGAGTCAGTTATTCACATCAGGTGGCCAAAGTATTGGAGTTTCAGGTTCAACATCAGTCCTTCCAATGAATATTAAGGACTGATTTCCTTTAGGATTGACTGGTAGGATCTCCTTGCAGTCCAAGGGACTCTCAAGAGTCTTCTCCAACACCACAGTTCAAAAGCATCAATTACTTACTACAATGCAAAAAAGTAGAGTAATGGAATAGAACTGACTGATGCAGAGGTGCTATGAGATGTTCCTGTATAATTTCTAAGTCGTAGATTATGAAAAGCAGTGAACGAAGCCAAAATGTAAGGAAGGAGAGCATTCCATGCAGAGGAGAACCCTAAAAGGTGAACTATGCAAATTACAGGATAGAAGTTTGTTATTCTATTTATTGTGGCACAGTGATGTCTCACAAATTCATTAAGATAAATAGAAGAACAAAGGTAACCTCAGATGTCTGTGCTTTGAAGGAACCAGCACCTCACACTGTCGTTTCATTCCCTGACTTTTCCCTAAAATCAGATTTCTTAAAGCTATTCTCATAGATACAGGGAGGCCTGGCATGCTGCAGTCCAAGGGTCTTAAAGAGTCGGACACAGCTTAGCAACTAAACAACAACTAAACATAAATACTTGGGTAAAGTTTTAAGCCTAAGAAATATTCTGTAGTATTCTGGGTTAAGTCTCAAATGTTGTGATATAATTACATTGCATTACATGACAAAAAGAGTAGATAAGTTAAGGAGTTTTGGCCTGTAGACAATCAGGCAAGCACAGTAGCAGACTGTGGAGGAAGTAGATAAATGATGGAGAGCAGAAGTGGTGAAATCACTTTGACTCTTCTTCATGTTTTTGTTTTAAGCATAATTGACCATTCTATCTCACATGAAAAATATCTTTGGCAACAACAAAAAATACTAACATCATATTCTTCTATTTTGGAGGCCATCTATTAACGTAGCCTAAAAATATCTATAAAGCTATAATTTTATATTTATTTATGCCTATTTTTTTTTTGCTGAGACTTACTGTTGATGACAGACAATAGATACATTTCCCCTGAATGTCATATCATTTCAGAAAAAATGGAAATAAGTTCAAAGACATTCCTACATGTAGGTATGTTGTATATATATGTTGTGTACATATATGTACATATATGAATGAATCATATAATGTGTGGCTTCAGGAGATTATAGCAAATGAGAAATATGACTCAGAGTGACACAATCACTGAAAATAATTAGAAACAAATCTGCATACCCAGTAGTCAACAGAAACAATGATTTTCCAAAGTCCCTACAAAATACAAATGTATTTATTGCCTAACTTGTACAGTATTTGGGGATATTCTTTCAAGAACTGGTGATCATACACTGAGGCAATGATATGGCTGTGAGTTGAAAAATGTAATACACATACAAAAATATACTCCTCTTTTCTTCATAAACAAATAGGTTAGATGTTAAATACATCATATTTCTTATTTAGCGTAATTCTATACTTCCAGTACAACCTGACACTGCATCTCTCTCTTGTTTGAGATTTAATATATTTCCGTTATTGAATCAACTACAGAAAAAGCAAATATGTCTCTGTCTTCACTATGTAAAGTGACACAAGAAAATACATAACACAATCAGCTTTTGTAGATGCTCACATACTGAAACTGACCAGGGCCCTGTGGGCACCAGGGCACAGAAGTCCTTCTGTGTCCCCGCTTCTCATTTGTAGGTGACAAGTTCCACCTCCCTGAGCTCCCTTGAGTCCCAGAGGGCAAATTCAAACAGTTGCTAATCAGGGAGGGGAGGGGATGCAGAGACAAGGAAGGAGCAGTGAGGAAAGAAAAGTACAGCCACCTCAAGGGATACATATAGCAATTTCTCTGAACTCTTTGCAGAACTAAAACCCCCAACAAATGGAGTTAGCTTTCTTCATTCCAGAGACCACCACCTAAGGCCAGGTTAAAGGAACCAAGAAACTCATCAAGAGCTAACCTGAGACCAGATTACAGGAGTGCTAGCCCTCCAGATGGGCTTCTCGTATGGCAGCTCAGCAGTAAAGAATCTGCTTGCCGACACAGGAGATGGACGTTTGACCCATGAGTTGGGAAGATTCCCTGAAGGAGGAAATGGCACCCTACTCCAGGATTCTTGCCTGGAAAGTTCCATGGACCGAGGAGCCTGGTTGGCATGCCTGGCCTTGCACATACCTTAATCGTATCAACAACCACTTCCCTTGAGACACTGCTATAAAACTTACCAAATCCTCTCAGGTGGGGAGACACAGTTTTTCAGGGGCATGAGCCTACAGTGTTCCCCTTTGTCTGGCAAAGCAATGTGTGTGTGTGTCTGTGTGTCTGTGTGTCTGTGTGTGTCTGTGTGTGTGTGTGCGCACGCGTGCTCAGACATGTCTGACTCTTTGCAACCCCATGGACTTTAACCCACCAGGCTCCTCTGTTCATGGGATTTTCCAGGCAAGAATACTGGACTAGGTTGCCCTTTCCTCCTCCGGGGATCTACCTCTCCCAGGGACCAAACCTGCATCTCTTGCATCTCTGACACTGGCAGGTGAATTCTTCTACTTCATCCACAGCTGCCTCTGAGGTTCAATTCTCTACTGGCGTACAGGGGCTGAATTTGTGGCATAAATATCTGGAAAGTCCCGGGGTAGGGTGGCTTTCAACTTTGGTTAATCTAGTGACTCAACAATAAAATATGGTGATTTTCATTGACATCAATTAGAGAATTTGAAATGAACAGTAAGCCATAGTTCAGGTTCAACAGCCATTTCCTCATAATAATTTTTTTAACCTATTTAGGCTTCTGACTTCATATTTGAACATAGCAAAATTGTTTTTTTTTCCTTGATCTCTGACTTAATCAACCTAATGCAGTAGAAAAGACTTGAAATAGCAACTCAACAAATATTAAATGCCAATCATCTTTCTGGAACTTTAAAACATTTAAATATCAGAATTTAAATTAGAAGTAGTTGTAACTTCTTTCTTCTTTTAGTTTTACTCTATCTTTCCCTTTCAAATATTTTCCTTCTCAATGAACACCACTCCAACCTATTTCACAAATAGGATTCATGCTTGCATAGGGCAAGAATGATTTTTCACCCCATCTGCTTAATCAGCAAATGTGGAGAAAAACATAAATGACTTCACCAGCGCTCAGACTCTGAAATGACGGAAAGTCACATTCAGAAGTTAGTGTTAAAAAAGACTTTAGTGAAATATACACCGAGGAAGAATAAACTCATTTACTAAAAAAATAAATAAGAAACTATGACATAATTTTGATTCAATTAATGCTAATGTTAAGCTACTAAATTTGTATTGATCGCATCCCATTCATACCTTGAGTTTGCCTAGCACACCATCACAAATGAGTGTCATTGTAACCACAACTATTACTTTCATGTAATACTTGGCTCCCAAGAAATATTTAAGGATTTGCCTATTGCCTGAGATAAACTTCAAATTATTTAACTCAGTTAAAAATCTTGTATATTTAAAGCATACAGTGTAATGCCTGGCACTGAGCAGATGTCTGCATGTGTGCTCAGTGCTCAGGGAGCCGTGTCTGACGTCCTGTGACCCCATGGACTGTAACCGACCAGGCTCCTCTGTCTGCTGGATTTTTCTAGGTAAGAACACTGGAGTGGGTTGCCATTTCCTCCCCCAGGGGGTCTTCCCCACCCAGGGATCTGCATCTCTGTGTCTCCAGCACGGGCAGGTGGATTCTTTACCACTAAGCCACGTGAGAAGCCCAAGTGGATATTTAGTAAATTTTATTCCCACTCTTTCTCATTTTTCCCACACATAGTTCCTCTTCCCTCCTTCATTCCTCTTCCCTCCTTCATTCCTCTATTTTTTATAAAAAAATTCCTTCACTAGATAAGACCTTGCAGCAATGCCCCAGACTTAATTCCCTTCAGCAGCAATTTTCAACATGGGATTCACATGAGAATCACTAACAAAAGCCTTTAAAACATTTCAGCCCTGATTTTTCATTGGTACGGAATAAGGGTTGCTAACTAGTATTTCTTAAAAATTCCCAGGAGATCATAATGGTTTCAGAACCAGGAGACAGAAGAAAATCCTTATGACACAGTGACAGGAGACCTAGAATAGAAAGACTCTGTAGGTGCCAGGGTGAACACATCTACCCCAATCTTAGTAAGTGAGGAACAAGGACGTCTTTCCCGGAGAAGTCATAAAATTTTTGAGAGGGACAGGAGGAACGGACACACTTGCAGCTGAAAGAGGCAAGGGAAAAGGAGGAAAAAGAAGAGTTTTTATATAAAGCGGCAAGGACGTATGGAAACAGGCCAAGTTTGGAATCGCCTAGTTAGGTTAGCATATTGGGAAACACTGGGGTAAGAGCTAAAAATATAAGCAGAATCTGAATTCAGTGTACCAACCTTAGTGGCTGGATCTTATCCTAAGTGATTTAACAGGAGGCTAATAAGATCAGAAATACATTTTGGAAATATCACCCTGAGATCATTAAGATGGATCAATCAAAGGGCATCTACAGTGCCATCAAGGAGGCCAGTCACGATGTTTCTGCAATAATCTAGGCGGAAAATGAAGAATAAGGATGAAGGGAAGGAAGAGACAGATAGTTTAAAAGAGCAAATAGATTGAGAGGAGTCAGATACATCTTCAAGGTCTAATGTTTGAGCAATTAGTACAATAGTAGAGATATTCTTCAGGACAAACAAAAAGGCATGAGGAAAAACTTTGGTAAGAAGCTGATGATTTCCATTTGTACAAGTTGTGTTTTAGATGCCTGAAGGATAGCCAAGTGAATAGATAGGTTTAGCAAGCAAGTTTCTGATCTCCAGAAAATACAGAGCTAAAGCTAAAACATAGGAGTCATTTAGGAGGGTAAGGAATCTCTGTGGAAGAAATTCCTCAGGGAAAAGCATTCAGATTGAAATGAAAAGAGAAGCAAAGTTGGAGACCAACGAATCACCAACATTTAGCTCCTTGTACCTACAGATATGTGCTTCCCCTTCTATGTCACTGGAAAGTGGGTCTCCCCTCAGAGATTACCTTTCCCATGCACTCTGGAGTAGCTCAGTGACTGGTTCTCTCCCATGGAAGATGAGCAGAAATTGTGTGTGTTCAGAACAATCAAGGAGGTCAAGAAGAATGTATGCTTTTTTGTATTTTTTTTTTTTTTAAAGTAAAGTTGACATACTATATTGTATCCTTCAGTAACAGCATACAGTCATTCACAAGTTTTAAAGTTTATGCTCTGGTCCCCCTGCCTGGGGCAGGGCGGGCGGGGGTGGGAAGGGCGTTGAAGCCCGGCCCCGTGGCTTCTGAGCCCGACCCCGGAGCCCAGAAGCCCCAAGCACCGAGGCCTGCGTGTGCTCCACCGCTGGAGACGCCCCCGCCGCGAGAGAAGGCCCAGCTCGCCACAACCAGAGAAAGCCTGCACGCAGCTAGGAAGCCCCGGGGCAGCCAGAAAAATTAATTTAAAAAATACTGGCTAGACCCTATATTGTACAACATATCCTGTAGCTTATTTTATGCGTCATTTGCACCTCTGAATTCCCTACCCCTATACTGCCCCGCCCTCCTTCCCTCGCCCCACGTGTAACCACTGGTGTGTTCTCGAGGAATCTGTTTCTTTTTTGTTACAGTCACAAGCTTGTTGTATTCTTCTATATTCTACATATAAGTGATATCCCAGAATTTGTTTTTCTCTGACTTACTTCACTTGGCACAATTTTCCTTCCTCTACTTTATCTCAAATAATGACAGGATCCTAAAAGATGTCACAGCCGGACAACGGAAAGTCCTTTGTCTCTGAATAACCACGGAATGGAAAGACACCAGCTTTGCACTGTTACATGAGCAAGAAGTAAAGCTCTCTCCTGCTAAGCCACCAAAAGTACCACAACTGATACAATGATTCTTTGTCCCGTGTTGCTCCTCAGATCTAGTCTCTCCCTTTTTCTCTATTTGTACAAATCCTGTTCCTTCCTCAAAGCTCAGTTCAATTTCTCCCCTTGTCAGTTCTTTTAACCATGGTAACCATCAGTAATGATTTTCTCTTCTGAAATCCTAGCATGATTTTTTTTTTATCATTCATTTGGCAAATAATCATGTTTATTGACATGCACTGTAATTTTGTCTTTCATGTATTTTTGGTTTATCTTTCTCTCTGGGATAGACAATCAGGCTTGCATTTAACATATTTTTCATTTTTTGGGAAAAAAAAAATGAAAGGAATTTCTCTTTCTCTATTAAAGAAAAAAAGACAAATACTAATCTAAACTCCAAAATAAAGAAAATGGGGGAATTTTTTTAATTTTAATGTTGACTAAACAATTATATAAAAGCTTAGGAAAGAAGTAAGTCTGTGTTTGTGCTTTGAATAATAAGGAATATACTCTAGGAGAATAAACCATGGGAATCAACTATATCCCCATGTTCTTTAACCAGGTGTATTAGTCACTCAGTCATGTCTGACTCTCTGTAACCCCATGGACTGTAGGCCAACAGGCTCCTCTGTCCATGGAATTCTCCAAGCAAGAATGCTGGAGTGGGTTGCCATTTCCTTCTCCATGAAATAAGCATAGAACACATTGACACATTACAAACTGTGACATTGTTTTTGATTTTGTAACCATGAATTGAAATTAGTAGTAAATAATTTACTTTGCTTTGTGTTATGTATATTTTTCCTAGGCTTACTGCCATTGTACCTTCAGGCAATCAATTTCATTCTCTCATAAGAGTATGGTGAAATTTGATATTATATGCAACATTAGCATCATCTTTCAAAACCCATCGAAAATATGCTTTGTGGTATAATGCAAAGTGTTAGATTTCTCCAGTTGTAGGTTAATGTTTGGAATTAGGGGTGAAAGAGCATTCTGTCCCCTTTGGACATAGGAGTGGACTTTCTATGTTGGGTCTCACACAACCTAGAAGCTATCATCTCTGAGAGGCCGTTGGCCTGTAGCCCAACAAGTGTTTTATTCCCAAGTATGCAGCTAAAAATAAATGACTCTACATCTTTATTCTCCATCTATCAACTGCATGGAAGACTATAGGGCTAATTTATTACTCTACCCTTTTGGAAAAAGAAAAGGTGATAAATGGATTAATCAGACTTCTTTTTTTTAGAAAAAATCTTTTCTGCAAATGAGAAACTGTGGAAATCATGCCTAAGGGACAGAAATAGGAAAGGAAAATATTTTTCTAGAAAAAGCATCAAAGTGTTATGACCATAGCCCAAGAATGATGAGACAGAAAGAGTATGGGTTGTTTATGACCACCCTGCTGCAAAGGCTCTTATTCCATGACAACCACTTCAGTGAACAAGAATAACGGGTCAGAAGATACTTTTAGAGTCTTTCGCTGCTTTTATTGCAAGGTTAAATCTTCATTTGACTTGTTATTTGTCACGCAAAAGTCCGTACTTCAAAAGAAGAATGGCATGGCTCTCCAATGGTGCCTGCACATATATTCTCCCCAGCAGGGTGTCAGCGTGTCTGTGATCAGGGTGCAACACTGCTCCTCACCCTCCTCATGTTGCTGCCCCAGTGCAGGGAGGGAAAGCAGGCCATGAAGAGAGTCGCCACAGCATTTACAGATTTTCCAGCCACAGCGTCTGAAATCTAGTGATCAGGAACAATGACTGGGGCTAAGTTTTTTTAAATTGAATGAAAGAAGGAAGCACTGACCAACATATGCTCTTGTTCAGAGTTCCTGAATCATTATAACTTCAAATGATCTGAACATGCAAATACCACTGAGCACACGATAGTGTTAATATACAAATGTTCATGAATTCTGAACCGTAATTGTCCCATTTGGCTTACTAAAAACTAGTTGTTAATCTTCTAAATGTAACAGATAATGAGGTTTCTATGATCCAAAGCATATAGATTTTTCTTTTAAGATGAGATCCATGCTTAGGTTTCCATAAAATTCATAAGCTTATAGTAATAATAACAGAAATTCTAATGTTCACTTTTTTCTAATAGAAGCGAAGAAGCATTGGAAACCACTTATTAAAATGAATTCCAAAGAAACCACACATCTGGTAGTTGAATATTGCCTACAACCACACTGTGTCGGTTCCATGATTCCAGATCATTTCATTCTAGCCACTGGGAAAAATTAATATCCTTCAACCAACCAGTAGGAAAATACATTCTTAACTTCTATCAGTGCTTTTGAAACTTTAAAAATCTGTAGATCACTTAATTGATGATGATGTACATGCAGACCAAAAACATCTTTATCATAACTTTTTATGTAAAAATTAAATATCTTTCAAAAGTAAAGTTAACAATAGCTTTTTAAAATCATGAGGATGAGATTGTTTGGAATTTTCCACCAAGATGACTGTTTCAGGTTCAGTAACAGGTATTTTGAACTGAGAATCAAGTTCTACATACTAAGTCAGAAAAGAACCAAGTGTCTTTGCTACCTTTTTAAAAATTAGAAAAATCAGAAAATTCAAAGTCAAGATGATAGGGTAGGAATAGGGATAAGTACTGAAGGAAAGGGTGCTAAGCCTAACGGGTAAGAAACTGGAACCTGATTCTGTCACTTAATGATACGTGTGTTCTTGAGTCAGTTTCTTGACCTCTCTGCTTAATTATGTGATGAGGACAATAATAGTGCCTAAGTCCTAGGATTTGGGTAGAAATTAAAGCAAATGTTACAGATAAGGGTATCAGAAAAGTGCCTTATACCTAACAGGAAATATTAGCTTTTATTATCTGTTGGTCTTGTTAGATTAGAATCAAGGTTGAGCCTTTACACAACAGGGTGGCCATACCAATGATTTGTAACCCATGTTCATCCCACCTGCTCAGGCCCAGGGCCATATGGCTGTTGAATACTTTTCAATATTCCCATTGACAAATGCCTATATTCACACAGGGCAAAGATAATAAACATTATGGAAAGATTCCTCATTGAGCACAGCTTGTCAGCACTCCAGTAACACTAAATAGATATATATTCAAAAGTCGGGTGTTTGTAAGCTTCAAAATAGAGGAGTAGACAAACTGATTCCTGATCTATTCATCTAATAAGTTGTTCTTTATAAAGAATTATTCTTGTTACATTTGATGAATTTGAATGTAGTTTAAAAATATATATCCAAAGAACTTTTTTCTCTAAAAACTGAATAGAGAAAATTTTACTTCAGCCAGTTACTTCATAGTTTATCATTTAAAGAATGATAGTATATTATTCTGAACACTAAAAGTGAAATGATTTTGTTCCTGAGTATTGGGTTCCTGTTTTTTATGATATTATAAGTTTATTTAGCCATATCACTTGAGTAAGCCATCTGAATTAAAGAAAGGAGCTTCCTGAAATTATCAGAAACAAAGGAAAATTTTAAAATTCATTTATTGGTTGGAAAAATCATGACTATAATAGAAGGATATTTCTATTAGGAGATCTTTTAAGTAATTCAGCATACTACTAACTTATTAACAAAGGCATTATTATTAGCCCCAGTTTACAGATGAAGAAATAAACTTGGACAGAAAAAGCAACTTGCTTATAGCTATTAGCAGAGTCAGTATTAAAATACAAGCAAGTCTGATTCCAGTGACGATAGTTTTATTTATTTATTTTTTAATTTATTTATTTTTTCATTTATTTTTATTAGTTGGAGGCTAATTACATTACAATATTGTAGTGGGTTTTGTCATACATTGACATGAATCAGCCATGGAGTTACATGTATTCCCCATCCCGATCCCCATTCCCACCTCCCTCTCCACCCAATTCCTCTGGGTCTTCCCAGTGCACCAGGCCCGAGCACTTGTCTCATGCATCCAACCTGGGCTGGTGATCTGTTTCACCCTTGATAATATACATGTTTCGATGCTGTTCCCTCAAAATATCTCGCCCTCACCGTCTCCCACAGAGTCCAAAAGTCTGTTCTGTACATCTGTGTCTCTTTTTCTGTTCTGCATATAGGGTTATCATTACCATCTTTCTAAATTCCATATGTATGTGTTAGTATGCTGTAATGCTCTTTATCTTTCTGGCTTACTTCACTCTGTATAATGGGCTCCAGTTTCATCCATCTCATTAGAACTGATTCAAATGAATTCTTTTTAATGGCTGAGTAATATTCCATGGTGTATATGTACCACAGCTTCCTTATCCATTCGTCTGCTGATGGACATCTAGGTTGCTTCCATGTCCTGGCTATTATAAACAGTGCTGCCATGAACATTGGGGTGCACGTGTCTCTTTCAGATCTGGTTTCCTCGCTGTGTATGCACAGAAGTGGGATTGCTGGGTCATATGGCAGTTCTATTTCCAGTTTTTTAAGAAATCTCCATACTGTTCTCCATAGCGGCTGTACTAGTTTGCATTCCCACCAACAGTGTAAGAGGCTTCCCTTTTCTCCACACCCTCTCCAGCATTTATTGCTTGTAGACTTTTGGATAGCAGCCATCCTGACTGGCATGTAGTGGTACCTCATTGTGGTTTTGATTTGCATTTCTCTGATAATGAGTGATGTTGAGCATCTTTTCCTGTGTTTGTTAGCCATCTGTATGTCTTCTTTGGAGAAATGTCTGTTTAGTTCTTTGGCCCATTTTTGATTGGGTCATTGATTTTTCTGGAATTGAGCTGCAGGAGTTGTTTGTATATTTTTAAGATTAATCCTTTGTCTGTTGCTTCATTTGCTATTATTTTCTCCCAATCTGAGGGCTCTCTTTTCACCTTACTTATAGTTTCCTTTGTTGTGCAAAAGCTTTTAAGTTTCATTAGGTCCCATTTGTTTAGTTTTGCTTTTATTTCCAATATTCTGGGGGGTGGGTCATAGAGGATCCTGCTGTGATTTATGTCGGAGGGTGTTTTGCCTATGTTCTCCCCTAGGAGTTTTATAGTTTCTGGTCTTACATTTAGATCTTTAATCCATTTTGAGTTTATTTTTGTGTATGGTGTTAGAAAGTGTTCTAGTTTCATTCTTTTACAAGTGGTTGACCAGTTTTCCCAGCACCACTTGTTAAAGAGGTGGTCTTTTTTCCATTGTATATCCTTGCCTCCTTTGTTGAAGATAAGGTGCCCATGGGTTTGTGGATTTATCTCTGGGCTTTCTATTCTGTTCCATTGATCTACATTTCTGTCTTTGTGCCAGTACCATACTCTCTTGATGACTGTAGCTTTGTAGTAGAGCCTGAAGTCAGGCAGGTTGATTCCTCCAGTTCCATTCTTCTTTATCAAGATTACTTTGGCTATTCGAGGTTTTTTGTATTTCCATACAAATTGTGAAGTTATTTGTTCTAGTTCTTTGAAAAATACTGTTGGTAGCTTGATAGGGATTGCATTGAATCTATAGATTGCTTTGGGAAGTATAGTCATTTTGACAATATTGATTCTTCTAATCCATGAACATGGTATGTTTCTCCATCTGTTTGTGTCCTCTTTGATTTCTTTCATCATTGTTTTATAGTTTTCTATGTATAGGTCTTTTGTTTCTTTAGGTATATATACTCCTAAGTATTTTATTCTTTTTGTTGCAATGGTGAATGGTATTGTTTCCTTAATTTCTCTTTCTGTTTTCTCATTGTTAGTGTATAAGAATGCAAGGGATTTCTGTGTGTTAATTTTATATCCTGCAACTTTATTATATTCACTGATTAGCTCTAGTAATTTTCTGGTAGAGTCTTTAGGATTTTCTATGTAGAGGATCATGTCATCTGCAAACAGCGAGAGTTTCACTTCTTTTCCTATCTGGATTCCTTTTACTTCTTTTTCTGCTTTGATTGCTGGATGATGCTTTTAAATACCATGATAAAAACCTCTTAAAACAGAAAAGAACTAGTTGTCTCCAACATCTATTATCAAAGAAAGCTCTTAACAAAACATGAATGGATAGATACATTTACATCATTATACGACTATGTGTGTTTGAGTGTATAAGTCATGGTACATAAAGGAGAAACACTTAAGGTATTCCCATTAAAGTCAGGGAAAAGATAATAATTTGTTCTGCATGAAGCTAAAAAGTAGTTAATCATCATATCAATGTAGATGCTATCTTTGTTTACCTAAAAAGAAAACAGATCAACTAAAAGACTATTTCATGACCCAGATAATCACAATGGTGTGATCACTCACCTAGAGCCAGACATCCTGGAATGTGAAGTCAGGTTGGCCTTAGAAAGCATCACTACGAACAAAGCTAGTGGAGGTGATGGAATTCCAGTTGAGCTATTTCAAATCCTGAAAGATGATGCTGTGAAAGTGCTGCATGCAATATGCCAGCAAATTTGGAAAACTCAGCAGTGGCCACAGGACTGGAAAAGGTCAGTTTTCATTCCAATCCCAAAGAATGGTCAAACTATCACACAATTGCACTCATCTCACACGCTAGTAAAGTAATGCTCAAAATTCTCCAAGCCAGGCTTCAGCAATACGTGAACCGTGAACTTCCAGGTGTTCAATCTGGTTTTAGAAAAAGCAGAGGAACCAGAGATCAAATTGACAACATCCGCTGGATCATCGAAAAAGCAAGAGAGTTCCAGAAAAATATCTATTTCTGCTTTATTGACTATGCCAAAGCCTTTGACTATGTGGATCACAATAAACTGTGGAAAATTCTGAAAGAGATGGGAATACCAGACCACGTGACCTGCCTCTTGAGAAACCTGTATGCAGGTCAGGAAGCAACAGTTAGAACTGGACATGGAACAACAGACTGGTTCCAAATAGGAAAAGGATATGTCAAGGCTGTATATTGTCACCCTGCTTATTTAATTTACATGCAGAATACATCATGAGAAACGCTGGGCTGGAAGAAGCAGAAACTGGAATCAAGATTGCTGGGAGAAATATCAATAACCTCAGATATGCAGATGACACCACCCTTATTGCAGAAAGTGAAGAGGAACTAAAAAGCCTCCTGATGAAAGTGAAAGAGGAGAGTGAAAATGTTGGCTTAAGGCTCAACATTCATAAAACTAAGATCATGGTACCTGGTCCCATCACCTCATGGGAAATAGATGGGGAAACAGTAGAAACAGTGGCTGACTTTATTTTTTGCGCTCCAAAATCACTACAGATGGTGTTTGCAGCCATGAAATTAAAAGACACTTACCCCTTGGAAGGAAAGTTATGATCAACCTAGACAGCATATTAAAAAGCAGAGACATTACTTTGCCAACAAAGGTCCGTCTAGTCAAGGCTATGGGTTTTCCAGTAGTCATGTATGGATGTGAGAGTTGGACTGTGAAGAAAACTGAGTGCCAAAGAACTGATGCTTTTGAACTGTGGTGCTGGAGAAGACTCTTGAGAGTCCCTTGGACTGCAAGGATATCCAAGCAGTCCATCCTAAAGGAGATAAGTCCTGGGTGTTCATTGGAAGGACTGATGCTGAAGCTGAAACTCCAATACTTTTGCCACCTCATGCGAAGAGTTGACTCATTGGAAAAGACCCTGATGCTGGGAGGGGTTGGGGGCAGGAGGAGAAGGGGACAACAGAGGACGAGATGGCTGGATGGCATGACTGTCTCGATGGACGTGAGTTTGAGTAAACTCTGGGAGTTGGTGATGGACAGGGAGGCCTGGCGTGCTGTGATTCATGGGGTTGCAAAGAGTCAGACAAGACTGAGTGACTGAACTGAACTGAACTGAAAAGACTATTTAAAGGACAATTCAGGCAGACAGGCAGTAATCTATGATGGTTCCCTTCATTATCTGGTGCACACACCCTCCCTTTGAATTCAGGAAATGTATGAAAAAAATGGGAAAACACTCATGAAATACATTCCTAACCAGTTGACTTTCAGTTCATGAAAAAAAAGATTATTCTGGATAGGCCAAACTTAATCAGAGGTACCTTTCAGAGGAGACATAACAGGAAGAAGCACTCTTGTCGGCCTGGACAGAACAAACAGCGATGCTGTGAACTGCTCACGGGCCCCAGAACAAGGACGGCACGTGTGGGCTGTCACCCCCTCCCTGCCATCCCACACGCGCCTTACAGGAAGGAGCAGAAAGGTCCCATGTCGGGGAGAAAAAGTCAGCCTCATGCCTGCAAAGAACAACCACATCTTGTCTGAGACAGTTTAATATAAACAGAGAGCATACATTATCGTACTGATTGGAGGCAACAGAGACCGTGGTTGAAAGGCCCAGTGGTGTTGCAGAGCAACAGGTGGAAAACCGCGGGATGAGACAGGCCCAGCCTGCTTTGGTGCCTGCAGGGGTGACTCAGTGATGGAGACACACTGGGGAAAAGACACCGGCTGCCACCCCTACCTCAGCAGGGTCTATGAATCAGAGGTGGTCAGGGCACTTTGGCTAGAACGCAATTGGGTGAGAGTCAGTGCAAGGGCTCCTGCACTGTGCTACAGGGCATCTTGTTGATGAACTACTGTTATTCCAGAGGCTGAACTCAACCTTTCTCTGACTGAGCCATTCTGGTGGCCCAATCTCATATAATCCTGTGGCAGAAATATCATGCAGGCCAGCAAAGTTCTCCTGAAATGGGACAGATTGTGAAAGATCATGCCCAATATTTGTTTCTAAATTTGAATATATAATGGACTTAATAATGATCTCATCATCTGCTAATTTAGGGGACTCTATGCTGCAATACAGTACTGAACTTTGAACACCTTACCATGGTCATTTCTGGAATGCATGAATAGTTATATTGATAGCTTTTTTAGATTATTATTATAAGAACAAAAATGAGAGAAACATTTTAAAATGGATGAGATTAATCAAAACCATCTTTTCAATGGTTTTGGAATATTGCCTTGCCTTCTAAGATGGCCAGGAAATTACTAACAAGTAACAAAGATAAGACTTTGGCTGTGGTCAATCACCAAGTTCTTGACCTTTTGAAACCTGAACTCCTAGCTAAAGAAACTGAAAGTATTCTTTTTCAGGTAACTGCCTATGGCTTTCAAGGTAATACAAGAGTAATTTTAATAATTAGGCAGTTAGGCAGGAAAAGGCATACTACATATACACATTGTGTTTCTCTGATTGGCTCAAACAGGGATGGAATGGAGATTGCAAATTCAGCCTCACAATTTAGAGTAAGTTAACAAAAAGAGTCACTCACTTTTCAGTCAAGCAAATCATTGTTTGAAACTAATTGGTAACAGATGCTATTAGCTGCAAAAAAAAAAAAAAAAAAAGTATAACCAGATTCAATGAGAATCTAACCATGCAAATAACAGTCCAATTAGAATCTGACCCTAATAGGTGCATGTGGAAAACATTTTTGTGTATTTGATGAATCTCCACCCAGCACCTTTTTCTACTTTCTTCTGCAGATACCCAAATCTTGCTGTTCTCAGGCTTAAACGCTGGGAACTGAGAATATTCAGGTCTCAGAGTGATTACTGGAAACACAGTTATCAAATTTCTTTCATTGACCAGAAATTTTATGGAACTTACTCTACTTCAAAAAGGCATTTAGTAAAAGATTGCTCACTTATTGTACCCAATTTGGATGCATGTAAAATTTCAAGAGTTTCCAGGTAGATCAGAGACACATAAATGTCATCATTGAAATTCCATAACACATATTTGGGTGAGATAAAGTCTTCTTAACTAAGGATTTTATTCCATTAATAAAATTAGGGGAAATAAAAAACCAGTACACTGAGCCTGGGAGGAACAAGCATGTAGTATCATGTTCTAGTTTAAATAAGCAGTAAATGAGTAAATAGAGAAGGAAATGGCAACCCACTCCAGTGTTCTTGTCTAGAGAATCCCATGGACAGAGGAGCCTGGTGGGCTACTGTCTATGGGGTCGCACAGAGTTGGACATGACTGAAGTGACTTAGCAGCAGCAGCAAATGAGTAAAACCCATTCTCTTAGCTCCCAATGCCACCTAAAATGTATATACTCCCACCAATTACGCAGGAAAGTCTTAACTGTTCTACATTCTTGTTAATAGTGGATGGTGTCAATTTCAAAAATATTAGCCTTTCTGATAGGTGTGCAGTGGTATATTATTGAGCTTATAATTTGTTATCTCCTTGATGTGTAATGATATTGATTATTCTTTGCAGGTGATTTTTTTTTTCTTTTGGTAATTTTTTGGTGGTACATTTATCTTCCCCTCTACTACATTATGAGCTGCTAGACAGTAGAAACTTAATCATTGTTGATTTATTTTGAGAAAAAAATGTTTTATCTTCATCCGTAACCTTCCATCTCATTCTCCTCAAATACCGTGTCTTTCTTAGTTTTTCTTTCCATATCACAGTCTCACCCCTTCAGGAGTCTTTGGCAGTGGTTGAGAGAACTGTCTAGCTTGGGTGTGAAATTACCATCTGCAACTGACAATCTTCTCTCATCTACCTATACTTCCAGATTTTACTTAGCAAATAAAACAACAGCTAATTACCAACTAGAGCATTAGAATGCATTTGTCAGCCTTATGATGTATGGGTTATTTATTTAAATAATGTAAAAATATTCTATTTCATGATTGATTTTTATAAACTGTCAAAAACATTTTATATAAAACTCAGAATTCTTTACACTCTCCTTCTGTTTTTTTCAGGTTCCACTGTTATAGATATTAACACTGTAATTTATTTCAGTATGTTTGGGACAAAAATCACAGGTTTAATATAAAGATATCTACAATGTAACTACTTCTTTAAAAGCCTCACTATCAGTATGACGTAACAGGTAAGACATAGGTGCATTGTAATCTTATTTGCCAAAAAGAAAAGTATTAGCAAATGTTGCTTCTGCATTAGGACATTCAAATGAAAATATTTTCTAAATAATCTTATAAAATAACTGGTATTTCTACCCTAAAAGTTATCAGAGTCTGTTTCACATTAGGCTTCTGTATACACTAAATGAATTACTGGACTTTTAAAGAGGTGATATTTGTCCTAAGTGTTGCAAGGATTAGAGCTGGTAAAAAGCTTTGATCTCCAAAAACAAACAAAGATATACTGAACAGTGCTGGTAAATTAACTCGACCAGAGGGAGCAGAAACCATCACACCCCAGATGTCCTCTGGAATGCTACTAACGCCACCTCACATTTCATCTGCTGCCCTTGAACTCCTTTGTTTTTACTTAAAAATTCAGTGTCACTGACATGTTTCCAAACATAAAACACACTCTAGTATGTTAATAGTCTTATTCTTCACTCACTTATTAATTCTTTCTTTTGTTTCACAATGTTGTAAAAAAAAGTCTATCAAGTTTTACAGTAGGTAAGATTCAGTGAATGGGTGATAATTCACCGGTGTTGGTGACTTGGCCAGTGAGTGGGGGGAAAGCAAACCAAAAAGAGAGGAAAACACCAATCCTCGCCTACGGCTTAGAATCACTATGTTAAGGATTTTACTTTTTACCACTTTAATCCTCACAGAAATCTGGAGGGCATGATTATCCCAATTTTTTGCCAAGAACTCACTAAAGTTCAGAAGATTAAGAAACTTTCTTGGGACCAGAGACCTAAGTAAGTGTTGGGGGAAGGCTTCAAACTCAAGGTATCCCATCCCAGACCACAGGGCTTCCCACTGGCTAAAGTTACCTGCTAAAGAGGATTCATTTTTTCCCTAAGTTACCTCAATAGTCTAATTATTATTCAATAATCACTGATTAGTGATACTGAATTCTTTTCTCCCTACAATCCTACCGAAGGGAAGTTAAATTCCAAAATAGTTTACAGCTATTTTTAATGCTATAACACATGCTAAGACTATAGTTTACCAAGGAATGTATTCCATCATAATTAAAAAAGCAATCCCTCCTGTGTCTTTAGTCATGTGGATCAGGTCACAAGTGAATGAATTAGATGAAAACTTGAGAGTGCTCTCTAATCCTGGCAAAATTTATTTTATTTGTTTACTCTTCTTCCCTCTCACAGAAAGTAAGGTTTTTAAACAAGTAAAAAAAACAGACTTTGCTTATACACTTTCCTTTCCTCCCACCCTACAAATTACTGCAGATACTCAAAAGTACCATTGACAAACCATGTTTTGAAAATACATCCTCACCTCAATGTGTGGGTGTGCCATCTCAATAGACATTTTCAAATATTTATTTTTTGCAATCTGTGTGCAGGAGATTCGGTTGCAACCTATTCCTGGGTTGCAAAGATCACCTGGAGGAAGAAATGGCAATCTATTCCAGTATTCTTGCCTGGACCACCCCAAGGACAGATGAGCCTGTTGGACTACAGTCCATGGGGTCACAGTGAGTTGGACACCACTGGATGACTGAGCACACAAAATATTAATATTAATCATAAAAATCTGATAAAACTTACATTAAAATATGCAAGATGATTAAAATATAAGAACTAAAGCAATCTTATATAGATTCTTCAAGGAATCACAGATACGTGTGCACATGTGCAAAGCAATCAGATATGGTTTAGTTGAACTCCTTTTCACCAATGAAGAGAAAAAAGGATCAGCCAATTTTAACCAATTTTAGAAAAACAATTATGACTTTTTAATAAACTGTTATGGACTGAATGCCTATGCCCTCCTGAAATCCATCAAGTCCTAACCCCCAATGTGACAAGATTTGGAGATGAGGCCTTTATGGAAATAATAAAGGTTAAATGAAGTCATAAGGATGGAGCCCTGATTTGATAGGATTAGTATCCTTTCAAGAAAAGATCCCAGAGAGTCTGCTCTCTCGCCTCCTCTGGGTGCACCCACCAAGAAAAGGGCATGTGAGGTCACAGAGAAAGTGTCTGGTCCTGCTACCCAAAGGAAGGTGTCTCACTAGAAACCCTGCTGGCACCGGGATCTTTGACTTCCAGTCTCCAGAACTGTGCTGGTGGTTTAGTCACTAAGTCGTGTCTGACTCTTGCGACCCCATGGACTGTAGCCTGCCAGGCTCCTCTCTCCATGGGATTCTCCAGGCAAGAATACTGGAGTGGGTTGCCATTTCCTTCTCCAGGGGATCTAGCTGACCCAGGAATCGAAACCGAGTCTCCTGCATTGCAGGCAGATTCTTTATCAACTCAGTTACAAACTATAAGAGAATAAATTTCTGTTTAAGCCACCCAGTCTACAATAAGGAGTCTATAATAAGGAGTATGTACAGCAGACTAACACAGCCTCCTTATAAAAGGTTTTTACAAGCGTTTTTCAGTCTTAATTATTTTAAAATATACACAATTTGCAGACAGCTGGTAGAAATGTCTGCAGTAGTTCATGAAGATTACTAATACAGCCTAAAGGCAGATAGCAAAAAGTGCCCCTCTGTACTGATTTCCCCTTCCTCCTTTATAACAGAACTCAGGTTTTTAGCGACTTCAAGCCTATCCTGAAAAGAAGTCTGTATCTTTAAATTTTCCTTGCAGCTAAGTGAAGTCATTCTAAGCAAAGAATGGTATGGACCTAACAGAAGCAGAAGATATTAAGAAGTGCTGGCAAGAATGCACAGAAGAACTATACAAAAAAGATCTTCATGACCCAGATAATCCCAATGGTGTGATCACTCACCTAGAGCCAGACATCCTGGAATGCAAGGTCAAGTGAGCCTTAGGAAGCATCGTTATGAACAAAGCTAGTGGAGGTGATGGAATTCCAGTTGAGCTATTTCAAATCCTAAAAGTCGATGCTATGAAAGTGCTGCACTCAATATGTCAGCAAATTTGGAAAACTCAGCAGTGGCCACAGAATGGAAAAGATCAATTTTCATTCCAATCTCAAAGACAGGCAATACCAGAGAATGCTCAAACTACCGCACAGTTGCACTCATCTTGCATGTTAGTAAAGTAATGCTCGAAATTCTCCATGCCAGGCTTCAACAATACGTGAACCATAAACTTCCAGCTGTTCAAGCAGGATTTAGAAAAGGTAGAGGAACCAGAGATCAAATTGCCAACATCCGGTGTAACACTGAAAAAGCAACAGAGTTCCAGAAAAGCACCTCTTTCTGCTTTACTGACTATGACAAAGCCTTTGACTGTGTGGATCACAACAAACTGTGGAAAATTCTTAAGGAGATGGGAATACCAGACCACCTGACCTGCCTCCTGAGAAACCTGTATGCAGGTCAGAAAGCAACAGTTAGAACTGGACATAGAACAACAGACTGGCTCCAAATCCAGAAAGGAGTATGTCAAGGCTGTATATTGTCACCCTGCTTATTTAACTTATATGCAGAGTACATCATGAGAAACACTGGGCTGGAGGAAGAACAAGGGGGAATCAAGATTTCCAGGAGAAATATCAGTAACCTCAAATACGCAGATGACACCACCCTTATGGCAGAAAGTGAGGAAGAACTAATGAGCCTCTTGATGCAAGTGAAAGAGGAGAGTGAAAAAGTTGGCTTAAAGCTCAACATTCAGAAAACTAAGATCATGGCATCTGGTCCCATCACTTCATGGCACTAGATGGGAAAACAGTGGAAACAGTGACAGACTTTTATTTTTGGGGGTTCCAAAATCATTGCAGATTATGATTGCAGTCATGAAATTAAAAGACACTTGCTCCTTGGAGGAAAAGTTATGACCAACCTAAGCAGCATATTAAAAAGCAGAGACATTACTTTGCCAACAAAGGTCCATCTAGTCAAAGTTTTGTTTTTCCAGTAGTCATGTATGGATGTGAGAGTTGGACTATAAAGAAAGTTGAGTGCTGAAGAATTGATGCTTTTGAACTGTGGTGTTGGAGAAGACTCTTGAGAGTCCCTTAGACTGCAAGGATATCCATCCAGTCCATCCTGAAGGAGATAAGTCCTGGGTGTTCACTGGAAGGACTGACGCTGAAGCTGAAACTCCAATACTTTGGCCACCTGATGCAAAGAGCTGACTCATTTGAAAAGACCCTGATGCTTGGAATGATTGAAGGCAGGAGGAGAAGGGGATGACAGAGGATGAGATGGTTGGATGGCATCACCGACTCAATTTGCATGAGTTTGAGTAAGCTACGGGAATTGGTGATGGACAGGGAAGCCTGGTGTGCTGCAGTCCATGGTGTTGCAAGGAATTGGACACTGCTGAGTGACTGAACTGAACTGAACTGAAGCCCTAAATTTCTAACAATGGGTTCATGTATAGGCGAAATGTCCAATTTTTGGATACTGTCTTTAAAGAAAGGAGACATGGCTTTTACTGCTCCCTCTCCTTATGTGCTGAAGGGATGCAGAACTGATGGCAGGATACCTAGAAGCCGTGTTGTACTTGAAATATATCGTAGAAGGTCCTGGAAGATTATTGGGGGGAGGGTAACACCTCTGCTGTGGACTATATGTCCAGACCTTTGGAAGAGAGAGACATGTATGTACACCTTGAAGTCACTATTTTGCTTATATCTCTATCTTGACTACTAAAACACATAGATTCCTTTTCTTCTGTAGCAGAGTTTTTTCTTCACACACCATAATGACCCCCATAAACACTGACTGAAAACTGGTCATTTTTCTGAAAAAGATTGACAAACTGTAGCCCCCCAAATAACTAGCAGATTATTTAATTTTGCTGACATTTAAGAACAAATATTCATACATATGTTAGATCTCAGGGAAAACCACCACCACCAACAATCAATCAGGTCTTAGTCTCATCATTCTTTTGGTCCCATTGAGCTTTCAGTTTGAAAAAGTAATAGGATGATTATTAAAATATTTCAGCATATTTCTAATGATAATTTTTTTACTTAATGAAACTGTAAGCTTATGAAATATATTTTTATTCACAATTCTGAAATCTAAGCAATATAACCAAATATAAAAAAGAAAATAAAAGGCAGGTTTTCTTTATTAAAAGAACTGGCGTGCATTTCATTTTTTATAAAACTACAGGCCTTTCAGAATCAATGACTATTGGGAATATATTTTAAACTCATGCCAGATTTGCCCTTTTGCTTATGAGAAAGACTACAGCAGGAATGACATCACTTTTCTAATGCTGAAAACTCCTTCAAATTCAGTAGTAAATGCTGCAACCTCATTTGTTCTACTTTGTTCACAGAAGCAGAAGTGACAGAACTACCCTTGCAAATTGCTTTGATAAATGTTATTCCTTTGGGATGAAACATTCCTGAACTCTTTTCTGCTTTACTGATCTCTTTCATGCAATCCCTTTGACAAAGACTAGATTCACAGTTGTGCACTAGGTTTGTTTCCATTCTTAGGAGATTCTGGTTAAACCTTTCTGGTTCTTTTCCAAATATGCTCCACTGCTTAGGGAGCAGTTTCTCATTCTCTAAAGAATAATAGCTGTTATTGTAGATGAAGAACACAGCATTAGTGTAAAATGATGTGGAGAGTACACAGTGAATGTGTCTGAGCAGTTTTTAGTTTTATAATCCCATCACTCATATAAACAATCTTTAATTTTTCAGATGGATTTCCTTTAAAAAAAAAAAAAGAAAAAAAAATCTTCATTGGTATGTTTTAAAAGGAGCTTAAGAGTTTTAATGTTTATAACCCTGGGTTTTGGTTGAATTATTAATACATAATAAATCTTCCTTCTAGTTTCTAGTTAGGAGGGTAAGACATGAGCCAGCATATTGAGATGATTCTGCATATAATTCTGCAATGCCCAGCATAATAAGTTTTGAATGTGTACTCCTCTATCTTTTAGTCCTGTCTTTACTCAACTAAGTCATAACTTACTTTTTAAAATCAAGTTTGGTTTTTTTTTTTTTGCTTCACTTTAATCTAGTAGACAAAACACTCAAATATACTTAAATTTGAATTTAAAAGTCCTCCATTTGGATCTCTGAGGTTGCTTGGAGATACTTCACTGTTCATAATAATCTTTAGTATTTTAATAATTTCAATTTATTGAAACTTTATTGATCAGGACTAAATTTATATATTTCATTGTATGGCCAAATAAATTGGATGATTTCAGCAAAGCTTCCAATGAATATATCCAGAGCCCACTGGTTTAGCAGGCAAGCCAGAATGATGTGATATTCTTTCAATGAAGTCTATTGTCCCTAGTTCTCTGAATTAGGAAATAAAATTCACCAGAAATAAAAGGGAGGGGGGATAAACACTACTGTTAAAAATTGTGTTATGCTTAAAGATTAACAGAACTGGATCTAACTTGGACAAGGATTAAGATATTCCAAGAATATTTCAGAATAAAGAGAAACACTTTGATTAGATACCCAAGCTCAAGAGGAAAGCTTAACGCAAATTAAAGACACAGATACAACAACCCAGGTAGACTGGAACAAACACTTATTTTCCTAAATGCTCATAATTTAGGGTTTTTCAGCCAATTATGTTCTCACAAATTGAACTGTGTAAAGTCAATGTTTATGGTGATCATTCCCTTCTAATACTCATGCTAAAATCTCCCAGTTTCATCTAGAATAAAAAAAAACCCCACGCCTAATTATGCATAACTATTTTCAGAGGGCATTTGTAAGTGTGCTTTGATAAGGCAGCAACTGCATCACATGAGTGATGATGGGAAAAATTCATTGCTATCTTTTTTAATGTTATAAAGTCTGGATGAATTTATTCTTTGTCTTCATGTATCATCCTTTGAAGGTCATCTTAAGGACTTTTACTGGTATCTTAAAAATGTAATTGCTTGTGTACAGTATGTTTTTATTTATTGGACTCTTGGAGGATAGGTAGAAGAGTGTATAAACTCAAACCTTCCCAAATAACAGATAAATGTATTAGAAGAGGGAAAAATATGTATTTTTTCTTCAATTTAGTTCTTTATTCAAGTTTTAAAATATGAAAAAATACAACTCATAACTGTGCATCTATATCACTAATAAAGTCAAATATTGGAGAAGAATTTATATTTCTGCTGTGTGCATGTACTAAAATACTATTAATTGATTGTATAACTTCTCTCCCTACCTCTCTTCTTTCCTTCCTTACTTGTGATTTATTATTCTTGAATATCCACTATATGCAAGGCATTGCTCTAGTTTCTAGATTAAATTACATGCTTAACTAAAATACATGATTTATTACAGAAATGTTTAACTTAAATCTAGAATTCTTTCATCTTCTAATTCCCACAGCAGAATTTTCTCAGAGCTTCTCACATCAAATGTCTTGGCCCCAGGGCCATGTCATTTCATGTAGAACATGGAGCTTTTGTGCTATGAAAAATGGTACATTAGAAAAATTGTTTATTAATGTCAGGGGAATGACTAGTTAACAGTATAATTCTCCTTCCCTCAACCCACCCTGTTAGCTCTTTCCTTCCCTCCAGTAAGTATGGTTTCTGTTCTCTTACTTCTTCCCAAGTCATCCCAAGGATGACTTTTCATCCATGTAGTGGAAAATAAAGATATGTTTAGTCCGCTCTTAACTTAGCCTCGCCTTTTCTACATTTGCAAATGTCTTTAATTCCTCTAAACCATATCACCTTCCCTATCATTCTCCATACCACTAAACTTAAAGTATGTGTGACAACTCTGAAGCAAAGAGACTGGAATTATCCTAACTTGTAGAGCCCTTCAATTTTAATGTGTCAAATTAGAAAAGACTCTTGTATTGGGAGAGATTGAAGGCAAGAGGAGAAGGGGATGACAGAGGATGAGATGATTGGTGGCATCACCCACTCAATGCACATGAGTTTGAGGAAGCTCCGGGAGACCGTGAAGGACAGGGAAGCCTGGTGTGCTGCAGTCCATGGGGTTGCAGAGAGTTGGACGCGACATAGTGACTGAACAAGGACAAATATACTACGAGGAAACTTTTCCTTTTTCTAAATGTTGGTCAGTGCCATCATCATTGCTCTAGTATCCAAGGCTCAACTTCTTGGCATTTTCCTTGATTCCCTTTAAGCTTATGTCTCCACATCTCCAAATATTTAGCTCTGATCAGTGATTATTTGGTTTCAGGTCTTCAGCATTCAGATTAGATTCCTACTTCCGTGACTTGTGTTTAGAGCTATATTGTCAGTAATGTTACCACTAACCATGTGTGGTTACTGATCTCTTGAAATGAGGCCAGGTAAGCAATAAAATAATCAACAATTATCATTATAAGATGACTATAATTATTATAAAATAGTTAATAATTTAGTTTAAATAGCCATTGTAGTGAGTAGCTATTTTATTGGTCGGTGCACAGTTTTAGAGAAAAAAATCCTAGGTTTAAAATATAAGATTACTAAAATAACAGGATTATTTTCTAAAAACAAGCAACCCTTTTAAAACATGGGATGATAAAGACTTGAAAATCACGGAGAGTTTGTCCTGGAATAAATGTGTTCCGTGTGTCCTGGAATTCATGTGTTCGGGAAGAAACTTAACAACTCTCAGTTTTAAACAAATACAGTTGAACTGGACAACAAAGCAGCCACTGGTATACTCTAATGGTCTTTATCTTTCTGGCTTACTTCACTCTGTATAATGGGCTCCAGTTTCATCCATCTCATTAAAACTGATTCAAATGAATTCTTTTTAATGGCTGAGTAATATTCCATGGTGTATATGTACCACAGCTTTCTTATCCATTCGTCTGCTGATGGGCATCTAGGTTGCTTCCATGTCCTGGCTATTATAAACAGTGCTGCGATGAACATTGGGGTGCACGTGTCTCTTCCAGATCTGGTTTCCTCAGTGTGTATGCCCAGAAGTGGGATTGCTGGGTCATATGGCAGTTCTATTTCCAGTTTTTTAAGGAATCTCCACACTGTTTTCCATAGCGGCTGTACTAGTTTGCATTCCCAAAGAGGGTTCCCTTTTCTTCACACCCTCTCCAGCATTTATTACTTGTAGACTTTTGGATAGCAGCCATTCTGATTGGCGTGTAGTGGTACCTCATTGTGGTTTTGATTTGCATTTCTCTAATAACGAGTGATGTTGAGCATCTTTTCATGTGTTTGTTAGCCATCTGTATGTCTTCTTTGGAGAAATGTCTGTTTAGTTCTTTGCCCCATTTTTTGATTGAGTCATTGATTTTTCTGGAACTGAGCTCCAGGAGTTGCTTGTTTATTTTTGAGATTAATCCTTTGTCTGTTGCTTCGTTTGCTATTATTTTCTCCCATTCTGAAGGCTGTCTTTTCACCCTGCTTATAGTTTCCTTTGTTTTGCAAAAGCTTTTAAGTTTCATTAGGTCCCATTTGTTTAGTTTTGTTTTTATTTCCAATATTCTGGGGGGTGGGTCATAGAGGATCCTGCTGTGATTTATGTCGGAGGGTGTTTTGCCTATGTTCTCCTCTAGGAGTTTTATAGTTTCTGGTCTTACATTTAGATCTTTAATCCATTTTGAGTTTATTTTTGTGTATGGTGTTAGAAAGTGTTCTAGTTTCATTCTTTTACAAGTGGTTGACCAGTTTTCCCAGCACCACTTGTTAAAGAGCTTGTCATTTTTTCCATTGTATATCCTTGCCTCCTTTGTCGAAGATAAGGTGTCCATAGGTACATGGATTTATCTCTGGGCTTTCTATTTTGTTCCATTGATCTATATTTCTGTCTTTGTGCCAGTACCATACTGTCTTGATGACTGTGGCTTTGTAGTAGAGCCTGAAGTCAGGCAGGTTGATTCCTCCAGTTCCATTCTTCTTTATCAAGATTGCTTTAGCTATTCGAGGTTTTTTGTATTTCCATACAAATTGTGAAGTTATTTGTTCTAGTTCTGTGAAGAATACCATTGGTAGCTTGATAGGGATTGCATTGAATCTATAGATTGCTTTGGGTAGTATAGTCATTTTGACAATATTGATTCTTCCAATCCATGAACATGGTATATTTCTCCATCTGTTTGTGTCCTCTTTGATTTCTTTCATCATTGTTTTATAGTTTTCTATGTATAGGTGTTTTTGTTTCTTTAGGTATATATACTCCTAAGTATTTTATTCTTTTTGTTGCAATGGTGAATGGTATTGTTTCCTTAATTTCTCTTTCTGTTTTTTCATTGTATACTAACACATATATATGGAATTTAGAAAGATGGTAATGATAACCCTATATGCAAAACAGAAAAAGAGACACAGATGTACAGAACAGACTTTTGGACCCTGTGGGAGAAGGCTAGGGTGGGATGTTTTGAGATAATAGCATCAAAACATGTATATTATCATGGGTGAAACAGATCACCAGACTACGTTAGATGCAACATGAGACAAGTGCTCCAGGCTGGTGCACTGGGAAGACCCAGAGGGATGGGGTGGGGAGGGAGGTGGGGGGAGATCGGGATGGGGAATACATGTAAATCCATGGCTGATTCATGTCAATGTATGGCAAAAACCACTACAATATTGTAAAGTAATTAGCCTCCAACTAATAAAAATAAATGGGGCGGGGGAACAAAGCAGCTGCTGACCGTGTGGTATTTAATGAAAGCTGGGGAAGAGATAAAAGGAGGGTGGGGGGGCGGAGGACGTGGAGCTCATCTCTCCCCATAAATGCATCAAGAATACATCTCCAAATGCAACAGTTCTCACTGAGCACTGCTGAACACTAGCAGAGGACATCAGACACCTAGGAGGACAGGAAAGACCCCTGCCTTATTGGGTGGGATGAGACACCGAGGGAAAAGGAAGAGGAGAAGCAGCAGGATGGGACGTGTGCCTGTGGGCGAGAGCTGAAGGTAAGGCGATGTTCCCGTGCCTGGGGAAGTACCCTCACCGTCAGGAAGGTCAGAGGAGACAGAAGGGGTGTGTCAGGGGCGATAGGACGAGAGTGCAGCAACCGGTCCATGCAGGAGGACCGAGGGAGGCCGGCGCAGACGGCCCGCGAGCCGCAGCGTTGAGCCAGCCGGGGGGTGTGTCCCCCAGGCAGACTGGGGCTGCGGCCTGGGACACGGGTTTGGAGAGCAGACCTAGGCACAGGGCCGCTGCTGGCTGAGCGGAGACCGCCTGCGGGGGGCAGTGAGGAGGCCCAGGCCATCACAGAAGGGAGGCACACGTTGTCACACACAAGGGGCGCAGCCCCGCCGCAGCCTCTCTGCCCACGAGCTGGACCTATTTTCAGACCGGAAGCTGAGTCACAGATGCAGAAGACAAACGTGCGGTATGGGGGAGGAAAGGGGGAGAGGGATAACCTGGGAGGTCGGGGTCGACATATATACACTGCTATGTATAAAACATAACTAGCAAGGACCTCCTGCATAGCACAGGGAACTATACTCAGTGCTCTGTAATGGCCTATAAGGGAAAAGAATCAAAACTTTTAAGAGTGGATATATGTATATGTACAACTGATTCACTTCCTAACACAACATAGTAAATCAACTACACACCAAAAAAAAGTTTTAAAAAGTAAACGTGCTTATGCCTTAAATCATCTCATAAAAATGAACTCATAATTTTCTGCTGTTGTTTGGCTCAACTCCACCTACATTTGCTTCACCTCTGTGAGGAAAAATGGGCCCTTGTTCACCAGCAGCAGCTATAAGAGGAAAATGTTATTTTTCTTTGTTTCTTGATTTTTTAAATTGTATTTGCAGGCATATTCTACTGTAAAAACATTTGTAGCTTGGCTTTTGATTATTTTGATGCATATATCTGGTATATGCAAAAGCCCAAGTAAATCACTACCCAAATTTCCTGTATTGCTCCTATTGAATATTAAAGCAAAATAATTGATTAAAATAAAAAATAAGCCCAGAAAGTCCTATGGACAGAGAAACCTGCTGGGCTACAGTCCATGCAGTTACAAAGAATCAGACATGACTGAGCAATCTAACAACAACAATAAAATTAAAGTTAAATAAAGTTATAAATGCTGTACCTCAATCACACTAGTTACACTTGAAGCTCAAAAGCTACAAGTGGCTAGTGGCAACATACTGGAACATACAGAATTTTCCATCATTGTGGAAAGTTTCTTTGGTCATCACTTGTCTAGTGTCTATTAGACTATATTTGTGTCAGGTATAGATTATTACCACAGCCTTCTTATTTATTGTCTTGCTTGCGGGATCTCTCCTTTAAACAAATTATAAAGTCAGACTAATTTTACCTATGCATTGCTTTGTATATAGACTAATTAAGTTTTAGAAATTCTATTGTCTAGTAATAAATGTCATAACTTTAAATACCCAATTATTAAAGCTCTTTTCAATAGACCACTGTAAGCTTCTGTGAATTTACCACTCTGTGTTTCCAAAATGTTGTAATTAACAAAACACTGATGCATGCATGTGTGGTTCTCTTGAAACACCGGATTCATTCTGAACTCCAATTTTTTCTTATAGAAGGAATTTCCTCTTTACCTTCCTCACATGTTTACCTAAATCCTGGGCACCTTTTTACCCCCACCTTTCCATGAATTCTCTGCAACTGTCCTGGCTTTCTGTGAACTCTTGTATGTCTGAGATACAAGGAAGCTTCCTAGTATTAATATTTTCCATGTCCAACGGTTGGTAGTGTGTACATGACTTCTCTGGTGGCTCAAACGGTAAAGCGTCTGCCTGCAATGTGGGAGACCTGGGTTCAATCCCTGGGTTGGGAAGATCCCCTGGAGAAGGAAATGGGGACCCATTCCAGTACTCTTGCCTGGAAAATTCCATGGATGGAGGAGCCTGGTAGGCTACAGCCCATGGGGTCACAAAGAGTCGGACACAACTGAGCGACTTCACTTTCCTGACATGAAGCTCGGTGCTGAACGTTTGAGAGCGCATGTGGGAGGGTGATTAGGTCAGATGGTGGTCAACACCGGAAGATGGGGGAGCACAGCGAACAAGCCACAGGTCTGTCAAGTCTTCTCTGAGTAGAGTGTGAATCCCCAAGGATTCATTTCGGGCACTTCTCTTATCCTGCTCTCCCTTCTCATCCTTGCCTATTAGAATGTGACTTTCCCCCCACAAGGTTCAGCTCATACTCAGTCCATCTTGGTGAAACCCCAGAAAGATCTTGAGCATCCTGTATTTTATCTTCATAAAAATACACTTTAAATAGTGTGTTTTTCCATTACCAGTTTAAATAGATAATGCATTGTCCAGAAGCAATGAATTCATCTTTTCACTGAGTCTAGACCCTTGCAATATTAAGATAAAATTCTCATCAAACTTTTTGTTAAAGGAGAAAACACACTTGTTATAGTTGCCATGATGTATTTTTTTTTTTTTTTGAAATGATATCACTATGACAGTGAAAGTCACTCAGTCATGTCCAACTGTTTGTGACCACATGGAATTCTCCAGGCCAGAATACTGGAGTGGGGAGCCTTTCCCTTCTCCAAAGGATCTTCCCAACCCAGGGATCAAACCCAGGTCTCCCACATTGCAGGCAGATTCTTTACCAGCTGAGCCACCAGGGAAGCCAATACAGGCAGTATATACTTATATTCAACATCAAGCTCAGTTTATCCACTAATAACTTTACAGAAATTATATTTGGCTGCATTAAGAACCAACCAATTGCTTCTATTTGTGATTGAGTCCTAGATTTTAAGTGAAAACTGAAAGATTCCCAGTTGTTCACATCCAAATGTAAGAAAAACTCAGCATTAGTGTAAACATTCATTATGGGATTATATTGGTCACTTTTAGTTCTCTGGAAATCCCAGCACTGAGTTTTCCCCAAAGTACTCAATAACTGTTGAAGGAATTAGCTGCAGATCTGCTGCTTTATTTTCCTCACCACCAAAAATGACAAATAGTAGGTCTAAATACCATGATGTCCATTGCTCACAAAAGATTGCTTGGCTATTTTATTCAGAATGCATCTCTATTCACTACTGAGAGTAGCAATGTGTAGAGAGGAAAAATGAAAAACAACACACGTTTAATAAATAGCACTGAAATATATGCTGTGTATATTTAATTTTATAGTGGTGGTTCCTCTGTAGTGTACCTAAACAAACAAATATGTAGACAGATATATATGTATATGGGGCTTCCCTGGTGGCTCAGTCACTAAAGAATCTGCCTGCAATGCAGGAGACATGAGTTCAATCCCTGGGTCAAGAAGTTCCCCTGAAGAAGGAAATGGTAACCCACTCCAGTATTCTTGCCAGGAAAAACACATGGACAGAGGAGCCTGACGGGCTACCCTCAGTGGGGTTGCAAATTAGTGACTAAACCACCATATAGATATACAGAGTATATAGTGGGAGAGTATAATTGTAAAATAGTGGGGTTTTTTTGTGATTTAAAATTTGTTTTAGGGACATGTTATTACACAACATGCTTCCACAGGCAACACTAAGGCTTTCAAAATTAGTCATTCTCTTTTCTTCTCAAGAAATTGAAATAACCGAAGTCTTTTTGGTTGTTGTTTAGTTGCTAAGTCATGTCCTACTCTTTTGCAACCCTATGGATTGTAGCCCTCCAGGCTCCTCTGTCCATGGGATTTCACAAGCAAGAATACTGTAGTGGGTTGCCATTTCCTTTTCCAGAGAATCTTCCTGAACATTCTGTTCTTTTCTATTCTTCTAACTGTGGCTGCTGCTGCTAAGTCGCTTCAGTCGTGTCTGATTCTGTGCGACCCCATAGATGGCAGCCCACCAGGCTCCCCCATCCCTGGGATTCTCCAGGCAAGAACACTGGAGTGGGTTGCCATTTCCTTCTCCGGTGTGTGAAAGTGAAGTCGCTCAGTCGTATCTGACTCTCTGTGACCCCATGGACTGCAGCCTACCAGGCTCCCTCATCCATGGGATTTTTCAGGCAAGAGTGCTGGAGTGGGGTGTCATTGCCTTCTCCATCTAACTGTGGAAGAATCAGCAAATAAATGATATAATTTTAGGTGGTAGTGAGAGCCACAATGGACAACAAAGAACAAAGGAATGAAGGTTATTTGTCTTTGGACAGTTTGGAGAAAGTATTTATTTCAGACAGGCTGTATTGGAGGAGACAACATCTCAGCAGAAACCTGGTTGAGGTGGGTAAGTAGGACAGGGGTTTGGCAAGAAGAGCATCCAGGGAGAGACATGGAAAAACCAAAACTTCGAATTGAGAAGAAGTCCTCTGTGTTCCTTAACCAGTAAGGGGGCCAGTGTGAGCAAAGGAGAGAAGGAATTAACACAAGGTACGGATGGAGACAGAGTCAGACTGTACAGAACACTGTAGGAGGGGCATACGAGTCTCTATTTTATTCTAAATCTGAGGACAATTACTTGTGGGTTCTGCAACCTGATTTACAATTCTAAAAGTTCACTGTGGCTGATCTTATGCACTGTAGGGGAACAATAAGGAGGACTGGGAAACTAGTTATAACGCTTTCAAAATAGTCCAGAAGAGAGAGGATGTCTCAGAGGGCAAGGGTGGGTGATGTGGAGGTAATAAGAAGTACTTGGAATTTAAAAAGATGGTAACGATAACCCTATTTGCAAAACAGAAAAAGAGACACAGATATACAGAACAGACGTTTAGACTCTGGGAGAAGGCGAGGGTGGGATGATCTGAGAGAACAGCATTGAAACAAGTATACTATCAAGGGTGAAACAGAGCACCAGCCCAGGTTGGATGCATGAGACAAGTGCTCAGGGCTGGTGTACTGGGAAGACCCAGAGGGATGGGATGGAGAGGGAGGTGGGAGGGGGGATCGGGATGGGGAACACATGTAAATCCATGGCTGATTAATGTCAATGTATGGTAAAAACCACTATAATATTGTAAAGTAATTAGCCTCCAACTAATAAAAATAAATGGGAAAAAAATATAAGTACTTGGATTTAAATCATATTTAAAAGTCAAAATGAGCACATCTTAAGGGGTAAATTATGGGGCTTGCAGCTGAGGAGGCAAAAACAACTTTACATGCAAAATCCTATATCCAAATAAATCTTTCTAGATTGGAGGCTGTAAAAATTATTCAGGCTCTGACAGATAATGATCAAAGAGAGATCTCAGATATGTTTTAAGCAGCAGCTGCAGATGAGTTCTTTGACAGTCCTCCAGCATTCACTTGAATGTACAGGTTCAGTAACTCGACAAAAATAAACACACACACAATTTTAAGTTCAGAAATATTATGTCACCTTCAAAGATAAAATTTGCCAAATGGATTCACATAAGCCTATGTGACCCATTGTCTCCTCCCAAACCAGAAAATGAATGAGTAAATATAGCAGTTTAGCTACTAATCCTTGAATCCACATCTCCAGAAACAATTAGTATTTCATTCACAGACCACATAAAGAGCAGACAGATATTTTTCATGTTTAGAGCAGAGGTATACTATAAATCCCTGGGGTAACATTTTTTTTGAAGGGAACTATTAATCTATATATGCACCAAGTTTTATATGTAGAATGAAGAAATTAATAGTTATTGTGCAAATGTGTCATATTTAAACATATCTGGAAATGAATTAATCAGTTAAATACATTTTAAAAATATTATTCAATAATTTGTGTCATGTATTACTTGAAGATGAAACACACAAATTATAGGAATTCTGTGGTGTAAGTCAAAAAAGAATATTGACTCTACTATTCAACCTGGAAAAAAAAATAGGCACTGGTAAAGAGGAGCCTGAGATGTCTAAATTCTCAGCAGATGGGAAATATAGTGGGGACAGGCAAGGGGACAAAAGAAAACATGGTCAGCTAGTTGGAGTGGCAGCTGGTAGTTGCCACAGTCCACGTGGCCCATGAAAGTGGGCCTTCTGGGTGGAGAGAGTCAGTTCTATAAACTCGTTTGATACCAGTTCTGTGCCAACCACTGGGCTCCTTGCTTCCTATTTTGTACCAAACTCCAGAATCCTACACAGGACCAGAGGCCTAAAGGCTTATGTGTTTTATGATTTAAGACAGAAACAACTGTCTAATTCTAGCAACATTTTCCAAATGGCAGTTAAACTGATATAATAGTAACTTATTACTTAGAAATTTCCATAGCACCTTAGTTTTTATCTTAACCACAGTTATGTCTTGAATTCATAATCTTGCCCAATAGTTTCTTAAATTTCATAAGGACACATTCTCTTATGAACTACACTGCAGTTCATGACTGTATTCTTAAGGCTAAACACAGTACTGAGAATTATGTAATGGTGTAATGTATGCACAGTAAAGATTTCACTCATTGAGCAGATATTTTTAAGTACCAACATAAGTGCTGGGATAAAGAATAAAGAGATAAAAATATCACCCTTATGGGGTTCATATTCCAGTGAATATTTGATGAATGATGAATGAAAAACTTTTGCTTGATTCATACTCTCATACCTACTTCCCAGGTGTGGTTTAGGATATTTAAGAGTCCCTCGGTTGTTTACTGAGATTACACCTGAATAACCACATTAGAAGACTCCCCCCTCTCTGTTTTCAATAGGTCGCATAAGCTACTGACTCACCCAATGGCCATTTTCCTCTTATCCCGTAGTAACCAAACCCTAAACAATGTGTCCTGGGAAATTCTGCATGCTTCACACTCACTAATGATTGGACATGGTCATGTAACCAAGTTCTGGCCAATGAGGTTAAACTAGAAGTTGTTAGTGGGACATCTGGAAAGAGTCTTCAAAAGGGTGTGGTCTTTTGGAAGTTCCCCTTGCTCTACATTCTTCTGCTTAATTTTTATCATGTTATGACAAATAGGAAAAAAGCTTTCAAAATATAGAAATGGATATGAGAGCATGATAGAAAAAGCATTTCATATATTCAAGTTAGAAGGCAAGTTTTTAAAATTTGGGAAAACTAACACATTTAAGCCAAAAATAAAGGAATCAGCAGGTAAATCACAAACATAAAATTGACTAAGAGGAGGTATATACACTGTCACTCATAGACACAAAAAGCACAGGTTCTAAATGTAGTCAGAGAAACTAAGGAAACAATACCATTCACCATTGCAACAAAAAGAATAAAATACTTAGGAGTATATCTACCTAAAGAAACAAAAGACCTATACATAGAAAACTATAAAACAATGATGAAAGAAATCAAAGAGGGCACAAACAGATGGAGAAACATACCATGTTCATGGATTGAAAGAATCAATATTGTCAAAATGGCTATTCTACCCAAAGCAATCTATAGATTCAATGCAATCCCTATCAAGCTACCAATGGTATTTTGCACAGAACTAGAACAAATAACTTCACAATTTGTATGGAAATACAAAAAAACATCAAATAGCCAAAGTAATCTTGAGAAAGAAGAATGGAACTGGAGGATTCAACCTGCCTGACTTCAGACTCTACTACAAAGCCACAGTCATCAAGACAGTATGGTACTGGCACAAAGACAGAAATATAGATCAATGGAACAGAATAGAAAGCCCAGAGATGAATCCACGAACCTATGGACACCTTATCTCTGACAAAGGAGGCAAGGATATACAATGGAAAAAATGACAATCTCTTTAACAAGTGGTGCTGGGAAAACTGGTCAACCACTTGTAAAAGAATGAAACTAGAACACTTTCTAACACCATACACAAAAATAAACTCAAAATGGATTAAAGATCTAAATGTAGGACCAGAATCTACAAAACTCCTAGAGGAGAACATAGGCAAAACACTCTCCGACATGAATCACAGCAAGATCCTCTATGACCCACCCCCCAGAATATTGGAAATAAAAGCAAAACTAAACAAATGGGACCTAATGAAACTTAAAAGCTTTTGCACTACAAAGGAAACTATAAGTAAGGTAAAAAGACAGCCCTCAGATTGGGAGAAAATAATAGCAAATGAAGAAACAGACAAAGGATTAATCTCAAAAATATACAAGCAACTCCTGAAGCTCAATTCCAGAAAAATAAATGACCCAATCAAAAAATGGGCCAAAGAACTAAACAGACATCTCTCCAAAGAAGACATACAGATGGCTAACAAACACATGAAAAGATGCTCAACATCACTCATTATTAGAGAAATGCAAATCAAAACCACAATGAGGTACCATTACACGCCAGTCAGGATGGCTGCTATCCAAAAGTCTACAAGCAATAAATGCTGGAGAGGGTGTGGAGAAAAGGGAAGCCTCTTACACTGTTGGTGGGAATGCAAACTAGTACAGCCGCTATGGAGAACAGTATGGAGATTTCTTAAAAAACTGGAAATAGAACTGCCATATGACCCAGCAATCCCACTTCTGGGCATACACACTGAGGAAACCAGATCTGAAAGAGACATGTGCACCCCAATGTTCATGGCAGCACTGTTTATAATAGCCAGGACATGGAAGCAACCTAGATGCCCATCAGCAGATGAATGGATAAGGAAGCTGTGGTACATATACACCATGGAATATTACTCAGCCATTAAAAAGAATTCATTTGAATCAGTCCTAATGAGATGGATGAAACTGAAGCCCCTTGTACAGAGTGAAGTAAGCCAGAAAGATAAAGAACATTACAGCATACTAACACATATATATGGAATTTAGAAAGATGGTAATGATAACCCTATATGCAAAACAGAAAAAGAGACACAGAAATACAGAACAGACTTTTGAACTCTGTGGGAGAAGGTGAGGGTGGGATGTTTTGAAAGAACAGCATGTATATTATCTATGGTGAAACAGATCACCAGCCCAGGTTGGATGCATGAGACAAGTGCTTGGGCCTGGTGCACTGGGAAGACCCAGAGGAATCAGGTGGAGAGGGAGGTGGGAGGGGGTATCGGGATGGGGAATACGTGTAAATCTATGGCTGATTCATATCAATGTATGACAAAACCCACTGAAATGTTGTGAAGTAATTAGCCTCCAACTAATTAAAAAAAAAAAAAAGTTAGAAAGAATAAATCTTAGTGAGGAAGGCACGTCAAAAATCAAGGTAGGAGAAAAGCAAGGCTTCTTGAACAGAACTGTTACCCAAGCTGTGAATGTGAAATTAAGGTTTTGAAGTTTAAAAAAAAAAAAAAAAAAGTAGTCAGACCCATGAATGAATAGCAGTTACTAATTGTGTGAACACTGGCAAATTACTTAAGCTCTCTGTGCCTTTATTTCTTTATCTTAAAATAGTGATAATACTAGATTTATTGTAACACTTCAAGGATTAAGTTATGTGATAAGTACATGAAGTTTTTAAAATAGAGATCAAAGATGATAAAGTGGAATTTTAAATTAAAAGGATAGTATTGAAAGGCAATCAATATATTAAGAATAACATGTTCAAAACTAGATGTTCAGAAATAATAAAAATTTAAAGGATAGAGTGAGAAATCATACTATATATTTATATGTGTGTATGTTGGTAATACAAATGCAGCCTGCAGCCCTACCCTAGAGCCTCCAGGTGACCCACCAACTGGAGAATAATCATACAAAGAAGTTCTCACACTGCTGCCAAGGTTCTGGCCCCACATTAGACTTCCCAGCCTGGGGGTCTGGCAAAGGGACTGGAATCCCCAAGGAATCTGACTTTGAAAGTCAGTGGGATTTGATGACAGAACTTCCACAGTACCAGGGGAAAGAGGCACTCGGGGGGCCAAACAAAACCTTGGGTGTGCTGGGAGCCAGGGAGAGGAGCATTACTTCACAGCAGATGAGCTGGATCTGCCTGTGTGGAGGCGCGGGTCAAGGGTGGCCTGCCATGTGGTCAAGGGCACTGGCAGCCACAGTCGTGGGAGGCAGGGGCATGTTGCCATAGATCCTCTCGGAGGAGGTCGCCGCCAGCCCCACCAGACAGCCTGCAGCTCTACCACAGAGACTGCGGGCTCCAGGACTCGGCTGCCCCAGGCCAGACAGCTAACAGGGAGGGAGCACAATCTGACCCATGAGCAGAAAGTTGGATTAAGATTTATTGAGCATTGTCCTGCCCACCACAGCAAGTCCCAGTTTTTCCCACAGCCAGGGCCTCCCATCAGGAAGCTTGCACAAGCCTCTTATCCTCATCCATCAGAGGGAAGACAGAAGAAGTCAGAACTACAATCCCATGCTCTCCAGAATGGATACCACAATCACAGAAAACTAACCAAAATGATCACATGGGTCACAGCCTTGTGCAAATTCAATGAAGCTATGAGTCATGCCGTTTGGGACCACCCAAGATGGACGGGTCATAGTGGAGAGTTCTGACAAAACATGGCTCACTAGAGAAGGAAATGCAAACCAGTTCAATATTCTTGCCTTGAGAACCCCATGAACAGTGTGAAAAGGCAAAAAGATGGAAGATGAGTCCCCAGATCAGAAGGTATCCAATATGCTACTGGGGGAGAGCACAGCAAAACCTCTAGAAAGAATGAGGAGGCTGAGCCAAAGCAGAAAGAACACCCAGTTGTGAATGTGTCTGGTGGTGAAAGTAAAGTCTGATGCTATAAAGAACAACATTGCATAGGAACCTGACATTTAGCTCCATGAATCTAGGTCAATTGGATGTGGTCAAGCAGGAGATGGCAAGAGTGAACATCGAAATCTTAGGAATCAGTGAATTAAGATGGACCAGAATGGGTGAATTTAATTCAGGTGACCAGTATATCTACTACTGTGGGCAAGAATCCCTCAGAAGAAATGGAGTAACCCTCACAGTCAACAAAAGAGTCAGAAATACAGTACTTGGGTGCAATCTCAAAAATGACAGAATGATCTTGATTCATTTCCAAAGTAAACCATTCAGCATCACAGTAATCCAAGTCTATGCCCCAATCACTAATGCTGAAGAAGCTGAAATTGAATGGTTCAATGAAGACCTACAAGACTTCCTAGAACTAACACCAAAAAAAGAGGTATCATTTTCATAGGTGACTGGATTGCAAAAGTAGGCAGTCAAGAGATACCTAGAGTAACAGGTAAGTTTGGCCTTGGAATACAAAATGAAGCAGGGCAAAAGCTAACAGTTTTACCAAGAAAATACTCTGGTCATAGCAAACACCCTCTTCCAGCAACACAAGACACAAATCCACACATGGACATCAGACGGTCCACCAGATGGTGACCACCAGATGGTCAACACTGTAACCAGATTGATTATATTCTTTGCAGCTGAAGATAGAAAAGCTCCATACAGTCAGCAAAAACAGGACCTGGAGCTGACTATGGCTCAGGTCATAAGCTTCCTATTGCAAAATCCAGGCATTAACTGAAGAAAGTAGAGGAAACCACTAGGACATTCTGTTATGACCTAAACCAAATCACTTACGATTATACAGTGGAAGTGACATACATATTCAAGGGACTAGATCTGATAGAGTGAAGAACTATGGATGGAGGTTTGTGACACTGTGCAGGAGGTGGTGATCAAAACCATCCAAAGAAAAAGAAATGCAAGAAGGTAAAATGGTTGTCTGAGGAGGCCTTACAAATAGCTGAGAAAAGCAGGGAAGGGAAAGGCAAAGGAGAAAGGGAAAGATACACCTGACTGGATGAAGAATTCTGAAGAATAACAAGGAGAGACAAGAAAGTCTTCTTAAACAAACAATGCAAAGAAGTAGAGGAAAACAATAGAATGAAAAAGACTAGAAATATCATCAAGAAAATTGGAGACAAAACATTTCATGCAAATATGGACACAATAAAGGACAGGAAAGGCAAGGACCTAACAGAAGCAGAAGGTATTAAGAAGTGGCAAGAATACACAGAAGAGCTATACAAAAAAGGTCTTAATGACCCAGATAACCATGATGGTGTGGAGCCTCATCTAGAGCCAGACATCCTGGAAGGTGAAGTCAGGTGACCTTAGGAAGCATCACTACAAACAAAGCTAGTGGAGGTGATGGAATTCCAGTTGAGCTATTTCAAATCACAAAAGATGATGCTGTTAAAGTGCTGCAGTCAGTATGCCAGCAAATTTGGAAAACTCAGCAGTGGCTACAGGACTGGAAAAGGTCAGTTTTCATTCCAATTCCAAAGAAGGGCAATGCCAAAGAATGTTCAAACTATCACACAATTGTGCTCATTTCACACGCTAGCAAGGTAATACTCAAAGTCTTTTAAGCTAATCTTCAACAGTTAGTGAACCAAGAGCTTCCAGATGTACAAGCTGGATTTAGAAAGGGCAGAGGAACCAGAAATCAAATTGCTAACACAGAGAAAGCAAGAGAAACCAGAAAAACATCTACTTCTGCTTCACTGACTACACAACTTTTGACTGTGTGGATCATAACAAACTGTGGCAAATTCTTAAAGAGATGGGAGTATTAGACCACCTTACCTGCCTCCTGAGAATCCTGTAGCAGGTCAAGAAGCAACAGTTAGAACTGGACATGGACCAACCGACTGGTTCCAAATCCGGAAAGGAGTACTTCAAGGTTGTATATTGTCACCCTGCTTATTTAACTTATATGCAGAGTACATCATGTGAAATGCCAGGCTAGATGAAGCAAAAGCTGGAGTCAAGATTGCCGGGAGAAATATCAATACCCTCAGATATGCAGGCTATTGATATTGATATTCACTTTCACTCTTAGGGCAGAAAGTGAAGGGGAACCAAAGAGCATCTTGATCAAAGTGAAAGAGGCATCATGGCATCTTGTCCCATCACTTCATGGCACTAGATGGGGAAACAATGCAAACAGAGAGAAACTTTATTTTGGGGGCTCCAAAATCACCACAGATGGTGACTGAAAGCATGAAATTAAAAGACACTTGTTCCTTGGAAGAAAGACCAACCTAGACAGCATATTAAAAAGCAGAGACATTACCTTGCCAACAAAGGTCCATCTAGTCAAAGCTATGGTTTTTCTAGTAGTCATGTATGGATGTGAGAGTTGGCCTATAAAGAAAGCTGAGTGCCAAAAAATTGAGGCTTTGGACTGTGGTGTTGGAGAGGACTCTTGAGAGTCCCTTGGATTGCAAGGAGATACTACCAGTCAATCCTAAAGGAAATCAGTCCTTAATATTCATCAGAAGGACTGATGTTGAAGCTGAAACTCCAATATTTTGGCCACCTGATGTAAAGATCTGACTCTTTGGAAAAGACCCTGATGCTGGGAAAAATTGAAGGTGCAAGGAGAAGGGGACAACAGAAGATTAGATAGTTGGATAGCATCACCAACTCAATGGAATGAGTTTGAGTAAGCTCCAAGAGTTGATTATGGACAGGGATGCCTGGAGTGCTGTAGTCCATGGGGTCACAAAGAGTTGGATGAGACTGAGTGACTGCACTGAACTGAACTGAGCTATCCTTATGGCAGAAAGCAAAGAGGAACTAAAGAGCCTCTTGATGAAAGTGAAAGAGCAGAGTGAAAGAGTTGGCTTAAAACTCAACATTCCAAAAAGTAATATCATGGCATCTAGTCCCATCACTTCATGTGAAATTGATCAGGAAAAAATGGGAACAGTGGCAGATTCTATTTTCTCTGGCTACAAAATTACTGCAGATGGTGACTGCACCATAATTAAGAAACGCTTGCTCCTTTGAAGGAAAGCTATGAAAAACCTAGACAGTGTATTAAAAATCAGAGGCATCATTTTGCCAACAAAGGTCCATCTAGTCAGTTATGGTTTTTCCAGTAGTCATACACAGATTTGAGAGTTGGACCATAAAGAAGGCTGAGCAGTGAAGAATTGATGCTTTCCAATTGTGGTGCTGGAGAAGACTCTTGAAGAGTCCCTTGGACAGCAAGGAGATCAAACCAGTCAATCTTAAAGGAAATCAACCCTGAATATTCATTGAAAGTACTGATTCTGAAGCTCCAATACTTTGGCCACCTGATGCAAAGAGCTGTCTCACTGGGGAAAATACTGATGCTGAGAAAGATTAAGGGCAGAAGGCAAAGGGGCAACAAAGGATGAGATGGTTTGATGGCATCATAGACTCAGTGTACATGAGTTTGAGCAATCTCTGGGAGATAGTGAAGGATAAGTAGCTGGGTATGCTGAAGACCATAGGGTTGTTAGAGAGTCATACATGACTTAGTGACTGAACAACAACAGCAAGAACAAAATAGATAATAATTTAAAGATCAAAAGAAAAAAATTAAGAAGGCAGTATACATTTCAAGACTTCATCAAATTTTACTACAAACAAACATGACCATTTGAACAGCATTTATCAAAAAAGCCCTTTGGTGTGTAGGGAAACTGAGATGTCAGCCAACAGATAGCAGCTTCCAGTTATAAGATGAATAAGTTCTGGGGAAATGATTTATGCATGGTGAGTATTGTTAATACTCAATCATAGTCTTGAAAGTAATTAGAATAAATCACAAATGTTCTCATCATACATACAAAAAAATTGCAAGTATGTGGTAATAGCTTTGTTAATCTTATGGTAGTTAGATTTTTAAAAAATATATGTGTGTATCAAATCACCAAGTTGTACACATTAAATTTACAGAATGTTATATGTCAACTTTATCTCAATAATGGCTGGAGAAAAAAAAAAAAACCCATAGATCTCCAATTCAGTAGGCTTCCCAGTACTCCAGGATCTCTGGCCAGATGTCTCCCAGAAGAGCTAAGGGTGGAGAGCAAACCCCTTGGCCTCTTGCTTTATGTCTCACATGCTTGGTTTCTTTTCGGTTTAAATAATGCAGGCCGAGGATTAAGTCCAACATCTGCCATGTGGCATTTATTTTCCACCAGAGCAATGCCACACCCTCTACCAACTAACAACCTGCAATCCCTTTAAAAAGGCACCATTCATGTCATGTCAAACACAATAGTGGGCTCGCTGCTGAGTCTCATTATTTTTCTGATTTGATCTTCCTTGCCTTTTTTCCTATGTTTTTCCTATGTCAAATCATTTTGCCAGAGTTGGAGCATTTAGTACTCCATAGGTTGGAGTCTACCATTTCTAAAACCTTGGAAACACATTTAAGAGAAACTTCATATCCAACTTCAATTTAAAATGTTGAGTGTTTATAAACTTCAGAATTTTTTTTTAACTTCAGAGACTACTAACCCTTGCACTTGTATCCACTTATATTTTAATCTAAGTATGGGGGATAATAATGGATTAGACACTACTCAAACTTTGATCTGAATTTAACAAGGATGCAAGGTTGGACATAAGGTAAGTCATAGTGTAAACACACACACACAGACACAGAGGAACACAAAAACACATCGTACTGAATTTCCCAGCACCAAGGATAATCTTTTTTTTTTAAATTTTGATTTCAGTTTGTCTTCTAATATTCCAGATTTGCAGATACTTGAAACTCTACTATGAAAGGGGTCAAGCTTTCAATGAAGCAAAGATTAGCCTGTTTTGTTTTGTTTTTTTCCAAAATGAAAGTGTCCCTAGTTCTTCAAGAAAAATAGCATGTGTTGACTGTGGAAAGATAGAGTGTCGAGTCTCTTGTCAAGGACAGATTGATGAGATATGAACCAGAAGACAGAGAAACATTAGCTAAACCGTAAACCTCCTGAGACAAAAGAATTGAATAAAACTCAAGTAGGCTTTGAAGTTTATACATTATTTAAGGGTTTGGGTTTTTTTGCACAAACTTGCCTCCCTTTATATGTTATTCAAAATACCTATATATTTTCCCAAAGAGATAAGAAAAATGCATACATGATGACTTTTTGAAAGTATTGGTTTCTAAGTCTCACTGATATAGACAAGGTACCTCTATGAAATTTTGTGTTTTACAACTCCTGGCCACAGGCTGGGACTGGAAGTACTGGGAATGGACAGAGGTCCCTAAAATTCTTTTCAAATGTGAATCACCCTCAGAAGTTAAAAGAATCTAACTCCAGAAACTTTCTCCAATGGAGCATTTCCCACACATGTTACTTAAAATGTCTATTGTCATTGGATGTTTGTGGAAAAATTGGTCAAATTTAAACAGGTTTCTTGTAAATTTTTCCCCCCAGAAACTTCATTAAGCTAATGTTCATGTGATACAGAGAAAGGTATATAAATGTAAAATGAGGATTTTCTGAGACTGATCTCCCATAAAAAAATGTTTCCTGAACCAACTGTCTCTCAGAACACTGACTACAACAAGCATCACACTTCAGTTGGGCCAGGGAAGGGTCAATCTGTGTGAAGAAAAGGCATGATTACAGAGAAGGAGAGGATAAAAACTTCCCGAAAGGAAGGTAGGCTGGAAGAGAAAAAAATTTTTACAGGGAGCTCTAGGAAATCAGGTCCATTTCTCTATTAGAATTATTAAGCTTTCCGTGTGAAGTAAACATCTGTTTACTCAGAGAATATTCTTGTCACAGTTGGCCGTATCCCTCCGGTCATAGCTTGTAGCAGGATGCTATTTTGATGTGCTGACGGATGACACTTCTCGTGCCTGCCTCATCCTTTTTTGACTCTGTGGGCCTTCCTCATTCAAATTGGAGCAAAAAATCTTCATCATCTCTGAGGACTGTTATGCCATAATTAGTAGCAAAAAAGATGAACAAACTTGATTTTCTAGTTTTAAGAAAATATTTGGAAGGATTCTGACCAAGTGTTTCTGACACCGGACCATTTAGCGAATCAGAGATAAAGTAAGAGATTTAAAAGCTGGAGAGGTTTTCAAAAGGACTCAGTATTCCAAGAACATCTCACACTTTAGGTATGTGAGAGCACAAAGGCTCTGGGTGCCTTCCCTTTCCTGGAATGGATTTAGAAAACCTGCAAGTTCCCTAAAGTCTCCCCAGTCTCGGAGGCTGCAAGGGCAGTTGTGTGAAATGGCTGCCGAAGTGTTCAGGATGAAGTCCCTGAGGCAATCTCACCACGTTTTCTGGAGCCAAGAGTGATGGATGGAGACATGGCTGAGTCAGAGAAAGCCTGCAGTGAGGGGGAGAAGGAAGCACCTGCCTTCCTCAAAGCGGAGGGCGGGTAGACCCGAGTTCCGCTATGGCATGTGGCTGGATGACCAGGCTGGCGTCCCCCAGGGAGTGTCCTCGCCCCTCCCACACTCTTGGGATTAGTGCTATTTTGCCTATTTGCAGGAGACCAAGCAATACCGAGACTGTGTGTTCTGGGAAGCTCACAAAGCTAATCAGTTGCGCAACTGGAACTTGAACCTGAGTCTTCTAAACTCAGCTATGAGGGTCCTTTCACGGCTTCACAGTTGCCAGAGGGGAAAAAAAATGATGCACTGAATTTAAAAGCTGATTTGCTTGCAATCTCATCCAGAAATTTAGCAACTGGAAATTAAAGGCTGGATTATTGAAGATGAAGGTTTGGAGAGAGAAGTCGCAGTGTTGTCCACGGGAGCAGAAGAGGGTGGTGAAGCAGATGTGATGATGAGGACAGAACTTATGGGAAAGGCCGCAGGGAGGCAGCTATGGGGAAAGAGCCAAACTAGGCAAAGAGGCAAGAGAACAGATGTAGATAATCATCTTGATTATCAGGAAAGGAATTTTCAAGATGACTGTCTCCTCCTCTCAGCTATAAAGCTAATTAAAAGTAAATCACAACAGTTCTGAGGCCTAGTGTCCACTGAGCATTACATTTTAAACAGTTAATCCACAAGAAAACAAATCACATTCTCACAAAGAGTTTCTTTACTCTTTATATTCAATTCCTGCAAGCCTGGATATTAGACTTCCCTAATAATCCACAGATGATTTAAAGTAGTAAATCAGGAAGATACTAAGTGTTCTAGAATTAAAGTAAAACATAGGAATAAGTAATGTATGAAACCATGTCTACAGTGAAGAATGCAGAAAACTATCTGGAGGAGATAAACACCAGAAAAAAATTTTAAAAAAAGAAGCAGTGTTTAATAAGGGTACATAAACAGCCTCAGATATTCCCATAGTTCTGAATCCATTACCTAGAGAACAAACTTTAAAGATATGAGATATTTCTAGTGTTGTTTCAGAATCTGCATTTTAAAAAGTCTGATTAACTCTGGCAAAGAAGTCAGGAAAGTATGCAGTTGTTTTTAAAATAAATATTCATCAAAAGTATTCTTAAAGGAATATGTTAAAGTAATGAGAAATTTTATTTATGTGGAGCAGTTTGATGCCAAAGTAACTCTTAATTTGCCCAGCACTTCAGGCAATAAGGATTCTTTTTGAGGTGATAATAATGCAAAATTAACATGTCTGCTAATATATCGGCACAGATTAGTGTCTCAGAGCTTGGCCTCTGGAGTCAGATTGTTGGGCTGGAATCTTATATCTGATGCTCACTGATATGTGACTTGTATAAGTTTACTAACGCCTCTCTGCTTCAGTTTCCTCATCCTAAAACAGAATAATAAATATAATATTTTGTGGAGATTCATTTGAAGCACTTAGTGCCCCAGACACAGCAAATCAACATCCTGTACATACCTTTGGTATCATTTAACATACCATGCGGTTTTATTAATTATAGTTTTCTTGAGGTTATCAGGAAATGTAAAGAGGAGAATTATCTTGATTACATTTAATGAAAATATCCAGAAACCATTTCCATTTATTGTGGTTTGTTTCATAGATTATTTTGCCTTATGTTTTAAGTAAAACATATACTTAATTAAAAGTATAACTACTTTTACTTAACCTTAAGAAAAATAATCCTCAATATTATAACTACTGAAGGAAAAATGAAAGACTATTCTAAATACTGCATATAGTGATTTCTGACAAATCTCTCTTAAACCTCCCTTTTTACTCTGAATTGGTCCCCTAAGAAATCCAAATGAACATAGAAGTTTAAACATTTTTACACATTTCCCTCGTTACCACGTGAGCTCCTGGACACAGGTGCTGAACGTTACCGCAAACATTTGAGCTGCACTACCCCAGACCCGAACAGCCCTGTCGGGGACTGCGGTGGAGACAGATGGAAAGCACAGCTAACGCAGGCACGTGTGAGTGAGTGCACGCCCGTCTGGACGACTGCCAGGCTTTCGGAAAACCAACCCAACAGTCATGTTTAACATCATACATCTTTCCTTCGGGAGGCAATACACCAATCTGCAAAGACTCTTATATTCCTTTTCAGGTTTTGGAATTTAAATGACTTTAGTTTTCTGACTCAGACGAGGACTGCTTTGCTATGGAACTGGACCTGGAAGTCTTTTTTTTTGTTTCCTGCTGGTGCTCCTTCCTGAAAATTCATGCCTGTTCTATAGATAGATAGAGATAGCTATCAACACAAACACATTGATTCTTTCAGATTTTTGCTAGCCTTACCTTTTAATTTCTTTCTAGCTTAAATACAGTTCTTGAAAATATCCCCTTCATAGTTTCAAAATGCAAACGGTCCTATAGATAACCAGATGAAACAGTACCAATTAATAGTTTAGTCCTGAAGATATCTTCTGAAATTTAGTGTACAGTTCTTCTTTTAACATTTCTAAAATAAAGCATCATAGATTTCCCCCCTCAGTTTCAATTATGATTGCTTTTATGATGTAAAAACTTTTAAGTGAAATGATAACTAATGATCTTCTACTCTATCTTTTTTATTGCGCTTCTGAGCCAATACATCTTCCAAGTAATCAGATAGCCACTATTTTTTTTTCTTTTTTTTAAATTTATTTTTATTGAAGGATAATTGCTTTACAGAATTTTACCGTTTTCCGTCAAACCTCAACATGCAGCCATAGGTATACATACATCCCCTCCCTCTTGAACCTCCCTCCCGGTCTCCCTCCCCATCCCACCCCTCTAGGTTGATGCAGAGCCCCTGTTTGAGTTTCCTGAGACACACAGCAAATTCCCATTGGCTCTCTATTTTACATATGGTGATGTAAGTTTCCATGTTACTCTTTCCATTCATCTCACCCTCTCCTCCCCTCTCCCCATGTGCATAAGTCTATTCTCTATGTCAGTTTCTCCATTGCTGCCCTGTAAATAAATTCTTCAGTACCATTTTTATAGATTCCTCCTAGATATCCACTATTTTTAAGGGCATTCCTGAAGCAGACACCTTAGTTACACAGGCTAGTGATTCCTGGGACTGTCACTTCTCTTGAGGCAGTGTAGCTTTGCGAACAAGAGCATGGGCTTCAGAATAACACTAACCTGCTTCTGAATTCCAGTTTTGCTGCATATTAACTCAGCAGTCCTTGGAGGGATATATCACCCTTGTGAATTTCAATTAGATTAAAAATTTTATAAAATTAAGGATAATCATGCCTTTTAAAAATATATGTTACATAAGGTAAATGAGATTCACCATTCAAATATCTGTTGAGTACATATTTATGTGTTGTTAAGCCCTTTTTCAGGGAATAAGGCTTATATCCCTGGTGAAGGGGATGGGAAGAGATAACCATATTTACAAATAAAAATAAGAAAATATCTGTTAGTGACAAATGTTATGAAGAAATAAAACTGCTTAATGTGATAGTAACTGGGCTACTTTAATGGGCTGGTTAGGAAAACCTCCTGAGGAGAGGCTATCTGAATTGAGATCAAGAAGCAACAGGGGCAGGTCATAAGAAGAAATTTCTAGAGAGAAATGTTCTGGGTGGGAAGAACAGTAAATGAAAAGATATTCAGGTGGGAACAAGCTCTGTATTGTCAAGGAGCACAAAGATTACAGGCATTTAACCATCAAGAGAGGGTGGTGGGTATAGCGGGCACAGAGACTGGAGGGAAAAGTTAAGAACTGATGCTGAGTCAGCCAAGCTGGATCTCAAATTCCATCTCAACCACTTGCCAGGCCTGAGATTACAAGCAAAGTATTTACACTATATGGCCTTTGATTTCCTCACCTGTAATCTTACGTATTATTGTGCCATTATTACAATTTTTCTTAAAGTAGAGTACATAAAAATTCCCAATAAAAGGCAGCATCCATTATCATCATTATCATTATTATTTTATTACCTTTCCTAAGGTGATCCAGTGAATTTCACCCAAAAGCATCCATGCATAATCCAAGTACATTTCTATGTGAAGAAACTATTTCAGTATGTAGCTGGGTAGTACTATTGTTCAAATCCATTTAGGATGAAAGGTTTTCTAAAAAATCCTTTTGCCACTCTTTTCAAGTTCTAAGAGCTTTGTGCCTTAAAGCATTATGTTTTACCACACAAGCATGTAGCAAGGTTAGATGCTGACTGGTGAAGAGCAAAGTGATTTATTAAGTAACTTTCATTTTTCAATGTTCTCTTCCCCCAATAAGTGAGAAAATGTCATTGGGAATGTCAGCTGGGAATAAACCAAAATATTTCAGTTGCTTGTGGGTTCCCTTACTTATTGTCTATATCCTGTATTTTGACGTTTGATCAAAAGTCACATAAATCTTGGTTTGCTTCCTCTAAACCAAGTTTATTTCTTCTGTATCCTGAATTTGATCCTTCTCTCCCATACTGTATTTCTTTATCACTTCTGTCACTGCTGGCTCTTTTAGTGATCTACATTCCTCCACAGCTGTATTTCAACTGGAATCATTCTCACTTTCAAACATCTTCTGAACCCCCTCAGTAGTCTCAGCATTTGGTCTCCTGTTATATATACACAAAGAAGAAATTTTATTGAAAGCTAATGGTGGCTATGTTTTTGAAAGGTTATAAGTTATCATTACTATTAGAGTGAACCATCAAAAATGTATGGGATGAAGCAACAGAGCTGATGTTCAAATCACAACTGTTTTAAAAAGTCAAATATATGGATATTTCTAAATATATGGAACAATATCAGTTAGATAAAGCATATGATGCTACATTTAACTTCCTGTTTTTTATTCTGACATTTTATAATAAACATTGTTTAATTACACTTTATGATTTGTTAAACAAATGCACTATGTGTAACAGAAGGAAACACTAGGTAAACTTAAACTTTTCAAATTTATGTGTTATTTTTTGTTTGTTTTATAGATACCTTTTAAAAGAATATAACCAAAATATATCTGAATTATAGAAACATGTGTGTACAATGAAGAAAACAGAAAGAAGAAAATGCAATGCAAATTATTCCTGAACTCAGGTATACTCCCAAACATATATTATCAGGAGGTGGCCAAGCTTATGAAGGCTGACGGAAGTGTGAAGGGAGAATGAATGTAGTGATTACTGATTCTAAATGTATTAGTTTTCTGGTGCTGCCAACAAAACACACACACACACACACGAACTGAAGGGCTTAGGCAACAGAAGTTTTCTCATAATTCTGGAGGCTAGACATCCGGGGTCAAGGTGACGCAGGTTGAGCTCTCCCTGAGGCCTCTCTCCTTACCTTCCAGACAGCCGCCTTCTCCCTGTCCTCACAAGGTCCTTCCTCTATGTAAGCACATCCCTGGCATCTCTGTATGTCCAAATGCCTCTTCTTACAAGGCCACCAGAGTAGATCAGGGCTCACTCTTCATTATAACTTAATCATCTATTTAAAGGCCCTGACTAAATACAGTCACCTTCTGAGGTAGTAGGGGCTAAAACTTTGACGCGGGATTTCAGGCGGGAGGGGACATAATTCAGCCCATAAAGTGGTCCACTGTTAAGCCCCAGAGAGTCTCTTTTTCTTTGTGCCTAGAGCAATCAGGGCCTTGAGGAAAGGCTACTAGAAAAACAATAGTGAAAGTGAAAGTCACTCAGTCCTGTCCGACTCTTTGCGACCCCATAGACTGTACAGTCCCTGGAATTCTCCAGGCCAGAACACTGGCGTGGGTAGCCTTTCCCTTCTCCAGGTGGTCTTCCCAACCCAGGTATAGAACCCACGTCTCCCGCATTGCAGGCAGATTCTTTACCAGCTGAGCCACAAGCAAAGCCTACTAGAAAAACAGACAAACACAAGACTCTGAGGATGACATCGCAATGCCCACGGTTTATTGATGATGACAACCAGGAATGTCATTCAGACCAGAAATTCTATTAGCCTGACAGGTGTGGTGCCTGTACTCCACCCAACCTGGGATTTAGAAGGCTGCCTGGTCTGCTAAGGGTTTGCCAACACCACCAAGCAATTAACTCAGTTCTGACACTATCTACACAGAGACTGCATCGGATCTCACAGGTAAGGGCTCAGTCTCATAAAACTGTACTCACTTCAGATGTCAATCAAAAGTCTAGCTTGTTACCTGAGCTTCTGAACCTATACTGAAGGTTCCCACAACTCTCTCCTCAGGTCCAATTAGTTTGCTAGAGTGGCTCACAGGACTCAGGGAAATATTTACTTAAATGTTCACCAGTTTACATTGAAGGATATTGTAAAGGACACGGGTGAGAGCCAGATGAAAAGGTAGAAAGGGAGAGGCCAAAGTCCTCAAGTGCAGGGGCTTCTGTCCCCGTGGAACCGGGGTGTGCTACCCCCAGGCATGTGGGTGTACTCACTGTGTGGGGAGCAACGCAAATCTGCCCTTTGATGTTCTCATGGACGCTCCATTAACATACACACGGTCGTTTAAAGCTTTTGCCATTGGTGACTGAACTAAAATTTCTAGCACCTCTCCCCTCCTCAGAGGTGACACAAGTTCTGACTGAAATTGGACATACAAATTTCCGACGGAGGTGACACTGAAATTCAGACCATCTAGAAGTGGCAGGTCCCTTGACAACCCCATCCTCTGGCTTTCTGAAAGTCTCATTAGCATAAACTCGTGTGTGGGCTAATAAAGCTACTAGCTATGGATAGCAAATGCCAATTTTATCACTCTTATCATTTAGGAAACTCCCAGGATTTCAGGAGTTTTGTACCAGAAATAGGATGAAAATCAAACAATACCATATACTATACTGTAAATATAGTATATAAATACTATAAATCCCAAATCCATCTGGTTACTTTGGATTCAGAAATGTGCTTAGCTGAACTAGCCAATCCCACCTTTTGGTTCACATGTTTTCCTTTATATTTGCTAATAGTAATATATGTATGTATGTAGGTAGGTATGTATGTATGCATGCATGTGTGTGTGTGTGTGTGTGTGTGTGTGTATGTATATACTAAGTCACTTTAGGCATGTTCAACTCTTTATGACCCTATGGACTGTAGCCCACTAGTCTCTTCTGTCCATGAGATTCTCCAGGCAAGAATACTGGAGTGGGTTGCCATGCCCTCCTCCAGGGGATCTTCCTGATCCAGGAATTGAACCCACGTCTCTTAAGTCTCCTGTGTTGGCAGGTGGGGTCTTTACCACTAGCGCCATCTGGGAAGCCCATGTATATATATAAAAATATACAAAATTATGAAGTCTTACTGCCATTAGTCACCTTGTCTCCTAGGCTGACCTTACAAACTGACTCTCCAACACAATAGACTGTGCTCTTTACTGTTTTTGTTGGTTATTGAGAGTTACCACGTGGCCCAAAGAAGAGGATTTATTATATGAAGACCACTAGTTAAGAGTTTGGGCTCTTCTTCATTCATGGAAATAAATTACAAACATTTCCTAACACATTAAAGCAAAAATGCTTATGTATCCCATGGTCATAGAAAAGTTATTTTCACTTTTACAAATGTCCTTTAGTTGAACATCCATATTGTTTGCATTTTTAACACAATATAGAATAATTACTGGATGACCAATATTCCATTATTTGTTTAGAGTTAGATGTTGAATTTAGTCAATTTTTCTTCATGGTAAATAACATAGTGAAGAGCATTCTTTTCATATAAGTTTATGTAATCTTTAATCATTGATTAAATTGTTAGTAAAACTCACTCTTCAGAATTGACTCTATTAAAGGGAGTGACACATTTTTAAGGCTGTTGATACTCACTATAAAAACCACGCTATATAAGGTGGTACTGATTTATACTTGCATTAACGTGTTGGAAAGTGTTGGAATGCTGCTTCTCCAGAATTACTATTTATGAGTAATTTGGTGAAATGCATTATTTTTAAAAATATTTTCCATTTAGGTATGTAAAAGATCAGCATCTCATTATTTTAATATACATTTATAGTAATTAATTAGGTAACTTGGTTTTACATATTTTTAACGTAATTCTTCTTGAATTGCCCATTCATGCCTTCTGCTCATTTTACTATTGAATTATTTACCTTTTCATTGATTTACATGAACTCTTTGTATATTGGGTATATTAATTTATCCTAAGTTTGGTGGATGAAACTGGAGCCTATTATACAGAGTGAAGTAAGCCAGAAACAAAAACACCAATACAGTATTACTAACGCATATATATGGAATTCAGAAGGACAGTAATGATAACCCTGTATGTGAGACAGCAAGAGAGACACAGATGTTTAGAACAGTCTTTTGGACTCTGTGGAAGAGGGCGAGGGCGGGATGATATGGGAGAATGGCACTGAAACATGTAAAATATCATATGTGAAACGAATTGCCAGTCCAGGTTCAATGCCTGTTACAGGGTGCTCGGGGCTGGTGCGCTGGGATGACCCTGAGGGATGGGATGGGGAGGGAGGTGGGAGGGGGGTTCAGGATGGGGAACACATGTACACCCATGGCGGATTCATGACAATATATGGCAAAACAAATATAATATTGTAAAGTAAAAAATAAATAAATAAAACTGAAAAAATAATTTATCAATTTTTTGCACCTGATATTTTGATCAGTTGAAATTATTTTTGTTTCTTCCAAAATTAATGTTTTCCCTTTAAAAAAATTCAGGTTTTTCTCTTCTTCCCTAAAGTCAGATTAATCTTTACATATGATATACACTGTCTTTTCAGACACAATTACCTGTATTTTTCCAATTAATTGTATATGTTGCACAATCTTTATCATTTCTCCAAATTAAATACCAGCAAATACAGCAATTTGATAGTCATTTGTTATCAGAGGTTGTGTGTTATGATTTAAGAACAGCTAAACTATATGACCTTGGGGAAAAGCACATATCCTTAGAGAAATTTATTTCCTACAAAATGAGGATATTAATATTTACTTCACAGGGCTAATGTGAGGATAAAACAATATTACATATGTGAAAACACTTCAGAGACAGTCAATAAATGATAATGACTTCCAGTTTTACAGATGTGTTTTTGCTGAATATCAACATTGCTTTCCTTTCATTAGTGAATTTACTACTTAGTTTCCTTTTATCTTCAGCATAATGCAGCTCACTCTCTGAAATATTTTGAAAATTTTACATACTACCATTATGATAAATAATATTACCAGAAGTAAACCTACACATTATAACATAGGAAATCTTATCAGCTACCAAAACAAATATTCTATGTCTAGCAAATCATATTTTTATTAGAACAGACTGCTTTAATTGGTGACATTTTTCAGTTAATCGTAGTATAATACAATTCAGAAGAGTTTAAATAATAAAAGGAATTTATTAGTTTTTGCAGTTAGGATGTCTAAGGATGTGGACCCCAGGGGCTCAATGATTTAGTCAGTTAAAAACTACCTTACTCTCCTCTCCACATTCCTCCCTAGCCCCTCCCATCTTTACTTGTTTTCATCCAGGTTACAGGGAATATGACTCCAGTAACTTTAGGCCACCTTTCTTCATTATTAATTCAGCTAGCACGAACACTATCTCACCAGCTCTAACTCAGAAATGTCCTGGGGAGGAATAGAACTGTTCTCAATCACAGTGTGGCATACACTTAGTCTGGCTTCAATCACTGTGTCCACAGTGATTCAACAGCATGACTGGACCAGCCGGCGGGGGGACACATGATCAATCTCTTGACCAGCAGGAAGGGAACTGTGATTGGGAGTTCTACCAGAATGACAAAAACAAGGGAGAAACAGTTTCCCAAAGAAAATGTTAAAGAGTAAGCTATCACAGAGAACGGGAATGGGAAAACCTGCTTAGTAGGATCAAAACAACCACTGCCCCTAAAGTGTGTGTATTTTACCAAACCACTTTTGTCAGAAGATATCAGAAGTTGTTACAAGGAAGATTTCTTCTATCCAGCAAAATTTATTTAAGTGTAGAGAAACGCTGACTTCATACTATCTTTCATTAATTTAACATGGGGCTTAATCTCTAGGATTATTATTCAAAGTGTTCTTATAAACACATTTGATGATCATCCACAAAGGCATAAGAAAGGGCAATTATCTTATTTGAAATATATTTGGCACAAAGATTAACATCAGGAGCATACACCTTAACTCTCTCAAGTCAAGTTTACTTTAGCTCCTAGAGGTTTTTTGGTTTGGTTTTTTTTTTAATGTTTATAAGTTTCTTGCAAATCTTCTGAGCAAATGATCCTTTTGTGTGCTATGTTAATGACATAAATGACTGATAATTGCATTCATAATTATCTTTACTTTACCATGGCACTCTGTGTCTCATGAATGCAAAAACATTCAACCATGAAAGGAGACCTTTAGTGGCATATGATAGAATCTAATTTCTTCCCACCCAAAGGGCAATTTAGCAATATTGACCATTTAAAGGGCCAAATCAAACAAGATAATAAGGGATAATTCACTTTTCTCTTTGTGGCTTACCAATTCAGATTTGGACAATATGGACAAGAGAACAATGAAACCATAATTATTATTTGGCTTTCAGAGCTATATAAATGCATAATCTTCTTCAATGCTGCTTCTAAAAAAAGTTCTAACATTGTTATATAATTACATTTTCCCCCTTCTCTTGGCTATTTTGGTCTTGTTAAAATGTTGTTTTTTATCAAATAGCCCATACACAATTAGCTGCAATATTATCAAATAAATGAATCACAGCTGCACTGACAAATACATAAGCAGGAATAGAGAATGATAAATGCAGAAACAATTCCATCTCTAGCTGGAAGAATCCTGACAGCAATATTTATAGAATGCAACAGAGCCAATTTACCCATCAATTAAGTTGACTACATTCAAAAATGCTGACAGAAATTTGAGGATTAACTTAAATATATCCTCAGTTATATTGATCTTATGTGTCTGCCTCTGGAAAACTAAAACACAAGGAAATGTCTAATAGAAATAGGATATGATATTTGGACATGGTTAAGGATGGTCGATCTCTAAAGCAAATTTTGCATTGTATGTGCTTTGTTGATCTTATATTATGCACCCCCACACATATACTTATTTAAAAGCCATACTGTTTTCAGACATTCAGAGAGAGATTCCTAGTATTTTCTGGAAGTTATATACTTAACAGGATTCCATCATAGCTCAGTTGGTAAAGAATCTGCCTGCAATGCAGAAGAACCTGGTTTGATTCCTAGATTGGGAAGATCACCTGGAGAAGGGAAAGGCTACCCATTCTAGTGTTCTGGCCTAGAGAATTCCATGGATTACATAGTCCACGGGGTCTCAGGGAGTCAGACATGACTTAGCAACTTTCACCTCACTATATATTTAAAACCCCCTGATATACCATATATAGCTAAATACAACTTGCTACATATTCAGACTATTTGCAACCCCATGGACTGCAGCATGCTAGGCTTCTCTGTCCATCACCAACTCCCGAGGCTTGCTTAAACTCATGTCCATCAAGTCAGTTATGCCATCCAACCATCTCATCCTCTGCCTCACACCTTCTCCTCACACCTTCAATCTTTGCCAGCATCAGGGTCTTTTCCGAAGAGTCAGATCTTCACATCAGGTGGCCAAAGTATTGGAGTTTCAGCTTTGGCATCAGTCCTTCCAGTGAACACCCAGGACTGATCTCCTTTAGAATGGACTGGTTGGATCTCCTTGCAGTCCAAGGGACTCTCAAGAGTCTTCTCCAACACCACAGTTCAAAAGCATCAATTCTTCAGTGCTCACCTTTCTTTAGGGTCCAACTCTCACATCCATACATGACTACTGGAAAAGTCATAGCCTTGACTAGATGGACCTTTGTTAGCAAAGTAATGTCTCTCTGCTTTTTAATATGCTGTCTAGGTTGGTCATAACTATTCTTCCAAGGAGCAAGTGTCTTTTAACTTCATGGCTGCAATCACCACCTGCAGTGATTTTGGAGCCCCCCAAATTAAATTATGTCACTGCTTCCATCGTTTCCCCATCTATTTGCCATTAAGGGATGGGACCAGATGCCATGATCTTAGTTTTCCGAATGTTGAGCTTTAAGCCAACATTTTCACTCTCCTCTTCCACTTTCATCAAGAAGCTCTTTAGTTCTTCACTTTCTGCCATGACAGTGGTGTCATCTGCATATCTGAGGTTATTGACATTTCTGCTGGCAATCTTGTTTCCAGCTTGTGCTTCATCCAGCGTGGCATTCACATGATGTGCTCTGAATATAAGTTAAATAAGCAAGCTGACAATATACAGCCTTGACGTACTCCTTTCCTGATTTGGAACCAGTCTGTTGTTCCATGTCCAGTTCTAACTCTTGCTTCTTGACCTGTATATAGATTTCTCAAGAGGCAGGTCAAGTGGTCTGGTATTCCCATCTCCGTAAGAATTTTCCACAGTTTGTTGTGATGCACACAGTCAAAGGCTTTGGCATAGTCAATAAAGCAGAAATAGATGTTTTTCTGGAGCTCTCTTGCTTTTTCAATGATCCAAAAGATGTGGGCAATTTGATCTCTGGTTCTTCTGCTTTTTCTAAATGCAGCTTGAACATCTGGAAGTTCACGGTTCATGTACCGTTGAAGCCTGGCTTGGAGAATTTTGAGCATTACTTTGCTAGCGTGTGAGATGAGTGCAATTATGTGGTCGTTTGAATATTCTTTGGCATTGCCTTTCTTAGGGACTCAATGAAAACTGACCTTTTCCAGTCCTGTGGCCACCAATGAGTTTTCCAAACTTGCTGGCATATTGCATGCAGTGCTTTCACAGCATCATCTTTCAGGATTTGAAACAGCTCAACTGGAATTCCATCACTTCCACTAGCTTTGTTTGTAGTGATGCTGTCTAAAGCCCACTTGACTTCACATTCCAGGATGTCTGCCTCTAGGTGAATGATCACACCATCCTGGTTATCTGGGTCATGGAGATCTTTTTTGTATAGTTCTTCTGTGTATTCTTGCCAGCTTTTTAAAATATCTTCTGCTTCTGTTAGGTCCATAACATTTCTATCCTTTATTGTTCCCATCTTTGCAGGAAACGTTCCCTTGGTAGCTCTAATTTTCTTGAAGAGATCTTTAGTCTTTCCCATTCTATTGTTTTCCTCTATTTCTTTGTATTGATCACTGAGGAAGACTTTCTTATCTCTCATTGCTATTTTTTGGAACTCTGGCTTCAAATGGGTATGTCTTTCCTTTTCTCCTTTGCCTTTCTCTTCTCTTCTTTTCTAAACTATTTGTAAGGCCTCCTCAGACAACCATTTTGCCTCTTTGCATTTCTTTTTCTTGGGGATGGTCTTGATCACTGTCTCCTGTACAATGTCACAAACCTCTGTCCACAGTTCTTCAGGCACTCTATCAGATCTGATCCCTTGAATCTATTTGTCACTTCCACCATATAATTGTAAGGGATTTGATTTAGGTCATACCTGAATGGTCTAGTGGTTTTCCCTACTTTCTTCAATTTAAGTCTGAAAATTGCAATAAGGAGTTCATGATCTGAACCACAGTAAAGCTCCCAGTCTTGTTTTTTGACTGTGTAGAGCTTCTCCATCTTTGGCTGCAAAGAATATAATCAATCTGATTTTGGTATTGACCATCTGGTGATGTCCATGTGTAGAGTCTTCTCTTGCTTGTTGGAAGAGGGTGTTTACTATGCCCAGTGCATTCTCTTGGCAGAACTCTGTTAGCCTTTTGAAGGAGGTTCACCATTATATTTTGAAGGAGATTCTGCTATAATTTAATGGAATCTAATCATAAGATTAAAAGACAATAAATTGAAATTGCATGTGAAAGAGGTAAGGCAAGGCAAATCTTTAGTAAAAACAAAAATAACAGATTTTAAATCTACTCTGGGCTTCCCAGGTGGCTCAATAATAAAGAATCTGGCTACCAATGCAGGAGACGTTGGTCCAATCCCTGGGAGGTGAAAATCCCCTGGAGAAGGAAATAGCATCCCACTCCAGCATTCTTGCTTGGGACATCCCATGGACAGAGGAGCCTGTTGCATTACAGTCCATGGGGTCACAAAGAGTCAGACATGACTCAAGGACTACATAACAACTACAAATCTACTCTGGAGGCAATGACAAGCAGAACTGACAGTCTGAAAAGCTGAATCAATAATATGAATAATAAAAAGAATTAAATAAAAATAAATAAAATAAAATAAATAAAAAACATGAATGCTAAATTAATCTATTCACTCTGAACTTGAAAACAAAATGATATCCTCCACTCCCTTCTTAAAAAAAAAAAAAAGAAATGAAAAATATGGAGGATAGAAAATATAGAGGCCCCACAGATAGAATTCCTAAGAGAGACATAAGACCACGTGTGGTAGCTACAAGCAAGTGTTTTTGAGTAAATGCTTAATTGTAGTGTGCACTACATTCAAATCCTGGCTCTGCCTCCTCCAAGGAGGGGTACCTGGAGCAAGTTCCTGAACTTCTGTGCCTCAACTTTCAGATCTATAAAATGTGGATCCTTAAAATACCTGCTTCAAATGTTCCATGTGAGGCCATAACAATTCTTCATACAATAAGCTGGCAATGTAGAGAGCCTTCAGTAAGTGGTAGCAATGATTACAGTTAGCCAAATTACAATGAGCCAGATGTGTGTTCTTCATTTCCTACTCTCTCAATGCCCACCACACTCTGGGGAATAAGTGAAAAGTCAAAGACAGAAGAAATCATTCCTAAACTGAAAAAGACCTGCATCTGCAGAATGAAAAAGTGAGTTATTAACTAGGTAAAAATCAAGAAAAGTCACTAAAAAAAAAATCTATACACACACACACACACATACACACCCATATATATATGAATCACTTTGCTACATACCTCTTACTAACATAATATTGCATATTTCAATAAAAAGAGATTCAAAATTAGATACAATTTTTTTGCTTTTTTCTAGACTAATTAATTTATTTTAATTGGAGGCTAATTACTTTACAATATTGTAGTGGTTTTTGCCATACGTCGACATGGAAAAGCCAGGGGTGTACATCTGTTCCCCATCCTGAGCCCCCCTCTCATCTTCTTCCCCATCCCATCCCTCTGGGTCATCCCAGTGCACTGGCCCTGAGTGCCCTGTTTCATGCATCAAACTTGGACTGGTCATCTATTTCAGATATACACGTTTCAATGCTAGTCTCTCAAGTCATCCCACCCTTGCCTTCTCCCACAGAGTCCAAACGTCTGTTTTTTATATCTGTGTCTCTTTTGCTGTCTCGCATATAGGGTCATTGTTACCATCTTTCTAAATTCCATATATATGCATTAATATACTGTATTGGTGTTTTACTTTCTGACTTACTTTACTTTGTATAATAGGCTCCAGTGTCATCCACCTCATTAGAACTGATTCAAATGCATTCTTTTTAATAGCTGAGTAGTATTCCATTGTGTATATGTACCACAACTTTCTTATCCATTCATCTGCCAATGGTTGCTTCTATGTCCTAGCTATTGAGTGCTGTGATGAACATTGGGGTACATATGTCTCTTTCAATTCTGGTTTCCTCAGTGTGTATGCCCAGCAGTGGGATTGCTGAGTCATATGGCAGTTCTATTTCCAGTTTTTTAAGGAATCTCCACACTGTTCTCCATAGTGGCTGCACTAATTTGCATTCCCACCAACCGTGTAAGTGGGTTCCTTTTTCTTTGCACCCTTTCCAGCATTTATTGCTTGTAGACTTTTGGATAGCAGCCATTCTGACCAGCATGGGAAAGTACCTCATTGTGGTTTTGATTTGCATTTTTCTGATAATGAGTGATGTTGAGCATCTTTTCATGTGTTTGTTAGCCATCTGTATGTCTTCTTTGGAGAAATGCCTGTTTAGTTCTTTGGCCCATTTTTTGATTGGGTCGTTTATTTTTCTGTATTGAGCTGCAGGAGCTGTTTGTATATCATTGAGATTAATTCTTTGTTAGTTGCTTTGTTTGCTATTTTCTCTCCCATTCTGAAGGCTGTCGTTACACCTTGCTTATAATTTCCTTCATTGTGCAAAGCTTTTAATTTGGTCCCATTTGTTTATTTTTGCTTTTAATTCCATTACTCTGGTAAGTGAGTCATAGAGGATCCTGCTGTGATTTACATCAGAGAGTGTTTTGCCTATGTTTTCCTCTAGGAGTTTTAGAATTTGTGATCTTACATTTAGATCTTTAATACATTTTTTAGTTTACTTTTGTGTATGGTGTTAGAAAGTGTCCTAATTTCATTCTTTTACAAGTGGTTGACCAGTTTTCCCAGTACCACTTGTTAAAGAGATTGTCTTTTTCCCATTGTATATTTTTGCCTCCTTTGTCAAAGATAAGCTGTCCATAGGTGAGTGGATTTATCTCTGGGCTTTCTATTTTGTCCCATTGATCTATATTTCTGTCTTTGTGCCAGTACCATACTGTCTTGATGACTGTAGCTTTTTAGTATAACCTGAAGTCAGGCAGGTTGATTCCTCCAGTTCCATTCTTCTTTCTCATGATTGCTTTGGCTATTCGAGGTTTTGTTTTGTTTTGTATTTCCATAAAAATTGTGAAATTATTTGTTCTAGTTCTGTGAAAAATATGGTTGGTAGCTTGATAGGGATTGAATTGAATCTATAGATTGCTTTGGGTAGTATACTCATTTTCACTATATTGATTCTTCCGATCCATGAACATGGTACATGTCTCCATCTATTTGTGTCATCTTTGATTTGTTTCATCAGTGTTTTATAGTTTTCTATATATAGGTCTTTTGTTTCTTTAAGTATATTTATTCATAAGTATTTTATTCTTTTCATTGCAATGGTGAATGGAATTGTTTCCTTAATTTCTCTTTCTGTTTTCTCATTGTTAGTGTATAAGAATGTAAGAGATTTCTGTGTGTTAATTTTATATCCTGCAACTTTACTATATTTGTTGATTAGCTCTAGCAATTTTCTGGTGGTGTCTTTTGGATTTTCTATGTAGAGGATCATGTCATCTGCAAAAAGTGAGAGTTCTACTTCTTCTTTTCCAGTCTAGATTCCTTTTATTTCTTTTTCTTCTCTGATTGCTGTGGCTAAAACTTCCAAAACTATGTTGAATAGCAGTGGTGAGAGTGGGCACCCTTGTCTTGTTCCCGACTTTAGGGGAAATGTTTTCAATTTTTCACCACTGAAGAGAATGTTTGCTGTGGGTTTATCATATATTGCTTTTATTATGTTGAGGTATGTTCCTTCTCTGCCTGCTTTCTGGATGTTTAAATAGATGTTGAATTTTGTCAAAGACTTTCTCTGCATCTATTGAGATAATCATGTGGTTTTTATCTTTCAATTTGTCAATGGGGTGTATCACATTGTTTGATTTGCAAATATTAAAGAATCCTTACATCCCTGGGATAAAGCCCACTCAAAATTAGATACATTTTGAAGATTTCAGAACTATACTGTAGCCTGTCAGGCTGCTATGTCCATGGGATTCTCCAGGCAAGAATACTGGAGTGGGTTGCCATTTCCTTCTCCAGGGGATCTTCCTGACCCAGGAATTGAATGGAAGTCTCCTGCATTGCAGGCAGATTCTTTGCCATCTGAGCTACAAGGGAAGCCCATGCAAAGAAATATATAAAGTTTAAAAAGCACAAAAGACAGAATATCTAAAACCCATACATTTTGCCCTTCTTTTCACATTAGACAATTTATATAATTATTCTCTGATTTCTCTTTTAACCTACTATATCCTGGAAAACTCCATGTCATTGTATGTTTAGTGATCTCATTTTTAAAAATACCTATAATAGAGTTTGCCATAGTGATTTAAATATTCCCATTCATTGCATTTACAAGGTGGGGGAAACATTTCATTATTTTTAATTAGGACTTGATTTAAATCTATGTTGTTAGACTACAATATAAAATTGCACTTCCTATCTTCTTCCTTATTTTTAACTGCGTGTATTTGCTATTGATCAGGTTTGTAGACATTGTATGGAATTTGAACATAGCATTCTTAGTCATTAAATGCAGATTAGTTTAATTGCTCCAGGATGTAGGCCATTTTGTTTGCAAATTGCATTGCACTTCTCAATGTCATCCAAAAACTGGAAAGCCATATGGCCCTCACTGCACTATTATAACAACTTCTTAGGGAAAGGGCATCTCCTACACATACACACACACACACACACACACACACACACACACACACACACACACACATGCATAGAAAGACTAAGGTTTTACCAAATCTTAGTAGAGAAGGATCTGTCCCTTGAGTGAGCAAGAAATTCGACCAGAAATGGGCACACACCAGGACAGAAAGAGAACTCAGAAGCAGAGCTCCACCTCAGAATCCACTGTTAGGCTGTGACCTAACATTGTCCTTTAGGTGCCTTTTTTCTGCTAAAATTGAGAATGCTAGAATTTGTTCCAAGAAAAACATTCATCTCTCATAGGACCATCTACAAATTATCAAAATTTATAATAAGAGACCATTTCATCATCCTGCCCTTTAAAAAAAATGTATCTTGGCATATGCACATTGGTTTGAAATGCCAGAAAATTTAATTTTAATTAATTTAAAAATAACTAGATTAGCAATATCATATGTTTATTAAATGCACATTTATGTGCCAGGAACCATGCTAAGTCTTTCACTTGAGCTAATTTTTAAAATTCTTACTGCAAACAGATAAGGAGTACTGTTATATGTCCATTTTATAGATGAGGAAACAAACTCACTAAGCACAGATAACTTGCTCTAGGGCACACAGGCAGCAAGAACAATAGCCACGTGGCTCTGATTTGAAAGTGGAGCTTTCATTATTATAAGTTCCTTTTTGAAGTACTTTTAAAAATTAAGAAAAAAGCCATATATGACACTTAAGAACTAAATGCTATAGAATTATATTAAGTGAAATTTCTCTTCTTCTGCAATAATCTGTCACTCATACCCCATTCTCACATCCCGTTCTCCAGGAGTAAGCAATGTAAAGAGTATAGTGTGTTTCCAGCCAGATTTTTTTCAATGCTTATATAAAATATTTGATACATATATACAATACTATGTCATTTTCCTTAGAAATAGAAACACCCAGTATAAAATAAACTTTAAATTGCATACTTTACTTAGCAGTATATTCTTATCTTCTACGTTAGTAAATAATAATCAACACTTTTTAATGGCTGCATATTATTCCACTGAATAGAGGTATCAACATTTTTATTATCAGACTACCATTAATGGTCATTTAGGTTATTTCCAGTTTTTTTTACTTAAAATCACATTTCTGTCAAGAATTGTGAAGAGTCTCTGACAGCTGAGGCTTTCCAAGTTTAGGAGGTTTTGATTTTTTATAATTGCTATAAGCACACCTACCAAAACTTTGCCCTGGAGGAATGCTATCTTTACTATGCTGTTCACAACCAATAAACCAACTCTTTGCTACTGAAGGAGATACTGTATCTTTCCAGGTAGTTAACACTTTAACAAATAGTCCAGAACAAAAAGCTGTGTTTAACAAATCAGTTCAGTTCAGTTCAGTCATTCAGTCATGTCTGACTCTGAAACCCCATGGACTGCAGTACCCCCAGCTTCCCTGTCCATCACCAAGTCCTGGAGCTTACTCAAACTCATGTCCATTGAGTTGGTGATGCCATCCAACCATCTCTCCTCTGTTGCCCCCTTTTCCTCCCACCTTCAATCTATCCCAGCATCAGGGTCTTTTTGAATGAGTCAGTTCTTCACATCAGGTGGCCAAAGTATTGGAGTTTCAGCTTCAGCATCAGTCCTTCAAATGAATATTTGTGTTTAACAAGTAGTCCAGAACAAGAGCTGTTAGTGCCTCTCCTCTGGAATGTGCAGAAACACAAGAAACTCACAGAATTGCTTCCCAATAGTACAAAGAACGTTATCCCAGTTCTTAATCACTACAGCCCAGTTCATAGTGATTTTTGCACTCCCCAAACATTATTACCTACACAGTCCACATACTTCTCTTTCAACCTTATGTTTTAAGGCATTGTGGCATATTGGAAGGAGCATGGGAAGTGTTGTGAGACATATGCAAATTCTAATCTCAATCTATTATTATATTTAGAAAGATGTGAATTTATATTTATAGATTGTTAATAATGGTTATTTTCAATTGTAGAATTTGAGGTGAATTTTAATTTATCTTAATTTTATGTATCATTTGCATGTTTAAAAACTAAGCCAGAATTATACTAAAAAAGCAGTAAGTCATTATCTTATAACAAATGAGTACAATTTTTAGATGGTAATTTATCTATTCTTCTAAAAATCTCTTTCATTTATATAGGAATTTATCCAGCAGTTTGATAATCATTATTTTGGTCAGGTCATGAAATGTAACTCAGCATGGCTTCAAATGAACAAAATGTTTTCTGAATAATAGCAAATAATTCCACTGAAAATATTGTGACAAAATTCTGTCACTGTTTCTTGTGGAAAAAAAAAAAAAAACAGGTTATGTGATTGGTTACAAAATGCTTATTGTTTTTTAAAATGAGAATCAACAGCTGTGTGAAACTACATTCTTGTCCTAAAGAATATTTGATTTCCTAATTTCAAAAATTTACTTTTAAATAAAATTTTACTGTCTTCTCCATGCCTCTGTACTGGTTTGAGTTCTTTTTTGAAGTTATTTAAAATGGGTTTCCAATTATATCCCCAACCACCATCATTATAATTTTCTTGAAATTTCAAAATGGATTGTACTTATATCATGCTGCATGTGAGTAAAATTGTTGCGAACATGAATTTTAAAGACCTATAATACTCCTGACCTCTTAGACATAAAATTGTACTAGAACATACTGGCTTTATAGTTGTACTATTGCACAAGAAGTCAACAGAATACTACAGCAAAAATGATAGTACACACTGACAAATGAGACCAAAATTGCCAGGATACTTTGCAGTTATATTTTGATTTGATAGAAGAAACTAGGTAAGTGCAGTGACCACAGCATTCCTCACAAAGCACTACATTCATCTCAAGAAAAATGTGCTCTACCACATAGAAGCTTGCTATTCACAATATCTTTGGGCAAATATGTTTAGTTTGGTGAAGTACATGAGAATATAAATCAAAGAGCACATACAATTTGCAGCATAAGCAGAATGAATATGAAACACCAAGAATTTAAACTGTTTTATAAAATGTGGCCATCTATATGATTCATTAACTCCACAAACAGTTCTCAAGGGCCAAAAATGGATCAGGAATTTGACAGACACTAGGAATTCAAGTGGGAAAATAATGAACAGAGTCTCAGCTATTATGCAGTGCATGATATGTATTTTATAGCTGGATAAACATATAAAAGGAGGATATGTAATTTCTGTTTTACTACAGCACTGAAAATGATGGTGCAATATTATTTGATGTTATATTGGAAAAGTAACTTCATTGACAATGTGCTCTATTATTGAGGAAAAAAACCTAAGCAGAAGACAAGGGAATTCTTATTTTCAGTTTCACAACCTGCAAAGATTTCTCTATAATGCTTTCAAAATTAAAATTCAGGTGATTATGATGAAAGTGCCATAGAGAAAGAAATACAGTCCTCATCTTTCACAAAACTGAAAAGCCTAATTAAATTATTTTATCCCTCCTTTCTAACATTATGACTTACTAATGTACACAATGCTTAAATAAAACAGAATCATCTCACTATGTTCCTTTGAAGATAGGAAGAAAGTATAGAGTTACATAACTTTCAAATCCTTCTAATGTTTTGAGAACAAAACATATTTAGTAATAAACATCAACATGGGTAAGTAAAAATTTGGCTTTTGGAAACTTCTGGACTGATATGAAATGCTGATCATCATTAACACTCCAAACTTCTTTTCTAGGTAATCCTCCAAGGCTAAGGAGAATTTTCATGTAAACTAGACAAACTGTACCATATTGTGCCTAATTTAAGAATGGTTCACTCAAAGTAAAATCATGGTGCTCAGCTCTTCTTTATAGTTTGGCTTCTCTGAAAACCTGGCCATGAACAAACATACCAAGTCGGTATGTTATGCTGAGATTTTCATGAACTAAGATTCCCGTTTTCCTTCCATTTCCATGGAAGGATCCTTCTAAGGCAAAGAATGTTTATGCGGAAAGATTACCTCACTGAGTGCACCTTCTCTCCACTCCCTCCACACATTTTTTTTTTTCCCCAGAATTCTTTTAAAAATTATATTTCTGGTTCAGATGAGGAACAGATATATTAGTGAAGAATGTGGATTTTATATGTATAGATACTACTCCCAAGATTTCTTTATTTTCTTGATTCCATTATACTCTCATCTCTTAAAGGACTCTGAAATGGTCTAGGATCACTTTTCAAATTTCTTCCATCCTTAGGTATAATCTATGATGTCAAGGACCTTATCTTCTTACATACTAGTGTATACACATACTAACTTTACCTCTGTAAACCATTTAAGATACCAGCAGAGAGAGTATTAACTAAAGCAAAATGAGAGCTGAGAGAGTTCAGTAAGTGAGAGTATCTTTAAAGTGGAGATATTTTTCAAGGCAAGTAGTCTGGGTTTCAGAAAGGCTGGGCTGGTTGCTGACACTGTGATCGATAGTACAGAACTGTAGCTATTACTTCACATATCACAATTATATCCAACCAGGGGAGTAATGATGTTGAATAATGCATACTAAGGCTCTGCATCTGAGTTTCAATATCCACTAAATGTAGGAACATGAGTAAGTTTTTCAAATTTCTTTAAGTGAGTTTCATCATCTGAAAAATGATACAATAATAGTTCTGATTTACCAGTATTTATTACATGTTAGCTAATACATGTAAAAATGCTTATCATAGTGCCTGTGGCTATTCAATAAATATTAATTATTATCAACAATTATATATTTGCATTGCTCTCAATAACTGCAGTTCACACACTTAGTTTCATATACTTACTTCTTTGTAAGTTCAAAAAAACTAGGAAAAGGGAGGAGAGCTAAAAATAGTCTTTCTTCAGAGATGTTATTGTTCTATAATTTGTTTGCTCTCCATTCTACAGACTTCTATCAGTGAAATTACATATTCTTATGCCTTCAACCATCACTCCAGTTCTTGTGCAAAGGACTTTATCACCAGTGAAGACCTTGCTCATTAAGTTCACAATCCATAAAAAAACTACCCATTGGACATTTACTCTTGAATGTCTCACTACAATCCCAAAGGCAGATTTTCATGTTTTTCTGAAAATCTGTTCTTCCTCTTGGACTCATTAACAGTCACTAAACTATCATTGCCCTACTCTTCCTCTCTTGATCCCCACATACCATCAGACCTCAACTCCTATCAAGTCTACCTCTTTAATCTTTGTCAACCATGATGCCCTCCGGCCTCCAGCACTTTGTCTTCAGTCCAGGTACTGACCATCCGCCATTCCTACGACTGCAAGAGCCTCCTAGAACATTTCCCTGCCTCCGTTCTTACCTCTGTCCATTATTATGAAAATTTGCCTGAAAATTTAAAATGATCATCAAATGTTCCCTATCACCTTCAGGATAAAATCTAAAGTCCTTAGAATGACACACATCTGTCATCATTTAGGTTCCCTTATACCTGCAGCTCTTGCTTCTTCCCACACCATACAATACACTGTGAATTATCTGAATTATTTGAAGCTCATCAAGTGTTCCATGATTCCTTCACACTTCCTTGAATTTTCCTAAGTTGCTTCCACTGCCTGGAATGCCGCCTGCCTCCATTTCTTATCTAGCTAATTTCTAACCAATAAAACGTGGCTTAGATGCCTTCACTTCTAGACAGCCTCCCCTGAGACTTCTCCCTACGTGTGCATGCAGCTCTCAGTGTTTGCATTCACTTTTTCACTTACAAGTGTGAACATGGTGACAGGTTTACTTATCTTCATTCCAATTTGAGCACAAGTTTCTTGATGGCATGAAAAGTAGCTTAAACATCTGCATCTGAAATGCTAATTTCCACCATAGCAACATGTAGAAAGGGCATATAGTAGATGCAGTAAGTTGATTTCAATAGATGATATCCTAACCTTATTGAATCACATACCATACTTTTGCATCCTCCTTAATATCCGCCAACATGACCCCCATCTTCTCCTAAAACATACCTAGTTTGCATGTGGTAAAGAGAAGATAAGATGCCAAGCTATTCTCTGTAGACCACATTTCCTAAAACTCCACTGCCATTAAAGGCTGCTAATGTGAGGGACACGGCATGAAAGGGCATGAGTTACTTTTCACTGTCCTAATATTGGTCCTATCCACTAGCAAATATGATCACCTGCACTCAAATTCAAGATATCAGATATTTACAGTTATGGATATTTACATTTATAGATATTTTATGCCCGACTCTACAATCCCATGGACTACAGCACGCCAGGCCTCCCTGTCCATCACCAACTCCCAGAGTTTACTCAAACTCATGTCCATTGAGTCAGTGATGCCATCCAACCATCTCATCCTCTGTCGTCCCCTTCTCCTCTCACCTTCAATCTTTCCCAGCATCAGGGTCTTTTCCAATGAGTGAGATCTTCACATTAGGTGGCCAAAGTGTTGGAGTTTCAGCTTCAACATCAGTCCTTCTGATGAATATTAAGGATTGATTTCCTTTAGGATTATCTGGTTTGATCTCCTTGATGTCCAAGGGATTCTCAAGAGTCTTCTCCAACACCACAGTTCAAAACCATCAATTCTTCCACATTCAGCTTTCTTTATAGCCCAACTCTCACATCCATACATGACTACTGGAAAAGCCATAGCCTTGACTAGACAGACCTTTGTTGGCAAAATAATGTCTCTGCTTTTAATATGCTGTTTAGGTTGGTTATAGCTTTTCTTCCAAGAAGCAAGTGTCTTTTAATTTCATGACTGCCGTCACCATAGGCAGTGACTTTGGAGCCCCCCAAAATAAAGTCTCACTGTTTCCATTGTTTCCCCATCTATTTGCCATGAAGTGATGGGACAGAGTGCCATGATCTTCATTTTTTGAATGTTGAGTTTTAAGCCAGATTTTTCACTCTCCTCTTTCACATTCATCAAGAGGCTCTTTAGTTCTTCTTCACTTTCTTGCCATAAGGGAGATGCCATCTGTGTATCTGAGGTTATTGATATTTCTCCTGGCAATCTTGATTCCAGCTTGTGTCTCATTCAGTCCAGCATTTCTCGTGAAGTACTCTGCATATAAGTTAAATAAGCAGGCTGACAATATACAGCCTTGACGTACTCCTTTCCTGATTTGGAACCAGTCTGTTGTTCCATGTCCAGTTCTAACTCTTGCTTCTTGACCTGCATACAGATTTCTCAGGAGACATGTAAGGTGGTCTGGTATTCCCATCTCTTGAAGAATGTTCCACAGTTTGTTGTGATCCACGCAGTCAAAGGCTTTGGCATAGTCAATGAAGCAGATATTTTTCTGGAGCTCTCTTGCTTTTTCAATGATCCAAAGGATGTTGTCAATTTGATCTCTGGTTCCTCTACCTTTTCTAAAACCAGCTTGAACATCTGGAAGTTCACAGTTCATGTACTGTTGAAGCCTGGCTTGGAGAATTTTGAGCATTACTTTGCTAGCGTGTGAGATGAGTGCAAGTGTGTAGTTTGAGCATTCTTTGGCATTGCCTTTCTTAGGGACTGGAATGAAAGCTGACCTTTTCCAGGCCTGTGGCCACTGCTGAGTTTTCCAAATTTGCTGGTATATTGAGTGCAGCACTTCCACAGCCTCATCTTTTAGGATTTGAAATAGCTCAACTGGAATTCCATCACCTCCACTAGCTTTGTTTATAGTGATGCTTCCTAAGGCCCACTTGACTTCACATTCCAGGATGTCTGGTTATCTGAGTCATGAAGATCTTTTTTTGTATAGTTCTTCTGTGTGTTCTTGCCACCTCTTCTTAATATCTTCTGCTTCTATTAGGTTCATTTCTGTCCTTTATTGTGCGCATCTTTGCATGAAATATTCCCTTGGTATCTCTAATTTTTTGAGGATATCTTTAGTCTTTTGCCTTCTATTGTTTTCCTCTCTTTCTTTCCATTGATCACTGAGGAAACTTTTCATATTTTATGTATATTAATTAGAAAGAAACTACAGGTCTTTGGAATTAGATTCAGTTGCCTCAATTTATAAATTCAGTTGTCAAACAATTACTTTCCTTCTTAGGGTTATACACAGCTTTAGAGTGATACTGAAAGTGTTAATCATTCACTCACGTCTGACTCTTTGTTACCCCATGAACTGTAGCCCCTCAGGCTCCTCTGTCCATGGGATTTCCCAGGCAAGAATACTGGAGTGGGCTGTCATGTACTAGCCAATGCTAGAGATGAAGTGACCTAAACCCTGACAATCCCACGAAATACTGTGGAAGTGGAACTGTTGTTACCTTGACTGAGTTATGGCTGTCAGGCTCTGGATGTGTCAGCAACTCATACTGAGAATCATGATTTTAGGAAACCAAGTTAGTTTCCTTTTTTTTCTTTTCTTTTTTTTTTTTTTACCAAGTCATATGTGTATAAAGTTTAGGATCACAATAAAATGGAAGTGGTTAGAAGGTGTATTGGGAAACTATTTCCTCCAATCCTAAGTACAAAGTGTGCATCAAATGAGGTGTGCATTCTAAGTACAATTGTGTGCACAATGGGCTTAATTGGAATATGTGTTAGAAAGCAAAATATGTCTTACAAGTAAATGGAGGTAAATTTCCTGAGAGCCCAATCTCCCTAAATATGCACAATTCCTGAGGAGTGGGATGCAATCATATTGTTTGGTGGATCTGTGTAGTGTTTTTGTGAATATTTGATATTGTTGATTTTATCAGTTTTATCAACATGGAGTTATTTGTCAGTGAGCCATCATCCCAGCAGGCTCAGTTCTGAGGGCAACCATTAACTTTGCCAACACTGTGAGGATTCTTGAACATTAGTATTCTAATGAGACACTCATGTGTCTCCTTCTATATTAAGGGTATCTTTATGCTAAACCTGCTGTTTCTATGTCTAAACTGAAGTAACAGATTAAAGAAAAATTGACCAGAAAACAGAAGCTAATTTTTTTTGCGATGTTTTTTACAACTTGTCATTTATAATACCCAAAGTTATTTATAAAGTAGTTTATCCAATCCATCATCAATGAGGGACCACAAAATAGTCTGACTCTGTTTACAAACAGAAGTAATTTTTGATGAAATATGTTCCTATTTCCTTTGCTTGTTTGAAGAGCAAGAAAATATATAGCTCTATTTTATTCCAGGACTTTTCAACCAGGACTGTTTCAATGGCAAAATGATGAAACATTCCTGACTTTTTCCCAGCTCAGTAAAAGGTAAGACAAGCTGTGCTGTGAATACCAAGGCCTTAGGCAGACTTCCACCAAGAGGGCAAATTTGTTTTTCTTTCTTTGAAGAAGTACATGTGGCTCATGAAGAACCATGAAAGTAGGGGGAAATGAAGAGGAAACATTAAATCTGTGGGGGAAAAGAAGACATGTGGTATAATATATACATTACAAATCACTTAAAAATTTGCTCCTAAGATCTAAAACAATTAAAGCCTTTGAAAATATAGGCATAATTTTCTTGCCCAAAGGTTACTTAACATGTCCTCTTTATTTCATGTACCACTTTTTTCCCCTTACTTGCTGAAAAGTCTTCTAGATGTCATTTGTAGAAACTGATTTAGCACTTATGAGTAGAAATATTCATTGTATTTCTTACACATGCACATATTTGAATTTTTAGTTCCCCTTATTACCATAAAACTTTTACAAAATCAACCTATAACCACCCACAAAACAATGATAAACAATCCATGTAGTTTAAAATATAATATCTGTAGTAACCCTGAAATAACTGTGACATTTTGAAATAAAATAATAATAATCTTTGGGATGGCAAGAGTATCTCATGTCAGCTTGGAATTATAAACATTGTAGCAGGGATTTCTGAATCCTTACATATAAGAAATAGAACTAGAATCCATCTGCCATGGCTCTTTAGTTCTCATTCTGAACTTCCAGACTATACTTAGAAATTCTCATTTTAACTAAAATTTTGGGGTTTCCCCATAGAGATCTTCAGTTGATTAGGAACGTTATATGGATAAGTGTCCTTTGACTGAAATGCAATGCTTCTTTCTAATATCTTAATGGTTGACATACTAGGAAAGTTTTAAGTGTGCAAAGTGTACACTGCTTTCTAAGGCTGCTGCTTCTCCATTTTTGAGTACTCTAGAATAAACTGTTACATAAATTTTAATAACTTCAAATTTGACAAAAAGACAAACATCCAATTACCATTTATGCTTAGGCATCTCAGAGCAATCCACATCCAAAAAAGGGAAGCCTTGTACACTGTTATTAGAAATGTAAATTGGTGCAGCCACTACAGAAAACAGTATGGAGGTTCCTTAAAAAAAAAAAAAAAGAAAAACTAAAAATAGAATTACCATATAATTTAGCAGTTCCTCTTCTAGGTATATATTCAGAAAAAGAAACCCACTAATTTAAAAAGATACATGCAACACAATGTTTGCAGCAATACTATTTACAATAGCCAAGATGTGGATGCAACCCAAATTAAGAAGATGTGGTGTATACACAGGTGCACACTCAGAGTGGAATATTATGCAGCTGTAAGAATGAAATGTGAAGCAACATGGATGGAACTGGAGATTATCATAGTTTTAAGTGAAGTAAGTTAGGCAGAGAAAAAGAAGTATTACATGAAATCACATATCTGTGGAATCTAAAAATATCAATGAACCTATTTACAAAACAGAAAGAGACTCACAGGTATTGAATATAAACTTGTGACTATCAAAGGGAAGAGGGAACCAGGAAGGGACAAATAAGGAGTATGGGATTGACAGATACTAACTATATAAAATAGATAAGAAACGTGAATTTACTATATAGGACAGGGAATGACAGCCATTATTTTGTGTTGATCTATTAAAAGAATATGGGCTTCCCTGGTGGCTCAGTGATAAAGAACCCACCTGACAATGCAGGAGACCCAGGTTTGATCCCTGAGTTGGGAAGATCTCCTGGAGGAGGAAATGGCAACCCACTCCAGTGTTCTTGCCTGGGAATCTCAACGGCAGAGGAGCCTGGCAGGCTACAATGCACGGGATCACAAAGAGTTAGACATGCTAAAGCAATTGAACAATAACATAAAAGAATATGCAAAAATACTGAATTACTATGCTCTACACCCGAAATTAACACAGTATTGTAATCAGCATCCATCAAAAAATCCACATCCATATACATAGGTATTCATGCATTCATCACACCTTGGGTGAGCACCTACCACATCCACGTGCAGTTCCTTTAGGAACTGGGAGTAAAAAGCATATTGCCTGGCCTTTCAGTTTTATAGTCTCATATCAGGAGATAGCCATGTACAAATAAGCCCAAAAGTGTGATACAGGAAGGAGAATTCTGACACTGCTATGTGAACCTTAATGCCATTGAAGAACCCCACAAAGAAAAGTTCAGAAAATGAGTAATTCCTTTGACAAATTTACAAAATCAAAGTTCCGCATTTCAATTAAGTGTTCTATGGTAACTATGCCATACAAATGATATCTGTGACTGTTCAATCTTAGCCAACAATGTTCAACTTTTAAATTAAAAAAAAATATTTTAAATGTGCACTACTTATTTTTCAAAGTCTTTCTTTCTAAACAAATAATCTTAAATGTCTCTATATCAAACTCAAACTTACGTAATAAGTCACAAGTATATTTTGAGAAAAGAATTTTAGTTCAGTATGAAAATGGAGAAACAAGATAATAATATGGAATATATGTAATGCAATAGACATAGCATACCACCATATTATTTCAGTAATATTTTAATATTCATGTACAATAGTGGCAATTTTTAATTTAAAAGCTAGCAATATTTTAAAGTTGTTAATACATGGCTTTTAAAATGAAGTAGTAAAATGATTAAAATAGATTTCTCCTATCTCATGCAGCAACTGTGATTATATGTAAATTTCTCTCTAATTAGAGAAAACAAGGGGAAAGCTATAAAGATTGCTCTATTCTGGTTTATCAAATGAGTGCAGATTTTATCCAGTGCACACCATTTAATTATGTATGCAGACACTTATCTTTTCATGTTTGAATAATGCATAGGAATGGTGAGATGTTTATTTTGAGATATCAAAATGAATAGTGACTGTGCTCTGAAAACAAAGCATTTTGTTTGTTTATTTATTTATTTAAAATGTTTCTATCTCCTGAGCCCTCAGTGGGAGAGTTCTGGACCTCCAAAGAGTCTCCTGATCTATATCTGCTATCATATTTCAACTCATTTGACTTTAAATGACCACTTCAAAGTAAACTGCTTAACAAACAGTTCTTCATTTAGGTCAAAAAAAGACTTTTAGATACATAAGACTTCAAAACTTTTAAAATTTCAAACTAAAGAAAAGAAAAAAACAAGCAAAAGGCAAGCTGTATAATCTGGAGATAAAGTTGAAAAATATATGATAAAAAAGTGAAACATATAAACAGAATGTGCTAACAAATATAATGTGCCATTCTTTTACTAACAGGTGTGGAGAGAATGCAGAAAATGGAAATGAGCACATTTTAGAAGAAGAAGAATAAAGATGGTTATAAATGTACAGAAAATGTTTCAACTTCATTAGAAATAGAGAATTTTAAATATACTTACATATATGTGTATTGGTATATACAAATTCCTATACATTATACATACATAAATGACAAATATGCCTATATATGATGAATATTTCTATATATGATGAGTGAGGGAAAGAGTTAGAGTCTCTCAGTTGTGTCTGACTCTTTGCAACCCCGTGGACCTTAGCCCATCAGATTCCTCTAGCCCACGGAATTCTCTAGGCAAGAATACTGAAATGGGCTGCCATTCCCTTCTCTCGGGGATCTTCTCAACCCAGGGATCGAACCCGGGTCTCCTGTGCTGCAGGCATATTCTTTACCACTGAGCCACCAGGGTCGTCCATCAGTACCCATATACACATACCCCCCTCTACAGTGTATACAAGAAACGTGAGCATACCAAGTTTACAGGTGAGTTTTTATACCTACTATATATCTTAAGAACAATAGAAATTAGATGAAAACTCATCCTGTCCTATTGTTCTCAGTACTTATGTCTTGGCACAACAAAACATTTGAACATAATTTTGGATGAGCTTAACAAAGTGTCATTTTTGATACAAAAAGATAATCTTTCTGCTATTTGCAGCACTAGTCAAATATTCACATTTAATAATAGAGTTCTATACTTTTTCAAGGTATCTAATACATTTTTGTAAGAGACAGTTATTTTGGGGATCCAATACTCAGATGATGGGGGAACAAAGAGTCTGTTAAGCTACCTGCTTAACAGACAAGACAGGCAGGAAAGGCAGAAGTCCTCGCAGAAAGGCAAGACTGAATTTAGGTTTGCGCTCACCTCCCCTGACTGCTCCTGTGCATGTGAGGCATGGGGAACAGAGAGACCTGGGTTGAGGGTTTGTTCCAAAATTTCTGAGCACATTTTCTTTATTGAAACTAATTTTCATGTGAAAATGCACTGAATAACTATTTCTTCTAAAGTATTTATCTTAAGCATCTTGGTGCCAGAGCTGGCACGTAACAATCACCCAGAAATGGCAGAATTCATTTCCCATCTGAGATTATTTTATTTTATTTTTTTTTTTAAATTAAATAAACAGGTAGTTTATTAAAGTGCTTTTCTTTTCTTTTTTTTTTTTTTTTATTATTATTTTTTTCCAGTGGGTTTTGTCATACATTGATATGAATCAGCCATGAGATTATTTTAAATTGTCATTTCTTTTAATGAAAAAAAGAATAGATCTTAAAGAATCACTTATGTAGAGCAAAACCACAATGGACATGCTTCAACATCCTTCATTGTTGAAATATAAAAATAAAAGTTTTTTTCAAACATTTTAAAATAGTTCATTACAATTTTTTAAAATTAGATTTAGTCAAAGCTGTCATTGAGACATCTAGCTTTCAATTTGTCTTTTTATAGAGTTATCTTAAAGCTTCCCTCTGGTACAGAACCAGAGTTTAATAAAGAAAACACTTCAGATATTTCATCTTGATGAAAGAATTTTCTGAAAATTGATGTTTTGTTTAACTCTTCAGGAATTCAAGCTGGAAGATTGCAAGTGACATTTTTTTCAGGAAAGAGTTGCCAAGGGAATCGAATGTGTTATATGAACAATTCACATACACTAGGTAGGTAGGTTTGTTGGGACTGACCCTGAGTAAACTTTGCTTCCAAGCTGTCTTTTCTAACTTTCTTGTTTGGAACCTCCTGCATATCAATTTCCCAGGGCTCTTCTGTGGCTCCCGTGGGCATGGTCCTGTGGTCATGCTTCGTGGATCAGATCTATCCCTTCCCCAGTTGCAAACTTTTGACTCCAATTTCCTTGGACCCTGCTTCATAATTATTTAAACACATAGACACACACACACACACACACACACACACATGAACTAGTTCAAGCCTTTCCACTTTTGTCAACAAAATAATGTAATACTTATTTTAGTAACATTAGTATTTTAATCTCTGTGCTGTGCTGTGCTTAGTCACTCAGTCCTGTCTGACTCTCTGTGACCCCATGGACTGTAGCCCACCAGGCTCCTCTGTCCATGGAAATTCTCCAGGCAAGAATACTGGAGTGCATAGCCTATCCCTTCTCCAGGGGATCTTTCCGAACCAGGAATCGAACCAGGGTCTCTTGCGTTGCACGTGTATTCTTTACCAGCTGAGCTACCAGAGAAGCCCATTTTAACCTCTACTCACACTTAATACAAAAATGTTCTTCTAAAAATTAGAACTGAGGCCTTGGATGAAGTCACTGAAGAATACGGAAGGCCTTTGATGTGTGTAATTCTATGTAAGTATAGTTGAACCTGAAGTAATATAGACAGTAAAAACTTATAGACACCATAGTGTCCTGAAATAAGTTGATCAGTGTTTCCCTCCTCACTTTCACTCTTTCCCCACTTTCAGACACGGTATTTGTGTTTCTCCAACATCAGCGTGCCTGGGGTCTTGGTACAATAAGATACAGATTCAGCAGGTCTGGTGTACCATCTAAGACTCTGCATTTTTTCTAAGTAACTCTCAGTAATACAGCAGCTGCTAGACCATGGGCTGTATTTTGAGTGTTACTGTGAAACATTGAACGCTTTGTGTCTAGAGAACAAGGCTTACCTAAATAAATACAGCAGGCTGTAAAGAATGCTTTACTTCTCAAATATTATGAAAAAAAAATACGTCTTACAAAGAAAGGAAATGGCAACTCATTCCAGTACTCTTGCCTGGAGAATCCTATGGACAGAAGAGCCTGGCAGGCTTCAGTCCATGGGGTCACAAAGATTCAGATATACTGAGCGACTGAGCACACATGTCATATGAAAGATTTAAATATCATGTTAATATATAGTTTCCTCTATTTTACCCCCACCCTTCCTCAAAATATCTCATCACAACAAAGTAAAAATCTCATTTGAAATAGGTTCTTCATGGCTTAGCCAAACAAGACTCTCCCAACTTCATTCTAACCATGTAAACTGTGCCCATTTGCTCTACACTTAGTAATTTTTTATACAGGTCAGTACATTTGTAGGAGTCCCTCTGTCTGGGCTTTACTATTCTGACTTGCCTTTTCTGCTCCCTCTGGAAACTGCCTTCACAAATCAGATCATATTCAGGCACCTTATGCCTCATCATAATCTAGCACCATATAAATTAATAACCTAACATTAAAGGAAAAAACCAGCAGAAATTTTTAGAGAAAAAAATATATCACTGCAAAAAGTAAAACCTATAATTATCTTGCTCATTAACATGCTCAGAGAAGCTAGAATTCTGATTGTCAATCAGACTTGTTTTTGCACATTGAAAAATATCTCTTCAAGCTAATGTAGAAAATTGAAGTTAAGATGAACTGATTCAGTAACCACTTCCCACATCCTTTGTCAATTTCCCCTGAGATTCTTATGCAAAAACAGATCTAAATCTGCAGCAATGATGGAAACTAGGATTATCAATAAGAGACATGCCAGATCTTAGAGGGAATTCTCAGGTACAAAGAACAGATGAAGCCCTGAGTCACAGCAACAAGACAAGGGGTCTTGGAAAATGACAGTCTGTCCTGAACACTGACCCTTACATGTAGACACTGCCCCAAGCTGACGGAGATGACCATGAAAGAAAGCAAATGTTTTCCACAGCCAGAGACATTTTTTCCCACTTAAGACCTAATTTCCAACAGCCTTCTGGGAATATAGCAAACTTATTCCAACAGCTATTCCTTTCCTTTCCCTTCCCTTTCTTTTCTTATTTACTGCAGAATCTGCCTGCCTCCATGATAAATGTTAAAACTGTGAGCCATCCACGTCATCATCATAGGCTCCCTTGCACTTAAGGATGGCCATGTAAACCTGTTCTGACCAACGAGATAGAAGGGGGCTTCCAGGGAAAATTTTTTTACCTGAGAAGAGATGAATCATCATCTCCCGCCACTCCTTTCTTCTGCCTTTTAAACAGCTCATTTGTAAAACCGAAAGTAACCTGCTAAGGATGCTGAGCAGAAGAGAAAGAAGAAAAAGAGGCTGAGTTGCTTATTTAACTTTGCACTTCTCTCCCTGCAAGGGCTTCCCTAAGGCACGGTGTTCATTACAGCTGGAAGAGCTGATATGGTACCTAACACAGGCTGAAGAATGAAGGAAGTGTGTATTCTATGATTTATGCATATCTGACCTTCTCTTGCTTATAGACAAAAGGATTTCAGCAATACAGTTCATGGAAAATTATACCTTTTTTTTTTTTTTTAAATTTTCAGTCAGTCTAACCTGCATCATAAGAGTTGGAGGCCTCTGTGCATGAGATGCAAATGTGATGCTGGAACTCCAGATAGCAGTAGACAGAACTTTTTGTTTTTTCTCTTTCTTCGAGTGGAGCAACCTAAGGCTGGCATCAGAGGCCCTCAGTTAAAGACAGAAGGTGCCATATCTGAAAGGAGATGTGTGGATACCCAGAGAAGGCAGCTTTCAGCTCTGTATGAGTGCACCTCTTGGATGCTGGCCTGCCAGAGTCCAGTGGACCTGTGCCTCAGTGAGCGATAAAGAGAAGCTTAAAGGGAGCCAGGGGTGCCCAGCAACCAGAAAAATGAAGAAGGTAATGAAATAAAAATGAACAGCTAGTAAAACAGCCGCTGAAGGAGAAAGACATCTTGATTAGAAAAATAATAATAGACACTTAGCAATATTATATTGAGACACTAAAGAGATATCCTAGGATAAAAATAATAATTTCCTAAATAAATAATTCAGTAGATAAAGCAAAGAAAAATCATCTGTGTAAGAGCTGAATTAGTTGATTTATAGATCAACTGCCTTTATATCCTTTATATTTTAGAGCAGTTTTAGGCTCACAGCAAAATTGAGCAGATGGTACAAAAATTCCCCAAATAATTCCTGACCCTTCTCATTCATATCCTCCTCAACTATCAAAATCCCCAACAGAGTGGTACTTTTTGTTATAATTGATTAACCTACATTGACCCATACAATAATTCAAAGCCCATAGTTTACATTAGGGTTCATTTTTGGTTGCACATTCTATGGGTTTATACATTTATCTGCATACACAGTACAGTAGACCCTTGAGCAAGGGAGAAGGCAGTCAAAAATCCACATAAGGTATCTCTGCCTCAAAAACAAAGGAACTGATAAATGGTTCACCCAAAGGCAGGAAGCTGAAACAGTGTGGATAGAATCAGAACTCAAAAACTAATTCTTTTGATTCTAGAGAACAAACTGCACTCTCTAATTGAACACAAACTTTTCCATTTTCTGTAAAATGAAAATGCAATTACATATTTATTGAAATAAATCCATGTTCAAGTGACTCATGCAGTTCAAGCCCATGTTGTTCAAGGATCAACTTATTTTCAAATTGCCCTAAATATCTTGTGTTTCACTTAACTTCCCTTCTCCTTCAACTGGCAATCACTGATCTTTTTTTTAATTAATTAATTTATTTTAATTGGAGGATAATTACTTTACAATATCATGGTGGTTTTTGCCATACGTTGACATGAATCAGCCACAGGTGTACATGTGTTCCCCATCCTGAACTCCCCTCCCACCTCCCTCCCCATCCCATCCCTCTGGGTTGTCCCAGAACCACTGATCTTTTTAATGTCTCCATAGTTTTGCCTTCTCCAGAGTCATATAATAGGAATCATACAGTTTAAAGACTGGCTTCTCTCCCCTAGCAATATGCAATTAAATTTCCTCTCTTTTCATAGCCAGATGGTTAGCTTTTTTTTTTTTTTACTTGTATTTCCCTTTAGATGTTAGGTGTAGGTGTTTTGTAGATATGCTTTGCAAGTTGAGGAAGATCCCCTCCCCATTAGACCTGGTGTTTTTTGTTTTGAAACATAATTAATGATTGATTTAATATGTTTAACTGATCTGCCTATTCAGATTGTCTGTTTTTTCTTGTGTGAGTTTTGGCAGATTATGTCTTTCAAGGAACTGGTAAAGATAAATTCTTGGTTATCAAATTTCTGGGTCTAGAGTTGTTCTTGATATTCCTTTATTAGCCTTTTAATATCCATGGGACCTATTGTGATATCATATTTTCCAAATTAGTAATTTTTCTCCTCTCTCATCTTCTTAGCCTAAATAGAGGCTTAGGGGTTTTATTTATCTTTTCCAAGAACAAATTCTTGGTTTCATTGAATTTATCTACTGGCTTCAATTTATTTGTGCTCTAATTTTTCTTATTTGTTTTATTTTGGATATAATTTCCTAACTTGAAAGCTTAGATTATTGATTATAGATCTTATTTTCCTAATATATGCATTAAATGCTATAAATTTCCCCTCTATGCAAAATGCTTTCACTGCATCCCCCAAATTTTGATGTTGTCTTTTCATATACTCCAATTTTTTTTTTTTAATTTCACTTAGGATTTCTACATTGACCTATGTGTGCATTGAGAAGTGCATTCCTTAAAGTCTAAGTATTTTGGTATTTTCCAGCTATCTTTCTGTTACTGAGTTCTAGTTTAATTCCATTGCGGTTTGAGAGCTAATAGAGTGTGATTTCTATTCTTTCAAATTTGGTAAGTTATGTTTCATGACTCAAATGTGGTCTCTCTTGGTTCGCATCAGAATGTATATTCTCCTATTATTGGCTCAACTAGTTTAGATGTCCCTTCTATACAGGTGACTGATTAAGTTGCTGAATTCAACTATGTCTTTATGGTTTTCTGCTCGCTGGATCTGCCCATTTCTGATAGAGGGATGCTGAAGTCTCCAACTATGATATGGTATTCATCTGTTAGCATTTCTCCCTACAGTCCTATAATTTTTGCCTCATGCATTTCGATACTCTTTTGCTAGATGCATATGTGTTAAAGATTATTATGGCTTCTGGAGAATGACTCCCCATCATTATGAAGTGTCCTTCTTTATTCCTGGCAACTTTCCTTGTTTTGAAATCTGCTGTGCCTGAAATTAGCACTTACTCTTGCTTTCTTTTGATTGAGGTTATTAGCTTGGGGTATTTTTCCCCATCCCTTTACTTCTAACCTACAAGTGTCCCTGTATTTAAAGTGGGTTTCTTATGGACAATATTCAGTTAGGTGTAGTTTTTTGATCCACTCTGACAGTCTCTTCTTTCAACAGGTATATTTAGACCCTTGATGTTGTAAAGTTTTACGAGTGCTGTTGGATTAACACCTACCACATTTGTTAATGTGCTCAGTTCGTTGCCCTTGTTTTTCTGTCCCTATTTTTGTCTTCCATTGGTTTTCCTTCATTTGTGGTTTTAAGTGACTATTTTATATGATTTGATTTTCTCTCCTTTTTTATCATATCAGTTATACTTCACTTCTTACTTTTTTTAGAGGCTTGCAATTTACATTTACAACTAATTCAAGTCCACTTTCAAATAACAGTATACTGCTTCACATCACAGAGAGAATGAATAACTTACAATAACAAAATAATCTTGATATATCTCTCCTGTTCCTTACAATATTGCTGTCATTTACTTCCCCACCATATAGGAATACATAAATATATATAAATGTAAATAATACATACATAAACACTATCCTATGACAAGCACTGATGTAGAGAGAAAAGCAAACCAAAATTTTAAATATCATAAAAGATTTACCATTGAAAAAAAAATCCAAGGGCTACTGGGGTCTAACTTTAAGGGAATGATGCTGGCAATATTCAAATTAGTACAGGCTGTAGAAAAAATGATCCCCATTTTATTTTAAAAAGTAAATATTTTTGTTTTGGTGGGATGTAAACTGGTACACCCATTATGAAGAACCTATGGAAGGTTTCTTAAAAACTAAAAATAAAGCTACTATATGATCCAGCAATCCCACTCTTGGGCATAAGGGAGGGGACATATGTATACTTATGGCTCATTCATGTTGATGTTTGACAGAAAACAACAAAATTCTGTAAAGCAATTATCCTTCCATTAAAGATAAGTTAATTAAAAAAAAAGATATATGCAACCAAATATTCATTGTAACACTATTTACAACAGCCAGGACATGGAAGCAACCTAAATGTCCATCAAAAGAGAAATGAATAAAGATGTCATATGCACAGTAGGATATTACTCGGCCATAAAAAAGGACAAAATAATGCTATTCGTAGCAACACGGATGGACCTTGTCACACTGAGTGAAGGAAGTCAGACAGAGAAGGACAAATATCACATGATATCGCTTACAAACGGACTCTAAAAAGTGGTACAGGTGAATTTATTTTAAAAATAGAAATTAAAAAGAAACAAAGAAACAGAGTTACAAATGTAGAAAATAGTCTTAATGGTTACCAGGGGAGAAGGGAACAAGCAATAAATTGAGAGATTGGTATTCGCATATGTATACTACTATATATAAAATGACTCATTGGAAAAAGCCCTGATGCTGGGAGGGATTGGGGGCAGGAGGAGAAGGGGACGACAGAGGATGAGATGGCTGGATGGCATCACTGACTCAATGGACATGGGTTTGCATAAACTCCGGGAGTTGGTGATGGACAGGGAGGCCTGGCGTGCTGCCATTCATGGGGTCGCAAAGAGTCGGACACGACTGAGCAACTGAATTGAACTGAACTCATATATAAAATGGATAACTAATAAGGATCTACTGTATACCAAAGGGAACTCTACTAGTAAATTCTTTATAATGGCCTATAGGCCATTATATATAGGGAAAAGAACATAAAAATGTCAATATGTGTATGTGTACAACTGATTGACTTTGCTGTACACCTAAAACTAACACAAATTGTGAATCAACTATACTACAGTAAATTTTTTTAGAAAGAGAAATTTTTAAAAATATATATAATTTATACACCAACCTCACTATGAATACACATGTAAATAATTTTACATATTAACTATGGAAAAGTTTCTATCCTAAAATAATAAGAGAAGGCTAATTTAATTACCTAAGAATATTTTCAATAGCGATTGAAAAGTGTTCAAGAGTGAGTGATATATAAAAAATATCTGGTGAAAGCCCAAATTATTTCACACAGAAATAAAAAGGGAAGATTTTCATAGATATAGTATAAAGCTGAATATAAAACTCAACACAATTGTTAAAGAATCATTTTTAAAAGGACCAGTATGAAATGTACAAAAGAGAAGAAAAGATGTTCTAATTTTCCCATCTTATTTAGGGAAATCAAAATATTTTCATTAATTGATGATATGATAAATAAAGAATTTAAGTTCACTTATAATATTAAACATTCTGAAATAATCACTCATAAAATTAAAAGGAGACTACATATTTCTACATTACAAAGAAAATACAGCAATTTTCTCTCTTAATGATTGGACTTTTGGTCTGGGGTCTAGGGTCTGTGAAGAAGTAATGACTTAAGTCAACTTGTGACTTAGGAACAAGAGTGAATACTGCCAAACTTGAGTGCCCCACCCCCATTTTCAAGAACATAGGAGAAGAAAGTTTTTAAAAATAGAATAAAAATTAGAAAATTTTTAAAATGAAAATAGAATTGAAAATATAATAGCTAGCCTATGAAAGAAAAAAAGAATAACATATGTTTGGTAATTAAATAAACCACAAATATAACACTTGAAATGAGAAAAGAGAATCTTTAGAGTAAAAAATTATATGATACTTCATATTACTCTGTGAAAATACATTTAAAAATCTGGAAAAGTGATTTTACTAAAAAGTAATTTGCCAATATTGATTTAATTCCCATTATTAATAATACTATTTTAGAATGTTTATGTAGTAGACACTTCACAAATTTAATTTCAATCAGCTCTTTTCACAGCTCCATGACTTAGATATTATTATTATCCCCATTTTATAGTTAAGAATGTTGAGACTTAGTGAGATAAGTCTTAGAAAGAAAATAGCAGAGAAAATTGCTAAACTTGCCTAGGGTCATACCACTCAGTATCAGAGCCTGGAATCAATGTTGGTGGGATGGTTACAGAGATATATTTTAAGAAACCTTTGACACTTTTTCTCAGTGTTCTGGAGAAAAAAATGTTTTATGAAATGCCATAAAAACTGGGAGGGGCTACCAGAATAAATTAATTTTAGGAATGTCACACTCTATTCTCCTTAATACTCAATGTCCTGAAATCAAAAAGAAAAAGAAAAAACTCTGTGCAATTTTGCAGAACTGTATGTTAAAAGAAAGGCAAAATGCTGTACTCTATAAGATCACCACCATAATAAAATGATTCCTGAGGAATAAAGGAACTATATTTTCAAATACTCATCTATTTAAAAAATCCCAAGGATACATGTAAATCCATGGCTGATTCATATCAATGTATGACAAAACCCACTGGAAAAAAAAAAAAAAAAATCCCAAGACTTTTATTGCTGATTTCTTTCAAAATTTCTGAAACATAATATTCTTGCAAATAGACCATTCAAGAGCATAGAAAGGATTTAAATAAATCTTCTCAGTGAAATTAGCCAATTTCCCTTAATCAAAAACTGCCTGTGTGTTTGTTCTATAAAAGGAAATTAGAGACAGATTTTGTTTATAAACAAAACAAAATTCAAATCAAAATGCCAGCTAGGTTAACCCAAAAGTATATAAAAGATAACATCATGACTAAAATAAGAATCCTCTATAAGTTAAAAATTATTTAATATTGGGAAATGTTTGATAATATATTTGATATATGTTTGATAACCATCATGTTAATAGAACAAATGACAAAGAATTTTTATAATATTTCATTTATTGCTATTTTTAAATGCTTTTTAAAAATGGTAAAATATAATAGAAGTATATTTGTTCAAAATCATAAGAATATCTAACTGAAGCCAAAAGCTAACACTGAATTTAAATATAAAACTTCAGAGATATTCCATTAAATTCAGGATTAACATAAGCATTCCTATTGTAATCATTGTAGTTCAGTATTACTCTTGAAGTTCTGGTTTATTCAATGACTTTAGAGGGAAAGAAACTATTGGGATATGAGAAAATATTTTGTTTTCAAATATGTAAAAATTTAGAACTTAAGGGCTCTTCAAAGGAAGATTGGTTAAAAGTGAACAGTACAATTTCACTAGCATTAATAACATGAATTTACAAAATACTAAAATGAGAATCTGTCTACAACATATTATAACATAAAAATGTCAATGTTAACTCATTGAACAAATAAGTGCCAGGCATTATTTTAGGCAATGGGAACTAAAGAGTTAAAAAAAATAAAAATAAAACACCACAAAACCCTGCTCCCATGGAGCCATGGAATAGGGGAATGAAGACAGACAAATAAACAAGTAAATGTGTTTCTATTCATATTCATTTTTATAATGTTTAAAACATTATTGTCACTTTAATTCCAGATTTTTTAATACAGAAATACATATGTAAAAGATTGGAAGCTTAAATATCAAAATCTAAACTGTGGTTATTTCCAAACATTGTAACTGTGAATGATTTCATAGCTTAAGTGGTTTTCTTGCCTTTCAAAAATTATTTCTACAATAAACACAAAACGACAAAAATTTAGAAATGAAAATAAAGTCCAACATAAATCCTCACAATTTTTCATTCCTTTTCAATTTATTTATAACCCAGAATATTAATAATCAAATGTCCTATCACAGACCAAAATACAGCCATAAAGATCAATTGTTGTGTGATTTCTCTCTATTATGTTGCGTTGGAAGCCATACCAGAGTTAAATTTGAAATCTATGCTTCTCTGCAATTAAAAGAAATTATATATAATCAAAAACACTAAAGATTAAGATCAACTGCCAGTTACATTGACATCCAAGCCATACTCTGCCCTCAAATTCCAAGTTGTAATTTGCTAAGCTGAAAGAACAAACATACATTATTTGTAGAACCAGACATATGATTATCCGGATAAAAGTATGCGTGCCATCCCCATAAGGCATAATCCAATACATTACTACATAGCTGAAAAGCCAGATTCGATTCATTCTTATCCTACTGACTCATGCTTATGAATAAATTTCAGTACCCTATGCACCCGTAACCTTGGAAAATATATATTATGCATTTATTACCTATTTACAAAATACAGGGTTTTACTCAAGTACAGCTGTTCACTCATTTTGGTACATATTCTAATATTATGAAATGTTACAGAGAATGACAAATATTGTTCCAGAAGAAAGATGGAAATATATATACCCTGTGCCATAATAAAAACAGTGATTATGTGGCAAAATGAAACAAGAAGACTGGGCTTAGTATCTATATGAGGGCAAATATTCAAGAAAGTTTTCCAGTGATTACTTCTACCAGCAAAATAAAGTCAATTATCTAAACAAATCATATGACGTGTTACATTCCCTGATAGAAGACACTACAGAGGCAGACCATCTCATTTTTGAACACCGTTCATATTTAGTAGATTGTGCTTTAAATGGAATTCCTAGGGGTGAACAAAAACTACTCCTCTAAATTGACTTCTCTCACCCAACCCATGACATTTCCCTCTCTCCAGGGTTGATTTATTGTGCATTTACTATGAAAAACCACCATTTTATAGAGCCCTGGCAATGACTGACAGGTTCTGGCATACCAAGATCAAAAGACAGGATCCTTGCTGTCAAAGGAGTCACATTCTAGTTGGGGAGCTAGAATTGTAAAAAAGTAATTCAATAATTACATATTTCTACTTTGTCTCCTGTAGCTAATTTCTATTAATATTCCCATAGTGTTATGGTCAGAAAAAATGCTGGTATGATTTCAATTTTCTTAAATTTACCAGGGCTCACTTTGTAGCCCAGTACACGGTCAATCCTGGAGAATATTCCGTGTACACTCGACAAGAATACATACTCTGCTGTTTTGGGATGGAATGCTGTATAAATATTAAGTCCACCTGATCGAAAGTATCATTTAAGACCTGTGTTTCCCTACTGACTTTTTGTCTGGATGATCTGTCTATCGATGAAAGTGAGGTGTTAAATTCCCCCATTGTTATTGTGTTACTGTTGATTTCTCCCCTTATGACTGTTATGATTTGCCTTATGTATTGAAGTGCTCCTACGTTAGGTGCATATATATATATGTTTACAATTGTGATATCTTCTTCTTGGATTGATCCCTTAATCATTAGATAGTATCTTTCTTTGTCTCTTGTAATGATCTCTATCTTAGTCTTTTTTGTCTGGTATGAGCATTGTTACTCTAACTTTCTTTCTATTTCCATTTGCATGGAATATCTTTTTCTATTCCCTCATTTTCAGTATGTATGTATCCCTAGATCTGAAGTGGGTCTTTTGCAGATAGTGTGTATATATTATATATATATACAAAAGCGGCAGTAAGAATACACATATCAAAATTACTTTAACCATAAATGGATTAAATGTTTCAACCAAAAGACAGAATAACTGACTGGATTCATTTAATCCATTTATGGTTAAAGTAATTACTGATATGTATGTTCCTACTGCCACTTTATTAACTGTTTTGAATTTGTTTCCAAATTACCAATGGCATTTCTCACGGAAATAGAACAAAGAAATCTTAAAATTTGTGTGGTGACACAGAAGACCCCAAACAGCCTAAGCAATCTTGAGAAAGAAAAACAGAGCTGAAGGAATCAGGCTCCCTGACTGCCAATGGCACTACAAAGCTACAGTCATCAAAACAATATGATGAAAAACAGAAATATAGACAAATGAAACAGGACAGAAAACCCACAAATAAACCCATGCATCCATGGTAAATTAATCCATGTCAAAGGAGAAAAGACTACACAACAGAGGAAAGGCAGTCCCTTCAACAAATGGGGCTGGGAAAACTGGACAGCTACAGATAAAAGAATGAAATTAGAACATTCCTTAACATCATATACAAAATAAAGAGGATTAAAGACCTAATTATAAGAACACATACTGCTTAATTCTTAGAGGAAGACATAGAAGAACACTCTCTTACATAAATCACAGCAATATATTTCAATCCAACTCCTGGAGTAAAAGAAATAAGACCAAAAATAAACAAACAGGACCTAATTAAACTCAAAAACTTTTGCACAGCAAAGGAAACTATAAACAAAATGAAAACACAGCACTCAGGATGGGAGAAAATATTTGCAAACAATGAGATCAATAAAGGATTAATCTCCAAAATTTGTAACAACTCATGTGACTCAATATTTAAAATACAAACAACCCAAACCAAGAAAATGGGCAAAAGAGCTACATAGAAAATTCTCTAAAGACACAGATGGTCAAGAGGCACATGAAAAGATGCTCAACACTGAATATTAGAGAAACGTAAATCAAAACTAAGGAGATATCACCTCACACCAGGCAAATGGCCATTATCAAAAAATCTACAAACAATAAATGCTAGAGAGGGTGTAGAGAAAAGGGAATACTCCTACACTATTGGTGGGAATGTAAAAGTATAGCCACTATGGAGACCAGTATGGAGGTTACTTATATATTAAACATGGGCTATCATGTGACCCAGCAATCCCATTCCTGGGCATTAGCCAGAGAAAAACATGGTTTGAAAGGATATATGCACCCCAATGTTCACTGCAACAGTATTTACAATGACCAGGACATGGAAGCAACCTAAATGTCCATCAAAGAGTAATAGATAAAGAAAATGTCATACATATGTACAGTGGAATAATTACTCAGCCATTAAAAAGAATGAAATAATGCCATTTGCAGCAATGTGGATGGACCTGGGGATTATCAGATTAAGTGAAGTAAGTCAGACAGAGAAAGACAAATATCATATGATATCACTTCCATGCAAAATCAAATGAACTTATTTACAAAATAGAAATAAACGCAGAGAATAAACATGGTTACCAAGGGGGAATGGTCGGGGAAGGGATAGATGGGAGACAGGATTGGCAAGTACACACTGCCATATTTAAAATATTTGTCAAACAAGGGTCTACTGTATAACACAGGGAACTCATGTCAATACTCTCTAACAACCTAGGTGGGAAAGAATATGAAAAAGAGTAGAGAGATGTGTATATATAACTGAACCAATTTGCTGTACACCTTAAATTAACACAACATTTTGTTAATCAACTATACTCCATTATAAAATTATTTTTATAAAAAAGAAGAAAATTTAGCTATTTGCCTTGCATGTACCAAGCAGAAAAGTAGAAATAAAGGAGGAAAAATGGAAAATATTTTGGGGGTGGGGGAAAGTTTTATACAGAGGTTGTTTTAGAAGGTGATGTTTTATAGTTCTGCCCTTTGAACAAACAGATCAAACAATACCCTTTTTAATAGGATGGGACAAACCTTACATATTTGATTGCATCATGGTATATCTTAGTTTTCTCTTTTCTGTATATCTTTAATTGATGACATGACATTCCTGGACATGTCATCATTTGAAAAGTCAACCTCAACTTCACTAAACCAACCTTTGGCCCCATTCAGTATTTATAGCCTAGCATGGGCTTCCCAGATGGTTCAGAGGGTAAAGAATCTGCCTGTAATTCAGGAGATATGGGTTAGATCAACCCCTGGGTTAGGAAGATCCGCTGGAGGAGGAATGGCAACCCGCTCCAGTGTTCTTGCCTGGAGAATCCCATGGACAGAGGAGCACGGCAGGATACAGTCCAAAGGGTCACAGAGTCAGACGGGACCGGACAGCTAAGCAAGCAAGCAATGCAGGTCACTGTTGTGGGCCATTGAGCACATGAGCAGCTTCCATTCTAATGAGAAGGATAATTAAAAAAATAAGTCAAACAAATTAAAATGATAGTGACTTTACTGTGGGAGAAATGATGTAGATGAAGGGACCTGGAACGGTCTCAAAGTGGGAGTGGGCAAACCATGGCCTGCCATCTGATTCTGTAAAGAGAATTTGCTTGGAACAACAGCCACAATCATTCATTTGTACATGGTCTTTGGCTAATTTCCAGCTCTAATGACAGACTTTGGTATCTGTGACAAAGACCATATGATTACAAAGGCTAAAAATTTATTACCTGGATCTTTACAGAAAAAGTTCATTTCTCCCATCTTAGAGGAACAGATACTAGATCTGAGGTCCAAGTGAAAAGAACAAAAATATTAGTTGTCTATGGCCACATAAGAAATTACCTTAAGACTTTATGACTTAAAACAATGGATATTTATTGTCTCACAACTTGTGTGGGTAAGGAGCTGAGGTGTGGCTCTGCCGGGTCCACTGACTGGGGGCTGCTGCCAAGAGTGCAATCAAGGAGCCAGCGTGGGCTGCAGTCACCTCCGGATTCAGCTGGAGGGATCTACTTCCAGCTTCCCTCACAGGCTGTTGGCAAGCCTTCAGTCTTCACTGCATTGGCTGGAGACATCAGCTTCTTGCCAACATAATAGCTGGTTTCCCTTCGAACGAGGGATTAGAGGGCATGAATGAGAGGTACAGAGAGCCCCAAAGAGAGGCCACTATCTAAATCCTACTCTCAAAAGTGACTTCTCACTCATTTTTCCCACGTCCTATTCACTAAAAATGAGCCTGAAGGTTCAGTGTGTGCACCAGGGGAGAGGATGACAAGGATACAGATATCAGGAGACAGGGATTTGGGGGGGGTCATGTTACAAGCTGCCCACCACAAGAAGTCTTAGGAAGAGCACTGCAGACTAAGATTACAGATACTGTAAAGCCCCCAAGTTAAAAATGAGCTTGGTTGAAATGGCAGAAGTAAGTCTCTCAGGAACAAGAAGCTTACATGACTGGATCATGTGGAAGGAAAATCAGATATCAGGGAAATAAGATCTGAGAAGTCAGATCTAGATTACAGAGATTTTATAAATATGCAAAAGTCATTGGATTTTATATCAAGTATAATTGAAGTCCACTGGAAAACTTTAAGTTGGGGAGATGACATATTTAGATTTAAGATTTTAAAAGATTTATTCAAATAAAAACAAAAAACAAAAAAAAGATTTATTCAAGAGACTATAAAATAAACTTTGCTAGCTAAGACCATATAGTTAATTTCAGTTGTCATGGGAATATCTGGTAACGTGGATACAGAGCATATTGACTCCTGGAAAAGCCTTTGAATTTACTGACAACAGTGGATTGAGGATACGCAAGTAGCTAGAAGATAAATACAGATGCGACAATTCAAGTATATCAAATTAGCCAAATTCTAGTAGGAATAACTAGTTTTCGAAAACTTTCTTAATGATTATTTGAAATATATTTAACTAAAATTCCAGATGGCTATTACGGCAGACACTGTCCATTACTATAAATATACAATGGTATGCAGTCATCCTCTTTTTGATAAAATGTTTCTTAACAATGATACAGAGTTCAGTGGTCAAATTTCTTCTCTATCTCTACATGCCCTAGCTGAATTTATTCACCTCACTGGCTTTATATACCAAATATATGCTTCTGTTTCTAAAAATCTGTATCTTGTTCCTAACCTATTTTATTATAAATTCCAGAATTCAACAATATCCTATTCTTCTGTGGTATTTTCACCTAAAATGAAATACATTCAAACTGAAATCTTAATTTACTCCCCCCAAACTTAGCCTTGCAATGCTCCCTATCCCAGTGAATGGAACCTCATTTAACTGTTACAGTTAAAATACTCCAGTCTTCCTTGACCTCACATCTTTCTTTTCCATGAATCTTTCAGCAAATACTGACAGCTCTACCTTCAAAATCTTTCTCACATTCAGCAATTTCTTAACAACTCTACCATTACAACCCTTGTCTGAATTACCAACCCCACTTACGCAGACTACTGCAAACTAATAGCCCTGCATACATTCTGTCACCCCTAAAACAGAGTTTCAGGCTAAAGCTCAGACTCTGAAAGTTTATTGGAAGGACTGTATCCTGGATGAGCTAGTTACCTGTTATATGCCTTGGGCAAATTACTTAATGACTCTGTACCTCTGTTTTCCTGCCAGTAAAACTAGGAGGATAATAGTATGTAACTCATGGGATTGTTGTTGGGACTTAACAACATAATGTATATAAAGCAGTTTGAACTCTGTGGCAAGCAATAAGAAATACACAAATGTCAGCCACTATTATTATCTATTTTCAGTAAGATACTTTCCACATAACTATAAGAAAGAGTCCTTAAAAACAAATTAAATCATGCCAATCCCTTGTTCAAAATACTCAAAAGACTTCTCCTTATATGTGGGATGAAATCCAAAATTCCTCCAGGTCTACGTGAGTGTTCTGTCTGCCTACCTCTCTCAAATCTTAGCTGCTTCCAACCTTCCCCTCACCTATTCCCTATGCTCAAGCTTCTTGCCTTTACTTGAACATAACAAGCATTCATTTCCCATGGGATCTAAAATATTCAACAAATATTCAAATGACTTCTTATCCCACTTTCTTTGCCACCTTCTTTGTAGGGTCTTCCCTAGATAGATAGATAGCCACCCCATCTCTGAGAGAATCATTCCTAGGCAGATTGATAAGAAGTCCAGGGGTCCCCAAGGAGAGAGGGGTCTGGAATTCTCAAGGAGGAAGAAAGGACAAACTTTTTCCCTCTACATTCCTTAGGATTATATAACAATAATGTATCCGGCTTGAGGACAGTCTCTGGAAAAAACCTTCTGGCTAATCCTGTTATCTTAAGGTATAAATTATGGGAGTAGGTCTAGTGAGGTCTTTACAACCTCCAGACATTCTTTTGATTCACTGTAATAACTAATTAGAGAGTATATAACTCCATGGCTAACACTAGCAGGGGGGTACTCTTTCTGCCCCCTTCTGATGCCCATGTCAGAAGCTTTCTCTAGCTCCTTTATACTTTAATAAAACTTTATTACACAAAACCTCTGAGCAATCAAGCCTCGTCTCTGGCCCCGGATTGAATTCTTCTCCTCCGCAGGCCAAGAATCCCGGCGTCTTTGCATGATTCATCAACAACCTTTCATCTCCAATGTCAATTCCCTTTCCCAACAAACTCATGTTCTCCTCCCTAGCTTGTTTTCCTTGTAAGGACTTACTATTATCTAACAAATTATACGTTTTAGTATTTACCTCATTGATTGGCTATCTCCCCTTCTGGAATGTGAATTCCAAGAACTCAGAATTATTTATTTGCTTTGGTCTCTGCTATTTTTCCAGTACCTAAAATAGTGCTTGGCACTTAGGTGCTTAAAAATATTGTTTGAATGACTTAATATATGTGTGTGTGGACACACACACACACACATATATATAACAGATATTATTAAAATGAACAGAACAAAAACAGTTCCTGAATACTATAAAGGAGATACTATAAAATATAAAAAGGTTAGAAGATACAGTTAATCATAAATCTTCTTAAACTGAGAGACTGAGCGAGAAGCTAAGAAAATTAGAGAAACTATCTTAAACCAAATTTATGACTGATAAGACTTTCTCAAAGAGAGAATTAAAAAACAGTGCAGAGGAAATTCTTAAGAAAAAAATTAAGAAAGCAAAGAATATATGTTTCCAGTTTTAAAGGGTCCACAAAAGACTCAAAAAAAAAAAAAACCAAACCAAAACACACAGTGGGAAAAGATCATGGCAAAACCCACCAGTTTGAAATGATACAATACTTAAAATAAGAAGAGCATTCTAAAAGCTTCCAGATGGTAAAATTCCAGGTCACAAGCAAGGGATTAGAAATTAGAGACTTCCCAGTAGCAGCAGGAAGCAGCAATAAAGACATATGAAAGAAAATAATTTTCAATGTAGGATGATTCTAAATCCAGTGATACTATAGATACAATAGAAGCGTGAGAGTAGAATAAATACATATTGTGATATGCAAGTTTTCATAAAAAAGATCCCCAACTAAATCTGTTTCTTAGGATGCTACTGGAGGTATGTGCCAATAGAATGAGATTAAATCAAGTGAGGATAAAACACGAGATCCTAGAATCAAGAGAGCCAACACAGGGAAAAAGCACAGGTAATTAATACTCTGGGTAAAGATAAGGGAAATCTCAGAATCACAGCTAGAAAGTGAGAATGGGAAAACAGATGACTCAAGAAGAGATCCTCAAAAACCCAAATTGGTAGAAAGCTTGATGAGTTTGAAATTATTGAGACAAGGATTATATTTATGGTGTAAAGTTTGGGAATCAATCAGTAATTGTGTGTGTGTGTGTGTGTGTGTGTGTGTGTGTGTGTGTGTGTGTGTCTGTGTGTACTCAATCACTAAGTTGTGTCTGATTCTTTGAAACCCTATTGTCTATAGCTTGCCAGGCTCCTTTGTCCATGGGATTTCCCAGGCAAGGACACTGGAGTGGATTGCCATTACTTCCTCAAGGGGATCTTCCCAGTCCAAGGATCGATCCCTCATCTCCTGCATCGGCAGATGGCTTCCTTACCACAGAGCCACCTGGGAAGCCTAATTAGTGATTAGTACATAGAAAATTAAGCAAATGAATATATCAGATATTTAATGTTCCCAGGTAACTCAAATGGTAATGAATCTGTCTGCAGTGAGGGAGACCTGGGTTCAGTCCCTGGGTTGGGAAGATCCCCTGGAGAAGGGCATGGAAACCCATTCCTGTTTTCTTGCCTGGAGAATTCCATGGACAGAGGAGCCTGGCGGGCTCCAGTCCATGGTGTCCAAAGAATTGTACACAACTGGGTGATGATGACTACTACTAACATCAGGGAAAGGAAAACCTTTGTGCAAAAACGTAATTGTAAGCATCAGTAGAGAACAATATTACAGCTTCATAATAACATAAAAAGTATTTATTCAATAAAATTCATGTTGTAACTATATTAGGTTGATGTTTGAGAGGAGACTGTGTGTGTGAACTAGTGAGTAGGCATGTTAAAGGTTGGTGTGCCTATGAGTGTGTAGGTATATGAGTCTACTTGTATATGTGTAAGCATATAGGTGAATGGTGTGAAAGAAAACCAAAGTCTTATCTTCCAACATGGAAAGTCAAGATGAAATATCAAGAAATAGTATGACATGTTATTTAGAAACACAGAGTTAAATACCAAACAAGTAATCAGCTAAGTATCTAAAAGTTGAAAATGGCTAACTTTGAGGACTAAGTAAGGGTCCTGTTTATTTAAGTGCAGAATGGACACTTAGTTACTACAGATGGTGACTGCAGTCATAAAATTAAAAGACACCTGCTCCTTGGGAGAAAAGCTATGACAAACCTAGGCAGCATATTAAAAAGTAGAGACACTACTTTGCCAACAACAGTCCCTATAGTCAAAGTTATGGTTTTTCCCTGTTTTTCACATCATGTATGGATATGAGAGCTGGACCTCAAAGAAGGCTGAGCACTGAAGAATTGATGCTTTTGAACTGTGGTGTTGGAGAAGACTACTGAGAGTCCCTTGGACTGCAAGGAGATCCAACCAGTCCATCCTAAAGGAAATCAAACCTAAATATTCATTGGAAGGACTGATGCTGAAGCTGAAGGTCCAAAACCTTGGCCACCTGATGCAAAGAGCCCACTCATTAGAAAAGACCCTGATGCTGGGAAAGAAGATTGAGGGGAGGAGGAGGGGAAGACAGAGGATGAGATGGTTGGATGGCATCACCAATTCAATGGACATGAGTTTGGGCAAGCTCGAGGAGGATGGTGAAGAACATGGAAGCCTGGTGTGCTGCAGTCCATGGACTCACAAAGAGTCAAACATGATTGAGTAGTGAAAAAGAGTAGACAGGAAATAGGTCTGTTTTAAATACATCTTGTTGAATTACTTGACTTTTTAAAATTATTTGGATGTGTCACTTGGAAAATATATTTAAAAAGATGTATGAATTGTGTGATATAGTTTCTCACCAAAACACATTACAAAAACTTTCTAAACCATTTTCCAATATCCAATCATACTATCTTTAACATACACAAACATTCATTTAAGCATTATCCAAAATGCTGTCATAAACATAACTTAGTCTCTTGACTCCTCCAAATAATATCTCAGTTATCTGGAGTGTGGACTAGATAAGAAAGCCCTCTCACTTATATCATCTCATTTTACCCTTTGTATTAACTTAATAAAATGAGCCGAGCAATTATCACCACTTTATAAAGAAAGGAACTGATGCTCAGAAAGACTAAAGACAGGGCCAGGCTCATAATCTATCCACTGATGCTATGCCTAATGTTCATTTAGCAGTAATGTATACATTAAGTCCAGTTCTTTTTTTCCTTACAGTATGTGATACACATGAAGAACCACTGAATCCAATGATAGAGTTTCACAGGTTTGGGGAGGCCAAGTTTATGAGCTATCTAATATTCCATTTGAACTATGCACTGGGGGTAATCTGACTTCAGGCCTAGGTTACTAATATGCATACATGTGTATTCATGTATGCATGCACATGTATGTATTTGTGTATTTACTTATTTATATTTAGAATTTCTAAAAAAAAAAAAAGAAGCAGTAGCTGAAGATATGATAACTCTGATAATGTTTTCTATGATTTCCTTTTTTTAATGTTCCAGGTGTTCTTTTACAAAAAATTCATACAATTATAATTCACACTGCATAAGATGTTCTAGAATTAACATCCAAAAACAGATGTCCTTTTCATCATAAGGGACTTGAATGCAGAAGTAGGAAGTAAAAATGGCAAAAAACATCACAATGTTTTTGTAAGGTAATTATCCTCCAATTTAAATAAATAAATAGAATCCTTGCATTCCTGGGATAAAAAGTGGGCTTTATCCCAGGAATGCAAGGATTCTTTAATATCTGCAAATCAATCAATGTAATACACCACATTAACAAATTGAAAGATAAAAACCATATGATTCTCTCAATAGATGCAGAGAAAGCCTTTGACAAAATTCAACACTCATTTATGATTAAAACTCTCCAAAAAGCAGGAATAGAAGGAACATACCTCAACATAATAAAAGCTATATATGACAAACCCACAGCAAGCATCACCCTCAGTGGTGAAAAATTGAAAGCATTTCCCCTGAAATCAGGAACAAGACAAGGGTGCCCACTCTCACCACTACTATTCAACATAGTGTTGGAAGTTCTGGCGACAGCAATCAGAGCAGAAAAAGAAGTAAAAGGAATCCAGATAGGAAAAGAAGAAGTGAAACTCTCACTGTTTGCAGATGACATGATCCTCTACATAGAAAACCCTAAAGACTCAACCAGAAAATTACTAGAGCTAATCAATGAATATAGTAAAGTTGCAGGATATAAAATTAACACACAGAAATCCCTTGCATTCCTATATACTAACAATGAAAAAACAGAAAGAGAAATTAAGGAAACAATACCATTCACCATTGCAACAAAAAGAATAAAATACTTAGGAGTATATCTACCTAAAGAAACAAAGGACCTATACATAGAAAACTATAAAACACTGATGAAAGAAATCAAAGAGGACACAAACAGATGGAGAAACATACCGTGTTCATGGATTGGAAGAATCAATATTGTCAAAATGGCTATTCTACCCAAAGCAGTCTATAGATTCAATGCAATCCCTATCAAGCTACCAACGGTATTTTTCACAGAACTAGACCAAAGAATTTCACAATTTGTATGGAAATACAAAAAACCTCGAATAGCCAAAGTAATCTTGAGAAAGAAGAATGGAACTGGAGGAATCAACCTGCCTGATTTCAGACTCTACTACAAAGCCACAGTCATCAAGACAGTATGGTACTGGCACAAAGACAGAAATATAGATCAATGGAACAGAATAGAAAGCCCAGAGATGAATCCACGAACCTATGGACACCTTATCTTCGACAAAGGAGGCAAGGATATACAATGGAAAAAAGACAACCTCTTTAACAAGTGGTGCTGGGAAAACTGGTCAACCACTTGTAAAAGAATGAAACTAGAACACTTTCTAACACCATACACAAAAATAAACTCAAAATGGATTAAAGATCTAAATGTAAGACCAGAAACTATAAAACTCCTAGAGGAGAACATAGGCAAAACACTCTCCGACATAAATCACAGCAAGATCCTCTATGACCCACCTCCCAGAATATTGGAAATAAAAGCAAAACTAAACAAATGGGACCTAATGAAACTTAAAAGCTCTTGCACTACAAAGGAAACTATAAGTAAGGTGAAAAGACAACCCTCAGATTGGGAGAAAATAATAGCAAATGAAGAAACAGACAAAGGATTAATCTCAAAAATATACAAGCAACTCCTGCAGCTCAATTCAAGAAAAATAAACAACCCAATCAAAAAATGGGCCAAAGAACTAAACAGACATTTCTCCAAAGAAGACATACAGATGGCTAACAAACACATGAAAAGATGCTCAACATCACTCATTATTAGAGAAATGCAAATCAAAACCACAATGAGGTACCATTACACGCCAGTCAGGATGGCTGCTATCCAAAAGTCTACAAGCAATAAATGCTGGAGAGGGTGTGGAGAAAAGGGAAGCCTCTTACACTGTTGGTGGGAATGCAAACTAGTACAGCCGCTATGGGAAACAGTGTGGAGATTTCTTAAAAAACTGGAAATAGAACTGCCATATGACCCAGCAATCCCACTTCTGGGCATACACACTGAGGAAACCAGATCTGAAAGAGACACATGCACCCCAATGTTCATTGCAGCACTGTTTATAATAGCCAGGACATGGAAGCAACCTAGATGCCCATCAGCAGATGAATGGATAAGGAAGCTTTGGTACATATACACCATGGAATATTACTCAGCCATTAAAAAGAATTCATTTGAACCAGTCCTAATGAGATGGATGAAGCTGGAGCCCCTTATACAGAGTGAAGTAAGCCAGAAAGATAAAGAACATTACAGCATACTAACAGATATATATGGAATTTAGAAAGATGGTAAAAATAAATAAATAAATAAATAAATAAACAGTTTTTAACAAGAGAGATACCTGGCGTAATAGGCAAGTTTGGCCGTGGAATACAAAATGAAGCAGGACAAAGGCTGACAGAGTTTTGTCAAGAAAACACACTGTTTATAGGAAACACCCTCTTCCAACAAGACAAGAGAAGACTCCACACATGGACATCACTAGATGGTCAATACCAAAATCAGACTGATTATATGGCTGGCAGCCGAAGATGGAGAAGCTCTACACAGTCAGCAAAAAGAAGACTTGGAGCTGACTGTGGCTTATATCATGAACTCCTTATGCAAAATTCAGGCTTAAACTGGAGAAAGTAGGGGGAACCAATAGGCCATTCAGGTATGACCTAAATCAAACCCCTTATAATTATTCAGTGGAAATGAGAAATAGTTTCAAGAGATTATATCTGGCAGACAGACTGTGTGAAGAACTATGGATGGAGGTTCATACCACTGAAGAGGAGGAGGTGACCAAAATAATCTCAAAAAAAAAAAAAAAGACATGCAAGAATTCAAAGTGGTGGTCTGCGGAGACTTTACAAACAGCTGTGGAAAGAAGATAAACAAAGGCAAAGGGAGAATGTACCAACTGAATGCAGAGTTCCAGAGAATAGCAAAGAGATAAGAAAGCCTTCTTAAGTGAATAGTGCAAAGAAACAGAGGAAAGCAATAGAACGGGAAAGACTAGAGATTGCTTCAAGAAAACTGGAGATACCAAGGGAACGTTCCATGCAAAGATGGGCAAAATAATGGACAGAAATGCCAAGGACTTCACAGAAGCAGAACAGACTAATAAGAGGTGCAAGAATACACAGAAGATACAGATAATGATGATGCTGTGGTCGCTCACCTAGAGCCAGACATTCTGAAGTGTGAAAACAAGTGGGTCTTAAGAAGCATTACTATGAACAAAGCTAGTGGAGGTGATGGAATTCCAATTGAGCTATTTCAAACCCTAAAAGATGATACTGTTAAAGTGCTGCACTCAATATGCCAGCAAATTTGGAATACTTAGCAGTGGCCACAGGACTGGAAAAGGTCAGTTTTCATTCCAATTCAAGAGAAAGGAAATGCCAAAGAATATTTCAACTATCACACAATTGTGCTCATTTCACTTGCTAGCAAAGTAATGCTCAAAATCCTTCAAGCTAGGCTCCAGCAGTATGTGAACTGAGAACTTCCAGATGTACAAGCTGGATTTTGAAAAGGCAGAGGAAACAGAGATAAAATTGACAACATCCATTGGATCATAGAAAAAGCAAGGGAATTCCAGAAAAACATCTACTTCTGCTTCATTGGCTACACTAAATCCTTTGACTGTGTGGATGACAACAAACTGTAGAAAATTCTTAAAGAGGCAGGAATACCAGACCACCTTACCTGCCTCCTGAGAAACCTCTATGCAGGTCAAGAAGCAACAGTTAGAACTGGACGTGGAACAACAGACTGGTTCCAAATTGCAAAAGGAGTATGTCAAGGATGTCATCAACCTGCTTATTTAACTTATATGCAGAGTATATCATGCAAAATGCCAGGCTGCATGAATCACAAACTGTAATCAAAATTGCCAGGAGATATATCAACAGCCTTAGATATCAATAGAAGACGACACCACTCTAATGGCAGAAAGTGAAGAAAAACTAAAGAACCTTTGATCAGGGTGGAAGAGGAGAGTAAAAAAAGCTGGTTTAAAACTTAGCATTAAAAAAACTAAGATCATGGCATCTGGTCCCATCATTTCATGGCAAATCAGTTCAGTTCATTCACTCAGTCATGCCCGACTCTCCACAACCCCATGAACCACAGCACGCCAGGCCTCCCTGTCCATCACCAACTCCCAGAGTCCACCTAAACCCATGTTCATCGAGTCGGTGATGCCATCCAACCATCTCATCCTCTGTCGTCCCCTTTTCCTCCTGCCCCCAATCCCTCCCAGCATCAGGGTCTTTTCCAATGAGTCAACTCTTCGCATGAGGTGGCCAAAGTATTGGAGTCTCAGCTTCAGCATCAGTCCTTCCAATGAACACCCAGGACTGATCTCCTTTAGGATGGACTGGTTGGATCTCCTTGAAGTCCACGGGACTCTCAAGAGTCCTCTCCAACACCACAGTTCAAAAGCATCAATTCTTTGGTGCTCAGCTTTCTTTATAGTCCAACTCTCACATCCACACATGACCCCTGGAAAAACCATAGCCATGACAAATAGATGGGGGGGGAGGGATGGAAATAGTGACAGACTATTTTCTTGGCTCCAAAATCACTGTGGATGGTTACTGCAGCCATAAACTTAAAGACACTTGCTCCTTGGAAGAAAAGCTATGACAAATCTAGACAGTGTATTAAAAAGCAGAGACATCACTTTGCCAACAAAGGTCCATATAGTCAAAGCTGTTTTTTCCAGTAGAAAAGTATGGATGTGAAATTTGCACCATAAAGAAGGCTGAACATTGAAGAATTGATGCTTTTGAACTGTGCTTTGAACTGTTGGAGAAGACTCTTGGACAGCAAGGAGATCAAACCAGTCAATTCTAAGGGAAATCAACCTTGAATATTATTGGAATAACTTATGCTGAAGCTAAATCTCCCGTACTTGGGCCACCTGATGCAAAGAGCCAGCTCTTTGCTCTCACATTTCCTCTAAAACATCACTGTTAGAGCACCCTAGTGACCAGCAATAGAGAATACAACCTCCATTTCCTTCCCCATAGAGAAAAGGCCCATAAGAAGTTCTTTAAATTCTTTAAATGTGTCCATTTAGAATCCAGAAACTCAAAATATTTTACCAACCAACCACTAAATGTAGAGTATCTACTGAATCATCATCGTACAATGGTTTCTGTGTGAACTTTCAAAATTTAACAAATTCTTCATGCTGTTCATAGTAATGGAAAAGGACAAATTAAATGGTCTTCCCTGGTGGCTCAGATGGTAAAGAGTCTACCTGCAATGCAGCAGACCTGGGTTTGTTCCCTGGTTTGGGAAGACCCCCTGGAGAAATGAATAGCAACCTACTCCAGTATTCTTGCCTGGAGAATCCCATGGACAGAGAAGCCTGGTGGGTTACAGTCCATGGGGTTGCAAAATAGTCAGACACAACTGAGCAACTAACACTTGCGCTTTCACAAATAAAACTCCTGAATCCCAGGACAATAGATGTTCTGGGTTTAGTAGATATACCTAAATATACATCCGAGTCCCTCCCAGTAGGCAGAGAGATTGTGTGATCCTTCCTGCCACGGGATTTGATCGGACCAGCAATGAGATTGAAAGCCTGGCCCTGAGATCTGGAACTGTGTGTCCTGCCTCCCAAATATAAACTGGGTCCTTCAGAGGCTTGCGGAGACTTTCTAACAGGCAGCAATGGGGAGGCTGGCCTCAGTCCTATGCACTAAGACTGGAGGAGTATGAATGGGAGCTGCTAACGGTCTGGAAAGCTAACACTATGGAAAGAATTTATGAGGAAGGGAAATGGAGGTGAGAGAGAGAGAGCCTTCTCTGGAGCTCTTCCACAGGGCTACAAATTCCACCTGTCCTGACTTCTTATGGAGATCTTACATGCATTTAAAATAATATCCTCCTCAACTGATTCTTTTCTTAAAACCTTGAGTACACTTTCTATAGGAACCTTGACTTGGACATGATTATTGTGACTAGGTACTGGTGTTAGTCACCAACATAAAGGAGGCCGTCTGAAACACGAGAAAGAGTTGTAGATGCCATGAACCCTAGCAAGGCAGGGCATTAATGTGGGGCAATCTAGAAGGTGATTTAATCTCTGGGAGCTTAAGTTTCCTCATCCATATAATGAGAAAAAACAACCCACTCTTTTTAAGGTTATTATCAAAATTTTTAAAGTGAATATACACCTATCATTTTCCTAACACTGAATAAGAGGAAAATAAACGATGTTTACTTTATAATTATGCAATCAAGTTGTATATTCTTCATTTGGCCTGTGAAAACTATTCATTTTTTTACATCTAATCAAATGTAAGATAGTTAAAAGATGAAGTTTTCTTATCTGAGGAAATAAACTATAATTCCCTTATGGAATTTTTTATAGGTTACATATTTATGGACATAAAACATATAAGCCATGAAAACTTTATTTTTTATGCTGATTTTTTTTCTTTTAGAAAAAATGAATTGGTGAAGAAAATGAGTCTATTCACTCCTATTTTCTTATACTGTTCAGGCCAGTGCAGACGTAAGTGTATCTGGCTTATTGATGGTATCTGGCTATCATTTAGGATCATTAAAGTTTCTTCATAAAGACTGACCCTTCTTTTCAGATGATTAAACAAGTGGACAGCATATAAATTAACCACGATGTGCCTTGCCTTAAACACTTACACAGTACCAGATCCACCTATAATGTATACCATAATCCAAAAACTCTTTTATCATTGAAGTGTCAGAAAGAGTTTCTTATAAACACCATAACTGAATACATTCTGCACATTTCCTTAGGCAAAAATATAGCCATTTCATATTAAAGTTCCATGTGGATATACAAAATGCCTGGCCTTTGCAAAACAGACCTTTAACGGAAGAGAACAGATTAATTCTTTGTTTTTCACTTCACAATGAGAAAAACAGCTGAGGACCCTTAATTGAAACAATGAGAGGATACACATAGTCCATATAACTGTTTGAAGAAGAATAACCCTTAAATGCTTTCCAGTAGGAGGAACTTTGAGAAAATAAACTGGATAAAGAAACTGTGGTGGACAAATTTCCAAACAGTCTTTTCTAAATTGAAACCATCTACACATAAAGTCGACAGATCTCTTTTCTTTAAAAAAAAATGTAGTGTCATCATTAAAGAAATAGTAAACTTTCTTTGTTCATCTTATCAAGTAATATTTTAGTTATTGGACAAGGATACCATGCAAGCTCCTTGTTCTATCCCAGAATTTCAAACACTTTTGTTTATACCTTAGTGATAGCTCATAATAATGATGAGTTGAAGCAAAATTAAATGCATCCTCACTCAATGCTTATTCTAACATTCTAAAATAAGTGACATGTTCAGCAATAACTTTCAAAGCTTTGTTTGTGAATTTAGTAACCCTATGAAATACACTTTTTTCCCCTCAGTAGCTCTGATTCTATTTTTCACTTACCAGATCTGACAAACAGTTCAAGTTATCTGATGTTTACATAAAAAGGAACAAATGCAATCTGGAAACAAGATCAGAACCTCAAAAGTCCATAATTATTTGCATCCCCATCACCTGCCTGAGACCATCAAATCACAGGAATTTCTTTATTGATCCTAGGATTTTTGTGGAATGATTTATTTTCAATAATGCATATTTTATAAGAGAAATCTTTCTACCAAGCAAAACTAAACAAAGTTGTTTCAACACTAGTAATTATTTGTAACTCTTCAGCATGTAAAATTTCTAAAAATTAAACATTTTATCCCAGGATCAATAATAAATGTGAAATAATTGTCATTATTTAATGCTGTGAAAATAATTTTAAAGGATAGTACAATAAATGCATTTTCTTTAGTCTCTCAATTCTAGGTTATCATGATACTTGTCACATTTTATCCAGTGTTTTAAGCTAAAACAAGGCTCTGAATTTGATTTTGTGCCACCATACGCAATTTCAAACAGCTATCAGAAACAAAAAGCAATGTAGATATAGGAATCAACTAAACAGGATTTCTCCAGATTGTCCCTTGTTTTACTAAGAAAAAGTTTAATGATCTATTTCACTGTATGTGCGTGTAAATGCTAAGAACATTATTAGTTTACAGTTCTAAAGAGGAGTGGGTTTATCATATTCAAAATGCCCAAAAAGATATTACAAGAGCAAGTATGAGGGAAGTGAGAAATTCAAAGCAATTCAGTATATTAAAATCATTTAATTAAAATGATAAATTATTTAGTACTATTTTGTAGTGTTTATCTTATAAAGCAGCTAAGATACAATTTTTTAAGGGACTTCTAAGGTAAGTTTTCCATCTCATTTGTAACATGAAACATTGGCTGTAAAGGACAACTTATTTTTGGCAAATCCATTAAAAACAGAATTATGTCTTTGGTATGTGGTATAATTTATATATTTGCAAATACACATTGAATAACATATAATGGCTTTTCATTATGAGTTCTGAGTAAATACCATTCAAATCTGCATTTGAGCAGAGGTCATGAGAGATATTTAGCTAACTAAATTGGAAGAGATTAAAAGAAAGCTATGTTTGAATATGCCCCCAAACTTAAACTCTATGGGAATGTGGCAAAGATATAATTAGTTATTTGGGGAAACAAAATGGAAATAAGAATTGAAGAGAAGTGGGATTATAAATACTTTCCACTTTAAGATTTATTTCTTAAATTTCTTACCGAAATTATTGCTAAGAAAACTCTTGCCCTGATGTTTGTTTACGTATGTCTTCAACATTTAACCACTTAACCATTATATGGCTCTTAAGCAACAAAGTTTAGTAGTGCCTTTGATTTGCTTCAGTATAATGGACACCCTTACTTGGGTTTTAAATTTTGTTTGGATAAAAGTGAAGCATGTTAGGACTGGGGGCCTTTAACTTCCCAAATCCTTTAATACACCAAATCTGGAGTGAAAACAGAACTGAGAAAGGGCAATTTGCAGACTTTTCCTTTGGAACCTAGCTTGAAAGGGGCCTTTTCTATGGGACAGTTTTAAGAAACAGACATAAATGTCCTGTAGTATATTAATTTTAAATGAATATCCCTTTTGAGCAAAACGAATCATTTATAAAAATAAACATTGTTTCAGTCCCCAGAATTGCAGGTTGAAGTGACATGACCAGCGTCTTAAGGAAATCTGGATTATTTTGGATGGTTCCAAGAAAAGGCCATTGAGACTGCAAAACGTGACCCCTTGCTATCCATCGAATGTCATGTTGTTCTGTCCTCAACTGTGTAAATAAACTCCATCAGCTACTTGTGTTCATCTGTGAGTCAAGGAGAAGCAACCCATTGTGATTGCTTAACTTCACACAGAAACTAAGATAAAAACTAGAGGCACAAGGTCTCTTTTATCTGTCTAGTAGAAAACAAGGTCTTTGGTTTCTTTTTTTCCTACCATCTAGCTGTTTTAAGTGACTTTCAGGAGAATCTATAAAAAACACGGGTCAGAAGATTTCTAAATTCAACCAAGTACTCTTCTTTTGAAAATTAAATAAAATGAGGTGGAAACTGTATACAGTTAGGAATAATCTCCAAGGTTTTGAAATTAATTACCACAATCTGACTCCAGGTTTATTTCATGGGCACTACTCCCCACTCCTTCAGCCCTATTTAGGTATCAGCAGGAACAGCTAATCAAGTGTGTTTACAAATATGGAAAGGAAGATGTGAGCACCAGTTACAGAAACCAACAATAAAAGATGTCTTCTTCCCTGATCAGAGACCAGGAGACATAGCAGAAGTCCCTTCCCAGGAATCCCCAGAATTTACAATACATGGCAGGCTCCACCAGACTCTCAGCAGCTCTGCTGAATGTGACAAGCCTAATGAGATGTTACACAGACCAGACACACATGGGCAATTAGCACTTTCCACAGGTCTCTAACCTGTGACCCTTCTTTCTTTCTAGATTAACACCCAGGACTCTGATCCATCGACATTAGTAAACAATTCAAATCCAAGAATGTTACCTTAAAGGATAGAAAGAGATTCAGAAAGTTGCTAATCACACTCAAGTTTGCCAAAAACTGAAGGATTTGCTAAACTCTGTGGAATAACTCTATAGCATAAACTCATTATGCATCAGTATGCTACATGTTAGAAATTCCAACCCCTGCCAGATATGTTACATTAGCACATTTAAAATGGAATACTAGATTAACAATGTTTGACATCTCCACTGTGTACATTTTCAGTTCTATTATTACTCCAAACAGTTCCTGAAAAAACATTCACTGGCTAGTGGTAGAACTGTGAACAATTTTGGAAAAAAAGGGGGGAAAAAAAACAAAAAACAACCAAACGACTGTTTAAAAGCTATTTATATTTTCATTGAGTAGTTTTTTGGAGAATGATCCTGAATTAATTTTAGCATTATAAGACATGCTATAATTTTAAACAATTTCTCCTGTATTCAATCACACATAGAACCAAATTAACAAGACTTCTACAAACTGAGCTCTACAAAGCTCAGTTTCAAATTGGACACAATGAAAATGTTCTAATACAAGCTAGTGAGGAAATGCTTGGATAATTTCACATACTTCACTGAGTAAACAGAAAAGTCTGGATTTGGTTCATCTAGTACTGCTTCCAAAGGTGATCTTTTTATTTCTAAATATCTCCACAGGATGTTGTGGAGGTACCATATTTGAAGAATGGGGCCATGTGATTTAAAGGAAAAACTTCAGCTTTGGCGAAAGGCAAGCCAGAGTTTGAATTCTTACTGGTTGTGTGTGACCTTGGGCAGGCTCCTCACTCTTTTCTGGTCTTCTTTTTTCCCATCTACAAAGACAAGGAAGATAATATTTTTCAGGGATCATTTAGGATTTAAAAAGTAACAGTAAGAAACAAAAGCAGATTACCACCCCTCCCCAACTCATACAAGTAACTGTCCTAGTCTTGGATCTACTTCTAATATAAAAACTGTTCTGAAAATATATCCTCCAAGTTTCCATATAAGTTACTACAGAATGATCCATTTAGCATAAATCTGTTCAGAAACATTTCCTAGTCTGGCCATCTTGTTTAGCTAGGCTCAAGGTGGTGGTGAACACAGGTCTGGGTCGACAAGATAGCTTTTCAGGTGACCCTACAATTCAGTTCGGGGCTTAGAAGGTCATATCCTTGAAGAGTCCTTGGAGAACTGCTGCCAGTGACTACAGACCACTGGTTCCCAGCACTTGGCGATAAAAAGACGGCAAGCCACCCATGAACTTAACCACAATTGTATTTTTTATGAAGAGACTTTAAATTTTGTTCCAGAGCAGTATTTTCTGCCTGACAATGCCATTTCTGCTTTACCAGTTTGTTAAAACAAAAAATGTTCCCAAATATAAAGCTTCTTTCATGAGAATGCCTTATGAAACATTTTGCTTTAAAAGTCAAATACTCTTTTCATTTTTAAATGTATACTAAAAAAGTTAATTGATATAATTGTACTAAAGGAAAATAAATGATACTGACACTCACATCTGGACTGGAATTATTTTCCCTAAACTTTCTAAATACAAACTTGTTTTCTGACTAAGATCAATTTAAGAAACTTCAGTTCTAAAGAATATTAAAGAGTTCTAAATGATTGCACACATGGAACCGGTGAATATACTCTTACATTACGTGAGTTTTTAATTTAGAGTAGGCTTAATGGAAACTAAAATTATAACATGTTGCAAATGAGTGTCAGAATATTCACATATGTATCTGTATTATATAACCAAAAAGACAGGAGAAACTTTTAGTTTCTAGAGAAACTCTAGAGTAATTTAAATAATTTTAGAATGATACAGAACAAATTTTCTTAAAATACAGATTAAAAAAATGCCAAATTTAATGAGATTCAGACAAATATAGACAAATTTAAACTCAGCACTCTCATGCAAAGATATCTCACAACTCTGACATCCATACTTATCAAGCACTTATCAGCTCTCCCCACCCCGTACACACTCTTGAATCTCAAGTCCTGGCCCGTCTTCTCATGCCCGGGAGCCATGATTAACTACTGAGGATTTATTGAGAGCTTAGTACCAAAATGGCATCTATTTTTCAAAGACTACAAGTAAAATATATATAAATGCCATTGGAATGCATGACATAGCTCTCAAGTGAAACTCTGTGTTTGTTTTGCTGTGTTTTTTTTATTGTGGGGAGGGGGTGGTTTGGCCATGCAGTGTGGCTTGCGGGATCTTAGTTTCCTGACTAGGCATCAAACCTGGACTCAAGGCAGTGAAATGCAGACTCCTAACCACTGGACCTCAAAGGAATTCCCATGTGAAACCTTTTTATATCCTGAAAACTCAAAATTCATCTAATTACAACTGATGGATAAGACATATCTAAATTCATTCTTGCTCTAAAGATACTTGAAAATACAGAAACAATAACATATTTAAGCAATGATTTGAAATAAACTGTATATATATTTTCACAAATTTTATTAAGTGTAAATTTTGTTTTTAATAATTTAAGTCTCTCAACTATAAGAAAAAACAACCAAATTAAAAGCCTCAAAATTTAATAGAGTACTATTTTATAAAGATTAAAAAACATTGGACCATTATTTCTTCTCCTGGCTCTCATTTGAAGGTCACTTTTCATTCCATTTAGAGGGAAGAAAAGTTACATGAATATTTCATTAGAGAGGAGATAAGTGAAATTAATATATGAAGACAAGACAGAAGTAATGAAATGGGAAGCCAGTTAGATGAACACTGTTAATAAAGGAATGAAACTGTGGGACTTTGTGGAATATTGCCCTCTTTTCTCAAAAAATATAAAATGAAAAGAGAAATAAGGAAACAGGCATTTTGCAGCACCTACCAGCCAGTTTCAATTGGTTAGAGCAAGTTAGAAAGCAATGCTTTTGCCTGAAATTGGACAAGTTAACTGTTTCTCTCTCTTTTTTTTTAATTTAGAAATTTTAACATTAGAAACAGTTCCTCTTTTAGAATTATTTCTTCTCTATTAAGGAATGCACTCACAGAACGACTTACCAATTATCTTATGCTGTGAGTAAAGTTACTACTTTTCTCTTACTATGGTATTGAATAAATGAAGAAATAATGAAAATAATAAATTATTATGACCTATAAGTTGGACAGAGTTCCATTTTCTAAGCTCCCACCACCCAAGGGTCAAAAATAAAGACAATTTGGGGGAAAAAAAAGACTTTCCCCTAATTTGATTGTTGAATCTTCATAAGGTAAAAGTTACGTTGAAAAACTTTTAAAGAAAGGTTGCTTTAATTAGTTTGTTTTTAAATAGCCCCTGGTTCTTTTTGCTTTCCTAAAATGAAAACACAATTAGGAAAGAATGTGAAATCAGTCAATAAAATTTTTCAGTGTGTTTCTGACTTAAATCCAGAGAAAGTTTTCAATGGATGCACTAGACATCATTACACCATTAGAAACCACAAAAACTGGAAGGAAAAGATTAGTCACTTCTCACATTTAGTGTGTTCACTCACATAATACAGTCAGAGGGGCACCGTTTCCCAAGTTTTAAAAAATTCATAGATACTTCTAGAAAACCCCAAACTACCATAATTGCAAACTGAAGTAAACTAAACTTTCAGTTTCCTTCATTGGTTTCAAAATGAACAGACTTTCCAAAATTTATTCAAATTACAAGACCTGATTTCCCCCCTTCCAGTCCTTAGTTGTACTAGCAAAAGGTACAAAAAGCTTTTGTTCCTAGAATTCACCAACAACACGGATCACACATCTTTTCTTGCTTCAAGATTATACTTAGTTTGATCATGTATAAATTTATGTCCTTGTTAATTTTGTCCCTGAATTATCTTTCTTCTTAATTTCAATTACCATTGTGTGCAGACATGTTAACTGGAGATTTAATTTCCGGCTCTCAGAAATGCCCTGTTTATGTATGGGTATGAATATTCCTGAATTTGGGGGGAAGGGAAAGACCTTAATCTGGAGTGGTGTCCATGACAGGCATTGAAATATGGTGGGTTCATCAGGGGTCAACTTGCATAAGAGACTGCAAAGCCTGCTGAAGAGGACTTTTCCTATGAGAGAACAAAGGCAGGCAGGTGGAAGTCAGAAAGATGGACTCTGCTTCACTGAAAAATGATGACAAGGAATCTGTTCATAGCCGACTTCCTCGGGAACTCACGTGTGAGTCTTTTGGTGATGATATTAACTGCAGACTAAAATATAAGCAAAGTTTTATTTTTTTAAAGAGAGGCACTGCAGAAAGCAGCCCTGCTTTGATACCTTTGTGATTTGTGTAACATGAAAGAAGAAACAGGGAAGCACTTATAAATGGACTTGGTTCCAAGGTATAAAGAATATTACAAAGCAAGAACAGAAGTAATAGCCTGAGAGAGAAACATCATTATTTACTGGAGGCAGTGGTGCTCTGCTAAGGAGATGCTGGGTCAGAGTTCTTGATGCCTGATGGGAAGGTTAGGTAACTGTGGGCATACGTGGGACTGTGGGAAGTTTTCAGGTCATGTCTTTATATATACAGTATATTTCCTCATGGAAGGCTATGGTAACCAACACACTTACTCATATGTACACCTGAGACATGTCCAGGACATCTCAGAAATAAGAGAGGAGGGGGGAGACCTTTGGGTGGACTATAAATCTTACTACAACTTATTAATAGGATCTCATTCTAAGCCTGAGGCTGGTATAAACTTAGGAAACATAATGTCATTCTATATTATATGTAACTGAAGAGCCTCATCATGAGAGTGGAAGAGGAGAGTGAAAAGCTGGCTTAAAACCCAATATTCAAAAAACTATATCATTTCATCCAGTCCCATCACTCCATGGCAAATAGATGGGGGAAAGTGGAAAGAGAGACAAATTTTATTTTCGTGGGCTCCAAAATCATTGCCGATGGTGAGTACAGCCATGAAATTAAAGATGATGCTTCTTGGAAGGAAATCTATGACAAACCCAGACAGCATATTAAGAAGCAGAGACATCATTTTGCCAACAAAAGCTCTTATAGTCAAAGCTTTATTTTTTCCACTAGTCATGTAAGGATGTGAGAGTTGGAGCATAAAGAAGGCTGAGTGCTAAAGAATCGATGTTTTTGAATTGTGGTACAGAAGAAGACTCAAGAGTCTCTTGGACAGCAAGGAAATCAAACCAGCCAATCTTAAAGGAAATCAACCCTGAACATTCATTCATGCTCGAGCTGAAGTTCCAAAACTTGGGCCACCAGATGCAAAGAGCCAACTCACTGGAAAAGACCCTGATGCTGGGAAAGCTTGAGGGCAGGAAGAGATGGGGGTCACAGAGGATGAGATGGTTGGATGGCATCACCAACTCAATGGACATGAGTTTGAGCAAGCTCCGGGAGATCGTGAAGGACCGGGAAGCCTTACATGCTGCTCTCCATGGTGTCACAGAGTCGGACATGACTTAGTCACTGAACAACAATCCCTCCTGAAGTGAATGTGCCAAAACATTAACAACTCGTGAATCTAAGTGAAGGATGTGAAGGTGAATATGATACTCTTCACTCAACTTTTCTATAGATTTGAAAATTCCACAAATAAAATACTCAAAGAACAAAGAGATGTATTTTCAAATAACTGTTTACATGGAAGACAACAGGTATCTAATCAGTAAGATATTTGCCTTGGTATATCTCTGCTCTGACCCATTAAGAGCTATGTGCAGGTATCATGCGCTCCTTATTCGTAAGATCCTAAACAGACACTTACAACAGTACAGGGATACCTTGTTCTATTTTGCTTAATAGGCATTGCATTTTTTAGAAATTGAAGGTTTGTGGCAACCCCCCAAGAAACAAGTCTACTGGTACCATTTTTCCAACAGCATTGCTCCCACCACACATCAACCTAACAACATCTTAAGGTACTACCATGAGAAGTGGAGAAGTGGCCAATATCAGAAGATGAAGATCTGCTTGTTTTGTAAATGGATGGCCAGAGAATCTGAAGTACATAAAGTTTTCATCATTGAGAGATCTGAGCAGTTCCCCGAGGACAGAACCAGGAATAGCTGAGTCGCAAAAACGTCACATCTTTGTGAAGGAAAAAGAGACGGTAGCCTTTCCTTTTTTCCTAAGGAAAGAGACGGCAGCCACCTAAAGAACAGTGAGAAAGACAAAGGAAATCATGTGGAGTAAGAAGAAAGAGCTGAGAGCAAGAAAAGAGATTCCCAGATGGCAGCAGGCCTGAAATTTGAATTGATGTGGAATGTGGAGAGAGGGTATGGGAGAAATATGTCTATTCATATTAGCATTTAAATTTATACAGTAAATGTATAAACATAGGTATACATATGTTTCTAAATGTTTTATTGTCTTCTCTATTTCAAAATATATAAATAATCATCTAATTATTTTTCTTCCTGGTAATAGATGTTACCTACGTACCTTCCCAGATATCACAGACATAAATTTAGGAACACATCAATACCAATATTATTGATTTGACATTTTTATTGTTTTTAAAAGAAACATCTTTTTTCTTATGGAAAATAAAGTTAAATTAATTTGACTTAAAAGTGTTACAATACCAAAGATACATCCCTTAAAAATTCAGATAGAATGGTTTCTAAGATATTGAAAACTTACCAATTAGTTTATAGTGTTTGTAATATGCTATACATTTATAAAAACATAGAAAACTTATTTAAATACTAATTGTTCATTTGGGATTTTTTTATAAATATATTTCCAAAACTCATTACTAAAGAGGTATTTTCACATAAGTCAGACATTGGTTAGAATTTGAATCAAGATACTTTGTGAAATCTTTGAATCAGAATTGTCAAAAACATGATCTTTTTGTTTAGACACAAAGAAAATTTCAATTTTTAATAAGTAGAAATAACCACATTTCAACCCCCTTCATCCAGATTCTTCTAGTTGATTTCCTTTCCCTAGTTCCCATCTCAAGGTTTAGTTCATGGGTATTCTGGACATAACCAGCCCTCTTTCTAATATTTTAGGCACAAATGAAAAACTAAGGTTGAGAATCATAATAATGCAGTAAGTGCCCTACACATGAACCTTCAAGTTGTGAACTTGCAGAGATGCAAACGTAGGTTCTCATGTCCAGTCACCTCAGTGAGTGCCCGTGTCTGACACACACGGAAAACGTGTCACACTCTGCCGGTGGCTGTGTTCTGCGGTACTTTACTGTACAGTACTTGTTAGAGTTCACGGTACAGAATCTTTATCTCGAGCCCAGGATACCTGCGAGCAGGTGTAAGCAGTGGTGATGTAGCTGGTACTTCTAAAGTACCAGTTGTTGTACTGTTCTGCTGTACCACTCAAGGCACTCACTGCAAGATTAAAAATGTTTTGTTTTTGTGTCTATTTTTTATGTATTATTTGTGTGAAAAGTATTGTAAACCTATTACAGTACAGTACTATATAGCCAATTGTGTTAGTTGGGTACCTAGGCTAACTTGGATGGACTTAAATTGGACTTATGAACATGCTCTTGGAATGAAACTCATTTGCGTGTAGGGTACTAACTTACTGTAGCTATTCTTACTGAATTCCTTCTGCGGTCCAGGCGCAATGCTGAGCAGAGTGTATATATTATCTCATCTAGCCCTCACAGCTCTATTAACTCACTGCCATCACTATGCCCATTTTACAGCTGAAGAATAAGGCACAGAGAGGTTAAGTAACTTTCCTAAGGTTCCAGTTAATAAATAATGCAGCTGAAATATGACCCTAAACCATCTGAATCCAGAGCTTGCACTCTGAATCACTCTGCTGTTCTAAAAAAGAAAATCATTTCAATTGGTTTTAGTAAATTAATTAAAACATTTAATGATTCGTTAATGTTACTTTACTAGAAGATCAATAAACCAGTGAAAACATTCATAAAAAATTCATAGTCCAAGATATACTTTTCAGCTTTTTATGTGACAGTACAAACTGTGCTCATTTCAAGCAAAAATGTTACTATAAGTTAGAAAACACTGCACTATTTTAGTCAACCTCTATTTAACGGAGTTGCCAGTGATAACTGAATAGTGGAGGTTCTCTGTTTCCCAGTGAATTACATTATTGCTGCTGCTGCTTCAGCCGTGTCTGACTCTGTGTGACCCCATGGACTGCAGCCTGCCAGGCTCCTCTGTCCACGGGATTCTCTAGACAAGAGTACTTAGAGTGGGTTGTGGTCCCTCCTCCAGGGGATCTTCTTGGCACAGAGATCAAGCCCAGGTCTCCTGCATTGCAGGCAGATTCTCTACTGCTGAGCCACCAGGAAAGCCCATACTGTTGCTCCTCATAGGACATTGGACTTCCCGAGTGGCGCAGTGGTAAAGAATCTGTCTGCCAATGCAGAAGATGCAAGTTCGATTCCTGGATTGGGAAGATCCCCTGAAGAAGGAAATGGCAACCTACTCCAGTATTCATGTCTGGGAAATCCCATGGACAGAGGACCAACCCTGGCCGGCTACACAGTCCATGGGGTTGCAAAGAGTTGGACACTACTGAGCATGCATGTACATAGGATAGTAACTGTTCGTAACTAATAATCAACTTTGCAGTATATGTGTGACCATTAGCAAGTACCAGTTGAATTGTAAGCTCAATAATAATTGTTGTCAATTCCATTTGAGTATTTTTATTATAATTATTAAATTTAATCAAGAATAATACAAACTTATGAGTGACTGAAAACATGCAGCTGTTTCTATGAAAATTAAGTTGAAATCTTTGGAAAGATTCAATAAACTCCAATTTCTTAAAAAAATGAAAAATGTAGTTGAATTAAATATGATTAATATTGCTATAAAATAATGAAAAAAATAATAAAGCAGCAAAAGAACTCTGAATTAAATTGCTGCACAATCTGTTCCACCTGGTCCTACATCATTCAACTAATGAACAAATTACATACATATAAATTTTAAGTATGTGTGTACCACTTTCAAAAACAGTTCTTCATTTATACACCTTTTCAGTTTCTTGCAAAATACTGGGGTGTGGTTTCAGCTTCTACTGTACTTTTCAATTAAAATTAATTTGGAACAACAGTGTTGTTCTATCTCTGACAACTGAGATAGAAAAAAGTAAGAGTTACTAAACCACTATTTATTTTGGATTGGCTATAGAGACATAAAAGTCAGTGGAAACATTTAACCAGTATCAATTAAAAAAACAAAAACACTCAAAAAGCTTCCATGACCTGGATTTGTTCACCTAACATAGAGAAGAAAACTGAGCATGCCCCATAAAGTGATAAAATACATTCTCTCACGTCAAACTTTGATACAAACAAAAGAAATCTTCAGCTGCTCCAAATTGTGCTAATATAAATATCGTCACTAGTCTGGAAGAAGCAAGGATCTGGGTGAGGACATGTGTGCCAGACTGTCATTACTGAGGCTGACCAGTTACAGAGACCTATACAGTCATGGAAACTATGAGCTAAGGGGTGTTTCCAGGACTGATGGAAACTTTGCTCTGCAAATTTATTTTTCACTAGCCATTGTTTGTTAATGAAATTACATGTTTATAAAAACAAAGGCTAAAAATATTTTCATAATCATAACTCTGCTAACCATTGACAGCTTTTTATGCAACAGTTAGTCTACTCCCCAAACACAGTTTTACTGCCACACCTGGTCCTTCCTGACTTTCAGAGAGTTTTAGAAACTACACCACATTGCTTACTAGTCTGCACTTTTATTTCACTAACTCCTCTTCTTACGAGTATTTTTATGGGTCCATTCTTCTGCTTTCACACTATCTAGACCACTGTATTATTGCTTCCTGTAATTAAAATGAATGATATCTTTCTTCAAAGGAAGGTTATTAAGTCCTGATAAAGAAAAGTGTTTGGAGTGAAGGACTAGGAGAAATAAATGTCTGCAGACACTTAGGGGATCATGAGTTCTTCAGCGTGCCTAAAGTGCTGGGTGGATGAGAATAGGATGTGGAAGGATAAGGGAATTTGGGGCCAACTTATGGGAGAGTGTTAAAACAAATCCAACTCTAATGAGAAGTTTGCTAAGTGTATACACTTAAAAAATGCCAAAATTGTACCTGCATCAAAAATTATGCTCCTTGATACATATAAATAAGTGTTTTTTTAAATAGCTAAGAGTTAAAAATTAACAATGGGAGTGAAAAAAAAATCTGATTTTAGGTAAATATAACTTAGGTCAAGCTCCAAGAAAAATAAAATCAACTTATCTAACTTGTAAGTTATAATATTCTCTCTTCTCAGTAGTTTTTGTTGCCTCTTACATTTTAAAGGAGCCCTGGCTCTGTACATGGATATCTTCTTTTTTGTTTGTTTCCATCTGCACAACATGGGGTCTGGGCATTTTTCCTCATGATTTAAGACAGAAACTCTAAGAAAATGAGTGATTAGTAGATCTAAAAAAATAATGATTTCATATTTTTTTAATCCAGTATCATTTAGCTCCAATCTAAAATGGATCAGCTAGAACCATATTCAATATCTTGTAATAATCTATGATGAAAAAGGATCTGAAATATATATATATATATATAAAACTGAATCACTTTGTGTACACCTGAAGCTCACACAACATTGCAAATTAACTATACTTCAATTTAAGAATAAATTAATTTAATTAAAATAATCAGCTAATTTCCACAAAATCTTAAAACCAGTGATGCTTGTGCTTAGTCGTGTCTGAAACTTTGTGACCCTTTGGACTGCTGCCTGCCAGGCTGCTCTGTCCATGGGATTTTTCAGGCAAAAATCCTGGAGTAGGTTACCATTTTTCTCCTCCAAGGCATCTTCCCAACCCAGGGACTGAACCCATGTGCCCTGTATGTCCTGCATTGCAGGCAGATTCTTTACCCGCTGAGCCATCGGGGAAGCTCCCAGACCAGTGTATATATTCTCAGAAAGAATTCTGAGCATCTCTTGGGCTTTGTAAGGAACATGACTTCATGGAGACAGAACTCAGAAACCAATCAATTAAGGTGATTTACATATATATCATGTAGGTCAGAGACCCCAGGTAAATGGCCTGAGTTTCTTTCTTTGGTATATGCACATAACAGACTATCATTTTAAAACCTTGACTGACTACTGTTTTTATTGTGAACAAAGGAGAAGAGAGTTGGCTTGAGTTTTAAATTTTGGTTTCTCAGCCTATCTCTGTTTGATTCCATTTCATCATTCTTTCTAATTCAACAATCACAGAAATCCAGAAGGAGGCCTTGGAAGATGGATAAATAGGGTACAAGCCTGCTCATCATACACATGTTCAAGTCTCTTCTGGCTTTCAGTCTTCAGTTTGAGGTAATGACCAACTTCTTTGTGGAGTTCAGGTCAAATGTCACTTTCTCAGAGAAACTTTCCCCAACCTGACTAGCCACACAACCCACCCCAACTTTATTCACTCTCTAACTCCTTGTTACTTCAATTTTCTTCACAGCATTATGTCCGTACAAAATAATATTTTACATTTACTCATTTATTTATAATAAGAGCTAACTTACTGAGCTCCCAATAGGAGTCAAGTACTCTTTTCAATGCTTTACAAGTACGGTACTAAATCATTTGACCCATATATACCCCGATGAAGTTGAAACGAATGTTCTCTTCTTTATACAGAAACAAGCGCTGGATGTTAAATAGCCGGCCCGAGGTCACACAGGCAGAGCCCGGGTACCTCCAGGAAGTCTGACTGCAGAGCCTGGCTCCCCACGGAAGGATTATCCAACCTCCAAAGGGGCAGGGACTTTATTAATTTTCTCCACGGATATGTTCCTGCGGCCAAAACTGTACCTAGGACAGAGAGGTTACTCCATCAATTCTGTATTTATAAACGCATGTATGAGTGAATAAGTGAACGAATAAGGGGGTGAAAGTTTAAGCATAGAAGAATTAGGAAACAAGTTAATTTCATAAAGAATGTCAATCCTGGATCAGCAGCATTCCAGAAAATTCAAATTAGCAAAGACTGCTAGGGTCAGGATGTGGGTAGTTAACCTTAACAGGGGCACTGACTGTTCTGAACTTTTTAAATCATTTTACTCATTCTGATCTACAAAGACTTCTGTGGTGAATACCTTCTTCCTTAGGTAGTGAATATGTAGAATCTTTTTTGAGTCTTTTTGATAAAATGAATGTTCTAAGCTCATAAATAGTTTGTATTTTTCAGTATTGTCTTTTAAAATCACAGAGGAGAAAGTCTGCATCAATATTCTGTTTCTCATATAAAGTAGTATGATTACTGTGTCAGAAAGATCTCGGTAAATGTTTGATTCAAATACTAGGAGAGATGCTGTCAGTGAAACTGCTAAACCATAGCATGCTGTGTTAAGAGACACTATTCTTAGGAGGTGGTACAATTTCCATTTTAAAATTATTGGAGGTAGTTTATGTGCATAATTTGGAGGGCAAGATAAAGGACAAAGCAAGCAAGTTTTGGGAGAAAATGAACCTGCATAAATTGAAGTTACACAACTGGTTTAAAGGGAAATGGGAAGCTAAAAATGAGAGTTTATGCTACAATTTTCTGTTATGAAGAACAGCTTGTTGATTGGTGTTTAAATGAATTTGAGTTATATGACATTTTTTAAACTACAATCTTTAAAGTAGTGGTTTTCAAATTTTCACACAACCTTGTGTATTTGAGGGACTGATCATTGGTTGGAAGACTGGTATAATTTCAGGGTTCACACCGATTTCAGGGTTTATAAACATTACTTCTATTAGAAAAAACTTTGTAAAACATACCCAAGTAAAACTTCAGTTAGCCCACTTAGGAAAATCAGAGCCAATCAGACTGAAGTCAGAAGGGGAACCAAACACTCCGTTTGCTCTCTCCCTCTCCCCTTTGTGGCCGCCACAGGACTTTAAGACACCATAAACATAGGCATCTCTGCCCTGGCTGGATAAAACTAGCCACCGTTTTTAATATGGAGAAGTTTACGAAGCATAAAGTCACTACAACTTATCTAATAGAACAAAAAATTCGTTTAATTTTTAACTGTCTTTGAACACAAAAGCTAGCATGTATGAAATATTATCTAATATAAAATTAGTTTCCTTATCATTGACCACCAAAAGCTTTATAAAAACTCACCAAAATTTTCTACCTCGTAAAAAAAAAAAAAAAAAAAAAAGTGCTTTAGAGTCAGCACCATCTATGATAGGTTTTGACCTCTAGCACACAGGACCTGGCCCATATCAGATACCCCATAAACTGAATTCTATTATTATCTTCTGAAATCACCTCATCTGCACATAGCTGATCTCTGCTCTGTCCCTTCCCCCTTGCATCTGTTCCTTATGAACCACTCTCGCAGTCTTGCTTTCACCAACTCAGAGCTCCACATTCTTTGCCTTGATTTTTATTCAGCTTCTAATTCACACGAGCTTCTACCTAGCTGTCAGTGACCATGTTCTCAGGGAGTACAGGCACACCTCAGGCTCCTGCCCACTCGCTTCTGGAGAGGAACCAAATAGAGGCAGATGCTCTCAGCGCTGGTCTTTTACTGCAATGTCATCTTTGATTCTTTTCCTTTCTTTGTGAATTAATTTATAGGCTTTCTTAACTCTCTGGCCAGAGAAGGCAATGACACCCCACTCCAGTACTCTTGCCTGGAAAATCCCATGGATGGAGGAGCCTGGTGGGCTACAGTCCATGGGGTCACTATGAGTCGGACACGACTGAGCGACTTCACTTTCACTTTTCACTTTCATGCATTGGAGAAGGAAATGGCAACCCACTGCAGTGTTCTTGCCTGGAGAATCCAGGGACGGGGGAGCCTGGTGGGCTGCCGTCTATGGGGTCGCACAGAGTCGGACACGACTAAAGCGACTTAGCAGCAGCAGCAACTCTCTGATACAGACCTCATGCTCAGGTAGAACCTTCCACTGCTACAATTAGTACCGGACCTCTCCTCTCTTCCCCAAGATATATTTTCACCATATTTCTAGTTGGGTAATATTTAATTAGTGTCTCTCTCCCCAGCTAAACTGTTTGGTCTATGAGGGAAAAGACTCAATGGCAATTTGGTTCCTCCTGGAGTTGGGCAAAAATAGCAGCCAGTATCTGTCTCATCTATCATTTTGTTATGCACAAAGAAGGACACAGTTTATATTGGTTGCATACGGGAGTGGATAAATGAAAGAATATCTTTCTTCTCTGAAAATGTGTTGTGTTCCAAACTACTTCTCTCTGAAATCTCCAGATAAATATCCTCCTTGAGTGAAGCCTTCCAATAATTCCTAGTTGTCCCAGAATACACTGAAACTCATCAAGAACATTATACGGCTTCTGAAAGACCATGCAGGGATAACAACAACAACACACAACAACTGCAAGGATACTGAATTACTCTAATTCTCTCTCAACATCATGTCCTTTGGATGTCTTGAACAATACAGTAGTTAGGGGCACTGACCCTACAGTTGAAAATCTACACGTAACTTTTAGTTAGCATATAACTTACAATCAGATGTAACCTACAGTATCCACAGTTCCACATCTCAGATTCACCCAACCACCAATCGTGCAGTACTGTCTCATGTAATATTGAAAAACATCTGCATATAAATGGACCTGTGCCATTCAAATCTGCATTGTTCAAGGTTCAGCTGTGTTGTTTTCCTAACTAATTTCCTAGTTAGTAAACTTCAAAAGAAAAATAACCAGCTTAAAAATGTATTTGTAGTATCAGTGTTTAATAAAAAGTAAATTAATGTCATCCACTGGCTTTTTATTCTGAAGTTCAATAGTGTGTTGCTTCAGCTGAAATAAATCTCAAAGGAAACTGCCTGTTTTTTCCAACCTCCATCCCAAACCCAGTCCTCCATTTGCAAACAAAAAAACATTATTTTTTCTGCTCTCCTTTCTTCTTTTATGCCCCAAGAATAGAAGGGGGAGAAAGTACTTATACCCAAATCACATACTACTGTTGGACCTACTAATTTACACAATGGTTGAGTTTGGGGTTAAATAAATGTTTAAAAGCCAAAATAAAATCTATCATTTGGCATCAAACTAATGCTTGACTGACAGTCCACTAAAACTTTGAGTTCCATTGCTCCACAAAGTTAGGGTAGACTTCTAAAACCATCATTTGTGGTGAGAATGGTTTCTACATCAGGCCATCAGTTTTTCATTTCTGATATTCAGCCCTTTTACTGTATGATCTGTTGCCTCAGAAATTTGGGACACTAAATAAGAGTGGCACGAGTGAGACCAAGGGAGAAGAGCTAATTTAGGAGAAGACACCATGGAAACTAGATAAGGCTAAGGAAACTCACATATCAAATGGACTTCTCACTGTCATCTTCATTCTTAAGATAACAATAGCAAATGACTAAATGAGATTGCATCAAGATGACAAACTTTTAACCTCAAATGTTTTAATAGTCCTTTCCTTTGTTGATTAAAAAACCTTCTAAAGGTATTCCTGTATATGTAAGCTCATATAAAATTAAAGTTGATCATAAAAATTTTAACATACCATCTGACTTGAGAGCATTAGTTCTCAAAGCACTAGCTATGAGATAAATGAACAAAAAGCAAGTCTATTTTGGATTTAACCTACAGATTGTCAGAGAATTAACAAAGATAAGAAATAAATTTTAATAGGAGAGATATGAAAAAAATCAGCTAATCATTTAAGGATATATGCTTATTTCTAAGACTGCCCATGTTCTGAGGACTATAGATAAAAACACTTCATGTTGCCCTGTGTGAATGTCAGTGTACTACAATCTGACTGGTTAAATAACATCAGGAGTTACCGTATCTGAATTCTAAATAGGCTCCTCCTAGAAAATCTTCTGTAGGTACAACTGGAAGATCTCCAGAAGCCCTTTGGAAGAGGAAGAATCTGTTTCTCTGATTCTGAGAAGAATCTGAGCCCCAGAGAAGCCTCAGTCTTGACCATAGTCCCTTTTGTTTTATATCTAAATTCAGGTATCTGAATCATCACAAACTACTTCAAACTTACTTTTCTTATGGAGACAGAGGTAAATGGGACCATTCTAGCATCATTAATGTTTACTGAGCACCCAGCAAATATGTGTGCTGTATGTGGTTCTGCGTGCAGAGTAGGTAGACAGCGTTAACAAGCATGGTCTGTGCCTTCCTGGGCACTCAGGTTCACTGGAGGAGATACTGAATTAGAAAGTTAAGAGATATCACATGAGTTATTATAAATACTGAAAAAGGGCCTGAAGGAACAATGTGGTGGAAATACTGGAGAAGGTAGCGGGAGTGGAGGAAATCTTGGGGATTCACTATTATCAAATCTTAACTGCCAAAATGGATATGTATGATACCACTTATAGTGGGATTTTTCATGAATTTTAAATAATAATGTGATCTTTTTATTGTTTCCTCTGGAATTTGATGGTTTCTTTATCTGCATATAAGGCTAAAGACAGTATCACTAAGAATTTTAGCTTTGGGGTAACTAAACTTACACCTTTTACATTGTTGATGCAAAAACCTTTAGATGCCATCCAGGCCAAAATTGGTTTCAATCATTTTGGAAGCAGAATATTCATACTTTTGGTTACTGGCCAAAAGCATGTTTTTTATTTGTAATAGCTTATGCCCAAAAATATGCTAACTGTATCCCAGGACATTAGTAACTTAAGCTCCAACTTTTAAAAATGTAATCAGTTGTTTCTAAAACAAAAGAAGTATTTTCCTGGATCATAGTGTTGGTGGGCACTGACTTTATTTTTGCATGTCTTTTGAAGCTCTCATGACTGAGGACAATGTTTTGAAACGTTGTCTGGTGACTGTTATTCCTGGTCATTCTTGCTGCCCTGATGTTCTCCACCCACGCTATGAGGCATCCTCAGATTCAAGAGGGCAGAAACCAGCCAAAAGCAAAGGAGATGAAGCTCAGACTTCAACTTCTAAAGCTAACACTTAATGCTCTCTTCAGAGATGACAATTTTTTTTTCCCATTTATTTGTATTAGTTGGAGGCTAATTACCTTACAATATTCTAGTGGTTTTTGTCATACATTGACATGAATCAGCCAGGGATTTACATGTATTCCCCATCCCAATCCCCCCTGTCACCTTCCTCTCCACCCGATTCCTCTGGGTCTTCCCAGTGCACCAGGCCCGAGCACTTGTCTTACGCATCCAACCTGCACTGGTGATCTGTTTCACCCTAGATAATATACATGTTTCGATGCTGTTCTTGCCAAACATCCCACCCTCGCCTTCTCCCACAGAGTCCAAAAGTCTGTTCTATACATCTGTGTCTCTTTTTCTGTTTTGCATATAGGGTTATCGTTATCATCTTTCTAAATTCCATATATATGTGTTAGTATACTGTAATGGTCTTTATCTTTCTGGCTTACTTCACTCTGTATAATGGACTCCAGTTTCATCCATCTCATTAGAACTGATTCAAATGAATTCTTTTTAATGGCTGAGCAATATTCCATGGTGCTATGTACCACAGCTTCCTTATCCATTTGTCTGTTGCTGGGCATCTAGGTTGCTTCCATGTCCTGGCTATTATAAACAGTGCTGCGATGAACACTGGGGTGCATGTGTCTCTTTCAGATCTGGTTTCCTCGGTGTGTATGCCCAGAAGTGGGATTGCTGGGTCACATGGCAGTTCTATTTCCAGTTTTTTAAGGAATCTCCACACTGTTTTCCATAGCGGCTGTACTAGTTTGCATTCCTACCAACAGTGTAAGAGGGTTCCCTTTTCTCCACACCCTCTCCAGCATTTATTGCTTGTAGACTTTTGGATAGCAGCCATCCTGACTGGTGTGTAATGGTACCTCATTGAGGTTTTGATTTGCATTTCTCTGATAATGAGTGATGTTGAGCATCTTTTCATGTGTTTGTTAGCCATCTGTATGTTTTCTTTGGAGAAATGTCTGTTTAGTTCTTTGGCCCATTTTTTGATTGGGTCATTTATTTTTCTGGAATTGAGCTTCAGGAGTTGCTTGTATATTTTTGAGATTAATCCTTTATCTTTTGCTTCGTTTGCTATTATTTTCTCCCAATCTGAGGGTTGTCTTTTCACCTTATTTATAGTTGCCTTTGTTGTGCAAAAGCTTTAAGTTTAATTTGGTCCCATTTGTTTATTTTTGCTTTTATTTCCAATATTCTGGGAATATTGGTGGGTCATAGAGGATCCTGCTGTGATTTATGTCAGAGAGTGTTTTGCCTATGTTCTCCTCTAGACAATTTTAAGAATGCAAGCTTTGTAGAAAAGGAAAAGAATCTTCTAAATTATAACAATGATAAAGGTGTTTTAAACAGCAATAAGCAGAAACTGATAACCAAAAATATAGGATTTTCATCTTAAGCCACAGTGTAAGAAAGAAGCATTTATGACTCCACAGTACTTCCCACGCAAAAGAAAGGAGACTGCCTCAGAGCTAGACAGAAAATGCCTAAAGAAAGTGGTAAGAACATGTAGATTTCTGTGATGTGCGCGCGCACACACACACACACACACACACACACACACACATCTCTCTCTGGGCTGAAATCCCAAGACACAGGAAGATTCCTTCTCAGAGGACCAGCAGAGAGCAGGGGCTGGTGGAAAAGGCAGCCAAGTCTTAGAAGGTCAAAAGAAACCAGTTGGGGCCCAGAGGTGACCACCACCAGCTGGTGATAGGAGACATTCCCAAAGGGCAATCCCTGTGAGCTGTATTTAGCCTGGGGAAAAGAGCTGAGTTAACCCGACGTGAACTCTTCAACAATGACACTGTGAAAACAGGCTGACGCCCCGAGAGCAGAGCACACTAAATTCCTGGCAGACAGATGGGGACAAAAATTCTTTTCCAGCCAGAAAATATCTAAGTCCAGCCCAGACTGAGATCAGGCTTTGAGAAAGGGCAGGTGAAGGGGGAAAGGGAAAATGTTGAATTTGATTTAATGTTTATTTATAAGAGACTAACTTTATAAACTAGATGGCAATGAGATGCTTTGAAGTGGTAAGGTCCTCCCAACATCATCTGAGGGAGACTGTATTCTCTTATTTAAAATAATTGGGATTTCTGTGTATATGATTGATGTTGTACACTCTTAAATCTATTATATTTAAGGCAGTTATTTTATATTGTTGCACCTCAGTTCAAGGGTGACTATCATAAAGAAGAATGCCAAGATCTACTTATAGGTTATACTGACTCACTTGTAATGTTCTCCAAAATATACATTTCACCAAGACAGGGGTTTTAGTATGTATTGTTCTGGATACACCTCTATTTGGAAAAACACCTCACATATAACGGTTACTTGATGATTTTTTAATAAATAAATGAAGTATGAAATTGGTCTTTAATTATCTGATGAAAAATCCCTAAGGAATGTAAAGATCTCTAATGTCAAAATTTTTTGTGCTGGTACCCTTGGTTTATTCCTGAATTTAATATGAATACCCAGTTTGATCAATATGAGTAAATCAGGAATTGCTATGGATTAAGTTGTGTCCCCTTTTCAATATTCACATTTTGAATTCCTAACCCTCTATGTGACTGAAAGGAGATAAGGCTTCAAGGAGGTGGTTAGGTTAAATAAGGTCATAAGGGTGGATCCCTAATCCATCAGAGCTGATACCCTTATAGGAAGAGGAAGAGGCACCATAGATCTGTCTCCATCAGGTGAGGACACAGCAAAAATGAAGCCGCCTGCAAGCCATAAAGAGGACCCTCACCAGAACCCAACCACGCTGGCAATGTGATCGCAGGTGTCCAGCCTCCAAAACTGTGAGAAAATAAACTTTTGTTATTTAAGCCACCCAGTCTACAGTATTTTGTAACAGCAATTCAGCCAAATAATACAGGAAACAATAGTTTTTCAATACTAAAAATCATCATTGTGACCTATCTGAAATAAAATATGAAACAGCAGTCTTCCTTGAGACATTTAAAATATGATCACTTTTCATATATATTATGAAGATCATGACTACAACCCTCTATAACCCTGAACCAAGAGAACCTAACTCGAGGCTCTATTGCATATTCAGTCCCTGAACTAAAAACTTTAAGAGACTCACCATTAAAAGTTGATAGCTGACATCCTTGAAATTAACATTTAGAACTCAAACAGACATTTAATGGTCAAACACATATAATACTATAAGTAAACAAGCCTAATTTTCAAAGGTATAAAATTTCTAATTAAAAAGCCCTGACCTTGCCTCTTCTTTGCCTTAAGATTATGTAAAATTTCATTTTCATTATCTTGCCAATTTCCTACCTTCTCTTCTTACTCCCACTGAGATTTTCTTAAGCCTTTTCTTTTTATGTATTATGAATAAATTCAATGCAGTTGTCCGGGATTCATTCCAAGCAAAGAACAATGAAACTTTAGCTTTTGATTTTTATATTCATAAGTTGTTTTTGGAAAGGGACCATTTGAGAAACACTAGTAGTAATTGCTTGCTATGCAGAGTTGTGAAGCATCAGTACCCAGAATTGCAATTTACCAGAAAACAAAGCTCCAGGAGCCCCCAAAATGCTTTCAGTCTAGTGCCAAGCCTAAAATTCATTTGCTGGAAGGAAAGGTTCCTTCCACTGGAAAAGACACATACCAAATGAAGAAACCTTCTCTGTTTGGGGAATGGCTTAGTCATGGGGCCCAAAGTAAAATATTCCTGAGGGCGGGGGGGTGGGGGTTTAGGGGGGGGGAGGTTATACTGCAGTAACAAAGGATCTCAGAATCTTAGTTGCTTACAAAAATGGTATATTTCCTGCTGATGGAATTTATTACAGATAGACTGCATTTTCACACTTTGATGTCATAACAGAAAAAGGATGATGAAGCAGGCTCCATCTACATTTTTCTGATTATCATGGCACAGGGAAAAAAGAAATGGGGAACCACACATTGGCTCTTAAAGTTTATACTCAGAAGTGACATGTATCATTTCTGTTCATTTTCATTAGCCAAGGTAAGTCACATCACCAAGTGTGATAGCAGTGGGTCAGGGAAATGTAATTCTTCCCTTGGGAGGAGCTTCAAACATCTGGGAACAATAATATAACTTACCACAACACTTTCCTATATAACTGGATACTAAATTATGATATATTCATTAACAGATAACTGTAAGTTTTAATTTAATATACTTCTCTTTAATAATATTTAATATCCATTGTATTTTTGTCTCCATCTTAACTAATTATCCCATTTTAAAGATGAAGCTAGTGATGCTTAGTGAAGTTTACTTGTTCTGTGTTTCATAGATAGCAATGAAGTAATTTACAAAGCTTTTGTAAATTGCCATTATGCACACACTGTCAGTAATCATTTGTTGGTTTTGTGCTTGAACTTATGCTCAAAACTACCTTATTGTTTTTTCTTTCTACACTGGGGTACCTTAAGGTACAGCAACAGAAGTCCCTTGAAAGAAACACCAGTCTAGCACTCACAAGAAAGCAGCAGACCTGAGAACAGGGTGAAGAGAATGCAGCCGTGGTCTCAAATGTGTTCATCTCAGCAGACCATCAAACAACGACCCACTCACATAAACCACGAAGGGATCTAGGACAACAAGCTTAGCTTCTAAACTAAATTATTCCTGACATGTGAGCTCCAAACATTTAAAATTGAGCAGAACTCATTTTATCATTGCTAACACTTTTAATTTGTTCATTTGACTTTTCAGAAGAGTAAATAGATGCAAGAGAGGAGAGATGACAGATCTTGAGAGTCTTCTGAATTAATAATTTGATTCAATCTATCAGAAGCCTCCTGTCAGCTATAAAACCACCACAACAACCTAGGTTTTCTTTGTCAGTTAGAAGAGGCCCCACACAGCACATGACTGGTGCCGCTGTGCCCTCAGGGTGATAGCAGAAGTAGCATCTTGTGCACGCATGTAGAGCCAATGCCCAGAACTCAACGCATCAAGCCGATGAGCCACACAGAAACCTGGGTAAGTGGTACTGAAAAGCTCCCCATGAATAAGCCCAAAGGGAAATCCTTGGGCTTTTTGTTTCGTTGGGTTTGGTTTTGCTTAGAACAGGTTAAAGTGCCCTATCCTTTTTCCTTTTGACTTTATTTTATAAGACTTGTTCTGACTGTGGAAAACAAGTCCTGGAGATTCTCTCAATGACAATCTTGAGAAAGAAAAACAGAGCTGGATAAATCCATCTCCCTGAATTCAGCCTACACAACACTGCTACAGATACCAAAACAGAAATACGGATCAATGAAGCAGGAGAGAAAACCCAGAAATAAACCCATGTACCTGTGATAAATTAATCTACAACAAAGGAGGCAAGACTATACAATGGAGGAAAGACAGTCTCTTCAATAAATGGTGCTGGGAAAACTGAACAGCTACATGAAAAAAATGAACTTAGAATATTCTTTAATACCATACACAAAAGTAAACACAAAATGGATTAAAGACCTAAATAAAAGACCATATACTATAAATCTCTTAGAGGAAAACACAGGCAGAACACTCCCTGACATAAACGGCGGCAGTATCTTTTTCAATCCATCTCCAAGAGTAATGGAAATAGTAACAAAATAAACACATGGAACCTAATTAAACTCAAAAGCTTTTGCACAGCAAAGGAAGCCGTAAACTAAAAGACAACCAATAGAATGGGAGAAAATATTTGCAAATGATGCAACCAACAAAGGATTAGACTCCAAAATTTACAAACAGCTCATTCAACTAGATACCAAAAAAAAAAGCAACCCAGTCAAAAATGGGCAGAAGATCTACATATACATTTCTCCAAAGAAGGTATACAGATGGTCAAGAGGCACATGAAAAGATATTCAACAACAGTAATTAAAAATTATTAGAGAAATGAAAATCAAAACTACAGTGAGATATCACCCCACACCAATAAGAATGGCTATCATCAAAAAATCTACAAACAATAAATGCTGGAGAGGGTGTGAAGAAACCAATTTACATTCCCACTTACACTACTGGTGGGAATGTAAACTAGTACAGTCACTAAGGAGAACAGCATGGACGTTCCTTAAAAATCTAAAAACAGAGCTATCATATGATCCAGCAATTCCATTCTTGGGCATATGTCTGGAGAAAAACTTGATTTGAAAATATACCTGCACCCCAATATTCATTGTAGCATTATTTACAATAGCCAGGACATGGAATCAACCTAAATGTCCATTGGCAGAGGAATCGATAAATATCACGCTGCCATAAGAAAGAATAAAGTAACGCCATTTTCAGCAACATGGATGCACTTAGACATTATCACACTAAGTGAAGCAAATTAGACAGAGAAAGACAAATTGCATATGCTGTCTCTTGTATGTGGAATCTAAAAATGAAAAACGATACAAATGAACTTATCTACAAAATGGAAACAGACTTAGAGAACGAACTTAATGGTTATCGGGGGGAAGGGGAAGGTGAGGGATAGATTGGGAGTCTGGGATTGACAAGTTCACAGTGCTATATTTAAAACAGATGATAGACATGGACCCACTGTATAGCACAGAGAACTCTGCTCAATATTCTGTTATGACCTAAATGGAAAAAGAATTTGAAAAAGAATAAAAAAAAAAGAAAATACATTTACTGTAATTCCTGAGATTTCTTTGTTCTAACACCTATTGCTGGCAAGTATAAGATTCCTTTTCCAAAGCTAATCTTACCTATAGATTCAAGTAGATTAAAAAAAAAATATTTAAGCTATTTTAAATATTTTCTTTATAAGGAAAGATGTGATCAACAATAGAAATGGCTCATTATAAATAGAATGATTAAAATATCTCCTTTGGTTTTTTAGAAGTTTTTATGACAATATTTTCATACAATGTGAATTGTTGAGTTCTTGATATTACATCACACTTATTACCATGAACAAACATTTTCAGTTCAGTTCAGTCGCTCAGTCAGGTCTGACTCTTTGGTTCCCGATGGACCGCAGCAAGCCAGACCTCCCTGTCAAACACCAACTCCCAGAGTTCACCCAAACCCATGTCTATTGAGTTGGTGATGCCATCCAACCATCTCCTCCTCTGTCGTCCCCTTCTCCTCCTGCCCTCAATCTTTCCCAGCATCGGGGTCTTTTCCAATGAATCAGCTCTTCACATCAGATGGTCAAAGGATTGGAGTTTCAGCTTCAGCATCAGTCCTTTCAGTGAACACCCAGGACTGATCTCCTTTAGGATGGACTGGTTGGATGTCCCTGTAGTCCAAGGGACTCTCAGGAGTCTTCTCCAACACCACAGTTCAAAAGTATCAATTCTTTGGCATTCAGCTTTCTTTATAGTCCAACTCTCACATCCATACGACCACTGGAAAAACCATAGCCTTGACTAGATGGACCTTTGTTGACAAAGTAATGTCTCTGCTTTTTAATATGAAGAAACTAATAACAATGAGAATGCTCAGAGACAATATTCATTTTTAATTTGCTGGTGTATGACATCCATTCAAATATATGAAATACTTGTTTTAATCAACAGTAGACTTGTATTTGTGTGGCTGGATATCACTGACTGAAACAGATACAAAATGCTTTTCAACTGAGTTCTTTACATAAAGATTCAAAAACATTACAGTGTCTTTAGGGGAATTCAGTAATTTTAAAAAATATTTTCCATACTTATTTCAACAATTCTGTGTAGCAACATTGGGCTTCCAACAGGTGCTAGTGGTAAAGAACCCACCCATCAATGCAGAAGACATAAAAGACCCGGGTTTAATCCCTGGGTTGGGAAGATCCCCTGGAGAAGGGCATGGCAACCCATCCCAGTATTCTTGCCTGGAGAATTCCATGGACAGAGGAGTCTGGTGGGCTACAGTCCATGGGGTCGCAAAGAGTTGGACACGACTGAAATGACTTAGCATGTATGCACACAGTACAAGATTAAACTAATAGGTAAAACAAAAATTTTAATACCTACAGATTTCAAATATTTTGTTCCATTTTTGACTTTGACTCAGAAACCATGATCACTACTATTAAAAGGGAAATAAGCACAATATTTTTAAAGGAGAAAAAAAAAGATCGATTATAGATGATAATTGCAGCTACAACTTATGACCAAAGAGTTACTTGACATGCAAAATTCTTTGAAAAATTTTTACAGACTTTGGGTCCCTAAGCAGGTCAAAGGAAAAGTCATCATGTTCCTTCTTTCTTCAAAACACAAAAGCAAGGCCACATTATAATTGTTTTCTTTAAGTAAAACTTAGGATTCAGAATTATCTCAGGATTGATGATAAATTTATTTAAGAAATTATTTGACAGTTCTGACTAACTTTTAGTAGGTCTAGTTTGGTTTTTATTGAAAATGGGCTTCTCTTGTGGCTCAGCTGGTAAAAAAATCCGCCTGCAATGCAGGAGACCTGGGTTTGATCCCTGGGTTGGGAAGATCCCCTGGAGAAGGGAAAGACTACCCTCTCCAGTATTCGGGCCTGAAGAATTCCATGGACCGTATGGTCCATGGGGTCGCAAAGAGTCGGACATGACTGAGCAACTGTCACTTCATTTCACTTCACTTCACTTACCCCTAAAATAAGTCAACTGTAAGAGAAATCCAATACTTTTTAATTTTTGAAAAATGTTCAAGTCGCCACTTTTGCAAATAAATGTTCTTGATATAGTTGAACTTCAATCTCTTCTGAAATGAAATAAGCATTTCCTACATGGTTGATCACAAGAAACACAACAGTAACTAGGTGGAAGACAAAGAGAAGGTCACTAGAGAAACAATTAAATCAGAAAAGTCCTAATGGCCCGCAGCAACCTTGGAGAGCAGAGGACTGCGTGTATACACAGAGGGCTCATTCACTAACAGCACGATGACAGACGACTTTTCTATAACATCCTGTGGCATCAAGAGTTACACATCAAGACTTTGATTTTCCAGCTGTCCCACTACCCAAACAGGCACGCACCTACACATCCTCACACTGTTGCGCTCACCAAAGCCAGCAATTTCAGGTTCACCGTCTACTTAAATACAGAGCAAATGTTCCCTAGGTGTTGCCCTGATACTTTTAATAATGGCTTTATCATAAGTCACTAGTGAGAAAGAGTCTGAAATAGTTTCTTTTTTATAGATTCGTATTTTATGACTATGAAACTCATCTCCGCTGTAAAAATACTGAAGAAAGTAATGCATTTTGCAAGTGAAGCTGCAAACTTGCAAAAATTAATGAACCAAACAAGCAAATAGTTTAACTGTCTGGAATTACTGAAACTAGATTCTAAAAACTTACGGTATCTAGGTTCATATACCATTCATGGTGAAATAATTCAAGCTACTTGCTAATCTCTTGATTTCTAGAGCTTTTTAATTGCTAAAACCATTTCACCGAAGTGAGTGGTGCACTTTCCAAGTAAATAAGTTAAAAACATAATGATTTTGGAAGAGGTGAACAGAATAGAATCAGAGAACAAGGTCCTCTTTCAGTACAAGACAGTACACACCTGAGTCTAGCTCCCTTGATTTCCAGTGGAAAACTGTTATTAACAGTTCACATCCTGCTTCCCGGAGTTTTACTTTCCCTTTTGTATCATGCAGTACTTGGACACATCCTGGAAAGGTTTATGGAAGCATCGACCCCACTAGAAGTTTCTTGTATTTGTTGCAGTTTTGTGACTAGGCAAAGATACAGTCTTAGGGAGGTGGCAGAGATGTTGGTACGCCTGGCTGTCATTGAAAGGCATGGTATTGTCAGGTGGGAACCCAAGGAAGAAGTAGAAATAGTGACGATGTGTAAAACAGCCCTGGACTAAAAGGTTCCCTCTGGGTTTCAGTGCAGTGACTACTTTGGCCTCACTAAGGCCTCTTTCATTACTTAGCTGTTGTAAAACACATACATAGAGAGGGAGTCAGTGAATGGAGGGTGCCGCCCGGTTCACCTAAATCCTCTAATCCTCCTGCGCTAATATTTAGTTCTCAGGGTAACTTTGTCTTAACAATAAGTAACTGTTACGTACAGTACATGATGTTTGATATTTTGGGGATTTTAAAATGAATTAGCCACAATCCTGCCCTTGAAAAATTTTTGATGTGGGAATCCGAGAGGAGATGAAAAAGAAACACTTCCACAGCATTCTACAATTCACAAAGCAGAAAAGTTCAAGTGAATCCTTTTATTTAAGCCTCACAACAACCTTGTAAAATACCTCATGGATTATTCATTACATTTTATTGCTGATTCAAAGACGTTCAAAGAGGCTAAGAGAATTGCCCAGCATTTTAAAAGTAAAGAAGAACCAGAAGTACGGTCCAAGTTATCTAAAATTAGAATTAAAACTTGACCATTGCTTTTTTTTTTTTACAATATGTAACACATGTATATGTGTGTAGTTAAGATACAATCTTTCTATCTTTCCATGGAAATATTCCCAAAAACATAGCGATTCCAAAGTTCTATATAAGAAAAACCAGACTTAATCTAAAATATTCCATACCGTAAAAGGGATTTTGTCTTACCATGGTGGGGGGGAGGGTGGTTAGAAACAGAACTTGTCACTCATTCCTCATAGAATACCCTTAGATAAGATAACTAGGTCTCAGTGATTAATACTCTCCTAATATTCTGAATATCCCTTTTCTCAGCATATAAAGACTATATAAATGGCCACCGATTCCTTTGGGAATGATTGGAAAGGGAGGCAGAGGGATCTGAGGAAGAACATTTATAACACAATATTGTGACAATATTGCAGAGTCTTTCTTTTCAGGGAATCCATATCTCTCTGCTCTCTCATTTTTCTTTTCTTTTCTTTTTTTTTTTTTTTTATTACTTATATCAGGTCTCTGTCATCCAAATGTAGAGTTCCATTTTTTGACACACATGTCAAGAAAGAGTCAATATGTTGTTCTTGTAGATGTTTTTGAGTCCTAGGGACAGTGTGATTCTTATGGATCAAACCATTTCAATCCATGCCTTGGTCCTGTTACCTATTATAGCATTTATATGTACTTTATGCCTGATGCTGAAGAGCTACCACACGGCTCTGCATTTCTGAGATTTCATCCTCCCACTGAAATCAGGCATCCATTTCAATCACGGCATCTTCCACTGCCATCTCCAGCTTTAGTTATAGCAGATCTTCCCAAGGAAACAGATGCTCTCTTGCCAATGTGTGGTTGATGTGGTGGTTCAGTCACTAAGTCGTGCCTAATTGTTTGTGACCCCATGGACTGCAGTGAACCAGGCTTCCCTGTCTTTCACTATCTCCTGGAGTTTGCTCAGATTCATGTCCACTCAGTCAGTGATGCCATTCAACCATCTCATCCTCTGTCATCCCCTTCTCCTCTTGCCCTCAATCTTTCCCAGCACCAGGGTCTTTTCCAATGAGTTGGCTCTTTGCATCAGGTAGCCAAAGTGTTGGAACTTCAGCTTCAGCATCAGTCATTCCAATGAATATTCAGGACTGATTTCCTTTAGGATTGACTGGTAGGATCTCCTTGCAGTCCAAGGGACTATCAAGAGTCTTCTCCAACACCACAGTTCAAGAGTGTCAATTCTTCAGCATTCAGCCTTCTTTATGGTCCAACTCTCACATCCATACACGACTACTGGAAAAACCATAGCTTTGACTAGATGGACCTTTGTCAGTAAAGCAATGTCTCTGTTTTTTAATATGCTGTCTAGGTTTGTCATAGCTTTTCTTCCAAGGAGCAAGTGTCTTTTAATTTTGTGGCTGCAGTCACCAACTGCAGTGATTTTGGAGCCCAAGAAAATAAAACCTGTCATTGTTTTCAATTTTCCCTCAACCTATTTGCCATGAAGTGATGTGACCAGATATCATGATCTTAGTTTTTTGAATGCTGAGTTTTAAGTCAGCCTTTTCACTCTCCTCTTTCACACTCAAGAGGCTCTTTGGTTTCTCTTCACTTTCTGCCATTAGAGTGGTATTATCTGCATATCTGAGGTTACTGATATTTCCCCTGGCTCTTGATCCCAGCTTGTGAGTCATCCAGTCTGGCATTTAGCATGATGTACTCTGCATATAAGTCAAATAAGCAGGGTGACAATATACAGCTTTGACATACGCCTTTCCCTGCTTGGAACCGGTCCATTGTTCTATGTCTGGTTCTGTCACTTCTTGACCTGCATACATGTTTCTCAGGTGACAGGTAAGGTGGTCTGGTATTCTCATTTCTTTAAGAATTTTCCAGTATTTTTGGAAATTTCCTGGAGTACATAGCGATATAGTGGATTTTTAATGCATAATAAATTCTCTATGTTTCAGCTCCTCTAGCTGTAAATCAAGATAAATTAGATTATGCCATACTAACTATTGTCAAATCTCAGTGCTTGTACATGATAAATGCTTGCGTTTTACCTATACTACTTGTTCATTGCAGGTCAGCAAAGGGGGTTCTGTTACTGGAGATACTCAGTGAATCAAGCTGACGAAACAGCCACCATCTCAAACACTGTCTGCCAACGTAGCAGAGGGAAGGGATGCTCTGGAAGTGTGGCATTATTAACAATTAAATGCTCTGGCTTGTAAATAATATATGCCATGTTCTCTCACAGCTTATTGAACAGACCTACATACCCTCAACCAACTAACAAGGTGATCTGGAACACAATTGTGTGATGTTCTCAGTAGAAAACTTGAAATATTTGCTGACAAGCATTACTGTCTACCACATTATTATTCTAGGGAAGCCTGGTATCCCACTTTAATTTAATGAAGAGAACCACTGAGATTTCTGTTCATCTAGCAAGAAGATTTTCAATGCTGATCTCAGATGCTGAAGCTAACACACTGAATCCACATCCCTTGTAATTATACCTACATACATCAATCCAACCCACACTAACAAATTTCTTCCTTATTCATCAGCACTCTTGGAATTCATTCCCACATATATTACTAAGGGTCTACCACATTAAATTATCAAGATTTTAAAATTCTTTTTGATGTGCAGCTATTTTCTTCGGCTTCCAACTTCTAAATTATTTTTTCTAACACAGGATAGAATCTGACTCTAATATGGATCTGATGGCAATGAGAGGTGGACATGAAGAGAAACAGTATCCTTCATAGGTTAACTGCCTCGGGGAAAGTCCTTGAAGGATCTTTCCAGCAAGATAGCACTACCTTCATCTGTGAAGGGACTACTGATGGCAAGGAGGCTCACTGAGAACCCAGATTCATACAAACTACCAATTGTCCCTAACTCTTGCTTAAAGCCACTCTCTCTTAATCATTGTCCTAAATTTCACACAGAGATCTAGTGAAGCTATCAATTCAAACTGTGTTGGAATTAAGCAAACTGCAAAATTCGGTTTTGTTTTTAACTACATCAACTCTGACACTGTAAGAAATTCTTACAACAGTCAAAAAAGAAAGTCTCATGTCCTCAGACCATGCCATAAGACCCAAACTAAAAATTTAGAACATTTTATTTTCTTTCTTTAAGCTGTTCATTACTTCTGGAATTAGTCATTGATCCACAGACATAGGAGTATCCCTTAGTCCCATCAAAATGGCTTATGAAAGCTGCTAAATAATGTGTCAAAGTTTGCCTTAAGCAGCCCCTTTTCTCCAGACAACCTCAAGTAATTATTTAAAAAATAGTTTTTCTACTTATATAATTGACTACCAGTATCTCATATTCCACCAGCTTATTGTTGCCTTCAAGTCCAATCTTGTGAGATAATAATACAGATTCCAAACTTTGTAAATCTGTTTATGGGAATAGGTTTCAATGCAGGAAAGAGAAATTGGTGTAGGTATTTCACACACACACACACACACACACACACACACACACACACACACACACACACACAAAGGAATCGGGTACTTAAGATTTTATTGGAATTGATGGAAGAGTGGAAGTCATGAGACTATCACCAGACTGCAAGGCCATGCCATGCAACTATTATCCAAATATCAGAAAACTGTTACTGCTCTTCTGAAGTCAGGAAACATCTGAAAACTGGTGTTGCTTATCGCAGCTGCCTATTGCACCAGACAGGGGTATGTGAAGTCTGGCCTCAGAAAAACTTGTGTCTGCTATAACCTATTCATGAAGCACTGTCATCACAAAATAAAAAGCATCCACCGAACCCACTTTCCAGATTTCATGCAAGTGCATTCATTTGGAATTCCTGCATGATAAGATGGTATTAAAATAGATTATTAAAAAAAAATAAAATAAAATAGATTATTAAAAAAGATTCTAATTTGCTCTTTCTTTCTAAGTTAATCTACTTTTTTTTTAAACTGGTACTTGAGAAATTGATTCCAAAGTAAACAAATGAGTTGAGAAAATCTATGAAAAACAATAATAATAATAAAAGAAACATATGCTTAGAAATAAAAATGCATTGTGAATCTTTATCAGCACATATGTGGTAATGATATAAGCCTTGTGGGAAAGATCAGTAGGAAAGAACAATCATCCACAAAAAAATGGTGTATATATATAATAATGTAGTAGGAGATGACAATGGCTTCACAAAACAGTGATAAAAGGAACATTGCTCAAGCTACTGAAACAAACTTTAGCTATTACAGCAAAAATAAAAGGGCAAATTTTGAGCTGTTACTTCAGACCCAATATTCTCTAAATATATAAAGGTACAAGCCAATAAAAATAAAAATTGTACACGTAAACACAATTTTCATGAATGAACTTCCTATGAATAAACAATCTTCTATTGCTCAGTCATCAGCCAAGATCTGTTGTATTAGATTTCATCCATCATCCATGGGAAGCCTCATATTTTCTAGGGGTAGAGGGTGAGGGAAGGAATAGGTATTAAATACTTGAACACAAGACTGTTGCGGTCTTCTAAGAATCATCCTCAACTAAACATTGAGGAAACTTTTGCTTCTATTGAAAAAAAAAAAGTTAAGTATCCTTATTAAAGGCTCTGAAATTCAAACCCAAGTCTATTTCTTTAAGATTACAATAAATAAACTGATTAGAGGGAAAAAGCTTCCTATAGAAAGAAGAGCAGTGGAAATATCTTACATGAAAATGGGTTTAAAAGTGTTTAAGGAACTATAGTAAGTAGGTCATGCATATTGTTGAATGAATGAATATAGTCCCCTGAAACAATGAGGTTATCCTGTAGTAACATTAAGCTAATGATAGTTTGAGTTCCTGAGTTCTTGATACATTTTCTTTGGTACAGTTAATATTTTTTAAAAAGTAAAAATCAAAATCACCTTCTTCTATTTTTCTTTGCTTCTACTTTTGGTCTATAAATTATTTTGAAAGTAAGATCAAAACCTAGTTTGCTCTGCCTTACACTGATGTGCCATCAGACTCTGCGTTCCTTCCACAATTTCAATCCTTTTCCCGCTGTGTGTCAGCACTCAGTCCTCCAGAATGAGCCAAAACTCCTAACCGCATGTGTCTGCCACTTTCTCAGCTCTACATTTCCTTGACCCCCTGCTACTTCCCAGTCTTGCCACCAACCAGGGAGTTGGTGAGATCACTGCCTCCAAAGAAAGTCAAAGGAAGAGGAGGGAAAGAAAAAACCAAAGAGGAGTAATTATTTTAAACTGTAAAATATAGAATACTAATACTGAAAGAAGCCTGAAAGTCATCTAAAATATGCTCTTCAGATAAACTGAGACTCAGAGAAGCAGAATGATCTGCTCTCAGTCACTCATGGAGAGCTCAGAGTATAAACGACATCTCTTGGACTTTTAGAGCTTTTCCCTCAGCAGATGATGTGTATACCCTGTTCTCACTTCATCTCATAATCATTAAAATAAAAAATGCTTAATTATTTTATATTAAATAAATTAAATGTTGAGAGGAATGACAAATAGTGTTCTCATAGAGCCACAAAGCATTTCTTCACTGTCGCATTAATACTCACAAGTAATTATATACTATATACATCTTTCTCATATACAAAAAAATAAAAAATTTTAAGCAAATTGCTACTTTTTAAAAACTAATTTCTTCTAATTGTCACCCTTTAATTTCAACCATGGGTCTATAGTCAGAGCTGTAAAACAGTAGAATGTTAGAATTTGATTAAGATTATGTAAGAACTAATAAAGTAATATGTACTTTATGACTCAAACATGTCATTTGCTCTAAAGCTGTACTATCCAAAAATAAATACACAAGCCACATATGTCACTGTAACCACATTTTAAAAATGCAAAGGAAGCAGATGGAATTAATTATATATAAATTACTATAAGTTGAATGTGTTCTTTCAAAATTCATGTTGAAGCTTCATCCTCAATGTGATGGTATTTATGAGGTGGAGCCATTGGGAGGTGATTAGGTCATGAGGGCAGAATCCTCATGAATGAGATTAGTGCCCTTAGAGATCTTTTTTTTTCCCCTTGTGGATCTTAGTTCCCCAACAAGGGATCAAACCTGTGTCTCCTTCATTACAAAGGTGGAGTCGTTTGGACCATCAGGAAAGCCCCTTGAGGAGCCTTTCTTAGACTCCAGAGAGCTCCCGCACCCCTCCACCACTTGAGGACACAGCGTATGGGAACTGAGCCCTCACTGAACACAGGATCTACCGGCACCTTGGTCTTTAACTTCCCAACCTTCATTACCAACAGAAATAGGTATCTGTTGTTAAGCCACCCAGTTTATGGTATTTTTTTTGGCAGCCTTAACAGACTAAGATACACACACATATACATATATATATATATATGTACTAAAATATATGTGAAATATCATATCAATATGGAATCAGTAAAAAATAAGTTCTTAATGAGCAATTGTACAATTTCATGCTAATAAATCTTCAGAAGCCTTGTGTGATTTCACACGTAAAACCTCAGCTGGGTCCAGCCGCCTTGCAAGCATCTCATTGTCACATGTGGCCAGTGCACCACATTTGCAGTACATCTCTAAGGCAAAAATGAATATTCAAGAAGTTCCAACCTTTGAGTACTTGGCAAATAAACTTTATAAAACTTTCCAGTATCCATAAAAGAATAGTCATGCTTTTTTAGGTAAAAAATAGGATTTATTAATTTAGTCAATAAACCACAGGATCAAATATGACCAGAAATAAGTAATGCTCTTGACAAAAATGAGGGAGGTTTTTTCCAGACCAAGGGGAGATTTAGTGATGATTGCCTAAAGTGTCCATTATACTTCATTAATAATCTCTAATTATGGTCACATCTCCTTATCAATTCCATCTTTACTTTTAGAAACCAGAAGAGACTCAAAGTACTATAAAACACTATTTTCATGTTTTGGTCTTACATCAAAATATATGTAATATCAACAAAGTAGTTTAGTACTTCTCAGGAGTATTTTTCCTGTGTGAACATTTCCTCACTGTATTCATGACCCCATTTACTTTATTTTTGCATTTTTATCCTAGCTTTTTCTTTCACCCTAAAATTTTCTTTCCTAAGGATATTTAAGGACAGGATCAATTTCTGCAGCATGCATGCATGATCACTCATATCCAATTTTCTTTTTTTTTTTTTTTCTTTTTTTTTTTTAATTTTTATTATTATTATTTTTTTTTTCCAGTGGGTTTTGTCATACATTGATATGAATCAGCCATGGATTTACATGTATTCCCAATCCCGATACCCCCTCCCACCTCCCTCTCCACCCGATTCCTCCGGGTCTTCCCTGTGCACCAGGCTGGAGCACTTGTCTCGTGCATCCCACCTGGGCTGGTGATCTGTTTCACCATAGATAGTATACATGCTGTTCTTTTGAAATATCCCACCCTCACATTCTCCCACAAAGTTCAAAAGTCTGTTCTGTATTTCTGTGTCTCTTTTTCTGTTCTGCATATAGGGTTATCGTTATCACCTTTCTAAATTCCATATACATGTGTCAGTATGCTGTAATGTTCTTTATCTTTCTGGCTTACTTCACTCTGTATAATGGGCTCCAGCTTCATCCATCTCATTAGGACTGGTTCAAATGAATTCTTTTTAATGGCTGAGTAATATTCCATGGTGTATATGTACCACAGCTTCCTTATCCATTCATCTGCTGATGGGCATCTAGGTTGCTTCCATGTCCTGGCTATTATAAATAGTGCTGCGATGAACATTGGGGTGCACGTGTCTCTTTCAGATCTGGTTTCCTCAGTGTGTATGCCCAGAAGTGGGATTGCTGGGTCATATGGCAGTTCTATTTCCAGTTTTTTAAGAAATCTCCACACTGTTTTCCATAGCGGCTGTACTAGTTTGCATTCCCACCAACAGTGTAAGAGGGTTCCCTTTTCTCCACACCCTCTCCAGCATTTATTGCTTGTAGACTTTTGGATAGCAGCCATCCTGACTGGCGTATATCCAATTTTCAATGACCCCATGGACTGTAGCCTGCCAGGCTCCTCTGTCCATGGGATTTCCCAGGCAAGAATACTGGAGATTTGCCATTTCTTTTTCCAGGGGATCTACCCACCCCAGGGATGGAACCCACTCTCCTGCATTGTAGTAGGATTCTTTATTGCTGAGCCATAAGGGAAATCCATATTTCTGCAGATGATACTTCAAAACAGTACCCTAATACACAGAAATTACTATCATAGGGATAATCCACAAAAATGTCAAGTATGTGGCTCATTGTACAAACATCAAAGAGTAGAATAAGACAGTTGACATCCTAGTCATTTCCCACGCAAACAATTGCTTTGTGGGAGAATGTGAGGGTGGGATATTTCAAAAGAACAGCATGTATACTATCTATGGTGAAACAGATCACCAGCCCAGGTGGGATGCACGAGACAAGTGCTCCGGCCTGGTGCACTGGGAAGACCCAGAGGAATCGGGTGGAGAGGGAGGTGGGAGGGGGGATCGGGATTGGGAATACATGTAAATCCATGGCTGATTCATATCAATGTATGACAAAACCCACTAGAAAAAAAAATAATAATAATAATAATTTTAAAAAAATAACAAAAAAAATCATTTGCAAACAGTGAAAAAAAAAAAAATGTTTAGGAAAAACACATTGATCAAAATATCCAGAATCCAGGGCTGAGCAATGTTCTTAGACTTGACAAGAGAATCATAATTTATAAAATAAAAAGTGGATAAATAAAACCTCATCAAAGTGAAATAGAACACCAATAAAAGTCTCTTGGAATGTTAAAAAAAACTGTAGGAAATGGTAGGTATGTATTCAGTGGCCATGTTTTATGGAATTTTCAGGGGCAATATTCTAGAGCCCATCTTTTTGAGAACTAGTTTCCTTGACCAAGTCTTAGAAGTGGGCATGATACCCAGCTGTGGCCAAGGACTTCTCCCTTTCACCATAAGTATTGATTTTATTAAAGATAGGCATGTAATCAAAGTATTTTTCTTCTGGAATCATCAGGAAAGATACTTCCTATTCTCCCACTGCATGTGAGAACAGTGTACAGTGGGCTGTTTGCAGCACTGTACTCTGGATGCATAGAGATGAAAAAGTCATTTTAAGTAAGTAAGTAAGTCTTAGTCACTCAGTTGTGCCCAACTCTTTGCAACCCCATGGACTGCAGCCCACCAGGCTCCTCTGTCCATGAGATTTTACAGGTAAGGATACTGAAGTGGGCTGCCATTTCCTTCCCCAGGGGATCTTCCCAACCCAGGGACAGAACCCAGGTCTCCTGCACTGCAGGCAGATTCTTTACCGACTGAGATACAAGGGAAGCCCAAAAGTCATTTTAAGAAGGAGAAAATGAGGCTAAAACATAAGAAAAAGTGTCATGAGAAAGAGTGGGAAATCTTAGTAATTTTGAGTTAATCAAAGATTTCTTAAACACCAAAAGTACAATATAAAAAAAAAACCTGATAAATTGGACCACATTAAAATTAAGAATTTATGCTATTAAAAAGGTAGTATAAAAAATGAAAAATAGGAAGAAAACATTTGCAAATCACATATCTAAAAGAGATCTGTATCCAGAAATACTTTTAAACTACTAAAATTTAACAAATAAGAAATAAAAATAAAATAAAAAATAGGGCACAAGATTTGAAATATACTTCACCAAAAAATGAAGATATGCAGATGGCACATAACCACATAAAAAAGATGCTGAACATCATTACACATTATAGAAAAGCAAATTAAAGCCACAATGAGATACTACTTATGAGTAGTACTAAAATATTTAAATTCTAGTATGAAAATATTTAAATTTTAATATTAAAATATTTAAATTTTAATATTAAAATATTTAAAATTTAAAGATGGCTCATACAAACTGATAGCAAAGATGTGGAATTCTCATATATTGCTGGCAGGAAAGTAAAATGGCACATATTTTGGCAAACACTCTGATAGTCTCTTGAAAATTAAATATACAACCTACAAACCATCCCACTCCTAGGTATTTAGTCAAAGTAACAAAAGAATACAGTTGGCACTTCTTAACCATGAGTTCCTCATCCTTAAGTTCAGTTCAGTCACTCAGTCATGTCTGACTCTTTGTGACCCCATGGACTGCAGCACACCAGGCCTCCCTGTCCATCACCAACTCCCAGAGTTTACTCAAACTCAAGTCCATTGAGTCAGTGATGCCATCCAATCATCTCATCCTCTGTCGCCCCCTTCTCCTCCTGTCCTCAATCTTTCCCAGCATCAGGGTCTTTTCAAATGAGTCAGCTCTTCACATCAGGTGGCCAAAGGATTGGAGTTTAAGCTTCAACATCAGTCCTTCCAAAGAATATTCAGGACTGATTTCCTTTAGGATGGACTGGTTGGATATCCAGTCCAAGGGACTCTCAAGAGTCTTCTCCAACACCACAGTTCAAAAGCATCAATTCTTCAGCACTCAGCTTTCTTTATAGTCCAACTCTTACATCAATACATGACTACTGGAAAATCCATAGCCTTGACTAGATGGACCTTTGTTGGCAAAGTAATGTCTCTGCTTTTTATTTATTTTTTTTTCAAAATATTATAAAATTTTATTTTTTTATTTTTTTTTCTCATTTATTTTTTTTTTATTAGTTGGAGGCTAATTACTTCACAACATTTCAGTGGGTTTTGTCATACGTGTCTCTGCTTTTTAATATGATGTCTAGTTTGGTCATAACTTTCCTTCCAAGGAGTAAGCGTCTTTTAATTTCATGGCCGCAATCACCATCTAAATCACAGTGATTTTGGAGGCCCCCCAAAATATATAATCATCCTTGGATTCAACCAATTGCAGGTCAAAAATATTAAACAAACAACAACAAAAAAAAATGAAAAAAAAAAAAAAAACCAAACAAACAGAAAATCTCCAGAAAATTTGAAAAAGCAAAATTTGAATTTGTTCCTTGCAGGCAACTATTTACATAGCATCAGTTTTGTATTATATATCATAAGTAATCTAGAGAAGATTTAAAATATATGGTAGGATGTGCATAGATGCTATGCAAATACTAAACCATTTTATATAAAGGACTTGAACATCCAAGGATTTTAGTATCCAAGGTGTACTCTGGAACCAATGCTCTGTGGATAACAAGGGAAGACTATCTGTACAGTTATTGTTCACTGAAAACTCAGTTGCATAAGTCTCAAGCTAAAATCAATCCATCAACAGGTAAATGAATAAACAATGTACAATCACATATCTATTTGCATCTATTTGTACAATGTATCTATTTGTATAATGAAGTACTTAATAATAAATAAAATGACAGACTTTTGCATGCAATATGAGTGAATCTCAAAATAATTTTCTGAATAAAAGATGCCAGATAAAAATGGAGAGAGGCACATACTATATTATTCCATTTATATAAACATCTAGACAGTGGAAACTACTGACAGAAAGCAGATCAGTGATCGCCACGGAGAGTGGTAGACTGGGAGGACAGGAGGGTGGAATTACAGAAAGACATGAGAAGCTTTTGGGAGTCCTTGATACGCTCATTGTCTTGATCTTGGTGATGGGTTTCTGAGTGTATACAAAAAGTAATATACAATGGAAGAAAGAACAATATTTTTATTACACTCTTAAATAACTGCCATTAATAATGAGATGAGTGTGCTTGTTCAGAAACTTTTCAAATCCTGACATCAGATTGGACTTCATCACTGTCATTTCCTGTTCCACAATAATCTTCACGTAACACTTGCTTTTGTCACAACTAACAAAAAGACAGCTAGGTGAAGAAATGATGTCATCTAAAGAAATGTTCAAGTACTTCAAACAATTGTTGAAACAACGTCCTGCCTAAAGCTGGTAGGTGACGTGGTTTTCAACAAATGTTATGAATTGAATTGAGATCTCCAAATCTAAAAGTTCTCCTTTTTCTGAATGCAATTTCAAAAGTTCCCTAATGTTATAAGAACTCAGAATGAGACTGCTGATTTAATCAGGCATTGTGTGACCTTAGGTGAATTTTTGCAGTTTTCCAATTTTCAGTGGAACCATCTGAATATCCACTTTTGGTAATTTATTTTATGTTCCCACCTTTGCTATATAATTGAAAAGTCACACACAAACTACCACTGGACTCTTTAAAGAAGCTTTGGAAAAAGAACATGGAGACTGACATTTTGAGTGAAAACATCTTTGAAAATTTCAAATTAAAAAAAAATACAGAAATATGGTATTATATTTATAATAATCACCTTTGCCTCTGTCATTATTGTAATTTATATATAAACCATTTCAGGCTCTATCTCCTACATTTTGTAACTTAATTAAGGAATTTTGTTTACTTGTTTTGAATTACGGTAAAGCAGCCTAATTTGGAGCTGTAATATGAGCTCTGTTAGGATGTCAGTTTCTGGAAGAGGACATGGATGCATTCACAAGTTTTAATATCACAGAAAGAGTTTTTATTAGCAGGTTTTTGCCTAACCTTGTCTGGCCTTCAGTTCAGTTCAGTCGCTCAGTCGTGTCCAACTCTGCAACCCCATGAATTGCAGCACGCCAGGCCTCCCTGTTCATCACCAACTCCCGGAGTCTACTCAAATTCATGCCCATCGAGTTGGTGACACCATCCAGCCATCTCATCCTCTGTCATCTCTTTCTCCTCCTGCCCCCAATCCCTCCCAGCATCAGGGTCTTTTCCAACGAGTCAATTCTTCGCATGAGGTGGCCAAAGTACTGGAGTTTCAGCTTCAGCATCAGTCCTTCCAATGAACACCCAGGACTGATCTCCTTTAGGATGGACTGGTTGGATCTCCTTGCAGTCCAAGGAACTCTCAAGAGTCTTCTCCAACACCACAGCTCAAAAGCATCAATTTTTCAGTGCTCAGCTTTCTTCACAGTCCAACTCTCATATCCATACATGACCACTGGAAAAACCATAGCCTTGACCAAACGGACCTTTGTTGACAAAGTAATGTCTCTGCTTTTTAATATGCTATCTAGGTTGGTCATAAATTTCCTTCCAAGGAGTAAGCGTCTTTTAATTTCATGGCTGCAGTCACCATCTGCAGTGATTTTGGAGCCCAAAAAAATAAAGTCTAACACTGTTTCCACTGTCTCCCCATCAATTTCCCATGAGGTGATGGGACCAGATGCCATGATCTTAGTTTTCTGAATATTGAGCTTTAAGCCAACTTTTTCACTCTCCTCTTTCACTTTCATCAAGAGGCTCTTTAGTTGTTCTTCACTTTCTGCCACAAGGGTGGTGTCATCTGCATATCTGAAGCTATTGATATTTCTCCTGGCAATCTTGATTCCAGCTTGTGCTTCTTCCAGCCCAGCATTTCTCATGATGTAGTCTGCATACAAGTTAAATAAGCAGGGTGACAATATACAGCCTTGACATACTCCTTTTCCTATTTGGAACCAGTCTGTTGTTCCATGTCCCTTTCTAACTGTTGCTTCCAGACCTGCATACAGTGTTCTCAAGAGGCAGGTCAGGTGGTCCGGTATGCCCATCTCTTTCAGAATTTTCCACAGTTTATTGTGATCCACACAGTCAAAGGCTTTTGCATAGTCAATAAAGCAGAAATAGATGTTTTTCTGGAACTCTCTTGCTTTCTCGATGATCCAGTGGATATTGGCAATTTAATCTCTGGTTCTTCTACCTTTTCTAAAACCAGCTTGAACATCTGGAAGTTCACAGTTCACGTATTGCTGAAGCCTGGCTTGGAGAATTTTGAGTATTACTTTACTAGCATGTGAGATGAGCGCAATTGTGCAGTAGTTTGAGCATTCTTTGGCACTGCCTTTCTTTGGGGTTGGAATGAATACTGACCTTTTCCAGTCCTGTGGCCACTGCTCAGTTTCCCAAATTTTCTGGCATCTTGAGTGCAGCACTGTCACACCATCATCTTTCAGGATTTGAAATAGCTCAACTAGAATTCCATCACATCCACTAGCTTTGTTCATAGTGATGCTTTCTAAGGCCCACTTGACTTCACATTCCAGGATGTCTGGCTCTATGTGAGTGATCACACCATTGTGATTATCTGGGTCATGAAGATCTTTTTTTTTTTTTTTTTTTACAGTTCTTCTGTGTATTTTTCCCACCTCTTCTTAATATCTTCTGCTTCTGTTAAGTCCATAACATTTCTGTCCTTTATTGAACCCATCTTTGCCTGAAATGTTCCCTTGGTCTCTCTAATTTTCTTGAAGAGATCTCTAGTCTTTTCCATTCTGTTGTTTTCCTCTATTTCTTTGCATTGATCGCTGAGGAAGGCTTTCTTATCTCTCTTGGCTATTCTTTGGAACTCTGCATTCAAATGGGAATAGCTTTCCTTTCCTCCTTTACTTTTCACTTCTCTTCTTTTCACAGCTATTTGTAAGGCCTCCTCAGACAACCATCTTGCCTTTTTGCATTTCTTTTCCATGGGGATGGTCTTGATCCCTGTCTGCATGTACAATGTCACAAACCTCCGTCCATGGTTCATCAGGCTCTCTGTCTATCAGATCTAGTCCCTTAAATCTATTCCTCACTTCCACTGTATAGTCTTAAGGAATTTGATTTAGGTCATACCTGAGTGGTCTAGTCGTTTTCCCTACTTTCTTCAGTTTAAGTCTGAATTTGGCAATAAGGAGTTCATGATCTGAGCCACAGTCCTCTCCTGGTCTTGTTTTTGCTGACTGTATAGAACTTCTCCACCTTTGGCTGCAAAGAATATAATCAATCTGATTTCAGTGTTGACCATCTGGTGATGTCCATGTGTGGAGTCTTCTCTTGTGTTGTTGGAAGAGGGTGTTTGCTATGACCAGTGCGTTCTCTTGGCAAAACTCTATTAGCCTTTGCCCCGTTCATTCCGTACTCCAAGGCCAAATTTGACTGTTACTCCAGGTGTTTCTTGACTTCCTTCTTTTGCATTCCAGTCCCCTATAATGAAAAGGACATCATTTTTGGGTGTTAGTTCTAAAAGGTCTTGTAGGTCTTCATAGAACCATTCAATTTCAGCTTCTTCAGCATTACTGGTTGGGGCATAGGCTTGGATTACTGTGATATTGAATGGTTTGCCTTGGAAATGAACAGAGATCATTCTGTCGTTTTTGAGATTGCTTCCAAGTACTGCATTTCAGACTCTTTTGTTGACCATGATGGCTACTCCATTTCTTCTAAGGGATTCCTGCCCGCAGTAGTAGATATAATGGTCACCTGAGTTAAATTCACCCATTCCAGTCCATTTTAGTTCACTGGTTCCTAGAATGTCAACATTCACTCTTGCCATCTCCTGTTTGACTACTTCCAATTTGCCTTGATTCATGGACCTAACATTCCAGGTTCCTATTGTCAAGCGAGTGTATGCTCCTCAGTTCTTTTTCTTGTCACAACAAACATTTGGAGTGATAGACATTAAAGCCCCTTTGCCAGGTCACAGCTCTCGGAGGACAGACCGTGTTATAACTCTTAAATAAATCAGTGTTACAGCTCAGTGTTACAGCTCTATTTATTTAGATAATAGCAGGAAAATCCATCTTTGAGGCGTGAGGGTACGTGGATCCAAAGACGCGAAGAGAAGAGTGCCCCATCGCACGGGAGGGAGAGAGAGAGAGAGAGCTTTGGCTCTTCTTTTTATATGTTTTTTTCTTCCCCTTGGGCCTGTCCTATGCAAATTGGGCTTAGGCAGGTGCGCTGTTCTACCTGAAGTCCTCACTCTGGTCCTCGGACCTTCCTTTGACCTTCTTCTGTTCTATTTTCGCAGGCTTTTCCCTTCCTTGTCTGTTAGCCACCGCCATTTTGGACTCCTTTCCCCTATTCTAACTACCTAACACTATGCAATATTGCTCTTTACAACATAGGACCTTGCTTCTATCACCAGTTCCATCCACAACTGGGTATTGTTTTTGCTTTGGCTCGATCCCTTCATTCTTTCTGGAGTTATTTCTCCACTGATCTCCAGTAGCATATGGGGCACCTACCGACCTGGGGAGTTCCTCTTTCAGTATCCTATCATTTTGCCTTCTCTTACTGTTCATGGGGTTCTCAAGGCAAGAATACTGAAGTGGTTTGCCATTCCCTTCTCCAGTGGACCACATTCTGTGAGACCTCTCCACCATGACCTGACCATCTTGGGTGGCCCCACACGGCATTGCTTAGTTTCAGTGAGTTAGACACGACTGTGGTCCTGTGATCAGATTGGCTAGTTTTCTGTGATTATGGTTTTAGTGTGTCTGCCTTCTGATGCCCTCTCAGAACACCTACCATCTTACTTGGGTTTCTCTTACCTCGGACATGGGGTATCTCTTCATGGCTGCTCCAGCAAAGAGCAGACACTGCTCCGCCTTCAACAGGGTTCAAATCCAGTTAAATTCTCATTTCATCTAAACAGCTGCTTTCTCTTTTTTTGCACTTCTTTGCCTCAACTATAATAAGGCAGTGGTCTAAATTTGCATAACAATTGGACCCTATCCCAAGAACTTGAAGAGTGTTCTAGCCAAATGCAGATTAAATTGGCTAAGTAAAAATGCACTTCAAATTGCTGTGCTCTGCTTTAATAATGAAGCAGAACTCTTAGAAACAACTAAAAAGCAAGTTCTTCAATTTATAAGCTCTTCCTATTATACTGAAACATAGTATGAAGCTTTGAAAACATCTGCAGAGAGAAAACAGGATCAACAACGCTCCAGCTGTGGCCTCACTACTTAATAATTGTGCTTTTAGCTGACTCCACTACTCATCTCCTAATTATGCACATTATTAGGGGGTTCGGAGAAAGGGCGCTATCTCTAATCCATTGATCCATCAAGTCTACCTTTTAAAAAGTGAGGAGGGGAAGGCTTTACCACCAGCGATTTCAATCAACTTTCCATGAAGTGCAACTCTGTAGTCTGGCTGGAACTTCTGTTTTAGAATTCAAGTGCTCACAGTACAGATCATAATATGACTGAATTCAAAAGAAACCCAGAAATCTCAGCTTATCTAGCAATGATAAAGAAGGCACTCTCAACATCTCCCATTCACATTTTGCTTTATTTTATTAACTGCTTACTTTAATATTCACAGAACATAAGAAGATTGCCTTTTTCTCATTTTCAATGCTGCCCTAAACTGGTAAGGCTCTTGTAGGATGAAATAACCAGGCTCACACTGGTTCTTCAGCTGAAGGTCAAAGGGTGTGCTAAAGTCACCTCCCAAGATAAATACACAAACACTTGTAGGCTGAACAAGTTTGGGCTTAATTCTTGCCATTCACAAATTCATTGTTCTCTTGGGGTATATTTCATAGAACTACAAAGGATGAGAAATTTTACCTCAGAGAATTCTGTTTATAAGGAGTTATTCACATACAATAATCTCAGAAGATATGAGCACAGCTGCATTGAAAACTACCTATTAATTGTTAATCCTATGAGAAAAAATTAGACAATTATTCTTGAAACATGCCTCACATAATAAAAATTAGACTCCCACAAGTAATTCAACTTCTACTTATTAATTATAAAATCAGTAATTACTAAATTTCCAGCAGTAAAGAATAAACCATTCATCACTGGAGAAGTGCTGAGTTTTACAAGAGATCATCAGGAATATTCTACTGGCTTTAGAGCTTTTCCCAATATATATACACAGCTCGTTAGCGTACTCAACATTTTCGGTGCAACTTAAGGTTGGTTTCTCTTTTCTCATATAGTAGTTAAGACTGTATTTAACATTAAGAAATCATTGATTATGAGTTTAGCATATTACTTTTTCTAACAAGTCCATTTCGCTTTTTGAAATAAGTCTTTCTCAGGACATAATAAGTTTGATTCCAAATTTTCATCATTGAGTAATTTTGAAAGCATTCCAACTTAAAAAAAAGTCTTATGACTCAACTCTAATAGTCCATAGACTTTAGCCAAAAGTATAGCACTCAAAAAGAAAAAAATGGAGGGGAGAGTGTTTATCTTTACAAATGATTATATATGCCTTATAACAAAAAATATTTCTTTTAAAAATTAAGTATTTTAACAAGATAGTTATTTACATGTTGCTTAGAATACAAGTCCCCTTAGTGAGCCAAAGCACATAAATAACAGAACATTTTGGTTACTCCACCAGTTAAAGATATCTTGAAAATATACAAAAGTAAAACAAACTTAAATGAGCCACAGGAACATTCAGGCCCTTATCACCTCATAATAGCAATATTAAAGCTGGGAGCCCTCTGTAGTTATATTTTTCAAGTCCTTCTGGTTATCTAAGTCACTGTTTGCAGTGCTTTCTAGAGGGCAACTTTTACCCTGTCTCTTTTCCATTCAAAATCCTATAGTTGTTCCTCAATTTTTTCTAAATAAAATACTAATTTCAAAGTCTGACACTTATGGCCCTGAGTAACCTGTTCCAACCTGAACTCTAGCTCTACAATGTTCAGGTGCTGTCATCATTTCCAGCATAGTTTAGAAGCAAAACAACCTTTCCCTCCCACCTCCTCTATCCTGGGGGCATATTAAGAAAGAAGATTTGAGAATTACTTCTCTTCTTTCCACACCCTCATTTACTTCCTTCTGAGGAGGCACAGTGACATATCTAATTGACAATTTAGAATCTCCATGCAGGAGAATCTGCAAGGTTTCCTGTCCTTTCCTACTGTTAGGCAAGAAATTAGCTGAGAGGAACAAGAGTCAGCCCCTTCAGCTAAACACCCAATGTCTGCCTAGTCCCACAAAGTAGTTTACCAGCCTGGCCCCTAATACGCCCCATCAGCACTCCAAAATAGTCAAGGGGCCGGAGAAAACCTCACCAGGTGACTGGCGACTTGCCCTATGCTAGCACATGCCCACACATCACACTAAAGTAATCTTTGGCAGCTATTGGACTCATTAACTGCTCATAAATATTCCACTAATACATACATCTAATTATAACAGACTGAATTATGGGAAGGACCTCTGCAGTAGAGCATCTTGTTATATAACTTGCAGCTGTCAATCAAGACTGTCCATTAACATCCCCCTGGATTATGCAAATGACCTTGCCTTAAAAACTCTGTACCCCAGCCCTCTAGAGGCACTGCCTCTCTCAGCATGGTCCACCTCGCTCTTCAATTGTTCCCTCTGCTCTTTCTTCGTGTGTGCTCAGTAGCTCAGCTGTATCCACCTCTTGGCAACCTGTCCTTTCTTCCCTCATCATTAGTAAACTTTCTAACAACAGGTAAGAGCTCAGTTTCTCCTCTGCATCCTTACCAAGAATTGAGGCCTGTGGGAGCAGGGGTCCCCAGACTCTCTTCCCCTAATACCACCAACAGTACATGAACTGAGCAGTCTCTGCTTTATCAGACCATCAAGGTAGCAATTGGAAAAAGGCAAATTCAACTCCTGGGGTAATTATTAGATGCCCCTTTGGTTGTTTCTCCTAAGCCTTATCCAGGCTTTGCAGTAATAATGTAAATCCCACCTAAACAGAAAGTTCTTAAGGGTTTAGTCTAAAGCATCTTTGAATCCCAGCATGTAACCTCTTGCCTTATGCATAATGCAAACTTAGGGTTCATAATAAATAATTGATCTATTGGAAAATGCTTAAGACAAAGGCATTCTCTCTGTAGAACATGGTAGAGCGCTATGAAAAACTGAATACTTAATAAACTTTTATTGAGGATAATCTGCATAATGATGTTTTCTAATATTATTTACTTTTAAATGCTTAGCAGCATGCTGGATAAATATTGTTAAAACAAACAAACAAATAAACCTTCTCAAAATTAACCCAGGACTCCAAAGAGATACAATTTAGATATGATCTAAATTCTGCTTATATCCCCAGCATCAGGAAACAGCATACTAGATTGTCTTGGGTTTCAACATAGGTAATAAAGGAAAAGAAAAAGAAAAAAGAGGAGGAAAAAGATCCTATCAAGTTGTGACTACACATTGCTCTTAAATGAATCTGTCCACTAAGTATATAAGAATATTCATTCTGGATGGAGAATACAGTCTGGAGTTGAACAAATGATTTGAGTTTGTCTCAACTCTTGGCATCCCTAGGAAACTGGAATAAGCAAAATAATACTGTTTATGGAAAAATTTATCTCTAACTTTGATGAATGAAGGTACTTTTCTGTGATCAATGACTAGCAAGCAGCCAAAGATAATAAAGTTCAAAAAGAAAAATGACAATATTAAAGATACCAGAGAAAAAATAAAGAAATAGATCTGCAAGTACATCAAATATTAAAATTATGAAATAAATTAATATTAAAACAAATATGCTTCTCCTATTTAAAGAAAGAAATGACAAGTGAAAATATCTGAAGAAGCAAAAGCTATAAAAGATCTGATAAATAACTAGTTTAAATATAATTATTAAAATTGAAAATTCATTGGCCACATTTGAACATATTTGCACAAGACAATTAGTGAACTGAAATGTATATCAAAAGAAATTACCACATATGAAACAAATGTAAGTTTCAGATGACTCCATTTATGAAGTCTCACAGACATTCAAAATTAAGAAATTAAAAACAGTGTCAGTCTCATATAACCTCTTCCAGGATATATAATGGATGAAAACACTGACCTACTGACTTCCTGGAGGTCAAGATCAAACCTTGACAAGGACAAAAGAAAGAAACAGCAGAAGGACAATTTCCTGAACAAAGATACAAAAATTCTAAACAAATTACTAGCAAATTGAATCCCACTATTTACAAAAGGAATAAAACCATGATTGATTTTAACTCAAAACTACAAGATAGGTTGAATATTGTGACCTCTATAAGTCTATGCAAACCAGGCATAGAAAGGCAGCTTATTCAAACACACACACACACACACACACATGTAGAAATAAAAGAGAACTTTCTAAATATATGAGTTGTCTAAAATACACAGAAGTGCATGATGAACTATTGGAAATGCTCTTTTTGATATCATGAACATTACAATGTTGTTGCTATCAACACTTTGCTTTATCACTTCACTGGTGCTTCTATCCAATAGGGTAAAAGTAGAATTCAAATATAAGATGGTACTGGTATTAAAGGTCAATGGAGAAAGAAATGCACTATTCAATACACTGGTAACATACTTCAACAATTGGTTCTACACAGGTAAATTGGATCTCTGCAAAGCAACCCACACAAAAATTCTTTCTAGTACACAAGGATTTAAAATATTTAAAAGAAAACAAGGGAGAATATTGCAATACTAGAGTAAAGAAAATTTCTTAAACATAGCACAACATAAAAACTTTACCAAAAAAATTGATCAATTAGATTACATCAATTTTAAGAACTTTTGATTATCAAGAACATGTGGAAACTTATGCTTCAGTAAAGAAAGTGGAAAAGAGACCAGGGAGAAGACAAGATGGCAGATTAGAAGGACTTGAGTTCACCTCCTCTCATGAAAAACACCAAAATCACAACTAACTGCTTAACAACCACTGACCAAAAAAAAAAAAAAAAGACTTCCTACCAAAAAAGATATTTGACATCCTAAAACAAAGAAGCCACAACAAAATGACAGGAGGGGTGGTTTACCAACATAATCAAATCCCATTCCCTCTGGGTGACTGACCCACAAAATTGAATATAATTATACTTCAGAGATTTTTCCACAAGAGTGAGAGTTCTGAGCCCCACACTAGGCTCCCCAGCCTGGGGGGTCTGGAAACAGAAAGAGGAGACCCAGTTAATTTGACTTTGAAGGCTGGTGGAGTATGATCACAGAATTCCACAGGACTCGGGGAGATAGAAACTCCACTCTTGGAGGGCACACACAAGATCTTGTGTGCACCAGGTCACAGGAGAAAAAGCACTGACATCATAAAGAGACTGGGCAAGCCCCACCTGCTAGTACTGAAAGGTCTGCTGCCGAGGTGGGTGGGCAGGGCATGGGGGTGTGCTGGCTAACACAAAGACCCTCAACAGCCAAAGCAATTCTGAGAAAGAAAAATGGAGCTGCAGTAGTCAGACACTCTCATTTCAAACTACACTACAAACCTACAGAAATCAAAACACTCTGATACTGGCCTGAGAACAGAAACACAAATCAATGAAACAGGATAGACTGCCCAGAAATAAACATACACCTAGAATCCATTCATCTACAACAAAAGAGGCAAGAATATACAATGGAGAATGGATGATGTCTTCAACAAGTTGTGCTGGGAAAGCTGGGCAGGTACACGTAAAGGAATAAAATTAGAATATTCTCTAGCACCGCACACAAAAATAAACTCAAAACAAAGACATGGGCTACTATAAAACTCTTGGAGGAAAACATAGGCAGAACACTCCTACATAAATTGCAGTATTTTTTTTTTATCTACCTTATGAAATACTGAAAGTAAAAACAAAAATAAATGGGATCTAATTAACTTAAAAGCTTTTGCATAGGAAAAGAAACCATAAACAAAATGAAAAGACCATTCACCTAATGGGAGAAAATAGTTGAAAATGATGTGACTGACAACGGATTACAATTTATATGCAGCTCAATATGTTTTAAAAAAAAAAAATCAATAAATGAACAAAAGACCTAGATAAAAATTTCCCCCCAAAAAAACATACAGATAAAAACAAGAAAAGAAAAGAAAACATACAGATGGCCAAAAACACAGGAAAAGATGATCCACAAATTATTAGAGAAATGCAAATCAAAACTACAATGAGGTATCACCTCACCCCAGGCAGGATGTGCTGTGCGCTAGCTGCTCAGCCATGTCTGACTCTGCAACGCCACGGACTGTAGCCTGCCAGGCTCCTCTGTCCATGGGATTCTCCAATTATCCAGGCAAGAGTACTGGAGTGGGTTGCCATGCCCTCCTTCAGGGGATCTTCCTAACCCAGGGATCAAACAAAGGTCTCCCACATTGCAGGCAGATTCTTTACCATCTGAGCCACCAGGGAAGACCACCATTCAGAATAGCCATCATCAAAAATCTACAAACAATAAATGCTGGAGAGGGTGTGGAGAAACAGGAATCCTCCTACACTGTTGGTGGGAATGTAAATTGGTACAGCCACAATGAGAACAGTATGAGGTTCTTTAAAAGACTAAAAATAGAGCTATGTTTATGGTCGAGCAATATGGACCAGCAATCCCAATTGTAGGGCCCAGCAATCCAAATTCTGAGCATATATCCAGAGAAAACTGTAAGTTGAAAAGATACACTCACTCCAGCATTCATTGCAGCACTATTTACAGCAGCCGAGATACAGAAATAGTATGAGTATCCACTGACAGATGAATGGATAAAGATGTAATACACATATACAATGACTATTACTCAGCCATAAAAAAGAACAAAATAATATCATTTGCAGCAGAATGAACGGATCTAGAGAGTATCATACTAAAGGAAATGTTAGACAAAGACAAATATCATGATTCATTTATATGTGGAAACAAAAAGATGATACAAATGAACTTATTTACAAAACAGAAACAGACTCAGAGACTTTGAAAACAAATTTACAATTACCAAAGAGGAAAGGTTGGTGGTGGGCAAAGATAAATTAGGAGGCTGAGATTAACATATATCCACTACTACATATAAAGTGAAATATCAACAAGGACCTATAATATAGCACAGGGAATGCTACTCAATATTCTGTAATAAACTACATGGGAAAAGAATCTGTAAAGGAATGGATTAGCTATACATCTGAAACTAAAACTAAAAACAATATTATAAATCAACTACTGTTCGAACGAGCGGCCGCGCAGGACGGAATCACGCCAGGGACTAGGAGTGTTTCCTAGGGGGTGTTAATTCCGACTCGGGCTTCGAGACACGGGCTGCCACCTGGCCGTCCATGCTCAATCTGGCCCCAGGGTTTGCCCAGGATGAAGGTGATGGGGTGAGGGCGAAGCAGGCCCAGGGAAGGCAGGGACAGAAAGGGGACAAGACGCAGGGGCAGGACACCATGTGCCCGTCCTTCTGTGACCAGCCAGGCTAACAGCCGCCGGACCATGTGCGTCTGTTTCTGCCACAAGAGGGACACGGAGGAAGCCCGTCTCGTCCCCTCACGCTACAGGCCAGGCCAGGAGTGGAGGCTCCCGGGGGAAGCACCCAGGCCTGGGGAACCTCTCCACCCTCAGGGAGCCAGCCCTCCACTTTCCGGTCAGGACGGAAAAGAGACCTGACCTTCAGCTTCTCTCGAGCTCCCGAGACTCCCCGGCTTCGATGAGGGTGCTTGGTGGTCCTGAACCCAGCCTCCATGTCAAGGAATGAGCGCCCGCAGTGGTGGGGACGGCTGGGGCGGGGGGCGCAGCTCAGAGAGAGCTCACGATCACACCCAGCGTCACCACTCAGACACTTGGAGGTCAAGAATTCAATTTTTTTGTAATTATGATTCACATGGAGGCAAAATGGGATGGCGTCTTATGTGAACAGCGCACAGTTCATTACATACCTGAGTGCCTTCTCTGTATCTGAGTCTGCTGGGCCCTGAATATTTATCATTTGTAACCTTTCTGCTTTCAAAGGGGAGCTAGGAAGGATAGCTGCTTGCTAAATGCCTTATGATATAGGTCAAAATAATACTATAAAAAAGGTATATTTTTTAAAGTTTTACCCAAGTATTTACAATGTAACCTCTGTTAAGACAACAGGTTTAAAAATGACCAGCTGCACTCAGGCAGCTTCTGCCAAGATGAGGACCCTAGTGGGGAGACAGAAGCAATGCCTATTTCTTCGTAACAGGTTACCAGACTCAAAGTCTGCATCCCCCCTCCAAGTTCCTGCACTGAAATCCCAGCCCCCAGTGCAACGGTGTCAGGAGGGGCCTTTGGGAGGTGTCAGGTCATGAGCGGAGCCGCGTGACGGGGCTGGTGCTCCTGTCAGAGACCGCACACCCCTTCACCCCCCAAGGGCACTGTCAGGGGATGACGAAGCCAGTCCTCACCAGTTGGGTTCCACTCAAAGATGATAAATTACCTCCTTTTGAAGCTCGCCTTCTGGGATCAGCAACCCGGCTCCTAGCAACACAGGGGACTGGATGGAGAAAGGCCTTCTCCCTCCACAGGCAGAGGCGGGCCCTCAGACCCTGAGGAGAGCAGGCCTGCGCCCACGGTTGGCCGAGAGACTCTCCTAAGCAGGCCTCTGGGTCGGAGGACGCGCTCCTGCGCGGCCGCTCGTTCGAACAGTAGTCGTTTAATTCCGTCCGGCTTCTCTCCCACATAAGTGCGTGCCGCCAACCCATGGAGGATTCAGTGGACATGGACACGAGCCCCTTGAGGCCCCAGAACTATCTTTTCGGTTGTGAACTAAAGGCTGACAGAGATTATCACTTCAAAATGGATAATGATGAAAATGAGCACCAGTTATCTTTAAGAACGGTCAGTTTAGGGGCTGGAGCAAAGGATGAGGTACGCATTGTTGAAGCAGAGGTGATGAATTATGAAGGCAGTCCAATTAAAGTAACACTGGCAACTTTGAAAATGTCTGTACAGCCAACGGTTTCTCTTGGGGGCTTTGAAATTACACCCCCTGTGGTCTTACGGTTGAAGTGTGGTTCAGGGCCTGTGCATGTCAGTGGACAGCACTTAGGAGTTGTGGAGGAAGATGCAGAGTCGGAAGATGCAGAGGAGGAGGATATGAAGCTCCTGAGTGTGTCTGGAAAGCGTTCTGCCTGTGGACGTGGTAGCAAAGATTCCCCAGAAAAGAGCAAGGCTTGCTGCTGATGAAGATGACGATGATGAAGACGATGATGATGACGATTTTGATGAGGAAGTTGAAGAAAAAGCTCCAGTAAAGAAATCTGTATGCGATACTCCAGCCAAAAATGCACAAAAATCGAACCAAAATGGAAAAGACTCAAAACCATCAACACCAAGATCAAAAGGTCAAGAATCCTTCAGAAAACAGGAAGAAACACCTAAGACACCAAGAGGGCCTAGCTCTGCGGGAGACATTAAAGCAGAAATGCGAGCTAGAAAAAGCGCGTTGATAGTCCTGGGCGCTACTGGTAAATTAAGCCCAAAGATGGGGCGAGGAAAAGGAGAGACACCCATAGTCCAAACTGAGTATCGTCAGCAGTCCAGACTGAAGTCTTATCTTTTCTGACCACAGTGCAGTAAGATTAGATCTCAATTACAGGGAAAAAATTGTTAAAACTTCAAACATATGGAGGCTAAATAACACGCTTCTGAATAACCAACAAATCATAGAAGAAATCAAAAAAGAAATCAAAATATGTATAGAAATGAATGAAAATGAAAACACAACAACCCAAAACCTATGGGACACTGTAAAAGCAGTGCTAAGGGGAAGGTTCATAGCATTACAGGCTTACATCAAGAAACAGGAAAAAAACCAATTAAATAACCTAACTCTACACCTAAAGCAATTAGAGAAGGAAGAAATGAAGAACCCCAGAGTTAGCAGAAGGAAAGAAATCTTAAAAATCAGGGCAGAAATAAATGCAAAAGAAACTAAAGAGACCATAGCAAAAATCAACAAAGCTAAAAGCTGGTTTTTTGAAAAAATAAACAAAATTGACAAACCATTAGCAAGACTCATTAAGAAACAAAGAGAGAAAAACCAAATTAACAAAATTAGAAATGAAAATGGAGAGATCACAACAGACAACACTGAAATACAAAGGATCATAAGAGACTACTACCAGCAGCTCTATGCCAATAAAATGGACAACTTGGATGAAATGGACAAATTCTTAGAAAAGTATAACTTTCCAAAACTGAACCAGGAAGAAATAGAAGATCTTAACAGACCCATCACAAGCAAGGAAATCGAAACTGTCATCAAAAATCTTCCAGCAAACAAAAGCCCAGGACCAGATGGCTTCACAGCTGAATTCTACCAAAAATTTAGAGAAGAGCTAACACCTATCTTACTCAAACTCTTCCAGAAAATTGCAGAAGAAGGTAAGCTTCCAAACTCATTCTATGAGGCCACCATCACCCTAATTCCAAAACCAGACAAAGATGCCACAAAAAAAGAAAACTACAGGCCAATATCACTGATGAACATAGATGCAAAAATCCTTAACAAAATTCTAGCAAACAGAATCCAACAACATATTAAAAAAATCATACACCATGACCAAGTGGGCTTTATCCCAGGAATGCAAGGATTCTTTAATATCCGCAAATCAATCAATGTAATACACCACATTAACAAATTGAAAGATAAAAACCATATGATTATCTCAATAGATGCAGAGAAAGCCTTTGACAAAATTCAACACTCATTTATGATTAAAACTCTCCAAAAAGCAGGAATAGAAGGAACATACCTCAACATAATAAAAGCTATATATGACAAACCCACAGCAAGCATCACCCTCAATGGTGAAAAATTGAAGGCATTTCCCCTGAAATCAGGAACAAGACAAGGGTGCCCACTCTCACCACTACTATTCAACATAGTGTTGGAAGTGCTGGCCACAGCAATCAGAGCAGAAAAAGAAGTAAAAGGAATCCAGATAGGAAAAGAAGAAGTAAAACTCTCACTGTTTGCAGATGACATGATCCTCTACATAGAAAACCCTAAAGACTCTACCAGAAAATTACTAGAGCTAATCAATGAATATAGTAAAGTTGCAGGATATAAAATTAACACACAGAAATCCCTTGCATTCCTATATACTAACAATGAAAAAACAGACAGAGAAATTAAGGAAACAATACCATTCACCATTGCAACAAAAAGAATAAAATACTTAGGAGTATATCTACCTAAAGAAACAAAGGACCTATACATAGAAAACTATAAAACACTGATGAAAGAAATCAAAGAGGACACAAACAGATGGAGAAACATACCGTGTTCATGGATTGGAAGAATTAATATTGTCAAAATGGCTATTCTACCCAAAGCAGTCTATAGATTCAATGCAATCCCTATCAAGCTACCAACGGTATTTTTCACAGAACTAGACCAAAGAATTTCACAATTTGTATGGAAATACAAAAAACCTCGAATAGCCAAAGTAATCTTGAGAAAGAAGAATGGAACTGGAGGAATCAACCTGCCTGACTTCAGACTCTACTACAAAGCCACAGTCATCAAGACAGTATGGTACTGGCACAAAGACAGAAATATAGATCAATGGAACAGAATAGAAAGCCCAGAGATAAATCCACGAACCTATGGACACCTTATCTTTGACAAAGGAGGCAAGGATATACAATGGAAAAAAGACAACCTCTTTAACAAGTGGTGCTGGGAAAACTGGTCAACCACTTGTAAAAGAATGAAACTAGAACACTTTCTAACACCATACACAAAAATAAACTCAAAATGGATTAAAGATCTAAATGTAAGACCAGAAACTATAAAACTCCTAGAGGAGAACATAGGCAAAACACTCTCCGACATAAATCAAAGCAAGATCCTCTATGACCCACCTCCCAGAATATTGGAAATAAAAGCAAAACTAAACAAATGGGACCTAATGAAACTTAAAAGCTTTTGCACTACAAAGGAAACTATAAGTAAGGTGAAAAGACAGCCCTCAGATTGGGAGAAAATAATAGCAAATGAAGAAACAGACAAAGGATTAATCTCAAAAATATACAAGCAACTCCTGCAGCTCAATTCCAGAAAAATAAATGACCCAATCAAAAAATGGGCCAAAGAACTAAACAGACACTTCTCCAAAGAAGACATACAGATGGCTAACAAACACATGAAAAGATGCTCAACATCACTCATTATTAGAGAAATGCAAATCAAAACCACAATGAGGTACCATTACACGCCAGCCAGGATGGCTGCTATCCAAAAGTCTACAAGCAATAAATGCTGGAGAGGGTGTGGAGAAAAGGGAACCCTCTTACACTGTTGGTGGGAATGCAAACTAGTACAGCCGCTATGGAAAACAGTGTGGAGATTCCTTAAAAAACTGGACATAGAACTGCCATATGACCCAGCAATCCCACTTCTGGGCATACACACTGAGGAAACCAGATCTGAAAGAGACACGTGCACCCCAATGTTCATCGCAGCACTGTTTATAATAGCCAGGACATGGAAGCAACCTAGATGCCCATCAGCAGATGAATGGATAAGGAAGCTGTGGTACATATACACCATGGAATATTACTCAGCCATTAAAAAGAATTCATTTGAACCAGTCCTAATGAGATGGATGAAGCTGGAGCCCATTATACAGAGTGAAGTAAGCCAGAAAGATAAAGAACATTACAGCATACTGACACATGTATATGGAATTTAGAAAGGTGATAACGATAACCCTATATACAGAACAGAAAAAGAGACACAGAAATACAGAACAGACTTTTGAACTTTGTGGGAGAATGTGAGGGTGGGATATTTCAAAAGAACAGCATGTATACTATCTATGGTGAAACAGATCACCAGCCCAGGAGGGATGCACGAGACAAGTGCTCCGGCCTGGTGCACTGGGAAGACCCGGAGGAATCGGGTGGAGAGGGAGGTGGGAGGGGGGATCGGGATTGGGAATACATGTAAATCCATGGCTGATTCATATCAATGTATGACAAAACCCACTGGAAAAAAATAATAATAAAAAAAAAAAAAAAAAAAAGAAAAGCACTTTAATAAACTACCTGTTTATTTAATTTTAAACAAAAAAAAAAAAATAAATCAACTATATCCCAAAATAAAATAAAAATAAAATTATTTGATGTTCCAACTGCCAGGTATTTTAACAAATTTTAAAGACTTCTATAGATCTTCTTTCACTGTTTAAGATCTTTCAAAAATCATTTAATGATTTACTAATTGATATCCTTTGTATGCTGGTCTCTATAGCATACTAGGCTGCCCTGTGGTATTAGGTTCAGTGGTAAAGAAACCATATGCAATCAAGAAGATGCAGCTTTGATTCCTGGGTTGGGAAGATCCCCTGGAGGAGGAGATGGCAACCCACTCCAGTATTCTTGCCTGGGAAACCCCATGGATAGAGGAGCCTGGCAGGACTATAGTCCATGGGGTCACAAAACAGTCAGACGGGACTCAGTGATTTAGTACATATGTAAGGCGGCTGTGCAGATGAAAGGAACAGCCCCACATCCAGGGTAAGGAGCAGAGACTATGCTTTGCTGGAGCCACCACAAAGAGATACCTCACGTACAAGGTAAGAGAAACCCCAGTAAGACGGTAGGCACTGAGAGAGGACATCAGAGAGCAGACAGACTGAAACCACAATCACAGACAACTAGCCAATCTGATCACATGGACCACAGCCTTGTCTAACTCAATGAAACTAAGCCAAGCCATGTAGGGCCACTCAAGACGGACGGGTCATGGTGGAGAGGTCTGACAGAATGTGCTCTACTGGAGAAGGGAATGGCAAACCACTTCAGTATTCTTGCCTTGAGAACCCCATGAACAGTATGAAAAGGCAAAAGCATAGAATACTGAATGATGAACTCCCCAGGTTGGTAGGTGCCCAATATGCTACTGGAGGTCAGTGGAGAAGTAACTCCAGAAAGAATGAAGAGATGGACCCAAAGCAAAAACAACATCCAATTGTGGATGTGACTGGTGATAGAAGCAATGCCCAATGCTGTAAAGAGCATTATTGCATAGGAACCTGGAATGTTAGGTCCACAAATCAAAGCAAATTGGAAGTGGTCAAACAGGAGACGGCAAGAGTGAAAATCGACATTTTAGGAATCAGCAAACTAAAATGGACTGTAATGGGTGAATTTAACTGAGATGGCAATTATATGTACTACTGTGGGCAAGAATCCCTTAGAGGAAATGGAGTAGCAATCATAGTCAACAAAAAAGTCCAAACTGCAGTACTTGGATGCAATCTTAAAAATGACAGAATGATCTCTGTTCGTTTCCAAGGCAAACCAGTCAATATCACAGTAATCCAAGTCTATGCCCGACCAGTAATGCTGAAGAAGCTGAAATTGAATGGTACTATGAAGACCTACAAGACCTTTTAGAACTAACACCCAAAAATGATGTCCTTTTCATTATAGGGGACTGGAATGCAAAAGAAGGAAGTCAAGAAACACCTGGAGTAACAGGCACATTTGGCCTCAGAGCAGGCCAAAGGCTAATAGAGTTTTGCCAAGAGAACACACTGGTCATAGCAAACACCCTCTTCCAACAACAAAAGAGAAGACTCCACACATGGACATCACCAGATGGCCAACACTGAAATCAGATTGATTATATTCTTTGCAGCCAAAGATGGAGAAGCTCTATACAGTCAGCAAAAACAAGACCAGGAACTGACTGTGGCTCAGATCATGAACTCCTTATTTCCAAATTCAGACTTAAATTGAAGAAAATAGGGAAAACCACTAGACCATTCAGGTATGACCTAAATCAAATACCTTACAATGATACAGTGGAAGTGAGGAATAGATTTAAGGGACTAGATCTGATAGACAGAGAGCCTGATGAACCATGGACGGAGGTTTGTGACATTGTACATGCAGACAGGGATCAAGAGCATCCCCATGGAAAAGAAATGCAAAAAGGCAAGATGGTTGTCTGAGGAGGCCTTACAAAAAGCTGTGAAAAGAAGAGAAGTGAAAAGCAAAGGAGAAAAGGAAAGATATTCCTCTTTGAATGCAGAGTTCCAAAGAATAGCAAGGAGAGATAAGAAAGCCTTCCTCAGTGATCAGTGCAAAAAAATAGAGGAAAACAACAGAATGGGAAAGACTAGAGATCTCTTCAAGAAAATTAGAGATACCAAGGGAACATTTCATGCAAAGATGGGATCAGTAAAGGACCAAAATAGTATGGACTTAACAGAAGCAGAAGATATTAAGAAGAGGTGGCAAGAATACACAGAAGAACTGTACAAAAAAAAAAAAAAAAAAAAAGATCTTCACCAACAAGATAATGAGAATAGTGTGATCACTCACCTAGAGCCAGACATCCTGGAATGTGAAGTCAAGTAGGCCTTAGGAAGCAACACTATGAACAAAGGTAGTGGAGGTGATGGAATTCCAGTTGAGCTATTTCAAATCCTGAAAGATGATGCTGTGAAAGTGCTGCACTCAATACGCTGGCAAATTTGGGAAACTGAGCAGTGGCCACAGGACTGGGAAAGGTCAGTTTTCATTCCAATTCCAAAGAAAGGCAATGCCAAAGAATGCTCAAATACCGCAAAATTGCACTCATCTCACACGCTACTAAAGTAATACTCAAAATTCTCCAAGCCAGGCTTCAGCCATGAACTTGCAGATGTTCAAGCTGGTTTTAGAAAAGGCAGAGGAACTAGAGATCAAATTGCCAACATCCGCTGGATCATCGAAAAAGCAAGAGAGCTCCAGAAAAACATCTATTTCTGCTTTATTGACTATGCCAAAGCCTTTGACTGTGTGGGTCACAATAAACTGTGGAGAATTATTAAAGAGATGGGAATATCAGACCACCTGACCTGCCTCTTGAGAAACCTGTATGCAGGTCAGGAAGCAACAGTTAGAACTGGACATGGAAGAACAGATTGGTTCCAAATAAGAAAAGGAGTACATCAAGACTGTATATTGTCACCCTGCTTATTTAATTTATGTGCAGAGTACATCATGAGAAACACTGGGCTGGATGAAGCACAAGCTGGAATCAAGATTGCCAGGAGAAATATCAATAACTTCAGATATGCAGATGACACCACACTTACAGCAGAAAGTGAAGAACAACTAAAGCGCCTCTTGATGAAAGTGAAAGAGGAGAGTGAAAAAGTTGGCTTAAAGCTCAATATTCAGAAAACTAAGATCATGGCATCTGGTCCCATCACTTCATGGCAAATAGATGTGGAAACAATGGAAACACTGAGAGACTTTATCTTTTTGGGCTCCAAAATCACTGCAGATGGTGACTGCAGCCATGAAATTAAAAGACGCTTACTCCTTGGAAAGAAATTATGACCAACCTAGATAGCATATTAAAAAGCAGAGACATTGTCAACAAAGGTCCATCTAGTCAAAGCTATGGTGGTCATAGCTTTAGTGGTCAAAGCAGTGGTCATGTATGGATGTGAGAGTTGGAATATAAAGAAAGCTAAGCACCGAAGAATTGCTGCTTGAACTGTGGTGTTGGAGCAGACTCTTGAGAGTGCCTTGGACTGCAAGGAGATCCAACCAGTCCATCCTAAAGGCGATCAGTCCTGGGTGTTCATTGGCAGGCCTGATGTTGAAGCTGAAACTCCAATCCTTTGACCATGTGATGCGAAGAGCTGACTCATTTGAAAAGACTGTGATGCTGGGAAAGAGTGAAGGCAGGAGAAGAAGGGGACGACAGAGGATGAGATGGTTGGATGGCATCACCAACTCAATGAACATGAATTTGGGTAAACTCCAGGAGTTGGTGATGGACAGGGAGGCCTGGTGTGCTGCAGTCCATGGGGTCACAAATAGTCAGATATGACTGAGTAACTGAACCAAACTGAACTGAAGGCTTAGATACAAATCCCTTAATATTTTAAAATGCTATCACTAGTTTAATAAAAATTAGTAATGTTTATCAGTGGGGAAAAAGGAAGTGGAAAGGCAATTCATAACTTAGAGGAAATATTTACAAGCATATTACTTACAAAGGGTTAATAACCAGTAAATGTGTTATAGAATATGTATTCAGTTCAGTCATTCAGTTGTGTCCGACTCTTTGCAACACCATGGACTGCAGCATCCCAGGCTTCCCTGCCCATCACCAACTCCAAAGGCTTATTCAAACCCATGTCCATCAAGTAAGTGATGCCATCCATCCATCTCATCCTCTGTTGTCCCCTTCTCTTTCTGCCTTCAATCTTTTCCAGCATCACAGTCTTTTCCAAGGAGTCAGTTCTTCGCATCAGGTGGCCAAAGGATTGGAGTTTCAGCTTCAGCATCAGTCCTTCCAATGAATATTCAGGACTGATTTCCTTTAGGAGGGACTGATTGGATCTCCTTGCAGTCCAAGAACTCACTCATTGGAAAAGACCGTGAAGCTCGCGCTTCATCAAAAGTCGTTAAAGTAGAATACATGGCAAGTCTTAAAATAAAAATGACCAAAAGCTTGTAAAAAATGCTAACTTTACTAGTAATTAAGGAAATTCTAAATAAAAACACAATGAGCTATCTTTCTAACCTACCATTTTGGCAAAAATTATAAGCTTAATAATTCCACGATTGGTGAAGATCTGGGGTAATTGGAACTCATAAATATCCCCCCAGCATCAGACTTACCAGTTCATGTATAGTTGTATGTTCATCCTATGCCATGGTGAAAACAGACAACTATAACTATGTGGAGACACTAATATTAAAAGAAAATAAATTCATGGATGGAAAAAGCCAGCCAAAGAATATGGATAGTATGCTTCCATTTTACTGTGCCGTGCTAGGTCACTGCAGTGTGTCCAACTCTTTGTGACCCCATGGACTGCAGCCTGCCAGGTTCCTCCGTCCATGGGATTTTCCAGGCAAGAGTACTGGATTGGATTGCCATTTCCTTCTCCAGGGGATCTTCCTTACCCAGGGTCTGAACGCACATCTCTATGTCTCCTACATGGTCAGGCAGGTTCTTTACCACTAGGGCCATCTGGGATTCCATTTATATGATGGGAAAAAAAAAAAAAAAAACGTTATAACTTAAAAGCATATTGTTTAGGGATACAATTACATTGGATAAAACATAACACAAAGTTTCGGGAAACAGTTTCTGGAGGTGGGAAGTTGATGGACTTGAGAAGTATCCGCGTCACTGGAATGTGTAAGGATTTTATGAGGTTAGACTGATAGCGGCATGAGAGCAGGGGCCAATACTTTCTCGTCTCCATTTTATTTCCTGAGTCTAAGAAAACTCACGGCATGCAGTATGCTGTATGTACTCACAAACATTCATCTGCTAAATGAATGAATATGTGGCCTTTGTAAACTGTGAAGTGAAGTCGCTCAGTCATGTCCAACTCTTTGCGATCCCATGGGACTGTAGCCTACCAGGCTACTCAGTCCATGGAATTTTCCAGGCAAGAGTACTGGAGTGGGTTGCCATTTCCTTCTCCAGGGGATCTTCCCAACCCAGGGATTGAACCCGGGTCACCCGTATTGCAGGCAAGACGCTTTACCGTCTGAGCCACCAGGGAAGCCCAGTAAAGCTGTGCAAATCAAAATATTCTTATTATTTACTATAGTTTAGCTTGTAGAATCACATAGGAGGTAATAAACTATAACACTCAGGAACACTGCTGAAAGTCTGGTGTTAACTTGAAACTCTTTGGCAACATTAATTAAAAATTTTAGTAAAAATGTGAGACTTAAAATTTCATTTAAATGGCCACATGAGGACTTCAGGGGAACATAATTTAACAGACAAAGACAAGAAAAATGAAGGAAAATTTGAGAAACTTGAGTTGGTCAAAGTCTGCAAGTTCTACCACATAAGTTTTTTTTTTTTTTAGAAAACAGTTCACAAGTTGGAAGTTTGTGAAACGTGGTTAACATGGAAGTAATTGAGAGTGCTTGTGAACTGAAATGCCCCTCTACCAATGTGTCTCCAATTAAAAAAAAAGACATCAGATGAAGTTAATGTTCATTTTATTTGAAGTGTGGAATCAAGACATAGTAATCCATTGTACATTTGCCAGTTTCCTGATTTTTTGGCTCCATTATCCAACTGTCCTGCTGAGATGTTTGTATATTGTATGTGAAAAATATGTATTTGCATGTCCATTACAGCAAAGTCATATAATCCACACTATATATTGCTCCCGGCTGTGTTTAATGGAATCTATCCAACGAGTGAGCAAAGTCTTCAAGTTACAAACAATATTCAGAGGACTTTCATCTCAACCAGATACTATGCTTTGTTCATGTTATTTACACAGCATATTCCATTCACATATAATTTGAGACAGATCGCCAATAAGGAAGATTTGTTTAGAGGAAAAATTGCATGTTTTGAAGGCCAGGATCATTATTTTATTTATTTTTTGCTTATTTGCTTATCATATCTCTGGAATTATGTCCAAATAATAGTCTGAAGATAAAATTCCATGAAATAAATTTGTTAAAAGAAAAACATGTTTTATTCTGAGAATGGGTAGCAAACACATATTAACAAGCTCCCCTTGTATTTACCTTACCAACTAACTCTGAATCAATCTCCTGGATGTATTTGGGAGACAAGATGATGAGACATTAGAGAATTGCTTTGTCTTTCATAAGACAGGCTTGTCTAAGAAACAGCCTATATCTGAATTAGGGTATCTCTTCAAAGTTTGGTTTTCCCTCTGCACATACACAGAACAGTTTATTGTGCTATAACTTTTGTTTTTCTAAGTGACAACCATAGTTACTAGCCATCAGGATTTATTTTAGGGCTTTGTATGTTCTCTATAACATTTAAAAATCCATAAATTTCACAAATTACTATAAGGTTCAGCAAACTATATAATATGTTATATTAAAATCTCTACACTTTTTATATTCAAGTGGTTTCTTCAAAAACACTGCCATCTTTAAAAAAGTAATAATAAATTCAGGCTTATCTTCACAATGCAAAATGAAGTTAGTGACTAGTTCAGTGGATCTTAGTAGATCACATCATATTCAATATTTTAATCACAATTATTTAGACAGATTTAAATGTTTCATTTTTTACTACAAAGACATACTTTTAGAAATATTTCAAAAATCAAACTTATTAATATTATTACTTCGCATAATAGTAATATATCTATGAGAGGTCAAATACCCATCAAAAATTGATACTTTTCAACAATAATTTGGTATTTCAAATACTCAGAAGTCTGTCTCAATCGGATGAACTCTTGGGACAGTTGACCAGTTTTGTGTCCTGTTTTGTATGGTGTGTTCAAAATCTTCCAGCCCATCTCAGTATTGACTGATAATATGCAAACAAATCATTTTTTTCAGATCTCATGGATCTGTTAAATTGTTGAAGTTGTTTTCAATAAAAGTATTTTTTCAATTTTATTTATACAGATTTAGATCTAATCTGTTCAACCTGTTAATCATTGTCAGGTGCCAGATTCCAGCTGGTTCTGAACGTAGCTGTATGGCTTTTCTTTCCATATTCTTTGAGTTAAAATTCTACTATTTATTTGAATGCTATTTAATGTAACTCATACATTTAAAATAAAACCACCAGGTAAAATGAGTTCTGGCTTATTATAAAGAGGCTGTTAACAAATTAGCATTACATATACAGATGGTTGTGGCTCAGCAGCTCTGATTTAGACAAGAGAAACAATGACCTGAACTGACATGTATCACTATGTCTCAGCCTCTAATGTGTTTGTGAATAAATCCATGTTTCATCACATTATCCAATCGCTTTCAGTACTTCCGGAAGGTGTTCTATTAAGAATCTCCATGCTGTTCTTTGAGAAAACAGAATCTGCTCTTAACTAGGTAATCAATTAGAAGGCATTTTAGTACATCGGAAAAAACTGAAAGGTAATACTAATAAATGCAAATTGTATCACTTTGAAAAGGGATTCTCTGAAAATCACTTTTAATATTTGAGTTTTTGGTGACATACCTTCAGCTTACCCTCATCATGAAGGAGGGAAAAAAGTGTTATACGCACACGAATTCTAACATAAACCAATGTGCATACTCATCTCTCTCTGTGTTGGGAGAACCTGAAGCAGAGCATTTTGGTAAACTTAGGATAGTTCTTTTGACCACATGAACATGCTGAAGAAACCTTTTAGATTTAATTTGTGTGAAATATATTCACATAATAAAAGTACTGTTTTGTACTATCAGTGACACATGTAAACAGCAGCCTTGATCGTCAGCTAAACAAAGGTGGTCACCCATCCCTCAGGCTCTCCCAGCTCGAGCTCACTAAGGCTGAACAACAGGTTCAGAGGAATCTCACCCTGAACCCAGAGCAAGAGGAACAAAGCTAGATCGTCAGCTTTGAGACTCAGAGACTGGCTGGGAGGCCAGGATACGATGATGCTGGGGACAGACTGAAGCTGTTGACTGTGAGTATTAGGACACAGGAATAAATATACAGGCTGAAAACATCCTGGTTGAATTTAGAGGGGGGAAGGAGTCTGGGGTCAAAACAGTCATGCCAAAAGGACTAAGTTAGAATGACATGTATCTAAGAATTGTTAGAAGGAATGTTTACAAGCATATTAGTATATGTTTCCAACCTTATTAACAACATCCTTTTTTGTAATGTCACCTTCTTCAAGTTACAGTAGCTATAGAGTACCTGAGACACTGCCTAATACCTAGTAGACAGTCCTTAAATTAAAAAAAAAAAAAAAAAAAAAAACTTGCAAAGATCTTATGCATTTCATTGAAATCCATTTCCTGGATAAATCTCATCTAAAGGCCTTACCTAGTATCTCTTTTCCCTCAGTCTTTTCTGGTCTCCTCTGTTGAGTGTTCCTAATCCTTATGTAATTCCAGCCACTTCTAAAGCCCCAGATATAACAATAAAATTATTATCATGTCCCCTCCAGGGGATCTTCCCAACCTAGGGTTTGAACCCAGGGAATAGAAATGAAGCCAGATTACCCACCAACAATCGATGACTGATATATTGGACAAAAGGACCCTAAACCTCACAAGTCAAGAAAGAGTAGCTTCAAAATTCAACCTAAATTTAGCTGTAGCAGGCAAAACTGCAAATTTTATTAAATAATTTTATAATTTCTAAAATCAATAATCATAGTATAGAAACCCTAAATCTGTTATGCAGGCAAAAATAATGAAGTGCTCACTTTGTCGTTTTCCAGGAAAGGATATGTATAAAAAATATTACAAAATATATCTAATTTATCATAATAAAACACCCTTGAAATATGGAGAAAAATTTTTATTTTCAGATATTTACCATCATGTATTTAGATAAATACATGTATTTCACTTTTGGTGAAAAATATTCACATGATTCATGCTTGGGCTTAGTTGTGTTTGACACTCTGATTCTTTGGACTGTAGCCTGCCAGGCTCTTCTGTCCATGGGATTCTCCAGGCAAGATTAGGGGAGTGGGTTGCCATGCCCTCCTCCAGGGGATCTTCCCAACCCAGGGATATTCACAGCTACTATATATACATCAAAATATCCCAAAACAATCAATTTCACCTTTTTCTCAAGTGCACACAGAACCTTCTCTAGGATACATCACATCCTGGGCCATAAATCTAGATTTGGTAAATTAAAAAAAAAAAAAAAACTGAAATAATTATAGTCATCTTTTCTGACCACAATGCAATAAGATTAGATCTCAATTACAGGAAAAAAAAACTATTAAAAATTCCAACATATGGAGGCTAAACAACACTCTTCTGAATAACCAACAAATCATACAAGAAATAAAAAAAGAAATCAAAATATGCATAGAAACAAATGAAAATGAAAACACAACAACCCAAAACCTATGGGACACTGTAAAAGCAGTGCTAAGGGGAAGGTTCATAGCAATACAGGCTTATCTCAAGAAACAAGAAAAAAGTCAAATAAATAACCTAACTCTACACCTAAAGCAACTAGAGAAGGAAGAAACGAAGAACCCCAGGGTTAGTAGAAGGAAAGAAATCTTAAAAATTAGGGCAGAAATATATGCAAAAGAAACAAAAAGAGACCATAGCAAAAATCAACAAGGCGGATTCAAATTTTGAAATTCTGAAAAAGAATAAACATACATGTAAATGGACTTCCCAGGTGGCGCCTGGCAGGCTACAGTCCATAGGGTCGCAAAGAGTCGGACATGGCTGAAGTCACTTGGCAGCAGTAACACACATATATATACAACGAAATCACTTTGCTAGATGCCTGAAACACTGCAAATGGTGTGCTGTGGTTAGTTGCTCGGTCATGTCTGACCCTTGGCAATCCCATGGACAGGCAATCCCATTGACAGGCTCCTCGGTCCATGGGATTCTCCAGGCAAGGATACTGGACTGAGTTGCCATGCCCTCCTCCAGGGTATCTTCCTAACCCAGGGATAGAACCCAGGTCTCCCACACTGCAGATGGATTCTTTACCGTCTGAGTCACCAGGGAAGCCCAAGAATACTGCAGTGGGTAGTCTATCCCTTCTCCAGGGGATCGTCCCATCCCAGGAATCAAACTGGGGTCTCCTGCATTGCAGGCAGATTCTTTATCAGCTTAGCTAACAAAGAAGCCCCCCAACAATTCTGACATTAAAAAAAAAAAATTGTACCTAGTCAAATGAAATTCTCAAGTTGAATGTTTTGTTCATATTCAAAATGATCTGTACTTAACTTTCTTGTTCTATTTCCTTTGGGCAACCCTGACTTCCCAAAGTAAAAATTAATGCATTATTTCAGAGGTGCAAGGGACTTAAGCCTACTAGCATCCAGAAGTCTGCAGTAAAAAATAAAAACTCATCATTTTATCAATGATATTCAGTAGTTTTATGTCTAAGCCCCTAGAACTCTGGATAATACTGAGTATACATGTAAATTGGCAAGGTGGAGATGATCATTAGAAGTGATGGACAGGGCAGGATACTTCTCTATAAAACTATTCAGGCTGTGTTTGCCAAACAAGATGGGCTCATGCACTGCTACTGTAAATTATTTTCTCTCCCTAATTTTAGTATTTATCCTCCACCTGACAACTGCAACACACTCAAATACACAGAACAAGAAAAATTAAACTTCCTTTCCTTTATTTTTAGGACATCTGCTCAGCATAGCTACGATGGTACTGTTGAAGCACCCTTCTTCACTAGAAGATTACATGTGTGGATCTGCATAGATGAACGCTGGAGGGGACCAGCCCAGTGCACTCACTTGAATTGTCCTTTAGCTTTTCAGGCAGTTCAAGTGCCTTTGGAAAGAGCAGGAATAAAGTGACTGCTGATTAAGCAGAGGGGTTGACATGGGAATAGGTTTGTCGATTGTTTGAAAGTCACACTGCATAGACTACAACTTTTAAAATGTAAATGTGTGACACAAATACTGCACAACACAAAAGGATGAAAACGACAGAGAGAACCACAAAGGACAACTAAGGTTTATTCCAGCAAAAGAGAAAGATGCTTATCTGGTGTCAGGTGAAGAGAATTTGAAATGTTTGGTAGGTAGTATCTTCACTTAAAGAACCTAAAACTATTTTTAGCTTTCGTTCCTATGAAAATTATTTCTTAGAAATTTTTAATTTCTAGATACGATTTCAAAATATGTGCTTTGTCTGTTTAGTTTCCCCAAATAATTTTGAATGGGACGAAATACCACCCCCCAAATCAGCTTTTCTGGTAGTAGATCAGTTCAGTTTCCAGATTAAACAATGCTCAAATTTTACGTAACTCCGGGCTGACCAATGTGATCAGAAGCCTCTCTCATACAACTTGGGGAGTGGATACAGAGGAGCAGCTCCCTTGTTGGTTAGGAAACCAAAGGACTGGTTACTAGTTGTCCAACTGTCTTTTGATTGTTCAAGGCTGATTTTGGCCACTGTTTTATGTCTAATTATGTTAACAGAAAAAAAGAAATAATGGCCTTGATCATAGAGACAAAAAGATAATGCTTATTTTCTTCAATCAACCAAAAGAGTAACGAAAGAAGTCATGAAAATGAAAGTATTAACATTACCATAATATATATTTTAAAATTAAAATACTTCTAAAAATAAAAAAGAATAAAGACAAAGATTTAAAAAAAAAGAATCAGAGTGAAATAGTCAATGTACAACAATCTAAAGCCTATTTTAAACTCTACCTCAGAACTTTTCATCTTCAAAATGCCCTGAAAATAGTCTTCACTGTTGCTTAACTAGGCATATCTCCTAAATTTAAATTTGAGGGAAAAAAAGAAAGGAAATAAAATAGATCTCCATAGTCCAGATATCTGCAGCCCGTAGACCATTCTCACATGTCATTTCTGTTTCAGAAATAAAGCACATCAAAAACAGAATGCACTTTAAAAGAATCATAAAAGCATTAGCCAGCAGTGTAGAATGAACTGAATTATTTCTCAGGCAAGTTAAAGAGGTGTCTATATTGTACAACTCAACACAAACAACCTTAAACTTCTTTGAAGATTATTTTGACGTGGATCATCTTTAAAGTCTTTATTGAATCTGTTACATTGTTGCTTCTGCTGTATGTTCGGTTTTTTGGCCAGAAGGCCCACGAGATCTGTTCCCCCATCAGGGATCGAACCCACATGCTCTGCATTGGAAGGTGAAGTCTAACCAGTGGACCGCCAGGGAAGTCCCTAAACTTCTATGTTAGGCATTTTCTGTGCTTCAAATTTCTATCAGGGCCAGATGAGTCAGTTCTTTTTTTACTGTCCTCCTCACAACATCCATACGGCAGCTGTTCCTCCCTCTTGCATGTTTCACCATGAGCTTCAAATCCATGCTGTCTAGGTCCTCTGCACCAGCTACTTACCCACGCAAGGTCATAACTGGCTTCAACGAAACAAGATGCATTCTAGGGAACAATCCAAACCCTGAGAAGGCATGTAAATAATCTTGGTTTTCCCATGCCCCTTACAATCCCATCTCTCTCTATATATATTCTAGATTAAATTATTTACACAAAAAACTGTCAACAACAACAAAAAATGGTGAGTGATTTTTTCTATCATTTTATAAGAATTTACAAACAGAGTTTTCATCTTTAAAAACCAATTGTATCCCATCCCTCTGGGAGGGATGGGATGGAGAGGGAGGAGGGAGGTGGGAGGGGGGATCAGGATGGGGAACACAAGTAAATCCATGGCTGACTCACATCAATGTACGGCAAAAACCACTACAATATTGTAAAGTAATTAGCCTCCAACTAATAAAAATAAATGAAAGTAAAATAAAATAAAAACCAATTGTACAATATAACTGTAAAGATTATGACCAGATGCTCTTTAAATGGGTATTTGATTTGACTAAAACTCAGATAAATGGATAAATGTAAGTCAAAGGGGACACAGACATCTCTCCCCTGTATCTCTTATATGTTCTCTCAGATATATTCCTCTCAGTTTCAATCCTCGGGAAACTGCATCATGTTCTAAGCAACTAAGAACATGGTCTAAGAAACAAAGGAGAACAATATATTCATTAAAGCAATACTAGGTGAGACTATAATATACACACACACTTCTCTCTCTCTCTCAAAGGAACCCAATTCTTTCTTTAAAACAAGCCTTTTCCTCTGAGGACTCCATCCCACTGGATCAAATGCAAACAGTTGCTACAAGGATTTTCATACCCATAGTACCTCTACTTTTACCTGTCTTTTAAAATAAAATCCTACTCCATTACTTCAAATTAATTAATAATAAATTGATATGTGAAAAAAATTAAAAAACTGTTGCCATTATAGTTTTATACTAAGGAAAGAAGCAAATGTGATAGAGGAGGAAGTGATATTCTGAAAAATATAAGAAAGATATTTATTTGCTGAAAATGAGAATGAGATGGGAAAGGCTTTCCAGACATTTCCGCTAGCAACCTCTAGTTATTTTTTCTCTCAGAAATTTTATAAAGTACAATTTTTTAAAGTTAGTTTTTAATACCTACTATGGTATAATTTTTCTTAACACAGAAATAGAAAGGAGATTCCTCCATCTGATGGAGTGTCTACAAAATCTTAAACAATACTTAACAGTGAAGTATAGAAAGCTTCCTTTCAAGATTGAGATCATTCTCAAAATGGAACAGAATAGAAAACCCTGAAAAAAGTGCATGTACCTATCAACAATTAATCTATGATAAAGGAGGCAAGTCTACACAATGTTGGAGAGACAGTCTCTTCAACAAAATGGTGCTGGAAAAACTGGACAGCAATATGTAAAAAAAATGAAAGCAGATCATTCTTCAACTCCATATACAAAAATAAGCTCAAAATGGACTAAAGACCTAAATGTGAGACCTGGACACTATAAAACTCCTAGAGGAAAACATAGGCAGAACACTCTCTGACATAAATCACAGTGATACCTTTTTCAATCCACCTCCCATAATAATGGAAATAAAAACAAAAATAAACAAGATAGACCTACATAAACTCAAAAGCTTTGCACAGCAAAGGAAACAATAAACAAAACTAAAAGATAACCCACAGACTGGGAGAAAACATTTGCAAAGGATGTGACCAATATGAGATTAGTCTCATACAAACAGTTTGTGAGGCTTAACAGCATCTAAACAAATGATCAAAAAATGGGCAGAAACTTAAACAGACATTTCTCCAAAGACAACATAGAGATGGCCAATAGGCACACGAAAAGATGTTCAACTTCACTAATTATTAGAGAAATGCAAATCAAAACTGCAATGAGATATCACCTCACACCAGTCAGAATGGCCACCAGGAAAAAAATCCACAAACAATAAATGCTAGGGAGAGTGTGGAGAGAAGGGAACCCTACTACACTGTCGATGGGAATGTAAATTGGTCCAGCCACTATGGAGAACAGTATGGAGGTTCCTTAAAAAGCTAAAAATGGAGCTACCGTATGACCCTACAAGCCACTCCTGGGCATAATATCTGGAGAAAAACATGATCCGAAAAGAAACACACGCCCCAATGTTCCTTGCAGCGGTGTTTACAACAGCCAAGACATGGAGACGACCTAAACATCCATCAAAAGAGGACTGGATAAGGAAGATGTGGTACATACGTGCAGCGGATTATTACTCAGCCATAAAAAAGAATGAAATGATGCCATTTGCAGCAACACAGATGGACCTAGAAAGTGTCACAGTGAGTGACGTCAGACAGAGGAGAAATAGATGACATCCCTTATGAAAGTAAAATTGTTAGTCTCTTAGTCGTGTCTGACTCTTTGTGACCCCATGGACTGTAGCCCACCAGGCTTCTCTGTCCATGGGATTCTCCAGGCAAGAACACTGGAGTGGGTTGCTATTCCCTTCTCCAGAGGATCTTCCCAACCCAGGGATAGAACCTGGGTCTCGCTGCATTGCAGGCAGACTGTCTACTGTCTGAGCCACCAGGGAAGCCCGCATCCCTTATACGCGGAATCTAAAAGAAATGACAGAAATGAACTTACAAAACAGAAACAGGCTCACAGACCTTGAGAAGGAGCTTGTGGTTGCTGGTGGGTGGGGGTGGGGAAAGGGATTCAGGGAGTTTGGATGGACATGTCCACACTGCTATGCTTAAATTGGATAACCAACAAGAGCCTACTGTGGAGCACATGGAACTCTGCTCAATGTTCTGTGGCAGCCTGGATGGGAGGGAGTTTGGCAGAGAATGGATACATGCGCATGTATGACTGAGTCCCTTCTCCTTTCACCTGAAACTACCACAACATTGTTAATCGGCTATACCCCAATACAAAATAAAACGTTTAAAAACATTGAAATCCCATAGATTACAACCATTTCTGTTCAACTGAGGCCCTAACTAGTACAAAAGGGCAAGAAAAAGAAATAACAGTCATATGGATAACAGGGGAGAAATAAATCTATAATTATTATCTATTTCTACTTGCTTTTCTGAATAGAAACTTCAAGTCTTCAGAAAAAGATAACAATTTCTTCAGAAAAGTGATAATTAAAAAGTTTAGCAGTATTTCCGAATATGACAAGCAAAAATGAACTGTATTTCTACACAGCTAAAATATTAAAAAGAATGAATTATTTTAAAAGATATATTGTAGAGTGACATCAAAGAAACATACATTTAGGAAATTCCCTGGCAGTCTATTGGTTAGGTCTTCACGCTTCCACTGCAGGGGGCACAGGTTCAACCCTTGGTTAAGAACTAAAAATCTCGGAAAACCTCATGCCACAGAGCACAGCCAGGAAAAAATAAAAAGGAGCCCTATTATAATTGACATCAGTTAATAAAGTGTGGTTTGCTGCAAGAATAGATTAGCCACTGCAGCAAGCCCACACATAGCAGTGGTGAACTTGCATTGTGTCAGCACAGCTAAACTGAAGCTATTTACCAGAACTTCCTTGCCTGCGTATTTCCAAGTTGAGTGGGCCACAGAGCATTTTGCCTGAGATCTGGAACCTGGTGGCGAAGCAGCAGGCACATTAGTTTTTCCTAAGGTCAGCACAAATACGGAGAAGGCACTGGCGACCCACTCCGGTATTCTTGCCTGGAGAATCCCACGGACGCAGGAGCCTGGTGGGCTGCAGTCCATGGGGTCGCAAAGAGTCGGACACGACTGAGCGACTTCACTTTCACTTTTCACTTTCATGCATTGGAGAAGGAAAGGGCAACCCACTCCAGTGTTCTTGCCTGGAGAATCCCAGGGACGGCGGAGCTGCCGTCCGTGGGGTGGCACAGAGTCGGACACGACTGGAGCGACTTAGCAGCAGCGGCAGCAGCACAAATACAGGTGTTGTTGCAACCCACACACTAGCACCTGTCTGGCAGCCTGTGGGCCAGTGCTGGGCCTGCACCTCCTCAAGTCCCTCTTTCAGCTCCCCTGACCCCTGGGCCAAGGGCTTGTTAACTCCATATGAAAGGCATTCACTTCTGCAGATCATCCATCACTGTAGTTGGGGACTTGGAGGTGGAGGGAGACTGGGTTTTACCACATCTCATGGGATTCAAGTTCATGTGACTTCCCCACTTCCTGTCCTTATTTCCCAAGTGATAGCTCAGGACCAGATACAGAAGCAAAAGCCTCAAATAACTGGTTCATCAGTCTTCAGAATACCATAAGATCCAATCTAGACAATAGATCTTTAAGCATACGTCTCTCTTCCAGTGGTTCTGCTTCTCTGATTGAATCCGAATTGATGCTTCCTTGACTTGTGACAACAGCAATCACATAATGCAGTGAGAAAAAGCTATTTTTTCAATAATCTGTGCTAAATCATGTGGATATCCTTAAGGGGGGAGAAATAAATTTTCACTGTCACAAATCAATTCCAGAGGGATTCTAGGTAAAAATTAAAATGCATATATATATGATAACTGATTAATCTGACCTGCTTTAAAATTGAGTACCTCAGTTCCAAAGACATTATAAAGAGAGTCTAAATGCAAACAACTCAGTACAAAAAGATAACTGCAATGTATATATCAAAGGACTTATATCAAGAACTTTTAATGTAGCCCTACACAGCAATAAGAAAAAGGCAACAATGCAGCAGAAATATGGGCCAAAAAAATAAATGCACATATCAAAAAAAAAATATTCGAGTGTCCAATAAGCATATGAAAGGGTGCTCAACTTTTTCAGCTATCTGAAAATTGGAAATAACCCAGCAGCTCATCAAAATATAATAAATAGTAATTTCTGACGTGTGCGTACATGTAATTACACACAATACAATTACACTACAGTTACACATAGCAGAATGAACACACAAACATCGCACTGACTAAAAGACTCCTGCTAAAACCCATACCTATTTAGTGATTCCATTTATATGGATTTCACAAAGAGCAAATGAAGGGGCTAATCTGAAAAAGGACACAAGTGAACTTCTGAAGGGTTGTTAATGTTATATTTCTTTGCCTGATTACTGGTTGTGTCTGATGCTTTGCAACCCTATGGACTGTAGCCCAGCAGGTTCCTCTGTCCATGGAATTCTCCAGGCAAGAATACTACAGTGGATTGCTGTGCCCTTCTCCAACGGATCTTCCTGGCCCAGGGGTCGAAGCTGCATCTCCTGCATTGCGGGTAGGGATCAAACCCTACCCATTGGCCCAGGGATCAAACCCAAGTCTCTTATGTTTCCTGCATGGGCAGGAAGTTTCTTTAGCACTACTTGGGAAGCCCGAATATTGGTTACAAGCATGCATTTCTAAAAATTCATCAAGGTATACACTTAGGATTTATGTAATTTGATGTAGGCATGTGGTACTTCAGTTAAAAATAATACCATTTATCAAGCAAAATCACAGATCAGTCTTTTGTCTAAGGTCAAACATGTAGTGCTTACAGAGCCCAGACAACATCAGTAGTCTGAGCCCACTATCCACATTCTCAAACTCTATGACATCCATCAAGTCCCATCTAATTAACAACCAGAAGATTTTTTTTTAATAAGATTCAATATCCATTACAAATCATAATTTCTTTGGAAATATCTGCTCCATTTTCCAGGAAATCAACATAAAATAAAACTTATTTGAATAAAATCTGATCCTAAGTTGGGAATCACTTGCTTTAAAATTTAATAGAGTTAAGTATAGAATTACTATTTAGGGCAACAGGACAGTAATAATAGCAAATACTAGGAAGAAACGAAATACATATTTTTGACCACAAAAATTTGGAGTAGCCTAGTATGACATTTTCACAAGTTTCCAATCCTTTAAGAGTCATCCAAGTAACAAATGTATTTCATGCCATCTCACAATGGAAAAATATGGGCATTTGACACAAAACACTGGGTAAATCTGAAAGCTAAATGATCATGACCCTATCAGCATTGCAAGAAACTTTTGAAATTAATGCATTTGAGAATGCAAAGAGTGTTTTGGATTAAAGGAGATCTCAGTTATTAATATGCTGAGAGGTTCACTTGAGGTTTTTAGATGATTTTTGAGCCAAGTTTATTTTTTGAAAGTGTGTATAAAAATTTCCATTCCTCTGAAACTCTGCTGCATCTTTTAAAAGCATAGCCATCACCCAACTGAACAATAAATGTCTCAGTATAAAAACAACTTTTATTTCCTCATTCATCCAATCATTCATTCAGCCATCCGTCAATCCCATTTTAAGTATCCGGTCTGTGTAAGAGCTAGACACGAAGAGATAAATAAAGCAGGGCCCCCATCATGAAGCACTTCCCAATCTCAGATGAGCACTATGACATAATGTGAAGAGTCATAGCTGAAAACCAAAAGTGTTGACTACCATGATCTAAAATATAATTTCTTGAGAGTCATATTATCATAGGAACCAACATTTATCGAGTGCTTGCTATGTGTCAAACATAGAAGCTGAGATTCCGATAAACCGAGCCAAGTATCCAATGTCATCGAGCTAGTAAATCCAGCTCCAGCTGTGAGTGTCTGTAGTCCTTAATCTAGGCTGTTACACTAAATTAACCTTGACAGCCTCTAAAACAGGGAACATCATAAATAAAAACAACTTCCAAGTAACTGCTGGAGATGGTAACACAGGGATATATCTCAGTATAACAATTACACTGTAGTTTTGACTACAAAGCTAGCTTCACTAGCTCAGGTGGTAAAGAATTTACCTGCAACGCAGGAGACCTGATCCCTGGGTTGGAAAGATTCCCTGGAGAAGGAAATGGCAACCCACTGCAGTATTCTCATCTAGAGAATTCCATGGACAGAGAAGCCTGGCAGCTACACTCCATGGGGTCGCAAAAAGTTGGACACAACTGAGCAACTAACACTTTGACTCTGAAGAACTCTCCTTTTCTGCGACATTGCTATTAATCCTTCATATTCTCATTAAGTTCCCAGACAACTATTTCACCTGGATTCACACTGTCTAGATATATACATCAAGCCTAAGGGTTAAACGACCAACTTAATTCATTGAAAGTGAAAGTCACTTGTTGCGACCCCATGGACTATAGAGTCCCTGGAATTCTCCAGGCCAGAATACTGGAGTGGGGAGCCTTTCCCTTCTCCAGGGGATCTTCCCAATCCAGGGATCGAACCCAGGTCTCCCACACTGCAGGCATTCTTTACCAGCTGAGCCACAAGGGAAGCCCTAATTCAATGTGTTACCGTCAAAAGGAGAAAGCTGTCCCACGGAGCCCTGGCCTCTGTCGCCTCACTGCCTCCTGCTCCGGCCTAAGGATCTGTGGCTGTGTTCAGTAGACTGCTGGCAGCCCGCGGTCACGGAGATGGGAAGGGAAGATTGTTCCCCTTCAACCACGGTCCACCCACCCCCATCCTGGGTCCATTTACAAGGCTGAATACCCAACAACAGAACCTCATTACCGCAGACGGAGCCCTTCAAAAGGGGGCAAGGGTCACATTAGCGCCTTTGTTCCGAAAATTTTCTAAAACATTCGGTCTCTTTCAGTTTCCCCCATCTTTCTCCTTGGCTTGCCCTCCCTCCTCCTTCTGTAAATCCACCCTTCTCTGCCTTGATGCACCTCTCCTATTATGTTGTTTTCCCTGCAAAGCAGAACTTAGCAAGTACGCACTTAGTAAAAATTCGAATGGTTGTTTGAGTTAGATGTGACGCTGTGCAAAGGAGATGGGAAATTAGCAACCGCCTCCCGCTAAGAGGACCACAGACATCTTTGCTAGAGTCCTAACACAACAGACCTTGCTAAGATCTCTAGGTGTTGGAAAGACTACCCCATAGGAACACTAGTAATAATTCTCACTAGCCTGTTCTCATGTAGAATTGGGGTATACACCATGGCATAATGCAGGCAAGTTAATACAGCAGCATCTGCCTTCTCCACATTCTTCACACTGTTTCTCTTGATGCATGCCTAAGATTAACAGTGAGTTAAGGTAATTCAATGATGGCCCTATCAGAAGCCATCATAAAATCTAATGTGATCTGTTTCTCTGAGGCTTTCTCTACCTCACTTTTATGCCACAGTCTTTTCTGACAGAAACTATAACATTTCTGCTTATGAGTATGGGTATTCATGCTCCCCATGCTGCGATGTTATGTCATGAGCACCAACTGTCACCCATCCACGACAGTGAAATCACCAAATCACACTTTGGGAAAAATCTCCAGAAGGTGGAAAGGTGTTAAACGTGCCCTGCAAAACATGAGCAAGGCAGAACTACGTCTGAAAATAGTTACGATATCTGTGTGTCTACCTACACCAGCCATCCCTGCCAGTCTAAACTCGTGAGCAGGATGTTATATAAATAAGGAAATGTACCACAGCAGCTAAAGAATGGCTTGTGTCCAGGACACAGAAGAGAGAAGTGAGTATCTTAAGTATGTAATGAAACAGCATAATTACTTCTGTTACTCAGCCAGTATCTATTCTTATTGATAATTATTCTATCTGAAGTGACTGCATGTTGTGTGTGCATGCTCACTCAGTCATGTCCAGCTCTTTGCAAACCCATGGACTGTAGCCCACCAGGCACCTCTGTCCATGGAATGTTCCAGGCAAGAATACTGGAGTGGGTTGTCATTTCCTCCTCCAGAGGAATCTTCCCAACCTAGGGATTGAACCCACATCTCTTGCATCTCCTGCATTGGCAGGCGGATTCTTTACCACTGCAACACCCAGGAAGCACCCTCCCTAACACAAATCTCCCTAGTGATAAAGAGAAATGAAGTTAATTATTGGATGGCAAGAATGAAAGATGAATTTGAGATTCTCAGAGGCAATTTTATTAGTTTTTTTGCATTGTTAATTAATTGCTTGGTATTCAGTGACTTCCCTACTTTAAAAAATTAAGTTAGCAAAACTCTCTCAAATCTTGGGCTTTTCTTTTCTCAAGAAAGATACAAAGTGATACATTTTAAATTTTCTTTAAAAGAAAAACTGAGCTCCCAATAAAAGTCTTCCTGTGTTATTTTCTCCCATTCACCAATTTACGTTCCAAAAGTTCTTTATAACTTGGTGCATTTACATTTAAATAAAATGTCTGAAACTATTTTTATAAGTCATTTTAATAGGCATCTATAAGTGGTCTTATGGAGAGATAATTGGAAAGAAAAGTCTCCATGTTCCTCTTCATATAATACTTTCAGAGTTACACCAAACAACTGAAAGCAGAAAATACTGACGCTGAGAAAATCTATGTAGTTACAATGAATAGGGAAGACGTAGCATCTGAAATAGGGTTTGAGCTATTTAGGGAGAGTCTTTTTGTTGTTGTTTTATCAGTTTCTTTCAAATGGCGAACTTCATTTGTGAGTAACTTTTTGTTTTTCACTTAAAACAAATGATTATTTTCCATACTTCTAAGCTGATCTTGAATATATCTGCAAAGTTTATATTCTGTGATGAGACAAATTTCCTGCTAAATCAGGATTTCTCTTTCCACTTTTTGATGTTGGGTTGCCTTGATTGGACTAAAAAAAAAAAAAAAGGGAGCTGTCAATCTGTTTTCTTTTCAGGTCTTCTCTGTTCCTTTTGAAATAAGTTACAGCCTGCTTTTTGTAGTGTTGTAACCAGCCTGACCTAATTTAATTACCATGACTTGTGTGGTTTAAAGATAAATACTTTTATTCAGTCTGTCTACTTTGTGTAAGTCTCCCTCCCTTTCATACAACCCTCTATATTTTAGCACTGAAAACCCCTGTTACTTCTTTCTTTGGGGGCTAACACAGAGTTAGTTTCATAGTGGTGTCTATATTCACAAGTTTTCTTTCATGCCATGTTTGCTTTCTCCCTGCTATGCTGAATCTGTGTGTGCTGGGAATCCTGGGCTTTTGTGGGATCCAGACTAAACATTCTTTGACTTGAATCACAGAGCATCACTACTGTATGTGTCTCTGGGCAAACCCAACGGCTCTAATTTAGAAATAGCAGGGACCAAAAAAAAAAAAAAAAAGAGAAAGACTGAAAGGAACATGGCAGGGACTTGGGGTTTAGAGACACTGAACTGAAAAATCTCCATCCACGGAATGTACTACCAGGCCCAGAAGAAGCTCAGACATTCACTCAGGCTATTTAAAATGGAAAACCTATTTCTGTTATTTCAGATTCACTGCAAGTCTTCTAAAGGAGATGCCTACCATTTTACTGGTGTTTTCTTCCGGAGAGGAGAAGCCATGCAGAGGGACTTTCAAGTGAAAGGATGGCAGGCGGCGGCTGTGGAGCTGGGTGCTCTAATAAAGGGAACAGCATCTTAACACGAGCAGGGACTCACCAGCACCAGGGTCTGGCAGAGCAGCGCTGAGACGACGGAGTTCCTCTATTAGCCTCCGTGCGCTCACTTGATAACGTACCATCTGAGGGAGCCCTTTAGTTTCCACAGAAAGGAACATATGCTGAATACTTAAGGGGAATAAAACCAAGTGTAAAATCATATCTGAGTCCTGAACAGAGTGGGTCCCGCTACCGGCGCTGTGCAGCCCTTTGCCCGCCCCTGCAGACCCCCGTCTTAAAAAAGGTTCCCACAGCACGCTGCCTGTGCAAACCTCCGCACAGAAAATGTGAATGGGGCCTTTTCTGCTACAGGCAACACTATCTGAAATGGCACAAAAACTTGCTGTTCCGCAAAACAGACCATTCCCTTAAAAAAAAAAAAAAACTCAGAGAAAAAGAAATTCAAGAATGCTATTTCCCTTTAGAAACTCTGGTTTGCTTGGGAACATGAAAAGAGATTTTTATCTTGCAAATTAAGTTTAAAGAAATGATTAGGAAGACATCATTAAGAAAAAAGTTCTATTTGAACTGTACAAATAATATTGTACCTTAAACAAACAGAAGAAAGCTTTTTTGTAAATGCCAAAAGCCAAAACCCTGCAGATTAGCAATGAAACAGATTCATTACCTCAGTTTTCACAATGCACTGAAATTGCCAAGAAAATAGTTCCTGCCATACTGGTGTTTAGATAGTACAAATCCTTTAATCATTAGCAAGAGAATACTGAGCATAAATATAATAAAACAATGACAAAAATCCCACCACAAGAGGTCACAGTTTATATCAAATTAATTAGTATGCTCAAGTTAAATTTAATTTGGGGAAGCAGGTATCATTGTGGCATCTTCAGTAGTTTACGGTTAGTCCTGAATTTTCCTCAACCCTCTATGAGTTATAGCTCCTTCGTTCACTAGAGTCAGAGATGTAGGAAACCTGCTTCTAAGTTAATAACAGTGATGTTAATCACAGAAAGTACAACAGGAAGCTGATACCAACCTGAGACAGCAAACACTACCACTATAGGCGGGGGGCGATTTCTGATGCTATAATATCTTAGCTATAAAGGAAACAGGCAGTAACTAGATGGAATTCACAAAACTGCGGAAAGAAGCTAAGACTTAGATAGCACACACCAAGCTGCATAAATTCTGAACTGCACACAGTCTGAGACAAAAGTACATGATTTTTGATGGTGCTTACTAATCAATTCAAGTTTAACCGTGTGGTTTAGCAAAAGTTAAATATTAACATAGCTATTATTTAATTCATTAATTTCTCCAACTGTGACAAGCTTCAGAAAGTCTATCCACAGGATTAAAATAACATATAGATAAATTAGCAATACAAAAATAGAAGTAAATACAGAAAGATTAGGATAAAGACATCTTAATTACTGCTGGAGTATATAGAAAGAGACTCTTTCTCAACAAAATTCTTTCCCTAAAATTTATGTGAAATACCATACAATAGGAGAATTCTAAAATGAAGATATTAAGGGGCAAACTTGAACTACTGAATATTAAAAATATAAGAAAGCCAGAGCAATTAAGTTCTAAGAACTATAAAAATAGTTCAGACTATTTAGAAATAAATGAGCTAAACAGTAAAAAATAATTAGTTCAAAAATAGAATCAACTATATATAAAACTTGGTTTACAAAAAACTGGTAAAATTTCAAACAGCAGAAAAAATGCGTTATTCAATAAGTGATGTTGGGATAACTGGCTAATCTGGAGGGAAAAATAAACTGAATCCCTACATCACTCTCCTCAGCAAAATTAATTCCAGGTGGATAAAAAACTTAAAATCTAAAGAAAAGAAAAAGAGAAAATAACCCTTGAGGCACAGGAAGAAAACGTACACTTTAAAATACTCTTGGTATAGGGAAATCCTATTTAAGCAAGACTAAAAACCAGAAATAATAATAATAATATTGATCATGGTGACCCCGTAACTGTGAAATGTCATAAACTTAAAACATATTTTAAAGTTTAGGAGAAAATATTATTAAATAAATGTGGGAAAAGGAGATTTTTAGTACCTGATGAATACAAGAGCATCTGCAATAAGAAAAAGTGAATATTCCAAGAGAAAATTAAAGGAAGCAGATAGTCCATTTAAACGACATAGCTAATAATAAAAATAACTGATGAGCTTCAAGCTCTCTGCTAAAGAAATTAGATGCATATTACTGAAACATCACAGAAAATGTATTAAATTTCCATGCACTAATATCCTACTATACTAGTTTTGTAGATAAGAAAACTGAAGCTCAGAAAGTCTCATATCCAAATTTACATAATTAAGAAGTAGCAGAGCAGGAACTTGATTTGTCAGACTCTTAATCTGTGCTCTTATTTTTCAATGACACCTCCCACAAATAAAGAAATACTAAACTCTGATTCAGGAGAAGGCAATGGCAACCCACTCCAGTACTCTTGCCTGGAAAATTCCATGGACGGAGGAGCCTGGTAGGCTACAGTCCATGGGGTCGCGAAGAGTCAGACACAACTGAGCGACTTCACTTTCACTTTTCACTTTCATGCATTGGAGAAGGAAATGGCAACCCACTCCAGTGTTCTTGCCTGGAAAATCCCAGAGACGGAGGAGCCTGGTGGGCTGCCATCCATGGGGTCTCACAGAGTCGGGACACGACTGAAGTGACTTAGCAGCAGCAGCAAACTCTGATTCCCTGATTCTCCATGGGAGTTTCAAGGGCCAGCAGCATTGGCACCAGATGGGAATTCATTAGAAATGCAGAATCTAAGCCTTCATCCCAGATCCACTAAGTCAAGATTTTGCCTTTTAACAAGATTCCTATTGATTCTTAATGCACTTTAAACTTTGGTAAGCACTGATGCTTACCAAACTTTGATAATCATGGCATCACTGACTCAATGGACATGAGTTTAAGCAAACTCCGAGAGATGGTGAAGGACAGGAAGCCTGGTGTGCTGCAGTCCATGGAGTCACAGAGTCGGACACAAGTTAGCAACTGAACAACAACTGATAAAAATTAATCAAAAATACTGTAAAACTTATTTTTCACTGTTGTAGATGTAAAAGATCATGGGCGGGGTTGGGAAAAGTGGGGAGAGGGAAGGGGAGGGGAGTGGGAAGAGAAAAGCCACACAGTCAGTGTGTAGTTGGAAACCTTTGGAAAGATTGAATAATTTTGTCAATATGCAACAAATTGTAAACGGATTTGACTTTGCAACCTCACCTCTGAGAATGTACCCTGCATGGATAGAGTCGAAAGAGATACACTGTGTTAGTTTCCTATTGCAGCTATGACAAATCACTACACACTTCATGGCTTAAACACAAATATGTTAAAAATACAAGTTTATTAGCTTACAGTTCTGAAGGTCAGAAGTCCTAAAATGGGTTTAGAGAACTAAAATGAAGGTGTTAGCAGTGCTGTATTTTTTTCTGGGGACTCTAGGGTAAATCAATTTATTTCTTTACCTTTTCCAGATTTTAGAGGTTACCTATGTTCCTTTGTTCATGGTAACTTACCTCCAAAGTCACAGCCAATGAGCATCTTCAGATCTCTCTCTCGCTCCTCTCTGATATTAATGCCCCTATCTTCTTCATATAAACTTTAGATTTCATTGGTTAATCCAGGAAAATCTCTCATCATAAAAATCCTTAACTTAATCACATCTACAAAGTCCTGTTTCAGTATTGGGAAGTGAAAGTGTTTGGAGGCCCATTATTCTGTCTACCACAGACACAAAGAGATTCTTTTTCTTATCACAGTGCTATTTGAATAGTAAACAATTAATTAATAGTAATCCCTTATGGCAGAAAGTGAAGAACTAAAGAACCTCTTGATGAAAGTGAAAGAAGAGAGTGAAAAAGTTGGCTTAAAGCTCAACATTCAGAAAACTAAGATCATCGCATCTGGTCCTATCACTTCATGGCAAATAAATGGGGAAACAGTGAAGACTATTTTTGGGGGCACCAAAATCACTGCAGATGGTGGCTTCAGCCATGAAATTAAAAGATGCTTTCTCCTTGGAAGAAAAGCTATGACCAACCTAAAGAGCATATTAAAAAGCAGAGACATTACTTTGCCAACAAAAGTCCATCTAGTCAAGGCTATGGTTTTTCCAATGGTCATATATGGATGTGAGAGTTGGACTATAAAGAAAACTGAGCACCAAAGAATTGGTGCTTTTGAACTGTGGTGTTGGAGAAGACTCTTGACAGTCCCTTGTACTGCAAGGAGATCCAAGCAGTCCATCCTAAAGGAAATCAGTCCTGAATATTCATTGGAAGGACTGATGCTGAAGCTTAAATTCCAATATTTTGGCCACCTGATGCGAAGAGCTGACTCATTTGAAAAGACCCTGATGCTGGGAAAGATTGAAGGCAGGAGAAGGGGACGACAGAGGATGACATGATTGGATGGCATCACGGACTGAATGGACATGGGTTTGAGTAAACTCCAGGAGTTGGTGATGGACAGGGAGGCCTGGTGTGCTGCAGTCCATGGGGTCGCAAAGAGTCAGATACAACTGAGTGACTGAACTGAACTGAAACAATTAAGAACAACATAGAGGTCCATTCATACAGGAGACTGTCATGTTATCCTGTAATGCAATACTACATGACCATTAAACATGATAATTATCTCTATTGACTGAGGGAAATATTTCACATTTTGATGTTAGAAGGGAAATTTTGTTGTAAGACTGTTCACAGTCACACACAGAATCAGATAAACAGATCTAAAGAGAGACAAAGAAATAAAGGAAAAAATGAATATATAAAAAGATGTGATGACTTTAGCTTAAATGTACAAAGTAAAGTAAAAATGAAAGTCACTCAGTTGTGTCTGACTCTTTGCAGCCCCATGGACTATACAGTTCATGGAATTCTCCAGGCCAGAAAGGGATCTTCCCAACCCAGGGATCAAACCCAGGTCTCCCACATTGCAGGTGGATTCTTTACCAGCTGAGCCACCAGGGAAGCCCAAGAATACTGGAGTGGGTAGCCTGTCCCTTTTCCAGGGGATCTTCCTGACCCAGCAATCTAATCAGGGTCTCCTGCATTGCAGGTGGATTCTTTACCAGTGAACTAGCTACCAGGGAAGTCTAACATAATAATACTTAACTTTTGGCAACCAAGTCATAACTAGGATAAATATTCTCATCTTCTTAGAGCACAATTACACATACGCCTAACTCACTTTTCTGCATAATATGCAAGACTCAATAAATATTCTTTAACTACTCAGATGTAGTATCTTTAACAGACCAGTGATATGATTTCTGTAGTAAGAAACCTATAACTAGTATAGTATTAGGCCCCAAAAGGCCTAGATGTATTAGAAAACAAATTCCTGGCAGAAAAGCCTTGAGTAAATCTAACCTATGTAAAGCATCTAACATGTGAAACATTTTAGAATGAATTTGAAATCTATCCAGAATTGTTTAGAACCAACCCAATTTTCTAATGGCCATCAGACATCTCAAATTAGGCTTCAACATTATGGCAAGTGGCCAGTGGGTCTTAATGAGTTAGAACAGTATACTCTCATCTGGAAAACTGGTTTAACGTTAAATATCAAATAGGTTTCTCTGCAGATTAAATGAAATACAACATAAAGAGCACTTAGGATTGAGAGTAGCACATAATAGGTGCTTTTTAAATGCCAGTTCTCTTTTTTATGCATCATTTGATATTTACAGAGAACTTTATTCACTGAGTTATTATCCATCAGGAAAAGAAGGCCTCTGAACTACAGACATGCAAATACTGAATATCTAGAATAAAGATGGTGGCTCAGACAGTAAAGCGTCTGCCTACAATGCGGGAGACCTGGGTTCCATCCCTGGGTCTGGAAGATCTCCTGGAGAAGGGAATGGCAACCCACCCCAGTATTCTTGCCCCACCCCATCCAAAAAGGGGCTCAAGGAAATATTTTGGGCTTCCCTTGTTGTTCAGTCAGTAAAGAATCTGCCTGCAGTGCAGGAGACCCAGGTTCGATCCCTGGGTTGGGAAGATCCCCTGGAGAAGGAAATGGCAACCCACTCCAGTATCCTTGCCTGGAAAATCTCATGGACAGAGGAGCCTGGTGGGCTGCAGTCCATGGGGTCGCAAAGAGTCGGGCACAACTGAGCGACTAACACACTTATTCACTGAGTTATTATCCATCAGGAAAAGAAAGCCTCTGAACTACAGACATATAAATACTGAATATCTAGAATAAAGATTTCAAACAGGATTAGAGGACACAAAACATTTGTACCAAAGGGTTATTAGAAGTCAGCTGCGTAGCTAGTAAATTATATTGTTATTGTTGCAAGCCAAATGCTTGCTATTCCTAGTCTGGAGCTTGCACTGGAAGCAGTCTGCAGGCTGATGTGGTTGAGGGGGGTCGGGCAACATTCTCATTGGTCTTCGAGCAAAACAGTCTTACCTCTTCTTCATGAATATGAATTATATCCCACAAGAGGGTTTTGATATAGCAGGAGAATATCAATTTTAGGTGGAGACCTTAGCATATAAAAAGAACTTGGGGATATTAATGAATCAAGAGGCTCTGTTCAATTAGATATTTTAGTAATGCCAGGGGATAGCATTACTGCTTTCAAGATGTGGTGGGGTTGTCACATGTGATAAATAGAAAAGGGCCTCCCACAAGTCCTTAATAATGACATTAGCCAACCTGAATTGGTTATTTTCCATGGGCCAGGCTCCTTGCTCAGCACTTGAACCCCATGAGATGTAGACTATTATTAACTGAACTTTACAAATGAGGAAACTGAGAATGATAGTGGTTATGGGAGTTGCTGAAATTCACAGAGCTATTAACTATCACAGGCAGGATTCAGATCTAGAAACCTAGACTCCAGAGCTTTATGGCGAACCATGATTCCATTCTGCTCCCTTGCTGTTCAGATTTCTGGGGCAACACCCGAAAGAGCTCTTCTAACAAAGCTCAGTAATACATTTGGTGATGAGTTCAACCTACTGGACTTGGGAACTACTTTTTTTAATCCCAAAGACTGATAACATTACGGAAACTGAGGCAATTTAGTAAAAGGAAAACTGGTATTGAGAGTAGATTTATCTCACTCTGAATCTCTTGTATACTAATCTAATTCTGTCAGTATCTTTTATACCACCTAAAATTATTTGTACTATCCGTGACAAACTCCTAAGCAGGAAACAGATATAATCTAATTTTAAAGTAAAAATTGAAATAGGGTTTTTCCCCAGTCAGCCTTTGAACCACCCAGATGCTCATACTGAGCATTTTGAGAAGCGTGCAGTGGCAAGTCATGATCTTCTGGGAAAACATCAGAACAGGACCTCCCTCGGTGATGAGGTGCCTTTTATGTGTCTTCATTCTCTTTAACCCCGCTAGACCCATGGTTCCCTGAATCTTCTCTCTACTGTTTCTAACCCAGCTATGGCTTCTTCTCTTGCTTGGTTTGTGATCCTCAGCAGCTCAGTTGCCACAATAAGGTTGAAGCCAGAGGGGAAGCCCTTGATTGTGCTCTCCTACCATCTCTGCTACACGGTCACAAACTCCAAACTGGTTCCCCACAACATTCCTGGTCCTAAGTTCTATTACTTACTTGTCCTGGCAAAGACGTCCTACTCCTGGTATCAAAGCCACATCCCATCTAGTGAAGCCAAGGATGGTTCACATGGAGTCTGGTCCCTGTGAATGTGGCTGAGCTCATTTCGAACTTTACTTCTGAAGGGCTCCAAACACTGAAAAGGGTTGGTGAACACAGCCGGATGCTGGGAGGACATGCCTCTAGAGAAAGCACGGAGGCCCCACAGCAACCCCGCCCTCCCACACCTTTTCCATTAGGCTGTCTTTGAGTTGTATCTTTTATAATAAACCAGCAAACTTCAATGAGGACAATCAATGGTTTTTAAATATTCACCCTTTCAAGGCATAACAATAAACTCTGTGTTAATTCTATTTGTCTTAAGTCTAGGGTTGATGCTGTATTAGCCCCTTGAACATGTTGTTGTTTAGCCGCTAAGTAGTGTCCAACGCTTTTGCTACCCCATGGACTGTAGCTCAGCAGGCTTCTCTGTCCATGGAATTTCCCAGGCAAGAATACTGGAATGGTTGCCATTTTTTTCTCTAGGGGATCTTCCTGACCCAGGGATCAAACCCATGTCACATGTATTGCAGGTGTATTCTTTACCCCTGAGCCACCTGGGAAGCCCTTAAACATAGAAGATGGTAAAGACGTAACAAGTTAAAAATAAAAACAGAGCAAAGAAACACCCATTACGGTTCACATAAATGGACTTCTGTGTGGTCCAGTTTTGGATGTATGACAAGAACAACATGAGATCATTGAAAGAGGACATCTTTAGCCACACAGAATTAGTATCATTTTTATGACTTTATCCTTTGTATTTCAACAAACTCATCTACGAAGCGATAATTCACTTACTAAATAAACATATGTTTAGTATTTATTATGTTCTGTGTTACGGGCTGGGAACTTCAGGCATAGTGGTATATATAAGAAAAATTTGCTGCAGGGTCAAGTCATGGATGCTCGATACTTAACTCCAGCAGATGTAGTCATCGTTTGAGATACCAGAGCGTGTGAAAAAATTTGTAAAGAAAAAAAGCAGAAGGCATACTAGCTGGAAAAAATTTTAAAGAATTTTTTTTTTTTTGAGGTTGCCACAAACTGTTATTTAAGCAATTTAAACTTTGGAAAATAAGATCTCCATCTCTTTTCATGCTTACTATATTCATGACATGAATTTAGGTACATTAATTCCATGTTTTATCTCCTTATATGTAAAAATTTTGGTAAAGCAACTGATATAACAATAAATGATGCAAAAGTAATTATGTTTATCTTTATCTGATTTATATAAATAATTATATTCAAAGTAATAAAAATGTTTAAATAGATTCTTTTTTAAGTAATACCAAATCATCTGAGTTTGAGCATGCACCAGGAATTGATGATTGGCAGAGAAGCCTGGTGTGCTGCAGTTCATGGGGTCGCAAAGAGTTGGACATGACCGAGAAACTGAACCATAACTATAAATCATCCAAAAATAACATTAACATTTAATAAGGATGAGCTTCTTCTTCAAATTATGATAATTACAATAAGAAGAAAAATCTCAAACTTTCCAAAAAATATTAAGAAACATTGTTTCTATAGACTTTGCATATGTGTTATTTCAACTTAAATCATGAACACAAACTTAAGTTGATAGCGTTGTAAACCAACTTAAATTAAGTTACTTGAAATTTGTAGCATTTAAAATTGATTTATGTTTGTGCTTTCTCTGAAAAGTCTCAACACTAATGAGACTGAATTGATAAAAAATAATACGGTAAAATAAGTGTAGAGTAATATATTTTGAAATGATTATCAAAGGAAATTATTCCTATTAAATTCTAACATGACATAGTTTAAAAACATAAAAGACAACTGTGAAATTCTAAAAGAAAAAATTTTTAATGTTTTCTTACTCTACATGAAATATTTTGGCTACAATGAAATAGAAAAGTGGCTGCAATAAAAGTTGAAGCTAGCCTCTGGTGACTAATTTTTCCAGCAAATTTGTAAAATAATATTCCTGAATTCAGCCTCCCAGTTCTTTCTCCATCATTTTCTTCTTCTATGAATACTTATTCCTTATCCCACACCTACACTTCTTGACCTATTAAAGAAGCAAAATGCTTTCACTGACCTATACACAGGATGAGTATAAAACAGATTTTGCATGGGCTTCCCTGATAGCTCAGTTGGTAAAGAATCTGACTGCAATGCAGGAGACCCCAGTTCAATTTCTGGGTTGGAAAGATCCCCTGGAGAAGGGATAGGCTACCCACTCCAGTATTCTTGGGCTTCCTTTGTGGCTCAGCTGGTAAAGAATCCACCTGCAATGTAGATTCTCTGTATGTGTGATGTACTTCTGTATATAGATATAAATCATTTTTATGCTTAAATTTTTCCATTTTAACTCTACTGTAATAAACATGTATTACTTTAGTAATAATTTGAAATCAGCTAAGTTTGCTTTAATTAACAATCTAGCATTAGCCAAACCATATTATTTTAAAGCAAAAGTGAAAGTCACTCAGTCGTGTCTGACTCTTTGTGACCCCATGGACTATACAGTCCACGGAATGCTCCAGGCCACAATACTGGAGTGGGGAGCCTTTCCCTTCTCCAGGGGATCTTCCCAACCCAGGGATTGAGCCCAGGTCGCCTGCATTGCAGGCGGATCCTTTACCAGCTGAGCTATCAGGGAAGCCCACGCAAAATGTGTTTTATACTGGTCCTAATGTATGGACAGAAAGCAGATCAGTGGTTACCAGGGGACGGTAGAGGAGGAGTATAGAGAAGGAGGGATGACAAAAAGAGAACTTCTGGGATTGTGGACGCGTGTACTGTCCTGACTGTACATGTACTGTCGTGACTGTGGTAATGATCTCACAGGCGTATGTATGTGTCCAACTCTTTGCGACCCCATGGACTGCAGCCCTCCAGGCTCCTCTGTCCTTGGGGGTTCTCCAGGCAAGAATACTGGAGTGGGTTGTCATGCCCTTCTCCAGGGGGTCTTCCCAACCCAGGGACTGAATCCAGGTCTCCCGCATTGCAGGCGGATTCTTTACCATCTGAGCCACCAGGGAAACGCAGTGTATGTATACCTGTGCTGATTGTATCAAACTGTAACACAATTAATTAAAATAAGTATAAATGATTTAAACATAATTTAAATATGTATATGTATATGTATATATGTATATATATATACACACATACCTTAAATATGATATAATTCAAAATATATGCATTTAAGGTTTGGCAACTTTGCTTTGCCCCAATAAAGTTGTTAAAAAAATAAAGTCAAGCAGTACTGGGTGTTGGTGAGGATATGGAACACCTAAAACTCTCATATATATTTTTCGTAGAACACCTGATATTCAGTTCAGTCGCTCAGTCATGTCTGACTCTTTGCGACCCCATGAACTGCAGCATGCCAGGGGTCTGATACAGTTGCATTGGAAAAGTCTTACTTCTTAGAAAGTTAGACATATATGACCTAGATATCCTATTCCTCGATATTTGCTTGAGGGATAAAACATAGGCCAACAACAAAACTGTTCCTAAGATCACTAAGGATCCTGTCACAGAGTTTAATGGATAATTATAGTCCTGAGCTTTTTCATTCCTCAGTCATTAACATTCCTGACCATTCACTTCTTTCAGTTCTCTTTTCCTTGTGCTCCCTGAACTATATTCTGTTTTCTCCCTACATATTCAGCACCTCCTTCTATCCCATCTCTGAGAGTTCATCTTCCTTAATCTAGCCTTTAAATGATGCCATCTAGTCTTATTCTTACCTGCCTTCTCTTCTTAAAAAAACGCCTTTTCTGTAATCTAATTTCATCCATTTCCACAGCTTCACTAAATTAAAATCTTACAGTAACTTTTCCTAAGGGCCAGACTTTTATCTTCAGCCACCTATAGAATAGTTAGTGTAAATTTTTCAAAGGCCCAGCAACATCAGTACATCCTAGACTGAACATGGAATAGCCATCATAGTCAACAAGAGTCTGAAATGCAGTACTTGGATGCAATCTCAAAAACAACAGAACAATCTGTCTGTTTCCAAGGCAAACCACTCAATATCACTGTAATCCAAGTCTATGCCCCAACCAGTAACGCTTTAGAAGCTGAAGTTGAATGGTTCTATGAACATCTACAAGACCTTTTAGAACTAATACCCAAAAAGATGTCCTTTTTATTATAGGGGACTGGAATGCAAAAGTAGGAAGTCAAGAAATGTTGCAGTCCTTTAATGGACCGGAACCTGGTGTCCGGAGTTGACAATAAGAAAGTGAAAGAGAGAAAGAAGCTGATACTCCCTGGTTTACACAGAGAACCAATAAAACCCTAGAACAGGGCTTGCACCACTCACAAAGGCACAGGGCATCCTCTTGAGGGGACCTTGAAAGCACGGGCAGGAGAATGAGCTTGGCAGGTTTCTACACTCCAGAGAATTAGCTGGAGGGGGGGAGAGAGAGAGAGAGAAAGACACGTGGACCCAAGCTCTGATGGAGCAAAGGTGCTTTAATGATCTTTCTGTGAGTATATATAGGCTGTTGTACAAGGAATTTCTTTCAACAATGATAAAGATCAGAAAACCAAATGTACAGCAACCATTACCAAGGGAACAAGGGATTAACAATGATCATAGGGTCAGGAGACAATCCATATCTCAAGAAAGAGGATCGAGACTAAGCAGTTTTGTCGTAAGGAGAATGTTTACTGAAGGAGATTCGTGCATGTCTCCTCCTATGACCTCAGTCCTGGGAGTGGCGTGCCATTCCACTCCTTTCTGTGAAACTGATACTGATAAGGAACAGATTTTATGAGAAACAGCACATAGGAATCCTCCTGTTAAATATTCCCTGACAAAGAAACACTGGGAGTAACAGGCAAGTTTGGCCTTGGAGTACAGAATGAAGCAGGGCAAAGGCTAATAGAGTTCTGCCAAGAGAACGCACTGGTCATAGTAAACACACTCTTCCAACAATAAGACTGGGAGCTGACTGTGGCTCAGATCATGAACTCCTCATTGCCAAATTCAGACTTAAATTGAAGAAAGTGGGGAAAACCACTAAACCATTCAGGTATGACCTAAATAAAATCCCTTATGATTAAAGGGTGGAAGTGAGAAATAGATTTAGAGGACTAGATCTGATAGAGTGCCTGATGAACTATTGGTGGAGGTTGGTGACACTGTAGAGAAGACAGGGATCAAGACCATCCCCATGGAAAAGAAATGCAAAAAGCAAAATGGTTGTCTGAGGAGGCCTTACAAATAGCTGTGAAAAGAAGAGAAGAGAAAAGCAAAGGAGAAAAGGAATGATATTCCCATTTGAATGCAGAGTTCGAAAGAATAGCAATGAGAGATAAAAAAAAGCCTTCCTCAGTGATCAATGCAAAGTAATAGAGGAAAACAACAGAATGGGAAAGACTAGAGATCTCTTCAAGAAAATTAGAGAGACCAAGGGAAAATTTCATGCAAAGATGGGCTCAATAAAGGACAGAAATGGTATGGACCTAACAGAAGCAGAAGATATTAAGAAGAGGTGGCAAGAATACACAGAAGAACTGTACAAAAAAGATCTTCATGACCCAGATAATCACAATGGTGTGATCACTCATGTAGAGCCAGACATCCTGGAATGTGAAGTCAAATGGGCCTTAGAAAGCATCACTACGAACAAAGCTAGTGGATGTGATGGAATTCCAGTTGAGCTATTTCAAACCCTGAAATATGATGCTGTGAAAGTGCTGCACTCAATATGCCAGCAAATTTGGAAAACTGAGCAGTGGCCACAGGAGTGGAAAAGGTCAGTTTTCATTCCAATTCCAAAGAAAGGCAATGCCAAAGAATGCTCAAACAACTGCACAATTGCACTCATCTCACATGCTAGTAAAGGAATGCTCAAAATTCTCCAAGCCAGGCTTCAGCAATACATGAATCATGAACTTCTAGATGTTCAAGTTGGTTTTAGAAAAGGCAGAGGAACTAGAGATCAAATTGCCAACATCCAGTGTAACATTGAAAAAGCAAGAGAGTTCCAGAAAAACATCTATTTCTGCTTTATTGACTATGCCAAAGCCTTTGACTGTGTGTATCACAATAAACTGTGGAAAATTCTGAAAGAGATGGGCATACCGGACCACCTGACCTGCCTCTTGAGAAACCTGTATGCAGGTCAGGAAGAAACAGCTAGAACTGGACATGGAACAACAGACTGGTTCCAAATAGGAAAAGGAGTATGTCAAGGCTATATATTGTCACCCTGCTTATTTAACTTATATGCAGAGTACATCATGAGAAATGCTGGGCTGGAAGAAGCACAAGCTGGAATCAAGATTGCCAGGAGAAATATCAATAACCTCAGATATGCAGATGACACCACACTTATGGCAGAAAGTGAAGAAGAACTAAAGAGCCTCTTGATGAAAGTGAAAGAGGAGAGTGAAAAAGTTGGCTTTAAAGCTCAACATTCAGAAAACTAAGATCATGGCATCTGGTCTCATCACTTCATGGCAAATAGATGGGGAAACAGTGGCTGACTTAATTTTTGGGGGCTCCAAAATCACTGCAGGTGGTGATTGCAGCCATGAAATTAAAAGACACTTACTCCTTGAAAGTAAAGTTATGACCAACCTAGACAGCATATTCAAAAGCAGAGACATTACTTTGTCAACAAAGGTCCGTCAAGGCTATGATTTCTCCACTGGTCATGTATGGATGTGAGAGTTGGACTGTGAAGAAAGCTGAGCACCGAAGAATTGATGCTTTTGAACTGTGATGTTGGAGAAGACTCTTGAGAGTCACTTGGACTGCAGGGACATCCAACCAGTCCATCCTAAAGGAGATCAGTCCTGGGTGTTCACTGAAAGGACTGATGCTGAAGCTGAAACTACAATCCTTTGGCCATCTGATGCAAAGAGCTGACTCATTTGAAACGACCCTGATGCTTGGAAAGATTGAGGGCAGGAGGAAAAGGGGATGACAGAGGATGAGATGGTTGGATGGCATCACCGACTCGATGGACATGGGTTTGGGTGGACTCCAGGAGTTGGTGATGGTCAGGGAGGCCTGGCATGCTGCAGTTCATGGGGTTGCAAAGAGTTGGACACGACTGAGCGACTGAACTGAACTGAACTGAGACTGAACATGATCTCATGCCCACAAAGCTAAGAGTTACAGTACCTCAGCAAATGGCATTGTCACCTGTCTGATTCCTTAAAAACTAAGCTGGAATCAAGGATGAGTAACTCCATCACCTCCCATATCAAAGAAATTACCAAGTTCAGGCAACTGACATATCATTTCTAAATTTCCTTAATGTCTCTCCATCTCCACTGCTCTCTGCTAGTCAAATTTATCTTCATCTTTCACCTGGATTTCCACAATAACTGGCCTCCAAGAACTTATTCTAGTTTCTATCCAACCTGTACTCTATGGTATGGAACATTAACATTTTCAAAATGCAAATGTGATCTTATTGCATCCCTAATCTTTCTTCTCTCCCTACCTAGCCCAATTTATAATCTATTTTTCCTGTTGTCATAGAATGATGACCAAAATCCTTAATGCGGCCTATAGAGCACTATTATATGGTCTGATTTTTATCAGCCTCTCCAATTTTTTTGCCTACCCCTTCTCCAGTCACTCTGGCTTTCTTTCCAGGCTTTCTCCCTCCACAGGGATTGTACATGTACTTTGTCCCTCAATATAGGATTCTCTTCTTCCTCTCCACTTTAACCTGTTTAACCCCTACTCAATCCTCTGATCTCAAGGGAAAGATCATTTCCTTTACTTCTCCATATTAGGTTTTTTGTCATATACTTTTCCAAAACTAACTTATTTTCTTCAAATCTACCACTTTTAAAATTATACTTTATTAATCTGATTAGTTGCATCATATCAGCTTCTCCTCTAAAGTGTAAATTCTAGGAACAACATTTTAGTTCATCTTTGTCTCCACAGGGATAAATTTCATCTATTGGTAATAATTACTCACAAATAAGCTATGTCTCTGGAAGACAGATCTCATCATGACTCTCTTCAAATAGTGATTTTTGTATTGTCTAACATGTCCTGAAGTTTAACTGATTATCTTGAATGTACAAGTATGTTTGTAAGTTGTTTTTTTTTTTTTATAAAATTTGGATCACAAATTCACAGAAGGCTTTCATTGAAGTAGATGTCACTGTGAAAGCACTTGAACACTTGGCTCCAGTTTGTTATTTTCCTGTTTCATTTTTTTGAAGACAGCCTGTTGTCCTTTGATCTTGCTCCGACACCTGCACCAACCTACTTCTTTCGTCTTAAGAGGTCCCTGTAGGATCCAAGGTCATGTGGATAAAATTAAAATAGAGGTCATGTGATTGAAACTATTCTTCACAACTTCTCCCAAAACACACAGACACATATTCATACAAACACTTGGATCTGACTTTCAAAGGGCCCAATTGTCTTGTAAATTTTATATTTCCATTTCATGGACTTTCTCACAAAGATAGTAAAACACAAGTTGCCTACATTTTTGTGTTACAAAATTAATCTTTTGTGACAGTGCATGACCATTTCCCTTTCACTGACATTCTAATATTTCCCTATTTCTTCAATATATATATATATATTTTAAAAACTATTTTTTAATTTTTTCCCAGCTCACTTTTCTGAAAGGTTGTTGCATCCATCATTATGAAATGATCAGATAAATATTACCATGGCTTAATGTTCCCTCTGCAAAATGTAGACAAGTGGGGGTGGGAAGTAGAAGATTCTTTGAGGAACCAGCTAAGGATCATGGAATTATTTTACATCTGTTTCCTAGTAATACACTTTCTGTTTCCAGTAAAGGGAAAAACGTGGTCTTAGAAGTCAACAAATTCCATGCAAAACAGGGGAGAATTAGAATTTCTAACAGCCTTTAAAAAGAGTATTAACTTATAGAATTTATAAAACTACTACAACATATATTAATAAAAACAGTAATATTTACTGTAAAATGTGAACTTTAATCCTTAATTCTATTGAAGAATCAAAGAAAGTTATTTTTTTAAATATCATATGACTTAAAACAAATTTATGATAAATTTCCCCAATTATGTATCTCTAGTTCCATGATAAGAGACATAATTTTACCTATGTCTGGTGACTATATATCCTGAATCAACATTTCACGTTAACATACTTCAGCAGCAATGGACTGCTGAAGTAATTTAGGTAATAGTCACTTAAAATAGGAAAAGAAATAGTAAAAGTTAATTTTGTGTCCTTCTCTCTCTTCCCTCCTAGCTTCCCAATCAAGTTAACATTTTCTTGAGGAGTTTCCAAAAGGACTCTGAATTAAACAATCCCCAGATATCTACCTTTTGCTTATTCTTTATCAGGCCATTATCTCTGATATAGCCCAGCCAAACTAGAAATTCAAGGCTAATTTGGAATACTCTTGTTTTCTTACTGCTTGAAGAAAAGATAAAGGTCAGAAGCAGGCTTAAGGAGATGGACAGAAGACACGAGTTAGAAATAAACAAAGGAAGTTCTCTTGCAGTAGAACTATTTAAAACATACGCCAATAAAATGTTCAAAGGATTCCAACAGAGCTTCAAAGATAAACACGTGCAATTTTTTTTCTTGAAAAACTCCTCTTACCTGAAGGTTTAAACTCAAACATATAACAAGGTTCAGTGGAAAAATACAAATGACAACCTCTTGGTATCTTATGCATTTACTAGGAGTTAAAAATTTTACTGTAGGTCACCATGAATTCCAGCTCTACTTGCTCTTAGTTGTGAGACTTGGGCAAGTCATTTACTGTCAGCTTGCCCCAGTTGCAATAATTACAATTCTCAGTTCATGAAGTGCTAAGGGAATAATACAAGCAAAATTCTTAAAACCATGTTAGTCACACAGAAACACTCACTAAATGCCAGATATTATTAACAATTTTATTTTTATCATCAGCATTATTCCAATAAGGCTGGGGTGTCGAAGGGGCTGGGCATGAAACATTCTAATCTGTAAGAAATCAACAGCAATAAATCTGGGCAAGGTGCTGAGCTTCACTTTAAAACACACTGAAAAAGCTCTCTTGGTCCTCACATGATGGGAGAATTGAGAATTTAAATACAGGGCTATTTTTCCATATGTTTACTGCTGGCTTAGAGCTCAGAAGTTTGGGGGAAAAATAAACAGAAATATGAGGGAAAAAAATGTGAGATATTTTAAAAAATCCAGAAGACAAAAAAAAAAAAAAGAATAAGAATAAAAATTGGAGGTGGGAGATTATTAAGAAATAATAAAACAAAAGTTCCCAGAATTGAGAAACACTATATATCTTCAGATTACAAGAGAAGAAACTAAAGGCTTCCAGATATTTTTTAAAAAGTACTTGCCACCTTACCAGGAACTAAAGAACAAAAATCAGTCTGTTATTGGTTTCTTCATTGATTTTATTAGAAACTAGAAAACAATAGAGTAATTCTTTCAAAATTCCCCAAATCCAAAACTCAGTGAAAATTGATTGTGGAATGTTTTATGCACAGAAACCCTGAATGAATGTTTGCTTATTTTTAAGTTTTTGTCCCATATTCTCTGGTCTTATTAGGTAAGTCTATAGTGCTATAACAGAACAATCCCCAATAAAAGCTTCAACATAAGACAGAAGACCTTGTTTACTGTTTCAGAAGACAGCTCAGAGGATTGCAATACCAGACCAGTAGGACAACTCTGTTGTTTTCTATGTATAACTTACATTTCTACATCCCTGGTAATTTCTCCAAATCTTCCAAAACATTCATATCACAGCAGGAAAGAGGAAAATGTAAGTTTAGTGTCTATCTATTCCTTTTAAGGGTATGACCTGGAATTGACATGTATTATTTTATCTCACATTATTCAAATATAAATTAGTCACATGACCAAATATGGATGCAAGTGAGTCATGTTGGCCCTCACTGAGTGACCAGGCACTCAGGTAAAATTTGGAAGTATAATCACAAAAAAAGGACAGGTAAATTAATCCTTGTGGAAAAGTAGTCATCTGTCTCACTAGTCTGTAAATATACCAAAAGTCATGTGATACTCTCTAGCCTTACACAGCATCATTTTAGGACACTTTCTCTTCTTGTTATGTAACTAATAGTGACTACACTTACGTATCAAGCACTATTATTGACTATTATGCTTTCTTTATTGCAACCCAATCCAAATAAAAGTTTATTGTGCAAGAGATAAATAGAAGGCACTATACAAACTTCCTCGTAATAAATCAGAACCATCCCCAGTACAAATGCAAGTTTGTGTGATACTATTAAAACTACTTTAAACTATTATTTTTTAAAATTTTGATATTTTTTTCATGATAGATTTTTGCATTTATTTTTTTTTTATTTTTATTATTATTATTATTTTTTTTTTCCAGTGGGTTTTGTCATACATTGATATGAATCAGCCATGGATTTACATGTATTCCCAATCCCGATCCCCCCTCCCACCTCCCTCTCCACCCGATTCCTCTGGGTCTTCCCAGTGCACCAGGCCGGAGCACTTGTCTCATGCATCCCACCTGGGCTGGTGATCTGTTTCACCATAGATAGTATACATGCTGTTCTTTTGAAATATCCCACCCTCACATTCTCCCACCAAGTTCAAAAGTCTGTTCTGTATTTCTGTGTCTCTTTTTCTGTTCTGCATATAGGGTTATCGTTATCACCTTTCTAAATTCCATATACATGTGTCAGTATGCTGTAATGTTCTTTATCTTTCTGGCTTACTTCACTCTGTATAAGGGGCTCCAGCTTCATCCATCTCATTAGGACTGGTTCAAATGAATTCTTTTTAATGGCTGAGTAATATTCCATGGTGTATATGCACCACAGCTTCCTTATCCATTCATCTGCTGATGGGCATCTAGGTTGCTTCCATGTCCTGGCTATTATAAATAGTGCTGCGATGAACATTGGGGTGCACGTGTCTCTTCCAGATCTGGTTTCCTCAGTGTGTATGCCCAGAAGTGGGATTGCTGGGTCATATGGCAGTTCTATTTCCAGTTTTTTAAGAAATCTCCACACTGTTTTCCATAGCAGCTATACTAGTTTGCATTCCCACCAACAGTGTAAGAGGGTTCCCTTTTCTCCACACCCTCTCCAGCATTTATTGCTTGTAGACTTTTGGATAGCAGCCATCCTGACTGGCGTGTAATGGTACCTCATTGTGGTTTTGATTTGCATTTCTCTAATAATGAGTGATGTTGAGCATCTTTTCATGTGTTTGTTAGCCATCTGTATGTCTTCTTTGGAGAAATGTCTGTTTAGTTCTTTGCCCCATTTTTTGATTGAAAATTTCTTGAAATTTTTAATAATTATTTCAAGTGTAAGTGGTATTTTTTCCTTTACTAATTTACTTTAGTAATTACCATTACCATATATATAGAAGGATATTAGCTTTTTTCTTCCTAAATCAACTATATTTTAAAACTTTTTAAGGAATAAGAATAGAGTACAAATAAATTTAAAAGTTTCTGTTTTTTGAGGAAAATAGATCTTCTGTGTGCGTAGTTGCTAGGTCGTGTCCAACTCTTTGCAACCCCATGGACTGTAGCCCACCAGGCTCCTCTGTCCATGGGGATTCTCCAGGCAAGAAAACTGGAGTGGTCCTCCAGGGGCTCTCCCCAGCCCAAGGATGGAACACAGGTTTCCTGCATTACAGGCAGATTCTTTACCATCTGAGCCACCAGGGAAGTCCTTCTAAACTACATGAAATCAGAATATCAAGGAATGAAAGGATTCAAAAGTATATTAAAGATATGCTCATTTAGTAAGGAGAAGTGAAAGAGAATTTAAAGGAGCTGCTACAATTAATTACTAAAAGATTACATTACAAAATATATGCTGATGTTGATTTGAAAGTTCAGATTTATCTCCTAACACAGGATGACAGAAATAGCTAATCTCTTCAATCTTATATTTTGCCTTTAAAAAAATTATTCAGGTTAGCAAGTGGATTCAGTAACAAGAGAATGTATTCAACTACTTCCTGAAGACAGACGTATAAACTATTATAAGAATATTTTATGTCTTATTAGTCTTAATTTTGAAATTGCTTCTCTAAATCTAAATAATCCTTTGACAGACTCTTATACACTTAAATCTCATTCATTCATTCACTTAAATATTTAATCCAGAGCTACTGTATGCCAGGCATTGTTCTACACAATGGGACACAAAAATGAGCAACAAAAAAGACACCAGTAAATCCTGGTTTCAAAGAGTTCCTGGCTTGAAGGGAAGACAAATAATGAAGATGCTTAAAAAAAATAAATTATATGGTATTTCAGAAGCTGATATGTGCTAAAGAGAAAAGTAGAAGGTGACAGAGAAGATCCAGACTGCAGGGACTGGGGGCAACTAGTAAATGAAATAGGATGCCAGACGGGCCTCTGGGGAAGTTCTGCAAAGCATCCAGGTAGCTGGAGGATGAGCGCTAGAGAACAGGAAGAGCCACACAAAGGCCTGACCTTGGGAGACTTGCTGGCCTGTTCCAGGAAGCAGAGAAAGCCGAGGATGAAATCAAGTGGCCAACATGGGGAGGCCTGCCGGGTGAGGAGTGCTGCAGGGAGAAACCCTGGGCTGGAAACAACTAGCCAGAGAGGCTGCGGCCGTGGATGAATTCTAAGAGGAAGGCAAAGGCCTGGCCACAGAGGCCGGCGGGTCACACGAAAGGCCCGGGACTGTATTCTATGCAATGTGTGAACAGGAGAAAGTCCTGATCTGCTTTTGTTTTACAAGCTGGTTCTGGCTGCTAAGTGGAGAACAGAATATAGGGGTGACAGTGTAGGGAGGAGGCTGCCGAGGGAACCAGAGCTGGCCAAGGTTGCTGGTATAGAGCTGCTGTGGAGAAGTGCTGGGGTTCTAATTTTTAAGACAATGGAGAAGACTTGATGATGGACTACATGTCAGATACGAAGAGAAGAATCAAGGATGGCTCCCAGGTTTTTACCTAAGCAACTAAGTAAACTAAAGTAATATTGATTGACCAGTTCCTGTTTGTTTTGTAAAAGAATTCACCACATTTTTTTTTTCTATTATATGCTTCACATTTGTGTTTAAAATATGGTTGAAGTAAAGGTTTCACCTTTGGTCATCAGAAATAAAACTCCACCTTGAATCAAGAACCTGTTTGTATTTCATATTTCTTTTCTTACTGTGTTATATATAAGTGCTAATTAAATTTTTAATGGATTATCTATAAATCTTCCAATGAAGAGGACAGAAAAATCTGGAGACTAGTTTTCCAATCATCTAACATCGCTGTACTTTCTGCTTAATGAGAGTGAAAATGAGGTAACCAACACTACACACCTGCTATTAAGCTGAAGAAAAGGCCATTTTATAGGCATTAAACTCCTGTGGTCTGCCAAATGTTCCTGCTCACTCACCTATTGGGAGGGTAATTACCATTCTAAGATTGCTAAAGCAATAGAATATGCCTTTATCTATTTTCCTTCAGGCTGAGAATTTTAAAATGTTTTTAAAAGTTCACCTTCCAGGCACCTTATTTGATTTATGAGAATAAAGGTGACATTACTGCATCACCTCAATCAAATCTGATAATACATTTCTTAACCTAATAAAAAATTCCCCCCATAATAATAATAACAGGTTTATTTTGCTGTGAGGCATTTTTAATTGCATAAGGTATGGCTGTAATTGAAATGTACCCATTTTTAGTTGACATTTTAATTATCCCATTAGCCAGAAAACAGACATTGTGAAAGCTTGAAAAATAATCTTTAGTAGTTTAGAACCAATTTTTTTCAGCCATTCTTACAAGCATTCAATTAGTCTTCTCCTGAAATCCTTTACACATGGGAGCATTTTCCTCAAATTCAACTTTTCCTTGAATATATCTAATATTTTCCACTAAACTATTAATTTCCTTCTTGAATGTCTCAAGGAAAATCAAATCTTATTATATCTAACCCTCACCCTTAATCTGATCTTTTTTTTGTTTTCTTTTCCCTTGTTTTTGCACTAAATTCTCTGCTTTACATAGTTCAGAGAGCCCCAAACTTTTTAAAGCTCCTGGCTTTTCTGACCTTGACACTGTGGCCACGAAAAATCCATGAGAAATTTTATTATTATTTTGCAAAGAGGCCCAAAAGTAACAGAAAAGGACAATTAAGACTTGGACCTAAATAAATTTAGGGTTTTCACCTGGGAGAGAATGGTAATCCAGTAATATAATTCTCAGAGGGTAAACTTTAAAGAAAGTTTAAAATGTTTCATACACAGCAAGAGATTAATCAGACATGGAAAGGCAAAATGATCAAGGTAGAAATCTTACTCACAGAGAACTGTATGTTTTGGGGGCTGATGGGGTATAATTCCTCCAAGGAATGATACACAGTCCCCCTGTATTTCTGCAGGTTTAAAAGCAGGGGATGTTCTGGGGTATCAAGAATAGGAGAAAGAGCACGGTGGCTATTTCACAAAATTTTGCTTTATAACTTACTTTAAACTTTTACTAATAGAAAGAAATGAACATAAGCAAGTTTACAAGTGGTTTTAGTCCCTCTCAACTGACTGAGAAAGTGTGTTAGGGCCAAAAGGAAATCAGTTAGCTTAGTAAGGTGACACCAGAGAAGGCCGGGATCTTACTCTCCTCGTGGTTTCCTGTTACTTTTGTCTTCTTCTCTTAAACTCTCAATTTAAAGATTCAATCCTTAGCTTTTTTCTTTTCTCAGCATTCTCCATCTCATAACACATAACCCCAAAGATCTTCAATTGTAAGACACAACATCAGATAAAAGATAACATATAACCTCAATATTAAAATGTACCCCAAATTCAAAGTTATGAAATCGTGAATTATACCACTCACAATAAGGACACATAATGTGTGCTGAGTCTCTTAGCTGTGTCCAGCTCTTGGCAACCTCATGGATACTAACCCGCCAAGTACCTCTGTCCACGGGATTTTCCAGGCAAGAATACTGGAGTGGGTTGCCATTTCCTTCTCCAAGGAAACATAGTACTGACTGTGTATTAATGATTCCCAAATCTTTAATTTTATTCCCATCTTTCTCCCATCAAACTGCTTGTCATTTACGTGTGTATATCCTGCCTCCAAAATCTGTTTCCTCTCTACTTTTCACTACTGACAAAAATAAGAGTAAGGAAAGAGTGCTGTCATTGACTTGATACTGGTATCAAGTCAAAGATATCCTTTAACCTCCACTTCCTATGCTCCATGTCCAGTCTGTCATCAACACTTTGTTATGTGCCTTGTACGTGTTCTTTCCTTTTCTGAGTTCTAGCCTTATCACCGAATGCCTAGAGTACTCAAACAATACCTCAGATGATGACCTTGCCTTTAGGTGGAAGCAGGGACAATATCATGCTGGTAAGAGCTCTAAAGTCAAATTTCCTGGTTTCACCACATGGGTCCACCACTTAACACGTGTGTGACTTTGGACAAATTATTTTCTTCTTAATGGCTCTTTTCCTCATCTTTAGACTAAGTATAAGAACAGTACTTCCTTCATGGAATTGTTATGAATGTTATAGGAATACATGGAAAGCATTAGAACAACATCTGGAATTCTAGCAAGCACTCATAAGATATTAACTACTATAAGACACCACATTTCAATTCCTTTGAAACAAATGTGTTAGTGTCAGCCTTACTAAAATACCAATGAATTCACCCATTAAATATAAATGTGTTTAGCAAATGAATGTATATTGTATGCTACACATTGTTCAAAGAATTGAATATTAAGAATGCAGTGATAAATAGGACAAATTCACCACTGACAGACAGATGGGAAAGAGGACATAAAGATGACAAATTTAGAAACTTATGAATGGTTAATATTGTGCTAATGATTATTATTAAGGTAAAACTAGATGATATGATAGACATGGAGGTCGTGACTACTTTAGAAGGAAACAAAGGATGTGATGCCTTTTTAATAATATCAAATAAACTATTATACAATAGGTAAACGGTCGAGACAAGCTATCACTCAGCACAATGCCTTTGAGATTCATCCAAGTTGTTAGAATTTCTTATTTTAACTGTAAAATATTTTTAAAGAACTCGAGAAAAGACTTTATATTTACACAGGTATTTGATAACCATTTCTGTTCTTCCTTCATTCTGTATGATTCAACTTCGCTTCTGGAGTCATGTTCCTGCTGTCTAAAGAATTTGTTTAAGCAATTATTTTTTAAGCATTTTACTTCTTTTAAGCATTAACAACTTCTCTTAGTTTTCCTTCATCTGAAAATGTTTTTATTTCCCTTTCATTCCTGAGGGATATTTTTATTGAATATAGACCCTGGGGTTAACAGTTCTCTTCCTGAGGCACTTTAAAATTTTTGTTTTACTTCCTTCTGGGGTTTGCAGTTTCTGAAGAGAAACACAAAATCACTTGGGTCATGGTTCCCTAAAAGTAATGAGTCATTTTTCCAAGTTACCATCAGTATTTTTTCTTTGAACTTAGTTTTCAGCAGTCTGATTGCAGTGTGTCCAGTCTGAGATTTCCTTAGGTTTATCGTTGTTTAGAGATTATTCAACTTCTGAAACCTGCAGATTTATGTCTGCAGGGTTTTTTTTTTCAGCCATCATTTCTTCAAATACTTTACGACCGTACTTTTTCTGTTCTTTGGCTCTGTGGACATGATGTTCTGTTCAACATTAGTTCCATTTCAAACCTTTGCAGAGTTGCTCACATCTGTCGTGGACATGAGCCACTTAGCGGGCAGTTTGGTACCTGAGTGGTCACTGATGGTCTGTTAGTTCTTGGTATCTTTTGGTACCTCTTTAGGATCAGATACCCAAACTTAGAGCTCAGGAGTGAGCCCAAGAGCTTATAAATGATTCTAAGGTCTCTCTTTTCTTTCTGGTTCTTGACCAGAAAGCTGAGGTTTTAGTTACTCCACTCTCCTGCACACTTTGTATGCATGTGAGGCTAAGGGACAGTGTGGCAGGGAGGAGAAAAGTAGCTTCTTCAATCCATACCTCCTCTAATTAAAGAAGAGGCTCCTCTGGGTTCCTGCTGCCACCACTGATGCTATTGTTTCCATAGCCACTATGGGTTTGTCTGGAAGCCAGAATATAAGAGAATGAAGAGTAGAAAGAAAAAACTTTAAATGGGGGACATCCCCCACTCTCTCTGAATATGTGGAAGCCCCAGTCCTACTCTGCGTGAGGGAACTAGAGAGTCTCTCCCGAAACTCTGCAACTCCGTGCCCTCTTCTGCCATTTGGATGGCTTTGCATCCAGGCCAGGGTATACACAGTGAAAACGGGAAACTCACTGCCAATCTGGTGAGGCTTCCACCCTTCCAGGCTTCCTCCCTAGTCGGCCACCTAGTACTACTTATTTCTCAAAGACTCTGAAATGAATCCTTCTCCATGAACTGTGCCCAGGTTTTACAGCTATATTTGGGATATCTAGAGTAGAATACACACATTCCATCTTACCCAAAATCAGAACTCCCTTCAATCCTTTTAATAGTTAAAATAATTCATCTGTTTGCTGTTAACTTGGGTAACTATTTGGCTTCTAAATATAGGAATATAAGATGTAGTTGCAGAAAAAGAATGAAAAAGGATACAGTGGCGTAAGTCGATCCTAGCTCCAAGGGTCCAAGTGATATCAAAGCTAGGTGTATCAGGTCAAAAAGCTAGCCTGTGAACCACAAGTTTCCTGTAACAGAACTAAGGCACATTCATCCTGTGTATTCAGCATCTGATGTAAAGGAAAATATATGGGGCTCATTAAGCATTTTTTTTCTCATAGGGTTTATTCAAGTGACAGTAATAAATATCAAGACAAAATGTATTGTCAGAATTTCTAGGGTTTGGTTCAATCATCAAATAATTATATTATCATCTATGAAATATTTCTACTTCTCATCCTTTGTGGGCAAGATTTGTCCTAACAGACTTTGTCAAGTAACTTGTTGAAACACATATATGTAGTTTGCATGTTGTTCTCCTGATCTAGAAATCTGGAGCTTATTTTTAAAGGATATGGGATTAATTTTGGAAGAGCTGCATTTATTAAATATATTTTGGCTTCTAGAGATGACGTATATTTTGAATGACTGCCCAATAGATTTTAAAATAACCCTTCAAAACTTCTGCAAAACTATGGTTTTCTGAATTTTCAGTAGATTTTCATTGTTGAAAATATGAACAATTTGTATCGATTTATGTACTAAGGCATCCTAACTGAAGCAATTTTATAAGAAATACTTGTATTTTTCACAGAACTAGAACAAATAATTTCACAATTTGTATGGAAATACAAAAAACCTTGAATAGCCAAAGTAATCTTGAGAAAGAAGAATGGAACTGGAGGAATCAACCTGCCTGACTTCAGACTCTACTACAAAGCCACAGTCATCAAGACAGTATGGTACTGGCACAAAGACAGAAATATAGATCAGTGGAACAGAATAGAAAGCCCAGAGATAAATCCACGAACCTATGGACACCTAATCTTTGACAAAGGAGGCAAGGATATACAATGGAAAAAAGACAACCTCTTTAACAAGTGGTGCTGGGAAAACTGGTCAACCACTTGTAAAAGAATGAAACTAGAACACTTTCTAACACCATACACAAAAATAAACTCAAAATGGATTAAAGATCTAAATGTAGGACCAGAAACTATAAAACTCCTAGAGGAGAACATAGGCAAAACACTCTCCGACATAAATCACAGCAAGATCCTCTATGACCCACCCCCCAGAATATTGGAAATAAAAGCAAAACTAAACAAATGGGACCTAATGAAACTTAAAAGCTCTTGCACTACAAAGGAAACTATAAGTAAGGTGAAAAGACAGCCCTCAGATTGGGAGAAAATAATAGCAAATGAAGAAACAGACAAAGGATTAATCTCAAAAATATACAAGCAACTCCTGAAGCTCAATTCCAGAAAAATCAATGACCCAATCAAAAAATGGGCCAAAGAACTAAACAGACATTTCTCCAAAGAAGACATACAGATGGCTAACAAACACATGAAAAGATGCTCAACATCACTCATTATTAGAGAAATGCAAATCAAAACCACAATGAGGTACCATTACACGCCAGTCAGGATGGCTGCTATCCAAAAGTCTACAAGCAATAAATGCTGGAGAGGGTGTGGAGAAAAGGGAACCCTCTTACACTGTTGGTGGGAATGCAAACTAGTACAGCTGCTATGGAAAACAGTGTGGAGATTTCTTAAAAAACTGGAAATAGAACTGCCATATGACCCAGCAATCCCACTTCTGGGCATACACACTGAGGAAACCAGATCTGAAAGAGACACGTGCACCCCAATGTTCATCGCAGCACTATTTATAATAGCCAGGACATGGAAGCAACCTAGATGCCCATCAGCAGATGAATGGATAAGGAAGCTGTGGTGCATATACACCATGGAATATTACTCAGCCATTAAAAAGAATTCATTTGAATCAGTCCTAATGAGATGGATGAAACTGGAGCCCCTTATACAGAGTGAAGTAAGCCAGAAAGATAAAGAACATTACAGCATACTATCACATATATATGGAATTTAGAAAGATGGTAACGATAACCCTATATGCAAAACAGAAAAAGAGACACAGATGTACAGAACAGACTTTTGAACTCTGTGGGAGAAGGTGAGGGTGGGATGTTTTGAAAGAATAGCCTGTATATTATCTATGGTGAAACAGATCACCAGCCCAGGTGGGATGCATGAGACAAGTGCTCCGGCCTGGTGCACTGGGAAGACCCAGAGGAATCGGGTGGAGAGGGAGGTGGGAGGGGGGATCGGGATGGGGAATACGTGTAAATCTATGGCTGATTCATATCAATGTATGACAAAACCCACTGAAATGTTGTGAAGTAATTAGCCTCCAACTAATAAAAATAAATAAATAAATAAATAAAAATAAAATTAAAAAAAAAGAAATACTTGTATTACAATATTTCATATACACCTGAATGCTTTTACTTTAGAAATGAAGACATTAAGACTCATAAAGATTAAGCTACTTGCCCAAGATGATGCAGAATGCTAGTAAAAGGAGAAAGATTGTGCTACTAATCAAGACTCAGAAAGCCTCTTGATCCTGCTCTGACTTTTCTATTATTAATATAGTCTCTTATAGTTGCTTTAACAGCTCCTATAATTGCTGAGAGGTTTTAATTACTTATCAATTTTTACCTTAAGAGGGTAAAACTATATGCATTTTACAATTTGGGAAAATGTCAGTACTTCAGAAAAGTGGGTCTTTATTGTCTCAAGAGGACTGTAGCCCCAAACATCAAGTCTTCACACTGTATTTGAAGACACAAATGTGTTGGAAAAATTAGGACTCCCAACAATTCTTCTAAATCACCATGTTATTATCACTTTCTTATACTCCTCAACACTTCTAACTTCCTTTCTAAGTCAATTCACTGGAAAACAGCATGCCTTTAAGATGAAACAAATCTCTGTCTTTGCTACCACTGTGCACTGAGCCCTCAATTGTATAAGGAAAGAAACACATCACCATGCTGACTCTAAAATTTTTCTCTCCTGACTGGACTTCTCTCCTGGCCTCCACAGTCATAGGATTACAGACAAGTGACATCTGTACCTCGATGTATAACAAACAGACATCTCAATGTTAACATGCCCAAAATTAAGCTCTGGTTGTATCCTCAAAACTCTATACTACTCTTAGCTTCCCTTTAAATCCGGGTTATTAAATTGTTCTATCTTTTATATCTCTATTTTTTTTCAGAACTTCAGCAAACGTTTCCTGTTCTCTGGCTTTCCAATATCTCTAAATATATTAGCATAGTTGTCCTATAGTATGACTCTATTGTTTCAGTGTCTGAGGTCTCAGCAGGTCTCTTTCTCATATCTGTGCTTCTGCTGAGTCGTGCTGCTTCCTGGCGTGCTAGAACATATTTGTATACCACTCATTACACTCTTTCAAAGCTACTCACCAAGGCACACCAGCTGGGTGTAATGGAGCAGTAGCTGATCTTGTCTCTTTACTGGTTTCTAATCTTTAATCTCCAGGAAATCAGAGCAAGTCCCAGGCATACGTCTGTCCTCCTTCATTACAGTGTTTGCAAATAGACTGATCATTTATTCATCAACTATTTGGCAGAGTAAGTGTGTTTCTTATTGTTCCACTGGGGTTTTGCCACATAATATTTTAAGAATTGTCTATAAAAGCTTTCTCTGTAACAGAATTGTTCTAAAAAACACACAGATGAAAATAGCAAAGTATATTCACAGTATATTTACCTTCCTATTTACTTTGGGTCAAAATAAAAGACATGGTTTTTGTCTACCTACATGGTAAGGTAGGTTTTTATGCTGAATATACTTAAATACTTAGGCATGTTTCCAGAATTTACTTATTACAAAATACCTAGTGTCAAGACATGTGAGAACTGAATAAATAAAAATGTTAACAATGCTTCTGTTTAGGAAAACTCAACACTGTAAATTTGCAAATTCTCAAAATTTACACTTAAAGGTGTAACACATTGCCAGTAATATCCCATGACATAATATCTCAGAGCCTGACAATATGACTCTAAAATTCATTTTAAAGAATGACTAACAAAAGAGAAGAAATGTTGAAACAGAATAAAATTAAGGGATCTTGTCCAACCAGATGATAACACACAGTCCTGACTCAGTGAAGACAACGGACAAAACAAAAAGTCCAGAAACAAAGTGCATGATGTTGATCATCAATAGTGAACATAATTATTTAGTTATTGGTATTTGGACAACATGCTTAACCACAGGAAAAAATTACATGATCCACATATTCATTATATATTAATATAAATTCCAGTGAGAATAATAATTGAAAGCAGGAAATATGGTATGAGGTAAAAATGGTGCCCTACAAACTTTTGAACTGTGGCAGCCTGGGAATAGCGATTACAAAAGTGTGTGAAAAATACACTGGTGAATAGTCATTATAATCTTAGAGAATCTACAACAAAAGCAAAGATTATTAAGGAGAATAAATGACTTTACTATATAAAATTTAACACTAGGTGATGAAAAATACAAAAAAATTAAAGCATTTATAAATTTTCAACATATTTGTCAGACAAAATATTGCATATCACATTAAAAGTTTTTGCAAAATCTCAAGTAAATAAGATACATATCTTCCTAACAGTAAAGGATGAAAAGATATAAATTTATGAAGAAATAATATAAAAATACTACACAAAAAACTTATTTACTCTCATTAATAAAGAAAAAATGAAATGAAAGTTGCTCAGTCATGTCCGACTTTGTGACCCCATGGACTGTAGTCCACCAGGCTCCTCTGTCCATGGAATTCTCCGGCAAGAGTACTGGAGTGGGTTGCCATGCCCTTCTCCAGGGCTTCTTCCCGACCCAAGGACTGAACCTGGGTCTCCTGCATTGCAGGCAGATTCTTTATCATCTGTGCTACCAAAGAACCCAGTCATTAATACAGAAATGCTTATTAATAATTAATAAATACTATTTACATCATAAAACTGGAAACTGTATAACATATATATATAGTTATATAACTATATAACATAAAAATGGACAATTTTATAAATTCAGTTCAAGTCAGTCACAGTCCAACTCTTTGCAACCCCCTGGAATGCAGCTACCAAAGAACCCAGTCATTAATAAAGAAATGCTTATTAATAATTGATAAAGAAATACTATTTCCATCATAAAACTGGAAACTATATAACATATATATATAGTTATATAACTATATAACATAAAAATGGACAATTTTATAAATTCAGTTCAAGTCAGTCACAGTCCAACTCTTTGCAACCCCCTGGAATGCAGCATGCCAGGCTTCCCTGTCCTTCACCAACTCCCAAAGCTTGCTCAAACTCATGTCCATCAAGTTGGTGATGCCATCCAACCATCTCACATTCTGTGGTCCCCTCTTCCCACCTTCAATCTTCTTTGCAGAATCAGAGTCTTTTCCAATGAGTCCATTCTTCACATCAGATGACCAAAGTATTGGAGTTTCAGCTTCAGCATCAGTCCTTCCAATGAACACCCAGGACTGATCTCCTTTAGGATGGACTGGTTGGATCTCCTTGCAGTCCAGGGGCCTCTCAAGAGTCTTCTCCAACACCACAGGTCAAAAGCATCTATTCTTCTGTGCTCAGTCTTCTTTATAGTCCAACTCTCACATCCATACATGACTATTGGAAAAACCAAAGCTTTGACTAGATGGACCTTTGTTAGCAAGGTAATGTCTCTGCTTTTTAATATGCTGTCTAGGTTGGTCATAACTTTCCTTCCAAGAAAAGAGTCCTTTAATTTCATGGCTGCAATCACCATCTGCAGTGATTTTGGAGCCCCAAAAGATAAAGTCTCTTAGTGTTTCCATTGTTTCCCCATCTAATTGCCATGAAGTGATGGGACCAGATGCCATGATCTTCGTTTTCTGAATGTTAAGCTTTAAGCCAACTTTTTCACTCTCCTCTTTCATTTTCATCAAGAGGCTCTTTAGTTCCTCTTCACTTTCTACAATAAGGGTGATGTCATCAGTGTATCTGAAGTTACTGATATTTCTCCTGGCAATCTTGATTCCAGCTTGTGCTTCATCCAGCCCAGCATTTCACATGATGTACTCTAAATCTAATTTAAATAAGCAAGGAGACAATATACATCTTTGACATACTCCTTTCCCAATTTGGAACCAGTCTGTTGTTCCATGTTCAGTTCTAACTGTTGCTTCCTGACCTGCATACAGGTTTCTCAAGAGGCAGGTCAGGTGGTCTGGTATGCCCATCTCTTTCAGAATTTTCCACAGTTTATTGTGATCCACACAGTCAAAAGCTTTGGCATAGTCAATAAAGCAGAAATAGATGTTTTTCTGCAACTCTCTTGCTTTTTCGATGATCCAGCAGATGTTGGCAATTTGATTTCTGGTTCCTCTGCCTTTTCTAAAACCAGCTTGAACATCTGGAAGTTCACAGTTCACATATTGCTGAAGCCTGGCTTGGAGAATTTTGAGCATTACTTCGCTAGTGTGTGAGATGAGCACAATTGTGCGGTAGTTTGAGCATTGTTTGGCATTGCCTTTCTTTGGGATTGGAATGAAAACTGACGTTTTCCAGTCCTGTGGCCACTGCTGAGTTTTCCAAATTTGCTGGCATATTGAATGCAGCACTTTCACAGCATCATCTTTCAGGATTTGAAATAGCTCAACTGGAATTCCATCACATCCACTAGCTTTGTTCGTAGTGATGCTTCCTAAGGCCCATTTGACTTCACATTCCAGGATGTCTGCTCTAGGTGAGTGATCACACCATTGTGATTGTCTGGGTCATGAAGATCTTTTCTGTACAGTTCTTCTGTGTATTCTTGCCACCTCTTCTTAATATTTTCTGCTTCCACTAGTCTACTGCACATCTATTTGAGGAAACATGTTTAGGGACGTTCATAGCAGTGTTATTCCTAATAATTCAATTTATAATAGAATGGGTAAAAAAAACAAAGAGTCCTCACATAACAAAAGTAAACAGAACACAAATACACAACTAGTATGACTCTCAAAATACAGAGCAGAAGAAACATACAGTAAATGTCTATACAAAGCTTAAAAATTAGTAAAACACAGAGTTTAAAATTCTAGTAAAACAAAGCCATATTATTTAGGCAAACAAGCATATGTGGTACAACTATGAAGAAAAACAGCAAAAGGAAGCAACCACCATATAAGGATAGCAGCCACCTCTATAGTAGGGGTAGGAGGTTTTTACAACCCCAAACCCCATGGTTTCTGGAGTGCTTACAGTATTTTCTTGACTTTGGTGGGAAGGAAGGAAATTGCATGGGAGATCACATTATAGTTATGTATGAATTCACGATTCACTGTTTATATTTTTACTCTTTTTATGTGCTTTATTTCACAATAAACTGAGGATGTCTGAAAAGTGAAGTGAAAGCATTAATCACTCAGAAGTGTCCAACTCATTACGACCCCATGGACTGTAGCCCACCAGGCTCCTCTGTCCATGGAATTTTCCAAGACAGAATACTGGAGTGGGTTGCAATTCCCTTCTCCAGGGGATCTTCCTGACCCAGGGATCAAACCAGGGTCTCCCACACTGTGGGCAAATTCTTTACCATCTGAGCCACCAAGGAAGTTATGATAAAGATATCTAGAAGTTAGCATTTGCTTCTCTAAAAGAAGTATCTAGGTCTTTGATCATCTGATCAATGGGCTGTAGCATATGATGGAATAAGAAGAAATTCCATTCTGAAGGCCTATTCAGCTAATCCATTTGTCTTCTTTTGTAGGGAAAATAATTGAGTTTTCCTAGTAGTGGGATGCATTTTGTTATAGTATCCCAACTCCCTGGCATTGTTACCATTGAGACTAACATGAAACATTCGCAAAGCAGATGGCCAGCCTTCCAGGCCCAGATGGGGCCTAAACCTATGACCTTAATAGTACCCACAGTAAATAGCTGATGTAACTAACTCAAGCTAGTCCTAAAAAAAATGGTGAGTGGATAAGAAAACATAAGGAAAATGTGAATGCCTTTTAAAATAATTAACTAAAACATCTATTAGTTCTATAATGAAAAATAAAGAAATGGATTAAGAGTCAAGGCAGACAAATTTTATATGGAGTTAAGACTATAATATTGGGTTTTATCTTTCATTTGTGCTAAAGAAAAAAAATAAAAATAAAAAAGTTAAGCACCATAGTTATATGTGAAGTACATTTTTACTATTTCTCTCTGTAAAATATATAGATGAATATAGGTAACAGCACTTAAAATTATTTAACATCCAGAGAAAAAAGAGAAGAAATAGGAGTATTAGTAACTATGAGATATTCCTTAGAAGAATAACTATTGGGAAAAAAAAATCTATATTCTGTATTTGTATTTTTTTAAGTTAGTAGTTAAAATATTATGAAAGTAAAAAACACATGCAAAAGAAAATAAATAACTTTAAATATTCTATATTAACTGTCATTTAAATTTTTAAAAAATTCTGTGTTCAAATGAAGAGAATAAGCACTATAAATGCCTCAGTAACTGGAGATTTTAAATGAGCTATCTCTGCAAAGTGCTTGTTTACGTTAAATAGTAAAATCATTTCTACCTTTTGGCTTTATTAAATAAAATTATGACTAAACATCTTGAAGACATTTTCTTAAATGGAAAATTTCAAAATTTAAAACAAATTACTGTTTCTTACACACATTATACTGATAATTTCAGAAGAGAGTTTTTTGATCATTGGCTAAATTTTTTTCTCATTTTTACATCTTATCTGCCTTGTCCCTTTTTTTGTTTTTGTTTTTTAAAATGTATTTATTTTATTTGGAGGATAATTACTTTACAATACTGTGATGGTTTTTGTCATACCTCAACATCAATTGGCCTTGGGCTATATTTTTGTCACTTTTCATACTCTCCCAGTTCCAAAATGCTGAGTCTTTTTTTTTTTGCTATTGAAATAGAACATTTTTTCTCATTTGAAATTCTTTAAACATGTTTGTTGTCATTTTCAGCCCCTGTTTAGCTTTCAGCTCCCCCCTCCCACCACCTGTGATACAAAAATAGTGAAAGGCAGAATGAACCCTGAGAATGAATCCCACTTCTGTAAGTTTAAATATTCAGGAATGGACAATGTTCCTTTTCAAGGCAATGACCCTTCTTGATTTATTAGCTTCTTCTGGATTTATCCATGTGGGAAAACTGCCAAAGCTCATTTGTCTTTTCCTGCCTGTATCCTTATGTCATGACATTGAGGCACTTTGTTCTGCAAAAGTATTTTTAAAGGGTGACAAGTCTTTCCCTGTGGAACATTTAAATAATAATAAAAACCACGTTTAATTAGGATCTGGAATAACTGCTAAGAAAAGAGTGGGATGGAGCATAGCCCTCCACAGCACTCACAGTAGATCCATTTCACGTTTTTTAAGTTATCCCTGGCCACACTTGGAACATAGCTCTGGTATACTGAAGCTGTCTTTCTTTGAGTATCCAGCTCTCTCTTTCTCTGCAAAGCTAAGCCTTCTCTGTATTAAGAATTGTAAAGATCACATTTTACTGTTACCAGTACTATTTACCAAAACATTTGTTTTAGCTCTTATTGTTCCTCTCCATATTTAATTTAGAACATCAGGAAAACAAAATAGATATTTTTTATCATCCTAATATCTGAAGCAATGTCTTATATAAGCCATCTTATCCATTTTATGGAATAGGAAACCAAGGCCAAGAAACACAAAATATTTGGTACAGACAGTGCTAAATCCCTGGTTTTCCATTGCAGTATTTATTTCAAGAGTAATAATCTAAAGCTATATAACAATTTTGTTTCAAGATAATCATAAGAAAAAAGAACTTAAAACTAATTTAGACTGAGGAGATTAAGAAAAATATCATAATCACATTTGGCCATATTTTCTATAAAATAGAAACATTTTTTTAGAAATATAAATAGAAAACAGAAACATTTAAACAACATCACTCAGACATTTGCTTTTTCTTTTTAAATGAGATTTCTTTGCAAAAAAGTTCCCTATCTTCCCTTATTTTCTCCACTTGTACATATCTTGTATTCCAAGCACAGGAGAAAGTGCAAATGATGCCTTATCCATGAAGTCTTCCCAACACCAATTCCCCAACAATTTGTTCTTGCATACACTCCATACTTTCATCTACTCATACTGTACTATAATTATTTGTTCATATTTCAGTCTTCTCTATCAAAATGTGAGTTGCCCCAGGGAAGAAAACATATCATTCATTTTTGTATCTCTCGTGCCAGCACCATGGTAGACATTCATTAGTGTTTGCTAAGTGACTCAATATATGAATGACTGCCCCAGAAATTCTACTCCTGGCCATATATCTGGAGAAAACCATAATTCAAAAAGATACAGGTGCCCAAATGTTCACTGCAGCACTATTTACAATAACCAGGACATGGAAACAATCTAAATGTCCATCAGCAGAGGAATGGATAAAGAAGATGTGATGTGGTACATATATACATGGAATATTACTCAGCCATAAAAAGGAACAAAATCGTGGCATTAACAGAGACATGGACGGACCTAGGGACTATCATACAGAGTGAAGTTAAGTCAGAAAGAGAAAAACAAATATCATATATCAATGCATACATGTGGAATTTAGGAAAATGATATAGATGACCTCAGTTGCAAAGGAGAAAGAGACACACAGACATAGAGAACAAGCATACGCGTACCAAGGAGGAGAGGAGGAGGAGGTACATCAGGAGATGAGGGGCTGACATATGAACACTTCTATGCACAAAACAGATGACAAACGAGATCCAGTTGTATAGCACTGGGAGTTCAGCGCTCTGCGGTGACCTAACGGGAAGGAAACCCAAACAACGAGGGGGTATATATATGTACAGCTGATTTACTTCACTGTACAGCGGAAACTAACAACACTGTAGAGAAACTATACTCAAATAATGTGTGTGTGTGTGAATGGTTGCCTCATGATAATTTTCCAAAGTATTCTTGAGCTTTTTACATACAGTTTTTTCAAAGTATTCTCAATGTGAATGAATATACCTACTGAAGATTGTAGAACAATAAACCATCTATTTTTCCTCCCTCATTCCCTGAGTATAACTATTATTTCAACTTCCAAAGAGGATTATTATAAGGCATTCACTTAGTAATTACACTTGAGCAAGCTACAGAATTTCAAATACAGATATATTTAGGTCACTACCCCCTTTATTATGCTGTCAAATTATTTCCAGTATGTTTCATAGCCTAATAAAATGCATTAATTGATATTCTGAGGGTTTAAGAGAATGAACATAGTCCTCACATTTTTAATGAAATACCAGGGAATAACAAAAGTCCAAAGGAATAAAATACAGAATTAATATTAACGGTAAAAGCCAACAAAATATTTTATCCAATTGGGGTTTCACAACATAATAGAGATATGAAGAAGTTAGAATACAAACCCAAGTCATAATACAAGAAGACAAGAAATTAAAAACTGGGGTGAAGGAGGAAATTATAAAAATGATAATGATAAAATGGAGAAATATGCCTAGATATTTCCTTTTCCATCTACATACATAAAACTAAAGAATATAATATTAAGAAAGATCATTAAAGTATATAGAATTTACCAGCAAGATTATGGGAGTAGGGGGTGTTCACTTTTTATTAATTTTTGGAGCTTTCAAAATATCACATGAACATTTATTACTTTTGATTATATGAAAAGAAAATAAATAACTGACAAATTGTTTAGTACTTATAGGTCTTAAGCATTGAAACATTTTCCTGAAAGAGGTTCTGAAATATTTATCCCTGGAGATTATTAGAAATAAGATAGAGACAGATTAGTCTGGAACAGTTCAAGTAGAACTTGCTTAAATGGTGACCTCTACATCTGCCTTCCATTCATAATGTCTATGATTGATTCTAAGCATTGTTTAAAACAGAAAAATTGTTGTTTTTAAGGAACCATAATCTAGCATACAATAGAAATAGATTTTTGTTTGAGGAACTAGTAAGGTCCATAAATTCATACCTTACCACATTATCAAATAAATATTTTTCCTCTTGCTTTCTGAGAGTTCTCTAAATTTCAAATTATCTTTCCTTTTCTCCTTTTCAAAAAATATCTATTTTGAAGAAACTCAGAAAAAATTATAATAAAAAACACAAAAATTGATTATGTAATGCAAATCCCTGTGAGGTACAAGTGTAACCAGAGAAAGGATAAATGCTCTTAGCCACACATAAACCTACATTTATAAAACACTCAGGATAAGAAACAATATCACGAACCAAAGAAATAGATATTTCCCACACACCCCCAAACCACTAACTACCCAATGGAAACACAAGAACAAAAAATGAATCTCTGGTATATATATATAGGTGGAATATTTTGGTGTTGTTGATATTTGACTATTTTGACCTAAACAAAAGTCAATTACATGTGACTCAATGCACAGCATGTTTATTTCCAAAAAGCAACAGCAAAATAATTATCACTACACAATATCACATTTCATTAAATAAATGGCATTAGTGTAAAAAAAACTTTGCGACCCCAAGGACTGTAGCCCGCCAGACTCCTCTGTCCGTGGAATTCTCCAAGCAACAACAGTGGAGAGGGTTGCCATTTCCTTCTCCAGGTGAACTTCCCAACCCAGGAATCAAACCCAGGTCTCCTGCATTATAGGCAGATTTTTAACATCTGAGCCACCAGGGAAGCCCTTAATGTAAGAAAACTATTCAGATATGAAATGAAAAATGATTTTGGAAACATCTGTGTCTTGGAAATTGTGTCTTTCTATAAGTATGTTAACTTAAGCCTGCTCTCAGATAAATCCTTTATTTTCTTTTTTCTTTTTTTTTCAAAAAAATCTTTTAAAAAGAAGCAACAGAGAGAATAGAAGCAATTTTATGACAAATGGATTTGAAAAAAATTGTTATCAAAAAATTAAATAAGCCAGGCAAAATGTAGTTTTCATTGATACATAACTTACATGTCATATTATACAATTTTAGATTCAAATTCCAAATGAGACTTGCTTACTTAAGGGCTACTTTTCTAATTATTTCCAGGTGACTGGTATAAGTGCAAATATATATCACACATAAATGGTCAAAAACATAGTGATGTATGTGTGCAATTGTGTAAGGATATCATTCAACTATTTTTGCTGCATTTTTTTATTTCATAAGGTTGTATTGAAGTTTCTAACTCTAGTTGGTAAAAATCTCCAGACCAGAGCACCATAGATATTTCACTCAAAGTGAAAAGAACCAACCCTAAAATCATTAGGTAATAAAAAAAATTTTAAGAATTTTTTAGGAAAATTTCTTAAAATTTCAAAATTTAGAAAAGACTTTTTTAAAGGAAAACTCTGGAAATGTGATGAGAAAATGTAGTTTTAATTCAGTGAATATTTAATATATTTTAAATATGCAATACAATCCTCCCTACATGGGAAGCTAGTTTATCTTTGGTGTGTAAGGCAGTACATACTATATACTTTGCTCTGTAGGAAACTAAAAACCTTCAGAGAGAGTTAAGAGGCTAGAAAGAGACCGGCAGTGCTTGTAAATTCACATTCTGAGGGCAGCATGCTTTATTTAGAGAGTACTTCTACTTCATCTATCACAATGCAGTCTGATTTCAGTTATGCTTGATCAGGTTCCTGTGCAATTGTTCTTTCTGCCAAAAGACAATATATCTCAGAATTTTCTGGCAAGGTTCAGGCCCTGCCAGCAATTCTCAAACTGAAGTAATAAAGCCATTTGTTGATGTTTAAATCTCCAAAAGCTCAGGGCAGATAGGACACTAAATAAAAACAGAAAGAGGATATTGAACACAACACCCTATTTTTTAAGCAACTCACCGTTATGACAAAGTTTGAACACTATTCAATATTCCTTTTGATTTCTGACCTCTGTTATTTTTTAAAAATTTTTTCACATCTCTAAAAGCAAAACAAAATCTCTCTCCTGCCTGTTCTAAACCACTTATTCTCATTCCGTTCCTTCTTTTGCAATATTTTTTATTCCTGAAAACTTGATACAACCAAAATCTTTCCCCATATGTACAGAAAGGCTGAAATCAGTCTCCCAACAATTACAACAAAACAGTCTCCACTTCTAAGCCAGAAACGATCAACCTACCTAATCAAATAAGCCTTGCAAGCAGAAAGCAGGAGAGAGAAAAGAGGATGAGAAGAGGAGGAAAAGTAGAAGGAAGAGAGGAAAGAAAATCACTGGCAAAGCCCATTAAAAATTCCCTGGGAAACAGAAACAATCTGGGTAATCAAGTCTGACCTTTCTCGGTTCTTTTCATGCATGGTTCACGTAGTTTCACCTGTTCAGAGGATGCCACACGCAGATGCCTGGTCCTGGGGTTTCAGGCCAGGGTTCCCAGGGCCAAAGCCTGCCGCAGACCCGCAGCTCTGGGAACGGTGTGCAGAAGCGCCGCCCCGCCGCACCTCCACTTACGACGGCGGCCGGCCTGCGCAGAGGCTGCGGGAACTGCAGTCTTCAGCGGGAGCAACGCAGCTGTGCGCTCCCCGCAACAACTCCTGCAAAGCAGCCCTGGAGCCCACGGCCTGCGCTCTAGCGCGCCGGCTCACACTTCTCCACTGTGTTACTGAAGAACGACGTTTTCCTTGGCTTTTGAACCAGACTTCGTCTCTTTCTACTGGCTCTGACAAGACTAGGCAGAAGGACCCTTGTTGGGGCCCAACTCAAACGGTCGGTAACAAAAGGAAATGTTGATACATCTGTAGGCAGATTCTTGTTTACTTGTATACCGTCGATCCAAAGTGGTCTAAGTTAATTGTGTGTGTGCGCTAAGTCACTTCAATTGTGTCCGACTCTGTGACCTCACGGACTGTAGTCCGCCAGGCTCCTCTGTCCATGGGATTCTCCAGGCAAGAATACTGGAGTGGGTTGCCATGCCCTCCTCTAAGGGACCTTCCCCACCCAGGGATCGAACCTGAGTCTCCTGTGACTCCTCCACTGGCAGGCAGATTCTTTACCCTTGAGCTACCTGGGAATGAGAACCCGCCTGCCTTCACAGGAGACACAAGGGAAGCCCCTAAATTAATTACTTGGAACCAAAACGCCTTTACACTAAACACAAGAACTTTCTGTGAAGTCATATTAAAGTTATAACTTCCCTCATAGCTCTGTCGGTAAAGAATCTGCCTGCAATGAAGGAGACCCTGGTTCGATTCCTGGGTCAGGAAGATCCCCTGGAGAAGGAAATGGCAACCCACTCCAGTATTCTTGCCTGGAGAATTCCATGGACAGAGGAGCCTGGTGGGCTACATACAGTCAATGGGGTCACAAGAGTTGGACACGACTTAGCAACTAAACAACCAACCATGTAAAATTATACAATAACAACCACAACAAGCAAATACATCGTAAAACTTGAAAACTCTTGTTGGTAGCAGCTGCAAGATCAGAAATATTTTAGGCAGACTTTTTATTTATCTCTTGCCTAAGTGAATATTAATACACAATTTACGCAAAGTTATAAAGCCTGTGAAAGTTTCCTTAGCTTCCAGGCTTCTCTTTTTGTGTCCTTCCTCCTTTCCCAATATTGCAGCCCTCTAGGACCCCAATGGCCTCTTGCTTTTTTACTCTCTCCTACCCTTCCAGTATCAATTTATAACTGAAAGCATGGCATATTTATGAAGTGAGCTTCATTCACAGTAGGATGTTTCATTAGCCAGGCACTAATCATTTGAGCCTTTTAATCTCACAGAGATAAAGGAGTATCTGCTTATTTGTCTCTGCTGATCACCTTTATTTGGGAAAAAAACAAACTGGTCAGCCTCAGTCTAGGAAGGTAAGCATAATCACACTCAGCTGGGCTGAACAGAAAACAAAGTTTATAATTAGGACTGTTTCTCAAACCACAAATCATTTGAGAATTACCTGGAGTCTTTGTAAAAATGAAGATCCATGAGCCACGTTGCATACCCATTAAATCCTAATCTCTGCTGGAGAAGCTCCACGTTGCCCCAAAGTACAGATGATTCTCAACAGCTGAGCCCTGAGAACTACTACTTGAAGACAGTGATTCAACATCTATTCATATGAAAAAGCAGTGTCACAACTGAACACATTTTTTTCCTGAAATAAACTTTTCCTATGATGTGTGCTTAATTTTTCTTCAGTATACTATTTCTGTTTTATTTCTGCAATGTATTATTTAGCTTAGAGAGGATTGTTATAACAATCCTCTTTAACAGAAAGCCCACACTGGGCTAGTTTTACAAGTAAAAGATGATGTCACTGACATTTCTTTTAGCATTTCTGATCTTAACATGTAGTGGAAATTAAATTAATGAAAACAGAGGCCATCAAAGGGATTATAAATTAATTTTCTCTTCACTCAAATGAACAGCAGGAGAAAATAATTTTTGCTATGATTGAAAATGACATCATGCTGTCTTCTACAAAATAGCATCCTCTGAGTAATTCTATTTAATTTTTTTTAATTTAGTTCATTTTAAAACTATAGTAGATTACTTTGAAGAGGTTTTGTTTGTTTGTTTGTTTGTTTGTTTTCAAAAAAAGTTAAATATTGTTGGCTACATCATCTTGTGCTTTAAGTTAGAGGAATTAATTGTGTGGCTTTCTCTTATTTTTTCAGTTTTCGGGTAAATCCTCCTGTGCTCAGTCACTCAGTCATGTCTAACTCTTTGCAACCCCATGGGCTGTAGCCCACCAGCTTCTTCTGTCCATGGGATTTTCCAGGGAAGAATACTGGAGTGGCTTACCATTTCCTTCTCCAGGGGATATTCCCAACCCTTCCCGGGGATTGAACCCCTGTCTCCTGCATTTCCTGCATTGGCAGGCGGATTCTTTACCACTGAGCTGTCTGGGAAGCCCGCTTAGGGTAGACCATTTTACTGTAATTAATGCTGTAACTAGGGAAAATCTGGGTTTTGGGAGGGAGTAGGTATTTAGCAAATGTTTACTTAAATCAGATGATATCTGGGCTTCTACTGTTGGTTGACTACAAGAGAATCACATACACACACACATACACACACACACAAACTCCCCTGCTTTTACATGAACTGGAAGAGAGTTAAAATTTGCAAATTGCTCTCACTTTATTCTCTAATCATTTGCAAAGTATAAAGTGTTTGGTTCTGACTCTGGGGCAGGGGGTTGGGAGGAGAGAGTTGAAGAGGAGAAATAAATGCATCTCTTTTTTTTTCTCAAAGAAAGAAAATGTATTAAAATTTATACACTGAAAGGGTTTTCATCTGCTCATTCTACTTATGGTAAAAAAACAAACCCATCATTTCTTTCTTGAATAAAGTGTGGACAACAGCGATATCTTAGAGCCATCCAGTGTACTTGGAAATTTAGGAAGATGACCTGAACACAAACTCCCCATATCTCATTAGGGGAGTCATTCTATGTGCCCTATAAAGTTTTCCGAGCTGGAGCATACATTTCACACACACAGAATACACAGAGTAAAGTTTGTTTTAACCACTACATTCAACTGAATCACAATGCCATACTCTCCTGTTTTTCCAGCTGTCTGATGTTATAATGAGTCCTTTCTTTACCTGCTGATCTGGCACAAAGAACCCAAATTCAGAGGGCATCAACCATGGCTTTAAGTTTACTGGGAGTTTTGCTTCTGGGCAGAAGTATGCCCTCTTAGGGAACAAGAACTTCTAGACCTAGAACCTAAAGTAGTAGAGATGGAAGCATAAACTTCCCGAAGTGAGCCGCTGGGAGAGACCTCTCTTCCTTCCACCTCTTGCTCTCATCCCGAAAACAGCTCTTCTTCCTCCTGGAGTGTCAGCTCCCAACCTGCCCCTCAGCAATGCCTTCAGCAGGCTGTTCGGCACCTTCCTAGTCTACCGGGTGGTGCCGAAGGCGGTAGGAATGCTGGAAGCCTGGCCTAGGGCTTTCTCAGCCTACCTCTTCCCCTTCTGCCCCCTGACCTCTTTATAATAAAATGTCCTTGAAACTCAGTCTTTGATTTATTCAGCTATTGTGTTGCTCAGTTGCTCCGTTATGTCCAACTCTCTGAGGCCCCATGGACTGCCGCACACCAGGCTTCCCTGTCCTTTGCCATCTCCTGGAGTTTGCTGAAACTCATGTCCATTGTGTCAGTGATGCCATCCAACCACCTCATGTTTTGTTTTCCCCTTCTCCTCCTGCCTTCAATCTTTCCCAGGATCAGGGTCTTTTCAGAGTTAGCTCTTCCCATGAAGTGGCCAAAGTACTGGAGCTTCAGCATCAGTCCTTCTAATGAATAGTCAGGACTGGTTTCCTTTAGGGTTGACTGGTTTGATCTCCTTGCAGTCCACAGCAATCTCACTAGTCTTCTCTAACACCACAGTTCAAAACTATCAGTTCTTTGTCATTCAGCCTTCCTTATGGTCCAGCTCTCACATCCATACATGACTACTGGAAAAACCAGAGCTTTGACTAAATGGACCTTTGTTGGCAAAGTAATGTCTCTGCTTTTTAATATGCTGTCTAGGTTTGTCATAACTTTTTTTCCAAGTAGCAGGCACCTTTTAATTTCGTGGCTGCTTTCACCATCTGCAGTGAGTTTGGAGCCCAAGAAATAAAATCTGTCACTGTTTCCATTGTTTCCCCATCTATTTGCCATGAAGTGATGGGACCAGATGCCATAATCTTTGTTTTTTGAATGTTGAGTTTTAAGCCAGCTTTTTCACTCTCCTCTTTCACTTTTATCAAGAGGCTCTTTAGTTTCTCTTCGCTTTTTGCCATAAAGGTGGTGTCATCTGCATATCTGAGGTTATTATTTCTCCCAGGACATCCAGTCTCATGGTTTAATATACCTACCATGTGCTGTGCTTAGTCGCTCAGTCATGTCTGACTCTTTGTGACCATAGACTGTAGCCTGCCAGGCCCCTCTGTCCACGGGATTTCTCCAGGCAAAAATACTGGAGTGGGTTGCTTTGCCCTCTTCCAGGGGATCTTCCCAACCAGGGATCAAACCCAGGTCTCCTGCACTGCAGGCAGATTCTCTACTGTCTGCGCCACCAGGGAAGCCCTAATGTACCCTAATCTTTCAAAATCCTGTCTCTAGCTTAGACCTTTGCCCTGAAATTTACATACATATATCTAGGCTTATATATTCAGTCATGTCCTACTCTTTGCAGCCCTAAGGACAGTAACCCAGCCCTCCTCTGTCCATGGGGATTCTCCAGGCAAGAATACTGGTATGGGTTGCTGTGCCGTCCTCCAGGGGATCTTCCCACCACCATCAACTGAACATCAGAAAGGACCTGATTCTCCCATCTCAGTTAACAATAATATTCTTCCAAGTTCCTCAGTGCAAAGATCTTGAGTCCTTTTATTTCTCTTCCTATTACTCTCTACATCTAATTTATCAGCAAACTCAGCTGTACCTTCAAAACATATCTAGAGTCTGACCAGCTCCTTTCAAGCCCACTACTACCACTCAGATCCAAGTCACCATGACCTCTCCAGTGGATTAGTTATGTAGGTTTCCAATGAATCCTTCAGTTTTAACCCTTGCTCTTTTTTAGGCGGTTCTCAACACAGACGCCAGAGTGGATCTGTAAACCAGATCATAATTCTGTTCAGAATGAAATCTAAAGTCCTTTCAATGGTCTATGAGGTTTTACAAAACATGCAACTCAACAATCAGATTTTTCAGACTACCACCTACCCTCCACTCATTGCTTAAAAGCCATGCTGGCCTCTTATTATTCCATAACCATGCCTGCCCATGTTCCCAACTTAGAGATTATATGTTTAGTATTCTTTCTTGGAGAATTCCATGGACAGAGGAGCCTGGCAGGCTACAGTGCAAAGACTGACTAAACCACCACCATCAACACCATTTGTCTTTCTCTTAGCCTGAAATGTTCTTCCCACAGATATTCCCATCATTAGCTCCCTTGGTTCCCTTAGATCTGTACTAAAAGATCTTCTTAGTGAAGTTTTCCCTAACTACCAAATTTAAAATAGGAATCACATTTACCTGAATTCCTTCTATCCCTGCTTTATTCTTCCCCAAAGCACTTATTACTACTAACATTTTATATATTTTACTATATACTTACATCTATGTATTTGTTTCTGGTCTCATTAGAATATAAATTTCATAAGGGCAGGCTATTTGTTTTGTTCCTTTCTATATTCCTTATTCTGAGAAGAGAGCTGTCTAGTAGCTAGCTGTTCAATATATGTTTGTTGAGTGAAGGAGAAAAACAGTATCCCCTAGAAATATGATGGTATCAACTTCTCCCTGATGAAAAGATACTTCACTTCTTTCTACATGTTTGTGCTTAAAAACCCAATGATAGAAATGGTTTCAGAAGGAGAAAAGTGAAAGTGAAAGTCACTCGGACTCTTTGTGACCCCTTGGAATGTAGTCTGCCAGGCTCCTCTGTCCATGGGGTTCTCCAGGCAAAAACACTGGAGTGGGTTGCCATTCCCTTCTCCAGGGGATATTCCCAACCCAGGGATCAAACCCAGGTCTCCTGCATTGCAGGTGGATTCTTCACCAACTAAAACACCAGGGAAAGTAGCATAATAAGTCATTAGCATTCTGCTCATACTTCTTTTTAAAAGACAGTGATATGTTAACAAGACCTCACATTTTTACTAAAAGTTGCATCATTTGAAAACATTATTTTGATTATCTTCAAAGATGTGAGAAAGTCAAATCAATTACATTACCTTTAAATGAACACTGACAATTTTAACAAAAGCAAATTAATCTCAGTTTTAAAAAGCTGATAGAAATATGTGATTTTAATTTATTAAAGTGATAGTTAATTTGTTTAGAAGAATTAAGTTATTCTCCTATGCATACATTTATGAACTTTGCATGCTCAGTTGCTAAGTTGAGTCTGACTCTTTGAGACCCCATGGACTGTAGCCCATCAGGCTCCTCGGTCTATGTGATTTTCCAGATAAGCATACTGGAGTGGATTGCCATTTCCTCTTAGAGGGGATCTTCCCAACCCAGGGATTGAACCCGTGGACCTGTGTCTCCTGCATTGCAGGCAGATTCTAATTTAATGCTTCCATTAAATTAGATGGGCTTCCCTGGTTGCTCAGGGGTGAAGAATCCACCTGCAATGCAGGAGACACAGGCTTGGATCTTCCCAACCCAGGGATTGAACCCGTGGACCTGTGTCTCCTGCATTGCAGGCAGATTCTAATTTAATGCTTCCATTAAATTAGATGGGCTTCCCTGGTTGCTCAGGGGTGAAGAATCCACCTGCAATGCAGGAGACACAGGCTTGATCCCTGGGTGGGGAAGATCCCCTGGAGAAGGAAATGAAAACCCATTCCAGTGTTCTTGCCTGGAAGATCCCATGGACAGAGGAGCCTGGCAGCTACAGTCCATGGGGTCACAAACAGTTCGACGTAACTTGTCAACTAAACAACAACACAACCAAATTAGATGAGAGCTCAATTCTCACACTGTCCACCACTACTTCCCTACTATCCTCCACCTATTAAGTGATATCAAATTTTTCATTAACTCAATGAACACTACTAATATTATTGTAACTATCTTAATACTGTTTATCTGACATTACTTTATAAAAACTCTGGCACTCATTTTTAATTTTTCAAAGGTTCTTCTTATGATAGTTCATTTTCATAGATATGGATTTTAATTTGAGGATAAAATACCTTCTCTTGTGTGTCTGGGATAATTCAAGAAGGTTTTTTTAGATTTTTTTCCTACTATCTGCCTTTTCCTTTTTTTATATCAGATCTTTCTGTTTTGATCTCTTTGTCTTGACTTAAGCACCCTTAGACTATATGGTTAACTTTGGCTGACCAGTCATATTTAAAATCAAAGCTTTACAAAGCTTATTGGATGTTCTGTGTCTAGAGGTGGCGACTGTTAATTTAAGGCTTCACTATAATGTCCTCGTGTGGCAAGCCATTTTTCTTTTCCCACCTTTTTTTTAACTTTAAAAAATCCTTCTCTCTCAGTATGTAAAGGTTGTTTTCCTGTGATTTAGATAAGAAGAATACTTTCTTTCATCCTTGGGGACATAGACTTCATTGCTTGTTCATATTCTAGTATTTGAATAGTAAGAAAAAGACCTGATGCTTCACCTTGCAGATTGGCTCGTAATCACAATTTTTAAAGATGTCACACACACCCAGGGCTAATGTTTCCTGACTAGCCAATCTGAAAATAGTCACTCTCAAATTATGTTATCTTTAATCTTCTGCATAATTCTTGTCACTATCTGGTATTTTTGTTTACTTGTCTCTTTATATTATCTCTATTCCCTTCTAGAATGGTACATAAGATCTTATCTGTTTTGTTCACTTCCTAGTACATAGTATGTAGCTAACAAATATCTACCAAATGAATAAATGATTATATGAATGAATGGGATCTGAACTCGCTATTAATAAATTTCTCCACAGAAAAGATGCAGATTAGGAAGAGTTGGGAATGGTAGACAGAATTGCATGACTTACCAGTTGCATCTTCTGTCTCTTCCACTCTCAACACAGTTTCTTTAAAACCAGTGCCCGTATTTTTTGCTCAGCATCTCAATCACATGGTCTGGTGAGGTTAATGGCCCCCAATTCTGGGCCTATTTCATTCTCTGTGCACAGATTAGTGGTTTCCATGGTTATCCACACTACACAGCTACTCAGCTACCACTCACTCCTCTATCAGCTCTGTCTTCTTGCTCTTCTCTTAGGCCTGAGGAGTTTATACTTCTTTTATCTCTTCTATGCTATTTATGTGGGAGAATCATAAATGTTCTAAACAATCGTCTCTCCATCATGCACACCTAAAATCAGAGTACTTTGATATGGAAACTGAGTGTTTTATTTTTCTTCTTTTCTTTGTCTCACTATAAGGAGTGGTTGCCATTTACTCACATCTCTATATTCAAAATAATCTTTTAAAATTGCAAATATGATTACTGCAGACTCTTAAAATACTTCAATGACTTTGCACTGCTTTTAGGATAAGGGCCGGAAAGCCCTGTTCTTGTAGACTAGCCCTGTGTTGCCCAGCCTGCCTCTCTGGTCTCAGCTCTCACAGTTTTGGACAGCTAAGGAGCGCTCTTTGTTTTAGGATCTCTCACATAACTTAGCTCTCCCTTGCCATAGGACCTTCTGCATAAACTTTTGGCTCTCCTTAACGTCACTTCCCCAGGACATCTTTCCTTGACCTCCCAGACTAAGTAAACTCCTTCTAGTCTCCCACTGAACGGTTCTGTTTTACGTGTAATAGCACCTAACATAGATGTGCATGAGTGCTAAGTCACTCAGTCAGGTCTGACTCTTTGCAACCCCATGGACTGTAGCCCACCAGGCTCCTCTGTCCATGGGATACTCCAGGCAAGAGCACTGGAGTGGTTTGCTATGCCCTCCTCTAAGGGATCCTCTCGACCCAGGCATCGAACCCATGTCTCATATGTCTCCTACACTGGCAGGCAGGTTCTTTACCACTAGCATCACCTGGGAAGCCCTAACATGGCTGTGGTTGATTTTTAACTTGGCATTATGTTCTCAAAACTAGTGAGAGAAAGAGAACTGTTAACCTCCCTGAGGTCATTAACATATGTACACAGCCTAGTCTGATTATTTGGCATGATACAGGTTCTCAAAAAATATTTTCTGAATGAACAAATAAATAAATGCAGTCGAGCACACAGTTCCAAGAAAAGACAAGAAGCAAGCCCCTACAGAGCACGGGGATCTTTGTCTTTTTGATCCTTACATTGTTTATTGGCTTCTCGTGTGATCATACATCTTGCTCTAGGCTTTGCCTGTAGGAGAATTTGGTAGCTTTATATGCAGTGTTACCACTGACTGGTATTTTCTTCTTGACATTCAGTCTTTGAATGTAAATTTGATTCAAAACAGGCACAGGTTTTAAAACTCCAGTACTATATTTGTTCTTTTGTGGGAAGCAACAGCCCAATGAAACTAGCCCTAAATCTTCTGAATTGCTCAATTCTATCATTCCTGCTACTATATACCATTGCACCATTGGTCTGTCAATGAAAGACTTGTTTTAATGATTTCTAAGAATTCAAAACATGGGCCTAGAGTAGTGATTTCAGGTATTTCACAATGGTGAATTAACTCTCATCTTAAAAAAATACAAAATCTACTATTTTATTCCTCAACTGGAAACAGAAATCAAGTTTGCCCCAGTGTATCATCATAAGAATTCATATCAAAAAACAAACAAAGAAAAGAATTCATATCATCAAATCAGGCTGTCAACAATCTCACACTTTGTCTACCAGAATTTGTGAAAAGCACTGATGACAAGAATCCTTATTAAGGTGTGAGCTAATGAGAGCATTAAAAATTGAACCATGAAAAGCTGACCTTACTTGGGAAAACATAGAAAGAAAGCATATGTAATTGTGGCACTGAATTCATGATTTTGTGCCTTTGCTACTGTCAGCTATGTAAGGAAAATAAGTAAAAGGCACTTGCTTGCCCCTTTTATGAACTGTGTCTCTCCTTTATCTCATCCTTTAGTGATCCACCCATGACTCAAGTAGGTGAACTCTAAGGAAAAGCCATCGGATGCTCTTCAGGCCATAATTTTGTGGAAAATGCTTCTTTCTTGACAAAGAAATACAGACAAGAAAGAAAATCAGTCCTCAGGTCTGAAATTTCCTCACTGAAGAAGGTAATTTTCTTGCAGTGAAGACTTTAGATGGTCAAGTTGTTTATTACTATATGAAATGAATGTACAAAATGGAGCCAATAAAGGGGAAAAATGGCTTTAATTAGGAAAGTTGTGACAAGGACTCTTATTTTCTTGGTTTCTAATTTTTATCTGCTATTTTCTAAGGAAGAAATGTAATGAACAGGAATGGAGCTTGCTGAAGAAAACATTTATTTTTAGCTACTTACCTCGTATCTTTAATTGCTAATTAATTTTTCTTTAATTAACAGGGACATTCTTGAGGTGATTATCTCCAGAATTTTTTCTGAATTAAAGGGCAATCTTTCTTAGACCTTGACTTGAGGATTTCAATGTGTAACTTGTCTTAAGTATAACTCTGAGGTTTATACTTTGCCAATGTCATTAGTCCATAAGAATGCTATTCTTTTGTGGAATTCTTTCCATTATAAGACCTGTGCTTAATAAATTAATAATAGGGTCACCTGAAAGAATATCAATGCTTAAACTTTATATTTTAATCATGTAAATCATATACTTGGCATGTTTGCATGTAATCAGCCTATAATCAGATAAGAAAAGAACAGACACTTAATTTGAGAGCTCATTTATGTGCCATAGATAGGTGTATTTGTGTAATGCTCTTAGTCTAATCTGAATACCCATGTATGAAGTGACAAAAGATCACTGAAGTAGATTTCTTTGTTTAGCCTTGAAATTCTGCAGAACGTATAACTTTGACAATCACAAGAGAAAAATAAACTGATTTGTGAGTTTTATGTTGCAGTTAAATAGGAACATGGTTCTGAAGCTCTCTAGGGACCTGCAGGGCACTCCATCATTTTCCCTTGCCGTCTGACACCTTAAAGGAAAGATAAAGTGGAGATGAAAGGACTTACTCCAAGGAAAACTCCAAGGTGAGTATCAAATGCTGTCAACTCTCAAGGAAGTTGAAATATTGTTTCTACATAGATTTTTTTTCTGATAGAATTCTGCCTTTCCAGAAGCACACCAGTTAATCAAGGAATCTGAATGCTGGTGTTCCCCTGCAGTGATATTTTACCCAAATAGTGCACTGTGAGAAAACTAATTAACTTTGACTTCACTGCACCTACTCCCAGAAGACTCAGCTCTCTTGTCGTTTGGGTAGAATAATTAAAGAAAAATAAAATTTCCCCAAAGAGAACAACTTTTGGTTCAATACTGTAGAATAGAAATGAAATAAATTGTTGCCTTGGAAAGAAATGAACTGCAAACTCTTTCCATCTGTTTATTTAGGGAGGAAGGCAGGTGACCTCATCTTCACTGCCACAGATGATTATTAGCTCTTTTGTCCTGACTTCTGCAGCATCAGGACTTGCTCATCTGTCAACGGCTTCACACACTAGGCCTGGCTCTGCCTATCTTTGCCAAATGATGGGTAAGTGAAGTATGATGCCCCAGAACATGGCTGTAGTGATCTATGTCAGCCTCCCAGTCAGCTTTGTTACATTTTTAATTGCTGCTCAGAAAAGGACAGGAGAATTTAAACCTCCAGGGCAAGACCCAATCACTGAATCTTCAGTTCAAAGCCTGAAATGTCATCCCTAATCAATCAGTGGTTAGGGATCACAGAATATTCTTTTAGTTTTTATTCTGAAATTGGCTAGAGATTGAATATAATGTGAAGAAACCAGAGATTATCACACATTCCATCAAATTCACTTTTGTGAGATAACCAGTGAATAAACTATGTCATTGGTGGCCGAAGTCTTGTTAATTGGATGGAGCACTTAGATGTTGAGTAGAAGATAAATCATTTTTCTAAATTAGAAGCAGTTTCATAAAAATAAAGTCAACTTTGTAAAAACCTTTGAAAAGCTCTAATCTCTTTTCACCAAGTCCCATGAATTGCAAGACTTTCTGGAGTTGTTAATTTAAGATAATAGGAAAAGTTTGTGAACCTTATGTCTTTGATTTACTTTTTAGGCTATAAATAAAATTTATACAAAACAAACTCACCACTCACATTTACAGTGATTGACAAAAGTGAATACAGGAACCAAAGGGATTTCTGAAGGATAAAAAATTACCCTACTTGTTTCAAAAACATTTTTAAAAACTGTTTTAATTGTTAAGCATTCTTATTTGAAGCTGGCAATAACTTGTGTTGCTCGGTTTTGACTCGACAACTGAAAGCAGGTCAGCAAATTTGTCTCCACAAACATTCTGAAGTTCATGTGAGATCTCTACATGGTAACCTAAAGTTACACAATTTTGGTAAACTCATAATACTTGAGAATAAGAATAGTGCTTTTGATACTGCTCCTTAAGGTCAGATTACAAGGAAGGCTGACATTAAAATTCTGTTTGAACCGTCTGTCAGCTCTTCCTTCATGGCTTAAAACATGAAACAAGTTTTTGACCTTCAAAGGCTGGAACAAAAACACCATATGTCTTTGACATTTCATGCTCAATAGACAATGTTTTCTGTTTTTCTGTTCTTAATTTTGGCAACATTTTATTAATTTGAGGCATGCTGCTCATGGGACAACATTCTTTTGCTTTTGGTCTCAAAACCAAGGACCCAGCTAATTAACATAAAAGATAAAATAGAAATTGATGTTGGAAATACATAACAAACTCAGTTACAAGAAATGTTAACTTCCAAAGACAAAACCTGAAGAAACGCCATAGAATGTTTGGCTATCTGCCTCCTTGGAAGATGTGGCAGGGAACCTAATATATTCCAAATATATTCTTCCATTCAATGATTTAAGTTTAAATTCTGGGCTCTCAACTAAAACATTTCAAAGGAATGTTCCTGTGGACTCTGGGGTGGACTCTGGGGCGGACTTCGTTTCACCGTATGTTGGGTGTACAACCAGTTCAACAGGGCTCAGGGCAGATACGGCAGCATTATGTCAGCAATGCCGTACACTAGCCAAGGAGCTATTTATGGGCCCGGTGTATTTCCTCCGTTCACCTAGAAGGGAGCATTCACTCTGGCCTCTGTGCCCTCAGGAAAGGACCATTAAAGTGATGTACATACTGGTGCAAGGGTGCGGGGCGGGGGGGTTCTGCGGGGAGGGGGGGAGTTAATTTTCAACTTCTGAGTTTCAAAATTAACTCTGGAAATACATCGGAGGCAATAGTTTTAAAGAAAAGGTTTTTGACTCTCTAAAGGCCAGAGGCTTAAAAAAAAAAAAAGGCCAGAGGCTAAGGAATCAAAGTATAAAGTTAATGCCAAAAAGAACATGTTTGGAAGACTAGAGAAGATATAAGACCAAATTTCTGTTACTCCAGTGATTTTAAAAAATATCCCTCTGAAGCGGAGGTGAAGCTGAATTTAAGAATTGTCAATTTGAGAGAGTGATGTGGGCCCTGAGAAGAGACAAACATGGGGCACCAGAAGCCCCTATGAGTTTGAGGCCCCAAAGTAGAAAGGCCTTGTGTCCGGGCTCCCATGATGAGCCCTGGAAGCAGCAGGATTCTCACCCACTACCTAGTGTGCAAGCGTCAGCATAGAGATGGCTAAACGGACGGCAGTGCTGGAGTCAGAAACGTTTGGCCTGTCACAGTCCTAGGACTGTGTGGCAAAGAAGGGCATTTTATAACCCCCCAAAGTGAAAAGGGAAAGTCATTCAGTCGTGTCCAACTCTTTGCGACCCCATGGATTATGTAGTCCATGGAACTCTCCAGGCCAGAAGACTGGAGTGGGTAGCCTTTCCCTTCTCCAGGGGATCTTCCCAACCCAGGGATCAAATACAAGTCTCCCACATTGCAGGTGGATTCTTTACCAGCTGAGCCACAAGGGAAGCCCAAGAATACTGGAATGAGTACCCTATCCCTTCTCCAGAAGATCTTCCCGAGCCAGGAATCGAACCGGGGTCTCCTGCATCTTTACCAACTGAGCTATCAGAGAAGCCCAAGCCCCCCAAAGTGGGCAGAATTTAGATGAGAAGGGTGGGATGGGGTGGGAGGTGGGAGGGAGGTTCAGGAGGGAGGGGGCATATGTATACCTATGACTGATTCATGTTGCTGTGTGACAGAAACCAACACCGCATTGTAAAGCAATCACCCTTCAATAAAAATTTAAAAAAAAAGAGTTGATGAACTCAAAGAGGCCTCAAATGACAAGTGACAAGTTTGCAGAAATAAACACAGCTGTCACCACAGACAATATTGGAAACTGAATGTCCAGCGTGTCGGCGTGGAGGGCTGGGAGTGGCCAGGAGTGGACACTGGACCACAGACGCAGTTACAGACACACGACACGTGAGGACCAGCCTTTACCACAGGGCCCGGCCTTAGTGCTCCAGAGTCACCCAGAGCTGAGGTGCAACCTGGGAGAGAGCGGAGAGGGAAAGTACTGAACTGCTCAAGACGGAATGATCAATGGCCACAGCACGGATCTTGAAGTGTCAGGAAAGTTCTGTTACAGAGAATGTATTTGTCATAAAATTGCCGTTTTTGCACATGCTTGTGGCCCAATCTCATACTCCCTTCACGTATGAAAGACTGACTTGAGTAGATCAACTGCTCTCTAACTAGATACAGGAAGCAGTAAGAGAAAGCCCTGAGGAAAGAAGTAATGCTGTTTTCAGTCATCTACTGTAGTCTTCTTCATGGCTACTTAACATGTCAATATTTGCATCTCTGACACAGGATTTGGCAATTCATGGCTCCTGAACCAAATTCAAACTGCTGCCTGCCTGTTTGGTTATAGCTTGCCAATTTAAACTGTTTTAATATTTTCAAATGGTTGTAAACAAATCAAAAGAAAATCATATAAAATTATCAATATCTGGAAATAAAATTTTACTGGAACAGAGTCATGCCTACTTGTTTATAAAAGTAGCTTACTACAGCAAAGTTAAGTAGTTACGACAGACCATACGACCCTGACAGCCCAATATTTTTGCCATCTATTCATTTACAGAATAGGTTTAACAACCCTAGATCTAGTAGGAAACTTCCAGGTTGAACATAACACAGAACTCAAACTCATTAAATGTGTTTACTAGGATTCTGTGGCAGTTGGATATTAACCTATTGCTTAATTTGAGTGGGTGTCTGTATATACAGGGCTTCCCTGGTGCTCAGATCATAAAGCATCTGCTTGCAATGCAGGAGACCCAGGTTCAATCCCTGGATTGGGGAGATCCCCTGGAGAAGGGAATGGCAAACCACTCCAGAATTCTTGCCTGGAGGATTCCATGGACAGAGGAACCTGGTGGGCCATAGCCCAGGGAGTCACAAAGAGGCAGACACAACGGAGCAACTAATATACACACACACTGTATGTAAAGGTCAGGAACAGAGTTTGATATACAGTAAGCACCATCTAAGTGATAGCTAATCTTCTCATTTGTAATCTTGTATAATTTGAAATTGTACTTTTAGCTGCTGCTAGGATTTACTTCTATGGTTTCAATATTATTATTTTACTTTTTAAACTCAACAAACCAAGTTTCCATTCATCAGTTAAAGTAAAAAGTCATCTAAATGTTGCAAGTCAAACCAGTAAAAGTCAATCATCATGCCTTGCTTACTCTGAAATATGGACCTAGATTATGAAAAGATGTACTATTGCTCCAATATTGTTTCTAATAGAATAATAATGATAACAGCAGTTAGCTGTTCCTTCCAAATGTTAAGCATTTTAAATGCATATTTCCACTTACCTCTAATGACATCCCCACAAGGTAGTGCTATTCCCAATCTATAAATGAGAAAAGTGGGGCTCAGAAAGACCAAGGAACTTGCTCACAGTTGTGGTTCATAAGTGGCAGATCCAAGACCCAAATCCTCTATAAATCTCAGGTCTCCCCTGTAAACTGTATCACTTTTTGTTTACAATTTCTAGCTTCAAGTGTCATTCACTCCTGTCTTCTTTCGATAAAAACTGCCATTAACAAGCTGGTTAAGGAGACCTAGTAGTCCAACTGATGGCTGGGAGCAAATTTAATTCCATCAGACAAGGCCCTGTGTGTTAAGTTCACAGCCTTGCCCTCTTCAGCGCCCCCTAAAGGCCTCTGTGGCCCAGCAGCTGGGTTGTCCGTTGGCCTCCTGCAGTGACAGTCTGCACTATGGCAAATGTGCACGCACTTACCGATTTTTCTTATGAATAACCCTGTCATTCAGACATTGCTGTCCTGACCTTTGCTTGTCAGGTGAGTGCCCTGACTGCTGTTCTCTCTAAGAAGGGAGCTTGACTGAAAAGATTAGTGAGCCTCACAGCCCTTGCCTTTACCAAGGAAACTGTCTGTTCTTTCCTGGACATTTTGGTTTTCATAACCCCGTCTTTTTGATCCTCAACAAGCATAGGCTGGGCATGAGAGGCTTCGGTGTTCTCTTCAAAAGTCTACTCCTTAAAGTCAGGAAGAGAAAAACAAATATCATATAACATCACTTACATGTAGACTCTAGAAAAATGGTACAGATGAATTTATTGACAAAGCAGAAATAGAAACAAAGATATAGAGAATAAACGTGTGGATACCAAGCGGGGAGGAAAAGTGCAGTATGAACTGGGAGACTGGGATTGACATATATACTACATATATATACACACACATATACTGTGTGTGCTAAGGCATTTCAGTCATGCCTGCCTCTGCGACCCTACGGACTGTAGCCCTCCAGGCTCTGTGTCCCCACGTGGGAACAGGGGAGTGAGTTGCCCTTTCCTCTTTCAGGGGATCTTCTCACCCCAGGGATAGAACCCACATCTCCTGCACTGGCAGGTGAGCTCTTTACCCCTAGTGCCACCTGGGAAGCCCCGCACATGTATGTGTGACTATGGACAAACCAGGTAACTCATGAGAACCTGCTGTATAGCACAGGAAACCCTACCCAATGACTTGTGGTGACCTAACTGGGAAGGAGATCTAAACAAAGAGCGGGTACATGCAGACACATACCCGGGAGGGAGATCTAAACAAAGAGCGGGTACACGCGGACACATACCCAGGAGGGAGATCTAAACAAAGAGCGGGTACACGCAGACACATAGCCGGGAGGAAGATCTAAACAAAGAGCAGGTATATGCAGACACCTAACAGGGAAGGAGATCTAAACAAAGAGCGGGTACACGCGGACACATAACCGGGAGGGAGATCCAAACCAAGAGCGGGTACACGCGGACACATACCCGGGAGGGAGATCCAAACCAAGAGCGGGTACACGCGGACACTTAACCGGGAGGGAGATCTAAACGAAGAGCGGGTACACGCGGACACGTAACCGGCTCAGTTTGCTATACAGCAGGTTGACACGACCTTGTGAAGCAACTCTACTTCCATTTTGTTTTAAGTTCACTACTTAGAAACAGAAGATAACACAATAGTTTCAACCTAATTTTCTAATCTAGCTAATTTATTAGCTCATCTGAGAGTATATTCAACTGATAATTGTTTTTTCCCTCACACATTCTGCCTCAAATTGAATTTGCCAGTCTCCGGTGGTGTGTTTGGGACTTTTCTCTCTGCCAAACTAAGATCTTTTTTTTAATGTGTTGATTAATAACCACCACCATGTTTGAGGCTTTATAAGACCCCATACAATTGTTGCTTAATAGATCTTTCTTGCCAGTCTCAGAACTTCTTTATGATCTTTCCAAATGTGTTTAAATAATTTGATTCATTTCAGCATAAGGTTGAACAATAAAGCTATATGCTAAGCAGACACAAAATGAAGACTATATCATCCCTGTCCTGGGGGTGCTTTGCTAGTTAGAATGGTACTCAGCTAAAGACGCAGTGCTTGACTTCAAATACACTGAGCGTTAAGAGTTAAATTGTGCCCCTCTCCCTGAAAAAGATATGTGAATATCCTAACCCCTGCTACCTAAACGTGGCCCTATTTGTAAATAGTGGTTTTGCAGATGTAATCAATATAAGATGAAGTCATTATGTAACTCAGTATGACTGGTGTCCTTAAGAGTTAAGACGGAAGTTTAGACACACACACAGGGAGAATGCCGTGTGAAGACAGAGGCGGAAACTGAGGTTCTGTTGCCGTGAACCGAGGAATAGCTGGAGCTGCAAAAACTGGAAAAGGTGAGGAAGGGCCCCGTCCTAGAGGCTTCACGGGGGGTGTGGCCCCCGTCCTAGAGGTTTTGCGGGGGGTGCGGCCCTGCTGACCTCTGGATTTTACACTCCTAGGCTCAAGATGTGTGAAAGAAGTTTCTGTGGCTTTAAGGCATCCAGTTAGGGGCACTTTGTTATGGCAGTCCTAAGAAACCAATGCTATGGATACACAAGTCCTACACATAAATGACTACGGCAGAAAGTGAGGGCTCAGATCCTAAAAGTGATATAAAATGTGAGGAAGACTCAGAACTGGGAATCCAGAAAAGTTTCCTGGGACAGAGACACAAGATACAGATATGTAGGAATAGCAAAATTCAGACATCTGGAAACAGGGAGCAGGGCTTTCTAGATGAAGGCACAGTCAATTGTATGGATATTGACTAGCAAAAAGGAGAAGCACAGGATGATAAGGTAGAAGGAGAACAACTGAATGGGGAGGCTAGAAGGACACTTGGACTAGATGGTGTGAGAGGTTTGAGTGCTGAGGTGTTTGCTCTTAGGGAAATAAGGAAACCATTGAAGGCCTTTGAGGAGGTGAGTGATAACACTAGGACTTTGTTTTAAAAAAATCACTTTTTGTAGGATAGGTTGAAGAGGAGAAAGATTTAGAGACAAGGAGACCAGTTAATAGGCTATTACAGTAGCCCAGGATACAGGCAATAAGGAATTGATCTAGGATAGCTGTGATGATAATTGAAAGAGAAAGAAATATGAATATAAGACATTCTGCTTGTCTGTCTGTGTCTGCCTTATACAGAGCTGTGTCTCCTTGAGGTCACAGACCATACTGCTCTGCAGTCTCAAGGTCTGGGTCCAAATGCCAGCCCCATACCATACTAGCAAGTTCCTCTCTGGGTGCTGTCTGTAGAAGGGGGATACAAGCAACATCAACCACATGGATTGGTGTGAGAATGATAGAATGTGTGAAAAGCCCAAGAAATGTTAATAATTGTTATGATTATGCCACTCTTAATTTTCACTGTTACATGTTCTGTGTAGTGCTTAACACATAAAAGATATTGTTAAGTCTTCTGAATAAATTGATAAGCTAACAGATGAAATGTATGGAATGAAGTGGGTGCTACTGAAAAGAGATAACAAGGGATTATTTGATGGAACAGGCACTAAAGAGGCAGAAGGGAATTAAGGGAATCAAAGGGAAAATTGGCCTTGGAAAGATAAAGGACTTTTTGCCTAAGTATGTATATACATTTTGAAAGCCTTTGAAAATCAAGCGTTTTAACTACTCACACTTGGTAGTTTTGGTTCTTGATCTTATTTTTTGCTGTTTCAATGTGACTAAAGGTACACAGAGCACATCAGATTGGACTTTCTCTAGATCAGTGAAGATCAAGGAAAACCTATTTGTTACATCCTGAGAGCATGCTATTTTACTTTCAAATGTAATGGGGCATAGACAGTATTTATAAAGGTCACAAGATGTTTCTTAATAAACATGCATCATTTGCAATATAAAGAGAAGAATTATATCTTTACAGATATTAAAATATTTCCACCTTCTAAAGCTCTACAGTAGATTTCACAAAACAGAGTGTAGTTGCTTTACTTGACATTTAAATTGTCACTTTCTTGACTTGACAGTTGGGGCACCAGTATATTTATGCCACTATGTAATTGGTCCACAATGCTTATAACTAGATGAGGAGTTAAGAACAATATACTTTACCAATGACCCTGCCAGGAATAATTTAATATAGTATATGAACTATTAAGACATCAGTATCATGTGTTAAGAAGTAGTATCTAAGATAAATAAATCTAGTTAGCAGCATCCAGGAAAAGAGCTCTGGGAGAATGGAAGGCTATACTGGATTTTCACAGTCTTCATATATTAGAATAGGATTCCTATCAGAGTTAAATGTGGGCCATTTCAGAATCAAAAACAATCGAAAGTTAGAGCTGGAAAGGAAATTAAAGATTCCTTTCAATTCTCTAATGTGTAGCATTAGAGAGGCCAGGAAAATTTGCCCAAGAACATGAAAAGGAAGAGCCGGTAGGACTGTGCTGGTTCACTGTCTTAAGGCTGGCATTGTGATGGATCTGGTGTTCAGTAAGTTCCTGTATGTGTGTGTGTGTGTGTGTGTGTGTGTGTGTGTGTGTGTGTACCACATGGACTATAACCTGCCAGGCTCCTCTATCCATGGAATTTTCCAGCCAAGAACACTGGAGTGTGTTGCTATTTTCTACTCCAGAGAATCTTCCTGACTCAGGGATTGAACCAATGTCTCTTGCATCTCCTGCACTGGCAGGCAGATTCTTTACCACTTCATCACCTGGGAAGCCCCTTCAATAAGTAGTTACCCTGAGAATAACCAACTAAATAAACGCTTGATTGAAACTCTTGTATGCTTACAGCTCAAACATTAAACATAATTGTGCCTTTCCATTCTGAATGAGGAATTACAAAGAATATGTAACATGTCATCTTTTAAAAAAAAAAAATTATTTCCCTTTAATAATGCTCTTTAATATTTATCTTAATGTCTAAGAAAGAAACTAAAACAAAAAGTGCAAAAGTGAACTCAAGGATAATTTTAAGTGAGTCCACCTAAATTGAGAATGAATAATTTTATATTACATTATGTAAAAAGATCAATTATCTTTTAACCTTGAAAACTGAAACTATGAATTATGAAAATAAGGTGATTTAATTTGTATCTTTAAATTTCTTGTTATAATTGCAATTTTGCACTAATCTTTCATACAATGACTCAACTGTTCATTGATTTATATAAGAAATATTTATTCTAAGAAAACTGTGTTATGGCACATTCTACCCTTCAAATTTGAATTTCATATCACAGAAGCAAAGAGGCTCATTTTTGTTTTCAAGATTCACCTTTTAGCCTTTTGGTTTTCATATTATTCCCTAGGGAAAGCCCATCACGTACACACCATGTTGCTTCTTTCCTCCAACTTGAGTCTCACATTTTATGGGCTGTGTATGAGAGCCAGTTGGTTTTCCCAGGTCACTTTGTAAAGCTTGACTCTTGCACTTTCAATCTTCAATCAAACTGAATTGTATTGTTGGATAACATAGCAACTGATAATCCTTAAAGCACTGATTGATTATATGATAAGACGCTGACTGACATCAATACTGTGTTAAAAAAGGAAGGATATTCCACTGGGCATTAATCTTCTTAGTGCTTAGTTACTAATTAATATTTTAATTTTAAAAGTATTTTATATTGAAATATAGTTAATTTACAATGTTGTGTTAGTTTCAGGTAGCACAGCCATGTGATTTAGTTATATATTTGTCCTCCTTAACACAACATGATTGTCTATTTTCAGGTAACAAATAAGTGGATGATACTTTTGAACACTTACAGAAATCATATGATGTTTTATATAAAGTTCCAGGGGATACATTGTTTATGTTCAAAGTATCACAGACATCACATTCAAATGGAATTTTCTGAAAAGTATGAATTACATTTGAATCATCTTAGAATGGTAATCCTGCCTCACTTCAATATCCATCAGCAAAACTGTCTAAAGATTATTATCTCTGCCACACCTGACTTCTCCAGATTCACCCATCAAATTAGTTTTTACAGAAAGTTTCCACTTTTTCAATTGAATCAAGTTCAGAGTCCATAAGATAAAAGGAATTTAAACTTAAAGAACATGATATTTCTTCCATTAGCCTCTAAGAATAAAGTTCTCCCAACCTATTTTCAGTTTTAATTTCACTTTCTAAAGGTTTAAGAGCGATTTCACCAACAGATATGTACGCACTGAGACAGCCTTTTGGGGAAAGATGAAAGTTATGCTATGTGGTTTAATATACTAGTATTTATATAATTTATATAAAATTATGTATATTTGTTTTCTTCCCTAAACTGCACTTTAAAAATGACAGGCTGACTTCTCAATGGTAGGAATTATAAGCCTTCAAATATCCTAAATGACTACATACTACTTGTATATATCTTGACTTAATTTATTATAGCCAAAACAGAGACTGTAAGTTGAATAAAACTAACTTTTGCCACCTTTCTTATATAACTTAGTTGGTTGTGTAACTTACAGAGAAAGATTACATCAGAAGAGTCCTAGTTTATGATTTATTCAAGTACTAAGAACCATAATCCTAACAGCAAGATATGCAAATTCCTGTGATTATTCTCCATTCAGTACAGAGAAAAAAATGTTTTCTGACTGGTCTATTTTATATAAATTCTGACAATACAGTTTTGTTTATCTTTCCACATAAATTTCAACATAAGTATTCTGAAAGTCTTTTAAAAATTAGTATACAAATTAGTATATAAAAATGCATGATTTGATACACAACATTGGCAATAATATCTGATGACCTTTCCTATAATTAAGAAGAACCACTCTTTTATTTCAACTTAATTTAGCTGCAATATAGCAAGTATTTATTAAGCAGCTGCCTCAAAATAGCAACTGTGGAGATGTGAAAGGGCATAAAAGTTATTTCCTCAGATTATAATCTGTGGCAGAAATAATGCTTACAGATCTGAAACTATCACAGACTTAAGAGATGAATTATAGTTGGCTCAAAATTGAGGGACCCCCCCAGACAGCTACCTAGGTGCCCCCCAACTTTTGGTGTCCCCTCCCTTTTAATATGTAAACACTGCAACTTTACTTTTTCTCATGTGCTATGAAAAACCCAATCACCACTCCACTAGATGGGGATCATCGGGGAAGTGTTTCCCCTACTGTCCTTGGGCTTCAGTTTCCTCACTCTGTTCTTGAACAGTTTACACTCAACATCTCACTTCTGCAGCTGCCCCCCTTGGTCTGCACAGCTGTGCTCCCCACTGGCCGCCGCTTGGATTCCTTCCCTCCTTCAGGACACCGCTGCACAGGTCAGAGGTTTACTTAAGGTCTGGCACCACGGCAGGTGGGCTTTCAGCATAGGACTGGCGTTAACTTAAAGCTAGTAAGTGTATTATTCTTCACCCTGTCCCAGGCATGGGTAACGTCTCACCATTCCTGTTCCTTTAGCGATATTAGCTACATTTTTTCAGACTCCATGTCATCTCTTCTCCAGTATTTCCAACTTCCTACCCTCTCTACAACCTCAGGTAATCCATATTTCTGCTCTTTAATTTGAAGAATTTGGCAATCTTTCAGTAATCTATGCTACAAGGAAGCTTCACTATTCCCAAAGAGTCTATTGAGTTTTTTCCCTAAAAAAAGAGTCATCTCCCCTTACATGAAAAAGCTACTTGTCTAGTATATGAAAAGTGGTTGTAGTCAATTCCTGCTTTGCATATAAATTTTCATCTTCAGATTTCATGAGCAAGTGAGGATCAGTAAATGAGAGTTCACTGCAAGCTGACTTGTCCATTATGCTTTGTGCTGAACATGGGAACTGGGCCAAATGCAAGGATCATTAGTATCTGAGTAGATTGAAAAGAGAAAGATACACAGAAGAACAAACAAATATGAAACTGTGAGTGATTCACATGGGAGAGTGAGAGAATTACTTAACAAGAATTGAGAGGTGGTGAATGGCGGAAAATGAATTCAGAGAGATAGTTCGGTAGCCAACTATAGCATAGCTAGAGAGCATGAAAATAATTTAAACTTGGAATAATAGAAAACAAGAAATAGAGACTTTGTGGGATTCCTTAACAGAAGTGTGGGTGAAGAAATATTTGCTGTAACAGAGATGGGTTGACGGAATAAAGGCCTAGCAGCTGAGACGTCAGTCTATATGACATAGCGGTAACGGTGAGGGGAGACAGGAAATGCGCCAACCTGGTGATCCTGGAAGGGAGGACACTGTGAGAATTGAGAAATAATACAAAGGATCTACCTGCCTGGGCTTAAGGCTGCACACAGGTACACAATCCTGATGCATTTAGCAATGAGCTGGGACAGAGAGGTGGATAAGAGAGAAAGAGCTGTTTATCCTCCAAACCGCAGGGGTTGTGATCAAAGCTACAATTTAACGGTACTTTTCTACTCAGTTTGCCTCTCAAGATTTTTCCTTTGTACCTCTCTAAACTTATGTAACACTGTTAGCATAATTTTAAAATATGTATATATCTTAATCTTTTACAAGCTATTTTTGTTGTTTTTTATGACAAAGACAATAAATGTTGATTGAAGAAAATGTATAAAAGAAACATAAAATAAAAACATCAAGGATCCATCATCTAGAGATATACCTGCTAATATTCCTTTGGTAAATATACTGTTTATGGGGTTCTCAAGGCAAGAATACTGAAGTGGTTTGCCATTCCCTTCTCCAGTGGACCACATTCTGTGAGACCTCTCCACCATGACCCGGCCATCCTGGGTGGCCCTACAGGGTATGGCTTGGTTTCACTGAGTTAGACAAGGCTGTGGTCTGTGTGATCAGCTTGGTTAGTTTTCTGTGATTGTGGTTTCAGTTTGTCTGTCCTCTGATGCCATCTCTCATGACTACCGTCTTACCTGGGTTTCTTTTACCTTGGACGTGGGGTATCTCTTCACAGCTGCTCCAGCAAAGCACAGCCACTGCTCCTGAGCTTGGACATGGGGTAGCTCCTCTTGGTTGCACTTTTGTGCCATCCATCACAGCTGCCGCACTACCAGAAAAACATCTGTTTCTGCTTTATTGACTATGCCAAAGCCTTTGACTGTGTGGGTCACAATAAACTACAGAAAATTCTTAAGGAGATGGGAATACCAAACCACCTGACCTGCCTCTTGAGAAATCTGTATGCAGGTCAGGAAGCAACAGTTAGAACTGGACATGGAACAACAGACTGGTTCCAAATAGGAAAAGGAGTACGTCAAGGCTGTATATTGTCACCCTGCTTATTTAACTTATATGCAGAATACATCATGAGAACGCTGGGCTGGAAGAAGCACAAGCTGGCATCAAGATTGCCGGGAGAAATATCAATAACCTCAGATATGCAGATGACACCACCCTTATGGCAGCAAAGAAGAAATAAAGAGCCTCTTGATGAAAGTGAAAGAGGAGAGTGAAAAACTTGGCCTAAAGCTCAACATTCGGATAACAAAGATCATGGCATCCAGTCCCTTCACTTCATGGCAAATAGATGGGGAAACAGTGGAAACAGTGGCTGACTTTATTTTTCTCAGCTCCAAAATCACTGCAGATGATGATTGCAGCCATGATATTAAAAGACACTTGCTCCTTGGAAGGACAGTTATGACCAACCTAGACAGCATATTAAAAAGCAGAGACATTACTTTGTCAACAAAGGTCTGTCTAGTCAAGGCTATGGTTTTTCCAGTAGTCATGTATGGATGTGGAGTTGGACTATAAAGAAAGCTGAGCACCAAAGAATTGATGCTTTTGAACTGTAGTGTTGGGGAAGATTCTTGACAGTCCCTGGAACTGCAAGGAGATCCAACCAGTCCATCCTAAAGGAGATCAGTCCTGGGTGTTCATTGGAAGGACTGATGCTGAAGCTGAAACTCCAGTACTTTGGCCACCTGATGCAAAGAGCTGACTCATTGGAAAAGACCCTGATGCTGGGAAAGATTCAAGGTGGGAGGAGAAGGGGACGACAGAGGATGAGATGGTTGGATGGCATCACCGACTCAATGGACATGGGTTTGAGTGGACTCTGGGAGTTGGTGATGGACAGGGAGGCCTGGCATGCTGCAGTTCATGGGGTCGCAAAGAGTCGGACACAAATGAGTGACTGAACTGAACTGAACTGAAATATACTGTATTTTTAAAAGGTTAATGTGTTTAATTTTGTCTTCTGCATAGTTCACTTGCATTGTTTTTAAACTATGGCTTGTACAAAGGCTTTCTTAAAAAAGACAAATTCATTAAGCTTTCTGTCCTTCAGTTTCCCTATTTAAACCAACAAAGAAAAGAACACTTGATATTTTCTGGGTATTGCCAGGGCAGAATGGTTAAGGAAGGGAAAGTGGGAAGACAAGATTCTGAGAAAGACTTTCAGTAACAGAAATGTGTCTCAGATTTTGTGATTCCATTCTTTTTGGCCCATGACATTAACCTTCTCAAAAACTTAACGTTTTTAAATGGTTCATGTTTAATAAAGAGAAGCATTGGGAAAGTATATGAAGGCAAGAAAAGATATTTTGTACCTTGAATTTTCACTGACTCCAAGATCCGCAAACGTTTGTTTTTTAGGTACTAGATTCAAAAGAGAGGTTTTCTTTCTGCCTCCTATGGTAGCCAGGAATGAAAAACCATAATAAAATATACTATTTGAAATCAAAGGCAACAGAATATTCTGGGACATCATTTATTTTATTTAGTAACTCTCACTATAGAAAACTCAGTAACTCCTACAGGGACCTATTCTTTAGAATGGAGAACTATTTTCTGTCCATAAATGATGACATTATTTCTAAAGAGGAATGACTTGCCATTATCTTCTCAGGGTTCTAAACATAGTCCAATTTAAACTCTGCTATAAGTTGTAAAACAGTATAACCATTGCTTTTCTACTCTCAGTTCTGACAATAAAATATATTTCTTATTTTCAAGAGTTTTATAGACCTTAACTACTTCTTGGAAATAAAGTGTCTAGGAAGAAAGAAGGAGCTACCTTGGTTAAGTATCTTGGGGATTTGAGATGAGATCTGGTGAAAATTTGTCAATAACTAGTGTATTGACCTTAGGAAGGCCATATAATCTCTCTATATTAAGACTTGATTCTAATATGCTTTCAACTATTCTTCTCATTTAGCTAAGCCATCACTTACATAGAACATTAGGAGAAACCAAAGAAACAATAGTTTTTAAGCACAGAGCACATAAAAGAGTGTCTACATGCTAAGCAGAGTTACCCACCCCTTATACAGAGAAGTCAAGTTGTCCAAATGACTCATGGAATGACTTCACTTCACACATTTGGAAATAAGATGCCTAGTGATCTCAGTGGAGAAGGCAATGGCACCCCACTCCAGTACTCTTGCCTGGAAAATCCCATGGACGGAGGAGCCTGGTAGGCTGCAGTCCATGGGGTTGCAAAGAGTCAGACATGAGTGAGTGACTTCACTTTCACTTTTCATTTTTATGCATTGGAGAAGGAAATGGCAACCCACTCCAGTGTTCTTGCCTGGAGAATCCCAGCGATGGGGTCGCACAGAGTCGGACACAACTGAAGTGACTTAGCAGCAGCAGTGATCTCAGAGTAAAATAAAATAGCCACACTTTTGACCTTTTCAGCATTCCAAAATGCTTAGGAGCAATAAACAAAAAACAAACAAAAAAAAATTTGTTTATTGCTTACAGTAAACATATTGCCTCAAATACATATTTCCCTTCTTAGAAAGAGGAGAAATAGGTCAAAGTCATGCACGTGTAGTTCTGCGTGAATATCCACTGATGATTTTGAATTAGAGAGAACTTTCACGTCATAATCCTCAGCCTCCTGCTCGCCTTCCCTTCCCTCGAAGAGACTATCACTCTAGACTTCACATCATGCAGTGCTTTCATTTCCATGAGCTGAAAAGGGCACCCATCCCAGAATACACCTAGAACATACAAGACGAGGAGGGCGGAGGATAGGCAAAAAAAGAACCAGCTATAAATTTGTCATCTGGTTCTGCGACTTCCAGCATAGCCTTAAAATTTCAACTTTATATTCTCAGCATTACCACTTTTCAGTGTTGTGCGCTATCAACTTACAGTTTGAGAAGAGGGCTATTGTTCATGCATTGTGAAAGGAAACAAAAGTTAGGTCACCAGAGGGCAACGGGTTTGTTCTTGCTTATTTTCTGATAAGTAACAAACATTTATTGAGTACCCACTATATGCCCAGGGCTGTGCTTGGACCTCCTGGGAAAACATGAAGATATATTAGGTATCAAGAGCTTTCATTTAAGTAAGAGAAGAGATGAAAATACATCACAAAGGGGATGCCTAGCAGACAAAATGAGGTCCAGTGGGCCAGCAGCCACTGGTTCACCTGAAGTTAGTTAGAAACACAGACCCTCAGACTTCCCTGGTGGTCTGCTGGTTAAGAACCCGCCTGCCAATGCAGGGGACATGAGGTCCATCCCTGGCCCAGGAGGATTCCACATGCCACAGGGCAACTAAGCCTATGCACAACAGGTGAGCCCAAGCTCTAGAGCCTGCAAGCTTTAACTACTGCGCCCGCTTGCCCTGGAGCCCAGACTCCCCAACAGGAAAAGCCACCACCATGAGAAGCCCGCACACTGCAGCTAGAGGAGGACTGTGTGCAGCAGGGAAGACCCAGCACGGTCCAAAAAACTCAAATAAAAATTTTAAAGGCATCTCAGTATTGCAATTACCTCTGGCCTAACTCCCAGCTACTCTCTTGTGTAACTGTAATAAAGTATGTATTTTTGAAAAAGAAAAAAACAGGGGCTCGCAGGCCCCACCGCAGGTCAATTGCATCAGAAGTTGTAGCTGAACAAGATTCCCAGGTGATGCACAAGAAGGTGGAAGAAGTGAGGACAAACAGAACAACGTTTTCTCCCCTCACAAATCTATGCCACAACATTAGAGACGGCCACTGGTCCAACCCACACGCCAAGACTGTGAACATGCATGTTCACGGAGGACAAGGAACCATTTAAATGGAACATGCCTAGAAAGCAGGGCTTCCCTTGTTGCTGGTCAGTAAAGAGTCTGCCTGCAATGCAGGAGACCCAGATCCTATTCTTGGGTTGGGAAGATCCCCTGGAGAAGAAAATGGCAACCCACTCCAGTGTTCTTGCCTGGAGAATCCCATGGACAGAGGAGCCTGGCAGGCCACAGTCCATGGGGTCACAAGAGTTGGACACGACTTAGAGTCTAAACCACCACCATGCCTAGAAAGCGGGAGAGGCACAGTCAGCCTTAGCAAAGAGGCTGTTGTTCATTTATTAGTGCCACCGGAGTACAAAAAAAAAAAAAAAAACCTTATTATTTAGCTTGGTACTTGTAAACCTCTAAAAGGTAAAAATTACTTCTTTACAGTGGGAGAAAAAAAAATCTAATGTCTGAAATTTGTCTACATTACAAAGATAGATAGTATCTGGAGGTTACTCAATACTGTTCATAAAAAAATGTTTCTGATTTAGTGACTACGATTCTTGTTACATTTTTTTCTGGAATTAGCATATCTCTATATTAACAAAAATATATCAGCTAAGGAAGATTTTACTCAAAGAACATTTCAGTTTGTATATAAGGGGGAAAACAGTATCAGGGTGAGTTGTGAAAGGCTGAAATATGTAGTTTAAGTACACACTAAGCAATACAATGTCAAAGCACTTTCATGTTTATTGGAAATCAACAATAGATAATTTTTTTACTCAATAAGGATAAACTTAAAAACCAGTTCAAAAGTGATGACTGACTCTGGCATAAAACATATATTTGCTTTGTGTCACTAGACCATGAAGGAAACACCTAAGAATTTTCAGTGATTACTAAATTGCTCTTCACAGTACTGATTACACTTTGTACTATATTGTGTAATTAGGTCAATGTATAATTATTATACATTACCATTATATTACTATTCTTATACATTCATTCTTTATTCTTGCAGATTCGTTAAAGAATCAGCGACACTCCTTGAAGCTAAAATAGATTTCATTTACATTAATGACGATTTTGATTAGTTAATAGAAAATAATTCCATGTAACTTTCTATACTGAATTACCTCTTACATTTTTTTCACATGACTCTCTACTCTTTGTTTGATATTAGCATTTGTGATACGAAATACAGTTCAAAGAAGCAAGGTGTTCTTTTTCTTTTCTAACTCCATTTAAATGCAAGATTAATCACATTAATCTCCAAGTGTGATTTCTGAAAGTCACATTTGGTCATTGAAAGACTATTTTTTCTCCTTCTTTGTGAACCTCAATTCCCAATAGTGATTAAATCTTAATATTAACTAAGAGATGGAAAATATAGCTGTGATACTAAAAGAAATTTAAAAGATACTCTCCTCCCAGTATTTCTGTATTAATGAGAACATAAATTTGTAGGAGCATGGCAAAGGCATTTGCTTCCACTCAAAGTATTTGTCCTGCGTAGCCTGATGCTGTGAGATACAGGTTAAGAGAGGCTGAAATAACTATGTAAATGGCCAGTGCTTTCTCAGTCTGGAGAATGTTTTATGCTGTTGTTCCATTTGTTTGTTTTTGTTTTTTAATAAGTTATCAGTAAAGTATTACTTGACTCTAAAATGCAAATATTTTGGAAAATAAATATGTAAGTACATCCTGGGAAAAATATAAAATATATATAATAAATGTATATCAGTGTAATATATAAAATGTGTAAGTTTATATAAAATGTCAAATATTGAAACTTTTAGTTCCAAATTATATATAAAATGTGTAAGTTTATATAAAGTGTCAAATATTGAAACTTTTAGTTCCAGATTATAAAGGTTTGGTTTGTCATATATCTTAATTGACACATATTTCTTCTTAATGTATTCTTCTAATGTATTCTACAATACGTTTATTGTAAAAACACAACTTGGATTTCATGCTCATTATGGTTCACATCTGAGATGCAAAAATTATTTTAAATAGGGTGAGTAGTTTCTATTTTCTCTGACTCTCCAGCACCTATTTCATAATCATATCCCCATAGTTGCAGTTCCCTTTGATTACAAACAAAACTATTTTAACATTTTAAACTATGGAAAAGAATCAATATCTCATTTTTTTCAGTATAAGGGAGCCACTTTTTGGGCCTCATATAGACTCATGGAGATGTTGGTGACCGAAATAAGGAAAGCTTAAATCAACAGTTCACTGATTTTTCAAGTTACATAATAGGAATGAGTAAATTAGATAATGTCAGTTATGAAAACAGGATAAAATAAAAATCATAGAAGAAAAAATCTTATGTAATGAAGCCAGGATCAAGTAAGGAAGAAAATTCTTAGAATTATAGACTCCATGCTATTCTGTTTATTTTCTTAATGTTTATTGAGGAATCATAGCCAGAGATTTTACATACATAATCTTTTTGTGAGTGATCTAAATCTTTATGGAAGGTTTACATATTCTTTAAAATAGTACCCTGCCATTAGAAACTTCTATGATGATGGATAAGTATAATGTCATTCTGAAGACATAACGAATACCCATATGGAACCACAAGATGGCCTCATCTGCTTTACAAAACTCAGGGTAAATTCTCTGAAAAACTATCTATTTGTAACCAACAGAATATTACCAATACTCCTGCTCCTTTGGTTAAATGTTTGCGTGAGAATTTACTCAAATACATGAGAAAGAAGAGTGATGTGATACCACCTTGTCCTATGCTATGGTGTATAAAAGGTTCTTTCCCAGAATACAAACGAAATGGCATTTTATATAAAGTGAAATGGAGCCCATTATACAGAGTGAAGTAAGCCAGAAAGATAAAGACCAATACAGTATACTAATGCATATATATGGAATTTTAAAAGATGGTAACAATAACCGTATATGCAGAACAGAAAAAGAGACACAGATGTACAGAACAGACTTTTAGACTCTGTGGGAGAAGGGGAGGGTGGGATGTTCTGAGAGAACAGCATTGAAACAAGTATACTGTCAAGGGTGAAACAGATCGCCAGCCCAGGTTGGATGCATGAGACAAGTGCTCAGGGCTGGTGCACTGGGAAGACCCAGAGGGATGGGATGGAGAGGGAGGTGGGAGGGGGGATCGGGATGGGGAACATATGTAAATCCATGGATGATTCATGTCAATGTATGGCAAAAACCACTACAATTAAAAAAAGGCGAAAAAAAAAAAAGTGAAGTGAAGTCGCTCAGTCGTGTCTGACTCTTTGCAACCGCATGGACTGTAGCCTACCAGGCTTCTCTGTCCATGGGCTTTCCCAGGCAAGAATACTGGAGTGGGTTGCCATTTCCTTCTCCAGGAGTACTTCCCGACCCAGGGATTGAACCTGGGTCTCCCACATTGTAGGCAGATGCTTTACCATCTGAGCCAGTTAATTTAATAACATGTTATATACAAAGTACCTACTATGTGAGAAGTACAAGGCATTGTGTTAGGTCCTGTTGGAGAAAAGGATGTAACAAAACAAATATGACACAACTAGATAAGAAGATTGCAACTCATAAAGATGGAAGTAGCACAGTTACTCTAAGTATACTTCAGTTCAGTTCAGTTCAGTTCAGTCGCTCAGTCCTGTCCAACTCTTTACGACCCCATGAATCGCAGCACGCCAGGCCTCCCTCTCCATCACCAACTCCCGGAGTTTACTCAAACTCATGTCCATCAAGTTGGTGATGCCATCCAGCCATCTCATCTTCTGTCATCCCCTTCTCCTCCTGCCCCCAATCCCTCCCAGCATCAGGGTCTTTTCCAGTGAGTCAACTCTTCGCATCAGGTGGCCAAAGTACTAGAGTTTCAGCTTCAGCATCAGTCCTTCCATTGAACACCCAGGACTGATCTCCTTCAGGATGGACTGGTTGGATCTCCTTGCAGTCCAAGTGACTCTCAAGAGTCTTCTCCAACACCACAGTTCAAAAGCACCAATTTTTCGATGCTCAGCTTTCTTCACAGTCCAACTCTCACATCCATACATGACTACTGGAAAAACCATAGCCTTGACTAGACAGACCTTTGTTGGCAAAGTAATGTCTTTGCTTTTTAATATGCTGTCTAGGTTGGTCATAACTTTCCTTCCAAGGAGTAAGCATCTTTTAATTTCATGGCTGCAGTCACCATCTGCAGCGATTTTGGAGCCCCCCAAAATAAAGTCTGACACTGTTTCCATTGTTTCCCCATCTATTTCCCATGAAGTGATGGGACTGGATGCCATGATCTTAGTTTTCTGAATATTGAGCTTTAAGCCAACTTTTTCACTCTCCTCTTTCACTTTCATCAAGAGGCTTTTTAGTTCCTCTTCACTTTCTGCCACAAGGGTGGTGTCATCTGCATATCTGAGGTTATTGATATTTCTCCCAGCTATCTTGATGCCAGCTGTGTTTCCTCCAGCCCAGTGTTTCTCATGATTTACTCTGCATATAAGTTAAATAAGCAGAGTGACAATATACAGCCTTGACGTACTCCTTTTCCTATTTGGAACCAGTCTGTTGTTCCATGTCCAGTTCTAACTGTTGCTTCCTGACCTGCATACAGGTTTCTCAAGAGGCAGGTCAGGTGGTCTGGTATTCCCATCTCTTTAATAATTCTCCACAGTTTATTGTGACCCACACAGTCAAAGGCTTTGGCATAGTCAATAAAGCAGAAATAGATGTTTTTCTGGAACTCTCTTGCTTTTTTGATGATCCAGTCCCCACCAAAAAATAGTGCCGTGAGAAAGATTTAAACAAGGAGTAGACCCTGATGGCTCAGATGGTAAAGAATCTGCCTGCAATGCAGGAGACCCAGGTTTGATCCCTGGGTCAGGAAGATCACCTGGAGAAGGGAACGGCAACCCACTCCAGTACTCTTGCCTGGAGAATCCCCATGGACAGAGGAGCCTGGTGGGCTACAGTCCATGGGGTCGCAAAGAGTTGGACACAACTGAGTGACTTTCCCTTCAGACAGACATAAAAAAAGGACAGATAATTTCTTAATAGAGAATTCTGAGGGAGGAGACATTTGATCTACATACAAGTTATGTTTTCAACTCCCATATTCAATCACACATTAAAAAAATAACCACATCCCCTAAATTGTTACCAGTTTAATCTCATGGTTTTTGGTCATCACTCTGGCATTTGCTGCAATGTCAAAAATTCCTCCATGAGACCTCCACTTGTCTCTCATCAGGCCAGCACTCACTGTCTACATCATCTCCATTGTTAGGCTTCTTTCATGTCTCCTCCAAGCGTGAAGGGAACTCTGGACCTCTGCTCTACTTAGACTTGATAAGCTGCCCCTAAGATTCCCAATGAGAAGTGAAAAAAAATCATCTTTAAGCTTCTCCCTCTATTTTTTGGAGTCTCCTCTAAAATTTTCTACAGTTATTATATATCTCTCCTATGGAGGATACTACTTTGGTGTGGAAAGATTTGATGGCAAAGATGCTTGCAGTGAGCGCAAACGGACAGCTTGCTGAGATATGGCCATGATTTTGCCACTTTGAGATGACAGCTTGAAGCAGTCCCTTCAGGCTGCAGATAGGTAACTTGAGAGTGGTCAGGATAATGTCCAGGTTGTCCAGGTGTGAGGTGAAGGAAGAGATGGCTCTGTCAATTACCCCATGCAGAGTGAAGTTATGATACAACATGATAGAAGAGTCATTTTCTCAGTCATTCCTCCATGAGCACAGTACATATAATCTATGTTTTATCCAGGTACTTGTCTCTTTGAGACCAAGCCTGGATCATCTCTAAATTCTTAGCACCTAGCTGAGTCCCTGACTTAATCTAGGTTTTTCATTCATTAACTTATCAGCTAATTACTAAAGAAGTTCAGGAATATATATATTGAATAACAGTGCTAAGGAATAAATCACTGAATATTTGGAATGAATGATTAAAGGAAGGTTACTATGCAGTTCTGATAATGTTGCTTGTATACTATTTCATTTTGATCATGTCACCAAAAAATTATTCTAAGCTTTCACACTGAAAAAGTTCAAATCACAAAATGGACACGGACACTACCAATCTTGTGCTTTAAAAAGTATAAAAGCCAGATATTAAGTCTATGTGAATTAGTAACCAGTAATATTTAAATATATGGCAATTTTTCTGGAATTACCAGTGAATGGGCTGTTAAAAGTTTCACTTATAATAGTGTCCCTTATGTACACAAAGGTGCACCCAACAGTTATTTTTTAAAAAGAAAACTTAATCACTGATGAGTTCATGTGCTTACCTACTTAAAAAGCAACCAGAATTCTCACTATTTATGAGGCAATTACCAGTGAAGCACATAGGGACCACTGCTATAGAATATGACCTAGACTCTTCCATGGCTCCTATACAACATCAGTTCAGTTCAGTTCAATCACTCAGTCACGTCTGACTCTTTGCGACCCCATGAACCGCAGCTCGCCAGGCCTCCCTGTCCATCACCAACTCCCAGAGTCCACCTAAACCCATGTCCATTGAGTCAGTGATGCCATCCAACCACCTCATCCTCTGTCGTCCACTTCTCCTTCTGCCCTCAATCTTTCCCAGCACCAGGGTCTTTTGCAATGAGTCAGCTCTTTGCATCAGATGGCCAAAGTATTGGAGTTTCAGCTTCAACATCAGTCCTTCCAATGAACACCCAGGACTGATTTCCTTTTGGATAGACTGGTTGGATCTCCTTGCAGTCCAGGGGACTCTCAAGAGTCTTCTCCAACACCACAGTTCAAAAGCATCAATTCTTCTGCACTCAGCTTTCTTTATAGTCCAACTCTCACATCCATACATGACCACTGGATAAACCATAGCCTCGACTAAATGGACTTTTGTTGACAAAGTAATGTCTCTGCTTTTTGATATACTGTCTAGACTTGTCATAACTTTCCTTCCAAGGAGTAAGCATCTTTTAATTTCATGGCTGCAGTCAACATCTGCAGTGATTTTGGAGCCCAGAAAAATAAAGTCAGCCATTTTCCACTGTTTCCCCTTCTATTTCCCATGAAGTGATGGAACCAGATGCCATGATCTTAGTTTTCTGAATATTGAGCTTTAAGCCAACTTTTTCACTCTCCTCTTTCACTTTCATCAAGAGGCTCTTTAGTTCTTCACTTTCTGCCACAAGGGTGGTGTCATCTGCATATCTGACATACTTTTTGATAAATTGAACATACCTTACACATTGCATTTTTCCACCTTAGCATGCTTATACATAGCTCTTCCCTGCTCACATTTCCCTTCATGAAATTAAAAAAAAAACACGTTTGCTCCTTGGAAGAATAGCTATGATGAATCTAGACAGTGTATTAAAAACAGAGACATTGCTTTGTCAACAAAGGTCCATATAGTCAAAGCTATGGTTTTTCCAGTAGTCATGTACGGATGTGAGAGTTGGACCATAAAGAAGGTTGAGTGCCAAAGAATTGATGCTTTTGAACTGTGGTATTGGAGAAGACTCTTGAGAGTCCCTTGGATAGCAAGGAGATCAAACCAGTCAATCCTAAAGGAACTAAACCCTAAATATTCATTGGAAGGACTGGTGATGAAGCTGAAGTTCCAATATTTTGGCCACTTGATGAGAAGAGCCAGCTCATTGGAAAAGACCCTGATCCTGGGATAGATTGAAGGCAGGAGGAGAAGGGAGCAACAGAGGATGAGACAGTTGCATTATATCACTGACTCAGTGGACATGAGTTTTAGCAAACTCCAGAAGATAGTGAAAGACAGGGAAGCCTGGCATGCTGCAGTTCACAGGGTCACAAAGAGTCAAACACGACTGAACAACAACAAAGTACATAAATCACCCTGAAGTTTATCTCTTCTCAGGTTCCCTGTCTCTTCCCTTTGACTTCTTCAATTTACTTTTCTTATTATTTTTCCTTCCAGTTTTATTGAGATATAATTGACATATAATATTGTGTAAGTTTAAGGTGTAAAATGTGATGATTTGATACATATATATATTGTGTGTGCACCACAATTTTAGGGCTTCCCAGGTGGCGCTAGTGGTAAATAATCTGCCTGCCAATGCAGGAGACACAAGAGATGCAGTTTGATCCCTGGGTTGGGAAGATCCTCTGAAGAAGAAAACAGCAACCCACTCGGTATTCTTGCCTGGAAAATTCCATGGACAAAGGAGCCTGGCCGACTGTAGTCCATGGAGCCTCAGAGAGTTGGACACAACTGAGTGATTAAGCAACAAGCATTAATCACAATAAAGTTAGTTAATACACCCTTCCCCTCACATCATTGCCACGTTGTTGTTGTTACAGTGAGAACATTAAAGTTCTGCTTTCATAGCAACTTTCAAGTACGGAGTACAGTATTGTTAACTACAGTCACCAAGCTTCATATTTGTTGTTGTTCAGTCGCTTAGTCATGTGCCATTCTTTGCTGTATATTAGGCTCCCAGAACTTATTCATCTAATTGAAATTTGTATCCTTTAACCAACACCCAGGATTTCCATCATCCTTCTGCCCTGACAACCACCATTCCACTCTGTTTCTTTCAGTTTGTTTTTCTAAGATTACATATACAATGAGATCACATGGTATTTGCTTTTCTCTGACTTATTTCACTTAGAACAAGGCCCTCAAGGTCTATGCATGTTCCTTCTTTCTTGTCGCTGAATCCTATCCCCAGATGTGTCTATGTGTGTGCATGTATGCTGCTTTATCTATTCATCCATCAGTGCACAGGTAAGTTGTTTCCTTGTCTTAGCTGTTGTGAGTATTGCTACAATAATGACCCAATTAATTTTGAATTTCTGCCTTGGTTTGATAAACTTTAAAGAAAATATTGTAAATACATCTGTGCAGAATTCCAAAAGTGTAGATCTTGTATAAGACTTATTTGTATAAGTCTTTGTAAAGTTGTACATGCTAGTCCCTTTGCCTAAAAGCGCATCCTTACATTCTTGTTTTTCAAGATTTAATTCAAATGTCATCTTTCTTAGAAACCAACTCTCATCTCCACACCATTTTACTGAAAAGGAGTAATTAATTTTGCCTCTATTTTTCACTGTGACAGTTTACACACATCTCAGTTCTTGTATGTATATAGTACCTTCTTATAATCATCTCTTTACAGATCGAATTCCCCTTACTACAATTTAAGATCTGTGAGGTCAAGGATTATCTCTTTTTAATCTTTACCTCTTTAACTATTCGTACATTGTCTCTTTGCTTAGTGAGTGAATGGATCATTCACTAAATGCCTAAATCTTAAATAAGGCAAGAACAAAAATATAAGTACTCTTGTTATGTGTACAAAGAAGTCAAGACTATGATAGAAGGTATACAGTTTAACAACTCAGTGATGAAATGCAATTTAATTTCTGGGCCTTTAGTCTAGTAAGCTACTACCATCCCCTACATCAGGCTATCTTCACAGCAAACTAGGAACAGTTACAGGATTGTAAAGGCAATTTCATGAAACTACCAGGAAATGACAATTCAGTTACAAGTGGTTTCCCAGGGTTAGAACCCGTCCTGTGAGTGTATGTGGGCTCAGTTGCTTAGTCGTGTCTGGCTCTTTGCGACCCCATGGATTGTAGCTCACCAGGCTTCTCTGTCCAAGGAATTCTCCAGGCAAGAATACTGGAATGGGTTGCCATTTTGTACTGCAGGGGATCTTTCCAACCCAGGGATCGAACCTGCATTTCCGATATCTCCTGCGTTGGCAGGGAAATTCTTTATCACTGAGCCATCTTAGAAGCCCTAAAATCCATCCCATACAAGTATAACTTTTCTTTATCCAATTTTGATGATAATAATGATTATGTTTATTGAATCCTTGCCATATGCTAAGTAAGTTTTAAGCATTTACATGATTTAATTATCACAACATCTCATTTAGTCTGTAATTTTTATCCCCATCTTATGGATGTGGAACACAAAACATATAAATTCTATTATCTACACATACCAAAACTGGGGTAAGTGACAAAATAAATTATATTATACACTCTTACATTAAGCCCACTGTTATGATTGACTGTTGCTAACAGACCGTTTTCACAATCGGAGCGGCCATGGCCACGCGCTTCCCCCTCACGTACATGGTGCTCATCCGCGCTTCTCGCCAGAGAAGCCTGCTGGACGACAGTGCCAAGGGCCTCCCCTCTCAGTTCCTGGCCTTGGGCACACCTGAACCTCCAAGCCTCTGTCACTGAAATGGGGAAACCAGAGCATTGCCTCTCTTAATTAGCCCCATCTCTATGAGGAAAAAAAGGGGGGGGGGGGGAAGGATTTTGTGAATATAAAAGATCATACAAATGTAAATAGTATTATTAAATGTGACTTTCACCACACTGTCTGCATTCAAGCAAGGACTTTATCGTGAACCTCACACAGAGGAGAATAGCTTCCCTGAGGCTCAGGGTCGCTTTACGGGCCTCTGAATGCTTCAAGGGATGAATCTTGGCTGGACCCCAGAGATCTGCCTCCCTGCCAGCACCTCTTCTACCATGACATACTGCCTTTCTGCACGTGGAGTTTTGCAGGTTTCACGTCCACATGATTCAAACCTTCACTTTTGAAATAGAAAAAGAGCCTGAAATGTTGTGATCTAACTTATTGGCCTATATTTTGGATGCATAACTGAATAAAAATGAGAAACTGCACCATCAACTTGTAAGTGTTGTTTACCCATTAAACAAAAGCCGCACCAACCACAGCTGTGCAAGTCTTCACATGTTGCCGTGATGATCAGTTTCAGACCTCTCAATGAAGTGGAAATAGATTCGAAGCTTCATGTTAATTTAAACATTTCCTTCTCTACTGAGACTAGCAACAAGGCCACCAATTGGCATCCTTTTGATTTAGCTTTTAAAATAGCTCCTGATAATAGTAGAAGACCCTGCCATTTTCTTTACAGGGGTAGTTTCAACGGTTTCCATTCCAAACTCCAGTCATTTACACATTGTGTACCTACCACAGAGCAGCAAATCACCTGCACAGCCTGATTTGACAGATGGACAAACAGATGTATGTATCTTGGATATGTCCTTGGGACTCCTGAGGTTGGGTTTCCTTCCTGGAAAATAAAGACAAGCACAGTACGTACAATTAGATTAAGCACATAAATATGTTCACATTTTTCATTCTCACACACACAAATATAACATTTAAACACATTTCACTTAATCAATAAGAAACAAAATAATATGTCTGTTAAATATGTTTTGTCACACTGAGAATCCTAGATTTCTATTCCCCTTTTGGTATATCATGTGGTAACCATTTTTCTTTCCATAGTTAGAATCTTGCTGTAGTTGCAATTGTTGGCTTTCTGTGGCATCTGGGTTCCATTCTAAAACATTATTAAAAAGGTGACAACTTAGGGGTGGTGGGTGGGGTGGGAGAGGAGAGGGGGTTCAGGAGAGAGTGGACATATGTATACCCGTGGCTGATTCGTGTTGATGTGTGTGTGGCAAAAGTCAACATGATATTGTAGAACAGTTGTCCTCCAATAGAAAAAGAAGAATTTTAAGTTTTTGTTTGTTTGTGTGTTTGTTTTAAGAGGATTTCCTAGTGGCTCAGATTGTAAAGAATCTGCCCACAATGCAGGAGACCTAAGATCGATCCTTAGGTTGGGAGGATCCCCTGTAGGAGGGCACAGCAACCTACTCCAGTCCTCTTGCCTGGAGAATTCCATGGACAGAGGAGCCTGGCAGGCTACAGTCCATGGGGTCACAAAGAGTCAGACACGATTGAGCAACTAACACTTTAAAGAATATACTGTTTGACCTGAATTGAAGGCAAATTCAGGCATTAATAAACCTCTCAATATAATGTTATTTCAGTTAACTTAATAGCCCTATGACCATATAAATGAATCTTGAAAATTCAATGAGATGTACCATAGATACCTAATAAAATATCTATGATGCAGCTTAATAACTTAAAAAAAATAAGATATAGTAACAGCAGTGAGGGTGACACCTTCAGTTTCCACATTCACCACTGAAGTGATGGCAACACTGCATCTGAGAGGCTGGTGGGAGGTTCTGAATCCCAGACCCTGCTCTTCACTAATGCAGAGCCAGGCTTGCTGTCTTTGGACCCCTCTGGATCTGAGCAGTTCCACTCTAAAGTTGACATCGTGCCCTCTTCCCCTTGTAAACCTGCTGTGACCCTATTAAACATCGGGGGATCTACTATACAAATAAGATATGGCAGGGGATACTAAGGTACCATTCCTATCCTCAGAGCATTAATGACAAACGTAATGAAGAATAGATTTAAGAAGTTAAGCAGAGAGACACTGGCAGTGAAAAGGCTTAGCCCTTGTATTAGTCAGCTAGGTCTGCCAAAACAAACTACCACCCACTGGGTAGTTTAAAGAGAATTTTATTTTCTGGCAGTCCTGGAGACTAGAAGTCCAAGACCAAGGTGCCATCAGGGTGGTTTCTGGTGCGAGCTGTCTGGCTGGTTTGTGGATAGCCACCCTGCCGCTGCATCCACACAAGGGCCTTCCTCTCTGTGCACAGACAGGGAGCACTCTGCTGTCCCTTCCTCTTCCTCCATCAGGAAGGAGGAAGAGAGATCAGGGCCCCATGCGTACAACACCATTTAACTTTTATTACCACATGAAAGGCCCCAAGTCCAAATACCATCATACTGGGGACTAAGGCTTCAACATATGAATGGGGGGATGGACACAATTCAGCCCATGACATCTCTCTCTTAGGTCCACCACGTAGAGCTCAATGTTTCAGACCAAACTATTTAACTTCAGGTTCTTGTTTTCCTTACAGAGAAAATAATAATCATGCATTCTTTAAGAAGAGAGTATGAGGACTGAATAAAGATTACAACATACAATGTTATAAAATACTAAAGAAACACCACTCACTGATATTATAAAAATGAGGGGGGGGGGTGGCCCCAAGATGGTGGAGGAATAGGACAGGGAGACCACTTTCTCCCCCACAAATTCATCAAAACAGTATTTGAATGCTGAGCAACTTCCACAAAACAACTTCTGAACTCTGGCAGAGGACATCAGGCACCCAGAAAGGCAGCCCATTCTCTTTGAAAGGAGGTAGGACAAAATATAAAAGACAAAAAGAGAGACAGAAGAGTTAGGGATGTAGACTCATCCTGGGGAGGGAGTCCTGAAGGAGAAGTTTCCAAATAGTAGGAAACCCTCTCACAGGTGGGTCTGTGGAGAGTTTTGGAATCTCAGAGGGCAACATAACCAGAGGTGGGGAGGGGGAAAAACCCACAGAATATGCGCCTAACCTCAACTGTCAGCAGAGAAGTAGCCCAGATGCTCGCGTCCACCACCAGCGAGCGGGGGCTGGACAGGGAGGCGCCGGCTGCGTCATTGGTGCTTAGGGTAAGGACCAGGCCTGAGTGCCCTGAGGACAATCTGAGGGGGCTAACGTGAGATAGAAACCCAAACTTGGTTCACCAGAGAGAAAAAAGAAAGAGAACTTTCCCGAGAAAGGCTCTAACGCGCAGCCTGGCCTGCTCACAGAACAAAGCATTGAGCGAACACCAAAGGAGAGCTAGCCAGGTGCATACAGGCCTCTCCCCACCCCCCGCCGGAGGCAGAGAGGCAGGCGTGTGACAGGCAGGGCGGAAGGCAAGGGGCTGCTGCACTCTCAACCCCAGAGAGGGCATCTTCCAGCAAACTGTGAGCTAATCCCAGTTGCTAACCACGTCCTCCTGGGATGCTGGATGGTCGACATCCGCCAGGAGGGTCGCAGCCTGAGATCAGCTCCCCGGAGGAGACACACGGCACACCTGAGACCGTGCTCTCAAGGTGCACCCGGGACACCGAGCAGCCAGGACGGGGAGGTGATGCAGATGCACGGCCCCCCTGGGACAGTGCCTCACCAAGCACCTGGTCCCCTGAGCTGCTGAGACCTGGGAAGGGCATGAAACCCAGGGCCCACCTGCGACAGCGCCCCTGAAAAGCACCGGAGAGCCCGAGCAGTGTAGACCCGGGAAGCACACGCCACCTCGAGCTGGGGAAAACTCAGGGTGGGCCACACTGCGCGCACTCCCCACACACGCCAGCAATTTGTTTGCAGTGTCCCTCCCCTAAACACAACCGAACAAGTGAGCCTAAATAGGTGACCGCCTTCACCCCCTTGTGTCAGGGCAGAAATTAGACACTGAAGAGACTTGCAAAGGGAGGAAGCCAAAGTAAACAGAGGGAACCACTCTGGAAGCGACAGGTGCAACAGATTAAAAGCCTGTAGTTAACAATGACTAAGCATCGGACGGGGCCTATAGAACTTGAGAATAAATACAAGCTGGAACAAGGAACTATCCGAAACTGAACTGACCCCACACTGCCCACAACAGCTCCAGAGAAATTCCTAGATATAGTTTTACTATTATCACTTTTTAATTTTTTTAATTTAAGTTCTTTATTACTCCTTTAATTTTCATTTTTATAACCTACTATTACCTTGTAAAAAAAAAAAAAGACCCCATTTTTAAAGCAAACTTCATATATATATATATATATATATATATATATATATATTTTATAATTTTGTGATTGATTTTCTTTTGTATTCTTAATATGTTTTTGAGAGTCTAACCTCTACTCTAGATTTTTAATCTTTGATTTTTCTATTTGTTATAGACTTTGTACCTTTAAGAATCCAACCTTCAGTATCCATTTTCACCTGGGGAGTGAATACTGGCTTGATTGCTCTCTCCCCTTTTGACTCCCCTTTTTCTCCTTATCACCCTTATCTCCTCCCTCCCCCTACTCTTCTCTACTTAATTCTGTGGATCTCTCTGGGTGTTCCAGGCTGTGAAGAGCACTTAGGGAACTGATTACTGGCTAGATTGTTCTCTCCCCTTTTGACTCCCCTTCTTCTCCGCCTGGTCACCTCTATCTCCCTCCTTCCACTTCTTGTCTCCATGTAACTCTGTGAACCTCTCTTCATGTCCCTCATTGTGGAGAATTGTTTCACCATTAATGTAGATGTTTTATCATCTGTGCTGTATGGATGGAGAAGTCTTGAGGCACTATAAGTATGACACTGAAAGCCAGAGGCAGGAGGCTTAACTCCAGAACTTGAGAACATCAGAGAACTCCTGATTCCAGGGAACAAAGCTCACCCAAAAGCCTCCATACCTACATTGAAACCAAGCTCCACCCAAGAGCCAAAAGTTCCAGAGCAAGACATAACATGCTAATTCTCCAACAAAGCAGGAACAGAACCCTGAACATTAAAAGACAGCCTGCCCAAAGCCATGTGAAACCCATAGACACCCCAAAACTCACTACTGGACACTTCATTGCACTTCAGAGAGAAGAGATCCAGCTTCGCTCGCCAGAATACAGATGCAAGTTCCCCTTACCAGGAAACCTTGACAAGCCACTCGTCCAACCCCATCAACAGGGAGCAGGCTCCACAATAAAGAGGAACCACAAACTTCCAGCCTACAGAAAGGGCACCCCAAACACAGCAATCTAAACAAAACGAAAAGGCAGAGAAATATTCAGCAGGTAAAGGAACATGATAAATGCCCACCAAACCAAACCAAAGAGGAGGAGATAAGGAGTCTACCTGAAAAAGAATTCAGAATGATAGTCAAGATGATCCAAAATCCTGAAAACAAAATGGAATTACTGATAAATAGAGACAAAGATTGAGAAGATGCAAGAAATGTTTAACAAGGACCTAGAAGAAATAAAGAAGAGTCAACCAATAATGAATAATGCAATAAATGAGATCAAAAGCACTCTGGAGGTAAACAACAGTAGAATAACTGAGGCAGAAGATAAGATAAGTGATGTGGAAGATAGAATGGTGAAAATAAATGAAGCAGAGAGGAAAAAGGAATTAAAAGAAATGAGGACAACCTCAGGGATCTCTGGAACAATGTTAAACACCCCAACATTCAAATCATAGCAGTCCTAGAAGAAGACAAGAAGAAAGGGCATGAGAAAATACTTGAGGAGATAATAGTTGAAAACTTCCCTAAAACGGGGAAGGAAATAGCCACCCAAGTCCAAGAAAACCAGAGAGTCCCAAACAGAATAAACCCAAGGCAAAACACACCAAGACACATATTAATCAAACTAATGAAGATCAAACACAAAGAACAAATATTGAAAGTAGCAAGGGAAAAGAAACAAATAATGCATAAGGGGATCCCCATAAGGATAACAGCTGATCTTTCAATAGAAACTCTTCAGGCCAGAAAGTAATGGCAGGACATACTTAAAGTGATGAAAGAGAAAAACCTACAACCCAGATTACTGTACCCAGCAAGGATCTCATTCAAATATGAAGGAGAAATCAAAAGGCTTACAGACAAGCAAAAGCTGAGAGAATTCAGCACCATCAAACCGGCTCTTCAACAAATGTTAAAGTACCTTCGCTAGAGAGGAAACACAGAAAAGGTTTATAAACTTGAACCCAAAACAATAAAGTAAATGGCAACGGGATCATATTTACCAATAATTACCTTAAGTGGAAATGGGTTGAATGCCCCAACCAAAAGACAAAGATAGGCTGAATGGATACAAAAACAAGACCCCTATATATGCTGTCTACGAGACCCACCTCAAACCAAGGGACACATATAGACTGAAAGTGAAGGGCTAGAAAAAGATATTTCATGCAAATGGAAACCAAAAGCAAGTAGGAGTAGCAATACTCATATCAGATAGAATAGACTGAAATAAAGGCCTTGAAAAGAGACAAAGAAGGACACTACATAATGATCAAAGGATCAATCCAAGAAGGAGATATAACAATTATAAATATATATGCACCCAACATGGGAGCACCGCAATATGTAAGGCAAACACTAACAAGTATGAAAGGGGAAATTAACAGTAACTCAGTAATAGTGGGAGACTTTAACACCCCACTCACACCTATGGATAGATCAACTAAACACAAAATTAGCAAGGAAACACAAACTTCAAATGATACAATGGACCAGTAGACATAATTGATACCTATAGGACATTTCACACCAAAACAATGAATTTTACCTTTTTCTCAAGTGCACACAGAACATTCTCCAGGATAGATCACATCCTGGGCCATAAATCTAGCCTTGGTAAATTCAAAAATTGAAATCATGCCAAGCATCTTTTCTGATCACAATGCAGTAAGATCAGATGTCAATGACAGGAAAAAAACTATTAAAAATACAAACATAAGGAGGCTAAACAACATGCTTCTGAATAACCAACAAATCATGGAAGAAATCAAAAAGGAAATCAAAATATGTATAGAAACAAATGAAAACGAAAACAGAACAACCCAAAACCTATGGGATTCAGTAAAAGCAGTGCTAAGGGGATGGCTCATAGCAATACAAGTTTACCTCAAGAAACAAGAGAAAAATCAAATGAATAACCTAACTTTACACCTAAAGCAACTAAAAAAAGAAGAAATGAAGAACCCCAGGGTTAGTAGTAGGAAAGAAAACTTAAAAAATTAGAGCAGAAATAAATGAAAATAAGAGAGAGAGAGAGAGACTCTAGCAAAAATGTACAAAACTAAAAGCTGGTTCTTTGAGAATATAAATACAATTGACAAACCATTAGCCAGACTCATCAAGAAACAAAGGGAGAAGAATCAAATCAACAAAATTAGAAATGAAAATGGAAAGATCACAACAGACAACACTGAAATACAAAGGATCATAAGAGACTACTATCAGCAACTATATGCCAATAAAATGGACAACTTGGAAGAAATGGACAAATTCTTAGAAAAGTATAACTTTCCAAAACTGAACCAGGAAGGAATAGAAAATCTTAACAGACCCATCACAAGCCAGGAAATCGAAACTGTAATCAGAAATCTTCCAGCAAACAAAACCAGGACCAGATGGCTTCACACCTGAATTCTACCAAAAATTTAGAGAAGAGCTGACACCTATCTTACTCAAACTCTTCCAGAAAATTGCAGAAGAAGGTAAACTTCCAAACTCATTCTATGAGGCCACCATCACCCTAATACCAAAACCAGACAAAGATGCCACAAAAAAAGAAAACTACAGGCCAATATCACTGATGAACATAGATGCAAAAATCCTTAACAAAATTCTAGCAAACAGAATCCAACAACATATTAAAAAGATCATACATCATGACCAAGTGGGCTTTGTCCCAGGGATGCAAGGATTCTTTAATATCCACAAATCAATCAATGTAATACACCACATTAACAAATCGAAAGATAAAAACCATATGATTATCTCAATAGATGCAGAAAAAGCCTTTGACATCCATTTATGATAGAAACTCTCCAGAAAGCAGGAATAGAAGGAACAGACCTCAACATAATAAAAGCTATATATGACAAACCCACAGAAAACATTATCCTCAATGGGTGAAAAATTGAAAGCATTTCCCCTAAAGTCAGGAACAAGACAAGGGTGCCCACTCTCACCACTACTATTCAACATAGTTTTGGAAGTGTTGGCCACAGCAATCAGAGCAGAAAAAGAAATAAAAGGAATCCAGATAGGAAAAGAAGAAGTGAAACTCTCACTGTTTGCAGATGACATGATCCTCTACATAGAAAACCCTAAACTCTACCAGAAAATTACTAGAGTTAATCAATGAATATAGTAAAGTTGCAGTATATAAAATTAACACACAGAAATCCCTTGCATCCTATACATGAACAATGAGAAAACAGAGAAATTAAGGAAACAATCCATTCACCATTGAGACAAAAAGAATAAAATACTTAGGAATAAAGCTATGTAAAGAAACAAAAGACGTATACATAGAAAACTGTAAAACACTGATGAAAGAAATCAAAGATGACACAAATAAATGGAGAAATATACCATGTTCATGGATGAGAAAAATCAATATAGTGAAAATAAGTATATACCCAAAGCAATCTATAGATTCAATGCAGTCTCTATCAAGCTACCAATGGTATTTTTCACAGAACCAGAAGAAATAACTTCACAGTTTGTACGGAAATACAAAAAAACCTTGAATAGCCAAAGCAATCTTGAGAAAGAAGAGTAGAAATGGAGGAATCAACCTGTCTGACTTCAGACTATACTACAAAGCTACAGTCATCAAGATAGTATGGCACTGGCACAAAGACAGAATTATGAAACAAAATAGAAAGCCCAGAGATAAATCCATGTACCTATAGACACCCTATCTTTGACAAAGGAGGCAAAAATATACAATGGAGAAAAGACAATCTCTTTAACAAGTGGTGCTGGGAAAACTGGTCAACCACCTGTAAAAGAATGAAACTAGAACACTTTCTAACACCATACACAGAAATAAACTCAAAATGGATTAAAGATCTAAATGTAAAACCAGAAACTATAAAGCTCCTAGAGGAAAACATAGGCAAAACACTCTCTGACATAAATCACAGCAAGATCCTCTATGACCCACCTCCCAGAGTAATGTAAATAAAAGCAAAAACAAATGGGACCAAATTAAACTTAAAAGCTTTTGCACAACGAAGGAAACTATAAGCAAGGTGAAAAGATAGCCTTCAGAAAAAAAAGGCAGCCTTCAGAATGGGAGAAAATAATAACAACCAAAGCAACTGTAAAAGAATTAATCTCAAAAATATACAAGCAGCTCTTGCAGCTCAATACCAGAAAAATAAACTACCCAATCAAAAAGTGGGCCAAAGAACTAAACAGACATTTCTGTAAAGAAGACATATAGATGGCTAACAAACACACGAAAAGATGCTCAGCATCACTCATTATCAGAGAAATGCAAATGAAAACCACAATGAGGTACCATCTCACACCACTCAGAATGGCTGCCATCAGAAAGTCTACAGACAATAAATGCTGGAAAGGGTGTGGAGAAGAGGGAACCCTCTTACACAGTTGGTGGGAATGCAAACTGGTACAGTCCCTGTGGAGAACAGTGTGGAGATTCCTTAAAAAATGGAAAATAGAATTGCCATACGACCCAGCAGTCCCATTGCTGGGCATACATACCAAGGAAACCAGGACTGAAAGACCCGTGTACCCCAATGTTCATTGCTGCACTGTTTACAATAGCCAGGACATAGAAGCAACCTAGATGCCCATTGGCAGTCAAATGTATAAGAAAGTTTTGGTACATGCACACAAAGGAATATTACTCAGCAATTGAAAAGAAAGCATTTGAATGAGTTTTAATGAGGTGGATGAAACTGGAGCTTATTATACAGAGTGAAGTAAGTCAGAAAGAAAAACACCAATACAGTATATTAATGCATATATATGGAATTTAGAAAGATGGTAATGATGACCCTATATGTGAGACAGCAAAAGAGACACAGATATAAAGAACAGACTTTTGGACTCTGTGGGAGGAGGCGAGGGTGGGATGATTGAAAGAATAGCATTGAAACATGTATATACCATATGTGGAATAGATGACCAGTCCAAGTTCAGTGCATGAAACATGGCACTCAAAGATGGTGTACTGGGAGAACCCAGAGGGATGGGATGGGGAGGGAGTTGGGAGGGGGGTTTGGGATGGGGCACATGTGTACACTTGTGGCTGATTTATGTCAATGTATGGGGAAAACCACTATAATATTGTAAAATAATTAGCCTCCAATTAAAATTAATTAATTAATTAAAAATATTATAAAAATGATTAGTGCTTGGAATAGTAAATTCATTTGGAATTGAAAAAAGCACAATCTATGGATTACTGTTATCAGAAAGCATTGAAGCTGAAACAGGAATACAGTATCTTGGTTATGAGTAAATTATTTTTTAATCACAAAACCTTGAGTTCAAATCCTGCTCTTACTTACCATGTGAATTTGGACAAACTTTTAAGCTGCTGGCTCTCTCACCTTTAAAATGAACAATAATATCACCTCTATCAGACGTCATAAAAGTGATACTATTGCAGCTTCAGTTACTAATAATTTAATAAATACTGCTTATTATTAAAAAAGACAGTAAAGGATATGTGAGAAAATGTAAAAGTGTCCATAGGAATAGGTAAGTGTATTTAGTGAATAGAGAACAGTCAGGGAGTAATGAGTTAATTTTAAGCAGAAAAAAATAATATATTTGAAAAGATTAAGTTAAAGGAAAAGAGGTTACTGTATAATAAACCACTTTGAAAACTCAGTGATTGAAAACAATAGTTATTTATTCTCACAGGGATGTCCAAGGATGATCTGGAGTGGACATGGTTAGGTAGCTCTATTGGCTGGCTGGGCTGAGCTCCTCACATCGTATTGGGCTCATGCATACTCTGTGTTTCTCTTATCTTCCTTGGACTAGCAGTCTAGCCGGGTCATGTGCCTCTCACAGGAATGACAGAAGTACAATTTGGCAAGCCCAACAACCTAAGGGCATTTCATGACTTTATGTTGTGTCTGCTACAACTCTCTTACCAAAGTAAGTCACATGGCCAATCCCCTAATCAAGGGTGGAAAGTCCATTCTGCCTACCAGGAAGTCAAAGCAAGTCTCAAAATAATATCAAAGCAAAATCAACAGGGTGCTTAGGAGTGAATAGTTTTCAACAAGACTCTAATACATTACACTAACAATATAAGGCTTTAATTTGAAGACAAATGGAAAACTATAAAGTTTTTTGAGCAGAGAAAATGTATGGGATCCATGTGTTTCAGAGACAAATAATCTTCTATTGGTGTGTTATAGATATTGAAAGGAGGGAGTCAGGGAGGCTCGCTCAAAGGCTAAACATTTCAGCCATCTGGGAGGTGACAGTCTGAGCTAAATTGGGGGGTAACCTGATAATCATACTTCAAAGAAGGGACAGATAACAAAATCACATTAACATAAGAAGCTATGAGACTGAAAAGTTCTTCAGATAGAGGAAAACAAGTGAATTTTGGAGGAGTGGTGAAAGAGCTGCATAATCAATTACCCCAAACTCTGTGGCATAAAACAGCAGTATTTCTAATCTCGGGCATTCTCTGAGAACTGGGAATTCAGGAACCATTTGGCTTGGCGGTTCTGGCTCAGGGTCTCTCATGTGGATGCAGTTAATGGGACAGACGTCAGCCTACCATCCACAGGCCTGAGTGAAGATGGAAGAGCCACGTCCACGTGAGCTCACACACATGGCTGGCACGTTGCTGCAGCTATGACTGGAAGGCTCTGCTCCTCTCCACATGGACTGTGAGGCTGCCCTCACAATATGGGGGCAAGTTCCTCCCACAGCGAGTGACATAAGAGGAAGCAAGGCCCAGAAGCGGCCAAGTCTTTTATGACCTAGCCTCAGAACTCACACATGCCACTTGTGCCACATTCTATTCATTAGAAGAGATTATTAAACTCAGCACACATTCTTTTGAAGGAAAGAATGTCAAAGAATTTGCACAAATAGGAATATAAAACCAACCACAGGAAAATAAATACAGTATTTAGTTTTAAATCTCCCAAGTTTGTGATAACTATAACAATCAATGGAAAGAGCAAATGAACAGCTTAGCTATTAAAATAAAATATGGGCCAACTCATTTTCAGAGTTCTCTTCCACATGGTTGTTGTAGGTGAAGACTTAAAGGTGGTTGAAAACACTGAGAAATGAAATTCAGAAAGAAAGGAATAGGGTCATATGTACATTTTAAGAAGTAGAATAGAAGGACGATATCAGAAAAGAAAATAAAAACAGAGAAGAGTCAAAATACAAAATTTTATGTAAAAATCAAGGATAGTAAAGACATTGCAAGGGCACTAACATATCTTTGATACTAGATAAAGATATGACTAGAAATCAGATGGTAAAGAACCTGCCTGCCAATGCAGGAGCTGTAAGAGACATGGATTTGATTCCTGGGTTGGGACGATCCCCTGGAGGAGGGCATGGCAATGCACTCCAGTGTTCTTGCCTGGAGAACCCCATGGACAGAGGAGCCTGGTGGGCTATAGGCTATGGGGTCGCAGAGGGTCAGACACAACTGAAGCGGCTTAGCACAGCATGAAGAGATAATTGGAGGTGAATCAGGAAAATTGCTCAGAGCTCTGGACAAAGCAAATGAAATATTGTTAGCGGCATTTTCTATATTTAAGACAATTTTAGACAGTGTAAGTGATTCTTGAGATCGCTATAAAAGAATATTCAGGAGTAACATGTCTGGACTACACAGAAAAAGCAAACTAATGATAAAATCAAAAAGCAAAACAATGTTTGGTAAAATGAAGTGGGTTCAAAAAAAAAAAGTTTGAGAACACAATACAGTGTAGTTGTGTGGGAAAATTTACCCATGAAGAAATCCTGCTAAACCTGACATTTCCAATCATAGCACTCTCACAAAGTATTTTCAACTATGCAGTAGTGGGTAAAGGCAGTAATATGAAATCATGCATTTCTTTTTATCTTTGTTTCAATAGAGTTTAACCAACTAAAGAAATCAACTGCATTCTAAAATATAAGGTAAAATTTACTAAAATTCCCATCAGGAAGTCCAAAGTGTTGTCAGGAAAAAAAAAAAAAGAAAAAAATAACAATAATAATAATCTTTCTCCAAGTAATACCTCAGCAAAACTATGAACAGGTTCTGTGATCCCATTTAAAAAATAAGGACTGACAACAGACTTCCGTTTGCCAGCCAGATAGAAAATGACATCACCTTACAAAATAACCTCAGTACCCATGGCCGGATTTCCAAATAGCTATTATGTTCTTAGGTTGACTTTTTCATGGCTAAAAGAATCCTTAATTTTATACTTTTTTTCTGCAGGCAGAAGGGTTCTACATATTTTGTTTAAAGGTTTGGTTCCCTTTGGTTCTTTAAACAGTATACAGGCCCCAAACCCATGAAACTCACAAATCTAGCTTCAGCATTCATGTTCTAAAGAAGCTGCCTTTCTACAAAGTGGCCTTGTGATGTCCGTCTGTCTGGGTTCCGTGCAGGTTCAATTGCTTCATTGAAAGCATAATAAAACTATGGAGAATGGAACTTGGTGACCTTGTTTCACAGTTTTCCAAAGCACAAGAAAAGAATCGAGGGCATTGAAAAGTGAGTCCCAACTTTTATGGTTTTTCTTTGCCCCAGACCTCAGACAACAGCATTGTCACGAAGCAGTAGTATTCCTAAAGGGGAGTCTGGGTATTGATATGCAAATACAGGCTACAAACATCTCATTTGGCTCCAGCATTCCTTCGTCCAGCACTGTCACACAAATAGTTTTTGAATCTGAGCAGTTTATTCAGGACCATAAACATGTGTTTCACCCTGGGAGCAAATTCTGTTTGCTCACAGAGCTCCCAAGCAGTGAAATACAAGGTAGGCTATAAACAGCCCCATTGGATAAGATGTGCCTTGAAGCAAAGACACTTTTAAAATGAATCCCGTTTTTACTTACTGCCCAAGATTTCTGTGCAAATGTAGCATACCCTAGATAGTAAGTGTTTTAAATTATTATTTTAAGGTAGGTCCTCTGTATTGAAAAATCTTACTTGTTTTTAAAAAAAGAGAGACATAAAACAATTTTATTCGTGTGACTAAACATTGTTAGTAAAGTCATAAAAACCTTACTATTGCTTAACAGATCAAGTAGTGAAAGGAAGAAAAATAATTTTTAAGACATCTAAAAAGGAGATGGAATGTGGATGGAACTTACTCCGGGAAACAATGTAAATCAACTTCTACAATAGCTTGAAAAAACATTCCAACCACCAGAATTCTACTTATCTCACAAAATTTGTATCAGCTCTACCCACATTTCCCAGTGCTATTTCCAGCTCCTCCCAACCACCCTTCTTCTTTCTATAACTGCCCCCCCGCCCCCCCCCCACCCCTCCCACCCCCCCGCAAGGTAGCTGCTTGCATGCAGCAGACACACGGGATTCTCCCCATTTCACACTTTACTATAGAACACACATAGGGCAGTGTGAGACAGAGTACGGGAAAGTACTCTCATGAGCTCCATCTTGATTTTTTAAAGCACTGAACCCATGATTATGTGTCTGTTTTCATGACAAATCAAAGCTGAAAAAAGTTAGAAAAACTCGAGATTCCAAAGAAAAGCATAAAGCATACATGTCTATATGGATGAGTCCAACAGGGCACATAACATCAAAACAGAGACCAAGCTGCACTATTCCAAGTGCATTCTTCTTCGGATGACTGCAAGATAATGAACAAATGTAGAGCCTGTAACTGCACGTCACATAGATGACTGCACCCACCCACAGTCTACGTTGCTTTAATTTTCAGTATCAGATTATGCGGTTCTTATGCAGAGAATCTCATTCTTGGTTTTCCTTCCCTTGATTCTCCCTGCATTCTCCAGACATGGACGTGGAAATGGATGAGTACTGAGTCACAGTGGGTGAGGAGAGGAGTGCTTTCCCAGAAATTCAGGGGAGTCACAACAGGCTACACTGTTCCTTTGTTTGAACACCGCTATTAAATTACACAATTTAAAAATTAACAAAATTCTGTCATTTTCACACATGTGCTTTACATGTTAATCCTAAACAATTACATATTTCATCAAAAGCATTCTAGAACCATAAAATTTCTCTAAACAAATAGCTTCTCGGAGTATTTCTTAAATCTCTTAAGTAGGGTGATATATTAAAGATCTATCTAATGACAAATTAATATTGTTATGTGTTTCAAATCATTAATTTGACCAAATTAGATAAACTGAGAAAAGTTACTCTAACATGTTAAAACAATATGATATCATACCTCTCAAAAATATTAAGAAATCCTACTTTTTAATATGACTTGTGAATTTTAATCAGTTAATAAAATCCATTAAGTTTGGATAAAGCATAAACTTTCAAATAAAGGAAATGGTGAATCTAAATTAGTTAAGTTGTAAATGGTTAACATCTAAGATAGTCTAGTTTCTTATATTAAAAAAGAAAGGCAGTAAGGGGCTTTTTAAAAATCAAAGAAAAACAAAAGATATCTCAAGAAGCTGTGAGTAAACATTTGTTCATTTTTAATTTTAAAAGAAAAGAAAAACTGTTAATCAGTCCATTGGGAAAAAGAACATAACAATATTCAGGAAGGAGGATGTTATGATTATGAATCAAAACTTTCAATGCCAAGAAAACTTTGAACAACATTAATTTTCTCAAGTTAAATTTTAAAAGTATTGGCTCTCCCTTGCTTTCCTTTTCTAGTTTTCAGCACTACCTAATGTATGTCTTTTCATTAGTTCTAAACAGTCAATGAGCTACCAACTATAATGAAGACAAAGGACAGCTTAGGAAAAAGGAGAAACTGAATAATCTTTATTCCTTTTTTGATTGTTTTTATAAACTTTTCAGGGAAAATACATCTAAAAAAGTCATCTTGGAACTCATTCTGACTGTAGAGGAGACTTTCTTGCTGAAATAATCTCCCAGTTTGTGTTACTTTTTTTCTATGTAGTCTTTACTTTCCTAGAATAACTGTGAAGAATTACAAACTGAAAACTTGAAGACATTTTTAGAAAGATAAACATGTCATTTTATTTTGCATTTAACTGAAGATCTGAATGATTCTGTAATATTCTCTTGGATTTTAATGACATCTGCTTACTTTTAAATGTGGGCTCTTTCTATATTTAGCCACAGGAGTTTTATTTGAGGCACTAGTGGCATCTGCTGGACACAAATAAAATTACAGATTCACAATTGCTGTTCTGCATAAAGTCTTAACAACTATAGACTTTGTTCCTAAAAATGGAATCTTTGTAAAAACACTCATTATTCTTTTTAATGTACCTGAAAAATATTTATCTTCAGACCTATGTTTCAATTTGTCATTCTGGGACAGATTATATTGAAAAGTCATTGTGGAATATTTGCCATCACAAATATACTTTTAAAGTATATTGAACATTCAACAAAGCATGCATTGAGTATTTTAGGAACACAAGATGTAAAGGACTCAGGGACTGGCCTTCAAGATACCTGTACTCTCATGGGTTGATAGGTTGAAATAAATAAATATAATACAATTAAAATGATGTCACAGAATAATTCCATCATTCTTGTGAAAAACAATGCAAAGATTACCTACTCAAAAACAGCATAGAGCATACTAGGTATGGGGCTTCAGACAACTGACCAATTTTGCAACTGGGAAATGTAAGACTAAAACTGTAATGTCATATTCAAATAATATTGCTAATTGGTGCCAACCTGAAACTAGAACCCAGATCAACTAGTAATGTTTTCATGATTTCCTCTTTCTACACAATCATTTCTTACTGGTTATTTTACAGATAACAAAGTGAAAGTAAAAATACTAATAAAAATGAAGGCATGTAACAGGCAATAAAGATAATATCCAAAAGAAAACGTGATACACAAAATGGAAAATTATGCAACCATAACAAGCAGAAATCTTGCCATTTTTAACAACACTGATGGATCCTGAAGCCATTATGCTAAATCAGACCTAGAATGATAAATACTCAATTATATGTGGAATCTTAAAAAGAAGAACAAAGATACAAAGAACAGGCTGATGACTGCCAGAGGCAGGGACTGGGAGGTGAGCAGACGAATGAAAGTGGTTAAAAGGTGTGAACTTCTAGTTATAAAATGAAGAAGTCCTGCAGATGTAATATAGAGCATGATGAATGTAGTTAATAATACTGTATTGAATATCTGAAACTTGTTAGGAGAGTAAATGGTAAAAATTCTTATCACAAGAAAAAATGTGCAACTATGTGTGGTGATGGATGCTAACTAGATTAATTGTGGTGATCATTTCATAATATAAAAGTATACTGAATCTTTAAGTTATACACCTGAAGCTAATATAATGCTATATGCCTATTATATCTCAATTTAAAGTAATAATAACATCCAAAGCATAAAAAGCAATGAGAAAAAGTATTTCAAAATCTTCTCACATTTTTTAGTCATACATTTATGTTTGTTGCAACTGATTTAATGTATGCCCTTTTCCACTAGATTATAAGCTTACATAGCAGAGTCTAGTATCAATGCCTGACGAATGCCCAGTAGGTCTGTGATGAATGCAGACTGGTGCATATAAAAAGAATGAATAAAAAATTGATAGGGTAATAAAGAAGGTTGGAATTTGATCTTATTTTATTCACATACACACTGGAATCCCTAAAGAAAGAAAAAGAAATTGAAGTCACTCAGTCGTGTCTGACTCTTTGCGACCCCATGGACTGTAGCCTACCAGGCTCCTCAGTCCATGGAATTTTCCAGACAAGAATACTGGAGTGGGTTGCCATTTCCTTCTCCAGGGGATCTTCCCAACCCAGGGATGGAATCTGCACCTCCTGCATTGGCAGGCAGATTCTTTACCATGGGCCACCTGTGGAGCCCACACTTGGGTATAGTGGATACAAAACTGTAATGTCTGGGTGCTTTTTTCACATTCATACCAACTAATATTTCTTGCAGTACAAATATATGTTGCAACAAAATTACAAGTGACTAGATGCCATGGACCTTAGGAACATTTAATCACACTGAATTAGATCATTTAAGGTTTTGAACACCATGATAAGTATGCTTCTCTGCATGTTGTACAAAGTCAATTAAGACTTTGAATATTAAAAAGTACAGATATCTGTTGAGATGCAGTCTAAGGAATAGTGTAGTGAATCACAGCTCAGAAGTACTGGCCTGATTATGCCATCAGTTAACTAGCATCATCATCAGTAAAAGAGACACATTCTGGGTGTTGTTTTTCTCATGCCTCATATGTTTTTAATAAAGACTACAAGCTGAGTGCTGAAGAATTGTTACTTTTGAACTGTAGTGTTGGAGAAGACTCTTGAGAGTCCCTTGGATTGCAAGAGATCCAACCAGTCCATCCTAAAGGAGATCAGTCCTGGGTGTTCATTGGAAGGACTGATGCTGAAGCTGAAACTCCAATACTTTGGCCACCTCATGCGAAGAGTTGACTCATTGGAAAAGACCCTGATGCTGGGAGGGATTGGGGGCCAGAGGAGAAGGGGATGACAGAGGATGAGATGGCTGGATGGCATCACCGACTTGATGGACATGCGTTTGTGTAAACTCAGGGAGTTGGTGATGGACAGGGAGGCCTGGTGTGCTGTGATTCATGGGGTTGCAAAGAGTTGGACACGACTGAGCTACTGAACTGACTGACTTTGTACATAAAGGCTATGGTGAGTATAAAGTGCTGTTCATTAATAGATGCTTATGTTGATGCTGACAATGGCAGTGACAACTCAAAAGCCCACTAGTTACTATGATTTTATAAAGACATAGTATTTATTCTTCTTCTACTCATATATGTTATTCTAGAGTCTGAGAAAACAGTGGTAAGTAAATGGACAAGACCTCAAACTAACAGAAATATGTTTTTTAATAAAAAATATTTTGGCTTACACTGGGAATCTATTTATTCCCAGATATATTTGCATTAAGAAATATAAGCATATGGTGCACTGGGAAGACCCAGAGGGATGGGATGGAGAGGGAGGCGGGAGGGGGGATCGGGATGGGGAACACATGTAAATCCATGGCTGATTCATGTCAATGTACGGCAAAAACCACTAAAATATTGTAAAGTAATTAGCCTCCAACTAATAAAACTAAATGGGAAGAAAAAAAAGAAATATAAGCACATATAAGTTATATGGAGACCATGTTAGATGATATTTTCTTGATTTTTTGGTGATTTTTGTAAAAAGTTTAACAAAAGAAGATAATTCCAAAATGGTGGAAGTTACAGAAGTTTGCAATTTGTTGATGGGTATGTTCCAAAAGATACAGTATATAGTCCGAATTCTATCTAGACAGAAATCACTAAAGAATTCATTAAAAATAAACAAAACCAAATAAAGTTGGTAATTTAATCAGGTTTTGTGGTTTATTTTCCTAAAATTGACTCAAATATGTTAAAAGATAATCCCCTTTAGAGGGTTTCCTAGATTTGCATTCTATCCTATAATGAAAAGAGGTAAGGATATTGTGTACACAAACATAAACAAAAATTCTGCTTATACATAAATACATATGCTATATATACATATCTTTGAATAGAGGGATTTATTTAGGTGAAATATATCATAGACTTTTGAAAATGTCTTTAAAATTTTTCTTTCCCATAATGAAACACACTAGAAAAAAAGGATCATTTTACAAGAGGGTTTTATTGTTGCCATATTTCATCATATTTGAAGAGAAGCAAAAAGTTAATCTTATGGCAATGCCAGACTCTGATACGCAATACTACTTGGTTTTCACAGCAGATGTAGCTATAGATAATGAGATTGCCACTATTCAACTGAATAAAGCAGATCTACTGACAGTAAGATTGATAACAAAGATATTAAAGCCTTTTGCCAAATATACATACTCACACACAGAGCTAGTTCACAAAAGCATATAAACTTAAGTTGTTTGAGAATGATTTACTAACAATCAACTACTTTGCAAAATACGAAGGAAAAGCTTACACACAGTCTTCGGGAAAATTATCCAAGTCCTGTTTACATTTGAGCAAGTATCTTCAGCTATATTTATATGAAAAAAATTAAGCTGATTTTGAAAGACTCTATGAATTCCAAAGTTTCTCTCTGAAAACTCAGCACTTATTGAAACTATTTTCTTCCATGGTTTTCACCTCCTCAAATATAAGAAATTACATATAAGGAATTAACAGATCAAAATAAAATTCTTCAAGGTGAGAACTGAATTCATTGAAGATAGAAAATACATAGTTTGAAAGTAATATTTGAAAATTTCAAAAACTTAGTCATTTCTGACTTAGTCATTTCTGGACATTTCTTCTTTGGGAAAATGAAGTTAAATATACTGGATTTGTCCATTTAATAGAGAATTCACCCCTTAACCACAGAGGAGAAACTGTCCAAAGCAGATGAAACAATCAGTCATAATTGTGAACAGCTGCAAACCTACAGAAACTAAGGAAAAATCCTTATAGAAAAAGGAGAAAGAAGCACTTGTTCTTTTTAGCCAAATGATTTCCCATGAGGAGCAAAACTTAGCAATAATTGGTCAAAAACTATTGACCAAGAGAAAAGTCAAGAATAAGAAAAAATACATATGACAGGAAAAATTCAGTTAGGCAGAGCTTAAATTTAATCTGTCAGATGTAAAGGAACTTCTTACACTCCAATGTTTAAAGAAGGGCATGTGCCCAAGGTCTGAGAGGACCACCAAGTCCTCTATGGGATTACCAGATCATTGATAATCTGATTAAAAGAGCATAAAGTTGCAAGGGCTGAGGGATTGAGTATCTCAGTGTATCCTCTGGGGACCAAATGTCACTTCCATGGGATCAAAATCATAGAATGTTCCCTCCATCAATTTGTTGTATTTTTTCAATAATTTCACTATAAATGCCATATGCAGTGTATCCTCACGTGTCTAACTTGGCAGACTCACTCTGGAACAGAATGTAAAAATTTACTATGCCTTCTTTTGTTAATGCCATGGAGAAGGAAATGGTAACCCACTCCAGTATTCTTGCCTGGAGAATTCCAATGGACATAGGAGCCTGGCGGGCTACGACCATGGGGTCACAAAGAGTTGGACATGACTGAAGCACGACTTAGCACTTTGTTAATGCCACTGGATTACACATGTTCAAAAATGGAATCCAGTACAAATGACGCTGAAGACGAGTTTGGCCACTTATGCAACCTGATTCAGCGTCAGCCTTTCTTTCTCTCCCGCATCCTCTAGTCAGATGTTGAATATGAGTTCCAGGGGGCAGTTCGTGCAAGGGAAGTATGGACATCTCGAAGAATACTGATCATTAAGAGACAGCCCTAGCCTAACACATTCTCCATCAGCAATGAGAAATGTCTATACCTAGCACTAAATATTTCACACCCCACATCCTGAAAGTTGAATAATCCAGCCCCCAACTGGGTCAACTTCTGAAGATCCTGTACCACAGCAAAATTATTTTTGTTTCTTTTCTAAGGAAGTTTGCTTTCTCTTTTATTTTCACTGCTGTTGAGTGAATATTTGTTGTTCAGTCACTAGTTGTGTCTGTTTGCGGCCTCATGGACTGCATGCAACACGCCAGGCTTCCCTGTCCTTCACTGTCTCTCAGAGTTTGCTCAGACTCATGTCCATTAAGTAACTGATTCCATCTAACCATTTCATCCTCTGCCGCCCTGCTCCCTTTTTGCCTTCAATCTGTCCCAGCATTAGGGTCTAATACCATTCAAATGGTAGCTTAACAGAATTACAACTCAGGTAATATTTTACAAATGTAGAATTTTTAAGCTTCAGTCTTAAGAGTAAATTGCCTCTGTTTTAAATTTCTTTTGCTTATCTTTTAAAATAATCTTGTAAATTTTTTGTTTCACTGATATTAAGTGAATATGCAGTTGCTTCCACTGAAACTTGTAGAATTATAGTTCTTAAGATATTATTTCATAAATAGATTATTTAAATGTGACTCATGCACAAACTGTTAATATTTTATTCTAGTTCTAGACAGCATACATGTAGCATTTTGGTTTTCATTTTTAACAAGTCCCTTATAACCTGAACTATAGAACAATGGAATATGTGAGAATTAAGGGTCATGCCTGCATTCTAGGGACTGTATTTACTCTACTTAGAAAACAAAATAAGAAGCTTGATATCTGTATGACCAAATTTTAATTCATTTTTAAAAGTAACAATTAATTGTTTCCTACTATCATATGTAGGCTTCCCAGTGGCTCAGTGGTAAGGAATCTGCCTGCCAATGCAGGAGATGTGGGTTCGATCCCTGGGTTGGGAAGATCTCCTGGAGAAGGAAATGGCAACCCACTCTAGTATTCTTGCCTGGAAAATTCTGTGGACAGAGAAGCCTGGAAGGCTACAATCTACGGGGTCACAAAGAGTCAGACAGGACTTAGCAACTAAAAAACAAAAACAATTATAAGTAATCCTCTGTTCTGGCCTGTAAAGAACATACATAAAATGGGCAGTCTATGCCCTTAGAGAGTTTACAACAAAAAATGTAACCATTTAAAACTTCTTAGTTAAAACTAAAGTTTAAATTTCATATCCTTACCTCCAAGAGCACATATGCAGCTTCCACTTTTCTGTATGAAATGGCATCCATTTGCCCTGATGAAACATTCCTTCTAGGCAGGGACCATCAGTGCAGTTCAGTATCTGTGAATACAGTAGACCTATAACATATTGCACATTGATTGATGATACAGTATGAACCTATTACACATTCACACAGCATTTGTTTTGTGTAAAATTTAGTCATAAGTACTTTATGATAACTAATCATTCTCCTGAGGTAAATAATATCATTACCTCTTATTTAAATATGGGTAAACTGAGTTACAAGGAGAATAAGTAACTTATCCAAGGACACACAGCTCTCGGTGACACAGCTAGGTGACATAGGTGACGAATCCAGGTGACGTGAGATCATGAGTCCACCTATTTAAACACCGTACCATTCTGCCTTGGGGGAGCAGCAGCAGCATCCAGTGATTGAAGCTAGTATCAGCAAACACTGTTGTGAGCGCCACAGTCATTAAAATTTTACATTCTCCCAGTCTAAATTCTTTTTGATCTAGGTAACTTCTTTTACTCTCTGAGACTCTAACATTTTGCTAATTGTTTATACACTGACACAGAGATTTGCCAACAATTAGTAGTTTAATAATTGAAAAGCAGCTATATGAAATGTTTTATCTAATGTGGATGGAGTCATTTATACAATGTCCTTTTCCCTGGAAGAAACATCCATTTTCTGCCACATCTTTAGAGGTATGGTCAAATGGTTTGCTTTTCTAATAAAATCATTCCTCAGAAGTCCTTTCTGACTTTCCAAAAATGAACTAAATACTCAAGGAAAATAAGGTCTTTGAGAAAGACAGAATTTATCCTAAAAGAAAAAGAATGTACAACAAACATTCTAGGACAACAGTATGTAATAAATCTAAGAAAATTTTGCACTGTCCTCACCATAAAATGCTAAGGTTATCACTGAGAAATTATCAAAAGCTTTTATCCCTCAAGCTGCCTACTTGGAACTGAGCAGAGGGCCCTGGACTGCTGTAAAAACTCTTCAGTATTCATAATTATAAGTAATTCAACCCTGTCTGGGACAAATATTCAGAGGACAAAGGGCTCCTGTCTTCCCCTTTGTTACTGAGGTTCTCACTTAATCTCCTTTTTATGACAAACGACTTGTTATCCATAAAATCACATAATTTTGGCAAATATTATATAATTCTGTCAGCACTTGAAGTTAGACTTGAAGGTGGTCAGGAAGGAAGGCTCTAGCCAGCCTCAAGATCAGAAGTATTGTTCTTGGGGAAAACTGGAAAGAGAACAGAAGGTCTCTCATCCACTGTTAAGTATCCTATGGGGCCAGAAGCTGAATCAGTCACCGCCGGTCTCTTTTGGAAATGTAGTTGAATTAGCCCCTATTCTCAAGAAAGAAAAAAAAAAAGGTGCAATAAGATAGCCAGATTACATAGTCATGCACTAAAGATTAAAAACGGTGTCAATAATAACCACATGCGACAAAAGGTAACACCTATGTTGATTTTGGTTTGAAAAGAAAGCCAATTAAAATAATGTCAGAAGTCAATGAATACAAGTTTCACTACTAAAATATTTATTAATACAGCTATTCCAGAAGGTATTTAGTTAAATGTATTTTAAATGTTTTAATTTAGTTAATTTAATTTAGTTTAATTTAGTTAAATGTATTTAGTTTTAAAAAATGTATTTAGTTAAAAACAAAATGAAAATAAAGTGTAGATCCCAAAGACATTTTTCACTGAGATAACTTAGAAAGTAGAAAACAAAACTTACCTTTTTTGTTCCTGTTAACTAAGATAAACATCTAACATCACAAAAAAAGCTGGTCATAACCTTATAAAATCATCTACAAGCCTTTAGACTAAAGGCAGATCTTGAGAGATAAATAGGTAGGTAGACAGACAGACAGATGATAGACAGGGATAGTCTATTCTATGAGGAAAAGTGAAAGTGAAAGTCGCTTAGTCATATCAGACTCTGTGAACCCATGGACTATACAGTCCATGAAATTCTCCAGGCCAGAATACTGGAGTGGATATAATTCTCTGTGCCTTTCCCTTCTCCAGGGGATCTTCCCAACCCAGGGATCGAACACAGGTCTCCTGCATTGCAGGCAGATCCTTTACCACCTGAGCTGTCAGGGAAGCCCATTCTAAGAGGAAAGTCGCTAATAAATAATGAAATTTATAACTTTATTTTATTGAAATATAATTGATTCACAATGTTGTGTTCATTCCTGGTGTACAACAAAGTGATTCAGTGATGCACACACATATTCTTTTTTATACTCTTTTAGAGTATGAATTATTACAGGATTTTTTAAAATTTATTTATTTATTTATTTTACTTTACAATATTGTGTTGGTTTTGCCACACATTGACTTGAATCCTCCATGGGTGTACATGTGTTTCCCATCCTGAACCCCCTCCCACCTCCCTCCCCATCCCATCCCTCTGGGTCATCCCGGTGCACCAGCATAGCTCTCTGCGCATACAGTAGGACCTTGCTGTTTTTCTATTCTAAATTGAATAGTTTCCATCTAGTAATTCCAAGCCTCCAATTCAATACTCCTCCACTCCCCACTCCCCCTTGGAAACCTTAAATCTGTTCTCTGTAGCTGTGAGTTGATTTCTGTTTCATAGTTAAGTTCATTTGTGTCATATTTTATATTGCACACATAAGTGATATCATATGGTATTTGTCTTTCTCTTTCTGACTTACATATGCTAATCTCTATGTCCATCCATATTGCTGCAAATGGCATTTTTTAGGTCTGAGTAACATTCCACTGTATATATGCAGCACAGTATTGTTACCCACTCATCTGCTGGTAGACATTTCCGTTGTTTCCATTTCTTTGCTATTGCAAATAGTGCTGCTATGAACATTGGGGTGCATGTTTCTTTTTGAATTATAGTTTTGTCTGGACATATGCCCAGGAGTGGGATTGCTGGATTATATGGCAACTTCATTTTTAGTCTTCTGAGGAACCTCCATACCTTTCTCTATAGTGGCTGCACTAATTTACGTTCCCACCAACACTTTGGGAGGGTTCCCTTTTCTCTACAACCTCTCCGGCATTTGACATTTATGGCTTTTGTGTTATAAATACTTACTCTAGATGTTCAATCACAAAACTTATAGATTATGAGCTAGTCATGTCAATGCAATTAAAGATATATATACACACACACATACACACACACACACACACACATATCTGAAGTTGGAGGCAGCATAGAAAAGAAGAAAGCACAAAGGTTTGGAGATAGAAGGACCTTTGTCTAAACTGATTTTCTGCTACTTACTGACTCTATGATATACAGAATATATGTTAATGGGCAACATGCTAAGTGATCATCAAAAGTAATCAGTTTATAATTACTTTTCTAAGATTTTCAACAATTAAAAATAAGCATTGAATAAGCAAATGAGACCTAAAGATATAACTAAGAAAACAAATAATTGCTACTATTCACTGAGTTTCAATAAATAAAACTAGTTTCAATAGTCAAAGCTATGCTTTTTCCAGTAGTCGTGTATAGATATGAGAGTTGGACTCTAAAGAAAGCTGAGCATCAAAGAATTGATGCTTTTGAACTGTGGTGTTGGAGAAGACTCTTGAGAGTCCCTTGGACTGCAAGGAGATCCAACCAGTCCATCCTAAAGGAGATCAGTCCTGAATATTCATTGGAAGGACTAATGCTGAAGCTGAAACTCCAATACTTTGGCCACCTGATGTGAAGAACTGACTCATTTGAAAAGACCCTGACGCTGGGAAAGACTGAAAGCAGGAGGAGAAGGGGATGACAGAGGATGAGATGGTGGATGGCATCACCGACTCAATGGACATGAGTTTGAGTAAACTCTGGGAGTTGGTGATGGACAGGGAGGCCTGGCGTGCTCAAAGAGTCAGACATGACTGAGCGACTGAACTGAAATAAGTTTCAACCCATGTAATAGGCACAATAGGTGCTTTTATGTATAATACTTAATCTTTCCAGCAGAGCTGTCAGTTAGACATTTTATTGTTCTTTTTCAGATGAGGAAATTGAGACTTAGAGGAAGTAAGAAAGTTACCTGAGGCCAATGAGCTAGCAAATGATACAGCTGGTAGTCAAACCCCATCTTTCAGTAGCCAAAACTACTATAAACCCTTAAAATGTATCAGCCCATTTTGGGTGGTTGTAGATCCACTGACTCTCTGTAAAGTCCTCAGAAAATCTTTAGAAAATTTTCTCAAAATGTCAATTCATATATAGCACCATTCATAGATTGCACATAACTGAGACCATAGTGGCCTCTGGAGCTTTGTAGCTAAGCTCACTGTGAGAAGATGCACCAGTGGTAAGAAACAGCCATATTTGAGAAAGGCTCAACATAGTAAATCCAATTCCAGAAAACGTATTTTTTGCAAGAAAATAATAAAGTAGTTTCATGGAAAAATTTTGCAGTAGAAATTGAAAAGTCTCTGGAAAAATTTAGATTTCTTCATTTTTGAATTAAGCATGTAGTATAACGTCCATACTTTATACTGAGTGGAATAAATGTCAAAGGTAAGCAGAATTCTTTCCTATGATTTCACTCCACCAAAAATATTTAACCTGCATACCAGATGAATCAAAGTTACATAAGATTTCTAAAAATCTTTTTATTAGTTCATGCCCTATTGGTATTACATACTAATTTTCCAAATCTGTAATTCTAAAAAGACATATTTCCAAGAAGACCCACAAACTCCAAGAAAATAATATTTCAAACTCTAGATTATAACAAAAGATAAGTGGTAACTCTTGTTGGCATTAGTATCTTCAGTATTTAACTTCCAATTAGTTTGAATATGGTCAAATATTACAAATATCTTCATTCAAGGTAGAATAGTGAAAATTTCACTAAAGATTGCCTCTGAATATCGATGCCTTATAATTGTGCCTGGAAATATAAATATGTGCATGCGTGTGTGTGTGTGTGTGTGTATGTGTGTGTATATACATGTTCCCTTTTAGAAATAGATTTTTGTGAGCATGGAAATATTTTCTTCTATGACTCTCTGAAAACATAACATTTGTTTTCCCAAATTCGTAAGTTATTCCTAACAATTTCAAGTCATCTTGAATATCTAAAATATATATAATCATATATATACTTATTATTATTATAAAACTATACAATAATAATAATGCTGTATTATAATAGAATCATAGTATCATTTTCCTGAATAAAACAAGCTTTATTATCTGAATGAAAGGTTTAATTTTTTAAAGATCCACATTATGAATTTTGTATTTGTTTTAGTATATATTATGTTTGATTGTATAATACAAGTGAAGTCAAATAAAAATTTTCAAGATTATCTGACAAGTATTTTAAAAGTTGCAACTTGGTTGTTATCACAAAATACATTTTAGAAATATGAAAGAAACTAAAAAGTGCTTGGATTTTGGAAACACAAAGCAAAAGATTAAAATTATAAATGATTAGCTGTCATCTCTTTTCTTTGCTTATCCCAAATAAACACACTACTTATTATTCATTGATTTCCACTCTATGTCTATCTCCCACATTTCTTTCTTCATATTTTTTTATCCTGGTATCTCTCCTGATACGTTAGTCAGAGATTTTAAAGGCAGCAAAGGAGACAATAGAAGCAATTTGAGTTTCTAGGTGGACTTCATCAGTGACGTTCTGTACATCTTACTACAACTCGGTGAGAGCTCCTGGAGATGCTAAACAGCCTTAAACAGTCTGACATTTAACATCAACCAAAGCATTGAGGATAGCCATTCTGACCGTAAGATTGTATTTTACCCTTAGAAACAATGTTCTGCATACAGGCTGTCAATATTCATTGCTAGTGAAGTTAAGGTATTGTTTTAGTCTTTGTATGTCTGTCTCTTAGATCTCAATAATCAGGATTTAAATTCCCATGTGACATTAGTGGTAAAGAACCGGCCTACCAATGCAGGAGACATAAAAGACGAGGGTCTGATCTCTGTATCGGGAAGGTGTCCTTGAAGGAGAGCATGGCAGTCCACTCCAGTATTCTTGCTTGGAGAATCCCACGGACAGAGGAGCCTGGCAGGCTACAGTCCAAAGGGTCGCACAATCGGACAAGACAGAGTGACTTAGCATGCACAAAGAGGACACGTGGGTTAAATAAATATATTAAATATACATTGATATGATCTAATATAATTAATATAATCAAAATAATGTAATTTTTGATTATATTATTAATTATAATATAATAAAGTAAATGCATAATTAACTATAACAGAATAATTATATAATTACATATAATTAAATAACAATATATTATAACATATAAATCTATTATAATTATAATATATGATGATATATTATATAATATAACAATATACAATATATGATTATAGAATACATATTATATAATATAATATGCAATATAATATGTAATATATATTATATTATATATGGATATATACTTAATATATTATTTATATATAATGGCAATATAATATATGATATATATTATTTATATAATTAACTTATGTAATATATACCATATATTATATAATTAACATAACCAATATAAATATAAATAATATAAATATATATTATATATCATAATATATAATGTTTATATAATATGATATAATCTATAAAAATATATTAAACATATTAAATATACCTTAATATATTAAATATATTAACATAAATATATTAAATGAAAATAATATAATAATAAATAATATATATTGTATAATATATAATATATAGATATCTATATATGTATTATTAAATATAATTATATTATATAATATATATAATAATATATTACATGTTATAAATATAAATAAATATTAATAAATATATTAAATGTTATTTAAATATTTACAAATGTATATATAATTATATATTATATATAGTGTACATTATAGTATATATTATAGTATATATAATATATAGTACATAGTATATACATGACAATATATATATATTCATTTATAAATAAATACTTATTTATAAATGAATATATATAGCATATATAATATATATAGTATATAGCATATGTAGTATATATACTATATATATACTATATGTACATATATAGTATACTATATATATATGTATATGTAGCATAGTATATAATTTTATAATATATAAATCTATTATAAATATTATTAATATTATACATATGATACACTACATATAATTATATTATATATTATATATAATAAGTATATATATAATATACTATTATAATGATATATATTATCATAATTATCATTATATATATTATATGCTATATATGTACATATACATATGTATATGTAGTATAGATATAATTTACAATATATAAATATATTATAAATATTAATATTATTAAAATATATTTATAATATATAAATAAATGTTTATATATACTAATATATATAAGTATATATAATTATAGTATATATAGTATATTTAATATATAGTATATAGTATATGCAGTAAGTATATACATAAGTTGTAGTCAGATGTACAGAATGTCTTACATTGCTTATATATATATATAAGCAATTTGAAGTTTCTAGGTTGACTTCATCAGTGACATTCTGTACATCTGACTACAACTTATATATATACTTTCTACATATACTTATATATATATACTTACTACAATTACATACATAATTATATATATATTAAATATAAATATTTACATATAAATATATATAAATATATAATTATATATGTTATATATATACATATATGTATGTATGTATGTATGTATTTATATATATACATATATGTATGTATATATGCATGTGTACATACATGTATGTGTGTATGTATATATGTATGTATAATTATTTATATTTAATATATATAATTATGTATGTGTAATATATATAATATATATGTATATATATGTTTATATATACATGTATGTATGTGTGTATAGTTATTTATATTTAATATATATAATTATGTATATGTAATATATATAATATATAATATATATAATATATAATATATACATAAATAATATATAAATATAAATATTTACATATAAATATATAATTATATATGTTTTATATATAATATAAATATTATATATAAATTAATATATATGTAAACATTATATATAATATATTATAGATATAATATATTAACGATTATATATCTATAATTATATATTATATATAATTAATATAATAATGATTATATTATATTATAATTATATTTATATAACTATAATTATAATATCATATGTGATATATTATATATATTATATATATATAGAAAAGACCCTGATGCTGGGAAAGATTGAAGGCGGGAGGAGAAGGGGACAACGGAGGATGAGATGCTTGGATGGCATCACCGACTCAGTGGACATAAGTTTGAGTAAACTCTGGGAGTTGGTGATGGACAGGGAGGCCTGGTGTGCTGCGGTCCATGGGGTCGCAAAGAGTCAGAGACAACTGAGCGACTGAAGTGAACTGAACTATGATGTCAAAATTACAGTGTGGAACTTTTAAGCAAATGAAAACTAATCTAAACCATCACTGCATGCATGCTAAGTCACTTCAGTTGTGTGTGACTCTTTGTTACCCCATGGACTGTAGCCCACCAGGCTCCACTCTCCACAGGATTCTCCAGGCAAGAATTCTGGAGCGGGTTGCCATTTACTTCTCCGGGGATTTTCCCAACCCGTGTCTCTTACGTCTCCTTCATTGGCAGGCGAGTTCTTTACCACTAGTGCCACCTATCATTGACATGGTGCAAATTAGACTTTATGTTCAAAAAACATAAGTGTAAGAATTATGCAATCTTTGATAAAACAACTATGAAAGTTTGCATCAATTACCTTTGAAATGCTTTATATTTATAAATCAAGATGAAATTCATGGAGCTAAACAAATCAATATAGAAAAGAAATCCCTTAATTGCTTAAATTTTGTATCAGTCAGCTTTGTGGCACAATAAATAATCCAAAATCTCAGTGGCTTACTAAATAAGCATTTGTTCCTTGCCCACTTTACAGGTCATTAGCTCAGCATTAGCTTCTTGGTTCTGTTTGTCTCTGTCCCATGTCTACTCATTTCTGTACTCAGGCTAGAGAAGCAGCTCTTTAGGAGAAAATCTCATAAAATCTGGAAGAGAGAAGAGCAAAGAGAGGCTAGCCTAAGCAACACCACTGCATTTAAAGCTACTGTTTATCTGTGGACAAAGTAAGTCACGTGGCCAAGCCAAAGAGCAAGGGAAAAGGACATATACTTCTCCCAGAGGAGCTAGTAAGTCACACAGCGTGGCATTTTATATAACCCTCCTGCTTGGAAGGAGGAAGTAAGTAATTGTGAATACGATCTATCTCAGTTCACCTCATCACAGATACTTTCTACAGTTCTTCACACAAAATTCACTCATACCTACAAGGAAGACATCCTAAAAGTTTCAGCCAACCAAATCATCAGCCTTGAAGAGCATGAACCTATCTACATCAAATCCAAATTACTCCTCTTGATTTAGCCACATGTGAATTAAGTAGAAAAACTATCTACCCCACATGCACTGAACATAAAATGGTGCAAAAGAGGCAGGATAAACATATAAACATTCTCATTTGTAAGTGGAAGATGTGGAGAAAGAATACTCACTGGTTCATAGAAACTCTGAAATCCCACCAGGGAAACAGAAGGGCACCGGGGATAGGGAAAATGAAGTGTCTTTGATCGGGAGCCTGGGACTAACCCCTCAGATAATTTGGCCTTGGAGTACAAAATGAAGCAAGCTAAAGGCTAACAGAGTTTTACAAAGAGAGCACACTGGTGATAGCAAAGACCCTCTTTCAACAACACGAGATGACTCTACACATGAACATCACCAGATGGTCAACACTGAAATTAGATTGATTATATTCTTGGCAGCTGAAGATGGAGAAACTCTACACAGTCAGCAAAAACAAGATGGGGAGCTGCCTGTGGTTCAGATCATGAACTCCTTATTGCAAAACTGAGACTTAAACTGAAGAAAGTAGGGAAAACCACTAGACCATTCAGGTGTGACCTAAATCAAATCCATGATGATTATACAGTGGACGTGAGAAATAGATTCAAGGGATTAGATCTGAAAGAGAGTGCCTGAAGAACTATGGATGGGATTCGTAATATTGTACAGGAGGCAGTGACCAAAATCATCCCCAAGAAAAATGATGCAAAAAGGCAAAATGGCTGTCTGAAGAGAACTTACAAATAGCTGAGAAGAGAAGCAAAAGGCTTTTGGAAAGATATATCCATCTGAATGCAGAGTTCCAAAGAATAGGAAGGAGAGATAAGAAAGTGTTCTTAAGTGAACAATGCAAAGAAATAGAGGAAAATAATAGAATGGGAAAGACTGGAGATCTCTTCAAGAAAAATTAGTGATACCAAGGGAACGATTCATGCAAAGATGAGCACAATAAAGGACAGAAACGGTATGGACCTAATAGAAGCAGAAAATATTAAGAAGGGATGGCAAGAATACCCAGAAGAACTATATAGAAAAGGTCTTAATGACCTGCATGATGGTATGGTCACTCACCTAGAGCCAGACATCCTGGAGTGTGAAGTCAAGTGGGCCTTAAGAAGCATCCTTATGAACAAAGCTAGTGAAAGTGATGGAATTCCAGCTGAAGTATTTCAAGTCCTGAAAGATGATGCTGTGAAAGTGCTGCACTAAATATGCCAGCAAATTTGGAAAACTCAGCAGTGGTCACAGGACTGGAAAAAGTCAGTTTTCATTCCAGTCCCCAAGATGGGCAATGCCAAAGAATGTCAAACTACTGCATAATTGTCCTCATTTCACATGCTAGCAAGGTAATGGTCAAAATCCTTCAAGCTAGGCTTCAATAGTACATGAACTGATAATTCCATACGTACAAGCTGGATTTAGAAAAGGCAGAAGAGCCAGAGATCAAGTTGCCAACATCCACTGGATCATAGAAAAAGCAAAAAGAGTTCCAGAAAAACTGGAACTTCTGCTTCATTGACTATGCTAAAGCCTTTGTCTGTGTAGATCAAAACAAACTGTAGAAAATCCTTAAAAAGATGAATATAACAGACCACCTTACCTGCCTCCTGAGAAATCTGTATGCAGGTCAAGAAGCAACAGTTAGAACCAGAGATGGAACAACAGACTGGTCCAAAATTGGGAGGACAGTACATCAAGGCTGTATACTGTCATCCTACTTATGTAACTTCCATGAGGAGAGTACATCATTCGAAACGTCAGGCTGGATGAATCACAAGCTGGAATCAAGATTGCTGGGAGAAATATTAGCAACCTCACATATGCAGATGGCACCACACTAATGGAAGAAAGTGAAGAGGGACTAAAGAACCTCTTAATGAAGGTGAAAGAGGAGAGTGAAACAGCTGGCTTAAAACTCAACATTCTCTATGGCTTATGACAACCTGGAGGGATGGGATGTGGGGGGCGGTGAGAGGGGCACACAGGATGAGAGGACACATGTATGCCTGTGGCCAATTCACACTGACGTACAGCAAAAATCACCACAATACTGTAAAGTAACTACCCCCCAATTAAAATGCATCAATTAATTTAAAAATAACATTCAAAAAACGAAGATCATGGCATCTGGTCCCATCACTTCATGGCAATTAGTTGGAGAAAAATGGAAACAGTGACAGACTCGGGTTCCAAGATCACTGTGGACAGTGACTGCAGCCATGAAATTAAAAGATGTTTACTCCTTGGAAGAAAAGCTGTGACAAACCTAGACAGCATATTAAAAAGCAGAGACATCACTTTGCTGACAAATATCCATATAGACAAAGCTATGGTTTTTCCAGTAGTACAGAAGTGAGATTTGAACCACAGAGAAGGCTGAGTGCAGAAGAATTGAGGCTTCCAATCTGTGGTTCTGAAGAAGGCTCTTTAGAGTCCCTTGCACAGGAGATCAAACCAGTCAATCCTAAAGGAAATCAACCCTGAAAACTCACTGGAAGGACTGATGCTGAAGCTGAAGCTCCAATACTTTGGCCACCTGACGCGAAGTGCTGACTCACTGGAAAAGAAGATCAGGGTCTTCTACTCATGAAAGATTGAGGGCATGAGTAGAAAGGGGTGACAGAGGATGAGATGGTTGGATGACATCATCAGCTCATTGGCCATGAATCGGAACAAACTCCAGGAGACAGTGAAGGACAGGGAAGCCTGGCATGCTGCAGTCCATGGGGTTGCAAAGAGTCAGACACGACTGAGGGACTGAACAACATCAATTTTCTCCAGCACTGTCAGCTCCCGCCTCTTCCTTCCCTTTTCCTTTGCCTCCCTTGACCACACCTGAACAGAACATTGGAAAACATGCCCTCCCTGGAGCTGAGTAGCACTTTTGGCCTGCTTCATTTCCAGAGAAAGCTGGAGGTCCACAAGTCAGTCTAAGATATAAAAAAAGCCTCTCAACTGCTAAATCAGGCTGGAGATACTCTGCATTAAAACTCATCTCAATTTTTTTTCATCTCTTCTTTTCTTCTATTTATTTCATCTATTCTGCTCCATATATTAAAAGACATGTTCACTGTTCTTTTACCGATCTGTTTCTCTCTAAACTGAAGCACACATATTGGCTTCAAGAGATCATTCCTTTGGCTTCTTTTTCCTGGACCATTTTGTCCAGTTGAAAGGATTTACTGAGGGACAGCTTAATCCAGTCAAAAGGTTTTGTGCACATGCCAATAATTTGGGCTTTGTCCCTAAACTGAGTCTTAATCTGTGTCTTAATTAGCCTTTGTGACTCAAAGTGTTTCTATTTTAACCAGTTAGAGATGAGAAACAGTTTGATTTTATAACCCTGTGAATCCTGTAGTTTCTCATTTTAACTTCCTGTTCATCCTAAGCAAGTCATTTATGCTTGAGATCATTTTCCTTCTTGTGTTATCTTATCAAACACAGCTTCTAACAACCGAGTCACATTAGCAACATTTCAAATCTTCTTTACAGAAAGCCTTGAGAACATGATATTCATGTTTGCCTTTCAAGTTACCTCAGGTAACGTTTTACCAAATGTTTATTTACTGAATAAAAAGTGTCACCAATTTTCCAGCCTCCATCAAGTTTCCTCATGGCTAGGTCGCCTGCCCCCAGAATCAGGGCCACATATTTTAAGTTTTTATATGGGAACACTCCTTGTCTAAGTATCAGATTCTGTACTTTTCAACTTTTCTGCATAACAGCTGTAAAACCTCATGAACTTATAAAAACAAGCATCTCCTCCCTAATGTTTCACAGAGGCAGCGGCTGGATGGATGCAGCCACAGTGGCTCTGCTTGGCTTGGCTCTGTGGGTCTTGTTGGAAGGTTTGGGCTGAGGTTGAAGCCTTTATGTGGAGCATACCATTTTTCAAACTAACATTTTGAAAAGCAAGAGGCTGAGCCAATGCTTAGAATTTAATTTAAAGCTTCTAACTGTATATAGTGTAGTCATATCTGTTCACATTCCAATGACCAGAGAAAATTGCATGGCTATATTCGAAACCAATGGAGACGGAAGGAAAATATATACTCCCCACAATAGGAAGCAGGCAAGCCCCATGGCAACGAGTTGGAAGACACAAACTGATATGAGGAAGGGGTACATTGTATAACTGTGCATAGAAATACAACCTACCAAATGCATAGCTTAGCAGTTTCTTAAAATGGTCTATGATGTAAATACTCCCAATAAAATAAGACTCATTCCACTTTCCCAGAAAATCAAATCATTTATGGAGCTTCAAACATAACCTCTGTTTTAAAAAACGGTATTAAACCTCATTTTATATTTCTCTCATTGGTAGGAACTGTTTAGGAAGTTATTTCTCTGCTCCAAAAAACCTCCCATTCTCCTATCTCAGTTGGGCCAGATCTTGAATGCTGTTAAATAATCTAACATTACCAGATAGAAACAGCACATAAAACTCTGCCCAGCTTAAACTGGTTCTGCCTCTTTAAAAAGGTGGATCGATTAATTAAACCTTTAGTTATCTTACAGAGAAAGCACTGCACATGTGCAGGGTAGGAATTATATCTCCAGGATATCTTAAAGCCAAGAATTATCAGTCCATGGAACTCAAAGAACAGAAATATTGCCATCAGAGCTCTTTAAGAGTATTTGGCTTGCTGCTGCTGCATCACTTCAGTCACGTCCGACTCTGTGCGACCCCATAGACAGCAGCCCACCAGGCTCCCCGGTCCCTGGGATTCTCCGGGCAAGAACACTGGAGTGGGTTGCCATTTCCTTCTCCAATGCATGAAAGTGAAAAGTGAAAGAGAAGTCACTCAGTTGTGTCCTTCTCTTAGCGACCCCATGGACTGCAGCCTACCAGGCTCCTCCATCCATGGGATTTGCCAGGCAAGAGTACTGGAGTGGGGTGCCATTGGCTTAAAGCAGCAAAATTAGCTTATATGAACTGATTTCAGACTAGCTAATCAGTTTCCAGAGTAAAGTGTCTGCCTGCAATGCAGGAGACCCGGGTTTGATCCCTGGATCGGGAAGATCTCCTGGAGAAGGAAATGGCAACCCACTCCAGTACCCTTGCCTGGAAAATCTCATGGACAGAGAAGCCTAGTAGGCTACAGTCCATAGGGTCGCAAAGAGTTGGACACGACTGAGCAACTTCACTTTCACTTTCCAAATTTGAAACTCCTCTAACTACTAAAAATTTCCCCCAAATCCTGGACCACGAAGACAAATTTGAGACCCTTGCCTCTGTCTCCTTACCCCTTGTCCTCACAATAAAGCTCTTTCTTTTCTCAAAAGCTGATGCCATGGTATTAGCTTCTATGCAGGTCAGACAAGATTACTGGGATAGAATCTTTAAATGGTCCCCACCATAAGGCCTATCTGCTGAGTCTGGGCATATAAGCAACATAATTCCACTGTGGCCCTCACTACATTCTCTCTCTCGAACAACAGCCTTAGAACCTAATTATATATTGATGCTGTTTACTTTCAAAAATAATTTGTGTTAAGATGGACTTGATATCATCCTTTCAAAAGATATTTTATTTTCAAAGAGGAAATATTTGTATTCAAAAGTTTTTTCTGGTAAGGGAAAATATTGTCGAGAGAAAGCTGCTTTTCCCTCAATTTCAGAGTTTTGTCCTGACAGCTTGCCACCTGCACAGGATGTTCTTTGCTATCCCAGGGACATTATACATGAGGTTCTTCCTAGAGCTTTTTCTTCCACATTCCACACTTCCTTAAATAATTAATCCTTAATTTTCTTATAAAGCTAAGCCGAGGAAAGATTTTCATGACCCTCTAGATTAGTTTATCACCTTCTGATGGAGACTTTTCTAGAAACACATGCTTCTTGTTCCTAACACTGACCATATTTGAACACTTTAAATTATGTCTGTAATTGGTTAGTGACTGATTGTTTCTCCAGCTAGAATTTTATCTCCATAAGGGCAGAGACCACATCTGACATCTTCACAACTGTATACCAGATGGTTATCCTATGTGGTTACCATCACATATTTGTTGAATATATGGCTGTGTGACTGAATATATAAATGGGAATTTTACTTTAAATTCTTGCTACATAATTCATTTTAGAAAGAGCAGCAACTTTCTACACAGCCTCCTGAAGGAGGAAAAACGGCAGAAAAGCTCCCAAGTGTTTTCTCACTTCCCTACTGAATTCATCTACCCACTCTTGGTGGCCTCTTCCTGTTGGCTTACCTTAAATATTCCTTAGTATTTCCTGAACCTTTAGTACTTCATGACCACCCACAACCAAACATGTCTCAGAAATTCCCCTAGTTGCACAATTTCAAGCTGCACTGTTTGCATGTGTGAGTGTGCCTGCACATGTGTGTGATTTAGGAACTACGTCTTGCTTAACTTAAGACATGATTATGTAAGAGACACAATTTTTTTAAAAAAGGCTATTGTAGTTTTTTTTAATTGCAATCTGGGAGGTACTGAAAATGATGTCATTCCCTAATGACCTCATTCATGATAGAATTGTGAAGTGGGTTATGACAATGAAAGCATTACTGGGAGAGCTTCCAAATCCATCTGGCAAGCACAGGACATATATTTTAAAAGTGATCACTCAGTTCCAAATATGATGTGCCAGGACTCAATGTTAAATCAGGGGGAAACTAAACATCAAAGACAGCAAACGTAAATGACTAGTATAGGCCCAAAGCAAGAGGAAACTTTACATTCTGTGACGTGGTTATCAAGGTTTTCATATATGAATATCATGAACACACATTTACTGGGTATTTCTGAATTATGCTTACATTATTCTATTCTAATAACTTTTAACCAATTTTTCCAGATAATGAATTTTTAATCAGCTTTATTAAAATATAAATCATATATAGTAAAATTCACCCAAATTTAAATATGTAATTCAATTACTTATAATGCAATTTTGACATATTTTTTCCTTCAAAATAGAATTGTAAATTTTATGAAAAAGAAAATTACATGAACTGTAATCTCACATATCAAAAATTTCTTTTTAAAGTGAATTTTCAAAAGCACATAGGTTTTTTGCCCATTAAGAGCTTTACCTTAGAGAAATAGAAGATAAGATACATGGGGGAAATTAAAAAAGAATTAAGCTAAAAATTTAAAATTAAAAACATTAATAAAGTGAACTTTCTGTATTGCTAAGCAATGAATGTGATATTATTCATTATGAAATCATTAATTTTTAAATCACTTTAGAAAAAAAATTATTTACTAACTCCAAGTCATCCAGGACATACAATTTATTAAACTTAATTTCTCATCCACTGAATTTCTCAGGTGAGGATCAGACCCCAGTTCACTATGCCCAACATATATCCAGTACTGAAATGTCTTTTCAAGGGACTCTTCTCTCTCTCAAATGAGTATAAAAGGAAAAATCTCCATTCTGCCTACCCATCAAGTTGGAAGAGTTATTACAGCATTCAGATACTTCCCTCTCAAATATTCCTCTTAATCTTTAACTCTCTTAAATATTTAATATTTTTGATAGAAGTGAGAAACTTAAAAACACTAAAAATGGTTTATGACACGTCCTTTGAAAATTTGGCATCAAGACTCTTCTAACTTCACTTTGAAGAACAATGTGTTCTCCAGTGCATAAGCCAAAAATTTCAATCTAACTTTAATTGTTTTTGTACACAGTTGCAGCAAAACAACTTACTAAAGACGTGAATTCACTAGTAGGTTATCTCCTAAGGACTTGACTTAAACTTTGTTTTTCAAAGGTACACAAGGAATTTCCCCTGACTATTCCTGGCATACCTGTAGTAAATTACTAATTGTTAACTCAAGGAGGTAGGAATGCAGGGGATTGGAGATTTCCACTTCATTCCTATCCATATGTATACATTTTTGTATTTTTCATGTGCCTCCAGGAAAATATATTACTTCTATAATTTAAAACAAGTTGAAGATTTGAAATACAAGTAAAACATAGATATAAAAAGTCTAAAAATAAAACAATAAAACAGAAAGTAAAGATTTTACTAATAAGCATGGAATAAGGAGAGAATTAGTAGAAGGGATATCTTTCTTCAGTCAAAATGACTGCATCAAAATGAATTTTTTAAATGGTTACACGGGATTTCCCTGGTGGTCCAGTGGTTAAAACTCCATGCTTCCACTGCAATGGGCACAGGGTTAATCCCTGGTCAAGGAACTAAGATCCTGCATGCTGTGGCATGGCCAGTAAGAAAAAAAAAAAAAAATGGTTACAGTAGTTCCTCCTTATTCATAGTTTCATTTTTTTTTTTTTTTTAATGATGTAGAGTTTCATCTTTATTCTTTTGCAGGTGAAATACAGATACAGTTATCCCAGCACCATTCATTACAAATTTTACAAAATGTTACAAAAATTACTTTTCACAATTGAACTGTCTCCACATCCTTGTTTAACAAGAACTGATCATATTCAGTTAAGCAGGATAAACAAGTCCTTCACAGTTTTGCTTTCTGAGGTTCCAGTACCCCACCCCCTGCCAATACACACACACACACACACACACACACACACATACACGCCTGAAAATATTAAATGTAAAATTCCAGAAACAAACAATTCATTTTTTGCACCATTCTGAATTGCATGATGAACCATCCCACTCTGTTCTGCCCTGGATGCAAATCATTCCTTTGTCCAGCGTATCCCATGCGTTAGTCACTCATTAGCATCTCGGTTATCAGCTTGATCAACCAACAGTTGTGGTATCAACTGTTTATATTCAAGTAGCCTTTATTTTACTTAATAATGGCACCAAAGCACAAGAGTAATGAGGCCATTCAGATATACCAAAGAGCTTCCTTAAAATGAAATGTCAAAGTTCTCAACATAATCAGGAAAGAAAATATTGTTAGTAGTAGGCTGAAGTTACTAAAATCTACAGTAGGCATGAATCTTTTCCTGTGCGTGAAACTGTAAAGAAGGAGGAAGGAATCTGCGCTAGTTTTAATGTCTCACCTCAAACTGCAGAAGTTACAGCCACAGTGCCCGATGAACGCTTAACGAGGACAGAAAACACAGCAAGGCTGTGGGTGCAGGGCATAAACAGAAAACACAGCCCGCTGACAGCAACATGTTGTTCCAGAAAGCACGGAGCCTCTACAAAAACTTCAGCAAGGAGTCCCCTGAACTGAGTGACACCAAGCCATTAACTGCAAGTTACACAGATTCAGGAACAGGCTTAGACGAAAAAACACAAAAATTACTAGAGCAGCTACATCTGCAGATGAAGAAATCACCACATTTCCAACAGAGTAGAAGGAGCTGATTGAGGAGAGAAAGGACTGTCACATAACTTTCATTATGGTATACAGTTATAATTTTTCTATTGTATTATTGTGTGCATGTGTGCTCAGTCATGTCTGACTCTTTGCAACCCCACGGGCTGTGGCCCTCCAGACTCCTCTGTCTGTGGAATTTTCCAGGCAAGAATACTGGAGCAGATTGCCATTTCCTCCTCCAGGGGATCATCTTGACTCAGGGATCAAACCCACATCTCTTGCATTTCCTGCATTGGCAGGCAGATTCTTCACCACTGTCCCACCTGGGAAGCCCATGTTGTATTTTAGGTAGTTGCTAATCTCTTACATTGCCTAATTTATAAATTAACCTGTATAATAGGTATGAATACAGCGGAAAAATAATATATGCCCATATATAAATATAATAATATGTGTCAGTACTCTCTGAGGTTTCAGAATCCACTGGGAATCTTCAATGTTCCCTGTGGATGAGGGGGAACTAATGTACATCAGTGTCCTGCTTCCCTCACCATGGAGACCACACAACACTTCCCAACTGGGAAAGTAGCATGTTTTGACCAGATTCTCAGAGCCATCCTCAACTATATAGCCTGCATCTCATAGTACTCATGGATGCCCGCTCTGTTCCTTGATACAGATTTCACTTACCTCATTAGGATTTGATCTTGTCTGGTACCTAGCTACTCTTTCTGCTAACGCATTTAGCTTGACCCTGATGGCAAAAAATCTATAATGTTGCTTCTATATGAAAGTACTTCATGCTGCTCATCAAACTATCTTCTGAGTCTTGAAATGTGAGCTTCCTCACCTGCTCCTTCTACTGTAAATAAATGGCCTCAGAGTCTATTTCTAAAATTGCACCAGCCACTTTTCCAATTTTCCTCTACCTAGGTAAGCGTACCTTAAACGCTGTGCAAATTCCAATGTCTTTTTCACAGAGCTACTAGTGGCACTAACATAGCATGTATGGAATGATCACCAAGCACTGAAATAACATTGCCCAGCATTGCTGCTGTCTGGCAGTTTACTGCCACTAACACAGAAAATGTCACGGCGCTGGCAACCAGTGAAGACATTTCAGGTTAGACTTCAAATGCAAAGTGACTCCCACCAAAGGGGCCTTTAAATATCTCTCCCCTCACCATGGCTCTGCCACATATGAATCCTGACAGAGCTCCACAACCTTCAAAGATAACAGGCCATAATTAGAAACTCAGGTGAGAGACCAAGAGCCCTCCTAACTGAACCATTCCAGAATTTACACATAAAAAGAAAACAACCAGATTTACAAAGGATACTAGAAAAGAACAGCACTCTCCTAGAAAAAATTGATGAAGTTGAGAACTTAAAGCGGGACAAGTCTATTCATAAAATAACTGATGGGGTTCTGTAACTTAAGACTTTACCAAGAATGTATAAACTCATGGTCTCATCTGAGAACTGCACTCAGTTCATACACAAATGTGTATATACCACAAACTCTGCCGTATTAGCCACTGTGCAGGGGAAAATCTACCTCCCATTGCATTTTGTTAGGAAGTAAGACTTCTACGAAGAACAACCAAGTACACAGGAGGATAATTTGTGTTTTCTGATGACAATCACAAGTTGCTTTTTTACATTGGGAAGTTGGGCTTTGTGTTGTTGTTGTTCAGTCACTAAGTCATGTCCAATTCTTTGCAACCCCATGGATTGCATCACGGCAGGCTCCCCTGTCCTTCACTATCTCCTGGGCTTCCCTGTGGCTCAGATGGTAAAGAATCTGTCCGCAATGCAGGAGACCCAGGTTTGATCCCTGGGTCAGAAAGATCCCCTGGAGAAGGAAATGGCGATACACTCCAGTATTCTTGCCCGGAAAAGCCCATGGACAGAGGAGCCTGGTGGGCCACAGTCAATGGGGTCACAAAGAGTTGGGCATGACTGAGCAACTAACACTGATGGAGTCAGCTCAAACTCATGTACAATTGAGTCAGTGATGCCATCCAAACATCTCATCCTCTACTACCCCCTTCTCCTCCTGCCCTCAATCTTTCCCAGCATCACGGTCTTTTCCAGAGAGTCAGCTCTTTGCATCAAGTAGCCAAAGTATTGGAGCTTCAGCTTCATCATCAGTGACTTGCCAATTAAATCAGATTAGAATTTCCATCTCATCCACACTTATTTCAGTGTGTTTCCTACTGAAGCCAGTTAGTACAAATACAAGTACACATATCACCCATTAGACTGCTTGTTGAGTCTCCAAAGTATACTATTTCTCTAGTAGAATTGAAAGGGAAAAAAATTAATCTTAATCCGAGTATAGGAGTGAGGAGACTAATAAAAAGAGGGTCATTTACAAGGCTGAGTTAATTGAGTCCATTAAGCAGAATCCTAAACATACTCTTTATTTTCTCAAATATTTAAGATACATCCAAAATGTTCAACTTGGCATCTTAGAACACCTAACTGCCTCCATATTCTGGAAACCATAATTACCAAAATTCCCCTTCAGTTCCATCTTTGACAATTCCATCAGTTTGCCACTCCAGAGGAACATAGATGCATCACACTATCATAGTAGCATGATATTTTAAGTCTACCAGGCTTTTTCAGCCAATAAAAATACCCAAGACTTTGGAAGCATCTGCTTTGGTATCAATCCTAGACTCAATACCTATACATCTCTCTCTCTGTTTCTCTCTAGATATATATCTCACATAATCACCATAACCACCAGTGATGTTTGGCCATTGTTGCTTTTAATTTTTAAATGTAAAATAAGATGAGGATAACAATGACTATGAAGTAGCTTTGTTGACCATCTGAGACATCATTTGATGCCAGTCAAGGTTTCATTTCCCACCTATACAGCCTACTCTATTTGAAATGGAGTCTGGATTCATAGTGAGGAGGGGGACATATATTTGGTGTGAGTCAGGGCATTTGATTTCCCCTCTGAAAGACCCACTACTCCAGGAGAAAATAAATGAAAGTTAACAGGGTCCCAGCAGGGACTATTCTGTTTGGTCAGTGTTTTCTGTTATGGCACATGGAACTATGTGTGTGATTTTTACTGCTTTGTTTTTATTTTATATAGATATCCTCAGTACTTGAGAAAAATGTAATAAAACCTTTGTTTTCCTGAGAGCAGTTCTATCCTTCACTTCCAACAGCATTTAAGGTCCTTCAAACATTTCAAAGGAAAATGTACAGCCCAATAGATTATTCAGCTCACACATCCCACATAACACAGTGATCACAAAAGACAAATATTTCCTGGTATGATTAAATCCAGCAATTTATTCACAACAGCATGTCTAACAAGGCAAAACAGTCAACATAAAAAAAGAAAAGTGGTTTAATATAAATAATTCCTCTTTACAATCCACTGATAACACATAAATAACATGGCATCCAGTCCCATCACTTCGTGGAAATAGATGGGGAAAAAGTGGAAACAGTGATGTATTTTATTTTCTTGGTCTTCAAAATCACTGTGGATGGTGATTACAGTCATGAAATTAAAAGACACTTGCTCCTTGAAAGAAAATTTATGACAAATCTAGACTGCGTATTAAAAAGCAGACATCACTTTGCCGATGCATGGTAGGCAAAGGTGCATGGAGTCAAAGCTATGGTTTTTCCAGTACTCATGTATGCGTGTGAGAGTTGGACCATAAAGAAGGCTGAGCGCCAAAGAATTGATGCGTTCAAACTGTGGTACTAAGGAAAACTCTTGAGAGTCCCTTGGACAGCAAAGAGATCAAACCAGTCAGTCCTAAAGGAGATCAACTCTGAATATCCATTGGAAGGACTGATGCTGAAGCTCAAGTTTCCATTCTTTGGCCACCTGATGTGAAGAGGTGACTCACTGGAAAAGACCCTGATGTTGGGAAAGATTGAGGGCAGAAGAAGAAGGTGACAGAGGATGAGGTGGTTGGATGGTGTCACTGACCTAATGGACATGAGTTTCAGCAAGCTCCAGGAGATGGTGATGGACAGAAAAGCCTGGTGTGCTGTAGTTCACAGGGTCACAAAGGGTCAGACACGACTTAGCAACTGAACAGCAACAACTCCTCTATCACAAAGCAAACACAGCTGAAACACTACATTTTAGAAATTTCATAAAAATGAAAAGTTACAATTTCACAACTTAACAAAGAGTCAACCAAAAAGAGGAACTAAAAGGGATATTTCTGTATTCATTTTTTTTTTAGTTAGTGAGGATTGAAAGTAGCACTTTTATAGATGAGTGGATATATGCCTTTAAAAAGGACCCTCTTTTGATTGATGGTTGATGATTATCAGTCAGTTCCTCCTGATCTGAACTACTGGTTAAAATCCATCATGAAACATTGAAGCTGAAATAGCATGTATAATATACATGCCTAATGGACATGAGTTTGAGCTGTAATATGCAGCTCATCTGTAATATACTACATAAAGAAAAAAAGTAAGAAAAAAGAAGCAAAACTACAGAAACACTAATAAAAATGGGACGAAACATTTCACTACAGTTGGCTAAGCACTTGAGTTTGAGGTCTCAGGTTTTCTAAAGCTAATCCTCAGTGTCAGTCTAAAGCACGTGTGTATTGCCATTTCTCCAGCTCACAGGGAATCATAAATTAGTTGTCTTCAACAGCACATTTGCCATAACAAAATTCCATAGACTAGGTAACAAAGAAAAGAAACCTATTTTCTCACAGTTTTGGAAGCTGGGGAGTCCAAGATCGAGGTGTGGGCCAAATGAGTTCTTGGTAAGAGTTCCCTTCCTGACTTGCAGGTGGTCTCTTTTTCACTGTCTCATGGTAGAGAGAGGGGGAAAGCAGACTCTCTGGTGTCCCTTCTTATAAGGGTGCTAATCCCATCATGAAGGCCACACCCTCGTGACTTCATCTAAACTTAAGAAACTTCCCAAGGCCTTATCTCCAAATACCATCACACTGGGGATGGGGTGGTTAGGACTGTAGCATATGAATTAGGATTCTGGGTGGGGGTTGGGGGGGAATGTCACCATTTGGTCTACAGCAAGCAGAACACTCCATCTCTCCTCCCATCACACACACAGACATGCACATGGGCACAGCCCCAAGACAGAGGACTAGATGATACTACCGTCATCATCCAGCAAGGTATACAGGCCTTTACCTTCTTCTCCTGTCTTTACAGTGTCCTAGCTTACTCTAAGAGGGTATGTTGGAATAGATTGTGGAAGATCTTGAGGTGCAGATGGGCAACACTCCATCTGGTCATCAAAAAAGTCCTAAAAATTGTTAAGTGAAAAGTATATTCACTGGAGATGGATTGGAAAAAACAGTCCATTACATAGTCCCTGGGCACAAGAAATGGACAGTATTTGGAGGCTGGAGAACAGCATAAGGAAATAATCAGAAATGCAGGCAAAGAATTATGTACCAGGATGTTCACAGAAGCATTACTCAAAATTGTAAAACAAGCCAAAAAAAGAAAAAAATATTGGACACAAACCAAACAGCCCAAAATAGGGGATGGTTAAATAAGATTGACTGTTAAACAGACATTAAATAACATGTTTTCAGAATATACTTAATTAAATGGAAAAATACATATAATATATTGTAAAGTAAAAAAAAAAAAAAGCACAGCTATACATACAATATGTTTTACATCAGTGTCAAAAGTGCTATGTTCAAAATGAACTGAGAATTGTGAAAAATACTTAGGACAATATAAAGTACTTTTCCATCATATTTTAGGCAATGAGGAAAGAAAAGGCAGGAAAAGAGAGCAATTTGCTAACATTCAATAGAATTTTACTTTCCTCCAGCAACAAAAATGATCTTCAAGTTCTAAAAACAGAATATACAACGGAAGTATGTAGATTTCAACTCCAAATGGTGAAGAGAGCTAGTTTATAAACTAGATAAGGATAAAAACCAAATCCACTTTTGTGTACCACCGTGTCTATAACACCTGGCACGTCAGTGCATTGTGGTATCTCAGCTAAGGTCGTGACAAACATATGCATTTAGAAATGAATACACAATAATAAAGGTAAGGGTGCTACCAGCAACTCGGTGAGAGGGCCGGTGGGGGAAATGGGGAGATATTGGTCAAAGCATACAAACGCCAGCTCTAAGATTAACATGGAGGAGTTAAGGTACAGCACAGTGACTGTAACTAATAATTCTGTACGATGCACTGGAAAGTTTCTGAGAGGAGACCTTAAATGTTCTCACCACAGAAAAGAAATGGGAACTCTGTGACAGGATGGAGGTGCCAGCCAAAGTTATGGTGGTAATCACTTTGCAATATATAAACATACTAAATCAAAATACATGCATCCCTTAAACTTACACCATGTTATATGTCAATTATAGGTCAATGAAACTGGAAAAGAAATTGAAGCAGATCAAGTACTTTAAAAAGACTCAGTGGCATCTCAAGCTGCTGACAAAATGTACAAGTATGTCCTTGAAGTATCTGTAGATAAGTTTAAAATAGTCAGTGAGTGTTTTCAGAAGAGTGTGTAGAGAAGATTTCTCAAGAATTGACTGGGGACATATCAAGATGGATATACTGATGCATTCAATCCTGATGCTCAAGGAGATCTTAAAGTAGACTGTTGTACAAATGACTGGTGGGAAAGGAAATGTGATGCTTGAAGTCAAAATAATTTTATATCCTTTCATCCATCTGTGACATTACAGAACTAAGCTTCTGTTGGCAATTGTATTTTAATAGTTGGCAAAAAAATTAATTTAAAAAAATAGGGAACAATCGGAGATTTTTAAACAAGGAAACACTGTCAATTCTGTATCTAATACAATGGATATTGAAGAGATTGGAGGCCTAAAGATCAAGCATATGGCAAACAAATTTTCTAGGCTGAATGTGAAAGTCTTAGTTGCTCAGTTGTACTTGACCTTTGCGACCCCACGGACTATAGCCCTCCAGGCTCCTCTGTCCATGGAATTCTCCAGGCAAAAATACTGCAGCTTGTTTGCCATGCCCTCCTCCAGGGGATCTTCCTGACCCCAGCCTCCTGCATGGATCAAACCCTGCCCTCCTGCATGGCAGGCAGATTCTTTACCATCTGAGCCACCAGGGAAGCCCAAGAATATCAGAGTGGGTAAAGAATCTTCCCTACCCAGGGTATCTAGCAAAGTGATGCTTTAATTCAATTATTGATCAGAATATTGAAATTCTGTCAAAAATAGTGCAGTGACTCTCGGGGAGAGATGGAGAAAATAAAGAAGCTTTCAGTATGATGCTGGGGAAGACTGGAGAACTAAGAGCTTAGAACCCCAGTTCATCTAGCAGCAGAACTCCCCTGATATTGTTGCCATGTTGATTTATATTGCACTAAATATCTGATACATACACAAAATAGTGCATGAGATAATGAAACCACCTGTCTGGAGAAACCAAAATGCACATCTGAGAGTTCCATTTCTGGGGTCATAACAGACCCCTGGAGACCGAGGCCCCTACATTGTGCACACAGCCCAAGGGGGCAAAACACATCATCTGCTGTAACCGATATTCAGAATAACAAGTCTACAAAGAGTGAACGATCACCTAGTGTTGAGGATAGTCCACTCTCAAGCTTCCCTTATGGCTCAGCTGGGAAGGAATCCACCCGTTCCTCTTATCTCGTTGCTCACTGTGTGCTGAAGACCCACCAACACATAAGGCAGTTTCCTCCTGCGATTGCCAGGTGTGTGCTCTGGTCGCTCAGTCATCTCCAGCTCTTTGTGACCCCATGAACTAGAGCTGCCAGGCTCCTCTGTCCATGGAATTCTTCAGGCAAGAATACTGGAGTGGGTTGCCCTTCCCTTCTCCAGGCGATCCTCCCAATCCAGGGGTCGAACCCCAGGTCTCCTGCATTGCAGGAAGATTGTTTACCATCTGAGCCACCAGGAAAGCCCAAGATTGCCATATAACGCATATGTTTAAGGCTTCAATCTCCAGTACTCTTTGAGAATAATACAAAGGCGTTTTGTAGAAATAACTCTATCAGAAATAGTAAATGAAAAATTTAGGTTTGGCATTTATTTGTCTATGCCTCCATCATTTGAGAAGTTCACTGACATAAAATGATCTTTCTTGGACAATCAGGCTAGAAAGATCAGGTGTCTCCTCATTGGTTTAGTGATATTAAATCATAGATAATATATAGATGGACTTCCCAAGTGGTGCTAGTGACAAAGAAACCACTTGCCAATGCAGAACATGTAAGAGACACAGGATCTTCCCTGGGTCAGGAAGATCCCAGGGAGAAGGAAATGGCAATCCATCCCAGTATTCTTGCCTGAAAAATCCCACGGACAGAGGAGCCTGGCAGGCTACAGTCCATGTCGTCACAAAGAGTCGGATAGGACTAAGCAACTTAGCACGCATGCACATACACAGACAGTAAAGTGATTGAAAGGTAATTTTGATTTCCTCTTCAGAAAAAGGGATCAAAGTGATTTTTTAAAAAAATAATCATCATCAAGTACAACAATGGCAAACATTCTCAAAACACTGAGTGTTGCAAGCTATTTATGATGTCTATTTCCTTTTAGGAAAGATAGTCAGTTGATACTGCAACCTCAAATATAAACATGCAGAGTGCTATATCCTCTTCCAAACAAAGCTTCAAAACCCTCAAAGATGATTGTCCACAATAAACAAGCCAAAATAGTTTACTTAGGGCCCAGAATTAGATTTTGAGGTTTGCCTTTAAAGAACATATTTGGAAGTAGTTCTCAAAAAGAATGTTACTTATGAGAATGAAAAGAAATATTAAATCCTTTTAAATTTTTATTTTTAATTCTCTTTGAGAAATGCTTTAATGACTTTTGATATGATTCATAACACCCCTTTTAAAACACAGCAACAACAAAAACTTCTTTAAAATCAGCAATTCACAAACAAAATTTAGTAATTCAAAAATTCTATGTTCCCACAATCAATATCCATCTAGAATCATAATACCAAATTGATTGTAAGGGTGTTCTTACTTTAAGTACCACAGAGATAGGAAAATAAATACTGCTACATAAGTAACAACACAACCTTTTCAGTAACTCAGAACTTTTTCTACATACTTATTGATATGACTTTTTAATATTTATTAAGGTGTAGGTTTTTATCTTATGTCATTCTTAAGCCTACATAAAAATGAAAATGCAAGCAAAACTAGTGGGTTAAAGAATCTATACTGGTATGGACCTAAGAGAAGCAGAAGACATTAAGAAAAGGTGGCAAGAATACACAGAAGAACTATACAAAAAGATCTTCATGACCCAGATAACCACGATGGTATGATCACTCACCTAGAGCCAGATATCCTGGAACGCGAAGTCAAGTGGGCCTTAGGAAGCATCACTACGAACAAAGCTAGTGGAGGTGATGGAATTCCAGTTGAGCTATTTCAAATCCTAAAAGATGATGCTGTGAAAGTGCTTCACTCAATATGCCAGCAAATTTGGAAAACTCAGCAGTGGCCACAGGACTGGAAAAGGTCAGTTTTCATTCAAGTCCCAAAGAAAGGCAATGCCAAAGAATGCTTAAACTACTGCACAATTGCATTCATCTCACATGCTAGTAAAATAATGCTCAAAATTATCCAAGCCAAGCTTCAGCAGTACGTGAACCGCGAACTTCCAAATGTTCATGCTGGTTTTAGAAAAGGCAGAGGAACCAGAAATCAAATTGCCAACATCTGTTGGGTCATTGAAAAAGCAAGAGGGTTCCAGAAAAACATCTATTTCTGCTTTATTGATTATGCCAAAGCCTTTGACTGTGGGGATCGCTACAAACTGTGGAAAGTTCTGAAAGAGATAGAAATACCAGATCACCTGACCTGCCTCTTGAGAAACCTGTATGCAGGTCAGGAAGCAACAGTTAGAACTGGACATGGAACAACAGACTGGTTCCAAATAGGAAAAGGAGTATGTCAAGGCTGTATATTGTCACCCTGCTTATTTAACTTATATGCAGAGTACATCATGAGAAGTGTTGGGATGGATGAAGCACAAGCTGGAATCAAGATTGCCAGGAGAAATATCAATAACCTCAGATATGCAGATGACACCACCCTTATGGCAGAAAGCAAAGAAGAACTAAAGAGCCTCTTGATGAAAGTGAAAGAGGAGAGTGAAGGAGTTATCTTAAAACTCAGCATACAGCAAACTAAGATCATGGCATCTGGTCCCATCACTTCATGGCAAATAGATAGGGAAACAGTGGAAACAGTGGCAGACTTTATTTTCTTGGGCTCCAAAATCACTGCAGGTGGTGATTGCAGCCATGAAATTAAAAGATGCCTGCTCCTTGAAAGTAAAGTTATGACCAACCTAGACAGCATATTAAAAAGCAGAGACATTACTTTGCCAGCCAAGGTCCATCTAGTCAAAGCTATGGTTTTTCCAGTAGTCATGTATGGATGTGAGAATTGGACTATAAAGAAAGCTGAGTGCCGAAGAAATTATGCTTTTGAACTGTGGTGTTGGAGAAGACTCTTGACAGTCCCTCGGACTGCAAGAAGATCCAACCAGTCCAACCCAAAGGAAATCAGTCCTGGGTGTTCATTGGAAGGACTGATGCTGAAGCTGAAACTCCAATACTTTAGCCACCTGATGCGAAGAACTGACTCCTTGGAAAAGACCCTGATGCTGGGAAAAATTGAAGGCAGGAGGAGAAGGGGATGACAGAGGATGAGATGCTTGGATGGCATCACCGACTCAATGGACATGAATTTGAGTAAACTCCGGGAGCTGGTGACGGACAGGGAGGGCTGGAGTGCTGCAGTTCATGGGGTCGCAAAGCGTCAGACACAACTGAGCGACTGAACTGAACTGAAAGCTCACTCCCATTCGAAGTCCAGTTTTTCAAAAGGCATTTAAATTCAAAGTCACGAGGCACATGGGTGACCATGTTTTCCTGCACAATACTGTCATCTATGCCATCAAATGCGCTGGTGATGCCGTACTGTCTCTGAAATTATATTGCATTTGCTGACACTCATTCTGCATGTTTTCATGCACACAAACAAGCAAGGACAAATCCATCAGGCCTACCACGAGATACAACCTATTTCCAGAGATGTTACAGCATGACAAAAAAAATGTAAATGTTAGAATCTTTGAATTGTGGTATATCTTAAGTGACAAGATTTGTAAAGAAATTTGGTCTAGAGCTCCAGGTTCTTACAGGCATCTTGGAATTTCTTCACTGTTCATCTGAGCCTGTAAATCTGGAATTTGAAAAACTGTTAACTTCACCTTAAAAGGGTTAAATTAGAGCTGGAAAAAAGTAAACAGCAGCCATCCTACTGCTTCTTTTACTGTAGCGATGATGTCATCACCGGCACTTTCACCAGCTGCGGCAAAGCCATCATTTTATTTGCATTTACATCTTAGGGATCATGAAGTCTACGTAGAACTGAAATAATCTTATTCTCACATTCCCAAGATTCAAAAAAGTCCTTGCTTCTCAGCGGTTATAAGGAAATCTAAAAGAGATGGCCTTATTTTGAGAAAATATTGTCTTCTTATTTCAAGTCAAGTTTATAGGCTGATTTCTGGAAATTAGGTTCAAATTTTCTGAAGCTATAAACACTGAGTCAAGCACATACTCCTGAAGTAAACATCCTAGGAGTCAGACTAGTATGATACATATGATTAAGGCACTGCTGTGTTCATTTTTGGAAGTTTATACTTAAACCAGAGAAAATCAGCTACAAGATGAATCTAAATAAATATTATGCCTGAATATATTACATACACTGAAGTTTTCGTCTTTCAGCTTTCATAACAGCAGTAACAACACAGTAATCAACTTCGAGATTTTTTTTTTAAACTTACCAAAATTCCCATAAAGCAGAAAACACAGAAATAGTGAAATGTTTTCTAGAATTTACAGGTAAAAATGTGTTTAAAAGCTAAATTCTGATCTATGTACCACTGGGAAAATCACATATAATTGCACCTATATTTTGAGGTAAGGAGATTAGGAAAAAAGCAAACAGAAAATAATATGCTTCACTAGACACTTTTCTTTATGAGTATATTATTTCTTTAAAATATTATCAATCTTTGATTAAAAGCATGAAAGGAAAGCAACCTGAAATGGGTCAGCCAAAAAAAGAAAATCATAATAACTATAAAACACTAAAAATAAAACTACATTAATGGTCTCCTTTATTTCAAATAGGAAAATAGACATAGTTAGGGGTGAGATTCAAAGTGTTTAATATCTACTGGGCACATGCATGCACGCTGAGTTCCTTCAGTCCTGTCCAACCCTCTGTGACCCCATGGACTGTAGCCCACCAGGCTCCTCTGTCCATGGAATTCTCCAGGCAAGAATACTGGAGAGGGTTGCCATGCCCTCCTCCAGGGATCATCCTGACCCAGGGACTGAACCCACATCTCTTATGTCTCCTGCATTGGCAGGCAGTTCTTTACCTCTAGCGCCACCTGGGAAGCCCACTACGGGGCCCAGGCACCAATCTACGACAGAGGCACTGCTGTTAGGAACCAAAACCATCTCCCCAGGGGCATCAGCTGACACCAGGCCAACACCCACAGGAGATGCTGTGCTGCGCGCGATTGCTCAGTCCTCTCTGACCCTGCGACCCCGGCACTGTAGCCCGTGAGGCCCCTCTGTCCATGGGATTCTCTAGGCAAGAACACTGGAGTGGGTGCCATGCCCTCCTCCAGGGGATCTTCCCAACACAGGGATCCAACCCAGGTCTCCTGCACTGCAGGCAGATTCTTTACCATCTGAACCACCCAGGAAGCCCAAGAATACTGGAGTGTGTAGCCTATGCCTTCTCCAGGGGATCTTGCCAACCCAGGAATTGAACCAGGGTCTCCTGCATTGCAGGTGGATTCTTTACCAGCTGAGCCACCAAGGAAACCCCTACATGAGATATTCTCCAAAAAATTACTCCGTATCTTAATATACAAAATAAATAAATGAAACATTTAAGTTATTTATTGTTTGTTTACTTACCAGATTGTTTTTTTAATTTCTTTGGACTGATCAGTTAATGTAGGGGGGGAATTCTGATTTTATTTGTTCAGAAAAAATTTGTGAAACTTTTTCATTAATGGGCAAAGGATGATGCAGATATGGTGACCAGGTACTTGAATTACTAGGGCTGGCAGAAAAATCTGGTAGAGGGAAAAAAAAGGAATTCAGAAAAATGACAACAAAGACAAATGGCCAATGAGGAATTCCAGCCAGCATGAGGACTTTTAGTTCTAATTTAACTTTTTCTTTGCTCTTTCTGTGTTTAATCCTCCTTATTATAATCAGCCATATAATCTAAGACACACAGACAGTCTTCTTGTGGTATAATTTGAGGAAATGGGAAAAAATGGCTGAGTTTATACCAAAGAAAGAAGCAGAGCAGGAAAATGGCAGAAGCTAGAGAAAATGAAAAATAGGAATTGAGAAATCTACAGAGGCCAGAGTTTAGAGTAGACTAAAAATGACCCACCTTAAACCAAGAATCAGTAGAAGTATTCAGCAAAACAGTATGCCTCTCACAATATTTAAGACAGAAGTTAGTCTACTAAGATTGAATATATACCAAAAAAAAAAAAAAAGAGGTAATACCAGAAAGCTAGAATAACTGGGACATCTCTGCTTTACTATACAATATTTTACTCTATAAGAATTCTTGTCATTAGTTTTTAAATTCTCAGGGTCAAAGAATATGAAAGCTATTTTAAAATAGGCATAGAGTTATGTTTATCTGATACATATGTTACTTTTCTTATTTTTATTTTTTTAGAAACATACCCGTCTCAGTTATTCAAACCTTTGACTCAGTATTTTCTGACACATTGCAAACACATTAAAATATTAAATGTTTCCATCAAATAAACCAAAAAACTTCCTCTCTTATCCTAAAAACTATAGTCATTTAGTGTTATTGTCACTCAAATGCATGGATAATCTCTCACATATTTTTTAACCATTTGGATGGAAATACAGAAAAAAGAATATTTTTGATGTCAGTTAAGCATAATCACTTGTGTGGACCATAACCGACACTGCAACCAATTTCTTCGTCAATGTTTATACAGGAGATGGCTTGGAAATGGGCCAACTCTTTAAGCCCCACCTGTGTCAAATCAAACCCTGGAAACCAGGGTAGAGGTAGGAATTATGTGAAGCAGCTAAAATTTTTATTTACTTCTTGGAATTTTATTCTAGGTTTCAATATCTAACATAGAAATTCCTTAAATATGGCTATTTAGAACATTTGAGTGAAGTAAGCTAATTAGACAAAACAAAAGACTGAAGAACATCATGAATCTCAACATTTGAAAACAATTCTTGATTTCTGTGGGGTAATATATTTGCTAATACAATAGCCTGGAATGCAAGAATTAGGTAGAACAAATAAAGAACCAAATTAAAAAGAACAAAAAGTTGAAGAGTTTCAGAGCCCTAAGTGTAACTCCAGTCCTTGCTGCTTCAGAGGACATACTCAATAGTCTGAAGGTAGAAAACAGTGGATTTCATCCTCTGAGGCTTTTAACAACATGGTATCCACGAAAGAGTGACACATAACAGTAGTTACCAAAAGGTTCTTTGTCTTTCTCCTTTTGTTAATCCTAACACGATTCAATTTAACAAAACTACTGATGGAGGCCACTTCACAATTGATTTTTTTTTTTTTTTTTGGTATATTGATTTTGTGTCTTGCAAACTCGCAAAATTCACTTAATACATTTTGAATTAGTGTAAATAAGTTTTATTATTTCACTGGATTTTGTACAGAGGCAATCCTGCCATCAGTCAATAAAGACAGTTTTACTTCTTCCTTTGCAATTTGTATGCCTTTGGGTTTTTTTCCTCCCTCCGTGTCTAGAACCTATATTATTGAATAGAAGTGGTAAAAGCATAAAACCTTCTCTTGTTCATGATCTTAGTGAGGAAAATACTCAACTTTTCATCATGGAGTATAATTTTAATCATAGTTTTTTCTTATAACTCTTTATCAAGTTAAGAAAGTATCTCTTCTTTTCTGCGAGATTTTAATCAGGAATTGATACTAGATTTTGTCAAATGCTTTTGTCTGCATATATTGAGCTGATCATGGTGTATTAAATTGACAAATTTTCAAATGGTAAAACTAACCCTGAATTCCTGGGTTTATCTTGGTCATGATGTATTATCACTTCTACAGATTGTTATATTTGATTTTTGAAATTTTTTTTAAAACTTTTTGCATCTACATTAAAGATAGATATTGGTCTGTGATTTTCTTTCCATGTAATGTGTTTGTCTGGTTTTGATATCAGGGAATTCCTGGTCTCATAGAATAGTCTGGCAAGCAGTATCTCCTCTTTAAATTTTGAAAGAATTTACACAAATTTGGTATTATTTCTTTTTACATTAGAATTAACCAGTGAAACTATCTGGGCATGTTTTTTCAGTGTTTTGATTTTTTTTTGGGGGGGGGGAGGTTTCTAGCTAAAAATTCAATTACTTTAATATATAGGGCTAGTCACATTATCTAATTTTTGAATGAGGGTTGATATCTTTTAGGGACTTGGTCTGTGTCATTTATCTAAATTCCTAGTATGAAAATGTATATAATATTCCCCTACTATCTTTTTTTATTGAGATATAACTGACAAATAGCACTGAATTAGTTTTAAGCGTACAACACAATGATTTGAGATATATATATATATCAAAATGATCACCACAATAATTTAGCCAACCATGTTTAGATACAGGCTTCCCAGGTGGCGCTAGTGATAAAGAACTTTTTCTAGTGATGGTGACTTTTACGATCTGCTATCTCAGCTTTCACAGTATTGCTAACCATAGTCACAATATTGTACATTACATTCCCAGGACTTATTTATCTTACAACTGGAAGTTTGTACCTTTTGGCCATCTTCTCTCATATCACCACTCTAATACCTCCCACTCCCTAATTCTGGTAACCACCAATCTGTATTCTCTATCTATGAGTTCAGTTTTGTTTTATTTTCTTTTTAGATTCCACATATAAGTGAGATCATTCAATATTTGTATTTATTTGACTATTTCACGTAGGTCCATCTATGTTGTCATAAATGGTAAGATTTCATCCTTTTTTATAGCTGAATGATAGTTCATTGTATATATGTGAAGAAGATATATCACATCTTTCTTCATCCATCAATGGACTTAGATTGTTCCCATGTCTTAGTTGTTTAAAATAATGCTGCAATGAACATGGAGGTGCAGATATCTTTCCAAATTAGGGTTTTTATTTCCTTTGGCTATACACCCAAAAGTGGAGTTGTTGAATCATATGATTGTTCTATTTTTAATTTTTGAAGGAATCCCCATACTGTTTTCCAAAATCACTGCACCAATTTACACCCCGCCCCAACAATACACAAGGGTTCCATTTTCTCCACATGCTTGCTCACACATTTCTTATCATTCTGATAATGGCCATCTTACAGATGTGAGGTCACTGTGGTTTTGGCTCACATCTCCCTGACGACTAAGGATGCTGAGTGTATCTTCGTGCATCTGCGGGCCATGTGTATGCATTTGTCTCTCATCTCTTTAACATATTTGTATAATCTGCAGTGATGTCACCTATCTTATTCCTCATTTCTGCAATATGCATCTCCTTTTTTTTCTTGATCAGTGGAACTAGAATTTTGTCAATATTATTGATATTCTCAAGAAATCAGCTTTGAGTTTCATTGATTTTTCTGTTATTTTGTATTAAAATTCATGAATTATTGCTAGCAGTTTCACTATTCTTTTTCTTCTGCTAACTCTGGGTTTCATCTTCTTTTCTAACTTGTTAAGGTTAAAGCTTGGGTCATTGGTGACCCTTCTTCTTTCCTAAAATATGAAATCAGTGTTACAAAATTGTTTCTATGTACTGTTTAGCTGCATTCCACAAAGTTTAACTGCTATGTTTTAGTTTCATTCAAGCCAAAATACTTGTCAATTACCCTTTTCATTTCTTCTGTGAGCAATGGTTTATTTAAGAGTGTGTTTAATTTTTGATGATTCATCAAAAATTCTTTCTATTACTGATTTCTAATTTAATTCCTTTGTGGACACTTACTCCTGGGAAGGAAAGTTATGACCAACCTAGACAGCATATTAAAAAGCAGAGACATTACTTTGTCAACAAAGGTCCATCTAGTCAAGGCTATGGTTTTTCCAGTGGTCATGTATGGATGTGAGAGTTGGACTAGAAAGAAAGCTGAGTGCAGAAGAATTGATGCTTTTGAACTGTGGTGTTGGAGAAGACTCTTGAGAGTCCCCTGGACTGCAAGGAGATCCAACCAGTCTATCCAAAAGGAAATCAGTCCTGGGTGTTCATTGGAAGGACTGGTGCTGAAGCTGAAACTCCAATACTTTGGCCACCTGATGCAAAGAGCTGACTTATTTGAAAAGACCCTGATGCTGGGAAAGATCGACGGCAGGAAAATAAGGGGACGATAGAGGATGAGATGGTTGGATGGCATCACCAACTCAATGGACATGGGTTTGGATGGACTCTGGGAGTTGGTGATGAACAGGGAGGCCTGGTGTGCTGCGGTTCATGGGGTTGCAAAGAGTCGGACACGACTGAGTGACTGAACTGAACATGTTTAATATGATTTTAACATTTTACATTGTATTTAAATCTATTTTTTGACTCAGCATACAGTCTATCTTGATAAACACTTCCTGTGCACTAAAGAAGAATGTGTATTCTGCTATTGTTAGTTGGAGGGTGCTATAAATGTCAATTAGATCAAGCTGGTTGATGATACTGTTCAACTCTATAATTTCCTTAATATTCTGTCTTCTTATTCTATTAATTATTGAAAATGAATGTTGAAATCTCCAACTATCATTGTGAATTTATCCATTTCTCCTTACAGTTCTGTTTTTGTTTCATGTATTTGGAAGTTCTTTTATTAAGTACATAAACATTTGGAATTGTTACATGCCAGTGGCACCAAAAAGTAGGATGCCACTTTAGTGAAAAGTGAAAGTGTTAGTTGCTAAGTGTGTCCAACTCTTCATGACCCCAAAGACTACAGCCCACCAGGCTTCTCTGCCCATGGAATTCTCCAGGCAAGAATACTGGAGTGGGTTGCTATTCCCTTCTCCAGGGGACTTTCCCAACCTAGGGATCGAACTCCGGTCTCCTACACTGCAAGCAGATTCCTTACTGTCCGAGCCACTGGGGTTTAACAGCTACCTAAAAATGTACAAGTGACTTCAGAACTGAGTAATGGGTAAAGGCTAAAGGAATTTTGAGGTACATGATACAAATATGGACATTTGTGATTCTGATGAAAGCTCAGGAAGAAAAGATTCTTCTTAAGGAATACATAAACAATCATGACTAGAATCTTGGTAGAAACATGGATGGCCAAGGACATTCTGACAAGATCTCAGATGGAAATGAGGAACATATCGAAAACTGAAGGAAAGGCGATCCTTGCTATATAGTGGCAAGGAACTTGTATACATTGTATTCATGTTCCAGTGCTCTATAGAAGATAGAACTTGCAAGCAAAGGAATTGGATATTTAGCAGAAGAGATTTCTAAGGAAAGTATTGAAGGAGTAACTTGGTCACTCCTGACTACCTACAGTAAAATGCAAAGGAAGAAATAAATTGAAGCCTAATTGTTAAGTAAAATGGAACCAGAACTTGAAGCTGTGGAAAAAAAAAAAAAAGAAAAGAAAACCACAGCCTATCCATGTTGCAAAAGTGAGAAAACTTGTTCTGAAGAGAACACTCAGTGTGTCTGAGCAATCATTTGATAAAGAGGTCATGAGTGTGGCTCATGCAATTATCAGCCATCTCAGCAGAGACCAGAGATACCGACAGGATTAAATCAGCAAAGGCACTGCCAACTGGAGTACAAGGGGACAGAGAAAGTGGGAGAGGATGAAGGAAGGCTGTCAAACATCTTGAATTTTAGACCGTGAATATTTTTCAAGAAAAGGGAAGGGAAGAAGGACCCCAAAGATGATTCGGAGATCGTCAGGCCTGCCCACTCTCACCAAGGCCCAGGGCACAGGCCCTGGGCAAAGGCAGGACAAAGGTGCCTCCGTTGTGGTTTCAGAGGAGGGGACCACTGCCTCCACATAAAGCCCCAGCGTGGTTAGGGCCTCTGCAGAAAGCCTTGGCCCTGCCTAGCCACAGGGGTGGGGTCAACCAGAGGAACTGGGAAGGTGACTTTTGCACCCCAGTGGGCTTGGAGGATAAAGCATTGAACCAAGAAGGATTATTCCTGCACCATCATAGCTAATGGATTTTCTCTGATAGGTTTTAGAACCGTTGGGACCTATCACCCCTCCCTTCTTTCCTATTTCTCCCAGTTGGAATGGGAATGTCTATCCTATAGTATGCCCTACTACTGTAGTTTGGAAAAGAATAACTTGTCTGATTTTAAAAGTTCACAGCTAGAGAAGAATTTGGCCTCAGGATGAATTGTACCTTGAGTTTCATTTATATCTGATTTAGATGATACTTAGCTGAAACTGGACTTTAGAGTTTAGAGTTGATGCTAGAACAAGTTGAGAGTTCTAGGGAAGCTGGGATGGAATACACTTTGCATGCAAGGAGGACACGAATTGTGGGAGGCCAGTGGTAGAATGTTATGGACCAAATATTTGTGGTCCCCCCGCCAAATCCATATACTGAATCCCCAAAGTGATGGGATGAGGGGTTGGTGGTCTTTGGGAGGTAATTAGATTTAGATGAAGTCATGAGGGTGAAGCTCCCGTGATGGGATTAGTGCCCTTCTAGGAAGAGGAAGAGAATCTCAGTTTCCTCTCTCTACAAAGTGTGAGCACAGCAAAAGGACAGCCATCTGCAAGCCAGGACAAGGGCACCCTCATCTTGGACTTGCCAGTCTCCCCAGCTCTGAGAAATGAATTTCTGTTGTTTAAGCCTCCCCAGTCTATGATGAACTGAGCAGAGTTATATACCCAGTGATACATTTTGACAGAGATTAGGAATTCCAAAGGTTGGAACTTGTTACCAAGTCAACATAGTAGACCCTCAATAAACTGGCAATAACAAATATGGATTAAGAAGAATCAAGAATTAAGAATTCTCACAGGAATGAAGGATAAGCAAATGTTTTATGATAAGATCGATGTTGGGAGAGAAGTCACTTTGTGCTGAAATAAACAAAAGCTACACAAAAGACTGTCTTGGATCTTACACAACTTTGTAGATAGAGAAAACCTTTAAAAAGGATGTTCCTGGAAGAAAGAACTATAAAAAAAGAAGTGGAAAATGAGAAGCATGACATATATGAGGATAGTGTGTACATTAAGTTGTTTGCAATGGAAAATCAATGTAGGGAATGGTAAGAGATAATATAGGACAGAGGCATTTAATTTGTTTTGGATGGGGACTTGAATAACAGATCATTGCATCTGAATATTGTCATAAAGCCCACTAAAGAGTTTTCCAGAGGGGACAGACATTAAATGAAACATCTGCTACACCCTGATTTATTTTCTCTGCTTCTTCCCCAAAGTTGATTCAACTACTGTAGGTTCATCCCCACAGCAGTTTACAACATCAATACCACTGTTGGATTAGCCTCTCTAGATATGATGATCCAGCATTAACACCTGGATTTCCTCAAGCCGATCACCTCCATCACTAACCAAAACTAAGGTCCAGTGAATTAGATACAAGCCTGGGGAAATCATGTAGACAGATACAGTTGGCCTTATTCATCAGACTGTCTGGCTCTATCTTCCTCTCTTTTTCTGCCAGATTAATTAGTCTAAAATCCCAGCTCCTATATTCCACATATTCCATCCCACCACACACAAAGAAACTATAAAACTGAAATCCTGTTTTGAACCTCAGTGAGTAACAAGGAGTCCCTAATTCTCTGCCTCAATTATGATAAACCTTTTCTTCACATGATTGTTGCACTCTGAACTTATCCCCCACTGGCAAGGGAGCTTCCAAGTGGGACGTTTTTGTGACATGCATGTCACCTCCCTGACTTGCAAAATTTCTAGTTAGTGTTCTTTATTGCTATTTCCCAGTAAAAGGCATGATTCCTGTTATTATGTGAAAGTGGAAGTGTTAGTTGCTCAGTTGTGTCCAACCCTTTGCAACCTACAGGCTCCTCTATCCATGGAATTTTCCAGGGAAGAACACTGGAGTGGGTTGCCATCCCCTTCTCCAAGGGATTGTCCTGACCCTGGGATCAAACCCAGGACTCCTGCATTACAGGCAAATCCTTTACTGTCTGAGCCACAAGGGAAGCTCTCCTGTTACTAAAAGCGCACGTTTACTGCTTGAGTTTGTGAGCTTGCCATGGACAAGATCATATAGGCAGGTCAGGTTGTCAAGACCCAGTTTCATCTATTATATTTTCCTCCTTTTCCTAATTAGATGAGAATTACTTGTAGTCCCAGGATATCTCTTAACTATGCCCATCCAAATTTAGTATGGCCATCATCCTGGCAGTCAAAAAAAAAAATACTTTAGTAGCTTACCAATTTGTATTTTATAAAGTCCAATATGTACCAAATTCATGCTCCAAATTGAAGTTTCTCAAAATTCTGTCTCAATTTTCCTTTTTAAAATATCATTATCCAACAAAGCTGGTTACTGAGCTACCTCCAGAATACTACTGACCTTCTCTTTATATATGGGCTTCAGCTGACAATTCTTTCTAAATAAGTGAAAGTGTTAGTTGCTCAGTTGTGTCCAACTCTCTGTGACCCCATGGACTGTAGCCGGCCAGGCTCCCAAGGGATTCTCCAGACAAGAATACTGGAGTGGGTTGTCATTCCCTTCTCTAAGGAATCTTCCCGACCCAGGGTCTGAACCTGGGTCTCCTACAAATAAAGCATAACCAACTAGCTTTCCTCCTAATACTATAATCATATTCCTATTTCAAGTCTCAGTTGAAATCCTACCTTCCCTCCAAAGATATTTGCTTAAGGGCACCCTCCCTGGGCTGAGGTAAGAGGACAGAATACTAAGTAGTAGAAATTACCCAGGAAGAAAGTTTCACAAAGGACATGAGCTCAAACATAATGGACTATAAAGCTTCTTGAGAGTCAAGCCATGAAGAGTACGTCCTTATCCTTTGTTCAAGAGACCTTGTATCCTCTTCTTTACCAGACAAGAAACATAGCTTTATTATAGCCAAAAAAAAACTTGTTTATATTACCTTAAATTCCCCTTTAATTAGTTATGGCAAGATCAGAAGCAGCGCAAATGGAAATGGCATAAAAACACTGCCTGTCACCTTTAGAAGTGTTAATCAATGCCCCGTGGATTTTTTTTTTAATTGCATGAGAACAACAAGGAAATGTCTCCATAAAACTGGTGCTTCTCGGGGGGGGGGGGGGGGGGGGGAAGTGTTAATGCTATGCAAATTAAAATTTGAAAGTCTACTTAGCAGAAATCAGCAACACCAAGAGTTGTGCATGTGGAAAACACAATTTATCAGTCCTGAGAACAGAGCCGTCCAAGTTTTGATAGCTGTACATATCTCTAGCTTAGCCATTTTAGGGGATGCTCTCATTTTATGACGCAAAGTAAGCAAGGAGTTCTAACAGATTTCGAAGAGATTTTTCCCTGGATGAGGTGAGGAGCGAGGGCTAACCTGATTTCTTTCTTTGAGAAAATTTCATAAAGGCTAAAGACTTGAGAAGTTGACGCAACTGCACATGCATGCCCTTAAGAAACTTTCCATCCAATGTGATCCTTAAGTTTCTCCATTAGACAACTGTTATTTCTAAAAAAAATTTGAAATGAAAATTTTGGGGTTTGGCTATAGATATTAAAACATATTAAGTAGTTTTCCTATTCTCTTAATATACTTTGAATGTTAGAAAAGCAGTTATATTCCCACTCTTTCTCATTCCTTATCAGCTTCAGGCAAAAAATTTTAATCATGTTACTCTCTGATAGCACAGTTAAAAGCAATCATTAGTCACAGTGTGTATAATTTTATAAATTTTAGCTTGGCATTAGCCAAGAGAAAGCCTAAGGCTTTACAACCTCGAAAAGATACACTTTTCTGCTAAGAACTAATAGATATACATTATGGATATATAATGCTTTGGGTGATTAGCTAGAACACTGAAGAAAATTTAAGAAGTATAGAAGTATTTTACATAAAGAAATGCAAAATCAATACTTTAAGCTTAAAAAAAGCTTTTAATTTACCTGAAGTAACATTTGCTATACAGAGAGATCACCACTTTTCAAAAGTACATGTCAGCTTCATTTATTCAAGACGAGTTTCCTGGCGGCTGCCAGCTGCCGTCTATGCGAGGAGCCAGGCAACTCAAGGAAGAAAGAGAGTCATGCGCCTGACCCCAAGGAGCACCGTACAGTGAGGAAGATCATGGACCTAAGGATCACTGGCAGCGCAAAGTGATGTGTGCTGTAATAAGAACTATCACAAAATACTATGGGCACCGGAGGAAGCAAACATTTGGGAAGTTGCAGTGATAAATAAAATGGACACTTGAAGAAAATTTTATAGAGAATATGATCTTTGAGTTAGATAGACCTTGAAAGATGAGAATGATTTCATTAAGCAGAGAAATAAGGCAAGGTCAGTCTGGACAATGAGATCAGACTGATGAGAAGAGGCAAAGTTACCGGGACATCATATAACCTTTCAGGGACTTAAAGTCCTCTAGTACCATGCTTCTCAAAGTGTGGTGCAGAGACCAGAAGAAACAGCATCTCCTGGAAGCTTGTTAGGAATGCAGAACCTCAAACCTTCTGGTTTAGGGTCTGCATTTTAAGAAGATCCCCTGGTGAGCTATAGGCACATTAAAAGTTAAGAAGCACCTGTCCAAAGTCTGTGGTAAATGGGAGAAGACTGATGTGAGAGGCGAAGATGCAATAAGTGTGCGTCCTTGGTATACGACATTACGTTTATACTGATTTGAAGGATTTAAAGGGTTTCTGAAGCAAAGAAATTGTGTAATCTGTAACTTAAAAGATAATTCTAGTGGCAATATGGAGATATGTTTGTGTAAAGAGAGAACTGGACACAGGAATATCGGTTATGGGACTACAATAACATAAGAATTATAACCACTATTTATTAAGGGACTACTACATGTCAGACATCATGGCATAAAGCTTATATTTTATATGTGTGATTTTAATAGTCCCATAATCTCCACTCTGCAGATGAGAAGAAATGTAGGAAAGGTTTTAAAAAATTGCCCGAAATCATACAATAAGTAAGCCACAGAAGAATTTTAACCTCAGTCTAATTTCAGATTTTGACCTTGACTCCAAAACACATTCCAAATCTATCTACTTAATTTACCTCCACCCTAGCATATAATACCACCATTTTATGAATTACCACAATAGTCTATCAGCCTTCATTCTTGCTTGCTCCCATCTATTTTTTTAATGCAGTAGTCCAAGTGATGTTGAAAAACAGAAATCCTCTCTATAGTATCAAACAAATAATAAAAGGTAATTTTTTTAACCATAGTCCACAAGTCCCTAATACTCTGGATCCTGCCTTATATCGGAGGTCTCATCTTGTGGCATTCAGTGTTACAGTACTCTGTCACATTATACACTGAATCACATTAGGCATTTTCCCTCTCAGATTTTGCTCTTACAGTACGCTTTGCCTGCGACACTCTTGGCCCAGATCTCTGCCTGTGACTGGCTCCAAATCAGAGATAATTTGTTGATCTCAGTCAGCAGCATCATCTCTCATCCCATGTCCCCTCTATAACTGTTTCCATCCCAGCTGCTGAGACTCCTTCCTTTTCTAAGGCCATTACAGCATCTTGCTGGCTCCATTCAGTGGTATTTTCACAACAGAGTAAAACTTATCAACATAATTTTCTATTTCCCATTTTAGAAACAAAATATCAAACTGGTCAACTGATGGGAGAGTAAGTGGGGAACCAAAGGATAGTAATAACATATTAAAACATCTCCCCTTCAACTACAATAATTCTCATTTGGGATTAAGCCTGAAGATCAAGAGTTACCTAACAGCTTGATTTTTTTCCAAGCTGGTGGAGAAGCTCTTGACTATTCAGTAATTCTGCCTTGATGGAGGATGCAAGGAAGAAAAGCTCAAGAAAAATGTGTACTAGATTCATATTAAAACTCTCTTTGCATACCATTCTACAGTTTAAAATCAGTTTGTGTACCTTTTATCTTATTTGATTACACACTAATCATATGAATTAAACATTGGGCAACCAGAATTTTCTACTGGGTTACTCTCATCAACATATATTCTATTGTTCCTATTTATATTTAAATAATTAAAAAAAAAAAACAAAAACCTTCTCTTGAACCTACTTCTCTTCAGAAACTACCACATCCTGTGCACCACAACTCCTCTAAAGACCTCTTAAATCCATTCCAGCCCGGCTTTTGCATGCACCATTCCACAGAAATTGCTTTTAGCAACTCTGATGAAATTCATCAATTCCTTAAAAGATCCAAAGCATTACATTTCACTCAAAAGGAAAAACGGAATCTTAACAGTCTTTTATCTATTAAAGGGATTGACTTTGTCCTTAAAACCTTCCAACAAAGACAACTCCAGTTCCAAATATTTTCACTGGGAAATTCTACTCAACATTTAATAAAGAAAATTATAAATTATGCACAGCTTGTTGCAGACACTAGAAGATTAGAAAACATTTCCCAACTCATTTTATGAAGGTCTCATTTATTTTGGTCTCAATTATCTGAGACCAAAACCAGATGAAGACATTATGAGGAAATAAAAGTACAGACCAATATCCATCACAGACACAGATGTAAAATTCTTTAGCAAACTACCAGCAAACCCAATCCAGTAATAAAAAGATTGTTTCATCATGACCAAGCAGAGTTTACACCAGCATGTAAGGCTGGTGCAAGATTTTAAAAAATCAAGCAATAGGACTTCTACTTCATTTAAGACTGAATAAGGGGGGTTAAATTTACATTCCCTCTTGAAACAACTGGGAAAAAAAGAAACAGACAAAATATATTAAAAAAACAGTATTCAAAACATTGGATATCAGGAAATGAAGGACAGGGAAAAGTTAAAGTTCAAGTGAGCCCTTTGATTACTAGTTTACTGCCTGAAGAACATTTCTGGTGTATTGCACGGGAGGGGAATGTCACATGGAGCCAGGTATCTCCGTAAGTTATGAGACAGAGCTAGGTGTCCAGGAAAATTAAGATACTAAAATTTTCATCATAGAGTACTGGAAGGGATGAAGAGAGGTCTTGAGATGTGCAGACTGAGATCTGCAGAAGTCTCTGTTGTGTAGTAAGTAGAGTCCTGATCAGCACATGCATAGTGAGGAAACTACCTGAGGTCAAGCAAAGACTAGAGGGAGCAGTGAGAGGAGCCAGACTGGGTCAGAATGATGTCTGTCTCAGCCATCAGGGCTTCCCTGGGAGCGCAGTTGGTAAGGAATCTGCCTGCAGTGCAGGAGACTCAGGTTTGATCTCTGGGTTGGGAAGATCTCCTGGAGAAGGGAATGGCAACCCACACCAGTACTCTTGCCTGGAAAATCCTATGGACAGAGGACCCTGGCGGGCTACAGTCCATGGGGTCGCAAAGAGTCAGACGTGACTTAGCAACTAAACCACCAGAGCCATCAAAGTGTGAAGTTTCACTATGCTCTTAGTTCAGAGTACTAAGAGGGATCCTGCCTCACCAGTGGGGGTCAGTTATCTCTAGACTAAATACAACTCTAGTTCCACCTAACAAAGCTTGAAAGCAAGATCCATATAGGATCAACTGTTTTCCAGCTAACTATAGCCTAAAACAAGCTCAAGAATACCTTAATAGAAAACAAAAACATTAAACATTAAACACCCAAGGTAAAATTCATAATGTCTTATATCAAATTGAAAAATTACCAGGCATACAAAGAGGTAGAAAATATAATCTATAATGATGAAAAATCATTCATAACCAACACAGATGATAAGTCCGTAGACAAGGACATTAAAGCAGTTACAGCTGTACTCCATATATTCAAGCAGTAAGAGAAAAGTTTGAAAATAAGTAAAATATAGAAGATATAAATGTGACCCAAATGGACTCTAGAGAGTAAGATTACAATGTCTAAGAGGGAAAATATGAGAGAAATTAATAAATTACACACTGAAAATAAAGTAAAAATTAATGAACTTGAAGCCACCGCAACAGAAACTGTCTAAAATGAAACATAGAAAAAAAGATTGGAAACATTAATAGAGTATCCATTAACTGTGAGATGACCAAAGGCAGCCAAATATGCATATAACGCGAGTCTCCAAAAGGATGGGTGGGAGGTGGGAATGAATATTTAAAGCAGTAGCAGCTGAAAATGTACTAAATTTGATTAAAATCATAAACTCACAGATCCAAGAAACTTAGAAAACCCTAAGAACAAGAAATATGGAAGAAAAAAGGAAAAAAAAATACATTAAGGCATATTATAACAAAATTATTTAAAACTAGTGCTAGAGAGAAAAATCTTAAAAGGAACCTGAGTACACAGACAATATATAAACACAAAGATAGTAGTGACAGATTTCTTGCAGAAAACAATGCAAGCTAGAAGATAAGTGCAACAACATCTTCAAAAAGAAAAGCATGATAAACTAAAGGTTTATTTCAACATAAGAAAGAGGAATATTGTGTGTGTGTGTGTATATTTAACAAATCTTAGAATTTCATAATACTAATTTCTTGCTCTTAATCCACTGACTTGTATTTACAATGATAAAATGTTCTATCTGCTTATACAATAATCATTTCACAATCAGTTATTTAAATATGTATATCAACACATTTTTATGGACCATATTATATTTTAAATTATAATATTTGTTTTCAAATCAAACCAAAGATTCTTCTTTTTGCATTATTCTCAAACATTCTCAAGCAATTCCCAGATTGTCATCTCTATAGAAAATTTTAAAAATTAAGAAATATATGTCAATGCCTATAAAATGAAGTGAAAACATGTACTCTACAACTACCCTCACGTAATTTGGTTGGAACATGAAGAATGCTAACAAATGGTCATTCCCACTTCCTGGTCTATAGTTTAAACTGGAGTGGAAAAATCACTCAGACTCCAACATCTTGGTAAATGGACAGGGAACCTTGAGAAATATATAAGAAATGGATGAAGGAGGGGACAAAATAGCAGTGGAAATCAGTGTTTGGATCAAGGCTGGGGCTTTACAGGCTTTATGGGCTTTGTGGACTTTCAAGCTTGAGTGGGGTACAGAGTCAGTTAACTTAGGACTCCTGACAGCTTTAGCTAACCATGCAGGTGTGGGAGGCAGGGATTAGGTGTTTTTAGACCTTGCTGCATGCACTATTTGTAGCTTTTGCTGCATTTCTGAGCCAGTTCTTCAGGCCTGCGCTTTGCAGCCCAAGAATAGATGTATGATATGGTCTTGAGACATGGCTGCTATCTGGGCTTTGTCCACTTCCAAGCTGTGTCCCCTGCTCTGGGACCCTCAGGTCACTGCTCTTTTGATATCAGCCCCGCACTGCAACAGAATGGGGGCGAAATGTCCTTTACAGAGAGGAAAAGTGTGTGTCTTCACATGGGCCAGTCAAGTCAGAGTCTTTAGCAAACAGATGCAAAAGCACCCCAGAGGGTTCCGTTGCCTCCACAGAAAATAAATGATGAAGAATGCGAACAAAACAGAGGAAGTTATGAAGTCTGCTTTGATGATGATTATGACCACCTACAGCATTTGAAAGAAGCATCTGGGCCCTACATGCTTAAATCCCAATTACCTTCAGTACATGTAACAGGAGAGAGGAGAAAGAGGAGACTTTGATAATTCTAGGCCCTGCAATTAATTTGCCTTAATCAGAATTTAACACAGAGTTTAAGGAAGATATTGATTGGTAAATAAACCTGCTCCTATTTTGGGCCCTCAACTGGATTTGGTCCTGACATTGTTGAAGCTCTTGGTGATGATTTCAACTCTGTTACCCAGAGAGTATATGTGAAGGTGACTTTATCTTTCAGATTAGTGAGGAACAAGAGAGGAAGAGGGAATGAATAGAAAGAAATCTGAAGCTGAAAATGTCAGCAAGTGGAGAAAGATGTGGATGGGAAGAAAAGTGATAGGGAGAAATGATGATTATGATGTATAAATGCCAAACTCAAATGAAGACGATCAGGCTGCCTGGACAAACTTCATGAAGGCAAAGGATGCTGGTTTTCTTCTTCTTCTTCTTCTTTTTTTTAAAGAAGAAAAAATAAAAAGTCACCTTGTAGAGAATTCTATGACTTTCTCACTCATGAGAAGAAATGAACAGAATGAGCAGTTTGAGTATTATGAAAGTTAAGATGATAAGATTGGAGCTCTCAGATAGTTCAGTTGCTCAGTACTGTCTGATTCTTTGTGACCCCATGGACTACAGCACGCCAGGCCTCCCTGTCCATCACCAACTCCCAGAATTTACTCAAATCCATGTCAATCGTGTCAGTGATGCCATCCAACTATCTCATCCTCTATCGTCCCCTTATCCTCCTGCCCTCAATCTCTCCCAGCATGTGGGTCTTTTCAAATGAGTCAGTTCTTCGAATCAGGTGACCAAAGGATTGGAGTTTCAACCTTCCAATGAACACTCAGGACTGATCTCCTTTACGATGCACCGGTTGGATCTCCTTGAAGTCCAAGGGACTCTCAAGAGTCTTCTCCAACACCACAGTTCAAAAGCATCAATTCTTCTGTGCTCAGCTTTCTTTATAGTCCAACTCTCACATCCATACATGAGTACTGGAAAAACTGTAGTTTTGATTAGACAGACAAAGTAATGTCTCAGCTTTTTAATATGCTGTTTAGGTTGGTTATAACTTTTCCTTCAAGGAGCTAGCATCTTTTAATTCCATGGCTGCAGTCACCATCTGCAGTGATTTTGGAGCCCAAGAAAATAGTCAGCCACTGTTTCCCCATCTATTTGCCATGAAGTGATGGGACCAGATGCCATGATCTTAGTTTTCTGAATGTTGACCTTTAAGCTGAATTTTTCACTCTCCTCTTTCACTTTCATCAAGAGGCTTTTTAGTTCCTCTTCGCTTTCTGCCAAAAGGGTGGTGTCATCTGCATATCTGAGGTTATTGATATTTCTCCTGGAAATCTTAATTCTACCTTGTGATTCATCCAGCCTGGCATTTCTCATGAGGCATATAAGTTAAATAAGCCAGGTGACAATATGCAGCCTTGACGTACTCCTTTTCCTATTTGGAACCAGTCTGTTGTTCCATGTCCAGTTCTAACTGTTGCTTCCTGACCTACATACAGATTTCTCAAGAGGCAGGTCAAGTGGTCTGGTATTCCCATCTCTTTAAGAATTGACCACAGTTTGCAGTGATCCACACAGTCAAAGGATTTGACATAGTCAATAAAGCATAAATAGATGTTTTTCTGGAACTCTCTTGCTTTTTTCATGATCCAGCAGATGTTGGCAATTTGATTTCTGGTTCCTCTGCCTTTTCTAAAACCAGCTTAAACATCTGAAAGTTCACGGTTCACATACTGCTGAAGCTTGGCTTAAAGAATTTTGACATTACTTTACTAGCAGGTGAGATGAGTGCAACTGTGCTTTAGTTTGAGCTTTCTTTGGCATTGCCTTTCTTTGGGATTGGAATGAAAACTGACCTTTTCCAGTCCTGTGGCCACTGCTGAGTTTTCCAAATTTGCTGACATATTGAATGCAGCATTTTCACAGCATCATTTTTTAGGATTTGAAATAGCTCAACTGGAATTCCATCACCTCCACTAGCTTTGTTCGTAGTGATGCTTCCTAAGGCCCACTTGACTTCGCATTCCAGTATATCTGGCTCTAGGTGAGTGATCATACTATCATGATTATCTGGGTTGTGAAAATCTTTTTTGTATAGTTCTTCTGTGTATTCCTGCCACCTCTTCTTAATATCTTCTGCTTCTGTTAGGTCCCATCCATTTCTGTTGTTTATTGAGCCCATCTTTGCATGAAATGTCCCCTTGGTATCTCTAATTTTCTTGGAGAGATCTCTAGTCTTTCCCACTCTATTGTTTTCCTCTATTTCTTTGCACTGATCACTGAGGAAGGCTGTCTTATCTCTCCTTGCTATTCTTTGGAACTCTGCATTCACATGGGTATATCTTTCCTTTTCTCCTTGCTTTTCACTTCTCTTCTTTTCACAGCTATTTGTAAGGCCTCCACAGACAGCCATTTTGTCTTTTTGCATTTCTTTTTCTTGGGGATGGTCTTGATCCCTGCCTCCTGTACAATGTCATGAACCTCTGTCCATAGTTCCTCAGGCACTCCCTCTATCAGATCTACTACCTTGAATCTATTTCTCACTTCCGGTGTATAACTGCATGGGATTTGAGTTGGGTCATACCTGAATGGTCTAGTGGTTTTCCCTACTTTCTTCAGTTTAAGTCTGAACTTGGCAATAAGGAGTTCATGATCTGAGCCACAGTCAGCTCCTGGTCTTGTTTTTGCTGCCTGTATAGAGCTTCTCCAACTTTGGCTGCAAAGAATATAATCAATCTGATTTCGGTGTTGACCATCTGGTGATGTTCATGTGTAGAGTATTCTCTTGTGTTGTTGGAAGAGGGTGTTTGCTATGACCAGTGCGTTCTCTTGGCAAAACTCTATTAGCCTTTGCCCTGCTTCATTCTGTGCTCCAAGAATGGTTGGAGCTCTGGATCATGCCAGATTGTAGGGCTCCATTCATGTAGACAGCACATGGTTACATGACAGAGAAGGTGGAGAACCGTGTAAAGCTGAATACACCTGAGACTCTGAGGATGAAGGTCTGCCAGGAAATGAGACTGATGAGTCTGAGGAAGAAAAATTGTTTTCTGTAGTTGACCAGCAGCAAGAGAAGCAGGACTGTGAATTCATTTGTAGCACATGCTCACATTTAACCATCCTTAGTTTGTCAAATAACCAAAGCCCAAACAAATTCAAATATTTAATAAAACAGGAATAACTCTCAACACTTTATCAAAGAAAGACTCAGAGCAAAGCAAGTTGGTAAGTGCAGACAATTAATGGCAGTCATCTGCCTGAGGTACCGACTCAACCACATTCTGAAAATGAAAGCAAAGCAAATAAAAGAACAAGAAATCAAGTTATAAAAGAACAGCACAGGCAACAGAGGGTGGAGAAAATAGGTAACAGATCATTCTGCAAACTGGAAAGGGCAGGAAAAGGAGCAGTTAAATATTAAGGGCCCAAAGTTATGAAAATGGGACATTTAGGGAAAAGCACATCCCCCTGAGGGACGCCTCATTATGTTCAGGAAGGGGGCTTCCCTTGTGGCTCAGATGGTAAAGTGTCTTCCTAAAATGCAGGAGACCCAGTTTAACAAACTATTACTTGTTGAGATTTGGTGTAATATTAAAAAGAATATCCAGAAGTATCTGGAAAAGTTGTTAAAATTGTCCTCCCTTGCCAACTACATATTTGCATGAAGTCAACTTTTCTTCATATATGTCAACCTAAATGCCATATTGTAACAAGCTGAATGCAGAAGCAGACTGAAAGAATCCAGAGGTCTTCTATTAAGATATATATTCAAGACATTTACTAAACGTAAAACAGTATCACTCTTCTCGCTATTTCTTGTTGCTCTGAAAAATCCATATTATGTATTTTAACATGTAAAGTTGTTGTTTAGTCGCTAAGTCATGCTTCTTTTGCCACTCCATGGACTGTAGCCCGTCAGGCTCCTCTGTCCATGGGACTCTCCAGGCAAGAATACTGGAGTGGGTTGCCATTTCCTCCTGCAGAGGATTTTGTTGACCCAGGGATAGAACCCACGTCTCCCACATTGGCAGGTGGATTCTTTACCACTGAGCCACCAGGGAAGCCCCAACATGTAATTATTCATTATTATCTTAAAGTATAGTAATAAAAATTTTTCAAAGATTTCTCAGCTTTAAAATCTGATGTGATAAATACTCAGACATAACCTACGTTAATAAAAGCTCTTTAATGATTTTTCATAGTGTAAAAGTATTGAGAAATCCTCAATAGATAAAATTTCTGTTTACCATGCTTACTATTTGTTATTTTGGATCACTCCTAGGTTGCTTGAATCTACTCCAAGTGCACCTTCCATTGAATGTTTGATTTCAACAGTCTGGCCAAATCAGCAGTGCCAAGGAAAGAACAGGGTATTTGCCCCAACAGGTTTTACAAGGTTCAAGAGGAAAAGAAAAAGTTATTGTCAAACTATATTATAAAATTATTGTCCAATTATATATCACCTATGCTGGAACTCTGTGTTTTTTGAAACTGAAAATATTTATATCTTTCCTAATTATAAAAGGATCAAAAGCCTATATAATACAGTACAGAAGATTTAATAAATCACCCCCAAATCACCCAAAGATATACATTTTGCTATATTTTCTTTCAGACTTCTTTTTTTCATACTATAGTTAATGTGTGTGCCTGGCAAGGATGAAATAACCCATATATAAATTTAGCTATAAGAGTTCCAGGATAATAAAGGACTTCAGATTGGAAATCTCTGGATCCTGAAAATCATTGGGATGTAAGTAAGAAATCTATTGTATAAACCTAAGTGATTTGATTTCATTAAATGTATACTGCCTGATAAGCTATAATAATTAAGTTTTCAATCTAAAATATAGCTGAGTAACAGATCTGGACATTAAACAGTCTTCCAGCTAAAAGTTTTAATATACAGAAATATTTAACATGCAGAAGCTATTCTACTAACAATATTAAAATGTTGTTATACAGTAGAAGGGGCTTCCCAGGTGGCGCTAGTGGTTAAGAACCAGCCTGCCAATGCAGCAGACATGAGATGCAGGTTCGATCCCTGAGTCAGGAAGATACCCTGGAGGAGGGCATGGCAACCCACTCCAGTATTCTTGTCTGGAGAATCCCATGGACTGAGAAGTCTGGTGGACTTCTCTGCAACAGTCCATATGCAAAGACTCAGACACAACTGAAGTGACTTAGCGATTCCCTTTTGGTTCAGTGGTAAAGAACCCACCTGCCAATGCAGGAGCCACGAGCTGGATTCTTGATGTGGGAAGATCGGTCATGCCATAGAGTAGCTAAGCCCATAGGCCACAGCTCTTCAGCCTGTGTTCAAGGGCCTGGAAGCCCCAACTACTGAGCCACATGCTGCCACTTCCGAAGCCCAAGTACCCTAGAGCCCGTGCCCTGCAACCAGAGAAGCCACCACAAAGAGAAGCCTGCACACCCAACCGGAGACGAGCCCATGCGGCGACCAAGATCCAGCACAGCCCAAAGTAAAGACTCCTGCTTACAATAGTGACTTAACCCCATACATGTGCTGGTATTCATGTGAAAGGTAAGAAGTAATTAGCAATAAATGTTTCTTAAAGACCATCTGCTTTCAATTTTTCCTCAGATGTTTTATGAACTGTCACTATGAAAAATATTAACTTTCCAAAAATTAAGCACATTTGAAACAATTTTTAAGAGGGGAGAAAAACTGACAGAACTGATCATTACACAATAAAGTTGAATGGTAATATACAAAATATGTTTGAGAATGCCTTTTTCTTAACTACCTTGCAAATGTTTCAACACCATATTTTTAAGTATATAATCTGCTTTCCTAAAACAGGCAATTTGTGGCTTCCTGAATTACTTTTGTATCACTTTCAAGCATCACTGATAAGTTCCAGCAATCACCCTTTGAACAATAATTATTTAAAATAACTTATTGAAACCCTAGAATTTTTGTTGTACTATACTGAAAAGTACTTCACTACATTTTAACACCTTAGATTGAGTTTTGAGCAAAACTAAGTCTATAATTTTAACTTACTACACATTATTTATAAACTTTTTTATTTTTAAATTAATATTTATTGGAGTATAGTTGCTTTGAACTATTGTATTAGTTTCTGCCGTACAACAAAGTGTATACATATATCCCCTCGGATACATGTACTGGGCGATTTCCTGCATTCAGGTCACCACACAGAACTGAGTACAGCACATAGTATCAGTAGCGAATATATGTCAAGCCCAGTCTCCCAGTTCATCCTGCCACCACTTTCCTCTTGTATAAACTTCAATTTTTAATTATTTCTTCTTGGTTTCAAAGTTGTCTCACATGACCTATTTGCACATTTCATGAATATGAACTCAAAGGATCAGATATTAAAAAAAAAAAAAGGCCTTCACAAACTAATATAAATGTGGTCCAAACAACAAATAGAAGAATCATGTTAATCTGTCATTGTATTTTCAGTCTGTTGTGGTTTAATGTAATAATTACATTACTGTCACTAATGAACATACTTAAAAATATGAAGAGTATCTACTAAAAACATATGCACTGCTTTTAGATATTATCAAAATCACAGTGTAATTCAAATGGGTATTATAAATCTGGCCTTAAATAATCTCATTTCTATGCATGTAGATGCTCTCACAGGCTGTAGAAAGCCGCCACCATATTCATTTCAAGATGGATATAGACAGCATTTACTTCAGTTCACAAAGTGTGGGCATAAAACAATCTACAGAAGCTTTTTACAGGGTTTAAAAGAGTTCTAATCACCCATGCCAACTGCACTTCTTTCTCAACACAAAACTGCCTTTGAAACCAAGCATTCATTTGCTAAAGCAAGGAATCTGCTGTTAAAGAGATTGATTATCCTAGGGCCTGACCTAATTGGGAGATTAGATATGGTTCTCTGTTCTGGGTGGCATGGTTTATAAAGGGGAAAAACAACAGAAAAAGAGCAAACTTCTTTTGAACTCCAATGCACTTCTACTTAATTCTAATTTTCTCTAAATAGAAACAGTATTGCAATTGTCAGACTGGTGAAACTGGTATGTTATAAATTAAGAATGCATTGAGTTTTTTACATCATTTTGTTAGTAACAGGTACTTTCATCACATAATCCCACTTTCATCACATAACCCAAACATTATCCAAAAAATGACTCTTTTTGGTCATATCCCACTGAGTTAAAATCACTATATAATGCGCGCACACACACACAAACACAAATCCGGACTTTTACTGATGTATCATTTCAGTGTCTTCTATAGCCAGTTAGATATCAGGTTTTCCCCCCAAACACAGACATCACTTCATTGCTGTGGCTGATTGCATTTTTCTTCCTAGCCTTTGATAATCAGACCTTTGTTAATGCTATTCACCATATATCAGATTCAGGTCATCCATCCAAAACACGACAAAAGACCCAGATGCTCATGTAAGTTGCACTCCCCAGAGCACTGCCCTTTCCTGCAAAGGATACAGAACCAGGACCCCCTCCCGTTTCTGCTCACTCTCCGTATTCATTTAATCTGTCACGGTTGGAAAAAAAGTATTCACAGGCTTTAAGAAACATTATGCTTTGTTTACTTGATAAATCAAATAATCAGATAATTATGAAGTGCGATAAAATTTTCTATACAAAATTTAATAATTTATTCCAATTCAACTTCAAAATTAGGTCCATTTTTCAGAATAGACTCTTTTCGACTTACTTTTCACCCCTTCTTGAACTCTCAAGATAAAACCAAATTTGACTGCCCTTTCACTAAAGAAAAGAGATTTCAAGAAGAAGGGTGGACTGAATCATTCATAAGTTATCTCAGAATTAAATAGCTAATTTAACAACATGATGTATTCTTGTTGTCTTCAGTTAAAATCTGTATTAAGCATTAATTCCTCAGAATCTCTACTTTCTAAAGCCTTCAGTAGCTTCAAATTGAATAACTTCAAGAGACTTAAAAACTACTATAACGATGCTTTTAAATGGAAACTATTATAGGGTCAAATCATATCAGGATCATATGTGTGCAGATGAATCCATACTCCAGGATTAAAACTTTTTTCTGTTCATTTCATACTTTACCTCCATCCCATGTATTCTAATATCCGCTATGCTGTGGATACTGAAGTAGAAACAGACAGTTGTTTTTTAGAAACCCTTTGCTGTTTGTAGTTTTTGGCTGTGCTGGGTCGTCATTCCTGGCTTGGGCTTTCTCTAGCGGCAGCAAGTGGGGCTACTCCTTGTTGCTGAGCAGCCTTCTCGCTGGAGTGGCTTCTCCCTTCAGAGGCTCTAGGCACGCAGGCTTCAGTATGTGCAGCATGCGGGCTCCCAAGCATTGGGCTTTAGTAGTTGTGGCACACGGGGATTAGCTGCCCTGTGGCCTGTAGGATGTTTCCAGAGCAGGAATCAAACCCATGGCCCCTGCATTGGCAGGTGGTTCTGAACCTCTGGACCACCAGGGAAGCCAGTTTTAAATAGAAAACAATTTATTCAAATAGAAACCACCAACATTTTGGTATTTCAAAGAGAGCATAAAGATTAAATTAATGTATGTGAATTTCTGATCTCAATTCTAGAGGCTTTCAAATTTAGTTAAAATTGAGTGAAAACTCAGTAAAATGGTAAGAAACTTCTAGGGTTCCCACGCCTACTATCCTGTCACAAATACAACCACACTAAATTTAATACACTCAACAGTTGATCATAGTACCAAAAAACCAGAAATATTTTACTGCACTTACATAACAATGTGATATCAAACACTAGCAGCCATTGATGTTCAATAAATATTACAGAATATATCACTGATCTTAGCAAGTGAATGACACAGGCCATCAGTTCATTAGGATTCTCTGTGATTGAGGCTGAATAGACAGGACAGAGAGAGAGCAGCGTGACTCATGCAGAAAGAACAGTGGGAAGCAGAGCAAATAAGGTCAAGAGGAAAGGACAGGAGATTTTTTAAATGACTGGAAATTTAGGGGAGTTAAAGAACCATAAATATCATACACCAAAGACACCTTTAGAAAGGGAAAAATGGGGGGACATTGATGAATCTGTGATAATGGGGCAAAACCTGGGATTCTCCTGGTAATTATAGCACTCACCAGACTTTAAACACTGAAGTACTCAAGTGTCTCTTGCTTTGCCTGTTATTATAACTCTGCAGTCTGTACTGCATGTCATGCTCCTCTGTCCATAGGATTTCCCAGGCAAGAACACTGGAATGGGCTGCCATTGCCTTCTCCAGGGATCTTCCCGACCCAGGGATCAAACCTGGGCCTTCTGCATTGCAGGCAGATGCTTCACCATATGAGCCACCAGGGAAGCCGACAACTCTGTAATCTGTACTTTACACCAGCTATGCTAATACTACTAAACATCGCTCTATATTCCCAAGTCCAAAACCTTCAATGGCTCTCTAAAGTCTCAGAAAAGGACAAGTTTTCCAGCCTGTTACAAAAGGAAAAAGAAAGAAGACCCAGCTGTGATCTGATTACACGAGAACTGTGTCCCAGGTAAAACCAAGCTAGTGTTTAAACCTTGGGTCTGTTGATTTTCAGTTCTGTGCCTGTAATATCCTACTTAATGTTTCAGTTCAGTTCAGTTCAGTCGCTCAGCCCTGTCCAACTATTTGTGACCCCATGAACTGTAGTACACCAGGCTTCTCTGTCCATCACCAACTCCCAGAGTTTACTCAAAATCATCCAGTGAGTCAGTGATGCCATCCAACCATCTCACCCTCTGTCATCCCCTTCTCCTCCCGCCTTCAATCTTTCCCAGCAACAGGGTCTTTTCAAATGAGTCGGTTCTTCATATCAGGTGGCCAAAGTATTGCAGTTTCAGCTTCACCATCAGTCCTTCCAATGAATATTCAGGACTGATTTCCTTTGGGATGGCCTGGTTGGATCTCCTTGCAGTCCAAGGGACTCTCAAGAGTCTTCTCCAACAACACAGTTCAAAAGCATCAATTCTTCGGTGCTCAGCTTTCTTTCTAGTCCAACTCTCACATCCATACATGACCACTGGAAAAACCATAGCCTTGACTAGACGTACCTTTGTTGGCAAAGTAATATCTCTTCTTTTTAATATGCTGTCTAGGTTGGGCATAACTTTTCTTTCAAGGATCAGGCATCTTTTAATCTCGTGGCTGCAATCACCATCTGCAGTGATTTTTGGAGCCCAAGAAAATAAAGTCTGCCACTGCTTCCATTGTTTCCCCATCTATATGCCATGAAGTGATGGGACCAGATGCCATGATCTTAGTTTTCTGAATGCTGAGCTTTAAGCCAACTTTTTCACTCTCCTCTTTCACTTTCATCAAAAGGCTCTTACTTCTTCTTCACTTTCTGCCGTAAGGGTGGTGTCATCTGCACAGGTGAGGTTATTGATATTTCTCCCGGCAATCTTGATTCCAGCTTGTGCTTCTTCCAGTCCAGCATTTCTCATGATATACTCTGCACATAAGTTAAATAAGCAGGGTGACAATATACAGCCTTGCCAAACTCCTTTCCCTATTTGGAAGCAGTCTGTTGTTCCATGTCCAATTCTAACTGTTGCTTCCTAGATTTCTCAAGAGGCAGGTCAGTGGTCTGGGATTCCCATCTCTTGAAGAATTTTCCACAGCTTGTGGTAATCCACACAGTCAAAGGCTTTGGCATAGTCAGTAAAGCAGAAATAGATGTTTTTCTGGAACTCTCTTGCTTTTTCGATAATCCAACAGATGTTGGCAATTTGATCTCTGGTTCCTCTGCCTTTTCTAAAACCAGCCTGAGCATCTGGAAGTTCACATCTAAAAAAGGTTATTTCCCTACTTTATGACTCAAGTTGGACTTAGTATTCTCCACTAAACCTTCCCTAACCACCACCCATCTCGCCAGCCAGTTTGAAGAACTCTTGAAGTTGCCTTCCAAGAAACAGTCCCATAGTTATCTTGGGAATCATTGTGCATTTGCTGCATATATTCACTTGGTCCTCATCTGATACCTCCTTATTTGCAGCTATTTTTGTGTACTGGCTTCCCAACTAGATTTGCCTGGCAAAGCAAGGTTATTTTCTTTTCCCTCTTGCAGCGACACAGTACCACATCACAAGATAAATATTACTCAGTAAATATCTACAGATAAAAAAATCTCTCTTGAGAAAACATGCTCTGTATTGTTACTTCTCCTTGGCTGACGTTTCTTCCCACTCCCCACAATGGCTGCACTGAAAACCTTGTCTGCCCATCTCTACTCCCCTCCCTGCCCCTCCCTCCACTGAGAACCAAAAGTTACTGCAATACTGTGACTCATAGGAAATTTATGTGTTTGTTCATGACCAAGCATATGTGAGAAATACACACACACACACACACACAGACACACACACACAGACACACACATGAAGGTGTTTGTGTGTGTATGTTAGGTAGGAAGTGAGGCATGAGCAATGAGGAGTGGACTAGCGGGAAAAGATTCAAGTTGATCTCTAAACCCCACCCCAGACACCCCCACAGTGTGGCCCAGGAGAGCTCACAGATATGCTATAAAATAACCAGACTTTTCCAACTCCTGCCATTGCACCCTAGGCACAGGGTATGTGAAATGTGAAACCCAAACGACTCCATTTTAGGATAGCACCGCCATTTTGAGTAAAACCCCCTCCCGAGGAGAGAGAGAAACTCAACGAGCCAATCAGGGGAGGACAGGAAAGTCCCTCACCACTCTTACTCTAACCCACCAATCAGTAGCTAACAAGACATCCTTAGTTGAAGAATTAACCAATCCCCTTAAGCTTCCCTTCCCGCTTCCCCTGCTATACAGTATAAAAAAGATTTGCCGCTTTCACTCGGGGCTCCTTCGCCATTGTGTGAAGAGAGTCCCTGCTCGAGCTTGTAATAAAGTTCCTCACTGTTTTTGCATGGATCCGCAGCTCCTGTGGTGTTTGGTGGGATTCTGTGATCCGGGTACAACATTTTGGGGGCTCGTCCAGGATCCCCCGGACCCTCCAGGACCCGCGCTTCGGAGGACTAACGGCTGGTAAGCAGTAGCAGCAGCTACATCTGTATCTGTAAGGGGGCCCCGCTCTGTAGCTGGACTTAAACCTAGGCGAACGCGCCAATGCGGTCTCCAGCAGGGAGCAGGAAGAGACGTCTTCCAGCTCCCACTCAGTAGTCCCGTATATATATATATATGTACATATATATATGTATATATATATATATATATACATCTGATATACTCTGCACCTTTTGTTCTCGGAATTGCGCGCTCTGTTATCTGTCTGGTGTGTCGTCTTGTTTGTTCATTGTGTGACTGACTGACGATGAGACAGACCCAATCTGGATGCTCTCCACTTACCTTAATAACTTACCATTTCAAAGAAGTTAGAGCTCGAGCTCATAATCTGAGTGTAGAAATTTCAAGAAATCTCAGATGGTTATCTTTTGCAGTGCTGAATGACCCAGCTTTAACATAGGCTGGCCTCCTGAAGGGACTTTTGACTTAAGGACTGTCTGGAGAGTCGGAGAAATCATCCTCAGACCTCGAAGCGGACATCCAGACCAGGTCCCATATATCCTGGTTTGGGAAGATTTAATACTCAGCCCAACCCCTTGGATGCAACCCTTTTTACCTCCACAGGCGGCAGCAGCCACGGAGATCCTAGTGGCTGAAGAAAAGAAAAAGCCTCCGGCTGCCCCCTCTGCCCCTGTTTTACAGGAAGATTCGACTCTTCTTGATCTCCTTATCACACCTCCACCATATTCTCTCCCTCCTCCTATTCAGCCTGAACCCCCACTTCCCCAACCTTCTCCAGAAGCGGCTGGGGGAGGACCTGCAATGAAGCTAGATCTTGCACTGTGTCTGTCTAAATATGTTTTGGTATGTCTTTGTCTCTGAGTAATATCTTTTAGGTTAATTTGTAAATGAGCTCTATTTAATTGGCTTAAAAAAAGGTAAGCGCTTACAAATCAAATAATTCTAAATAAACAATAAATTCCAGGTTCAGGTGAACTGGGAAATATTCAGTATTAAATACCTGATATTAATGTTTGTTTGTTGACCTATCTAATATAGACATGTCTTAGAGTAATTAACATCAAGTAGAATATTTTCATTGTATCTAGGTTTAATATAAGTTAAATATTATACCTGTTACAAGTTTGTCAACAAGGAAATTACCTCGAGTGAAAAAACTTCTAAAAAAATGTAAAAGAGGTATGAGTTTGTATATAAACTCTAGTAAGAATAATTATTCTTTGAGAATATCTGTCTACAATAGTCTCCCCAGATTGGCATAACTTGAATTTCTAAGGGTTGTGCTAAACTAAGTATTAGAAGTCTATTAAATAATTAGGTCATTTCCAAATTAAGTAAGATTTTGAAACATTTACTACTAAACACTGATTTCCTTTTACAGAAAAACTAAAGAGATTTGGGACTATAAATGAATAATGTTTGATGCCATCCTAAAATGTTTTAAGAAAGCAAGGGTTTTAGAAGTTATCACTGGTATTTATGCTCACCAATCTATAAAATGCTAATATAAAAGTTACCTCTTGGTTACTAAAAGAAAGCAGGAAGTATGCTTTCAGTAAAAAAAAAAAAAAAAAAAGTATGAAAAAATACTAAAAAGAGTTATGCACAATCAGGATTTTCTAAAATTGGATTACAATTAGTTAGATAAATGGATTTTGTTAAGAATGACACGGTCATAAGAAAACTGGTTAGAGCCAATTATGTCCAAGATGGCGGAGCTGACTTTCACTAGACCTTGAGCCTTGGTATTTACACCCATTGTGACATATCAACAACCTAAATGATACACCCATCAACATTGACTAAATCTGACCAAATGTTCTAAACGCTTTTAATTGATCTTTTGGATAAAACTTTCTAAATTGAATTCTTTTGAAGTTCCTTTGACATCTAGCTAACTTTGGGGTGTTTCAGAGGGCCCTGAAACATCCCAAAGAGAGATATTAAACTGTGTTTATTTGGTTGGTTAAATTACGTGAAAAAGATTATCAAATGAGTAATAAATCTGCTCATGTTATAATATATGGAAAATTACTAATACAGCTATCCTAGAAATTATATGGAGTTAACATTTTGATATGTCTTGGTATTCTAATGAGAAACCTGATGACTTCACAAAAGTTAACAAAGGACTTAATGAACCAGTGAATATGCTTATAACTTTTATGGTTTCTATCTGAGAAATTACAGGTTTAAATCTTGTGTTTTCCAGGAGTAGGGAAAACCTTCTTCTCAAACTAATTATGAAAATAATTTGGTAAAATTACATGTTATAAACAAAACAATTATATTTTCTATCTGACTCCTCCAGAAATTTGAAACTCTTAGGTTTCCAGTAAGTTTATCAAATGAGCTAGGAAGGTTATCTCACTAACAGGTACAAAAATCTCAAGGAATTATTGAGACCTTAAAAAGGGAAGAGTTCACGTAGATTTGTTAGGCAAAATCTGTGATAAGCCTTTGGTGTGAGTTTCCCAGCCCTGTTTTATATTAAAAGTTCAGTCTGAGATTCTATAAATGTTTTAACAAAATAAAAAGTCTATAATCAATTATGGTTATATAAATCATCAGACCAAAATTACTGAGAACAGACCTATTTTGCAAACAAACTAGCCTTAATTTGGTTGTATTTGATAAAAATGAGGGTAACTTTAGGGAGAAAAAGATATTTCAAAAAAAATGTTAAATCCCAGTTTGTTAATGGAGGTCTGCATGTAGTAAGATTCATTTCTCAGATAGTTCTTTGCTGTTATGTGATATTAATGTGAAATTTAATTGAATTCTTAGAAAACACCCTAAGTTTGTTTCTGAAGCTTATCTCAGTAATCTATCTTTGGACGAAGATCAGATGCCTCATGACCTGCAACCAGGACTGGAAAAAGACATAATTTAAGAGACTGTCTCCAACCTGGATGGAAGGACTTTTTATCAGGTACTCTTAACTAGCTCATGCACATTGAAACTGAAGGGAAATTAACTCTTAGATTAATTCCTACTTCCAAAGGCCCCTACACTGGACTGGTCTATAGAGAAGACAGCTGACCTGATCTCACCTTAAAATGATGCTCAAACAGGAAAAACTACACTACACCAAGATGAGAAGACAACAACATCAGAGGTAGACAGCTTGCCCAAGATGCTGGATCTGCTTCGTATGATCATTTATAATGTTTTCTTGACTTCTTAGACCTTTGCATATAAATCAAATGCTTTTCTATCATAGGCCTGATCCTATGCTAGTTTTAGAAATCAATCCAATTGTTGGGTTTGTGGCCAATCACCTGTATCTAGTTCTGGGTTACCTTGGTAAATTTCTCTACTACAAGACTCTAACTGGTTGGCCCTGAGGAAATTTACTTTAAAAAAAAAAAAAAATTATAGTCATATTCAGGTCACTGTGATACTACCAGATGGGATCCCCTCACTGGGCCAATTAATAATGCCTACTCTGACTCTGGCCATAAATTTGAGACTTTTTCTATTCCTCAAGCTCAATCAGAGCAACAAGAAAAGTTTTAGCAAAGGAAAAAGAAATCTCCCACAATTATGAGATGGATTTATATAGATAACACCAGGCTATGGTAATTTAGGTTTAAAGTCTCCTCTGTGTTGAAAACAATTAAATCATACTAAGATAATCAGTCTAGTAACACTAGAAAACTGGGCTATGTGCCTTATAGATGGTGGTGCCAATGTATAATTTCCCTGAAAGATAAAGATTCGTACAGAGTAGACTAAGTCAGATGACCTGAGATATACTGGGCTACATCTAATGGAAGCTCTTAAGTCTTCCTTGTGACTTTACTAATACTGCTGGCTATGTTCTTTGTATTTCACCTATTTTACAAAACTGCTGTTTCTTACACTGCCAAATGTGTGACTGAGGTCTCTGATGGAATAATATATAGTTCCCTATGAGATCGATGATGATAACAGTGTAACTCTAGATACAAGAAAAAGCAACGAGAGGGAATGTTTTCCTGGACCAAGAGGCTAGTAAGACAGGAGGTCCAGAGAATTTTAGATACTGTTTTATGGCCTAGTCCAGTAACAGCACATTGAGTGGCCGGTCAACAAAATCTTTGCCAAACCTGAGAATGGAGATTCTCAGGACCATGGGATAAAATGGTCATGAAATGCCCGCCCTCAAAATCATGGTCAAGTTTATGAGCAAAAAGGGGCTCTGCCAACTGAAGATTGACACTTGCCATCTACATCTACAGATATTAAATCATGACCACTGCAACAGCTGACTTTCAACGGCCCTGAAAGGAGTTCAGGGTGAAAATCAGGAATGAGGCACTTGGTGCTCTGAGAAAAACTGGCAGAACAGGCCGTCAGATAGTTAGATGTTTTCAGGAGATTTTATGAGTCCCAATTCTTGCATCTTTTCATACCTAGAGAAACACTGACGTCATTAATAGTGATATCTGCTTTGGCTATTAAGGAAAATTTTACAATTAAAAGTCAAAATAGAGTACTCAGCTATGGTTCAGACATCCTGGGAAATAACTAGGTGTTACTATGGGTGTAATTTCAGATCAGACGTTGTATTGCTAAACACTTGAGTTTTCTGAGTCGTGTCAGGCTTAGATGCCACCATTCTCAAAACAATGTCTGCTGGAAGCTAGTAACTTCTACCTTACTTTTTATAAAACTGGCCACCTGGCTACAAGTCTCCCTGAAGTGCCAGGTCCAGACTGGATTTCAGGCCTATTCTTCTAAAAGAAAGAGATTTATTTTGTCTATTAAAACTCCAGTTATCCCTCCTCCAGCTACTACTAACTGAGTATGTTACAACAAAATGGCAGACCAAGGGACTGAGATTTTAATCATACAAGGCTCAGATCTAGGACTTGGAACTCAGGAATACTTCCAATTCAGTGTCTCTTCTCCAAGCTGAGGCAGTCCTATGCCCCATTTTGACAGGTAGTTATCACAGCCATAGTTGCCCTGTTCCCTAAACTAAAACTGAGCAGGACTCTGTGGGGTGGCGACTCTAGAATACAGATCTGCTGTGTATTCTCCATTTCTTATCTGTAGGATATAGGCTTCATTCAGCCTCCTTGACCTTCCCTGAGTTCCAAAGGGTGGATTCAAACAATTGCTAATCAGGGAAGGGAGGGAATACAGAAACAGAGGGGAAACAATCAAATGGTGGTACAGCCTTGAGATGGGTCCTGGTTCCTACTCAAAGAAATATGCATAACAATGTCTTTTGAGTTTTTCTACAGAACTGGAGCCCCCACCCAGGTGGAGGATGGTAACTTCAGACTAAACACAAGATTCCTGGAGCACAGCTCTGTTGCTTGACCACCAGACAATCAAAAAAAAAAAAAAAAAAGTCACAAACCCTGCAGCCCTCACCCCAAATGTTGCCTCCTGTTTCTGGGGACCAGTGATGACCATCCTGTTAGGTCTCCTGTTTGGCCCCTGTCTATTTTATCTCTGAGAGGCGCCAACAGTTTCAAACTAAATTGCTGTTATTACAAGAGTGAAAGCTGGTTTCAGATATGGAATACCCCAACTTAGGTCAGGTATAGAGAGACTTCTGCTCTGCTAGGCAGGCCTACACCCAGGCACAGCAGGAAGAAGTTACAGAAGAAAGAGACCTCCGCCCCAATTCCCAAGAAGCATCTTGAGTATGAAGTCTCTCAGGGGGGAGTTGTTAGGGGAAGCACACTGATTGAAACCGCCCACCCTGGCCAGGCACCATAGTAACCATTTGCATGAGGTGTTTTATGACAGGAGATCCTGATAAGGAATACGGAACTAATAAGCCACCACCAGCCGGAAGAGTTAGGGAAAGGTCGAGAAGAGACACTGCCTGTCCGTCCACCTAATGTTACTCAGATCTCAATATTCGACTGTCTCCACAGATGATATAGTTGACTCTGTAGAAGACCCATGATTGGGCCTTCCATAGGAACTAGAAGAGGGGGAAATGTGAAATGTGAAACCCAAACGACTCCATTTTAGGATAGCACTGCCATTTTGAGTAAAACTCCCTCCCGAGGAGAGAAAGAAACTCAACGAGCCAATCAGGGGAAGACAGGAAAGTCCCTCACCCCCCTTACTCTAACCCACCAATCAGTAGCTAACAAGACATCCTTAGTTGAAGAACTAACCAATCCCCTTAAGCTTCCCTTCCCGCTTCCCCTGCTGCACAGTATGAACTAACCAATCCCCTTAAGCTTCCCTTCCTGCTTCCCCTGCTATACAGTATAAAAAAGATTCGCCGCTTTCACTCAGGGCTCCTTCGCCGTTGTGTGAACAGAGTCCCTGCTCGAGCTTGTAATAAAGTTCCTCACTGTTTTTGCATCGATCCGCGGCTCCTGTGGTGTTTGGTGGGATTCCACAATCCGGGTACAACAGGTAGATACAAACTAAACACAGGGGCTTCTCCAACTCGGCACCTGCGCCCTTGATGCACAGCTGTGTCCTCAAGAGACCTCAGGAGCCCATAAAAGAGTCACAAATATTCTATACATGGAGACACCTGATTATAACAGACTTAATTATGGGAAAGACATGCACAGGAGAGCCCGCTGTTATGTAACTTGCAACTGTAAATCAAAACTGCTAGCTCACGTCCACCTAAATAAGTATGTAAAAGTCCAGTCACCAGGGCCCCTCCTGCTTGGCCCACCTCTCCCTTGAGGGGCTCTGTGCTTTCCTTAATAAACTTCTTTTTGCCATGGATAAGACCTCAGATTCTTCTCTTCGTCCTTACTGAGAACTGAGCCCCGTGAGAGAGTCCTCTTCGACCCTCCCTTACCCGGTAACATATATAACACACACAGAGAGCGGCCAAATACATAGCCAACGACAGACTGTGGTCTTCATCCAGTTTCTGGCTCACAACTTCCAGAACCCTTGAAATGTCCTGATTGAAACGGGCAAAAAAGGTAACATTTGGTCTCTTAACCTTTGGTTGCAGACAAAGCTCCAGGGAAGGTGACTTTTGGCTTCCACCCAAGGGTGGGGGTTGGCTGCCAGGAAAACCAAAACTAATCAAAACTGTGATTAGACAAAACTTTCAGTCCCACCCCCGGGGACTGGAGGTGGGATCCATCAATCAATCATGACTATGTAATGAAGCCTCCGTAAAAACCCAAAAGGACCACACTTGTCCTTTTCCAGGAAGCTTCTGTGTAGGGAAACCAGAATACCTCGTGCACCACACAGGGCTTCTTTGTCCAGGATCTCACCCTACGCATCTCTTCATCTGGTGATTGATTCATATCCTTTAATAGTCTTTTATAATAAATGGGTAATTAGTGAGTAAACAAGCTTTCCTGAGTTCCATTATTTGCTCCAGCAAATTAATCAAAACCGAGGAGGAGGCCGTGAGAACCTCTGGTTTGCAGCCAGTAGGTCAGCACAGGGAAACAACTCAGGCTTGAAACTGGTGTTGGAATGAAGGGTGGCCTTATATGAGAGACTGAGCCCTTCACCTATGGACTCTGACTGTATTTCTGGGTAGGCAGTGTCAGAATTGAGTTGAATGAATAATAGGATACTGTTGGCAGCAGAAAATTGCTTGTTGCTGTACTGAAGCCTACACACACACACACACACACACACACACGCTGATACTTGGTCCAGGAACCCTTTGCAGCTATCCTCACTTAATGTTTCATAAAGAAAAATAAGAATTCTATACTCTCACTTCTCCTTTCTTGCATATTTTCATTTCCCAGGAAGAAATGGTCTCTTTTAAAGCTTATTCTCCATCTAGGTCCTCGATGCTGCTATTTTCTGTGGTCTTGGACTCTGTTAGTTACACCTTTCCAACTTCTAATCACAGTTTATATATTTCTTCTGGCTCTCTTTCCTCTATATACCTAAAAATAAAATGTCCAAGTTCCAGCAATTGCTCATGTTATCACCCCACTCTCCCCACCCCTCACTTGCAAACTCCTTGGAGAAGACGTCCATCACCTCTGCATGACCCAAATTGCTTCCTCTCAGTTCACCAAAGATCTTTTAAGTGCAAAATCTAATGTTTTCCCATTCTTATTCATACTGAATTGTGAACTGAACTACTAAAATATTCTACCACCCAACTCAAATTTGTTAAGTAGGTTTTTAGGACATTCATCTCCTGATTTGCCTCCTACTTCTTCATTTCTTCTGAGTTTCCATCACTGGAAACCAAGTGTCATTTTATTAGTTATTACCCCCAGATCCTTCCGAGTCTTTTCCTCACCCAAACTCACTTGAAGGAAAATTAATCCAATTCCACAAATTGAGTTATCATGATCTCCATGTATATAATTCCACGATGACCTCTAAGATACCAGACTTAATTCTTCAGAGTTCAAACACATGAACACATTTCCAAAATGTCTGAGATCTGTCATCCCTTTATATTCTTATTGTACTGGACATTCTCATTTCCTTTTGTTGGAACTATTGAGAGTTGGCAAGCTGAGAAGGCCGGATTTCAATCACCAAGCTGTTTCTTAGCCAAAGCATTTATATAGTGCATAAAATAAAACCACTTGTTGTTCCAGTCCTACTCAGGTACCCTTTTCGGTTGCCCACTCTTAACCTGAAGAGACAAAACTTCAACCTGGACAACCCCTAAGCCCAGGGTCTTCTCTCTATGCTGAGCTTCCACTAGGTTTCCAGCCATTCAGCTTTGTTGCATTCCACTGCTGGATGAGTTCCAGGAGTTTCCCATCAAGAACAGAGGGAAGGACAGAGCATAAAGGATCCCTCAAGCTAGATTATTAAAAATAGAGTCAGACCTTCCACACTTTTAGGATTCATATCCTGCTATCATCTAGACTTTTCTGGACTTGATTTCTGTTCTTTTAGTTGCGTGACCTTGGATAGATTAATCCAATCTCCTTCTGTAACTTAGTTTCCTCCATTGTAAAAAAATACAGATAATAATAGTACATAACTCATGGGTTTGTGAAGGGATGAAATACATTGATTCCCATAAAGCACTTAGAAGTGTGCCTGGCAGAAAATAAGAGCTTAATAAGCGGTAGTTAGTAGTAGTATTATTTCATCTTTGTGACAATGTTAAGAGAGTGTGTCCCCATCTTTGCTTTAAGTTGCTTTACCTAAGGACTCCTTTAGTTATCCTCTACTAAATATGTACCTGACCCAGGAAAGTTGCATGGGAAAATGGAGGGAAAGCTACCTAAACAATAATAATAACAACAACAAGAGCAATATAATACATTAACAGTAAATCAAGGCTTCACTTGCATTATCTATGGAATCCTCACAAAAATTTTTATGTGGCAAGTACTATTACAACCATTTTACATATGAGGGGAAAGGTCCTTAGATAACTTTTCTTAAATTGTTCAGATAGTCTGCCTCTAAAAAGTTTCTGGAATGCGCTATTTTGGCAACCCTTTCTTGCACATTTGCCTATGAAGTCTGCCTCTGATAGACTGCTTGGAGATTCCTGCTTCTTCAGACAATGCCATGACACTCTACCCCTATGCTGCCAGCAGTAAAGCATTTTCTTGTGATCCAAGTGGGTTTTTACCACATAAGAACTTGTCAAAACTCCTAAGAGGGTATTTATTCTATGCCTTCAGCACATTTAAATGGAAAATGAACGAATGTGCCTTCAGCACATTTGAGTGGAAAAGTCTGGAGCTCTCTTTCCCAATAAAGATCATGTATTTTCCTCACAGGACTGCCCTGGCAGAAGCCAGCAAGGAGAACAGTAACTCAGATTTCTACACAAGAATGCAAGTTGACTATCCTAGCTACATCCATTCCATGTCTGCCTTGGAGAGGGGGACAAGCAAGGACCACGACCATCCCCAACTCCAGGTGATATATCCTGTAACCAACTGAGTTTCTGCATATACTATCTAAACCAACTATTTCCACAGTGGGATTGTACAAACCGATTCACTGGGTACAGGAAGAAATGTAGAATTCCCATTTAAGTTGATTCTTTTATCCAAGAAAATAAACTAAGCTGTACTAAAACGTAACAAATGGATCAACTCCGACACCCTCACAATCTGCACATCAGAAAGTCACAGATCATGACTTGTGTCCTAAAGAAATGAAAGTCAACAGTTGCAAATCTACTGGTGCTTTCCCTGTGCAGCTAACAACAGATACTGTGCTGTCTAACAAGAATTTCAGAAAAATTAACATTTATTTCTTTCAAAGAAAAAGTGACTTAAAATGAGGAATTCTTTTTTCCAGAAGACACTTGTGTGGCTGAAAGAGCATGTCTGTGCCAATTATTTTTTTAAAAGTTTCATCTGCACATTAAAAAACTTGGAAACAAATTTTTCTAATCTATTTATAATATTTCTAAATTACAATCTATTTCCAAAGGCAATTAAGATGAAAGCAATTAGTTCCAAACTAATAGAAAGGTATTAAGTTCTCATAGTTTAAGAAATGGACCAAAAATACTTAAACTTCCGGTTTTAGACCCATTCATTAAAACTATAAAGCTACAACATTTTAAAATTAGTTTTCAAAAAAAAAAATTAGTTTGCAAGAATATTTAATTGGTACCAAGAAAATGGGAAATTTAGTAGTTTTTCAAGACTCTGCATAATTGCTAAATACTGATTAATAAAAATAAGAAGTCAACAATGCACTTTCACTTGGATCTTCATATCTTTGTGATGTATCTTTTTTAGCTATGATGGCCAAAAAACAAAGCAAAACTAAAACAACAAATAAAAAAAAAAAACAAGTATTAAATTAAGCTGAAGTCTGACTTTTATGGAGAAGACAATGGCAACCCACTCCAGTACTCTTGCCTGGGAAATCCCATGGACAGAGGAGCCTGGTAGGCTACAGTCCATGGGGTCTCGAAGAGTCGGACACGACTGAGCAACTTCACTTTCACTTTTCACTTTCATGCATTGGAGAAGGAAATGGCAACCCACTCCAGTGTTCTCGCCTGGAGAATCCCAGGGACAGGGAAGCCTGGTCTATGGGGTTGCACAGAGTCAGACACGACTGAAGTGACTTAGCAGCTGCAGCAGCATTTGACTTTTAAGTCACTATTTAAACCAAGATTTTTAAGAATAAGGAACATGCTTCCTTAATATGTTAATCACATAATTCTTAATATAGTTAATATATTTAGTGATAGTAAAATTATTTTCTAGTGATGTAAGAATCATCTTTAAATAAATACTTCTTCACATCTTTAATTTCTTACATACATACACACACATGCACACACTGTACCTAATACTGTGGAAAATGTCTATCATTAGAGATAAATAAACCTATATTGTGGAGAAGGAAATGACAACCCACTCCAGTACTCTTGCCTGGGAAATCTCATGGACAGAGGAGCCTGGTGGGCTACAGTCCATGGGGTCACAAAGAGTTGCACACAACTTAGTGACTAAACCACCAAACCCATATTGGGGTGTATTCACTATTTTCTCTGTTATTGTTGAGATACATTATTTTAAACAAGATCTTCAAGAAAGAGATGAGGATGGAACATTTACATTTCCAGAGTCCTTTGAAGAACCTCCCTTCAAGCTCCAGTCTCCCTGGAGGCACAGCAAGCTTACCTGCGGTTCTGAAGGCCTGCTCCTCCCACCCTGCCGATCTTTTCCCCAAGGCCGGCAGCCATCCTAGGAATAGCAACACACACCTTCTTAAGTCCCTAAAATGTTCATCTTCTATGAACAGTGGTATTTTGGACTGCTCTTGGAAAGTAAATATTACAATTTCTTATTAATTTAATAGAGATTAATGATAACTCAAAATTTAAAAGAATCTTGACTCAGATCAGGAAGATCCCCTAGAGAAGGGAATGGCTACCCGCTCCAGTATTTTTGCCAGGAAAATACCATGAACAGAGGAGGCTGGCAGGCTACAGTTCATGGGTTACAAAGAGTCAGATATGACTGAGCGACTATCACAATAAGAATCTTAATGTAAAATTCCAAAAACAAAATACTGTGCTGTGCTTACTTATTTGCTCAGTCGTGTCCGACTTTTTGCGACCCCATGGACTGTAGCCCACCAGGCTCCTCCATCTATGGGATTTCCCAGGCAAGAATACTGGAGTGGTTTGCCATGCCCTTCTCCAGGTGATCTTCCCAACCCAGGCATCCAACCGAGATCTCCCTCATTGCAGGTGGATTCTTGACCAGCTGAGCCACCAGGGAAGCCCTGAAATCTATCTTATTAATCCCTTTTTAATTATACAAAAAAAAAAAAAAACAAACCCACACATTTCTTTTAATAATAAAATTCTGTGAATAAATTCTAAACCATATATATGCTTCATTCTGTTGTTTCTTACACTAGAGTCTGCAAGAATATTCTTGGAGATATAATAATTAAATGAAATTTGATTTCAAGTTTTCTTTTATTTTGATAATAGCATAACACAGGTTTAAAGAGGTATATTCTAGATCACCCAAACAACTGCAATCTATTTTGAAGTAAAATGTTTCCATCTATATTTACAACCATACTGGGACTTAGCAAACATAAAGAGACACTATTTAATATTTAATCCATTTGATCTTCAACATTCAACCAAAACCTTGGGAATTCAGTAAGTCTTTGTGCTGTTAGTTGATGTTTACAGGTTACATACACCATTCAAGAATTTAAAATGCTGTCATATTCAATTTATAAGTAGAAAAGCTCAGCACAAATAATAGAATTAATGTGCATGACTGATCTGTAACCTGATAAATATGGCTTGACTACTATATTGTTTGATTGAGGTATAAACACAAGGCAAGTTATAAGAAAACTGAAAACCAAGCTTATATAAATAGAAAAATATAAACAAATGTAAAATAAAGTGATTTTTCATATTTTCACAAAGTTTTTTCTTCCCATAAATGTTTTATAAAATGATACTAACAAATACTAGAGAAACACCCAACTTATGGCTTATTTGTCTATGGAATATCTCAAAAAATATTTTCCACTTACTCAGCTAACATCTTAATTTTATTATTAGTTAGTAGATTTAACAAAACTAATTCATTTATATGCACATATTAAGAACGATAAAAATGATTTTATCTACAAAAGATTCAGAAACAACATGCTTAAAAGGTACTACAGGCATAAAATATTTAACCAAATTTAATATGTAATTATAAAGTCATTTAACACTTCAAATCTGTTTTTATTAATTTAGTTGCAACCATGGCTTTTAATTTTTCATAGAGTCTTTGTGTTTTTAGTTTCCATATCAGACCCTGTTCTGTCTTGTTTGAAATTTCACCTGTATTTTAAAATATCCTCTGCTGTCAGAGGCAACTGATTACAGGACCCATTTTTCATATATATATATATATCACACACATATTTGTTGATATTTGTAAATATATAAGTGCTCCATCAAACAATCTCTGAGAATTAGATATGAATAAGATTATCATTTTACTTTCAAATTATACCTTTTGGTGCCTAATTATGGTTGAGCTATGGAAGACTTCTAAGTCTCTATGTATCACTTATTATAACAGAATTATAATAAAACAATACAACATGGTAATACTTTCTGATAAGAACAGCCCATATTTTTCATTACAAGAACTTATGAAATTATTAATATGTTCTCAATAATTTTTGTACCTAATTTTTACTAAGGTAAAATTTTAATATCCTATGTATGCAACTGGATCATTAAAAATGATGAATTATGCAAGTACAGAGATACATTTGTTAATTAAGCCACTGTTTATTCATAAAATTCCATGATTTAAAACTGTTCTATTAGTTTGAACATGTGGAACAACAATCAAACAGTCCTTAAGAGGAAAGTATTTGGGGAAAATGGATCTTTAGGAGATTTACATTATGTAACTTAATTTTTAAGCTTATGAATAAATGTAAACATTCATTCGACCTACAGCATAATCCGAGTAGGAAATTTCTGATTTTAATTCTTGCTCTTCAAATCATATGAGAGAGCTGTATAAGAAATAGAGTAACACAGACTCTATGACAGCATCCTTGCTGTTCAAGAAGGCAAATTCCTCATATTGACAAATGTGCACAAATGCCTACGTGCACAGAATTTTTACCTAAATTTAGTAAATAAATGTATTAAAGTTATTACAAAGATAAATATTCTTGCTTCACCCATTTCAGAACAAAGTGCTCCATTTAAAGATACTGGACTCAAGAATAAAATAACATCTGGAAATTTGATGGAAAACCGTCCTCAGTCTATCAGAATAGTGATTCAACTATCCAAAATGTTTTCTCTCTCCATGTGAAAACAAATACGCAACTTAAATGTAAATATAAATAAATATGTTTTAGGGCATGAGTGTGTGCATACACACATATTTAAAAGAAGGATACAAGTTCTGTAATATCTTATGATCCAACATTTCATTCTGATGTGTTCCACATATACAAATACCTTAGAAATCACTAAATTCTTTTTCCCTCATTTCACTTTGAACTAAAGCACACATACACGGCCTGAATTTTCTAAAGGTATTATTTCACATGTAAATAGTGCCATCTTGTGGCAGTTGCAGCTATTTGCATTCTGGCATAAAACTGATTATGGATTGTAACTGCCATGGTTCCTGGGGTGGGGAGAGCCCCTGGAGAAAGGATAGGCTACCCACTCCAGTATTCTGGGGCTTCCCTTGTGGCTCAGCTGGTAAAGAATCCGCCTGCAATGCGGGAGACCTGGGTTCAATCCCTGGGTTGGGAAGATCTCCTGGAGAAGGGAGAGGCTACCCACGCCAGTATCTGGCCTGGAGAATTCCATGGACCGTATAGTCGATGGGGCTGCAAAGAGTCTAACACTAACACACTGACACCTATAAGGCTCCTGAAAGTTCACAGGATTTCCTCAGTGGCTCAGGCCTAAAGAACCCACTGCCAACGCAGGAGATGTGGGTTCGGCCCCTGGGTGGGGAAGATCCCCTGGTGAAGGACATGGCAACCCACTCTAGTATTCTTGCCTGGGAAATCCCACGGACAGAGGAGCCTGGAGGACTACAGTCCATGGGGCTGCAAGAGTTGGACACAACTTAGCAACAACTCAGCAACCTAAGGTTACTGAACATGCTCAGTCTAAAATCAGTTAATATTTTAAAAACAAGCATCTTCCAGAGTATCCTCAAACAGAAATACTTTTAAAACAACTAAATCAGAAACCCTAGATTCTATTTAGACTGAACATGCTCAGTCTAAAATCAGTTAATATTTTAAAAACAAGCATCTTCCTCAAACAGGATTTTTGAGGATACTCTCTGTTTGAGAGTATCCTCAAACAGAAATACTTTTAAAAGAACTAAATCAGAAACCCTAGATTCTATTACTAAATTTTCTACTAACTAGATACTGGGTTAATAGATAGGAAGCCTGGCATGCTGCAAACCCCAAACTCCATGGGGTTGCAAAGAGTCAGACACGACTCTGCAGACACGACTCAGTTATGAGCAACTGAACAACAATAAACCAGATACTGAATAAACTATATAATCACTCTGGACCTCATTTTCTTCATCTCTAAGATTGTCCAGCTAAGTTACTGTCACTTTCTAAAATTCCATTTGATTCTAGCTTTAGAAATTTGCATGAGTATTTCTGATTTTAGCATCCTAATATGGAATACAGGCCTGTTTATGACATATGTTTTCATATTTATCTCTTTTATTAATTCTAGGTTGCTTGGTTATGCAGTCTGCTTGAATTTTCTTCAGAAATAAATCTTAATTTATACTTCTCCCTGTCCAAAAAACCTTCAAAACACATTAGAAAGATGTCACCAAATTGTGAATAAAAGTCAATTCAAGTAACTGAAAACAAGTTTTAAAAAACTTTTTGTAAGGATAAGAGTGCATGCTTTAGATAAGATGGGGTCAACATCAAACCAAGCACCCAAAAGTTAATGGGAAAGGAGTTCCACCAAAGCTTCTAGAATCACATGTTACAGTGATAAACAAGAAACAGAACAGGCTCAGAGTTAAGCAGCTTTGACCAACACTAGCATATACTGCATGCTTGCCACCTTGGATTCTGTACTACCATTTCATTCTTCCTCCACATCAGTCATCAAAACTCAATTCTTTTTTCAAAACATCTTGCTCTGATGTACATCTTATTTAAGCTCTGGCATCCACTTTGTCCAAGAATTCAAGCTCCTGGGCCAGCATTAGTAAAATCACCATCACAGTTTACTGCTTTTCAAAGAGTGATTTAAGAACTTGCATCAGAATCATTTGGGATTCTGGTTAAAACAAGTTATCTCTTAGATTCCATAGAAAAAGACCAGCACTATCCAGTAGAAACAGAACACAAGTTACATATGTAATTGTAAAATGTTCTGGTAGATTAAAAAACTAAAAAGAAAAGAAAGTAAAATTATTTTAATATTTTATTTAATTCAATGCACATATAGTATCATTGCAATAAGTAATCAATTAAAGACATATCAATATACTTTACTATCAATATACTTTACAGGGCTTCCCTGGTGGCTCAGAAGGTAAATAGCCAGCCAGCCTACAATGCGGGACACCCAGATAGGATCCCTTGGTTGGGAAGATCCCGTAGAGAAAGAAATGGCAACACACTCCAGTATTCTTGCCTGGAAAATCCCATGAACAGAGGAGTCTGGTGGGCTACAGTCCATGAGCCCCAAAGAGCTGGACACGACTGAGCACCTAATACACACACACACACACACACACACACACACACACACACACATTTGTTTTTCATACTAAGACTTGAAAATCTGGTACTTTATTCTTGTAGCATATCTCTATTCACACCAGCATATTCAAGTTCTTAAGTCACAAGAACTTAAGTTCTTAAGAACACAAAGAAAGTAAGTACTAACAAATACTTCCTGTACATGGAAACCTCATATATTTCACCAGCCTTCTAGAATTCCCAAATTATACTGATACTAATGATTATTTGCATCTTCAAAAAATTTACAAACTATAGTATTATGAAACTGAAGGATATCTTTCCTGAAGTGCTAAGTAGTAAGCTCCTTAGAAAGAGAGACAATTTCTATATGGAGAAAGGTGGGCACCATTTTCTACCAGCGTGGCTCTAACCCGAAATCCTGGTGGAAGAAATGAAAAGGAGGTGATTTAAATACACACAAACACATTTGTACCACAGAGACTAAAGGATGTAAGGAAAGTATTACTGGATCAAGTCAGCTTATTAGCTATATACCTGTTTCACTCCTTCAAACTGATTAAATTCTGATATATAACACTGTATATAGACAAGGGTTCTAAGATGGCCCCCCAAATTTGTGATCTCCAGGGAACATATCCTATATAATCCCTCCCCTTGAGTGTGGTCAGACATGTAGTTATGAGGCAAAATCATTTTGAAGATTAGGTTTAACAAAGAGGAAATCATCTGCCGGGGTCTGACTTAATCACATGAGTTGTTTAAAAAGGACCTCCTTGGAAAGAGAGACAGTGGAAGTGTGACAAGGGCTCAGGACTGGTCTCTGGCCAACAGCTAGCAAGCCAATGGGGACCTCAATTTAAGAACAAAGACATTAAAAAAAAAAAAAAAGAACAAAGACATTAAATCTGCCAGGAACCAAGGACCTCAAACCCAGAGTTTAGATGAGATCCCTCTTGCAGCCAGGTGCCTTACTTCAAACTTACAAGAATACATAGAGCAACCAGCCATGCCATGCCCAGACTCTTGATCTAAGGACTGAGATCATAAATGGGTTTTTCTTTTAAAAAACCACTAATGTGTCATAATTTGTTACACATCAATAGAGAACTAATACACTCGGGCACTTTCTCATATAATTAAATAACTACGTCCGGGCAGGTTTCTCAGACTTCATTTTACAAATAATTTCTCCACCTGCTATAAAAATACAATTGCTTCACAAGTGACACGACGTTAGTAGTACACTATCTGCTTAATTGGGTTTCCCTGGTGGCTCAGTGGTAAAGAATCCGCCTGCCAATGCCGGTTTGATTTAAGGGTGGGGAAGACACCCTGGAGGAGGAAGTGGTAACCCAGTCCAGTATTCCTGCCTGGAGAATCCCATGGACAGAGGAGCCTGGAGGGCTGCAAGTCCATGGGGTCGCAAAAGAGGCAGACACCACTTAGCGACTAAACAACATCTGCTTAATACTTCTCATAGAAACATTAAAAGCCACTGGATTTGAGTCAAAATTGACTGAGAAGCTCTTCAGAGTTGACGAGCCTTTTTGGTGAGATGACTTTATTCCTGACCAGTTGCCTAGAGGTGGCGGGGTGCACAGTAGAAGCTGGACTATCAGACGCAGACTCTTGCTGCCGCCAGCCTCCGCCGAGCAGCGGGGTCGGGGGTAGACGCGAGCTGAGCCAGGACGAGGGGCAGAAAAAGGGATGCCGTTCGTCCCTTTAATCCCTAGCCCAGTTTCTCAGGAAAAACACTACGCCGGCACCGTAATACCTCTAAAACCCTGTCTGCGGCACGCAGCTGCTTTGAAAGAAAGTGAGAGTGTTAGGCGCTCAGTCGCGTCCGACTCTTCGTGACCGCATAGGCTGCAGCCTCCCTGGCTCCTCCTACCATGAAATTCCCCGGGGAAGAATACTGAAGTGCGTTGTTGCCATTCCCTTCTCCAGGGAATCCTCCCAACCTAGGGATCGTGCGTGGCAGGTCTCTGGCACTGCAGGCAGAGTCCTCACCGTCTGAGCCACCAGGGAAGCAAACTCCCAGAGAACCCAGCAAGTTCCGACCGCTGACTAAACATCACTGGGGCCACTCAGCGTGGCAGACAGTTCATAACCCTTTCAAAAGATTTTTCAAACTCGGGAATTGTGCTCCTAGGTCGCTCGGTCCGCAGACCTAGAGAGCGACCACTAAAACCTGGACCTACCGTCTTCCCCTCTAGCCGCCAGCTCGCCAGCCAGCCCGCCCACAACTACAGCGGGAACCGGGCCAGGTGTAACCACCCGGAACTGCGCCGCCACGCTTCCCCACTGCGCCTGCGCGAACCGCCGCTCCGAAAGGGGCAGAGAACCGGGCGGGCCCCGCTGCGCAGGGCGGGGTCCAGAGGCCCTTTGCGCCTGCGCAAAGGGCGCGACGGGCGGGGTCTAGAGGCGCTCCGCGCCTGCGCAAAGGGCGCGACGGCGTCCTGCGTCGTTCCTTTTTAAACTAGTGGCGGGGAACTGCTCCGGAAGCTCCTGGCGTCGCTGTCTGCTGGGTGGAATCGCGTATCGTCATCCGTGGGCCTGGCAATGGCGCTGCAACTCTCCCGGGAGCAAGGCATCACCTTGCGCGGGAGCGCCGAGATCGTGGCCGAGTTCTTCTGTAAGTCCTCCTCGCGCGGGGCGGAGGGCGGGGAGAGCCGAGCGCAGGCCGCCCGCAGGCCCGCGGCTCAGCCGGAGCGGCCCCGAATCCCGGCCCCTGTAGCCGCGGCCTCGGGTGCCGGCAGGAGGGATCAGGAAGTGGGGCAGCGGGCACCGCCTCCGCTCGCGTTGCTCCGGGCGGAGGAGGAGGCCCGGGTGCCGCGGAGGCCCGCCTTGCGGTGGGCCCCTTGGCGGGAGCGTTTCTTTCCAGTGCAGAGCTCCTCCCACACCCCCCGCCCCCGCTACGGGCAGGCCTCGGGGGTGGACCGAGACGGGCTAGATTTCGGGAAGCGCTGTTCTGAGCTGGCCAGGTGTGCCTGCTGACAGAACCTGGCAGGATCGGTGAGGAGAAAAGGAGGAAAGAGACGTGGGGGAGGCCTGCCTGGGCTTGGTACCCGTCTGTCAGTTGCCTATTTTGACACCCTGTAACCATAAAATAGGCATTTGGACTTGTTTTACAATGAAATGAAATTTTGGCACTGGTAGATTAGTGGTTTGGCATTTTTCTTCTATTGCCACATATGCAGCTGTCACTTAGACGCAAGATTTTAAGGATTTTTTAAAAATGCCACTTTGTACCTACTCGGCTTTCAGCAAAACACAAACACGTGTTTAGACATTTATAACTTTACACTATCATGAAACCATAGCCCCATCTACATATGCTTTATTTCCCCAGACGTTACAACGTGGCGATGACTTTAATATTTCTTATGTTTTCAGCGTTTGGCATCAACAGTATTTTATATCAGCGTGGCATATATCCATCGGAAACCTTTACTCGGGTGCAGAAATACGGACTCACCTTGCTTGTAACTACTGATCCTGAGCTCATAAAATACCTAAATAATGTGGTGGATCAACTAAAAGGTATTTTATTGTTGGACACAGTTTTGAGTTTTGCAGGCCTTTATGTTAATAGGATCCTCGGGTCTTCCCAGGTGACTGTGGTAAAGAATCCACCCGCCAATGTACGAGACACAGAAGATTCAGGTTCCATCCTGGGTCTGGAAGATCCCCTGGAGGAGGAAATGCCAACCCACTCCAGTATTCCCAGGATAAGCCCGCGGACAGAAGGGCCTGTCGCGTTACAGTCCATTGGGTTGTAAAGAGTTGGATACGAGCACACCTACGATCCACATTTTCTAGCTTCTTGGTGGTTATGTTTCAGCTCTGTATAGGGTAGTGTAAAACGCACTACCATCTCCCATACAGTGAACCAGTTGGGAGGGAAGCAAATAACATACAAATTGAAAGAATTCCCACCCTTCCTCCACTTTTGAATAGGCTGACTATTTTAAGGTTCAGAATCTGATATGGCTTAACAAAACGATCTCCATCAACTCCTTCAGGGATGATAGAACACATTGGAATTTTATGTAATTATGATGGAGTTCCTTATCTGAGAGAAATCCACTGCATATATTTTTTGTAGCTGCTTGGAATCTAAAGCCATCATTACATTAAGATGAAGGAACTAAAATCAGATTCAACCTAGGAGGGAACTAAACTTTAAAAAGAAGGAACTACTAAATAACAGCACTCATTAGAATTTTCTTATTTTTCACCTGTTTCCATTTGTCTTTTTTTTTTTTAATCGTGCCTCTGAGTCAGTAAGCCTTTTCTATCTGCACACTCATTTTCTTTTAGCTCAAGAAGTTGCAGTATTGTGGGATCAGTATGCTCCATATATTCCTTTTATTTCTAGTAGTTTCTCTTTCATATTTCTCTCCACTTAGGATTCTTGTTTCTAATTTCTCTGTGTTGTAAAATGGTTTCTCCCTTTCTGCCCATTAGATCTTCCAAAATACTAGTTCTAAAATTACTACAGCCCGCATTTTTTTTTAACCTTAAAATTCATGAATCATTTTTGTTATTTCAACTAGCTTCATTTTCAGATTACATCATTGCGTTTTCATTAACTTCAGAGCTAAGCCACCCATAGTCGTTCATACAGCTGCACTCAGATTGTTTGGTATGGAACGTCTAGGCATCTATGGATGTATGTCTTCATCTTAATCTGAAGAAGTAGCAAGCCAGCTTTGCCTAAGTTACTGGTTTTTGGTTTGTGTCCTTTGAGACCAATAACATTTCTTGTCAGATGTATCTACACTTTCCTACTTAACTTCTCCCTTTGAGTTAAAATGGAGGAAATGCTTTACAGGCAAATTATTCAGTCTTTTAAATTCCACTTCTCTAGCCTTAGGAATTTGACCCTATTTCCTCTCTCTTATGTTGTCAGTTTCTCTGTTTTTGTTTGGATTATTCCCATTGGTTTTATTTCCATTTTTAAGAGAGGGAAAAAAAATCACCAACTTCCCCATATCTTCAAATTACCACTCAATCTCTTTTTCACAGGTAAACTGGTAAAAGTTGTTCATATATGCCAGGGGTAAGCGAAGCCAACAGGCCAAGTCCAGCAAGTGGCTTATTTTTGTACTGCTTGCAAGCTAAGAATATTACACATTTTAAAGAAGACTATGCTACGTAGGTGACCCATAAGCCCTCAATATTTCTAAAATATTTTCTGTACCTGCCGATTCCTGAATAAAGTTTTCTCAATTTCTAAGATTACTTGAGGGCTCAATCTGAGGCCCTCTTACATGTAGATAACTTTAGTAACAACTTGTGTATCTTGATTCATGAACCGATATCTAACCAAAGCCTCTCCTAACTCTCAGCTCATATATTGAGTGACTCCCTTAATGTCTTTATGCAGCTATATAAAATACCACTTCACACTCAGTATATTAAAAACTGAATTTAGGATCATCTCCATTTCAGTTCTCTTTCCTCTTAGTGACTGGATCAACCATCTGACTACTGATAAAAATCAGAAACCTGGGAGCTATCCCTGATTCATTCCTCTTCCTTACCCTAAGGTAATCCAATAAATCTTAACAATTTTAACCATGAAATCTCTTGAATCTGTCTACTGCTCCATCTCTACCAGTATATCTTTCTCTAAGTCTTTATTAGCTCTTGCTTGAATTATTCATTACTTAGCGCCCTAGATCCCCTGTTTACTTCCAGCTTACTTTCTACATCGTATCCAGAAGGATAGTTTTCAAATACAACTTTAATTACATCATACTCTGCTTCAAACACAGTAATGACCTTCTTAGTTTTTAGTATCACGTCTTTAATGGCTCCCATGACTCTGTGTGGTCTGGCCCATTTATCTTGTCAGACTAGCCTTGTTCATTCTCCCTTTCTTTTTTTTTTTTTTCATTCTCCCTTTCTTAAACTGCAGTTGTATTGGCCTCCTTTCAGTCCTCCGATCCAGTGCTCTGTTCTGAGTCTTTAAGACCTACACCTTTAGCAAGGAAGATCCCACATGCCACAGCTAAGACCTGACACAGCCCAAAATAAATTACTTCATATTTTAAAACATATACCCTCTTCCCTGTTTTGCATATGTATACTGTTGTCTCTTAGAACAAAACTCAAACCCCGTGAGTCAGAATTCCCTATTCGGTGCTTTAATTGTGCTCTGTGTTGCTCCATGATAGGTAACTGCTACTACATCATAGGAAACTGCACCATCATGGCAGTTACAACAATTATAATTTCACACTTATTGTTGTGATTAGATTAGTGACATCTACACCCTTCCCTTGGATTAGGATGGAAGTACCTCGTGTTCACTGTCCTTAGCACCCAGTGCTATGCCTGGCAGAAATAGTGAGAATTTGAAATCGGGAGCTAGGCTGTTGATGGGGAAAGTTTTCTGCATAGTTTGGAGGAGATCCAAAATAGCAGTGGGAGAAATTTGCTGAGGATAGGAAGTCGGTCTTGAGAGGAGAGTTGCTTTGTAATGCAGTAAACTAAAAAAGATGTCTTGTTTTGTGTATTGCAGAATGGTTATACAAGTGTTCAGTTCAGAAACTGGTGGTAGTCATCTCAAATATTGAAAGTGGAGAGGTCCTTGAAAGATGGCAGTTTGATATTGAGTGTGACAAGACTGCAAAAGATGACAGGTAAGTAGCAGTTACTTCCATTTTCATGTTTTAAAATTTATTTTCTTTACTAAATGAGTTCTAATTATATTGAACAAGTTTCATATAAAGTACAGTTTTTTTCTAGGATGTTAATTTGATCCTTAGTCTCCTGTGGCAAAGAATAGTTCACTGCCTTATATAGATAATGGACTTTTAACAGACTTGCCTATAGTAAATGGGTGAATTTCACCTTCAGTGTTTATGGTAGTATGTACCTGGTGGCCCTTTAGTGAATTGTTTAAAGGTACTTTTAACCATAAGAGATTATCCTAGATTCCCCCAACCTAAGATTTCAGCTTTATTGTATTTCATTGAATGCCCCAAATCTTCTAAGACACTTCATAAAAAAGTTTCCAGACCACCTGTCTGGAAATGCCCATATGATCATGTCTAGCATTGTCCTAGGCTTGCTTACTGGTAAATTCAGAATCATTTCTCATAATGAAATGTAGTTTGTTTCTGAAGCCTTTGGTCTATTTTAGGAAATTTTTAGCTTATAAAAATAATTTGATAGTTAATTTACTATTTTATTTGAAGCAGTAGGGAATTAAGCATTACGAAAAAATGCCAAAGTGATTGCACCAACAAAATATTTTAGATACTATTATTATTATTTTCATTTTTTAAGGGGTTTCCCTGGTGGCTTACAGGGTAAAGCGTCTGCCTGCAATGCAGGAGACCTGGGTTCGATCCCTGGGTCGGGAAGATCCCCTGGAGAAGGAAATGGCAACCCACTCCAGTGCTCTTGCCTGGAAAATTCCATGGACAGAGGAGCCTCGTAGGCTACAGTCCATCGGGTCACAAAGAGTCGGACGCAACTGAGTGATTACGAAAAATGCCAAAGTGATTGCACCAACAAAATATTTTAGATAATATTATTATTAGATACTATTATTTTCATTTTTTAAAAGGTGCTGTAGTTTGCCTAACTTGAAGCACTTGGCCAGTTTTATGACTATCTGATACCAAATGACCTGATTTTAAGACCACCCCTAAAAAATGACTGAAATGATAAATGAAATAATAAAAATGCATATGCCTCTTGTGGTGTATAGGCCCTGATGATACACTTATAACTTTAAAAAAAAAAACACAAAAAACATAAAAAAATGTATTACTCATTTGATCTTAGAAACATTTAATCAGTTAGTCTTATCAATGTTTTAAATAATTTGTTAACACGTAAATTGATTTGGTTTCTCCAATAGTGCACCCAGAGAAAAGTCTCAGAAAGCCATCCAAGATGAAATCCGTTCAGTTATCAGACAGATCACAGCTACAGTGACATTTCTGCCACTGTTGGAAGTTTCTTGTAAGTATTATACAGCTTCACATTGACTTAAAATTTGTCAGGGAAAAGACTAAGCTATTAGTTTAAGAGTTAGCCCTTTATTAAAATTTTTCTTAATTATTAATATTACATAATAAAAATGAAAAATGTATTATAAAGCAGAAGTAGTATTATATGCATTCTAGAAATTTGGAAATTCTGAAAAGCAAAGGAATGAAAGTATTCCACAGTATTCATTCTTGAATGTCTTAATGTAATCCCTTTCATTATCTTAATTTTTTATGTATATTTTGAAGGCTAGCCATAGCTGTCTTGCTTTTCTGCGTTATCAGATATTTCCTGAATGCCTTCTATATGCGAGACACTGTTCTAGGCCCCAGGCTACATCAGTCACAGAACCCAGATGTTAGTTTTCCTTTGGGTTACCTTTATGCTATTCTATGTGATTAACTATATACTTCCTGCAAATAATGGTTTTCTCTTTTAAAAAAAGCAAACTTGAAGTTTTCATAAGATAAAGCAAAAGGAGTGCAATATTTTCTGTACTATAGTAAATTTCTATTGAGGAAAAGCAATTGACTAGTCATTACAGACCAGGCTAAACTCTCTTTTCTAATACTGTGGGTGGTTCAAAATGTGAGAGAGACAAGGAGGGTTCTTCTACTTTTGAAAAAAATAACGTACTTTAATGATTTTATCTCCAATTTAGGTTCATTTGATCTCCTCATTTATACAGACAAAGATCTGGTTGTACCTGAAAAATGGGAAGAGTCAGGACCACAGTTCATTACCAATTCTGAGGAAGTTCGTCTTCGTTCATTTACTACTACAATTCACAAAGTAAATAGCATGGTAGCCTACAAAATTCCTGTCAATGACTGAGGATGAGATATGGACAATAATGTACTTGTAACTCTCAAATGTGGTTTTCCTTCCAGATCAACTATAGTTGGTATGTCTTATTTCATTGGTTAGTTTTTAGATGAGGAAAACTTAACATGATGCTTTACTGAATCTGTGCAAAATTGTTCCAGTTTTGGTACCTATCTGACTTTCCATAGGGTTGACGTAAGTTACTGCACAGATTACATCAGTACTGCAGTGTTACTTTCTTTCAAGGTAGTAACCATAGGTGGAAAAACTTTTGCTAAATGCCTTTCTAAGTCAGGCTTTTGGACAAGTAGCTTGACTCAGAATGTAGAGAAATATTTAAATATAAAATAGAACAAAAGAAATACTAATATTCAGAATCTTCATTTAGATCCTGAAAGTAACTAATGATAATCCATAAGTAGTGAAATATTGCTCTTTATTGGGTCCTTTTGCTGTTTATTTCATTTGTATAGTTTCCATATTGAAAAAATGTCCAGTTATTTGAGTTTAATTTATGTAACTTGAGTCTATAAAGCCGTGGGTATTCCCACTCTTCAAATTGTTGTGATACAGAACTCTTAAGAATGTCTTTTCATGTTTTATAAAATCAAGCTTTAAATGACAATGATGAAATAAAGTTAAATGTGTATGCTTTAAATTTGTATTAAATTTTTTGTATTGGTGTGTTGATACAGTTAAGTAGTTATGGATTTAGTACGGCATATTATTTCTTGTGCCTACTATGTTGTAGGGAGGGCCTAAAGATACAAAGTTGAGTAAGTCTTGAGGTACTTTCAATTTATTGGATAAGCTTTAATTAAACCTCCTTCACCCTATAACAGTAGATTTAAAATAAACACTGTTCTTTATGTAAAATGATAAGTGTCATTTGGAATTAATTCAGTTTAGCAAATGTTAGATTGTATATAACCTTTCTATGCTCTTAGGTTTATTATCAGTCTAATTTTCTGTATACAGTTGACCCTTGAACAACATGGGGGTTGGAACACCGACCCTCTAAGCAATTGAAAATCCCAGTAAAACTTAGAACCAGCACTCCATATCTGTGGTTGCCCCAATCCCATGGATTCAACCAACCATGGATCATGTAGTACTATAGTACTTACTCTTCAAAAATAGCCAAATATAAGTGGACCTGCACAATTCAAACTGTTGTTCAAAGGTCAGCTGTGTCCTGAAACATCATGTTTATTCTTCTGCCTGTGCCTTCCTTAATACTCTCATCAGGTATATTCTTTCAGTTCCCATCTATTTTTCCAGGGTCAGTTTAAGGCAAACTCATAAAAATTCCTTTCTAATGTCTATACTAAATCTTAGCCCATTTTGTAATAGTTCAGTTTTTTAAGTATGTAGTAGCAGACACTGTTCTAAGATCTTTATATGTATTCATTCATTCAACCTTCACTATTAAGTAAATACACATAATCTGTATCCATTCATTCAAAAATCACATAATGAGCATCTGTTAATGTGCAGAGTAAGAACACTGTGTGCCAAGTACTAGGAGGAATGAAACAGAGTCCTGGCCCTTCCAAAGCTCGAGATCTTAGGAAGGAGAGGAAAGGAGGACAGAGGACCACAAGGTAGCTGAACAGGTTTATTTCCTTGTGTGTTTGTCTGTTATTTCACTTGGAATAATCTCTCTCTGATCCAGCTGGGTGCTTATGGAGAGTAAAGGCCTATGTCTTACATTCTTTCATCTCTTGGTGCTGCTGGACGAACAGGTGCCCGTCTTTGATGATGGGTTTATGTATGCTGCTGCAAAAGCCATTCCCAGAGAGGAGCTAAAAGTATCTAACTTAGGTCCACCCATGTCTTTTTTTTCCTGAATAAGAAAAGCAGTTATGTAGAAGTGGAAATTGTGTTGATTTTGGGATGGTCAAAACTCAATATTCAAAAAACTAAGATCATGGCATTTGGTCCCATCACTTCTTGGCAAATAGGGAAAAGGTGGAAGCGGTGACAGATTTTATTGGGCTCCAAAATCACTGTGGATGGTGACTGCAACCATGAAATTAAATGACACTTGCTCCTTGGAAGAAAAGATACGACAAACTCAGCATATTAAAAAGCAGAGACATTACTTTGTCAACAAAGGTCTGTCTAGTCAAAGCTATGGTTTTTTCTAGTAGTCATATACAGAATTGAGAGTTGGACCATAAAGAAGGCTCAGCACTGAAGAATTGATGTTTTTGAACTGTGGTGCTGGAGAAGCCTTGAGAGTCCCTTGGACTGGAAGCAGGTCAAGCCAGTCAATCCTAAAGGAAATCAACCCTGAATTGGACGGATTGACGCTTGAGCTGAAGCTCCAGTACTTTGGCCACCTGATGCGAAGAGCTGACTCATTGGAGAAGACCCGGATGCTGGGAAATAGAAAAGGCAAAAAGAGAAGAGGGCAGCAGAGGATGAGATGGTCAGATAGTGTCACTGAATCAATGGACGTGAATAGGAGCAAACTCCAGGACATAGTGGAGGACAGGACCCTGGGCTTCTGCAAAGAGTCAGACAACTTAGCAACTGAACAACAGAATCTCTGTTTCCAAGCAGCATGAGGTGTATTATAGTGGTCACTATTAGGACATTTGAATTCTTGGGCCGTTGACATTTGACATATTCATTGAGAAGGAAAGCAAAAGTAGAACTTGAGCAAAAATATGAAGAGAGTTGAAAATTATGGTCCTGTTTTTAGGAAATATGTTTGAAAATCATAGAAAGCAATGACTGCTTCTGGAAACACTGCCCCTTTGCTAATAGGAAAACTAAATGTGGTTCTTTCCTCCTAAAAGCACACCAGTAGCAACATTATGGATAACCAATAACACTTAAATGTCTGTCATTTATGTATTTAATATTAGTGGTCTTAATACTGATTTATTATTCATACTCTCTTTTCAAGAGTTATGTCCAGAAATTCATGCTCTGGATTTGAATGTTAGTCTCAATAGAAGCTTCTGCCATACAGTCTATTGCCTAGAAGTTAATCTATAGTACCAATTCTGCATTAGCTAGACTCTTTTTAAAAAAAAAAAGCAAAAACTGGCTTTGAAAAAAATTAATGAAATAACATTAACTACATAAAGGATCAAAGGGAAGGCTGAAAACTAGAGAACTAGGGCAGCCTCAAGGACTCTCAAGTCACAAATTTGTGAACTCTGTAATAAATGGGTCACTGGTGATATCTCCAAAGGATTCAAACTGATTGTTTCAAAAAAAGTAATATGGATAGTTTAAAAAAAAAAAGTGACAATGAAGAGCCTTAGCATTTTAACAAGCTGAGATGTAAGACTAAGAATTCTGGGAAGCTGCATTTTTAAATATTTTGATCACTTTGATGCAGCCAGCGTTGTTAAGATGGTTAAATTAGATTGCATATTACTATTGTAAGTTTTCTGAGGAGCTAGTCATGATCATTTTTTACCACTTACAGATTATATATCAATTCAGAAATACACTTACTGGAGTTGAGTAGGAAGAAGCCAAGCTGTGAGCTTTATTGATAAAGCCTGACTGGAAAACTCTGGCCTCGATTCCCATTGAGCTTGTCCCACCCTCTTGCTATAACTTGAGGCTCACCTTGGGAGGGAAATGTTTAATCCAACAGAGGAAAGAATTGTGACTGCCACACCATGTTAAACATAGAGAAGTTGATTCCGAGAGAGTCTGGTTAGCCTCCAGACGCGGCCTGCACTCTGACCCAGTTTTGCTTACTGTAGGTAGAGGAATGAAACGTGCTCCAGCTGAGCCCCTCAAAGTCCAGAACAGCCCCAGAAGGGACTGAACCCCACCTAGTCTGCAGGGCCCTTCCCCCAGTGTCGTTAGAGGGACAGAGAGGTCAGTCCTCTGGTACTTTTACGCAGAGGTGTAACAATCTCATGTATTGGCTGAAATGGCAGCTCACTCCAGGGTTCTTGCCCAGAGAATCCCATGGACAGAGGGGCCTGGTAGGCGGCCGTCTGTGGGGCTGCAGAGTCAGACACGACTAAGGAATTAACATGCACACAAGTGCTCGCTTCGGCAGCACATATACTAAAATTGGAACGATACAGAGAAGATTAGCATGGCCCCTGCGCAAGGATGACACGCAAATTCGTGAAGCGTTCCATATTTTTACGAGTCTGGCCCCTCCATTGTCCACCGCAAATGCTTCTAAACGGACTGCGAGCAGATGCGTAGCATTTGCTGCATGAGTTAATTCAGACGTATAAATTTGCCCTGGCAAATGTATACACCTCATGCTAGCCTCATGAAACTGGAATAAGCCTTTGAAAAGAAATTTGTCCTTGAAGCTTGTATCTGATATCAGCACTGGATTGTAGAACTTGTTGCTGATTTTGACCTTGTATTCAAGTTAACTCTACCTTGGTATATGTTTAATACCCTGTGCATATCTTTGATTTTAACCCCTAGTTACATGCGGCTCTCTCACCTCTGTAGCTGAGGTGAGAATGTTTATGGAAGAGAAATCCAATGGCTTGATAAGAATCTGGGAGACTGCGAGTCTCTGTCTGTGCAGGGTATTAATGTGTCAGAGCTGCCTATTCCAGGATTTCTCTAGAGGCTGGCAAGAGTCCTGAAACAGTTGTCATTTCTGTCTTGGCCGGTCTTAAATGGGGTTGGGAAGGTCCAAGCCTTAGGACCTGCTTTCCTTTCTTACTGAAGATTTCCCACCAGAACACCGTGGGCTGTTACTTGCCTTGAGTTGGAAACAGTTTGCATTCACACCTGTAAATTTATTCATCCTTTTAATTTATGTAAGGTTTTTGTACGCAATTCTCAATTCTTTTAAGAGATGACAACAGACTTTGATTTTCTACTGTCATGTGAGAACATTAGGCCCCAGCAACGCGTCATTGTGAGGAAATAAAAAGTGCTGCAGTAAAAAAAAAAAAATGCACACAAGCACAACAGTGACAACAAACATTTGTTTCTCCTTCAAGTCTGCAGGTCAGCAGATTGCCTCATTCTCGCGTAAGTCTACGGGTCACACGTCTCACTTTACCACTGAAGGGGCACAGAACTCTGAGGCTTCGCTTCAAACTTGTACACTGATGCTTTTCCACATTCCACTGAGCAAGGCAAGTCTCATGGTTAAGCCAAACTTCAGTGGGAAAGGGAAATACACTCCTCCCAAGCAGATGGTGGGGAGAGGTGTGAAAATCGAATGAAAGGCTCTAATAGACCAGGGGTTGGCAAACTTTTTCTGTAAAGGGTCAGTTTAGGCTCTGCAGCCAATATGGTCTCCTGCACCTACTCAAGTGAGTCAGTCGTTATGAAAGCTCCTCAGACAGTAAGTAAACGAATGAGCGTGGCTGTGTTCCAGTAACAAAAAGCTGATGTGCTGTATTTGGTCCATGGGTTATAGTTTGCTGACCCTGTCATAGGTACATTTGCTCTTTTGTTCACAAATGTTCAAACCCGTCGCTGGCTCAAAGCAACTGATTCTCTGATACTTAAGGCTCACATTTAAAACATCACTATTTGTTGAATCCATCCACAGTACCTCAAATAGGATGGCCCTCTATTTCACCTCAATCCCGTATTGAAACATAACGGGCTATTTCTTCGAGGTACTCCTCAGGACACCCTACAATGAATTTTTATCTGAAAACGGGAAGGGAGCCCCTTTGGCACATGATGCCTATGAATAGATTGAGAACAGCAAAAACGCTACATGCTTCTATTTTCGATCACTGTATAAACATGGATGCTGAATACATTTTTACTACTAGTATGCATTCAAGTTTCTTAGGTTCCTAACCTCCTATATGTTTTATAATTATGGACTGAAAAATTACTAGCATAATAAAGCAGGTACACACACACACATTTAATTTTTTCTTTACCTTCTGTTTCATTTCATTGTAAGATTTATCTTAATTTTATTAAATGTGAAAATTCAGGATAGCTGAAATAATGCTACATTGTAATACCTATGTTCTCCACCAGGTGGCACTAGTACTGTGAATTTCTTTTGACTAAAGACTAATATTCAGCTTCTCTTACTGAAGTTAACATTGGGACTTCTGGCTACAGAAAGACATCAGGAGGAAAAGCACAGCAGCTGTCTTTTGCTGGCATTTCACATGAACTGTTTCATTTAACTCTCGTGCTGTAGTGCACAAAAAGAATTGCAGGGCCAAGGGGCATGCAAATGGCACTGTGATCTAAAGTTTAGATGGTCTCCTTTTGTCCATGGCCGGGGAAGTTCATTTGACTCCATAACAAGCACATCGAAAGGAATGTTTCCTCACCATTTTCTGAGTGGCTCTTACTGTCTACATCCTGTTAGCAACTGAGTGTCCAGAATAAATCAGTTTTCCTTTACTGGGCTTTGAGTTTCATCGGTGAGTTTGTATTTCCACTTCCCTCAGATGACTCTGACCAATGATGGGAAGCAACCAAAACACAGAGGACATTTTCCTAAACCTTATCTATATTATTTATAGAAAAAAATCAAGTATGAATTTTCAAGCATTTGTGAACCAGTTTTCCAACTTACCAGGAGAATTGTCCATTACTCCTTGGGGCATTAACTTTTGGATTAACTTGTAAATAATTTCTCATTTTTAGAAATTCCATGTGTGAAACTGTATTTCAGTTATTTTATTCATTGTAACCATGATAAAAGTTTGTGTTGGAATAACTATGGAATAAACCTGTCTATTAAACTTCAAATTTTATTAGTTTTATTTTCTAAAAACAGATCTTTAGTAATCTTTCCATTATTCATGATTATGGCTTTGAAAGTCAGCAGAATTAATCTATGCTTATTAAAAAAAAAAAAAATCTAGCTGGGAAAGCTACTTAATCTCCATTAGAGCGGACAATCCTGTTCCAATCTGGCAAAAACACTGTAGCCCTAGCAACAAAACTATTAGAAAAGGCCTAGAGAGAAAAATGTCAGAGCTGACCCTCTGATTACACAAGTCAGTTTATGTTACCACTTCACCTATTTTTGTCCTCCTACCATTTAATCTATGTTTATACTAGAGAAACATAATACAGTTTCATTTATTTATCTAGGTCCATTTTCATCTACATTTATCTGCATCATTTTGCTATGCAAGCTTGTTTGCACAAAGGAACTTAACATCAGATCAAAATCTTTATTGTCTTGGAATTTCATCTGTGCTGGAAAAGGCCTCTGAGCATAAGCAGGCTAACCACACTCCTCTTCCATGCAAGGGAAAGATCTCAAACATCTTTAAAAACTAGCCAGATGCGGATATACCAAGTGGATGCCTAGACATGGATATGATTTCTATCTGAATGGCAGTCTCCCTGTCTATGCGCAGAAGTTAGTGGTTTTAAAGATTAAGTCAGTGATACCAAAAGAGTTCATGTCTAGAATACCATTCTTGGATTGCTGTAGTCAACCATAATAATCAATGCAGCCCTGTAGAAATCAACTCAAAGGTTCCAGATCTAAGAAAGGAAATTTATAGGCAATGATTATCTAGCACGTGCCCAGCACCAGTGAATGCTTTCCATCTGTTCAGTCCGATTCCTCGTGGGAGACCAGAGGGTGGGGTTCGTGAGGAAGTGAGGGACCGGGGCTGCAGCCTGTGGCCTTGGGAACTGGTGATGGGCACGGGAGGGCTGTGGAGCAAGAAAAGGATGAGGTCGGGGTCTCCAGCGACAAGCCGTCCACAGTAAGGAACAGCTCCAGAGCCTCAGTTCAGGTCTGCGAGGAGAGAAGAGTGTGGAAAGAGGACTGGATCCAAAAGGAAGGTTTATAACTGCAGATGCCTAGAGGATAACCATGAAGGAACACTGAGTAGGTAGAAAGAATCCTTCATAGAGTATCTTAAACTCAACTTGTAGACAGGAATGGGATCTGTCATCAAGTTAGTACATTATATGCATTATATCTGGAGTAGGAAATGGCAACCCACTCCAGTATTCTTGCCTGGAAAATCCCATGGACAGAGGAGCCTGGCGGGCTATGGTATATGGGGTTGCAAAGAGTCAGACATGACTGAGTACACACACACACACACAATCTCAATCCTCACAACAAACTATCCTCATTTTACACCTGTAAAAAGTGAGATCCAGGTAGGTTAAGTAATTTGTCCAACTTCAAACATCCAGAATACATTCCCAGACCTGACTCCAAAACCAATATTCTTTCTACTATACCTCACTGCCTCTCAGAGACTAGGGAACAAAGAAGCGCTGCCCTGTTCCAATGTCCATCTCAGCCAAGGAGACTTACCACATGAATCTAACCCCAGGCTGGAGAAGTGAAAACCCACAGCCACAATATTTGACTGTCGAGGTGCATTAACTTTTTCAAAAACTCTTTTTCATAATAAGCTATCACTAAATGTTTATAAACACAGAGCGTCTTGCTGTGTAACAGGAGCATTTTCTTCTAGCAACATTTTCTTCTCTCATTCTTTCACTTGTTTTTGTACCAAGTGCTGTGTTGGCATTTGGGTTTCTAGTTTATGGGCTTTAACCAGTTTGAGAAACAGACATGGGAAACAGGAAGAGATTGAAGTGTATTTATTACTATGTAAATTATGGGGTTCCTATTAATGCTGGGTAGAAGGATGAGGCTTAGACCTAAAGCAGAAATAGGTTTGCTACTACCCCTCCATGAATGAACTGTGAACACTCAGAAAACTTCAGTCTTGCTCACTCAAGCCCAGCTCTACCGTGGGAGTAAGACCTGCATCCTGAATACCAAGGGTGGAACTAGAAAGCACCTCACCTGGACTCCTGTAAGTCTCAGAAAGTGTTCTTCTTCGTTGCTGCGGATGGTGTGAGAGAAAGTGGAGAGAGAAGCCCCGAACATTTCTCCAGTACCAGTTTCCATCATCAGGGTTAGAACAGAAACCTGAAGGTGGGAGTAACATGCATCCCTCCCAATATTTGCCAGGTTTTTAATCTTTCATCATATCACACTGTGTGTTCCACTGGCATCATGCCAGTTATTTTGGTACCCAATACTTCCAGGTATATATGTGAAAAAAAATATTCATGGTGATGGTGACAAGCATTTCTTTTTTTACTTTGGTAATTATGTATTTTAATATGTATTCAGAAAAATACATAACACATTTTAACATACGAGTTAAAGGTTTTTCAGTACACATAACATTTTTTAAAGTATTAGCATGGGTGATAGGCAAATAAAGGAAAATCACGACGGCACCGTGTGTATGAAGGGAGGCTGGGGAGCGATGTCATGAGCCATGTCCTCACGCAACTCAGACGTAAGCCAGGGTGGCTGTCCCCGAGTGGGGCAGGCTGCGTGCTCACACCATCCTGCGCCCTGCTCTTGCTGCACAAACCTCCCCGCTGCAACTGCTGACGGGCATCTCACTGCCCGCAAAAGACTCTAGCAGCACATGAGTCAGACAGGATTCCATGCAGCACCATAAACTCGAAATTCACTCCCTGTTCTATTCTTATCACTAATTATGTCCTATCACGCTGTCCAAAATACATCACCAGACTTTATGAAATGAACACAAAGACTGGATCTACAACATAAAGATGCTCCAAGTCCAAACAATAGGAAGCTCTTATTATTTGACTTTCTCAAAACTAACTCCCCCTGCAAATAAAGGACCATAGAAATTAAAGCCCAAATGCCTTCACTCCCAATGTTATGGGCTCAGTCTTGCCAGAGGGTCTTACTTAGTTGTCTAGGTTCCTATATCTGCCGCTGCGTCCTAGGCTGTCTTTCACAAGAATGTAGCTTCTTTAAATCCTAATCTCTAGTTGTGTAATGTGGGTCAACACTGCTATTCTCAGCCAAAGAACACGACAGATAACTCAGTGGTACCTGTGTTGGAGACAGTGAGGACTTGAGACAAGTGGGTCTCAGTCCCAGGGCAGGCCAGCCAACTGCGCCAGAGTCCAGTCCACAGTCTGGGGATCTGTACTCACTGACCGGAAACTGCCCAACAGCTGTGCTTGTCCATGTTTAATATATGTGTGTATTTCTTGTTTGTGCTCTTCCTTGTTTTGTGTGGGTGGTGCTCGTGGGATCTCCCCATGTATGCTGCCTACTTTCTCTCAGGGTGACATGTGAGACATTATTGCTTTCTTAGAAAATTTAGATATTCTAGTTCCTTGTCTCATGCAAGACTGTGGTCTAGAAAAAACCTCTACTCCCAAATTCTTCCAACTGTATTCTTTCTAGGGGTGAAATACACTTTTCTCCATGAAAATATGAGGAGTGGGGTAGAGACCATCACCCCACTTCCTTAGCACTATGTTTTGTAAGTTAATAATATACACTGCTGTATTTATTCTGATTGTGATTGTCATCACTCTTCCATAAACTTTCCCTTCCTACCTAGGTGGGTTAAGCTGGACCCAGATAGGAAGTAGGTGACCAGAGTCAAAATTAAAACACCAGGATCTCAGTAAGACCAGAGGGGCAGGATTACTCTTGTACAGTGTTGGTGGGAATGTAAACTGCCTCACCCACTGTGAAAAACAGTTTGAAGCTTTCTTTAAATGAAGAATGAAGGGGATCAAGTGTATGGTGATGGCCGGTTACTAGACTTACTGATTACTTTGTACTGTACACCAATATTGATTTATAATATTGTCTACCTGAAGTCTGTATAAATATGATATACTAATTTTACCTCAATTTTTTTAAAAATTAAGAAAAAGGAACAGAAGGATACAAAAGTTTAGCAAGACTCTGAGGAGATTCTAGATATCACAGATTAAATTCAAAAGTTAGTATTCCAAAAGGTGGGCCATTGAGAAGATAAAACACAAGCATAAGCCAAAAAAGAAAAAAAGAAAAGCCTAAACCTAAACTTCAGGGCAGAAACTTTGCTGCTTCCCTCCTTCCTGTCTCGGCAGGCTCTGACTGACTGAGTGTAAGGAGAAAGACTGCAGCTGTGGAAGAAAGCAGTGCCAAGAGGTGCAGCTGCAGAAATGTCTTGCTTTTTGCTTTTTTCACTTTTAATGCGTAAAATTAACACATATGCAAGTTTTTCTTTTAAAAATCAAACAGTACAGAGTGGTGCTGAATGAAAAGTTCTCTACCTGACCTCACTCTCCCACTCCCCATATCTAATTCAGCTCCACACTTTTAAACATTTTTTTTTATTCTGCTGCTAGTTATTACCATACCTCTGAAACTTACGTTAGTTCTGCCACCTCTTGTTCATCAACTTTCGACAGTTATCTACTGAGAGATGATAAATTTAGTTCATATTTCTTTATCTATCCATTGCTAAGTTTTTCCAGTTACAGTATTTCGGTTCTTCTGGTGGTTACCTATAATTCTAAAGAATATGCTTAGTCTCCATATTTTGTTACATCAATTTTAGATAGCATATCTTGACAAGGAGAGAAAAATTTGTGTCTGACATAACCTTCCACATGTGTCTGCTGCCTTTAACATTCAAACTTCCTTTTTCTTACATGATCAATGTCAATATTAGATTCTCTTTAATAGTTACTATTGTCTTCCAAGTTTTATTTATATGCTGATTCTACAAACTGAAATAGCATTTAATTACTGCAATTATGAATTACTACTTACTGAAATATTGAATAGCTTTATTTATTGAGAAAAATAAGGTAATCTATACAAGATGGAAAGATGAATATTCCAAGTGTCAAGGTCAAATCGGATTCCTTAAACTCAATCTTCAAGACTTTCAAATAAATTATTCATTTAGGCAATGATACTATGACCAACCTAGACAGCATATTAAAAAGAAGACATTACTCTGCCAAAAAAGATCTGTCTAGACAAAGCTATGGTTTTTCCAGTAGTCATGTATAGATGTAAGAGTTGGACCATAAAGAAAGGTGAGTGCTAAAGAATTGATGCTTTTGAACTGTGGTGTTGGAGAAGACTCTTGAGAGTCCCTTGGACTGCAAGGAGATCATCCAACCAGTCCATCCTAAAGGAAATCAGTCCTGGATGTTCATTGGAAGGACTGATGTTGAAGCTGAAACTCCAATACTTTGGCCACCTGATTTGAAGAACTGACTCATTTGAAAAGACTCTGATGCTGGGAAAGATTGAGGGCAGGAGGAGAAGGGGATGACAGAGGATGAGATAGTTGGATAGCATCACGGACTTGATGGACATGAGTTTGAGCAAGTTCTGGGAGTTGGTGAAGGACAGGGAAGCCTGGCGTGCTGCAGTTCATGGGGTCACAAAGAGTTGGACACCACTAAGCAACTGAACTGAACTGACCTTTAATTTCTAAGAAATCTTCCTTCTCTGATTATTCTTGTTTCCTAACCACTTATATTTTGGGTCCTTGACCTGCAGATGTTAAGTTTGGGAGGGCATGGAGTTTAATCACTTTTTTTTCAGTTCTCTTAATTAAAGAGGCTCCTGTTTTCTTCAGGAGTCAATTTAAATCTGTTCCACTTGGACCATCATCTTGTTTTTTGCTGTTGGTTTCTTCTAAATTTTATGGTTTTTTCATACACATGCATGATGAAAAAGATTAATACTGGTTGCACAACTTTCAACTGTGCTATCAGATCTCTCCTGTGAATGAAAAGATGGATGGCAGGGTTTATGTACATATAAGCTAGTACAATAGGCCCTAGGTGTCTACAGGTTTCACATCCACGGATTCAACCAACCTAAGATAAAAAAGTGTTCCCCTCAAAATTCCAGAAAATTCCACAAAGCAATATTTAAATTGGCTGTGCACTGGCAACTATGTAAATAGCATTTACATTATATTTACCTTGCACCTATAGATTATAAGTAACCTATAGATGATATAAAGCATACAGAAGGATGTGCACAGGTTATATGCAAATACTATACCATTTTACACAAGGCACTTTAATATCCATGTGTTGCAGTATCCACAGGACATCCTGGGTAGAATTAACCCCTCATAGATACTGAGGTATAACTGTATTTTTTAAAGGTATGTTTAAATATTTAGTTCACTGTGTATTTTTTTTGAAATTTGAAATACATTTTAATGTATATTTTTAAAATTTGACTTTTAAAAATGATACATGATATATCAATTATTTTATTTCGTTTTTTGTATGCCAGGATTCACTGACTGTTTAGAAATCTGCCTTCAACCAAGGGCCTGAAGGTTAAACATAATTTCCAGGTATGGTCAGCAGAGGGCAGCAAAGGGTAGTGGAACAAATGCTCCCTGCCAAGGATTTGCTTCCCTCTTTGTGAAGGTAGAAATCAATTAGCAGGCAGCAGAAGGCCCAGAGTACCAGAATCAGGAGAGAAGTTACCCACAGGGACAGTGACCCAGAATGGGGATCGGTTGGAGAGGCAGTGGAAAGGTTCACCCACAATTCACTCTGGTGTCTGTCATTAGAGACGTGAACAACTGGACATCAGGAGGTGACTCATCAATTAGAACACTTTCAAGTCTTGCCTGCTCCTCCCAGTCTGTCTACAGCCCAAGTATGGGTCCTTAGAGTGACAGGGGCGTGCTGTCCACCCGGGGAGATGACGCAGTGGGTCCTTAGAGTGACAGGAGCATGCTGTCCACCCGGGGAGATGACGCAGTGGGTCCTTAGGGTGACGGGGGCGTGCTGTCCACCTGGGGAGATGATACAAGCTTCCTGTCTGAGCGCTGGCTAAGTGTTCCACAACCTGCCATTTTGAGAAGAGTGTGTGTGCCTGTGTATGTGTGTTAGTCACTCAGTCACGTCTGACTCTTCACAACCCCATGGACTTGGGGTTGCAAGCCATGAAGCTTGCCAGGCCCCTGTGTCCATGGAATTCTCCAGGCAAGAATACTGGAGAGGGTTGCCATTTCCTTTTCCAGGGGATCTTCCCAACCCAGGGATTGAACCAGGGTCTCCTGCATTGCAGGTGAATTCTTTACTGCCTGAGTACAATGCTGACAGTTAATGAAAACAGTCAGATACATTCCAATTAAATAATCTGGGAACCAACCTAAATGTGAGGTGGCTTAGATATACTTCCTTCCTCCAGAGGGCAAACGTTGTTTAGTTGTGGAAACACCATATGATTTTTAAATTAGATAAATGCGCCTCTATGAATTGTTAGATATACGACTCTCAGTTACTTAACTTTACTGAGCCTCAGTTTCTCTGTCTGTAAAACTATAAATAATGATTCTTACCTCACAAATCTGCTACAAAGAAATCAGACGACATACATAAACTGCCTGAGAGAGAGCATGGCAAATTAGAGTTCATCAGTCAACACTAGAACCTGTTCCATCTCCCCGTCTTTGTCATGGAGGAACATCCATGAGAGTGTGTTTTGTTTTTCAATGCAAAGTCTCACAGTCTCCTAAGAGCATAACTAACATTAACTGAGGGATTACTGTGCTGGGAACCACAGTGAGTTTTCCAAAGTATTATCTAATTTTAGTAACAAGCCTATTAGTTAGGTACTTTTATTATCATCTTTTTTACAAATGAGGACACTGTAAACTGGTTTTCCTTGTCTTCTCATGTATGTAGTAAAGAACAAGGAGGGAGTCAAACTAGGTAATTGGGATCCAAAACTCACATTCTCGACAATACCCCATCCATTTTCCACTACAGACATTTAATCAAAAATTTAAAAATCTAAGGGAAAAATCAGAATTAAGGAAATAGTCTTGTCTTTGCAATGTGTTTAAATGTTGGTACTACTGGCATGGGATCATCTCTTCTATTTTATATTTAGGGCAAAAGTTCAATGTTCAGTGAAATAAATTAAAACACCTTGCCACTGATATTCTATTTAGTTCTTTCAAAAATTAAAACAACTAGTAATGGTATTTTGTAAAAATTAAGCTTTAAAGTTAACTACTACATGACTAAGGAAAGCTCCCTTAATCTTTCTGGGAAAAAAGTTTCTCTCTTTTGCCTCACTCCAAGGGAACAATGATAAAAGAACACTTCTTTCTCAATGGATACCTAAAACACAATCACAATCCTGGTTACATGCAAGAAGCATACAAAAAGCTTTTCAAAAATACAGGTTCTTTGGATCTGATGGCTCAGAACCTCTGGAGGAGGATAGCCTGAAAAGTCTGAAGCATATCAAAACTGATTACCAGTGAATAGATTCCAGAAGGGGAGAAGTTTTCCTGGCTCTAAGTGCTCCAAAAGAGAAAGACAGAGAATGGAGATAATCTGGGAATTGGGGAAAGTGCAGGGATATGTCTGTCTACACTTCTTGCCTGAAATAGATCCTGCCAGACCCTTGATGAGAGGCCAGGAAGTGTTGCCCAGTAAGCCTCTATGGTTCTAAATACAGTCGAGCATGTCCAGTGGCACCATCCCTTTAAAAGTAGTAAGCGGTCTCTGGAGGCCACTGTCTACTTGCGGTCCGTGCTTGGGTTTCCCAGGTGGTGCTAGTGGTAAAGAACCCACCTGCCACGCTAGTTTGGCTTTAAGATGACAGGCCTTAACAAGGTCAGAAAACACTAAGAAGACCTTTCCTGCTGGCCTCCACCTACCTTTTCAGACTTACTGCACCTTCTTATACCTCTTGTTTGTGTCTCCAACCCAGTAAACTCTTTCATGTCTCCGAAATTTCATAGATTCAAGTTCTACCCTTTGGCACAAAATATAAAACACCCTCTCCCCAAACACTGTTTTCTTCCTCTTCTTTTTCCCCTTCTCATTCTCCCTCTCTGTTTCTCCTCCCTCCTGTCTCCATCCCTCTTTCTCTTTCTCCCTCCCCCGCCTCACCAATTGTCTAATTCCAAATTATCTTTAAAAGCTCATTTCAAATGAGTCCTTCAAAGAAGCCTTCCTTGCCTGCCCTCCCCACAAAGGCAGGAGTCCGGTCTCAGTGGTAATTGATCATCTCAGTCTGTAAATTTTCTTTGTAGTACCTACCAGAGTCTGGCATTAAGACTTACTGGTGACACTGTTTAATTTCTGTCTCCACCACTTAAATCTAGAGTTGAGTCAGAATCCCTTTTGCTCCCTCTGCCCAGACCTAACCAAATGCCTTTCCTTTAGTGCCAGGTTCAAACACCGTTGAACAAATGAAGTGAAAGACAGACTACTTTGGATGATCCTTTTCCCCTACATCCATGGCAGAAAGCCATCTCACTGATTTATTCAATAAAATGTTTTGAATTCTTCCCATGTGCCAATGCCTGTGAGAATTAAATGATAAATCAAAAATAGACTAATTCCTTGAAGTCCTTAAGAGTCTGCATGCATCCTCAATCACTTCAGTCACGTCTGACTCTTTGTGACCCTATGGACTGTAGCCTGCCAGGCTCCTATTGTCCATGGGATTCTCCAGACAAGAATACTGGAGTGGGTTGCCATGCCCTTCTCCAGAGGAATCGTCCCAACCCAGGAACTGAACCCATATCTCCGGTGTCTTCTGCAGGTGGATTCTTTACCCACTTTGCCACCTTGGAAGCCTCTGTAAGAGTCTAGTGGGGAATATAAAATATGCATTCAGATAACTATCATAAGAACCTACAAGAGAAACCACAAACTTCCATATGGTCAAATTTCAGTTCTCCACCATTGTCAAAGAAAAGAGACCATCCCCAGGAGAAGAGGTTAGGGGACTCGCTGCCCAGAAGCTGTGTGACCCCTGGGTCGGTTGGAGCTGATCCTTCATTATTACTATACCAGGCTTCTTGGCCTCAAAGTTACCCAAACTAACTGAGTGGCAGCCTCCTCAACTGTACAATGGTCAATTTTCTAGTGGAAAGAGAATACCGTCTTTACATAAAATGCTTTTAGCAGAAGACTATAGGTTCCATAACACTGAAGAAGACACACAGAAGGCAAATCAGCACAGGAAAAGATGCTCAGCATCATTAACTATTAGGGAAATGCAAAATAAATCCACCATGAGATGGCACGACACAGCTATCAGAATGCCTAAAAGTGACACCACCAAACACTTATGTGGGGAAACTGAATCACTCATACAGTGCTGGGGAGAACACGAAATGGTACAGCCACTCTGGAAAACAATTTGGCATTTTCTTTAAAAACAAAAGATACCATTGCTGCTGTTGTTTGCTCTTTGTGTCCTCGTAGACTGTAGACCACCAGGCTCCTCTGTCCTTGGGATTCTCCAGGGAAGAACAGTGGAGTGGGTTGCCTTGTCCTTCTCCAGAGGATCTTGCTCACCCAAGAATCAATCCCTCATCTCCTGCATTTGCAGACAGATTCTTTACCCCTGAGTCATCAGGGAAGACCTATAACTACCATACAATTGGGCATTTACACTCCTAGGCCTTTAACCTAGAGAAATGGATACTTCCATTGACACCAAAAAAAAAGTGTACACAAATGTTCGCTGCAGCTGTATTTGTAACAGCCCAAAACTGAAGACAGCACAGGTGTTCCACAACATGGTTAAACAAAATGTGATACATCATTCTCATGGACTGCTACTAAGAGTTACAAAGAAATGAACTATTAACACCTGCAAAAGTCTAGATGAATCTCCAATTATGCTGAGCAGGGAGCAAAACTGGAGCAAATCCCAAAATGTTACATCCTGTATGATCCCATCGATATAACCTTCTTGAAATGGCAAGATTAAAGGAGAAAAATTAGTGGTTGCAGGGATTAGAGAGGTGGCAGAAGTGGAGGGGAGTCTGTGTGGGTATCATTGAGGTGATGGAAATGTGCTGTATCTGGACAGTTTCAATGTTAATATCCTAGTTATATTGTGCTATATTGTGCTATAGTTTAGAGAGATACTACCATCACGGGAAACTGGGTAAAAGGTTATAGACTCTGTGTTATTTCTTGTAACTGCATGTGAATCTGCAGTTATTTCAAAATAAAAATATTAATTAAAAAAAATCAAAGCATCAGTCGCTCAATTGTGTCCGACTCTTTGTGACTACCTGGAGCCTGTAGCTCTCCAGGCTCCTCTGTCCATGGGATTCTCCAGGCAAGAGTGCTGGAGTGGGTCGCCATTCCCTTCTCCGAAAAAATCAAAAGATGGAGCTAAAGTCAGGGGAACAGATAGGGAACCTTGTCAGCTGTGGCATGAGCCTCAGAACGGTGACATCATAATGGCCTACGGGCCATCACCTGGACTACTGTTCCTCAGGCTTCAGGTCACAGTACTCTGCCAAGTGCTGTAGACATACTCAGCTTTCAGTGCCGAGAACTGGAGGAAAAAAAGGATTTTCAGGGCAATCAAAAAGCACTTTGAGCTTTTTGGTTGTCATTCAAGGTTTCACCACATCAGGTAATCCTTTAATATACTGCTTTTTATCATCAAAACAAATTGGTGGTCACACAACGAATTTTATTTTGTTTCTTCTAAGACATATGAACTAATTTTTCACTTCAGCACGGGTTTCATGAAAAGCTACTGGTGTTCCTAAGACTCATACTGCAGAACATGAGTGAGCAGCTTTATATTCTCATGGTGGGGCAGGGTGTAGGGGGAAATTTTCTTGACTTCAAGGCTAGAATTTTCTATAGATCTATGAAAATATCTGCTCTATTTATCAAAGAGTCTTTATGTTCAGTACAATTTAGTTGTTTTGATCAGGCAGTTCTGTTAGACCTTAGTCATAGCTCAATCAAGTAATAACTAGGCACTGCCTAGTATTTATAAACTTTTTTGATGTTTCCAGTATTATTTAGCTGATCTTAGAGAATTTTCCCCAAAATTTGAATACTTATTTAGATATGATTGAAGTCAATTTTCCAGAATCCTCGGTTATCTAAAATTTTAGGCTAACATGAAACCAAATTGTAATGACTTCTTGGCAAATCTCCACATCTTTTTATCTATAATAGGCCACACATTATCCTATTTTGTTTGGTTTTTAACTATTATCTGTTTTTGCCTTCCTGTAATCCTCTCTACCTTTGGCCTTCTGGTTCTCCTCTTACTAACAGTTCAAGACCAGCTCTGCCCCTTTCTCTATTTCCCTGCCTCTAAGAGTCCACAGGCCCAAGGGCTTTGTCCTTGAAACTGTTGTCTGTCCACATCAACTCCCTGAGTGACCTCATTTTTCTCGGTAGCTTTCTATAGCTTGCTGATTCCTAGATTTGAGCTGTGAAGCTCTGTTTGGGATACTGAGGCTTATTTTTAGAGTTGTGTCAACCTTGACATTTAACATAAACCCCATCGTATATCTGACCAGTGACTAGCTGTTCTGTGGTGTTTGATGTTTTTCAGGAGAAGCCCTTCTGTTGAGGTGGACACCAACAGCGAGAATACTTCATCATCTGAGGAAGCTAATGGTACCCTGCTGATCCACAGCCCCATAGAACTCAAAAGCAGCTAGAGAAGCAGAAGCGGTACCTCTCCTTATTTAGTGGTTTGTTGCTTATGTCTAATACCAAGTGCGTATATATTACATGCTTTCCTAATCACCATTAAATGGCACCTTTGCTAACCTTTAAGAAAATATGACAGACAGGGTCTCTCTTGTCTGCGGCTTGTAGACAGATGATAAAAAATAAGAAATAAGAGGGGGAAGGAAAGATTGTGACTAACGGCTGTGATACAAGGCGTTACATCATGATACATCATGAGCATCATGAAGGGAATCATGAAGAAGACAGGACCATATTAGAAAGGGGTTGTCCAGCAGGACCTCAAGGGAAAGATATACCCATCTGAATGCAGAGTTCCAGAGAATAGCAAGGAGAGATAACAAGGCCTTCTTCAATGAACAATGTAAAGCAGCAGAGGAAAACAATAAAATGGGGAAGACTAACAAATCTCTTCAAGAAAATTGGAGATATCAAGGGAACATTTCATGCAAAGATGGGCACAATAAGGGACAGAAATGTTATGGACTAACAGAAGCTGAAGATATTAAGAAGAGTTGGCAAGAATACACAGAAGAACTATACAAAAAAGGTTTTAAAGACCTAGATAACCACGATGTTGTGGTCACTCACCTAGACCCAGACTTTCTGGAGCATGAAGCTGAGTGGGCCTTAGGAAGCATTACTACCAACAAAGCTAGTGGTGGTGATGGGATTCCTGCTGAGCTATCTAAAATCTGAAAACAGAATGCTGTTAAAGTGCTGTGTTCAACATGCCAGCAAATCTGGAAAACTCAGCAGTGGCCACAGGACTGGAAAAGGTCAGTTTTCATTCCAATTCCAAAGAAGGGCAATGTCAAAGAATATTCAAGCTACCATACAATTGCTCTCATTTCACATGTTAGTAAGGTTAGACTCACAATTCTTAAAGCTAGGCTTCATCAGTATGTAAACCTAGAACTTCCAAATATACAGTCTCAGTTTAGAAAAGGCAGAAGAACCAGAGATCAAATTTCCAACATTTGTTGGCTCATAAAGCAAGGGAATTCCAGAAAGACATCTACTTCTGCTTCATTGACTGTGCTAATGTAGTCAGTGAAGACTCTGTGGATCACAAAAAACTGTGGAGAGTTCTTCAAGACATGGGAATACCAGACCACCTTACCTACCTCCTGAGAAACCTGTACGCAGGTCAAGAAGAAACAGTTAGAACCAGATATGGAATGACAGATTCAAAATTGGGTAAAGGAGTATGACAAAGCTGTATATTGTCACCCTGCTTATTTAACTTATATGCAGAGCACATCATGCAAAATGCCAGACTGGATGAATCATAAGCTGAAATCAAGATTGCTGGGAGAAATAGCAACAACCTCTTGATATGCAGATGATGCCACTCTAATGGCAGATGCAAGCAAAGAGGAACTAAAGAGCCTCGTGATGAGAGTGAAAGAAGAGAGTGAAAAAGTTGGCTTAAAACTCAAGATTCAAAGAACTAGTATCATGGCATCCGGTCCCATCCCTTCATGGCAAACAGATGGGGGAAAAGTGGGCTCCCAAATCACTGCAGACAGTGACTGTAGCCATGAAATTAAAAGAAGCTTGCTCTTTGGAAGAAAAGATATGACAAACCTAGACAGCATATTAAAAAGCAGAGACATTACTCTGCCAACAAAGGTCCATATAGTCAAAGCTTATGGTTTTTCCAGTAGTCATGTATGGATGTGAGAGTTGGACCATAAAGAAGGTGGAGCACCAGAGAACGGATGCTTTTGAATTGTGGTGCTGAAGAAGACTCTTGAGAGTCCCACGGACAGCAAAGAGATCAAACCAGTCAATCCAAAAGGAAATCAACCTGGAATATTCATTGGAAGGACTGATGCTGAAGCTGAAGCTCCAATTCTTTGGCCACCTGATGTGAAGAGTAAACTCACTGGAAATGACCCTGATGCAGAGAACTATTGAGCGCAGGAGGAGAAGTGGGCAGCAGAGTTAGAGATGGTTATATAGCCTCATTGTCTCAATGGACATGAATCTGAGCAAACTCCCGGAGATAGTGAAGGTGAGGGGAGCCCGGCGTTCTGCAGTCCATGGGGTTGCAAACAGTCTGACATGACTTAGCAACTGAAAAACAACAACAAAGAGGAAAGGAGAGGGGTGTGGGAATCCGTAGTAAGGGACACACAATAGAAATTTTAAAGGTAGTCCTCTTCCTTCTCATCCTTGGGTCAGTTTACATTAGATTTGTTCTAACTTACGAGAAAATCTCATTAAGTCGTGACTAAGTGTGAAGAAATACAATGAGACCCTAGGAGAATTCACTAGAGTATAAAGTTTTGTTGTTTAAAACATTTCCAAGCTGGCATCTAGCTTTGTTGGTATAATGTCATGAGATTTATCATGTCAGTCTGCAAATTAAAGAACGATTCCGTCAGAAAGTCTGGTGGTTCCTGGAGAAGTGTTGAGGCTGAGGATAGGACAGAGGAGAGGGTACCTCAGGGAAGTTGAGGTCAACACACATGGAGGCCAAGTAGGTAGGAGCACAGGCTCATGATTTAGCCTCATGAGTTAGGTTGTCTGAGTTCAAACCCTGCTTCTGTTGCTTTGGGCAATTTACTGAACCTCTATGTGAGTTTCCTCACCTGTAAAATGGAGCTACTAAAGACTACCTGGTGTAATTGACAATTAAGTGGGAAAAAAAAATGTTTATAAAATACTTAGAACATTGCTCACTGTATGGTAAGTATTCAGTGTTACTGGAGAATAGAAACCATGCTCTGGGCCTTTGGATAACTCCTTGGTTTGGTTTCAAGGGAATGAATAATCTTGGCACTTCATTTCACTAAGAAGAGAATTATTGAAATGCCTTTTCCCAGGTCAGTGGATTTGGAAGTTTCCACACAGTACCTTGGGTGTCAATACACTTAGACATTTACATCAGAAAAAATAAAATCTATAAAATCCAGCAGATAGGCATCTATCTTCCCCATTAAGTGAAAGTCATGTCCAACTCTTTATGACCCCATGGAGTATACATTCCATGGACTTCTCCAAGCCAGAATACTGGAGGGTAGCCTTTCCCTTCTCCAGGCGATCTTCCCAACCCAGGAATCGAACGGGAGTGTCCTGTATTGCAGGCAGATTCTTTACCACCTATCAGGAAAGCCCTCTTTCCCACTGGGCATAAACTTTTAATTTGAAAATACTTTTAGAGTTACTATATAGAAAAATAATTTTATCTGATAATTATGTTTCATTAAATCTTCAAATACACAGGCATAGGGTAAAAATGTTGAAACTGAATGCAGAAAAAACCCACCTTGTATCACAAAGCAGGTCTCCATCACATTTATATTCATAGTGCCCACTGAATCAAAGTTATCCTTCAAGCAGGCTTCTTGCAAAATTATTTTCATTTCATAAATCCCACTGAAGAGTTGGAGCTTTAACTGTTCCTGAACCAGAGGAATCAAAGGCATTTCTGCACATGAAGTATTTCAGATCTCATTCTACATTTAGTGTGTCTACATGTGGTTCTGAATTGTAGAAAGCTCCAGAACTATGTGCCCAAGTTACCTAGGCATCTTTCATAGGGGTTGTAGCTATCTAAATCTCAGGCCTGCCAAGAGTAAAATTTGTGAATTAACCAAGAGATATGGTGGTTTCCATGCTAGAAGTCAACAGAGAATCAGCAGAAACTGTCAGAGAGCAATTTCACTGGTGACCTTCTGACTCCCCAGAGGTAAATGGGAAAGATGTCTATCATCTACACAGAAGACATCCTGGCCACTGGTCTGAGGTTGACTGACTGACTGAGTTTTAAGTTGGGGTTCAGTTTGTATGCTAACAATTTTTCAGTTTTTAGCTATAAGGGGAAATGTTATGAACAAAATTTTAAGAAAGGAAATTTAAAATAACCTATGCTAGATAATAAAAAATTTTTTTTAAAAAATTAAAGTTGAAAATGTATTTTAAATCTCTCTAATCTAGCTTTTTTTTTTGGTCTCTGTTAAGGAAAAAGTTCTGTAACTTTTTATAAACCATATATCATGCATGCATTTTGGTTCAGCCTCTCAATACTTTTTGACATATGCAAGGCATGAATGATTAATTATAATAATTACAAAAATATTTATATATTTTGTACATTTATATTATTATAATTATAAAATGCTAAATATTTACATTTATATAAGATTTCTTTTTTAATATATAATAGTAAATATGAGACTGATAAGTGAGTTAATGGTTCTCTTAAAAAGCTCTAAAATAAAAAGGATGGTCTATACTTATTACTTAACATTCAGAAAATGTCTATTCCTACGATTAAGGAAGTATTTTCAGGGACTTCCTGGACCAGCCTCCGCTCAACACGCATTTTTGAAAAGGTCTATCAAATGCCTCGCCATGCTGTCCACAGAGAGAAATAGAGATGAAGGAGGCATGCTTGGCCCTCCAGGAATAAGAAGCACCATCTTAGCATGAACACAGCTGCTCCCATCACGTGTAAGAAAAAACTAACAGAGGTGTTATTTGGTTCTTTCCAGGTATAAAAAGAACTTTAAGATAAAATACTCCTGAGCACCACGTGGACTGCCAACAGTAGAGACAAGGCTGGTGAAGCCAGCGTCAGCGCCAGGAGGCCCTTTGGCCTGGGCTGGCCCACAGTGAACTCTGTGGCCACCTTCAGGTGAGACCTACAGCTTGGTGTCCTGTATCTACGTGGGTTAAAAAGAAGAACGTTTTAATCTGATTGTATATTGAGCCAGTGACTCACTTCTTGACTGACCATAATGACACATACGGGCGTCCCTGGTAAAGAATCTGCCTGCAATGTAGGAGACTTGCAGGAGACGCTGGTTCAATTCCTGGGTCAGGAAGATCCCCTGGAGGTGGAAATGGCAACCCACACCAGTATTCTGCCTAGGAAATCCCGCGGACAGAGGAGCCTGGCGGGCTACGGTCCATGCGGTTGCAAAAAGTCAGACATGACTGAGTGACTTAAACAACAACAGATGACACATATGCCTTGTACTTCTCCCCCCAAAATGGTTTTTATGTGCAAATGCACGCATATGGATAGTAAACAGTGGAAACGAGTGGAGTAATTTCCTTTGGTTTTGATCAGTGGTTTTTCAGATGGGCTATCTGAGCTACTTGGGAAGCCAGATCCTCATGTGTTCATGGTATCCTTGTATGAGGAAGGAGGATCATGAGAGCAAGACTCTAGGACCCCTCACCAATATCCTGCCCTCAATCCTGATTATCTTTCTTGAAAAAGTACAATTATATTTGAAAAACTGACTTTATACTCCCAAATTAATTCCCTTTAAAATGGGATTTAATTATACACATAACATTGATTGTGTCACAAAATACTAGGCTGCCTGAATTGCTGTGTACATATAATCTTATTTGGTGTGCGTAGAAGGGTGACAATAAAAACAAAGGTATGATTCCATGGAGTACATAGAGGTCAGTTTTCCAATAACATTCTTAGACTGGAGTGAGGATGGGGAATGTGAATGTCCCAAGTTGACAGTCCCTGGTTCGCAAGTGTCATGAAACATTTACAACTGCCATTTGGAACAACCAAGCCCCAAATCTCAGTCTTTTACGCACACTGGGCATTCATCACACGCACTTGACACCCTTTCTTGTCCTCCTCACGGACTCCACCGAAATCTCTTGTATCATCACAGAGGTAAGACAACTAAAATGTTGCCAAGTGGTAAATTTACTAAATTCTAGAATGTAGCTGTTGACTTAATGAAAACTTTGAAAGCTTTTGTGGAAGAAATGTGTATTTGTATCATTCTCTACAAGTCTCCTTTCCATGACTTATTTCTCTAAAGATCCAGTTCCTATTGCTTAAACATCTTTTCCATGTTGTAAGTGAAAGAAAGCAGTTTCATTTGGGAATGTGCAGTTTCTGATAAGGGAGTGTCCAAGAAACTTTTTTCCTAGTGAGTCTAGAAAGGCAGAAGTCAGGTTTACACATGTTATTAGGTTTAAAAGCTGTGTAAGAACATACATGGCATTCATAACAATGCCTGGCACCTAGTGCTTTTGCCATTTGCTATTTTACTCTTCTGCAGATTGCCATGAGTAATTAGAAGCTGTGTTTGTGTACATATGCAGGTTGGGGAGCTAAGAGTGCATTCTACTTCCTGGTGAAACAGTTCTTGAAATGCGGATGGCGGGTAGGAGCAGTGTTTTGGTAGGAATATAAAATATGGCAGCCATAGGAGAACATACATATTCCGGGTATATATCCAAGAGAAATGAAAACTTACATCCACACAAAAAATTTATACACAAATGCTTATAGCTGCTTTATCCATCATAGCCAAAAAAAAAAAAGTGGAAATAGCCTAAGTGTTTATCAACTAGTGAATGTATAAACCAAACCTGGTATGGGGCTGAGCATGGAGGGGACTGGGGTGTGACTCCTTAATGCACACAGGGTTTGCCGTTGGGTAATGAAAATATTCCAGAACTAGGTAGTGGTGACGGTTGCACAATACTGTTAGTGTACAGATGATCACTAATGGTCAGTTTTATGTTATGCATAATTTACCACAATAAATAAAAGTTAGTGATAAGTCTGTGTATGAATGAGCCTAAAACATTTTCAGCTCTGGATATTAAACACTACACAAACTTTAGCAGAGAAAATGCTAATCTTTAATAATTTAGCAGTAGATGGATCTTCATCAGAGGATCGTAGTAATGAATAAGTTTTCTAGGAACTAATTTCATATATTACAATTTATTATATGATACACACATAAAGGAATAAAATATTGTAGGGTTTTTTCCTAAAAGGATACTCCTGTTTCTGAGATAAGACAGTTCCATCCAAATGCCGAGTCCTAAGTATGATTTAATCTGAATAATAATGTTCTTTATATCTGAATAGCACTTCCACCTACAAGAACACTCAGGTATAGTTAATCCTTTTCCTGTTCTGGAAACTGAGGCTCGGAGTGGTTTAGTGACTTGCCCATGATTACATAGCTTGCATCACACTTGCAGTTAAGTGTTTAGATTTCAAACCATCTTCTTGTCAAGTTTAACATCTACTTCTCATCACTGTAATATGGTTTAAAAAAGAGAGACTCCATATCAAGAGCCTAATTACGAAGAAGGTACAACTTACACATGCATACACATTAGTTAACAACTGGCTGCTGCTATTTTTTTTAATCTGGAGTAGCATTTAATATGTTAGTACCAGCCTTAATCTGTTAGTGTACGTATTTTCTGTAATTTTTCTTCCATTTTTTAATATCGTAGTTCTTCTGAACAAAAGGAAAAATGGCAGTCCTTCCTTCAAAGGTATTTTGACAACAGTATACATATTTTAAATCTTTAATTCATGATAGAAGAATGCAAATCTCTTCAAGGCAGGGCCCCCAAACTTTTTCCTTCTCCTTGGTAGGAATTGTTAAGACTCCCCTCAAATGACTTCTTGTTTAGATTTATCCTGACTGCTACTGCAAAGAATGTTCTCTCATATACATGTATGTTCTGCTTAGTTTCAAGGAAGTTCTCTGTGTCACTGTCATCTTTCCCTTCTCGCCATCCTAATGGTTGGAACTAACATTATTCTCAAAACATATGCTAAATTTCCATAAGTGTAGATTACTTATTCTAATGAAAGAGTCTCAAAGCACATGCTACTTCCTGTCCTCGAACCCAGGAAGGCCCCGGGTCCTCCAATCTACGCAGGAGAACTTTGAGGATTGGATCTACTGCCCAAATCTCACATGACAAAGGCGACCTGTTACTTTCTGGGTCATATCTTATTTTCCTGAAAATATTTTTGCATATCTTCTTCCAGTCACTAATTTGATTTTACTCAGTTTATCTCTCCACACTTTTAAGAATAATGACAAGGGCTTCCCTGATGGCTCAGTGGTAAAGAATCTGCTTGCCAATGCAGGAGACACAGGTTTGATCCCTGATACAGGAGGATGCCCCATGCCATGGAGCAGCTAAGCCTGTGCACCACAATCAACTGAACCTATGCTCCAGAGCCCAGGAACCGAACCGCAGCTGCTGAAGCCCGCGTGCCCACAGCAAGAGAAGCCACTGCAAGGAGACGCCCGTGAACTGCAGCTAGAGCATGGCCCCCACTGGCTACAACTAGAGATGGGCTTCCCCAGCAACAAAGACCCAGCATAGCCAAAAATTTAAACATTAAAATAAAGCAAAATAAAAAATAGACGTTAAAAAAAGAATAATAACAAATAAGGGACTTCTCTGGGGGTCCAGTGCAGGCGCCTGGGTTCAATACCTGGTCAGGGAACTAGACAGATCCCACACGCCACAACTAGGAGTCTGCATGCCACAAGTAAAGATCCTGTGTGCCATAACTGACACCCAGTGCAGGCAAATTAAATAAATTTTTAAGAAAATAATAACAGTATTTAAAATATTAGCAACATGGATTGATTTGAAAATAAGCTAATAGCTAAAGCTAATTCGTCTACCCTATTCTGGGTTATTATTGAATTTTATTAGGTACATCAGTCTAGCCGAAGAGAAGGATCAGCCAAAAAGCGTTCCCCTCAAAATCTTCACTGAGGACATCAAAAATGGTGCCTGTGTAAGTATTTTTAAGAGCAAAAATTAAATTCCAAGTTCTCAACTTAGCAAAATGAAACTGATAGAGATATACAGAAGAGATAGAGAGATGGGGTGGGTAGGAGGGAGAACAAAAGAGAGGAGAAAGAGAGGGAAAGTAATTTAGAAAGTACTGTAACATATTTTCCTGTAAAAAGATGAGTGTCTGTGCATATATAAAAAGCGAATCCTAGACAATATGATGCAAGAGGGATCCACAATAGTTACAGTGCTTAAGCATGGGAAAAAAAATATTGCCTGTTAAGTGTCCATAATATTTCTCTGGATCTTTTAATAACAATTATAGTGGATCACTGTAATAAAATGATTTTCACAAGCAGCTATTTCCTATTGGAAATAAACTTTTTTATTTTTTAATGGCTGCTATTTGCATACATTGTGGTTTGGATTGTTTCCACTGTTTTTTTTTTTTTTTTTCCTGTGATGTTTTTATTTGAAATAATTGTAAACTTACAGAAAAGTTACAAAAATAGTACAAAGAACACACCATATACCATTTACCTAGATTCACCTATTTATGAACATTTTGTTCATTTGTTTGATCATTTATTTGTCTCCTCTCTTTTTCTCTCTCTATATATATTTGTGTGTGTGTGTGTGTGTGTGTGTGTGTGTGTGTGTGTAGCTATTTTTGAGGGTCATACGTACACCATGCCCTTTCTCCTTAAATAATTAGGTATGTCCTAAGAATAAGGATGTTCTTTCATATAACCATCACACAGCTATGACCTTTAGTAAATTACCATACGTGTAATACTTTAATCAACCATTTACTTTTCCATTTTGTCAGCTGATCTCAATAATGCCCCTTTCCAGCACAGGATTAAGAGGAAGGTAATGCTAAATGCAGAAGACTTTTGAAAGGTTTTTCATTCTGAGGAATGTCCGGATAGAACTGAGCCAAAAGGGATGATACTTTCAAAGGATCAGCATATCTCTACCTTATTTTGCTTATGCTACCTGGTGGGGGAGGGGGGATCATACCATTAGCCCCAGTTTTTTGCATGTAATTTGATTTCTGAAAGTGTAGTGCAGTAGCCTAGACATTTGTGATGAAAAGATATTCTGGATATTTTTTTTATGATACTTTGTTCTACTGTAGTTTACAGTAACTCCAGATGACATAAAACAGTATTTGAAGGTAGAAAAAGGAAGTCATTTAAGACAGTTATTTCCTGGCCAAGAGCAAAGCCAGGCAAAATCCCCATCTGTTCCTGAGCACCAGGTAAATGCAATGCCGGCAAGAGCTGCAACTAGAGGGTTCTCCGGCTGCAAAGCAGTTTCATCTCCGCCTACATTAATTTGTGACAATGGGTAATATTCAGAATTTTTCACCTAGAAATTTTGAAAAATCAACTTTATTTATGTACAACTTACACAAAATAAACATTTCTAATGTTCTTCATTCCTGAAGATTCAAGTTTCCTTCTAGTACTTCATTTCATCCTGGAGAACTTTCCTTAACTTTTCTTGTACATATCTGGTACCAACAGATTTTCTTAGTTTCTTTCACCTGAAATGTCCTTATTTCACCTTCACTCTTCAAGGGTATTTTTGCTGGATATAGAATTTTGTTTGCAAATGTTTTCCTTTCAACACTGTAAAGATGTTTCACTTTCAGTCTCTATGTTTTCTGATGAGTACTCTGTGCTCACTCAAACATCAACCCTCTGTATGTGACTTGTCATTTTTCTTCAGCTGCTCTCAAGATCTTCTCTTTATTTTTGGTTTTTAGCTGTGTGGCTATGAAGTGTCAAAGCATGGTTTTCTTTTAATCTACCCGTTTGGTATTTTCTGAACTTCTTGAATTTACACATTTATGTCTTTCACCAAGTTTGAGAAATTTTAGTCATTATTATCTTATATTAATTTTCTATAACTTGTCTTCCTATTTTTATGGAGAATTTTTTAATGTGTTGTGTGGCCAAGAGCTATAATAATCACCCTGTTCACTGACAGAGTTTAGAATGGAACTTAAATTTTTAAAATTTTCAATCTCATTTCCTAGATTAATTAGTTTTATTTAATTGATTCATTAGATTTCAATCATGAAAATCTTAGTAATCATGACACCTGAAAGAAAGAAAGTAATCACTGAATAGTAGTTTTGTTTTTAAAAACATCTTTAATAACCAGTTCTCATTCTAATTTTACTAAAACTGACTATGTAATGGCAAAGAAATAAATCCATATTATAACAGCACAACTCAGGAACACCGAGATGGTACTTTTTTTTAAACTATTTTTCCTCCATTATGGAAACAGCCTTAAGGTGCTGAGGGTCAGCCTATGTGCCCTTGTGGAATTCTCAGTCTTTCTATTTCTTGTTAGGCTATTATATTTTGTGTGCCTCAAATCCTTTAGCAGAAATATTTGTTTTACTGGAATGCTTTCTACTAGCTTCATGTTATATAAAGGAATGGAAATAGATTATAATTAGGGGCTTATATTCTATATACAAGCATTTTACTTTGTCATTACCTGAATTATAAGCTTTGCCTTTAGAATATAGATAATAATTTAACAATAATTATTTACTCACTTGTTTAAAAATGTTTAATTTACAGCAGCTTTTCTTGCTTCTTTTTTGCAGTCTGTTACTGTAACAATGACAAATTCAGACACAGTGAATGATGTTATCAACATGTCACTTTCAAAGCTGGGGATAACTGTAAGTTACCAGCAAGTTATTTTTAGTTAAAAAACCAACTTTGATTTTTGAGATTTGTATGTGTGTGTGTGTGTGTCTGTGTTTGTGTATAATGTATCTATCATCATAAGATAGCTGATTATTTCAGATAAGTAAGTCATATTTTGTCTCATTAAATGTAGAAACTGAAGGCAGCCAAACTATATTAATAACCTATGTGTGTGTTGGTCACTTAGTCGTGTCCGACTCTTTGAGAGCTCATGGACTGTAGCCCACCAGGCTCCTCTGTCTATCGAATTTTCCAGGCAAGAATACTGGAGTGGGCTGCCATTCCCTTCTTTGAGGATCTTCCCAACCCAGGGATCAAACCTGGGTCTACCACATTGTAGGTGGATTCTTTACTTTCCAAGCCACCAAGGAAGCCCCTTAATAATCTATACAGATGTGTTATCTGTGTACTTCCAGTTTAAATTTTGTGTGAACTGAAGTCATAGCATAATGAAATCAGGCTATAATTTTACAGTTTTAATGAAAACATGCATTTTTATTATATATATTATATGCATAGACAAGAAAATATTTATGACTCTAAATATTTCCTCCTCTATTGGATTATTCTTTTTGTATCTTCTTTCCTGATTCTTCCTGTCCCATCTCCATTTACCCCAATTGCACCTGAGGACTCAGTCTCAGTATGAGAAAATCCTAAATGATATGTTTTGTTGTAAATTTGATATAAAGACCACCTGATAAGAAGCTACATCCCCTTGATGCAGGTCCCAGAATGCAACGGCTAAAGCCTCTTGTGAACTGATGAAGAGGACAAGTTCTGAATAAGACCATGCGTCTGGGGGTGTTTGTGTACACATCTCTTCCATTTCATTGTGTTTTCAGGTGTCTGCTCCTTTATGTTTTGATAGGACGGTTATGGCTTGTTAAAAATTTTTTAGTGGAAGAGATGGCTATGTTTGAGGATGAGGGCTCAGAAGTGAAAAGAGGAGGAGTGGAACATGCAGATGAACAGAACTGAAGAAAGCACTTGTAGAGCATAGATCCTAATATAAAATTTTATATATATATATATATCTACATATCAATGTGTAAAATGTACATATAAATATAATTATGAATACATATTTACACATAAATGTGAAAATGTCTTGCTATTGTGATATGACATAATTACAATATTTGTATTTATGTTTCTCAATGGTATAGTAAAGCCCCTTAAAACCTCAAGGCATCCAGAATTTGGTATAAGACATCAAGATTTCTGTAAAAATATAATTTAGTAATACATTTTAAATAAAATTGAATTCATATGCATTAAGTACATCACCCCTCTGCACTGACTTCTAATCTATATGATATATATGCCCTGAATGAGAATTAAATCTTAGAAGAAACTGGCTTTAGGGATAAGGCTGGTGAGACTAATTAATGTTAGAACTCATTTTATTTCATTTTTGTAACTTTCCTTTGCTTAATCAAAGGAAATCAAAGTGATCCATCTCACTAGACAAAAAATTTCTATTTCAGTGAATAACTAGGGTCATTTGCCTATATACATATGCCTGATTTAAGGGATTCCATCATAGTTTTTCCAATTTTTACCTTAAAAGAAAAGATTTTTATCTGCTCTCTCATTTCTTATTTGCAATACAATTTTGAGCCTATTTAGTTATATGTGTGTGTTTGTGTGTGTGATTGCTTCCATACCTGGGACTTTGCTTCCTTCATGGCAAGGCTGTGACTTTTGATCAGGAGTCAAAGGTAAGCATAGTATCTATTACCTATCACCAACAACTCTATTTCAAACATTTTTTGCTTTATCCTCTCCTGGAGGGCTCTTCAATTTAGCAGTCTTCATAATTTAAACTTGTTTCAAATGGGACATTCAGTCTTCTTAGGCAGTGATTCTGCTGGAAGAAACTCTTTTCTACATCTGACTCATTCTTCAGGTTAGAGTCCTTGTCCCTTCTCTGCCTTGAGTGGTGCTTGCCTACATCACAGCCAGTAGGCTGCCATCTACTGAAGGCCTCTTGGGCATCTGTCTCATTTTGTTAATGGTTGCTGAGCTAATGCCTCCTTTCAAGTTTTACTTTGTTCAGGAACAGTCATGGCAGAGCTATGTGGCTTTCTGGACAACACGTCTAACTGGGCAGGGGCCTTTTAAGGCAAAAGCCAGCATTCTCCAAGGAGCCTCAAAACAGCAGAAAGCAGGATTCTTGAGATTAGACTTCTCTTCCATGGTGAAGAGAAGTTTTTAAAATTATTTTTATTTATAATTTATAAATTTTATTTATATATTTATTTATAATTTTATTTAAAATTATCCTGATTTTTTTATACTATGAACCACCCACAAAGTGAGAGGCTAACTGACTGTACTGTGGTTCCACAGATCCTCACCCTTTATCAAAAAGGACAAGAATCTCAAATGGTCCACTGGAGGCTCTGAGAGAGGGACAGGGGTTACTGGAATCTGCATTGTTAACTCAAAAATGTTTGCCACTCCCACGGGCCAAACAGCACTTATACTGGCCCTAATTCTCCTTTTGAAAGTATATAAATGCTAAGGAAATGAGTTCTTCAAGTGCCTACTAGGAAGATTTGCTGTGACACATAGTTCTTTTTGTTTCCAAGGGCTCTGAGAAAGATTACCAGTTGTGGATCAGTTCTGGCACGAAAAAGGCCTCATATCCACTTACTGGTAAGTGTCAGGGAAAACCTAAGATGGAGTTGGTTGGGTTCCAAATTGTAACTTTAAGGTCTCAAAGTAATGGTTGATAAGCTTAAATGCGCTTAAACTGAAAATCTCTTGCGGTATTCATTTATACGTGTGTTAAATAATTCTAAGCACCTGCTCTATCCCAAGCACAGATAGCATGTCTTCAGGCAGCAGCTTATGGTCTATTTGGGGACAGCAGTGTGAATTTTTCTTCTTTACTTTTTCCACTTGACAAACAGAGTTGTCTTGAAAACAATTACTCTTTATTTACTCACTTAGATATGAAAGCAACACAACCGGGAATTTCTTTTGCTCATACATTATTTTTCATATTCCAGTCTTGATGTTCTCAGTTCCATTTTCTAACTACTAAGTAGTCTCTATTTTGTGATAATCTTCTAAAATCCAGCCATGCCTCTGACTTCAAGTACATTTATTTAATACCTACTCTGTGCCCAAAGCTTTTCTCATAAAGAAAAGCATCATAAAGAAAATGAAGTAATCACACTCAGACTCTTAGATTCTTCACTGACTAAACCATCTGCATGTAACTTTGCTGTTTCTCAAGCTGAGTTCCCTAGCACTGCTCTTGAAATTTTTGATAAATAGACTACATCTTTCCTAAAATAGTTATCATAGCAAGTTAACTAGAAATAATAATGCACATTCTTGGATGAGCAAATCTGTCAGGGTGGTAAGTGAAAAAAGGAGGGATTAAAACAAGGGAAAAGACAAAATCTAGAGTAGAACTTGCAATATAGTAATGGTGACAATGACTTCTGCTAGAAATCTTAGACCACTTCCTCTTACAGAATCTTTTTTTAACTTTTTTCATCTGTTCAACAATCCTGTGAGTCTATTACTCTTTCTTTTTTTTTTCTTTTTTTTTTGAGTCTATTATTCTTTCAAGTGATCTGAGGAACATTTTCAAGTGGTCTGGAGAATCTAAACAACTATGTTTTTTCTTTGATATGTATATTCCCAGTCTTAGACTACATGGAGTCACCAAGTATAAAGCTGAAGACAAAAATCACCTCACCCATTTCACGTGTTTTTCTTGCCTTGTTGACATCCTTGTAAAAGTCAGTCAGCAGTAAAGTGAAAAAAAATTGAATAAACATATTTAGTTTAATAAAATGCATTAATTTAAATAAAACAATGTAGATGACAACTTTTAAGCTTCAAACAGCTTCAGACACCATGGCTGGCTCTAAAGACTCCTGAGAGGCTGCCTTTCATGATGCTGCCTCAGCAGTCATTCTGAATGCATTTGTTAACATGTTCTCAGCTCACAGTTATGGATTAGCTCCTGGTTATCCTGGTGACTTGGTTGTATTTTATTACTCTCACAGAAGCTTCTTTTGCCTTAAAGGATGGAAGTCGCTGTGATTCTTGTTCTGAATAGAGCACTGACATTGTTTTTATGCCAGATGTAAAGCAAAAGCAAGAACTCCAGCTGCATTTAACGAATCAGAAACAAAAGAAAAGGAGCCTTCATGCAATTCTTTAAAGATGGAATCCACAGGACAGCACAGGGCCTTAGAGAAGTCTATGGAGAGGAAGCAATTTACAGCATGAAAGAGCAAAACAAATCACTTGGCAGGCAGGCAACTCCCAATGATTTCTGGTGTGGTTTTCCACTCTGTAAACACTGTTTTGCACTTTACGTCTGGGTTTTCTCGGCCGTGCAGGCTTGTCTCTGATCACTGCCTCGTAGGAAGCCCCTTAGAGGGAAGCAGTAGTGGGAGGGAAACATTCACCAAACCACCTCACTGGACTCTGCCTACTGAACTGACAAAAGGAAATGGAAAATCGGTTAAACTGACATGTGTGGCAGAACACTGATCAGAGCAATTCTTAACATACAGAGTCCGATTGTTTTAAAAATATTAAGCACCAATGCTTATTAATATATTTACTTTGATCCTTATGAGTCTATGTGTGAGGGTCAGTGTTTCAAAGGAGGAATGTTAAAGCTAGCACTTGGCCTAAGATGTACAGGTATAGTAAGTGTCAAGGCAGAAACTGCTGCTGCTGCTGCTGCTAAGTCGCATCAGTTGTGTCCGACTCTGTGCGACCCCATAGACGGCAGCCCACCAGGCTCTGCCACCCCTGGGATTCTCCAGGCAAGAACACTGGAGTGAGTTGCCACTTCCTTCTCCAATGCACGAAAGTGAAAAGTGAAAGTGAAGTCGCTCAGTTGTGTCCGACTCTTAGCAACCCATGGACTGCAGCCTACCAGGCCCCTCTGTCCATGGGATTTTCCAGGCAAGAGTACTGGAGTGGGGTGCCATTGCCTTCTCCAAGGCAGAAACTAGAAGGACATAAATATTCTCAGATGGAAACGCAATGAAAGTCAATAGTGTGCAATTCACTGATGAATATATACCTTCCAGGCCAAGCAAGGTGTCTAAAAACATTTTTCTTGTTATGGTTTAAACTTTTCGGCTTGGGCACCTGCTTTTTGCAGCATGTCCCCGTGAGAGTGCATATTATGCTTACTTGGGAGTCACAGCCTTCTCTACCCAGAAGCACCTTAAGGTCAGCAGTCACACCAGTGTGGCACACTCGCTCACGGTAAGGTAGGTTTGATCACACACATCACTATCGGTCTGAATCTATATTTACATTTTTCTCCATATAGGCCATGAACATCCCTATGGAATTAAAATGAGCAGTGTTCCAGCTACTGGGCTGCTGCAGCAGGGACTGGAGGACTCCACTTCTGCTTCTGCCCTCCAGGAGAACTTCCTGGAGGGGTCCCAAGAGATTCAAGACCAGTTTATCCTGAAACCCAGGCGCTCAGCCAAGAACTAAGCCAGGGATGAGCAGGGGAAAGGTGAGCCCCTTCCTTTCCTACAAGTGGCTTCTCCTGGCTCTCGTCTCTACTCCTGAAAACAAACAACGTACAGCCAGTTCTCCATGGGGGGCTGGAGGGCAGTATAGGCAGGCACCAATTCCACCCAGAATCAAGCCCAGAGAAACCCCAAAGGTCTGAAATCAAGACCCAATTCACTTCTAGGAAGGTTTTTTTTTTTTTTTTTAAATTCCTCTAGGTAGGCAACATAGCACTTCCTACATATAATTCCGTAGGTACACATCTGTGTGGACTTTGCTGGTTGCTTAAATGGTAAAGCATCTGCCTACAACACAGGAGACCTGAGTTTGATCCCTGGGTCAGGAAGATCCCTTGGCAAAGGGAATGGCTATCAGTCACACCAATATTCTTGCCTGGAGAATCCCACTGACAGAGGAGCCTGGCAGCCTATAGTCCATGGGATCACAAAGAGTCGGGCAAGACTGAACAACTTAAACACACACACACACACACACACACACACACACATCTATGTATCTTATTAGAACATGAGCTTCTTATGGCCTGGGAACACACGTTCCACATCCCAAGATTTTGTCCAGCATCTCGGGCACCTCACAGGAGGTCTTTAGATGACTGTGTGGCTTAGAGAAGACCTAGAATCTATTCTGGGCTTAGGCTGAAGTGGCCTTGGGCATTCTGGTTAGACTTGAACTTTTTTGTTTTTACGTTGGTATATTTATTGAAGAAAATATATTTCAAAAAGAACAGTAACTAAAACATTTGCTATTTGCTAGCAAAATTAATTTTCTCTTAGTGTATTTTGTAATTATTAAAGTCCAAATGCTCTTGCATATAGTCTACAAGCAGAGAAGATAAGTTAGCAAGCACCTTGGTCTAACATCTATTTATAGAAAATCTAATATTCAGTTTTAACTTGTTTAACTTAGAGTCCTGCAATATAGTTATCAACATCCTTGTTTTTCCGGTCAGTAAACTGAATGTGCTAGTTCTGTTTGGGGGAAGACTATTTTACTTAATATTTTCCTATCCTTTTGATTTTCAAGGGGAGAGAAATCTTAAGACACTTGTGTTCAAATGTCTGGTATTGTGCCTAATGAGTATTTCACTAGTTAACGTTATCATTAGTAAAATGTTCATTCTGATTACTTTCCACATTGATTTAAAGTGACTTATAATAAAAGACATATATAAGTTAGGTATGTTTGGGATTGACATATACACACTGCTCTATTTAAAATGGATAACCAACAAGTACCTACTCTACACTATAGGGAACTCTGCTGAATACTCTGTAAGAACCTAAATGGGGAAAGAATTTGAAAAAGAATAGATATATGTATAATTGAATCACTTTGCTGTACAACAGAAGCTAACACAACATTACTAACCAGTTATACTCCAATATAAAATAAAGCATTAAGAAAAGAAACGAAACTTTCACAGAAGACAAAAATAGCAATAAAAACTAAACAACATTGTTAAAAAAAAAAACAAACCTAAACAACATTCTTCAGTTCAGTTCAGTTCAGCTCAGTCGCTCAGTCATGTCCGGCTGTTTGTGACTCCATGGACTGCAACACACCAGGCCTCCCTGTCGATGATGAATGCCCAGAGTTTACTCAAACCTATGTCCATCGAGCCAGTGATGCCATCCAACCATCTCATCCTCTGTTGCCCCTTCTCATCCGCCTTCAATCTTTGCCAGGATCAGGGTCTTTTCAAATGAGACAGTTCTTTGCATCACATGGCCAAAGTATTGACATTGCATCTTCAGCAACAGTCCTTCCAATGAACATTTAGGACTGATTTCCTTTAGGATGGATGGGTTGGTTCTCCTTGCTGTCCAAGGGACTCTGAGGAGTCTTCTCCAAAAGCACAGTGCAAAAGCATCAATTCTTCGGTGCTCAGCTTTCTTTATAGTCCAACTCTCACATACATTCATGACTACTTGAAAAACCATAGCTTTGACTAGACGGACCTTTGTTGGCAGAGTAATGTCTCTGTTTTTTAATATGCTGTTTGGTTGGTCATAACTTTTCTTCCAAGGAGCAAGCATCTTTTAATTTCATGGCTGCAGTCACCATCTACTATGATTTTGGCACGCAAAATCATAAAGTCTGTCAATGTTTCCACTGTTTACCCGTCTATTTGCTGTGAAGTAATGGGCCTAGATGCCATGATCTTAGCTTTCAGAATGTTGAGTTTTCAGCCAACTTTTTCACTCTCCTCTTTCACTTTCATCAAGAAGTTCTTTAGTTCTTCGCTTTCTGCCATAAGGATGGTGTCATCTGCATGTCTGAGGTTATTGACATTTCTCCTGGCAATCTTTTTTCTTTTTTTTAAATTTATTTATTTGGAGGCTAATTAGTTTACAATATTGCAGTGGTTTTGCCATACATTGACATGAATCAGCCATGGGTGTACATGTGTTCCCCATCTTGAACCCCCCTCCCAGCTCCCTCCCCATCCCATCCCTCTGGGTCTTCCCAGTGCACCAGCCCTGAGCACCTGGTCTCATGCATCAAACCTGGGCTGGTGATCTGTTTCACATATGATAATTTACATGATTCAATGCTCTTCTCTCAAATCATCCCACCCTCGCCATCTCCCACAGAGTCCAAAGACTGTTCTATACATCTGTGTCTCTCTTGCTGTCTCACATATAAGGTTATCATTACCATCCTTCTAAATGCGATACATATGTGTTAGTATACTGTATTGGTGTTTTTCTTTCTGGTTTACTTCACTTTGTATAATAGGCTCCAGTTTCATCCACCTCATTAGAACTGACTCAAATGTACTCTTTTTAATGGCTGAGTAATATTCATTGTGTATATGTACCACAGCTTTCTTATCCATTTGTCTGCTGATGGACATCTAGGTTGCGTCCATGTCCTGGCTATTATAAACAGTGCTGCAATGAACATTGGGGTACACGTGTCTCTTTCTATTCTGGTTTCCTCAGTGTGTATTGCCCAGGAGTGGGGTCATATGGCAGTTCTATTTTCAGTTTTTAAAGGAATCTCCACACTATTCTCTATAGTGGCTGTACTAGTTTGCATTCCCACCAACAGTGTAAGAGGGTTCCTTTCTCTCCATACCCTTTCCAGCATTTATTGCTTGTAGATTTTTGGATAGCAGCCATTCTGACTGGCGTGAAATGGTACCTCATTGTGGTTTTGATTTGCATTTCTCTGATAATGAGTGATGTTGAGCATCTTTTCATGTGTTTGTTAGCCATCTGTATGTCTTCTTTGGAGAAATGTCTGTTTAGTTCTTTGGCCCATTTTTTAATTGGGTCATTTATTTTTCTGGAATTGAGCTGCAGGAGTTGCTTGTATATTTTTGAGATTAAGCCTTTGTCAGTTGCTTCATTTGCTATTATTTTCTCCCATTCTGAAGGCTGTCTTTTCACCTTATAGTTTCCTTTGTTGTGCAAAAGCTTTTAAGTTTCATTAGGTCCCATTTGTTTAGTTTTGCTTTTATTTCCAATATTCTGGGAGGTGGGTCACAGAGGATCCTGCTGTGATTCATGTCAGAGAGTGTTTTGCCTATGTTTTCCTCTAGGAGTTTTATAGTTTCTGGTCTTACATTTAGATCTTTGATCCATTTTGAGTTTATTTTTCTGTATGGTGTTAGAAAGTGTTCTAGTTTCATTCTTTTACAAGTGGTTGACCAGTTTTCCCAGCACCACTTGTTAAAGAGATTGTCTTTTCTCCCTTGTATATTCTTGCCTCCTTTGTCAAACATAAGGTGTCCATAGGTGCATGGATTTATCTCTGGGATTTCTATTCTGTTCCATTGATCTGTATTTCTGTCTTTGTGCCAGTACCATACTGTCTTGATGACTGTGGCTTCGTAGTACAGCCTTAAGTCAGGAAGGTTGATTCCCCCAGTTCCATTCTTCTTTCTCAAGATTGCTTTGGCTATTTGAGGGTTTTTGTATTTCCATACAAATTGTGAAATTATTTGTTCTAGTTCTTTGAAAAATACCATTGTTCGCCTGATAGGGATTGCATTGAATCTACAGATTGCTTTGGGTAGTATACTCATTTTCACTATATTGATTCTCCCAATTCACAAACATGGCATATTTCTCCATCTATTTGTGTCATCTTTGATTTCTTTCATCAGTGCTTTATAGTTTTCTATATATAGGTTTTTTGTTTCTTTAGGTAGATATATTCCTAAGTATTTTATTCTTTTCATTACAATGGTGAATAGAATTGTTTCCTTAATTTCTCTGTTTTCTCATTTTTAGTGTATAGGAATGCAAGGGATTTCTGTGTGTTAATTTTATATCCTGCAACTTTACTGTATTCATGGATTAGTTCTAGTAATTTTCCGGTGGAGTCTTTAGGGTTTTCTATATAGAGGATGATGTCATCTGCAAACAGTGAGAGTTACTTTTTCTTTTCCAATCTGGATTCCTTTTATTTCTTTTTCTGCTCTGATTGCTGTGGCCAAAACTTCCAAAACTATGTTGAATAGTAGTGGTGAGAGTGGGCACCCTTGTCTTGTTCCTGACTTTAGGGGAAATGCTTTGAATTTTTTGCCATTGAGGGTAATGTTTGCTGTGGGTTTGTCATATATAGCTTTTATTATGTTGAGGTATGTTCCTTCTATTCCTGCTTTCTGGAGAGTTTTTTTTTTTTAATCATAAATGAATATTGAATTTTGTCAAAGGATTTCTCTGCATCTATTGAGATAACCATATGGTTTTTAACTTTCAATGTGTTAATGTGGTGTATTACATTGATTGATTTGTGGATATTGAAGAATCCTTGCATCCCTGGGATAAAGCCTACTTGGTCATGAAGTATGATCTTTTTACTATGTTGTTGGATTCTGTTTGCTAGAATTTTGTTAAGGATTTTTGCATCTATGTTCATCAGTGATATTGGCCTGTAGTTTTCTTTTTTTGTGGCATCTTTGTCAGGTTTTGGTACTAGGGTTCTGGTGGCCTCATAGAATGAGTTTGGAAGTTTACCTTCCTCTGCAATTTTCTGGAAGAGTTTGAGTAAGATAGGTGTTAGCTCTTCTCTAAATTTTTGGTAGAATTCAGCTGTGAAGCCATCTGGTCCTGGGCTTTTGTTTGTTGGAAGATTTCTGGTTATGGTTTCGATTTCTGTGCTTGTGATGGGTCTGTTGAGATCTTCTATTTCTTCCTGGTTCAGTTTTGGAAAATTATGCTTTTCTAAGAATTTGTCCATTTCATCCACGTTGTCCATTTTATTGGCATATAGTTGCTGATAGTAGTCTCTTATGATCCTGTGTATTTCTGTGTTGTCTGTTGTGATCTCTCCATTTTCATTTCTAATTTTGTTGATTTGATTCTTCTCCCTTTGTTTCTTGATGAATCTGGCTAATGGTTTGTCAATTTTATTTATCTTCTCCAAGAACCAGCTTTTAGCTTTGTTGATTTTTGCCATGGTCTCTTTTGTTTCTTTTGCATTTATTTCTGCCCAAATTTTAAGATTTATTTCCTTCTACTAACCCTGGGGTTTTTCATTTCTTCCTTTTCTACTTGTTTTAGGTGTAGAGTTAGGTTATTTATTTGACCTTTTTCTTGTTTCTTGGGGTAACCCCGTATTGTTATGAACCTTCCCATTAGCACTGCTTTTATAGTGTCCTATAGGGTTTGGGTTGTTGTGTTTTCATTTTCATTCATTTCTATGCATATTTTGATTTCTTTTTTAATTTCTTCTATGATTTGTTGGTTATTCAGAAGCATGTTGTTCAGCCTCCCTATGTTGGCATTTTTAATAGCTTTTCTCCTGTAATTGACATCTAATCTTACTGCACTGTGGTCAGAAAAGATGCTTGGAATGATTTCAGTTTTTTTGAATTTACCAAGGCTAGATTTATGGCCCAGGATGTGATCTATCCTGGAGAAGGTTCCATGTGCACTTGACAAAAAGGTGAAATTCATTGTTTGGGGGTGAAATGTCCTATACGTATCAATTAGGTCTAAGTGGTCCATTTTATCATTTAAAGTTTGTGTTTCCTTGTTAATTTTCTGTTCAGTTCATCTATCCATAGGTGTGATTGGGGTATTAAAGTCTCCCACAATTATTGTGTTATTGTTAATTTCTCCTTTCACACTTGTTACCATTTTTTACATATTGTTGTGCTCCTATGTTGGGTACATATATAATTGTTATATCTTCTTAGATTGATCCCTTGATCATTATGTAGTGTCCTTTGTCTCTTTTCACAGCCTTTATTTTAAAGTCTATTTTATCTAAGATGAGTATTGCTACTCCTGCTTTCTTTTGGTCTCCATTTGCATGGAATATCTTTATCCAGCCCTTCACTTTCAGTCTGTATGTGTCCCTTGTCTTGAGGTGGGTCTCTTGTAGACAACATATATAGTGGTCTTGTTTTTGTATCCATTCAGCCAGTCTTTGTCCTTTGGCTGGGGCATTCAACCCATTTACATTTAAGGTAATTATTGATAAGTATGAGCCCACTGCCATTTACTTTATTGTTTTGAGTTCGAGTTTATACACCCTTTCTGTGTTTCCTGTCTAGAGAAGATCCTTTAGCATTTGTTGAAGAGCTGGTTTGGTGGTGTAAAATTCTCTCAGCTTTTGCTTGTCTGTAAAGCTTTTGATTGCTTCTTCATATTTGAGTGAGATCCTTGCTGGGTACAGTAATCTGGGTTGTAGGTTTTTTTCTTTCATCACTTTAAGTATGTCCTGCCATTCCCTTCTGGCCTGAAGAGTTTCTATTGAAAGATCAGCTGTTATCCTTATGGGAATCCCCTTGTGTGTTATATGTTGTTTCTCCCTTGCTGCTTCTAATATTTGTTCTTTGTGTTTGATCTTTGTTAAGTTGATTAATATGTGTCTTGGGGTATTTCACCTTGGGTTTATCCTGTTTGGGACTCTCTGGGTTTCTTGGACTTGTGTGACTGTTTCCTTCACCATTTTAGGGCAGTTTTCAACTATTATCTCCTGAAATATTTTCTCATGGCCTTTCTGTTTGTCTTCTTCTTCTAGGACTCCTGTGATTGGAATGTTGGGGTGTTTCACATTGTCCCAGAGGTCTCTGAGGTTGTCCTCATTTCTTTTAATTCTTTTTCCTTTTTTCCTCTCTGCTTCTTTTATTTCTACCATTCTACCTTCTACATCACTTATCCTATCTTCTGTCTTTGTTATTCTACTGTTGGTTCCCTCCAGAGTGTTTTTGATCTCATTTATTGTATTATTCATTATTGATTGACTTTTTTATTTCTTCTAGGTCCTTGTTAAACATTTCTTGCACCTTATCAATCCTTCTCTCCAGGCTATTTATCTGTAACTCTGTTTTATTTTCAAGATTTTGGATTATTTTTTACTACCATTATTCTGAATTCTTTTTGAGGTAGACTCCCTATCTCCTCCTCTTTTGTTTGGTTTGGTGGGCATTTATCATGTTCCTTTACCTGCTGAGTATTTCTCTGCCTTTTCATCTTGTTTAGATTGCTGTGTTTGGGGTGGCCTTTCCTCTCTGTGGGTGGGGTTGGACGGGTGGCTTGTCAAGGTTTCCTTTTAGGGAAGCTTGAGTCGGTGTTCTGGTGGGTGGAGCTGGATTTCTTCTCTCTGGAGTGCAATGAAGTGTCCAGTCATGAGTTTTGAGATGTCTATGGGTTTGGTGTGACTTTGGGGAGCCTGTATATTGAAGCTCAGGGCTATGTTCCTGTGTTGCTGGAGAATTTGCATGGTATGTCTTTCTCTAGAACTTGTTGGCCCTTGGGTGGTGCTTGGTTTCAGTGTAGGTAGGGAGGCTTTTGGATGAGCTCTTATCGATTAATGTTCCCTGGAGTCAGGAGTTCTCTGGTGTTCTCAATTTTTGGACTTAAGCCTCCTGCCTCTGGTTTCCAGTCTTATTCTTACAGTAGCCTCAAGACTTCTCTATCTATACAGCACTGGTGTATATCTAAGTTAATGATGAAAAGGTTCACCATAGTGAGGGACACCCGGAGAGGTTCACAGAGTTACATGGAGAAGAGAAGAGGGAGGAAGGAGATAGAGGTGACCAGGAGGAGAAGAGAGGGAATCCAAAGGGGAGAGAGCAAGCTAGCCAGTAATCACTTTCCTATGTGCTCTCCACAGTCTGGATGCCTCAGAGGTGTTCACGGGCTTACACAGAGAAGAGAAGAGGGAGGAAGGAGACAGAGGTGGCCAGGAGGATAAAAGCGGGAGTCAAAAGGAGAGAGACAGATCCAGCCAGGAATCAGTTCCCTAAGTGTTCTCCACATCCCTGAACACACAGAGATTCACAGAGTTGGGCAGGGAAGAGAAGGGGGAGGGAGGAGATAGAGGCGACCTGGTGGAGAAAAAGCAGAGTCAAAATGGGGAGAGAGCAATCAAGCCAGCCATCTCACTGCCAAAAAAATGGGTACTGAAGACCGGGGTCTTAAAAGTACAAAATTGATAACAAATATCAAAAAGCAAAGATTAAAAATCTAGAGTAAAAAAAAAATCTAGAGTAGAGGTTAGATTCTTAAAAATACAATACTAAAAAAAACAAAGTCACAAAAATTATAATAAATATATATGAAGTTTGTTTTAAAAATAGGGTCTTTCCTTTCAAGGTAATAGTAGGTTATAAAAATGAAAACTAAAGGAGTAATAGAGGACTTAAAAATTGAAAAAAAACTTTAAAAAATTTTTAAATGATAATAGTAAAACTATATCTAGGAATTTCTCTGGAGCTGCTGAGGGCAGCGTGGGGTTAGTTCAGTTTCAGATAGTTCCTTGATCCAGCTTATACTTCTCAAGATCTATACGCCTCTTCCAAAGTAGTTGGTGCTAACTAAAGGATTTTAAACTGTTGCACCTGTCACTTCCAAAGCAGTTCCCTCTGTTTATTTTAGTTTCTTCTGTTTGCAGGTCTCTTCAGTGTCTGATTTCCACCCTGACACAGGGGGACGGAGGCGGTCACTTATTTAGGCTCACTTATTCAGTCGTGCTGTGGGGAGGGAGGGGCACTGCAAACAAATGTCACTGGCATGTGTGGGGAGTGCTCGCAGCGTCTTGGCCACACTGGGTTTGCCCCCGCTCACAGCGTGTGTGCTTTCCCTGTCTACACTGCTCAGGCTCCAGGTTGCTCTGCAGGGAGCAGGCCCTGGGTTACATGCACTTCGCAGGTCTAAGTTGCTCAGGTTCAGGTTCTCGGGTACTCCACAAAGGCACAGACTCGGTTGGGCTTGCGTTTTGTGCCCGTCCCAGGTCCGAGCAGCTCAGGCTACCAGGTGCTTGACGAGTGCAGTCACCCCAGGTGCGGGCTCATCTTATCACCTCCCTGGTCTCAGCCGCTCGGTTTCCTGGGTGGCAGCGGGCGCACCCATCTCAGGTGTGTCTTGTGTCTCCTCTGGGGAGCTGATCTCTGGCTGCGACCCTCCTGACGGATGTAAACCATCCAGTATCCCAGGAAGACTTTGTTAGCAACTGGGAGTCTGCTTGCAGTTTGGTAGAGGATGCGTCTCTGGGGCCGAGATTGCCCCTTTCAGGCTCTGCTGCCCCCCTCTTGCCCCCTGTCTCCGGCAGGGGATGGGCCAGACCACAGCCAGCTAGCTCTCCTCTGGTACTCGCTCAGTTCTTTGTTCTGTGAGCAGGGCGGGAATGTCTTCAGTGCAGTTCAGGCACTCAGTCGTGTCCGACCCTTTGCAAGCCCATGAATCGCAGTACGCCAAAATTCCCTGTGCATCACCAACTTCCACAGTTTACTCAAACTCATGCTCAGTGAGTGGGTGATGCCATTCAGCCATCTCATCCTTTGTCGTTCCCTTCTCCTCCTGCCCTCAATCCCTCCGGCATCACAGTCTTTTCCAGTGACTCAACTCTTCACATGAGGTGGCCAAAGTACCGGAGTTTCAGCTTCAGTATCAGTCCTTCCAATGAACACCCAGGACTGATCTCCTTAAGGATGGACTGGTTGGATCTCCTTGCAGTCCAAGGGACTCTCAAGTGTCTTCTCCAACACCACAGTCGAAAAGCATCAATTTTTCAGCACTCAGCTTTCTTCACAGTACAACTCTCACATCCATACATGACCACTGGAAAACCATAGCCTTGACCAGATGGACCTTTGTTGGCAAGGTAATGTCTCTGCTTTTTAATATGCTATCTAGGTTGGTCATAACTTTCCTTCCAAGGAGTAAGCGTCTTTTAATTTCATGGCTGCAGTCACCATCCGCAGTGATTTTGGAGCCCCCAAAAATAAAGTCTGACACTGTTTCCACTGTCTCCCAACCTATTTCCCATGAGGTGATAGGACCAGATGCCATGATCTTCGTTTTCTGAATGTTGAGCTTTAAGCCAACTTTTTCACTCTCCTCTTTCACTTTCATCAAGAGGCTTTTTAGTTCCTCTTCACCCTCTGCCATAAGGGTGGTGTCATCTGCATATCTGAGGTTATTGATATTTCTCCTGGCAATCTTGATTCCAGCTTGTGCTTCTTCCAGCCCAGCGTTTCTCATGATGTACTCTGCATATGAGTTAAATAAGCAGGGTGACAATGTACAGCCTTAACGTACTCCTTTCCCGATTGGGAACCAGTCTGTTGTTCCATGTCTAGTTCTAACTGTTGCTTCCTGACCTGCATACAGATTTCTCAAGAGGCAGGTCAGGTGGTCTGGTATTCCCATCTCCTTCAGAATTTTCCACAGTTTATTATGATCCACACACTCGAAGGCTTTGGCGTAGTCAATAAAGCACAAATAGATGTTTTGCTGGAAATCCCTTGCTTTTTCGATGATCCAGTGGATACTGGCAATTTGATCTCTGGTTCCTCTGCCTTTTCAAAACCAGCTTGGATATCTGGAAGTTCTCAGCTCACATATTGCTGAAGCCTGGCTTGGAGCATTTTGAGCATTACTTTACTAGCATGTGAGATGAGTGCAATTGTGCGGTAGTTTGAGCATTCTTTGGGATTGCCTTTCTTAGGGATTGGAATGAAAACTGACCTTTTCCAGTCCTGTGGCCCCTGCTGAGTTTTCCAAATTTGTTGACATATTGAGTGCAGCACTTTCACAGCATCATCTTTCAGGATTTGAAATAGCTCAACTGGAATTCCATCACATCCACTAGCTCGGTTCGAAGTGATGCTTTCTAAGGCCCACTTGACTTCACATTCCAGGATGTCTGGCTCTACGTGAGTGACCACACCATTGTGATTATCTGGGTCATGAAGATCTTCTTTGTACAGTTCTTCTGTGTATTCTTGCCACCTCTTCTTAATATCTTCTGCTTCTGTTAGGTCCATACCATTTCTGTCTTTTCTTGAACCCATCTTTGCATGTAATGTTCCCCTGATATCTCTAATTTTTTTGAAGAGATCTCTAGTCTTTCCCATTCTGTTGTTTTCCTCTATTTCTTTGCATTGATCGCTGAGGAAGGCTTTCTTCTCTCTCCTGGCTATTCTTTGGAACTCTGCATTCAAATGGGAATATCTTTCCTTTTCTCCTTTGCTTTTCGCTTCTCTTCTATTCACAGCTATTTGTCAGGCCTCCTCAGACAAGCATTTTGCCCTTTTGCATTTCTTTTCCATGGGGATGCTCTTGATCCCTGTCTCCTGTACAATGTCACAAACCTCCGTTCATAGTTCATCAGGCTCTCTGTCTATCAGATTTAGTCCCTTAAATCTATTTCTCACTTCCACTCTATAGTCATCAGGGATTTGATTTAGGTCATACCTGAATGGTCTAGTGGTTTTCCCTGCTTTCTTCAGTTTAAGTCTGCATTTGGCAATAAGGAGTTCACACAATCAGCTCCTGGTCTTGTTTTTGCTGACTGTATAGAGCTTCTCCATCTTTGGCTGCAAAGAATATAATCAATCTGATTTCGGTGTTGACCATCTGGTGATGTCCATGTGTATGTGGTGATGTCTGGCAATGTCTTAGGTTAGGGCTTTTCTCGGGACAGTTCTCTTTCTCTCTCTCTGGCTATCCCACAGTCCGGGTTGCTATCTCACATTAGTTCCCTCAGATTGCCCTCGGGGCATTCAGGCCCGGTCCTTACTCTAAGCAATGCAGCCCATGCCTCCCAGTTCAGCCCCCACTTCCTGGTGGTGGATGCCAGTGCCTGGGCTACTTTTCTGCTGGGAGTTGCTGTTGGGCACATAATCTGTGGGTTTTCTTTATTTATATATTTATTTTTCCTGCCGGTTATGTTGTCCTCTGAGATTCCAAAACTCCCCACAGACCCGCTATGAGAGTGTTTCCTGGTGTTTGGAAACTTCTCCTCTTTTAAGACTCCCTTCCCAGGACAGATCTCTGTCCCTGCCTCTTTTGTCTCCCTTTTTATCTTTTATATTTTGTCCTACCTCCTCTCAAAAACAATGGGCTGCCTTTCTGGGTGCCTGATGTCCTCTGCCAGCATTCAGAAGTTGTTTCGTGGAATTTGCTCAGCGTTCAAATGGTCTTCGGATGAATTTGTGAGGGAGAAAGTGGTCTCCCCGGCCTATTCCTCTGCAATCGTAGGACCACCCCTGAGACTTGAACTCTCGAGTCTATCTCCACAGCAAGCTCACTTTCCATTCTGCTTCAGAGCCAGGCTGCGAATGGAACTGGACTAAATATTTATGTGTTTGTTTTTTTTTGTTTAAATCTTTCCTCTTATTATCCCTGCTACCCTGCTACATTTCCAATATTGTCCCATTGATATTTCTTTCTCTGAAAAAAATGTCTCACTAATTTAAGAAGTATTGGGGCCAGAAGAGAATTTCTACTTAAAGTATTTTTATTCTCATAATTGTTATTCTATACCCACAAAGTTTCAACATTTCACTTTTTAACATTCAAACCCTAATTTGAACATGAGGAAACACTAACCTAAATCTTGTCAGGATTGTTTAAGAAAGATGAAGTTATAAAGTTAACCTGTTTAACAGTCCCTGGCAACCCACTCCAGTATTATTATCCGGGAAATCCCATAGACAGGAGCCTGATAGACTACAGTCCACAGCGTTGCAAGAGTTGGACACGACTGAACAACTGAGCACCATACTTTTCGTGGCTACAGTATGTACGTTTATTGGTCACAGAGCCAACAAGAACTCTAACACCAACCAATGAGGATTACGAAAGGGCCATCTAGGCCTGAAAATAAAAGTATAGGGCTTAATGTCTATTTTGCTTTCCATCTATGCTCACAGGGTAGCTGGACGTATAGCTTTGTAGCAACTGATGGAGCGTTTTCGTGAGCATTCTTATTAAAGCTGAACAATGAATGAATACATTTGGAATCCATGAATACCTTTGGGTGGTTTTAGAAATAAAATAATCAGGTTAAGACCAGGGAAACCAGGGTGCATAAAGCAACTCAACCCATATAAACATGTATCCTTTTAACATTTGTACATATTAATTAGGAGAATCTCTTCCTGAATTTAGGAGTGCATTTGCTTTCTTCATCATCTCCTTTTAAAATGATGGCGGGATGATGTCAAGGCAGGAAGAGCCTAAGGCAAAGTGATGACATTCCTTCAGGAATGCACACCTTCTGGAGGCTGCAAAATCAAATGGAGAATGGGGGTGGGGTCTGCTTGTGGGGGAGCTGACTGATGTCTAGGCTGCCTTAGGCTCTTTGAAGGAGGGAAATTACCTTTATTAAGGCTGCTATGTGACATGTCTTGCACGGAGTAGTACATTATGTTATGTAGTCCAGCGAGGTGTAAGTAGCATCATTTATGTTAAGTTTGAGCAAACTGAAGCTCAAAGAGCTTCAGGTAACTTATCCCATTAGGAGGCAGAATGGGAGCCTTCTGGTTCTCTCACCCGGCACCACAAGTGGCTCACCCACTTGAATGGACATGGTAAGGCACTCACTATGTCTCAGAAAAGCCAAGTGGATGGGCATTTTAAAACATGTGGTTACATTCTTCTGTTTATTTTTCTACAACTTGGCTCCTCTATTGACTTCTGTAGCTGGCTATTTAAGCAGGTTATTTAAGGAAATATTAAGCAGGTTTATTGAGCAAATATCAGGAAAACATTTATAGCTGGGCACGAGAAACTTTGAACTCAATTTTTCATTGCTGATCACTCTTTCTTGGAAAAGCCCTTCATTGCATTCCTTTGACAGGGGCTATTGGTAGTTAAAATTCATCTTTGGGTTAGCTGAGGAAGGTGTTACAGAAAAATGGCCACCTGTAATCTTACCACATAGTCTGCATTTAATGACTACTTCCCAAGGACCGTGAGGGCAGGAAGTCATCCTTGGAGCTGACTGAGGGGTGTGGCCTCCCAGAGAAGAGGTCCAGAGGCTGACTGAAACGCAGGGTCAGGCAGGATGTCTCAGGAAAGGCGATTCTTTTGATGAGAGAAAATTGGGCATGACTGGGCATTCAGAAAGCCAAACAGGAAATTGAACAGAGGGAGGAAACTTACTAAAAAAGTAAATGATAACCAAATGCTGCTTGATTTGAATGTTAAATATGTTTGGCTTTTAAAATGAGATCTGATACCAGAATCCACTGATAATACTGAACATTAGGAAAGCTGTATAGCTACAGGTTAAGTGCCTCATGACACAGGGCAAAGGGAATAGACAGCACTGTCTGGGGAACACTTTCACAGGGAGAATCAACCCTGAGTCTGATCCCGCCTCTAGGCTTAACTACTGGTTTGCAGAATATGGGGAAGAAGAACATGTTAACACTACAAGGATGCAATTAGTCTGTTTCAGAATGTGGGGAATTTTATATAACAAATGGTTCAGTTTCTCTCTTTGAGCCACTGCAATGAACATGCTGCTGACTCTAAGTGGTGGAAATCAGGCTAAATAAGCTAAACTACTACTAGTGAAAATCTCTCTCCTATATTCGATTCAGACAAGAAGACAATTAGCAAGAGTTCTGTCAAAAACTGGGCCTTTTGGTGTAGCTCCAGGACTCGCGAGGACAACCAACACCCACCTCTACCACCCACAAAGCCAAAACAGCTCTTTGGAGCTCCTCTTGAGGATGTATGTGATAACGACACCCTGCCCACCCCAATTCTGGTAGGTCTTATTTTGGTTTTCTGTAACCCTCCTGAGGAGGGGAGTTCTGAGAGATCAAGTGTTCTCTTCCAAATCTACCCCCAAATGAAGAAGTCTGGCTTTGTCTGATAAGTTTCATAATATTACTTCAAAGAATAAGGTCTGATTTAGGTACTGCAGAGTTAGAAGGCAAATACCAGATGAAAAGATACTCTCATCCATTCCACTGATTTCAACAAAGACCCACCTATACTGGCTCAGGCCAGTTAAAATGGACTCTGTAAGGTAAGGGAGTCAGAGAAGGCGAGGTTGGGAGAAAGCATGAGACCAGCACTTGACAGAACAGATCACCTTTAACGAGGCGAGAAGGGGCAGCAGTCAGAGGAGTGAGCTGCTGCACCACCCCAAGAAAAGAGTGAGCATCTACAGGCCTGTATGTGGAAAGCTACTGTCCTAACGGGGCCTGTTCGCCAAGGTTGTTCAGAGCAGTTCTCTCTCACACAGCTGGGGCAAGGAATTTCGGAGACCGGCCAGAGGCTGGGACCAGCTGGGAGCTGGGCGTAACCAACCTAATGTCCATGTTTTTCTTCGGGTGACAGAGTTCTTTATTTTGCATAGAATGGTGGGGAGGACCTGGAGGGGAGTTTTAACTCCAGGCTATTTTGAGCTGTGTAACTTTCCTTCAGACTCTGTGTGTAAGAATCTCTGAGGGTCCACTTCATCCTCATATGGTCTCCTGGTCTCCTCCCTTGAAGTCGACACTCGTCTCAAGTCTCCTTCAGCTGAGTCTACTCCGCCTTATGACTCAAAATGTCTCACACGGATTTGATTTGTAACTCAAGTGTTTAAGCATAAAGTACTCATCCTCTGGCAAAAAATGAATCATTTGAGCCTGACAGAATGTGTCAAAAGAAAGTCACAGAGTTTGGACTGTGCTTTATCAAATTAGTGTATTGAACTGTAAGCATTAACACTTGTTCACTGTCCACTATCTCTCCAAGCACTACACTAGATGCAGGGAATTTTATGGTAGATATGAAGAAATTTGTCATCCAAGTTATGTGCTAGCACTACCCCAGACCTGTGTCTTTCACAGAAAATTTAGGGGGCAGCTATGATTATCATCACCCCCACTTCATAAATGAAAAACCAAAGAGCCTCACCCAAGTATGTGCTATGCCTAAAGTCTCACAGTGGATAAGCAGCAGAACAGATTCCACATTCCTTGAAAAACCTGGCTCCAATATCTGTTATCTCTCTACTCTGCAGACAGCAGAGGATATTAAAATACAGAAAAAGGAACTAGAAAGGCTGATGAGAAAGAAATGTGATCGGAGAAGGAGGAGAGGCATATTGAGCCTGATTTTGAGGGGAGGGAATACAGGAAATAGGAATGAATGGGGTGGACAGTCCCTGAAAGGGGAATACACAAATGGAGCATGAATATGGCAAAAAGATTTCCACACTCAGGGAAGAGCATCTATTACAGGGAATGATGAGAAAGGAGCGGTGAAGGAGGAGAGGGTGAATCTACAAAGGCCGCAAAGCAGAGACGTTTAACACGGTAAATTCACTAAAACGGAGAGTCTGATTACACAAGTGTTTAAAATGTTTCAGGGTATGAATGCCAAATCGATTGTTGGGTAGAAAATATATTTAGAGGCACTGAAGAAAAATTTTCAAATTGACTTCGGTCCAGTTCTAGCACTGTACCCTCATACACCACAGCTCTGTCAAAAGAGGACCAAGCTTGTGCTCTGGGCTTGTAGATATGAAACGTCCCATACTTTTCTTTTCTTTCCTTCCCTATAGGATATGCTTTCCTTTATCAACCAAAACGGGCCGTTCACAGAGGGCATCTTCAGAAAATCAGGCAATATACAATCACGCAGGGCCCTAAAGGAGAAACTAAACTCTGGGGACAAAGTGAACTTGGATGATGAATCCATTCTTGTGGTAGCATCCACCTTAAAGGTAAGGAAAGTTTGAGCCTTATCCACACACAGAGCAAATCTGAAGCTGTATGACTGGTCCTTCATTATGACTGCCCAAGAAACATAAGAGGCGTAAGAGAGGAAGGATTTGAAAAAGTGAAAAACACTTCACAAAGCCAAAATTGAAGGAAGGTACCCCAAATACGATAAGCCCCATATATTAGATATTTTCCTTTTCCATTGCACATCTTGACTCCTGAACACTCCATGCAAAAGAATAATAATAAATTTCAAAATACACACTTACACATAGAGTGTTTACCAAAACAAGCTTCCTGCTTTTGATGACTTCCTCATCATCTTTTAACGAAGGCAGCATTTCCAAAATAAAATTTACATTAAGCTTTTGGAAATAGTTAACAGAAGTAACTTCCCAAGGGGCTCAGACAGTAAAGAATCCGCCTGCAATGTGGGAGACCTGGGTTCGATTCCTGGGTTGGAAGGATCCCTGGAAAAGGGACTGACATACCGACTCCAGTAGTCTTGCCTGGAGAATCCCATGGACGGAGGAGTCCGGCAGGCTATATAGTCCATGGGGTGGCACAGAGTCAGACACGGCTGAAGCAACTCAGCATGGATGCAAGACAGATGGTTACTTACTGTGGTAAACTCGTGTCTCTCTCTCTCTCTGTGTGTGTGTGTGTGTGTGTGTGTGTGTGTGTGTGTTAGTCGCCTAGTCGCGTCCGACTCTCTGTGATCCCATGGACTGTAGCCCACCAGGCCCCTTGGTCCATGGGATTCTCCAGGCAAGAATACTAGAGTGGGCTGCCATGCCCTTCTCCAGGAGATCTTCCTGATTCAGGGATCGAACCTGCATCCCTTGCATCTCCTGCATTGGCAGGCAGGTTCTTTATCACTAGCACCACCTGGGAAGCCCATTTGTCTTACAGTGAATCGAAAAACGCTTAGTGAGGCCACCAAGTTCTCTGATCACTTCACCATCCTTCCTTTCCCTGTCTGTCAATGCCTTTTACTTTAAAATTAGTGTAGGGATGACTCCACCATTTGTTCCTCCTTTTATCTCCCTTACCATCTTCAACACCCTTTGTTAATATTTGTATGTTTAACCCACCACCCAAGCTTACAGTTACATGGTAACCAGTTTTTATTACATGCCTCATCTTATAAATCTTATTTTTAAACTGAGTGCAACAGTCAAAATCATTTTGGAATTTTGAAAATTCAATAGATTCATACAAAAAAATAGACTGAGTTTGAAATGATACAGCTAAATCACAAGTGTACAGTTAAATTTCTACCAGGGTAATAATACAACAGGAAAAAAATTTAATCAATTCATCTTGATACTTGTTCACAGCTATGAACAAAGATATATTGATGTAGTAATAACTACAGACAGGTTATTAAAATTACCTTAGAAACTAAACATATGGTCTTTCCTTGTCCCCTATTAATGTTCGATTGTATGATAACAGCAACACTGCAGATACGACTTAGAGCTGACCCCTACTACACGTGCACCATAATAACACACACTAGGTGTGCAAACAGCAAGTATAGTGCTACCCTCTCTAAGGTGCACCGTGGGGACTGATTTGAGTTCTGAGCAAGATTTACTAGGCTCTTGCCTATTTCCATGCTCTAAGCACAGACTAGTAAGAGGGTGGCTACTTATGGGTACAGGTCTTACACAATCCCAAAGTGTTCTTTTCCTAAAGTTGATTGATCTTGGTGGGGAATCAGACTTTGCAACCTCAGTCTTGAAAATACCATATGTCAAAGCAACCACAGAGTTGGTCTAAATCAGAAATGAATATATAGACAGAACCACATTGAGTTTTCCACTAAACTGTCTATAAACAGAGATCCAATAGCAAATACCCACAGCATATTCTGCATGAGTCATGTCCTGGCCTAACCATACTCAGTCTCACCAATCGATTCTACAGCACAGGGTCCAGGAGAGAGAAGAGACACACTCTCCAAGTGCATGTAGTTTGGTACACAAGGCAAAGCCCTGCTGCACACTCCCATACGCCCAGAAGCCAACGTGAATTTGAGCAAGACCCAGGTGTTCGTGATGGACAGGAAAGCCTGGTGTGCTGCAGTCCTTGGGGTCTCAAAGAGTAGGACACGACTGAACGACTGAACGGAAATGGAGTGCTTCCTCCTTCCAAATGTACTGTGGGCACTCCATAAAAACCATAGTGAAAACCTAATGACCATGATTGGGTACTGTATACCAATTACAAGGAAAAGTATGAGAGGACTGTGACTTTGTACATTATCTTTGTACTCTGTCCTCAGTACTCAAAAGAGTGCCTGGCACAAACAGCAGCTCAATAAGTACTGAAACAAGTGAACACTGACTGGATTATAATCACGACAGTTGCCCAGAAACACTGCCTGAACAAGATACTATTAAGAGAAGTCAGGCTCTATATTAAGACCAGTGGAAGCAAGTTGTGCCTTTGAAACTGGCAAGGCAATACAATCATTTCCCCTCAGTCTTGCACAACAGTTTACAACTTCATCTATTTTAATAGGCCCCATTCTATGATACTAAGACTTGTTCATCAGTGATGAACTTTCCAGGCCTCCACTTAGGAAGCTTACATTTGCATTTTCTATCCCACAGGTGTGAAGTTGCAATGTATCTAAATTCTCACTTTCCTCTTTGGGGAGGATATATTCCATTCAAAGAGTTGTAAGGGTAACATGTTGTTTGCCCTTTTGGGCTTTTGTGTTATTTCTAACCCCTGCTGCTTAAAAGTCTGTAGGACTGAACTTTCATATGGTTTAAGAAAAAAAAAAAAAAAAGATTGAAGCTATTATGAGACTAGCTTTTCCCCAAAGAGCACATATACCTCAAGTCTTCTCTTAATATATGTATAAGAGCATGTAGGTGTGTACTTTTGTTTGTTTTATTTCAGAACTTCTCTTTCTTGAATTCAGAGCAAGCACTGTGTCTTAAGTAAACAAACAAAATGGGTATGTGCATTTCTTTTCAAGAAACTAATAGGATTTAGGATGAGTTATCACCAGACCTTGCCAGTTTGTACTACTGTGCTAACATGAACACAAAGAGTAAGTTCCAGGTGATAGAAGGAGCTTTAGCTTCATTCTCACTACAGCCCAAACTCTACTTTTATGTGTCTAATTTTAGTTGGGGAAAATCCAACCAGTACTTCTGGATGTGCAAGGCTGTGGAGAATCACAGCCAAGCTCTGTGTGAATCAGTCTGCGTGGCTATGAAGGAACCACGGACTGAACTGAATTTGTCAACTAAATATTTTCTTTGCAACTTCTCCATTGAATTTATCATAAGACTAATATATATTTTTTGATCTATCTAAGGATTTTCTTCAAAATATTCCAGGAGGCATATTTTCAGCCACTCTCTATGATAAATGGCTTGATGTTATTGATCAAGGGAATGAGGAGGAGAAAATAACTGCGACCCAGAGGTAATGATGCAATTTTCTCAACTCTGAGAAAATACAACCAACATACTCTTAGGAAAATATCAGCTTATAGTTTACAGCTGTGTCCACTAAAATAATGACCAGTATCAAAAGGTTTCACTTGATCATACCCATGGAAGCCAGTTTGAAAAGAGATGCACGCCTTATTGGTGACATTGTAATTGGTGTTTTTCTGCTAATCTTATTAATATGGAATGCTTGACCATTTTACACCTTCTGAATACACGAGATCGTTGGAGATGAAATCCATTGGTCTAAAAAGAGATGATAAAGAACCAATCTGCCAGCGGTATGATCTTAAATACAAACACATAACTAACCAGAGCAGTTCTTACCTGGCTCAGGAATTAAACTCGGTGAAACCTTTTTGTGTGCATTCATGCCTGGAACTGTGAGAATGGACTGTGGACATGGTATAAAAAGAAGTACTCTGTTCTCTGTATTTCCACTTACTGAGCAAAATGACTCGCCTTATTGATAAGTGCCTTTTTCTGTCATTAGGCTTCTAGACCAGCTGCCAAGAGCCAATGTAGTTTTTTTGCGATACCTTTTTGGAGTGTTACACAACATTGAGCAACATTCCTCATCCAATCAGATGACAGCTTATACTTTATCAGTGTGTATGACCGCAAGCATTCTTGGTCTGCTTAATTCTGGCAGCACTGCATTAGAAAACTTCACCAAGAAGGTAATGAGAGCTCTCATTTTTATGCCTTGCAGGGCAGAGTCCCCATTTTGAACCTGAAGTCTGTGGTATTAACTCTGGTGAACCAGTTGTTTAAAGTGCACATTTTAATTACACTGCCTTGGACTGGCAGAGGCCTGCTCTGGTTGGGCATGGGAAGGTGTGTTGCAACTGAGAACAGTCGAGTCACTTCTCCTTTGCCATCCAAGAGATTAAACAATAGACAGATAAGACTAGGACGGTGTGATAGAGAAGAACCTGGCTTTGGAGTCTGAGAACCAAGATTCAACTCTCAGCCTAATCACTGAGGGGAGTACAAACCTCCAAACTATGATTTCACCATTACACAATGATGACAACACCCAATACATCTGGTCAGTCTCGGCACATCTCAGGCGGCCTGGGCAATATGAGCACCAAAGGTTCCACACATACCGGCCTCACTCTGCCAGTTCTGGCTCACTCAGGAAAATACTTGGCTTCTATTGTGTCTCTGCTAGAGGATGAGGAGGCTAGTAAAATATTTCAGAACATCCTGACAGAGCCACAACATGCCTAAGAAGATCACAGCTCTTTTCCAAGCTCCCCTGGACAGCAAGTGTGAGGCAAGGCAATGCAGTTAGACAGACAGACTTGTTTTCTCTCCAGATGCTTTCTTCCGTCACAAACCCCGCCCCCCCACACAGAAACCTCTGCTACCCAAGTTTCAGATAGTTCTTCACTGAAGTGAATTTCAAAATTTGTGTTGCATTTGATGCTTTATCAAGTTTAATGAGATGCTATATATAAATTCTATCTCAAGAAAACTAGAAAAAATTTCAATAAAAATAAATAAAACTTAATAAGAAAATATACATTTTTGTCCCAAACATCCTATGTAGGCTACTTAAAAATCATCCTAGTTTTAAGCATGTAGCAATCATTACAAAATTTTAGCTATCAGACTAGGCCACATATTATAACTTTAGTCCACCGACTAAAAGAATTTTAAAATTTGTGCCCAAAGTACTCTTGAAAGGATTAGTTATTTCTTAGAAAAACCTGATGCATATATCATATATATATTTTTTTTAAATCAAGTGAATTTTTCTGACTTCTTTTGCATTTTTTGTGAGAGCCAAGATTCATGTATGAAATGTGATTTACTATTAGGCCATATGTACAGTAATACCCCATTTTTTGCCCCTCTGTGTTACAGATTTCTTTCATACAATTTCTCATTGAAAACTGTCTCAAGATATTTGGAGAAGATATCACGTCTCTCTTTGGACCGAAGTCAGTGAGTTGTGATAACACTGATAGCACTGACATCACTGATAACAGTGAGAAGGTTGCAGGTACGTGAATAATGTAACTGGCTTTGATGCAAAAGACAGCAAGGCTGCCAGGGTCAATGGGAGATCTTGGAGTCCAAAGCACATTCTAAGGGCAGTAATTTCCATCCGCTCCAAGACATGGGAAGTTCCCCACTTGTGAGATCAAAGAAAGGATAAGACTGTTCTGATTTCAAGAAGCTACTAATACAGCTTTAGAAGACATCATGGTTCAGTTCAGTTCATTTGCTCAGTCGAGTCTGACTCTTTATGATCCCAAGGACTGCACTGACCCCAACTACTTGGGGTCAAGGGCTGCAGCGTGCCAGGCCTCCCTGTCCATCACCAACTCCCGGAGCTTACTTAAACTCATGTCCATCGAATCAGTGATGCCATCCAACCATCTCACCCTCTCTGGTCCCCTTCTCCTCCTGCCTTCAATCTTTCCCAGCATCAGGGATTTTTCCAATGAGTTAGTTCTTTGCATCAGGTGGCCAAAGTATTGGAGTTTCGGCTTCAGCATCAGTCCTTCCAATGAACACCCAGGACTGATCTCCTTAAGGATGGACCGGTTGGATCTCCTTGCAGTCCAAGGGACTCTCAAGAGGCTTCTCCAACACCACAGTCGAAAAGCATCAATTTTTCAGCACTCAGCTTTCTTCACAGTACAACTCTCACATCCATACATGACCACTGGAAAACCATAGCCTTGACCAGACGGACCTTTGTTGGCAAGGTAATGTCTCTGCTTTTTAATGTGCTATCTAGGTTGGTCATAACTTTCCTTCCAAGGAGTAAGCGTCTTTTAATTTCATGGCTGCAGTCACCATCCGCAGTGATTTTGGAGCCCCAAAAAATAAAGTCTGACACTGTTTCCACTGTCTCCCCACCTATTTCCCATGAGGTGATGGGACCAGATGCCATGATCTTAGTTTTCTGAATGTTGAGCTTTAAGCCAACTTTTTCACTCTCCTCTTTCACTTTCATCAAGAGACGTTTTAGTTCCTCTTCACCCTCTGCCAGAAGGGTGGTGTCATCTGCATATCTGAGGTTATTGATATTTCTCCTGGCAATCTTGATTCCAGCTTGTGCTTCTTCCAGCCCAGCGTTTCTCATGATGTACTCTGCATATAAGTTAAATAAGCAGGGTGACAATGTACAGCCTTGACGAACTCCTTTTGCTATTTGGAACCAGTCTGTTGTTCTGTGTCTAGTTCTAACTGTTGCTTCCTGACCTGCATACAGGTTTCTCAAGAGGCAGGTCAGGTGGTCTGGTATTCCCATCTCCGTCAGAATTTTCCAAAGTTTATTCGAGCGTGATCCACACACTCGAAGGCTTTGGCGTAGTCAATAAAGCAGAAATAGATGTTTTTCTGGAACTCTCTTGCTTTTTCGATGATCCAGTGGATACTGGCAATTTGATCTCTGGTTCCTCTGCCTTTTCAAAACCAGCTTGGATATCTGGAAGTTCTCAGCTCACATATTGCTGAAGCCTGGCTTGGAGCATTTTGAGCATTACTTTACTAGCATGTGAGATGAGTGCAATTGTGCGGTAGTTTGAGCATTCTTTGGGATTGCCTTTCTTAGGGATTGGAATGAAAACTGACCTTTTCCAGTCCTGTGGCCCCTGCTGAGTTTTCCAAATTTGTTGACATATTGAGTGCAGCACTTTCACAGCATCATCTTTCAGGATTTGAAATAGCTCAACTGGAATTCCATCACATCCACTAGCTCGGTTCGAAGTGATGCTTTCTAAGGCCCACTTGACTTCACATTCCAGGATGTCTGGCTCTACGTGAGTGATCACACCATTGTGATTATCTGGGTCATGAAGATCTTCTTTGTACAGTTCTTCTGTGTATTCTTGCCACCTCTTCTTAATATCTTCTGCTTCTGTTAGGTCCATACCATTTCTGTCCTTTCTTGAACCCATCTTTGCATGTAATGTTCCCCTGGTATCTCTAATTTTCTTGAAGAGATCTCTAGTCTTTCCCATTCTGTTGTTTTCCTCTATTTCTTTGCATTGATCGCTGAGGAAGGCTTTCTTCTCTCTCCTGGCTATTCTTTGGAACTCTGCATTCAAATGAGAATATCTTTCCTTTTCTCCTTTGCTTTTCGCTTCTCTTTGTTTCAGAGCTATTTGTCAGGCCTCCTCAGACAACCATTTTGCCTTTTTGCATTTCTTTTCCATGGGGATGCTCTTGATCCCTGTCTCCTGTACAATGTCACGAACCTCCGTTCATAGTTCATCAGGCTCTCTGTCTATCAGATTTAGTCCCTTAAATCTATTTCTCACTTCCACTCTATAGTCATCAGGGATTTGATTTAGGTCATACCTGAATGGTCTAGTGGTCTTCCCTGCTTTCTTCAGTTTAAGTCTGCATTTGGCAATAAGGAGTTCATGATCTGAGGCACAGTCAGCTCCTGGTCTTGTTTTTGCTGACTGTATAGAGCTTCTCCATCTTTGGCTGCAAAGAATATAATCAATCTGATTTCGGTGTTGACCATCTGGTGATGTCCATGTGTATGTGGTGATGTCTGGCAATGTCTTAGGTTAGGGCTTTTCTCGGGACAGTTCTCTTTCTCTCTCTCTGGCTATCCCACAGTCCGGGTTCCTATCTCACATTAGTTCCCTCAGATTGCCCTCGGGGCATTCAGGCCCGGTCCTTACTCTAAGCAATGCAGCCCATGCCTCCCGGTTCAGCCCCCACTTCCTGGTGGTGGATGCCAGCGCCTGGGCTACTTTTCTGCTGGGAGTTGCCGTTGGGCACATAATCTGTGGGTTTTCTTTATTTATATATTTAATTTTCCTCCCGGTTATGTTGTCCTCTGAGATTCCAAAACTCCCCACAGACCCGCTATGAGAGTGTTTCCTGGTGTTTGGAAACTTCTCTTTTAAGACTCCCTTCCCAGGACAGATCTCTGTCCCTGCCTCTTTTGTCTCCCTTTTTATCTTTTATATTTTGTCCTACCTCCTCTCAAAAACAATGGGCTGCCTTTCTGGGTGCCTGATGTCCTCTGCCAGCATTCAGAAGTTGTTTCGTGGAATTTGCTCAGCGTTCAAATGGTCTTCGGATGAATTTGTGAGGGAGAAAGTGGTCTCCCCGGCCTATTCCTCTGCAATCGTAGGACCACCCCTGAGACTTGAACTCTCGAGTCTATCTCCACAGCAAGCTCACTTTCCATTCTGCTTCAGAGCCAGGCTGCGAATGGAACTGGACTAAATATTTATGTGTTTGTTTTTTTTGTTTAAATCTTTCCTCTTATTATCCCTGCTACCCTGCTACATTTCCAATATTGTCCCATTGATATTTCTGTCTCTGAATAAAATGTCTCACTAATTTAAGAAGTATTGGGGCCAGAAGAGAATTTCTACTTAAAGTATTTTTATTCTCATAATTGTTATTCTATACCCACAAAGTTTCAACATTTCACTTTTTAACATTCAAACCCTAATTTGAACATGAGGAAATTCTAACCTAAATCTTGTCAGGATTGTTTAAGAAAGATGAGGTTATAAAGTTAACCTGTTTAACAGTCCCTGGCAACCCACTCCAGTATTATTATCCGGGAAATCCCATAGACAGGAGCCTGATAGACTACAGTCCACAGCGTTGCAAGAGTTGGACACGACTGAACAACTGAGCACCATACTTTTCGTGGCTACAGTATGTACGTTTATTGGTCACAGAGCCAACAAGAACTCTAACACCAACCAATGAGGATTACGAAAGGGCCATCTTGGCCTGAAAATAAAAGTATAGGGCTTAATGTCTATTTTGCTTTCCATCTATGCTCACAGGGTAGCTGGACGTATAGCTTTGTAGCAACTGATGGAGCGTTCTTCCTGAGCATTCTTATTAAAGCTGAACAATGAATGAATACATTTGGAATCCATGAATACCTTTGGGTGGTTTTAGAAATAAAATAATCAGGTTAAGACCAGGGAAACCAGGGTGCATAAAGCAACTCAACCCATATAAACATGTATCCTTTTAACATTTGTACATATTAATTAGGAGAATCTCTTCCTGAATTTAGGAGTGCATTTGCTTTCTTCATCATCTCCTTTTAAAATGATGGCGGGATGATGTCAAGGCAGGAAGAGCCTAAGGCAAAGTGATGACATTCCTTCAGGAATGCACACCTTCTGGAGGCTGCAAAATCAAATGGAGAATGGGGGTGGGGTCTGCTTGTGGGGGAGCTGACTGATGTCTAGGCTGCCGTAGGCCCTTTGAAGGAGGGAAATTACCTTTATTAAGGCTACTATGTGACATGTCTTGCACGGAGTAGTACATTATGTTATGTAGTCCAGCGAGGTGTAAGTAGCATCATTTATGTTAAGTTTGAGCAAACTGAAGCTCAAAGAGCTTCAGGTAACTTATCCCATTAGGAGGCAAAATGGGAGCCTTCTGGTTCTCTCACCCGGCACCACAAGTGGCTCACCCACTTGAATGGACATGGTGAGGCACTCACTATGTCTCAGAAAAGCCAAGTGGATGGGCATTTTGAAACATGTGGTTACATTCTTCTGTTTATTTTTCTACAACTTGGCTCCTCTATTGACTTCTGTAGCTGGCTATTTAAGCAGGTTATTTAAGGAACTATTAAGCAGGTTTATTGAGCAAATACCAGGAAAACATTTATAGCTGGGCACGAGAAACTTTGAACTCAATTGTTCACGGCTGATCACTCTTTCTTGGAAAAGCCCTTCATTGCATTCCTTTGACAGGGGCTGTTGGTAGTTAAAATTCATCTTTGGGTTAGCTGAGGAAGGTGTTACAGAAAAATGGCCACCTGTAATCTTACCACATAGTCTGCATTTAATGACTACTTCCCAAGGACCGTGAGGGCAGGAAGTCATCCTTGGAGCTGACTGAGGGGTGTGGCCTCCCAGAGAAGAGGTCCAGAGGCTGACTGAAACCCAGGGTCAGGCAGGATGTCTCAGGAAAGGCGATTCTTTTGATGAGAGAAAATTGGGCATGACTGGGTACTCAGAAAGCCAAACAGGAAATTGAACAGAGGGAGGAAACTTACTACAAAAGTAAATGATAACCAAATGCTGCTTGATTTGAATGTTAAATATGTTTGGCTTTTAAAATGAGATCTGATACCAGAATCCAGTGATAATACTGAACATTAGGAAAGCTGTATAGCTACAGGTTAAGTGCCTCATGACACAGGGCAAAGGGAATAGACAGCACTGTCTGGGGAACACTCTCACAGGGAGAATCAACCCTGAGTCTGATCCCGCCTCTAGGCTTAACTACTGGTTTGCAGAATATGGGGAAGAAGAACATGTTAACACTACAAGGATGCAATTAGTCTGTTTCAGAATGTGGGGAATTTTATATAACAAATGGTTCAGTTTCTCTCTTTGAGCCACTGCAATGAACATGCTGCTGACTCTAAGTGGTGGAAATCAGGCTAAATAAGCTAAACTACTACTAGTGAAAATCTCTCTCCTATATTCGATTCAGACAAGAAGACAGTTAGCAAGAGTTCTGTCAAAAACTGGGCCTTTTGGTGTACCTCCAGGACTCGCGAGGACAACCAACACCCACCTCTACCACCCACAAAGCCAAAACAGCTCTTTGGAGCTCCTCTTGAGGATGTATGTGATAACAACACCCTGCCCACCCCAATTCTGGTAGGTCTTATTTTGGTTTTCTGTAACCCTCCTGAGGAGGGGAGTTCTGAGAGATCAAGTGTTCTCTTCCAAATCTACCCCCAAATGAAGAAGTCTGGCTTTGTCTGATAAGTTTCATAATATTACTTCAAAGAATAAGGTCTGATTTAGGTACTGCAGAGTTAGAAGGCAAATACCAGATGAAAAGATACTCTCATCCATTCCACTGATTTCAACAAAGACCCACCTATACTGGCTCAGGCCAGTTAAAATGGACTCTGTAAGGTAAGGGAGTCAGAGAAGGCGAAGTTGGGAGAAAGCATGAGACCAGCACTTGACAGGAACAGATCACCTTTAATGAGGCGAGAAGGGGCAGCAGTCAGAGGAGTGAGCTGCTGCACCACCCCAAGAAAAGAGTGAGCATCTACAGGCCTGTATGTGGAAAGCTACTGTCCTAAGGGGGCCTGTTCGCCAAGGTTGTTCAGAGCAGTTCTCTCTCACACAGCTGGGGCAAGGAATTTCGGAGACCGGCCAGAGGCTGGGACCAGCTGGGAGCTGGGCATAGTCAACCTAATGTCCATGTTTTTCTTCGGGTGACAGAGTTCTTTATTTTGCATAGAATGGTGGGGAGGACCTGGAGGGGAGTTTTAACTCCAGGCTATTTTGAGCTGTGTAACTTTCCTTCAGACTCTGTGTGTAAGAATCTCTGAGGGTCCACTTCATCCTCATATGGTCTCCTGGTCTCCTCCCTTGAAGTCGACACTCGTCTCAAGTCTCCTTCAGCTGAGTCTACTCCGCCTTATGACTCAAAATGTCTCACACGGATTTGATTTGTAACTCAAGTGTTTAAGCATAAAGTACTCATCCTCTGGCAGAAAATGAATCATTTGAGCCTGACAGAATGTGTCAAAAGAAAGTCACAGAGTTTGGACTGTGCTTTATCAAATTAGTGTATTGAACTGTAAGCATTAACACTTGTTCACTGTCCACTATCTCTCCAAGCACTACACTAGATGCAGGGAATTTTATGGTAGATATGAAGAAATATGTCATCCAAGTTATGTGCTAGCACTACCCCAGACCTGTGTCTTTCACAGAAAATTTAGGGGGCAGCTATGATTATCATCACCCCCACTTCATAAATGAAAAACAAAAGAGTCTCACCCAAGTATGTGCTATGCCTAAAGTCTCACAGTGGATAAGGAGCAGAACAGATTCCATATTCCTTGAAAATCCTGGCTCCAATATCTGTTATCTCTCTACTCTGCAGACAGCAGAGGATATTAAAATACAGAAAAAGGAACTAGAAAGGCTGATGAGAAAGAAATGTGATCGGAGAAGGAGGAGAGGCATATTGAGCCTGATTTTGAGGGGAGGGAATACAGGAAATAGGAATGAATGGGGTGGACAGTCCCTGAAAGGGGAATACACAAATGGAGCATGAATATGGCAAAAAGATTTCCACACTCAGGGAAGAGCATCTATTACAGGGAATGATGAGAAAGGAGCGGTGAAGGAGGAGAGGGTGAATCTACAAAGGCCGCAAAGCAGAGACGTTTAACACGGTAAATTCACTAAAACGGAGAGTCTGATTACACAAGTGTTTAAAATGTTTCAGGGTATGAATGCCAAATCGATTGTTGGGTAGAAAATATATTTAGAGGCACTGAAGAAAAATTTTCAAATTGACTTCGGTCCAGTTCTAGCACTGTACCCTCATACACCACAGCTCTGTCAAAAGAGGACCAAGCTTGTGCTCTGGGCTTGTAGATATGAAACGTCCCATACTTTTCTTTTCTTTCCTTCCCTATAGGATATGCTTTCCTTTATCAACCAAAACGGGCCGTTCACAGAAGGCATCTTCAGAAAATCAGGCAATATACAAGCACGCAGGGCACTAAAGGAGAAACTAAACTCTGGGGACAAAGTGAACTTGGATGATGAATCCATTCTTGTGGTAGCATCCACCTTAAAGGTAAGGAAAGTTTGAGCCTTATCCACACACAGAGCAAATCTGAAGCTGTATGACTGGTCCTTCATTATGACTGCCCAAGAAACATAAGAGGCGTAAGAGAGGAAGGATTTGAAAAAGTGAAAAACACTTCACAAAGCCAAAATTGAAGGAAGGTACCCCAAATACGATAAGCCCCATATATTAGATATTTTCCTTTTCCATTGCACATCTTGACTCCTGAACACTCCATGCAAAAGAATAATAATAAATTTCAAAATACACACTTACACATAGAGTGTTTACCAAAACAAGCTTCCTGCTTTTGATGACTTCCTCATCATCTTTTAACGAAGGCAGCATTTCCAAAATAAAATTTACATTAAGCTTTTGGAAATAGTTAACAGAAGTAACTTCCCAAGGGGCTCAGACAGTAAAGAATCCGCCTGCAATGTGGGAGACCTGGGTTCGATTCCTGGGTTGGAAGGATCCCTGGAAAAGGGACTGACATACCGACTCCAGTAGTCTTGCCTGGAGAATCCCATGGACGGAGGAGTCCGGCAGGCTATATAGTCCATGGGGTGGCACAGAGTCAGACACGGCTGAAGCAACTCAGCATGGATGCAAGACAGATGGTTACTTACTGTGGTAAACTCGTGTCTCTCTCTCTGTGTGTGTGTGTGTGTGTGTGTGTGTGTGTGTGTGTGTTAGTCGCCTAGTCGCGTCCGACTCTCTGTGATCCCATGGACTGTAGCCCACCAGGCCCCTTGGTCCATGGGATTCTCCAGGCAAGAATACTAGAGTGGGCTGCCATGCCCTTCTCCAGGAGATCTTCCTGATTCAGGGATCGAACCTGCATCCCTTGCATCTCCTGCATTGGCAGGCAGGTTCTTTATCACTAGCACCACCTGGGAAGCCCATTTGTCTTACAGTGAATCGAAAAACGCTTAGTGAGGCCACCAAGTTCTCTGATCACTTCACCATCCTTCCTTTCCCTGTCTGTCAATGCCTTTTACTTTAAAATTAGTGTAGGGATGACTCCACCATTTGTTCCTCCTTTTATCTCCCTTACCATCTTCAACACCCTTTGTTAATATTTGTATGTTTAACCCACCACCCAAGCTTACAGTTACATGGTAACCAGTTTTTATTACATGCCTCATCTTATAAATCTTATTTTTAAACTGAGTGCAACAGTCAAAATCATTTTGGAATTTTGAAAATTCAATAGATTCATACAAAAAAAATAGACTGAGTTTGAAATGATACAGCTAAATCACAAGTGTACAGTTAAATTTCTACCAGGGTAATAATACAACAGGAAAAAAATTTAATCAATTCATCTTGATACTTGTTAGCAGCTATGAACAAAGATATATTGATGTAGTAATAACTACAGACAGGTTATTAAAATTACCTTAGAAACTAAACATATGGTCTTTCCTTGTCCCCTATTAATGTTCGATTGTATGATAACAGCAACACTGCAGATACGACTTGGAGCTGACCCCTACTACACGTGCACCATAATAACACACACTAGGTGTGCAAACAGCAAGTAGAGTGCTACCCTCTGTAAGGTGCACCCTGGGGACTGATTTGAGTTCTGAGCAAGATTTACTAGGCTCTTGCCTATTTCCATGCTCTAAGCACAGACTAGTAAGAGGGTGGCTACTTATGGGTACAGGTCTTACACAATCCCAAAGTGTTCTTTTCCTAAAGTTGATTGATCTTGGTGGGGAATCAGACTTTGCAACCTCAGTCTTGAAAATACCATATGTCAAAGCAACCACAGAGTTGGTCTAAATCAGAAATGAATATATAGACAGAACCACATTGAGTTTTCCACTAAACTGTCTATAAACAGAGATCCAATAGCAAATACCCACAGCATATTCTGCATGAGTCATGTCCTGGCCTAACCATACTCAGTCTCACCAATCGATTCTACAGCACAGGGTCCAGGAGAGAGAAGAGACACACTCTCCAAGTGCATGTAGTTTGGTACACAAGGCAAAGCCCTGCTGCACACTCCCATACGCCCAGAAGCCAACGTGAATTTGAGCAAGACCCAGGTGTTCGTGATGGACAGGAAAGCCTGGTGTGCTGCAGTCCTTGGGGTCTCAAAGAGTAGGACACGACTGAACGACTGAACGGAAATGGAGTGCTTCCTCCTTCCAAATGTACTGTGGGCACTCCATAAAAACCATAGTGAAAACCTAATGACCATGATTGGGTACTGTATACCAATTACAAGGAAAAGTATGAGAGGACTGTGACTTTGTACATTATCTTTGTACTCTGTCCTCAGTACTCAAAAGAGTGCCTGGCACAAACAGCAGCTCAATAAGTACTGAAACAAGTGAACACTGACTGGATTATAATCACGACAGTTGCCCAGAAACACTGCCTGAACAAGATACTATTAAGAGAAGTCAGGCTCTATATTAAGACCAGTGGAAGCAAGTTGTGCCTTTGAAACTGGCAAGGCAATACAATCATTTCCCCTCAGTCTTGCACAACAGTTTACAACTTCATCTATTTTAATAGGCCCCATTCTATGATACTAAGACTTGTTCATCAGTGATGAACTTTCCAGGCCTCCACTTAGGAAGCTTACATTTGCATTTTCTATCCCACAGGTGTGAAGTTGCAATGTATCTAAATTCTCACTTTCCTCTTTGGGGAGGATATATTCCATTCAAAGAGTTGTAAGGGTAACATGTTGTTTGCCCTTTTGGGCTTTTGTGTTATTTCTAACACCTGCTGCTTAAAAGTCTGTAGGACTGAACTTTCATATGGTTTAAAAAAAAAAAAAAAAAAAGATTGAAGCTATTATGAGACTAGCTTTTCCCCAAAGAGCACATATACCTCAAGTCTTCTCTTAATATGTGTATAAGAGCATGTAGGGGTGTACTTTTGTTTGTTTTATTTCAGAACTTCTCTTTCTTGAATTCAGAGCAAGCACTGTGTCTTAAGTAAACAAACAAAATGGGTATGTGCATTTCTTTTCAAGAAACTAATAGGATTTAGGATGAGTTATCACCAGACCTTGCCAGTTTGTACTACTGTGCTAACATGAACACAAAGAGTAAGTTCCAGGTGATAGAAGGAGCTTTAGCTTCATTCTCACTACAGCCCAAACTCTACTTTTATGTGTCTAATTTTAGTTGGGGAAAATCCAACCAGTTCTTCTGGATGTGCAAGGCTGTGGAGAATCACAGCCAAGCTCTGTGTGAATCAGTCTGCGTGGCTATGAAGGAACCACGGACTGAACTGAATTTGTCAACTAAATATTTTCTTTGCAACTTCTCCATTGAATTTATCATAAGACTAATATATATTTTTTGATCTATCTAAGGATTTTCTTCAAAATATTCCAGGAGGCATATTTTCAGCCACTCTCTATGATAAATGGCTTGATGTTATTGATCAAGGGAATGAGGAGGAGAAAATAACTGCGACCCAGAGGTAATGATGCAATTTTCTCAACTCTGAGAAAATACAACCAACATACTCTTAGGAAAATATCAGCTTATAGTTTACAGCTGTGTCCATTAAAATAATGACCAGTATCAAAAGGTTTCACTTGATCATACCCATGGAAGCCAGTTTGAAAAGAGATGCACGCCTTATTGGTGACATTGTAATTGGTGTTTTTCTGCTAATCTTATTAATATGGAATGCTTGACCATTTTACACCTTCTGAATACACGAGATCGTTGGAGATGAAATCCATTGGTCTAAAAAGAGATGATAAAGAACCAATCTGCCAGCGGTATGATCTTAAATACAAACACATAACTAACCAGAGCAGTTCTTACCTGGCTCAGGAATTAAACTCGGTGAAACCTTTTTGTGTGCATTCATGCCTGGAACTGTGAGAATGGACTGTGGACATGGTATAAAAAGAAGTACTCTGTTCTCTGTATTTCCACTTACTGAGCAAAATGACTCGCTTTATTGATAAGTGCCTTTTTCTGTCATTAGGCTTCTAGACCAGCTGCCAAGAGCCAATGTAGTTTTTTTGCGATACCTTTTTGGAGTGTTACACAACATTGAGCAACATTCCTCATCCAATCAGATGACAGCTTATACTTTATCAGTGTGTATGACCGCAAGCATTCTTGGTCTGCTTAATTCTGGCAGCACTGCATTAGAAAACTTCACCAAGAAGGTAATGAGAGCTCTCATTTTTATGCCTTGCAGGGCAGAGTCCCCATTTTGAACCTGAAGTCTGTGGTATTAACTCTGGTGAACCAGTTGTTTAAAGTGCACATTTTAATTACACTGCCTTGGACTGGCAGAGGCCTGCTCTGGTTGGGCATGGGAAGGTGTGTTGCAACTGAGAACAGTCGAGTCACTTCTCCTTTGCCATCCAAGAGATTAAACAATAGACAGATAAGACTAGGACGGTGTGATAGAGAAGAACCTGGCTTTGGAGTCTGAGAACCAAGATTCAACTCTCAGCCTAATCACTGAGGGGAGTACAAACCTCCAAACTATGATTTCACCATTACACAATGATGACAACACCCAATACATCTGGTCAGTCTCGGCACATCTCAGGCGGCCTGGGCAATATGAGCACCAAAGGTTCCACACATACCGGCCTCACTCTGCCAGTTCTGGCTCACTCAGGAAAATACTTGGCTTCTATTGTGTCTCTGCTAGAGGATGAGGAGGCTAGTAAAATATTTCAGAACATCCTGACAGAGCCACAACATGCCTAAGAAGATCACAGCTCTTTTCCAAGCTCCCCTGGACAGCAAGTGTGAGGCAAGGCAATGCAGTTAGACAGACAGACTTGTTTTCTCTCCAGATGCTTTCTTCCGTCACAAACCCTAACACGCCACACAGAAACCTCTGCTACCCAAGTTTCAGATAGTTCTTCACTGAAGTGAATTTCAAAATTTGTGTTGCATTTGATGCTTTATCAAGTTTAATGAGATGCTATATATAAATTCTATCTCAAGAAAACTAGAAAAAAGCTCAATAAAAATAAATAAAACTTAATAAGAAAATATACATTTTTGTCCCAAACATCCTATGTAGGCTACTTAAAAATCATCCTAGTTTTAAGCATGTAGCAATCATTACAAAATTTTAGCTATCAGACTAGGCCACATATTATAATTTTAGTCCACCGACTAAAAGAATTTTAAAATTTGTGCCCAAAGTACTCTTGAAAGGATTAGTTATTTCTTAGAAAAAGCTGATGCATATATAATATATATATATATTTTAAATCAAGTGAATTTTTCTGACTTCTTTTGCATTTTTTGTGAGAGCCAAGATTCATGTATGAAATGTGATTTACTATTAGGCCATATGTACAGTAATACCCCATTTTTTGCCCCTCTGTGTTACAGATTTCTTTCATACAATTTCTCATTGAAAACTGTCTCAAGATATTTGGAGAAGATATCACGTCTCTCTTTGGACCGAAGTCAGTGAGTTGTGATAACACTGATAGCACTGACATCACTGATAACAGTGAGAAGGTTGCAGGTACGTGAATAATGTAACTGGCTTTGATGCAAAAGACAGCAAGGCTGCCAGGGTCAATGGGAGATCTTGGAGTCCAAAGCACATTCTAAGGGCAGTAATTTCCATCCGCTCCAAGACATGGGAAGTTCCCCACTTGTGAGATCAAAGAAAGGATAAGACTGTTCTGATTTCAAGAAGCTACTAATACAGCTTTAGAAGACATCATGGTTCAGTTCAGTTCATTTGCTCAGTCGAGTCTGACTCTTTATGATCCCAAGGACTGCACTGACCCCAACTACTTGGGGTCAAGGGCTGCAGCGTGCCAGGCCTCCCTGTCCATCACCAACTCCCGGAGCTTACTTAAACTCATGTCCATCGAATCAGTGATGCCATCCAACCATCTCACCCTCTCTGGTCCCCTTCTCCTCCTGCCTTCAATCTTTCCCAGCATCAGGGATTTTTCCAATGAGTTAGTTCTTTGCATCAGGTGGCCAAAGTATTGGAGTTTCGGCTTCAGCATCAGTCCTTCCAATGAACACCCAGGACTGATCTCCTTAAGGATGGACCGGTTGGATCTCCTTGCAGTCCAAGGGACTCTCAAGAGGCTTCTCCAACACCACAGTCGAAAAGCATCAATTTTTCAGCACTCAGCTTTCTTCACAGTACAACTCTCACATCCATACATGACCACTGGAAAACCATAGCCTTGACCAGACGGACCTTTGTTGGCAAGGTAATGTCTCTGCTTTTTAATGTGCTATCTAGGTTGGTCATAACTTTCCTTCCAAGGAGTAAGCGTCTTTTAATTTCATGGCTGCAGTCACCATCCGCAGTGATTTTGGAGCCCCAAAAAATAAAGTCTGACACTGTTTCCACTGTCTCCCCACCTATTTCCCATGAGGTGATGGGACCAGATGCCATGATCTTAGTTTTCTGAATGTTGAGCTTTAAGCCAACTTTTTCACTCTCCTCTTTCACTTTCATCAAGAGGCTTTTTAGTTCCTCTTCACGCTCTGCCATAAGGGTGGTGTCATCTGCATATCTGAGGTTATTGATATTTCTCCTGGCAATCTTGATTCCAGCTTGTGCTTCTTCCAGCCCAGCGTTTCTCATGATGTACTCTGCATATAAGTTAAATAAGCAGGGTGACAATGTACAGCCTTGACGAACTCCTTTTGCTATTTGGAACCAGTCTGTTGTTCCGTGTCTAGTTCTAACTGTTGCTTCCTGACCTGCATACAGGTTTCTCAAGAGGCAGGTCAGGTGGTCTGGTATTCCCATCTCCGTCAGAATTTTCCAAAGTTTATTCGAGCGTGATCCACACAGTCGAAGGCTTTGGCATAGTCAATAAAGCAGAAATAGATGTTTTTCTGGAACTCTCTTGCTTTTTCGATGATCCAGTGGATACTGGCAATTTGATCTCTGGTTCCTCTGCCTTTTCAAAACCAGCTTGGATATCTGGAAGTTCTCAGCTCACATATTGCTGAAGCCTGGCTTGGAGCATTTTGAGCATTACTTTACTAGCATGTGAGATGAGTGCAATTGTGCGGTAGTTTGAGCATTCTTTGGGATTGCCTTTCTTAGGGATTGGAATGAAAACTGACCTTTTCCAGTCCTGTGGCCCCTGCTGAGTTTTCCAAATTTGTTGACATATTGAGTGCAGCACTTTCACAGCATCATCTTTCAGGATTTGAAATAGCTCAACTGGAATTCCATCACATCCACTAGCTCGGTTCGAAGTGATGCTTTCTAAGGCCCACTTGACTTCACATTCCAGGATGTCTGGCTCTACGTGAGTGATCACACCATTGTGATTATCTGGGTCATGAAGATCTTCTTTGTACAGTTCTTCTGTGTATTCTTGCCACCTCTTCTTAATATCTTCTGCTTCTGTTAGGTCCATACCATTTCTGTCCTTTCTTGAACCCATCTTTGCATGTAATGTTCCCCTGGTATCTCTAATTTTCTTGAAGAGATCTCTAGTCTTTCCCATTCTGTTGTTTTCCTCTATTTCTTTGCATTGATCGCTGAGGAAGGCTTTCTTCTCTCTCCTGGCTATTCTTTGGAACTCTGCATTCAAATGGGAATATCTTTCCTTTTCTCCTTTGCTTTTCGCTTCTCTTTGTTTCAGAGCTATTTGTCAGGCCTCCTCAGACAACCATTTTGCCTTTTTGCATTTCTTTTCCATGGGGATGCTCTTGATCCCTGTCTCCTGTACAATGTCACGAACCTCTGTTCATAGTTCATCAGGCTCTCTGTCTATCAGATTTAGTCCCTTAAATCTATTTCTCACTTCCACTCTATAGTCATCAGGGATTTGATTTAGGTCATACCTGAATGGTCTAGTGGTCTTCCCTGCTTTCTTCAGTTTAAGTCTGCATTTGGCAATAAGGAGTTCATGATCTGAGGCACAGTCAGCTCCTGGTCTTGTTTTTGCTGACTGTATAGAGCTTCTCCATCTTTGGCTGCAAAGAATATAATCAATCTGATTTCGGTGTTGACCATCTGGTGATGTCCATGTGTATGTGGTGATGTCTGGCAATGTCTTAGGTTAGGGCTTTTCTCGGGACAGTTCTCTTTCTCTCTCTCTGGCTATCCCACAGTCCGGGTTCCTATCTCACATTAGTTCCCTCAGATTGCCCTCGGGGCATTCAGGCCCGGTCCTTACTCTAAGCAATGCAGCCCATGCCTCCCGGTTCAGCCCCCACTTCCTGGTGGTGGATGCCAGCGCCTGGGCTACTTTTCTGCTGGGAGTTGCCGTTGGGCACATAATCTGTGGGTTTTCTTTATTTATATATTTAATTTTCCTGCCGGTTATGTTGTCCTCTGAGATTCCAAAACTCCCCACAGACCCGCTATGAGAGTGTTTCCTGGTGTTTGGAAACTTCTCCTCTTTTAAGACTCCCTTCCCAGGACAGATCTCTGTCCCTGCCTCTTTTGTCTCCCTTTTTATCTTTTATATTTTGTCCTACCTCCTCTCAAAAACAATGGGCTGCCTTTCTGGGTGCCTGATGTCCTCTGCCAGCATTCAGAAGTTGTTTCGTGGAATTTGCTCAGCGTTCAAATGGTCTTCGGATGAATTTGTGAGGGAGAAAGTGGTCTCCCCGGCCTATTCCTCTGCAATCGTAGGACCACCCCTGAGACTTGAACTCTCGAGTCTATCTCCACAGCAAGCTCACTTTCCATTCTGCTTCAGAGCCAGGCTGCGAATGGAACTGGACTAAATATTTATGTGTTTGTTTTTTTTGTTTAAATCTTTCCTCTTATTATCCCTGCTACCCTGCTACATTTCCAATATTGTCCCATTGATATTTCTGTCTCTGAATAAAATGTCTCACTAATTTAAGAAGTATTGGGGCCAGAAGAGAATTTCTACTTAAAGTATTTTTATTCTCATAATTGTTATTCTATACCCACAAAGTTTCAACATTTCACTTTTTAACATTCAAACCCTAATTTGAACATGAGGAAACACTAACCTAAATCTTGTCAGGATTGTTTAAGAAAGATGAGGTTATAAAGTTAACCTGTTTAACAGTCCCTGGCAACCCACTCCAGTATTATTATCTGGGAAATCCCATAGACAGGAGCCTGATAGACTACAGTCCACAGCGTTGCAAGAGTTGGACACGACTGAACAACTGAGCACCATACTTTTCGTGGCTACAGTATGTACGTTTATTGGTCACAGAGCCAACAAGAACTCTAACACCAACCAATGAGGATTACGAAAGGGCCATCTTGGCCTGAAAATAAAAGTATAGGGCTTAATGTCTATTTTGCTTTCCATCTATGCTCACAGGGTAGCTGGACGTATAGCTTTGTAGCAACTGATGGAGCGTTCTTCCTGAGCATTCTTATTAAAGCTGAACAATGAATGAATACATTTGGAATCCATGAATACCTTTGGGTGGTTTTAGAAATAAAATAATCAGGTTAAGAGCAGGGAAACCAGGGTGCATAAAGCAACTCAACCCATATAAACATGTATCCTTTTAACATTTGTACATATTAATTAGGAGAATTTCTTCCTGAATTTAGGAGTGCATTTGCTTTCTTCATCATCTCCTTTAAAAATGATGGCGGTATGATGTCAAGGCAGGAAGAGCCTAAGGCAAAGTGATGACATTCCTTCAGGAATGCACACCTTCTGGAGGCTGCAAAATCAAATGGAGAATGGGGGTGGGGTCTGCTTGTGGGGGAGCTGACTGATGTCTAGGCTGCCTTAGGCCCTTTGAAGGAGGGAAATTACCTTTATTAAGGCTGCTATGTGACATGTCTTGCACGGAGTAGTACATTATGTTATGTAGTCCAGCGAGGTGTAAGTGTTGCAGGAAGGGGGACCCCTTCCAGGGCCCGAAACTGGGCTCTTGTCTAACACTCGGAAATGAATTGTCCGAGGAGACACATGCTGACAAAGCAAAAGATTTTATTGGGAAAGGGCATCCAGGTGGAGAGCAGTAGGTAAGGGAACCCAGGAGAACTGCTCTGCCACGTGGCTCGCAGTCTTGAGTTTTATGGTTTTGGGATTAGTTTCCGGGTGGTCTTTGGCCAATCATTCTTATTCAGAGTCTTTCTTGGTGGCGCACGCATCGCTCAGCCAAGATGGATGCTAGCAAGAGGGATTCTGGGAGGTGGACGGACAGGTAGTGTCTCCTCTCGATCTTTCCCGAACTCTTCTGGCTGGTGGTGGCCTATTAGTTCCGTATTCCTTATCAGGATCTCCTGCCATAAAACAACTCATGCAAATGGTTACTGTGGTGCCTGGCCAGGGTGGGCGGTTTCAATCAGTGTGCTTCCCTAACAACTCCCCCCTGAGAGACTTCATACTCAAGATGCTTCTTGGGAATCGGGGCGGAGGTCTCTTTCTTCTGTAACTTCTTCCTGCTGTGCCTGGGCGTAGGCCTGCCTAGCAGAGCAGAAGTCTCTCTCTACCTGACCTAAGTTGGGGTGTTTTATATCTGAAACCAGCTTTTACTCTTGTAATAACAGCAACTTAGTTTGAAACTGTCAGCTCCTCTCAGAGGTAAAATAGACAGGGGCCAAACAGGAGACGTAACAGGATGGTCATCACTGGTCCCCAGAAACAGGAGGCACTGCTGGGATGATTGGCTGGTGGTCAAGCAACAGAGCTGTGTTCTAAGAATCTTATGTTTAGTCTGAAGTTACCATCTTCCACCTGGGTGGGGGCTCTAGTTCTGTAGAAGAACTCAAAAGACATTGTTATGCATTTTTTTTTTTTTTTTTTTGAGTAGGAACCAGGACCCGTCTCAAGGCTGTACCACCATTTGATTGTTTCCCCTCTGTTTCTGTATTTTTTTCCTTCTCTGATTGGCAATTGTTTGAATCTACCCTTTGGAACTCAGGGAAGGTCAAGCAGGCTGAATAAAGCCTATATTTTACAGTACAGCAGATCTGTAGTCCACATTTGCCACCCCACAGAGTCCTGTTCAGTTTTATTTAGGGAACAGGGCAACTATGACTGTGATAACTTTTTGTCAAAATGGGGCATAGGACCGCCTCAGCTTGGAGAAGAGACACTGAATTGGTAGTATTCCTGAGTTCCAAGTCTTAGATCTGAGCCTTGTATGATTAAAATCTCAATCCCTTGGTCTGCCATTTTGTTGTAACATACCCAGTTAGTAGTAGCTTGAGAAGGGATAACTGGAGTTTTGATAGACAAAGTAAATCTCTTTCTTTTAGAAGAATAGGCCTGAAATCCAGTCTGGACCTGGCACTTCAGGGAGACTTATAGCCAGGTGGCCAGTTGCCTAGTTTTATAAAAAGTAAGGTAGAAGTTACTAGCTTCCAGCAGACATTGTTTTGAGAATGGTGGCATCTAAGCCTGACAGGACTCAGAAAACTCAAATGTTTAGCAATACAATGTCTAATCTGAAATTACACCCATAGTAACACCTGGTTATTTCCCAGGATGTCTGAACCATAGCTGAGTACTCTATTTTGACTTTTAATTGTAAAATTTTTTCTTTAATAGCCAAAGTAGATGGCACCATTAATGATGTCAGTGTTTCTCTAGGTATGAGAAGATGCAAGAATTGGGACTCATAAAATCTCTTGAAAAGATCTAACTATCTGAAGGCCTGTTCTGCCAGTTTTTTCCAGAGCACGGAACACCTCATTCTTGATCTTCACCCTGAACTCCTTTCAGGGCCGTTGGAATTCAGCAGTTGCAGTGGCCATGATATAATCGCTGTAGATGTAGATGGCAAGTGTCAATCTTCAGTTAGCAAAGCCCCTTTTTGCTCACAAACTTGACAACGACTTTGAGGGAGGCATTTCATGACCATTTTATCCCATGGTGCTGAGAATGTCCATTCTCAGGTTTGGCAAAGATTTTGTCGACCGGCCTCTCAATGTGCTGTTACTGGATTAGGCCATAAAACAGTATCTCAAATTCTCTGGACCACCTGTCTTACTAGCCTCTTGGTCCAGGAAAACATTCCCTCTTGTTGCTTTTTCTCATATCTAGAGTTACACTGTCATCATCATTGATTTCATAAGGAACTATATATTATTCTATCAGAGGCCTCAGTCACACATTTGGCACTGTAAGAAATAGCAATTCTGTAAAACAGGTGAAATACAAAGAACGTAGCCAGCAGTATTAGTAAAGTCACAAGTAAGACCTAAGAGCTTCTATTAAATGTAGCCCAGTATATCCCAGGTCATCTGACTTATTCTACTCTGTACAAATCTTTATCTTTCAGGGAAATTATTCATTGGCACCACCATCTATAAGGCACATAGCCCAGTTTTCTAGTGTTACTAGACTGATTATCCTTAGTATGATTTAATTGTTTTTAACACAGAGGAGACTTTAAACTTAAATTACCATAGCTTAGTGTTATCTATATAAATCTATCTCATAATTGTGGGAGATTTCTTTTTCTTTTGCTAAAACCTTTTTTGTTGCTCTGATTGAGCTTGAGGAATAGGAAAAGGCTCAAATTTATGGCCGGAGTCAGAGTAGGCATTATTAATTGGCCCAGTGAGGGGATCCCGTCTGGTAGTATCATAGTAACCTGAATATGACTATAATTTTTCCAAGTAAATTTCCCCAGGGCCAACCAGTTAGAGTCTTGTAGTAGAGAAATTTACCAAGGTAACCCAGAGCTAGACACAGATAATTGGCCACAAACCCAACAATTGGATTGATTTTTAAAACTAGCATAGTATCAGGCCTATGATAGAAAAGCATTTGATTTATATACAAAGGTCTAAGAAGTCAAGAGAACAATATAAACGATCATATGAATCAGGTCCAGTATCTTGGACAAGCTGGCTACCTCTGATGTCGTTGTCTTCTCATCCTGGTGTACTGTAGTTTTTCTTGTTTGAGCATCATTTTAAGGTGAGATCAGGTCAGCTGTCTTCTCTATAGACCAATCCAGTGTAGGGGCCTTTGGAAGTGGGAATTAATCTAAGAGTTAATTTCCCTTCAGTTTCATTGTGCATGAGCTAATTAAGAGTACCTGACAAAAAGTCTTTCCATCCAGGTTGGAGAGAGTTTCTTAAATTACGTCTTTTTTCAGTCCTGGTTGCAGGTCATGAGGCATCTGATCTTCGTCCAAAGATAGATTACTGAGACAAGCTTCAGAAACAAACTTTCACATTAATATCACATAACAGAATTGATCATAGACTTTTTATTTTGCTGAAACACTTATAGGATCTCAGACTGAACTTTTAATATAAAACAGGACTGGGAAACTCACACCAAAGGCTTATCACAGATTTTGCCTAACAAATCTAGGTGAACTCTTTTCTTTTAAGGTCTCAAAAATTCCTTGAGATTTTTGTACCTGTTAGTGAGGTAACCTTTTTAGCTCATTTGATAAACTTACTGGAAACTTACGAGTTTTAGATTTCTGGAGGAGTCAGACAGAGAGAAAATATAATTGTTTTGTTTATAACATGTAATTTTACCAAATTATTTTTATAATTAGTTTAAGAGGAAGGTTTTTTCCATTCCCGGAAAACACACAATTTAAACCTGTAATTTCTCAGATAGAAACCATAAAAGTTATAAGCATATTCGCTGGTTCATTCAGTCCTTTGTTAACTTTTGTGAAGTCATCAGGTTTTTCATCAGAATACCAAGACATATCAAAATGTTAAGAACTCTATATACTTTCTAGGATATCTGTATTAGTAATTATTCATACATTATAACATGAGCGGATTTATTACTCATTTGATAACCTTTTTCATGTAATTTAACCAACCAAATAAACAGTTTAATATCTCTCTTTGGGATGTTTCAGGGGCCCTCTGAAACATCCCAAAGTTAGCTAGATGTCAAAGAAACTTCAAAAGAATTCAATTCAGGAAGTTTTATCGAAAAGATCAATTAAAAGCTTTAGAACATTTGGTCAGATTCAGTCAATGTTGATGGGTGTATCATTTAGCTTGTTGATATGTCACAATGGGTGCAAATACCAAGGCTCAAGGTCTAGTGAAAGTCAGCTCCGCCATCTTGGACCTAATTAGCTCTAACCAGTTTTCTTATGACCGTGTCATTTTTAACAAAATCTATTTATTTAACTAATTGTAATCTAATTTTAGAAAATCTTGATCATGCATAACTCTTTTTAGTATTTTTTTACTCTTTTTTTTACTGAAAGCACACTTCCTGCTTTCCTTTAGCAACCAAGAGCTAACTTTTATATTAGCATTTTATAGATTGGTGAGCATAAATACCAGTGATAATTTCTAAAACCCTTGCTTTTTTAAAACATTTTAGGATGGCATCAAACATTATTTATTTATAGTCCCAAATCTCTTTAGTTTTTCTGTAAAAAGAAATCAGTGTTTAGTAGTAAGTGTTTCAAAATCTTATTTCATTTGGAAATGACCTAATTATTTAATAGACTTTCAATACTTAGTTTAGCACAACCCTTAGAAATTCAAGTTACGCCAATCTGGGGAGACTATTGTAGACAGATATTTTTAAAGAATAATTATTCTTAATAGAGTTTATATATAAACTCATACCTCATTTACATATTTTAGACGTTTTTTCACTCGAGGTAATTTCTTTGTTGACAAACTTGTAATAGGTATAATATTTAACTTATATTAAACCTAGGTACAATGAAAATATTCTACTTGATGTTAATTACTCTAAGACATGTCCATATTAGATAGGTCAACAAAAAAACATTAATATCAGGTATTTAATACTGAATATTTCCCAGTTCACCTGAACCTGGAATTTATTGTTTAATTTAGAATTATTTGATTTGTAAGCACTTACCTTTTTTTAAGCCAATTAAATAGAGCTCATTTACAAATTAACCTAAAAATATTACCCAGAGACAAAAACATACCAAGACATATTTAGACAGACACACTGCAAGATCTAGCTTCATTTTCTAAGTTTAGTCATGAATTAGACATTACAATATAAAATTTACTAGTTTATAAAAAAAAGCTGAAATAAATAACATTTTTAAAGGCTTTTTTCCTTTTTTCTTTCTCAGTCTCAGGAGTTAGACATGGTCTAGATAAGTGTTCCTGAGAGCCCTGGTCTCAAGGCACAGGGAAAGAAAATCAAGCTCTAACAAAATGGTGGCAGGTCTAAATGGTAGCCAAACAAAGCAAAATGGCCATCACAAATCACAACACAGAACAGAGTTAAAACACACACATATAAACCAGGCAGTCCTCATCAGACACTCTCTTAAATACAAGAATACAGTCTCTCAGAAAACCTTTTATAGAGACACAAAACTTCAGATGTCTTCAAAGATTTCAAAAGGAGGAAAGGAAGCCAGGTTGAAAGAAGGGGGAGGAGGCGGGAAAGGGGGGCAAAAGGGGTGGTCTTACAGACGTTTCCTGCCACCTGCAGACACCCAGGCATTACGGGACTTTTCCCCGGGCTTCCAGAAAAGGGAGGACTGGAACTCGGCCCTACCAGAAACCAGACCAGAAAATTCGAGTTCTCTGCCAAGAGGACGTGATCAGTTTCCAATCCTCAGCTCAAGCTGAGGCCCTTCGACCAGATTCCTGCGTCCAGGACCGGGGGACTAGAAAAACGGGAAGGATAGGAAGGGCTGAGAGGAAAGAGAGAGGGAAGGGGAGGGAGGTCAATAAAGTCTCTTGTTCCTTACCGGTCAGGGCACTCTGGCCAGTTGTCCGCGTCAGGAGGAGACCAGGGACAAAAGGGTCCCAGTTGCGGCCGCTGGGTCTGGTCCATTGGCAGGCAAGCTGGCCCCTGAGTACCCCGAGTGGTCAGGATGTCAGTCTCAGCGAAGAAGATGTCCCTTCGTGGTCGCCATTTGTTGCAGGAAGGGGGACCCCTACCAGGGCCCGAAACTGGGCTCTTGTCTAACACTCGGAAATGAATTGTCCGAGGAGACACATGCTGACAAAGCAAGAGATTTTATTGGGAAAGGGCATCCGGGTGGAGAGCAGTAGGTAAGGGAACCCAGGAGAACTGCTCTGCCACGTGGCTCGCAGTCTTGGGTTTTATGGTGATGCGATTAGTTTCCGGGTGGTCTTTGGCCAATCATTCTAATTCAGAGTCTTTCCTGGTGGCACACGCATCGCTCAGCCAAGATGGATGCTAGCAAGAGGGATTCTGGGAAGTGGACGGACAGGTAGTGTCTCCTCTCGATCTTTCCCGAACTCTTCCGGCTGGTGGTGGCCTATTGTTCCGTATTCCTTATCAGGATCTCCTGCTATAAAACAACTCATGCAAATGGTTACTGTGGTGCCTGGCCAGGGTAGGCGGTTTCAATCAGTGTGCTTCCCCTAACATAAGTAGCATCATTTATGTTAAGTTTGAGCAAACTGAAGCTCAAAGAGCTTCAGGTAACTTATCCCATTAGGAGGCAGAATGGGAGCCTTCTGGTTCTCTCACCCGGCACCACAAGTGGCTCACCCACTTGAATGGACATGGTGATGCACTCACTATGTCTCAGAAAAGCCAAGTGGATGGGCATTTTAAAACATGTGGTTACATTCTTCTGTTTATTTTTCTACAACTTGGCTCCTCTATTGACTTCTGTAGCTGGCTATTTAAGCAGGTTATTTAAGGAAATATTGAGCAGGTTTATTGAGCAAATATCAGGAAAACATTTATAGCTGGGCACGAGAAACTTTGAACTCAATTGTTCACGGCTGATCACTCTTTCTTGGAAAAGCCCTTCATTGCATTCCTTTGACAGGGGCTGTTGGTAGTTAAAATTCATCTTTGGGTTAGCTGAGGAAGGTGTTACAGAAAAATGGCCACCTGTAATCTTACCACATAGTCTGCATTTAATGACTACTTCCCAAGGACCGTGAGGGCAGGAAGTCATCCTTGGAGCTGACTGAGGGGTGTGGCCTCCCAGAGAAGAGGTCCAGAGGCTGACTGAAACCCAGGGTCAGGCAGGATGTCTCATGAAAGGCGATTCTTTTGATGAGAGAAAATTGGGCATGACTGGGTACTCAGAAAGCCAAACAGGAAATTGAACAGAGGGAGGAAACTTACTACAAAAGTAAATGATAACCAAACGCTGCTTGATTTGAATGTTAAATATGTTTGGCTTTTAAAATGAGATCTGATACCAGAATCCACTGATAATACTAAACATTAGGAAAGCTGTATAGCTACAGGTTAAGTGCCTCATGACACAGGGCAAAGGGAATAGACAGCACTGTCTGGGGAACACTCTCACAGGGAGAATCAACCCTGAGTCTGATCCCGCCTCTAGGCTTAACTACTGGTTTGCAGAATATGGGGAAGAAGAACATGTTAACACTACAAGGATGCAATTAGTCTGTTTCAGAATGTGGGGAATTCTATATAACAAATGGTTCAGTTTCTCTCTTTGAGCCACTGCAATGAACATGCTGCTGACTCTAAGTGGTGGAAATCAGGCTAAATAAGCTAAACTACTACTAGTGAAAATCTCTCTCCTATATTCGATTCAGACAAGAAGACAGTTAGCAAGAGTTCTGTCAAAGACTGGGCCTTTTGGTATAGCTCCAGGACTCGCGAGGACAACCAACACCCACCTCTACCACCCACAAAGCCAAAACAGCTCTTTGGAGCTCCTCTTGAGGATGTATGTGATAACGACACCCTGCCCACCCCAATTCTGGTAGGTCTTATTTTGGTTTTCTGTAACGCTCCTGAGGAGGGGAGTTCTGAGAGATCAAGTGTTCTCTTCCAAATCTACCCCCAAATGAAGAAGTCTGGCTTTGTCTGATAAGTTTCATAATATTACTTCAAAGAATAAGGTCTGATTTAGGTACTGCAGAGTTAGAAGGCAAATACCAGATGAAAAGATACTCTCATCCATTCCACTGATTTCAACAAAGACCCACCTATACTGGCTCAGGCCAGTTAAAATGGACTCTGTAAGGTAAGGGAGTCAGAGAAGGCGAGGTTGGGAGAAAGCATGAGACCAGCACTTGACAGAACAGATCACCTTTAACGAGGCGAGAAGGGGCAGCAGTCAGAGGAGTGAGCTGCTGCACCACCCCAAGAAAAGAGTGAGCATCTACAGGCCTGTATGTGGAAAGCTACTGTCCTAAGGGGGCCTGTTCGCCAAGGTTGTTCAGAGCAGTTCTCTCTCACACAGCTGGGGCAAGGAATTTCGGAGACCGGCCAGAGGCTGGGACCAGCTGGGAGCTGGGCGTAACCAACCTAATGTCCATGTTTTTCTTCGGGTGACAGAGTTCTTTATTTTGCATAGAATGGTGGGGAGGACCTGGAGGGGAGTTTTAACTCCAGGCTATTTTGAGCTGTGTAACTTTCCTTCAGACTCTGTGTGTAAGAATCTCTGAGGGTCCACTTCATCCTCATATGGTCTCCTGGTCTCCTCCCTTGAAGTCGACACTCGTCTCAAGTCTCCTTCAGCTGAGTCTACTCTGCCTTATGACTCAAAATGTCTCACACGGATTTGATTTGTAACTCAAGTGTTTAAGCATAAAGTACTCATCCTCTGGCAGAAAATGAATCACTTGAGCCTGACAGAATGTGTCAAAAGAAAGTCACAGAGTTTGGACTGTGCTTTATCAAATTAGTGTATTGAACTGTAAGCATTAACATTTGTTCACTGTCCACTATCTCTCCAAGCACTACACTAGATGCAGGGAATTTTATGGTAGATATGAAGAAATTTATCATCCAAGGTATGTGCTAGCACTACCCCAGACCTGTGTCTTTCACAGAAAATTTAGGGGGCAGCTATGATTATCATCACCCCCACTTCATAAATGAAAAACCAAAGAGCCTCACCCAAGTATGTGCTATGCCTAAAGTCACACAGTGGATAAGCAGCAGAACAGATTCCACATTCCTTGAAAAACCTGGCTCCAATATCTGTTATCTCTCTACTCTGCAGACAGCAGAGGATATTAAAATACAGAAAAAGGAACTAGAAAGGCTGATGAGAAAGAAATGTGATCGGAGAAGGAGGAGAGGCATATTGAGCCTGATTTTGAGGGGAGGGAATACAGGAAATAGGAATGAATGGGGTGGACAGTCCCTGAAAGGGGAATACACAAATGGAGCATGAATATGGCAAAAAGATTTCCACACTCAGGGAAGAGCATCTATTACAGGGAATGATGAGAAAGGAGCGGTGAAGGAGGAGAGGGTGAATCTACAAAGGCCGCAAAGCAGAGACGTTTAACACGGTAAATTCACTAAAACGGAGAGTCTGATTACACAAGTGTTTAAAATGTTTCAGGGTATGAATGCCAAATCGATTGTTGGGTAGAAAATATATTTAGAGACACTGAAGAAAAATTTTCAAATTGACTTCGGTCCAGTTCTAGCACTGTACCCTCATACACCACAGCTCTGTCAAAAGAGGACCAAGCTTGTGCTCTGGGCTTGTAGATATGAAACGTCCCATACTTTTCTTTTCTTTCCTTCCCTATAGGATATGCTTTCCTTTATCAACCAAAACGGGCCGTTCACAGAAGGCATCTTCAGAAAATCAGGCAATATACAAGCACGCAGGGCACTAAAGGAGAAACTAAACTCTGGGGACAAAGTGAACTTGGATGATGAATCCATTCTTGTGGTAGCATCCACCTTAAAGGTAAGGAAAGTTTGAGCCTTATCCACACACAGAGCAAATCTGAAGCTGTATGACTGGTCCTTCATTATGACTGCCCAAGAAACATAAGAGGCGTAAGAGAGGAAGGATTTGAAAAAGTGAAAAACACTTCACAAAGCCAAAATTGAAGGAAGGTACCCCAAATACGATAAGCCCCATATATTAGATATTTTCCTTTTCCATTGCACATCTTGACTCCTGAACACTCCATGCAAAAGAATAATAATAAATTTCAAAATACACACTTACACATAGAGTGTTTACCAAAACAAGCTTCCTGCTTTTGATGACTTCCTCATCATCTTTTAACGAAGGCAGCATTTCCAAAATAAAATTTACATTAAGCTTTTGGAAATAGTTAACAGAAGTAACTTCCCAAGGGGCTCAGACAGTAAAGAATCCGCCTGCAATGTGGGAGACCTGGGTTCGATTCCTGGGTTGGAAGGATCCCTGGAAAAGGGACTGACATACCGACTCCAGTAGTCTTGCCTGGAGAATCCCATGGACGGAGGAGTCCGGCAGGCTATATAGTCCATGGGGTGGCACAGAGTCAGACACGGCTGAAGCAACTCAGCATGGATGCAAGACAGATGGTTACTTACTGTGGTAAACTCGTGTCTCTCTCTCTCTCTGTGTGTGTGTGTGTGTGTGTGTGTGTGTGTGTGTGTTAGTCGCCTAGTCGCGTCCGACTCTCTGTGATCCCATGGACTGTAGCCCACCAGGCCCCTTGGTCCATGGGATTCTCCAGGCAAGAATACTAGAGTGGGCTGCCATGCCCTTCTCCAGGAGATCTTCCTGATTCAGGGATCGAACCTGCATCCCTTGCATCTCCTGCATTGGCAGGCAGGTTCTTTATCACTAGCACCACCTGGGAAGCCCATTTGTCTTACAGTGAATCGAAAAACGCTTAGTGAGGCCACCAAGTTCTCTGATCACTTCACCATCCTTCCTTTCCCTGTCTGTCAATGCCTTTTACTTTAAAATTAGTGTAGGGATGACTCCACCATTTGTTCCTCCTTTTATCTCCCTTACCATCTTCAACACCCTTTGTTAATATTTGTATGTTTAACCCACCACCCAAGCTTACAGTTACATGGTAACCAGTTTTTATTACATGCCTCATCTTATAAATCTTATTTTTAAACTGAGTGCAACAGTCAAAATCATTTTGGAATTTTGAAAATTCAATAGATTCATACAAAAAAAATAGACTGAGTTTGAAATGATACAGCTAAATCACAAGTGTACAGTTAAATTTCTACCAGGGTAATAATACAACAGGAAAAAAATTTAATCAATTCATCTTGATACTTGTTAGCAGCTATGAACAAAGATATATTGATGTAGTAATAACTACAGACAGGTTATTAAAATTACCTTAGAAACTAAACATATGGTCTTTCCTTGTCCCCTATTAATGTTCGATTGTATGATAACAGCAACACTGCAGATACGACTTGGAGCTGACCCCTACTACACGTGCACCATAATAACACACACTAGGTGTGCAAACAGCAAGTAGAGTGCTACCCTCTCTAAGGTGCACCCTGGGGACTGATTTGAGTTCTGAGCAAGATTTACTAGGCTCTTGCCTATTTCCATGCTCTAAGCACAGACTAGTAAGAGGGTGGCTACTTATGGGTACAGGTCTTACACAATCCCAAAGTGTTCTTTTCCTAAAGTTGATTGATCTTGGTGGGGAATCAGACTTTGCAACCTCAGTCTTGAAAATACCATATGTCAAAGCAACCACAGAGTTGGTCTAAATCAGAAATGAATATATAGACAGAACCACATTGAGTTTTCCACTAAACTGTCTATAAACAGAGATCCAATAGCAAATACCCACAGCATATTCTGCATGAGTCATGTCCTGGCCTAACCATACTCAGTCTCACCAATCGATTCTACAGCACAGGGTCCAGGAGAGAGAAGAGACACACTCTCCAAGTGCATGTAGTTTGGTACACAAGGCAAAGCCCTGCTGCACACTCCCATACGCCCAGAAGCCAACGTGAATTTGAGCAAGACCCAGGTGTTCGTGATGGACAGGAAAGCCTGGTGTGCTGCAGTCCTTGGGGTCTCAAAGAGTAGGACACGACTGAACGACTGAACGGAAATGGAGTGCTTCCTCCTTCCAAATGTACTGTGGGCACTCCATAAAAACCATAGTGAAAACCTAATGACCATGATTGGGTACTGTATACCAATTACAAGGAAAAGTATGAGAGGACTGTGACTTTGTACATTATCTTTGTACTCTGTCCTCAGTACTCAAAAGAGTGCCTGGCACAAACAGCAGCTCAATAAGTACTGAAACAAGTGAACACTGACTGGATTATAATCACGACAGTTGCCCAGAAACACTGCCTGAACAAGATACTATTAAGAGAAGTCAGGCTCTATATTAAGACCAGTGGAAGCAAGTTGTGCCTTTGAAACTGGCAAGGCAATACAATCATTTCCCCTCAGTCTTGCACAACAGTTTACAACTTCATCTATTTTAATAGGCCCCATTCTATGATACTAAGACTTGTTCATCAGTGATGAACTTTCCAGGCCTCCACTTAGGAAGCTTACATTTGCATTTTCTATCCCACAGGTGTGAAGTTGCAATGTATCTAAATTCTCACTTTCCTCTTTGGGGAGGATATATTCCATTCAAAGAGTTGTAAGGGTAACATGTTGTTTGCCCTTTTGGGCTTTTGTGTTATTTCTAACCCCTGCTGCTTAAAAGTCTGTAGGACTGAACTTTCATATGGTTTAAAAAAAAAAAAAAAAAAAAGATTGAAGCTATTATGAGACTAGCTTTTCCCCAAAGAGCACATATACCTCAAGTCTTCTCTTAATATGTGTATAAGAGCATGTAGGGGTGTACTTTTGTTTGTTTTATTTCAGAACTTCTCTTTCTTGAATTCAGAGCAAGCACTGTGTCTTAAGTAAACAAACAAAATGGGTATGTGCATTTCTTTTCAAGAAACTAATAGGATTTAGGATGAGTTATCACCAGACCTTGCCAGTTTGTACTACTGTGCTAACATGAACACAAAGAGTAAGTTCCAGGTGATAGAAGGAGCTTTAGCTTCATTCTCACTACAGCCCAAACTCTACTTTTATGTGTCTAATTTTAGTTGGGGAAAATCCAACCAGTTCTTCTGGATGTGCAAGGCTGTGGAGAATCACAGCCAAGCTCTGTGTGAATCAGTCTGCGTGGCTATGAAGGAACCACGGACTGAACTGAATTTGTCAACTAAATATTTTCTTTGCAACTTCTCCATTGAATTTATCATAAGACTAATATATATTTTTTGATCTATCTAAGGATTTTCTTCAAAATATTCCAGGAGGCATATTTTCAGCCACTCTCTATGATAAATGGCTTGATGTTATTGATCAAGGGAATGAGGAGGAGAAAATAACTGCGACCCAGAGGTAATGATGCAATTTTCTCAACTCTGAGAAAATACAACCAACATACTCTTAGGAAAATATCAGCTTATAGTTTACAGCTGTGTCCATTAAAATAATGACCAGTATCAAAAGGTTTCACTTGATCATACCCATGGAAGCCAGTTTGAAAAGAGATGCACGCCTTATTGGTGACATTGTAATTGGTGTTTTTCTGCTAATCTTATTAATATGGAATGCTTGACCATTTTACACCTTCTGAATACACGAGATCGTTGGAGATGAAATCCATTGGTCTAAAAAGAGATGATAAAGAACCAATCTGCCAGCGGTATGATCTTAAATACAAACACATAACTAACCAGAGCAGTTCTTACCTGGCTCAGGAATTAAACTCGGTGAAACCTTTTTGTGTGCATTCATGCCTGGAACTGTGAGAATGGACTGTGGACATGGTATAAAAAGAAGTACTCTGTTCTCTGTATTTCCACTTACTGAGCAAAATGACTCGCTTTATTGATAAGTGCCTTTTTCTGTCATTAGGCTTCTAGACCAGCTGCCAAGAGCCAATGTAGTTTTTTTGCGATACCTTTTTGGAGTGTTACACAACATTGAGCAACATTCCTCATCCAATCAGATGACAGCTTATACTTTATCAGTGTGTATGACCGCAAGCATTCTTGGTCTGCTTAATTCTGGCAGCACTGCATTAGAAAACTTCACCAAGAAGGTAATGAGAGCTCTCATTTTTATGCCTTGCAGGGCAGAGTCCCCATTTTGAACCTGAAGTCTGTGGTATTAACTCTGGTGAACCAGTTGTTTAAAGTGCACATTTTAATTACACTGCCTTGGACTGGCAGAGGCCTGCTCTGGTTGGGCATGGGAAGGTGTGTTGCAACTGAGAACAGTCGAGTCACTTCTCCTTTGCCATCCAAGAGATTAAACAATAGACAGATAAGACTAGGACGGTGTGATAGAGAAGAACCTGGCTTTGGAGTCTGAGAACCAAGATTCAACTCTCAGCCTAATCACTGAGGGGAGTACAAACCTCCAAACTATGATTTCACCATTACACAATGATGACAACACCCAATACATCTGGTCAGTCTCGGCACATCTCAGGCGGCCTGGGCAATATGAGCACCAAAGGTTCCACACATACCGGCCTCACTCTGCCAGTTCTGGCTCACTCAGGAAAATACTTGGCTTCTATTGTGTCTCTGCTAGAGGATGAGGAGGCTAGTAAAATATTTCAGAACATCCTGACAGAGCCACAACATGCCTAAGAAGATCACAGCTCTTTTCCAAGCTCCCCTGGACAGCAAGTGTGAGGCAAGGCAATGCAGTTAGACAGACAGACTTGTTTTCTCTCCAGATGCTTTCTTCCGTCACAAACCCTAACACGCCACACAGAAACCTCTGCTACCCAAGTTTCAGATAGTTCTTCACTGAAGTGAATTTCAAAATTTGTGTTGCATTTGATGCTTTATCAAGTTTAATGAGATGCTATATATAAATTCTATCTCAAGAAAACTAGAAAAAAGCTCAATAAAAATAAATAAAACTTAATAAGAAAATATACATTTTTGTCCCAAACATCCTATGTAGGCTACTTAAAAATCATCCTAGTTTTAAGCATGTAGCAATCATTACAAAATTTTAGCTATCAGACTAGGCCACATATTATAATTTTAGTCCACCGACTAAAAGAATTTTAAAATTTGTGCCCAAAGTACTCTTGAAAGGATTAGTTATTTCTTAGAAAAAGCTGATGCATATATCATATATATATATATTTTAAATCAAGTGAATTTTTCTGACTTCTTTTGCATTTTTTGTGAGAGCCAAGATTCATGTATGAAATGTGATTTACTATTAGGCCATATGTACAGTAATACCCCATTTTTTGCCCCTCTGTGTTACAGATTTCTTTCATACAATTTCTCATTGAAAACTGTCTCAAGATATTTGGAGAAGATATCACGTCTCTCTTTGGACCGAAGTCAGTGAGTTGTGATAACACTGATAGCACTGACATCACTGATAACAGTGAGAAGGTTGCAGGTACGTGAATAATGTAACTGGCTTTGATGCAAAAGACAGCAAGGCTGCCAGGGTCAATGGGAGATCTTGGAGTCCAAAGCACATTCTAAGGGCAGTAATTTCCATCCGCTCCAAGACATGGGAAGTTCCCCACTTGTGAGATCAAAGAAAGGATAAGACTGTTCTGATTTCAAGAAGCTACTAATACAGCTTTAGAAGACATCATGGTTCAGTTCAGTTCATTTGCTCAGTCGAGTCTGACTCTTTATGATCCCAAGGACTGCACTGACCCCAACTACTTGGGGTCAAGGGCTGCAGCGTGCCAGGCCTCCCTGTCCATCACCAACTCCCGGAGCTTACTTAAACTCATGTCCATCGAATCAGTGATGCCATCCAACCATCTCACCCTCTCTGGTCCCCTTCTCCTCCTGCCTTCAATCTTTCCCAGCATCAGGGATTTTTCCAATGAGTTAGTTCTTTGCATCAGGTGGCCAAAGTATTGGAGTTTCGGCTTCAGCATCAGTCCTTCCAATGAACACCCAGGACTGATCTCCTTAAGGATGGACCGGTTGGATCTCCTTGCAGTCCAAGGGACTCTCAAGAGGCTTCTCCAACACCACAGTCGAAAAGCATCAATTTTTCAGCACTCAGCTTTCTTCACAGTACAACTCTCACATCCATACATGACCACTGGAAAACCATAGCCTTGACCAGACGGACCTTTGTTGGCAAGGTAATGTCTCTGCTTTTTAATGTGCTATCTAGGTTGGTCATAACTTTCCTTCCAAGGAGTAAGCGTCTTTTAATTTCATGGCTGCAGTCACCATCCGCAGTGATTTTGGAGCCCCAAAAAATAAAGTCTGACACTGTTTCCACTGTCTCCCCACCTATTTCCCATGAGGTGATGGGACCAGATGCCATGATCTTAGTTTTCTGAATGTTGAGCTTTAAGCCAACTTTTTCACTCTCCTCTTTCACTTTCATCAAGAGGCTTTTTAGTTCCTCTTCACGCTCTGCCATAAGGGTGGTGTCATCTGCATATCTGAGGTTATTGATATTTCTCCTGGCAATCTTGATTCCAGCTTGTGCTTCTTCCAGCCCAGCGTTTCTCATGATGTACTCTGCATATAAGTTAAATAAGCAGGGTGACAATGTACAGCCTTGACGAACTCCTTTTGCTATTTGGAACCAGTCTGTTGTTCCGTGTCTAGTTCTAACTGTTGCTTCCTGACCTGCATACAGGTTTCTCAAGAGGCAGGTCAGGTGGTCTGGTATTCCCATCTCCGTCAGAATTTTCCAAAGTTTATTCGAGCGTGATCCACACAGTCGAAGGCTTTGGCATAGTCAATAAAGCAGAAATAGATGTTTTTCTGGAACTCTCTTGCTTTTTCGATGATCCAGTGGATACTGGCAATTTGATCTCTGGTTCCTCTGCCTTTTCAAAACCAGCTTGGATATCTGGAAGTTCTCAGCTCACATATTGCTGAAGCCTGGCTTGGAGCATTTTGAGCATTACTTTACTAGCATGTGAGATGAGTGCAATTGTGCGGTAGTTTGAGCATTCTTTGGGATTGCCTTTCTTAGGGATTGGAATGAAAACTGACCTTTTCCAGTCCTGTGGCCCCTGCTGAGTTTTCCAAATTTGTTGACATATTGAGTGCAGCACTTTCACAGCATCATCTTTCAGGATTTGAAATAGCTCAACTGGAATTCCATCACATCCACTAGCTCGGTTCGAAGTGATGCTTTCTAAGGCCCACTTGACTTCACATTCCAGGATGTCTGGCTCTACGTGAGTGATCACACCATTGTGATTATCTGGGTCATGAAGATCTTCTTTGTACAGTTCTTCTGTGTATTCTTGCCACCTCTTCTTAATATCTTCTGCTTCTGTTAGGTCCATACCATTTCTGTCCTTTCTTGAACCCATCTTTGCATGTAATGTTCCCCTGGTATCTCTAATTTTCTTGAAGAGATCTCTAGTCTTTCCCATTCTGTTGTTTTCCTCTATTTCTTTGCATTGATCGCTGAGGAAGGCTTTCTTCTCTCTCCTGGCTATTCTTTGGAACTCTGCATTCAAATGGGAATATCTTTCCTTTTCTCCTTTGCTTTTCGCTTCTCTTTGTTTCAGAGCTATTTGTCAGGCCTCCTCAGACAACCATTTTGCCTTTTTGCATTTCTTTTCCATGGGGATGCTCTTGATCCCTGTCTCCTGTACAATGTCACGAACCTCTGTTCATAGTTCATCAGGCTCTCTGTCTATCAGATTTAGTCCCTTAAATCTATTTCTCACTTCCACTCTATAGTCATCAGGGATTTGATTTAGGTCATACCTGAATGGTCTAGTGGTCTTCCCTGCTTTCTTCAGTTTAAGTCTGCATTTGGCAATAAGGAGTTCATGATCTGAGGCACAGTCAGCTCCTGGTCTTGTTTTTGCTGACTGTATAGAGCTTCTCCATCTTTGGCTGCAAAGAATATAATCAATCTGATTTCGGTGTTGACCATCTGGTGATGTCCATGTGTATGTGGTGATGTCTGGCAATGTCTTAGGTTAGGGCTTTTCTCGGGACAGTTCTCTTTCTCTCTCTCTGGCTATCCCACAGTCCGGGTTCCTATCTCACATTAGTTCCCTCAGATTGCCCTCGGGGCATTCAGGCCCGGTCCTTACTCTAAGCAATGCAGCCCATGCCTCCCGGTTCAGCCCCCACTTCCTGGTGGTGGATGCCAGCGCCTGGGCTACTTTTCTGCTGGGAGTTGCCGTTGGGCACATAATCTGTGGGTTTTCTTTATTTATATATTTAATTTTCCTGCCGGTTATGTTGTCCTCTGAGATTCCAAAACTCCCCACAGACCCGCTATGAGAGTGTTTCCTGGTGTTTGGAAACTTCTCCTCTTTTAAGACTCCCTTCCCAGGACAGATCTCTGTCCCTGCCTCTTTTGTCTCCCTTTTTATCTTTTATATTTTGTCCTACCTCCTCTCAAAAACAATGGGCTGCCTTTCTGGGTGCCTGATGTCCTCTGCCAGCATTCAGAAGTTGTTTCGTGGAATTTGCTCAGCGTTCAAATGGTCTTCGGATGAATTTGTGAGGGAGAAAGTGGTCTCCCCGGCCTATTCCTCTGCAATCGTAGGACCACCCCTGAGACTTGAACTCTCGAGTCTATCTCCACAGCAAGCTCACTTTCCATTCTGCTTCAGAGCCAGGCTGCGAATGGAACTGGACTAAATATTTATGTGTTTGTTTTTTTTGTTTAAATCTTTCCTCTTATTATCCCTGCTACCCTGCTACATTTCCAATATTGTCCCATTGATATTTCTGTCTCTGAATAAAATGTCTCACTAATTTAAGAAGTATTGGGGCCAGAAGAGAATTTCTACTTAAAGTATTTTTATTCTCATAATTGTTATTCTATACCCACAAAGTTTCAACATTTCACTTTTTAACATTCAAACCCTAATTTGAACATGAGGAAACACTAACCTAAATCTTGTCAGGATTGTTTAAGAAAGATGAGGTTATAAAGTTAACCTGTTTAACAGTCCCTGGCAACCCACTCCAGTATTATTATCTGGGAAATCCCATAGACAGGAGCCTGATAGACTACAGTCCACAGCGTTGCAAGAGTTGGACACGACTGAACAACTGAGCACCATACTTTTCGTGGCTACAGTATGTACGTTTATTGGTCACAGAGCCAACAAGAACTCTAACACCAACCAATGAGGATTACGAAAGGGCCATCTTGGCCTGAAAATAAAAGTATAGGGCTTAATGTCTATTTTGCTTTCCATCTATGCTCACAGGGTAGCTGGACGTATAGCTTTGTAGCAACTGATGGAGCGTTCTTCCTGAGCATTCTTATTAAAGCTGAACAATGAATGAATACATTTGGAATCCATGAATACCTTTGGGTGGTTTTAGAAATAAAATAATCAGGTTAAGAGCAGGGAAACCAGGGTGCATAAAGCAACTCAACCCATATAAACATGTATCCTTTTAACATTTGTACATATTAATTAGGAGAATTTCTTCCTGAATTTAGGAGTGCATTTGCTTTCTTCATCATCTCCTTTAAAAATGATGGCGGTATGATGTCAAGGCAGGAAGAGCCTAAGGCAAAGTGATGACATTCCTTCAGGAATGCACACCTTCTGGAGGCTGCAAAATCAAATGGAGAATGGGGGTGGGGTCTGCTTGTGGGGGAGCTGACTGATGTCTAGGCTGCCTTAGGCCCTTTGAAGGAGGGAAATTACCTTTATTAAGGCTGCTATGTGACATGTCTTGCACGGAGTAGTACATTATGTTATGTAGTCCAGCGAGGTGTAAGTGTTGCAGGAAGGGGGACCCCTTCCAGGGCCCGAAACTGGGCTCTTGTCTAACACTCGGAAATGAATTGTCCGAGGAGACACATGCTGACAAAGCAAAAGATTTTATTGGGAAAGGGCATCCAGGTGGAGAGCAGTAGGTAAGGGAACCCAGGAGAACTGCTCTGCCACGTGGCTCGCAGTCTTGAGTTTTATGGTTTTGGGATTAGTTTCCGGGTGGTCTTTGGCCAATCATTCTTATTCAGAGTCTTTCTTGGTGGCGCACGCATCGCTCAGCCAAGATGGATGCTAGCAAGAGGGATTCTGGGAGGTGGACGGACAGGTAGTGTCTCCTCTCGATCTTTCCCGAACTCTTCTGGCTGGTGGTGGCCTATTAGTTCCGTATTCCTTATCAGGATCTCCTGCCATAAAACAACTCATGCAAATGGTTACTGTGGTGCCTGGCCAGGGTGGGCGGTTTCAATCAGTGTGCTTCCCTAACAACTCCCCCCTGAGAGACTTCATACTCAAGATGCTTCTTGGGAATCGGGGCGGAGGTCTCTTTCTTCTGTAACTTCTTCCTGCTGTGCCTGGGCGTAGGCCTGCCTAGCAGAGCAGAAGTCTCTCTCTACCTGACCTAAGTTGGGGTGTTTTATATCTGAAACCAGCTTTTACTCTTGTAATAACAGCAACTTAGTTTGAAACTGTCAGCTCCTCTCAGAGGTAAAATAGACAGGGGCCAAACAGGAGACGTAACAGGATGGTCATCACTGGTCCCCAGAAACAGGAGGCACTGCTGGGATGATTGGCTGGTGGTCAAGCAACAGAGCTGTGTTCTAAGAATCTTATGTTTAGTCTGAAGTTACCATCTTCCACCTGGGTGGGGGCTCTAGTTCTGTAGAAGAACTCAAAAGACATTGTTATGCATTTTTTTTTTTTTTTTTTTGAGTAGGAACCAGGACCCGTCTCAAGGCTGTACCACCATTTGATTGTTTCCCCTCTGTTTCTGTATTTTTTTCCTTCTCTGATTGGCAATTGTTTGAATCTACCCTTTGGAACTCAGGGAAGGTCAAGCAGGCTGAATAAAGCCTATATTTTACAGTACAGCAGATCTGTAGTCCACATTTGCCACCCCACAGAGTCCTGTTCAGTTTTATTTAGGGAACAGGGCAACTATGACTGTGATAACTTTTTGTCAAAATGGGGCATAGGACCGCCTCAGCTTGGAGAAGAGACACTGAATTGGTAGTATTCCTGAGTTCCAAGTCTTAGATCTGAGCCTTGTATGATTAAAATCTCAATCCCTTGGTCTGCCATTTTGTTGTAACATACCCAGTTAGTAGTAGCTTGAGAAGGGATAACTGGAGTTTTGATAGACAAAGTAAATCTCTTTCTTTTAGAAGAATAGGCCTGAAATCCAGTCTGGACCTGGCACTTCAGGGAGACTTATAGCCAGGTGGCCAGTTGCCTAGTTTTATAAAAAGTAAGGTAGAAGTTACTAGCTTCCAGCAGACATTGTTTTGAGAATGGTGGCATCTAAGCCTGACAGGACTCAGAAAACTCAAATGTTTAGCAATACAATGTCTAATCTGAAATTACACCCATAGTAACACCTGGTTATTTCCCAGGATGTCTGAACCATAGCTGAGTACTCTATTTTGACTTTTAATTGTAAAATTTTTTCTTTAATAGCCAAAGTAGATGGCACCATTAATGATGTCAGTGTTTCTCTAGGTATGAGAAGATGCAAGAATTGGGACTCATAAAATCTCTTGAAAAGATCTAACTATCTGAAGGCCTGTTCTGCCAGTTTTTTCCAGAGCACGGAACACCTCATTCTTGATCTTCACCCTGAACTCCTTTCAGGGCCGTTGGAATTCAGCAGTTGCAGTGGCCATGATATAATCGCTGTAGATGTAGATGGCAAGTGTCAATCTTCAGTTAGCAAAGCCCCTTTTTGCTCACAAACTTGACCACGACTTTGAGGGAGGCATTTCATGACCATTTTATCCCATGGTGCTGAGAATGTCCATTCTCAGGTTTGGCAAAGATTTTGTCGACCGGCCTCTCAATGTGCTGTTACTGGATTAGGCCATAAAACAGTATCTCAAATTCTCTGGACCACCTGTCTTACTAGCCTCTTGGTCCAGGAAAACATTCCCTCTTGTTGCTTTTTCTCATATCTAGAGTTACACTGTCATCATCATTGATTTCATAAGGAACTATATATTATTCTATCAGAGGCCTCAGTCACACATTTGGCACTGTAAGAAATAGCAATTCTGTAAAACAGGTGAAATACAAAGAACGTAGCCAGCAGTATTAGTAAAGTCACAAGTAAGACCTAAGAGCTTCTATTAAATGTAGCCCAGTATATCCCAGGTCATCTGACTTATTCTACTCTGTACAAATCTTTATCTTTCAGGGAAATTATTCATTGGCACCACCATCTATAAGGCACATAGCCCAGTTTTCTAGTGTTACTAGACTGATTATCCTTAGTATGATTTAATTGTTTTTAACACAGAGGAGACTTTAAACTTAAATTACCATAGCTTAGTGTTATCTATATAAATCTATCTCATAATTGTGGGAGATTTCTTTTTCTTTTGCTAAAACCTTTTTTGTTGCTCTGATTGAGCTTGAGGAATAGGAAAAGGCTCAAATTTATGGCCGGAGTCAGAGTAGGCATTATTAATTGGCCCAGTGAGGGGATCCCGTCTGGTAGTATCATAGTAACCTGAATATGACTATAATTTTTCCAAGTAAATTTCCCCAGGGCCAACCAGTTAGAGTCTTGTAGTAGAGAAATTTACCAAGGTAACCCAGAGCTAGACACAGATAATTGGCCACAAACCCAACAATTGGATTGATTTTTAAAACTAGCATAGTATCAGGCCTATGATAGAAAAGCATTTGATTTATATACAAAGGTCTAAGAAGTCAAGAGAACAATATAAACGATCATATGAATCAGGTCCAGTATCTTGGACAAGCTGGCTACCTCTGATGTCGTTGTCTTCTCATCCTGGTGTACTGTAGTTTTTCTTGTTTGAGCATCATTTTAAGGTGAGATCAGGTCAGCTGTCTTCTCTATAGACCAATCCAGTGTAGGGGCCTTTGGAAGTGGGAATTAATCTAAGAGTTAATTTCCCTTCAGTTTCATTGTGCATGAGCTAATTAAGAGTACCTGACAAAAAGTCTTTCCATCCAGGTTGGAGAGAGTTTCTTAAATTACGTCTTTTTTCAGTCCTGGTTGCAGGTCATGAGGCATCTGATCTTCGTCCAAAGATAGATTACTGAGACAAGCTTCAGAAACAAACTTTCACATTAATATCACATAACAGAATTGATCATAGACTTTTTATTTTGCTGAAACACTTATAGGATCTCAGACTGAACTTTTAATATAAAACAGGACTGGGAAACTCACACCAAAGGCTTATCACAGATTTTGCCTAACAAATCTAGGTGAACTCTTTTCTTTTAAGGTCTCAAAAATTCCTTGAGATTTTTGTACCTGTTAGTGAGGTAACCTTTTTAGCTCATTTGATAAACTTACTGGAAACTTACGAGTTTTAGATTTCTGGAGGAGTCAGACAGAGAGAAAATATAATTGTTTTGTTTATAACATGTAATTTTACCAAATTATTTTTATAATTAGTTTAAGAGGAAGGTTTTTTCCATTCCCGGAAAACACACAATTTAAACCTGTAATTTCTCAGATAGAAACCATAAAAGTTATAAGCATATTCGCTGGTTCATTCAGTCCTTTGTTAACTTTTGTGAAGTCATCAGGTTTTTCATCAGAATACCAAGACATATCAAAATGTTAAGAACTCTATATACTTTCTAGGATATCTGTATTAGTAATTATTCATACATTATAACATGAGCGGATTTATTACTCATTTGATAACCTTTTTCATGTAATTTAACCAACCAAATAAACAGTTTAATATCTCTCTTTGGGATGTTTCAGGGGCCCTCTGAAACATCCCAAAGTTAGCTAGATGTCAAAGAAACTTCAAAAGAATTCAATTCAGGAAGTTTTATCGAAAAGATCAATTAAAAGCTTTAGAACATTTGGTCAGATTCAGTCAATGTTGATGGGTGTATCATTTAGCTTGTTGATATGTCACAATGGGTGCAAATACCAAGGCTCAAGGTCTAGTGAAAGTCAGCTCCGCCATCTTGGACCTAATTAGCTCTAACCAGTTTTCTTATGACCGTGTCATTTTTAACAAAATCTATTTATTTAACTAATTGTAATCTAATTTTAGAAAATCTTGATCATGCATAACTCTTTTTAGTATTTTTTTACTCTTTTTTTTACTGAAAGCACACTTCCTGCTTTCCTTTAGCAACCAAGAGCTAACTTTTATATTAGCATTTTATAGATTGGTGAGCATAAATACCAGTGATAATTTCTAAAACCCTTGCTTTTTTAAAACATTTTAGGATGGCATCAAACATTATTTATTTATAGTCCCAAATCTCTTTAGTTTTTCTGTAAAAAGAAATCAGTGTTTAGTAGTAAGTGTTTCAAAATCTTATTTCATTTGGAAATGACCTAATTATTTAATAGACTTTCAATACTTAGTTTAGCACAACCCTTAGAAATTCAAGTTACGCCAATCTGGGGAGACTATTGTAGACAGATATTTTTAAAGAATAATTATTCTTAATAGAGTTTATATATAAACTCATACCTCATTTACATATTTTAGACGTTTTTTCACTCGAGGTAATTTCTTTGTTGACAAACTTGTAATAGGTATAATATTTAACTTATATTAAACCTAGGTACAATGAAAATATTCTACTTGATGTTAATTACTCTAAGACATGTCCATATTAGATAGGTCAACAAAAAAACATTAATATCAGGTATTTAATACTGAATATTTCCCAGTTCACCTGAACCTGGAATTTATTGTTTAATTTAGAATTATTTGATTTGTAAGCACTTACCTTTTTTTAAGCCAATTAAATAGAGCTCATTTACAAATTAACCTAAAAATATTACCCAGAGACAAAAACATACCAAGACATATTTAGACAGACACACTGCAAGATCTAGCTTCATTTTCTAAGTTTAGTCATGAATTAGACATTACAATATAAAATTTACTAGTTTATAAAAAAAAGCTGAAATAAATAACATTTTTAAAGGCTTTTTTCCTTTTTTCTTTCTCAGTCTCAGGAGTTAGACATGGTCTAGATAAGTGTTCCTGAGAGCCCTGGTCTCAAGGCACAGGGAAAGAAAATCAAGCTCTAACAAAATGGTGGCAGGTCTAAATGGTAGCCAAACAAAGCAAAATGGCCATCACAAATCACAACACAGAACAGAGTTAAAACACACACATATAAACCAGGCAGTCCTCATCAGACACTCTCTTAAATACAAGAATACAGTCTCTCAGAAAACCTTTTATAGAGACACAAAACTTCAGATGTCTTCAAAGATTTCAAAAGGAGGAAAGGAAGCCAGGTTGAAAGAAGGGGGAGGAGGCGGGAAAGGGGGGCAAAAGGGGTGGTCTTACAGACGTTTCCTGCCACCTGCAGACACCCAGGCATTACGGGACTTTTCCCCGGGCTTCCAGAAAAGGGAGGACTGGAACTCGGCCCTACCAGAAACCAGACCAGAAAATTCGAGTTCTCTGCCAAGAGGACGTGATCAGTTTCCAATCCTCAGCTCAAGCTGAGGCCCTTCGACCAGATTCCTGCGTCCAGGACCGGGGGACTAGAAAAACGGGAAGGATAGGAAGGGCTGAGAGGAAAGAGAGAGGGAAGGGGAGGGAGGTCAATAAAGTCTCTTGTTCCTTACCGGTCAGGGCACTCTGGCCAGTTGTCCGCGTCAGGAGGAGACCAGGGACAAAAGGGTCCCAGTTGCGGCCGCTGGGTCTGGTCCATTGGCAGGCAAGCTGGCCCCTGAGTACCCCGAGTGGTCAGGATGTCAGTCTCAGCGAAGAAGATGTCCCTTCGTGGTCGCCATTTGTTGCAGGAAGGGGGACCCCTACCAGGGCCCGAAACTGGGCTCTTGTCTAACACTCGGAAATGAATTGTCCGAGGAGACACATGCTGACAAAGCAAGAGATTTTATTGGGAAAGGGCATCCGGGTGGAGAGCAGTAGGTAAGGGAACCCAGGAGAACTGCTCTGCCACGTGGCTCGCAGTCTTGGGTTTTATGGTGATGCGATTAGTTTCCGGGTGGTCTTTGGCCAATCATTCTAATTCAGAGTCTTTCCTGGTGGCACACGCATCGCTCAGCCAAGATGGATGCTAGCAAGAGGGATTCTGGGAAGTGGACGGACAGGTAGTGTCTCCTCTCGATCTTTCCCGAACTCTTCCGGCTGGTGGTGGCCTATTGTTCCGTATTCCTTATCAGGATCTCCTGCTATAAAACAACTCATGCAAATGGTTACTGTGGTGCCTGGCCAGGGTAGGCGGTTTCAATCAGTGTGCTTCCCCTAACATAAGTAGCATCATTTATGTTAAGTTTGAGCAAACTGAAGCTCAAAGAGCTTCAGGTAACTTATCCCATTAGGAGGCAGAATGGGAGCCTTCTGGTTCTCTCACCCGGCACCACAAGTGGCTCACCCACTTGAATGGACATGGTGATGCACTCACTATGTCTCAGAAAAGCCAAGTGGATGGGCATTTTAAAACATGTGGTTACATTCTTCTGTTTATTTTTCTACAACTTGGCTCCTCTATTGACTTCTGTAGCTGGCTATTTAAGCAGGTTATTTAAGGAAATATTGAGCAGGTTTATTGAGCAAATATCAGGAAAACATTTATAGCTGGGCACGAGAAACTTTGAACTCAATTGTTCACGGCTGATCACTCTTTCTTGGAAAAGCCCTTCATTGCATTCCTTTGACAGGGGCTGTTGGTAGTTAAAATTCATCTTTGGGTTAGCTGAGGAAGGTGTTACAGAAAAATGGCCACCTGTAATCTTACCACATAGTCTGCATTTAATGACTACTTCCCAAGGACCGTGAGGGCAGGAAGTCATCCTTGGAGCTGACTGAGGGGTGTGGCCTCCCAGAGAAGAGGTCCAGAGGCTGACTGAAACCCAGGGTCAGGCAGGATGTCTCATGAAAGGCGATTCTTTTGATGAGAGAAAATTGGGCATGACTGGGTACTCAGAAAGCCAAACAGGAAATTGAACAGAGGGAGGAAACTTACTACAAAAGTAAATGATAACCAAACGCTGCTTGATTTGAATGTTAAATATGTTTGGCTTTTAAAATGAGATCTGATACCAGAATCCACTGATAATACTAAACATTAGGAAAGCTGTATAGCTACAGGTTAAGTGCCTCATGACACAGGGCAAAGGGAATAGACAGCACTGTCTGGGGAACACTCTCACAGGGAGAATCAACCCTGAGTCTGATCCCGCCTCTAGGCTTAACTACTGGTTTGCAGAATATGGGGAAGAAGAACATGTTAACACTACAAGGATGCAATTAGTCTGTTTCAGAATGTGGGGAATTCTATATAACAAATGGTTCAGTTTCTCTCTTTGAGCCACTGCAATGAACATGCTGCTGACTCTAAGTGGTGGAAATCAGGCTAAATAAGCTAAACTACTACTAGTGAAAATCTCTCTCCTATATTCGATTCAGACAAGAAGACAGTTAGCAAGAGTTCTGTCAAAGACTGGGCCTTTTGGTATAGCTCCAGGACTCGCGAGGACAACCAACACCCACCTCTACCACCCACAAAGCCAAAACAGCTCTTTGGAGCTCCTCTTGAGGATGTATGTGATAACGACACCCTGCCCACCCCAATTCTGGTAGGTCTTATTTTGGTTTTCTGTAACGCTCCTGAGGAGGGGAGTTCTGAGAGATCAAGTGTTCTCTTCCAAATCTACCCCCAAATGAAGAAGTCTGGCTTTGTCTGATAAGTTTCATAATATTACTTCAAAGAATAAGGTCTGATTTAGGTACTGCAGAGTTAGAAGGCAAATACCAGATGAAAAGATACTCTCATCCATTCCACTGATTTCAACAAAGACCCACCTATACTGGCTCAGGCCAGTTAAAATGGACTCTGTAAGGTAAGGGAGTCAGAGAAGGCGAGGTTGGGAGAAAGCATGAGACCAGCACTTGACAGAACAGATCACCTTTAACGAGGCGAGAAGGGGCAGCAGTCAGAGGAGTGAGCTGCTGCACCACCCCAAGAAAAGAGTGAGCATCTACAGGCCTGTATGTGGAAAGCTACTGTCCTAAGGGGGCCTGTTCGCCAAGGTTGTTCAGAGCAGTTCTCTCTCACACAGCTGGGGCAAGGAATTTCGGAGACCGGCCAGAGGCTGGGACCAGCTGGGAGCTGGGCGTAACCAACCTAATGTCCATGTTTTTCTTCGGGTGACAGAGTTCTTTATTTTGCATAGAATGGTGGGGAGGACCTGGAGGGGAGTTTTAACTCCAGGCTATTTTGAGCTGTGTAACTTTCCTTCAGACTCTGTGTGTAAGAATCTCTGAGGGTCCACTTCATCCTCATATGGTCTCCTGGTCTCCTCCCTTGAAGTCGACACTCGTCTCAAGTCTCCTTCAGCTGAGTCTACTCTGCCTTATGACTCAAAATGTCTCACACGGATTTGATTTGTAACTCAAGTGTTTAAGCATAAAGTACTCATCCTCTGGCAGAAAATGAATCACTTGAGCCTGACAGAATGTGTCAAAAGAAAGTCACAGAGTTTGGACTGTGCTTTATCAAATTAGTGTATTGAACTGTAAGCATTAACATTTGTTCACTGTCCACTATCTCTCCAAGCACTACACTAGATGCAGGGAATTTTATGGTAGATATGAAGAAATTTATCATCCAAGGTATGTGCTAGCACTACCCCAGACCTGTGTCTTTCACAGAAAATTTAGGGGGCAGCTATGATTATCATCACCCCCACTTCATAAATGAAAAACCAAAGAGCCTCACCCAAGTATGTGCTATGCCTAAAGTCACACAGTGGATAAGCAGCAGAACAGATTCCACATTCCTTGAAAAACCTGGCTCCAATATCTGTTATCTCTCTACTCTGCAGACAGCAGAGGATATTAAAATACAGAAAAAGGAACTAGAAAGGCTGATGAGAAAGAAATGTGATCGGAGAAGGAGGAGAGGCATATTGAGCCTGATTTTGAGGGGAGGGAATACAGGAAATAGGAATGAATGGGGTGGACAGTCCCTGAAAGGGGAATACACAAATGGAGCATGAATATGGCAAAAAGATTTCCACACTCAGGGAAGAGCATCTATTACAGGGAATGATGAGAAAGGAGCGGTGAAGGAGGAGAGGGTGAATCTACAAAGGCCGCAAAGCAGAGACGTTTAACACGGTAAATTCACTAAAACGGAGAGTCTGATTACACAAGTGTTTAAAATGTTTCAGGGTATGAATGCCAAATCGATTGTTGGGTAGAAAATATATTTAGAGGCACTGAAGAAAAATTTTCAAATTGACTTCGGTCCAGTTCTAGCACTGTACCCTCATACACCACAGCTCTGTCAAAAGAGGACCAAGCTTGTGCTCTGGGCTTGTAGATATGAAACGTCCCATACTTTTCTTTTCTTTCCTTCCCTATAGGATATGCTTTCCTTTATCAACCAAAACGGGCCGTTCACAGAAGGCATCTTCAGAAAATCAGGCAATATACAATCACGCAGGGCACTAAAGGAGAAACTAAACTCTGGGGACAAAGTGAACTTGGATGATGAATCCATTCTTGTGGTAGCATCCACCTTAAAGGTAAGGAAAGTTTGAGCCTTATCCACACACAGAGGAAATCTGAAGCTGTATGACTGGTCCTTCATTATGACTGCCCAAGAAACATAAGAGGCGTAAGAGAGGAAGGATTTGAAAAAGTGAAAAACACTTCACAAAGCCAAAATTGAAGGAAGGTACCCCAAATACGATAAGCCCCATATATTAGATATTTTCCTTTTCCATTGCACATCTTGACTCCTGAACACTCCATGCAAAAGAATAATAATAAATTTCAAAATACACACTTACACATAGAGTGTTTACCAAAACAAGCTTCCTGCTTTTGATGACTTCCTCATCATCTTTTAACGAAGGCAGCATTTCCAAAATAAAATTTACATTAAGCTTTTGGAAATAGTAAACAGAAGTAACTTCCCAAGGGGCTCAGACAGTAAAGAATCCGCCTGCAATGTGGGAGACCTGGGTTTGATTCCTGGGTTGGAAGGATCCCTGGAAAAGGGACTGGCATACCGACTCCAGTAGTCTTGCCTGGAGAATCCCATGGACGGAGGAGTCCGGCAGGCTATATAGTCCATGGGGTGGCACAGAGTCAGACACGGCTGAAGCAACTCAGCATGGATGCAAGACTGATGGTTACTTACTGTGGTAAACTCATGTGTGTGTGTGTGTGTGTGTGTGTTAGTCGCCTAGTCGCGTCCGACTCGCTGTGATCCCATGGACTGTAGCCCACCAGGCCCCTTGGTCCATGGGATTCTCCAGGCAAGAATACTAGAGTGGGCTGCCATGCCCTTCTCCAGGAGATCTTCCTGATTCAGGGATCGAACCTGCATCCCTTGCATCTCCTGCATTGGCAGGCAGGTTCTTTATCACTAGCACCACCTGGGAAGCCCATTTGTCTTACAGTGAATCGAAAAACGCTTAGTGAGGCCACCAAGTTCTCTGATCATTTCATCATCCTTCCTTTCCCTGTCTGTCAATGCCTTTTACTTTAAAATTAGTGTAGGGATGACGCCACCATTTGTTCCTCCTTTTATCTCCCTTACCATCTTCAACACCCTTTGTTAATATCTGTATGTTTAACCCACCACCCAAGCTTACAGTTACATGGTAACCAGTTTTTATTACATGCCTCATCTTATAAATCTTATTTTTAAAGTGAGTGCAACAGTCAAAATCAGTTTGGAATTTTGAAAATTCAATAGATTCATACAAAAAATAGACTGAGTTTGAAATGATACAGCTAAATCACAAGTGTATACTTAAATTTCTACCAGGGCAATAATAGAACAGCAAAGAAATTTAATCAATTCATCTTGATACTTGTTCGCAGCTATGAACAAAGATATATTGATGTAGTAATAACTACAAACAGGTTATTAAAATTACCTTAGAAACTAAACATATGGTCTTTCCTTGTCCCCTATTAATGTTCGATTGTATGATAACAGCAACACTGCAGATACGACTTGGAGCTGACCCCTACTACACGTGCACCATAATAACACACACTAGGTGTGCAAACAGCAAGTAGAGCGCTACCCTCTGTAAGGTGCACCCTGGGGACTGATTTGAGTTCTGAGCAAGATTTACTAGGCTCTTGCCTATTTCCATGCTCTAAGCACAGACTAGTAAGAGGGTGGCTACTTATGGGTACAGGTCTTACACAATCCCAAAGTGTTCTTTTCCTAAAGTTGATTGATCTTGATGGGGAATCAGACTTTGCAACCTCAGCCTTGATAATACCATATGTAAAGCAACCATAGAGTTGGTCTAAATCAGAAATGAATACATAGACAGAACCACATTGAGTTTTCCACTAAACTGTCTATAAACAGAGATCCAATAGCAAATACCCACAGCATATTCTGCCTGAGTCATGTCCTGGCCTAACCATACTCAGTCTCACCAATCGATTCTACAGCACAGGGTCCAGGAGAGAGAAGAGACACACTCTCCAAGTGCAAGTAGTTTAGTACACAAGGCAAAGGCCTGCTGCACACTCCCATACGCCCAGAAGCCAACGTGAATTTGAGCAAGACCCAGGTGTTGGTGATGGACAGGAAAGCCTGGTGTGCTGCAGTCCATGGGGTCCCAAAGAGTAGGACACGACTGAACGACTGAACCGAAATGGAGTGCTTCCTCCTTCCAAATGTACTGTGGGCACTCCATAAAAACCATAGTGAAAACCTAATGACCATGATTGGGTACTGTATACCAATTACAAGAAAAAGTATGAGAGGACTGCGACTTTGTACATTATCTTTGTACTCTGTCCTCAGTACTCAAAAGAGTGCCTGGCACAAACAGCAGCTCAATAAGTACTGAAACAAGTGAACACTGACTGGATTATAATCACGACAGTTGCCCAGAAACACTGCCTGAACAAGATACTATTAAGAGAAGTCAGGCTCTATATTAAGACCAGTGGAAGCAAGTTGTGCCTTTGAAACTGGCAAGGCAATACAATCATTTCCCCTCAGTCTTGCACAACAGTTTACAACTTCATCTATTTTAATAGGCCCCATTCTATGATACTAAGACTTGTTCATCAGTGATGAACTTTCCAGGCCTCCACTTAGGAAGCTTACATTTGCATTTTCTATCCCACAGGTGTGAAGTTGCAATGTATCTAAATTCTCACTTTCCTCTTTGGGGAGGATATATTCCATTCAAAGAGTTGTAAGGGTAACATGTTGTTTACCCTTTGGGGCTTTTGATTTATTTCTAACACCTGCTGCTTAAAAGTCTGTAGGACTGAACTTTTATATGGTTTAAAAAAAATAAAAAGAAGGAAAAAAACTGAAGCTATTATGAGACTAGCTTTTCCCCAAAGAGCACATATACCTCAAGTCTTCTCTTAATATGTGTATAAGAGCATGTAGGGGTGTACTTTTGTTTGTTTTATTTCAGAACTTCTCTTTCTTGAATTCAGAGCAAGCACTGTGTCTTAAGTAAACAAACAAAATGGGTATGTGCATTTCTTTTCAAGAAACTAATAGGATTTAGGATGAGTTATCACCAGACCTTGCCAGTTTGTACTAATGTGCTAACATGAACACAAAGAGTAAGTTCCAGGTGATAGAAGGAGCTTTAGCTTCATTCTCACTGCAGCCCAAACTCTACTTTTATGCGTCTAATTTTAGTTGGGGAAAATCCAACCAGTCCTTCTGGATGTGCAAGGCTGTGGAGAATCACAGCCAAGCTCTGTGTGAATCAGTCTGCGTGGCTATGAAGGAACCACAGACTGAACTGAATTTGTCAACTAAATATTTTCTTTGCAACTTCTCCACTGAATTTATCATAAGACTAATATATATTTTTTGATCTATCTAAGGATTTTCTTCGAAATATTCCAGGAGGCATATTTTCAGCCACTCTCTATGATAAATGGCTTGATGTTATTGATCAAGGGAATGAGGAGGAGAAAATAACTGCGACCCAGAGGTAATGATGCAATTTTCTCAACTCTGAGAAAATACAACCAACATACTCTTAGGAAAATATCAGCTTATAGTTTACAGCTGTGTCCACTAAAATAATGACCAGTATCAAAAGGTTTCACTTGATCATACCCATGGAAGCCAGTTTGAAAAGAGATGCACGCCTTATTGGTGACATTGTAATTGGTGTTTTTCTGCTAATCTTATTAATATGGAATGCTTGACCATTTTACACCTTCTGAATACACGAGATCGTTGGAGATGAAATCCATTGGTCTAAAAAGAGATGATAAAGAACCAATATGCCAGCGGTATGATCTTAAATACAAACACATAACTAACCAGATCAGTTCTTACCTGGCTCAGGAATTAAACTCGGTGAAACCTTTTTGTGTGCATTCATGCCTGGAACTGTGAGAAAGGACTGTGGACATGGTATATAAAGAAGTACTTTGTTCTCTGTATTTCCACTTACTGAGCAAAATGACTCGCCTTATTGATAAGTGCCTTTTTCTGTCATTAGGCTTCTAGACCAGCTGCCAAGAGCCAATGTAGTTTTTCTGCGATACCTTTTTGGAGTGTTACACAACATTGAGCAACATTCCTCATCCAATCAGATGACAGCTTATAATTTATCAGTGTGTATCACCCCAAGCATTCTTGGTCTGCTTAATTCTGGCAGCACAGCATTAGAAAACTTCACCAAGAAGGTAAGGAGAGCTCTCATTTTTGTGCCTTGCAGGGAAGAGTCCCCATTTTGAACCTGAAGTCTGTGGTATTAACTCTGGTGAACCAGTTGTTTAAAGGGCACATTTTAATTACACTGCCTTGGACTGGCAGAGGCCTGCTCTGGTTGGGCATGGGAAGGTGTGTTGCAACTGAGAACAGTCGAGTCACTTCTCCTTTGCCATCCAAGAGATTAAACAATAGACAGATAAGACTAGGACGGTGTGATAGAGAAGAACCTGGCTTTGGAGTCTGAGAACCAAGATTCAACTCTCAGCCTAATCACTGAGGGGAGTACAAACCTCCAAACTATGATTTCACCATTACACAATGATGACAACACCCAATACATCTGGTCAGTCTCGGCACATCTCAGGCGGCCTGGGCAATATGAGCACCAAAGGTTCCACACATACCGGCCTCACTCTGCCAGTTCTGGCTCACTCAGGAAAATACTTGGCTTCTATTGTGTCTCTGCTAGAGGATGAGGAGGCTAGTAAAATATTTCAGAACATCCTGACAGAGCCACAACATGCCTAAGAAGATCACAGCTCTTTTCCAAGCTCCCCTGGGCAGCAAGTGTGAGGCAAGGCAATGCAGTTAGACAGACAGACATGTTTTCTCTCCAGATGCTTTCTTCCGTCACAAACCCCGCCCCCCCACACAGAAACCTCTGCTACCCAAGTTTCAGATAGTTCTTCACTGAAGTGAATTTCAAAATTTGTGTTGCATTTGATTCTTTATCAAGTTTAATGAGATGCTATATATAAATTCTATCTCAAGAAAACTAGAAAAAAGCTCAATAAAAATAAATAAAACTTAATAAGAAATATACATTTTTGTTCCAAACATCCTATGTAGGCTACTTAAAAATCATCCTAGTGTTAACCATGTAGCAATCATTACAAAATTTTAGCTATCAGACTAGGCCACATATTATAACTTTAGTCCACCGACTAAAAGAATTTTAAAATTTGTGCCCAAAGTACTCTTGAAAGGATTAGTTATTTCTTAGAAAAAGCTGATGCATATATCATATATATATATATATATATATTTATATATATTTTAAATCAAGTGAATTTTTCTGACTTCTTTTGCATTTTTTGTGAGAGCCAAGATTCATGTATGAAATGTGATTTACTATTAGGCCATATGTACAGTAATACCCCATTTTTTGCCCCTCTGTGTTACAGATTTCTTTCATACAATTTCTCATTGAAAACTGTCTCAAGATATTTGGAGAAGATATCACGTCTCTCTTTGGACCGAAGTCAGTGAGTTGTGATAACAGTGATAGCACTGACATCACTGATAACAGTGAGAAGGTTGCAGGTACGTGAATAATGTAACTGGCTTTTTTTATTTTTTTTTTTTATTTTTTTATTAGTTGGAGGCTAATTACTTCACAACATTTCAGTGGGTTTTGTCATACATTGATATGAATCAGCCATAAAAGACAGCAAGGCTGCCAGGGTCAATGGGAGATCTTGGAGTCCAAAGCACATTCTAAGGGCAGTAATTTCCATCCGCTCCAAGACATGAGAAGTTTCCCACTTGTGAGATCAAAGGAAGGATAAGACTGTTCTGATTTCAAGAAGCTACTAATACAGCTTTAGAAGACATCATGGTTCAGTTCAGTTCAGTTGCTCAGTCGGGTCCGACTCTTTATGATCCCAAGGACTGCACTGACCCCAACTCCTTGGGGTCAAGGGCTGCAGCGTGCCAGGCCTCCCTGTCCATCACCAACTCCCGGAGCTTACTTAAACTCATGTCCATTGAATCAGTGATGCCATCCAACCATCTCACCCTCTCTGGTCCCCTTCTCCTCCTGCCTTCAATCTTTCCCAGCATCAGGGATTTTTCCAATGAGTTAGTTCTTTGCATCAGGTGGCCAAAGTATTGGAGTTTCGGCTTCAGCATCAGTCCTTCCAATGAACACCCAGGACTGATCTCCTTTAGGATGGACTGGTTGGATCTCCTTGCAGTCCAAGGGACTCTCAAGAGTCTTCTCCAACCCCACAGTCGAAAAGCATCAATTTTTCAGCACTCAGCTTTCTTCACAGTACAACTCTCACATCCATACATGACCACTGGAAAACCATAGCCTTGACCAGACGGACCTTTGTTGGCAAGGTAATGTCTCTGCTTTTTAATATGCTATCTAGTTTGGTCATAACTTTCCTTCCAAGGAGTAAGCGTCTTTTAATTTCATGGCTGCAGTCACCATCCGCAGTGGTTTTGGAGCCCCAAAAAATAAAGTCTGACACTGTTTCCACTGTCTCCCCACCTATTTCCCATGAGGTGATGGGACCAGATGCCATGATCTTAGTTTTCTGAATGTTGAGCTTTAAGCCAACTTTTTCACTCTCCTCTTTCACTTTCATCAAGAGACGTTTTAGTTCCTCTTCACGCTCTGCCAGAAGGGTGGTGTCATCTGCATATCTGAGGTTATTGATATTTCTCCTGGCAATCTTGATTCCAGCTTGTGCTTCTTCCAGCCCAGCGTTTCTCATGATGTACTCTGCATATAAGTTAAATAAGCAGGGTGACAATGTACAGCCTTGACGAACTCCTTTCCCGATTGGGAACCAGTCTGTTGTTCCATGTCCAGTTCTAACTGTTGCTTCCTGACCTGCATACAGGTTTCTCAAGAGGCAGGTCAGGTGGTCTGGTATTCCCATCTCCTTCAGAATTTTCCACAGTTTATTGTGATCCACACACTCGAAGGCTTTGGCGTAGTCAATAAAGCAGAAATAGATGTTTTCCTGGAACTCTCTTGCTTTTTCAATGATCCAGTGGATGCTGGCAATTTGATCTCTGGTTCCTCTGCCTTTTCAAAACCAGCTTGGATATCTGGAAGTTCTCAGCTCACATATTGCTGAAGCCTGGCTTGGAGAATTTTGAGCATGACTTTACTAGCATGTGAGATGAGTGCAATTGTGCGGTAGTTTGAGCATTCTTTGGGATTGCCTTTCTTAGGGATTGGAATGAAAACTGACCTTTTCCAGTCCTGTGGCCCCTGCTGAGTTTTCCAAATTTGTTGACATATTGAGTGCAGCACTTTCACAGCATCATCTTTCAGGATTTGAAATAGCTCAACTGGAATCCCATCACATCCACTAGCTCGGTTCGAAGTGATGCTTTCTAAGGCCCACTTGACTTCACATTCCAGGATGTCTGGCTCTACATGAGTGATCACACCATTGTGATTATCTGGGTCATGAAGATCTTTTTTGTACACTTCTTCTGTGTATTCTTGCCACCTCTTCTTAATATCTTCTGCTTCTGTTAGGTCCATACCATTTCTGTCCTTTCTTGAACCCATCTTTGCATGTAATGTTCCCCTGGTATCTCTAATTTTCTTGAAGAGATCTCTAGTCTTTCCCATTCTGTTGTTTTCCTCTATTTCTTTGCATTGATCGCTGAGGAAGGCTTTCTTCTCTCTCCTGGCTATTCTTTGGAACTCTGCATTCAAATGGGAATATCTTTCCTTTTCTCTTCTCTTTTTTTCAGAGCTATTTGTCAGGCCTCCTCAGACAACCATTTTGCCTTTTTGCATTTCTTTTCCATGGGGATGCTCTTGATCCCTGTCTCCTGTACAATGTCACGAACCTCCGTTCATAGTTCATCAGGCTCTCTGTCTATCAGATTTAGTCCCTTAAATCTATTTCTCACTTCCACTCTATAGTCATCAGGGATTTGATTTAGGTCATACCTGAATGGTCTAGTGGTCTTCCCTGCTTTCTTCAGTTTAAGTCTGCATTTGGCAATAAGGAGTTCATGATCTGAGGCACAGTCAGCTCCTGGTCTTGTTTTTGCTGACTGTATAGAGCTTCTCCATCTTTGACTGCAAAGAATATAATCAATCTGATTTCGGTGTTGACCATCTGGTGATGTCCATGTGTATGTGGTGATGTCTGGCAATGTCTTAGGTTAGGGCTTTTCTCGGGACAGTTCTCTTTCTCTCTCTGGCTATCCCACAGTCCGGGTTGCTATCTCACATTAGTTCCCTCAGATTGCCCTCGGGGCATTCAGGCCCGGTCCTTACTCTAAGCAATGCAGCCCATGCCTCCCGGTTCAGCCCCCACTTGCTGGTGGTGGATGCCAGCGCCTGGGCTACTTTTCTGCTGCAAGTTGCCATTGGGCACATAATCTGTGGGTTTTCTTTATTTATATATTTAATTTTCCTCCCGGTTATGTTGTCCTCTGAGATTCCAAAACTCCCCACAGACCCGCTATGAGAGTGTTTCCTGGTGTTTGGAAACTTCTCCTCTTTTAAGACACCCTTCCCAGGACAGATCTCTGTCCCTGCCTCTTTTGTCTCCCTTTTTATCTTTTATATTTTGTCCTACCTCCTCTCAAAAACCATGGGCTGCCTTTCTGGGTGCCTGATGTCCTCTGCCAGCATTCAGAAGTTGTTTCGTGGAATTTGCTCAGCGTTCAAATGGTCTTCGGATGAATTTGTGAGGGAGAAAGTGGTCTCCCCGTCCTATTCCTCTGCAATCGTAGGACCACCCCTGAGACTTGAAATCTCGAGTCTATCTCCACAGCAAGCTCACTTTCCATTCTGCTTCAGAGCCAGGCTGCGAATGGAACTGGACTAAATATTTATGTGTTTGTTTTTTTTTGTTTAAATCTTTCCTCTTATTATCCCTGCTACCCTGCTACATTTCCAATATTGTCCCATTGATATTTCTTTCTCTGAATAAAATATCTCACTAATTTAAGAAGTATTGGGGCCAGAAGAGAATTTCTACTTAAAGTATTTTTATTCTCATAATTGTTATTCTATACCCACAAAGTTTCAACATTTCACTTTTTAACATTCAAACCCTAATTTGAACATGAGGAAATTCTAACCTAAATCTTGTCAGGATTGTTAAGAAAGATGAGGTTATAAAGTAAACCTGTTTAACAGTCCCTGGCAACCCACTCCAGTATTATTATCCGGGAAATCCCATAGACAGGAGCCTGATAGACTACAGTCCACAGCGTTGCAAGAGTTGGACACGACTGAACAACTGAGCACCATACTTTTTGTGGCTGCAGTATGTACGTTTATTGGTCACATAGCCAACAAGAACTCTAACACCAACCAATGAGGATTATGAAAGGGTCATCTAGGCCTGAAAATAAAAGTATAGGGCTTAATGTCTATTTTGCTTTCCATCTATGCTCACAGGGTAGCTGGACGTATAGCTTTGGTGCAACTGATCGAGCGTTCTTCCTGAGCATTCTTATTAAAGCTGAACAATGAATGAATACATTTGGAATCCATGAATACCTTTGGGTGGTTTTAGAAATAAAATAATCAGGTTAAGAGCAGGGAAACCAGGGTGCATAAAGCAACTCAACCCATATAAACATGTATCCTTTTAACATTTGTACATATTAATTAGGAGAATTTCTTCCTGAATTTAGGAGTGCATTTGCTTTCTTCATCATCTCCTTTAAAAATGATGGCGGTATGATGTCAAGGCAGGAAGAGCCTAAGGCAAAGTGATGACATTCCTTCAGGAATGCACACCTTCTGGAGGCTGCAAAATCAAATGGAGAATGGGGGTGGGGTCTGCTTGTGGGGGAGCTGACTGATGTCTAGGCTACCTTAGGCCCTTTGAAGGAGGGAAATTACCTTTATTAAGGCTACTATGTGACATGTCTTGCACGGAGTAGTACATTATGTTATGTAGTCCAGCGAGGTGTCAGTAGCATCATTTATGTTAAGTTTGAGCAAACTGAAGCTCAAAGAGCTTCAGGTAACTTATCCCATTAGGAGGCAGAATGGGAGCCTTCTGGTTCTCTCACCCGGCACCACAAGTGGCTCACCCACTTGAATGGACATGGTGATGCACTCACTATGTCTCAGAAAAGCCAAGTGGATGGGCATTTTAAAACATGTGGTTACATTCTTCTGTTTATTTTTCTACAACTTGGCTCCTCTATTGACTTCTGTAGCTGGCTATTTAAGCAGGTTATTTAAGGAAATATTAAGCAGGTTTATTGAGCAAATATCAGGAAAACATTTATAGCTGGGCACGAGAAACTTTGAACTCAATAGTTCACGGCTGATCACTCTTTCTTGGAAAAGCCCTTCATTGCATTCCTTTGACAGGGGCTGTTGGTAGTTAAAATTCATCTTTGGGTTAGCTGAGGAAGGTGTTACAGAAAAATGGCCACCTGTAAACTTACCACATAGTCTGCATTTAATGACTACTTCCCAAGGACCGTGAGGGCAGGAAGTCATCCTTGGAGCTGACTGAGGGGTGTGGCCTCCCAGAGAAGAGGTCCAGAGGCTGACTGAAACCCAGGGTCAGGCAGGATGTCTCAGGAAAGGCGATTCTTTTGATGAGAGAAAATTGGGCATGACTGGGTACTCAGAAAGCCAAACAGGAAATTGAACAGAGGGAGGAAACTTACTACAAAAGTAAATGATAACCAAACGCTGCTTGATTTGAATGTTAAATATGTTTGGCTTTTAAAATGAGATCTGATACCAGAATCCACTGATAATACTGAACATTAGGAAAGCTGTATAGCTACAGGTTAAGTGCCTCATGACACAGGGCAAAGGGAATAGACAGCACTGTCTGGGGAACACTTTCACAGGGAGAATCAACCCTGAGTCTGATCCCGCCTCCAGGTTTAACTACTGGTTTGCAGAATATGGGGAAGAAGAACATGTTGACACTACAAGGATGCAATTAGTCTGTTTCAGAATGTGGGGAATTCTATATAACAAATGGTTCAGTTTCTCTCTTTGAGCCACTGCAATGAACATGCTGCTGACTCTAAGTGGTAGAAATCAGGCTAAATAAGCTAAACTACTACTAGTGAAAATCTCTCTCCTATATTCGATTCAGACAAGAAGACAGTTAGCAAGAGTTCTGTCAAAAACTGGGCCTTTTGGTGTAGCTCCAGGACTCGCGAGGACAACCAACACCCACCTCTACCACCCACAAAGCCAAAACAGCTCTTTGGAGCTCCTCTTGAGGATGTATGTGATAACGACACCCTGCCCACCCCAATTCTGGTAGGTCTTATTTTGGTTTTCTGTAACCCTCCTGAGGAGGGGAGTTCTGAGAGATCAAGTGTTCTCTTCCAAATCTACCCCCAAATGAAGAAGTCTGGCTTTGTCTGATAAGTTTCATAATATTACTTCAAAGAATAAGGTCTGATTTAGGTACTGCAGAGTTAGAAGGCAAATACCAGATGAAAAGATACTCTCATCCATTCCACTGATTTCAACAAAGACCCACCTATACTGGCTCAGGCCAGTTAAAATGGACTCTGTAAGGTAAGGGAGTCAGAGAAGGCGAGGTTGGGAGAAAGCATGAGACCAGCACTTGACAGAACAGATCACCTTTAACGAGGCGAGAAGGGGCAGCAGTCAGAGGAGTGAGCTGCTGCACCACCCCAAGAAAAGAGTGAGCATCTACAGGCCTGTATGTGGAAAGCTACTGTCCTAACGGGGCCTGTTCGCCAAGGTTGTTCAGAGCAGTTCTCTCTCACACAGCTGGGGCAAGGAATTTCGGAGACCGGCCAGAGGCTGGGACCAGCTGGGAGCTGGGCGTAGTCAACCTAATGTCCATGTTTTTCTTCGGGTGACAGAGTTCTTTATTTTGCATAGAATGGTGGGGAGGACCTGGAGGGGAGTTTTAACTCCAGGCTATTTTGAGCTGTGTAACTTTCCTTCAGACTCTGTGTGTAAGAATCTCTGAGGTCCACTTCATCCTCATATGGTCTCCTGGTCTCCTCCCTTGAAGTCGACACTCGTCTCAAGTCTCCTTCAGCTGAGTCTACTCCGCCTTATGACTCAAAATGTCTCACACGGATTTGATTTGTAACTCAAGTGTTTAAGCATAAAGTACTCATCCTCTGGCAAAAAATGAATCATTTGAGCCTGACAGAATGTGTCAAAAGAAAGTCACAGAGTTTGGACTGTGCTTTATCAAATTAGTGTATTGAACTGTAAGCATTAACACTTGTTCACTGTCCACTATCTCTCCAAGCACTACACTAGATGCAGGGAATTTTATGGTAGATATGAAGAAATTTGTCATCCAAGTTATGTGCTAGCACTACCCCAGACCTGTGTCTTTCACAGAAAATTTAGGGGGCAGCTATGATTATCATCACCCCCACTTCATAAATGAAAAACCAAAGAGCCTCACCCAAGTATGTGCTATGCCTAAAGTCTCACAGTGGATAAGCAGCAGAACAGATTCCACATTCCTTGAAAAACCTGGCTCCAATATCTGTTATCTCTCTACTCTGCAGACAGCAGAGGATATTAAAATACAGAAAAAGGAACTAGAAAGGCTGATGAGAAAGAAATGTGATCGGAGAAGGAGGAGAGGCATATTGAGCCTGATTTTGAGGGGAGGGAATACAGGAAATAGGAATGAATGGGGTGGACAGTCCCTGAAAGGGGAATACACAAATGGAGCATGAATATGGCAAAAAGATTTCCACACTCAGGGAAGAGCATCTATTACAGGGAATGATGAGAAAGGAGCGGTGAAGGAGGAGAGGGTGAATCTACAAAGGCCGCAAAGCAGAGACGTTTAACACGGTAAATTCACTAAAACGGAGAGTCTGATTACACAAGTGTTTAAAATGTTTCAGGGTATGAATGCCAAATCGATTGTTGGGTAGAAAATATATTTAGAGGCACTGAAGAAAAATTTTCAAATTGACTTCGGTCCAGTTCTAGCACTGTACCCTCATACACCACAGCTCTGTCAAAAGAGGACCAAGCTTGTGCTCTGGGCTTGCAGATATGAAACGTCCCATACTTTTCTTTTCTTTCCTTCCCTATAGGATATGCTTTCCTTTATCAACCAAAACGGGCCGTTCACAGAAGGCATCTTCGGAAAGTCAGGCAAAATACAATCATGCAGAGCCCTAAAGAAGAAACTAAACTCTGGGGACAAAGTGAACTTGGATGATGAATCCATTCTTGTGGTAGCATCCACCTTAAAGGTAAGGAAAGTTTGAGCCTTATCCACACACAGAGCAAATCTGAAGCTGTATGACTGGTCCTTCATTATGACTGCCCAAGAAACATAAGAGGCGTAAGAGAGGAAGGATTTGAAAAAGTGAAAAACACTTCACAAAGCCAAAATTGAAGGAAGGTACCCCAAATACGATAAGCCCCATATATTAGATATTTTCCTTTTTCATTGCACATCTTGACTCCTGAACACTCCATGCAAAAGAATAATAATAAATATCAAAATACACACTTACACATAGAGTGTTTACCAAAACAAGCTTCCTGCTTTTGATGACTTCCTCATCATCTTTTAACGAAGGCAGCATTTCCAAAATAAAATTTACATTAAGCTTTTGGAAATAGTAAACAGAAGTAACTTCCCAAGGGGCTCAGACAGTAAAGAATCCGCCTGCAATGTGGGAGACCTGGGTTCGATTCCTGGGTTGAAATGATCCCTGGAAAAGGGACTGGCATACCGACTCCAGTAGTCTTGCCTGGAGAATCCCACGGACGGAGGAGTCCGGCAGGCTATGTAGTCCATGGGGTGGCACAGAGTCAGACACGGCTGAAGCAACTCAGCATGGATGCAAGACTGATGGTTACTTACTGTGGTAAACTCGTGTGTGTGTGTGTGTGTGTGTGTGTGTGTGTGTGTGTTAGTCGCCTAGTCGCGTCCGACTCTCTGTGATCCCATGGACTGTAGCCCACCAGGCCCCTTGGTCCATGGGATTCTCCAGGCAAGAATACTAGAGTGGGCTGCCATGCCCTTCTCCAGGAGATCTTCCTGATTCAGGGATCGAACCTGCATCCCTTGCATCTCCTGCATTGGCAGGCAGGTTCTTTATCACTAGCACCACCTGGGAAGCCCATTTGTCTTACAGTGAATCGAAAAACGCTTAGTGAGGCCACCAAGTTCTCTGATCATTTCATCATCCTTCCTTCCCCTGTCTGTCAATGCCTTTTACTTTAAAATTAGAGTAGGGATGACTCCACCATTTGTTCCTCCTTTTATCTCCCTTACCATCTTCAACACCCTTTGTTAATATTTGTATGTTTAACCCACCACGCAAGCTTACAGTTACATGGTAACCAGTTTTTATTACATGCCTCATCTTATAAATCTTATTTTTAAAGTGAGTGCAACAGTCAAAATCAGTTTGGAATTTTGAAAATTCAATAGATTCATACAAAAAATAGACTGAGTTTGAAATGATACAGCTAAATCACAAGTGTATAGTTAAATTTCTACCAGGGCAATAATAGAACAGGAAAAAAATTTAATCAATTCATCTTGATACTTGTTAGCAGCTATGAACAAAGATATATTGATGTAGTAATAACTACAGACAGGTTATTAAAATTACCTTAGAAACTAAACATATGGTCTTTCCTTGTCCCCTATTAATGTTCGATTGTATGATAACAGCAACACTGCAGATACGACTTGGAGCTGACCCCTACTACACGTGCACCATAATAACACACACTAGGTGTGCAAACAGCAAGTAGAGCGCTACCCTCTGTAAGGTGCACCCTGGGGACTGATTTGAGTTCTGAGCAAGATTTACTAGGCTCTTGCCTATTTCCATGCTCTAAGCACAGACTAGTAAGAGGGTGGCTACTTATGGGTACAGGTCTTATACAATCCCAAAGTGTTCTTTTCCTAAAGTTGATTGATCTTGGTGGGGAATCAGACTTTGCAACCTCAGCCTTGATAATACCATATGTAAAGCAACCATAGAGTTGGTCTAAATCAGAAATGAATACATAGAACCACATTGAGTTTTCCACTAAACTGTCTATAAACAGAGATCCAATAGCAAATACCCACAGCATATTCTGCCTGAGTCATGTCCTGGCCTAACCATACTCAGTCTCACCAATCGATTCTACAGCACAGGGTCCAGGAGAGAGAAGAGACACACTCTCCAAGTGCAAGTAGTTTAGTACACAAGGCAAAGGCCTGCTGCACACTCCCATACGCCCAGAAGCCAACGTGAATTTGAGCAAGACCCAGGTGTTGGTGATGGACAGGAAAGCCTGGTGTGCTGCAGTCCATGGGGTCCCAAAGAGTAGGACACGACTGAACGACTGAACCGAAATGGAGTGCTTCCTCCTTCCAAATGTACTGTGGGCACTCCATAAAAACCATAGTGAAAACCTAATGACCATGATTGGGTACTGTATACCAATTACAAGAAAAAGTATGAGAGGACTGCGACTTTGTACATTATCTTTGTACTCTGTCCTCAGTACTCAAAAGAGTGCCTGGCACAAACAGCAGCTCAATAAGTACTGAAACAAGTGAACACTGACTGGATTATAATCACGACAGTTGCCCAGAAACACTGCCTGAACAAGATACTATTAAGAGAAGTCAGGCTCTATATTAAGACCAGTGGAAGCAAGTTGTGCCTTTGAAACTGGCAAGGCAATACAATCATTTCCCCTCAGTCTTGCACAACAGTTTACAACTTCATCTATTTTAATAGGCCCCATTCTATGATACTAAGACTTGTTCATCAGTGATGAACTTTCCAGGCCTCCACTTAGGAAGCTTACATTTGCATTTTCTATCCCACAGGTGTGAAGTTGCAATGTATCTAAATTCTCACTTTCCTCTTTGGGGAGGATATATTCCATTCAAAGAGTTGTAAGGGTAACATGTTGTTTGCCCTTTGGGGCTTTCGATTTATTTCTAACACCTGCTGCTTAAAAGTCTGTAGGACTGAACTTTTATATGGTTTAAAAAAAAAAAAAAGAAGGAAAAAAACTGAAGCTATTATGAGACTAGCTTTTCCCCAAAGAGCACATATACCTCAAGTCTTCTCTTAATATGTGTATAAGAGCATGTAGGGGTGTACTTTTGTTTGTTTTATTTCAGAACTTCTCTTTCTTGAATTCAGAGCAAGCACTGTGTCTTAAGTAAACAAACAAAATGGGTATGTGCATTTCTTTGCTAGAAACTAACAGGATTTAGGATGAGTTATCACCAGACCTTGCCAGTTTGTACTAATGTGCTAACATGAACACAAAGAGTAAGTTCCAGGTGATAGAAGGAGCTTTAGCTTCATTCTCACTACAGCCCAAACTCTACTTTTATGCGTCTAATTTTAGTTGGGGAAAATCCAACCAGTCCTTCTGGATGTGCAAGGCTGTGGAGAATCACAGCCAAGCTCTGTGTGAATCAGTCTGCGTGGCTATGAACGAACCACGGACTGAACTGAATTTGTCAACTAAATATTTTCTTTGCAACTTCTCCATTGAATTTATCATAAGACTAATATATATTTTTTGATCTATCTAAGGATTTTCTTCAAAATATTCCAGGAGGCATATTTTCAGCCACTCTCTATGATAAATGGCTTGATGTTATTGATCAAGGGAATGAGGAGGAGAAAATAACTGCGACCCAGAGGTAATGATGCAATTTTCTCAACTCTGAGAAAATACAACCAACATACTCTTAGGAAAATATCAGCTTATAGTTTACAGCTGTGTCCACTAAAATAATGACCAGTATCAAAAGGTTTCACTTGATCATACCCATGGAAGCCAGTTTGAAAAGAGATGCACGCCTTATTGGTGACATTGTAATTGGTGTTTTTCTGCTAATCTTATTAATATGGAATGCTTGACCATTTTACACCTTCTGAATACACGAGATCGTTGGAGATGAAATCCATTGGTCTAAAAAGAGATGATAAAGAACCAATCTGCCAGCGGTACGATCTTAAATACAAACACATAACTAACCAGAGCAGTTCTTACTGGCTCAGGAATTAAACTCGGTGAAACCTTTTTGTGTGCATTCATGCCTGGAACTGTGAGAAAGGACTGTGGACATGGTATAAAAAGAAGTACTTTGTTCTCTGTATTTCCACTTACTGAGCAAAATGACTCGCCTTATTGATAAGTGCCTTTTTCTGTCATTAGGCTTCTAGACCAGCTGCCAAGAGCCAATGTAGTTTTTCTGCGATACCTTTTTGGAGTGTTACACAACATTGAGCAACATTCCTCATCCAATCAGATGACAGCTTATAATTTATCAGTGTGTATCACCCCAAGCATTCTTGGTCTGCTTAATTCTGGCAGCACAGCATTAGAAAACTTCACCAAGAAGGTAAGGAGAGCTCTCATTTTTATGCCTTGCAGGGCAGAGTCCCCATTTTGAACCTGAAGTCTGTGGTATTAACTCTGGTGAACCAGTTGTTTAAAGGGCACATTTTAATTACACTGCCTTGGACTGGCAGAGGCCTGCTCTGGTTGGGCATGGGAAGGTGTGTTGCAACTGAGAACAGTCGAGTCACTTCTCCTTTGCCATCCAAGAGATTAAACAATAGACAGATAAGACTAGGACGGTGTGATAGAGAAGAACCTGGCTTTGGAGTCTGAGAACCAAGATTCAACTCTCTAAACACCCCTAATCACTGAGGGGTGTACAAACCTCCAAACTATGATTTCACCATTACACAATGATGACAACACCCAATACATCTGGTCAGTCTCGGCACATCTTAGGCGGCCTGGGCAATATGAGCACCAAAGGTTCCACACATACCGGCCTCACTCTGCCAGTTCTGGCTCACTCAGGAAAATACTTGGCTTCTATTGTGTCTCTGCTAGAGGATGAGGAGGCTAGTAAAATATTTCAGAACATCCTGACAGAGCCACAACATGCCTAAGAAGATCACAGCTCTTTTCCAAGCTCCCCTGGGCAGCAAGTGTGAGGCAAGGCAATGCAGTTAGACAGACAGACATGTTTTCTCTCCAGATGCTTTCTTCTGTCACAAACCCCGCCCCCCCACACAGAAACCTCTGCTACCCAAGTTTCAGATAGTTCTTCACTGAAGTGAATTTCAAAATTTGTGTTGCATTTGATGCTTTATCAAGTTTAATGAGATGCTATATATAAATTCTATCTCAAGAAAACTAGAAAAAAGCTCAATAAAAATAAATAAAACTTAATAAGAAAATATACATTTTTGTCCCAAACATCCTATGTAGGCTACTTAAAAATCATCCTAGTGTTAAGCATGTAGCAATCATTACAAAATTTTAGCTATCAGACTAGGCCACATATTATAACTTTAGTCCACCGACTAAAAGAATTTTAAAATTTGTGCCCAAAGTACTCTTGAAAGGATTAGTTATTTCTTAGAAAAAGCTGATGCATATATCATATATATATATATATTTTAAATCAAGTGAATTATTCTGACTTCTTTTGCATTTTTTGTGAGAGCCAAGATTCATGTATGAAATGTGATTTACTATTAGGCCATATGTACAGTAATACCCCATTTTTTGCCCCTCTGTGTTACAGATTTCTTTCATACAATTTCTCATTGAAAACTGTCTCAAGATATTTGGAGAAGATATCACGTCTCTCTTTGGACCGAAGTCAGTGAGTTGTGATAACAGTGATAGCACTGACATCACTGATAACAGTGAGAAGGTTGCAGGTACGTGAATAATGTAACTGGCTTTTTTTATTTTTTTTTTTTAATTTTTTTTAGTTGGAGGCTAATTACTTCACAACATTTCAGTGGGTTTTGTCATACATTGATATGAATCAGCCATAAAAGACAGCAAGGCTGCCAGGGTCAATGGGAGATCTTGGAGTCCAAAGCACATTCTAAGGGCAGTAATTTCCATCCGCTCCAAGACATGAGAAGTTCCCCACTTGTGAGATCAAAGGCAGGAGAAGACTGTTCTGATTTCAAGAAGCTACTAATACAGCTTTAGAAGACATCATGGTTCAGTTCAGTTCAGTTGCTCAGTCGGGTCCGACTCTTTATGATCCCAAGGACTGCACTGACCCCAACTCCTTGGGGTCAAGGGCTGCAGCGTGCCAGGCCTCCCTGTCCATCACCAACTCCCGGAGCTTACTTAAACTCATGTCCATCGAATCAGTGATGCCATCCAACCATCTCACCCTCTCTGGTCCCCTTCTCCTCCTGCCTTCAATCTTTCCCAGCATCAGGGATTTTTCCAATGAGTTAGTTCTTTGCATCAGGTGGCCAAAGTATTGGAGTTTCGGCTTCAGCATCAGTCCTTCCAATGAACACCCAGGACTGATCTCCTTTAAGATGGACTGATTTCTTTAGAATGGACTGATTCCTTTTTGATGGTTGAGTTCTTTAGGATGTACTGATTTCTTTAGAATGGACTGATTCCTTTAGTATGTACTGATTTCTTTAAAATGGGCTGATTCCTTTAGGATGGACTGATTTCTTTAGGATGGACGGATGGAGTGATTAGAAAGATCTGATTTCCTTTAGGATGAACTGGTTGAATCTCCTTGCAGTCCAAGGGACTCTCAAGAGTCTTCTCCAACACCACAGTTCAAAATGGACATCCCGATAATATATCACATTTTGAAGTTTTTAAAATAAAACTTTAAATAAAACTCATATATAAAAGACGTGCTCTGGCTGAACCTGGAGTGAGCGGCCCATGGCACTGCCTGGTTTATTCCCCTCTCCTTCCTTTTTCTGGTCAGTGGTCCCTGAGGCACTGCAGGTTTCTAGTGCCTTTGCAATAGTTTGAAAAAAAACCATCATCACTGACAAAAAAAGGACTAATGTCAAAAATATTTTCCAGACTAGATACTCTTGTACCAGTATTTACCAGTTGCATTAACTTTGGCCAATTATTCTAGATCAGTTTCAGTTCCTTCATCTCTAAGTTGTTAATGAAAAATACCTAAATCTTAGGATTTCTCTAAAGATTAAGATAATTGATGTAAAATAAATCTGTAAAGAAGCAATTAATAGGTCTAGTAGAAGTTCTCATGAGATTAGAGTTAGTACTACTTGAGCCTAGCTAATCGCAGCTTCCTGGTAGCAGTTCATTCTTATAAGGCAGCATTTAGCTTCAGAACCTGAGGGCATGAATCATGAGTCCCTTTATATTTTTAATACCTCTTGGTTTTATGACACTTATCTCATTGCTTTGAGGAAATCTTTACGACAATCCATTTAGATGAGTCTATGCTCAACATTCAGAAAACTGAGATCATGGCATCTGGTCCCATCACTTCATGGGAAATAGATGGGGAGACAGTGGAAACAGTGTCAGACTTTTATTTTGGGGGGCTCCAAAATCACTGCAGATGGTTATTGCAGCCATGAAATTAAAAGATGCTTACTCCTTGGAAGGAAAGTTATAACCAAACTAGATAGCATATTAAAAAGCAGAGACATTACTTTGCCAACAAAGGTCCATCTAGTCAAGGCCATGGTTTTTCCAGTGGTCATGTATGGATGTGAGAGTTGGACTGTGAGGAAAGCTGAGCACCGAAAAATTGATGCTTTTGAACTATGGTGTTGGAGAAGACTCTTGAGAGTCCCTTGGACTGCAAGGAGATCCAACCAGTCCATCCTAAAGATCAGTCCTGGGTGTTCACTGAAAGGACTGATGCTGAAGCTGAAACTCCAATACTTTGGCCACCTCATGCAAAGAGTTGACTCATTGGAAAAGACCCTGATGCTGGGAGGGATTGGGGGCAGGAGGAAAAGGGGACGACAGAGCATGAAATGGCTGGATGGCATCAACGCCTTCATGGACATGAGTTTGAGTAAACTCTGGGAGTTGGTGATGGACAGGGAGGCCTGGCATGCTCCAATTCAGGGGGTTGCAAAGAGTCAGACATGACTGAGCAACTGAATACCTGAGAAACTAGGACTGAACTGAACTGATTACCTGAGAATACGTTCAAACTAAGACAACTGTTTGCTTTCATTTCATCAGTGACAACAGAACAACCTCTTGAATTCAAGCCAGTGAGAGTGACAGTGATTTACAGAAAGGCACAACTGCAGTATAATGCCATGACCTCATCAAGGATGGGTCCATCCACTGACCTGTCTACAGTTTTCTAAGTTCCTGAAGATTACAGTGCCCATAAGCACAGTTTACCCTTCCTTTTTCTTTATCTTATAATATCTCACTTGAGAACACTTTTTTACAAAACATTTGCATGATTTTGTTGAGACTGAATTAAACAATCACATCTCATCCAGAAATAAATGAATTTCCTGGCACAAGAATGAACATGAGGCACTTAAACCAAGAGAACCACTTTGGATCATTCAGTGAAAAATAAGACCTTTCAAGGTCCCAGCTTATACCATTTCAGTTTTTCTTGATCCCATATATCCGTATTTGAGAAAATATTCCCCCCAAAATATCTCTTCTTTCATTCCTACCATATTATATTGCATTTTTGTACTGTACTGTACATTTTTATATCAATGCAATAAAAATAGGTTAAACCACCATTTCATTTGCTTATGATTCATTTTAACACTTCGGGAGATGCTCAACTGACAGTTTGGGTCTCAACTAAGATCACTTACAAACCTGTAATCAGTTGGTAGCTCAGCTAGAGTAATCTACGTGTCTGCTGTTTGAAGCTGGCTCTGGGCTGATCCCCACGTCTTCAACAAGCAAACCGGCCTACTTCATATGGTAGAAGAAGAGTTGCCAACAGCAACAGGGGATTTTCAAGAGTCAATGTAGAAGAGGGCTCCACAGAAGACTACAAAGACAATGAGTTATTCACTATTTACTGAGGAACGTAAGGGAGTTCCAGAAAAACGTCTGTGTCTGCTTCACTGACTATGCTAAAGCCTTTGACTGTATCTATCCATGGTGCTCAGCCGTTTCAGTTGTGTCCAACTTTTTGCAACCCTATGGACTGTAGCTCACCAGGCTCCTCTGTTCGTGGGATTTACCAGGCAAGAATACTGGAGTGGGTTGCCATTTCCTCCTCCAGGGGAGTCTTCCTGATCCAGGGATCAAATCCATGTCTCCTGAGACTCCTGTGTTGGAGGTGGTATCTTTACCTGCTGAGCTATCGGAAGCCCTTTGACCATGTGGATCACAACAAACTATGAAAAATGCTTAAAGAGATGTGAGTACCAGACCACCTTACTTGCCTCCTGAGAAATCTGTATGCCAGTCAAGAAGCAACAGTTAGAATTGGACGTGGAACAAAAGACTGGTTCATAATTTAGAAAGGCTGTATATCATCACCCTGCTCAATTAATTGATACGCAGAGTATATCATGTGAAGTGCTGTGCCGGACAAATCACAAGTTGGAATCAAGATTTCTGGGAGAATTATCAACAACCTCAGATATGCAGATGATACCACTCTAATGGCAGCAAGTGAAGACGAACTAAAGAGGCTTTTGAAAAGGGTGAAAGAGGAGAGTGAAAAAGCTGGTTTGAAACTAACCATTAGAAAAACTAAGATCATGACATCCAGTCTCATCACTTCATGGCAAGCAGAGGGGAAAAAGTGAAAACAGTGACAGATTTTATTTTCTTGGGCTCCGAAATCACTGCAGACGGTGACTGCAGCCATGAAATTAAAAGATGCTTGCTCCTTGGAAGGAAAGCAATGACAAATCTAGATAGCATATTTAAAAGCAGAGACATCACTTTACCGACAAAGGTCCATATATTCAAAGCCCTGGTTTTTCCAGTAGTCATGCATGGATGTGAAAGTTGGATCATAAAGAAGGCTGAGTGCTGAAGAACTGATGTTTTAAATTGTGGTGCTGGAGAAGACTCTTAAGAGTCTCTTGGACTGCAAGGAGATCAAGCCAATCAATCCTAAAGGAAATCAACCCTAAATATTCATTGGAAGGACTGAAGCTCCTTGGTTGCTGAAGCTCAATACACAAAGAGCCAATTCACTGGAAAAGACTCTGATGCTGGGAAAGACTGAAGGCAACAAAGGATGGCAGAGGATGAGATGGTTAGACAGCATCACCAATTCTCAGTAGTGAGATAGTGGAGGACAGAGGAACCTGGGTGCTGTAATCCATGGGGTTTCAAAGAGTTGGACACAATGAGTGAACAACAACAATACTGTAACTTACCACACATGAAAACAAAACTCAAGACAGCACAACAGTCACAAACATCCTTTTATTCATCAGCTTTTAACCCTCCATTCTTTAGACTAGCATTTCCCAAAGGGTATTAGGAAGCATGGCAGGGAATATCTTTGAAGTAATAATTGATTTTTTTCCCTCAGATATTCCTTAGCTCTTCCTTTCTCCTTGTCTTAAGCTGTCTTAAGGGATAGCTAGATCATTTCCTCAGAAGAGAAGAAATTACAGAAGTATAAGAGAAAAAGAGAGCATTTCGTTGCTTACAAGTTTTGAGAACTTAGTTTCCTAGGAAACAAAAACCATGCCTGGCAGAGGGTGAAGATCTCAGTAGAGACCTCATGGGAAAAGCCTGGATTCACTAGGGGCATGGGATACACGCCACATTCCATAAGTGGAGACCAAGAGGGATTAGGGCGCCCCCACAGAGCAGTTACATAACAGGTCTAAGAAAGACGGTGCACTGTTCATTCATACAGAATTTCTCATACCTCAACATGGAGCAGATCAGTGAAGTTATTCCCATCAACATGAGAATTACAGTATGGAAGGAACAAAGAGAACCAGTGGATCTGAGTAACACATGTCTCAGGCCCATCACCTGGGACCAGAAAGCAAGTAGGACATTTCAGCAGACATCCAGCATACACAGATGATACAGTGGATACATGTCACACCTCATTCCACAATGACCTAGCTCCTTAGCATTAGAAAACTCCATAACATGGATACATTCATGGAGAAAATGGAAAGATCTTGAATTTCTGCCAATCTGGGAACAAAGGATTAAACTAGAAATAAAATGGACTATTTAAAACTATAGAACAGTACATATCTTAATATATTACAGTTTGCAGACTGAGATTGATACCAATATATATAGAATACTTGATCCATGCACTGTTTCCCTAGCAAGGGTTCCATGGTCAAACAGGTTTGGGAAATGCTGTATTTTCCTACTGGAAATCAAAATGCCCATTAACATATTAATGTCTTAGAGAAGACTCACAGTAAAGAAACTCAGTATTTTCCACATCTGACCTGAGAGATCCTTTTAGAGGAAACTTATTAATGAATGATCCTAGAAACATACATAAATAAACACTGCTCTTAACTTATCTTCTTAGGTCACAGAAGATCCTCTACAATGCAACCTGCTCCAGTAATCCATTTTTTCTTCACTATTTCTCAGTGTAGATCCTTTTCTTTAGCTAAGTCAGACACTTCACTATTTCCTGAACAAGATACACACATGTCTCTAAGTATAATTATCAACTCCTGTTTGTCTCTAAATATACACAAACTAGATAGCTACTTGGGTTCTACTCTCAGAAATTTCACAAAAGACATCTGTGACCATTACAGCTCAAATTGATTGCTCTTTTATAATGCATGAACATTTGACCCCATGAGATATTGGCTCATATGTTGCTTTGCACCATCAGGAATTACACTGGTATTTTTATACATAGCTCAATAATCCAAATTCCTGAGGTAAATGATTATTCCTTGTGTTAAGTTTATATTACTTTTAATGCCTGAGTAAAAATCAACTAAAAAAGGTATAAATGAATCTGTGAAGTTTTCTTAAGAGTACAGAAATTGTACATTAATTGGTAATGACTGCAAATTTTAAAACTGAAGAGGCAGAAAACAGCACAAGTGGAATTTCAGTGAGTAGCAGTAAGACATAAGTTTTAGATATGACTTTACAGTCTTTACTGTTCACAAGTTCTGGTAGTCACTGTTTTTACTCATCTTGCAAAAATGGGATATTGGTGTGATACATTTGGGAATAATTGCATGCTTGTGTAAATTTTCTTTTAAATAGAAACAATTCCATAGCAAAAAGGGGTAAAAACATGGCTGGGCAGTTTATCTGTGAGTTTTTGAGCCAAGAAAGATATACACAAGTCCCTCAAATCTGAAAAAGAGAAATAATAGGAGGTAAAGAAAAGCTGAAAATAGTCTGTCAACTGTAACTCACAGAGGAGATTCTTGCCATGTGGAAATGGCCAATAAAGGTTAGCTTTCCCCTAGGATACTCACCGAGAAAGTCAAGTTATTAATTTTAGAAAAGATCCTAGGAACTGACAAAACTATAAAAGGACCCATTTGTCTAATTTAGAATGAATAAAAGGCAATTAGATTTTCTGATATTAGTTTTTACCATAGTAAGATCTGTGTAATCATCAGACAACCTTCACTTAGTGATGTAATTAAGGTTAAATATTTTCAAAGGAAAGCAAAGATACTAAGGATAAAAATCTTGATTTGTTCCAGAAAGAAAGCTATTCAAAGGCTTTAAGAGGAAACTAATTATCTTTACGGTGATTAATAATTACAATATATTGACTAGTATATTCAATTTTTTATTTCACTGCATTAGCTATATCTCATAAATTATTTTTATTTTTTAGTATTTTAGTTTTTTAATTATTCAGTTAATACATGTTATAATTTTCTTTGTGAATTACTCTTTAATCCATACATTGTTTAGGCTTTTTCTTTTTTCAGGTTCCCAACCCTGAAGGATTTTCATTACCATTTGTAATAGTTAATTTCTAATTTTAATAGAGTAGTGACTAGATAATATGTGAATGATTGTGATTCTTTATGACTGCAAGTATATAGTAAATTTTAAACTTTTAAATGTTGCATGCATGCTTTAGAAGTGTGTGTATTCTCTGTTGGGTTCTCTTTTGGGTACAAAGATATACATATATTTAAAATCATGCTGTATGTGTTACTCAAATCCTCTCTGTATATTCTCTAAATTAGTTTCTAAGAGAGGTGTTAAATTCTCCCATTATGATAGTAAGTTTGTCAATTTTATTTTGTAATTCTGAGTTTTTATAGCTTTTTTTTTTTGGAGGGGGATTACAGTCTATGTCCATATTAAGCATAATAAGTTATAATTTTTATACTCTTTCCATAAATATTCTTTATTAATATTAATGCATCTGCTTTATATTCTATTTTGAATAATATTTTTATTCCAGCTCTTCTTTCGGTCCATATATGCCTGGAATATCTCTTTTGTTTTTTCTCTTTTTAAATTTTCTGTTTTAGGGTGGGTGTGCATGGATTTGGTGTGTGTGTGTTTGTGTCAGTGTCTCCTATAAACAGCATATAACTGACTTCTTTTATATCTAAGCTAGTAATTTTATTTTTAATTTAACCAGAGTCATGTAATCTATTTACATTTGTTGTCACTACAATGTATTTTGAGTTACATCATTTTATTCCATAGTTTAGTTTCATCAGCAGTTTCCAATGGCTTCATTCGTCCTCCTCCTCCTAACTTTTCTTGGATTGGTACACTGTAGATGAGTGTTTTTCCTATTGATTTTTATTTATGCATATTAAACCTTCTCAGACACTATCTCTCTGAATATGCTGCTGTAATATTCTATTATCATTTGTTATCTTTTGCTAGCATCCCATTAAAATTCTATTAAACAAGGATTCTTGAACATCATATCTCAACTATTTTTCAATTTTTTTGTTTATGCTGCATCCTGGGTACAATTCTTAGTTCTCTCTTCCAGTTTGTTATGTCTTTAACTTTGTCCCATTCCAGAGTTCATGTTTTAAATTTTATGAGTTTTTAAGTGCTGATATATTTTCTAGGGTTACTAACTGGATCTTTTTCCTATCCTTATGATTTTATATATATATTTTAATAGAGATCATTCCTTTTCCTTTTTGATTCTGGTACCAAGAAGTAGGCTGCTGCTGTAACAATACCTAAAAATGTGGAAGGGGCTTTGCAAACTGGGTAGTGAGTAGAGGCTTTAGGAGCTTTTGAGATACATGCTAATAAAAGCCTGAGTTACTGTGAGGACAATATTGGTGGAACTATAGATGTTAGAGGTGATTCTAATAAGGATTCAGAAAGAAAAGAGGAAAGCTTGAGAGGCAGTCTATCTTCTTAGAGAATAAACAAATAATTATGAACAGAATGTTAGTAGAAATATGGACATTCAAGGTCATTCTGGTGAAGTCTCAGATGGAAATGAAGAACATTTTGCTGGAAACTAAGAAAAGATAACCACGTGATAAAGGGCAAAGAACTTGGTTGAACCGGTGTTCTAGTTCTGTGAAAAACAGAACTTGCAAGCAATAGAAATGAGTATTTAGTTCAGCAGCAGCGATTTGTACTACTCTTGTCTTCTGGCTCACTTATCTGTTGCCCTGTATCATTCAATCTACTGTTGATTCCTTTGAATGTATTTTTTATTTCAGTTATTGTGCTCTTCACCTCTATTTGGTTGTTTGGCTCTTTGTTAAAAACTTTTAACTTCTCACTTAGTGCATCCATTCATACTGTGGAAAACAGTATGGAGGTTTCTAAAAAAAAACTAAAAATAGAATTACCATATGACTCAGCAATCTCACTCCTGGGTACATATCTGGAAAATACAAAATTCTACTCGAAAATATACATGCACCCCAATGTTCATGGCAGTATTATTCAACTTTGAAGACACAGAAGCAACCTAAGGGTCCATTGACAGATGAATGGAATGCACATATATACAATGGAATACCACTCAGCCATAAAAAAGAATAAATTGTTGCCATTTCCAGCAGTATGGATGGACCTGGGCAGAGCTCTATGCTAAGTGAAATAAGTAAGACAAAAACACTGTATGATATCACTTATATGAGAAATCTAGTGAATAAAAGACAAAAGAAGCAGACTTAGAGATATAGAGAACAAGCCAGTGGTTACAAACTGGGAAAAGGGAAGGGCATGATAGAATAGGGGATTAAGAGGTACAAGCTTTAAGTGTAAAATAAGCTACAAGGATATATTGTACCACATGGAAATAACAGTAGATATTTTATAATAACTATAAATGGAATATAACCTTTACAAATTGTGGATTACTATATCAGACACAACATATAGCAACTATATTTTAAAAATTGGTTTTTATAATAAAATAAAATGGAATATAAAAAATGGGTTTTTAGCTGTAGAGGTTGCTCATTAAAGTTTTAAAGGAGCAGTGTGGTTCCTCCTGACTGCTTATAATAAAATGCAAGAAGAGGGAGCTGAACTGAAGAAGGAGTTGTTGAGCAAAAAGGAAGCAGCACTTGAATACTTAGAAATTTTTCAGTCTACACATTTTACAAAAAAAAAAAAAGAGTAAGCTTTTTCTAAAGAAAACACAGGGTATTTCAACCATTGAAAATAAGACTAATAGGGATTGGAATCAAAAAATTATCCACCACCTCAGCAAAAACCAGGAATAGATATAGGATTTTATTAGCAGAAACATTGCCAATCAGGGGTACTGAGACAGGATGAAATGAAAGAAGGCTGTTAAACTGCTTAGATTTTATAAGAGGGACACATAGAGCTATTTGGCTGCAAATGTACACCGTTCTTTAAGAAACAGAAAGACTCCAAAGGCCATTCACAGATCATCAGATTGCTTCTTAAGCTTCGAAGCATGGGCCATCACCTTTGTTTCAACAGGCCATATGGCCTCCAACTGAAGCCTTGGGGATGAGACCTCCATCTGGCAAAGCCACAGGACTGCCACCCCAGTGGGTCCAGAAGGTGGAGAATGGAGCCAAAGAGGATTATTCCCAAGAAAATTTATAAACAATAAATGCTGGAAAGGGTATGCAGAAAAGGGAACTCTCTTACATTGCTGGGGGGAATGTAAATTGATACAGCCACTATGGAGAACAGTAGAGAGGTTCCTTAAAAAAGGAAAAATAGAACTATCATGACCCAGAAATCCCACTCCTGGGCATACACCTGGAGAAAACCATAACTGTAAAAACACATGGCCCTCAATGCTCAAGGCAGCACTCTTTACAGTAGCCAGGCCACGGAAGCAACCTAAACGGGCACCAGCAGAGCAATGGACAAAGCATGGACGTGTATGTATGTATGTATGCAAGCATGCGCGTTAGGCTGCCTTAGTTGTCTTTGACTCTCTGCAACCCTATGGACTGTAGCCCACCAGGCTCCTCTGTCCATGCGATTCTCCAGGCAAGAATACTGGAGGGGGTTGCCATGTCGTCCTCCAGTGTCACTTCCAGACCCAGGGATGAACCCACATTTCTAACACCTCCTGGCAGGCAGGTTCCTCACCACTAGTGCCACCTGGGAAACCTAATTGTGTCTGTGTGTGTGTGTGTGTGTGTGTGTATCAGTTCAGTTCAGTAGAGTCGCTCAGTCGTGTCCAACTCTTTGCGACCCCAGGGACTGCAGCACAGCAGGCTTCCCTGTCCATCACCAACTCCCAGACCTTGCTCAAACTCATGTCCATCAAGTCGGTGATGCCATTCAACCATCTCATCCTCTGTCGTCCCCTTCTCCTCCTGCCCTCAATCTTTCCCAGCATCAGGGTCTTTTCAAGTAAGTCACTTCTTCGCATCGGGTGGCCAGAGTATTGGAGTTTTAGCTTCAACATCAGTCCTTCCAAAGAATATTCAGGACTGATTTCCTTTAGGATTGATTTGTCAGATCTCCTTGCAGTCCAAGGGACTTTCAAGAGTATTCTCCAACACCACAGTTCAAAAGTATCAATTCTTCGGCACTCAGCTTTCTTTATAGTCCAACTCTCACATCCATACATGACTACTGGAAAAACAATAGCTTTGACCAAACAGACCTTTGCTGGCAAACTAATGTCTCTGCTTTTTAATATGCTGTCATAACTTTTCTTCCAAGGAGCAAGCATCTTTTAATTTCATGGCTTTAGTCACCATCCGCAGTGAATTTGGAGCCCCAAAAAATAAAGTCTGACACTGTTTCCACTGTCTCCCCATCTATTTCCCATGAGGTGATGGGACCAGATGCCATGATCTTAGTTTGCTGAATAGTGAGTTTTAAGCCAGCTTTTTCATGCTCCTCTTTCACTTTCATCAAGAGGCTCTTTAGTTCAGAAGAACTAAACTTTCTGCCATAAGGGTGATGTCATCTGTGTATCTGAGGTTGTTGATATTTCCCCTGGCAATCTTGATTCTAGCTTGTGCTTCATCCAGCCTGGTATTTCACATGATGTTCTCTGCATATAAGTTAAATAAGCAGGGTGACAATATACAGCCTTGACGTACTCCTTTTCCTATTTGGAACCAGTCTGTTGTTCCATGTCCAGTTCTGACTGTTGCTTCCTGACTTGCATACAGATTTCTCAAGAGGCAGGTCAGGTGGTCTGGTATTCCCATCTCTTTAAGAATATTCCACAGTTTGTTGTGGTCCACACAGTCAAAGGCTTTGGCATAGTCAATAAAGCAGAAGTAGATGTTTTTCTGGAACTCTCTTGCTTTTTTGATGATCCAACAAATGTGGGCAATTTGATCTCTGGTTCCTCTGCCTTTTCTAAGGGCAGTTTGAACATCAGGAAGTTCAGTTTACATACTGTTGAAGCCTGGCTTGGAGAATTTTGAGCATTACTTTGCTAGCGTGTGAGATGAGTGCAATTGTGTGGTAGTTTGAGCATTCTTTGGCATTGCCTTTCTTTGGGATTGGAATGAAAAGTGACCTTTTCCAGACCTGTGGCCACCGCTGAGTTTTCCAAATTTGCTGGCATATTGAGTGCAGCATTTTCATAGCATCATCATCTAGGATTTGAAATAGCTCAACTGGAATTCCATCACCTCCACTAGATTCGTTCGTAGTGATGCTTCCTAAGGCCCACCTGACTTTGCATTCCAGATGTCTGGCTCTAGGTGAGTGATCACATCATCAGGATTATCTGGGGGATGAAGATCTTTTTAGTACAGTTCTTTTGTGTATTCTTGCCACCTCTTCTTAATATCTTCTCCTTCTGTTAGGTCCATACCATTTCTGTCCTTCATTGAGCCCATCTTTGCATGAAATGTTTCTTTGGTACCTCTAATTTTCTTGAAGAGATCTCTAGTCTTTCCCATTCTATTGTTTTCCTCTATTTCTTTGCACTGATCTCTGAGGAAGGCTTTCTTATCTCTCCTTGCCATTCTTTGGAACTCTGTATTCACATGAGTATATCTTTCCTTCTCTCCTTTGCCTTTCGCTTCTCTTCTTTTCACAGCTATTTGTTAGGCCTTCTCAGACAACCATTTTGCCTTTTTGCATTTCTTTTTCTTGGGGTTGGTTTTGATCCCTGCCTCCTGGACAATGTCATGAACCTCCATCTACAGTTTTTCAAGCACTCTGTCTATGAGATCTAATCCCTTTCATCTATTTCTCACTTCCACTGTATAATGTATAATGTATATATGTGTGTGTACATGTGTGTGTGTGTGTATCTATCTATCTATCTATCTATCTATAGACAAAGGAATATTAAACATAACAAGGAACAAAATCAAGTCATCTGTAGAGATGTGGATAAATCTAGAGACTGTCATACAGAGTGAAGTGAGTCAGAAAAACAAATACTGTATATTAACACACCTATGTGGAATCTAGAAAAAATGGTACAGCTTAACCTATTTGCACCAGGGTTTCTCTGGTGGCTGAGCTGGTAAAGAATCCTCCTGCAATGCGAGAGACCTGGGGTCAATCCCTGGGTTGGGAAGATCCCCTGGAAAAGGGAACGGCTACCCACTCCAGTATTCTGACCTGGAGAATTCCACGGACTGTATAGTCCATGGGGTCACAAAGATTCAGACATGACTGAGTGACTTTCACTTTCACCTATTTGCGAAGAAAGAAACAAACACAAGTATACAGAACATACATATGAATATGAAGGGGTGAAGAGGAGGGCTGGGTGAATTGGGAGACTGGGACTGAAATACATTACTATGTGTAAAACAGAAGACTGATGAGAACCTACTGCATAGCTAGGGAACTCTGCTCAGTGCTCTGCGGTGACCTAGCTGGGAGGGAAATCAGAGAGTGGGTATATGTACACGTATAACTGATTCACTTTGCTGTACGGCAGAAACTAACTCAACACTCTTCAGCAACTACACTAAAGGAAGCTGCCTCGCTCGGTTTTGGATTTGCCTGGGACCCGTCACCCTGGCCTTCTTTCCTGTTTCTTTTGGAGTGGGACTGTCTGTGCCTGAACCACCACTGCATTTCAGAAGCACATCATTGTCTGATATCGCAGGTTCACAGCTAGAGAAGAGTTTTTGTCTCAGAATGAAATGTACCTTGAATCTCATCCATATCTGGTTTATATGGTATGTAGATCAGACTCTGGACTTTAGCGTTGATGCTAGAATGAACTGAGGCTTTGGGGGCTGTGTGGACAGAACGATGTATTTTGCACATGATAAAGACATGAATTTTGGGCAGCTAGAGGCATACTGCTTTGAACCAAACTGTGTCACCTCCCCAAATTCGTATACTGAAACCCTGATCGCCCGTGTGACTGTATTGGAGATAGGGTTTCCAAGATATTAGGGTTAAAAGAAGTCAAAAGGGTACTAATCTGATATATTGGAACTGATGTCCCTATAAAAGTGGAAGAGTCATCAGCTCTCTCTGACCTGTGACAACAGAGTGAGAAGGCAGCCCCCCACAAGCCAGGAAGAGAGCGCTTGCCATTAGCAGACCCTGTCAGCACCTTTATCTTAGACTTAACAGCCTCCAAAACTGTAGGAAAATAAATTTGTTTTTTAAATCATCCAGTCTATGGCATTACATTATGGCAACCTAAGTAGACTAAGATAGGATTTTAAACAGACTTAAAAGTCATTTTAAGAGTGCTCAACATTTTTCATTTTTATCTGGAATGAATTCATCTCCTGACTGGTTATTTTTTTTTTACTGTCTTCATATCTCATATTTTATTTCAGTTTGATGGCTCACCACGAATACAAATTTTTAAAGCTCCTCTTCCACCCTTGCCATTCTCATTTAATCTTCTTCAGCTGCCCCGATCTAACTCCCTGAAGCTACTAAAGAAAGATTTTTATATCAGTAGTACAGAGCTTCATCAGCATGGATATTGGGAATATCAGAGTCAGCCCCAGTACTTTAAGGCTAATTCAGTTCCTGCCTTATACATGGTTCCCTAGGCAGTTTTTCGGTTTTTATGGGCCTAGTTTATTTTTAACAGTTTAGGATTTTCTGGTATCTCATTAGTAGATCAGAGCTAGATACTAGGTAGTTCCTGGATTACATACTTGCTAGCTTGAAAGAACTGCCCCTCCCAATGTCAGCCAGTTTTTTAGGGACAATAAACAACTATCCCTTGCATGTGCTTTTCAAATGTAAACCAAACAATTCAGAGTCCATATCCCCAACCACCTCCTTTCTTGGGCTCTTACATTCCAGGGCAATATCCTCTTGTCTCAATCACTCCAAAGGCTAAGTACCAGACAATAAAAGCCTATGCCCCCAGAGACTGCTGAAATTACTCACACTAGCCAATCCTAAGCCTGCTTACACTGCCTCAGTTGCACCTGTCCATGGAAACCACAGTGAAGGCTCCTGCCCACAATTTCTCCCATACCTTCTACCTCCTGACCAGCTTTGGAGCTTCTCCATGGGCCCCCGCCCAACCCTGCAGGGTGTGCTATGCCTCCTGTTTCTAAGGATCCTCATAAACACTCATTTCCAAGTCTGCGAGTCTTACGGTACATGATTCAAATAAATTCCAAGTACTATCAAAACTATGAAAGTGCAAGGCTTAGTCACTCAGTTGTGTCCAACTCTTTGCGACCTCATGGACTATAACCCACCAGGCTCCGTGGTCCATGGAATTCTCCAGGCAAGAACACTGGAGTGGGTTGCCATTCCCTTCTCCAGGGGATCTTCCCCACCCCAGTCTCCTGCATTACAGAGTCTTTACATGTGAGCCACCAGGGAAACCGACTATCAAATGATGATGTACTACTTAAAAGACAGAAAAAGTAACTTGTGGTAGTAGAAAACATGCATCTCAGAACTTGGTTAACTTTAGTACATTTAACAAAACAATTGTAAAGTTTTGGGGAATTGGCAATGTGTTGCTTTTATCATATTTTGAATATTATCAAGAGTTCAAATCAATATTGGGTTATTACATTGAAATATAATTGTGGTAATAGTTGCTTAGTTGGTGAGTAGTGTCCAACTCTGCGAACCATGGACTGCAGCCTGCCAGGCTCTTCTGTCCATTAGGATTCTCTAGGCAAGAATACTGAAGTGGGTTGCCATCCTCTCCTCAAGGGGATCTTCCCAAGCCAGGGATGGAAAACAGGTCTCTCTCATTATAGGCGAATTCTTTACCATCAAGCCACTAGGGAAGTTCTACATTAATAACACACTAAAAATCAGTCCGTCAGTTCAGTCGCTCAGTCATGTCCAACTCTTTGGGACCCTATGAAACACAGCACGCCAGGCCTCCCTGTCCATCACCAACTCCTGGAGTTCACCCAAACTCATGTCCATTGAATTGGTCCATGTCCAACCATCTCATCCTCTTCATCCCCTTCTCCTCTGCCATCAAACTTTCCCAGCATCAGTATCTTTCCCAAGGAGTCAGCTCTTCACATCAGGTGACCAAAGTATTGCAGTTTCAGCTTCAACATCGGTCCTTCCAGTGACTATTCAGGACTGATATCCTTTAGGATTGACTTGTTGGATCTCCTGGCAGTCCAAGGGACTCTCAAGAGTCTTCTCTAACACCACAGTTCAAAAGCATCACTTCTTCAGCACTTAGCTTTCTTTATAGTCCAACTCTCACATCCATACATGACTATTAGAAAAACCATACCTTTGACTAGACGGATTTTGTTGGCAAAGTAACGTCTCTGATTTTTAATATGCCATCCAGGTTGGTCATAGATTTTCTTCCAAGGAGCAAGTGTCTTTTAATTTCATGACTGCAGTCACCACCTGCAGTGATTCTGGAGCCCAAAAATTAAAGTCTGTCACTGTTTCCCTTGTTTCCCCATCCATTTGCCATGAAGTGATGGGACCAGATGCCAAGATCTTAGTTTTCTGAATATTGAGTTTTAAGCCAGCTTTTTCACTCTCCTCTTTCACTTTCATCAAGAGGCTCTTTAGTTCTTCTTCACTTTCTACCATAAGGGTGATGTCATCAGCATATCTGAGGTTATTGATGTATTTCCCTGCAATCTTGATTCCAGCTTGGGCTTCATCCAGCCCAGCATTTCTCATGATGTATTCTGCATATAAGTTAAATAAGCAGGGTGACAATATACAGCCTTGACATACTCCTTTTTCGATTTGGAACCAGTCTGTTGTTCCATGTCCAGTTCTAACTCCTGCTTCTTGACCTGTGTATAGATTTCTCAAGAGGCAAGTCAGGTGGTCTGGTATTCCCATCTCTTTCAGGATTTTCCACAGTTTTTTGTGATCCACACAGTCAAAGGCTTTGGTGTAGTCAATAAAGCAGAAGTAGATGTTTTTCTGTAACTCTCTCTTTTTTTTTTTTTTTTGATGATCCAGTGGATGTTGGCAATTTGATCTCTGGTTTTTCCGCCTTTTCTAAATCCAGCTTGAACGGCTGGAAACTTATGGTTCACGTATTGTTGAAACTTGGCTTGGAGAATTTTGAGCATTACTTTACTGGCGTGTGACATGAGTACAATTGTGCAGTACTTTGAACATTCTTCGGTGTTGCTTTTCTTTGGGATTGGAATGAAAACTGACCTTTTCCAGTCCTGTGGCCACTGCTGAGTTTTCCACATTTGCTGGCATATTGAGTGCAGCACTTTCACAGCATCATCTTTTAGGATTTGAAATAGCTCAATTGGGATTTCATCACCTCCAGAAACTTTGTTCAAAGTGATGCTTCCTAGGGCCCACTTGACTTTGCATACCAGGATGTCTGGCTGTATGTGGGTAATCACACCATCATGTTTATCTGGGTCATAAAGATCTTTTTCTATCATTCTTCTGTGTATTTTGTGTATCAATGCAAAGAAATAGAGGAAAACCATAGAATGGGAAAGACTAGAGTTCTCGTCAAGAAAATTAGAGATACCAAGGGAACATTTCCTGCAAAGATGGGCACAATAAAGGACAGAAATGAAAGGACCTAAAAGAAGCAGAAGATATTAAGAAGAGGTGGCAAGAATACACAGAAGAACATTAATAACACATAGTTTAACTATAAGACCTGTAGAAGGAAATAGCACAATGTACTTGTCTAATTTAGAAAGATGTTGCTCTCCCATTACCTCCTGAATCAAATAAAATTTCCTCATTTTACATGCAATTTTAAACATCCAATATGTATTGGGGAAAGTTATAAATGCTGGATGTTTAGAGGTAACCCGGAACCTCAGGGCCTGCCCTTGGTAACACGTCTCAATCTCTCCAGATGTGTTTGCACTAGGACTCACTGTGCAGGCTCTTTGTTCCGCATGGTCAGTCTCCCAGTATCACGTTCAGCCGTTCCTGCTCCAGCGCTGTGTTCTCACTGTCACCACTCCTATATGGTCCCCTTCTTGTCCTCTTCTCTTGTCCAGACTCAGCATATCGAGAGTCAGCTTCCCAGTGAAGTCTGTCTTCATTTGTTCAGTCAGACTGGCATTTCCTCTTCTGAATTTCTACAGCCTTGTAATCATTTTCACATAATTTGTGTGAAATGTAGTCTTAAGGCATGTGCTTTTTTTAAATTTTTTTTTAATTTCTGAAAATGAAGTATTTCTGTATGTATACATGAGTTGTTTTCTTTCCCCCAATGATTCTCTGCCCCCAACCAAATGTGTTCAAGTGAATGTGTACACATATAATCCATGGGTTCTAGAAACTGAGAAAATGGGAAATTTTGACCTCTCAATGGCTCTCAGGTGGTGTTCCACAGCACCTCCAGGAGCCACAAGGAACAGGGCTGAGCAGTGAGAAGCCAAGACACACCAGTGAAGCCCTGCCCTGGTCACTCCTATAACTTGAACAAGCAGCTCAACTTATTCTTTTTTTTTGGTAATAATTTTTGCTTTATTATTTTATTCATGCATATGAACAAAAGGTTTTGTGAACCTGAAAATATTTATGTAAATGCTTAGCATGTTTTAACTTTGCCTCTCTCATTAGATCCCAGGCTTCTACACCCCAGGGGCCTGGCACAGTAATTGCTAGATAACTGGGTCAGCTTGTTCCTGACTGGTTCCTCTGCACATGTACAGATGACAACCACAGTGATCATGTCTCTTAATCTTTTCAAACAACTCTGTTCCAGTCTCCTAAATGCTAGTTCCTTTCTGTGTTCTCTCATTTTCTTAAAAAATGGTGTCTTGGAATGAACATGAATTATAGCCCCATTATGTCTTTATAGATAGCAAGTTTCAGCTTTCTTTCCAAAGCACACAAATGGATTTTAAAGAGATCGGTAAATAGTTATAATTTAAGATCAGAGGGTATTATCCTTGAGATAAGATTAGAATTTGGCAGGGGAAAAAAAAAACCACAACTTTTATTTAGAAACTTGGCAACTTGAACATAGAAGCTTACTGCAGCAGAATTTCAAGGTAGACATTTGGTTGGGATGCAAGAAGTAAAGGTTGGAAAACAAGAAGTAGGTTACATTTGAAAAGACTAAGTAGTGAGTGAATGTACATCTTAAACTGTTGTCTTCTTCCCCCTATTTACTCTGTTGTACTGAAATGTGTTTGTTTTGTTGTTTCAGGCAGAGAGAGAGAATGCACAAGCATTTAATCGTAAGAAACTAGCTTACATGTTCATGAGGGCTGACAAGCTCGAAATGTGGAGGGCAAGCAGACAGGCTAGAAATTCATGTAAGATTTAATGTCACAGTCTTGAGTCGAAATTCTCAAGGCTGGTCAGGCAAGTGAGAAACTCAGGCAGGGTTTCTACACTGGAGTCTTGAGGCTGAATTCCTTCTTCAGTGGAATCTAGACTGGTGCTGACCAAACTACTGCATGCCACAGACTCGTCAAGTTGACATATGAAATCGACCATCACAGTGTCTTGTTACTGGTCAGCCTGTTTTCTGAAATCTTTTCCTCAGTCAGCTCGACTCAGTTCCACCTCACTTCACAAAGTAAAATAAAACTTAATTTTAGTCTTTTAAGGGTCTTCCATTTGCTACAGACCGGAAATCCCTGCACTAGTCTGGATTTCAGAGGGCTTCTAGATGACGCAGCCACACAGACCAAATCCCCAGGCAGCCTTGCGTGTCAGAGGCATTCCTGGCTGGCAGGTTTGGTAGGAGAGAGGACGGAGAGAGAAGTGGATTATGAGGTAGGCTGACCCCAAAATTTCAATACAGACTTATCAGCGAATCAGTACTATTACGGACAGTATATCATTTGTATCGTTATTTCTAAAAGTAAATTTTCAAGAAGTCTGGGGCAGTCCACCTACGAGGTACAGGCTTCAACATTGTGGTTAAGGGTGGCTCTGAACTGCTTTTTCATCCTCCAAATATCTTTCATATGTTTGGAATCTCAGTGGTAATCTCCATGGATTTGTTTAGAGAAGAACTGAGGCATTCAACACCATAATTCAAGCTCCCAAAATGACAACTGTCCAAATGAACACAAGTGGCTGCATAAAATGAGCACTAAAAAACGAGGTTAACTGTAGCCATGCTTCATGAGCTCTTGTATGCTGCTTTAGTCTGTGTAAAAAGCAGATATATGCATTTCTACATTTGATGTTCTACCGACAGGTAACTGGTGATTCAGAATTCAGATTTCACTTGCTAAAGGACAAACAGTAAACACTGCGGTCAGAACTAGATCACAGCTTTTTCCACTATGTCATCTAGTCTGTTAAACATTCATAATTACTATTCTAGGAAATAGAATCATTAGGCTTCTAAAGTAAATTATGGATGAGCAGCACTGAACTTACTTGTTTTAGAGGTAGGGGTTCAGACAGAAAACAAACAAAAACAAACTGTGGCATTACTTTGAAAATCTCTTATTGTGAATTGCCACTGAAAAAATAAAATTTACATGAATCCCACTGATATAAAATGTAACATTAAAAAATGGAAGAATAAAGAAATGGTGCTTTTCAGTTATGATAATAAAGGAAGCAATTTTCTTTTGTGCCTGGTAATTACATTGAAAACATAACTGCAAGTCAAATTTAGCTGAATCTTTGAAGAAGTAGAGCAGGGTAAGAGACTCATTTGTGGGTTCTGAGAATCAGCTTGATCTTTCCTTCCAGCACAGAAATCAAAAAGGTTATTGTAACTTGAGAAGGAAAAGCAAGATTCAACAATGCCTGAGATGAAAGACACCGGGAGCAGATTTGCTGCCTTTTCAGTATTTTCTAATTGGGCATCCTGTCTCTAACTTGATACTCTTTTAATTGATCCTTCAAAATATTATAGTCCAATAATTAAACCAGTTAGACACTGGAAAGATTGGTTAACAGAGTCCAGTAAGAGAAATAGAACTCAAAGCCATTACAAATGACAAAACTGAAAAAGGGATAAAAGAATTGGAAAAGAAACCTTTTTTCCTAGCAATCCAAAGTTAATCTGCAATGCCTCAAATTTATCTTTCACAGGACAAATAATAGGTCTTTGAAATTTATTTGTCTGTGTAAATCCATCCTGTGTTTTTCACACAAAATTTAATTGTTTCAACTTGGTTTCCCATTCCATTGCCATTAGCACCCTGAACTGGAGTACTGTCCCACTCAGGGACTCTGCTGATGGCTGAATTCAACAGTAAGTTCCCATTTATAGAGAGTCTGCAAAAGGTTCGTTTAGTTCAGTTTAAAATCGTGGTTCAGTATTTTTTTTTCCTTTATTTATTTATTTTTTCAGTGGGTTTTGTAATACATTGATATGACTCAGCCATAGATTTACACGTTTTGCAAAAAAAGAAAAAAGTGAGAAAGTTTTTTAAAAAAAATTTATCTTGAGAAATTACCCAGTGAAATTTGTCTATGTAGAAATATAATACATATATTTGAACAAAAATTCCTAAAACTTTCCCCAAAGTATATTAGTGGGTTTGAATTATGTGGGAAAATGTTAACTTTTTTGAAACCAAACCCATTAAGCATAAAAAATGAGTTCCGGAGATTTTTTTTTTTTTAAACGCAACTGTGACAAAAGTAGCTCATATGCTTAAGATTCTGTCTGCAATCCAGGAACCCAGATTCGATTCCTTGGTCAGGAAGACTTCTGAAGAAGGAAAAGGCTACCCACTCCAGTATTCTTGCTTGGAGAATTTCATGGACAGAAGAGCCTTGAGGGCTACAGTCCACAGGGTCACAAAGAGTTGGATGTGACTGAGCGACACACTGTAGTTTATAAAAACTGCAAACTATGAGTCTGAAGAGAAGTAACTAACACTTTCACTTTTTTTTCATGACAAAAGTAGGTGATAAAGCCTCAACCGCATTTAATTTGCAAAACATGATCATTTAAATGTCCTCTGTTTCAAAAACAAGAGCATGTGCTTTACAAAGACTTAGAGCAGATCTTAGAGCAGTACAGAAACCTAAGATGTGGCCCATGTATTTCCACAGTCTATAGGGTCACAAAGAGTCGGACATGACTGACTAACACTTTCACTTTTCACATTTAATTAATTATGTTGTAAACTGAAATTAATATATTATTTATTCTGGTGTTTGCCCTTTATTTACGTCAGTTGACAAGCATATTCTCAATAGTTCATCCTTTTCACATATATTAAATACTAACCATATAGAGGTGATGAAGCTGAAACTCCAATACTTTGGCCACCTGATGCGAAGAGCTGACTCATTTGAAAAGACTGTGACACTGGGAAAGATTGAAGGCAAGAGGAGAAGGGGATGACAGAGGATGACATGGTTGGATGGCATCACTGACTCAATGGATATGAATTTGAGTAAACTCTGGGAGTTGGTGATGGACAGGGAGGCCTGGCATGCTGCGATTCACAGGGTCGCAAAGAGTCGGACACGACTGAGCGACTGAATTGAACTGATATAGAGGTGACAGTCCAGAAGGAAATTAGTATTCACTGAATACCAGTCAGTTTCTTTCATGTTGCCTTGTTTTATTTACCTCAGAGCTTTACTTACTGCCTGAAATGACCTGAGTTGTTTGTGGTTGATCTGCCCTTACTAGAATCAAGTTCCCTGAAAGCAGAGTTCTTCTCTGTCATGTCTTCCAGATGCTGAAGCACCAAAAGACCATAGTTGACACATAGTAGGAGGTCACTTTTTTCAATAAACTCTAGGCACAAGACTAGACACATCGTGAATATTACATCATATACTCTCAAAGTCATCTTGAAATGCAAATACTATCATTCCTCTCTTCAGTAAGAAATCAAGGTTTAAAGGAATTAAGTAACTTGTTAAAAATCAGGCAATTAAGGAGAAGGGATTTGAGCTAAGGTATGATGCACATTGTTTGTGGCCCATGTCATAAGGCATGTTTCCCAAAATAAAACCATAGCTGGAAATAAGATGTTCATGGGCATTTTTGGACATGGTGGTGGGTGAGGGTGAATTGAGAGAGTAGCATCGAAACATATACATTACCATATGTAAAATTAGATAGCCAGTGGAAATTTACTGCATGATGCAGGGAGCTCAAATCCAGTGTTCTGTGACAACCTGAAGGGTGGGCTGGGATGGGAGATGGGAAGGAAGTTCAAGAGGGAGGAGACATATGTATACCTATGGCTGATTCATGTTGATATGTGGCAGAAAGCAACACAATATTGTAAAGCAACTATCCTCCAATGAAACAGAAATAAAAAATTTTAAAAGTGGCATGAAGTAATATAGCATTAGATCATAAGAAACCCACTCCTTTATAAACTTCCTTTGGTTAACTTGATTGCATCAACGGTAAAGACTGAGATTAGAGCCAGTGTGTATTTAATGCTTCTGTAATAACTGCTACTCTCTCTCTCCCTCTTTCAGTTGAGAACCGGTAAGAAAATAAAGCCAAAGCTTTGTTTCCAGTGTATTATTTTAATGTATATAATTATTATATAGGTGATTATACCTATAAATTATATGCTTGTGCATGCTTAGTCGCTCAGTCGTACCTGATTGTTTTGTGAGCCCATGGACTGTAGCCCGCTAGGCTCCTTAGTCCATGGGATTTCCCAGGCAAGAATATTGGAGAGGGTTATCATTTCCTCCTCTGGGGGGGTCTTCCTGAACCAGAGATGGAACCTGCATCTCCTGCACTGTAGACAGATTCTTTACCACTGAGTCATTGGGAAACCCATAAATTATATAAATAAAGTATATTTATAAAGGATCTATACAACTATTGCAAATCACTTGCCTTATTCTGTTTTCCCATTTGCAATAGCTAGATAGTTCCTTCACAAGTAAATTTTACATAAAAGTCTTGAATTTATTTAAAGAAAATATTAAGTAATAACACAGATGATATATTTGGCAAAAACTGTGGAGGTGGTATACAGTGTCTAGTTTTGAAAACCTTACTCTGAAGCAATTTATAGGTCCTGGAATAGAAATAAGCAATAGAAGGTATTGCCATGATAAGGAAACTCAGACATGGAAAATAATTCTCCCCAAACTACTGTAAAAGTGGTGTGCTTGAGGTACAAAAGTTAAAGAATCCTAATTCTTGATATAACTGGAGAAAATGCTGAGATTATAATATAGTCCCTGGCTAGTTGTGCCTAAAATATAGAGGGGGAGATATTCAAATAATCAGAATACAAGTTAGGAGACAAAAAAATGCCCAAAGGAAAAAAAAATACATGTGATATGAGAATTCATAGTTCTACAAAATATTAACTATCCTTGTTATCATTAAATTTGCAACTAATAATTAATTACATTAACTACACATTTTGTTTGTTATAATATATAAATTACAAAAATATCATAAATTCATTAACTTGCTTATAAACTTATAATTAAAAATTTTACCATGCATGCTCAGAATAATAATGACTATCCTTGCTGACTCTGCCTGCATGCATGCTAAGTCATTTGTGTCTGACTCTTTATGACCCCATGGTCTATAGCCCACCAGGCTCCTCTGTCCATGGGATTCTCTAGGCAAGAATACTGGAGTGGATTGCCATGCTCTCCTCCAGGGGATCTTCCCAACCCAGGGATCAAACCCAGGTTTGTTATGTCTTCTGCATTGGCAGGTGGGTTCTTTACCAGTAGTGCCACCTGGGAAGCCTGACTCTCATATACAGAAATAGAAATGCTGTATCCCCTGTTTTGGATGAGCATACAAATGAAAAATATTCACTTGCCAAAGTGCAAGGCATTTTTTTTCTATAATTGAGAAAAGCTTTGAGGGGTCTGGCAAAGACACCTGCTAAATTGCCGACCATTTAAAAAATAATCAAATTCATAACCCCGGTCAAGCTTACACATCTTTAATATGGCACAGAGTTAGAGCTTCACTAATGTTGGGTGCTGCCTGAGAAGCTGCCATCACTTAGTTTATTTTAGGATAAACTTTTAACAATGAAGGGACTGGTTTTCCTCTTAAAAATTTTTTATGCTGACATCTGTTTATACGGAGTATCAAAATAAAATCACATGGCCCAAAAGCTTGGACTTTCCGTGTGGCCACTTCAGTAAACTGGAGTACAGAACAGTGCTTATCTCATTAAGCTATTCTGAATGTTAAGTGAAATAAAGCAAGCCAATCTCAGGTACCTGGCACATAATAAGCCCTCAGGTATCATTAGCAACAAAATATTAGCGTGTGTTAGGAAGCACAGTGTTCTCTCCTCTGGGCTTTCCCAGACACCTCAGGGAATATGATCTTTTTAACCTTTCTTGGGCTGGTAGTGCTTCAGCCAGGTCACCCTCGGTGTACACCTCACTCTGTGACTCAGGTCCGTTTCCCTCTGCTAGTGCAACCAAGGGCTTTCCAGGTGGTGCTGGGGGTAAAGAACCTGCTTGCCGACACATGTAGACATGAGAGACTCGAGCTCGATCCCTGGGTTGGGAAGAACCCTAAAGGAGGGGTTGACAACCCACTCCAGTATTCTTGCCTGGAGAATCCCATGGACAGAGGAGCCCGGCAGGCTACAGCCTGGGGTCGCAAAGAGTCGGACACGACTGAAGCGACTTAGCATGTTGTAGGACAGCCAAATAGAGAGGCTGCATTCAGACTTTAACAGGGACTTTTTGATTTCTCCAAACTGTGAGCAGTGACTTTTTATCATACCCCTTGTCATCTCAAACACCCTTCTCTTCTGTCATTTTTTTCTTCAGCTAGATCAGCTAAGAGTAACATTTAATACAATACTTCTCTTAATGTTTTTATAGCCACTAACTATAGCTCTCTGGAAACTTTTGCCTCTGACAAACAGTATGTCAGACATTTTCCCAAACAATATTTAAAGAAAATGTTGAATGCAGCCTGTTCTATTTTTGCATATGTTTTTCTTACAGCCAACGGCTAGGATAAAGAGGATGCATAAGTTCAGTGAGACTTGAAGAAAAGAGCATTCCCTTAGACTCATTCATTTATATATAAAACAAAATGCTTTAATTCTTTGGAATATCTATTTGGAGGAAGAATCATTCCCAAATTTTATATTTTCACCCATGTATAATGATTGTGAATTAGGCCCCTATTGCTCTGTTCTATATCCTGGCAGGATGACCACAGCTGATTGATTGAACAGTCAGTTGGATTCTTGAGAGCCAGCTAGAGCCACGAAATGACAGAACTCTTACTTCTGAGATCCATACGATCACCCTAGTTTTCACTCTCCTAGTTCAGTTCAGTTCAGTTCAGTTGCTCAGTCATGTCCGACTCTCTGCCACCCCATGGACTGAAGTATGCCAGGCTTCCCTGTCCATCACTAACTCCCGGAGTTTACTCAAACTCATGTCTGTCAAGTCGGTGATGCCATCCAACCATCTCATCCTCTGGCGTGTTCACTCTTTCCTAAGGCGTTTTCAAATCCCCTTGCTTACTCAACATATATGAATATCCTCATTGTAAATTTCCTCTTTCAGCTCAACCAAGTAGAAGTGGATATCTGTTGCCTATAAGCTAAAGAATCTGAGTTTATTATTTAAATTTTAAAAGTTAAAGATATAAAGTATGTCAGTAATATATCAGACCTTTGAGTGTTTCTAAACATATTAAATATGGGATGAGAAAGAACATTTTTTTTCACTATAAAACCCATGCTACTTGTTTCAACAAGCAGTTCACTGCCTATAAAAATACCAGTAAAGAGAAACACTCTTATCCAGTGAATTTCTCAAAGTCACAGCTACTTCCCAGGTGGTGCAGTGGTAAAGAATCCACCCGCCAATGTAGGAGAATTGGGAGACACAGGTTCGATCTCTGGGTCAGGAAGATCCCCTGGAGTAGGAAGTGGCAACCCGCTCCAGTATTCTTGCCTGGAAAACTCCATGGACAGAGAAGCCTGGGCAGGCTACAGTCCATGGGGTTGCAAAGAGTCGGACACGACTGAGTTTACACACACAGTCCCAAAGTAACAGGGCATTTTTTAAAAAATGCCCATAACATTTCAGATTTCTTCATTTTACTCTCATCAAAATTATCTTCTTATTAAAATGACATAAATCTGTTTAATTAAAATAATAGGAGTTTCTTGTGATATTCAAGCAGCTAATAGTAAGTATAAAATTTAAAGTAGTGATATGATATACTTCTGCAAATAGGTATTATTTCTAATAATAACAGATTTTAAGCAATTTGATATACTAGGAAGTCACAGTAACTGTCTTACTTCTTTTTATAACATATACATTATGAAATTTGGCCCCAATATACTTTCTCAGTTTCTTCTCTTACTACATATGGTTCCAACATACGGTTTCTTATCTCTGTACATTTAATATTGTGGATGTGATCTAAAATTCTGTCTCTACATCTCTCCCAAGCTAATTTGCAAAGAAAATTTCTGTTTTCCTGCAAGGCCCTACTTAATATCACTACCTCTGGCAAGTATTATTCATGCACTTTCTACACCTCTTTAACCAGATTCAAGTTTTACTACTAATCTATTTTTTACCAAATCATTTTGTAAATCCTCTAGTACTTCCATGATCTTCTCTATTAGTAATTAGTTTGTCGCCTGAAATTATCCATGAATCCCTTTTGGCAAGGACTATGCCTTGTTCATATTTGTGTCTTTTTAGCAAGTACTCATCTGAACATTTCAATTCAGAAAAATGTGAGGAAAATTTGAGATGGTCTGAGTAATGATTTTGAGAATTACTAGAATGTTCTTAAATATAGTATTGGGATTTTTTATGGTTTGGATATATTTTTTCAATTTAGGCATTTATTAAAGTTTGCTAAGAGACTTTTAAAACACTTTTAACCAATTTCTATTCCTAGCAACAGCATATGAAACTTCCAGTTGTTCCATACCTTACCAACACTTAGTACTTTCACATTATAGTTATATATTTATACATATCTACACACACACACTCTGCTTGATTTGGTTGGGCATTAAGCATTTTTGTTTCCAATGTTGTAAGTGAAACTGGCCCATATTAATTAATTTCTGCTCTTAATTTGATCATTTCCGTCATTCTATTTTCTTTGTGTACACTCTTTTTTCTAGTGTTTTATATTGGATACTTAGGTTCATACAGGTATAATACTTTATGTATATGTATATATATGTATGTATGTCTGTATGTATACAAATGTTTATATATTAGCTAGAATTATATATATAAGTAATAATGTAGTAATATATTAATAGTACTAATATTGTTATATTATTAATGGTATTATCAATATTGTATCATATATTATATATTAAAATATCTACTTTTTACTGTAGTGTATTTTACTAATACATTGATAAATAATGTAATTACTATATTAGCAGTGTTAATACTGGGCAAAATTTTTTTCTGAATAAAGAAGCTTAAGATCTGATGATATCTATTATATAAACATAGATTATATATAAAAAGCATAATATACATTAGGTATATCTATATCATATATATATAGATAGATCTAGGATTCCCTGGTGGCTCAGATGGTAAGCATCTGCCGGCAATGCAAGAGACCTGGGTTCGATCCCTGGTTTGGGAAGATTGCATGGAGGAGAGCACGGCAACCCATTTCAGTATTCATGCCTGGAGTATCCCCATGGACAGAGGATCCCGGTGGACTACAGTCCATGGGGTCACAAGGAGTCAGATGCAACTAAGCGACTAAGCACACAACATAAATATATTTCACGTGATATAAATATACATCACGAGACCTTATAGTTCTTTACTAAAAAAAAATTCTAACTGAAGATACATTTTTTTCCAATATTAACACAGCCAAATAAGTTCCCTTTTTCTTGGTAATAGCCTGATACTGTTATTTTCTCTTTAGACTTTTCTGTGTCATTATGTCTTAGGTATCTCTTTTAAAACAGAATACAATAAAATTTCTAAAATCCAATTGACAGACTAATTATCTTTGTCTTTTAACTGGAGAGTTTATTCTATTTAAAGTTTTTGAAAACAATGACAGTTTGGGAATCTTCCTATATCTTATTTTGTAATTTCGAGGTATGATACTTTTCTCCCTTCTCTTTCCATCCCACTTCCCTGATAGCTCAGTTGGTAAAGAATCCACCTGCAATGCAGGAGACCCCGGTGATCTCTGGGTCGGGAAGATCCCCTGGAGAAGGGATAGGCTACGCACTCCAGTATTCTTGGGCTTCCCTTACGGCTCAGCTGGTAAAGAATCTGCAGGCAATGTGGGAGACCTGGGTTCAACCCCTCAGTTGGGAAGATGCCCTGGAGAAGGGGAAAGCTACCCATTCCACTATTCTAGCCTGGAGAATTCCAGGGACTATATAGTCCATGGGTCGCAAAAAGTCCGACACGACTGAGTGACTTTCACTTCACTTTCCATCTCACTACTACATTCTACTGGACTGAGCAGGTTTACTAATTTTTCCTTTTCCCTTTTACTATTTTAAAATTTATACATTCTTTTTGTCTATATTGCTGGGTTTCAAGGAGGATGCTCATTACTATAAACTGTAATATCCAAAGTTATGCAAATTAGTTCAGGCACCCTCCCAAAAGACAGTCATATTCTGGGCACCCTATCTACTAGGCATGACAGGTTAGCAGGGACCGCGAGCAGAGCTTACTTAGAGTAGAGTACTGGTATTCCTGGGCTCAAGAGTTTACTTTTGTTTCTGATGTTTTGCAAAGTTTATTTTGATTCTAATTTGTGCAGGACCAATAATATTTCCCTTGCCTGCATGCTATGTCTGTCGTATCCAACTCTGCAACCCTATGGACTGTAACCCTCCAGCCTCCTCTCTCCATAGGATTCTCCAGGCAAGAATACTGGAGTGGGTTGCCATGCCCTCAGGGGATCTCCCCTACCCAGACATCAAACTGGAATCTCCTGCATTGACAGGCAGGTTCTTTATCACTAGCGTCACCGTATTTCCCTTGAAAGAAAGTGAAAGTTAAGTCGCTCAGTCATGTCCGACTCTTTACGACCCCATGGACTGTAGCCTACCAGGCTCCTCTGTCCATGGGATTTTCCAGGCAAGAGTACCGGAGTGCGTTGCCATTTCCTTCTCCAGGGGATCTTCCCCACCCAGGGATCGAACTCAGGTCTCCCACATTGCCGGCGGACGCTTTACCCTCTGAGCCACCAGGGAAGCCCTTGGGTGGCAACAAACACTTAAGATCTGGTTTTATGGTCTCAGCATGTGATGAGCTCGGTCACTGAGAGATATCAAAGAGTTGTTTTTTTTTTTCCTCCCCTTGTTTTGTCTTTTTGTGCTTCAACTTTATGGGAAAGAAGAACACATTGCAATGTTAACAACTGTGATATAGTGTTTCTGTACTTACTTTTGACCTATTACTAAAGCTATAAAACTAGATACTAGATCTTTTCTATCTACAGTTGAGAACAGTCTTTATCTCTCAATGTAAGCATAAAATATTTTCCTACCATCACAGTCATTAATAAATTAATTTCTATAAATTAATGAAAGATCTTTTAAAATAAAAATCAATTCTGATTGCTTTATAGAAAATTTAGGTGTTTACATAAATATATTATTCCTAGAATCCCACATATAAAGGAGCAGACTTCTAATACTTCAGCTGTGCTTTTAAGAGAAAAATGATCCTTCCATAGCAACTTTTTCTATTAAAAATCTTCATGTAATCAAGGTAATTCTTTTTTGATAAATCAGACTGCTTTGGTAATTTTGGTTTAAGAATGTTTCTATGAGTTCTCTATTTTATAAGTGTGGAATATAATGCATAATGTAATTTTTTTTTAATTTTATTTTTATTAGTTGGAGGCTAACTACTTCACAACATTTCAGTGGGTTTTGTCATACATTGATATGAATCAGCCATAGATTTACACGTATTCCCCATCCCGATCCCCCCTCCCACCTCCCTCTCCACCCGATTCCTCTGGGTCTTCCCAGTGCACCAGGCCCGAGCACTTGTCTCATGCATCCCACCTGGGCTGGTGATCTGTTTCACCATAGATAGTATACATGCTGTTCTTTTGAAACATCCCACCCTCACCTTCTCCCACAGAGTTCAAAAGTCTGTTCTATATTTCTGTGTTTCTTTTTCTGTTTTGCATATAGGGTTATCGTTACCATCTTTCTAAATTCCATATATATGTGTTAGTATGCTGTAATGTTCTTTATCTTTCTGGCTTACTTCACTCTGTATAATGGGCTCCAGCTTCATCCATCTCATTAGAACTGATTCAAATGAATTCTTTTTAATGGCTGAGTAATATTCCATGGTGTATATGTACCACAGCTTCCTTATCCATTCATCTGCTGATGGGCATCTAGGTTGCTTCCATGTCCTGGCTATTATAAATAGTGCTGCAATGAACATTGGGGTGCACGTGTCTCTTTCAGATCTGGTTTCCTCAGTGTGTATGCCCAGAATAAACTCAAAATGGACTAAAGATCTAAATGTAAGACCAGAAGCTATAAAACTCCTAGAGGAGAACATAGGCAAAACACTCTCCGACATAAATCACAGCAAGATCCTCTATGACCCACCTCCCAGAATATTGGAAATAAAAGCAAAAATAAACAAATGGGACCTAATGAAACTTAAAAGCTTTTCCACTACAAAGGAAACTATAAGTAAGGTGAAAAGACAGCCCTCAGATTGGGAGAAAATAATAGCAAATGAAGAAACAGACAAAGGATTAATCTCAAAAATATACAAGCAACTCCTGTAGCTCAATTCCAGAAAAATAAATGACCCAATCAAAAAATGGGCCAAAGAACTAAACAGACATTTCTCCAAAGAAGACATACATATAGCTAACAAACACATGAAAAGATGCTCAACATCACTCATTATTAGAGAAATGCAAATCAAAACCACAATGAGGTACCATTACACGCCAGTCAGGATGGCTGCTATCCAAAAGTCTACAAGCAATAAATGCTGGAGAGGGTGTGGAGAAAAGGGAACCCTCTTACACTGTTGGTGGGAATGCAAACTAGTATAGCCACTATGGAGAACAGTGTGGAGATTTCTTAAAAAACTGGAAATAGAACTGCCATATGACCCAGCAATCCCACTTCTGGGCATAATGTAATTTTTAAATAGGTCTTATATGTGCTTTCTTATGAAGAGACCAGTTGACCTGAACTTCCTAAAGCTTTCACATCAGTTTACTGATCAGACAAGGTAGCATCATTTGCACAGTGTTCAAGATGATGGAAAATATAAAAGTGTATTTACCTAATACCTAGAAATGGGAGATCTGTACATTGCAAACTACATAACATTAAGGACAAAACTGAAGTAAACAGAAACAAGTGAAAAGTTACTCCATGCTTATGAAGTAGAAGAATTAATAGTGTTACTGTTACTATATCCATACTAACCACAGCATTCTACAGATTCAGTGCAATCCCTATCAAAACACAGTAAGTCCCCTGCATACGAATGAGTTCCATACCAAGAGCACGTTCGTAAATCAAAGTTGCTCACAAGTCCAACAAAGTGAGCCTGGGTGCCCAGCTGACAAAACTGGCGCACAGTGTGCTGACTTACGTGACTGGGCGTGCAAACGCACGTTCACACCTGCGAAAGTTCGCAGCCGAGGCTTCGTGTGTAGGAGATCTACTGTACAGATGACATTCTTCACAGAAGAAGAAGAAATAATTACAAAATTTGCACGAAACACAAAAGACCAGAATAGCCAAAACAATCATGAGAGAGAACAAATCAAATTGGAGGCAACATGCTTCCTGAGCTCACAAATTACCGAGACATTCAGAAGTACCTCAGCAAGTTGGAAAGCAAGATAGACGGAGGGCAGAATACAGGTTCCACCACTTACCAAAGAAGTGTTTCCGTTAATTCATCTCTAAACAGGCTAATAACGCCTACTTTGCTGTGGGGTTGTAAGTTCTGAGATTACATGTGAGAAGCATGGTGATCGGTGGTGGTGAAACTAATGCAAAGAAAAAACTGTATTTAACTAAACTGAAATATAGCTCTGACACACTTTTTTTTATCGGTAGTAATTATACTCAGTGGCATATCTGCTTAGATATAATTTCCAGGTTTTTTAGTTAACTTTAAGACCAGTACTAATATTGGATTATTTAATAAATAATCTTTGAATACTTAATTTCTATATGAAATAGAATACTGAAATATTAGTCCCAATATTTGCTTATTATTTATGTATTTACATTTTTCTTATTATTCACATTTCTTATTATGTACATATGCATGCTCATTTGCTCAGTCATGTACGACTCTTTGCAACCCCTTGGACTGTAGCCTGCCAGGCTCCTCTATCCATGGAATTTTCTAGGCAAGAATACTAGATTGGGTTGTCATTTTTTACTCCAGGGGAATCTTCCCAGGGATTGAATCCAAGTCTCCTGCTTGGTAGGCGGATTCTTTATCACTGAGCCACCTGGGAAGCCCCCTTCAGTTCAGCTCAGTTAATTCAGTCACTCAAGTCATGTCTGACTCTTTGCGACCCCATGGACTGCAGCATGCCAGGCTTCCCTGTCGCCCCCTTATTTACATATAAAATACTTTTTATTTACTGAACATGTCTATTTTTGCCACTTTATGGAGTTGTAAAAATGATAGCTGTAGGTAATTGCTTTATGTGTGCTCATGAAATTTGCTGGTATGCTACCAAGATTGTGTATGCAACAGTTATTCCTTATCTTTCAATTTTCTGTGTGGAAAATAAATTGGATATTTAGGTTGAAAATTCGTGCTGGAGCAATCTTGGGAGCAATGATTAAAAGATTAAATGTGTAGACAAAGTAATGGGATGCACTTTTGCTTATCAGTGGGAAAACAGAGTAATTTCTTCTTAAAGCAAATACTCTGTACAGCAAGAAGATAGTTAAAAAAAAAAAAAAAAAAACTTGTATGGACAGAGAAAGTTTAGACAGTTTCAAGAAAATTAACTTTGTCTTAGGATACCTTCCCAGATGATGCTAGTGGTAAAGAACCTGCCTGCCAATGCAGAAGACACAAAAGGCTCAGGTTTGATCCCTGGGTCAGGAAGGTCCCCTGCAGAAGGGCATGGCATCTCATTCCAGTATTCATGCTTGAGGGTCCCATGGACAGAGGATCCTGGTGGGCTATAGTCCACTGGGTTGCAAAGAGTCAGACAAAACTGAACAATTAACACTTTACTTTTACTTTTAGTTTATAAAAACTGCAAATGATCAGTCTCAGTTCAGTTCAGTCGCTCAGTCATCTCCAACTCTTTGCAATCGCATGGACTGCAGCACACGAGGCTTCCTGTCCATCACCAACTTCCGGAGTTGGCTCAAACTCATGTCCATTGAGTCGGTGATGCCATCCAACCATCTCCTGCTGCCGTCAATCTTTCCCAGCATCAGGGTCTTTTCAAATGAGTCAGTACTTTACATCAGGTGGCCGAAGTACTGGAGTTTCAGTTTCAACATCAGGCCTTCCAATGAATATTCAGGACTGAGTTTCTATATCGTCAAACTCTCACATCCATACATGACTACTGGAAAAACCATAGCTTTGACTAGACGAACCTTTGTTGGCAAAGTAATGTCTCTGCTTTTTATTTTTTATTTTTTTTTTAGTGGAGTGCAGTTTATTACACCGGCGGGCCCAAGGCAGAGTCTCCTCTTAGCCAAGGACCCCGACCAGCATTTGTGAAAATCTTTTATACCCCATGTGTCCAAACCCACTACCCCAATTCCCTTGAGACTTACATAAACAAAGGAAGGGTAAATACAACTACAATAACCCCATCATTCACGTGTTATGTGTTCAAACAGTCAATAATCAATAAGCCCGCAGTTACATTCCAAATAGTTAATAACTGATAAGCCTGTGCTTACATTCTGATAGTGTCCGGAGGCAGGGGTGATTAGTGTCTGTTCTTCAAGATTCCCCTGCCCAGAGGGGGGTCTTATCCTTCCATTGTCATTCGCACAGGCACTAAGCACAGAGTTCAGAGTCCACTGGAGAGGTGGCCACGCACGATCAGCACAGACAGGCCTGAGATGGAGTCCAGGCCCTATGAATTCCTTCTTCATTCCCCCCTCTTGATGCTCTTAGTTTCCATAACGAGCATCATTTATTGAGATATATTGTACCTTAGCCCTCCTGCCACCCACATGAGAGAATGCTATCAACCTCTGGGTTACAAAATTCACAAGGCATTGTAGGAAGCAGGGTCCACAAAGCAGTATGATCAAGATTACTATAACAACAGTTCATTAGACATGGCTTTCACTTACATCCCTGACCTGTCTGAAGATGTATCTGCTGCCTTGGAGGATATGCAAAATCATGTCTCTGCTTTTTAATAAACTATCTAGGTTGGTCATAACTTTTCTTCCAAGGAGCAAGAGTCTTTCAATTTCAATTTCAAAATCACCATCCGCAGTGATTTTGTTGCCCAGAAAAATAAAGTCTGTCACTGTTTCATTGTTTCCCCATCTATTTGCCATGAAGTGATGGGACTGGATGCCATGATCTTAGTTTTCTAAATGTTGAGTTTTAAGCCAACTTTTTCACTCTCCTCTTTCACTTTCCTCAAGAGGCTCTTTAGTTCTTCTTCACTTTCTGCCATAAGGGTGGTGTCATCTGCATATCTGAGGTTATTGATATTTCTCCCTGCAATCTTGATTCCAGCTTGTGCTTCATTCAGTCCAGAATTTCTCATGATGTACTCTGCATATAAGTTAAATAAGCAGGGTGACAGTATACAGCATTGACATACTCCTTTCCCGATTTGGAACCAGTTTGTTGTTCCATGTCCGGTTCTGTTGCTTCCTGACCTGCATACAGATTTCTCAGGCGACAGGTCAGGTGATCTGGTATTCCCATCTCTTTCAGAATTTTCCACAGTTTGCTGTGACCCACACAGTCAAAGGCTTTGGTGTAGTCAATGAAGCAGAAGTAGATGTTTTTCTGGAACTTTCTTGCTTTTTTGATGATCCAGTGGATGTTGGCAACTTGATCTCTGGTTCCTCTGCCTTTTCTAAATCCAGGCTGAACATCTGGAAATTTATGGTTCACGAACTGTTGAAACCTGGCTTGGAGAATTTTGAGCATTACTTTGCTAGTGTGTGGGATGAGTGCAATTCTGCAGTAGTTTGAACATTCCTTGGCATTGCCTTTCTTTGGGGTTGGAATGAAAACTGACATTTTCCAGTTCTGTGGCCCCTGCTGAGTTTTCCAACCTTGATGGCATATTGAGTGCAGCACTTTCACAGCATCATCTTTTAGGATTTGAAACAGCTTAACTGGAATTCCATCACCTCCATTAGCTTTGTTTGCAGTTCTGCTTCCTAAGGATGTCTGGCTCTAGTTGAGTGACCACGCCATTGTGATTATCTGGGTCATGTCTGAAGAGAAGCAGTGAAAGCCATTAAAATGTTGGTAAAGTAGCCTCAACTTTTATGAGTTTATTTATAAGATAAAAAGAAAAACTTCAAGAATTCTTCACTGCTAAAATATTAGATTAACATAGTTCTAGAATGTTGCTTTCTATCCAAATGCATATTTGTATAGGAGTATTCAGTCTGCTTGTAGAAGAGGTAGTTGTTTGTTACCTTCTATGCAACCTGCCTGGACAGATGAGTCTTTTTCTTACAAGATTAGGCAGCATATAAGTGGGTCTTGTTTTCTTTTATCCATTCAGTCAGTATATGTCTTTTGATTGGACAAATTAGCCCTTTCACATTTAAAATAATTATTAATAGGTGTGTACTAATTGCCATTTTATTAAATTTTTTTCTCACTGTTTTGTAGTTCATCTCTGTTTTGTTTGTTTTTTTTCAGGTTTCTTGCTTTCTTCCCTCGTTGTTTGATGACTTTCTGTAGTGTTACGCTTCGATTCCTTTCTCATTATCTTCTGTGCATCTATTAGAGCTTTGTGCGTTATGGTTACCATGAGGCTCACAGATAACAGTCTCTGCATACCATTGTTGTTGTTCAGTCGCTCAGTCGTGTCTGACTCTTTGTGACTCCACGGACTGCAGCACGCCAGGCTTCCCTATCCTTCACCAGCTCCCAGAGCTTGCTCAAACTCACATCCACCGAGTTGGTGATGCCATCCAATCATCTCATCCTCTGTCGTCCCCTCTCCTCTGCCTTCAGTCTTTTCCAGCATCAGGGTCTTTTCTAGTGAGTCGACTCTTCACATCAGGTGGTCAAATAATTGGAGATTCAGCTTCAGCATCAGTCCTTCCAATGAATATTCAGGATTGAATTCCTTAGGATTGACTGGTTTGATCTTGCAGCCCAAGGGACTCTCAAGAGTCTTCTCCAACACCACAGTTCAAAAGCATCAATTCTTCAGTGTTCAGCCTTCTTTATGGTCCAACTCTCACATCCATACATGACTACTGGAAAAACCATAGCTTTGACTAGACAGACCTTTGTTGGCAAAGTAATGTCTCTGCTTTTTAATAAATGTACAATAGTTTAAATTGATAGCAAATTTGAATACATTCTACAAGCCTGCATTCTTGCACTCACCTTCATATTTTATATTTTTGATATCATATTTTACAGTCTTACAAGTTTGTGAATCCCTAATTAACTAATTATGTAATTAGGGTTATTTTTACTACTTTTCTCTTTTAACATTCATACTAGTTTTATAAGTAATTAGTCTACTTCCTGTACTATATATTATCTCAACTGCTGAGATTTTTACTTTCTTATGTTTTCTAGTTACTAATTAATGCCTTTTCTTTTCACCTTAAAGAAGATCCCTTTAACACTTCTTGTATAGCCAGTTTAGCATTGATGAACTTCCTTAGCTTTTGCTCATTTAGAAAACTTTTGATATCTTCTTCAAATGTGAATGATAATCCTGCATGATCAGAAGTATTTTCCTTTAAGTAGTTTCTATATATCATGCCACTCCCTTCTGACCTGCAAGGTTTCACCTGAGAAATCTGCTGTTCATGTTATGGGTGTTCCCTTATGCAAAATACCTTGTTTCTCTCTTGCTGCTTTTAAGATTCCCTCTTTAACTTTTGGCATTTTAATTACTCTGTGTCTTGGTGTGAGTCTCTTTGGGTTCTTCTTGTTTGGAATTCTCTGGGCTTCCTGAATCTAGATATTTGTTTCCTTAGCATTGTTAGGGAAGTTTTCAGCCATAATTTTTTCAAGTTAAGTTTTCTGTTCCTATCCCTGCCTTTTGTCCTTCTAGGACTCCTATAATATAGATATTATTTTTCTTGATGTCCCACAGGTCCCTTAAGCAGTCTTTACTTTTTTTGTTTTTTGCTTCTCTGTCTGGGTGAGTTCCACTTCCTTGTCTCCCAGATCCCTAATTTTTTTTTTTTTTTCTTCTGCTTCATTCAAGTCCACTATTGAACCCTTCTAAGTATATTTTCAGTTCAGTTATTGTATTCTTCAGTTTTGTGACTTCTGTTTGGTGTTTATTTTCTATCCCTTTATCAAAGCTCTCTCTGTTCATCCATTCTCTTCCTGAGTTCAGTGAGCATCTTTATGACTACTACTTTGAATTCCTTATTATGCAAGTTACTCATCTCATTAACTTTTTTTTTCTGAAGACTTAGCTTGCTCTTCTTTTTCCTACTTTTCTATTTCCTCATTTTGCTTGACTCTTCATGTTTGTTCTATACATTAGGTAAAACAGCTCTCTCTCCCAGTCTTAAAGAGGTGGCCCCTGTAGGCCATGAGCTTTATTGTTTAATCCTGCACTGGTACTTGGATGTCTCTTGAAGTCTCCCTCTGTTTCAGAACTACAGGCTCTGAAACACAGTCCGCCCAGCCATGAGAGCCCAGTGTTCAAGGGGCATAGACTGTGTGTGCTGCCTGTGCCCACTGGCTCTGGGGGTCTGTGGGGGAGGCAGGATACTCACCCACCACCTCCAATGAAGTGACTGGAACATACATGAGGGGTGAGGCACTTGCCCATCACCTCCAGGAGGACTGTGGCAGAGACACAAGGGGATAGAGCACTCACCTGCTGCCTCTGGCAGGGCTGCGACGGCATCGCGAGGAGGTGGGCGCTAGCAAGTTAGAATACACAAATGGCGCCCACTAGCACGTCCAGCCCTGGAAAGAGTCTCAGCAAGCTCGTGTCCCTCTGGCAGATGCTTTAAGATCAGCAAATGACTCTCCTTCACATACAGCCTGGGCACTTTTCAAATTGCTGTTTGTGGACTGAGTGCCAGGGTTAAGTGAATCTGCACATCAGTTCTTCAAGAGCAGATTCTCCATTCCCTATGGCCCTATGTCTCCCCAGGATGTAAGCCCTGTAGGTTTTCGAAGCCAGATGTTTTTGGGGTGTTGGCAGTGAAAACATAAGGGCTTTTCTTATGCTTTCTTTCTAGTTTATTGGTGAAATAAGGTCAACAGATATGCGTGAGAAAAGGGCATAGAATTTTGGGTGTTTGAAGAAAGAGAAGATCTTTTAGGGAATGTGAGGGAAGACTGACAAAGGAAGGATTACTGGACTTCTGGGCTTAACTGGGTGCTCCTTTGAGATCTGTTGTCATAAATTTAATATTGCGGTCTTGTGGCTATAAACTGTGCACCGTGAATGCAGCTGTGATTGTGTATTTTTTCCAGCCTCAATGAGCAAGTCTGTTGTAGGTATGCAAAATGTAAAATGGTAGGTTTAACAAAGGTTAAATTTGTGCCAGGCAACTAAGACTTAGGGATAGAGAAGTAAGATGGTCAAGGCTATGAGAAAGAGATGAAGTATAATACTGGATCATGAGGGCAGGTGAGTAGGGAAAAAAGCTATCTTTTGTGGTACCTGAACTTTATGTCAGAAATGTTACAAATTTGGGCAAAAGCTTTGACAGTAATGATCAAAACAAAATGCTCAAGCCAGGAAACCTAGAGTAATCTTACCAGCAAGCAACAGGAAGGTAGAATAGGTAGGACAAAAGGAGGTCAGTGATGAAAGAGAGAATAAAGCAGCAAAACTGACCAGCTTGAAGAGGCAGTGAACTTCAGTCAGCCAAAAATCAACTAGGTTTTGGTTAGGGATAATAGTGAAATAAAACAGCTCACCCTGGGAAGTGTTATGCTAACATAGTGAGTTACCAAATAATGTCTTTCAATGGGGTGTCCCAGGGTATCTCTGAGAACCCAAGTGGTCCATCCTGGCCCTAAAACAGCTAAGCCATCAAAAATTCAATCCCAGTGAAGAATAAACCTTAACACAGTTCTCTCTTGCTGGCTCATGGGACAGCCTTAAGCTTCCACGGTAGATCAAGGACCTTGCCACAAGCTTAATGAGAGCTAAATTTCCAAAATATCTGGGGTGGTGACAGTGTGCCCCCAAGGCTGCAACAAGGGTTCCCGTAGCTGTGTATTTGACAGGGTTGCTAACAAGTCTGTTCTCTTCTGAGACAAAAGAGAAGTACCCCCAAAACAGTTCTTTTCCTATCGTTTGCCCTTGAGGATGCATATTTTATCTTTTCCATACACACTCTTAATTGGAAGAGTGAATCATTTTGAGTGGGAAACTCTTTTCATGTTGTACAAGCATATCATTTGTTAATTGTTTATACGTCTGACTACACTAAATTCCCTACATAGTCTCATTTATTTATCTCAAAATGTCTCTGAAATAGGTATCATCACGACTATATTTTCACATATGAGGCAACCAAAGCCAGCAAAGTATAACTGACCTGCCCAGAATCACATGACCCATAGAGGTAGAAGCCAGTACTTAAACCTAGAACTTTTTCCAAAATCCTTGCTCTTAAACTGATTCACACGCTTAGGCCAAGAATATGCACTGGAAAGCAGGAGGGGACTGATACAATCCATGCGAAATAGAAGAATACTCTAGCTTCCACCTTCTCGTTCACATGTTCATCTAAGTCCATTATACTTAAATAAAAAATTCCCCATTGCAGGATTGTGGGAGTCCTCCAGGGATTCTTTTATCTACCAGCAAACTTTTCAGCAATGGTGGGGATAACTTTTAAAAAATAAAAAGGAAGAGAAAAGTGAGCACTGAAAATGGCAAGTGAAACTAGTGTTCTTCCCTCGTACCTGTTATCCCTGTAAGAGGACTAGAAATAATCAGGGGAGAACAGCCTACTCAATCTTCTGCATCCTGTGCTTACTTGATTGGCATTGTCCTATAGCAAATAAATTACGCTGACTACAGAAGGAAGAGCTTTACTGGAGTATCAGCCGAGCAATAATAACAAAACAGGAACAATAATGGCAAAAAAAAAACCCCATATTAACCACTGTGGATTTGCCTACTGGATTGCTCAGGAATGTGAGGCCCGCAGTACTGATGTGTCTTATTGTCCAATGCCTGGTCTTCTATGGTACCTATAGACCAAAAACTCTTTACTGAAAACTCATGAGAAATTTATGTACAGTAAATTCACAGACCTCTCAGTTGTTCTTTTTTTCTTAACAGAACCTAACGATCCATACTTTTAGTATAACCTAAAAGCCATACTTTATTCCTTCTTACTTGACTTTCAACATTCAGTTCAGTTGCTCAGTTGAATCCAACTCTTTGCGACCCCATGGACTGCAGCACACCAAGTTTCCCTGTCCATCACCAACTCCCAAAGCTTACTCAAACTCATGTCCATCGAGTCGGTGATACCATTCAACTATCTCATCCTCTGTCCTCCCCTTCTCCTCTTGCCCTCAATCTTCCCCAGCATCAGGGTCTTTTTCAATGAGTCAGTTCTTCGCATGACATGGCCAAAGTATTGGAGTTTCAGCTTTAGCATCAGTCCTTCCAATGAATATACAGGATTGATTTCCTTTAAGACTGACTGGTTTGATCTCCTTGAAGCCCAAGGAACTCTCAAGAGTCTTCTCCAACAACACAGTTCAAAAGCATCAAATCTTCTGCACTCTGCTTTCTTTACAGTCCAGCCTTCACATCCATACAACACTGTATTATGCAGGGACCTCAAACATCACTTATAATGTACATATGGTTGGAGAAATTAACAAGTTATATTTTTATTTACTTGTACCTGGCTCAACATACCAAATTTGAAACATCTCAGAATGATCCTTATTAACTAGAATCCTCAGTTTTTTAATTATACATTTGATCAGGTACTAATTGCCATATTATAATCATTCTTTGAACAGCTGCTTTTTTTTTTTTTTTGGTGTCTTTTGGTTTCTTGTATACTCAAAATTAGTGCATTTTATTTCTCTTGAATATGGAAATCTAATTCATTATTTTACTCTTTTTAAAAATAAGTTAGGACACATTAGCTCTGTAAAAATATTATTTCTAATTACCTGCTAAGTATACTTCCTTTCTTTTCTTTCACCTCTAACAGAAAAAACTCAATCTTTATGCAAAGATGTAATATGTAACATATGTAATATAGGTTTTATAGAATACCTTGCCATTTCATTGCATAATCCATTTCAGTGTTTTTATTTATCAAAATACAGTATTCATCTGAAGTTTCTCTAATACTTTTCTTTCTCCTTTTGAATAGACATATATAAATGAAGTAATTGCCTTAGACAAAATGTAATTGGGCTGACTTATTTATTTGTGTTTGGGGATTTATACACTGATTTGTCTCCAAAGAGCAACTGAAGTAATTTTAAAAGCTGGAAAATATAAAAATGTTAACAAGAAGACTAGAGGAAAGGTTTTAATTAAGGAGAGTGCTGATAAATTGTCCTAGTGATGACAACTCTGACATCATTACATTTCTCTGGGAGGGCATGAGAGAAGGGATAGGAGGGTGCCTTTAGAAAATCGTAGTTGTTATTACTCAAGGCAATGAACTGTTAAGTACAAGCTTAATTACGACCTCTGTTTGTCATCTTGATACTTAATAACGCAACAGATGCGCTTTTCCTGTGCCGTCAATTGCCTGCTCTGTCAGTTGTCTGAGTATTTGCTGCCAAATGTGTGGCTGCCTTCCATCTCCTGAGGAGATAGATGGTTTACCGCATCTAGGCTCCAGGCAGGAACCAACTCATTTTCTTCTCAAAATATCTTGTTTCCTGGGAAAGGCTGCACCAGTAATTAGACTGGAAATTTGTTTGCTTACTTACTACATCTTAGATCAGAAAAAAAGAGAAGAAGAAAAAACATCCCTCATTTCTGACTGTTCTCATGATAAATGATTGAGATGTGTCAGATGACAGAATAATTTGAAAGGAAAACAACTGAGATTTTTCAGATCAACTAGCTCTGGAAGTTAATGAAACAACTGTGTCCTTCACAGAGACAGCAAAGAGTACCACTAGCCCAGGGCCTGCTCTGCAGCTAACAATGTTTTGAAACTTTTCATTTATTTCTCAGAAGAGATGAGTTCAAATTGAATATAGAATTGTACTTTTTTTTGAAAATACAGAGAACAGGAGGTTATGAAAAAAAGTATTTTAGATTCTTGTAGATGAAAAGATGCAAATTATTTTTCTTAAATTTCAAATTATCAAAGAGTAAAGATTAACATTAAATTTAAAATTTTCTGAAGCATTCTTCAACTGAATCATTCTTCAACTATTTCAGATGCTCACCATTCTTCAACGATTTCAGGTTTTATTTTTTTATTTTTTGGAGTATAGCTGATTAATGATATTGTGACAGTCTCAGGTGTGCAGCAAAGTGACTCAGTTATACATGCACATGTACCTTCTCTATTTCACATTCTTTTCCTATTTAGGTTGTTACATAATACTGAGCAGAGTTCTCTGAGTTTTTATTTTATAGAAAATTTAGAACCATAGTTTAGGTAAATCAGCAGCCTTACAACTTTTTGTTTTGCTTTGTTTTAGTTAGGTAAACTATTCTTTTCATGCATAACTCCAAAACTCAAGAGTTAGTTTTCAGTGTTGCGCTGACAAATATGGCCTAGGTAACATATACAATTATTTTTGCCTTTCAGAGTAAAGGAGCTTTGTTCTTCAGCAGTTATACACTCTCTCTCTCTCACAACTTGGAAACTGAGCTTCTGTCAGGCCCCTCTGCCATCTGCCCATGTAAGAGATCAGTCATTTGATAGGCTGTATCATATAGGCGGACCATCTGCAATCCTGCTAGCAGTATTTAAGCTCTGAGATCCCACCAGGAAACCTCTTTAAAGATGGGTTCATGCATCAAACCTGGTGCACTAGGATGACCCAGAGGGAAGGGATGGGGAGGGAGGTGCGAGGGGGGTTCAGGATGGGGAACACACGTAAATCCATGGCTGATTCATATCAATGTATGGAAAAAACCACTACAATATTGTAAAGTAATTAGCCTCCAACTAATATAAATAAATGAAAAAAAACAACAAAAAATAAAGCTTCTGGGGAAATGTTTTAAAACCATATAAAAAAAAGATGGGTTCACTGCGTTATTTTTTCAACTGTTTTAAAACTAAATAAAAAGAGAAACCTTGGTTATAATGGTAGATATTTCTTTTCCAAACAGAGAATGATCCAAGTAAGCACATTTGAAGTTTATATCCAGTTGCATGCAATTAGACACTGTGCATTTTTTCGAAAAATATAAGATTAGTTGGAGATATCAGTAAACAGGATTTGTAAAAAGTTATGTTCCACAAATACAGACACTGACTTTGGCATATTCATTGGATAAATATCTTTTTGGATATAATATTAGATAAAAAATTAAGTTTACATAGTTACTTTCAGTAAATTTAATCACTGGAACAGAAATAAAGCTTCCTATGCAGCATTATTAAATAGAGCACTTATAATGTATTGCTAGCCTAAGTAGAATGTGCTAGGGAAAATAAAATTAGAAGATAACTTTGTAAAGAGTTCCATGGCAAAAATAATTTCCACAAATCACAGAAAGAACTAACAGTTTCCTCTCATAAATGTACAGTGAAAATAGTTGGTTTAAGTTGTCAAAGACACACACAAAGGCTGTCCATTAAATATTTGATTAAAGTAAAGTCAAGTTGCTCAGTCATGTCCGACTCTTTGCGACCCCATGGACTGTAGCCTACCAGGCTCCTCTGTCCATGGGATTTTCCAGGCAAGAGTACTGCAGTGGGCTGCCATTTCCTTCTCCAGGGGATCTTCCTGACCCAGGGATCGAACCTGTGTCTCCTGCATTGTAGGCAGACGCTTTACCATCTGAGCCACCAGGGAAGCCCAAATATTTGATTAAGTATACAGTATACTTTACAGATACATTTCTATGTCTAGTAACTAATTTAGTAGTATAAAAATGACTTAGTGTTCTCCAATCTTATAAAACTTAGTATTCAAGAATTGGTTTGATTTCACTGTTTGTTCTCCATGTTTTAAAAAAAAGAAGAAGGTCAAACAATCCAAACATATTCCTTATATTATTAGGCATTCTGGAAACACTGAGGCATCTGTGGCTCCAACAATCCTTTCTAACTCGAGGCACCTACATGCTGTAGACAATGCAGAATGCAGCAGACAGTAAAGACTTGTTTTTCAGGATCAGTGATCATGTATCCTGGAGCCCTTCTGAGCAACTCGCTTCCTCTCTGGATCCTACCTTCTTTTTCTCTGCTCCTCCCTACCTCAGCCAAATTCCCCGATTGTTGCTTAAACATTTTAGATCTTCCAGCTCTCTCCTCTCATCTAGATTTCCTGTAGGACCCTCTTGACCATCTTGCCCAACTGTCACTTAATACCTCAGGATTACAATCTGTGTCTTCTCTCTCCTACAAGACTCAAAGTTCCTCAAGAGTGTACACCACATTTTATGCCTCACTGTGATCTCATGTAACCATACAAAGTATTCTGATGAGTAAATTCTTCAGTAAATTTATGTTAAGTTGATCTCTAGGGCCATCCTATTTTGGCATCAGGTTTACTGGACTACATCAAAAATAGAAGATTTTAAATTGCAGGACCCTCCGGTTTATTGGTATTAGCTGTCTGAAAAGTTGTGTGGAAAAAGATTGGGTAGCAATATTTGCTGTGTTTGTTTATAATGGCACATATGCAAGTATTTGCTCCCAAGTACATGCATCATCTTGGCATGAATTAAGTCCAAAAAATTGCATCTTCTCATCTAATTGTTTTTAAAAGATTCTGCAGAAGAAGGTCTTTGATTGTAATGTGTCCCTGGTTATGCTCTGCTTCTACTGAAATAAACATTTTCTTCAGATGAGTATGCATTTCATTCAGACCACTTGGTCAGACTCTGCTCAGGACTCTGGGAAATGGGCTGCATACAGTGCAAAATGAATGCTTGCTTTTGGGGGTGCAGATCTTTCTCAGTGCTCAGTTGTGTCCAACTCTTTGCGATCCTGTGGACTACAGCCCACCAGGCTCCTCTGTCAATGGGATTTCCCAGGCAAGAATACTGGAGTGGGTTGCCATTTCCTACTCCAGAGGATCTTCCCAAACCAGGCATCAAACCTGCATCTCCTACATCTTCTGCTAGGGCAGGCAGATTCTTTACCACTAGCACCTACTTCTGTCAGTCAGTTCAGTCACTCAGTAGTGTCTGACTCTTCGCAATCCCATGGACTGCAGCATGCCAGGCATCCCTGTCTGTCACCTTAGACCTGCATAATACTATCCTTTATAATTACCCCCACTCCTGCTCTAAAGATAGGCCATGTGAAAGAATATACAGCGTCCACAAGAAACTGACTTGCCTGTTTCAGATTTTCATGTTAACAGCCATAATAATAACAATTTCTTGATTCAGAAAACTATTTCCTTTAAGTTTTATTTTTATCATATTTAATAGCAATTATGGAAAATTTTATGACATAAAACTAGAAGCCAAGGCAAGTAGACTTGCTTGTATAAGCTCTGAAATTAAATGGTACTTTGCTCTTCCCAGAACTTCCCAATCCCACACACACTCAAGGATCCCGAGTGTCACCGAACAAGGGGCTTGAGCTCTCACCTCTTCATCTCACTCCCTTCATTGCTCTGACAGAGCCAATCTTGATAAAAGATCCTTATTAGTGTGTTCTCATCACAAAACACCATACACCACACTAAACAGCCAAGAAGTCAGCCAAGTTACCATTTGCCTTTCATCACTGTCTTAAATCTTGGAAGTTTAGATGTCAGAAGACCAAACAGTACTGCACTGGAATTATAAAACATTACGTAACCAATTCCATTACCTAAGAAAGAAAAAGCTAACGTGACAGTTGCCTACTTGTGCCAAACGACCTACAGGTGCTTTAATTTCACTTGATTTACTTTTAGGATCTCTCAGTTGCTGTTTCTCAAGAGTTGCTAGGAACACCGTTTCTGCTAAAACTACAGAGCTCTTAATATATGTGTAGAATTTTCTTTCTACATGTACAGTAAAGAAACTAGATAATCAACATCAAGCTCTTTACTGATGGAAGCACTATTATAGACAAATTAAACATAAAGTTTCACACTTGGAGAAATAATTATTTATGAGTGAAAGGAAAAACACATAAAAAGTAAAAAAAAATAATGTATAGAAATTTAAAATACTAACAGCATGTGTAAACAAATGGTTTAGCCCATATTGTGAAGTGTAAATGGACTGAACAAAATGACATGTTTCATTTTCTTTTATCTACACTCTTCATCTCCTAAAGGAGATCAGTCCTAGATGTTCATTGGAGGGACTGATGTTGAAGCTGAAACTCCAATACTTTGGCCACCTGATGTGGAGAGCTGACTCATTTGAAAAGACCCTGATGCTGGGAAAGATTGAAGGTGGGAGGAGAAAGGGACGACAGAGGATGAGATGGTTGGATGGCATCACCAACACAATGGACATGGGTTTGGGTGGACTCCGGGAGTTGGTGATGGACAGGGAGGCCTGGCGTGCTGCGGTTCATGGGGTCACAAAGAGTCAGACACGACTGAGTGACTGAACTGAACTGAACACTCTTCAAAGTTAATGTTGTATATAAACTTTTGGCTATTTTATATTTTTTGTAAAAAAAGACCTCTGCACACTTTTTTGTGTCCTTTTTCCTGTTTGTTTTTTTTTTTCTTAATAGACAGGAGGCTTCATATATACATTTTGCTATTTTTCTGTCAATAGTTTCTCTTCAGGTCAGTATAACAATAGAATGATTTGGTCTTTTTTAAAAAGTACTTTTAAACAAAATTTTTATTTCATTTCTTTATGAAGGAGTTGGCACAAGAGGTTTAGAAAAATTAAACATATATCCTTTGATATATTGATACAGTTTTATTTCTCTTTTGTTACACAGGACTAAGAGCTATTTAAACACTCAAATGGGTGATCCAGTGGATGATACGATGATAAATGCCTTTTTAAATAGACTTCTTGATGGTGCTTAACTTTTCAGGGGAAGTACTAAACTGAAGGCAGAGAACCGCATTCCATTTTCAACATACGCATTAAGAAGTGATTGTACATCATACCCTCCAGAATCTTTCCAGTTTCATGGCCCTGTCATTAAAAATGTGCAAAGTATGGTTTCTCAGCTTAAATCTAAGACACACATATATTTATTCATTTTTGTTATCACTGTACCACTCATGTCCTACCTCTCCCACTAAACAGCTTACAGGAGGTTAATTTTTACCCTGAATGTTTGTACTTTGTAACCATGTGACTTTAATTTTGTAGAAAAGAAGATGATTTAATATTCTCTCTAGTAGAGTGGGGGAGGGGACAGGAGATGTGAAAAATATCTTTTCCAAAATGGATTCAAGTTTATCTTGCACCTTGGAACATACCAAAGCATCCTGAAAACTTACCGAGTCCAACTTGCATTGAAGGGACCTAGGTATTCTCTGATAAAGAACTGTCAGGTAAGTTTGATTTGGATTCAAATACATTTTGCAAGTGAGTATTTGCAAATATGAATGATTCCATAATATACAGAGTTACACTACATATGGAAAAACTTTAAATCATGAATTGCAGTACACTTTGATATATTAATAACTATCAGAATATTTGTAAATTGAGTTTCAACTTTTTCAGATTTAACAGTATCTGTCTCAGTATCTATAATTTTAACTATCACTGAGCAGCCTAAGCAAGTATTATAATAAAATGTTAGAAAAATTGTTACACTCTTCTGTAAACAATGTAACTTGTTTTAGATGTATCTTGTACATGAAGAAGATGCTTCACCTGTTCCCTTTTTTATCCTGAGGATGCTTTGACATTATTTTCAATAAATGTAAATATTTAAATAAGAATTTTTGTCTACATTGGAAATTTATTTGAAAATATTCACCAGGTATCAACTACTTTATATAAACATTTTATATCACATTTTCCTCTGAGTAATCAGCCTATTTATTTTTCATGTCCACTTTTACACTTTATAGCTTTTGCCTTTTTGAGTGTTTTTTGCAGTCATAAACCTATTAAATTCAATTTCTCCACTCAAATTTTGTAGTTTTGTTGTGTGCAGTTTTTACTGTCAATTTAAGTTAGTGCTGTTTATTTCTTCTATTAACATTTACTGTGAATTTTCTCATATAACTGAAGATTTCCATATTGGTCCATGATGAATCTACTATAAAACTATTTAATACAGCCTACCAATTGTAAACATAAACTTTTGGAAAAAAGTAATTTTTTCATAGTGACATAAAATTTTGTTGTCTTAGACTGATTCTTTTTAGAGTCAGTGGAACAGTAATTTAATTTTTCAAACACTTGTGCTCACTTTGGATTTAATGGACAAACTTGTGAAGTGAACAAGTGAAGATCAAAAGCACAGGTGCAAAGTGCATTCAAAGTCAAATCACTAGTCAAATCACTAGTCAAATTTGCAGGTGTCCTTTTCCCCCTTCTCTATGGCTTCTGCTATGCAGCTAGGAGAGGTTTGTCCTCTCTCTCTCATGTCATTTAGGCTCCACTCAAACTCACATCAGTCAACTGAAATAGTTTTCAAATACTCAAAGAATCACCTTCTTGCATCCTGCGTGCATGCACGCTCAGTCACTTCAGTCGTGTCCGACTCTGCGACCTACGGACTATAGCCCGCCAGGTGCCTCTGTCCATGGGAATCTCCAGCAAGAATACTGGAGTGAGTTGCAGTACCCTCCTCCAGGATATCTTCCCGACCCAGGAAGAAACCAAATCGTCTGCGTCTCCTGCATTGCAGACAGGTTCTTTACCCACTGATCTACCTGGGAAGCCCCTTTTGCTGGGACTATTTTCCTTCTGGTCAATTGTCTAAAAGAAATTATTCCTGGGCATACACACCAAGGAAACTAGAATCGAAAGAGACACATGTACCCCAATGTTCATCGAAGCACTGTTTATAATAGCCAGGACATGGAAGCAACCTAGATGCCCATCAGCAGACGAACGGATAAGGAAGCTGTAATACATATAAACAATGGAATATTACTCAGCCATTAAAAAGAATTCATTTGAATCAGTTCTAATGAGATGGATGAAACTGGAGCCCATTATACAGAGTGAAGTAAGCCAGATAAAGATAAAGACCAATACAGTATACTAACACATATATATGGAATTTTAAAAGATGATAACGATAACCCTATATGCAAAACAGAAAAAGAGACACAGATGTACAGAACAGACTTTTAGACTCTGTGGGAGAAGGCAAGGGTGGGATGTTCTGAGAGAATAACATTGAAACAAGTATACTATCAAGGGTGAAACAGATCACTAGCCCAGGTTGGATGCATGAGACAAATGCTCAGGGCTGGTGCACTGGGAAGACCCAGAGGGATGGGATGGGGAGGGAGGCGGGAGGGGGGATGGGGATGGGGAACACATGTAAATTCATGGCTGATTCATGTCAATGTATGGCAAAAACCACTACAATATTGTAAAGTAATTAGACTCCAATGAATAAAAATAAATGGGAAAAAAAAAGTATTCTGCCCCAGCCTAGTGTCAAACACAGAGCATGAGCTAAATAAATATTTTTAAGTCTATCCTTGAGACGTAAGGGACTACAGAAACTAGCAATTTTCTAAAGCAAGATACATTGTGTACACTTAAACATTAGATGTGTCTGGAAATACGATGTCATCTCAACACTCTGCAAGTCTTTAAATAAGCATTTTGGATTTCTTAACGCTGATTTCCACACTCCCAGTCTATTGATGCATCTGTGAAAAACTTGTTGATAAAGATAATCTACATTTTATTTGTGTATACTTTAAGTAAAATTAAAGGAGTCATTCAACAGTTCTAGGAGCTCAGTCAATACACTGGAAGCAGTTGGAGGGTACCCAGTTGATACCAACAGCATCCTTTAATAGAGAATTATTCCTTCATAGCACAGAAAAGACATAGAAAGAGAAATGATAGAAAACTCCTCAAACCCATTGTCTCTGGAAGATTGTGTCAATTGTCTAGACCAGGATAATTTAAAACCAAGTTAGCCCCTCCCTGATGTTGTTTCTCTGCATGTGTGTACACACACAAGACAAGTCAGACAGATGGCAATTTGTTTTTCCCCTTTTTAGAAAAAAAATGGGTAAAAAACAGATTTTTTTAGAAAAGCAAGTTAGACTATTTCCAACGAGTAGCAAAGAACTCCTAAAGACACAACTCCCTAGAGGGTTAATGTCCCTGAGTGTGGAAGGAAACAAACTAGACCAACTCTAAGAAAATAGCTTGAGAGATGGAAGAATGATAAACAAATGAAAAATTTTGGAGAGAGAAAGATGATGATGACAGGGGGAGCTAAGAAAAACAAAGTAAATTATGCATATGTTAGAGAGACTTTTGTTAATTATTGCTTTCTTTTTAAGATAAAATATTTCACAGGTAATATGTATATAGGAAAATTAGTAGAGGTTTATCATTTTGACAAACCACTTCTGAAAATTTTACTAAAATAGCCCCTCTGCACGTGATGCTTGTCACTCAGTCATGTCAAACTCTTTGCGACCCCATAGACTGCAGCTTGCCAGGCTTCTCTTCCATTGAATTTTTCCAGGCAAGAATACCAGAGTGGGTTGCCATTTCCTATTCCAGGGCATCTCCCCAACCCAGGGATAAAACCTGCATCTCTTGTGTCTCCTGCATTGTGGGTGGATTCTTCACCACTGTGTCACCTGGGAAACCCAATACCCCTCCACATTTTTCAAAAAAGACAAGATGTACTGGGGACAATTTTTTAACATCTATGTGAACTTTAAGTTCTGATCACGATAGACTACAGCCAGAGACAAGTACAGAACTTGAAAAACTATGTAAAGCAATTGTTTTCAGGCAATGTACAACAGAAAGAACTAGATGTAATCCCTCTGAAAAGAGAAATTCATGAGGTAAGCTATACATTCTTCCTTATTTTGTCCTCTTTCCAAAATGAAGTGGAGACAAGTAGAGTCCAAAAAAAGCAAGGCATGATCATTCTGACTGAAGGAAACAGAAATCAATGTTTGGGGCTGCTGTGGTAACTGGAATTTGCTGGAAAGGTACCAGAAAGATGTTCAGAAAAGAAACAAGAGAAATCTTCACAGGATTCCACAGACTTTGGACCAAATACTACTTTGTACTACATACAGGACAAAATTTTACAAGGACTAGAACAGAACAGTTACTGGGTGACAGTGAGTTGAATAATAATTCTGGAGATAATATGGTGCTAGGAAAAACTGGAATTTCAATCATCTACAGTGGAGAGAACTTGTTGAACATTCTGGGCATCTAGTTGAGAGCCTAAAAAGGATTTGCTTCAGAAGAATCACAGAAAGGCCATCCTAAACACAACCAAATTAAGTCTTAAACCAGTGCTCAACAGGACCAAGCTGATACTCTAGTAAATTAACTGTCCATTAGTATAAAACGCAATGATCTTTAGGGAAACAAAGAAAACCTAAATTTTCAAAAACAAAGCATCTACAATACTCTGCAGACTATCAAAAATGACTAAATGTGTGAAGATACAAGAACATATAACATGTAACCATGAAGAAAAATAGACAAAAGAAATAATCTCAAAGATGACACATGCTGGCACTGGGAAATAAAGTCTTTAAAGTAGCCATTGTAAACATACAAAAGGTTAAAATTGTACATTCCAAGATGCTAAAGAGTCAGTTATTTGCATTTCTCTAATAATGAGTGATGTTGAGCATCTTTTCATGTGTTTGTTAGCCATCTGTATGTCTTCTTTGGAGAAGTGTCTGTTTAGTTCTTTGGCCCATTTTTTGATTGGGTCATTTATTTTTCTGGAATTGAGCTACAGGAGTTGCTTGTATATTTTTGAGATTAATCCTTTGTCTGTTTCTTCATTTGCTATTATTTTCTCCCAATCTGAGGGCTGTCTTTTCACCTTACTTATAGTTTCCTTTGTAGTGCAAAAGCTTTTAAGTTTCATTAGGTCCCATTTGTTTATTTTTGCTTTTATTTCCAATATTCTGGGAGGTGGGTCATAGAGGATCTTGCTGTGATTTATGTCGGAGAGTGTTTTGCCTATGTTCTCCTCTAGGAGTTTTATAGTTTCTGGTCTTACATTTAGATCTTTAATCCATTTTGAGTTTATTTTTGTGTATGGTGTTAGAAAGTACTCATTATTAGAGAAATGCAAATCAAAACCACAATGAGGTACCATTACACGCCAGCCAGGATGGCTGCTATCCAAAAGTCTACAAGCAATAAATGCTGGAGAGGGTGTGGAGAAAAGGGAACCCTCTTACACTGTTGGTGGGAATGCAAACTAGTACAGCCGCTATGGAAAACAGTGTGGAGATTCCTTAAAAAACTGGACATAGAACTGCCATATGACCCAGCAATCCCACTTCTGGGCATACACACTGAGAAAACCAGATCTGAAAGAGACACGTGCACCCCAATGTTCATCGCAGCACTGTTTATAATAGCCAGGACATGGAAGCAACCTAGATGCCCATCAGCAGATGAATGGATAAGGAAGCTGTGGTACATATACACCATGGAATATTACTCAGCCATTAAAAAGAATTCATTTGAACCAGTCCTAATGAGATGGATGAAGCTGGAGCCCATTATACAGAGTGAAGTAAGCCAGAAAGATAAAGAACATTACAGCATACTGACACATGTATATGGAATTTAGAAAGGTGATAACGATAACCCTATATGCAGAACAGAAAAAGAGACACAGAAATACAGAACAGACTTTTGAACTTTGTGGGAGAATGTGAGGGTGGGATATTTCAAAAGAACAGCATGTATACTATCTATGGTGAAACAGATCACCAGCCCAGGAGGGATGCACGAGACAAGTGCTCGGGCCTGGTGCACTGGGAAGACCCGGAGGAATCGGGTGGAGAGGGAGGTGGGAGGGGGGATCGGGATTGGGAATACATGTAAATCCATGGCTGATTCATATCAATGTATGACAAAACCCACTGGAAAAAAATAATAATAATAATAAAAAAAAAAATTAAAAAAAAAAAAAAAAAAGAGTCAGTTAATAAGAAGTTATAATCCTCTTCCAATGTACCTAATAACAGGGTTTCAAACTACATAAAGAAAAACCTGAAAAAATTAAAGAGAAGAACTGACAAAGCCACAATTATAGTTGGATATTTTAACACTCCTTTCTCAGTCACTGTTAGAATAAACAAACTGAGAAATCCGGAAGAATGTAAGACTTAACACTGCCAAGCAATTTAATCTAACTGCTTGTTTTTATGGATACTACACCCAGCACCTAGAGAATACTTACTCTTTTAAAATGCACATGTAATAGTCACCAAGATAAATCATGTACTGAACAACAACAAAAAAGGAGTCTCAAAATGTAACAGGATTAAAATCATGTGAATTATGTTTTTTGATCATAATAAAAATTAAAGTAAAAGTCAATGAACAAAAAATATCAAATATTTGAAAATATCAAAATGTTTGAAAGTAAAGCAATACATTTATAAATAATTGATAGGTCCAAAAAGAAAACATAGACTAATTAGGAAACACTTTTAACTAAATAATAATGAAATCACAACAGATATAAGTTTGTGTGATACTGTAAAAGTGGTGTTTAAAGGGAGCTTTGCAGCTCTATATTTGAAAAGAAGAACTAAACTAAGTTTCAACTAAAGCTATAAAAAGATTACATTAAATTCAAATAAATAAAAGGAATAAAATAATAAATATAAAAGCAGCAATCAGAATATAAACAAAAAGTAAAACGGAATATAAACATTAAAGTCAAAGTCAAAAGTGGACTCCTTGAAAGGATTAATAAAATTGATAAACCTGTAACTAGACTGATCAACAATAAAAGAGGGGAAAATACTAGCATAAAGAATGAAAGAGGGTATCACTAGGGAAACTGCAGACATTAAATTTCAAAAAGATAGTATCATTAAAATTTTTATGTTATTTTTTCAAACTGGACAGGGACTTCCCTAGTAGTCCAGTGGTTAAGAATCCACCTTCCAATGCAGGGGACACAGGTTTTCCTGTTTGGGGAAATAAAATCCTACATGCTATGGGGTGACCAAGCCAGCATGCCTGAACTGCTGAGCCCACTTGCCACGACAAAAGATTCCACATGATGCATGGAAGATCCCGTGTGTCACAACCAAGATCCAACACGTCCAACAATAAATAAATAATACTAAAAGACAAGCAAAAACTGGACAACTCGGGAAAAATGCAAGAAAATAATTGGGAGAAGGAGACACAAACTGCCAAAACAGATATAAGAAGTTAGAAAATCTGACTATTACAATATTTCTTTCAATTTGTAATCAGAAGCTTTCCCTCAAGGGAAATTCCAGGCTAATCTGGAGTGTCTAATGAATGCTCCTAGCAAGTAAAGAAGAAATAATACTAACTCTGCACAATTTTTTTCAGAAAATAGGAGAAAAACACTTTGCAATACATTTTATAAGGTTACAACAATCTTGATCCCAAAACCAGATAAGGACATTACAAAAATAAATTTACAAACCAATATCTCTCATGAATATAGACATAAAATTCCCTAACAAACTATTAGTAATTTAAATCTAATAATGTATAAAAAAGAAATACAGCCAAGTGAAATTTTTCACAGGAAGGCACAGTTAGTTCAACATTTAAAAATCAATGGATACAGTTAACCACATAAGCATGAAAAGAGAAAATTATATGATCACTTCAATAGGTCCAGAAAAAGCATTAAAAAAAAAAAATAAAATCAACACGTCTTCATGATTAAAAAAAAAAAAAAATTAACAGGGTTTCCCTGATGGCTCAGTGGTAAAGAGCCAATGCAGGAGACATGGGTTCGATGATGGGCAAAGACTTCACAGGCTGTGGGGCAACTGAGTCTGTGTGCCACAACTACTGAGCCTGTGCTCTCGGCCAGGGAGCCACAAGTCCTGAGCCCACGAGTCACAGCTACCGGAGCCCACGCACCTGCGCTCTGCAGCGAGAGAGAAGCCGCCACACTAGAGGCCCAGGCCACAGCTATTGAGCAGCCCCTGCTTGCCCCAGCCAAGGAAAAGCCTACGCAGCAACAGTGACCCAGCAGAGCCCAGAATTAAAGACGTGACTTTTAAAAACTAGTACATTAGGAACAGACTCTAATAAGAGACATTTGTAGAAAACCTACAGTTAAAATTATGTTTGCTGGTAAAAAACTGAATGCTTTCTTAATATTGGGAACAAGCAAGGATGTTCACTCACCACTTCTAGTCAACATTTTTCTTGAGATTCTAGTCAATGAGACAATGCAAAACAAAAATATGTAAGTACTGGAAAAAAACTAAAACTCTTTCATATTTAAATATAATAAATTATTTACACTGAAAATACCAAAAAAAATCTACAAAACAACTCCTAGAATTATTAAGTACTTTTAGAAAGATTTACAGGATACCAATACAAGTCAAATACAAAAATCAATTGTTTTTTTTCCAGATTTTAGCAATGAGTACTTAGAAAATGAAACATAAAACCATCCTAAATAATAATATTGAAAAGTATGGTACTCAGAGAATAGCAATAGCATAAGTGTAAGAGCTCTTCACTAAACTATTAATCATAGCTGAGAAAAAATTAAAGAACACCTGAACTAAAAGAGAAATATACATCAATAAATTGGAAAACTTAATATTGTTAAAATGTTATGTTTTCCCAAATTGATCTGTAAATTGAATGCAACCCCAATCATGACCTCAGCAGGATTTTTAAAGTTTGTTTTGCTTTTAGAAACTGGTAAGTTGATTCCAAAATGTATATGAAAATACAAAATACCTAGAAAACTAATCTTGAAAAAGGAGAAATAGATTGGAGAGTTTACACTACTTGATTTCAAGAAATAGTATAACTTTATAGTAATCAAGCTAGGGTAGTACTGGCAAAAGGACAGATAAGCTGATCAAACAAAAAGCATAGAAATTTCAGAAATAAACCCACACTGACTTAAGATCATAAACCTAAAAGCGAAGGCTAAAATGTTAATACATCTAGGGAAATTTGAGGATAATTTCTTTGCCAACTTGAGTTAGGCAAACACTTCTTAGGAAACAGAAATCACTAGCTATATAAAAAAAAAATGACAACTTAGATTTCACTCAAATTAAAAATGTCTGTTCACTGGAGACACCATTAAGAATATCAATAAGCAAGCGACAGACCAAGAGAATATCTTTGCAAAATATGTATCAGAAAAATAACTTGTTTCCAGAATATATACATAAATCCTACTAATCACTAATAATGTGAAACAACTTTATGTGAAGAAATTGGTAAAAGATTGATCAGATACTTCACATAGGAAAATACAAAAATGATCAGTTAGACATGAAAAATGCTTAAAATCATCAATAATCAGGGAAATGAAAATTAAAACCAAAATGCAATACCACTATACACATACCATGATGATTTAAATTGAAAACAATGACAATACCAAGTGTTAGTGGGAATAACCAGAGCACACATCACTAGCGAGAGGATAAAATGTTACAGCCTTTGGAAAACAGCAGTGAGATTTCTTATAAAGTTAATCAAATTCCTACCTATGCCTCATCATAGAATGGGAAAGACTAGAGATCTCTTCAAGAAAATTAGAGATACCAAGGGAACATTTCATGCAAAGATGGGCACAATAAAGGACAGACACTGTATGGATCAAACAGAAGCAGAAGATATTAAGAAAAGGTGGCTAGAATATACAGAAGAACTATACAAAAAAGAACTTCACGACCCAGATAACCACGATGGTGTGATCACTCACCTAGAGCCAGACATCCTGGAATGCAAAGTCAAGTGGGCCTTAGGAAGCATCGCTATGGACAAAGCTAGTGGAGGTGATGGAATTCCAGTTGAGCTATTTCAAGTCCTAAAAGATGATGCTGTGAAAGTGCTGCACTCAAATATGCCAGCAAATTTGGAAAACTCAGCAGTGGCCACAGGACTGGAAAAGGTCAGCTTTCATTCCAATCCCAAAGATAGGCAATGCCAAAGAAGGCTCAAACTACCACAGAATTGCACTCATCTCACACGCTAGTAAAGTAATGCTCAAAATTCTCCAAGCCAAGCTTCAACAGTATATGAACTGAGAACTTCTAGATGTTCAAACTGGATTTAGAAATGAACCGGAGACCAAATTGTGGATCACAAATTCTCTTTAAGAATTTTCCATAGTTTGTCACGATCCACATAGTTAAAGGCTTTGGCGTAGTCAATAAAGCAGATATTTTAAAAATAAAGTAGATAAATAAAGATAAAGTAGGTATCTTTCTGGAACTCTCTTGCTTTTTTGATGATCCAATAGATGTTGGCAATTTGATCTCTGGTTCTTAAAGAGATCGGAATACCAGACCACCTGACCTGCCTCCTAAGAAATCTGTATGCAGATCAAGAAGCAACAGTTAGAACTGGATAGGGAACAACAGACTGGTTCCAAATAGGGAAAGGAGTACATCAAGGCTGCATATTGTCACCCTGATTATTTAACTTGTATGCAGAGTACATCATGAGAAATGCTGGAATGAATGAAGCACAAACTGGAATCAAGATTTCCAGGAGAAATATCCATAACCTCAGATATGCAAATACCACCACCTTTACTGCAGAAAGCAAAGAAAAATTAAAGAGCCTCTTGATGAAAGTGAAAGGGGAGATTGAAAAAGTTGGCTTAAAACTCAACATTTAGAAAACTAAGATCATGGCATCCAGTCCCATCATCTCATGGCAAATAGATGGGGAAACTTTTCAATGGAAACACTGACAGACTTTATTTTCTTGGGCTCCAAAATCACTGCAGATGGTGACTGCAGCCATGAAATTAAAAGATGCTTGCTCCTTGGAAGAAAAGCTTTGACCAACCTAGACAGTATATTAAAAAGCAGAGACATTACTTTTCCAAGAAAGGTCGATCTAGTCAAAGCTATGGTTTTTCCAGTAGTCATGTATGGATGTGAGAATTGGACTATAAAGAAAGCTGAGAGCTGAAGAATTGATTCTTTGAACTGTGGTGCTGGAGAAGACTCTTGAGAGTCTCCTGGACTGCAAGGAGATCCAACCAATCCATCTTCAAAGAAATCAGCCCTGAATATTCACTGGAAGGACTAATGCTGAAGATGAAACTCCAATACTTTGGCCACCAGATGTGAAGAACTGCTTCACTGGAAAAGACCCTGATGCTGTGAAAGACTGAAGGCAGGAGGAGAAGGGGACAACAAAGGATGAGACGGTTGGATGGCATCACCGACTCAGTGGACATGAATTTGAGTAAGCTCTGGGAGTTGGTGACGGACAGGGCAGCCTGGCGTGCTGCAGTCCATGGGGTCGCAAAGAGTCAGACATGACTCAGTGACTAAACTGAACTGAACCGATGCCCCATCAATTTCCTGGCGGGAGGGCGGGGGAAGCATGTATGTGTGTGTGTGGGCGCGCACATGCGTGCACGTGCACTCAGTTGTGTCCTATTCTTTGCAACCCCATAGACTGTAGCCTGCCAGGCTCCACTGTCCACGGAATTCTCCAGGTAGGAATATTGGAGCAGGTTGCCATTTCCTACCCCAGGGGATTTTCCCAACCAAACCCATGTCTCTTGCATGCTGCATTGGCAAGTGGATTCTTTACCACTGCACCACCTAGGTATATACCCGAGATTAAAGTAAACATATGTCCAGGCTTCCCTAGTGGCTCAGTGGTAAAGAGTCCACCTGCCTGCCAATGCAAGAGACACGGGTTCAATCCCTGATCCAGGAAGATCCTACAAGCCCATGTGCCACAATTACTCAAACCCATGCTCCATAACGACAGAAGTCACCACAATGAGAAGACCATGTACTGCCAACAAAGAGTAGCCCCCACTCGCTGCAACTAGAGAAAAGCCCTCGCAGCAACGAAGACCAAGCACAGCCAAAAACAGATAGATAAATAAAATTATATAAGAAATAAATGTATATCCACAAATATTTGTACAATAAAGTTCACAGTAAATTTATTCATAAGTTGAAATGAAGTTAATAATTTGTATTATTTATTTATAGTATTAATAAGTCTTAAATGGAAACAATCCAAATGCATGTCAAAATGAAAATGAGTAAATAAATTATGGTATATTTGGACAACAGACTACTCTGAAGTGACATGAAGGCATGAACCACTGCTATATGCAATAACATGGATGAATCCCCAAAATATGCTGAGCAACAGAAACCAGACACTAAATTATGCTTACTGTATAATTTAATTTCTATGAAGATCCAAAACAGGCAAAACTACCTTATGGATTTAGATTTCACAGCAGTAACTTCCTGTGGGAGAGGGAGCCGACTGGGAATGGACAAGAAGGAACTGTCTGGGAGGAAGGAAAAATTCTATCATCTGGAAAATGTTGTAGATTAGATTTATGTGAATTTTTCAAAATCTTCAAATTATACCCTTAAGATTTTTTTGCATTTCACTGTGTATAAATTTTGCATTAATATAATTTTAAAAAAGGAAATTTTGTCTATGCTTGATTTGCTCTAAGACCAGTTCTTTCTGAAAAACTAACAATGTCACTGCAGGCTCAGACAAGGTGCTTTGTTCATTTCTTTCAAGGCTTTGGTTTTGCACTGGTACCTGACCTTAACCATATTTTGTACAATCCATTAACAAATGTTTTTGAAACATTACTGTTTCTCTAAATTATTGGACTTTTGTCACACTTTTCTACCACTTGATGAATAACAACTTTTTCTTTCTGTCAAGAATCTGGTTGGTAGCAAGAAGTGCTTTTAGTGAGGGTTAGTCCTTTCCTGAGGCATTAACTAACTCATCTCTGCATATCCCGCAGTTAAGTAATAAATCTCTGCCATTAAAGCATAATTTCCTATGTCCTTGAGCTTGGGCAGTTTTCACCTCTGTATTTTGATTTGCATTTTGCCCACAATCTAAAGCAACTTCTCCATTTTTGCATTTCTCATTCATTCAATAAATATTTATTGCACAGCAACCATGGGTCAGGTGGTGGGTGAGTGTATGCAGGGTGGTAAGCATCCAATGGGAAAAAAACAGATAATGTCTCATCTTTCTTTGAGTTTACAATCTGGAGTATCTGGGTTCAGACAAATCAAATAATCACACAGGGACATGTGTAATTAGATCTGTGAAACAGCACAATGTATGCAATGGAATAAAAGTGAAGTGGAACATGACAGCATTTAACCAGCGGATGGCATTTACACTGTAACAAGCAGACTTAGATGAGATTTACTTTTACCTGAAATCAAGAGACTTTGTAGGTGCAAATCAGGAAATACAGATGAGATGGTGTGTGGGTGGGTTTCAGGCAGAGAGAGTGACATGCCCAAAGCCGCTAGACCTGGAGGGAGCCCAGCATCACACAGGAACCCAGAGAAGGCCAGAGTACAGGTGAGCAGAGAGTGCAGGGTAAGATAAAGCTGGATAAGCAGACATGCTGGGTATTTCAGTCTTTGTCTCTACCAGCAGGAAGCCACCCAGGGGATTTAAGCATATGTGTGGGGATAAGCAAGAATTTTTAAATAGATTTGAAAATATCACTTTATCAGTCACACCTCTTCAAGGTTGTTTTACATACTTTGTTGGTGGTGTTTAGCCACAAAGTCATGTCTGACTCTTTTGAGACCCCATAAACTGTAGCCTGCCAGGCTCCTCTCTCCATGAGACTTCCCAAGCAAGAATACTGGAGTAGGTTGCTATCTCCTTCTCCAGGGGATTCTCCCAACCCAGGTATCAAACTTGCATCTCCTGCATTGGCAAGAGGATTCTTTACTACTGAGCCATTTTACCTACTACCTCCTCCATTAAGTCTTCTCCCTCAAGTAGAGGCGATTTCTGTTTCCTCTGAATACCCACAGGCATTTTCTGTATCCCTTACTTCTGTAACACTTACACCAGTCTTGTACTATTGCTTACTTGTTTCTTATCTCTGGTGGCTCAGAAGGTAAAGAATCTGCCTGCACCTCAGGAGACTTGAGTTTGATCACTGGGTCAGGAAATCCCCTGGAGAAGGGAATGGCTATGCAGTCCAGTATTCTTGCCTGGAGAATTCCATAGAAAGAGAAGCCTGAAGGGCTACAGTCCACACAGTCCATGGAGTCACAACGAGTCAGACACAGCTGAGTGACTAACACTTTCACTTTCACTTATCTCTACACCATAAAATGTTCCAAGTCTGAGAATTCTATCACCTTAATACTTCACTGTCCTAACAGTATACGAGGGGTCCAATGTATTTGTTGTCAAATCTATGAAAAACAGTAGGGAGAGATGTACTGGTTTATTCTTATCTGATGCTCATGTTAGGTAGTTAGAATAGAAAACAAGAGTCCAGAATGGTGGTGGCTAAAAGACAAGGAAGAAAAAAGCCTGCAAAAATAGAACAAAAGAAGGTCCGAGGACCAGAGTGAGGACCTCAAGTAGAACAAACAACACTCCTGACTAGCCCAATTTACATAGGGCAGGCCTAGGGGGAGAAAAAAACATGTAAAAGGAGGAGCCAAAGGGCTGGGTCTCCCCCCGCCCGCGTGCTGGGGCGCTCTTCTCTTCGCGTCTTTGGGTCAACATGCCCTCATGCCTCGAAGATGGATTTTCCTGCTATTTTCTAAATAAAATAGAACTGTAACACGGAGCTGTAACACTGATTTGTCTAAGAGCTATAGCATGGTCTGTTCGAGACCCGAGAGCTATAACACAGTCTGTCCAAGACCAAGAGCTGTGACATGCAGAGAGCTTTAATGTCTGCCACGCCAAATCTTTGTTGTGACGAGACAGAACTGAGGAGATTACACTCCCCTGACATCTATGGTGCCGTGACTCGGATTTAACCTGGCTGAAACCACCTTGGCGCGGCCCCCACAAGGAGGAGGCCAAGCACAGCAGGAGCCCAACTCGGCAAAGCTCATCAGACAGAAGCAGAACTCGAAGAAAACCCAGCACAGGGGAAGCGCCCGTCGTGCTGGAAACTGGGACAGCGAAAAACAAACTCAGCAGAAACCTCACGGGACTCAGTCTCAGACTCCAGAAGACCTCCTGTTAAGGTAGGAGGGGTCCTCGCTCCTATGGCTGGAGGGACATATGCCTAACGAAATCTTAATTCCTTTACAATCTCTTGTTTCTTGTTTCCTCGAATCCCCTGCAAACAGGCGGGCGGCAGTGGGTGCAACTGAGGGACTCTGGAGAGGCTACTCTTTGGTATGTCCCAAAGGCACTATCTGCTGAGCTCCAGTAGCTGTTACCCAAGCTGGTGGGGGTTCTTCTGTCCTTACTCTTCTCTGTGCCAAGGATCAGGCCAATGAAAACTGTGAGCACCAGTGAGATATTTAGCAAATTTTCCAGGAGGCTATGAAGGCAATTCCTTGGCACGTTTGTCCCACTGCTTTTTCCTCCTGTCCTTCAGCTCTCTCTACCGGGACTCAAGCCCCACCAAAACCCAGGATGCCCAGCTTCAGGACCTAATGAAGCTCAGGATCTGATGTCTCATTGCAAAAATTCAGTGAGAGACAAAGCTACAGGTAAGAGGTAGATTGGTTAGGATTCAGAAAGAAGCACACTCTGAAGGGTGCAGGCCATGGAATGCTGCCTGGCTAGGTTTTGCTGGCAGGATGAATTCATATGCTGATGAGTGGAAGGATCATCCCAGCCACTGGGGAACCACCCACTTCTCTGTCTTTTGACAGTGCATTGAGATCAGTGGAGAAATAACTCCAGAAAAAATGAAGGGATGGAGCCAAAGCAAAAACAATGCCCAGTTGTGGATGTGACTGGTGATAGAAGCAAGGTCCCATGCTGTAAAGAGCAATATTGCATAGGAATCTGGAATGTTAGGTCCATGAATCAAGGCAAATTGGAAGTGGTCAAACAGCAGATGGCAAGAGTGAATGTCAACATTTTAGGAATCAGCAAAATAAAATGGACTGGAATGGGTGAATTTAACCCAGATGACCATTATATATACTACTGTGGGCAGGAATACCTTAGAAGAAATGGAGTAGCCATCATGGTCAACAAAAGAGTCTGAAATGCAGTACTTGGATGCAATCTCAAAAACGACAGAATGGTTTCTGTTCGTTTCCAAGGCAAACCATTCAATATCACGGTAATCCAAGCCTATGCCTCAACCAGTAAGGCTGAAGAAGCTGAAGTTGAACGGTTCTATGAAGACCTACAAGACCTTCTAGAACTAACAGCCAAAAAAAGATGTCCTTTTCATTATAGGGGACTGGAATACAAAAGGAGGAAGTCAAGAAACACCTGGAGTAACAGGTAAATTTGGCCTTGGAGTACAGAAAGAAGCAGGCAAAGGCTAATAGAGTTTTGCCAAGAGAACTCACTGGTCATAGCAAACACCTTCTTCCAACAACACAAGAGAAGACTCTACACATGGACATCACCAGATGGTCAACACCGAAATCAGATTGATTATATTCTTTGCAGCCGGAGATGGAGAAGCTCTATACAGTCAGCAAAAACAAGACCAGGAGCTGACTGTGGCTCAGATCATGAACTCATTATTGCCAAATTCAGACTTAAATTGAAGAAAGTAGAGAAAACCATTAGACCATTCAGGTATGACCTAAATCATATCCCTTATGACTATACAGTGGAAGTGAGCAATAGATTTAAGGGACTAGATCTGATAGACAGAGTCCCTGATGAACTATGGATGGAGGTTCATGACACTGTACAGGAGACAGGGATCAAGACCATCCCCAAGAAAAAGAAATGCAAAAAGGCAAAATGGTTGTCTGAGAAGGCCTAACAAATAGCTGTGAATAGAAGAGAAGCGAAAGGCAAAGGAGAGAAGGAAAGATATACTCATGTGAATACAGAGTTCCAAAGAATGGCAAGGAGAGATAAGAAAGCCTTCCTCAGAGATCAGTGCAAAGAAATAGAGGAAAACAATAGAATGGGAAACAAGAGACCTCTTCAAGAAAATTAGAGGTACCAAAGAAACATTTCATGCAAAGATGGGCTCAATAAAGGACAGAAACGGTATGGACCTAACAGAAGCAAAAGATATTACGAAGAGGTGGAAGGAATGCACAGAAGAGCTATACTGAAAAGATCTTCATCACCCAGATAATCCTGATGATGTGATCACTCAACTAGAGCCAGACATCCTGGAATGTGAAGTTAAGTGGGCCTTAGAAAGCATCACTACAAGCAAAGCTAGTGAAGGTGATGGAATTCCAGTAGAGCTATTTCAAATCCTGAAAGATGCTGCTGTGAAAGCGCTGCACTCAATATGCCAGCAAATTTGGAAAACTCAGCAGTGGCCACAGGACTGGAAAAGGTCAGTTTTCATTCAAGTCCCAAAGAAAGGCAATCCCAAAGAATGCTCAAACTACCGCACAACTGCACTCATCTCACACGCTAGTAAAGTAATGCTCAAAATTCTCCAAGCCAGGCTTCAGCAATACGTGAACTGTGAACTTCCAGATGTACAAGATGGGCTTAGAAAAGGCAGAGGAACCAGAGATCAAATTCCCAACATCTGCTGGATCATCAAAAAAGCAAGAGAGTTCCAGAAAAACATCTATTTCTGCTTTATTGACTATGCCAAAGCCTTTGACTGTGTGGATCACAAGAAACTCTGGAAAATTCTGAAAGAGATGGGAATACCAGACCACCTGACCTGCCTCTTGAGAAACTGATATGCAGGTCAGGAAGCAACAGTTAGAACTAGACATGGAACAACAGACTGGTTCCAAATAGGAAAAGGAGTATGTCAAGGCTGATATATTGTCACCCTGCTTATTTAACTTACATGCAGAGTACATCATGAGAAATGCTGGGCTGGAGGAAGCACTAGCTGGAATCCAGATTGCCGGGAGAAATATTAATAACCTCAGATATGCGGATGACACCATCCTTATGGCAGAAAGTGAAGAGGAACTAAAAAGCCTCTTGATGAAAGTGAAAGAGGAGAGTGAAAAAGTTGGCTTAAAGCTCAACATTCAGAAAACTAAGATCATGGCATCTTGTCCTATCACTTCATAGCAAATAGACGGGGAGACAGTGGAAACACTGTCAGACTTTATTTTTTTGGGCTCCAAAATCACTGCAGATGGTGATTGCAGCCGTGAAATTAAAAGACAATTACTCTTCGGAAGGAAAGTTATGACCAACGTAGATAGCGTATTAAAAAGCAGAGCAATTAGTTTGCCAACAAGTGCCCGTCTAGTCAAGGCTATGGTTTTTCCAGTGGTCATGTATGGATGTGAGAGTTGGACTGTGAAGAAAGCTGAGCGCTGAAGAATTGATGCTTTTGAACTGTGGTGTTGGAGAAGACTCTTGAGAGTCCCTTGGACTGCAAGGAGATCCAACCAGTCCATCCTAAAAGAGATCAGTCCTGGATGTTCATTGGAAGGACTGATGCTGAAGCTGAAACTCCAATACTTTGGCCACCTCATGCGAAGAGTTGACTCATTGGATGCTGCGAGGACTCACTGATGCTGCGAGGGATTGGGGGCAGGAGGAGAAGGGGACGACAGAGGATGAGATGGCTGGATGGCATCACCGATTCGACGGACATGAGTTTGAGTAAACTCCGGGAGTTGGTGATGGACAGGGAGGCCTGGCATGCTGCGATTCATGAGGTCGTGAAGAGTCGGACACGACTGAGCGACTGAACTGACTGACTGACTAACTAGAGCTGTCCTGCCACCTCTGGGTGCGTCTTTTGGCTAACAGACTGGGGAGTAAGGTTTACTTGAATTTGACTTGTCATCTTGGACCCAGCTGATTTTAACTGGTACACGTTAAGCCCTTGGGCTATGCCTTTCTTTCAAAGGTTGTGCTCTGACCTCTTCCCTCCTGTTTCATGCTCTTTCCTGAGCCACATCCAGGCCCACAATGTCGCCTCTACAATCTTCTAGAGAGACAACCAGAAAATAGCTGGCCCTTGGGGAGGGAAATACTGTATAATATCCAATCCCTCTAGATATTCAGGCCTTCATCTTCTGTGTTTCCTGCAACATGTGCAACAGTATATCTCAGGGGACCCACTAGGGTGGGAGACAGGCACACAGTGCCTGCGAGAAGTCCCTCTGTTGGTGGCCTCCCTTCAAAGGCAATTGGGCTTCCAGGGATAATGTTTGCCACTTTGGGAGTTAGCCCTGCAGGCCGTTTGGGCCCAAACCCTTACCACCCTTCTCCTAAAGTTACAAATGCACCCCTGGATCAAATCTCCACTCCACTTTTATAGAACATCTGGTCTGTTGCCTCTTAACAAATTTGTTCTTAAGCCACTTACTAACTCCTACAACCAGGACTCTGCCCTCTTGTAGGCAACACTGCTCCACCCAGCCTATTATTAAAATACCTTAATGTCCCTAATAGGGCCAGATAACCCACTCCTTTATCGGTACTTCTGTTATTACCTTAAGTGGGTCTATGACAAGGAAATGTTTACCACTGGAGACACCCTAACCTGCTCTTATGGAGGACTAAGGAAGAAATCAGTGACTTACAATCCCTTAGAGTAAGAGGATAAGGCTTATGACTGTTACACTGTTCCTCAGTCTTAGGGTACAGAATTGGAGTGCTTTACATCATGATATCTATTCCCATCCACGGTGGACAAACCAGCAATGAGTTAAGATTACAACCCCTCAATCCTACCCAGCACTGGTCATGCTGGAGATCTTGGGGATGCCCACCTCCAGTCCAGGGGTCCTAGGAGGTCAACCTGCCTTGACCTACCTAGGGATCTGGTCCTCGAAAGGTTGTCACGCCTCAACCTGCTCAGGGATCCGCCAGTCCAGGGATCCCAGGAGGTCATCATACCTCGACCTGCCCAGGGACCCAATTCTCAGGAGGCCATCATGCCTCAACCTGCCCGGGGATTCAATCTCTAGGAAGCTGTCATGCCTCAGCCTGCCTGGGGATCTGCACCCTGACCCAGGGACACCTGGCTCTCAGGTTGCAACAGTACTGCGTAGGATAAGCTTCAGAAAGACTCACCCCCAAGGAAGTCCACCCATGGAAATAGAGGGAAGCCTATTACTCGTGGGACTGTGCCCAGTCTCAGCAAAAACTCAGGAGTCCAATGAGAACCCCACTGCCTTTCTGGAAAGGCTAAAAGAGGCCCTCCAAAAGTTTACCAGTCTGGACTTAGACTCTTAGGAGGGACAGGTGATTTTAAAGGACAAATTCCTGTCCCAATGTGCATCAGATATCAGAATTAAGTTACAACAGCTACAGCAGCAGGACCCTGCTTCCTCTTTAGATGAGATGGTCCAGACAGCCACCAATACCTTTTATAACAGAGAACAGGAGGAGGAGGCCAAGGCCCAGGAGAGGGAGAGAAGGAAAGAGACAAGGCATGCCCAGATGCTGGCCGCCCTCCAGGGAAGCCCTGTGGCAAATCCTGAATCCTTGAAGGACAAAGCACGAGGCAAATGCCTAATCTGTAGACAGGTGGGGCATTGGGCCAAAGAGTGTCCAAACCGTGACAAGTCTCCTAAAATGGCTTGCTACAAATGCCATCAACTGGGACACTGGGTGGCACTCTGCCCTCGGGACCCAAGAGCCTCAAGGTCAAGGGCCAAGCCTTCCCTCATGGTGGTTCAAGAGGACTGAAGTGGCCCTCTCCAGCCAGCCCGCCTGTCGCAGATAACCATCACGGGGCTGGAGCCAAGGGTGCAACTGAATGTGGCAGGTAGGTCCGAGAATTTCTTGGTTGACACAGGGGCTACCTGCTCTGTCTTGATCTCCTACTCCGGAGCCTTCTCCTCCCAAACTTGTACCATTTGGGTGCTACAGGAAAAGCAACTACTAGAAGATTCACCCAAGCACTTCTTTGTTGCTGGGATGGACAGATATTCTCCCACCAGTTCCTGGTGGTCCCTGAGTGTCCTACTCCCTTAATGGGAAGAGACAAACTCACTAAACTGGGGACCACCCTTGTGATGGGAAGCTTTTCAGCCCCTAGGGCCCTACAGCTTCTGGTTACTACTGAAGAATCCATTACACCTTCTCCAATAGAGAGGGACCAAAAACTATGGGAAGACAAAATTAACCCCCAGGTGTGGGACCAGGGAATTCCTGGACGAGCCCACCAAGCTGAACTGGTTATCACTGTCCTCCGAGATCCCACTCGGTTTCCTAACCGGAAACAATATCCCCTCAAAAGAGAGGCTCGGGAGGGACTACAGCCTTCAATAAATAAATTCCTTGCTTGTGGGCTATTCCCCACCAATTCGCCATGCAACACCCCAATCCTCTCAGTAAAGAAAAAAGACGGAACCTGGCGAATGGTTCAAGATCTCTATATCATATATGAAGTTGTAGTCCCCCTCCATCCCACAGTACCCAATCCCTATGTAATCTTGGGAGAAATACCACCCAGTGCCAAGTCGTTTACAGTCTTGGCTCTCAAAGATGCATTTTTTTGCATACCACTGGCTAAAGAATCCCAATATCTTTTTGCCTTTGAGTGGGAGGCCCCAGGAGAAAAACACCAACAGATGACTTGGACAATATTACCTCAGGGTTTCAGAGATAGCCCCCACTTGTTTGGAGAGGCCCTTAGCTGGGATCTCCTAGATCTGGACCTGGGACCTAATGGGAAAATATTACAATTCATAGATAACCTACTAATCTGCTCTCCAGATGAAAAAAAATGCCCAACAATATAAAATTCAGGTTCTAAACTTTTTGGCAGAAAGGGGATATAAAGTCTCCCGTCCTAAGGCACAGATGGTTGCGACAAAGGTCACTTACCTGGGAGTTCAGGTTACACACGGGTCCAGGAGGCTGTCCTCTGATTGGGTACAAGGAATCCTCTAGTTGCCCTCCCCCACGACTCGAAAACAATTGCGAGCTTTCCTTGGGCTAACTGGATATTGTAGAAACTGGATACCCAACTATGGTCTAATTGCCCAGCCCTTATGTGAAAGCTTAAAGGGATGAGATGATTCAATCCCACTGATGTGGGGAACTCCTCAAAAGAAGGCAGAGGCTATACTAAAACAGGCCTTAACTCAGGCACCTGCCTTGAGGTTGCCAGAACCAGAAAAAGCATTCCAACTTTATGTCCATGAAAGAGAGGGAACAGCCTTGAGAGTGTTCACTCAAACGTTGGGATCTGAGCCCCAGCCTATAGCTTACTTAGCCAAGAGGCTCAATCCAACCGCCCGAGGCTGGCCCCCCTGCCTTCGAAATCTTGCAGCTGTTGCAATCATGATAGAAGAGGATTTAAAACTCTCCTGTGGGGACAAACTAACTATTTTTACCAGCCACCAAGTAAAACAACTCCTAAATGGGAAAGGCCATTTATGGATGTCTAATCAAAGAATCTTCAGATATCAAGAAATGCTGATGGAAAATCCAGGCCTCATTGTATCCCCTTGTGAGGTTCTTAACCCAGCCACCCTCCTGCCTACCCCCAAGGGCTCTCTTCCCTTTCACTCTTGCCTAGAAACCTTGGACCACTGGACAAAACCCCGAGAGGGATTGTCGGAAGATCCTCTGGCCAATCCTGAGGAAATTGGTACGTTGATGGAAGCAGCTTTGTCTTGGATGGAAAAAGAAGAGCCGGCTATGCAGTAGTCTCCAATTTTGAGATCATAGAGGTTAAGCATCTGCCACCAGGTACTTCAGCCCAATTGGCTGAGCTCATAGCCCTGACTCGAGCTTTAGAGCTGGGAAAAGGAAAAAGAGTAACCATTTACCCTGACTCCAAGTATGCCTTTCTGGTGCTACATGCACGTGCTGCTATTTGGAAAGGGGCCACTTGACCACCTGAGGGTCCCCAATCAAATATGGTGATCAAATTCTTAGACTCTTGGAGGCAGTCCATCTGCCCACTGAGATTTCAGTCTCCCACTGTAAAGGACACCAAAAAGGGAGCACTGAGGTGGCACGAGGGAACCAAGCAGCTGATCAGGCAGCTCAGAGGGCAGCATTACAGAACCATGACCTAATAGGGGTCGCCACCTTAGTTCCACAGACTAATTTGCCAGAAACTCCTTCATATACTGAAGGTGAGACTCTTAAAGCTAAGAGTGAGGGCTTTCAAGAAGATCATATGGGGTGGTTCCAAAGGGAGGGACTCCTTTTTCTGCCTGGAAACCTCCAATGGAAGTCGGTTAACTCCTTACCTGCCACTACTCATTTAGGGAAAAAGGCCCTCCAAAGATTACTAGAAAGTTCCTTAAAAGGAACAGGCCTTCAAACAATTATAAGGCAAGTGGTCTCCTTTTGTCCCACTTGCCAATTAAACAGCCCCCAAGGAGCTTGAAGACTCCAGCTAGCCCAGCCCATCCAAAGACGTGGGGCCTGCCCAGGAGAGGACTGGCAGATGGACTTCACCCAGATGCCAGTTTCTCAAGGATATAAATACCTATTAGCCATGATAGATACATTCACAGGATGGATTGAAGGCTTTCCCACCTGAACTGAGAAGGGTGAGGAGGTGGTAAAAAAGCTGTTCCATGAAATCATTCCAAGATTTGGTCTGCCCAGATCATTACAAAGTGACAATGGGACATCATTTATTTCTAAGGTCACCCAAAGGGTCTCTAAAGCATTGGTCATTACTTATTATCTCCATTGTGCTTGGAGGCCTCAGTCTTCAGGAAAAGTAGAAAGAGCCAACCAATTCTTAAAATCAGCAATAAAAAAGATAACCCAGGAGAACTCCCTGGGTGGAAGGAGGCTTTACCAATAGCTCTCCTCTGCACTCGTACTGCCCCTAAGGAACAGGTTGGTCTTAGTCCTTATGAGATGCTATATGGGAGACCTTTTGTTTATATCAATGACCTCTTCCTAGATCCAGAGGTGCAGACCCTCCAGTCTTATACCATGGCCTTTGGGCAATTCCAACAGGATATACACTTATGGGGTGTCAACCAGAACCCCAAAGATTCTAAGGAGTCACCACTATATGCTCCAGGGACTCAAGTCCTAATTAAAGTCTGGAAAGATGGGTCCCCAAAGGCTCAACTCCAGCCCACATGGAAGGGCCCCTACCCTGTAATACTCTCTACCCCCACAGCAGTCAAAGTGCCAGGACATGACTCCTGGATTCACTACTCACGAGTCAAGCTGTGGAAGAAAACAGAAGAGGACACTCAGTACACCTGTGAGCACCTGGGAGATCTCAGATGCCTACTCAGGATGACAAATGAGTGCCATTTAATGAACATCCCAAATATTAAGTTTCTGGAGATAAGATTTCTCAGGATAACTCTAAAGAGCCTACACAGCTTGGTAGGGATTGTACTCCAAAACAGACAGGAGATAGATCTTCTGATCCCTGAACAAGAAGGGACTTGAGCCATCCTGGTGATGTGAATTTGGAATTGGTTAATGCCCCTACTAGTCCTTGTTATGCCATATTGATGCTGCTGATGACTGTTCCATGTACTGTCAATTGTCTAACCTGTCTTGTCCCTGCCCAGGTCAAGCTACGACATGCAGCGCCAGTTCAACAAAGATAAAACCACAGCCAACCACAGAAAACATCAGTCACCCTTAGATGGACACTGCTATAGGACTCTGAGGCCTGAGACTAGCAAGAGGGGAAGGCCCAATGCCCCTCGCCATCCCAGTTCAGCAGGAAGTAGCCAGAAAGACCTTGACGCCCCTATTCCCAAAGAACTGGGCCTCCCATCTCTTGAGGGGGGAATGTTAGGTGGTTAGAATAGAAAACAGGAGTACAGAATGGCGGTGGCTAAAAGACAAGGAAGAAAAAAGCCCGCAAAACTAGAACAAAAGAAGGTCTGAGGACCGGAGTGAGGGCCTCAGGTAGAACAAACAATACTCCTGGCTAGCCCAATTTACATAGGGCAGGCCCAGGGGGAGAAAAAAACATGTAAAAAGAGGAGCCAAAGGGCTGGGTCTCTCTCTCTCTCTCTCTCTCTCTCGCCCGCGCGCTGGGGCACTCTTCTCTTTGCGTCTGTGGGTCGACATGCCCTCACGCCTCGAAGATGGATTTTCCTGCTATTTTTTAAATAAAATAGAACTATAATACGGAGCTGTAACACTGATTTGTCTAAGAGCTATAACATGGTCTGTTCGAGACCTGAGAGCTATAACACGGTCTGTCCAAGACCCGAGAGCTGTGACATGCCGAGAGCTTTAATGTCCGTCACTCCAAATCTTTGTTGTGAAGAAACAGAACCATGGAGTGTACACTCACCTGACGCTCAAACTCAGGATAATGAGCCAGAGCACGCCCTTACCTGGGGTCATAAGTGTTGCAGTGAGAAGGGAGCGTAAGGCAGTGAGGTTGGTTATCTCTCATGAGAGGTCTGCTATCCTCCCAACAGACCCACAGTCAAGAGGACCTCAGGCCATCATCTCATTTCAGTTAAGCTCTGGGTGTCTGGGACTTTGATTTCTGGTACATGCAAGGGAATCAGACTCTGGGGAGTTAACTCACTGTAATCTAATGCAGATTTTTTTTTTTTTTTTTTTTTTTTAGCATGCTACTTTCATTTACATAAACCAGTTATGACTTGTGTTCACTGATGGGTAGATTACAGGTGAATGTATTATAGGTGAAAATGCCCAGGAAACCAAATCATAGGCAGTAAAGCAAAAGAATCAGAGAAAAATAAGTTAATTGTCTCCTCTGAATGGCCAGAGTTACCAAGCTGTCCCACTAGGTATGTAACAAGGGCCACATCACCACAATTGTTAGCAAAGGCAGACTGGTTCAAGATTGTGGAGTGGAAGGACATGTGTTCATCTCCCTGAGAGAGCACCAAAATCACAACTAGCTATTGAACCACCATCAAGAGAAAGATGCTGGAACCCACGAAAAATGGATACCCCACATCCAAAGACAAAGAAGAAGCCTCAATGAGACAGTAGGACAGATGCAATCACAATAAAATCAAATCCCATACCTGCCAGGTGGGTGACCCACAAACTGGAGAACAACAATACCAAAGAAGTTCTCCCACTGTTGTGCAGGGTCTTAGCCCCATGTCAAGCTTCCCAGTCTGGGGATCTGCTAAAGGGACTAGGAATCTCCAGGAAATCTGACTTTGAAGGCCAGTGATTTGATCTCAGGGCTTTCACAGGACTGGGGGAAACAGAGACTCCACTCTTGGAGGGTACAAAGAAAATCTTGCGCGCTCTAGGACCTGGGGGAAAGGAGCAGTGACCAGACAGGAGACTGAATCAGACCTATCTGCTGATATTGGAGGGTTTCCTATGGAGCCACAGTTGACAGTGGCTCGCTGCAGGGAGGTGAATACTGGCAGCAGCAATCCTGGGAGTTCCCCCTTGGTATGAGCCCTCTTGAAACCACAGAACCTGTAGACACCAGGACTGGGTTGCCTCAGGCCAAGCAACTAAAAGGGGGAGGGAGTGCAGCCCCACTCATCAGCAGACAATTCAATTATAGTTTTACCGAGCACAGCTCTGCTCACCAGAGCAAAACCCAGTTTTCCCCAGCACCAGTCCCTTCCATCAGGGAGCATACACAAGACTCTTAGCCTCATCTACCAGAGGGCAGACAGAAAAAGCAAGAAAAACTACAATCCTGCAGCCTCCAGAATGAAAATCACATCACAGAAAGTTATTAAATTGTTAAAGTTAAAATGTAAATACAGAGAATTATGTCCCAGATGAAGGGACAAGATAAAATCCCAGAAAAACAACTAAATGAAGGGGAGATAGGCAACCTTTCAGAAAAAGAATTCAGAATAATGATAGTGAAGATGATCCAGGATCTCAGGAAAATAATGGAGAAGATGCAAGAAATGTTTACCAAAGACCTAGAAGAACTAAGGAACAAACAGAGATGAACAATAATCTAGAAGGAATCAATAACAGAATAACTGAGGCAGAAGAATGGATAAGTGACCTGGGAGACAGAAAGGTCGAAACCACTGCCACAAAACAGAATACAGATGTAAGAGTGGAAAAAAAAACAAAGACAGCCTAAGAGACCACTGGGACAACATTAAACGTAGCAACCATTATGGGGTCCCAGAAGGAGAAGAGAGAGAGAAGGGATTTGAGAAAATATTTGAAGAGATAATAGCTGAAAACTTCCCTAGTATGGGAGTGTGAGGCTGTCACGGCTAATGCCATGGCAGGCAGCCTAGATTAGGAGTAGGCCTGGTTTCCCGGGGTAACATAATTATCAGGCCTCCTGGAGCCAGCCAATCAACATATGCCTAGCCAGAAAAAAGGGAACCTATCAGGGGAAAGCTGAAAGCCCCACGTTGGGCCAACAAAAATTACCTTGCAACTGGGTAACCAATCCGCTTATGCCAACTACCCACTGTGTAACCAATCTGATTGCGCCAACTACCTGCTGCTTATTTTGACCTGATAAATACCCGAGAGAACTGGGGCTCGGGGCCTTTCGTCCTCACACACCTGGTGAGGGCGGGAGGCCCTGGCTCGAGTCAGTAATAAATTCCCCTATTGCGAGTTGCATTGTTTCGAGGAGTCTTCTTTCCCGACCGGGGACTCGGACTACAGGCAGAACAGGGAGAAGTGAATTCCTGAATATCTCTTTTTCTGATCCAGTATGAACTGATTTAATAATTTATCTCTGAGAGGCAATCTTATTTCTTTACTTCCACGTTCTTGAGCATAGAGAAGTTTCCTCACTATTCTTTATTAGAAGAAAGCTATACTTATTCTGAGTAGGGAAAGCTATACTTATTTTGAGTAGCTGTAGCATCTTTTTGAAGAAGGTAATGGAGACCCACTCCAGTACTCAAGCCTGGAAAATCCCATGGAGAGAGGAGCCTGGCAGGCTGCAGTCCATGGGGTCGCACAGAGTCGGACACGACTGAAGCGACTAAGCATGCATGCATGCACTGGAGAAGGAAACAGCAACCCACTCCAGTATTCTTACCTGGAGAATCCCAGGGATGGTGGAGCCTGGTGGGCTTTCGTCTATGGGGTCGAACAGAGTCGGACACAACTGAAGCGATTTAGCAGCAGCAGCAGCAGCAGCATCTTTTCAGTAGTCACTTCAAGCAGTATTTCCTAAAAGTGCAATAAAATGTCTCAATACTCAAAAGAGTTAATTAAGAATCCTAGAGCCTAAATTATTTCCCCTTAAATTAATTCAGTCTTTATTAGGAAGCATCTAAATGGGAACAGAAGGTTCTGAGAGCCACAGTTTTAACCTTCAGCATACGGAGGTTAAACTCACACACTTTATGAAATATCTGGCATCAGTTACAGTGTCAGCATATCTATAGGTCAATTAGAACAAGCTTGTTTACTTTGTTGTTCATTTCTCTGAGAAGCTAGTAATTACAGATACATGTCAACATTTTACACTATGTGGTAATATGTGAGTGTGTGCTAAGTTGCTTTGGTTGTGACCGACTTTTTGCAACCCTTTGGACTGTAGCCTGCCAGGCTTTTCTGTCCATGAGATTCTCCAGGCAAGAATAGTGGAGTGAGTTGCCATGCCCTCCTTCAGGGGATCTTCCCGATCCAGAAATTGAACCTGCATCTCTTACGTCTCCTGTTTTGGCAGGCAGGTTCTTTACCACTAGTGCCACTGGGAAGCCCTTATGGTAATATATTTCACTATCATTATGTCTTTGTTAAATTTGTCTTTATATATTGAGATGATAGTTTATTAGGTTCATTATAAATTTAGGATTATTAGACATTCCTGAAGAATATTAACCATAATATTGTTACTCTCTTTATATTTAGTAATGCATTTTGCCTTAAAGCCTACCTAGCCTGCCTGATTCTAACAACACATGCATATTTTTTGGTCTATCTTCTGTCACCCTAGTAAATACTTTCAACTTACACTTTAGACATTTTTCTTATGAATGGCACATAACTGTGCTTTTAATCTAGTCATATAATCTTATTCTCAAAGTATGATTTTCAAATTGTAGTCTGAACCCCTGAGAGTACCCAAGAAACTTTGGTTATCGGTATCTTGGTCCATTTGAACTGCTGTAACAAAAATACCATACACAGATGGCTTTAATAGCAAACATTTATTTCCCACAGTTATGGAGTCTGGAAGTCCAAGATCAATGTCCCAAAAGATTTAGTGTCGGGTGAGAGCTCACTTGCTGTGTCCTGCATGGTATAGAGCTTTCTGAGATATCCTTTATAAGAGCACTAATCCCATTCATCAGGACTCCATGCTGACGATTTAATCACCTTTCAAAGCTAAAAGCTCTTAATACCATCACATTGGGTTAGAATGTCAACATGTAAATTTGGGGGAGACAAACATTCAGTCCATAACAGTAAGGTAGGTGAAATTAAAATTACATTCTTTTCTCCAACTTTTCTGATATATAATTGATACATAACAATGGATAATTTTAAAGTGTACAATGTGATAACCATCACATTTAATACACATGCACTGCAAAATGTTCATCACAATAAGGTTAACTAACACATCCTTCGCCTCACATAAGTACCATTTTGTTGTGGTGGTGGTGGTGATGATGAGAACATTTAAGATATGCTTTCTTGGCAAATTTCAGGCATACAATACAGTATTGGAAACCACAGTCACCATGTTGCACATTACAGCCTCAGAATGTACCCCTCTTACAATGGGAAGTTCACACTCTTTAACCAATATCCCCTCATTTCCCCCAACCCCAGCCCTTGGCAGCAACCACTCTATTCTCTATTTCTATGACTTCAACCTCTTTAGATGCCACATGTAAGTGACCTCATACAGTATTTGTTTTCGTCTGAATTATTTCACTTAGCTTAATGCCCTCAAGTTTCATCTACACAGTCACAAATGGCAAGATCTCCTTTTTAACAGCTGAATAATATTCTGTTGAATACACATACCACATTTTATTTAAGCATTACTCCATTTAAGGACACAGGTTGTTTCCATGTCTTGGAATAATTGTGAATAATGCTGCAATATACATGGGAGTTCAGATATCTAAAAGAGTGCTTTCATTTCCTTTGAATAAATACCCAGAAGTGAAACTGCTGGATCATGTGGTAGTTCTATCTTTCTTTACCAAATTTTTTTTTTTTTTTTTTGAAGAACCTCCATAGTAGAGTCTTTCTGTAATGGCAGTACCGACTTATATTTCCAACAACAGTGCAGTGGCATTACATAAATTCTCAGTGTTGGGTGAACTACTGTTATGCTCAAAACATTTTGCCTCCAGCCATTCTGTATCCATTAAACAATAACTCTCCCTTTCCTACTCCCCCAACCTCTGTTAACCTCTATTCTACTTCCTATCTCAATGAATTTGCCTATTCTAGATACCTCATATAAATGGAGGTATAAATGGAGGAATCATACAATATTTGCCTTTCTATGTATGGCTTATTACACTTAAAATATTATCGGTGTCTATCCATGTTGTAGCATATATCAAGATTTCATCCCTTTCCATAGTGGAGTATAAATCACATTTTGTTTATCCATCCATTTGTTGATAGACACTTGGGTGGTTTCTACCTTTCAGCTGTTTTGCACAATGCTGTATCACTGTGAACAAAGCTAGTGGGAGTGATGGAATTCCAGTTGAGCTATTTCAAATCCTGAAAGATGCTGCTGTGAAAGCGCTGCACTCAATATGGCAACAAATTTGGAAAACTCAGCAGTGGCCACAGGACTGGAAAAGGTCAGTTGTCATTCCAATCCCAAAGAAAGGCAATGCCAAAGAATGCTCAAACTACCACAGAATTACACTCACCTCACACACTAGCAAAGTATGCTCAAAATTCTCCAAGCCAGGCTTCAGCAATACGTGAACTGTGAACTTCCAGATGTTCAAGCTGGTTTTAGAAAAGGCAGAGGAAACAGAGATCAAATTGCCAACATCTGCTGGATCATCAAAAGAGCAAGAGAGTTCCAGGAAAACATCTATTTCTGCTTTATTGACTATGCCAAAGCCTTTGACTGTGTGGATCACAAGAAACTCTGGAAAATTCTGAAAGAGATGGGAATACCAGACCACCTGACCTGCCTCTTGAGAAACCTGTATGCAGGTCAGGAAGCAACAGTTAGAACTAGACATGGAACAACAGACTGGTTCCAAATAGGAAAAGGAGTATGTCAAGGCTGTATATTGTCATCCTGCTTATTTAACTTATATGCAGAGTACATCATGAGAAACGCTGGGCTGGATGAAGCACTTGCTGGAATCAAGATTGCTGGGAGAAATATCAATAACCTCAGATATGCAGATGACACACCATCCTTATGGCAGAAAGTGAAGAAGAACTGAAAAGCCTCTTGATGAAAGTGGAAGAGGAAAGTGAAAAAGTTGGCTTAAGGCTCAACATTCAGGAAACTAAGATTACAGCATCTGGTCCCATCACTTCCTGGCAAATAATGGGGAAACTGTGGAAACAGTGACAGACTTTATTTTTGGAGGCCCCAAAATCATTGCAGATGGTGATTGCAGCCATGAAATAAAAAGATGCTTACTCCTTGTAAGAAAAGTTATGACCAAGCTAGACAGCTTATTAAAAAGCAGAGACATTACTTTGCCAACAAAGCTCCATCTAGTCAAGGCTATGGTTTTTCCAGTGGTCATGTACGGATGTGAGAGTTGGACTATAAAGAAAGCTGAGCACCGAAGAATTGATGCGTTTTGAACTGTGATGTTGGAGCAGACTCTTAAGAGTTCCTTGCACTGCAAGGAGATCCAACTAGTCCATCCTCAAGGAAATCAGTCCTGAATATTCATTTGAAGGACTGATGTTGAAGCTGAAAGTCCAATACTTTGGCCACCTGATGAGAAGAACTAACTCATTTGAAAAGACTCTGATGCTGGGAAAGATTGAAGGCAGGAAGAGAAGGGGATGACAGAGGATGAGATGGTTGGATGGCATCACCAACTCAATGGACATTAGTCTGATTCAACTCCGGGAGTTGGTGATGGACAAGGAGGCCTGGCGTGCTGCAGTCCATGGGGTCACAAAGAGTTGGACACGACTGAGCGACTGAACTGAACTGTTATGAAAATTGGTGTACAAATACTTATGTCCCGGCTTTTCATTTGTTTAGACGCATACCTAGGAAGGGAATTGCTGGGCCATATGGCAATTTTGTGTTTAACTTTTTGAGGAACGAACACACAGTTTACCTTAGCAGCTCCATCATTTTACATCCCCACCACAATACATGAGGTTTCCAATTTCTCCACATCCTGGCTAACAGTTGTTACTTTCTGTTTTATTGATTATAGCCATCCTAGTAGGTGTGAAGTAAAGACCACTTGTTTTGTTAACTTGTTAGCTTGGGGTTTCCTGGACCTCACAGGTACTCAAAACCTAAACTTGTATGGGTTGATCCATGTTAACAAATCCTCAGCAAATCAGGTTATTTCCATACAGGGCCTATGACTACCCCAACAAGCTTCCTATCATCACACTGTCCAAGTGAGTAGATTTTTCTCAGCCACCATTTCCCTGAAGGGTAGACCTCCAAAAGCCCTGATATACAGAGAGTATGATTCTATACACTCATCATCAGAAGAACCTGTAGCTGGATCACCATTAAAACCCAAACTAACTCCCTACTTTTCCCTTAGCCCTCCTTTTCCAGGGCTCCAACAAAATCAGCTCTCAGATTTTCTCCTAGGCTTCACCTATCTACAACCTCAATCCAAGAAAGCCTGCTTCACATGCCGCCTTTCTCTGTGACCCAAAAGGACTTTCCTCACTTTACTGTAATTCCAGCTATTCTTTCAAATATATTCATCTTATTTTGCTTTAAATTTGGCATTTTTATTGGGAGGATTTTCAGATTACCTAATCTACCTATTGTTAAAATATCCTCCAAAATATTACATTCAATCTTCAGGCTTTATTTTTAGAAGCTAATCTTACTACGTGATTGGAGAATAAAAAAATTCGGAAATAATTCTACCTGTTCACCTTTTAAAGTTATGTTCAATTGTTTGATCCAAATATTTACAAATCCATAGAAGTAAGTTGGAAGTTATATCATGATAAAAGTTCATATTATTGGGCTTCCCTGGTGGCTCAGTGGTGAAGAATCCCAATGCTAGAGACATGGGTTCAGTCCCTGGTCTGGGAAGATCCCACATGCCTAAGAGAAACTAAGCCTGTAGATCACAATTAGCTACAGCCTGTGCCCTAGAGCCCACAAGCTGCAACTACTGAGCCCACGCGTCACAAATACTGAGGCCCATGTACCCTATAATCCACGCTCCACAGCAAGGGAAGCCACCACTGTGCACTGCAACCAGATAGCCCCTTCTCACCATAGCTATGAAAGACCCATAAAGCAATGAAGACCCAGCAAAGCCAAAAATTAATAAATAAATAAATATTACTACATTAGCTTTAGATTACTGACATATTGCAATATTTCTTACTGTGAGTTTGGTTAAATGATTTCCCAAATCAACTAATATGTTAATTATTAAAATAACTGTTTCAATATCAAGTTAGTAAAGTATTATATTAAACTAGATTAAACAGCTTTCATAACTATAAGACATATATAACATACAAGCTGAATTTCTAAGAATGCATTTCTCAAATTTATCTTCTTGGAGCATTATGTGGTACTAAATATTCAGACATATCACTTCTGGGAACTTTGATTTCCACATTTAAAATTCAAACTTCCAATTTTTCTATCAAGTTATATAAATCAGGCCATTATTATATTTGGATTATGACATACAAATGTTTTAGTAGTTTATAGAATTAATGGTGGGCTCTGATTCTTGGTAGCTACAATACTGTTACCTTTAAAAAGCTAAACTTTTACTTCTTCTTCATTTTTAATTTTAATTACCATAATCTCTGATACATATTTTACATATCAATAATCATAACAGAAAAGTGTTAGAATACTTATAGTCTTTGATATGTTATATTATGGGAGTATGGAAAAGGAATTAAGAGATCTCAATATAGAAGGGAAAATGCACATTTAAGGAGTAAGTTTTCCATAGCAACAGAGTCATATTTGTCCCATAGTGATTGTACCAAAATAACTTATTTAAAAGCCCTGGACACTTCAAGTTAATGGAAAAATTGAAGAGAACATTAAAGTCTCATTACCCTAGATAGTGATTTATGAATTAGGTTTAATAGCCTAAGTATTCTCTCATCTGCTGAAAAATATATCTCTAGAAATTAATATTAATTTTAATAATTCCAGTTCTGAATGAAGTTTTTCACAGAACATACTAAAAAAATGCAATACTTCTGTGAATAAAAATCTTTAAAGTTTTATATGATTGAAATTGCTCAGAAACATAAAAACAAAGAACCATTAAAATACATGTAAATACCTGATAGCTCAGTGGTAAAGAATCTGCCTGCAATGCAGTAGACCATGGTTTGATTCCTGGGTCGGGAAGATCCCCTGGAGAAGGGATAGGGTACCCACTCCAGTACTCTTGGAATTTCCTTGTGGCTCAGCTGGTAAAGACTGCCTGCAATGAAGGAGACCTGGGTTCGATCCCTGGGTTGGGAAGATCCCCTGGAGAAGGGAAAGGCTACCCACTCCAGTATTCTAGCCTGGAGAATTCCATGGACTGTATAGTCCACGGGGTTGCAAAGAGTTGGACACAGCTGAGTGACTTTCACTTTCACCAAAGGAACGGAAATAACTTCACAAGAAATTACACAGTACATTATCTACTAAAGGACTGATTTTTCAGTTTATAAATTATGGAATTTATCTAGAAATCTAGGAATTCCTAGATTCTTCTGAATTTTTTTTCTACCATCTACTCATATCTCTGCCAGTTAACTGTTTCAAAATGTGAACAACACTGAATATTTTTTAAATCACAAAATACTTGAATGGGAAAAGTCCTCAGGGGGACCTACTAAAACAACTTAACTACCAATGAGGAACTGATGCTAGCTTTTGCACTGTTTAAATTTTTATAAATTTCATTATCACAGATGACTAAAATTCATGCTGTGTGGGCTTTCTCTAGTTGGAATAAGCAGGGGCTTAGTAGCTTTAGTTTTAATCAGGAATTCAACATACATACATAATGGAGCAACTGCTATATACTGGTCACTGGGATAGTTGTTTGTGGGTATCAAAATTAATAAGAAATTGTCCTTTTCCTCAGAAAACTGAGAAATCTATTACAACAACTGAGCTCAATACTGTAGAGGAAATACAATAGAAATGAATAAAGCTGGAGTACAGTTCAGGGAGACCTCAGCCTGCTTGTAGGTAGAAGGAGAAATCAGGCCTGAGTAGCAACTAGTCAATTCAAGGGCTGGCAGAAAGAAGACCATTCTATCTTGGGATATGCAGAGATATGACATAAGGTATTATGAAATACATGGGCAAGTATGACAGTGCAAGCCAGGGGGATATATGGGAACTTGAGGCAATTATTGTGGAGATCTGTTGATCTTCCTTACTTTCAGTGGAACTTCTTTCTGATGAGAATCAGAGGGGTTCAGGGAAGAAGCTTGCCACATGTAAATTTAAAAACAATTAGCTATAAATTTCAATATGGATTATTAAATAAAGAAAGCAAAGTGGTAAGCTGATCAGGACAGACCATAAAAGAGCAAGAAGGATTAAAACACAGACAGGCACACTCATTGAAATATAGTAGTTGCAGAGGTACTGGAGCAACTAGGAAGGAACATTTAAGTAAAGAAAAGCATGTCAGAGGACTGACACTATCTGCCTTCAAAACTTACTATAAAGTTGCAGTGATCAAGACAGTAAGATATTGGCAAGAGAAGAAACAAACAGATCCATGAAACAGAATAGAGAACCAAGAAATAGACCTAGACAAACACATTCAATTAATCTTTGACAAGGAGCAAAGGCAAATCAGTGGAAAAAAGATAATCTTTTCAATAAATGGTGCTAGAATAACTAGACATCCACATGAAAAAAAAAAAAAAAAAAAGAATCTTTGCAGACTTTACACCGTCCAAAAAGATTAACTCAAACAGATCATAGATATAAATTAAAAAAGCGAAACTACAGAACTCCTGGGACTTCTCTGGTGGTCCAAGGGCTTAAACTCTGCACCTCCACTGCCGAGGGTGCAGGCTCAGTACCTGGTGGGGAAACTAAGATCCTGCATTCTGTGCAGCCCAGCCAAAAAAATGCAGACTCATTATGCTGTTTATGCTAAATTTTGTATACCAACTTATCTGAATACAGCTTAAAAAAACCTGTAGTGCTTTAAAAAAGAAACTATAGAACTCCCAGAAAAACATGGAAGAAAATCTAGACGGCAGACATGTTGATGATATTTTAAATACAATACCCAAAGTACTCTGCTTGAAAGAAACAACTGATACTTGGACTTCATTATAATTAAGAACTTCTGCTCTGGAGGGAGGGGTATATATATACACACTTAAGGCCGATTTGATTTGTTGCATGGCAGAAACCAACACAACACTGTAAAATAATTACCCTCCAATTTAAAAAAAAATTTTTGCTCTGCAACAGACAATGTCAAAAGAAGGAGAAGATAACCAACAGATTGGGAGAAAATATTTAGAAAAGACATATCTGATAAAGGACTATCATCCATTTACAAAAATTCTTAAAACTCAAAAAGAAAATCAATAATCTCATGTTTAAAAATGGGCGAAAGGTCTTAACAGACACCTCACTAAAGAAGACATACAGATGGCAAGTAAACATATGAAAAGATGTTCAACATCATATGTCATTAGGGACCCGAGAATTAAAACAAAGAGATACCATTATATATCCATTAGAATGGCCAGAATCCAAAATACTGACAACAAAAGCTGGAGAGGATGCAGAGCAACCCAAATTCACACACTGCAAACAGGAATGTTAAGATGATATAGCCACTTTGGAAGATGGTCTGGCAGTTTCATACAAAACAAACTGTACTCTTACAATACAATCTAGTAATCACAATCCTTGGTATTTACTCAAATGTTGATATCTATGTCCACATGAAAATCTGAACATGGAAGCTTATATCAACTTAATTTGTAACTGCCAAAATTTGGAAGCATTCAAGATATCCTTTAGAAAGTGAATGGATAAATATACTGTGGTGTAAATAGACAATGGAGTATTATTCAGAGCTAAAAATGAGCTATCAATCCATGAGAAGACACGAAGAAACCTTAAGCACATATTACTAGGTGAAATAAGCCAGTGTGAAAGGGCTACCTACATATCATATGATTCCAACTACTCAAATTCTGGAAAAGGTAAAACTATGGAGACGGCAAAAAGATCAGTGGTTGCCAGTGTTGTGGGGAGGCAGAACACAGAGGATTTTGGGGGCAGTGAAAATACTTTGTGTGATCCTACAATGGTGGATACATGCCATTATCAGTTCAGTTCAGCTCAGTCGCTCAGTTGTGTATGACTCTTTGTGACCCCATGAACTGCAGCACACCAGGCTTCCCTGTCCATCACCAACTCCTGGAGCTTACTCAAACTAATGCCCATTGAGTCACTGATGCCATCCAACCATCTCCTCCTGCCTTCAATCTTTCCCAGCATCAGGGTCTTCTCCAGTGAGTCAGGCTGGATGAAGCACAAGCTGAATTCAAGATTGCTGGGAGAAATATCAATAACCTCAGATATGCAGATGACACCACCCTTATGGCAGAGAGCAAAGAAGAACTAAAGAGCCTCTTGATGAGAGTGAAAGAGGAGAGTGAAAAAGTTGGCTTAAAGCTCAACATTCAGAAAACTAAGATCACGGCATCTGGTCCCATCACTTCATGGGAAATAGATGGGGAAACAGTGGAAAGAGTGTCAGACTTTAGTTTTGGGGGCTCCAAAATCACTGCAGATGGTGACTGCAGCCATGAAATAAAAAGATGCTTACTCCTTGGAAGGAAAGCTATGACCAACCTAGACAACATATTAAAAAGCAGAGATATTACTTTGCCAACAAAGGTCCATCTAGTCAAGGCTATGGTTTTTCCACTAGTCATGTATGGATGTGAGAGTTGGACTATAAAAAAAGCTGAGTGCCAAAGATTTGATGCTTTTGAACTGTGGTGTTGGAGAAGACTCTTGAGAGTCCCTTGGACTGCAAGGAGATCCAACCAGTCCATCCTAAAGGAAACAGTCCTGAATATTCATTGAAAGGACTGATGTTGAAGCTGAAACTCCAATACATTGGCCAGCTGGTGCAAAGAACTGACTCATTGGAAAAGACTCTGATGCTGGGAAAGCTTGAAGGCAGGAGGAGAAGGGGACAACAGAGGATGAGATGGTTGGATGGCATCACCGACTCGATGAACATGCGTTTGAATAAGCTCTGGGAGCTGGTGATGGACAGGGAACCTGGCGTGCTGCAGTCCATGGGGTCGCAAAAAGCTGGACACGGCTGAGTGACTGAACTGAACAATACCTGTGTACTTAACTATAAAGTTCAAAACTGAAGACCAAATAATGGTAAATAGCACATGCTCAGTTGCTCAGCTGTGTCTGACTCTGCAACCCCATGGATTGTAGCCTGCCAGGCTCCTCTGTCCATGGAATTTTCCAGGCAAAAATACTGGAGTGGGTTGCCATTTCCTACTCCAGAAGACCTTCCTGACCAGGGATCAAACCCATGTCACTTGTATCTCCTGCAGTGGCAGGAAGATTACATATTTACAATTGTTTAAAGTTAGTATTTCTTTTCAATATGACCTCTGTGCCTTGGCTTAAAATATTGTGATCTTCCAATAATAATGATGATGATGATAATAATAATGTGATAATATAATGATATGTGATAATATGATATGATATAGTATATAATATAATATAATGATAATATGTGATAATATGATAATAAAATGTGATAATAACAATAATGTGATCCATTATGGCAGACCAAATTACAAGGACCGAGAGTCAGAAGAAAGACACGCAGAGAAGCGTGCCTAGAAAGTCCCACTTAGTGTCTCCTAATCCCACCAGAGGTGATGACAAGCTGAGTAATGCTTTTGGCAGCCTCTTGGGCCATGTGGATAGCACAAGAAATCAGTGTGATTTTTGGAAGAAGGGAAGGAGTAGGAGTTAAAAGGGGGCAATGATCTTTTTATTAACCTCCGTAGTGGTTATACAGGTGCTTACTTTACCATAACTCATTGAGCAACACAACAGTATTTTGTGCAGTAGTCTGTATGTGTATATTCCAAAGTAAACAAGCAAAAATGATATCATAGTAAGAAATGTCAATGTATCTTATGCCCTTAATTCACTTCACCAAACATATCAAGTATCTCTCCATTCTAATCACTGGACTAAGTGATTATACTGCATTACAGCTTCAAATAAGACCTGTACCTTCCTTTATCAAGCCTACAGTTACACTTACACTGACTAACTTAATAAGTCCCTGATTAATTTAGTAAAGGAAGATAATGTCAGTTCTAAAGAATAAGCAAAATCCCAATTTACAAATTTGCTATTCAGGTCTTTATGGTCATAATTTAGCAGTGACTTTTAAACATGTTAAACTGTAAACTCCTCGAGGTTAGAGGCCATGTTTTATTCATCTCTGAATCCTCTGTTGCCTGCACAAGGTCTAGCTAAGAGATGTAAATGACTAGGTTGAATGAAGAAATGTCAAGATATATTGAATGTCTTCTTTAATGGATCTGGTGACCTACTTGACTTTTCATTTTTAAATGTAAGCTGGTTCAAAGAAGACACTTAATTTTTTAAATTTTATAGAAAAATATTGCCATGCATAATTTAGTGCTTAATAATTCTTTTATGATTGTTAAAAAGCTATTGTTCCACTTTCAATTTTTAATCTTAGACAGATTTACATCAATCAAATAATAACTGAAATTTTTAGCATTGCAAGAATTTGTAATTTAGTCCATGATTTTCATTTCACAGGTGAGGTAAATGAAGTCCTGAGAAGTTTAATGACTTGCCTAAACTTATAAACTAAGGCATAATACTTAAACAACTCTGACCTACAAATTCTGTCTTCATATTAAAAAAAAAAGAAGCTTTAGATGAGATCCCTTTATTTCTCCCCAAATCTATACTGCTTGGTGGTTGCTCAAGTCAAAAAAGGAAAATAATTCATATTCACTGTAAGAAAAGCTGTGTGATTCTGTTAAACAGGAAGGAAAAAGGAAGGGGCAAATATGTATTACTTATGTGAAAAAAATAAAGGTCTACAAAGGTCAGGTGAATCACAAGCTGGAATCAAGATTGCCAGGAGAAATATCAAGAACCTCAGATAAGCAAATGATACCACTTTAATGACAGAAAGTAAAGAGGAACTAAACAGTCTCTTGATGAGGGTAAAGGAGGAGAGTGGAAAAGCTGGCTTAAAACACAAAATTCAAAAAACTAAGATCATAGCCTCTGGTCCCATCACTTCATGTCAAACAGATGGATAAAAAGTGAAAACAGTGACAGATTTTATTTTCCTGGGCTCCAAAATCAGGGCTTCCCTGGTGGCTCAGAGAGTAAAGTGTCTGCCTGCAATGAGGGAGACTTGGGTTCGATCCCAGTGTTGGGAAGATCCCCTGGAGAAGGGAAAGGTTACCCACCCCAGTATTCTTGCCTGGAGAATTCCACGGACAGAGGAGCTTGGTAGGCTACAGTCCACGGGATCACAAAGAGTCAGACATGACTGAGCAACTTCACAAAATCACGGCAGTGACTGCAGCCATGAAATTAAAAGACACTTACTCCTGGGAAGAAAAACTATGACAAACCTAGATAGCATATTACAAAGCAAAGACATCACTTTGCTGACAAACATCTATATAGTCAAAGCTATGGTTTTACCAGTAGTCAGGTACGGATGTGAGAGTTGGACCATAAAGAAAGCTGAATGACAAAGAATTGATGTTTTTGAATTGCAGGGCTGGAGAAGACTCTTGAGAGTCCCTCAGACAGCAAAGAGATCAAACCAGTCAATCTTAAAGGAAATCAACCCTGAATATTCATTGGAAGGACTGATACTGAAGCTGAAGCTCCAATACGTTGGCCACCTGATGTGAAGAGCTGACGCATTGGAAAAAAAAAGATACTGATGTTGGAAAAAACTGAGGGCAAGAGGAGAAGGGAACAACAGAGGATGAGATGGTTGGATGGCATCACCAACTCAATGGACTTGCGTTTGAGCAAACTCCAGGAGATAGTGAAGGACCGGTGAGGCCTGGTGGGCTGCAGTTCAAGCAGTCATAAAGAGTCAGACACAACTTAGCAACTGAACAACAACAATAAAGTATGTGTATTTACTGTAACACCAATAAATGGTTTCAATAGAGTCAATGCTATTTCCTGGGGATCAGCAACTGCAACTTAAAAAAAAAAGTCATGTCTATTACTGTAAACTTTGGAAAATAATCCACTTTCACAATCATGTTCTACTTGTAACAGCGAAGTTTAGAGTCTACGTAACCACAGATTTCACATTTTGTAATTATTGTTGTTTTAATGGTAGCATCATCAGTTTGAGGTATGTGGTGGTAGTTCAGTGGCTAAGTCGTGTCTGACTCTTTGTGACCCCATGGACTGTCGCCTGCCAGGCTCCTCTGTCCATGGGATTCTCCAGGAGAGAATACTGGAGTGGGTTGCTATTTCCTTCTCCAGCATATCTTCCCAACCCAAAAATCGAACTCAGGTCTCCTGCATTGCAGAAAGATTCTTTACTGAGCTATTAGCGAAACCCCATTACTTTGAGGAGATCCAGCCAAAGAGCCGAATCTCTGGCTTGAACTGTCTTATACTCAAAAAGAGAAGTGAAATAGACAACCAAATACATTATATTAGACTCTTGGAATATGTGATCACTTTCTATAAGAAAAACCACATTACATTCACAAAGAAGAGAAGGTTTTAGCTTAGAAGATTTTAGCTTAGAAGATTTTTTTCACAAGACAGGACTGAGAACTGATAGTGAGGGCCTCTAGAGACCATATTGCTAATTAATCTTTCTGTTATCCGGAGGTTTGTTTTCTATATTGGGATATGCATGTGTGCATGCTCAGTCACTCAGTCATGTCTGATTCTTTGTGACCCCATGGACTGCAGTCAGCCAGCTTCCTCTGTCTATGGAATTTTCCATGAAAGAATACTGGAGCGGGTTACCATTTCCTTCTCCATGGGATCTTTCCAACCAAGGGATTGAATCCACGTCTCTTGCATCTCCTCCACTGGCAGGTAGATTCTTTACCATTGTGCTACCTGGGAAGCCATATTTGGGTATATAAATAGGTTAAAAAAAAAATTCTGAAGATAGATTCATTTCTAAGCTGTTATGCTAAATCATAAAACTGGTCATGATTCAATATATCATTTATTCTTACCAAGAAGCTACTTTAGAGATTTGAGATGATGGATGAATGACATATATTTAGAAATTATGGTGACCATGGGTTTAATTATGAGCATATGAAAAAGGAATGTTTGATTATTAAATTTTTTTTCTAAAATTGCAGATTATACATTTTCTTGGGTACTTAATCTTTTTAATCAAATTCTTTTAACCAAAACTGAATAATAAGTCATTCAAAGTGAAAAATTCCTGTGCCAAAGGGATAATTTTCCTAGGGCTCAAATGTCTCTTAGGGTTAAAGGTTGAGGTAGAAAGAGATAAACATTTCATGAAGACAAACCAAATTATAAATTCAGAGAAAACTACTGCTTTGCCAATACACTGTAATCTAGAAATGAAAACAAGTATATGAAATATTTTTACATAAAAAATTATAAGAGTTTTCATCTACTTTCTTGTGCACTACATTAGCTCCGAAGTGTTCTTAGCAACCACATTATTTCACATTATCCTTCTAAAATGACTATTTTGATATTTAATATTTACAAGAACTATGTTAGTTTCATGTTTTTCAGGTATAATGTTCAGAGGACGTAAAGCTGAAAATTTCATAATCAAAATCCTTACTCTCTGATATATCTGGAACAATGTTTCTTTTTTTTTTTTTTTTTTAGGCAAATACATTTTTATTTCTTCTAATAATACAAAAACGATAGAGAATTCCTTGAACGTAATGATGATTAGAAAACAGATGAAGAAGCAGAACACTTAGCAAAAGGAGTAAATCTGTACGTGCAGCCTAACATTTAAAAATGGAGAGTGGGAAGTTTGAAGAAATTAAAGATTCTCTGCTTATTTTAAAGACTGCTTGGAACAATGTTTCTTTGAGTTATATTCTGGTCCCAAGAAAGAGTTCTAGAGGGGGAAAAAAAAAAATACAGGCAAGAGTTTTAACAGAAAGAAACTACAGTCACCCCTTAATAGCCCTGGGCTATGGTTACCAAAATCCATGGTTGCTAAAGTCTTACATAAAATGGAATATGCAGTACAATGAATACTATATGCAAGACTCTCTGAGAGCCCTGCTACTTTTAAGATAACTAAAACTCCATCCAACTCTTTGGGAAAACTCACAAGAGCAGGGGTATTGCCTGAAAATAGCAACAGTCAACAAGGATAATGCTCCCACTCCTGGCCTGTACGGTATGTAAGGGGAGTCAGTGTCCCCTGTCAAGGCAAAGATAAAGTAAGCAAGCAGAGATAATGTAATGGAATTTTAAAGGGAAAGATGAGGTGGAAGGATAAATAAGAGGTAAACAAATACAGAGAAAAGATGATAGAATCATGTGAATGACGGTTCCATAGAGTTGAGGAGGGTAGTGATTAAAACTGGGCTTTGTCTGATGAGGGCCTCCCTGGTGGCTCAGATGGGAAAGAGTCCGCCTGAAAGAAGCAGACCGGGTTCGATCCCTGGGTGGGGAAAATCCCCTAGAGAAGGGAATGGCTATCCACTCCAGTGTTCTTGCTTGGAGAAGTCAATGGACAGAGGAGCCTGGCGGGCTACAGTCCATGGGGTCTCATAGAGTTGTACATGAGAACAATTTTAAGAAGCATAGTAGAATTAGTCTACTAAGCCTTTCCCTATATTAGTTTACCCATGCTTACTTCCTCTTAATTTTTCCATCCGTCTCAATCTAGCCTCCCTGTCCACAGTCCATTGAAACTACTTTTGCTAAATTCATCAGTGCCTTCCACATTGCCAAACCCAGTGAAACTTTTCTTGCACATAATCTAATCCTCAGCAGGCTTAGGCACGTTCTACCTTGCTTAGTTTCCTGGCTTTCCTGCATCACACATTCCTGCATTTCCTCTTGTTCTATGAACTGCTCTTTCCCAGGCTCCTTTATTGACTTCTCCTCTCACCCTAACATGAGATTGGCTTCTGTCTATCCTCTTCCAAGATAATACCAAGCAATTTCATGACTTTAAATATTATTATGTCTTAATGATCTCCAATTTGTATCTTCAGCCCAAACTTCTGAGCTTAAGTTACATTTATCCAACAGCTTACTTAGCATTGATCACTGAATGTCAAATTGGCACCTCAAAACATTTTTTCAGTAAGTTATTTATCTTTATTTTACTTTGGTGTATAGTTGATTAACAATGTTGTGTTTGTTCTAGGTGTACAACAAAGTGATTCAGTTATACATGTACATGTTAATGTGACTCTCACTTCCATCCTCCCTTTGGAATTACAATAATGTCAGTAGAATAAGTAACTGAGAAGAAAAATTACTGAATTTACAAGGTATATTGTGTTTCTTCCTGATTTTAATGTGATAAATTTACTTCCTGCATGCTTAGTCACTCAATTGTGTCTGACTTTTTTTGACCTTTTGCACTGTATCCGGCCAGGCTCCTCTGTCCATGGGACTCTCCAGGCAAGAATATTGAAGTGGGTTGCCATTTCTTCCTTCAGACGGATCTTCCTGACCCAGGGATCGAACCTGAGTCTCCTGTGTTGCAGGCAGATTCTTTATCCGCTGAGCCATCCAGGAAACCCCTTTAGTCATCTTTATTTTACTCTTTTCTCTATATAAGCCAAATAAGTTAAAATCTCACAATAATACTGATCCATGTCAGTTAATCAGAGCCCCATGACCTTGAATCACTTGGTTTGGCTATGTTCTTTTATCCCCACTTCTTTTTCTTCTTTTATTTGAGAGCAATTTCATATTTTTCTGCAGAATTCTCTTATAGTAGCAACAATTTAGAGCGGTAATTAAGCTTATGGACTCCAGAACCAGACTGTCTGGATGCAAAGCCCAGTTCTATAATTTATCAGCCACATGACTTGCCTCTATCCCTTCTTCTATGAAATGGGGATGATAATCATTGTATTTACTTTACAGAGCGGCTCTGAAGATGAATTAATACCATACAGCCTATAAAAGTGGGTCTGACACAGAGTAAGTATCCCTAATGTTCATTACTCGTTCTTTCCTTGACCCTCATACGCCAGTGAAAGGAGAAGCTCAGCCTAGACTCGCACTCACTTTAGTTGCTTTCAAACGAGCAGCGCCACCGTTACTAGCACTGCTCTCAGCTCCTTCTCATAGCTACAGTTCTTGGGAAAGACCAGTAACTTGCTCTTTCAGAAGGGGTACACTCTTCTGAGGAACAACAAAAACAACTTAATCCATCATTTATAAATCAAACTCATCTTACTTCAAATTAGTGAGAAAAGCAGGTAACTTGCTATAATTTTCAGACCTCCCTTTGAGTAAGGGAATTCTTCTGGGAGTTATTTATTCAGACCATACAAATTAGGTTTAATGAAGAAAAAAAACATAGTTACAAGATTGGGTTGCAACACACAGTTACAATATCCATCTATACTACTTTGAAAAGAAGTTTTAAATAGTGCCTTGCAAAAGTTAACTGAAAACTTTTCTCAAACATAGATTGAATGATCTCAAGTCTAGTTGCTAAAAATTATACAAAGCTATTTGAAGAGTAAAGTCAGTTTCCTCCTTCTTTATTTTGATTTCATTTGTAAAACCAAAAGTCCTCAGGTTTTAACACTGTATTCTTGTCAGAATCATGCAAATTTAAAACATCCATATTAAACTGAACTAAAAACAGAAATCACAGGATAGTTTTGAAAACATAAACTTATCTTTTACCAAGTAAGGTCCAAGGAACATTTAAGCAATACTAGGCTCAGGTACCATTTTAAAATAGTTTTGGCACAACAACTGGAAAAACTGAAGTGCAGAACTGACTATGTCATATGCAGTGCCAGTAAGCTTTCATTCTGCCTAAGTGCACAGATGATAATCAGTGGGATTATTCTAATAAGAATTCCACACACAAAAACATAAGTTCTTTTAAGGTTGTATAAAATTTCACTAGCTTTAAAAATGTTATATGGATTCTCTGGATCCACCTATCAATTGTTAAACTGAAATATGAGTAATTAGAGTATGATGTACTTCAGTCCTGTTGGTTTCCCCTCTCTTAAATGCACACAACATAAAGTTAGTGCTCTCATCAGAAATACAAGACACTGTAGGTTCTAGAGTTTAGAGTTGTGATAAACACAAATTTTTCTTATGAAGGTAATAATCAATTAGGAGAGGAGTCTGGAAAATGCATAAAAGGATTATGTATAGTGTGAATTTACTGTGACTAAATTCTAAATAACTGCTAATAACCAAACACACTAGAATAACTACTAGTCATTAATACATTTAAATTTTATTGTCAAAGATAATTGCTTGTTGTCATGAAAACATTCTGCATTCATAAAAATAATGCTTAAAATAATTATGGGAAGCTTATTAAATATATTCTAATTTTACACACTCAAGTAGTCATAGTAATAAGTACTCTCATAAATTGAAGGACAAGGCTTCATTTCTTACCCTCTAAAGTCAATTTTAAAAAAGTCTTCTGAATTAAAAGAGTACATTTAATAAACAAGTCAATTATCTGCCTTCAGAAACCTCACTCTAACTGCATATTTTAAAGACAAAAAAATTACAAGACAAACAAGAGAGGTAACAACAGCAACAAACTTTTGGAACCCAGAAAAACAGATGGGAGTTAGAATACCTAATCTAAAATAAGGAGTAGCAAAATCTGAGACTTAGGTTTTAGTTTACAAAGAAGAATCCTCAGAAGGTTCAACATTTGTAACAACAGGTTTTTCTGAAATTTATAGTGCAAACGTTAGTCACTCAGACATGCCGACTCTTTGCAACCCCATGGATCATGACCTGCCAGGAGCCTGGGTCCATGGAATTCTCCACGGAAGACTATCTCGTGTGTTGCCACAGCCTTCTCCAGGGGATCAAAGCCTGGTCTCCTGCACTGCAGGCAGATTCTTTACCATCTGAGCCACCACGGAAACCCAAAGGGTTTCGAGGTTAAAATAAGGAGGACTGGGTAAAAGATGTGTAACAAATTAGGGTTTCCCTAGACACACCTTCCTCTTCATAATCTGATAGCTACCCTTCCTCAGTACTGACTGAATACTGGAGAATTCTTTTCTGGAGAAGTGAAGGACTGAATGACTCATATTAGCTGGATTAAATGTTGAAAGTTGAGACACATAACCTGTTTTCCCACTTGACCACCAGAGCACTGAGCTTTGCATTCCAAAAAGTAATCTGTACTATAAAAGAAAACTCTCTTAGAAATCCACAGTCTTAGGAAAATCTTAAAGTATTGGGATACTGGGGTTCTCCAGAAAAAAATCCCATTCAGATCATTCTAGAGAAGACAGTAATTTCCACCTGTATTTTCAGAGTTTCCAATGACCATTTTCACCCAAAGCTTTTAATTATGAGGGTAATACCAAAGACACCAGAAATCTGAGTAAAGTCTTGAACATGATTTCAAACAAAGTAATTTTTAAGAAACTGACATTACAGAAGAACAAAATTTCAAAGTCTATCATTAATAAACAAGAAAACATGTTACAACCATGAAACAAGAAAGGGATGGATTAAAAAAAAATCAGAGACATAACAGAAGTTTTTAAAATAAATATAAATATCCTGAAATGGAAAATTCAATAGAAAGGCTGAAAATGCAGTTTAAAAAGTCTCCAAAAAAGGAAACAAGATGACAAAGAAATAGAAAACAAGGAAAAATAGAGAAAATTAGAGAACAAGGCCAAAATAGCTAACACCTGGATAACAAAGACCGAAAAGAACGAAGGAGTGGGTAACGAAGATGTGGTACACATACACAACAGAATATTACTCAGCCATAAGAAAGAATGAAATAATGCCATTTATAGCAACGTGATGGGCCTAGAGATTATCATACTGAGTGAAGTCAGATGGAGAGAGACAAATATAGGATATTGCTTAAAAGTGGAATCTAAAAAAAAAAAAAAAAGACGCAAATGAACTTATTTACAAAACAGAAAAGAGTCACAGGTGCAGAAAACAAATTCATGGTTACAAGTGGTGAAAGGTTTCGTGGGGGATAAAGTGGGAAATTGAGAGTGACACGTGCATGCAGCTGTATCTAAAACAGGAAACTAATAAGGGCCTGCTGCACAGCACAGGGGACTGGAGTCGTTCCCCGTGATGGCCCAGGTGGGAAAGTAACCTGAACAAGAGGATATATAACTGATTCACTTTCCTGTACACCTGAAACCAACACAACTTTATAAATCAACTGTGCCTCCTGAGAAACCTGTATGCAGGTCAAGAAGCTACAATTAGAACTGGACATGGAACAACAGACTGGTTCCAAATCTGTTCCAAATCCCTGACAGTCCAATATACACTCAAGGCTGTATATTGACACCCTGCTTATTTAACTTATATGCAGAGTGCCTCATGAGAAATGCCAGACAGGATGAAGCACAAGCTGGAATCAAGATTGCCAGGAGAAATAGCAATAACCTCAGATATGCAGATGACACCACCCTTATGGCAGAAAGTGAAGAGGAACTAAAGAGCCTCTTGATGAACATGAAAGAGGAGAGGGAAAAAGTTGGCTTAAAACTCAGCATTCTGATATGAGTATTGCGACTCCTGCTTTCTTTTGGTCTCCGTTTGCGTGAAATATTTTTTTCCAGCCCTTCACTTTTAGTCTGTATGTGTCTCTTGTTTTGAGGTGGGTCTCTTGCAGACAGCATATATAGGGGTCTTGTTTTTGTATCCATTCAGCCAATCTTTGTCTTTTGGTTGGGGCATTCAACCCATTTATATTTAAGGTAATTATTGATAGGCGTGGTCCTGTTGCCATTTACTTTGCTGTTTTGGGTTCACGTTTATACAGCCTTTCTGTGTTTCCTGTCTAGAGAAGATCCTTTAGCATTTGTTGAAGAGCTGGTTTGGTGGTGCTGAATTCTCTCAGCTTTTGCTTGTCTGTAAAGCTTTTGAATTCTCCTTCATATCTGAATGAGATCCTTGCTGGGTACAGTAATCTAGGTTGTAGGTTATTCTCTTTCATTACTTTCAGTATGTCCTGCCATTCCCTTCTGGCCTGGAGGGTTTCTATTGATAGATCAGCTGTTATCCTTATGGGAATCCCTTTGTGTGTCATTTGTTGTTTCTCCCTTGCTGCTTTTAGTATTTGTTCTTTGTGTCTGATCTTTGTTAATTTGATTAATATGTGTCTTGGGGTGTTTCGCCTTGGGTTTATCCTGTTTGGGACTCTCTGGGTTTCTTGGACTTGGGTGGCTATTTCCTTCCCCATTTTAAGGACGTTTTCAGCTATTATCTCCTCGAGTATTTTCTCATGGCCTTTCTTTTTGTCTTCTTCTTCTGGGACTCCTAAGATTCGAATGTTGGGGCGTTTCACATTGTCCCAGAGGTCCCTGAGGTTGTCCTCATTTCTTTTGATCCTTTTTCTTTTTTCCTCTCTGCTTCATTTATTTGCACCATTTTATCTTCTACCTCACTTATCCTATCTTCTGTCTCCGTTATTCTACTCTTGGTTCCCTCCAGAGTGTTTTTGATCTCATTCATTGCATTATTCATTTTTAATTGACTCTTTTTTATTTCTTCTAGGTCTTTATCAAACATTTCTTGCATCTTTTCAATCTTTGTCTCCAGGGTATTTATCTGTAACTCCATTATGTTTTCAAGATTTTGGATCATTTTTATTATCATTACTCTAAATTCTTTTTCAGGTAGATTCCCTATCTCCTCCTCTGTTGTTTGACTTGGTGGGCATTTTTCATGTTCCTTTACCCAAATAAAGGATGTGAAAAGAGACAAAGAAGGACACTACATAATGATCAAAGGATCAATCAAAAAAGAAGATATAACAATTATAAATATATATGCACCCAACATAGGAGCACCGCAATATGTACGGCAAACGCTAATGAGTATGAAAGAGGAAATTAATAGTAACACAATAATAGTGGGAGACTTTAATACCCCACTCACAACTATGGATAGATCAACTAAACAGAAAATTAACAAGGAAACACAAACCTTAAATGACACAATGGACCAGCTAGACCTAATTGATATCTATAGGACATTTCACCCCAAAACAATCAACTTCGCCTTTTTCTCAAGTGCACACGGAACCTTCTCCAGAATAGATCACATCCTGGGCCATAAATCTGGTCTTGGAAAATTCAAAAAAACTGAAATCATTCCAGTCATCTTTTCTGACCACAGTGCAGTAAGATTAGATCTCAATTACAGGAAAAAAATTGTTAAAAATTCAAACATATGGAGGCTAAATAACACGCTTCTGAATAACCAACAAATCATAGAAGAATTCAAAAAAGAAATCAAAATATGCATAGAAATGAATGAAAATGAAAACACAACAACCCAAAACCTATGAGACACTGTAAAAGCAGTGCTAAGGGAAAGGTTCATAGCAATACAGGTTTACCTCAATAAACAAGAAAAAAGCCAAATAAATAACCTAAGTCTACACCTAAAGCAATTAGAGAAGGAAGAAATGAAGAACCCCAGGGTTAGCAGAAGGAAAGAAATCTTAAAAATCAGGGCAGAAATAAATGCAAAAGAAACTAAAGAGACCATAGCAAAAATCAACAAAGCTAAAAGCTGGTTTTTTGAAAAAATAAACAAAATTGACAAACCATTAGCAAGACTCATTAAGAAACAAAGAGAGAAGAACCAAATTAACAAAATTAGAAATGAAAATGGAGAGATCACAACAGACAACACTGAAATACAAAGGATCATAAGAGACTACTACCAGCAGCTCTATGCCAATAAAATGGACAACTTGGATGAAATGGACAAATTCTTAGAAAAGTATAACTTTCCAAAATTGAACCAGGAAGAAATAGAAGATCTTAACAGACCCATCACAAGCAAGGAAATCGAAACTGTAATCAAAAATCTTCCAGCAAACAAAAGCCCAGGACCAGATGGCTTCACAGCTGAATTCTACCAAAAATTTAGAGAAGAGCTAACACCTATCTTACTCAAACTCTTCCAGAAAATTGCAGAGGAAGGTAAGCTTCCAAACTCATTCTATGAGGCCACCATCACCCTAATTCCAAAACCAGACAAAGATGCCACAAAAAAAGAAAACTACAGGCCAATATCACTGATGAACATAGATGCAAAAATCCTTAACAAAATTCTAGCAAACAGAATCCAACAACATATTAAAAAAATCATACAGCATGACCAAGTGGGCTTTATCCCAGGAATGCAAGGATTCTGTAATATCTGCAAATCAATCAATGTAATACACCACATTAACAAATTGAAAGATAAAAACCATATGATTATCTCAACAGAGGCAGAGAAAGCCTTTGACAAAATTCAACACTCATTTATGATTAAAACTCTCCAAAAAGCAGGAATAGAAGGAACATACCTCAACATAATAAAAGCTATATATGACAAACCCACAGCAAGCATCACCCTCAATGGTGAAAAATTGAAAGCATTTCCCCTGAAATCAGGAACAAGACAAGGGTGCCCACTCTCACCACTACTATTCAACATAGTGTTGGAAGTTTTGGCCACAGCAATCAGAGCAGAAAAAGAAGTAAAAGGAATCCAGATAGGAAAAGAAGAAGTGAAACTCTCACTGTTTGCAGATGACATGATCCTCTACATAGAAAACCCTAAAGACTCTTCCAGAAAATTACTAGAGCTAATCAATGAATATAGTAAAGTTGCAGGATATAAAATTAACACACAGAAATCCCTTGCATTCCTATATACTAACAATGAAAAAACAAAGAGAAATTAAGGAAACAGTATCATTCATTGTTGCAACAAAAAGAATAAAATACTTAGGAGTATATCTACCTAAAGAAACAAAAGTCCTATACATAGAAAACTATAAAACACTGATGAAAGAAATCAAAGAGGACACAAACAGATGGAGAAACATACCGTGTTCATGGATTGGAAGAATCAATATTGTCAAAATGGCTATACTACCCAAAGCAATCTATAGATTCAATGCAATCCTTATCAAGCTACCAATGGTATTTTTCACAGAACTAGACCAAAGAATTTCACAATTTGTATGGAAATACAAAAAACCTCGAATAGCCAAAGTAATCTTGAGAAAGAAGAATGGAACTGGAGGAATCAACCTGCCTGACTTCAGACTCTACTACAAAGCCACAGTCATCAAGACAGTATGGTACTGGCACAAAGACAGAAATATAGATCAATGGAACAGAATAGAAAGCCCAGAGATAAATCCACGAACCTATGGACACCTTATCTTTGACAAAGGAGGCAAGGATATACAATGGAAAAAAGAAAACCTCTAACAAGTGGTGCTGGGAAAACTGGTCAACCACTTGTAAAAGAATGAAACTAGAACACTTTCTAACACCATACACAATAATAAACTCAAAATGGATTAAAGATCTAAATGTAAGACCAGAAACTATAAAACTCCTAGAGGAGAACATAGGCAAAACACTCTCCGACATAAATCACAGCAAGATCCTCTATGACCCACCTCCCAGAATATTGGAAATAAAAGCAAAACTAAACAAATGGGACCTAATGAAACTTAAAAGCTTTTGCACTACAAAGGAAACTATAAGTAAGGTGAAAAGACAGCCCTCAGATTGGGAGAAAATAATAGCAAATGAAGAAACAGACAAAGGATTAATCTCAAAAATATACAAGCAACTCCTGAAGCTCAATTCCAGAAAAATAAATGACCCAATCAAAAAATGGGCCAAAGAACTAAACAGACACTTCTCCAAAGAAGACATACAGATGGCTAACAAACATGAAAAGATGCTCAACATCACTCATTATTAGAGAAATGCAAATCAAAACCACAATGAGGTACCATTACACGCCAGTCAGGATGGATGCTATCCAAAAGTCTACAAGCAATAAATGCTGGAGAGGGTGTGGAGAAAAGGGAACCCTCTTACACTGTTGGTGGGAATGCAAACTAGTACAGCCGCTATGGAAAACAGTGTGGAGATTTCTTAAAAAACTGGAAATAGAACTGCCATATGACCCAGCAATCCCACTTCTGGGCATACACACTGAGGAAACCAGATCTGAAAGAGACACGTGCACCACAATGTTCATCACAGCACTGTTTATAATAGCCAGGACATGGAAGCAACCTAGATGCCCATCAGCAGATGAATGGATAAGGAAGCTGTGGTACATATACACCATGGAATATTACTCAGCCGTTAAAAAGAATTCATTTGAATCAGTCCTAATGAGATGGATGAAACTGAAGCCCATTATACAGAGTGAAGTAAGCCAGAAAGATAAAGAACATTACAGCATACTAACACATATATATGGAATTTAGAAAGATGGTAACGATAACCCTATATGCAAAACAGAAAAAGAGACACAGAAATACAGAACAGACTTTTGAACTCTGTGGGAGAAGGTGAGGGTGGGATGTTTCGAAAGAACAGCATGTATACTATCTATGGTGAAACAGATCACCAGCCCAGGTGGGATGCATGAGACAAGTGCTCGGGCCTGGTGCACTGGGAAGACCCAGAGGAATCGGGTGGAGAGGGAGGTGGGAGAGGGGGTCGGGATGGGGAATACGTGTAAATCTATGGCTGATTCATATCAATGTATGACAAAACATACTGAAATGTTGTGAAGTAATTAGCCTCCAACTAATAAAAATAAAAAATAAAAAAAAATAAATAAATAAAATAAATAAATAAACTATCACAAATTGATGACCTCAAAAAAAAAAAAAATCTCAATTTGATCTTAATGAACAAGTTTTGAAAAAGGTCTGCCTAGAAGATAATATCCAGACCGAACAGCTCGACATGCAAACTTGCCAGAACCTTGACTTAATATTCTTGAAAAGTGGTAAGAGTTCAGGCTCAAAAATCAGACCGATCCCAGTTCAAATCCCAATACTGCCATTTAATCCTGTGAAACCTTGGCCTTGATTACTCTCCTATTACATGCCACAGGTTCCTTATCTATAAATGCAATGACTGTGCCTTCCTTGAAGGGTTATTGTAAAGGATTGCACAAGGGAACCAATGTAAAAAAAAGAAAAAAAAAAAAAAGACTCAGCATTCAGGAAATGAAGATCATGGCATCTGGTCCCATCACTTCATGGCAAATAGATGGGGAAACAGTGGGAACAGTGACATACTTCATTTTGGGGCTCCAAAATCACTGCAGATGGTGACTGCAGCCATGAAATGGAAAGCACCCTGCTTCTTGGAAGACAAGCTATGACCAACCTAGACAGCACATAAAGCATAAAAAGCAGTGACATGACTTTGCCAACAAAGGTCCGTCTAGTCAAAGCTATGGTTTTTCCAGTAGTCATGTATGGATGGGAGAGTTGGACTATAAAGAAAGCTGGGCACCAAAGAATTGATGCTTTTGAACTGTGGTGTTGGAGAGGACTCTTGAGAGTCTCTTGGACTGTGAGGAGATCCAACCTGTCAATCCTAAAGGAAATCAGTCCTGAATGTTCATTGGAAGGACTAATGCTGAAGCTGAAACTCCGGTACTTTGGCCACCTGATGCAAAGAGCCGACTCACTGGAGGGGACCCTGATGCTGGGAAAGACTGAAGGTGGGAGGAGAGGGGGACGGCAGAGGATGAGATGGTTGGATGGCATCACCAACTCAATGGACATGAGTTTGAGTAGGCTCCTGGAGTTGGTGATGGACAGGGAAGCCTGGCATGTTGCAGTCCATGGGGTCGCAAAGAGTTGGCCATGACTGAGTAACTGGTGAACTGGTGAACATCTATAATTCAATAGTTGATGTCATTTCTAGACGATACTTGATTTATAAAAGTATTATTTGGTTAGGCTTGAAAGATCAACACCATCATCTAAGCTATAGCATAGAAGATAATGACTTTCTCCACTACAACTTGGTAATATTAATGGCAAAAAATATAGGCTTTGGTAAATCTTGTAGTAATTCATATATAGCCATGAATGTCCCACTGAAGCTCCTCCTGCTTGTGATATCTGAGTAGCTAGCCACAGAAGATTTTCCACAATATTAGCAGAATTGTAAAGTTTCCTCTGATGGAAAGAAGCTTACATGGTTGGTCAAGGATGGCAGTTGCCCAGTGAAATGTGTAAATAATGAAATGTGCTAGAGGAGTTGAGGTGTCTTCTTCATTTGGACCTGATAACCAGTTTTGCTTTTCCCTAGTTACACATTGACAACAGTGTATTGGGAAATCAGAATCAGTTTTATGTGATTATTGTGTATATATCACCCAAGGAATGCCTGCATATCTTATTGGTGTACATAAATCTATTTTCAAATTAGACTGATAGAGTTGCTTATAGAACACATGGGAATATGTAATATTTTTATGGGTCATACCGGATATGTAAATGATATGAAAAGAGATTGTGTGGATACTATTAAAATAATCAAGTCTACAAAAGTCTTAAATCACTGAATATTTATGCTTCTTAAGGTAGTATTTTTGCCCTTGAGGTTTTATTTTTAAGAAACCAGAATAAATAAGAGTCCCTGTTTGGGGTTTAAAAAAAAAAAAAGAAAGCTGAGTGCCAAAGAACTGATGCTTTTGAAACTGTGGTGTTGGAGAAGACTCTTAAGACTCCCTTGGACTGTAAGGAGATCCAACCAGTCCATCCTAAAGGAGATCAGTCCTGAATATTCATTGGAAGGACTGATGCTGAAGCTGAAGCTCCAATACTTTGGCCATGTGATGCAAAGAACTCATTTGAAAATATCCTGATGCTGGGAAAGATTGAGGGTGAGAGGAGAAGAGGATGACAGAGGATGAGATGGTTGGATGACGTCACCAGCTCAATGCACATGAGTATGAGTAAGCTCTGAGAGTTGGTGATGGACAGGGAAACTGGCACGCTGCAGTCCATGGGGCTGCAAAGAATCAGACACAACTCAGCGACCGAACTGAACTGATACTCCAATAATTTTTTTTTAATGAAGTCATATGGTATGTATTCTTTGTGTTTAGCTTTTTTCACACAAATAATATTTCAAAGATTCGCTAATGTGATTGTGTCTGTGGTTTATTACTACTTTCACTATGCCCACAGTGTCTCATTATATGAAATTAACTACAATTTGTTTTCACATTTCCTGTTGATGAACTTTTGGGTTATTTCCAGTCTTTTATGAGTTGTTTGTAGTCTGACATTTTCTTCCTTAAATTGTGAAGTCCGATTTGGGTTGTTGAATTGTTATCAATCAGAATTGTACCACTGTGTTCTGACTATCTAGAAGAGGCAGGGGTGAGGGAACTTTTTCCAGTTCCTGTTCTTCCCACAATGCCAACCTTTTCTCTTGAGTCAGTGCTTGCTCTCAGACCCTTCAAGACCAGAGGGCTATCTGAGCTGTACTTGCAGTTCACATTGTTAAAGGAAGTGGTTCCACTGTCGGGCCAAAGGTGGACAAACTTCAGTTCCAAGGGCGCTTCTTTCTCAGATGGCATGCTAAGTCACTTCAGTCATGTCCAACTCTTTGTGACCCCATGGACTTTAGCCCACTAGGATTCTCTGTCCATGGGATTCTCTGGGCAACAATACTGGAATGGGTTGCCATGCCCTCCTCCAGGGGATCTTCCTGACCCAAAGATCAAACCTGCGTCTCCTCCATCTCCTGCATTGTCAGGACTCTTTACAGCTAGCGTCAATTTAATCACCCTTTCTACTGAAATCATTATATTCTCAACTTCCGTGCTTTGCCTGATGCTCTACTGGAACAAAACTAATGTAAGTGTCCTTTTTATACAAAACTTTTTGTGAACTTGTGAACTAATTTGGGGGATGGGGTGGGGATATACCTAGATGTACACTTGCAAAGTCAAAGGTGAAAGTGAAGTCGCTCAGTCGTGTTTGACTCTTTGCGACCCCATGGCCTGGTGCCTACCAGGTTCCACCATCCATGGGATTTTCCAGGCAAGAATACTGGAGTGGATTGCCATTTCCTTCTCCAGGAGGTCTTCCCGACCCAGGGATTAAACCCGGGTCTCCTGCATTGTAGGCACTGTAGGCAGACGCTTTACTGTCTGAGTCACAAAGGGAACTAACAAGTCAAAGGTATGTGTATGTTTAAACATTACAGTTCAGTTCAGTCACTCAGTCAGTTTATTGATGGAATAAACTGCAAAATGCAGAAAATGTCAGCTTGGACTTAAAAGTAAGACCCAGTAATACAATTTATAATTGGGTCTTGTTTTATAAGCAACCTGACATTAAGCCATTAAAAATTAGGATGCAGAGGACTTCCCTGGTAGCGCAGTTGATAAGGATGCACCTGCCAATGCAGGGGACAGCAGTTTGATCCCTGGTCTAAGAAGATTCCACATGCTATGGAGAAACTAAGCCTCGATATTTATATAATTATAAAATTATAATTATAATCTATCAATATTTATATAATTATTGATATAACTGATTTATGACTTTCATTTTTATATTTATCCACGTGTTCATCCTTTTCTGTGTTCTTTGTTTTCTTACTAAATATCCAACTTTCCAACTGGGAAAATTCTCTTCATTCTAAAAAAAACTTCTTTAACCTACTGTTCAGGCATGTCTGCTATTGAAGAATAACCTCGTAATTTTTCTGAAGCCATTTTTACTTCATTTTAATTGTGGTAGATATTTTTATTAGGTAAAGAATTGTGAATTGACATCCTTTTAGCATTTAAAAGATGTTATTCCATTTCTCTAGCTTCTGTGTACTTAGTCAATTATCCATCTTTCTTAATCAGGACTATTTCTAGGGTTTTTCTCTTTATCTTTAGTTTTCAACAGCTTGACTATGATTTACCTTGGCAAGATTTTCTTTGTGTTTATCCTGCCTGGTATTCAGCAGGTTTCTTAATTCTGGGGTGTGAGACTTTAATCAGCTTTGAAAATGCCCAGGCTATTTTCTCTTTATATTTTATTTTCCTGCCCATTCTCCTTCTTTCTTGGGACATAAATTACATGCACACTAGGCCAGGTTATATTTTCCTCCCAGATCTTGCTTTTCTATTCAGTAATTTTTTAGTTGTCTTATCCTACATGCTTTAGATTATTTCTATTGATCTGTTACTAATGCTTTCTTCTGTTTCAGTTACCCTGGTATAAATCCAATCCAATTAATTCTGCATGTCACTTCTCTTAAATTAATAAACTTTGTTTTCTAGGGCAGTTTTAAGTTCACAGCAAAACTGAGCTTATTCAGTAAAATTCCCACAGAGGAGAACCGGGGAGAGTGGAATTCTCCTTCAGATTCAGATGTAACATGTCCGCCCCAGTGTGGCTGTTTTACCCTTGTCCTCACAGTTTTTCTTTGACTATGACAAGCCTATTACATTTGCTAGCAATTCACAGACTAACCCAGAAATGCAAGCTGGCACTGACTTGTGAAAGACAGAGAAGGTCTGTCTATGTTTGGAATTTATTTAGACTTACTTGACTCTACAACTTTTTGATAGCTTAAAATACAAACACTAATTTTTAGTTTATCCATTCTCACCTATATGGTGAAATCAGTGGTCTTTTAAACCCTCTACAGCCTCACCAGAAATGTAAAACAGTGTTTGATACACTTGACCACTTATTCATCTTTCCTAGCACATACGATGTCAATTGATGAAAATATTCAAATTTTCCTTTGCCCGTACTTTTCACTTTCCCTAGTGTTGTTATTCCTCAGGGCTCTTTCTTCTACCCTATCCTTTTCTCATTATCTTTTCTCTCTCAGAATGATCTTATTGACTCTCATCCATTCGTGATCCCAAAAGCCATTCTCTGCCTAAGTTGAGGGACCACATAATAGCTTTAAGCCTTTCTGAAACACAGAATAGCTTTTCAGATTAGAGACTTCAAAGACCACAGAATAAATGACTCCAGTTTCTGAAGAACTGTAAAGAGTAAGATTTTAGGGCAGAGGAAAAAATAGTTCATACTAATTGAAAATCATCTCTTTAAAAATTTCACCATAATTTTTATTATAAGGAATCACTCACAAATTTTATACAGATTCCTTAATCATCATATGATTTAGAAATATAATTTCCTTTTAAGGAGAGAATCATAGTTTTACAAATGAAAAAGTGAGGTCTTAGAGTGGTTAAAGCACCTTTGTGAATAATTTTCAAGAATCACATTAAAAATTGCAATTGGTCCATGAAACTATATGCATGATGCAACACAGATTTAGTAAATTGGAGTATAATACAATAATTATTTCTTAGGAAAACAAGTATAATGAAGATAAAATGGTACCTTTTTTTAGACCATAAACCTGTTTCTTGTTAGACCTGCCATTATGTTTAGACCCTGGAAGTATATACTAATGCTTAATGTTATAGAAAAGGAACTTCTACTATTTTATTGTCATTTGTGAAACTCAAATCAAATTCTGCAGTAAAGCTTCCCATCCACTAGATAATTTTGTCTCTCTTATAGATCAGAATAATCAAACATTTGAAATTTTAAAACTTAAGCATAAATGCCTCACATACATTACAAATGAATTATTAAAAATATATGCCATCTCAACTTTTGAAAATTATATTGCATAAGTCTGCCCAGTGAAAATATCCAAGCAGGGTCCTACATAATCTCAGATTCAAAGCCATCCAAATAAACATAAAATCCAAGTAAAAACAGTGACCTTGTTATGTAAATACGAAGTCTAGTAAATTCATTACTAGACTCTCCTTTCAAATATACTCAGACCAAACAGTAAGACCAAATAGACTCAGAAATTCTGGAGCTACTATTTCACAGTCGTTTTGCTTTCCAACTCTGATACAAAACTATATTTAATTATTGATATGGCTTAAACTTAACTAATATTTGAATCACAGAATTCCTGAGCCTGAACTTCTAAAACCATGAACATTTATAATCCCTGAAAATTTCAGAATAACAAAACACCTTAAATTTGCATTAAAGTATTTAAACAGAAATAATATATTATATAATATGTGTTATTTAGCTTAAATTATACCTTGGTGGTGGTTTAGCCACTAAGTCATATCCAACTCTTGTGATTCCGTGGCCTGTAGCCTGCCAGGCTCCTCTGTCCATGGGATTCTCCAGGCAAGAATACTGGAGTGGGTTGCCATTTCCTTCTCCAGGGGATCTTCCCAACCCAGGAATCGAACCCAGGTCTCCTGCTTTGCAGGCAGATGATTTACCAACTGAGCTATGAGGGAAGCCCAATTACACCTTAAATTTAATCAATTATCTAACTGAAAATTCACATTCCAGGGATAGTCACCTAGCATTATATGAGAAAGATCACACTTTAGAGACAGCTATTCTACAAACTTCAGCTTTCTTTCTTTGTGACCAATACTAGATTTTTAATGATTAAAATAATGAGTAACAAAGCAGAGTCTCATTTGTGAAATGAATCCTTGTGTTGTCAGCATGATAGATATTAAAAATGTGTTTTCAATGGTAACAATAGTGGTATTCCAGACATGTGGGTTACCTAAAGTTTTAAGACACTCCTGCACTTGCATAAAAGTATAGTAATCTAGGAAGCCCTAATACCTGAATCTTGGGATACAGAGCTTAAGGCTTAGTTATTAATTGCTCTGGGATCCAGACCCTAGAGTGGAGAATTCTGTTTTCCTTTCATCAGATATAAAATCAGCCAAATCCTACCTTCAGCACATTCTTGCAACTGTTTTAAACAAATGACTCATTTGAAAAGACCCTGATGATGGGAAAGATTGAAGGCAGGAGGAGAAGGGGATAACAGGGGATGAGATGGTTGGATGGCATCACCAACTCGATGGACATGAGTTTGAGTAAGCTCCAGGAGTTGGTGATGGAGGGAAGCCAGGTGTGCTGCAGTCCCTGGTCGCAAAGAGTCGGACACGACTGAGCAACTGAGCTGAAGTGAACTGAAATGCTTTATTGAAGATGGTCTTGAAAGTGAGAGTGTTAGTCACTCAGTCGTGACCCCATGGGCTGCAGCCTACCAGGCTCCTCTGTCCATGGAACTCTCCAGGCAAGAATACTGGAGTGGGTTGCCATTAGGACACCTAAAAAAGAGAGCAGGAACATAATCAAACTGACAGAAAATGCTGTATATACAGTTTTGTTCACACGTGGTAATCTATATCTGTTCAATAATTTGGTTTAAGATTTGCATTCACTATAATTCAGTAATGCTGCTGCTGCTAAGTGGCTTCAGTCATGTCCGACTCTGTGGGACCCCATAGACGGCAGCCCACCAGGCTCCCCTGTCCCTGGGATTCTCCAGGCAAGAACACTGGAGTGAAAGTGAAGTCACTCAGTCCTGTCCGACTCGTAGCGACCCCATGGATTGCAGCCTACCAGGCTCCTCCGTCCATGGGGATTTCCAGGCAAGAGTACTGGAGTGGGGTGCCATTGCCTTCTCCAAATTCAGTAATGAGGTCAGGGGGAAAAAGCTGAACGTCACTTCACCAAAAACTTTCTGACAGTTATCAATGTGTTCTAAAGGAGACTTAATAACTGAACTCTGTCAATTCTGTTTGCATCAATATAGTTCCAGCAGTGGAAGCTTTCATAAGACTCACTTCTTAAGCTTCTATGAGAAGCTACGAACTAACACATAGAGAGGCTCTAGCAACTAAGCACTACTTATGAAGGTGTAAAGGTTTTCAGCAGTAAAGACAACATGTTAAGTGGGAGTTCAGGGGCCTCCGTAGCCTTAATTTTGCACATAAACTATGAATGAAGACATCACGCACAATATAGGAGGGGACAGTGAAAGGAGTAAAGGAGAGCAACAGATCTATGCATTATAGACTGTTCGAAATCCACAAATGGGTTTTAAGTTAAGGATAGAATACCTACATAGAAACACTTTCCCTTATACTATAGGCAATTAATAACTTATAAATAGCTTGACAAATCACAAAAAGACTGTATATTGATGCCCTCAAAAGCAAGCACAATTTTCCTGAAGTCATTTAGCTTTCAGAAATCCATACTATGTGTTTAGTCACAGCTGTTTACAGAGCATTTAGTCATAGAAGGCCTACACTGAGCATTCTGCTTCCCGACACAGTACCTGAACATTTTCCTTCAAGCACCAGTATCACCTAATATACAGACTGTGATTTCTCTCCAGTCCTCTTCTTTCTTTGGGTTTCTGTTTTAGAGCAGTGATAGTTAAAGCCTTTTCTACAATGGTCTTTGAGCAATTGGTTTAAGTTCTCTCACAGGAACATGAAATGGAAAAGGGGAAAAGAAGAACAGGACTTTGCTTCAAGTAGAGAATCAAAAATAATTACTATTATGATATTTTCTTTGTGTCCAAGAGTATATGAAGCAATTCCAAAAAGATATATTCTGTACTTTTTTATCGTTCAAAAGAAAAAAAAAATTCTGATTAACTTATGCTCCCCCTCCCACACAACAAAAGAAAAGGAAAGAATCTTATCTCACTATACCAGAGGTAGAGCTCAACAAACTTCAAGAAGAGGGGGGATTTTCCTGGTGGTACAATGGTTAAGACTTTGTCTTCCAATGCAGGGGGGTATGGGTTCAGTCTCTGGTTGGGGAGCTAAGATCCCACACGATGCAAAGTCAAAAAACCAAAACATAAAACAGAAATAATATTGTAACAATAAAGACTTTAAAAAATGGTCCACATCAAAAAGGAAATCTTGAAAAAAAATAAGAGGGGACCTTAGTAGAAGGTGTTTATGAAGTCTTAATCAGAGTCACACTGTCATAAATTACTCCATTTTAGCTACTTTCTTTCTTGTGCGTATCCACTAGAGATTCATATTTTTAAAGTGAAGAATCATTTTGTCAGCATTGATGAGATCATTTATCCATTCCTATGATGTGATGGTGGGGCATGTTTTATGCTAGGCAAGCAAAAACAAGAGCTCCCACCCACGTACTGAAGGGAGAGAAAGACAACATGCTTGTACACAAATTCAAGTGTATCCGAAAAAAAAACAAAAGCAAAACGTGGATATATCGTCATACCATCTAGTCAACTGTTAAAAATACTTGACTAAAGACAGAAAAGTGTTTTGTTGACATCTTTAATCCTTGATTATAAATCTCCCTAAACATCTGAAGTTAAGATGGAGAAACATTTGCCATTATGGATCCTGGATCAAACTGATTAGTGTGTGCTTTTGAACTTGAAAATTTTAAGTCAAATCTTTAGGTTTATTTTTAAACACTGAAAAAAAAGGGAATATCAGTGTTACTAAGAGTGTTTCATGCATTTTAAGAACGGATATTGGGTTTTATAATATCTCACAAGGAAACTGCTATAATGATGATGAAATGGCAACTCAAGAAAATAAATTCTGCAGATTCTCACTGAATACTTTTAATCTATACAAGGCACTACAAATAAGCAAAATCTGTCTCTTGAAACACTTAAAACATAATGAGAAGTATAAACTAGAGTCTCAAATAATCATGAAAGTGAAAGTGAAGTCGCTCAGTCGTGTCCGACTCTGCGATCCCATAGACTGTAGCCCACCAGGCTCCTCCATCCATGGGATTCTCCAGGCAAGAATACTGGAGTGGGTTTCCATTTCCTTCTCCAGGGGATCTTCTCGACCCAGGGATTGAACCCAGGTCTTCTGCATTGCAGGCAGACACTTTAACCTCTGAGCCACCAGGGTAGAAACTTATAAATAAAATGGCATATTAGAAAAAAAAATAGGGAAAGATTAAAAATAATTAAGAGTCCTAATTTAATTTAGGAGTGAGAAAAATGTAAAATGAAGAGTTAAACAAACCATCAACATTTTCTTACTACCTACTCTTTATTGGAACTTTATATTTATCACCACATTTAATCCTTGACACCATACTTTTGATAGATACTTTTGTCCCAAATTCACAAACTGAGGCACACAGTGACCCAACAACTTACCCAATGTCACCCAGTTGTCAAGTTGCCTAGTTCTCCCTGATTATTAAACTTCTCACTGGTTCCTGGAGATAGAGTTTGAAATACATGATAATAGAAAGTCTGTGCTTTTAAATAAGGGTTCAACAAAATCTACCCTATATTTCAGTGCCTGGGTTTGCTATCAGAGAGTTACAAAGAGTAAGACAGAATTGTAAACCAAGTATGTTTTTGTCTTTTACTAAAAGAAACCAAATTGGAAGAACTTCTGGTTAGAAAGGTTGGATGAAAAAGCAGCTATCAACAATTATTTGATTCAAAGCCCAGTTGAAACAAAGAACAAATTTTTTAAAAATAAGGGAGGAATTTCTGATTCTCTTATTAATAGAGTAAGACCCTAGCAGGCAATCTCCTCTGAAAACAACTGTAAAACCCTACAGAAAGCAATTATCTGAAGGCACTGAGAACGAACAGGAGAGAGACTCTTGTGCTATATAAACACCCGAAGGAGGAGAGAGGAGCTACACCCAGAAAATTTCCACTTTTCTGGTCTGTTATCAAGAAGCTATCTTAGCATCTCATAACAGGACAGGTGCCAGCGGACAGAATTTAGCTCTTTCTGGCCAAGCGAACAAGAAAACTGAAGTCATGCAAATAACGGACGCTGAAGAAAGTGGAAACAGATGAGTGGGAAAGTGGGAATTATATATGTAAACCAGTTACCTACTGCTATGTATTAAATTACCTCAAAACTTAACTGCTGAAAAAAGCTAACATCCATTACCTCACACAATTTCTATGAGTCACATACGTCTTATTCAGTGAGAGAGGGAACTAAACAAGTGTGGAAATGCAAGGGAGTGAGAATCATTGGAGGCCATGTTGGCAGCTGGCTACATTATGTGTTCATTTCCTCATCTTTCAGAACAGGGAATTTATTAATAGTGTCCAAAGGTGAAGCAGGAGGTTACATTATAACAACTCCAAATTTAAAATAGTTTTTAAATAGCAAGGAATTAATAAAGAGGCTTATTTTCAAGTGTATGTAATTCATTTTGGTAACTAAATCAGAATCATTTGTGTCATTTATCAATAATTTATACCAAAGTTATTTGATACTGTAACAAGTTGTCTCAGTAAATTGTATGGTTTTTATGGAATGATGTGACATATTACAGAATTTCTCTATGGAAATTAATCTTGTTTATAAATATAATATCTAGTCTTTTATTTTATCATCAATGTGAAGAATGATAAATCTTTAAAATCTATTTTACAAACTTTAAGATTAAGAAACTTACAATTATGGAGAATGTGTGGAAATAATTTAGGGCAATGACATGTCAAGGCGAAAACAGGAAAAGGAAAAGTCACTCTTCTGCAGTATGAAAAAAATTCCCTTTGTCTGACATCTGAACTCTTCCATTCTCTACATGGATCCTATCATCCCATCACATTTCCCATTTTTTCCCAAAAGAGGTCTTCATTCTTTGAGATCAATGTCCTTCTGTCAGAAACATGCTATTTATCAGGATGGGGAACACATGTAAAACCATGGTTGACTCATGTCAATGTACGGCAAAAACCACTACAATAATGTCAAGTAATTAGCCTCCAACTAATAAAAATAAATGAAAAACAATTTATTAAAATTTTGGAGTTGTTAAATAATGTAACCCCATGTTTAAACTCTGGAAAGTATTAACAAATCCCTTGATGTGAAGGATGAGAAAATGAACACAGAGCATAGCCAGCTGCCAAAATGGTCTTCCAATTTTCTACATCGGTTCATGTTACATCCTTTAAAGGAATCTGATTTAAAGTATGGACCTTCTCCCTTAATTTTTCTTAACATCTCTTCCTCTCCCAAAGCCTTAGGTTCTTACTATAGAATCTTCCCTATTCACCCTTCTCCAACTTACGGGTTTTCCAAAGCAAAAGTAATATTCTTAACCACCACTTGCTTAAATGAGAGAAAGGGTATGACTTTTGACGAAAAGGACCCTATCACAACAGAAATGCCCTGCGTGTCAGACAAATATAAGGAACCTTTGCACCTTTTCATCTTGCTACATCCCTGCTACAGTCATCCAAGATTCTGCCTGTGAAGCATACTTAAGGGAGAGAACTCAGAGGCTGGTCTCATAGGATGAAGTGATAGTCTCTAAAGTCCATTGGTTTTGATTAGCTTTCTACTTTCTACTGCCCTGAAAGGTTGTTATTTCATTAAAAAAAAAAATTCAAATAATTTCTCCTCTGGTTACTAGCAAGCAAGAAAAGTGTAGTAAAGTCATATATTACCTGGATTTTATGCAATGGAATGTTAAAGAACTTAACATTTATCCATTCAGTCATTCCATAAAAATTTATTGACAATGACTCTGTGCCAATCACTATACTAAATCCTGAAACTTACTGATAGACAACAGAAGAAAAATCTCTGTTCTCACAGAATTTGTACTCTGATGAATGGTTCATTCCCCTAGCAATATCAACTGGTGTTCCAACTATACATTCTGGAATAAATAAAACACCTGTGAGAGGATTTATTTTTCAAAGATGGCCCCAACGCTGTCTCCCACTTTTAATAAAATGTGACTCTGATACTCCTCCAGAACAGGAGGTTTAGTAGGGTGACCAATTCATCCTGGTTTGCCTGGAATTTTTCTGGTTTTACCACTGAAAGCCTTGTGCCCAAGAAATCCTTTAACCCATGCAAAACAAACAGACAAACAAAAACAAACCTGAGGCCTTGGTCACCTGAGATTTGTCTTTCCTCCCCTTGATCTAGACAGCCTATGACTACATCAAAAAGAACATGCGTGATTTACAAAACTAAGACATAGAGACAACAGAGCATTCACTCACTTGGAACCTGGTACCAAGCTCTGAGGAAGCCCAAACCAGCCCACGTGAAGAGACCTCATGGAAAGATCACAAAGCTACACAGATGCCAGTCAACAGATCAGCTGAGGTCCTGGCTAACAGTCCAAATCAACCACCAAAAGCATAAGTTTTCATATGACTCAAGCCCTCAGCCATCAAGTCACTCCTGGCTTTCAAGTATTCCCAGTTCAGACATTGTAGAGCAGTGAGAAGTCAGTCCAGCTGTGGCCTTTCAACTTCCTCACCCAAACAGACACAGAAAGATAATGGTTGCTGTCATTTTAAGTCACTAAGTACAGGGATTATTTGCTATTCAGGAATAGAGAAGTGAGACACTTTCCCAAACTAGGTGACTTAAGAACACAGTCACTTACATATAACTGTCAATTTTATGGACCAAGAATTTAAGACGACTTCAGTCAGGTGAGGGTTCTACTCCTCATAGGGTTGACTGAGGTACTCAGTGATAGTCAGCTAGCTAATACTCTGCTTTGGAGAGTTCAAGCCAGCTTCACTTAGGTGTCTGACATCCTGGAAGCTATGGCTGGAAGCAGGGGTAGCTGGGACTGTCAGCTGGAGCACTCCTGCAGCATGGCAGACTCGGCTGAGGCAAACTTCTTAGGTGGCAGCTCTGAGGTTCCAGAGGGTGCTCTGTAGGACTGCATAACAGTTACAGAGCTTCTTAGGATCTAGCCTCAAAAGTCCCAGAAAGTATTCTTTATCATGTTCTATCAGTTAAGCAAGTCAATAAAGCTATCTAAAATTCCCAGAGAGGAACTTTCCTCAACGGGAAGAGTTGAAATCAATTTGCAACCATGTTGAATCTTTCATAGTTGGTATCACAAGAACCATACATGAACACAAACAAGTTAAGCTGATAAGATTGAGAGTTTAAAGGCAAGTGTGCATCCCTCTTCTTTATTTTTTGGTTTAGACACACACCTCAATAGCTATTTGGACTCTCAATCAAATGTTTTGTTTATCTATTCAGAGGCCATTATATTGCCATTTGATTAAGGTCAATTGTTGCTGTCATGTCCAACTATTTGCAATCCCATAGACTGCAGCACCCAGGCTTCCCTGTCCTTCACTATCTCCCCTAGTTTGCTCAAACTCTTCCCTTGTGGCTCAGCTGGTGAAGAATCAGCCTGCAATGCAGGAGACTTGGGTTCGATCCCTGGGTTGGGAAAATCCCCTGGAGAAGGGAAAGGCTACCCACTCCAGTATTCTGGCCTAGAGAATTCCATGGACTATACAGTCCTTGGGGTTGCAAAGAGTCGGACACGACTGAGCAACTTTCACTTTCACATGTCCATTGAGTCAGTGATGCCATCCAAGGTCACGGTGTTATGCTTATCATCTAAAAATGGCAAACATCAAACTTGTGTATGTAGGTGTTAGGAATTTAAAGCAGAGTATCTGGACCACTATTTTCAGTATATATTACTTTTGTATTAAGGAAAAGCGTCATTTTTTTAAAGTAGGGCTGAATCTATAGGGCTTCTCCTATGGCTAAGGTGGGAATGAATCTGCCTAGAATGCAGGAGATCAGAGTTCAATCCCTGGGTCAGGAAGATCCCCTGCAGAAGGGAATGGGTACCCACTCCAGTATTCTTGCCTGGAGAATCCCAAGGACAGAGGAGCCTGGTGGGCTACAGTCCATGGGGTCGCAAAGAGTGGGACATGACTGAGCAACTAACACTACTTTCTCAATCTATAGCTAATCTTTATTAATACTCTGGGGAAATGATGTAAATTTTAAATGAATATAAGAATCAGTGGAAATTTCAAGTATAAGGCAAAGGATGAGTGTTCTATATAAAATGAATTTTGGATTTGATATTTTCACACATATTGTTGCAACATATTTTGCTTTGTATTGTAATTGCTAGTAGGATTCTGCCAAGGAGTTATTACAAGAAAATTTAACATTAAGCAATGATTTTCACATCAGCAGCTGCCTTCCAAACGCTTCCTGTCTTAGACATATGGAGCCAGTGCTTATGTCAATGAATTATAATCTTCAGCAACTTAGTAATCAATAGATAGCTGTTGGATCTGCACTTCTTGATTTTGGTAATTTCAAAACCTCCTCTTTGTAATCTGTGATTCAATTTAACACTTATTTCTCTCTTCTAAGAATTAAATTTTAAACTTGACTTTTTTTTCCTTAAATCTAGAATATCTTCCCAGACTAAGATTTTTAAAAATTTAGAGATGGTGAAACTAATCAGAGATATTCCTCACAAAGTCTCTCTTCTTCTTTTAGCGTCTAATTTTTCTTTATCATTAGTAATGTACACTGACTTAAGGCCCACTATATGCAGGGCACAGTGGACAACATGTCATGATTTCAAAAACACAGAAAGCAAAGCCTACATTCAAAAGCTTTACAATTTTGTTGAGGATATGTGACATACAGATTTAAGATAACAATACAAGGTAATTTGGGGCTGGATGTCAGAAAGACAGGTGTTAAGACCCCTTGAATACCCTTGAACTTGAATCATGTTCTCTAATCTAAGAAACCATGATCAGAGATATTACTCTTCCCTTTTGGACACTGTTCTGGTTCCCTGACAATTCTGTGGTCACTCAGACCCCCAAGGACATCATTCAGGACATCCACAGAATTAATCTTCTGCTATGATTCACTCCTTATGAAAGAATCCTCTTATCTAACTCCCTAGAAGACTACCACACAAGAAGTGTGCCTCTGATAAACAGACTGTTGAAAGAAGCTATTATTTTAAAACTAAGAAATTTATATCAACAGGAAAAAATGGGAGACAGACAGAGATAAAACATACCAAAATGAGGCTGGAAATGGTATGGTTCAGGCATAGGAGGAGGAGAAAGAGTAAAAAAGGATGTACTACCAAGGGAACAAAACTCCCTCAGGTAAGTGTGAGGTATCTAATAAAAACATAATAATAATATGTAACAAATAATCACAAAACCTCAGTGACATAAGATAAGTACTTTACTATTTGCACAAGTGGGAATCAGGCAGTTCTACTGATCTTTCCTAGTCGTGCTCACAAGGTATCTGAGGATAGGCTGGCTGTCACCTGATATACAATGACCTTGGCTGCCGCAGCTAAAGTAAGCTAACATTGCATTTTCCAGCAGACCAGACCAGCATGTTCTTTTCTTCACAACAGAAGAAGGCAGGTGACCAAGCTCAACTGCACAAGAATTTTACAAGACTCTCCAGTAGAAACAGGAAGTCTGAACAAGAGAAAATCACGACAGTATACATTATCCTCCGTGACCTGAGGCCCTGCAGAAATCTTGGTGAGGACAAGAGATCTGTCCTTATAAACCTGACAATTTTTGATTTGTCCTTGTCACCATAAACAAGAGGACTCCAGGCTTATCTTGACCTTAAAGGCAGAGAAATTCCAGCTAACACCTACTGTATTAGTTTTCTGTTGCTGCTATAACAAATTGCCACGAGTTTAGGAGCTTAACAACAATTTAACAACACAAAGATATTATCTCACAGTTCTGTAGGTCAGAAGTCTGGTTGGTCCTACTGGTTCCTCTGTTCTGGTTTCACAAGGTCAAAATCAAAGTGCTGACTAGCTAGTTTCTAGGTTGCTCTAGGAAATGTTCCTTTCCAAGGTCATTCAGGTTATTAGCAGAATCGAGTTCCTCGTGGCTTTAAGACTAAGGTCTTTGCTCTGTTGGCTAGCAGTTACTTTCACTATCCAGAGGCCACCTACCTTCCTTCATCTTCAAAGTGAGCTACAGTGGATTGAGTCCTTCCCATTATCTGAGTTTCTCTGACCTTATCCTTTGGTTTACCTCTACTACCTCCAGCTAGATAAAGTTCTTGTGAACTTCCAGATGTTCAAACTGGATTTAGAAAAGGCAGAAGAACCAGAGATCAAATGGCCAACATTCGCTGGGTCACTGAAAAAGCCAAAGAGCCCCAGAGAAACATCTGCTTTTGCTTTATTGACTACACCAAAGCCTTTGACTGTGTGGATCACAACAAACTGTAGAATATTCTTAAAGAGATGGGAATACCAGACCACCTGACCTGCTTCTTGAGAAACCTGTATGCAGGTCAGGAAGTAACAGTTAGAATTGGACATGGAACAACAGACAGTTCCAAATCAGAAAAGGAGTATGTCAAGGCTGTATATTGTCTCCCTGTTTATTTATCTTATATGCAGAGTACATCATGCGAAATGCCGGGCTGAATGAAGCACAAGCTGGAATCAAGATTGCTGGGAGAAATATCAATAACCTCAGATACGCAGATGACACCACCCTTATGGCAGAAAGTGAAGAAGAATTAAAGAGCCTCTTGATGAAAGTGAAAGAGGAGAGTGAAAAAGTTGGCTTAAAACTCAACATTCAGAAAACGAAGATCATGGCATCTGGTCCCATCACTTCATGGCAAATAGATGGGGAAACAATGAAAACAATGACTTTATTTTCTTGGGCTCCAAAATCACTGCAGATGGTGACTGCAGCCATGAAATTAAAAGACTCTTGCTTCTTGGAAGAATAGCTATGACCAACCTAGACAGCATATTAAAAAGTAGATACATTACTTTACCAACAAAGGTCTGTCTAGTCAAAGCTATGGTTTTCCAGTAGTCATATATGGATGTGAGACTTGGACTATAAAGAAAGCTGAGCGCTGAAGAATTGATGCCTTTGAACTGTGGTGTTGGAAAAGACTCTTGAGAGTCCCTTGGACTGCAAGGAGATCCAACCTGACAATCCTAAAGGAAATCAGTCCTTAATATTCATTGGAAGGACTGATGCTGAAGCTGAAACTCCAATACATTGGCCACCTGATGAAAAGAACCCACTCATCTGAAAAAACCCAGATGCTGGGAAAGATTGAAGGTGGGAGGAGAAGGGGATGACAGAGGATGAGATGGTTGATCGCATCACTGACACGATGGACATGAGTTTGAGTAGGCTCCGGGAGTTGATGGACAGGGAAGCCTGGCGTGCCGCAGTCCTGGCGTACTGTGGTCCATGGGGTCGCAAAGAGTCAGACAAGACTTAGCGACTGAACTGAACTGAACTGAGATAAAGTTCTCATCTGGGTCACATGGATAATCCAGCATAATCTCCTTATTTTAAGGTCCCTAATCCTAATTACATCTGAAATATTCATTTTGCTGTGAAATACATTCACAAACTTAGGTTGTTAGATGTTTTGAGGTACTGATCACCTACCATACCATGGATCAAAAGCAATCCTTTCACATGAATAGCCTACCACAAATGAGGCCAAGATACTTTATCAATCATCACTTAGTCTGTTATAAACCATGTGCTCTCATTTGGATTAATATACACACACACACACACACACACACACACACACACATATATATATATATACACACACACACAAATATATATATATATATATATATACACACACACACACACACACACACATATATGATGACTATAACTGGGGAGCACCTGTTCACTTCGTGATCACTCTTTCCCCTCACCACTAGTTAAAGGAATATCTAGAGCAGAGTTAATTAAGAGACAAAAACTTAATTATCCTAGAGCACTTCATCTTCAAAGACAGCGCTGTACTACCCCCACCATAGCCCCAGATTCTCAGACCAAGAATTCTAATTCATCTCTAGGTCTTAAACATGTCCAACTGTTATGGATTGAATTGTGTCCTACAAAGTTCTTATGCTGAAGTCCTAATTCCCAGTCCCTCATTATGTGGTCTTACTTGCAAATAGGGTCACTGTAAGTGTGATTAGTTAGGATGAGGTCATAATTGGCATAGAAGTGAAGTTGCTCAGTCGTGTCCGACTCTCTGCCACCCCATGGACTGTAGTCTACCAGGTTCCACCATTCCTAGGATTTTCCAGGCAACAATACTGGAGTGGGTTGCCATTTTCTTCTCCAGGAGATCTTCCCAACCCAGGGATTGAACCCGGGTCTCCCGCACTGTAGGCAGACGCTTCACCGGATCTGAGCCACCAGGGAATTGGTGTAGGGACTGTGCTTAGTCACTTCAGTCATATTCGACTCTTTTCGATCCTATGGACTGTAGCCCGCCAGGCTCCTCTGTCCATGGAACTTTCAGGCAAGAATACTGGAGTGGGTTGCCATGCCCTTCTCTAGGGAATATTCCAAACCCAGGGATCAAATCCATGTCTCTTCCATCTCCTGCATTGGCAGGCAGGTTCTTTACTACTAGCACCACCTGGGAAGCCCGGCAAAGGGACTATATACCCCAATTTACTAGAGTGAGTCTCTACTCCAATATGACTGATAAACTTATAAAAAGGGATATCTGGACAGACATACACACAGGAAGAACACCATGTGAATATGAGGGCAGAGACCTACAAACCAAACAATGCCAAAGACGGACAACCACCCACTTGAAGCTAGCTGGAAGGGACTATGCTATGTTATGAGTAGGAATAAAACCATATTGACACTTATGCCAGACTGTTAGGAATACTGACCTACATCGGCTCATGCAGAAATTAAGCCCCTCCCTAACCCCCTTCTCCGTCTCACAATCTCCCTGATATATCTCTGAGTCTTGAGTGTTATCTTGCATTTTCCTGTGATCACTCTGTTTGTGCCCCTCCTCTCTGGCCTCTTCATCTAGGTACGTCTTCATTGATTCTGTTTCTGGAACCATGTGTGGGAACACAGCCTGCCATGCTCAAAAGTTTCACAGCAATGGCCTCCCGAATCTTAGGGTGAAAAGGGAGGGGGAAGACGTAGGGCTGGGGACGTTCTTCTCATCAGATCTGTGCTAGCATTCTCATGGGTCCTGAAGCAGCACTGCTTCTATTCAATGTCTTACTGAGTCTTTTATAACTATGATTCCTCCAGCCTTCACCTCTCTCTCCCTGGAGCTCAAAACCTACCCTAAAAGCTAATAAAGAAAAAATTCAACCTCATCCCCTACACTGGCATCATATTTTTACTATCCAAGTTCCACAAACACTTGCCTCCTTCTTACCCCTCGCCACCTCCAAAAAAGACTGACAATTCAATTCCTGCATATAGACCCTGAAATGATCATCAGTCTACCAGTTCCACAAACAGCCTCACTCTATTTCCCCTTCTCTGTGTGTGTGTTTCTGTTGCTCTGTTGTGTCCGACTTTGCGACCCCACGGGCTGTAGCCTGCCAGGCTCCTGTGTCCATGGGATTTCCCAGGCAAGAATACTGGAGTGGGTTGCCATTTCCTTCTCCAAGAGATCTTCCCAACCCAGGGATTAAACCCAAGGGTTCCACACTGCAGGCAGATTCTTTACCACTGAGCCATTGGAGAAGCCCTATTCGGGTTAAGCTAAAAAGAGTAGTTCAGGAAAGTCAGAGAAGGGAGAGCTTACTGAAAAAAAGGTCAGTCAGAGAGAGAAACTTAACAAAAAAGATATGATTTTAATAAGATATTGTGGGATTTAAGTAAATGGAGAGATGGGAGGTATTCTAGGCCACTAATAAAGAGAAAAGAGAGACATGAATTTGGCTGAACAAAGGCAAAGGTAAGATTCATTTCAGTCAGTTGTTATGATTTTTCAGGGGTATTCAGTAGAAGAAATTAACTCAACCCACAGAAATCTCCTTTCACTGCTTTTATTCTCAGAAAGAAAGTCTACACTCCTGGGAATAATTTAGATTAAAAAACTAAAAAATATTCCTGTCTCATTCTCTTACAATTAGAATTTTTTTGTTTGTTGGTTGGTTGGTTTAATTTTTAACCCAGATGACTCACAGCAGTTTTCTCTACAATAATAACTTCACTTTGCTTCAATTCACCTATGCCACAATTTTTTTTCTGATGAGTTTCTATGCCCTCCCTCAGGAAAACTTGTTTTTCTTTTTTTTCCTTATGAGCACTATCATAAGCTCCACATGGCTCTTTCCACCTCTCTGAAAACCTGTATGGAGTAGAAAATTCCCGCGCCCCCGCCCCCCCCCCCCCCACCCCGCATTAGCTCTTCCTAGCCACTTGTCTTGCTACTAGAGGTCTCAGTGGCAGCAGGACAAACAAGTCACCTGCTATTCACACTCAAGGCAGGTGGACCATATCTGGGAAGAAACCTGTCTTTCGCCACATCTCAGGTTACTTGTACAAGCTAGAGTAAATGCCCAAGGATCCAAGCCACTGCAAATTCAGACCTGGTTTCCATCCTTGATGGAATTGCATCCTTGATGCAATCATGACAGCCACCGAACAGGTTGAGGTCTATGCCACCAGAAGAGAGGGAAATGGAACCTGAAGAGGTCTATGCCACCTGAAGAGAGATGAAGGAAATGTTCCAGATTTCACATGCTAGCAAGGTAGTGTTCTAAATCCTTCAAGCTAGGCTCCAACAGTATGTGAACTGAGAACTTTCAGATATATAAGCTGGATTTAGAAAAGGCAGACAAACCAGAGATCAAATTGCCAACATCCATTGGATCATAGAGAAAGCAAGGGAATTCCAGAAAAACCTCTACTTTGGCTTCATTGAGTATGCTAAAAACCTTTGACTGTGTGGATCACAACAAACTGGAATATTCTTAAAGAGATGGGAATACCAGACCACTTTTCCTGCCTCCTGAGAAACCTGTATGAAGGCCCAAAAGCAACAATTAGAACCTGACATGGAACAATGGACTGGTTCAAAATTGGGCAAGGAGTACCTCAAGGCTGTATATTGTCACAATGCTTACCTAACATCTATACAGAATGAATCATGTGAAATACCAGGCTGGATGAATCACAAGATGGAATCAAGATTGCTGGAAGAAATATCAACAACCTCATATATGCAGATGACATCACTCAAATGGCAGAAAACAAAGTGGAACTAGAGAGCTTCTTGATGAAAATGAAAGAGGAGAATGAAAAAGTTGTCTTAAAACTCAATATTTGAAAAACGAAGATCATAGCATCTCATCGCTTCATGGCAAACAGAGAAAAAGTGGAAGCAGTGACAGATTTTATTTTCTTAGGCTTCAAAGTCACTGTGAAAGCTGACTGCAGCCATGAAAAGAAAAAATGCTTGCTCCTTGGAAGAAAAGCTATGACAAACTTAGATAGTATATTAAAAAGTAGAGACATCACTTTGCTGACAAAGGTCCATATAGTCTAAGTTATGGTTTTTCCAGTAGTCATGTACGGATGTGAGGTCTGGACCATAAAGAAGGCTGAGCGCCAAAGAGTTGATGCTTTCAAATTGGTGGTGGTGAAGACTCTTGAAAATCCCTTAGACAGCATGGAGATCAAACTAGTCAATCCTGAAGGAAATCAACCTTGAATATTCACTGGAAGGACTGATGCTAAAGCTCCAATACTTTGTCCACCTGATGTGAAGAGCCAATCCACTGGAAAAGACCCTGATGCTGGGGAAGACTAAGGGAAGGAGGAAAAGGGGGCAACAGAGAATGAGATGGTTGGATGGCATCACCGACACAATGGGTGTGAGTTTGAGCAAACTCAGGGAGATAGTGAAGGACAGGGAAACCTGGCATGCTGCAGTCCACAAGGTCACAAAGAGTTGGACATAACAACTGAACAACTACATCAACTTGTTCTTCATCAGAACACATAGGTTATACAGATCAGATATTAATCCCAGGGATTATTTTATTGTGACTCATTTTATGGGTGTGGTTTGGTCTCAAAGGGACATATTTTAGTGAGTAGAGTTTACTAAGGACTTAAATTTCTCTAGTCATTTAGTGTATCAAGTATTCTTGCTCCAAGAAAGGGAAGGTTACTTGTCTATTAAGAAAGCAAGCATTACAATTGGCTGATAAAATTGTATCAGTCAACTGGAATTGGTTACGAAAGGTCATCTAAACAGATACTTTTTGGGGTAGGGCTTTTAAAACTCCAAAATGTCTATATATAGTAAAATAATCCTAGTGTAATACAGCAGCATTTCAAAGTCTTGTTTAAGAGTCTGTTTAATGTAAAAGAGATTAAATTAACTCATGCTGAAAAGGTGATTAAATACACACTAATCTATCACTGAAAACTCAACAAGTAAGAACTTCAGTCTGTTACATTTCAATAGTGATTTTTTTGCAGTCACTGAAATACACTTGGATCAAAAGTATGTATGGTAATCTGTGACCGTCACAGTTGTTAGGGTACTGCTGGATCTTGTTTAAAGCTTCCAAAAGAGTTTTTTTAATTTTTTTCCAGTAAGTGCTGCTTGGAACAAAATGACACTTATTCTTCAGAAATGTTAACATTTTGTTGTTGTTGTGACTTCTGTAAGTAATTCAGCTAAAGCTATAAAATGTTGGTAGAAAAGGGAAGCAGCCTTTTCTGAAGGTCTACAATGTCTAGAGTGCTTTGCCATGAAGAGTTTTAACTTTCACACCGGGTTTCAGCTTGCATGAGTGCATGCTAAGTTGCTCCAGTCATGTCTAACTCATAGGTAGGCAACCTGTGACCTGTAGCCCACCAGGCTCCTCTCTCCATGGGGACTCTCCAGGAAAGAATACTGGAGTCGGTTGCCATGCCCTCCTCCAGGGGCTCTTCCCAATCCAGGATCAAACCCACATTTCTTGCATTGGCGGGAGGGTTCTTTACCACTGGAGCCACCTGGGAAGCCCTGACTTTCAACACACACATTGTTATTTTGATTTTATGAATGTGAAATTAGGTAAAACGGTTTACCCACTTGTGCTTAGAGATCAGTGTGTGTGTATTCAAGCCTAGATCTCACGTGCAGATTCTTTCCCAAATCAGAGTTTTGCTTCCGTGGTTTATCGGTCTGAAAGACCCCTCTTCCGGGTCTGGGCTCTCCTCGTGACCTCAGCCAGTGTTGCCTAACTGGTGCCCTCTCCAATGGGAAGTCAGCTCCCCCGGCATCCCACACTCCAGTGCACACTTGTTCACTCGGCCGTTTGTTTAGCTGGTTAGTTTTCTGCCTAACACTTTCTCTAAAATGTCAGCTCAATGAGAACAGGGAACCATACCTGTCTAACTCCTTTGAGACAGTGAAAGTTTAGCAAAGATCTGACATACAATAGACAATCCAGTAAATATCAATTGATTAGATGACTCCCAACTTTTTTCACTCTCTACATTGCCTTTCATGGACCATTAACTGCACTGAAAAAAATTGTTCTCATTAATTCTCAAAATACTGTTAAAGATAAAATAATAAGAACAAAATGTCCTGACTCGATATTTTATGGTCCCATGTCACGGTTTCCATACAAACCTTTCTGGTTTCTTATGCCACTTGAAAATCAAGACGTTTCCGCACCCTAGCGATAAAGTGAAAAAGATAAACCCGAATAATTAAGACCATCTTGGCAGAGCTATATGTTTTATGAAGGGTCCAGAGTTCTGTATTCACGGCACTATTTTTATCTTTTCCATGACAGACGCTGGCAGAACTGCCTTTGTGTGTGCCATAAACATGTGTGAAGTGACATTATGTTGTTCTTGGGCAACAGACATAAGCTAGGCATTGTTCTCTATCTGTGCATTCAAAGTACCATTAGGATACAATTTCTGTCCTTAAAGAACTCACAATTAAGTAAATTAGTTTATGTTGATGTTAGTTTTCATGTTTCTACCCATGAAATAAGGTTGACACTGACAGTCACCTACACGCGAGAGATTAGGTTTGGGGTGCGGAAAGGAGAAGAAGGAGAAAACAGCAATAAGGTTACAAGTCTGTTTATTTCTTCTGTATTATTATTAGCTGCAGTGCAACACATGTGCATAGCTGACCTTAAGAAAGGATTTGATTTGTGAGAATTTGTCCTTTATTTCTCATTGTTTCCCATTGCTGGTTGCCTAGTCATGGTCTAACTTTGCTTAAAGCCCAAGGGAAGTTAAGAAAGCATATTTCATTTCTCACTCCATTAACAGGAAGGGAAAGCTATGGGAAAGTAGATATAACATTTGTTGCTAAAAGTACAAATGATCATAAAACATGATCATACCCAGGTGGGAGCTCCACAAACATGCATGATCAAGTGTCATTTTTAATTGCAGATGTAAGTTACTTAGGTTTGCCCAACTTAACGACAAATTTCACTGAAGCAGCTTATCCAGTTTTACAGCATTCAAGTCCAGAAGAAGTGGTTTTTGTGTCATACTCTCTCGTGTTATTTCGTACAATTCTTAAGAAAAAGAAGCAGATACTCATAGAAGCAAGCATAGATAGGGGTTTCAGTTGTTTACTGAATTTTGCAGTAACATCAGCATACTATTATAATTATAACCCCAAGAATGTTGTCTCCAAATCTGAATATCATGAAGAAAAATTGGAATTTACTATCTACAGAGATGTATAGATTTGAACCAAAGCCTTAAAGAGATATTGCCCAATACTTCCTTTCCTCTCTTCATTTCCTTTCCTTTCATTCTTATCTTTCTTCTATACATTAAAATATAATATAGTAAAAATTTTAATTTTTTTAATTTTTAATTTTTTAACATATAGAAAAAGTGATAACCATTTTTAAAGTAAGAAATTCAAATCAGATTGCCCTAGTGTTCACTTTAGCGACAACTCCAATTAATACATTGTTACACTCACTGGTGAATTGAAATCCTCTGTCCTGAATTACAAAGTTCTAAGGATACTTGTGATTTTCTTTAACTTCCTATAATACGCTGATACTCAAGTTGTGTGGAAGTGTTAGAGGTGATGTTAACAGCTGCACAGGTCATGCAAGACACCACACCTGACTAGCACATGTCTGAAAAAAATTTAAAAGAGCAAAAGCCACACTACCACTGAGATTATGAATAAAGACATGTTTCCTGCAGGTTTAAAGGAAAGGGCTACAGCATAAGGCCATCACGCAAGAGTCGGCAATCCTGTCTCCTTCCACAGGAGCGCTAACAGGAGAGCCACCTCAAAATTTTGTTAAGACATGAATTCCCTACATATAATCATCTGTCTGTCTGTCCTCTCCTTCGCTCTTTCCCTTTTCTTTCCTGACTGAAGATATTTTCCATCCAATAAAAAAATTCAGTTTTGTTTCTGTTTTGCTTTCCATAACTCAAGATTGTTTAGCTAAAAAGTTATTAGTTTACCTATTTAATCTTTATTTTCTTGCTGCTGCTGCTAAGTCACTTCAGTCATGTCCGACTCTGTGCGACCCCACAGACGGCAGCCCACCAGGCTCCCCCATCCCTGGGATTCTCCAGGCAAGAACACTGGAGTGGGTTGCCATTTCCTTCTCCAGTGCATGAAAGTGAAAGGTGAAAGTTGCTCAGTCGTGTCCGACTCTTAGCGACCCCATGGACTGCAGCCCACCAGGCTCCTCCGTCCATGGGATTTTCCAGGCAACAGCACTGGAGTAGGGTGCCACTGCCTTCTCCGATTTTCTTGCTAGTTTACTTTGAAAACATTTTATACCTACAATTTGGTATCTATTTATTTTTACCCCCCAACTTTTTTTTCCAGTCTCCATTCTTCACCTCTGATTTTATCAACCTTTTAACAGCCTTATGTGGCTAGTAAGAAGGTTCGTATCAATCAGACCCTCATTTCCTTGTAAATCATCTGTTTTCCTTACAGAAAGTTTTAGGGTTTTTCATTCCTCATGTACTAAACCCTCTCTACCATGTAGCCGTGTGTGTGTGTGTGTGTGTGTGTGTTTTGAATACATCCTGCTTAGGATTTGGGTTTTTTCTTTCTTTTTACATGTGTACAGCTAACATTTACTGAGTGTTTACTGTGTGCTCAGCACTGTGTAGAATGCGTTCCATGTATTATTTCATTTACTCCTCACAATAATTCTTTTTTTTTTCAATCTCAAGGATCACTGTGATTTTATTCTTTGTTTGAGAGGTCAGCATAATAAGTCATTTTAACAATGAGCCCCCATGTAGGCCCTGTCAGTATATATATTTTTTAATTTAATTTTTAAAAATTATTTATTTATTTTACTTTACAACATTGTATTGGTTGGGGTTTTTCTTTATTTCAATAACCATATCTTTCTGTCTGGAAATTCTCTTTCCCTTCCCCTAAATATCATGTCTATTTTATTTTCTCCATCTGGCACTCATTTTGATAGATCCTGGAATATTTAATATCATCCCTATCTCAACTTTTCTCTTACATTTTTGCTTCTTTAACCCTTTTAGCTGTGTGCCATTTTATGTCATTTCTCACATTTCCAGCTCATTAATTTCTTCTTCGCTTGATTTTGTGATCTTCCGGAAGTAAAGAGATTTTAATGTTAATAATTATACCATACTCCTTAAGTCATATTTTCTGATTTTGCCATTACTATTTATTCTTTTTTATTGATATGTAATTGACATATAACATTATTGTTACCATCTACTCTTGTTTCAGTAAATCCCTAATCATATTCTTTGGCTGTGATAGCTTTGTTTATCACTCTTAGGACATATGTGGTATTATTTTAGTTCCCTGAACTAGTATTTCTATTAAATCTCTTTCCCTTTGAGTTTGCAACCTCCCTTTCATGTAACCAGTGGTCTGTGGGACCTGACTGGCTCTTTGTCACCAGGACATCTGCAGGAACTGAGGATAAGAGCTTTTCTTTTCTACTTGAGTTTTCACTTACACTTCTCTGACCTGGAAGAAGATATGTGATGTTCACTGCCTGGCTAGAGGGAATGGGTGGTGGGAGGCAGAGACCCAAAGCTTGCCTGCATGGCCACTCCACAGCACATCCCTGGGTAACTGGCCTGGCAGATATCCTTCAGAACACATCTGCTCCTGGCTTCTGTTCCTGGCACCATGAAGAGCACTCCTCCCAAATGAAATTATTCCATTAGTCCACATGGACCATCAGCTGGACCCTACACCAAAGCATATGACTTAAAAGTAACAAACCTGGATTTATGAGTGGTGGATATCAGGATGTAACTCTGTTCATGTGTCTGTAAGTGTGTGTATGAACATACTACAAGTACATTGATACATTTGACTCTATATTTTAAAAATCCAAATTTTTAACAATGAGTCCTCCTGGAAAGAGGAAGTGGGTTTTGTTTTAATTTACTACTTGAATTTTTTATATACATATATCATATATAAATTTAAAACAATTATTAAAATGGAAAGAAATATATTTTGCAACAAATACTATTTATCTGAATACTCAAATTTTACAAACCAGTAAGAGCCTGCACCTGAACTGCTTCATTCTAGCCCCTGCTGGAATAAATTTTATATGATTACTTTTTGGTGTTATGCCACAGAATTTTATTCAAAGAAGCTACACAAAATTTTCTCTGTGAAAATTATTTTACTTACATTACAAATGCTGTTAGGAAAACAAGTCATTACATTTTAATCAGGTTTTTCTAGTACCAGGAATATTATACAGGTCTCCTGAGCAGTGGCTTTGTTTATATCTTAATAAGTTTGTGAATCTTGCAGCTAATTACATTTGCTTCTTTCCACTGGCTACTAGAAAATCTCTGAGCCAAATAGCTAGCCCTCTTTAAGCAAGTAGACAGAATTCTGCAGCAAGCATTTGTTAAATTCTTTCCCCCTGTGCTTCATCTTGTTTTTCCAAAATATTTTCCCTTTATCTCAATTTCCCCACTTACTTGTTTTTATTTTGTGTGTTTTTGTAAGTTGCCTGAAATCCTTTTCAAAACAAAGTAGGGTATAAATAACTAAAATCATAAATATGCAAAGCAAACCTTGCCAGAACACTGTGACATTTCCATTTACGACCTAAATATTACTAGTTTTACTCTGGCTTAATACCCATAATACTTTTGTTTCCCTTCCACAGCCCGGGGGAACCCAATTATTCTTAATATACTGTTGAGTCTCTAAGTATCCAAAGGTGTTTTGAAGGGAAGATTGGTCAACAAAGAAGCAAAATTTCACCGTTTTCAATGGATCCCCAGATAAGAAGTTTCTTCAGGAGAATTATACAAAGTGGTTTAAGTTGTCAGTTGCAACTTAATGCCATTTTCCATTAATTAGATCCCAAACTAGATCATCATCCGTTTAGTTACCAAATTTGTTCTCTTTATGTTGTTGTTATTAGGCAAATGTTATTTGCACTAACGTGCAAAAGGAGTCAAAAGCACATTAGGAAAAATGAACCTGAGGGGAGTTCCCGGAGGCCTCATGGTTGGGACCAGCCCTTTCACTGCCGTGGCCTGGGCTCAGCTCCTGCTCTGGGCACTGGGAGCCTGCAGGCTGCACAGCACAGTCAGTCCAATTTAAAAAAGGAACTTGACTTTTATTATCACTACCCTACAAGAGAGAAAAATCTAAAATATTCCTTCCATTCTCTCTCCTAATTCCAAACTTCTGCCAAGACATGTCATGATAAAGCTATTTTTATTACACTATGCTAGCTAAGCCTACAAAACAACAAAGAACAAAACGCAGAATAGAAAAATCTGATAAAACTAGGAATGGTCATAATCCCAAGCCATAAATTGTGAAGGCTATTTGCCAAATCCAGAGAGGATGTACAGCTAACTTACACCTCTCCAGAGTTCCTGCAGGAAAAGGAGTTCTTGAAATGTAAGTGACAGAGCCCAGGAAGCCTCATCAACAATTGTCTACTTGCTTTAAAAAGTTCTACAGGCACCCAGTTCTACGCACATAGAACCATAGAATTGAAGGGACCAAAGGAGAAACCATTAATACTTGCCACATATATTTCCTGAGATATAGCCTCCTAACTCAGAAGTTAGAGTGGGGATGAAGCAAAAAGTATAATCATATTTACAGCAGATAACAGAGTCAGCTAATAAGAGAACTAAAGACAAATTCACGATTTGGAAAGCCACTGAGATATATATAGATATAGATATAGCATTTCTCTGTCTTGTTTGTCCAAGTGAAGGAGAGCGTGCCCCAGGAGCAGGCAGGGACTGTGTGAGAAATGTCTCAGGATGATGCTCACAGACTGACCCTGGCAGCTGCCCTAGCTCATGCTACCCGCGTGTCTCCACAGATTTTCTTAGTAAACAGCTTATACATTCAAAACAGAGTAACAGCCAAATAGAAACCATAACAATATCTAATTACAGATACAAACAACAACAAAAAAGAGAAAAAGTAGGAGAAAGAAAAGTGTGTGGCAATTAAAACTCCATTGAAAAATATACTAATAGTAGATTGATCCACTCAACCTCTATTTGGATCTTTCTCTAGTGTACAACAGAGTCTGGAAAAATAAGAGCTATACTTCCCAGATGAACTTACAGAGGAAGTTCCAGTATGATTTAGGTTCCACCAGCTGAGGCATTTGTGTGTGTGTGAGTGTGAGTGTGTGTGTGTGTGTGTGTGTGTGTGTGTGAGAAATGAATTCAGAACTGAGGAAGTGAGAAGAGAATCACAGAATGAAGCACATCTTCTGCTGGTGTGGGTCATACCAGCTGCAGCATGGCTCTGGAGCGAGCAACCATAGCAACAGTTTCCCAGCATCCTCATTTCAACAAGAATATGCTGACACAGGAGACATGGCTTCAATCCCTGGATCAGGAAGATCTTCTGGAGAAGGAAATGACAACCCACTCCAGTATTCTTGCCTGAGAAATCACACGGACTGAGGAGCCAGGCAGGCTAAGTCCACAGAGTCACAGAAGAGTTCAACACAACTTACTGACTAAACAACAGCCAACTATACTGGCAACCATTTGCATTCTGTGGCTTTGGGAATTGTTTCTGGAAGTTCATCCTGAAACTTGCTTCTTCAACCCCTCCAATATTTCTGTAATCCACGTATGTGTGTGCATGCTAAGTCACTTGAGTCCTGTCGTATATACATACGTTATACATACATCTCTTTATTAATCAGGCTACATTCAGCCCTCTACAACTATGTATCGCCACAACATAGTATCAAAGAAATGAAAATCCAGGGCTATATGATCTAAATAGATCTCAACAGAGAAAATATCCTACAAGAACTAAATGGTGGAATCTAGGGAAATCTGGCTTCCCTTGTGGCTCAGCTGGTAAAGAATCCACCCGCAATGCGGGAGACCTAGGTTCAATCCCTGGGTTGGGAAGATCCCCTGGAGAAGGGAATAGCTACCCACTCCAGTATTCTGGCCTGGAGAATTCCATGGACTGTATAGTCCATGGGGTCACAAAGATTTAGACATGACTGAGCGACTTTCATAGGAAAATCCATGATATGCAGAGGTAAAATAATTATTTAGATTATCACCTGTGATCACTCAGAATGAGGCACATTTTGGAGTCAATGCTTGGACAAACCAAGCAAGCAAGCAAGCAAGCAAAGTCGCTCAGTCGTGTCGGACTCTTTGCGACCCCATGGGCTGTGGCCTACCAGGCTCCTCCGTCCATGGGACTTTCCAGGTAAGAATACTGAAGTGGGTTGCCATTTCCTTCTCCAGGGGATCTTCCCAACCCAGGGATCGAACCCAGATCTCCCGCATTGCAGGCAGACGCTTTACCTCTGAGCCACCAGGGAAGCCCCAAGTGGCTGCTATAATAAAATAGGATGGCAAAAATTACGAATGTGAAGTTCATGGGGACCATCAATAATGTCTTCTAACTACACTGCTGAGGCTAATAAAAAAGAAAATAACCAGTGCAGGATTTTAAGTTCCCAGTTGAAGTTATGGTGAATATATGTCAAATTTTAACCTCATTGAGTGTTCTGGAAAATTCAGGACATTGTCTGGGACAGAGTGGTAGCTTGGTAATTCGAAGGGAGACACTTGGACAGACTCAGATAACTCTGCATATGCCAGATCCCTAACTCCTGGGGAGCTACCCTGGTCAGTGGAAGCAATTCCTTCTTCCCTGTCTGATGAGTAGAGAGCTACCAGACCTACGATCCTCTATGGCTTCATCTGAGCAGAAAACCTTTCAAAAGAATGACAAATTTCCTCGTGTTCCACTCTTTGCATCTTTCATTGTCTCAAGATTGTTAGCTAAAATTAAATTCAAGCACGTCATGGTGAGGATGGTACAAAATCTAATTCAGAAAGTGAACAAGTTACACACCAAAATAATTAAAATATGTTGTTATTAATTCTACATTGTGGTTAATCTGGGGAAATAGATTCTACAAGTGTTAGACCATGGAGAGAGGAACAAAATTATAGACCAGGATGAATTTATAGATAAGGTCACACTTTCATTAAATGAACTTGGTGTGCAAGAAATATCCTTGAGACACTGTTCAGCAAGAAATCCAAAGATTAAGAAGACAGAAATGTTGGAAGAGATAGGCTAATTAAGTACAACCAACTCCTAATTAAATCCCCTGAGATGGCTCAGAGTATAAGGCCCATACCAAACTATTGAGAAATATACTGCTTTAGACAATATTCAGTCAAGACTGAAGCACCATCTTCCCTAAAAACATCTGTAGTTCTGTAGTAGTTGTCCTTCTAGATAAAAAGATGCTGCTATTTAGTCTTTCTGATTTCAATGAGCTGATAAAGCATGTCACTTAACCAGGAAAAGCAAGATGGGCAAGATGACATGATGGACAGCAGGGCCAGGGTGACTATCAAAATGGTTTGACCTCCAAGGACCTTTGGTATAGGCTAATGAGTGAAGAACTGAGATAAATGGCTAGTTTTAGTAAGGTTCTGCTTGATTTATGTGACATTAATACAAAACCGACATCTGGCAAACAGAGACCTGACTTGAGTCAACATAAAAGACTTAAGGTCTTTCATCCAATTTTAGGCCTGAGTCAGCAAACACAACCACAGCCCCTGAATGAAGGTGAGACCAGGTATATTTCAGGAGGGACCCTGGAATAATGGGGCTTCCCTGGTGGCTCAGAGGTAAAGCCTCTGCCTACAATGCAGGAGACCTGGGTTTGATCCCTAGGTCAGGAAGATCCCCTGGAGAAGGAAATGGCAACCCACTCCAGTACTCTTGCCTGGAAAATTCCATGGGCTATAATCCATGGAGCCGCAAAGAGTCGGACATGACTGAGCGACTTCACTTTCACTTTCCTGGAATAATTCCACAAGTATAAATGTTCTTAGAAGATTCCTAGGAGCCTACTCCCAAGGGAATAGGACCATTTGTTAGGATGTGATGGTTAATTTTACATCTAAAGATGACTGGGCTAAGGAATCCCCAGATACCTGATAAAATATTATTTTTCCACGTGTTTCTGTGAGGATATTTCCAGAAGAGTTAAGCATTTGAATCATACAGACTGAGTAAAAAAGATCTGCCCTAAGCAATGAGGGCTGGCATCATCCAGTCTGTTGAAAGACCAAACAGAAACAAAAACGTCAAGAGAGGGTTAATTCTCTTTCTTCTTGAGCTGTGACATCTATCTTCTCCTGCCCTTGGACACTGCAGTTCTTGTTTTTCAGGCTTTCAGACTCCAGGACTGAATGCCAGTGTATTACTGGTTCTCAAGCCGTTAGCCAGGATCTCTGGACACAGAGATATACTACTGACTTCCCTGGCGCTCCAGCTTGCAGATGGCAGACTGTGGCGTATCTCAGGCCCATAACCATGTGAGCCAATTCCCATAATAAACCTCATTGTATACACCTATTTCTGTACCTCGTATTGGTTCTGTTTCTTTTGCAGTTGCTGTCATTGTTCAGTCACTTAGTCATGTCCGACTCTTTGTGACCCCATGGACTACAGCATGCCAGGCTCCCCTGTCCTTCACCATCTTCCAGAGTTTTCTCAAATTCATGTCCATTGAGTCGGTGATGCTATCTAACCATCTTATCCTCTGCCACAATCTTCTCTTTTTGCTTCAATCTTTCCCAGCATCACTATGAACAAAGCTAGTGGAGGTGATGGAATGTCAGTTGAGCTATTTCAAATCCTGAAAGATGATGCTATGAAAGTGCTGCACTCAATATGCCAGCACATTTGGAAAACTCAGCAGTGGCCACAGGACTGGAAAAGGTCAATTTTATTCCAATTCCAAAGAAAGGTAATATCAAAGAATGTTCAACCTACTGCAAAATTACACTCATGTCACATTTGAGCAAAAGAATGCTCAAAATTCTCCAAGCCAGGCTTCAACAGTACGTGAACCGTGAACTTCCAGAGGTTCAAGCTGGATTTAGAAATGACAGAGGAACCAGAGATCAAATTATCAACATCTGCTGGATCATCAAAAAAGCAAGAGAGTTACAGAAAAACACCTACTTTTGCTTTATTGACTATGCCAAAGCCTTTGACTGTGTGGGTCACAACAAACTGTTGTTTTAGAACATTCTGAAAGAGATGGGAATGCCAGACCACCTGACCTGCCTCCTGAGAAATCTGCATGCAGATCAAGAAGCAACAGTTAGAACTGGACATGGAATGACAGACTGGTTCCAAATCAGGAAAGGAGTACATCAAGGTTGTATACTGTCACCCTGCTTATTTAACTTATATGCAGAGTATATAATGAGAAATGCCAGGCTAGATGAAGCACAAGCTGGAATCAAGATTGCCAGGAGAAATATCAATAACCTCAGATATGCAGATGACACCACCCTTATGGCAGAAAGTGAAGAAGAACTAAAGAGCCTCTTGATGAAAGTGAAAGTAGAGAGTGAAAAAGTTGGCTTAAAGCTCAACATTTAGAAAACTAAGAGCATGGCATCCGGTCCCATCACTTCATGGCAAATAGATGGGGAAACAATGGAACCAGTAACAGATTTTATTTCGGGGGGCTCCAAAATCATTGCTGATGGTGATGGCAGCCATGAGATTAAAAGAAACTTGTTCCTTGGAAAGAAGAAAGCTTGGAAGAAAAGCTTTGACCAACCTAGACAGCATATTAAAAAATACAGATACTACTTTGCCAATGATGGTCCATCTAATCAAAGTTACGGTTTTTCCAGTAGTCATGTATGGATGTGAGAGCTGGACTATAAAGAAAGTTGAGTGCCAAAGAATTGATGCTTTTGAACTGTGGTGTTGGAGAAGACTCTTGAGAGTCCCTTGGACTGCAAGGAGATCCAACCAGGCCATCCTAAAGGAAATCAGTCCTCAATATTATTTGGAAGGACTGATGTTGAAGCTGAAACTCCAATACTTTGGCCACCTGGTGTAAAGAACCGACTCATTTGAAAAGACCCTGATTCTGGGAAAGATTGAAGGCGGGAGGAGAAAGGGATGACAGAGGATGAGATGGTTGGATGGCATCACCGATGGGATGGACAGGAGTCTGAGTAAGCTCCAAGAGTTGGTGACAGACAGGGAAGTTTGGCATGCTGCAGTCCATGGGGTCGCAAAGAGTCGGACATGACTGAGGGACTGAACTGAACTGAACTTCCCAGCATCTTTTCAAATGAGTCAGCTCTCTGCATAAGGTGGTCAAAGTATTGGAGCTTCAGCTTCATCATCATGGATATTCAGGATAGATTTCCTTTGTTTCTCTGGAGAACCCTAACACACAGGGTTACAATGTGCTAAGAAAGAAGCTACACATACCTACCAATAATATCTGGATAGTGCCTCTGAGATGACATAAACCCCCCACGGATCCAGGATGCCACTGTTTTCTAGGAGTTAGAAAGGATTTACTTAGGAGATGATTTTAAATTGGATCTTTGGCTCAACTCCATCTCAGCATAGGCCTAGTACATCTGAGAACATGCCTGTGGTCATTTCCTCAGTTGTGAAAGCTCAGTTGGAACAGGCATACTCAGCAACTGACAGGGTTATAACACTGGAATCCTGAACTATGAAGTAAAGGATATAGTGACAGAAACAGCAAAGTGTAAGTCTCAGGGACAAAGCCTTTCTCCCAAAGTAGTAAGTTAGTATCAGTTCTGTACTCCTGAGGAAATTTCACAGTACTACCTCCATTGAATACTTGAAAAATACTGAGATTGTAAATCTTCCATTCCTATTTAACTGGCCCATTTGTCCCATGTATATAACAGACTGACTCCTTAGAAAAAATCAAAAAAGACTGTTGTTCATCTAACCATGGTTGCTGATCTTCATGAAGATTCTTCACTAGAACAAAGCAATATGACCCCTGGTACCCTGTATACTCCAAGTCTCTCTCTCTCTCTTTTACACACACACACACACACACACACACAGAGGTACAGAAGTATTCTCCTTCAGCCAGCAAGGGCAGGAGGTTAGGATCATAGTTGTTTCTCCTCAACGCTTGGCTCTGTGCCACAGTTTAGTCTGCAAACACTCATATCATCACACCATTCCAAAGGCCATCTTGCTGATCCCACATATTGATGACATAATTCTGACAGAATCTGGTTAGCAGGAGTGTAAACAGGGACTTTAGACATATAGGGAGATGATTCCTAGGAAAGTCAGCATCCTTCCAACTCTTTGAAGTTTTAGGGAGTCCAGAGTCCATGACATATCAGTATATGACTCTCTCCTCCAAATGAAAGACAAGGTGCTGGATTTTGCTTGCTTATCACTAAGGCAGAGATGTAACATTTCAGGGGTATTTTCTATATGCTTCCTCCACCAACTTACTAAATAAATAATTTGCCAATCTACAATCTTAAGTAGATGCCAGAATACAATAAGATATTGCAGCTAACCCACTCTGCAGCATGAGCAATTTCATAACCGACCAATTGAAGTGGGAATCTGGAAGAATGACTGTTGATCAAAACATCTGTAGCAAACAAACTGTTGCAAGGACCCAACAGCAAGCCCTGATTGAAGATTTACAGACAAACCTCTAGGATTTAGGAGACATGCCAGCGCACTTTAAGAGGATAAACATTCTCCTTTTACAAAACAGATGTTCTCTTGCCACTTGGCTCCTTGGTGGAGGCTGAGACTTAACTCTGGGATACCAAGTAACAGGAGATGTGACTGTTCATCAAGAACTGGGTGTTACCTAATCCAGGAAGCCATAAAGCTGGCATGCGAAAATGACATGTACAGATTGGACTGGCAGAAACTAAAGGCACAAGTAAGCGACTTCACTTTCACTTTTCACTTTGATGCACTGGAGAAGGAAATGGCAACCCACTCCAGTGTTCTTGCCCTGAGAATCCCAGGGACGGGGGAGCCTGGTGGGCTGCCGTCTATGGGGTCGCACAGAGTCGGACACGACTGACGAGACTTAGCAGCAGCAGCAGCAGACTGTAGGAACATGTGGGCCCTGCCTGTTCCTGCTGGACTGTTACTTCTCCTCTCAGTGATACCACTTACAGACTCCCAGGGATTTCTCCAGGCCCAGCTGACTCAGGAAGGAAAAAGCTGAGCCTGGTCTACAGGAGGTTCTGCATGATACACTACACTAACCAGAGTGATCTCCTGAAGCATTAAATATTTCATGCTCACACTCAAAACACTGAATATCATTGAGGACAAAAAAAAAAATCCCAAAAGAATAGAAAAACTGAGACATACTTCTGCTCTCTGAGAATATGTACTCTGCACAGAGTCCTATGCATTAAAATAATAATTACTGAAACTGGGAAGCCAAAAATGTAAACCAAAAATGTAATTGCGGTAAGTTTTAGAAACATTTACTTCTTTTTGGCTGTGCTGGGTCTTTGCTGAGGCGCAGGCTTTTCTCTGGTTGTGGGGGGTCAGGGCTACTCTTCGTTGCAGTGCACAGGCTGCTAATTGCAGGGGCTTCTCCTGTTTCAGGGCATGGGCTCTAGGGCGCACAGGCTTCATTGCAGCCGCAGCTCTAGAGCACAGACTCAGTAATTGTGGCACACACACTTTGTTGCTCTGAGGTATGTGGGATCTTACTAGATCAGGGATCAAACTCATGTCTCCTGCATTGGCAGGCAGATTCTTTACCAATGAGCCACCAAGGAGGCTCCTAAATTTTTTTAAAGGATGGCAAAAAAAAAAAAAAAAAAAATGCTTTAAAGTTTTTGTCATGATAAGAAGTGTAAAATTATCAATATGTTGCTAAATCTTTGCAATCCACATGACACCCTGGTTCAGAAGCTTTGGCCTCCAAGACGCACTGAGAGGGACTCAGTTGCAATGGGAGCCTATCAAGGCCATAGAATCACAGCAACATAAGGTATTTGGGAATGTGAGGTACTGCAGAAGGTGAAAGTGAGACACGGCAGTGAAATATCAGCAAACTATCTGAAAATTTGTATATACAAAAAAATCAACTCCCAACTCTACTCCTCCTCCCCTTGTAGACACATAAATACAAGAGTTACATTTCTGTTTCCACGCAAAGAATTAGAGGGTTCCTCTCAAAGAACTGATCCTAAGCAAATACCTCCACATAATGACAGAGTAGGGTTGTAAAAAAAATACTTACACTAAAAATACGTTTATTGTGTTAAAAAAAATAAAATTCAACCCATTAAATTTGAAGATCTAATTGGCTTTATTCAACAATTCATGGATCAAGCAGCATCCCATCTAGCAACTAGAAGGACACTCAAGGGGTTGTACAAAATCTAAAGTTTATATAGGAAGAAGGGTAGGGTAAAGGAGCTACTAGGGAAATAAAAGAAAGAGTTATTTTTAGGCCAGGACATATTATTAGGGGGAAAGAACCAGCAGGGTTTTATCATGCAGATGGCCTCTTCTTCCTCTGAGATGGAAAAGCACCCATGTGACAGATCATCACATTAGTGTTGACCAGAAAATTCCAAACTGGTTAAGGTTACAATTCTAGAGATTTCCCTGGTGGTCCACTGACTAAGACCCCATGCTCCCAATGCAGTAGCCCCAGACTCAACCCCTGATCAGGGAACTAGATCCTACATGCCAGAACTGAGAGTCTGCATGGTGCAGCTAAGGGTCACACACAGCACAGCTGAAGACCCTGGGTGCTGAAATGGGGGCTCAGCACAGCCAAATAAATGAACAAATATTTAAAAAAAAAAGATTACACTTACGGTGAAGGTAGAACAAGTGATACTGTATTAGGCCTGTGGTTTTTTCTTTTATTGGTTATATAAACTAAAATTCAAACAACTGCATGTCCCATATTTTTATTTGCTAAATCTGTCAATTGTAATTTAGAGGTTTCATTTAATACCAGCCTTCCTGCCTGACCATCTACACCCTAAGCCAAGCCCATGCTGTGGACAAATTTCTTACAAAATGAACAGAAGTCCCATCAGCACATTTTATTGCTTAATTATAATAAATTAGTAGATAACCAGGGATCCCCAGATGTCAGAGGTATGCCTCAGAGTCCCAGATTAAAAAAAATAGATTAGAATTTCCCCGGTGGCCCAGTGGTTAAGAATCATCACTTTCACTGCAAGAGGGACAGCTTCATCCCTGGTTGGGGAAGTTCCACATGTCACTCGATGTGGCCAAAATAAATGAACAGAGAAACAGATGGCGGTTGCCAGAGACAGGGTTTGGGAGGGGGCAAAACTGGGAGGAGGGAGTCAAAAGGCACAAATTCCAGTTGCAAAAGAAATAAGTCATGGGGATGCAATGTACAGCATGTTGACTATAGTTAACAATATTGTATTTATATTTGAAAGTTGCTAAGAGACTAGGCAATAAGGAGTTCATGATCTGAGCCACAGTCAGCACCCAGTCTTAACTTCATATTTAAATGGAAGAAAGCAGGGAAAATCACTAGACCATCCAGGTATGACCTAAATAAAATCCCTTACGATTATACAGTGGAAGTAAAAATAGATTTAAGGGATTATATCTAATAGAACTGAATGCCTGAAGAACTATGGACTGAGGTTTGGGACACTGTATAGCAGGCAGTGATTATGACTATACTCAAGAAAAAGAAATGCAGAAAGACAAAAGGTTGTCTGAGGAGGCCTTACAAATAGCTGATAAAAGAAGAGAAGTGAAAGGCAAAGGGGAAAAGGAAAGATGTACCTAGCTGAATGCAGAGTTCCAAAGAATAGCAAGGAGAGATAAGAAATCCTTCCTCAGTGATCAATGCAGACAAATAGGAAACAATAGACTGGGAAAGACTAGAGATCTCTTCAAGAAAATTACAGGTACCAAGGGAACATTTCAGGCAAAGATGGGTTCGATAAAGGACAGAAATGGTATGGACCTAACAGAAGCAGAAGATATTAAGAAGAGGTGGCAAGAATACACAGAAGAACTATACAAAAGAGATCTTCATGACCCAGATAACCATGATGATGTGGTCGCTCACCTAGAGCCAGATATCCTGGAATGTGAAGTGAAGTGGGCCTTAAGAAGCATCACTACGCACAAAGCTGGTGGAGGTGATGGAATTCCAGTTGAGCTATTTCAAAACTTAAAAGATGATGCTGTGAAAGTGCTGTGCTCAATATGCCAGCAAACTTGGAAAACTCAGCAGTGGCTACAAGACTGGAAAAGGTGAGTTTTCATTCCAATCACAAAGAAAAACCTATGGGACACTGTAAAAGCAGTGCTAAGGGGAAGGTTCATAGCATTACAAGCTTACATCAAGAAACAAGAAAAAAACCAAATAAATAACCTAACTCTACACCTAAAGCAACTAGAGAAGGAAGAAATGAAGAACCCCAGGGTTAGCAGAAGGAAAGAAATCTTAAAAATCAGGGCAGAAATAAACGCAAAAGAAACTAAAGAGACCATAGCAAAAATCAACAAAGCTAAAAGCTGGTTTTTTGAAAAAATAAACAAAATTGACAAACCATTAGCAAGACTCATTAAGAAACAAAGAGAGAAGAACCAAATTAACAAAATTAGAAATGAAAATGGAGAGATCACAACAGACAACACTGAAATACAAAGGATCATAAGAGACTACTACCAGCAGCTCTATGCCAATAAAATGGACAACTTGGATGAAATGGACAAATTCTTAGAAAAGTATAACTTTCCAAAATTGAACCAGGAAGAAATAGAAGATCTTAACAGACCCATCACAAGCAAGGAAATCGAAACTGTAATCAAAAATCTTCCAGCAAACAAAAGCCCAGGACCAGATGGCTTCACAGCTGAATTCTACCAAAAATTTAGAGAAGAGCTAACACCTATCTTACTCAAACTCTTCCAGAAAATTGCAGAGGAAGGTAAGCTTCCAAACTCATTCTATGAGGCCACCATCACCCTAATTCCAAAACCAGACAAAGATGCCACAAAAAAAGAAAACTACAGGCCAATATCACTGATGAACATAGATGCAAAAATCCTTAACAAAATTCTAGCAAACAGAATCCAACAACATATTAAAAAAATCATACACCACGACCAAGTGGGCTTTATCCCAGGAATGCAAGGATTCTTTAATATCCGCAAATCAATCAATGTAATACACCACATTAACAAATTGAAAGATAAAAACCATATGATTATTTCAATAGATGCAGAGAAAGCCTTTGACAAAATTCAACACTCATTTATGATTAAAACTCTCCAAAAAGCAGGAATAGAAGGAACATACCTCAACATAATAAAAGCTATATATGACAAACCCACAGCAAGTATCACCCTCAATGGTGAAAAATTGAAAGCATTTCCCCTAAAGTCAGGAACAAGACAAGGGTGCCCACTCTCACCACTACTATTCAACATAGTGTTGGAAGTTTTGGCCACAGCAATCAGAGCAGAAAAAGAAGTAAAAGGAATCCAGATAGGAAAAGAAGAAGTGAAACTCTCACTGTTTGCAGATGACATGATCCTCTACATAGAAAACCCTAAAGACTCTTCCAGAAAATTACTAGAGCTAATCAATGAATATAGTAAAGTTGCAGGATATAAAATTAACACACAGAAATCCCTTGCATTCCTATATACTAACAATGAAAAAACAGAAAGAGAAATTAAGGAAACAATACCATTCACCATTGCAACAAAAAGAATAAAATACTTAGGAGTATATCTACCTAAAGAAACAAAAGACCTATACATAGAAAACTATAAAACACTGATGAAAGAAATCAAAGAGGACACAAACAGATGGAGAAACATACCGTGTTCATGGATGGGAAGAATCAATATTGTCAAAATGGCTATTCTACCCAAAGCAGTCTATAGATTCAATGCAATCCCTATCAAGCTACCAACGGTATTTTTCACAGAACTAGACCAAAGAATTTCACAATTTGTATGGAAATACAAAAACCCTCGAATAGCCAAAGTAATCTTGAGAAAGAAGAATGGAACTGGAGGAATCAACCTGCCTGACTTCAGACTCTACTACAAAGCCACAGTCATCAAGACAGTATGGTACTGGCACAAAGACAGAAATATAGATCAATGGAACAGAATAGAAAGCCCAGAGATAAATCCACGAACCTATGGACACCTTATCTTTGACAAAGGAGGCAAGGATATACAATGGAAAAAAGACAACCTCTTTAACAAGTGGTGCTGGGAAAACTGGTCAACCACTTGTAAAAGAATGAAACTAGAACACTTTCTAACACCATACACAATAATAAACTCAAAATGGATTAAAGATCTAAATGTAAGACCAGAAACTATAAAACTCCTAGAGGAAAACATAGGCAAAACACTCTCCGACATAAACCACAGCAAGATCCTCTATGACCCACCTCCCAGAATATTGGAAATAAAAGCAAAACTAAACAAATGGGACCTAATGAAACTTAAAAGCTTTTGCACTACAAAGGAAACTATAAGTAAGGTGAAAAGACAGCCCTCAGATTGGGAGAAAATAATAGCAAATGAAGAAACAGACAAAGGATTAATCTCAAAAATATACAAGCAACTCCTGCAGCTCAATTCCAGAAAAATAAATGACCCAATCAAAAAATGGGCCAAAGAACTAAACAGACATTTCTCCAAAGAAGACATACAGATGGCTAACAAACACATGAAAAGATGCTCAACATCACTCATTATTAGAGAAATGCAAATCAAAACCACAATGAGGTACCATTACACACCAGTCAGGATGGCTGCTATCCAAAAGTCTACAAGCAATAAATGCTGGAGAGGGTGTGGAGAAAAGGGAACCCTCTTACACTGTTGGTGGGAATGCAAACTAGTACAGCCACTATGGAAAACAGTGTGGAGATTTCTTAAAAAACTGGAAATAGAACTGCCATATGACCCAGCAATCCCACTTCTGGGCATACACACTGAGGAAACCAGATCTGAAAGAGACACGTGCACCCCAATGTTCATCGCAGCACTGTTTATAATAGCCAGGACATGGAAGTAACCTAGATGCCCATCAGCAGATGAATGGATAAGGAAGCTGTGGTACATATACACCATGGAATATTACTCAGCCATTAAAAAGAATTCATTTGAACCAGTCCTAATGAGATGGATGAAGCTGGAGCCCCTTATACAGAGTGAAGTAAGCCAGAAAGATAAAGAACATTACAGCATACTAACACATATATATGGAATTTAGAAAGATGGTAACGATAACCCTATACGCAAAACAGAAAAAGAGACACAGAAATACAGAACAGACTTTTGAACTCTGTGGGAGAATGTGAGGGTGGGATATTTCAAAAGAACAGCATGTATACTATCTATGGTGAAACAGATCACCAGCCCAGGTGGGATGCATGAGACAAGTGCTCCAGCCTGGTGCACTGGGAGGACCCGGGGGAATCGGGTGGAGAGGGAGGTGGGAGCGGGGATCGGCATGGGGAATACGTGTAAATCCATGGCTGATTCATATCAATGTATGACAAAACCCACTGAAATGTTGTGAAGTGATTGGCCTCCAACTAATAAAAAAAAATAATAAATTAAAGAGAAAAAAAAAAAAAAGAAAATGAAACTGGACAAAAACCTAACCAGGAGAAAGGTGACCCCAAATCATCTTATAAGCCTCACCACAGTGAGGGCTGAAATAGGCACATTTGGCTTTTCTGACAATATGCTCACTCCTGGACAATTTATAAGAAAGCTCAATGGTATCACTATCAGACAAAGTTCATGCGTATAAGTGGTTTCTGTTTTAACCTGAGTCGATGGGAAAATAAAAAGAACTGCAAGTCAGAGAAGAAAAAAAAAAAAAGAATGTTCAAACTACTGCAAAATTGCACTTATCTCACACGAGAGCAAAGGAATGATCAAAATTCTCCAAGCCAGGCTTCAACAGTACGTGAACCGTGAACTTCCAGAGGTTCAAGCTGGATTTAGAAATGACAGAGGAACTAGAGATCAAATTGCCAACATCCTCTGGAGTATCAAAAAAGCAAGAGAGTTCCAGAAAAACACCTACTTCTGCTTTATTGACTATGCCAAAGCCTTTGACTCTGTGGATCAAAACAAACTGGAACATTCTTCAAGAGATGGGAATTCCAGACCACTTGACTTGCCTCCTGAGAAATCTGTATTCTGGTCAAGAACCAACAGTTAGAACCAGACATGGAACAATAGACTGGTTCCAAATCAGGAAAGGAGTGCGTTAAGGTTGCATAGTGTCACCCTGCTTATTTAAATTATATGCAGAGTATATCATGAGAAATGCCAGGCTGGATGAAGCACAAGCTGGAACCAAGATTGCGGGGAGAAATACCAATAACTCAGATACGCAGATGACACCACCTTTATGGCAGAAAGTGAAGAACTAAAGAGCCTCTGGACGAAAGTGAAAGAGGAGAGTGAAAAAGTTGGCTTAAAAGTCAACATTCAGAAAACAAAGATCATGGCATCCAGTCCCATCACTTCGTGGCAAACACGTGGGGAAACAAGGGAAACAGTGACAGAATTTATTTTCTTGGGCTCCAAAATCACTGCAGATGGTGACTGCAGTCATGAAATTAGAAGACACTTCCTCCTTGGGAGAAAAGCTATGACAAATCTAGATGGCATATTACAAAGCAGAGACATTACTTTGCTGACAAAGGTCCAGGTAATCAAAGATATGGTTTTTCCAGTAGTTGTGTATGGCTGTGAGAGTCGGACTATAAAGAAAGCTGAGCACAGAAGAAATGTTGTCGACCTGTTGTATTGGACAAGACTCTTGAGAGTCCCTTGGACTGCAAGGAGATCCAACTAGTCCATCCTCAAGGAAATCAGTCCTGAACATTCATTGGAAGGACTGATGCTAAAACTGAAACTCCAACACTTTGGCCACCTGATGCGAAGAACTGACTCATTTGAAAAGACCCTGATGCTGGGAAAGATTGAAGGCAGGAGGAGAAGGGGACGACAGAGGATGAGATGGTTGGATGGCATCACCGACTCAATGGACATGAGTTTGAGTAAACTCCGGGGTTGGTAATGGACAGGGAGGCCTGGCGTGCTGCAGTCCCTAAGGTCACAAAGAGTCAGATACAACTGAGTGACTGAACTAAAATGAACTGGACTATACATACAGTCCATGGAATTCTCCAGAACAGAGTACTGGAGAGGGTAGCTTTTCCCTTCTTCAGGGGGTCTTCCCAAACCAGGCATCAAACCCAGGTCTCCTGCGTTGCAGGCCGATTCTTCACCAGCTGAGCCACAAGCGTAACCGCTGCCCCTCTCCAAAACCTGTCAGTGCATCAACAGGATTTCAGTACAATAAAACGGAATTACAACCGAGAGAGCTGCAGGACACAGACTACATTTAAAAAGGAATTCTTGGGGAAATCCAAAGAGAACTAGGTGGGGGGTGAAGGACAAAGAAACTAAAGGAAACTGAAACCTCTGGCACTTAGAGCTAAGAAAAATTAAACACAGTCAGCACCTAGCCAGATTAACACAAAACCTAACACTAAACGCCTCGTTACCCGTTAGATCCTAATACTTGCTAGACCATGTCCAGTTTTCAACAAAAAATTACAAGGAATGCTAAGGCAAGAGAAAACAGTCTGAAGAGACTCAGCAGGCATCAGAATAAGGATCAGCTATTTTGTAATTATTAGACGGAGGATTTAAAGTAACTATGATTAATATGCTAAGGGCCCTAAAGGTGAAAGTAGACAACATGTAAGGATAGTTAATAAAAGCAGAGAGATAAGAACTCTAAGAAAATGCTGGAAACCAAAAATATTATCAAAGAAATAACTCAACATTCAAAAAACTAAGATCATGGCATCTGGTCCCATCACTTCATGGCAAGTAGATGGGGCACAATGGGAACAGTGACAGACTTCATTTTCTTGGGCTCCAAAATTACTGCAGATGGTGACTGCAGCCGTGAAATTAAAAGACACTCGCTCCTTGGAAGAAAAGCTATGACAAACCTAGACAGCATATTAAACAGCAGAGACATTACTTTGCTGACAAAGGTCCGTCTAGTCAAAATTATGGTGTTTCCAGTAATCATGTACGGATGTGAGAGTTGGGCAATAGAGCAGGCTGAGTGCTGAAGAACTGATGCTTTTGAACTGTGGTGTTGGAGAAAACTCTTGAGAGTCCCTTGGAAACAAGGAGATCAAACCAGTCAATCCTAAAGGAAATCAACCCTGAATATTTACTGGAAGTACTGATGTTGAAGCTAATACTCCAATATTTTGGCTACCCAATATGAAGAGCCAAGTCATTGGAAAAGACCCTGATGCTGGGCAAGACTGAAAGCAGGAGGAGAAGGGGACGACAGAGGATGAGATGGTTGGATGGCATCACTGACTCAATGCATGTGAGTTTAAGTAAACTCCGGGGGATGGTGAAAGACAGGGAAGCCTGGAGTGCTACAGTCCATGGGGTCACAGAGTTGGACACAACTGAGGGACTGAAGATGAACAACGACAAAAGAATGTCTTTGCTCATTAGTAGAATAGTGATAGAACCAGTCACCTAAAAGACATGTCAACAGAAGCTTCCCAAACAGAAATGCAAACATAAAAATTAATGGAAAAAGAACAGAATAGTATATCCAGGAACTATGTGATAATTAACAAGAGATGTAAATTGTACATGATATGAAGTCCTGTACATGATACTTACATGAAAAGAAACAAGAAATATTTGAAGTAATAATGGCTGAGAATGTTCCCAAACTAATGGCATACACTAAAGAACACACACATGAAGCTCAGAGAACACCAAGCAGAATAAATGCTAAAAAAAAAAAATCTCCTCCCAGGCACAACATATTCAAAGTATAGAAAGCCAAAGACAAAAAAACAAAGAAAAAATCTTGAAAGAATCCAGAGAACAAATATATATTCCCTACAGAAGCCAAAGTACTTGTTATTCTTATAAATTTCCTTTCTTCAATAAATTCTCCTGTGAATTTCGGCATTTTGCTTATGTGGACTGGATGCTGACAGGGAGGTCCACAGGCTAGTGGAATGTGCCATTACATCATGGTTTATTATCCTAATCTTTCTCAATATACTGAGAAAGCATCAGGAAAATTCCCATTGAATGGTCAGTGAACATATTTACACTTATTAGGTAATATTTTTTCCTTATATTTGCTTTTACTCTCTGACATTTATCCCCCTTTAGGCAGCAGCTGGAGTGTTCTATGTCTCCACAAGAGGATAATGCAGAAGAATCTACAGGAATAAAAAAATGTCAATTTTTTGGCTTTTTGTATTCAATGCAAAAGCCCAAGTATAAGGCAAAAATTTTATGAGAAGAAATGACCCGATAGAGCCATGCTGATAACCAAAGAAATAAAAAGAATGAAAAGGTAGGGACCAGTATAGAAAGATGACTGTGATCCAGATGAAATGCCCTTAACACTATTCAGCCTCCCAGAACTCAGGGATAAGCAGGACAATGGGAGCTCCACGAAGAAGTTAAACTGAGGTACAAAAGTTCAAGTGAGATATTTTCACAACCAGAGGTTTTTATTTGAATTTGGATTCAGTATGTATTACTTGATTGATATAATAAAGGTCTGGCAGGACACACAAGAAACAGTCAACAGAGTTTATCTTAGGGAGTTATAATAGGAAGTCAATAGGAGACATTAAGATTTTTTACTTATCTCTTAGAAACTTTTATAATGTTCATATATTTTTAATTTATTTATTCAATAGAGTTGCATTGCTTTTATGAAAGTATAATTAACAATGAACAGAAAGAACAAAAAAGTACATGTGAAGAAAATTATTTAAGGGAAATTTTGCTTGGCTCTCTGAGAATGACTAAAAATAAACAAAAAGAAGATTCAGTAGGAAAAGAAAGCAATGGAGAAGGCAAAAAAGAGATAAGGACACACAGAGAGTCAGCAAAAGTGAAAGAGAAACATCAGCTTCTTGTACAAATAATTCAAGTGCAAGGGCTTCAAAAATAAATGTGCCTCTAGCCATTGTATTACTAGAAACACATTGAGGAAACCCTCCAAAAGGAAAGAAACAGGCTAGCTAAGGAACTGCTAGCCAGTTATTCCTTACTGGCTAAGGAAAAACAAGTTGATATTTAAAAATGAGCTAAGAAGCCTTATGAAAGACTGTAGCCACCTCCTCCTGCAAATAAATGAACATTCATCAATTGGCAGAGAGATTAGGCTTAATTTTTTGCCTCTGGAGTAACGAATTAAAACTAAAGTATCAACTAAAAGGAAGCAGCTTTATATTCTCGTGAGTTTCCTTAACATCAGATACATTAATCGGCTTCCCTAGTGGCTCAGACTGTACAAAATCTGCCTGCAATGCGGGAGACAGGTTCCATCCCTGAGTTGAGAAGATCCCCTGTGGGAGGAAATGGCAGCCCACTCCAGTATTCTTCCCTGGAGAATCCCATGGACAGAGAAGCCTGGCGGGCTACAGTCCATGGGGTCACACAGAGTTGGTCACAACTGAGCAACTCACACTTTCACACTTTCATCAATTGGCAGAAAGATTAGGCTAAATTTTTGCCTCTGTAGTAAAGAATTAAAACGAAAAGTATCAACTAAAAGGAAGCAGATTTATATTCTCTAGAGTTTCCATAACATTAAATACATTAATTAAAAAACAATCCTGAACCTTCTGGGGAGTAAAGGACCAGAAGAGTTCTGAACTGTTAATACTTCTGCTTTGCTTTGTACTTGATAGCAAAAGTAGCAGCATGTATGCAGAAAGAACACTGTTACAATCAATACCTTGCCTGAAAAGTGAAGGTGAGCCCAGAGCAGAGGGGGAGCAGTCTTCCATTTGCCGGGCAGAAAAGAACCAGCTGCTTTTTTAAAGAGCTGTAACAAGCTTTGAGTAACCAGGGCAGCGTGGCTACAGGAATCTAGGAGAAAAAATTCTTCAGAGAGGGTGTTCAAGGGATAGAAGGGTAAAGAGAGCTGAGAAACATGTGAAGATTAACCTGACCTGCTTTACAGCTTTGCCTCAGGCCAGACTCTCCACTCCATTTATGCCTTCCTTTTTTCCTCCCCTTATTATCACATCTACCACGGAGCAAATATGGGCCTTAACTTGGAATGTCAGTCCTCAATATTTATGTATTAGCACAGCTCCCACGCATGAGAGGTCTGATGGCTAAGCAGTGTTCAGAACAGCTTAGCATGATAATCAAATGTCAGCTTTATTTTAGTATGGCAAAGTAATAGTCCAAAAATAATCTATGTTCCAGTTACTTGTAAACAGTAAACACAAGAAACTGAGTATTTGTAATTATCCTTAATTTAGGAAGGAATTCATAAATGACAGCTTGTTATTTACAGGTCAGAATCGAGACAGCACATACTATTTAACAATGTGGAGGTCAGAAAATTAAACTGATGGGAAGGAGAGAGAGACTCGATACAAGTTAAACTGGTAGCTGTTTCCTTATTAGGTGTTTGTAAGGAGCACTTCTAACTTAACAGCAAAGGTCTTTATTAAATCAAGAAAGGCTCTTCACACCTATTTACTGTGAAATAAACAGTAGTTCAAAGACTTGAAGTGTTTCCCTCAGAGTCAGAGGCAGCATCAATGATTGTTAAAGAATCCTAAGTCTAAGTAGTCATGGCTATTACTATATAGTTCTACACAATTTGTGCAACACATTCTCATATGTTAACTCATATAATCCCCATAAGAAGTTTTCTGTCCTCACTCTCTTTCCTAAACACCCTCTTCAAATCAGAGGTGAAGAAACCAAGGTTTGCAAGTCAGTATCTTAGCCAATGCCAACAGTGCCAACAATGTAAAGGAGCTAAAACAGAGTTCAACACAGGTGTGACCTCAAAGCCATAAGCATTCACCTTTGAACACTGCCTCCCTCTCTAAAATACTGGTTCTTCCATTAACAAACTCTATGATGTCAGATAAATTGATTGATTTCTCTGGACCTTGGTCTCTTTCTATGTAAAATTCCTTTACTGAATTACATGAATTCCAAATCCTCTTTCTTATCTAACATTCATAATTCCTCTATTAAAAGCATATCATAAAGCTGGAAGTAAAGATGTGATTTGCACTGGTAAGTTGCTTAAATAAAGGGTGATTATTCCCCTTGGAAATGTAAATGCTACCTGAAGAACCAATAAGTAATTTTATTAAATCAATACTTATCAAGAGCTGACTCTGTACCAGAAGACCAGAATGCCGCCTGTGATTGACATGGAGGATGCAATGATAAAAATAAAATGATAATAATAATCTCTGTGCTCACAAGTTCAGAGATAACTGGAGGAAGTTGCAAGTCAAGAAACAATTGCAGCACCATATGTTAGGGCATGAAACTAGGCATGATAAAACAGGCGTATAGTAGAGACCAGAAAGTCAGGAAAAGCTCCTTGCAAACCAGCATGTTAAAATGCAGCTTGAAGGAATGAGAGATGATCTAGGCAAATAAACTAGAAAGAGAAAGATGTTTTATGTAGACAGCTGCTGCTGCTGCTGCTAAGTCGCTTCAGTCGTGTCCGACTCTGTGCAACCCCATAGATGGCAGCCCACCAGGCTCCCCCGCCCCTGGGATTCTCCAGCCAAGAACACTGGAGTGGGTTGCCATTGTAGACAGAGCTGCAGATAAAGAAATAGTAGTAAACTAATATCCTAAAAGCTAAATTGCCTACTGTAACTATTCAACTTCCAAAATGTATCCATAATTGCCATTTAAGCCACAGGGGCTAATGTAGAAGTCATCCTAAATATAAGTTTCTCCTGTTGTGCAAAGTGATCTTCATAGTTATTAAGCAACATAATAAGGCAACTGTGTCTGATTCCAAAGCATGAAGCCTGTGTTCTTTACCTCTAACATTGCTACCTTCCTGTACTTTTTTTTTTTTTTTGAAGGTCAACTGAGCAGAAATGACTCTGGTGCATAAACACGTTTTAGGACACGGGGCAACCAAAGCAATACTGGGTAATTTAAGAGAAGCTACAAAAAGATATAAGCTCAGCTGAAGAACCAGATATGAACCTGCTCTAAATCCATTTGGAAAGGTCTCCCTGAATCTATACCCCAGCCATGTACCAAAGGCATCTCAAAGAACAAGACTTTCTGCAAAACTGTAGAGTGGAATTTTCTTCCCTCTAAGGTTTAAGAGAGCAAGTCATCAAGCCCACAAAACTCTAAAAGTACAATCAGATTCATTTTGTATAAGCAAGAGCATAATTTCACTTGTGGTTTGGCAGTAACTGGTAATTTATGGATTTATATATTTTAACAATGTATTAACATCCTATAATTTTTAAACCAAAAAGGTTAAAGAGTTTGAGTTGTCACTGCTCATTTTTACATCTCAAGGAAGGAAGATTAATGATTCACACAACATTCACTCCTTAATTGCATGTCTGGCATAGTGAAAGTAATTGCCTTCAGGTGTGTGGATACTATACTTAGCAGGTGTCTCCCCGAACTTGACTGGCTTTGAAAAAGGTACAGATCTGAGTCACACTCTCAGTGATAACAAAAATAAAGAAACAATACTCCAGAGATTAAGGTCCCAAAAGAGAGCCCCCGGAATCACCTAGGAGCCCTCTTCCTCCAGGAATCCTGAGTAGGAGACCGGCTACAGGAGGGACCCAGCTCAGCTTCTCACGGCTTCACCTTCTCCTCCCACCCCGGCCGAAACCAGTTTCTCTCACAGGATGCACAGAGTCCTGAGCCTTACCCTGGGAAACTGACTGTGGTAACTAGAAACAGATAGTTGAAATAGAAAACACAAGATTTCCCACCATTAAAAACAGAAATCAGAAATACTCACACATTTGCTTTTTTTTAACATGTCACTAAAAATACCAAACACTTTATTTTTAACCAGTGATTACATTCTATGTATGCATTATGCGTCTGAAACTTTCTGCAGCATTCAATGCAAGATAGATATTTCTGGAAGCCCCAAAGTAACCAGTCAAGAATGTTTTCAAGATGTGAACTTAAGGTACAACTTAAAGTGATAGGATGAGGCCACTGAGACTTCAGTTATACCCACCTGTCACTTCTGCAGTTGCTGCAGCTCCCAGTTCCACAGTAATCACACATGGATACATGTGTGAAGTTTGGGCTTCCCAAACTTCTCCCCAAAATGTGTGAGTGCAGCTGACTTTTCCAAAGTTTGAAGCTATAAAAGTGATTTATGTCAGAACAAGTGTCTTAACACCAGATATTAGACAACTGTGTTCTCTAAAGACTTTAGCAGTCCTGCAACAAGAAACTATTACACCTCCTTAACTTGTTAAACACTTTTTTAAAGAGACCTGATTTGCACCATGTTGCATGACTCCCTTCTCCAACTTCAGATTACTATTAACATCTTATGCAAAGTATTTTATCCAGCGATTTGTTTCACTTTACTATCGTAAACCATGCCCTGATGTTTCCACCCCCCCATAGTGGACTACATGGCCATCTTTCTAGAGGAAAATTTTTCTTTCCTAAAGGAACTCTATGCTAGCTGTTTAAAAAAAAAAAAAAAAAAGAAGACGCTGAGAAAAGAGTTTTTCCCACTAAAGTAACATAGTATTATTGTTAAATTTCATCAGTTTTGAGAAGTTATCACAAACATTAATAAGGCAAATAAAGACCTAAGGGTCTTATTAGTTCTAACCTAAGGGATGTTAGTTCTATAAAACCCTTACTTCTATCGAGTGCCTTCTCTTTTCAATATTCTATTGTGGAAGAACAGTGATGAGACAAATACGTAAACTCTGGAGGTTATAGCCCAAAATGGGTGACAGATCTTTTTTTTCAGAACACATGAACAAAACCTGTGGTAGATGATACGAAGAAAATGACTGAGTGTGACAGTAAAGAGCAATTAGGGAGGGACTTCTCTGGTGGTCCAATGGCTAAAATTCCATACTCCCAGTGCAGATGGCCCAGGTTCGATCCCTAGTCAGGGAACTATAGTAGATTCCATATGCTGCAAGTAAGAGTTCACTTGCCACAACTGAGAGATCCCGCAAGTGACAGCAAAGAGCAAAGATCCTGTGCGATGCAACTAATACCCAGTGCAGCCAAATAAGCAAATATTTAAGGGAAAAAAACAAGAGCAGTTAGGGAAACTTGCTTGGAGAGGATGGTCAGGAAAACTGTCTCTAAGAAAGTGACATGGGGACCAAGTCCAATGAAATGGGAAGATGGTGGACCCCATCTAAAGATTCATTCTCCGCATATCAATAGCAGGACAGGGCTCTGGGGAGGAGAAGGAGAAAAAGAAAGTGAACCAGTCTGGCTGCCCAGCAACACTCCTGAACATAAATGCACAGACCTTTTCCTTCCTCTGCATCCAACCTTTACAACAACGATCGATGACCTTGGCCCAGAGAAAAGTATAACACACCACCCACAGTCCTGCAACTCTGCGGACCGCCCACCTAGGAATAATTCACTTTTTGCCTATTCTCTCTTAAGCAAGGGCTCTTTTAAGTGTAAATTTTAAATACTGCATGGTGGTGACACTGCAGGAAACATCTGCCAAGCCCTCAGGGTACACTGAGGAACTGTATGTAAATAGCAGTCCATCTGCAACTCATTTGCTGCCCCTTCAAAGAGGAGACTAATGACAAACTTTTGACCGATGGCTAGTTTGTTGTTGTGTTTTGTTTTTAATTCTTGCTTATTGGTAATACAGTAACCCAAAATGCTATACTTAGACAGGAGCCTGTGGCAGTTACTTGATAAAATATAGCAACTGATTTTGAGATAACAACCAAAATCACCATACAAAAGCCTTCAGAAAAACACTTATGGACATGATAGTTTCTGCAAGAAGCATTTTTATTCATAAGTTGGTGCAGTTCTGAATTGGATTTAAAGGAGTTCCCTTTAAATTGGATTTAAAGCTACTTCCCTTTATATTCCAACTGATGAGTGACTTCTATAATGAACATCACTGAGGTATCTGAACTCTATAAGCAACCTCTCTTGCACCAAAAATGAAGGTGCTATGTTGCTTCTGTCGTGTCTGACTCTGTGAGACGCCATGGACTGTAGCCCACTAGGCTCCTCTGTCCATGGGATTCTCCAGGCAATAATACTGGGGTGGGTTGCTATTTCTTCCTTCAGAGGATCTTCCAGACCCAGGGATCAAACCCGTGTCTCTTAAGTCTCCTGCACTGGCAGGCAGGTTCTTTACCACTTGCACCAACTGGGAAGCCCCAAAAGTGAAGGTAGATATGGATATACAGAACAATTCTCTTACAGGGCCAATTTAACTTTTTGTTTGTTTGTTTCAATTACAAACACTTGTCTCACCAAAATATCTTCATAAAAATGAGCAGGAAAAAGGAGATAAAACCATACTGACAGTTCATGAGAAATGCTGGGCTGGAAGAAGCACAAGCTGGAATCAAGATTGCCGGGAGAAATATCAATAACCTCAGATATGTAAATGACACCACCCTTATGGCAGAGAGTGAAGAGGAACTGAAAAGCCTATTGATGAAAGTGAAAGAGGAGAGTGAAAAAGTTGGCTTAAAGCTTAACATTCAGAAAACTAAGATCATGGAATTTGGTCCCATCACTTCATTGGAAATAGGTGGGGAAATAGCTGAAACTCCAATACTTTGGCCACCTCATGCAAAGAGTTGACTCTGGAAAAGACCTGATGCTGGGAGGGATTGGGGGCAGGAGGAGAAGGGGACAACAGAGGATGAGATGGCTGGATGGCATCACTGACTCGATGGGCATGAGTTTGAGTAAACTCACCTTCAGCATCAGTCCTTCCAATGAACACCCAGGACTCATCTCCTTTAGGATGGACTGATTGGATCTTCTTGCAGTCCAAGGGACTCTCAAAAGTATTCTCCAACACCACAGTTCAAAAGCATCAGTTCTTCGGCGCTCAGCTTTCTTCACAGTCCAACTCTCACATCCATACATGACCCCTGGAAAAACCATAACCTTGACTAGATGGACATTTGTTGACGAAGTAATGTCTCTGCTTTTTAATATGCTCTCTAGGTTGGTCATAACTTCCCTTCCAAGGAGTAAGTGTCTTTTAATTTCATGGCTGCAATCACCATCTGCAGTGATTTTGGAGCCCCAAAAAAATAAAGTCTGACACTGTTTCCACTGTCTCCCCACCTATTTCCAATGAAGTGATGGGACCAGATGCCATGATCTTAGTTGCCGGGCCTGCCGGCAAAACGAACAGGTCGAGGACGCAATCACCAGAGCACCTGAGAAATAAAAGACTAGGAAAGATGGGGTTGAGAGGGACGGAGTCAGCTTGTGACTGATTCCGACGACTTTACTGAGGGGTAACATACATATATATGCTAACAGGATTCACCAAATTTTAGATCAAAGACTTGCATACGTGCAGAACTGCAGACACTAGTTTTAGCTCAGGAGTTTTATCTTAACTCCAGCAGAGCATGGCACCAGCGTCTTACAATCAGGTAAAGACTACCTAGACATAAGCCATTCACAGGAGCCCGATAATCTTATCAGAGTCAGGAAAATGGGCAAATGGTGGCTGCAGCGATTTCCTTGAGGGAGGTGAGAAAGGCCAATTTGCACTTTAATAAATCAGGGGTGGCGGGACAGAGAGGGACCTCTTGATCTCTCTCAGGGCCGAGTAGGGGCCTGAGCAGTCAGGCCGGCTCCGCGCACTTAGTTCTCTGAATGTTAAGCTTTAAGCCAACTTTTTCACTCTCCTCTTTCACTTTCATCAAGAGGCTCTTTAGTTCTTCTCCACTTTCTGCCATAAGGGTGGTGTCATCTGCGTATCTGAGGTTATTGACATTTCTCTCGGCAATCTTGATTCCAGCTTGTGCTTCTTCCAGTCCAGCATTTCTCATGATGTACTCTGCATATAAGTTAAGTAAGCAGGGTGACAATATACAGCCTTGACGTACTCCTTTTCCTATTTGGAACCAGTCTGGTGTTCCATGTCCAGTTCTAACTGTTGCTTCCTCACCTGCATACAGGTTTCTCAAGAGGCAGGTCAGATGGTCTGGTATTCCCATCTCTTTCAGAATTTTCCACAGTTTATTGTGATCCACACAGTCAAATGCTTTGGCATAATGAATAAAGCAGAAGTAGATGTTTTTCTGGAACTCTCTTGCTCTTTCGATGATACAGCGGATGTTGGCAATTTGATCTCTGGTTCCTCTGCCTTTTCTAAATCCAGCTTGAACATCTGGAAGTTCATGGTTCACATATTGCTAAAGCCTGGCTTGGAGAATTTTGAACATTACTTTACTAGCGTGTGAGATGAGTGCAATTGTGCTTTAGTTTGAGCATTCTTTGGGACTGCCTTTCTTTGGGATTGGAATGAAAACTGACCTTTTCCAGTCCTGTGGCCACTGCTGAGTTTTCCAAATTTGCTGGCATATTGAGTGCAGCACTTTCACAGCATCATCTTTCAGGACTTGAAATAGCTCAACTGGAATTCCATCACCTCCACTAGCTTTGTTCATAGTGGTGCTTTCTAAGGCCCCCCTGACTTCACATTCCAGGATGTCTGGCTCTAGGTGAGTGATCACACCATCGTGATTATCTGGGTCATGAAGATCTTTTTTGTACAGTTCTTCTGTGTACTCCTGCCACCTTTTCTTAATATCTTCTGCTTCTCTTAGGTCCATACCATTTCTGTCCTTTATCAAACCCATCTTTGCATGAAATGTTCCCTTGGTATCTCTAATTTTCTTGAAGAGATCTCTAGTCTTTCCCATTCTGTTGTTTTCCTCTATTTCTTTGCATTGATCACTGGACTACAGGCCTGTTAAAAAAATCATGGAACATAAGGAAGGAGCTCAAATGCACTGGAGAAGTTGAGATCGGGAAATTGTTACTTCTAATGAAGCCCTCAACAACTCTCCTAAGTTTTATTTTTGAATATGAGGTGGGTATGTATTCAAATGTATGTAATCAAATTCCATGTTTTTCTCTACCTGTCCTTATCTGTCAAAGGGAAAAGTTGACACCTTTAAAAGTAGAGTCTGCCCTTAAGTGAGCATATCCACTCACAGATGAGATTCTTCCAGGTGTTATCTTCCAGACTGCTTGTGTGTGGTGTGTGCCAAGTTGCTTCAGCTGCATCCGACTCTACAACCCTATGGACTGTAGCCCACCAGGCTCCTCTGTCCATGGGATTCTCCAGGCAAGAATACTGGGGTGGGTTGCTATCTCCTTCTCCAGGGGATCTTCCTGACCCAGGGATCAAACCTGTTTCTGATGTCTCCTGCATTGGTAGGCGAGTTCTTTACCACGAGTGCCACCTGGGCCCACCAGACCGCTTCTTAATTGTTATTACGTATGTTTTGCTTGTTTTGGCCACATTGAGTAGCTTGTGGGATCTTAGTCTCCCAATCAGGGATCAAAACCACACCCTCAAAAGGGAACTCACAGGATCCTAACCACTGTACAACAGGGAATTCCCAACTATCATAGTTTATAACAAATATATCAATATCTTGGCTTGAAAATGTTTTCACAGTGACCACCAATAAGAAACCCATGCCGCTACTCAAATGGCAATTAAGTCTAGCCTATCCGTTCACACAAAACAGAGAAGGAGGCTATTCGGGTGGAAGGAAGGAGAGACCTAGGGATCCTGAGAGGAGCATCACTAAAATTCCTTGACTCTGGGAAGGTGCACTCAAGTTTAGCAGGTCCTGGTGCAAGTGGGAAGCCGGGGACTCGCTAAGAGTATCCCTCGCCCATAGGAGGAGGAGCCAAACAGCAGCTGAGACCCTCCGTAGGCTGGGCCCTCCAGCGTCAGTGCAGCGTGAAGCAGTGGTCACCCTTCCAGAAAACCAGAGCCCATGTTATAGAGCTCCTGTTGCATTCTGATAAAGCAGAGGTTATCCTTCAACCTTGGAGAGAGGAAGACCTAGTTTGGATTGGAGTGGCAAGAGAGGGTCACCAACTAAGCCCTAGTAGGAGACACAACAGACTCGGGAAATGCAACACTGAAGAGGACGAAGTAATTCTAGCCTCAGCTCTAGTGCCTCCCTGCTGTGTGACCTGCGGCAGCATAACTCAGCTCTCAGTCTGCATTCCCCGTCTGCCAGTGGGGCCCGCTAGTAACATCCACAAAGAGCCAGTGCATGTAAAGTCATTCTTTTGAACACTGCCCTCCAAAAAATAATAGTCATTATTTGGGAGGTCTTTAGCATGTACCCAGCATACAGCTGAGCAGTTTACATGAGTGATGATCTCACTTAACCCTCGTACATATTTTAGGGTCTATAGACATTTAGAAATCAGGAAACTGAGGCACAGAGAGGCAAGCTAATTTGCTTAAAGACACACAATCAGCCGTCAGTCTGATCGTTGCTCTTATGTTCTCAATCACGATGATGCAATGATACAGCTAATTCTCAGGGTTGATCCTTACTAGCATTTCCGTGGCCAAAGGTCTCACTGGTTTGCTTTCATTCATAAAACAGTAAATTGCACTGGCTACAAAAATAGTATTTTTAAATGAGATTCAAATCTATTTTTCTTTCAATTGGGGAAAAGTAACACATAAAATTTTTCCTGAAAAAATTCTTTATCCAAAAGATTAGGCACCTTTAACACACATTGTCTTGCTATAACATCACAACAAATCTATAATGCAGGAGAGGAGACTAAGTCTTGAAGATTTTAACAGTAACACTAGTAACATTTACTGACATGCTATTCAAGCACTGTTTCAGGTATTTCAGGTCAAGTCTAATCCCCATGATAACATGAGGAAGTGTCACCCTCACTTTCAGAAATACAGAATATTATAACTTGTAAACAGCTCAAATCCTGAAGTGATGAAGCTGGAGTTCAAATTCAGGTCTTTCTCACCCTTCAAGCTGTACTTTTTCTGGTTCAACAAAAGCACTGTCATAAATAGATGCCTCCTTACTCTCTCCTAATTGTGCCCTCCCTCTCCCTAACTCTATCACCGCCAAGTTCCAGTCATGCCTGACTGAAGCATTAAAAATGCCTCTGGATTTGCTTCCTTTAAATACACCCTCCACACTGCCACCAGAGTTACATGAGTGTCAATTGGACTATGAATGCTGTTCTCTGCATACTTCAAGTCTTCAAATACAGCAGCTATGAAGCCCTCCAGAGCTAGCCCTGCTCAAGCTCCCAGAAACCTAACACCTCATATTTTACTATTAATACAGGATAATATAGGGTTCCCCCCACTCACCCTGTTGTTCATTCAGCACTACCTTTATGCTCTCTATGGCAGGAACCATCTTCTGACCAGTCATTACCTTCTCTCCACCCAAACCTGGCCACACATGTTCCTCCCTTAAGGAACATCTTAGACATCTCCTCCTTCAGAAGTCGTGCCCACCCTTTATTGCTCAAGCCAAATAAGGAGAATCTCTTTCAAACTCACAGTACCCTGTATATATTAAGACTTCTCTCACATTATTTCAAAATATTCTATGTACATCTATATTTCTCTGGGACCGTATTTCATTGAGCTTTGTTTCTCTGGTACTTGGTAATAGCAGGAATTCAGTAAAGAATTTGTTGAAATAAACTGAATCAACCTGCCCAAGTATAATATTTAAGAAACAGAAGAAGAAGGGCTTTAACTTGTTGTGTCCACTGCTCTGTTACATCCAAACATAAACACATCTATGCAGTATAGGATTATACTACACAGTCTTTCTTGAAACGGAGATTGCAATTATTGTCCCCTTGGCAACAAATGACAAAGAAATATTTTCAGACAAATTGTAAACCTCTGGTATCAATCTGTGGTAAATCCATGCTAACTTCTAGTGTTCAGTTCACCTCAGTTGCTCAGTCATGTCCAATTCTTTTTGACCCCATGGACTGCAGCATGCCAGGCTTCCCTGTCCATCACCAACTCCTGGATTTTGCTCAAACTCATTGAGTCGGTAGTGCCATTTCTAGTGTGAATCAGTGTATTTCTCAAATGTCTGTGATACAGCAGTAAAAGTTTGCATCTAAATGAAATATGTTCATACTAACAGTGACCTTTAGTAATTGTATAATTACTGTACTGCTGGTACTATTTATAGACATCCAGTTATGAAATACAGATTCAGAAGCAAGGGAGGAAATAACAACCTTCCTTGGTAGATAGAGACATAAAGATTTAAACAAAAACCCAAAACATAAAAGACCTTCCACAAAACAACCAGTTATGCATATCTTAAATGAATTTTACCTTCTAACTTGGAATCAGGAAAACGGAGAATATTTTATCTACTACCTGTAAGGGGTAAACACATGTGAAATACTGGAAAAAATAACTTTAAGTCAACTCCTCGATTCCAATACTGTCTCCATGCTGGATTTCAAATTAAAACACTTTCCCCGTTGCGGGAAATGCCTCTCTGTACTTCACTGAATTCTCTTTTCCCTAGCTCTTACATGTGAGTGTAACCTGAATGAAGAACGGACAAAGGACTTGAACAACTTTAAAAACAAAACAGACAAATTATGAACAGATGTGTGAAAACATGCTCAAAATCACTGATCATTAGGGAAACACAAACCAAAACCAAATGAGTTACCACTTCATACCTGTTAGGATGACTATTATCAAAAATACAAAAAAATACCAAGTGCCAGAGAGCGTGGGGAGGCACAGGCACCCTTGTTCACTATTGGTGGAAATGTAAAATGGTACAAGCACTAGGTAAATTGGTATGAAAGTGAAAGTGAAAGTCGCTCAGGCTTTATGACCCCATGGACTATACAGTGCATGGAGTTCTCTGGGCCGGAATACTAGAATGGGTAACCTTTCCCTTCTCCAGGGGATCTTCCCAGCAGGGGAAGATCTTCTCCAGGGGATTGAACCCAGGTCTCCCACATTGCAGGCAGATTCTTTACCAACTGAGCTATCATGGAAGGTAAAATGGTATAGAGGCTGCTAAAAAAAAACTAGAAATAGAACTACCATACAATCCAGCAATCTCACTTTTAGGTATATACTCAAAAGAACTGAAATCAGCATCCTAAAGAGATACTTACATTCCCATGTCCTCTGCAGCATTATTCATAACAGCCAGGAGATGGAAGTAACTTAAATATCTATTATGTGGGGGTGTGTATGTGCTCGGTTGCTTCATTCACATCTGACTCCTTGCAACCTCATGGACTATAGCCTGTCAGGCTCCTCTGTCCATGAGATTCTCCAGGCAAGAACACCAGAGTGGGTTGCCATGCTCTCCTCCAGGGGATCTTCTTGGCCCAGGGATCGAACTTGTGTCTCCTGCATTGCAGGTTGATTCCCTACTGCTGAGCCACTGGAAAAGCCCAATTTAAATGTCTATCAACAGATAAATGGATAAAGAAAAGTGGTATGTATGTATGTTTATACACATATACACACATACAATGAAATATTATTCATCCTGAAAAAAGGAGAAAATTCTGCCATATCCAACAATGTGGACAAACCTAGAGAATATTATACTAATACTAGTTATATATTATTATATAAGCTAGACAGAGAAGGACAATTCATGGTTGCATTTATAAAAGAGATCCAAAATAATTAAAGTGATTGAAGCAGAGAGCAGAATGTCAGTTGTTAGGGGCTGGGAGGAGGCAGAAACAGGGAACTGTTCAGGGGAGATAAAGTTTGAGTTGTGCTGCATGAATAGGTTCTGGGGAACCGCTGTACAACACAGTGCCCGTAGTCAGCAGTGCTGTGTACTGTGCCCTTAACACTGTTACGATCTCATGTTACGTGTCTTTACCACAGTAAGCTTGTAAAAAAGAATCACATTATTCCCAAGTTTGTGACTTTAACCCATTTGTCACGTCTCTTCTTCATTCTCTTACAAATGCCTTTTAGTCAACAGGAGGTGGACATATAAGAAGTACCTTAGCTGCGGCTTCCCAGGTGGCTCAGAGGTTAAAAAAAAAAAATGTGCCTGCCAGTGCAAGGGCCACAGGGGACGCTGGTTCAGTCGCTAGATCAGGAACTACAAAGCCTGTGGGCCACAACTACTGAACCCACATGTTGCAACTACTGAAGCCCATACGCCACAGTCTGTGCTCTGCAACAAAAGAAGCCAGCACAGTGAGAAGCCTGTGCATGGAAACAAAAGGAGCACCTGCTAGCACAGCAACTAGAGGAAGCCTATGCACAGCAAGGAAGACTTGGCACAACTGAAAATACATAAAATTATTTTTTAAAAAACAACACAAGTAGATAAAAATAGAAGTTCTGTTAGAATATTGGCTCATATTTCTTTGAACTACTTCTAACTTCATGATCAAAAAAAAAATCACATAATCTATTACTAAAGGGTCCTCTTTTTTTAAGCAATAAGCTAAAAGCTCAATTAGGTTCCCCTTCAGTTTTATGGAAAGCAAAACGTTAGGAACTGTTTGATATGCAAATACACTTTTACCCATTATACTAAAATATAAATCATATGTACCGTCTCAAATTCTCTTGTCTACTTCCTCCTTTTCATGCCTTGGTCAACACTTCACTTACATAAAGTCAGTCCTTCACTTTCGTATTTGGATGAAATACTACACTTCAAGGCATGGAACCTGGTTTTCTGAGCAGCCACTGAGATGCAACCAAGAAGTGAGATCATAATCCAGGTAAACCTTGACCAAGGGGAAGAGGATATGGGAAGAGGTCAAGGAGAAATTGTCCCCCTCCTTTCACTTTTTCTTATGGTCTACTTTGAGTGGAAGTTCCTTCTTTCAATCCTTTTAGAAAAGTCTACAACACTGAGTGAACAGTGACTAATAATGTCTCCTTTGTGGTTCTTTATAGTAAAGAGCAAGGCAACACACATGTCTTTGCCTCACTGCTCCTTTTCCCTTACCTCCACTGTCTTAGGCTTGTACTTCCCAAACACAGTATTAGCCCGAAGAACTGCGAAGGGTCTTACCTTGCTTGTGAGCTAACAAGTGAACCTGCCATGGTTACACAGATGCTGAGGGAAGGCATGAGGGCCTTGGTGGGACACAAAGGACTTTATTATCACAGCAGGCAACATGGGCTCTATGGTTATATGCTCCCCTTGTCAACCAAGCCATATGCAGACACCTTGCACACAGTATATCCGTGGCACAGCTGAGAAAAAGCAAGTTGCTCAGTCATGTCTGACTCTTTGCGATCCCAAGGACTGCAGCACGCCAGGCTTCCCTGTCCATCACAAACTCCCAGAGTTTACTCAAACTCATGTCCATTGAGTCAGTGATGCCATCCAACCATCGTACCCTCTGTAGCCCCCTTCTCCTCCTGCCTTCAATCTTTCCCAGCATCAGCGTCTTTTCAAATGACTCAGTTCTTTGCATCAGGTGGCCAAAGTATTGGAGTTTCAGTTTCAACCTGAGTCCTTGCAATGAACACCCAGGACTGATCTCCTTTAGGATGGACTGGTTGGATCTCCTTGCAGTCCAAGGTATTCTCAAGAGTCTTCTCCAACACCACAGTTCAAAAGCATCAATTCTTCAGTGCTCAGCTTTCTTTATAGTCCAACTCTCACACCCGTACATGACCAGTGGAAAATCCATAGCCTTGACCAGACAGACCTTTGTTGGCAAAGTAATGTCTCTGCTTTTTAATATGCTGTCTAGGTTGGTCATAGCTTTTCTCCCAAGGAACAAGCATCTTTTAATTTCATGGCTGCAGTCACCATCTGCAGTGATTTTGGAGACCAAAAAAATAAAGTCTGTCACTGTTTCCCCATGTATTTGCGATGAAGTGATGGGACCAGATGCCATGATCTTAGTTTTCTGATTGTTGAGCTTTAAGTCAGCTTTTTCACTCTCCTCTTTCACTTTCATCAAGAGGCTCTTTAGTTCTTTGCTTTCTGCCATAAGGGTGGTGTCATTTGCATATCTGAAGTTATTGGTATTTCTCCCAGCAATCTTGATTCCAGCTAGTGCTTCATCCAGTCCAGCATTTCTCATGATGTACTCTGCATAGAAGTTAAGTAAACATATAAGTTAAAAATTATCTTTACTATCATGACATTATTCCTATCTTCCAAGGTTGTCTGCTACACAAACATCCTTCAAAACATAATCTTGGACAAAAGCTGTCACAGTTGTGTAGAAACACCATGGATGATTAGCTGCCAAAAAAGCAGTCTTTTACTCTCTGCCTTCAGATTCATTTTTTAAAGGACCCAGCTAAGATATACAATCATTTTCTGTTGTTGTTCAGTTGTTCATTAGAGTCATTCATTTTCTGCAATTCTAGGTGTTTCCCAAATCTTCTTCTGCATTCTCACTTAACCATTTTTCACTTTCTTCTATTCTCTGGGAGCTTGACCCATAAGATCCTTTTACATCCAAGTATGTTCAGCCAATGAGAGGCACATCTTCAGGTCTGAGGGAGGGGATTTAGGTCAGAGTAATTTCTTCCCTGTCCCCTCTCTGCTGTGTCATACTATTGGCTTCTCTCAGGTGGTAACTGATGTAACAGCTAGTCTACAATGTTATCTTCTGTCATAGGACATAGAAAGCATTTAATTTTTTATTCAAACAAGGTGAGGAGTACTGGTAATTAGAATAAATTTACATGACATGGGCTTCCCTGGTAGCTCAGCTGGTAAAGAATCCGCCTGCAATGTGGAAAACCTGGGTTCGATTCCTGGGTTGGGACGATCCCCTGGAGAAGGGAACGGCTACCCACTCCAGTATTCTGGCCTGGAGAATTCCACGGGCTGTGTATTCCATGGGGTCACAAAGAGTCAGACAGGATTGAACGACTTTCACTTTCACTTTATATGACATGACTTAGAAAAAATAGATTTTAATTACTTTAGTTGATGATATATATTAAATCTAAAAGAAATCACATTAAAGTTTTTTTTTAAATGTTTCCAATATGTTTTGAAAATTTTCATATGTCCAGAAAACATACAATTGCATTGCTTAAAAAGCTTCCTTCTCCATATTTTGACTGTTCTTACTTGATTTCAGATACCAAAGAATGATATTGAGACAATCGGAAAAGGGTTTCCATAATTGAAGTATGCAGAAAAGATCATTTTTAAGCATTTAATATTTGTTAGTAATATTTTTTCCTCAATGGACTCTTTCACGGAAGCCATGAATTCTTTGGAAATGAAAAAAGCAAAGTTGAGTAAATAAAAATTGGTGTTAGTTTCTTACCCTCTATACCACATGTGTGAATTCACCTCATTTTTAAGTGGCAGAAATAGAAGTTTCTATCATTAGGCTTTCTCCTTAAGAGAAATATGTGCAAATTTAGGAAAGGCTCAAAGCCCTGTAGGTTCATAGTGTTGTGATTAGTCATTGCCAGAGGCTTCACCTTTGTTAGATACCCAGAGAGGTTTACTCTTCAGGCAATACACTCAGGTAAGAAATAAGGTGACTGAGGAAATTTCATATTCTCTATAAAGACTTAGGCTCTTATGAAGTAGGAGTGTTTTCTGACATCAGTTTTGAGGCTAAACTTCACATGAAAATAAAGCGTCAGAAAATTTATTGCTTTAAGACCATTCAAGCTTAGGTACCTTGGAAAGTCTTCTCATTCTCCCAGGGAGATGACCGCTACACCATGATATACTCTACTTCTAAATACTGGGAGGGAGGCTAAAAGCTAATGAAAAATCTTGCGTTATTAGGTTATTGATTCACAAAAGCTCAGAACTACCTCAGTAAAAGGATAAAATCTATTCTTAATCTTCCTGCTGAAAAACAATGTTCTAAACTAAAATGGGAGGGGGGGCTGCGGCATGCATAACTGAATGTGGTAGGGGTTGTACACCTGTCTTGTTGTCTCTTTATTTACCCTAGGTAATAAGACCATGCAGTCAAGAAAAACAAAGAAAGCTCCTTTTTCTGCCCAACTGAAATATTGAGCATCAACTGTATTCAATGTATGGTTACTGGTTTTTTAAAACACAGATGGATTTTAACTTAGTTGCTTTTATTTCATTGTGGAAATGTTTAGGGTATAAGTTAGCATGTTTCAGAGGTTCCAAGTATAGCACCTTAGTGTCTGAAAGGCAGAGTCCACATTCAGAGCCTCACAATCCCAGCTAAGACACACTGTGACTGTGCACCACTCAAACCCTCTCAGCCCCTAACAGGGATACACTGCCACCAGGGGCAGAGGAGTGCCTTCATTTCTGAACCAAGCTTACTGGAAAAATCAGTGCTACTAGTTTGCTTTTTTACTAAAATTTACACTCAATATTAAATAATGAAGACTCAAGTTAATGTGTTAGTTAATGGTTTTCAGCACTAGTTGACATAAATTGCTCTTCCTCTCTTTATCTGTTTGGCATTTTGGGGGTCCTCAAGACCCTGATTTTAGAGGCTTCATAAAGTCAGAACATTTTCTCAATATTGCTAAGACATTATTTGCCCTTTTCATTCTCATTTTCTTTCAAGTGTACAGACAGTAGAGTTTTCCACAGGCTAAACAACATGAGATAAGATTATCATCCTGATAGCTAAAGAAAGGTATTATTATTGTATGTTTGTATTTTAAGTTTATTCACTTTTAATTTTTAATTTCCAATGTGGTAAATACTAATATTAGCTATATAAACAGAAGTTCTTTGGGATCCTCAACAATTTTTTAAGAGTCAAAAGGAGTCCTGATAATTTTTAAAAATTGAGAAATTTACTTAATTAGCTCAATTGAATGTTCATATATTTTCCTGTCTCTCTTTTTTTTTAAACATTTTTATGTCTTTATCAAATTTGTTACAATATTGCTTCTGTTTTATGCTTTGGTTTTTTGGCTCTGAGATATGTGGGATCTTAGCCTCACAGCCAAGTACTGAATCCTCACTTGCTGCACTGAAAGATGGAGTCTTAACCACTAGACAGGCAGGAAGTCCCTTTCTATCTCTTCGGAGGACAGGAATCATGCTTATTTTTGGACCCCTGAAAAACTAGCATTAACCATGTATACTGCTGCTGCTAAGTCCCTTCAGTCGTGCCCGACTCTGTGCGATCCCATCCCTGGGATTCTCCAGGCAAGAACACTGGAGTGGGTTGCCATTTCCTTCTCCAATGCATAAAAGTGAAAAGTGAAAGTGAAGTCACTCAGTCATGTCTGACTCTTCGCGACCCCATGGACTGCAGCCTACCAGGCTCCTCCGTCCATGGGATTTTCCAGGCAAGAGTACTGGAGTGGGGTGCCATTGCCTTCTCCGTAACCATGCATAATAGATACTCAATAAAGGTACGCTAAAAAACAAAGTATAAATAGGAGATGTGATTAAAATGAAACAGGTATTAATGGAGGATACAGTTTCAAACTTTACTTATTAAAATTAAATAATAAAACATTTAATTCAAATATAAATCTTCAGGTATAAGCTTACACCAAATATCATTTGGTTTCTTTCTATTATTAGTAGAGATTGTATTAAAGAATATATGTCTTTGCTTCAAAAACAAAGATTTTAAAAGACAGTTTTCATATTTGTTAGAATTTACTTTCCTGTATGTAACCTGAAAACGTCAAGTGTTGGTCCCACACCATCTCTAAGTTTCTTCCTAACATCCAGTTACAATAAGATACCATGTATCTTCTTCTTCAGATATCAGTTTCTTACCAATTCTTATTCTAAAATGCTAGTCTGTCACTTTTTTGAAAGTAAAATACAACAGCACCTTTATATGGTTAGTATGATCTTGATGCCCTGAAAATTTGTATCTTTGAGGACAACTCATTTCTTTTAAGTTGGCACACTTAACCATGGAGCATCATATTCTGAACAGCTTTTTAATCTATAAAAGTTACAGATTTTTAAACAAAAATTTTAAGAAAAACTATTACAACCACTTAGTTCTAATGAAAATATACCAGCAACAATCAAAACTGAACAGGAAATTATGTTTAATTATTCACTGAAGACACAAGAAGTATTTAAAGTATGTGAAAGATATCCTTATAACACAGCATCATGTGAAATTGGAAACTGATGGCTTAAAACTGTAAGAACATATAGAACTAGAACAAATAATTTCACAATTTGTATGGAAATACAAAAAACCTCAAATAGCCAAAGTAATCTTGAGAAAGAAGAATGGAACTGGAGGAATCAACCTGCCTGACTTCAGACTCTACTACAAAGCCACAGTCATCAAGACAGTATGGTACTGGCACAAAGACAGAAATATAGATCAATGGAACAGAATAGAAAGCCCAGAGATAAATACACACACCTATGGACACCTTATCTTTGACAAAGGAGGCAAGGATATACAATGGAAAAAAGACAACCTCTTTAACAAGTGGTGCTGGGAAAACTGGTCAACCACTTGTAAAAGAATGAAACTAGAACACTTTCTAACACCATACACAAAAATAAACTCAAAATGGATTAAAGATCTAAATGTAAGACCAGAAACTATAAAACTCCTAGAGGAAAACATAGGCAAAACACTCTCCGACATAAATCACAGCAAGATCCTCTATGACCCACCTCCCAGAATATTGGAAATAAAAGCAAAACTAAACAAATGGGACCTAATGAAACGTAAAAGCTTTTGCACTACAAAGGAAACTATAAGTAAGGTGAAAAGACAGCCCTCAGATTGGGAGAAAATAATAGCAAATGAAGTAACAAAGGATTAATCTCAAAAATATACAAGCAACTCCTGCAGCTCAATTCCAGAAAAATCAATGACTCAATCAAAAAATGGGCCAAAGAACTAAACAGACATTTCTCCAAAGAAGACATACAGATGGCTAACAAACACATGAAAAGATGCTCAACATCACTCATTATTAGAGAAATGCAAATCAAAACCACAATGAGGTACCATTACACACCAGTCAGGATGGCTGCTATCCAAAAGTCTACAAGCAATAAATGCTAGAGAGGGTGTGGAGAAAAGGGAACCCTCTTACACTGTTGGTGGGAATGCAAACTAGTACAGCCGCTACGGAAAACAGTGTGGAGATTTCTTAAAAAACTGGAAATAGAACTGCCATATGACCCAGCAATCCCACTTCTGGGCATACACACTGAGAAAACCAGATCTGAAAGAGACACGTGCACCCCAATGTTCATCGCAGCACTGTTTATAATAGCCAGGACATGGAAGCAACCTAGATGCCCATCAGCAGATGAATGGATAAGGAAGCTGTGGTACATATGCACCATGGAATATTACTCAGCCATTAAAAAGAATTCATTTGAATCAGTTCTAATGAGATGGATGAAACTGGAGCCCATTATACAGAGTGAAGTAAGCCAGAAAGATAAAGAACATTACAGCATACTAACACATATATATGGAATTTAGAAAGATGGTAATGATAACCCTATATGCAAAACAGAAAAAAAGACAGAGATGTACAGAACAGACTTTTGGACTCTGTGGGAGAAGGCGAGGGTGGGATGGTTCGAGAGAACAGCATGTATATTATCTAAAGTGAAACAGATCACCAGCCCAGGTGGGATGTATGAGACAAGTGCTCAGGCCTGGTGCACTGGGAAGACCCAGAGGAATCAGGTGGAGAGGGAGGTGGGAGGGGGGATCGGGATGGGTGTTGGGGTCCTTTAATGGACCGGAACCTTGTGGTACGGAGTCGACAATAAGAAAGTGAAAGAGAGAAAGAGGCTGATATCCCTTGGTTTACACAGAGGACCAATAAAGTCCTTGATACAAGACTTGCATTGCTCACGAAGGCACCAGGCGCCCTCTCGAGGGGGTCTTAGAAGCCCGGGCAGAAAAGTGAGCACGACGGGTCTCCACGCTCCAGAGAGTCAGCCAGAAAGAGAGAGAAAGAGAGAGAGAGAAAGAGACAAAAAAGACCCAGGGACCTAAGCTCTGATGGAGCAAAGGTGCTTTAATGATTTTTCTATGAGTATATATAGGCTGCAGTACAAGAAACTTCTTTCGGGAATGATAGAGATCAGAAAACCAAATGTGCAGCAACCGTTACCAAGGGAACAAGGGGTAATGTTAGTCACAAAGTCGGGAGACAATCCGTATCTCAAGAAAGGGGAAGGAGATTAAGCTGTTTTGTCCTAAGGAGAATGTTTACTAAAGGAGACTCACGCTTGCCTCACACAATGACCTCAGTCCCTGGGAGCAGCGTGCTGTTCCGCTTGAAGAGGGACAAAGGACTCATGAGAGACAGCATGTAGGAATCCTCCCGTCAAACATTCCCTGACAGATGAGGAATACACGTAACTCCATGGCTGATTCATGTCAGTGTATGACAAAACCCACTGCAATGTTGTGAAGTAATTAGCCTCCAACTAATAAAAATAAATGAAATAAATAAATAAATAAATAATTTTTTTTAAATAGAAAAAAAAACTGTAATTATATGAGATATGAAGAATTTGAAGACTGAAAAGAGCCTTTTAAACACAGGCAAATACAACTTGTTTTGAGAAAAGTTAGGCAAAGAAGCAGCACAGTCTTACAGGAATGGACAGTCAAGCCCCTCCCAACTTTCAGGAGAAGACTGAGGGGAAGACTTACTATTTCTGACAACTCTGGGTACAAATCTTGATTGAACTGGTTTTACTCAATTTATCTGAAATACTCAAAGGAATTCTGCCTATCCTTTGTAAAAATCCCAAGCTGAAACATCCATACTGACTGAATCCAAGCTATTGAATGATTATGAATAGGCCAAAATCTTACAATGAATATTATGTGTGTGACTCTTCCATTTTTCCCTGAATTCAACCTAAGGAAGAGGTTTTACATCTAATCTCAGACAGGGGCTAAGAAATTGTTTTAAAAGTAAATTTTTATTTAACTGCCCAGGGATTTTACTATAAACAACTTCCTCTGCATTACACACCATTTGTTATCTAATAAAAGACTTCCTAAACTGCAATTTTTATTTAAATCACGAATTGAAATAAGAACCAAAAATCCTTAGGTTAAGGTTTACCATAAACAATTCCGTAGCTTTTGAAATCTGTTCTTAACTGTATAGAAGTTAAAGAGCTTCCCTCCTATCCTATCAGTTCAGTTCAGTTGCTCAGGCGTGTCCAACTCTGCGAACCCATGGAGGACAGCACGCCAGGCCTCCCTATCCATCACCAGCTACCAGAGTTTACTCAAACTCATGTCCATTGAGTTGGTGATACCATATTATCATTGCATCCTCTGCCGTCCCCTTTTCCTCCCACCTTCAATCTTTCCCAGGATCAGGGTCTTTTCAAATGAGTCAGTTCTTCGCATCATGTGGCCAAAGTATTGGAGTTTCAGCTTTAGCATCAGTCCTTCCAATGAATATTCAGGACTTATTTCCTTTAGGATTGACTGGTTGGATCTCCTTGCAGTCCAAGGGACTCTCAAGAGTCTTCTCCAGCACCACAGTTCAAAAGCAAAGCATCAATACATCAGTGTTCAGCTTTCTTTATAGTTCAACTCTCACATCCATACATGACTACTGGAAAAACAATAGCTTTGACTAGATGGACCTTTGTTGGCAAAGTAATGTCTCTGCTTTTTAATATGCTATCTAGGTTGGTCACAGCTTTTCTTCCAAGGAGCAAGCGTCTTTTAATTTAATGGCTGCAGTCACCATTTGCAGTGATTTTGGAGCACCCAAAAACAAGCTCTGTCACAGTTTCCATTGTTTTGCCAACCATTTGCCATGAAGTGATGGGACCAGATGCCATGATCTTAGTTTTCTGAATGTTGAGTTTTAAGTCAACTGTTCCACTCTCCTCTTTCACTTTCATCAAGAGGCTCTTTAGCTCTTCGCTTTCTGCCATAAGGGTGGTGTCATTTGCTTATCTGAGATTATTGGCATTTCTCCTGGCAATCCTGATTCCAGCTTGTGCTTCATGTAGTCTAGCATTTCTCATGATGGACTCTGCATATAAGTTAAATAAACAGGGTGACAATAAACAGCCTTGATGTACTCCTTCCCCAATTTAGAACCAGCCCATTGTTTCATGTCCGGTTCTAACTGTTGCTTCCTGACCTGCATACAGATTTCTCAGGAGGCAGGTCAGGTGGTCTAGAATTCCCATCTCTTTAAGAATTTTCCACAGTTTGTTGTGATCCACATAGTCAAAGGCTTTGGCATAGTCAATAAAGCAGAAGTAGATGTTTTTCCTGAAACTCTCTTGCTTTTTCAATGATCCAAAGGATGTTGGCAGCATAATCTCTGGTTGTTCTGCCTTTTCTAAATCTGGCTTGAACCTCTGGAAGTCCACGGTTCATGTACTATTGAAGCCTAGCTTGGAGAATTTTGAGCATTCCTTTGCTAGCGTGTGAGATGAGTGCAATTGTGTGGTACTTTGAGCATTTCTTGACATTGCCTTTCTTTTGGATTGGAATGAAAACTCACCTTTTCCAGTCCTATGGCCACTGCTGAGTTTCCCATATTTGTTGGCATACTGAGCATAGCACTTTCACAGCGTCATCTTTTAGGATTTGAAATAGCTCAACTGGAATTCTATCACCTCCACTAGCTTTGTTCATAGTAATGCTTCCTAAGGCCCACTTGACTTTGCATTCCAGGATGTCTGGCTCTAGGTGAGTGATCACACCACCGTGGTTATCTGAGTCATGCAGATCTTTTTTCTATAGTTCTTCTGTGTATTCTTGCCACCTCTTCTTAATATCTTCTGCTTCTGTTAGGTTCATACCTTTTCTGTCCTTTATTGTGCCCATCTTTGCAGGAAATGTTCCCTTGGTATCTCTAATCTTCTTGAAGCTATCTCTACTCTCCCTTTCTATTGTTTTCCTCTATTTCTTTATTGATCGCTGAGGAAGTCTTTCTTCTCTCTCCTTGCTATTCTTTGGAACTCTGCATTCAAATGAGTATATCTTTCCTTTTCTCCTTTGCCTTTTGTTTTTCTTCTTTTCACAGCTATTTGTAAGGCCTCCTTAGACAACTCTTTTGCCTTTTTACATTCCTTTTTTTGGGGGGATAGTTTTGATTCCTGCCTCCTGTACAATGTCATGAACCTCCATCCATAATTCTTCAGGCACTCTGTCTTGATAGCTGATGCTCTAACCCTTTGAGTCTACTTGTCACTTTCACTGTATAATCATAAGGTATTTGACTTAGGTCATACCTGAATGGTCCAATGGTTTTACCAACTTTCTTCAATTTAAGTCTGAATGTGGCAACAAGGACTTCATGATCTGAGCCACAGTCAGCTCCTGGTCTTGTTTTTGCTGACTGTATAGAGCTTCTCCATCTTTGGCTGCAAAGAGTATAATCAATCAGATTTCAGTGTTGACCATCTGGTGATGTCCATGTGTAGAGTCTTCTCTTGAGTTGTTGGAAGAGGGTGTTTGCTACGACCAGTGTGCTCTCTTGGAAAACTCTATTAGCCTTTACCCTGCTTCATTCTGTACTCCAAGGCTAAATTTGCCTGTTACTCCAGGTATTTCTTGACTTCCTACTTTTGCATTCCAGTCCCCTATAATGAAAGGACATCTTTTTTGGGTGTTAGTTCTAGAAGGTCTTGTGGGTCTTCATAGAACTGTTCAGCTTCTTCAGCATTACTGGTTGGGGCATAGGCTTGGATTACTGAGATATTGAATGGTTTGCCTTAGAAATGAGCAGAGATCATTCTGTCATTTTTGAGACTGCATCCAAGTACTGCATTTCAGACTCTTTTGTGGACTATGATGGCTACTCCATTTCTTCTAAGGGATTCTTGCCCACAGTAGCTGATATAATGGTCATTTGAGTTAAATTCACCCATTCCAGTCCATTTTAGTTCACTGATTCCTAGAATGTCGACATTCAGTCTTGCCATCTCCTGTTTGACCACTTCCAATTTGCCTTGATTCATGGACTTAACATTCCAGGTTCCTATGCAATATTGCTCTTTACAGCATCGGACCTTGCTTCCATCACCAGTCACATCCACAACTGTGTGGTGTTGCTGCTTTGGCTCCATCTCTTCATTCTTTCTGCAGTTATTTCTCTGCTGATCCCACCCTGAGTGTGTGGTAAATTCTTGCGGCAGCTGCTCACATGTAAGAAAGGCTGCCTCTATCAGTGAGGTACACAACTTTCAGTTCCTCTTTTTGTTCTACCTGTAGGTGCTCTGTGTTTCTCTATAAGAACTATAAAACTCCTAGAGGAGAACATAGGCAAAACACTCTCCGACATAAACCACAGCAAGATCCTCTATGACCCACCTCCCAGAATATTGGAAATAAAAGCAAAACTAAACAAATGGGACCTAATGAAACTTAAAAGCTTTTGCACTACAAAGGAAACTATAAGTAAGGTGAAAAGACAGCCCTCAGATTGGGAGAAAATAATAGCAAATGAAGAAACAGACAAAGGATTAATCTCAAAAATATACAAGCAACTCCTGCAGCTCAATTCCAGAAAAATAAATGACCCAATCAAAAAATGGGCCAAAGAACTAAACAGACATTTCTCCAAAGAAGACATACAGATGGCTAACAAACACATGAAAAGATGCTCAACATCACTCATTATTAGAGAAATGCAAATCAAAACCACAATGAGGTACCATTACACACCAGTCAGGATGGCTGCTATCCAAAAGTCTACAAGCAATAAATGCTGGAGAGGGTGTGGAGAAAAGGGAACCCTCTTACACTGTTGGTGGGAATGCAAACTAGTACAGCCACTATGGAAAACAGTGTGGAGATTTCTTAAAAAACTGGAAATAGAACTGCCATATGACCCAGCAATCCCACTTCTGGGCATACACACTGAGAAAACCAGATCTGAAAGAGACACATGCACCCCAATGTTCATCGCAGCACTGTTTATAATAGCCAGGACATGGAAGCAACCTAGATGCCCATCAGCAGATGAATGGATAAGGAAGCTGTGGTACACATACACCATGGAATATTACTCAGCCATTAAAAAGAATTCATTTGAACCAGTCCTAATGAGATGGATGAAGCTGGAGCCCCTTATACAAAGTGAAGTAAGCCAGAAAGATAAAGAACATTACAGCATACTGACACATGTATATGGAATTTAGAAAGGTGATAACGATAACCCTATATGCAGAACAGAAAAAGAGACACAGAAATACAGAACAGACTTTTGAACTTTGTGGGAGAATGTGAGGGTGGGATATTTCAAAAGAACAGCATGTATACTATCTATGGTGAAACAGATCACCAGCCCAGGTGGGATGCACGAGACAAGTGCTCCAGCCTGGTGCACTGGGAAGACCCAGAGGAATTGGGTGGAGAGGGAGGTGGGAGGGGGGATCGGGATTGGGAATACATGTAAATCCATGGCTGATTCATATCAATGTATGACAAAACCCACTGGAAAAAAAAAATAAAAAAAAATTAAAAAAAAAAAAAGAGCTAATGCAATCTTTCTGTTTGTTTTTGGAAGCCACTCATCTTGTTATCTGCTCCTGTACTGCATAATGGAGAAAGATTATACAAACTCTTATATTTCTAGTGAGACTGTTTTCCTAAGTGTTTAACATAAAACAGAGTCTCCCCAAACCCTATAAGTAATAAATTAAGATTCCATGATATTCTCATAAATAAAATATCCCTTCCAACCACTGAAATTATTTTATGCTCATTGTAATGTGGACAATACTTTTTCATCCTGTCCCTTCACCTTCACAGTATGGAATTCGTGTTCCCAAAATGCACTTTTTGTACATTTTTCTAACATACTTAGGCTTCCCAGGTAGCCCATGACAGGGTTTGATCCCTGGGTCAGAAAGATTCCCTGGAGTAGGAAAAGACAACTCACTCCAGTATTCTTGCCTGGAAAATTCCATGGACAGAGGAGCCTGGAGGGCTACAGTCCATGGGGCCAAAAAGAGTAGGACATGACTAAGCGACACAGCACAGCACAGTAAGTTATAGGACAGATTAACTATCCAAATTAAAAGGCTGAGAAGACACTCTACAAGGATGAGACAACAAGCCATACATGAATTAGACTAGAAAGTCAATAAAGACTGTTAACTGACTTGATAATATACTAATACATTTGTCTTTTTAGTACCAAGGTTCTTTAAGGAGAAGAAAATAAACCATTCTATCAAACCAAAACAATGTGTGAGTTTACTTAATACAAATGATGATGTTGATAATCACAAGGAAGATGATGATCAGAATGGTTAACATGATTCAGGCACTTTTATCAGAAAGGTAAGGTACATCACCTACATCTACAAACAGGATGTTTTCTTCTCTTCATCTATTTTAAGTTTATGAGTATGTCCACTCATTTGTTTAAAGAAATAAATAATGAATGCCTACTACATGCAATGTACTAGTCTAGTTATTAAATAAAAAATAAAAATAAATTATGTAAAATGATTTTTATAAAAGCACATTGACAGTGATGACATGTTATACAAATGCATGATGCTATTATTACTATTACAGAGATGTACGTGCTTTAACATATTAAAATCTGGTCCTCTTCTGGAGCTTAGATAGGCTTAGTTGTATCCCAGGGAGATGTTGACCTGGAGTAAGGTTGCCAAAAGAGGGGCACTATCCTGAGTGGGATAAAGCTGAATAATAACAAGATGAAGAAACCCAAATACAGGCTAGAATGAAATCTATGACTCATTGGGACAGAAATACTCGATTACGGTCTAAAGAACAAGATCTAATTGAAAGAGGCTAGAGTAATAGAAATAGATTGATATAGCATACTTCAGGTCTGGGATTGGAATATTACCCTAGTTACAAGTTAGTAAGTTCACCTGAAAGGATTTCATAAATATTGGTAGAGATACAGGATTTCTGAGTCAGGAATAAAAGACTTTACTACACATAGCACAGGAAGCAACACAAGCATCCATTTGCCTTGCTTTGCCAGTCTCAGTAGAGCAATGTGGAGGAGGGCTCAGATGGAGCCTTAAGCAAGCCAGTTGGAGAAACCACCCTTTCATAGCAAGAGTTAAGGAATGCTACTCTTTGTTTCAGAGGAACATTACTTTATTCCTCAAGATTACTCCGTGAAAATAAAACCCTAAGAAATGGCCCAGGTAAACAGTCCTCATGGCCTTGTATTTCTGATGTGTAGGAGCATGAGAAAGTCATGAAATGTATCTCTCAACAGGTACTCCACATCAGACAAAACTTCCAAATCTAAGACAGTACAAAGTGAAAGGATGCTGGCAACCTGCCTATTTCTAGAACTGACTACTGGATTTGTTGATGAATTAAATTAGTCATCTCTCAACCCAAGCTGTTCTTAAAATCAGAACATTTAAAAAATCCACATCACAGGTATTCTAACTAAATTGTGGTCACGTGGCTTGACGTTTTTTTTAAACTCTAATGTTTAAAGTTGGGACTCCTGGCTTAAACAAGCCTTGTAGGATTAGATTACATGTCCTCATTTTCTCAATGACAAGAATCATGTACAGAAGTGACTCTCAAACTTTGGCATGCATTAGAATCACCTGGTGGGCTCACAGATTGCTAGGCTCCAGCCCCCCAGTTTCTCATTCCGTAGGTCTAGGTTAGGGCCTGAGAATTTGCAGTTTCAACAAGTTCCCTGATGCTGCTGCTGCCGCTGGTCTGGAACTACTCTTTGAGAACCACTGATTCAGAGGGACATCTCTCAGGCTTCTATGAATGCTTGGAATTCTTACTAAATGAAAATTCTGATTTAACAAGCCTAGCACGGGTTCCCAAAGTCTATATCTCTAACAAACCCTATGCTGCCAATACTGTTGGTACTTGGCCCAAATTGAGTACCAAGGATGTGGGCTTCCAGTTAAAAACATAAAATGAAAGATCCCATTCCAGACCACTGAGTCAGATTCTGCAAGGAGAGATCTGGGTTACATGACCAAGCACCCCAGGAGATTCTTCTCAAGACAACGAATCTTTGTAATCTTGAATCTGAATGTAAATAAAAATAATGTGATTGAATCTGAACTTTCCATTAACCTATATGCACTTGTAGATACATTTTATTTTATGATTTATGTTTAGCTAGCAGTAACCCACTCCAGTATTCTTGCCTGGAGAATCTCATGGACAGGGGAGCCTGGCGGGCTATATTCCATGTGGTCTCAAAGAGTCAGACACAACTGAAGCAACTTAGCACGCACACAGAGCAGTAACTTTTAAGTTCCAGCTGAAAGCTTGTGAAGGGCAGCAGAATATATCCACTCCCAAAATATGCCACTTTGGCATAGATTTGAGCTAAAAGCAATAGAGAAAAAGCAGATACAAGAGAAGTTCTCTCCCCCAACTCCCTTTGTCTAAAATCAGAATGTAAATTTTCTCTACTAGAAAGGAGAGCAATTAATCGCTGGAGACAATTCTTGACCCTTATCAGCCTAGAGATGGCACCAGAGGAACATGCCTAACAAATCTTGCTAAGACTAGCCTTAATCTACCATTAGCTTCCCCATATATTTCCCTTCCCACAATTAACTGCCCCAAGAAGTTCAATGTCCTCTTCCTTTATCTTGACACTTCTCTAAAAGTGTATCCTTCTTTTGTTGAAATGTTATTTCAGCCCAAGTTCTAACCATCTCTCCAAGCCGCTCATTGCTGGGTGTTCCCGTGTCAATAAACGCACAATGCACAGGCTAACGGGGCACAGTTAGCACAGTTTCAGAAACACGAGGCTCTGTACCAGCAGACCAGAAGAGCCTCCACCCTGTCTCTCTCTATAAAGTAATTTAACATCTGTGAACAAATGCTTAAACGCACCGAGTTAGCAATGCTAAACATACTTATAAAACAAATACTCCTCTTTTAATATAAATCAGAATTTCTAAATTACATGTTTAATTGATGTTTACATGTGCTTCTTAAAACACATGTCATTGAGTCCTAATATTTAGAAGAATACATGTTTAAAAGAAGGGGTGAAAAGGAGAAACAGAAAAACTATATTTTTACTATTCTTATGACATTTTTACCATGACTCCCTAGTGTTCCCTTTTTAAATCTTTCTTTCCCATACTTTGTTCACAACTGTTAGTGAGTAAAAAATATATATACAAATTTTTTCAAGCCTAATCCAAAATCACTGCAGATGGTGACTGCAGCCATGAAATTAAAAGATGCTTACTCCTTGGAAGGAAAGTTATGACCAACCTAGACAGCATGTTAAAAAGCAGAGACATTACTTTGCCAACAAAGGTCCATCTAGTTAAGGCTATGGTTTTTCTAGTGGTCATGTATGGCTGTGAGAGTTGGACTGTGAAGAAAGCTGAGCGCCGAAGAATTGATGCTCTTGAGCTGTTGTGTTGGAGAAGACTCTTGAGAGTCCCTTGGACTGCAAGGAGATCCAACCAGTCCATCCTAAAGGAGATCAGTCCTGGGTGTTCATTGGAAGGACTGATGCTGAAACTGAAACTCCAATACTTTGGCCACCTCATGCGAAGAGCTGACTCATTGGAAAAGACCCTGATGCTGGGAAGGATTGGGGGCAGGAGGAGAAGGGGATGATAGAGAATGAGATGGCGGGATGGCATCACCAACTCGATGGGCGTGAGTTTAAGTAAACTCTGGGAGTTGGTGATGGACAGGGAGGCCTGGTGTGCTGCGATTCATGGGGTCGCAAAGAGTCGGACGTGACTGAGCGACTGAGCTGAACTAAGAAGAAGCTGAAACAAGTTTAAAGTTCTTTGAAATCAATAGATAGGAATCAAATCATATGTCTAATTATCTCTGATGAACTTCAGTATTAAATATATATTAACCATGCTTTACTCTCAAAAGGATTCATTTTTATGCTTATCATCACAAATTTTTATTAAAGCAGATAGCAAAAGATTAGGTTCAGAATATGACTAAATAGTGAAGCAGAGGTATCAACTGAAATGTATACTTTGAAATCTATAATTTTATCAAATGGCTGACATACATAAGTGTGAAAGAAAAATTTTACATTTGCAGGATCTAGATGAGGAGTAATAAGTCCGGGATCCCTGGCCATCCAGTGGTTAAGATTTCATACTTTTCAAATCAGGGCACATGGGTTTGATCCCTAGGCAGGGAAACTAAAATCCTACTTGTCACATGGTGTTACCAAATTAAAAGAAAAAAATTCTGATAAAATGTCTACTGTTTGAGGTGTTACCAGTCATTTTCTTCCTAGTTGTCATTAGTTTTCAGGTTCCTCTCTGTTTTCTAAGTATCTTCTCCCACTTTCCAGCCTAGATCATCATTTCCATATAGAGACTAAACATACTTCCCTATCCTGAGCCTCTTTCTGGAGCTTCAGACTCACATTCTTAGCTGTTTATTAGCTATAATCCCTGAGCTCACCTATCTGAACCATAAATTTAATTTATCCTAAACCAATTTAACAACTCTCTCCCTTAGAGGAGATCCTTCTCTGGTTTTCAGGTAATAGGAATTCTTTTTTTTTTTTTTTCCCCTTCATACCTTCAAGTTTATAATAACTGAGTCATTTTCAGCTCTTCTTTCTACTTTACTCCTTAAATTCTGGCAAGTCATCAAGTCACGTAGATTCTATCTCCAAACTATGCTTTGCATTCTCTCTCTTCAATCCTCACTTCCTCTGCTTTGTTTATACCTTTCTTGTTTTTAACTGGAGCTCTATAACAGGGGACAGAGTGGAAGAGCATCTTCTCCCATCTACCCTGGCACTGCTGTTAGACCATTCCTTCTTACCCTCAGCTCTCAACTCATCTTCTGGCTCCAAAACCTTCAGTGGCTCATCACTGTCCATCAAATTAGCACTCTTACCCTGGTACTTAAGATCCCTCTAAATATACAGGCCCGACATATATTTCCAGTCTTATTTCCTACTACTTTCCCTCAACTTCTACATATTCCAGTCAAACCTGGTGGCCTCTCCAAAGAAGACCTGTGCCTTCTTCCTTTAAAGGTTTTCTTTCCTTCCTGACACTTTCAGACAGAACAAAATGGTAGAAAGAACATCTGTGAGCTTTGGAGTCACGGTATTCAAATCTCTACTCATTAGTTGTGTAATTGTAGAAAAATTATTTTTCAAATCCTTTGTTTTGTAATCTGTAAAATGTGCATATTTCCTACTTCACAGCTACAGTTTTAGCTTTAAATGAGATAATTCAGCAAAGGAACTGGAACTCAAAAGTACGTATTACTGTCCCTACCTCCTTTCTTCATGTAGACAAATCTCATACACAGCATTCTCACTCCATTAAACTTTTTTTCATCTTCTAAACCTTCTATCTTTACTGTGCATTAAAATCACTTTCCAAATTGCAAAAAATCTTCGATGTCAATGATTTTGTTTTACTCATCTCAAGATCTCTGAGGCACTCCATATAGTGTCTTGAATCTAGCTCAGTAAATATTTGTAAAATTGAATTGAATTGAATATCTCTAATAACAAGCTAGATGCAGGAAAGAAGTCCCTAACTGATCCTGGATCTATGGGGACAATCTACTCATCAGTCACATACAAGATGAGACCACAGAAGAGACCAAACATTCAACTACAGAGAACAAGACTGCCTGCCTTCTTGCGGGATTTAAATTATGGGAGCAACAAACTAAACCCCATGGCCACACCTCCAGGAGAGTGCAGATGAGAAATTGTTCTGTCCCATAATCTGAAGGATCTGTTGCGATTAGAAGGAAGTAGAATCCAAGAATCAGAAACTGAGGGAGCTAATAGGAAAGACCAACAACAGGTGATTTCACCAGCTGATGTCAAAAGTGAACTGAGACACAAACATAGCAAACATCAGCATTGACAGGACTGGATCCAATTACCAGCTTAGATACTTCTTCAGGCTATTTGTTAATATTCTTTAAAGTATCTCTCTTCATTTTTCTTATATTTTGCTTTAACTCCAGATTTCATGTGGATGAATATACTGCATGGTAGAAGGTCATTTACTGTATTTGTTTCAGGCCCCAGATTCTTGTAAAGATGGCTTTTGTAAAGCCATTTTATCTCATCAGCTAGAACTTATTCATATACACTACACTCTTTCAGTTCAGGTGAGTTCAGTCCCCAGTCATGTCTGACCCTTTGCAACCCCATGAACCGTGGCACGCCAGGCCTCCCTGCCCATCACCAACTCCCAGAGTTCACCCAAACTCAAGTCTATTGAGTCGGTGATGCCATCTGACTATCTCATCCTCTGTTGTCCCCTTCTCCTCCTGCCTTCAATCTTTCCCAGCATCAGGGTCTTTTCAAATAAGTCAGCTCTTAGCATCAGGTGGTCAAAGTATTGGAGTTTCAGCTTCAACATCAGTCCTTCCAATGAACACCCAGGACTGATCTCCTTTAGGATGGACTGGTTGGATCTCCTTGCAGTCCAAGGGACTCTCAAGAGTCTTCTCCAACACCACACTTCAAAAGCATCAATATATTAGTGTTCAGCTTTCTTCATAGTCCAACTCTCACATACATTCATGACTACTGGAAAAACCACAGCCTTGACTAGACAGAACTTTGTTGACAAAATAATGTCTCTGCTTTTAATATGCTGTCTAGGTTGGCCATAACTTTCCTTCCAAGGAGTAAGCATCTTTTAATTTCATGGCTGCAATCACCATCTGCAGTGATTTTGGAGCCCAGAAAAATAAAGTCAGCCACTGTTTCCCCTGTTTCCCCATCTATTTGCCATGAAGTGCCATGATCTCAGTTTTCTGAATGTTGAGCTTTAGATGTCTTAGAAAGTTTGCAAGTTCCCTCTTTCTTGGCATCAATTCAAAGGAAAATACTGTCACACATCTGCCTTTTAATGTAGATATTACCAGTTTTGATCTACATACTGACTGATGTTATTTCAAGCAGTTTCAACTGATAACTATCAGGATAAAAGCAACTAAGAGGAAAACAATAAGTGTATAGAAAACTTCTTAAAATTTCTTTTGTAATTATTTCACTTTGGGAACTAAGTATACAAAAGGATCAAGTATGCTCATAAACCCCTAAGAAAAAAAGTAACAACTCTGTGCTGAAGACAGCTGACCTCACTGCAAGAATGTCTTGATTCCAATAGTTTTTAAACTTTGTTTCCCAATTGAGCCACAGTATTAGAAACCTGACTAATGGGAAGAGTAAGTTTTGAGAGAAACGGAAATCCTTCTTTTAATGACGCAGCCATGAAAAAGAGAGACCATCCGGGAGCAGCGGGCCTTCACTCTCAATTATGGAAGCAAAGAAGGAGCCACGGATGGCCGGCAGCACCCCCCACCCCCCCAACCTGCTCAGGGACACGGCAGATCCACCTCACCCTTCTGGCTTTTGTTGCAACAGGGATCTTTGGCAAAGATGCAGCTACGAACACTAGTATTGCATCTATCACCATTCCTACCTATCTCAGTCAATTAAGTTTAATTCATGAAAATACCCTCCCTAGGACCAGGGGTAAAAAATTAGGAAAACTGGCTCTCTTTTACTTTTCCTTCTTTTCATTGCACCCAATAAATCAACTTTATTTAAAAAAAAGAAAAAACTAATGGTAAGGATTCATTTAAATGAACTCATGAGGGAAAGAGTAGTATAAACTTCCTACTTTAATTGCTCTAGCATATTCAGTGGCCATCTTTAAAAGTCTTTCACAATATGCATAAGTGAGTTAACCTTGACTACAGCATCATCAGTTTTAATGTTTATTCTAAACAGTTTTACTGAAAGCTATTTTAAATATTTCCAGGTGGTGCTAGTGGTAAAGAACCTGCCTGCCAATGCAGGAGACACAGGTTCGATCCCTAGGTCAGGAAGATCCCCTGGAGGAGGAAATGGCAACCCACTCCAGTATTCTTGCCTGGAGAATCCCATGGACAGAGGAGCCTGGCGAACTACTGTCCACAGGGTCAAAAAGAATTGGACACAACTGAAGCAACTTAGCGGGCAATATAAATTTAAAGAGTCATCTAGTTGGCAGTGTAAAGTATAAGTACTCCTGTGATATCAGGATTAAAGGTTACTACAGTGCCTAGGATAGTGATTTACACATAATGTTGTGGATCCAGTACCTATAATTCAAAGAGTATTTAAATCCATATTAACAGTGAGAGGATGTTTAGTAAAATATTTAAATCCATATTAAAAGTGACAGGAAGTTTAGTAAAATATGCTGAATATTCAGTTTTCCCCAGATAAATGCTTCAAAACAGAATGAAAGATTTTTGACACCTAAAGGGAAAAGGAAATTTCTATTGTAGACCACATAATAGATACTTCTGCTTTATAGGTGCTTATTTTGTTTTATTTTGTTGCTATGTGTTTAAAGTGCATTGTATTGTGAAATTATTATGGCTAAATGCTTTCTTAAAAAAAAAAAAAAAAAAAAAAAAACCTCTCCTAAGGAGGACTAAGGAAAACTCCCAATAAGTGGGAAAAACTAAGAAATTCAAACAAGCAGATATTGAGTAGTAGCTGGTCTCAGGATCTGTCATGCTCTCTGTTCAGCAAGTAAGGGACAGTACACAAATATAACACATTTTGTTACCTGCCCATGCCTCCAGTGGTTCCCACGTAACCTATGTAAAATTTCAAGTTCTATGTATGACTTATCAAAAAAATATATAATTATGTTGCACTAACCAATTGTGTAATAATAATAGTTATAATGCAACATAATCCAGAACATAAATATTATTGTTTCAAGCCTTATGGCCTAAGGGATTTTTAAAGTTCATATTCAGTTTAACAGACACAATATTTTTAAAGTATAATAGGCTGATCACCAATATAATACTCAACAATGAACAGTTAAAAGCCTTCCCACTAAAATATGGAAAAATACTAAGATGCCCACTCTCACCACGTCTCTTCAACACAGTACTGAAAGTCCTAGTCACAGCAACCAGACAAGAAGAAAGTATAAAACATAACCAGACTGGAAGGGAGAGGTAAAACTGCCACGCATGCAGACAACATGATACTAACCATAGAAAACTCTAGGGATTCCACACAAAAACTTCTAGATCTAATAAATAAATTCAGCAAAGTAGCAGGATATAAAATTAACATTCAGAAATCAGTTGCATTCTATTACGCTAACAATGAAATATTAGAAAGGGAATGTTAAAAAAAAAAGAAAACTTAAACTTGCGGACACACACACACACAATACCCTAGGAATAAACCTGACCAAGAAGGTGAAAGGCTTTTATGCTGAGAACTATAAAACATTAATAAAGAAAATAAAAACAGATTTCAATAAGTGGAAAGAGATCTCATGCTCTTAATTGGAAGAATTAACATTGTCAAAATGACAATACTACCCAAAGCAATTTACAGATTTAATCTGTAATTTAATCTGTGATCCCTATCAAATTACCCATGACATTTTTTACAGAATGAGAATAAATAATCAAAAAATTTATATGGGACCATCAAAGATTCAGAATTGCTACAGCAACCCTAAAGTGGAAAAAAAAGCAGAAGGCATACCTCTCACAGACTTCAGACAATACTACAAAACTACAGTAATCAAAACAGAATGGTTCTGGTACAAAAACAGGCACACAGATCAATGAAACAGAATAGATAGCCCAGAAATAAACCCACACACTTACAGTCAATTAATATTCAACAAAGGAGACAAGAGTATAAAATGAGAAAAAGTCTCTTCAGCAAGTAGTGCTGGGAAAGTTGAACAAACACATGTAAATGAATGAATTTAGAACACACCTTCACACCATGCACAAAACTAAATTCAAAATAATTTAAAGATTTTAACATAAGACATGACACCATGAAACTTCTAGAAGAGAGTGTAGGCAAAATATTCTGACATGAATTGTATTAATGTTTTCTTAGGTCAGTCTCTCAAGGCAATAGAAATAATAAGTAAATAAGCAAATGGGACCTAAACAAACTTGAGCTTCGCAGTTCGTGGTAAAGAATCTGCCTGCCAATACAGGAGATGCAGGAGATGTGAGTTCGATCCCTGGGTCAGGAAGGTCCCTGGAGGAGGAAATGGCAACCCATTCCAGTATTCTTGTCTGGAGAAATCCCACAGACAGACGAGCCTGGCAGGCTACAATCCATGTGGTCGCAGAGACAGACACGACTGAGCACAAGAATACAAACAGACTTACAAGCTTTTACACAGTAAAGGAACAATTCAGTTGCTCAGTCATGTCCAACTCCCTGTGACCCCATGGACTGTAGCACACCAGGCTTCCCTGTCCATCATCAACTATCAGATCTTGCTGAAACTCAAGTTCACTGAGGCGGTGATGCCATTCAACCATTCTCATCCTCTGTCGTTCCCTTTCCTCCCACCTTAAAGCTTTCCCAGCATCAGGGTCTTTTCCAGTGATCCAGTTCTTCACATCAGGTGGCTAAAGTATTGGAGTTTCAGCTTCAGCATCAGTCCTTCCAATGAATTTTCAGGACAGATTTCCTTTAGGATTGATAGGTTGGATCTCCTTGTAGTCCAAGGGACTGTCAAGAGTCTTCTCCAACACCACAGTTCAAAAGGATCATTTCTTTGGTGCTCAGCTTTCTTTATAGCCCAACTCTCACACTCATACATGACTACTGGAAAAAAACATAGCCTTGACTAGACAGACCTTTGTTGGCAAAGTAATGTCTCTGCTTTTTAATGTGCTGTCTAGGTTTGTCATAGCTTTTCTTCCAAGGAGCAAGAGTCTTTTAATTTCATGGCTGAAATCACCATCTGCAGTGATTTTGGAGCCCAAGAAAATAAAGTTTGTCACTGTTTCCCCGTCTATTTGCCATGAAGTGAGGGGACTGGATGCCATGATCTTTGTTTTTTGAATGTTGAGTTTTAAGCCAACTGTTCCACTCCCCTATTTCACGTTCATCAAGAGGTTCTTTAGTTCTTCTTTGCTTTCTGCCAAAAGGGCGGTGTCATCTGCATATCTGAAGTTACTGACATTTCTCCCAGCAATCTTGATTCCAGCTTGTGCCCCATTCAGTCCAGCATTTCTCATCATGTACTCTGCATATAAGTTAAATAAACAGGGTGACAATATACAGCCTTGATATACTCCTTTCCCAATTTTGAACCAGTCCATTGGTTCCATGTCTGGTTCTAACTGTTGCTTCTTGATCTGCATACAGATTTCTCAGGAGACAGGTTAGGTGGTCTGGTATTCCCATCTCTTTCAGAATTTCCCACAGTTTGTCATGATCCACACAGTCAAAGGCTTTGGCATTGTCAATAAAGCAGAAGTAGATGTTTTTCTGGAACTCTCTTGCTTTTTCGATGATCCAGCAGATGTTGGCAATTTGATCTCTGGTTCCTCTGCCCTTTCTAAAGCCAGCTTGAGCATCTGGAAGTTCTTGGTTCACACACTGTTGAGGGCTAGCTTGGAGAATTTTGAGTATTATTTGGTTACTGTAAAGGAAACCATAAGCAAAATGAAAAGACAACCTACAGAATGGGAGAGAATATTTGCAAATGATGCAACAGACAAGGGTTTAACCTCCAAAATATAAAAGTAACGCACAACTCATAACTCAATAACAAAACAAATAAACCTATAGAAAAATGGGCAGTAGACCTTAACAGATATTTCTTCAAAGAAGACACACAGATGGCCAGTAGGCACATGAAAAGATGCTCAATATAACCAATTATCAGGGAAATGCAAATCAAAACTTTAATAAGGTTTCACCTCACACAGATAAGAATCTCTCTCTCTTTCAGTTGCTAAGTCATGTCTGACTGTGTGACCCCATGGACTGTAGCCTACCAGGCTCCTCTGCCATGGGATTCTCCAGGCAAGAATACTGGAGTGGGTTGCCATTTCCTTCTCCAGGGGATCTTCCCAGCCCAGGAATTGAACCCAGGTCTCCTACATTGCAGGCAGATTCTTTACCAACTGATAAGAATGGCCATCATTAAAAAGTCTACAAATAATGCTGGAGAGAGTGTGGAGAAAAAGGAACCCTCCTACACTGTTGGTGACAATGTAAGTTGGCACAGCCACAATGGAAAACAGGATGGAGGTTCCTTAGAAAACTCAACATTCAGAAACCTAAGATCATGGTATCCAGTCCCATCACTTCATGGCAAATAGATGGGGGCAAAATGGAAACAGTGGCAGATTTTATTTTCTTGGGCTCCAAAATCACTGTGGACAGTGAATGCAGCCACAAAATTAAAAGATGCTTGCTCCTTGGAAGGAAAGCTATGACAAACTTAGATAGCATATCCAAATGCAGAGATACCACTTTGCCAACAAAGGTCTGTGTAGTCAAAACTATGGTTTTTCCAGTAGTCCTGTACTGATGTGAGAATTGAACCATGAAGAAAGCTTAGCACCAAAGAATTTATACTTTCCAATTGTGGTGCTGGAGAAGACTCTTGACAGTCCTGTGGACGGCAAGGAAATCAAACCAGTCAATTCTAAAGGAAGTCAACCCTGAATATTCATTGGAAAGACTGATGCTGGAGCTGAAGCTCCAATACTTTGGCCACCTGATGCAAAGAGCTGACTCATTGGAAAAGACCCTGATGCTGGGAAAGATTGAAGGCAAAAGGAGAAGGGGGCAGCAGAGGATGAGGTGGTTGGATGGTATCACTGACTCAATGGACATGAATCTGAGCAAACTCCGGGAGATAGTGAAGGACAGGGAAGCCTGGCATGCTGCAGTTCACGGGGTTGCAAAGAGTCAGAGATGACTTAGCAGCTGAGCAATAACAGAAAACTAAAAACAGAATCACTGTATGATCCAGCAATATCACTCATGGAAATATATCCAGATTAAATTATAATTCAAAAACATAGCAGCACTGTTGACAATAGCCAAAACGTGGAAATAACCTAAATGTCCATTGACGGATGAATGGACAAAGAAGATGCAATACATATATACAACAGAATACTACTGAATGATTAAAAAAAAAGAGAGAAATAACGCCATTTGCAGCAAAATAGATGCAACTACAGATTATCATACTAAGGGAAGTAAATCAGAAGAGAAAGACAAAAACATTATATGATATCACTTTTATGTGGAATCTAAAATATGGCACAAATGAACCTACCTACAAAACAGATGCAGTTCATAGACATAAAGAACATGCCTGTCACTGCCAAGGGTGGGCAGGGTGGTGGCAAGCAAGACAGATGGACTGGGAGCTTCAGGTTGGTAAATTCAAACTATTATATTTGGAATGGGTAAACAACAAGATCCTAATGATAGCACAGGGAACTATATTGAATATCCTGTGGTAAACCATAATGGAAAATAATATTAAAAAGAATTCACATATATGTATAACTGAGTCACCTTGCTGTACAGCAGATGTTGGCACAATTACAACATTGTAAATCAACTACTCTTCAACTCAAAATCTTTTATATAAAGTATAATGGGCTCATCAATCAAAGATTTTCAAGCAAAAGCATCTACTACATTAGGATGACATGATGTGGGATAAATGGAATAGAACTTAAGTTTTTGGAGAAAAGAATGTAAAAATTCTGACAGTTAAAGAAGAACTTGTCAAGTTTGAAGGTAATTGCAGTACATCATTGTATTTCTTGAACCTAAAGCAATGTGTGTTTATTATTCAATGAACCAGAGATTTCCTCTAAACCTGAACTCAAAAAGAGAAATAAAATAGTGTAAGAAGCAGAAGAACACTGCTGCTGCTGCTGTTAAGGCGCTTCAGTCGTGTCCAACTCTAGGCGATCCCATAGACAGCAGCCCACCAGGCTCCTCTGTCCCTGGGATTCTCCAGGCAAGAATACTGGAGTGGGTTACCATTTCTTTCTCCAATGCATGCATGCATGCTAAGCCGCTTCAGTCATGTCCGACTCTGTGCAGCCCCATGGACAGCAGCCCACCAGGCTCCTCTGTCCACAGAACTCTCCAGGCAAGAATAGTGGAGTGGGCTGCCATTTCCTTCTCCAAGAAGAACACTATGAGAATGTAACTTTGAACCATAGAGAACTTTGGACCATAGAATGATTGGAGAACTAGGTCTCAAACGAACTCAAGTAGAAATGAAGAGTCTTAGAGATAAATCACAAAAAATAGTTAGAACTATACCTGGCGTATGGCAAATCCTCATAAATATTCACTATCCTTATTTATTATTTTATCATATCATTATCGGTGGCCTCAGCCTATCTGGATAGCACATAAGCATTCTCAGCAACTGAGGAATTTCCAAAGGACATTTTCAGTCTTCAGTCTTTAAGTGGATGTCCTTGCACCCCTTGACTGCCCTTCTTCTTAACTCCCATGACACTCCTTCTTGACCCTCATGACACACACCTGTTTCTATTTTGAAAATTCTAGTCACTATATAATTCCTATATAGTTATATTTTCTTTTTCATAAGCTAACTATTGCCCTATATGTCCATTCTCAGCTCATCATTCTTCATTAGCCTACATAATCTCTCTGAGTGATGGTTTCATCAGCCCCTTTGGATCATTTCTGTCTGTTTACCCAACTTTAACTTTTCCTCAAATCTCTGAACCGTTAAGTCCATTAGGAGCAGATCCAGATGCTCCTAGTGAGAAAAATGGATTAACCATTTTGTCCTCCCAAATTTGCTTACTTTTTCTTGGCTCTGTAAGCTGGTGGCACAGGCATTTCCCCCTTTACCAAAAGAAAAAGATCTAGCATACATCCATTGTTTTCCTTCTCCTTTCAGCACTATTTCCTCTTATCATTAAATCCTTCTCATATTACTTCTAGAAATCTGTTAATTCAGTCCCTTCCTCCTCCCTGTTCCTTTCATATCATGACTCTTGCTCAGGCTTCACAATCTCTCGACTGGACTAGTGTAATAACTTGTTAATTGGTCTCCCCAACTGTAAACCTGCCCTCAAATCCACACTTCCTGACCATATCTGTCTGCTTTAAACATCATTCAGTGGCATTGTCCAGCATCTGATCAAGTATAAACCCTCTGACACCACATGTGAGGACTCCCATTTCCTCACCTGTCTCTTCCAAGGGCTCCCCCAGTGGCTTAGCTGGTAAAGAACCCACCTGCAGTGTGGGAGACCCGGGTTCAGTCCCTGGGTTGGGAAGATTACCTCTGAGACTCTTTCATATCAGGCTCCAAAATGATGAAATTGCAAGCAATTTTTATTTTGCTTGATCCTTTGCCTGAAATATTTGGCTCACACTTCTTATCTTAGATAATTCATATTCATTTATGTCAAGAAGCCTTCCCTGACCTCATCAGTCTGAGGGCTAAGGGCCTTGATGTATAATTCTTAAATGTTGTTTAGTCACTAACTTGTGTCCAACTCTTTTGCAACCCCAAGGACTGTAGCCTGCCAGGCTCCTCTGTCCATGATATTTCCCAGGCAAGAATACTGGAGTGGGTTGCCATTTCCTTCTCCACAGGATCTTTCCCACTCAGGGATCAGACCTACCTCTCCTGCATTGGCAAGCCAATTTTTTACCAGGGAACCCTATACTTCTTAATTACCTGTACAATATCTACATCTATATATCCATATCTCTAGGTCTTCCATTAGACTGTGGATTGCCAGTAGGACACAGATTCTGTCTTATAAAAAGAAAATCTTGTCTGTTTATCCCCAGCATCTTACCACAGTGCTTCCACTATAGTCACAGCACAACGAATGCTGAGCAAGACTAAAGTTGTGAGTAACAGCACACAGTTCAATGCTATACTTGGGTAAACAAACAAGATGAAATAGTTGCTTCCTGGTGGAACTTATTTGGTTGGTGCCAATGTAATTGCAAATTTGAACTGTGAATTTTAAATCATTATAACTAGGCTCAAACACATCTTTATTAATCAGTATAGAAACCATTAAAATCAACATATTTTTGCCATCAAAAAATAAGTTTGTTTACTCCTGCAGTGTAAAAATCCATGCTTTGGGATTCAATGAATTCTTGGAAAGCGTGTTCTGTCTCCTGCTGCTTATGGAAGCAGTTTCCCTGCAAAATTTGTTGAGATGCTTGAAGAAGTGGTTAGTCAGTTGGTGAGAGGTCAGATGACTATGGAAAATGAGGCAAAACTTCATAGCCCAATTCATTCAACTTTTGAAGCTTTGGTTGTGCGACATGCAGCCAGGCACTGTCTTAAAGAAGAATTTGGCCCTCGCTGTTGACCAACATCAGCTGCAGGTATTGCAGTTTTTGGCGCATCTCATCAATTTTCTGAATATATGTCTCAAATGTAATGGTTTTGCCTGGATTCACAAAGATGTAGTGGATGGGAAGGGCAGCAGATCACCAAACAGTGACCATGATCCTTTTTGGTGCAGTTTGGCTTTGGGTAGTGCTTTGGAGCGTCTTCTTGGTCCAACCACTGAGCTGGTCATCCCTGGTTGTCATACAAAATCCACTTGTTATCACACATCACAATCCAACTGAGAAATGGTTCATTGTCATCACACTGAATAAAAGATGACAATACTTCAAAATGACAATTTTTTGATTTACAATCAACTCAGGAGGCCCGCACTTATCGAGTTTTTTCACCTTTCCAATTTACTTCAAACGCAGAATGATAGTAGAATGGTCAACACTGAGTTCTTCAGCAATTTTTCATGTAGCTGTAAAAGGATAAACTTCAGTGATCAGCTGTCAATTTCCAATGGTCAACTACTACGATCCTCATCTTCAAGGCTCTCATCTCCTTTGCAAAACTTCTTGAACCACCACTGCACTGTATGTTCCTTAGCAGTTCATGGGCCAGATGCATTGTTGATGTTGTGAGTTGTCACTGCTGCTTTACAACCCATTTTTAACTCGAATAAAAAATTGTTTGAATTTGCATTTTCTCTAACATAATTCCCTTAGTCTAAAATAAACAGCAAGGAATAAGTCATTAGCAACAAAACATAAAGTGAGAAATGGGCATTAAAATGATGTATAATGGGGGGTGGTCCTAAGATGGTAGAGGAATAGGACGGAGAGACCACTTTCTCCCCCACAAATTCATCAAAAGAATAGTTGAACGCTGAGCAAACTCCAAAAAACAACTTCTGAACACTGGCAGAGGACATCAGGCACCCAGAAAAGCAGCCCGTTGTCTCTGAAAGGAGATAGGACAAAATATAAAAGATAAAAAGAGAGACAAAAGAATTAGGGATGGAGATCCATCCCAGGAAGGGAGCCTTAATAGAGGAGAAGTTTCCAAACACCAGGAAACCTCTCACCGGCGGGTCTGGGGAAAGTTTTCAAAGCTCAGAGGGCAAAATAACCAGGAGGAAAAATAAATAAATAAAACCCACAGGCTACATGCCTAATGGCAACTCCCAGCAGAAAAGTAACCCAGACACTAGCATCCGCCACCAGCAAGAGGGGGCTGGATGGAGAGGAGCAGCAACATTGCTTAGGGTAAGAACCAGACCTGAATGCCCTGAGGGCAATCTGAGGGAGCTAATGTGAGATAGCAACATAAACTCTCTCCCCCTTTTGACTCTCCTTTTTCTCTTCCAGGTCACCTCTATCTCCTCCTTCCCCCTTCTCTTCTCAACCCAACTCTGTGAATTTCTGTGAGTGTTCTGGGCTACAGAGAACACTTAGGGAACAGAGTACTGCCTAGATCTATCTCTCTCCTTTTGATTCCCCCTTTTCTCCTCCTGCTCACTTCTATCTCCTTCCTCCCTCTTCTCTTCTCTATGTAACTCCGTGAACCTCTCTGGGTGTCCCTCACTGTGGAGAATCTTTTCACCATTAACCTAGAAGTTTTATTATCAGGGCTGTATGGATAGAGAAGTCTTGAGGCTAACGTAAGAATAAAACTGAAACCCAGACGCAGGCGGCTTAAGCCCAAAACCTGAGAGCACCAGAGAACTCCTGACTCCAGGGAACATTAATTGATAAGAGATCATCCAAAAGCCTCCATAAGTGTTAGTCACCCAGTCGTGCCCAACTCTTTGTGACCCCATGGACTGCAGCCCACCAGGCTCTTCTGTCCATGAGATTTTCCAGGCAAGGATACTGGAGTGAGTTGCCATTTCCTTTTCCAAGGGATCTTCCAGACCCAGGGATCCAACCCGGAACTCCTGCACTGTAGGCAGATTCTTTACTGACTGAGCTAATAGTCCTTTTCAAAAGCCTCCATACCTACACTGAAACCAAGCACCACCCAAGGGCCAACAAGTTCTAGAGAAAGACATACCATGCAAATTCTCCAGCAACGCAGGAACATAGCCCTGAGCTTCAATATACAGGCTGCCCAACGTCACACCAAACCCACAGACATCTCAAAACTCATGACTGGACACTTCATTGCACTCCAGAGAGAAGAAATCCAGCTCCACCCACCAGGACACTAAGGCAAGCTTCCCTAACCAGGAAACCTTCACAAGCCACTCGTCCAACCCCACCTACAGGGAGGAACCTTTCAGAATAAAGAGGAACCACAAACTGCCGGAATACAGAAAAGCCACTCCAAACACAGCAATCTAAACAAGATGAAAAGGCAGAGAAATACTCAGCAGGTAAAGGAACATGATAAATGCCCACCAAACCAAACAAAAAAGGAAGAGATAGGAAGTCTACCTGAAAAAGAATTTAGAATAATGATAATAAAAATGATCCAAAATCTTGAAAACATAATGGAGTTACAGACAAAAAGCCTGGAAACAAGGTTTGAGAAGATGCAAGAAATGTTTAATAAAGAGCTAGAAGAAATAAAAAAGAGTCAATCAATAATGAATAATGGAATAAATGAGATCAAAAACACTCTGGAGGGAACCAACAGTAGAATAACGGAGGCAGAAGATATGATAATTGAGATAGAAGATAGAATAATAGAAATAAACGAAGCAGAGAGGAAAAAAGAATTAAAAGAAATGAGGACAACCCCAGGGACCTCTGGGACAATGTGAAACACCCCAACATTTGAATCATAGGAGTCCCAGAAGAAGAAGACAAAAAAGAAAGGCCATGAGAAAACACTCAAGGAGATAATAGTTGAAAACTTCCCTAAAATGGGGAAGGAAATAGTCACACAAGTCCAGGAAACCCAGAGAGTCCCAAACAGGATAAACCCAAGGCGAAATACCCCAAGACACATATTAATCAAATTAACAAAGATCAAACACAAAGAACAAATACTAAAAGCAGCAAGGGAAAAACAACAAATAACACATAAGGGGATCCCCATAAGGATAACAGCTGATCTTTCAATAGAAACTCTTCAGGCCAGAAAGGAATGACAGGACATACTTAAAGTGATGAAAGGGAAAAATCTACAACTCAGATTACTATACGCAGCAAGGATCTCATTGAAATACGAAGAAGAAATCAAAAGCTTTACACACAAGCAAAAGCTGAGAGAATTCAGCACCACCAAACTAGCTCTTCAACAAATGCTAAAGGATCTTCTCTAGACAGGAAATACAGAAAAAGGTGTATAAACTCGAACCCAAAACAACAAAGTAAATGTCAATGGGACCATACATATCAATAATTACCTTAAATGGAAATGGGTTGAATGCCCCAACCAAAGACAAAGACTGGCTGAATGGATACAAAAACAAGACCCTATGTATGCTGTCTACAAGAGACCCACCTCAAAACAAGGGACACATACAGACTGAAAGGGAAGGGTTGGAAAAGATATTTCATGCAAATGGAGACCAAAAAAAGCAGGAGTAGCAATACTCATATCAGATAAAATAGATTTTAAAATAAAGGCTGAGAAAAGAGACGAAGAAGGACACTACATAATGATCAAAGGATCAATCCAAGAAGAAGATATAACAATTATAAATATATATGCATCCAACATAGGAGCACTGCAATATGTAAGGCAAAGGCTAACAAGTATGAAAGGGGAAATTAACAGCAACACAATAGTAGTGGGAGACTTTAATACCCCATTCACACCTATGGATAGATCAACTAAACAGAAAATTAACAAGGAAACACAAACTTTAAATGATACAATGGACAAGTTAGACCTAATTGATATCTAATAGGACATTTCATCCCAAAACAATGAATTTCACCTTTTTCTCAAGTGCACATGGAACCTTCTCCAGAATAGATCACATCCTGGGCCATAAATCTAGCCTTGGTAAATTGAAAAAAATTGAAATCATTCCAATCATCTTTTCTGACCACAATGAACTAAGATTAGATCTCAATTACAGGAAAAAAACTATTAAAAATTCCAACATATGGAGGCTAAACAACACGCTTCTGAATAACCAACAAATCATAGAAGAAATCAAAAAAGAAATCAAAATATGCATAGAAACGAATGAAAATGAAAACACAACAACCCCAAACCTATGGGACACTGTAAAAGCAGTGCTAAGGGGAAGGTTCATAGCAATACAGGTTTACCTCAAGAAACAAGAAAAAAGTCAAATAAATAACCTAACTCTACACCTAAAGCAACTAGAGAAGAAAGAAATGAGGAACCCCAGGTTAGGAGAAGGAAAGAAATCTTAAAAATTAGGGCAGAAATAAATGCAAAAGAAACAAAAGAGACCATAGCAAAAATCAACAAAGCTAAAAGCTGATTCCTGGAGAACATAAATAAAATTGACAAACCATTAACCAGACTGTCTGCATCAAGAAACAAAGGGAGAAGAATGAAATCAACAAATGAAGAAATGAAATCAACAAATGAAGAAATGAAAATGGAGAGATCACAACAGAAAGCACAGAAATACACAGGATCATAAGAGACTACTACCAGCAGCTCTATGCCAATAAAATGGACAACGTGGAAGAAATGGAAAAATTCTTAAAAAAGTATAACTTTCCAAAACTGAACCAGGAAGAAATAGAAGATCTTAACAGACCCATCACAAGCAAGGAAATCGAAACTGTAATCAAAAATCTTCCAGCAAACAAAAGCCCAGGACCAGATGGCTTCACAGCTGAACTCTACCAAAAATTAAGAGGAGAGCTAATACCAATCTTACTCAAACTCTTCCAGAAAATTGCAAAAGAAGGTAAAGTTACAAACTCATTCTATGAGGTCACCATCACCCTAATACCAAAACCAGACAAAGATGCCACAAAAAAAGAAAACTACAGGACAATATCACTGATGAATATAGATGCAAAAATCCTTAACAAAATTCTAGCAAACAGAACCCAACAACATATTAAAAAGATCATACATAATGATCAAGTGGGCTTTATCCCAGGAATGCAAGGATTCTTTAATATCCACAAATCAATGTAATACACCACATTAACAAATTCAAAGATAAAAACCATACGATTATCTCAATAGATGCAGAAAAAGCCTTTGACAAAATTCAACATCCATTTATGATAAAAACTCTCCAGAAAGCAAGAATAGAAGGAACATACCTCAACATAATAAAAGCTATATATGACAAGCCCACAGCAAACATTATCCTCAATGGTAAAAAATTCAGAGCATTTCCCCTAAAGTCAGGAACAATGCAAGGGTGCCCACTCTCACCACTACTATTCAACATAGTTTTGGAAGTTTTGGCCACAGCAATCAGAGCAGAAAAAGAAATAAAAGGAATCCAGATTGGAAAAGAAGAAGTAAAACTCTCACTGTTTGCTGATGACATGATCATCTTTAGAAAACCCTAAAGACTCTATCAGAAAACTAGTAGAGCTAATCAATGAATATAGTAAAGTTGCAGGATATAAAATTCACACACAGAAATCCCTTGCATTCCTATATACTAACAATGAAAAAACAGAAAGAGAAATTAAGGAAACAATACCATTCACCACTGCAACAAAAAGAATAAAATACTTAGGAATATATTTACCAAAAGAAACAAAAGACCTATATATAGAAAACTATAAAAAACTGATGAAAGAAATCAAAGAGGACACAAATAGATGGAGAAATATACCATGTTCATGGATTGGAAGAATCAATATAATGAAAGTGAGTATACCATCCAAAGCAATCTATAGATTCAATGCACTCCCTACCAAGCTACCAATGGTATTCTTCACAGAACTAGAACAAATAATTTCACAATTTGTATGGAAATACAAAAAACCTCGAATAGCCAAAGCAATCTTGAGAAAGAAGAATGGAACAGGAAGAATCAACCTGCCTGACTTCAAGCTCTGCTACAAAGCTACAGTCATCAAAATGGTATGGTACTGGCACAAGACAGAAATATAGATCAATGGAACAAAATAGAAAGCCCAGAGATAAACCCACGCACCTATGGACACCTTATCTTTGACAAAGGAGGCAAAAATATTCAATGGAGAAAAGACAATCTCTTTGACAAGTGGTGCTGGGAAAACTGGTCAACCACTTGTAAAAGAATGAAACTAGAACACTTTCTAACACCATACACAAAAATAAACTCAAAATGGATTAAAGATCTAAATGTATGACCAGAAACTATAAAACTCCTAAAGGAAAACACAGGCAAAACACTCTTCGACATAAATCACAGCAGGATCCTCCATGACCCAACTCCCAGAGTAATGGAAATAAAAGTAAAAATTAACAAATGGGACCTAATTAAACTTAAAAGCTTTTGCACAACAAAGGAAACTATAAGCAACGTGAAAAGACAGCCTTCAGAATGGGAGAAAATAATAGCAAATGAAGCAACTGACAATTAATCTCAAAAATATACAAGTAACTCCTGCAGCTCAATTCCAGAAAAATAAACAACCCAATCTAAAAGTGGTCCAAACAACCAAACAGACATTTCTCCAAAGAAGACGTATAGATAGCTAACAAACACATGAAAAGATGCTCAACATCACTCATTATCAGAGAAATGCAAATCAAAACCACAATGAGGTACCATCTCACGCTGGTCAGATGGCCTCTATCCAAAAGTCTACAAACAATAAATGCTGGAGAGCATGTGGAGAAAAGGGAACCATCTTACACTGTTGGTGGGAATGCAAACTAGTATAGCCACTATGGAGAACAGTGTGGAGATTCCTTAAAAAACTGGAAACAGAACTGCCATATGACCCAGCAATCCCACTGCTGGGCATACACACCGAGGAAACCAGAATTCAAAGAGACATGTGTACCCCAATGTTCATCACAGCACTGTTTATAATAGCCAGGACATGGAAGCAACCTAGATGTCCAATAGCAGACAAATGGATAAGAAAGCAGCGGTACATATACAGAACGGAATATTACTCAGCCATTAAAAAGGATACATTTGAATCAGTTCTAATGAGGAAGATGAACCGGAGCCTATTATACAGAGTGAAGTAAGCCAGAAAGAATAACACCAATACAGTATACTAACGCATACATATGGAATTTAGAAAGATGGTAACAATAACCCTGTATGCGAGACACAGATGCATAGAACTGTCTTTTGGACTCTGTGGGAGAAGGCGAGAGTGGGATGATCTGAGATAGTAACACTGAAACATGTATATTGTCATATGTGAAACAAATCGCCAGTCCAGGTTGGATACACGAGACAAGTGCTCAGGGCTGGTGCACTGGGATGACCCAGAGGGATGGGATGGAGAAGGAGGTGGGAGGGGTGTTCAGAGTGGGGAACACATGTAAAACCATGGCTGATTCATATCAATGTATGGCAAAACTCACCACAATACTGTAAAGCAATTAGTTTCCAACTTAAATAAAAATAAATAAATAAATAAAATGACATATATCATAGCATAATACATTTCAGAATGTATTCCAATATGAAACAGAAAAGTTAAACAGTGAAAAACTGCAGTTACTTTTGCACCAGTCTAATAAAATCTTTTAGTCAAAGCTATGGTTTTTTCCAGTGGTCATGTATGAATGTGAGAGTTGGACTGTGAAGAAAGCTGAGCGCCACAGAATTGATGCTTTTGAACTGTGGTGTTGGAGAAGACTCTTGAGAATACCTTGGACTGCAAGGAGATCCAACCAGTCCATCCTAAAGGAGATCAGTCCTGGGTGTTCATTGGAAGGACTGATGCTTAAGCTGAAACTCCAATACTTTGGCCACCTCATGCAAAGAGTTGACTCATTGGAAAAGACCCTGATGCTGGGAGGGATTGGGAGCAGGAGGAGAAGGGGATGACAGAGGATGAGATGGTTGGATGGCATCACCGACTCGATGGACATGAGTTTTGAGTAAACTCCGGGAGTTGGTGATGGATAGGGAGGCCTGGTGTGCTGTGATTCATGGGGTTGCAAAGAGTAGGATATGACTGAGCGACCGAACTGAACTGAATAAAATCTTTTAAATAAGGCTTTGCTAAGAACATAAAAGGAAAACATAAAAACGAAAATGCAAAGGCTTACAAAGAATCCTAAATTAATTCAAATCTAGTTATAGATTGTTCAGACATGTCAGTTCTATTTCAACATTATAAGGTTTCAATGCTAATTTCAGGTTCCTACACAGAAAACCTGGATTAAATAGAGGTTTAAAATACGCCATGCCCTCTCCCATCTTTATGCCTTACCCATGCTGCTCTAACTCACACTTTTACTCACCAGGCTAACCTATACATCTTCAGTCTAAGCTCATCCATGTGTCTAAGGAGAGATACCACAACAGTTACACGCAAAAAGCATGTCCCGAAATAGCATGTACACTTTAATTCTGTCTCAAGATATATTTATCTCTGTGTGCATTCAATCCAAATGTATACTTTAATTATACAAACATTCAAAAGGGTACATTATCTACCTCCAAGGAGTGGGATGGAAGCAGGACTGGTTCGAAGACTGCTACTTCGTCTTCATGATACTTGGGAGGAGTTCAGAGTTCACTTCTAGGAGGTCTGACTAGACCCGTCCAGACAGGGTTAAGTGCTACTTCTTTCCGCCCATAGCATCCTGGACAAATTCTGGAGCACAGCAGCATCCCCATGAGTTCTTATATGCTATTTGAATATCTGTTCCACTACCTATAAGCTTCTTGAAAGCGAAACTTATTTGCGTACTCCCAAGTGAATACAGTAACTGACATATATTAGAAACTGATTTCGTATTCTAGAAATTCAACAAATTTCAATAAATATGAACAACTTAACTGAATTCTCCATGACTATATGCTTTTTTCCAGGAACAGAAGTGGCAATTTCATGAAAAAAAGTACTCAATGCCTTGAAATTCAGTTTTTTTAGATACATTCCAAGATGAGAAAACTCTATATTCAGTCAAATTTGCTAATAGCTTTCCAAAATTCAGGAGACTTGCTGTTAGATCCGTGTCAAAAATATACCAAACCCACTGAAAATAGGTAATCAGACAAATACTTGTACATGAATGTTCATAGCAGCACTATTCACAATAGCTAAAAGAGGGACACAACCCAAATGTGGATTTATGGATAAACAAATTGTGGTGTATTCATTCAGTGGAATATTATTCAGCCTTAAAAATGCATGAAGTATTGACACATGCTGCAACATAGATACCTCATAAACATTCTAGGTGGAAGAAACCAGACACAGAGTATCATATATATTATAACTCCATTTAAAAAAAATATGTAGGGACTTCCTTGGTGCTACAGTGGATTAGAGTTCACCTGCCAATGGAAGGGACATACATTTGACCCCTGGTCTGAGAAGATCCCACATGCCACAGAGAAACTAAGCCTATAGCTACTGAGCCTGCGTGGCCCAGAGCCTGTGCTCCACAATGGGAGAAGCCACCCCAGTGAGAAGCCTGTGCACCACAGTGAAGACTAGGCCCACTCATCGCACCTAGAGAAAGCCTGTGTGCAACAGCAAAGACCCAGAGGAGCCATAAAAACGAATAAATAAAATTTAAATGGAATATCTAAAATAGACAAATACACAGAAACAGAAAGCAGACTGACAGTCACCAGAATATGGGTAGGATGGGGTAAACGCACAGGGTTTTCTTTTGGCATGAAAAAACATTTTCGAACCAGACAGAAGTCACAGTGGCACAATATTATGAATGTACTAAATGTCACTTTAAACAAGGTCAATTTTATGTTACATGAATTTCACCTCACTTTCACCTCAATGAAAAACACATGCCAACTGCTTATCACTTAGAAGTAAGACAGAAGTAGTTATATAAGGGTTAATTTGATAAGTCTTTCCCATCATAAACCAAATATTTAAAGGGAGGGAACTTAACATGTGCTATGTCTTATTCATTAATAGAATAGCTATCTATTTCTTTCAATTTTTAAAGGTTTGAGGGAGATGATCAAAAACAAAAAAGAATTACTGGAAGAGAAGATCAAAAAGCCCTTAATTTTTTGTATCTCCCAACTGTAAAAACAAATTAGACAAATTTGCAAGGTTCATTTTTCTGCAGCTCTTATTTGTTTTTAAAAGCTAAATTTAGCTGAGCTCTTTCTGCAAACAATAAGAATTAATTCTTTTGTCATTATTAAATAATCTACTTCTATATTTGCTATAAACTTGAAACTGTAGAAATAGATGACTCTAGAATATGAAACTTGAATTCCTTGAGAATGATGTAATCACATTTATTTGGTTTCAGCTATTAATGTTATCCCATATGGCACTGCCTTTACTGTCATTTCCACGAGAAAACAGAAATGATTTTTCCATATGGAAAATGTTAAGAATTTTTAGCATAAATAACACACATACTTTGTTTTTAATACTAAATGGTACCTAATGACATGGACTAGTAAATGCAATTCCTTACATACTTAACTTATGGTAAAAACTACTTAGGCTTAATAAAGGGATGCACAATGCACAGTAATGTGGTATTAAAATGTGTGATATCATTTCTAGAAATACTTTTAATATCCTGGGAAATTACCAAGCTTATGGTTTCAATTAAGACAAGCTCAACAAATACTGACCCTCTATTACATGGTGCCCCTTCATGGATCACAGCCTTGTCACAGTGAAGGGGCTTGAGTAACTCAATGAAGCTATGAGCCATGTCATGCAGGGCCACCCAAGATGAAGAGGTCTTAGTGAAGAGTTCTGACAAAACATGGTCCACTGGAGGACGAAATGGCAATCCATTCCAGTATTCTTGCTACAAGAATACCATGAACAGTGTGAAAAGGCAAAAAGATATGACACCAGCAGTTAAGACCCCCATATCAGAAGGTGTCCAGTAAGCTATTGAGGAAGAGCAAAGGGCAATTACCAACAGCTCCAGAAAGAATGAAATGGCTGGGCCAGAAGGGAAATGATACTCAGTAACGGATATGTCTGGTGGTCAAAGTAAACTCTGATGCTGTAAGAACAACATTGTATGGGAACCTGGAATGTAAGAGCCATGAATCAAGGTAAACTGTACATGGTCAAGCAGGTCAAGCAGGAGATGGCAAGAGTGAACACTGACATCTCAGGAATCAGTGAACTAAAATGGAAAAATTTAATTCAGATCACCACTACATCTACTACTGTAGGCAAGAATCCCTTAGAAGAAATGAAGTAGTCCTTACAGTCAGAAAAAAAGTGTCTGAAATGTAGTACTTGGTGCAGTCTCAAAAATAACAGAATGATCTTGGTTTGTTTCCAAGGCAAATCATTCAATATCACAGTAATCCAAGTCTATGCCTTACACTGATGCTGAAGATGCTGAAGTTGACCAGTTCTGTCAGACATGACTGAGGGACTAACACACATACATCACATGAAGACCTACAATACGTTCTGGAACTAACAACAAAAAAGATGTCATTTTCATCATAGGAGATTGGAATGAACAAGTAGGAAGTCAAAAGATATCTGGAATAACAGGCAACTTTGGCCTTGGACTACAAAATGAAGCACGGCAAAGACTAACAGAATTTTGTCACGAGAACACCCCGGTCATAGCAAACTTTTTCCCAATGACGTAAGAGACAACTTTATATATGGAAATCACCAAATTGCCGATACTGAAATCAGATTGATTATATTCTTTGCAGCTGAAGATGGAGAAACTCTATACAGTCAGCAAAGAAAAGACCTGCAGCTGATTGTGCCTTAGATCATCAGTGCCACATTGCAAAATTCATGATAAATTGAAGGAAGCAGGGAAAACCATTAGGCCATTCACATATGACCTAAATCAAATTCTTTATGATTATACAGTGGAGGTGGTGAATAGATTCAAGGGATTAGATATGGTAGACAGAGTGCCTGAAGAACTGTGGATGGAGTTTCATACCATGGTACAGGGAGTGTAACTAAAACCACCCCAAAGGAAAAGAAATGCAAAAAAGGCAAAGTGGTTGTCTGAGGAGGCTTTACAAACAGCTAGGGAAAGAAGAGAAGCTAAAGGCAAGGGAGAAAGGGAAAGATATACCCAACTGAATGTAGAGATCCAGAGAATAGCAAGAAGAAATAAGAAGGCCTTCTTAAATGAACAATGCAAAGAAATAGAGGGAAAAAATAGAATAGTAAAGACTAGAAATCTCTTCAAGAAAACTGGATATATCAAGGGAACGTTTCATGCAAGGATGGGCATGATAAAAGACAGAACTTAACAAAAAGGACCTAACAAAAGCAGAAGAGATTAAGAAGAGGTCACAAGAATACACAGAAGAACTCTATAAGAAAAGTCTTAACAACCCAGATAGCGATGGTAGTGTGGTCACTCACTTAGAGCCAGACATCCTGGACTATGAAATCAAGTTACTATGAACAAGCTAGTGGTGGTGATGGAATTCCAACTGAGCTGTTTCAAATCTAAAAGATGATGCTGTTAAAGTGCTGCACTCAGTATGTCAGCAAATTTGGAAAACTCAGCAGTGGCCACAGGACTGAAAAAGATTAGTTTTCCTTCCAATCCCAAAGAAGGACAATCCTGGAGAATGTTCAAACTACTGGACGATTGTGCTCACTTCACATTCTAGTAAGATTATGCTCAAAATACTTCAAGTTAGGCTTAAGCAGTATGTAAACCTAGAATTTCCAGATGTACAAGCTGGGTTTAGAAAAGGCAGGGAACCAGAGAACAAATGGCCAACATTCGTTGGATCATAGAGAAAGCAAGGAAATTCCAGAAAAACCATCTACTTCTGCTTCATGCTAAAGCCTTTGACTGGGTAGATCACAACAAACTAGAAAATTCTTAAAGAGATGGGAACACCAGACCATCTTACCTGTCTCCTGAGAAATGTGCATGCAGGTCAAGAAGCAACAGTTAGAACTGGATATGGCACAACAGACTGGCTCAAAACTGGGAAAGGCATAACAAAACTGTATTGTCATCCTGCTTATTTAATTTCTATGCAGAGTACATCATGAGAAATGTCAGGCTGGAATCAAGATTGCTGGGAGAAATAGCAACAACCTCAGACATGCAGATGATACTGCTCTAATGGCAAAAAAAATGAAGAGAAACTAAAAAGTCTCCTGATGAGCATGAAAGAGAAGAGTGAAAAAGCTGGCTTAAAACTCAACATTCAAAAAACTAAGATTATGGCATCCAGCCCCATCACTTCATGGCAAATAGATAGTGGAAAAATGGAAACAGTGACAGATTTCATTTTCTTGGGCTCCAAAACCACTGCAGATGGTGATTGCAGCCATGAAATTTAAAGACACTTGCTCCTTGGAAGAAAAGCCATGACAAAACTAGACAGTATTAAAAATATAGAGGTATCATGTTGCCAACAAAGTCCATACAGTCCAATCTATGGTTTTTCCAGTAGTCATGTATGGATGTGAGAGTTGAACCATAAAAAAGGCTGAGAACCAAAGAACTGATATTTTCAAACTGTCTTGCTGGAGAAGACTATTAACAGTCCCTTGGACTGCAAGGAGATCAAACCAGTCAATCTTAGAGGAAATCATTCCTGAATGTTCACTGGAAAGACTGATGCTGAAGCCCCAATACTTGGCCACCTGATGCAAAGAACTGACTCATTGGAAGAGACCCTGATGCTGGGAAAGATTGAAGGCAAAAAGAGAAGGGGGTGGCAGAGGGTGAGATGGTTAGATAGCATCACCTACTCAATGGACATGAATTGAGCAAACTCCACAGGACAGGGAAGGACAGGGAATCCTAGCATGCTGCACTCCATAGGATCACAAAGAGTTGGACACTACTAATCAAGTGAACAACAAATTATATGGTCAACACTGTAAGAGGGGATAAAATTATAATAAAAACAGATTACTAACTTTAAGAAACTGACAATATTCTGAGACCCACAGAATCCAAACAAGTAACTAGATAGCTTTTATGTATAATAAAGTAGGCATATATTACAAAATTAGTACAAATAAGGCAGTAATGGGCTCACTGCCAAGAAATTGGACTAAACGGTACATGAACTGGCCTTAGTAGAATGAATAGGAGTCCAAAGGATGAACAACATGGGGAAAAAATGTTTCAGGTGGTCTAGGAAAATAAAACAACTTCACCATCATCTGAGAACAACAGCCAATCTAATACTGAAGGAAGAAAAAGAAAATAAGAGTGTGGGAAGAAAAGAAGAAAAAAGAAAGAAGGGGAGGAGATGGAGGATGGAAGAAAAATGTAAGCAGAATATGCAAAAAGTTAATACAGAATTGACAGAAAATGAGGCTGGAGAAATAGATTGGAACTAATTTAGGAAGGGCTTTGCTGAGCTTGAACTACCTCTTCCAAGCATCAGGGAGTTACTGAAGGAACTCATCTGGTGAATGACAAGGTCAGATCAAAATGTGGAAAAGTCACCCTGATAGCAGTATGGAAAAACAACTGCAGGGGCAAGTCTGAAATCAGGGGGATCAAAAAACAACCTGCTAGAGATGACTAGAGTTGAACTAACATAATACCACTGGAGACACACTAGAGAAGGCAGACTTGACATACAATATGTGTGACCACTTAGGTGCTGAAAGTGAGAGAACTAGGAAGCACCAAATAATTAGATAAATCATCTAATTTACACTTTAGATAGTGGTGGTGACATATCACTAGTGTAGACAGAGAAAAGAAAAGTCCAATAGTTTCAAGGTGGAAAAGGGAAGACACACGGCTCGATTCTGGGTATGTTGACTGAAGGAAATTATTAGACCTCTGGCTGAAGATATATGTTTAGAGTTATTCACTTTTAAATAATAATTAAATACAGAGATAGACAACATTTTCCATGAAGAGACAATAATGAGAAGAGGACTAAAAAGTAAATCAAACTTAATCATACTTCAAATAAGTGTGGCTCTAAAAAAAATGTCACAGAAATAGTAGGAAATCCAAAGAGCATGATGTCACAGGAAGAGGACATCATCATCTCATGGGAGGAAATACTTTTAAAGAGGAAATAATCAACACAGTTAAATGCCAGAGGAAAACAGTGTAAGAGACTGAAAAATGCTCATTAGACTTGGCAATAATGAGGTGAAAAGTAATACAGTGGTAAATTCAGCAGAATAAGGAAGTAGGAATTCAGATAGTAAATTAAGGGCAAAGAAACAAAGGTAGTTTCTTATCATCTCTTGGATCAAATTTTATGCTTTATTTTATAAAGGTATTATTCCAGTAAGATGGTAAAGAAGGACAGAAATAAAAGAGGCACTAACTATGGAAAGAAAAGTTTCAAAAAGTGTTTTAGGCTTCTTTTTAATGCGTTCAATGTCAGTTCAGTCCTTTTTTAAGAAAATGAAATCACTGGCAGGTTGACCTTTAAAATTCACCTTGAAACAGGACAATCATTGCTGAAAATTTTGAAGTATTTTGCGTGCATGCTAAGTCGCTTCAGTTGAGTCACATGCTAGAATGAATAGCAAATGAATGCCTTCAGATGTGCTACAAATCAAGAAGCTGTCGACACCATGGAGGTCACACATGGTGGTTAAGAACAGCGCTGAAATCCATTTGTCCAGGTTCAAGGCCTGGTTCTACTTCCTCTCGCTGGGACATTGTCCAAGCTAATTCCATTGTCTTCAGTCTGTTTTCTCACCTGTAAAATGGAGGTAATAATGTAATCTACATATTATAATTAAGTTCTGCAGGAGAAATTATATAAAATTTACCTGGCATTAAATGATAAGAATGATGATGTTGATCTCGTATATTTTCCTAGATGGTTACGATGCTGATTATACATAGTTTGCAAAATCTTATTTAAAGCTGTGAACCTGGAAGAGACTGTGAAAGCAATAAGGGTTGACAGAAAAGAGAATAGGTATAAAGACTGTTTCAGGGTTATAAGATGTTAGGATCTTAAGGAAGACACAGCAAAGGAGACTAAATTGGAAGAGTCACTGAAGTAGGAGGAAAACTTGGACAGTAGAGTCATGGACCCAAAGGGCAGAAAGTGTTTCAAGAGGGAGTGGATGATCAATCATTTGAGTCAAATGATACTAAGTCAAATAAACGAGGGCAGAGAATTGATCACGGGTTTAGCAAAGTGGAAATCGTTAGTGACCCTGACAGGAGAGTGTTGGTGGACCTTTACCTCCTGTGTTAACAAGTGCATGGCCGTGGTCACCTATGTGCAAGCCAGTGACTAGTATAGATTTTTGCTCATTGTAGAATATGATTCAAATAGGGACAATGAAGTGTGTCTGATGTTTGCTGGGGACTTCTGGAAGAGACATTTATATGCTCTTCTCAGAGAGCTAATGGAAAGATGCATGTCCTGCATCTTTCTGGATGTTACCAAGGAAATGAGGATCACTGGGAATTGTTGGCAAGCATCTCACAATCTTGAGAAGAAATAGTTTTGCCACAGAGGAATAGAACTTAGGAAGAAAACTAGTTCACTAATGACATAACTGAATTACCAGTTATCTGAAGTTTGATATATCTCTACTTACCCTCCCTCCAAATCTGCTCGCTTCAGGATCATTATAATAGGAAATAAATTCCATGTTTTTATGTCATATTAGATTTTTGCTACTTGCAAAACAAATATTCCTAACTAACAGTGCAACTTATCAAGGCTCAAATTACATGAGCTGAGTCAGGGGGAGGGGCAGTAGTTACTAGAAGAATTTTGGACTGTCAATAAAAATAACTCCTGGCACAATCTATATATTAACCATGACCAAACCCTGTTCTTTTTCATTTCTGCTTACTTCTCCATTTTAAAGACATTCTAATGATTTATAAAATTAATTAAATGACTTTTTAAAAACTAGAATTCTGTTCTGAGAGGATCTGGGAAAACAGTGATCAAATCAGAATGTCTTATTTTCTATTCACTCCTACTTTGAATCCATCTGCCTGTGTTAAGCCAAGCAGCAGCTGGCAATGGTGAGCCACTGAGCGTAAGTAAGACACTGAGCTCAGAAAAGGTCTTCGCAGAGGAAATAATATGGGAGCCTTTCTAACATGGGGCAAGCATAAGCCTGAAAACTAAACTCAGAGGCCCTCAAGAGAAGTTCACACTTGGTGAATGCTGGGAAAGCTTCAGAGTTCTGTACACCTTCCAGCACCTATGGCTGACCTCGTCTCATATTTCTCAGTCTGACTGATGCCTATGAGTAAGGAGTAGGCTAAAATTTCCCTATTTCTGAGGGTAGGAAAGAGTGAGTAGAACGACTGTCTCTGTTGTCTAAATAGAGTCTGGCTATCTACCCGCTGTACAATTCTCCAGTGGTTTAGACACAGGGTACCTTGCTTATCACTAATGAAACCACTGACGCTCCAAGATCTGTACCCAGCCCCACATCAATAAAAATAACAACCTGTTACAACAACAACCCGGAAGAGAAATATCAAAGAATATAGGCACCCAGTGAAATAGAGCTGCTGGGGAGATTTACGACAAGCTGAACAACAACAACAAAAATGGAAGAGCACTTTAGTACAGCACACAGACACAATCTAAATATGTATTTAAATCTAAATAGATAATGGTAGACTGTCCAGGAATGAGTTTTAAAAGTACTAAATAAGAATTCTTAAAATGAAAGTCTAATGAGTCTACAAGTGTTTAACTACCTCAGAAAAACCTAGAAATTATGGATGGTGGTTAAGATGAGATTGAGGTGAAAATACTGAGGAATAAAAACATCTGGTGGGATGCTGCACAGAAGATAAGCAAGTGAAAGTATGCTAACAGGCATATCTTATTGGAGTGAGCCAGATGATAATTAGGAGAGGTGGAATGTCTTGGTAGAAAAAGGCTGGCCTCTCCTTTCTCTGGTGGTTCAGATGGTAAAGAATCTGCCTGCAATGCAGGAAACCCGGGTTTAATCCCTGGGTTGGAAAGATTCCCCGGAGAAGGGAATGGCTACCCACTCCAGTATTCTTGCCTGGAGAATTCCAAGAACAGAGGAGCCTGGCGGGCCACAGTCCATGGGGTGGCAAAGAGTCAGACATGGAGAGCAACTAACACTTTCACACTCCTTTCACAATGTATACATATATTAAATAATTACACGGCACACTTTAAATACATTACAGCTTTATTTGTCAAGTACACCTCAGTAAAGCTAACAAAAGAGAAAGCGAGAAAGCAGAGAGGAAAGAGAGAGAAAGAAAACAAGAGTCCAGTGAAGTATTTATTTCTTCATCCTGCTATACCTTTGGACTTTTATACTCTATGAGTCAATATAGTTCCTCTTATGTGTAAGTGAAGGAAAAAAAAAAAAACTAGGTATCTCATTTTTGAACAGTAAGCAGAGAAATATGTGTCTGACTTTGAGCAGCAGAATAGTGGTGCTTAAAAGGGTGAAGAGGAATGGAACGAATAGTAACCTGAACAAACAGAGAAACAAGAATAAACTGCAAATAATAAGGTAAAATAAGAGGAGAAATTAAGGACAAAAATAAAATGTATCAGATGATATGCTCAATGTCAGTAGACCATACACTTCCATTAAAAGATTTAGTCATGCTGGATTAAAAAAGAATAAAAAATAAGTGGAAATTATTTAAAATATTTATTTAAATAACATTTAAAATAAGGAAATGGGAAAGAAAGTATCAGATAAATGCAAGCAAAAGAAAAAGAGATAGAAATATTAATATCAATACAGAACTTAAGGTACTGTCTTAAACTTGATAAGCAGGGGAAAACACTAAACTAGATAAGAAGGGAAGTTATATCATGATAAAAGATACAATGTGTGAAAAAAAATGCACTGTATGAATGCATCAATCAAAAAAGGTGCTAATTATATAAAGCAAAATCTGGGATGATGGAAGGAGAACTTGATTAAAATACATTTATAGTGGAAAACTTAAATCTCTTTTCAAATCAGATAGAGACCTAATAGAGAAAAGAGAGACAGAGAGAAATTGAAAAGTATAAGCAACAATAAAAATGTATAGCGTATATGTCTCAAGTGGAGAATTTAACATTCCCCTGCATTCAACCACAATATTATCTCACTTGGGGGAGAAACGAAATGAGCGTGTAGGAATGACCTGGCCCCTCTCTCTGGCAGTTAAAGCAAGAGGAAGGGAGAGGATAGAGAGAGAAAGAGATAGAGAGAAGGAGGAGGAGGAGATCAAAGAGGAGGGAAGGAGGAAGGGAAACAGAAAGAAAGAAGAAAGTTGAGAACCACAAGGAGATGGGAACAAGGATCAGGGTGGATAAGAGGAAGAAAGACAGACCTACATACGAGTTAAAATTCTGTCCCTTTCTCTCTTCAACTTCTGTGTAAGGAGCAGCGTGGCACTGGAATGAATGAACATGTTTTTAGAGTAGTGGTTTAGAAGGTAATGATATTTAGCACTGAGACAAATTTTTCTGCTTATTTATCTCATGAAAAACAAAGAAAACATTGAAGTGAAATATACAATGATACCATATTTAGATTTTTTGATTCTGCACAGTCATTAAATTCTTTTCCTGGAAAAGCTATTATTAACAGTACTAATTGTAGTTCTGCAAAACAGCTCTCAATGGCTTGTCATGTACAGAAGGGTGTTTTTCTGTAAGCTTCTGAAAGCCCTAATTAATGGAAAAGACCAGCCTCTAATTGCGTCTCCTATAAATGCTTAAAGTACAAAAGATGTTTGATGAAATCATACTATCACATGATCAAAATAGATCTTTTTTCCAATCAGAGAAATGTCATTTATACAACCACAAATCCTAAGACATTAAAAAGGCTAAAATATTTTACTGTATCTAAGAATGTTGTTAATGCATTCACCAGAATATCTAAAGTCCTTTTTCTTTTCTCATTGAAAAGTAATTAGTTTTGCATATTATACTATTTGAATTTATTGTTTATCCAATTTTTCAAAATTTTAATGTGAAATTTTCCAAATATTTGTAAGTTGAAAGACTCTTAGTTAGAATGAAAATATATAAACTAACCACCTGGATTCTACCATTAATACCTTACTATCTTGTTTTATTACATAAAAAAGAAATTGCCAAGAAAAAGAAATGCAAAAAGGCAAAATGGTTATTTGAGGAGGCGTTACAAATAGCTGAGAAAAGAAGAGAAGCAAAAGGCAAAGGAGAAAAAGAAAGATACACCCATCTGAATGCAGAGTTCCAAATAACAGCAAGGAGAGACAAGAAAGCTTTTCTAAGTAAACAATGCAAAAAATAGGGGGAAACGATAGAACAGGAAAGAGTAGAGATCTCTGTGAGAAAAATAGAGATACCAAGGGAACACTTCATGCAAAGATGGGCTCAATAAAGGACAGAAACGGTATGGACCTAACAGAAGCAGAAAATATTAAGAGGTGGCAAGAATACAAAGAAAAACCATACAAAAAGATCTTAACGATGCAGATAACCATGATGGTGTGATCATTCACCTAGAGCCAGACATCCTGGAGCGTAAAGATGTCTGGGCTTTAGGAAGCATCACTACGAACTAAGCTAGTGGAGGTGATGGAATTCCAGCTGAGCTATTTCAAATCCTAAAAGATGATGCTGTGAAAGTGCTGCACTCAGTATGCCAGGAAATTTGGAAAACTCAGCAGTGGTCACAGGACTTTAAAAGATGTTTTCATTCCAATCCCAAAGAAGGGCAATGCCAAAGAATGTTCAAACTACCATACAAAAGCACTCATTTCACATGCTAGCAAAATAATACTGAAAATTTTCCAAGCTAAGCTTCAACAGTATGTGAACCGAGAACTTCCAGATGTTCAATCTGGATTTAGAAAAGGCAGAGGAACCAGAGATCAAATTGCCCACATCCTTTGGATCATAGAAAAAGCAAGAGAGTTTCAGAAAAACATCTATCTCTGCTTCATTGACTACTCTAAAGCCTTTGACTATGTGGATCACGACAAACTGTGGAAAATTCTTAAAGAGATGGGAATACCAGGCCACCTAACCTACTTCCTGAGAAATCTGTATGTAGGTCAAGAAGCAACAGTTAGAACCAGCCATGGAACAACAGACTGGCTCAAACTGGGAAAGGAGTACATCAAGGTTGTATACTGTTACCCTGTTTATTTAACTTATATGTGGAGTACTTCATGTCAAACGCTGGGCTGGATGAAGCACAAGCTGGAATCAAGGTTGCCAGGAGAAACATCCATAATCTCAGATATGCAAATGATATCACCCTTATGGTAGGAAGTGAAGAGGAACTAAAAAGTCTCTTGATGATGGTGAAAGAGGACAGTGAAAAAGCTGGCTTAAAACTCAACATTCAAATAACAAAGATCATGGCATCCGGTCCCATCACTTCATGGCAAATAGATGGGGAAACAATGGAAACAGTAGCAGACTTTATTTTCTTGGGCTCCAAAATCACTGCAGATGTTGACTGCAGCCATGAAATTAAAAGACGCTTGCTCCTTGAAAGAAAAGCTATGGCAAACCTAGACAGCATATTAAAAAGCAGAGACATTACTTTGCCAACAAAGGTCCATCTAGTTCAAAGCTGTGGTTTTTCCAGTGGTCATGTGATGTGAGAGCTGGAACATAAAGAAGGCTAAGAACCAATGAATTGATGCTTTTGAAATGTAGTGTTGCAGAAAGACTCTTGAGAGTTCCTTGGACTGCAAGGAGATCAAACCAGTCAATTCTAAAGGAAATCAATCCTGAATATTCATTGGATGGACTGATACTGAAGCTGAAATTCCAATACTTTGGCCACCTGATGCAAAGAGCCGACTCATTAGAAAAGACCCTGATGCTGGCAAAGACTGAAGGCAGGAGGAGAAGGGGAAGACAAAGAACGAGACAGCATCACCGATTTAATGGACATGAGTTTGAGCAAGCTCCGGGAGATGTTGAGGGATGGGGAAGTCTGGTGTGCTGCAGTCCACGGGGTCACAGAGAGTCAGACACGACTGAATGACTGAACAGCAACAGCAACCACCCATCTTTCTATTCAGTCATTAATCCATCTTGTTTTAATAAATCGAAACATCAGCCCACTTTTTCTAAGTTCTACAGCAAACATCAGTGATTTGTCTTTTGACATGGACAAAACATATTTATCTCCACTGCAATAAACAGTCAGATTCACTCATTATCAGAGAAATGCAAATCAAAACCACAATGAGGTACCATTACACGCCAGTCGGGATGGTTGCTATCCAAAAGTCTACAAGCAATAAATGCTGGAGAGGGTGTGGAGAAAAGGGAACCCTCTTACACTGTTGGTGGGAATGCAAACTACTACAGACACTATGGAAAACAGTGTGGAGATTTCTTAAAAAACTGGAAATAGAACTGCCATATGACCCAGCAATCCCACTTCTGGGCATACACACTGAGGAAACCAGATCTGAAAGAGACACGTGCACCCCAATGTTCATCGCAGCACTGTTTATAACAGCCAGGACATGGAAGCAACCTTGATGCCCATCAGCAGATGAATGGATAAGGAAGCTGTGGTACATATACACCATGGAATATTACTCAGCCATTAAAAAGAATTCATTTGAATCAGTTCTAATGAGATGGATGAAGCTGGAGCCCCTTATACAGAGTGAAGTAATCCAGAAAGATAAAGAACATTACAGCATACTGACACATGTATATGGAATTTAGAAAGATGGTAACGATAACCCTATATGCAGAACAGAAAAAGAGACACAGAAATACAGAACAGACTTTTGAACTCTGTGGGAGAAGGTGAGGGTGGGATGTTTCGAAAGAACAGCATGTATATTATCTAGGGTGAAACAGATCACCAGCCCAGGTGGGATGCATGAGACAAGTGCTCGGGCCTGGTGCACTGCGAAGACCCAGAGGAATCGGGTGGAGAGGGAGGTGGGAGGGGAGATCGGGATGGGGAATACGTGTAAATCTATGGCTGATTCATATCAATGTATGACAAAACCCACTGAAAAAATAAATAAATAAATAAATAAAGGAGAAAAAAAAACAGTCAGATTCAGGGTGCACATATATGATGCGGAAGCTAGATTTATGGATATACAACTTTCTGCCCATGTCTAGAAAATACAGGGTCAACTAATTTGCAAACCTATTGCTGAAACCTATTCCTGTTTTGCTGACTATCCTTCCCCAAATATCTGCATTCATTTATCTGTTTATTCCTTCACTCAACAAATAATTTTTGAGTGCCTACTGTGTGCCATGTGATGATTCACAGTCTCTGTCCTCAAGGTGCTTTTATTCTAGTCACATGTCTGACAGTAACAGGCGCAATGAGGAAAAACAAAGAAGGGTGCTAATTTATAGAGCGAAGATGCTGTTTTAGATGAGGCCATCATGAAAAGTCCTTTCTGACATGGTGACACTTGAACAGAGGTGTGGAGGTGAGAGCAGGGAGATGGAGACAGCTGGTCGGAAGTGATGGCTGTGCTATTAAAGCTGTGAGGTGAGGTGGTGTCTGAGAAACAGGGAGGACAGAGGACCAGTGCGGCTGGACTGTCCCGAGGGGAGGGGAGAGACAGAGGACCAGTGCGGCTGGACTGTCCCGAGGGGAGGGGAGAGACAGAGGACCAGTGTGGCTGGACCGTCCCGAGGGGAGAGACAGAGGACCAGTGCGGCTGGACCGTCCCGAGGGGAGAGACAGAGGACCAGTGCGGCTGGACTGTCCCGAGGGGAGGGGAGAGACAGAGGACCAGTGCGGCTGGACCGTCCCGAGGGGAGAGACAGAGGACCAGTGCAGCTGGACTGTCCCGAGGGGAGGGGAGAGCAGTGCACCAGGAGGTTAGAGAAGCTACAGGGGCCAAATTCTACTCTGACTGCAATGGAAAGCCGCAAGAGGGTACTGATCAGAGGAGGATCATGGTCTAATTTTTCAAAACCCCACTCCAGCTGCTGCTTCAGAGAATGAACTGTAAGAGGGCAAGTGTGGAATATGGAAAACAGAAAGAAGATTGTAGCTGGAACTGGTGAGAGCTGATGGTGACCGGATCAGAGTGCAGGCGGTAGAAATCGTATACACACACACAGGGATAGCCATATACTTGTATCATCTTACAGAAAATGGGACCATATCTATGCTGTATGTCTTGTCCAAACTTTTCTTATTTACTCCTTTTTCTTTTATCTCCCCATTACCTGATCTCCAGCCCACACTCCTCTGCTGCTCCCGACCAATAGCTAACACAAGAAACCAGCCAGATATGCAACCTTTCAAATTTATCTCCATTATTAGACAAGGAGGTCTTCTTTTCTAGTAATACCTTTCTTTACAAAAATCGAGTCATACTGTCTTACTCTGCTGTGTGAATCGCCAATGGCTTTGCTAACTGTTCTATTTGGGTGCTTTTTTTACTTTGAAGGCATAATATAGGTAATGACTGTTTTGTATTATTTATTACAGGCATTCTTTTGTGATTCAGCATATGTATTCTGACTTTATGATTTATGATATTTTGCCATACTTTTAACAATATCTTGCATAATAAATTACGTCTGTTCATCTTATAGTTTCTGGGTTTCCTTTCTTTAAATCATCTCACCTTAGCCATATATATATATATATTCCAATTTTTCTGTTAAATTTAATTGTTTAGGCTGTTTAAAGTATGAAATAAAATTCTAATCAATATTCGATTTAATTCTTTATACAAACTCCATTTCAAGTACCAAAAATCTTGTTTTTCACTTGGTTTCAGTTGTTTTTTAATTAATCTTACCATCCAGACTGCCATTACCAAAGGTCAGCAATTTTTATGCTAGAAAGTGTTGGTGTAATGGATCTCTACATATGACTCCTTTCCTCATCGTTTTGTCCCTATGCTAATTCTGAACTTGTTTGCCTTCAGATCCCTTTCTTATCTCCAAACTAGGAGACTCAGGAGGAAGAGGGCTGAAGCCTGCTGCCTGCATTTCTCTGTTCCCTCATCAACTGCCTCCAGCAGGGTTCAATTAACAGGAGACACTAGGTGAAATTAAAGAGTAGGCAGAAGGGAGAAGCCAGGGCATCCCTCCTGTTTTCTGAATCAGCCAGCATCTCTAGAGACAGCCAGCTCTCCTCCATGACCTCAGTTCTGTAGCCCTGGCCCCCAAACTCCTGTGACCCCCCTTCTCCCTTCGCACACCTCGAAGGCAGAAGCTTCCTGATACTGATCTCCAGCTAGCCTTGCTCTCCCTTCTTGGCTTCTAAGTTTTCCATCATCTAAGTAAACCAGTTCTCTGCTTTAAATTCCCTATATTTACTTGATTCAGTCTGATACATTCTCCACTAATATTTAACCATGTGCCTTCATCAGAAGAAAAGCTCCAATTTTCTTTTAAGCAATAAATCACATGATGGCCTTCCATATTGTAGCACAATTACTGAGAATAGCTCATTCTTACTTATTCGACACCAAATGCAATATAACTGATCAAACACTGCTGAGTGTCACATAACCACTACCTCCAGAAATACGGGACCCAGTTTTTCCATCACCACAGTAATGATACTATCTTCATTCACAGATTCTGCAGACTCTGGATTTAGTTCACAATTTCTCTGTTCTTCCTTGCCCTTCAATAGCATCTTTTCACTTATGATTCCACTAAATGCATAGATTATTAGAATCTTTTCCCTTTAAGCCTTCATACTCTCAACTATCTAAACTGATCTGTCAGATTTATTAAATAACTGAGCAAGTATCTATTGAGAGCCCAGTATTTGCCAAACAGTATACAAAGCAGAAGCTCCAGGTTCACCATGATATAGTCTCTCTGAAATTTCAGTAATCTGGTAATTATAATTCAGTCTGATAAAGAATGTTTTGGTAGGTAGAATTCTGAGATTCCCCAAGACCCCCCAGCCCAGGTTTGCATGCTTTGTACAATTTCTTTCCCTTACGTATAGGCAAGATTTGTGAGAATGAGGGAGAAGTCCTTTCCTAGATTAGGTTACATTATATATGTAATTATACATTATATATGTCAAAGGCAATGGGTAGTCACTCCTGTGATCATGTGATTTACATAAGACTGAGTCTTAGATGATGGAGAAGAGACAGTCTCCTGCTGGTCTTGAGAAAGCAAACTGTCATGTTGGAGAGAGCACCATATGACAAGTACCTGTTCTGAGGTGGGTTCACTCAATAGCTATTAAGAAAACAGATCAGTCCTACAACTGCAAGGAAATAAATTCTGTCAACACCATGAGGGAGCTTGGAAGACTAACTCTCCCTAGATGAGGACATAGCCAGCCAACATATTGATCTTGGCTTTAGATCCTGACTCACAGAAACTGTGAGGAAACAATCTGCTACATTTGTGGTAGAAAATTTGTTAAACAGCAATAGACAAAGAAAACAGACTTGACACAAGCAGAGGACATTAGGGCACATAGGGAAAGCCCTAACCCAGCCCATGGCCAGGGGTGACCTTCTGAAGGAAGACCCAACGCTGAGACCTGGAGACTCCGCAAGTGTTCGTCGAGCAAGGGGAGGGGAGTGGGGAAAGGAAGGTAAGAGAGATATTCCTGGAAGTGTGTGTGTGCACGTGTATGAGAGGGGGAGAAACACAGACCATAAAATCTTTCTCTTTGTCTCTAGCAGTTTTCTAATAAACTTTAAACCATATACTTTAAGATTCTTCACCCTTCACTTCTATTCCATATGACCATTCTCATCGCTATCTATACTTTAAACAACTTTCACTGTGTTTCTTACTTTGCAATTCCCATCCCTAAAATCTTACCTTAATGTCCCAGGTGCAGAGAACAGCTTCTCTGACTCACAACAGGTCCTCTTGTCTGCTTCGCATAACAACTGTTTCATCATCTCCAGGATGCCTTAATCTTAAAAGTACTTCATTTTAGTGTCTACCCAGAATCTCACACTTCACCACCAACAGTGCATTTCTATAACAAATGTGAGAACCACCATTCTTGGTATCCTTGGCTTTTGGAGGGCTGGAACCATGTCCAGTTTATGTTCTGTCTTGTTTGAGCTTCTTTTATCACATCATAAACACCTGCTGACTAGCTAATTTTTTTCTGGCAAGCAAGGCTTAATGACATCTGAGCTATTCAAAGTAGAGTACAAAGAAACCTCTCTCATCCCTAGCCCTGAGACCACCATTCAGGTCTTCTTCTCTCATGGGATATTGTGGAGTTTGGAGAAATGGATAATGGGATTTCCATTTTGATCTTTGTCACCAATCAAGTATATGCATAGTTAAGCTTTCTTGCTATTATTATTATTGACGACTAGGTCTTTGCTGCTGCACTGGTGTTTCTCTAATTGTGGCAAGTGAGGGCAACTCTCTAGCTGTGATGCTCGGGTTCCTCACTGTTGTGGCTTCTCTTGTTGGGGAGCCTGGGCCTCTAGGGTGTGCAGTTGTCAGTAGCTGCAGAACGTAAGCTCAGCAGTTGTGGCTTCCAGGCTCTAGAGTAAGAGCTCAATAGGTGTTGGCACACAGGCTTAGCTGCTCTGTGGCATGTGGGATCTTTCCAGATCAGGGACTGAACCCATGTCTCTTGCATTGGCAAGCAGATTCTTTATCACTGAGCCTCCAGGGAAGCCCTCGTTAAGCTTTTTGAGTGCCCAGTATGTCCAGCATTGTGTAAAACACTTTATGTGGATTACTTCATCCTATGCTCACAGAAAACCAACAGACAGATGTAGTAGTATACTCCCCATTATACAGACATGGAAACTAAAATTTAGGGAGATTTAGTAACTAAAAGTTAGGAGATACCAGCCCCAGCACTGTGTCTAGAACCCAGGCTCTCAAGCACTATAGTATGGTATTTTTCAGGTCTCAACCTGGACATTACTCTACCCAGGAAGCCCTCCCTGACCACAGATGCAACCAAATAATGTTGGACCTGGGAAACTATCTCCTCCTAAGGGTATTTTTTTTTTTTTTTTTAATGCTCAGGCAAGGAGCTGAATGAACACTGTATGCATTTAATCACAGTTCTGCCATTTATCAATTTTGTAATCTTAATCCCTCGAGAAAAATATGATTGCTATTATTCAGATCCCATGAAAACTGAAGCAAGTACATATACTCAGCATAGTGTACTTTTGGAGACAAATGAATATGAAAGCACAATGATCCAAAATCTATGGGACACAGCAAAAGCAGTTCAAAGAGGGAAGTTTAGAGCAGTGACAGTTTACCCTGGGAAACAAGGAAAACCTCAAGTAAGCAATCAACACTTACACCGAAAGGAGTTAAAGAAGAACTAACAAATCCAAAGTTCGTAGAAGAAATGAAATCATAAAAATCACAGCAGAAACAAGTGAAAGAGACTAATTATATATATAATTATATATCTTCTTATACATATAATTATATATAAATATGTGAGTTGTATAATTAATATATTAATTATATATAATATTAATATATTACTAACATGAACTATATTGATTAATTATAATATAGTATATGAAATTAATATATTAATATATAATATAGCTTATATTATATATATTGATATATGTTATATGAATATATATTTATATATTATAAATAGTTATATAATGTATATAAACATATGTGTTATATTATATATTATATAAATATATATATTCATATAGAACATATATGTGAATAAATATAAATTAATATGTATTTATCATATAACATATAATAAATATATACCATATATAAATATATATATTTTATATAGTGTATATTATAATATGTTAATTATATATATTATGATATATATATCATATATATATTATGATATATTATATATCATAATAATATACATTATTATGATATATATATTATACATGTTATATGCTGCTGTTGCTGCTGCTGCTAAGTCACTTCAGTTGTGTCTGACTCTGTGCGACCCCATAGACGGCAGCCCACCAGGCTCCCCCGTCCGTGGGTTTCTCCAGGCAAGAACACTGGAGTGGGTTGCCATTTCCTTCTCCAATGCGTGAAAGTGAAGTCACTCAGTCCTGTCAGACTCTTACCAACCCCATGGACTGCAGCCTACCAGGCTCCTCCGCCCATGGGATTTTCCAGGCAAGAGTACTGGAATGGGTTGCCATTGCCTTCTCTAATATATTATATATATTATATATTATTTATATTATTCAGTTATTAAATATGATTTTATTTATAAATTTAATATATATACTTAATAATATATAATATATTGTGTTTATATAATATAGTATTGATATTATATTATATATATAATTATATAATACATTAATATTAATTATAATATTAAACATATAATTATTATATAATATCAAATATTAATATATACATTTTATTATATATAATACATTAGTGTATAATATATTAATAATTATTATACTTATTAATATATATTATATTATACATATAATTTATATAATTTATAATATATAATATTATATATAGTATAAACCAATATATTAATAAATTTATATATATTAATCTATATTATATATAATACATTATATATTACATTAGATCTTATATGTATTATACCTTATAATTATATAATTATACCTTATAATTATATATTATATATATAATACATATATATAATATCTTATATATATAAGATCAAGGAAACCAAGAGCTGAAACTAGAAAAAAATAAAATTGTTAAACCTTTAGACAGACTCACCAAAGAAAAAAAAAAAGAACAGGAGAGGGCCCAAATCAATAAAATTTGAAATGAAAAGGGAGAAGTTACAATCAATACCATACAAATACAAAAGATCATAAGAGACTACTACAGTAAATGATGTATACCTAGATGATGAACAAACTCCTAGAAATGTACAATCTCTGAAGATTGAGCCAGTGAAAAATAGAAAATAAGAACAGACCAGCTACCACTAATGAAATTAAATAAGTAATTTAAAAATTATATTCTTTGCAGCAAGACAGAGAAACTCTACAGCCAGCAAAAACAAGATCTGCAGCTGACTGTGGCTCAGATCATGAGCTCCTATTGCAAAATTCAGGCTTAAATTTAAGAAAGTAGGGAAAACCACTAGGCCATTCAGGTATGACCTAAGTCAAATCCTTTATGATGATACAGTGGACAAATAGATTCAAGGGACGAGATTTTGTAGACAGAGTGACTGAAGAATTATGGACAGAGGTTCATTAACACTTTACAGGAGGCAGTGACCAAAACCACAGCAAAGAAAAAGAAATGCGGGAAGCAGAGTGGTTGTGTAAGGAGGCTTTATGAATACCTGAGAAAAGAAGAGAAGCAAAAGGCAAAGGAGAAAGGGAAAGATATACCCAACTGAATGCACAGTTCCAGAGAAGAGCAAGGAAACATAAGAAAGCCTTGCTAAGTGAACAATGCAAAGAAACAGAGGAAGATAATAGAATGGGAAAGACTAGAGATCTCTTCCAAGAAAATTAGAGATGCAAAGGGAACATTTCACACAAGGATGGGCACAATAAAGGACAGAAATAGTAAGGCCCTAATAGAAGCAGAAGAGACAAGAATGCACCAAACTATACAAAAAAGGTCCTAGTGACCCAAATAACCATGATGATGTGGTCACTCACCTAGAGCCAGACATCCTGGACTGTGAAGTCAAGCAGGCCTTAAGAAGCACTACAACGAACAAAGCTAGTGGAGGTGATGGAATTCCAGCTGAGCTATTTCAAATCCTAAAAGATGATGCTGTTAAAGTGCTGCACTCAACCTGCCAGCAAATTTGGAAAACTCAGCAGCGGCCACAAGACTTGAAAAGAGTTTTCATTCCAATCCCTAAGACAGGCAATGCCAAAGAATGTTCAAACTACCTCACAATTGCACTAATTTTACATGTTAGAAAGGTAATGCTCAAAATCCTTCAAGCTAGGCTTCAACATTACGTGAACTGTGAACTTCCAGATGTACAAGCTGGATTTAGAAAAGGCAGAAAAACCAGAAACCAAATAGCCAACATTTGTTGGATCATGGAAAAAGCAAGAGAATTCCAGAAAAACATCTACTTCTGTTTCACTGACTATGCTAAAGCCATTGACTGTGTGGATCACAACAAATTGTGGAAAATTCTAAAAGAGATGGGAGTACCAAACCATCTTAACTATCTCCTGAGAAACCTGTATGCAGGTCAAGAACCAACAGTTAGAAGTGGACATGGAACAGATTGGTTCAAAATTGGAACAGGAGTGTGACAAAGTTGTATATTGTCACCCTGCTTACTTAGCTTATATGCAGAGTACATCATGAGAAATGCTGGGCTGGATGAATTACAAGCTGGAATCAAGGTTGCTGGGAGAATATCAATAACTTCAGATATGCAGACAACACCACTCTAATAGCAGAAAATAAAGAGGAACTAAAGAGCCTCTTGATGAAAGTGAAAGAGGAGAGTGAGAAAGCTGGCTTAAAGCTCAATGTTCAGAAAACTAAGATCATGACATCCGGTCCCATCACTTTATGACAAACAGAAGGGGGAAAAGTGGAAACAGTGACAGATTTTATTTTCTTGGGCTCTAGATTCACTGCAAATGGTGACTGCAGCCATGAAATTAAAAGACGCTTGATCCTTGGAAGAAAAAAGTATCACAAACCTCAACAGCATATTAAAAAGCAGAGACATCACTTTGCCAACAAGATCCATACAGTCAGGGCTATGGTTTTTCCACTAGTTGTACAGATGTTAGAGTTGGAACATAAAGAAAGGCTGAATACTAAAGAATTGATGTTTTTGAACTGTGGTGCTGGAGAAGACTCCTGAGAGTCCCTGGGATAGCAAGAAGAGCAAACCAGTCAATCCTAAAGGAAATCAACCCTGAATATTGTTGGAAGGACTGATGCTGAAGCTGAAGCTCCAATACTTTGGCCACCTGATGAAAAGAGCCAACTGACTGGAAAAGACCCTGAGGACAGCAGGAGAAGGGGCAAGAGAGGATGAGCTGGCTTGAGGGCATCACTGACTCAATGGACATGAATCTGAGCAAACTCCAGGAGATGGCAAGGACAGGAAAGCTTGGCACACTGTAGTCCACGGGGTCACAAAAAGTCAGACACAACTTGGAGAATGAACAACAAAAAAAAAATTTTTAAATTCCCAACAAACAAAAGTCCAGGACTGAATGGCTTCATTGGTGAACTCTATCAAACCTTCAAAGAAGAGTTAACTCATCCTTCTCAAAGTGTTCCAAAAAACTGTAGAGAAAGGAATCCTTCTGAATTTATTCTGTGATGACAGCATCACTTCGATATCAAAACTAGACAGATATCAGAAAAAAAGAAAATTACAGGCCAATATAACTAAAGAACATAGATGCAAGTATCCTCAACATAATCTTAGCAAACTGAAACCAGCAATACATCAAAAGGATCATTTACCATAATCAACTGGGATTTATCCCAAGAATGAAAGGATTTTTCAATATCTACCTATCAATATGATACACCATATCAACAAATTGAAGAATAAAAACCATATGATCATCTCAATAGATATAGAAAACAGTTTAGAGATATCTCTCAAATCCTTTATCTATTCTCTCTGCATTCCTCAAGAGACATAAACTAAATTGCCAAATCTCTCCCTGAGAGTTGGTAAACAAGGAAGAGAACCAAGTTACACCAAAAAGTAAGAAGGGAAAAAAAATCAGAGAGAGATTCTATACAGTAAGCACACATACACACACATACCTACACACAAGGATGCTTATCTATGTTTTGACCACATGTTACATTTAGAAATGGAGAAGGAAATGGCAACCCACTCCAGTATTCTTGCCTGGAGAATCCCATGGGCAAAGGAGCCTGGTGGGCCGTTGTCCATGGGGTCACAGAGAGTCAGACACGACTGAAGTGACTGAGCACACATTTAGAAAGTGTTGGAAAAATCTGTATACGTGACATCTGTGTTAAGCATAGGATTAGTGTGAATAATTCTAATTCTGCAGTTGCCATTAGTAAATGACAATTGTATGTCTTCTAGGCAGTCTTAAAAATAATGGTCTTGGTCTTCTCTGAATGGAAGGAGCTGCCGACATGGGTGATCTGCTTCTTCGGAGATTTTTCACTCTGGTTGCTCTTGGATCTTTAATGGTCATTTAATCAACCTTAAAGTACTTACTGAACTAGCTGGAACTAAACATTGTGATTTAAGTGCTGGAATTACTGAGATACTGTTCCAGGGAAATTGATGTTTTGCATGTTTCTAGGGCAACAGTTAATCTCTCCCAGCAGCAAATCTGTTAGAAAATAAGGGGATGGGAATATTCAAACCCTTCTAAATGAAAGGAAACACTACATTTGAAGATTAAGGTCGATGGGGTGATGCAAACACACACCAATGAAACAAGGCAGCAAGATGTTTAAGTAATGACATAGTTACTCAGAAAAGCAGAAATCAAGAAAATTTCACTTGATTAAATAGTTTTTTGTTCGGGTAATTTTAGTTTGGCTTGGTTTTTTTATGTCACTTTCTGTGGTTTTTCAATACAGCTTAACTGCTGATCTGCCTAGAGGCTTGGCTCCAGAGAATCTGAAGTAACTGTGTAGCCCTAATAGCAGCAGAGATGAAAGTAGGTGCAGAGCTGTAAAATAAGCAGATGCAGAGAACAAAGGCAACTATTTATTTGTTTTTCTTTTTTGTTTTCTAAGATCCTACTATTCTTCTTAGAACTACCTTTCCCCTCTATTATTTAATATCCATTATTGATAAACCTGGAAAACAGATATTCCTCTTCTGTAACAGAATATTCTCAATTATAGTAGCTTTTTCCTTTCAAAATGTGCAAAGGCTGGATGAGATCTCATTCATGGTGAGCAGGGGGTTGGGAAGTGGAAGACAAGTAGTTTTGGTTTTGGATGCTTTACTGAGGGAGGAAGGAAGATTTTCCATCTTCAAGAATCCTGTTACATAATACAGATATGGGTGAGAAGGATCAAACCTTTATCAACTGACATAATATTTCTCTAATTGATATCTCTCGAGAATGAAGGAGAAATTCAAAAGACTTTACAGAATAACGAGGGATGCTACTAAAGGAAATCTGGGAAGAAAATTTAAGAGGGACAAAATCATATATGTCATCAATAACCTGCTAACCACCTGATTAGTAATCTCCCTAGATGAGTAGTTTGTTTGTTTACTGTTTGTTTTGGTGGGGAGGGGTTAGACTGTGGAGAGGGTACAGTTCTAAGAACCTGATACTCTCAATTCAAGGAAAGAAGAAAAGCTCATTGAGCATTTAACACTTGTCCTTGTGTACACTAGTTCAGGTTCACTGTATCAGCTCAACCCACCTTCTTTCCTTTTAAACAAGTTCATGTTGTACCATGATCTCTCCTCCAACCATCCACCAAGAAATAAGTTTTGTTTTTCTTCTTTTCCTGCTGAAGTGGCTATAGATTGAAAATTGCTTTATTTTGTTTAACAGAGTAATACGATAAACAGTTCCCTGAAGAATCAGAGTACTCTCAATATACATAGAAAAAAATATATAAGTGAATGGAAAACTCCCAACAGTGCATTGTATTGCTGAACTCTGCAAAATGTGTATTTGCTTGTTTTCCTTTTTAATAAAGGGGCTATTTTAATACCTACTCACTAATGAGAGCTATCAATGTTTCCAACTGACAAACAGCCAAAGCAGAAAGATTAAGAAAAACATGGATAATGATTTCCTTGTAGGTAAAAAGAAAAATTATCATTCATGCTGTGTTTAAAGGCAGTCTTTCTGCCAGTATTAAGTTCCTTGGAGAAGGGAGAGTTCTAGTGCTTTACAAAATAAAATTTTAAAAATCAGTGTGTTCAACTTGTTTTTACCTTTTGAAGACTTTCTAAAGAAAAGTGGCATTTTTCTAAGTTTTCTCTGATAAAATATTGTTTTAGAACTAGCTTTCCCTATTCTAGATTATCACTATTTTGCCTCTCCTGTGTCAGAGCAAATAAGAATAGATGAGAGAAGATTTAGCAAGTTAAAAATAATAAGAACTTTAAAAAAGAAAACAAAAGACGACTCAGGTTTATTTCATTATGTATCCTTCTGTAAATCTATTTCTTGGCCATATCTTTTTTTTTTTTTTTTTTTTTAATACTCAAGGACCGAACATGCTGGCTCCCACTGTGACCCAGAGTTAGCTGGGTATGTCCTTGGACATAGACATAAAGACTCAGAATCTGAGTTTGCTCCTGGCATGTCACTGGTTTCTAGAAAATGTGGATTGTCAGGAACAGTTTGGGTGAGATGAGGAGCTATGTGTTCGGAGATTGAATAGTTAGTAAGAAGGCATAGCATCCATCCTAATGCCTTTAGATTCATATTTTAGAGTAAGAAACAGGTAACCGTCAAAGGGAAAAGATAGAAACACTGGTTTCCAAAATTCCAGCCTCATAGCCTTGGTTTTCTGGCAGTTTCCACATGCTCAGACTGGAAACTGATCGAAGCAGCTTATTTTGACTTTCTTACTCACCCTTCACGTAAAAGCAGTGAGCAAACACACATGGAAGGGGTAAGTATGAAAGTACTGGCTGGGACTCGTAAGTTTTCTTCTTATGATCCTAGCAACTGTTTATAAAGCACCATCCTGAATTCATGCAACTGCTCAGGGGTTCACCTACATGTTGTGCCAGGGAAAAACAGGTGTAGGAACTTCATGAAGTGGAATTGATAGAGGATTATCAGAAAATAAAATGATGCAGTTGGGAAATAATAGATCCAGAGAGGTGTGTGTGTGTGTGTGTGTGTGTGTGTGTGTGCAGATAACTGGGCTCTGGCTCATTTGCTTTGTGAGAATCGTCAGAGTGGAAGGTGGTTTCTGATAGCATTCCTGCAGCTGAGCTGTCATGGCAGCAGCCCTCCAACCCCTGTGGCTGGGAATTCAGAAACATCTGAGACAGCTCAGTCACTCAGATGGGTTTCCAGTGGAATCCATGGCCAAATGGCTGGTGAATTCCTCCTCCTCCTCCTCCTCCTTGTCAACCGTGGATGAATTTCAGTTAATAAAGGTATTTCTGAAGATAGTCCCTTACATCAGGAGACTGTTGGGTTGAATAAACATCCCAGAATTTTACTTCTCCAAGTGAATGATCTTACTTGGCCACATGCAGAATCAGTGCTTCTTCCTCTCCGCGTTTTCGGAGCATGTTTTGGAATTGGTTCAGCCCTGGTTTCAGAGCTTACAAAGTAGTTCTTTATGGCTTTTGGTTCAGTCAGGCTCTTCTCAGGGAAAAAAGATGGACAGCCTTGAAATGCCAGGAGGAGGGGCTTCCTTCCACCCTTTCTTACTGCTCCACAGTCCCTGGTTAAGTAGGAGGCAAAAGTGAAAAGTGAAAGTGAAGTAGCTCAGTCATGTCCAACTCTTTGGGATCCCATGGACTGTACCCTACCAGGTTCCCCCCTCCATGGGATTCTCCAGGCAAGAATACAGGAGTGGGTTGCCATTTCCTTCTCCAGGGGATCTTCCTGACCCGGGGATTGAACCTGGGTCTCCCGCATTTCAGGCAGATGCTTTAACCTCTGAGCCACCAGGGAAGCCCAAATAGGAGGCAAATGAACTCTTATTTGCTTAAGTACATGCTGTGGTGTGTTTAAAATAAAAACAATCATTTCTTCAAAGTCATACATTTGGCATCTCTTCAAGGACCAAAGAAATCCTTTCTCAGCTCTGAGTTGGAAATTGATTCATAGCTCAGTTCATGTTGATTAGTTGAAAATCTGATCTCAATTCTACCCAAGTGCTCATAGTTCACCGAACATCTGAAAACAGTGTAGAGTGAAATGTTTCTGTGGATTTTTGTTTGGTTTCCAGTTCTGCACTTGAAGCTCCAGTAGTGATGTGCTGGGCACTCCTACAGCCGCTGGGCCCAGGGATGTGACAGCATCCTGTCCCCAAGGATGAATGCACCTGTGTGAGCACATGTGTACCACGTGGTTCCCTAGCCCTGCCCCTGGATGCTCACAGTCCCCTGGTCAGGTGTGGAAAGATGGCAGTGAACATCAGACTGGGACTTCAGTGCCTTTGAACACCTGCCATTCAGAGCAGTGGGGTAGAAGCGTTTGGGCATTCAGGAAAAATCAGAAGGTTTGGCTTGACTGATGTCAAGCTGACAATGCACTGACAATCTCATTTTGCTTTTTTCTTAATGTTCCCACTCTCGCTGGCGGTGCTACAGAAAGCCCTTTCTGAAAGCCTCCGCCTGATCTCACTAACCGGAGAAAGCAATGCACCCCACTCCAGTACTCTTGCCTGGAAAATCCCATAGACAGAAGAGCCTGGTAGGCTGCAGTCCAAGGGGTTGGTAAGAGTCAGACACTACTGAGCCACTTCACTTTCACTTTTCACTTTCATGCACTGGAGAAGGAAATGGCAACCCACTCCAGTGTTCTTGCCTGGAGAATCCCAGGGACAGGGTGGCCTGGTGGGCTGCCGTCTTTGGGGTCGCACAGAGTCGGACACGACTGAGCGACTTAGCAGCAGCAGCAGATCTCACTATCAGCCACTTAACCACGATATTAATTTTTTTTTAAGTTGCTGAACTTTTAAGATTTGGAATTACTCTGGGCTGGAAACTAGTTCTGAAGATCAACCATAACAGTCTGTTAATCAAACATTGCCAATCTTTCAGTAACTTGAGAGTTCTTTGGTGTTGAAAAGGTCCGCCTTTCTACCTACCCCTACACTGGTAGAGAAAAAAAGATTAATCATACACCTTGTGGATTTTTTTTTTTTTTCCTATAGGAAATCAGGTTATGGGTCAGAGCTAGATTTCATAAAATTGTTTGCAAGAGGCTTGATGAGAATTTAATAAGCATATCTCACTTTTGATGGAATTGTCTGTGTCTGACACAGTTGCATTCTAAGTTTTTTTATGGGGGGGGAGGGACTGCATGGGGTCTTCACTACAGGGTTGCACTGCACAGGCTTATCACAGGGGCTTCTCTTGTTGTAGAGCATGGGCTCTAGGGTGTGCAGGCTCAGTAGTTGCCCTACAGCATGTGGGATCCTAGTTCCTGGACCAGGGGTCAAATCCATGTCCCCTGCATCAGCAGGTGGATTCGTAACCACTGGACCACCAGGGAAGTCCTGCGTTATAAGTTTTGATTAGTGGCTTTGGTTAGAAATCTGGGCTCCCAGCAAGTTCCCAAGCTCAGAAAGATGCTTGCAGGATCAGAGCTGGCCTTGTGTGGACTTCTGGCTACAGTTTTTGAACAGTAGTAGCTTTACACTGGGCTTCCCTGGTGGCTCAGTGGTTAAAGAATCCACCTGCCCATGCAGGTTTGATCCCTGGGTTGGGAAGATCCTCTGGAGAAGGAAATGGCAATCCACTCCAGTATATTCTTGCCTGGAGAATTTCATGGACACAGGAGCCTGGCGGGCTACAGTTCATGGGGTCACAAAGAGTAGGACACGACTGAGCGACTGAACAACAACAAGAAGGACCACGTTAGAGTACATTTATCGTGAGGGTACTCCTTATCAGGTGCCAGTTGAAAAAAAACTCAGGAGGCAGTGAATTGAGTCAACATAGATCTTCAAAGTCTCAGACCTGAGCTGCTGAGAGGAATGAATAAAGTTAAAACACTTTTACTAACAACTTTCAATTCTGGCAGATTAAATATTTAAATCTCTTTTCCTTAAATGACTAACACATCTAGGTAGGGTGAGATTATTCAGAGGTTATTTTTCAAAACTCTGGCACAGGATTGGCAATATCCCTATAATGTTCTTTTCATTTAAAGAGTGGTGCTGCAGGAGGAAAAAAAACTATTTTAGTTACACACTATAAAATGTCTAGCTGACAAAGAGCTTTCCTAAGGGTATTTGTTTTGGTGAAGTAAATTGGCATTGATGCAGAGAGACTGATTCAAGAGAAAAGGATGCCAAAGAGGAAACAACAGAGGGATAGAAATTAAAAAGTAATAAAGGAAGAAGTTTAGTGACTAGCAGGAAATTGCTTATCCATGGCCATTTATTGAAATTATACTTTCAATAACATGCTATAAGTAATACCAAAATCTTTATATTTTAAAGGCACATTTAATATTTATTTCAAAGTCTTAAGGAACTCTTCACTCGAGTTAATATACTTTTTGGCATACTTGATATAAAAATCTACATACAGAAAATATAGTGCATCAACTGAAAAAAATGCACAACCCAAGGGCTGAGAATTATGTTTTATTCAGTGGAATTTCTAAACTTAAGCCCAGGGGTCAGCCTCTTGGCTCTAAAGGACTGCTCTGAAGAGGTAAGGAGGGAGCCAGGATACATAGGAGTTTTTGCAACAAAAACTCAGAACATCAAAAGGTTGCTGTTAATTAAAGAAAACCAGACATCTCAAGTCAATGAATTTCCTGTATATGGGAAGATGTAAGAGTCTGGGTTCACTGAAATCTTTCCTTTGATGTGCACCTTCACTATCTGGGGCCAGTATCTGTTTTTGTTTTTTGTTTTCCATCTTGAATCTCTTCAGTCAGGGCGGCGGCAGTGGTTGATGGCCAGAGAGCCCCAACATCCTGTGTTTACTGACATGGCAGGTGACATTCTCTGTGCACAAGTGAAACTATCCCATTCTTATCCCTATTATGTTTTCCCTTCCTCTACAAGTATTTGGAGGGTCATAAGGCAGAGTGTTTAAGATTCCATATTCACACTTGGTAACCAGTTTGATAACCTCTTAAGCTCTGAGCTTTAGCCAGTATACTAGAGCTGGCAACCCTATCTTTACAAGCCAATTATTAAACTTGCAGGAGGTTTTAGAGCCGATCGAGAGCCCCTTGGTAGTTTTAAATTGTCCATGTGGGAGTATTTACACCATGTTAATTGTCAAATTCTATGAATCAGGACTCACCCCAGCACCCCCAAACCTGAGAGCTGGTTAGTAAACATTTACCAGTAAACCACTGGTCAGAGCTATTCTTTGACTCTTTTTCATAAAATACCAAAGAAAATAAAACCTATTATATAATTCAGCTTTGACCAAAGATCTCTCTAAAATACTTTATACTTTTTTAACCAATTGTTTTAGAATTTCAGGAATCAGTACTATAAAATTTAAAGAATACGGGCCAATCAAATCATAGTAGATCAGACTTACCTATAAATAATTCTATTTATTTTAAAGCTTGTAGTAATGTCTTTCAAAGAAATACATACACTTTATTCAGAAACAGTTAGTGAGTCTCCATGATCTATCTCCAGTCCCCTCCTGCTGTCCCTCCCCTGTTTTGAGGATTTATTGATTCTGCAATTTGACTTCCTCAGAATACATTTATCTTATGAGTAACTCTGTATGTAAAAAAAAAAAATAGCATTTACATTATTAGCCATTTGGCATGATTCTGTCGAAGAAAGAGAAAAAGTCAGAAGACAATACAGCTGACCCTTGAACAACACTGAGTTTGGGCCTTCAAAACCCCTCCAACCCCTGAGCAGTCAAAAATTCATTTATAACTTCTTCATTTATAACCAGCTGTGTCCACTACTTTTTATCATCAGCCATCCATATCCATGGTTCCACATCCAGATTCAATCAACCAAGGATTCAACCAACTATGGATCTTGTAGTATTGTAATACACATTGAGTGAAAAAAATCTTCATTAAAGTGAACTCTCTAAGTCCAGATCTGTGTGTTCACAGGATAACTGCCATCAAATCAATAGAAATTGGAGTAAATGTAAAATGCCCTGAGGAGAAGAGGAGGAGACAGCTTCCCAGGGCCAATATTATTTGGAGACAGCTATAGTCAGGAAGGACTTCCTGGATGGAGTAAAGACCAAACTGAGATCTGAAGATACACCATAATATAATGATTGAGACATGAGCTCTTATAAATTCCTAATGGATAATAAAAAGATACTAAATATGTCTGCACATAAACTAAATTTTCTCCAACTAAATTTTTATAGAAAAAAATAAGGTTGTTTTATTCATTTTGGCTTTAGCTTCACATCTGAGGAAAGCACAATGCTGCTCAAGGCATCTTCTCTTATTTTTCTGCTGAAAAGTAGGCCCTGGATCTCTGCATAAAAAATACTCAGCACCTTTGCGGCAGTGTTCAGTATAAACCAGATTATGAGAGTGTCTTATATGTTTAAACAAGGACAGGGTTCACAGGGAGGTGAAAGAGTTTAAACTTTCCTTTTTTTCCTGGATTTGGCTCTTGCTCAGTATCCCTCAGGAAATGAGCTGTTAAGGGATATGCTGCCACATCAAAATTCTGAAAGAAGATACCTCAAAACCACCAAAGTAAACCTTCCTCTGGATAATTTAGCACACTGATTATGGTACATTTCATCACTGACCAACAGAGCAGAAATAGCTACTACAGCCAAAGGCTCATTCCAGAAATGTTACTGACCAGTCTTCTTGAGCTTTAGCTTCACGGTTCCATATTTAATCACTTCAGCACTTTGCCGGTTAAACAACTCTGATATGAAATGTGAATCCTAGAAAATGTTGTTTCATCCCGAACAGCTGGAAAATGGGTAATTCTCTTTCCCCCTACCCATTGTTACAGATGCAGAAAGATCATTCCAAATCCCCACTATTTATTCTGCTCAATGAATTGTCTTGTTCTGTGGTTTTCAGAAACTTTAACCAACTGTTCTAGTGTCTTTTTGTCTTATTTGAGATAACTGCTTTAAACAAATGATCTAAGCTCAGAACTGAGTTTATGGCATCAGATTCAGACTCAAGCCCTGCAGAGCACTGGTATCTATTCTTCACATAACACATAAGAACAGCTTCCTAGGTGAAGCAGGGCAAGACCTCCAGATCAGTGAACCCTCACCTCTCCTCTGATTCATATAGCCATTATTTACAAATTGTCTCTAAATTCATTTCTTTTAAAATAAACTGAGTATTGTGAAATCATAGATACTATAACACTACTGCTGTTGTTTAGTCGCTAAGTCATGTCCAATTCTTTGTGACCCCATGGACTGTAGCCTGCCAGACTCCTCTGTCCATGAGATTTTACAGGCAAGAATACTGGAGTGGCTTGTCATTTCCTACTCTAGGGGATTTTCCTAACTCAGGGATCGAACCTATGTCTCCTGCATTGGGAGGCAGATTCTTGAGCACTGAGCTACCTGAGAAGCCCCCATAACACTATTAATTTTCTTTAATTTTTAACAAATATTACTTCAATGACTTTAACTCTGAAACATTATAAATGGCAAATGACTTTTTCTTAGAGCATACAAGATACCAGAAATGTTACTGCTTTCTGTGCACCAGTGATGTTCATGAACTTGATCAATGTATAATCATTTAAGAATCCATTGGGACAGAATATGAGCCAGTTGGTGTGAACCCAGCTGTGTCCACCACTTTTTAATCATCTGTAAGGGTCATGTGTCATGTACCACGGCTGGATTCTGAGTGAATGACAGCTGACCACAGGGGTCTGAAACGCAAATGTGTTCCCTGCACATATGCTCTTGATTCTAAATGATTTGAGGCTCTGTTTTATATCACTAAAACCCAAGAGTGTCCAGGTATGAGGGGATCTAGCCCAAACTGAAAGCAAATCAAGTGAATCTCTCAATGGGCCAAGCAGAAGCAAACTTGTCTGTCACTTTCTCCAGGATGTGAGAGGTGATGGTCTCTGAAAGTGCTTTACCCTATGTCTCCTCTCCCTTTAGTTCTGGACTCTAGGTCCAGCTCCCTATCTAGACCCATTGTTAAACTGCTAGGAATCTCTGGGTAAGCAGCATATTCATGTGGACTACACCTTTATATGATCATTCTCTGCATAATTAAACTCTTTACTATGAAAAAACCATCACAGGCCCCATTTAGCCACCTGATTCCAGGCTGGTTCCCTGTCAGATTCTAGGAACTTTGTTAAGCAAAGGAAGAAGCTCCTCCTAGCTGATCTTACATTCTGATGCAGACATGTTAGTTCTAGAAACCCCCACAGACCTAAGTTACAGTGAGTCCATCGGAACATTATATGATGCAGAGCCTTTCTTCACGTTAGCAGCCATAGCTTGGACACTGAGAATAAGGTCAGGGGTTTTTCCTCCTGTTGTATTATGTATTTTAACAGTAGTCAAAAAATCACAATATTAACATGCTTGCACTGCTTAGCCAAGTGAGTCTGCACCATCAGCATTTTGTAGTACTATTTATCTTTAATGTTTATTCTTTGGGAGTGCCTTTGCACTAAACAAAGAAGAATTCTTCCTGTTCTCCATCTCCCTGTCCTTTGGGATGATGTTATACCAAACACTAATTTATAAAAAGAATGGTCTCTCAGAAGTGATGAAATACAAAAACTTTAAGCCGCTTAATCGCTCTTTCTTTCAAATCTTAACAACACTGAATTCTAATTTAATCTCAACATTATAAATTATCATTCCAACAATTCTTTTTATTTAGCAATGATGCAAGATACCAAGCTGAGATTCCATCACAAGAAGACATACACTTTCCACACAATGCATGTTTGGTTTTGCACCTGGGAAAATACTAGATTAATAATGCCTATCATTTTCAGGTAACTTCAGTTTCCACTGTGTAATATAAAACCAATTCAAATAGGAATCTTAGCATTCTTTTCATTACTTATTAGGCTTTCACTTAGTGAGACATAGTGTGTATAGGAATATGTTAGCTTATGTCTCAGTTTCCCCCAAATACATGGTATTATACTTTCAAGTTAAGGACTAAAAATATAAAAAAGATTCACAAACATTGCTTATGTTTGCTTTTGTCTGACTGATGGCAGCTGTATCACGTGGCCCTGGGCAGTGCTAGGAGAAGGCTGCTAAGTACACACAGACTGGCCAAACATCACTAAAGAGAGGCAAGTCACAGGTGTGGCTTGTGGTGGCACCAGACACCTGCATCAAGTAATTCCTCAAAATATAAGAAATTCACCTAAGGGAAATGCAGCTTATTTTAACAAATTTTCCTGTTGTAAATTTCTTCTTCTGAAACATCCAAAAATATCCTGTTGGATAGTTGTTATTGTTTGGGCAGCTTTAAAACTGTTAAGAAACAGCAGATCTTTAAAAATAATAGCTCTAGTAGAATAAATTGAGCTATCAAAGTGTGGCTATACCCAGAGTAACACTCAGGTGAATTCAACTCAAAGGAGTTATAACTTAATAAAGATATATGAAATAGCATCAAGGCATTTCTGGCAAAATATTTTCTGTCACTTTTATGAAGTTGGCTTTTAAATATATTAACTCAGTCTTTGGAATTTGAAAAAAAAATGTCTTCTATAACTGTTTAATTAGCTTTAGCATTAATAATTAAACAGCATTCAGACATACTAGACTCTTTCCAATGTTAGGTTATGGGTGGAAATTATTGCTTTAATCAGTTGAGTTGAAACATTTCTACTTCCAACACTAGAATCAAAAGAGCAAGAAAGGCGATGCAATTGAGTACCCGTATTTTAGCATTAACATGTGACTGGTCTTAACTGTCAAGTCTCTCTTGTCAGTTACCACCTACTCTCACCCCATTATCTCTGTCTAGTTTCAGTCTTCATTATTTCTAACATGGCTGGCCACTGTAGCTTCCTCTCAAGCCTCTGGGCCCTCCAATCTTCCTCTCCCCCAACCACCCACTACCCTTCAGGAATCTGGCTATTTATACCTTCCTTAAAGCTCTGGCAATTGTTCAACTGCCTACTGTACTTAAAGTTCAAACTCTATTAAATAAAGTAAATTTCTGTTAGATAAATCAAGTGATGAAACAATTTCTTCACAATTTATCTTTAACCTATTTCTTCAGCCTTACCTTTTACCATCACTTATGCACTCCTAAATACCTTGAACTTTAATTTTTACCACAATGGCTAAAACAGATTGTGTGATGAGACTGTCCCAGTTCTAATCCCAGTAGACATCTTCTAGACATGTGAACTAAAATTAAGTGCTTACTTTCTCTAAATTTCAGTTTTCCCATCTGCAAAATGAGTATTAAGGGACTGTTGTTAATATTCAACAACACAATTACTCAATAAAGAGTAGCTAGTACTAACCACAGCAAACACACACTTTACTCACTCTCATTTCCATGCCTTTACTCAAAGCCATGTATTTGCCTGATGTGTCCCTCCCACCTGGCATCTTTTTGTCAGTGAATTCCTAGCTGTCCCTCAAAGCCTGATTCAAATGGCAACTCTCTTTGAAAGCCTTCCTCTACCGTTTCACTTAGAAAAAGGTAGTTGCTCCCACTGTGGTAATCTTACAACATTTTGTGCATACCGCCCTATTAAAACATGCATCCTCTTGATCTATATATACCTTCTTCCCCACACTGTAAGATCTGCATGGGAAAGAACAATAATAATTTTGCATCTTTGTATTAATGGTTGAACTGTGTCCCCCACAAAAAGATATATTTAAGTCTTAATACCCAGTACCTCAAAAGGTGGCTTTATTTGGAAATAGGGTTATTGTAAATATAATTAGTTAAGATGAAGTCATACTGGAGTATGATTAGCTCCAATCCAGTATGACTGGTGTTCTTAGAAGAAGGCAGCAATGTGAAGACAAAGAGACAGAGAAAATAACATATGGGGACTTCTAGCACTGTAACTTACACTGCTTGCTCATAAAGTGATAATTATTATTAATCATCAAGGCAGTGATATAAAGTTTTTCAACAGATGATTCATAAAAATGACACAATTATTCATCTTTACATGTTATCTATAATCTGAGGATATTGTGTCTGAGATTCCAGAAAATGTTTTCTCAAAGCATTTTTTATTTACAACACATTTGCTCTTAGTGACATATTAATATAAATAGTGTTATGCTGATATGTGCCCTACACCTAAAATATTAATTTACACATGCCACAGGGCAACTAGGCCCATGCCACAACGACAGATCACGCATGCCACAATGAAGACCCCGTGTGCTACAACTAAGCCAAATAAATAAACACATTTTTTTAAAGAAAAGAAAAAGAACACACCAAGTGAAGGTGGAAGCAGAGACTGGGGTGATACATCAATAGGCAAAGAATGACAAGGATTGCTGGCCTTCACCAGAAGCTAGGAAAGACAGGGAAGGATTCCTCCTAAGGGCCTTCAGCTAGCCAACACTCTGATCTCAGATTTCTAGCCTCCAGAACTGTGAGACAATAAGTATCTGCTATTTTAAGCCACCCAGTTTGTGGTAGTTTGTTATGACAGATCTAGGAAAATAACACATATTCCCAGATGCAGGGAAGAAAGTCCAATATATTTGTGTTGGAGAAACAAATGCCTTTAAGAATTTCACTTAATCAGTTTGGACTTACATAGAAAAGTAAGGGTATGTAGATGGCTATATTAGATCATCAAAAGTTCTAGCTCTAAGAATCTATGATTCTGTGTGATTTCATAGTTTAGTGCCATATTTCCTTCCCTTCCCCACATAAAAATTTAAGATGATAGATTCTTAGGATTTTGAAAACTTAGCTACATTCCTCCTTGCCCTGTAACCCACATTAACTGCTCATAAAGTACAAATAATTACTAATCATCATGGCAGTGATATAAAGTTTTTCAATAGATGATTCACAAAACTGACACAATTATTCATCTTTACATGTTATCTGTAATGTAAAAATATTGTGTCTGGGACTCCAGAAAATTTTCCTCAAAGCATTTTTATTTACAATACATTTGCTCTCAGTGGTCTATTAATCTACTATAGTGTTATGCTGATATGCACCCTATGCCTAAAATACTAATTTACACAGAAATAACGGTATTCAGTTCAGTTCAGTTCAGTCGCTCAGTTGTGTCCGACTCTTTGTGACCCCATGGACCACAGCACGCCAGGCTTCCCTGTCCATCACCAACTCCTAGAACTTACTCAAACTCATGTCCATTGAGTCAGTGATGCCATCCAACCATCTCATCCTCTGTCATTCCCTTCTGCTCCCACCTTCAATCTGTCTCAGCATCAGGGTCTTTTCAAATGAGTATAACATTATACAGACAGATAAAACTAATCTTAAATTCTAGACCAGAATCAAGGTGTACTTCTCTACTTTAGAAACTGTAGCTAAGAAAAAGGAAAAAAGTCTAGAGGAATTTGGAAAGTGAACTGTAATTTAAGTCACAGTCATTAGAAAGAACATTCACTGTATAATTGAAAATTCCAAAGTACACAAAGATGACAGAAGGCCATGCTATGTGGTACCTAAAATAACACATTATTATAAAGTAAATTAATTTAATTTTTAGAGCATCAAAAACCCAAGACTATGGAAGTGTGGTTTCTGAGGCCTCTCAGCCTTAACTTCAAGACCGTGCAGTGAAGGTGCTACGTCTGTCATAAAACAGAAAGTTCTGCCCTCCCTGAGCCAAACACCCAGGTTTCTGACACCTACCTTTACTGCTGACTCGGAAGAGATGTCTAATCTTTTTATTATTCAGGTCTATGAGCACAAGATCCCCAAAGAAAGATGCCAGTGTACTGACAGTCCAGTTTGTTGGCCTGCAGAACTTCTATGAGCATACATGTTCCATTCAGTAATCCAATAATCCAACAGCCATGTAATAATCATGGGTTACGTTTTATCCCAGGCCCACTATTAGTTTGCTGTGGCAGCTTTGAGCAAATTACTTTTTTTTCTGAAGCTCAGTTTCTTCATTTGTAAGCCAAAATAATGAGTCTCTGCTTCCTAGGATTTGTTGTGAGGGTTAAATAAGAGAAAGTTCAGAGTCCTTAATATAGAGCCTGGCATATAATAATCACCCAATAAAAGTTAACTGTTATCTTCATCAGCATTATTACTGGTGTGTGTAATGGAACTAGGAAGCAAGTTAAGAGTAGGGCAATGCCTATTTCTTAATGGACACCAGATATTAACACTCTAGGCCAGTAATTGGCAAAATGAGCTTGTTGTCCAAGTACAATCCAAAGCTTGCTTTTGTAAATAATCATTTATTGGAACATAGTCACCCCTGATCTTTTGCATGTAGTCTACGTGTACTTTCCCCTGAAGATTTAGTAGTTGTAAAAAAAGAAAAAAGGAAAAACTATTTCAGATCCTGAAATAGTTATTATCTGGCCCTTTAAAGAACAAATTTGCTGATTCTGCACCAGGTCTTTGTAACTTCAAGTATGATTCTTGGCACATCAGATATGTGGACACTCAGGATCCCCACACCTTGTGAATCAGAATCTCTATATTTACACAGGATCCCCAAGTGATTCAATGCACATTAAAGGCTGAGATGCACTGGTTGAGGCTAGAGATCGGCAGACTTTTGTAAACATACAAATAGTAAATATCTTAATCTCTGAAGCATTGCATCTGTGTTGCACTTGTTCAACTCTGCCTTCCTAGTTGGAGAGTAGCTGTAAACAATATGTAAACAAATGGGCATGGTTCTATACCAATAAATTATTTACGGAAACTGGAATTTTAATTTCATATGATTTTCTTATGTCACAATTAAACCCTTTTTTAGTTTATGTACCACATAAACAGGCAGCAGGCTGGGTCTGGCCCACCGGCCACAGTCTGCAGTCTTGTTCTAGGCTACTGCTGAGCCAATACTTAGCCCCTCCCCTCACTAATTCCCCCAAGATCCTAAATATACGTATATATATTTTCCAGCACATGTGACTTTAGTGAAGTTACCTGTTATTTATTTAACTTATCCTAGAATACATTTCTCCTCCTCCCATATAATTTCTCACTTGTGATGTGAAGTTTTTATCAAATGATGTGATGGCGTACTACGTCTTTTTTCATAAGCAGAATAGAATATAGCACAGAGAAGCTGAGCTAAGAAGAGACATACAGCTCTATCTATCTACCTATCTATCTATCAATAGAATTTATATATGTGTGTGTACACGCATACCTGCCTCTGAAGGAATAAGAAATTGATCAGATAAAGAACTCTTTGGCCCTAAATTTGAACCAACCATATCAAACATTTCTAATAATAAGTATGCAGTCTGGGCTCAAGACTATTTGATATGCAAACCTGATGAAATATTGAGATTTTAAACAAATCAGTTTCATAAAAGAAACTTATTTCATAAAAATCTCTAATTAATGTTTAAATTTTAGTGACGTTAAGTTCAATAAAAACCTGTCACTAGTGATGGTTAGATAAGAGAACTTGGTTGAATTAACATAACATTAATAATTTAGGATCAGCAATTTAAGAAACATGGAAGTACTCAAAACTTATCAGGAGCACAATCCACTTGAACTAGCTGAACAATCTTAGAGGGAATATTTGTATCTAAAATTTTTAAATTTGTCAGAGTATGTTCTGACTCCTGGTCTAGGCTACTGCCACATTTTCATATATACTTTTATTTATACCTCATTGACTCTCTTTTATCTTTCTCCCATCATTCAGTTCTCTCTCTCCTTCCTAGGATAATCTGTTTTCTAAGACAGGCTGAGATAAAGACCTTTCTACTTAATCTGACAAACCCTCTAACCGTAAATCACTCACTAATGAAAATTCCCCCCAGTATATTCAATAGGAAGATTTCACCTACAAGAAACAGAAAATCCTGGCCTAACTAGCTGAAGGCTTATGAAATTTATTATTTTATATAAGACCTTCTCAGGTGAGGCAGCTTCAGGATTGCTTAATTCAATGCCTCAATAACATCATGAAGGACTAAGGATCTTTCTATCATTCCACAATGCATTCTTCAGGATATGGGCTTGTCCTTAGGCTAACTACCTTATATCATAATCAGACAAAAGAACATCAAGTGAAAACAACATTTTTGTGTGTCTCTTTTTAATTGTGACAAAAATTTTCCCAAAGTTCCCCAGAAGATTTCACTCCTTGCACTAACCAGAAAAGCATCATACCTATTACTAAAATATGAACAGCCGAGAAGAATGAGATTATCACAGTCGGATTAGGAACGCATATGGCTGTATTAGGAGAAGGAAATGGCAACCCACTCCAGTGTTCTTACCTGGAGAATCCCAGGGACGGGGGAGCCTGGTGGGCTGCAGTCTATGCGGTCGCACAGAGTTAGACACGACTGAAGCGATGCAGCAGCAGCATGGCTGTATTAAAGAGGTTAAATTATATGAACAAAAATCCCTATTAGGGGGAAGAAGGAGGGGGTGTAGGAGTTATCACTGAGTAATCAAACAATACTCAACATGACAACTGGAATTCCTATTTCGCAAACTGTCCCTAATAAAGGGTATCTCATTCATCAGCCAGAGTTAAACTGAAAGTAGCTAATTGTGTGTGTGTGCGTGCACACTCATAGTCATTTTCAACTCTTTCCGACCCCCTGGACTATAGCCTGCCAGGCGCCTCTGTCCATGGAATTTTCTAGGCAAGAATACTGGAGCGGGTTGCCATTTCCTACTCTAGGGGATCTTCCTGATCCAGGGATCAAACCCACATCTCTTTCATCTCCTGCACTAGCATAAAGATTCTTTACCACTTCGCAATCTGGGAAGTCCAGCTAATTAATTTTCAAGAAATAGATACCATGGGAGATTCTGACTGTGACTGTATAATCCGAATATTGGCCTAATACAGATCTGAAGCAGCCAAAATGTAATTACAAAACTAAAGGCACATACCACATTGTGATTTCCCTGGACTTTCCCAGTGGCTCAGATGATAAAGAATCTGCCTGCAATGCAGGAGACCCGGGTTCAATCCCTGGGTGGGGTTCAATCCCTGGGTCAGGAAGATCCACTGGAGAAGGGAATGGCAACCCAATCCAGTATTCTTGCCTGGAGAATTCCATGGACAGAAGAGCCTGGCAGGCTACAGTCCATGGGGCCACAAAGAGTCAGACACAACTGAGCAACTCAGTTTCACTTTCTTTCACCACAATCTGAGGATAGCTATGGAGCTTGGGACAATCTAACGCTAACATCTTTCCATAAACCAATATCTATCATGTGATTTGGGCAGTTGCTATTTGTAATTAGCAACCTGGCTCTAGCCAACTTTCTCAACAATATCATCAGTTCCAGTTAATATTGGAGAAGGAAACGGCAACCCAACTCTAGTATTCTTACCTGGAGAATCCCAGGGACGGGGGAGCCTAGCAGGTTGCTGTCTATGGGGTCGCACAAGAGTCAGACATGACTGAAGTGACTTAGCAGCAGCAACCAATTAATATAAATGCTAATCAATTAGAATCCGCATTCGTTTTAGATCCCTTTTCATCCACCTCAATCAAATGCTTGTCATTTTAACAAAAGTCTCTTGGTTCCTGCATTCCCTCATATTTTTACTGGCTTTTGATCATAACTTCACAGTGACTCCAATTTTCGCTATTTGTACTCATCAAGAGCAACCAATATTTGCTTTTACAGGTGGGATATTAGGGAATGGTAAGGACTGTGGAAAAAATCAAGAGCAGATGGACTACTTATGGGATCAACTGCTTCTCAGCTTGGCTGACTTAGCTGATGCTCCTGGTTTTCAGGCTCAATATGGTGAGATTTTCCAATTTTTCAAGAGAAATTAGGAAGATAGATGCTTATGTAGTAACCTCCCAATTCGAAGTGGCTGATGGGTGATAAGAGGACTGAAATAAGAGAAGTTGGTGCATTCTCTTCCTTCCGTCTCTCACTGTCCACCCTTAGTGCCTACTTAGCACAAAGTACAGAAAGCTTGGTGAAGGCAGAGCACTGTTTCTGAGACCCAGCTGGTGACAGGGCAGCTTTGCAGACCATTACCATTTATTTTTCCCAAACAACATAAACCTATTCTAACTATATTCTAAAACTACTCTTAAGTATTCCAAATATAACAAAGAAAGCTCTCAAACAAATTTCCTTCTGTAATTTAAAAGTCTAAATCATAAACTGATTGATATTTGTGAATACACATCAGGACCTGACATGTCTCAGAGACACTTATCTTACCTTCCTGTTTTGTTCTTTTTTCATAAGAATATAGTTTTATCTTGAGTAATTTAGGATGGGGGTGTCTCTTAGTGGGCTTAACAACAAGTGCTATTTAAGTATTTTGCTGCCAAAAATGTGACCGTTACACTTTCTTTTTCCCATGCATGTTTTGAAGACACATTTAAACATTCAATCTGTGAGAATCTGCTTACTTCCTCTGCAGAACATTGAAGAAAAAAGTTATTACTTGAACAGAAAGATTAAAGTATTTAAATGTGATCAGAGATCGAGAAATAAAATAACACACTCCATAAAAAAATTGTGAGAAATCACAACACAGGTTTATTGTAAATGAACAACTCAGAAATGCAGTGTAAGAGAATAGGAACATAAGAGATGCTATTAAAGTAAGCTTTAGAATAAGCAAAACCATATAAATACTATTGTTTTTTTACAAAGAATAAAAGAAAAAATAAGATTAAAATGTTGATATTTAATTAATTAAGGGTGAACCATAGCTTGAGAATTTTCTAAAGGTTTAATGAATAATTATTTCCCTTTAAATCCAAAGTTTTTCCGTAATAGCTTTTTGGAGAACTATCTGATCCTTGACTGTACACAGTCCTGGCTTATGAATAAGGCAAAAACAGTTTATGAGGGATAGAGTCTTTGATGTATAGACGTGTGTGTGTACATGCTTAAACTGTTTATAATGGAAATGTAACCAGAATAAAGATAAAATTACAAACTGGATTCTTAAATGATGTAACCACTGCCTTAGAGTCTTGGGAAAACTGTTGCTCAGAGACTTCCAGGATTCCAAGAAATCAACAAGGAAGTCGAAGAAAAAATGTAGGAAAAATTTTTTAAAAGTTCACTGTCCAAATGGGACCTACTTAAACTTAAAAGCTTTTGCACAGCAAAGGAAACAATAAACAAACAAAAAGACAATCCTCAGATTGGGAGAAAATATTTGCAAATGATGTGACTGATAAGGGATTAATCTCCAAAATTTACAAACAGCCTATGACACTTAATAGGATCAAAACACAAAAACCCACTCAAAGGATGGGCAGAAGACCTGAATAGACATTTCTCTAAAGAGGATATATAGATGGCCAATAGGCACATGAAAAGATGTTCAACATCGCTAGTGATTACAGAAATGCAAATCAAAACTACAATGAGATACCACCTCACACCAGTCAGAATGGCTATTATCAAAAAAAAAAAAAAAAAAAATCCACAACAACAAATGCTGGAGACAGTGTGGAGAGAAGGGAACCCTCCTGCACTGTTGGTGGCAATGTAAACTGGTATAGCTACTATGGATAACAGCATGGAGGTTCCTTTAAAAACTAAAATTAGAGCTACCATATGACCCTGCAATTCCACTTCTGGGCAGATATCCAGAGAAAAACATGGCCCCAAAAGACAGATGCACCCCAATGTTCATTGCAGCACTGTTTAAAATAGCCAAGACATGGAAACAGGGTAAATGTCCATCAACAGAGGAATGGATAAAGATGATGTGGTATATGTATACAATGGAATACTACTCAGCCATTAAAAAGAATGAAATAAGGCCATTTGCAGCAATGTGGATGGACCTAGACAGTGTCATACTGTCTAAGACACTAAGACACTAAGACAGTGTCTTAGTGAAGTAAGTCAGACAGAGAAAGAGACAAATATCATATGACATCACTTATATGTGGAATCTAAAAAGAAATGATACAAATGAATTTAAATACAAAACAGAAAAAGACTTACAGACTTAAAAACAAACTCTTGATTGCCGAGGGGAAGGGATAATTAAGGACTTTGGGAATGTCATGTACACACTGCTATATTTAAAATGAATAACCAACAAAAACTTATTGTATAGCACATGGAACTCTACTCAATATTATGTGCCAGTCTGGATGGGAGGGTGTCTTGCGGGTAGAATGGATACATGTATATGTATGGCTGAGTCCCTTCACTATTCACCTGACACTATCACAACACTGTTAATCGACTACACCCCAATACAAAATGTTTTGGTGTTAAAAAATAAATAAATAATTAAAGTGCTACAAGGAAAAAAATGTTTGCTGTCTAAACTAAGGTTATTTGAGTGCTTCTATAGATGACTATTGGAAGGGCTGACGCTGACACTCCAACACTTTTGCCCACCTGATGTGAAGAGCCGAACCATTGGAAAAAACCCTAATATTAATGCTGGGAAAGACTGAGGGCAGGAGGAGAAGGGGACAACAGAGGATGAGCTTGTTGAATGGCATCACTGACTCAATGTACATGAGTTTGAGCAAACTCTGAGAGAAAATGAAGGACAGGGAAGCATGGCATGCTGCAGTCCATGGGGTCACAGAGTTGGACACGACTTAGTGACTGAACACCACCACCGATAGATGTTTATGAGATTTTATCACCTATTGTTAAGGTTCATAAAACACATCATTTATACACACAACACCCCTATGAGTCAAACTCTCTAAACTTTCAAGTTACAATCTAGCTTAAATCCATCACTTAAACTTGATTTAGTATGTTGCTCTGGATTTTTCCTAGACAGGACAGACTAGATATTGGGAAAGCAACTGAAGACACAGACAAACTACTGACTTTCCTTCTTTCACTCTAAAAGGCATTTATTAGACAGTAAGATGATGGTTTATGAGTATTTTCTGTTTCAGACAGGTAAGATGATGGTTTATGTGTGTTTTCATTTACATAAAGTATTGAGATCTTAGAATCTGAAAGATCATTTTGGTCTTTCAAAAAACAAGGGGAAAGTGAGGAACAAGGCATTTTCCAAATATGTGTACTAACCTGCTATTTTTGCCACTTTGAGTTTTGTAATGGAAGTTATAATCCAAATTATTTTTATGATTCAAAATATCAACAAGTGACCAAAAAAAAAAAAAAACACAGTAGTAACAAGTACCTATAGTGTAAAACAGAAATCAACACATACTCTCTTATTTCAAACCCATTTATGAAATTATTTCCATCCTATCTAGTTCTGGTACTGCTCCAAAGGATGGGGAAAAAAGAAAAACACAAAGCTATCAACACAAAAACACTATACCTAAACTTATTTGTAGATAAGATTTCTAAAAGTTCAGAATGGAAAGCATAACAGGAAATGATTGTTTACAAACAGTTTGATAATGGACTAAATGAGAATTAGTCCACATAAGTCTTAATTTGGTCATATTCATTGTTAAAATAGTCCCTTATCTTACCTAACTTGGGCTTCCCAGTGGCACAGTGCTAAAGAATCCACCTGTCAATGCAGGAGATGCAAGAGATGCGGGTTCAATCCCTGGGTGGAGAAGATCCCCTGAAGTAGGGAATGACAGCCCACTCCAGTATTCTTGCCTGGAAAATTCCATGGACAGAGAAGCATGGCAGGCTATAGTCCATGAGGTCGGAAAAAGTCGGACACGACTGAGCGCGCGCGCACAGACACACACAGACACACACACAGACACACACACACACACACATCTTACCTAAAGCTTGTGCGTGCTGCGCTTTATCACTCAGTTGTGTACCACTCTTTGCAACCCTATGGACCACAGTTCACCAGAGTCCTCTGTCCAAAGGGTTCTCCAGGCAAGAATACTGGAGTGGGTTGCCTTGCCCTCCTCCAGGGGATCGTCCCAACACAGGGATCAAACCTAGGTCTCCCGCATTGCAGGTAGATTCTTTACAGATGGGCTACCAGGGAAGCCCACCTAAAGCTTACAATTGCTTATAAATTTCACTCTGCCTCAGTGACATTTCCCTATCTTTGTTCTCTATAACAACATGGTAAGTAATAATGAGCTGAACCAGGGCTGTAGACTCCTAAGGACTCATGGTTCTCTCGTTTTCTTCGCCAGGCATGGCTTCTGCTCCTTCCGTGACCCTCCTAGTTATTGAGGGAACTCTGTCTCTTTAACCACTCCCCATTCACCCAACCAAATCATCTTTCAAGTCCTGAAACTCCTGATTTTGACTTTTTTTTTCCTAATTAGTTGTTCAGTTGCTCTTTATACACACACACACACACATACACACACACATATATATATACACTTCCAAAAATTTGCTTATTTACTTACCTGACTGCGCCAAGTCTTAGGTATGTGGGATCTAGTCCCCTGACCAGGAATGGAACCCTCACCTCCTGCACTGTGAGGGTGGAGTCCTGGCCACTGGACCACCAGGGAAGTTCCTTAGTTCTTTCCAAGGAACTCTAGGTTCTGGGAGTGATGGTTGTTTTAAATATCCTGGTCTCTGTGGATTTTCTTGGTATTTCACTAGACGAATCTGAACTCCCCCACCCCGCGCATTCCCGCTTCATGAATGACTTGACTTTGACCGAAGGGAAAGTCCTGAAAAGGATCGAATTCCGATAGAGTGACGGAGCATGACAGCCTTACAGCACCCGGTGCCTGTGACTGTATCTGAGGGCGCCGACAGGGAAGATGATGCCGTAGAATGCACCGCTGTTTGCTAGAGTTGAACATGAACGGCCAACTAGTGTTCTGTCAGAAATTCAGCTTTCCCTTCTGTTCTCCTAAATATGTGATGGATGTGTGAAGTAAACTTACTCCTTCCAAAAACGGATGCCCTTTTTACCTCAATTCACTCCTAGAGCCTGAACTTTTAAGTTTCTTGCCAAAAAACATATCCCCATTGTGGCACCCATACCCACTTTCCCTGGAACATTTCAGCACCAATTTTATTATAGCGCCCTCATTGTGTTGCTCCCACGACTCGCCGGATACCCACCCCCTCGCCCACGCCCGGGCAGGCAGGGCCGGGACACCAGACCTACCTTGGCCACGGTTCGCACCGGGCAGGTGAGGGTGGCGGAGACAGTGGTTTCTGAGTGCACAGGAGTGGGTGGTGGTTGACGAGAGCCGCCCTCAGGTAAGGACGTGAAGAGAATGACACTAACGGCTTGGGCAGGAGAGAGAAGGGCTGTAGAAGTAGTCAGCGCAGGCTCTTTTCAGGCGGGCTCCATTTGGGTGGCCTCCCGCCCCCTAATATCTGATATTGGGAAAGAATGGTGGCTTTCCTGTAGCGGAAACTGTGCTCCTCATCAGGTACAGGTGAGCACCGGCCTGCTTTCTGCGCAACTGCCCCTCCGCAAAACGGAGAGCCTCTCGCGCATGCGCAGTCGGCTTCCCAGAACCGGCCTGCTCCAGTCTGATCCTGTCAAGGCTTGTTGGGCTAGAGCGTGGTTCAGCGCCGGTGAGCCTCATCCGGGAAGTAGATCCCGCCCCACCCAAACTCCTGTCCAGAGCCGCGCAGTCAACAGGTTAGCTTGACCAGACTGCTTCCTGCCCTATCTAGGATGTAGAGAAACTGGAACTGGAATTATATGCATATATATATATAAAATTTTGGGTGTATGTCTGTGACAGCCACTGCCCTAAAAGTCAAATTGACTGTGCTGTTTCCACATTCAATGGGGCGCAGCAGAGGGAACGATTTTCTCTGAGTATCTCTGCCAAGCTTCTTCCGCGCATGTATCCCTCAGTCCATGTAGCCACGGTCCACCGAAGCAGCTAGGAACAAAGACCCAGGAGAAATGAGAGTTTCTCCTTAGGAGAACAGGAGGAAAAGGTTAGAGAACTTGGTACGCCCCCCCCCGACCTCGCATTCCCTTTAGGAGAACAGAGGGTAGGAAACAGTTTATGCCGTGGGGCCAGTGGGCTGAGGGAGAGAATTCTGGGCATGGTGATTTCAGCAGAGCTGGGCTTGCTGCTGAGGAGCAGAGGTGTGGAGAGGAGACTGGGGCCACAAAGGAAACGCTTTCTCTGCCGATCCAAGAAAGATAATTATTTGGGGAACTAGAATGAAAAGACCCTAGGATACTTTCCTCTTTTTCCCAGGTCTTTAGGAGCATTTTGAGGCTTCCCTTGTAGCTCAGTTGGTAAAAGAATCTGCCTGCAATGCAGGAGACCCGGGTTCGATTCCTGGGTCAGGAAGATCTCCTGGAGAATGAAATGGCAATCCACTCCAGTATTCTTGCCTAGAGAATCCCATGAACAGAGGAGCCTGGCGGGCTACAGACCATTGTGTTGCAAGAGTCGGACACGACTTAGCAACTAAACCACCACCACCACTAGGAGCAATCTTTTAAATTATCACAGTCTTTCTTCAAACCGTATTCTACGAATTTAATTTAATTTATTAACTTTAAGAACGTATAATACTTCCATTTTTCTCTCTCATTTCTTGTGCCATTAATTTCATGCAGTTTATTTCCACTTATGTATTAAACTGCTACTTTGTATCACTGATTGTTTCTTCAGACCCGATGGCTCCTATGTTAAGTGTTTCATTAACTTTCTAAGAAACTGCTGAGCTATTATCCAAAATGAGGGTGACATTTTACATTCAGCAGTATGTGAGGGTTCCAGCTTCTCTACATTCCTGCCAACGGTTGAAATTGTTTGCATTTTCAATGGCTTATATTGGGTGTACAATGATATTTACTGGTAATTTTAATTTGCATTTTCCAAATGATTGATGATGTTGGGTATTTTTTCTTGAGCTTATTAGTTGTAAGTGTCCAGAGCTTTTTCTTTGTCCGTTTCTTAGTTGGGATGATATTATTGCATTATGAAAGTTCTTTATATATTCTCTGTATATATGTGTGTTTTACACCCTTTTTCAGATATGTTTTGCAAATATTTCCTCCCATTTTGCACCTTGCCTTCTCATTAATAGTGTCTTTTGACAAGTGAAAGTTTTGATTTTGATGAAGTCTAATCAATCAAATTTTTCATTTATGGCTTATGATTATGTCTAATTTAATAAATCTTTGCCAAATCCAAAGTCATAAAGATTTTCTCCTGTTTTCCTCTAAAAGAGTTATGACCTTCTCTCTTATATTTACATATATTGCTTATTTTGAATCATTTTTTAATGTATAACTTAATAAAAAGAGTTGAGATCCATTTTTTTCCATACAGATATCCAATTATACTAGCAGTTTCTTGAAAAGACTATCCATTCCCCCTCTGATTTTTTGATACTTTTGTTGAAAATTGATTGATTATATGTGTTGATCTATTTCTGAATTATCATATCTTTTCCATTGATCCATAAGTCTGTTCTTTACCATTATTATACTGCTTTGAATACAATAGTTGTATAAACTTTGAAGTCAGATGATATAAATCTTCCAATTTTGTTACCATCATCCCTGGATAATCACAGGGAATTGGTTCCAGGACCCCTGCCCCTACATATACCAAAACCCCTATGTGTCCAAGGTGCTTATGTAAAATGGCATGATATTTGCATATAACTTTCACAATTCTCCCATATACTTTAAATCATTTCTAGGTTAATTATAATACCTAACACAATGAAATGCTATGTCATTGGGTTGTAAAGGCTATGTAAGTAGTTGCTAGTGCATGTCAAATTCAAATTTTGCTTTTTGGAGCTTTCTAGATTGGAGGGGCAGGGATATTTTTGATCCATAATTGGTTAACTCTGGATGTGAAACCCATGGATACAGAGGGTATCCTTTAATACAGTTGTATTAAACTACACCTGTAGTTTAATAAATCATATGGAAATTCTAGATCGTTTGAATTTCCCTAAAAATTATACAATAAGCATGTCTATTTCTGCTTGCACTTGTTTATGAAAGATATTTACTGGATATAGAATCTTAAGTTGACACTTTTTTCTGTCAGTGTTTTGGAGAGATAAGTCCATTTTCTTTGGAATTGCATAATTTATGACAGGAAGTCTGCTGTTGTTTTTAATCTTTGTTTTTCTGGATGCAGTGTGTCTTTTCTTTCCTGATTTTTTTTTAAGATTCCCTTTTCAGTGGTTTAATTATAATGAAACATGAAGAGATTTTATGTTTATTTCACTTGGGCTTCATCTTGATTTTAGGATCTGAAGGTTTATAGCTTTGTTTAAATAAAAATTAGAAAACTTTTGGCCATTAGTTTTTCAAGTATTTTTTCTCTTCCTTGCTTTCTCCTCTGGAAATACAATTGCAAATGTGTTAAATCATTTGTTATTGTCTCACAGGTCACTGAGGACTACTTTTTTTAGTTTTTTTTCCTCTGAGCTTCTTTTTGAATACTTTCTGTCACTACTCAATATGTATGTTGGATTTGTGCTTTTTAAAGTTCTTGTCTGTTACTTAATTGTACTATCCTTTTCATTTTAGGTCTGTTTTATTGACTGACTTCTCTCCAATTTATGGGTCACATTTTTCTGCTTCCTCAAGTATGTGGTAATTTTGTTTGGATGCTGGACATCATAGGGGGTTTATGTTTCTGAGTGCTGTATTTTGTTGTCTTTTAAGGTGAATCTGTTTTACCTCCAGTGCTTATTTAGCCCCACTTTTAAGGTGAGGCTCTTCTGGAGTTTCTACTAAATGGACCATATATTCACTAAAGTCTCTTTACTTTGGGTATGGGACCTTGAATAATTCTCAGACTTTTACGAACTGTATAAATTTTTGTAGTTTACAGCTCTGTAGTAATTGTTCTTTCTTCTGATATTGTTCATGCCCAACGATATATTTTTTGATAGTCAAGCAAAGATTCAGTGGGACTCTGAAGGTATATGGAACACTTCCGCATAGCTCCTTCCTCTTATGCAGTCTGTTCCACATATTCTAGTTGCTTTGACTTCCCCAAGTGATAATTTGTCTCTTCAATTCATTGACATACCCAAGTTTTGTTTGTATCCCTCCCCTTCTTGTACTTCAGTGGAAATTACTTCCAGGAAGAAAACCTGGGAGAAGGTAAGGCTCACCTAACTCATTTGTTTATCCTTCATCTAGGATTACTGTTCTATGTTGCCTACCATCAAGTATCTTAAAATAATTATTTACTAAAATTTGTCCAGTTTTCTAATTGTTTTTGAATGGAGGGTAATTACATATCCTTAATATCTGTCATGGCCAAATTGTGCAGTGGATTCTTCACCATTAGTGCTACCTGGGAAGCCCTCCAAATTCTGACATGACTTAGAATGGGGTTTGGTTTTAGAAAATTCTGAGATTTAATATCTTTGAAATATAGTAGAATTAAAACATATATTTGACTGTAAAAAAAAAGTAGACCTTTATTATTTAACCTCACGCATCTCTGGAGTTCAGTTTCTTCTACAAGCAGGAAAAGACAAAATATAATTGGACAAATAAAAGTAATTCAGCTTCTTTTGATTTTAAAATATTTTGGAGTAAAAAAAAAATCAGTTCATTAAAGGTTAGTCACAACTGTTTCTCCCTTGTTAGAGAGACTTCTCTAAATCTTTCTTTAAAACTAGCTTGTGGGTCCAGGCCATTATGGTGACATAGGGAAAGATCTGATCCACATGCTGTTTCCTGCAATTTTTCCTTTCCTTCCTCATTGCTGAATGAGGCTCATTCCAGTGCCTGCTGTCAGTCTTTTTCTGTGGTTTCATCTGCCATTGATGCCTCTGCATCTTATCACGTTCCCTTGTCCTGAGGTCCCTATAGTGATTCTTTTCTGTTTTACTGATTGTCTTAAATCTATGCTATTTGTGGGAGACTCAAAATAGCTCAATTGGTAAAGAATCTGCCTGCAATGCAGGAGACCCTGGTTTGACTCCTGGCTTGGGAAGATCCCCTGAGGAAGAGAAAGGCTACCCACTCCAGTATTCTGGCCTGGAGAATTCTATGGACTGTATAGCCCTTGGGGTCACAAAGAGTCAGAAACAACTGAGCGACTTTCACTCACAAAAGAGTCATCAGTGCCATTCTACAATATGCAGAATTCTTTGAGGCAGCCTTCAAATATTGCCTCAGACGTTGCTCTTCTTCCCGGAGACCACATAGCACTAAGCAAGGCTAAATGCAGGGTTTGCTAAAGAGCTTACAGCACTTCATCTTCCCTCTCTCCAGGGTATTAGCACCCAAGTAGATGAGTATGTCACTCAGATCTATACTCGCCCACTTCTCTTTTTGTAGTTTTCAAATCCTATTCTTAGTTAAAAGGAACTTCCCATCCTGTTACAAGAGAATCCTTTCAGTACAAGCCTTGTTCTCTTCATGCCGTGGCTTCTTACAAATACAATACTAGAAGAGTTAAGTGAACCAGGCCCAGACTTTTAATTGTAAAGAGAAGCTTTGGGGATTTACAAAACAGTCTTGTTCTTTAACAAAGCATGACTTCATGATTAAAGTCTTGCAATGGATTAAAAAATGTCAGCTCATAGACTGAAAGAGAAATAAAAGACCTCTTTGTTCTGTACCTACTCTCTGAAGCAATAAATGCCATTGATTGAGCAGATAGGCAGCCATTAAACACCTCGGGACTAGGGAACAAAAAATAAAGAAAACACTGATTTAATGTCTGGAAGAAAAATATTACCCCTTTTACCTTCTTTATAGTAAATCTTTGCATGAGGATTAACTTTCATTATATCCTTCTCCTCCCTTCTGGCATCCACATGTCCTAGTTGTAATAATAGTAAGAGCTAATCTGTGTTGATTTCATGGAGTATATCAGACATTTCTCTAAGTGTTTTAACCTAAGTTACTCCCCATAACAATCCTATGTGGTATGTATTATTAATGTCTCTATTTTACAGAAAGGAAAGTTGAGGTATAGAATGGCTAAATAACTTGCCCAAGATCACATAAACACTTTATCCTAGATATAATTACTTCTAAATTTCATTTTTATTTTAATTTAAAATTACCTTTAATTTTCAGAATTTTCATCTGTAGAATGAGGATAACAATTGTAATAACATAAATGAGGCAGTATGTGTAGCAATTAAGCAAAAGCTTCTCAGATCCAGATTGCCTGTGTTCAGCTTCTGTGTATCTAAGTTACTAGCTGGTACCCTTGAGTTCCTTGACTTCTCTGTACTTTGTATAGTCACTTCAACTCTAAAGCAGGAAGGATGCTAAGTATATCTACCTCTGAGGATTATGATGAGGATAAATTCATTAACATAAGTAGAAACTAGGACTCAAACCTGACAAATAGCATGTTCTCAATAAATGTTAGCTCTTTTCAAAAACTCCTTATCTGAAATTCTGTAGGCTAGGCAAATTTTGAAACTTAGAGACATTTTTTAGAATGACAAGGACATTACCCTAGTAGGGCATGAAACACCCCTTGACCAAACATTAAGATGTCTATAGCAAAATGTGCAAATATTTACTTTTAAAGGGATAAAGACTAAAAATATACTCATGTCAGTTCAGGTCAGATTTTGCAGTCAATTATTTCAAAATTTTAGTTTTCAAAGATTTTTTTTTTTTTAGAACTTCAGATGAGATATTATGTACTGTGTTAATTTCATATTGTTGTAAGGATTAAATGGCGTGATCTGTATAAGCTAAGTTAAACACAATGCCTGGCACATAGTAAGTTCTCTGTAAGTGTGCATTTGTCATTATTATTGAAACTAATACTATTAGTATTACTATTATAGTAAACCCATAAAATATTTACATCTAGAGCAGCATCTTCATAGATCCTTTACAGTATTCTCCTAGAGAGTCCTACAGATAACTTCCTATGAAGTTCCTAGAATTCCTTTTTCTATCATATTTCATGCCTGGGCGTGAAACTTATCTATCCCCTTTTCTCCTCCACCTTACTTGGTGAACAGCCCCTGTTTGATCCCCCACTCTTATCACTGACTCATCAGTCACAGAGAAGGAAAGAACACATCTTCCAAGGAAAAGGAAGAAAGAAAGAATAAAATAATGCCTGTCATTTACTGAATATTTGCTCTGGGATCAGTGCTAGCTACTTTATATCATTATTTTTTTATTGAAGTATAGGTGATTTACAAAGTTGTGTTAGTTTCAAGTGTACAGAAAAGTGATTTAGTTTTATATATGTATGTATATATACATATTTCTTCAGAGAAATGTCTATTTAGGTCTTCTGCCCTTTTTTTGATTAGTTTTTTTTTTTTTTTATCTTTAGCTGTATGGGCTGTTTGTGTATTTTGGAGAATAATCTTTGTTGGTTGCATCATTTGCAAATATTTTCTCCCAGTTCGTAGGTTGTCTTTTCATTTTGTTTATAGTTTCCTTTGCTGTGCAAAAGCTTTTAAGTTTAATTGCATTCCATTTGTTTATTTTTGTTCTTATTTCCATTACTGTAGGAGATGGATCCAAAAAGATATTGCTACAGTTTATGTCAGAGTGTTCTGCCTATGTTTTCTTCTAGGAGTTTTATAGTATCTGATTTTACATGATTTTTAATCCATTTTGAGTTTATTTTTATGTATGATATTAGAGAATGTTCTAATTTCATTCTTTACATGCAACTGTCCTTTTAACCCAGCACCAATTATTGAAGAAACTTTTTCTCCATTGTATATTCTTTCCTCCTTTGTCATAAGTTAACTGACCATAGGTGCATGGTATACAGTTATCTTATTTAATTCTCTCAAGAACTTTACGGAGTAGGCTTTGCCATTCCCTGCCTGAGAAATTGAGACATAAAGGAGTTAAGTGATTGTCCAGTACTTCAGAAAGAAGTCCCTGAATTTTTTCATGTGCTTCTTCCTCCCCTCTTCTCCCGTGGGAAAGAATCGTAGTTTATTCATGTTTTCTAAAGGATGCAAACTGTTCCAAAGATTAAGAACCACTGAGAGTACAGATGCTATTAAAATAGTAGATATTATGGGTGGGATTACTGAGTGAGATCAGATTCCAGATTGAAGTGAGATATATTTACAAGTCCCCCTTCCAACTTAGGTAGTATAATACTGTTCACTCTGTAAGATGGGGATTAAAAGACATCCCCAACAACACACAGAACACTGTAGCCTTCTCTTCTGAGCTCACCTTCAGCATTTCCCCCCAACTTCCATCTTGTTCACTCCCTAAATCCTTTTTGTGTACTCCCTCCTGTGTGTCACCCTCACTGGGTTAAAATCTCCTTTGAAAGCAAAAAAGTGAAGCTGCTCAATTATGTCTGATTCTTTCCAATCCCATGGACTGTAGCCTGCCAGGCACCTTTGTCCATGGAGTTTTTTAGGCAAGAGTACTGGAGTGGGTTGCCGTTTCCTTCTCCAGGGGATCTTCCCGACCCAGGGATCAAACCCAGGTCTCCCACATTGCAGGCAGATGCTTTACTGTCTGAGCCACTGGGGAAGTAAGGGCCATGTTTAATTCCTCTTTCCATCCATCCCCAAACCAAGATATTTTACACATAGTGACTCCTTGATATGCTTTTGATGAAACAGGAACTAAGCAATACCTTAAGGGACATCTCAGAGTGGCATTTCAACCTCAATTGTGTCCTCATTTTGCGCATACATCAGTCTCAAAATCAGCTACAGCTCTTACTTTCCTTTGAGTTCCCAGAAACAGAAGAATCTGAGGTTCTTGTTAAATAACTACTACAGAACATTTTAAACATCATGATAAGTACTTCTCCAGGCAAATACCTATTTAATTAGTCTCCAAAATTGTAAAATATACTCTTCTTCTCCTCCACTTCCTGTGTGTGGGATGCAGATGTGTAGAAATAGACTGTGGATGGAAATCCTCAAAAAGTAAGCCCAGATCAATTTAAAAATAAAAAGAAGAAATCCACAGATAATCCCTTTCATTTCTTTATTTTTCAGTATAGCTTTCCTATAAACCACACCTATATAAAAATGATATAACAAATGCTGCTTAAGTGATATATGACGTCTCCCAGTCATCCATGGAGCATACACTATATACACATTTAATTTGAGTCCTTCTGTTCTCCAGAAAATCATCTGTCTCTTTTCCTTTAGTAAGAATTTTATTTGCACAGAAGTTGGGTCTTTATGGAATACTAGTAGTATTCAGGATAGTGAACACTGAAGTTTGTGTTTCCATATTCACTTACATATCTGCTGAGATCAGCATGTTCACAAGAAGAGGAATTGAGGGGCGGCAGGAAGTGGAGGTGGGGAAGTTAGGAGTCTTGTCTCAATTGTTTGTATCTAAATTACAAATCATAGATCAGTGAAAATAAGAACTTTTTCAAAAGATGATTTTCATGCATTAAGAGAACACCAGTTGTTTAACTGGTAAACATATGAATTTGTGGAAGTAACTGGGGGTGGGTTAGGGCACCAAAAGATGGTTCCCCAAACCTCTTTTTGGCATAGCCACTATTCATATGCTACTTATACATTAAACCACATGATTCCTTCATTTGAATTTTAAATTAATTAGCATTGAGAAATAGAAGGCTTTTCTTCTTTCTTTTTTTTACTTTTCTCAAGGACACATTCATTGACCCTGCTATGTATTCAGAGTAATATGAAGATACCAGAGATTTCAGGGTAGAAAGTATATGCCTAGCCCTAACTTCAGGGCTTCCCAGATGGCGCTCGTGGTAAAGAACCTGCCTGCCAATGCAGGAGACTTAATGAGATGTGGGTTTAATCCCTGGGTCAGGAAGATCCCCTGGAGAAGGGCATGGCAACCCACTCCAGTATTTTTCCATGGAGCATCTGTGGACAGAGGAGCCTGGCAGGCTATATAGTCCATGGACTCCCAGAGAGTCGGACACAGCTGAGTGACTGAGCATGCACTCCCTACAGCACAGTAGTGATGTCACTCTGTCAGCCGCGGATTGGGTCAGTCTGCCTCAGGGCACTACATTCCCAAGACTGGAGACCCTCATTTTTCTTTCCCCCAGCACTTAATGCATTGTTTCTTTCTTTAGAAACTCAGATTTCTTTCTCTGAGAAGTAATACAGAGTGTGCTGAATTATGGCTCTTTCAAACTGGAGCTTGGTCTATTTTTTCTTCTTTAATTCCTGGAGAATAATTGGGGGGAAAAAATGTTTAATTCCAAAAGAAATTTTGACCTCCATTTAATAGAATTGACATTTGAAATTTTTGCACTGAAAAAATTGTTACACAGTTGTTTTAACTTTATTTCGAGAAGACTAGAATTCTGTTGGATTGAAAATTATGGGTAAAATTGGGGAATAAAGGATGTATTAATCAGGAATTAAGTCCCTAACATAGTTTATTTTAGATACCATAGATTCTACAAGAGAAAAAATTCTCCTTCAGCTTATACAGAAATGAATGAAATCATGTATGGTGAGGGGTCATTTTTGTGGCTCAAAACTTTGGAGCCTGTGGAGCCAGAATGGAGAAATGAAGTGAAAGTGCTTTGATGTCTAAATTCCATTGATAATTTAAGCAAAAATAACAGTAGAGTGAGCTGTGGAAATAGCAGTAGAAGAGAGTGGATGTTTCAAGAAAAATATTCACACAATTGTTTAACATTGAACTGGTCAAACAAAATAAAATTGTGAACCATTTTCTTCTAAGGGCGAAAAAAAAAAAGGATGTTTACATTCTTAATTTTTCTTTTATCTGAGTCCAACTATGGAGAATCAAAGGTGGGCTTCCTAATAATTTTCCTACAGAGAAGAAGAATAATTCTCCTTCAGTGAGAAATTAGAAAAACCAATACCAGGGAAAGGAAGTTGTTTTAGTGAGAATGTGGAAAGCTGGGGAGAAGGGGAGGAGAATATAAAACAATAAAGTCAAAAAGGGAAATCTCTCCAAAAATCTAAATTCTTTTTCTTTTGCTAGCTATTTGACTAGCGTCAAATGACTCAACTCTAATAAATTGAAGGCAGTAGATTTTAATCAGGCATAAGCATCAGAATTACCCACAGAGCTGTTTCATAACATAGTTGTCACCCTAGACTTTCTAAAACAGAAACCCTGCAAGTAGGACCTGGGCAGAGATCTTTTTTAAAAAGTCCCAAGTTACTCTGAAGGACACTTCAGCTTGAAAACTACTTTTCTCATGTAGTCCACATTTCCCCCAGGCCTCACCCCTCTGTGCTTACAAACAAAGCCACAGTAACAACTCTCATCGCCCTCCACACATACTTGAGGATTTCATCCACCCATCTCCATAGTCCCCAGAAGCATAGCATAAGAGAGCAGCCCTCTGAGATTTTTCTGCCTGTCATCCCCTGCTTCCATCCTGACTAGGAGAGCCACTTGAGAGGGGTACCTAACACTGGCTCCCTACTCGGTGAGCCAACTCCTATTCTGGTACTCACAAAGTAAAACCCCTTCAGCCCAGATGGTTTTTGTTATCTCAGAACAAGGCTGTGTTATGCCTAGATGTGGTGAAAGGATGCTCCTTCACAGTGCAGAGGCACCATCTCCTGAAAGACTGAGACCTAATCACAGAACCAGAGAACTCGTCCCCTCCCCTGACAGCTCACCACTATATTAATAAAGAACTATTTACAGCAGTTTCTTTTACAACTAAGTCATGTTCAGATATCAAGAAAAATAACATGGCATAGCAAGTGGCAAAAAACCCCACAGTTTGAAGAGGTAGGACAAATATCAAAACCAAATATGGCAGGGATATTGGAATTATCAGACCAGGAATTTAAAACAGTGATGAGTAATGTGCTAAGGGCTATAATGAGTAAAGTGAACAGCGTGCAAGAACAGATGAGCAATCCTCAAAAAACAAAACAAAGAGAAGGAGGACTGGACAAAACAGAACGGAGTATCCAAGGACTGAGGACAACTACAAAAAGTGTAATGTGTGCACAATGGGAAGGAGAGGACAGAAAGGAACAGAAGACGTATTTGGAATAATAATGACTAGACATTTCCCCAGATTTAGGAAGCTCAGAGAATAAGCAGGATAAATGCCAAAAACAAAAGTGCTATGCCTTGGCGTATCATTTGCAAGTTATGAAAAACCATAGATGGAGAAAAAATCCTGAAAAAGTCAGGGGGTGGGGAACACCTTATTTATAGAGAAATAAAGATAAGAGTCACAGCTGACTTCTTGGAAACCATGCAAGAAAGAGAAGGGAGCAGAGCATTTAGTGCTGAGAGAAGATGATGATGTTATCTCAGCTCTGTCCTGCTTCGTCACCTTGGCCCCTAAGCCAGTGCTAAGAGAAAATGAAGTTATTCTCTCAGCTCTGTCCTGCTTCGTCACCTTGGCCCCTAAGCCACATAGTGGGTGCCTCAGTGCCCGTGGGAACAGGTCCATCTTGCAGCCCATGTCTCCACCAGGGTTCAGACTAACTCCGTGCAACCCTTAATAGAAGAAACAGCCTTCTGTCCACTCACATCCCTCTCCATTTCTCTCTTCAGATTCCCTCCTCTCTGAAGATACTTTCCTTCTATGTTAACTACTGCAACGAAAACAGCCTCTTTGAACTTTCAGCTGCAACTTTTCGTCAGACACATACCAAAATTCCAAATCCCAGTTTAGGTTGAGATGAGATCCCCGTTACACCAGTAATTCTTCTACAACAGTATCCTTTCTCTCAGGTTACCTAAAATCTAGCTAAGTCCAAGGGGGTCACAAGGTATTAGATCATGTAAGTTGATAAATCTCTGCGGTCACCCAGAAAATGCAGTTAACATCTGCATTTTAAACCTAAGGGCCAAGTGCCTTTGGGATTGGCCTACAGATAACGGGAGGGGAAAAGATTAAGAGGACATTGGGTAGAAAGTGTATTCTCAGATCTCCAGTCTTAAAAACTATTTGAAAAAGTTTTTTAAAAATTGATACAAATGACCTTAGTTACAAAACAGAAGTAGACTCATAGACATAGGAAACAAACTTATGATTACCAAAAGGGAAAGCCAGGCATGAATAAATTAGGATTTGGGATTAACAGATACTACTATATATAAAAGAGATAAAGAAACAAATGCCTACTGTATGGCTCAGGGAACTATATTCAATATCTTATAATAACCTATAATGAAACAGAATCTGAAAAAAGTCTATATGTATCTATATATTTGAATCACTTTGCTGTATACCCAAAACACTGTAAATCAACTACAATTAAGAAATAATAAATTATAGAAATGGAAAAATATATTAAAAAAAAAAAAGAGAGAGAGAGAACAAAAGATTCCCTGAATCATGTCATCAGTTCCTGATCTGGCCTCCTGCATCCCTTCTCTGCTCCCTGCTTTCCCTGCACTTCCCAAATCGTCTTGTCAGGGCTTTTCATCTTTCCTAGTGTCTCCACCATCCAGCCCATTGCTGACGCTGAAAACGAGGCACCAAATCTGGCTCTTCCTTCTCCTTTCTCTCACCTCCCGTGACAAATCTGTCGTCAAGTCTCATTAGTTCTATACTCTGAATTTCTGTTGATTCTGTTGTCTCTTCTTCTCCATGCCACCATCTCTAATCCAAACTTGACTTCATGAGACTAATGCAATAAACCCCAACTGATGTTCCTCAAGTTTACTTCTGTACCCCGAAATTTTTGCTGTGGTACAAATGGAGTGATTTCTTTAAATGTCTGCTTCCCTCCCTATTAAAAATCTTAATATCTCCCTAAATGCTTTGAATGTCAGATTCTTATATAGAGGATAATGATTTCTACCCTGATGATTATAATATGTTGAGACAATGTAAAGTATATGTATAGAGAACATATATATGAAAAGCCTCATATGTTACTTGGCATGTGTCAGACTTATTATTTTAGCTTTTTAATGTAGTTGAGGACTTCAGACTGAATGGAAAAACAAAAGTCATTTTTAGCCCTAAACTTCTATGATTGTATGTTACTAAAAGAAGCTGGAATGTACCTAAATTTTAAATTTGATGCCATACTCTTGAGATTTTCTATTGGTAATAAAATACTGAACCTGATGGACACTGATATGACTCATACTAAGCCATGTCAAAGCTGATAAAAATCACTCTGTCTACAGATTACACTTCCCCAACCCCAGCTCTGTCATCCTTTTCCTGCTGGGTCATAGGTTGCTGAAGGATTGCTTGGGCTAGGGAGTCAAAAGAAAAGAGTCAGAGCTTCAAATAAGTCAAGTCTTAAACTGAAATAAGAGATTTAATATAAGCACTACTCATCGTTGTCTCAAATGCGCAGGAGTTAGGGGGGACAAGTTTCCAAAAGTGAAAGTGAGGGATCATATTTTTCAAGTTAACCCTGAAGAAAGGAGACAGGAACAATCAGAGAGGGGCATAACAGATGGTCTTCTGAAAAAGATTATACTTTATAACTTCACTGAACTAAGTTGAATTTAACTCCTGCCCTGGCTCCCTGGTTGTCCTCCACAGGAATCTGAGGGTCCAGACACTGCGGAATGAGAAACTTGTAGTATTTCCTCTTGTTCCTAGAACTATTTTATGTCTTCTGAACTTGTATGTATTAATATATGGTAACTGGTGATGGGTTGGCTTGTAAGTGTTGAGTAACTACTGGGCAAAGGAGATGGATAAAGAATACAGAATACAGAAGGAAAATGGTGTTTCTTAGCACCTTAAGATTCAAAATGTGTGTGTGTGTGTGTGTGTGTGTGTGTGTGTGTGTATACATATACAATATCTTCTTCCAAATGCATAAGTCTGTGTTCTACTTTTTCCCCGATTTTCTTTTACAGATTCTAAACTCCTGCTTCATCATCCCATTCTTGAAAGGGACCTCTTGGATCAATGACCCATCACATACTCAGTCATTCCTGGAATTTCCACAGATTTGGGAATCACAGCATTTCCTTTTCAGTCTGTCATAGATACACATATCTCTCTCAATGAATAAAGCATGGGTTTATTTGCTTAAGATAAATAAATAAATGAATAACTAAAGTTTGAGAACTCCCCACAAAGTTGGTTCTTGCAGCTTGAATCTCAGAGTCTTCATCTGTAAATTGTGGGTAGAATGCCTACCTTGTTGGCTGTTACAAGAAACTGAGAGTTATAAATGAAAAACCTTATACTCTGCTTGGCATAGAGTAGGCAGTTATCTTTTCCCTTAATAAAGCCTCATGATATCCCAAATTTGGAAATTAAAATTGCACACAGATCCCAAGAATTAACATCATAAGAATTTTTCAAATAATTCATAGCTCATGGTCACAGTATACATGTTTTAAAATGTCAAATGATGACATCCATTAGACTTTCAAGGACATATTTGGCTTTCTATTATGAATTCCAATACTTGAAAACCTTGGGGGAAAGTCTTCTGTAATAGGGTATGTCAAATACAAGCTCTGTTTTTGCTTATTTATACTAAATAGCCTCTAACCTCCAGTCCACTATGCTGTACAAGATTTATTTACAAAGTCTTCAGCCAGGGCTAGAGTTCCATGAGTTCTGAGTATACATGAACTTCCTTCTAGCAAATTATTTTGGGTCATGCTTCTCTGATGTGACTTTGATTTCGGTATGTTTGTTTGCTTATGTTTAAAAACTACATAGTTATGAACAATTTTCTTCCAATGAGAGCTATTTTTTCAAGAGTATACTATTTAGAACAAAAAATAAATTTATTGAATACATTCCCACCTGGGTTATAAATTAAATTCTGTAGACAGTGACATGATCCTTACATCTTAAGCAAGACAGGAGGTTATATAATTTCCAAAATGTTTAGTGAATTCAGTTGACCCATGTTTTGAAAAGCATACAAATTTCTCTCTGTGGAATAGTATGAATCTCACCCAAACTCACATTTACCTAAATTTTTTAAATGTAGACTAATTCATATCCCTTTTGCTAAGTAATTTACATACTATTCTTCAAGATAATTGTCACATGACTGCTTTAGTTGGCTGACCTTGTGTTCTCACCAGAATACAATATTGTTTGAAAAGAAATTGTTTTTATATGAGGAATGGGGAAGGGAATTATGAAAATACAAAAATCCTCATCCGCATCTTTAGTATTTAATCAGGTTTTTTCAGCACATTAGCAAAACTGAAAAGTAAGGTAAGCATATTTGAAAGTGACACTCATTCTTATAACCTATTTTGATGCTGTTGATAGAGTACTTATAAAATTCTTCCCTAAATGATATATTCTTAAATGAAACTTCATGCAGTGAAAAAGAAATCCGACTCAATTAGATTTAGTGATAAGCTGATATTGGCTTACCTGAGACTGTTAGGTGTGTGTAATGATAATATAATCATAAGCACCTGTAGAACACTCTAAAGTGCCTTTACATACATTATCATTTATCATTTAATCACAGATAGTTACAGAAAAATTTGGGGGGTGGTAAAAATGTAGAAAAAAAAACTAAACTTAATCTCAAGGATCTTTTATTAGTATTTTACTGATCAGGAAATAGAGCATTTAACCAGAAGAAATAAATACAGGCTTTGAACAAATATTTCAGAAAAATGGTTTTTCGTTTAAATATAAAAATGCATATACCATGACTACTGTCAATCCTATTAAATTTACTGTTTTGAATATATAACTATTAATACATAATAACTTAAATGGATTCAATAAAGGTACTGACCAGACATAGCAAAACTTAAGGACTAGAACCTGACATGTTAAAGCTAGGTTAGGAATTTAACAAAGAAAGAGCCAAAATCCAGAAAAGAAATAGATGGTGCAAGCAGTCATTGTTTTTAAGAATTGCAAAGGAGTTATAGTTGGGGAAACCAAATATGTATAATAGAACCACGGTCTAGCTGATAACGAGAGGCCAATCCAAGGGGGCAACGAACAGATCCAACTGGAATGGACAGGATCCAAAGTCCTGGGATTACTGGGTATGGAGTTGGGAGTGTGAACTGTATGCCCTCATGGGTCAGCTGCTGCTCAGGTACACAGGGGTGGGCCTTTCTTAAAGGTGTGTGTTCTAGTCTTGTTAGTCTTAACGGTGTGGTTATGAAACAGTAGGAAGAGTGATGCAGTTGCTGATTTCTTACTGATTTGGAATATTAGCAATCAGTTTCTGTAATTAACATTTATAAGTAATTATAGAAATGAGAATGATTATTAAATATCTACAAAATTCCAAATAAAATTACTTCTAGGTCATTTTGAAGAGGTTGAAGCTTAAATCCTTCATCCTGATCAATAAGAAAAGAAAATAAAAGTATTTCCCAAAAGCTTTAGGCCTAGCACTTTGACTGACATGATAGACACCAAAAATTATTTGTTGACTGAGCATGAATTATTTCTAATTTGCTGAAATTTGAGGTGACTCCTTTGATATTAATAGTCTTATCCTAGCCCTTTTAGGAAGTAAAAATCAATACTGCAATTCAATATTTTTTGTTTGTTTGTTTTCCTTTTTACCTTTGTGATTATGTAATTCTAGCAAAGCCATTTGCAGGATTCTGAATTTTTATTTTAATTATATATGTAGGGTCTTTTTTGACTGAAAACTGTACTTAATTGTCCCCCCTTTTGTTTTCACAGAGGATGTTTCTGCCTAATGTTAGTTTTGATCTCTAATACAAACATTTTTCTGGAAAATGTTCTGAGATATTTTTGTGTCTCATGAGGTTAAGGGAAGGAAGTCTGTATTAGAGGATGCTGGTTGATGCAGGAAAAGTAAGATGCAGCTCAAAGATAAGTTTTCAAAATGCATACCTCCACTGACTCAATGTGAATTTGATTCATAAAATCAAACTCTGGAGTTGTTGGTGAGAAAAGAAACTAAAGAGCAGGCAAAGGAACAGAATTATGCCAAGGACTCAAGGGAAATTTCAGGAATAAAAAATAACATCTAGGAGTCTAAATAAAAAGTCAGAAGCTGTACTTTATTGCATTTTGTCATCAATGTGTGCCTTGAATTAAATATTTGAAATGGCCTTTTTTTCAGAGACAAGTATATAAATTAAAAAGTGAAATTAAAATGCCTGCAACTAATACCAATGTAGAAAACTAATTTCTTCTCCTCTTCTCCTGATTCCTACTTTACAGTAGAAGGTTGATCTTCACTATTTATTGGTTCAAGAAGAGAAATCACATATTACCCCCAAAAGTTGACCTGACTACGTCAGGGAACAGTTCTCCTGGGAATGATACAGCATTTATAAGTCTCTTGATAACGGCATCAGTGGTGTCTTGGTTTGCTTCTTTCAGCTCCTGTTTTTCTATGCCCTCCAAACTAGTGCAAGCAGAGAGGGGGTTTTTTGTTGTGTTTATTTTTCTCCCTAGTCCCAGTGTAGCCCTGGAATGCCTGCTATAGAAGGAAGAGATTGGGGGACACAGTGATGATGTTGATTCAGTTAAAGTCTGGTAATCAAGGCTGGATTTATGAGAGGACTGGAGGAGATAGATTTCTCTTCTGTACCCAGAACAATATGTTTTTGCACTCTTAGATGGTGCATGGGAAATTTAATGGTAACTGTGTGTTTATTTGTATGTAACTAGGTATTTTCCAGTATCCTGAGAGACCTTGCTGAAAAACACACACACTCAGTGGAGAGGCAAAAAGAACAACTGAGCTGTGATAAAGCTTAGCTTAATCTTCAAACTAGAGAAATGGCATCATCGTCAGTTTAAAAAGAACTCTTCGCAGTCACACTGCCAGAAACCTCACCCAGGCCAGAGGTCTTCATCATGGCAGTCTTGAAGATAACCAGGAAAAGTCTCTTAGAACTTCAGCTGCTTAGTTCCAAGTGTCAGCAGGGACAGGGATGTTAACCAATAGTTATCTGTCCCCCTCTTTGCTTCACCTACACCTGCCACAACGCCCACATATACACCCACATGAATTCATGAATAGGAACTATTTCTCTACAATCCTTAACACCTGTTTTGAGGTGAGTGGTCCCGTATTTGTCTTTCTTCTGCTCTTTCGTCAAACAAGAGTGTCGAAATACGAGCATTTATACACAGAAACACATGGCAGTTTCCTAAATAGTCATCTGGCTAACAGTCCAGCGAATTCCAGTGCTCTGGGGATTAACTAGTCACTTTATTTCTTTTGGAGAGCTCTGCTGTAACTGAAGCCCAACATTTTGTTTATCTTCCAGGGAACGTGCTCAAATGCACTCATCATGACAAAGTACCTGTTGTGGAAATACTTTTTAAAATTGTGAGACATGAAGGCTTTTTTGGAGGAAGAAGGGTTATTATCTAATTTTTTAAGATTTTTGATACCTTGTAAGAATCTTAGAGAGTTTGAACAACTGATGAATAGCTTTAGTATTTCCAGCCAATCTTTAATGTATAAAGTTAAGCAGATCCATCTTTATGTTAAATAGATTATTTGAAGCCTATAAATACAAACAAGTTTCATTTAATTGTTTTGACCATCTCCTCCTGCAATAACACTTTCTGAAGCACTGCTAACAAGCAGTAAAATGAAAAATTTGCACTTCAGAGTCCTTTATTTCCCCAGTCATGCACTGGTGTGGATTCTAATGAATAATGCAAAAACTCAGTGGCAGGAAGCCAAAAAGAAAATAAAGAAAAGCAAAGATGGAGATAACAACCTATGCCACAAACTATCCTATTAATCCTAGAATGACTGGGAATTGATTATTAGTGAGCTCCTTTTTTGTTTGTTTCGGCTCTTGACTAGAGAAGGCTGGCATTGCAGAGCATCATAAAGCATGATGAACAGAGGCTTTCTCAAAGGCTCAAGTCCCTATTTTTTCCCTAAATGGATGTTAACACTAGGACTATACAAGTCATATATCATTAAGAAAATAAATTAAGATTTTAGTGTCTTCTCTGAATATATTTTCTTTTTCTTTTTTTTTTTCATTTATTTTTATTAGTTGGAGGCTAATTACTTTACAATATTGTAGTGGGTTTTGTCATACATTGACATGAAATCAGCCATGGATTTACATGTATTCCCCATCCCGATCCCCCCTCCCACCTCCCTCTCTACCCAATCCCTCTGAGTCTTCCCAGTGCACCAGGCCCGAGCACTTGTCTCATGCATCCAACCTGGGCTGGTGATCTGTTTCACTGTAGATAATATACATGTTTTGATGCTGTTCTCTTGAAATATCCCACCCTCGCCTTCTCCCACAGAGTTCAAAAGTCTGTTCTGTACATCTGTTCATAAAAGTAAATTGGAAATAAAGAACACAGGGACTTAATCACTTGTCTCAATAGCTAGATTTTTGGCATTTGTATTTAAACAAATAACTCTAATATGATATATGTGCTATATTCAAAATATGTGCTATGGAAGACAATATATTACATCAATAACAATTAAGATATATATTCTTAGCCTTTTTTGACCCACATTTTATTCAGTTATCAACATTCAACAAATATTTGTTGAACATGTATGTGAAATGTTTCCATTTAACAATGCCAACTGTTATCTCCAATTCTCTTTTAAAACAAAGATTATTAAATGAATGGGGATTGATAGAGAGAGCTGATGATTTATTTGTCTTGGGAACATGAGAGGGAGAAAGAATTTAGAGACCTGGCTGGACCAGAAGTATGCTGGTAAATGTTTAACAACTGGCTCTTCAGGGTTTTTTTTTTTTTTTTAAAAAGAGCCCCATTTGTTTGTTAATTAATGTGGTGGTAAATAACACCTGGCTTCCCAGGTGGTGCTAGTAGTAAAGAACCTGCCTGACAGTGCAGGAAACATAAGAGACATGGGTTTGATCCCTGGGCCAGGAAGATCCCCTGGAGAAGGGGTCTCCTGGAGAAGGGAACCTACTCCAGTATTCTTGCCTGGAGAATCCCATGGACAGAGGAGCCTGGCGGGCTACAGTCCATGGGGTCACAAAGAGTGGACGCGACGAAGCAACTTAGCATGCATGTAAAGAACACCATCATGTCTGATTTCAGTCTACCAACCTGACATCATTGAATGTGGAGTTGGGAAGAGACAAACACAATCCATCTTCCTGATCTGTGATGAGCCCACTCTAGCACATCATTGTTAATACTCAACAGTGACTTTCTGGGGTCACCCTGAGAGCCTATCAGGCAAAACTGGGAGGTTAAATAGCTTTGCAGAGTGACTCATAAATGCCCAAAGATATATTTATATGTGCCTGCATTGTCTTTATATCTCTTCTTTTAGAGCATCTAATCTCACATGCTGTCTTTCTTTAGCCCTCTGGTAAACTGAGCAACTGACCTCTGCTACCACAAAGAGAAAAACAGCATCTGCTATGGGAAGCTGGCAGTAACTTTAAGCTCCTTTTGCAATATGTTTCACTATTTTGTCACACAATATTAAAAATATGTGTCCCGGGGGATGAGATTTAATAGAATCAGTAATGTTTCTGCTTCATCAAGGAAATTCTTAAATTCTTAAATAAAACTTAAATAAAAGTTTCCAATGAGAATATGTTAAGATGAAGAATTCAATGACTCTAAGTCTTAATTTGAGCTAAATTTCCAGAAGTTTACCCTTTATTGCTTTTGTACCATCATCGCAAATATCAAGCCAATTTAAAAGGTCAATAACATCTTAGTTTTGTTATGAAAATAATTTTTACCTTGCAGGCCTCAAGAAAGCATCTCTGAGCCTCCTGGGGTGCCATGGACAACACTTTGAGAGCTACCACTCTAACCTAGAGTCACGAATGTCTCTTGGATTAGTTACCGCAGTAAGTGCCACATGTCCATTCTGGCTACCTTGTAATCCATTCAGCAACAAACAGTGAAGGTGGACTTGTAATAAAACAAACCTAATCATGTCATTTCCTACTCAGAACCCTCTTCTGACTCCCCCGTTACTCTTGGAATGGAATGGACACCCTTTCTGTGACTGATGGAGCCCTCTGTTACTTTGTCCTTGCCTCCCAACGCAGCCTCATCTCCCTCTGTCCTCCTCTTCCGTCTGTTTCCAGCAGCTCTGCTAGCTTCTTTCTCTTCTTGGACCACAGTAGCTTCATTCTTGCTACCAGTCTTTGCACATGCTCTTCTTTGTAATGTTTTCTCCATATTCCATTGACCTGATTAACTGAATGCATTTTGCAGCTATCCACTTAAATCTCACTCTAAGAGGATTTCCTTATCAGTCTCCTGTTAGATTAGATCCCCTCTCATGTATTCTCACCTTCTTGTGATTATATAATTACTGTTGTACTTGTTTTTGAGATCTGCCTTCTCTGAGAGACCATAACTGTTCTCATGGAAGAGACCATGTCTGTCATGATCTCCATAACAGATTAAGGGCTTTGAATGTTGTCTGACTTGATTGAAGAACGTCACCTAGTATGAAAAAGAAGGAACTGGAAGATGATCTGCATGTAAGTGTCAGTCTGCACCTTTGATAGCATATAACACTGACTCTTTAAATGAGGGAGCACCAACCTTGAGAAGACTTTTATTATTTAAAAAAAATGCTAACTGGAGGTGCAGAGAACATGTGCCCCATTCCCCCCAGGAATTAAATTGGAGCCAGACCAGCATGGTTGTATTCACAACTAAATCTCCACTAGTGAATATTTTGTTATAGGGATAATTTTGTCATACCTAAATGTCTCTCTTTTTTTAAAGATCTTTCCAAGGAGATTTCTAATTTCTTCATTCAAAGAGACTTCAAACAACCTATAGATATATTCCAGCAAAGATCTAAACTCTGGCAATAAGCATAGTTCAGATGTGGACCTCTGTTACACATTACCCAGTCATTTTATTATCTCGTCCATTCCTCCATGTTAGTTAAAATATTGAGATATGTACTAGCTCTGAATCAAGTGTATGACTTACTGACTTTCTGGAAAAATTATCATCCTCCCAAGCTCAACACCATAGTACCACTAGAAAATATTGTAGTTTTCCTTCTATTAAGGAAAATATATATCAGAAATTAACTCCAGGGGGCTCTAAATTCTTCTTTGAGGTATACTCAGAGTGGCTTCACATGTCTTATGCCAGGTGTATGACCAGCAAGTGACTGTAAACAGCAGCCTAAGAAGGTAAAGTAAAAGTTATAGTTTTTAATTATTTTTTCTTGGTTCAAAATAAGGCACCAAAAAACAACAACAACAACAACAAAAAACAAAAAACAAAAAATAAGGCACCAAAATAAGACTTGCCAAAATACTCTTGCATATATTCTCCATTAATTATACTCAAACTGAAATTGATGCATGTTGCACAATGCAATATATGGACAATTCATATTGTCAGAATTGCTTGGTGATGAAAAGTGAAAGTTTTGGTTAAATGGCTAAATATTTTATTTAAAATATCTCAACTGCATTTAGAAGCATGTGAGACATTGTTTCCTTTTTCTATTTCCTGCAGTATTCCTCCCAAAGCTAGAGTTTGTTTTAAAAAGATAAAGATTAAACACTGCAGTGAATTATGTCCCCACTCATGTGCAAACACCTTTTTCTTTTTGCTTGTCTTTGTGAATATTTTAAATCTAATATTTATTACATTTTGTTTGAAAAAGAGACAAGTTAAAATGCAGCTTGAAAAAGACAAGATGGTAACTGTTAGGAGATCTAATTACAATGGACCTACCATAACTAGGTCAGCGAGAGGTTAGGAATGAAATTGTTTGTAATGGAAATAGGAACTTTTCTGGAACATTTAAATAGCTGATATTGTGTCATTGCCTTGGATGTAATTAGTCATTTTGTTAGACTCAGTTTGAGAAAGGAATCCTAGGTTGAAAAGTTCAAAGTACAAGGGTAGTACCTAAGGAAGAGCTGGTAGTTGTATTTGGAAACCTAGACATCAAGAGACCCCTCAAAGGCTGATTGCTGAAAGGAAGAAAGCAACAGGAATCCCCATCCTCTAAGTGTGGAAGCATCGAGGGAAAATTCCATCCTCTGCAGCAGTTGGATGACATTGCTACTAAATGGTTTGAAGTTTACTTATGTCCTTTCATATTTGTTGTTTCTGATGCCTTTTTCTCTTTCTGTTATTTGATTTTAGGTTGTTCACCCAACTGACAGGTCACATAATACTCCATAGTTCTATTGTATCTCCTTCAAACACATTTTTGCTCACAAAAGCTGTAAGACTAAATAACTATGGTGTATTATATACAAATTTCTTGATCTCAGAAAAGCTGATGGCAGAATTTATATGTTATCCTGCTTCTTGCCTTTAATTTCTTTCTTCCTTCCACTAGGTATACTTTTCCCATGGTTAGTGCCTTCTCCAGAGCTAGAGCAAGAGGAAGGCAAGACTTCAGATTCATGCCAGATAAGTCATTAGATGAACACTGAGAAGATAAGAGTTGGACACAACTTAGCAACTGAACAACAACACAATAATTGACTCAGATTATACGTTCTTTCTCTAGAATAATAATGTCTGGTAGAACCTTCTGTGATGATGGAAATGTCTGTACTGTGATGATGGAACTATCTATACTTTTCGATGCAGTTACCACTGGTGCAACTAATTTTTTAATTTAATTATTTTAAATTTAAATAGCCACATGTAGCAAATAGCCACTGTATTAGTCAGCACAGCTCTCAAATATGCCTTTCTAGTTATCATGCTCAGCTATACAATATCATTTTGTTAATTCCAAAATTACCAATTTAGGAACCATGATTTTTTTACTTGAATTGAACTAACCTATCACTGACTTTATGAGCTATAAAGAAAATGGCTGCTAATCAGATTAACAATGTAAAAAATATTATAGATCAAAAGTCTCACTTATATAGGGACATAATGAATTAATATAGATAATAAATTTGTTAGATGATGAATCACTTTTATTATTCATTGACGTGAAGCAGGTCTAAATGGTCCTTCACTTGGAAACACTCTTGTGATGGTTAATTTTATGCATCAGCTTGACTGGGCTAAGGGAATGCCAGGCAAAACTTATTTGGTGATGTGTCTGTGTGGGTATTTCCAGAAGAGGTTACCATTTGAATTAGTAGACTAAGAAGAGATCCACCCTCACCAGTGCCGGTGGGAATCTTCCAATCAGTTGAGGGCCAGAATGGAACAAAAAGCTAAAGGTAAGGCATTTGTCTCTCTTCTGGAGCTGGGACATCCATTTCTTCTGCCCTTGGAGGTCAGAGCTCCTGGTTCTTAGACCTTATGACTCTGGGACTTAACACCATCAACTCCCCTAGTTCTCAGAACTTTGGGCTCAAACAATTATACAACCAGCTTTCCTGTCTCTCCATAACTTCATGAACTGATTCCTACAATAAATCTCTTATATGTCTGTATGTATTCTGTTGGTCTTGTTTTTCTGGAGAACCCTGACTAATATAACTCTTTAATTGTTAGTTATTCCTCTATTTGAACTGTATACCAGACACTAGACTAGTGCTGGAGATTTTTTAAATGATTTGCCTTCAAGAAGCTTTCTGTCCTAGAAACTAAATATGTATCTTTGACATTATAGTTTAATGTTACTATAAATATTAATATATTTACCACTTTGAAGATATTTAAGAACATTAAATCACCTAAGGCCCTCCAAAAAAGTTCATTTTTAAAGATGTATTTTAAAAATGTATTTTTATCTAGTGTATTTCATATGTTTCACATAAATAATTCTGAGCTTTTCCCAGATTAGGACAAAGTAACGGTTTTTATATTTTATTTAATTGTATTTACACTGATTATTATTTATATGAGTCATGATTTCTTTAGTATAATGTATTAGCATATAGTATAGTTTATGTGTGTGTATAATATATATATATCTCAGTATTTAAGGTTTTGGCTATATTTTTAGGTAATAATAAGTTGAAAACTTTCTAATATTTAAACCTGACTTAGTTTTATATATAATATATACCATTAATGTATTAGTGTAAGTACTACATTTCTCATAATAAGTACTATAAGTTTAGCTATACTTATATAACCATAAGAATAACCATAAGTATATATATATATTAATATAAAGATAATAATTTCTTCTTTTAATTTCTTGCATAATTATTTTAACACCTAATATGTGCTATCATTAGTAAAAATGGTGAATCAGTTTGCACTTAATGAAAGGGGCTTAATATGTTAGCTTTTCCAGGAATATAGAGTATGGGTTATGGAGCCAGACTGCCAAATTGTTCAGTTCCTTGCTCTTTCAACATACTAAATATAGCCTTGAACAAGTCATTAAATTTATCTGTGCTTCAACTTCCTCACTGGAAAAGTAGAAAATAATATCTGCCTCTTCATAGACTCATTGTGAGAATTACCTTAAAAGATTCATTAAAAAAAGTGCTTTACATAATCCTTGACACATAATAGTGTTCAATAAAACTTTATTTTGATTATACATTTTTTTCTTACTACTACTATTCGGAATATTGCAGGGCATAGAGACTCTGTATCATATACTTAGAGGAGATATTTGAGGAAGGGGAGCCTGTCACTGCTCATATATTGTCATAGTATACCAGGTACTAAGCCAGAGTTTAAATACTGGAAGATTTTTACCCTTGGTATCTAAATTTGTAGACAAAAATCTTCAAGTATTTTTATTTCCTTATAGAATGTTAATTTACTTATTTTTTTCCTCTCAGTCCAAGGTTAGAAAGTCCACACCATTTTGTAACTTTGTACTTTACTTTAAAGAATATATATTTAACATGGAGTCATTGTAGAAGACATCCCCTATGTTGGAAACAACTTTATTTTCCTCTGAAGGACATGTGTATATGAAATTTGAAAATATAGGCTTTACACTGTATGCCTCTATAGACAAGGAATGGATATATTAAAAATGGAAAAAAAAAAAAACTTCTAAGGAAACTTTTAAAATATATATAAGGGTATAATATTTGAAAAAGGCAATGTTTCAAAAGCATGATCAGAAATTTTCAAATAGAGCATTGAATTAGATCTCTAAATACTACCATGCACTCAGTAAACAGATTTAGCTGGCAGTGCAAATCAAATTGGGAAAACTGAACATCTCAGTAATGCTGCCAGTTTCTCAGGCCTCAAAGGTTTACATCTTTGAATTCTTGCCTAAGTCAGTATTATAGTATATGGAGTATTCCATGAGCTTAATATAAGCCCTGCATTTAAAGGTATGTAATTGTAATTCCACTCCTCAACTATAAACTTATAGGAGATTTGAAGGAAATAGCTGGCTACAAACAGGAGAGTTAAATAGGAAAATATGGGCAGTAAGTGTGCTTTTGAACCCCTATTTCTCTCTTAGGATTAGATTTGAGGCCATTAGCTGCTATAACAAATAAACACACAAATGTGTAATAGCTCAGCTACAGTAAACATTTATTTCCCACTCATGTTAAGTTCAAAAATGGAAGTTCTTAGTTCATGGATGGTCTGAGCAGAATTCAGAGACCCAGGGTTCTCCAGTTTAGGATCTGTTATTTTCAGCATATTTCCAGTATGGCAAACTAGTCCTCAGCCAATCAAAAGGGAAAGGAATAAGTATCATCAAGTGGAAAGGTTTCCTAGACAAGACCTGGAAGTAGACCAGGTCACTTATAGTCATATTCCACTGGCTGAAACTCAGTTACATGGCCACATCTCACTTCAAAGGAAGTGGGACAAGAGTCCAAGGTATGCCCAGGATGACGGGCAACAGCCACGCTCCTCTGTACAGACTGATCTCTGAGGACTGTACTTTCCTCTCCTCAGTCTCTAGTGCTCTCCCAGCTGCCCCCATCACCTCTTCCACTGCTGTAGGAAAGCAGTCTGTTTAATTCACAGTTATGTGTCAGCCCTGGGTGTGAATTTTAAAAGCAGAAGACTGAAGAATGATTACTCATCCCATAAGAAGACAAATCGAAAATTTTGTTGTTTTCTTGGTTGTTATTTTGTAGGTTGGGTTGGTTGGTTGGTTGGTAAAACAGGTTAAAAAAAATACTTTGAGCAAGGTCCTCAATCCACAAAAAAAGACAAGTTCTAAAAACCAGTCAGATTTTTGGAAAATGGGAGAGAAATTACAAATTAAATAATAGTATAAATAGCATCTGTTGAATTCTGACTTTTTCTTAATGTCTTTAGCTATCCACAATGTAAGGTTTTGGTATTAAGTACTGGTACTGGTATTAAGTAAAAGATGTATCTCATTAAGTCAGCAACAGAGACCATGTGTTAATTCCCATACTTACTTTGCACTTTTAAAATAGAAATCGTAAGTACAACGTGTTCCAAAACTGACATCTTGACTCTTTCAGAAACTTGCTCCACCCACATTCTGTCCCTTCTCTGTTGATGCAACTCTATCCTAAGAGTTGCACGAAACCAAAATTTAAAGTCATTTTTAACATCTTTCTCTCATACCTCTTATCCAAACTTCTCTCTTCTCTTATCCAAGAAATCCTGTTGACTCAATGTTCAAAACACCCAGAATATGAACACTTCTCCTCATCTTCACTTATGGATTGAATCCCCATCCTTTTTCATCTTGATTACTGAAATAGACTCTTAACTAATTTCAGTGCTTTTATTTTTGCCTACCCATCCCCACCTATACCTCCATACCATACTATACACACAGAGAGACTACTCTCAACCCATGGGATGGGGGAAGAAGCAAAAGTTGAAACAGTGAAATTTGTCCGGGATCTACCGCAGTAATCCAGGTAAGAGGCAGTGAATGTTACTACCACTTTCTCCATCAGTCCGTTTCAGCCATAATGACTTCATTGCTATTTTTGAATCAGCTATTCTCTCTCGTTTCTCTCTAATGTCACTTTTCAACAAGGCCTTTCCTGAGTGTCCTATAAATATTTTAATGTGTTGCCCATCCTCCTACCCAGAATTTTTGAAACCTCTTGAAGTGAGTTTTCACTCTTTTCTTAATTGAAGTGTAATTGACATATGAAATTATATTAGTTTCAGGTACACAACATAGTGATTTGTTATTTGTATATACTGCAAAATGATCACTATAAGAAGTCTAGTTAACATCCATTACTACACATGCTACCAAAAAAATGTTTTTCTTGTGATGAACATTTTTAAGATCTACTGTCATAGCAACTGTCAAATATGCAATACGTGATTTTTTATTATAGTCACCATGCTGTATGTTCTGCCCGTAGTCCGAGTCCCCGGTCGGGAAAGAAGACTCTTCGAAACAATGCAACTTGTAATAGGGGAATTTATTACTGACTCGAGCCAGGGCCTCCCGCCCTCACCAGGTATGTGAGGACAAAAGGCCCCGAGCCCCAGTTCTCTCGGGTATTTATTAGGTCAAAACAAGCAGCAGGTAGTTGGCGCAAGCAGATTGGTTACACAGTGGGTAGTTGGCGTCAGCGGATTGGTTACACAGTTGCAAGGTAATTTTTGTTGGCCCTACGTGGGGCTTTCAGCTTTCCCCTGATAGGTTCCCTTTCTTCTGGCTAGGCATATGTTGACTGGCTGGCTCCAGGAGGCCTGATAATTATGTTACCCCGGGAAACCAGGCCTACTCCTAATCTAGGCTGCCTGTCATGCGTTAGCCGTGACAGCCTCACATTTCCCCCCTGTCTTTTGTTCAAGTAGAGGAATCTTTTTCTTTACTCTGTGAAATTGACTGATATTGTTGTCTCAATACCATAATTTGGATGGTATTTAGGCGCTCCCTAATAAATGAGACCAGACGGTTTAAAATGCATGGACCAAAGGTCAGTAACAATATTAATACTATAAGTGGACCCAGGAGGGTGGAAATCAAAGTGGTCAACCAGGGGGAGTGCTGAAACCAAGATTTAAACCAGCCTTGTTGGGCTTCTCGTTTTCTCTTTCGTTGGGCTGGTCTCTCTCTTATTTTCTGGAGAGATTTTTGCACCACCCCTGAATGGTCGGTATAGAAACAGCATTTTTCTCTCAGTGCTGCACATAATCTTCTTTGTTGCAGAAACAACAAATCTAAACCTCTCTTATTCTGTAACACTACTTCAGCCAAGGAGCTCAAGGATTCTTGGAGGTGTGAAATGGACTTCTAGAGTTGCTCAATATCTTCATCTATTGCAGCCCTTAGTTGATTATACTGTTCATCTTGTAATGTTAAGGCTGTGATCTCACTTCCCCTTCCTATAGCACCCAATAGGGCTGCTAAAGTCAGGGCAGTGACTGGTTCTCGTTTTACCCTATATTGACCCAATGGTTCTAACCTAGGTTGTAGCTCTTCTTTTGAGTAATAGTTTAGCCGGGGGATCAGGTGGACTAGGACACAGAAATCTTGGGAGGCATTAAGTGCTGCCTTATGGACACACGGGGTTATTCCGGCGGAGCAAGCCCACCACCCGTTTTCTGGCGGAAGTACCCACTGGTGAGTAGAATTGGGGTGACTTGTCCTAGGGACTGAATTATTATCACATAGGTGTTGATAAGTCTTAGGGATAGTTCCTATACAGGTGACTATGCCCGTAATGGAGCCTACTGTCAACCGGCCTGACCCAGGTTGTTGCTGCCATCTGCAGGCCGAGACATCAGAGGTCACATTGAATCTTGAAGAAAAGGCAACCGCCTCATAATAGGGAGGCCTAATATTATAGCAAAGCCAGCAACCATTTGTTAAGTCCGGACGAGAGGCATTTAGGGTGAGATAAGCTGAGGAGATCATTTTCATAAGGGGGTCTGTTAGTGGGGACATGTTAACACTGGGGGGTCCCACGGTGTCTGGAGTCAATCTATTAGCCTGACTTTGGTTCTGGGAGGGAGGCTTTGGGGTTGTTCTCTGGTTTGGTCCTAAGGCTACTTTGGGTGTCAAATAGAGCGGTCCCAGTTTTAATTTAAGCTCGAATCGGAATCTTGTGTCATAGCCAGTCTTGTAAAGACGGAGGCCCCAAGCTCGACCAACATCCCACCTGGTAAATTTTTTTCCTTTGTCTGTGAATTTGATCTGTAATGGGAAACATTGCCCGGGCTTGGATGATATTTTTTTAGTTGGACATTTTTGGGAATTTGGGGGTGATTTTACCTGAATGAGGTCCCTGTTGGAGTTAGTGAGCCAATGGACTGTTCCCGTGGTTTCGCAACCCCAAGCAGCGCAATAAAAAGAGTCAACTCCCCCACATTTTTCAATTTGGTTCCGATCCCTTCTTCCCTCCGGGCAGACATAGACAGGCACCTGTTCATAGTATTGTGGGCCTTTCCGCTCACAGTTACGGGTGAACAGACCGAAAGAGCCGTGGGCAAAAAACTTGGTCAGTTGGTGGGGACCAAACCCACTACTGTCAGCTGCCAGCACGCACAAATCAAAGGTCAGTATTGGCCACCATGTCCCTTTGGGGGCCACGTTGGAGCTCGAATTAAGCACTTCTCTAGTCTCAGGACTGTAGATCATCCAAGTCAGGTTAGCTGGCTGATGGGGGTTGTGGCTGGTTGCTCCTGGGCCGATGAAAACTGTTACCAGCAGGATGGTTAAGAGGGCTCCCATCGTACAAGTTTCAGTTTCAAAGGATTTAACGGGTGAGGTCTTGCCTCCCATTCTGCTTGTGTTTTCTCCTGTTCTTCTGGGGTGGCTTGTCGCACATGATTGCAGTGAACCCAGGGCCCGATCCCGTCGACCTTAACAGCAGTAGGAGTGGTAAGGAGAACAACATAAGGGCCTTTTTATCTAGGTTCTAATGTTTTAGATTGGTGTCGTTTTACCCAAACCCAATCACCCGGGCCAATATTATGTGAGGGGATGGTCCCCTTGCTTGTTCCCTCGTGTATCTCTCGAATTAATTTCCAAACATGGCTATGTACCTTGCTTAATGCCATCAGTGACTGTTGGAATTGTCTCAAGGTAGGGGGTGGTAGGCATTTTCCCTCGAATATAGAACACACAGGAGGGGGTCTTCCATACAGAATCTCAAAAGGGGTAAGATTCAGCTTATAAGGGGTGTTACGTGCTCGAAAGAGCGCGAAGGGAAGGAGGGTCACCCAGTCCCCGCCAGTCTCTATTGTCAACTTTGTCAAAGTTTTTTTAGGGTCCGACTTATTCTCTCAACCTGTCCTGAGCTCTGGGGATTATATTTACAATGTAACTTCCATTTTGTCCCCAGAGCTTGGGCCAGCCCTTGTACAATCTGGCTCACAAAGGCAGGTCCGTTATCTGAGCCCATAGTCACTGGCAGCCCATACCTAGGCACTATCTCTTCTAAGATCTTTTTAGCAACCACTGTTGCTGTCTCTCCCTTAGTGGGGAAGGCTTCTACCCATCCTGAGAAGGTATCTACCAGAACCAACAGATAGCGATACCCGTACTTGCCTGGTCTTACCTCAGTGAAATCTATCTCCCAGTGTTGTCCTGGCTCTTCCCCTCGGTACCTCGTTCCAGTGTGCTACCTTTTCCCTGTCTTCATCAGCTGGCATGCTTTGCAAGCCTGGATTATTTCTCATACAGTTGCATTTTGTCGAGGGAACCTCAGGCAGGCTGTCTGGAGAAGACTCAAGGTCTTTTTCTCTCCCAAGTGTGTAGTTGTATGTAGGTGTTTACACAGGTGACGACCCAGGATGGCAGGCAATATCAGGTTGTTGTTTTGATCTCGGTACCATCCATCTTTGTCATCCTTCTGGAGGGTGGTATCCTCGTTGATCCAAATGAGGTCAGGAAGGGAATAGTTGGGGACTGGCGGCACAGTCCCCATACCAGGAGGTGGAAGTCCCATGGCTAATATGGGGGCGGTGTGGTCCCAGCTGGCCGCTTTTCAAGCGGCCGCATCAGCAGCCCGATTGCCCCATGCCCTAGGATCTTTTCCTTTCTGGTGACCGGGGACATGTACAATTGCTACTGCCCGCGGCAGTTGAATAGCTTTCAGGAGCCTGTGGATCTCGGGCAAATTCTTGACTTCTTTTCCCTCCGCTGTTTTAAATCCCCTTTCCTGGTATATCGGACCTTGAATATGGACAGTGCTAAAAGCATATCGGCTGTCTGTAAAAATGGTGACTCTCTTTCCTTTTGCTTGTTCCAAAGCCTGTATTAGGGCAATCAACTCTGCTTTTTGTGCAGAAGTGTTTGGGGAAGTGTCTCAGCCCATATTGTCTGCCCTGAATCATCAACTATAGCGGCTCCCGCCTTTTTTTGTCCATCTTCTACATAGCTGCTCCCATCAGTGAACCATACTAGCTCACTGTTGTTTAGCGGCACATCAGTTAAGTCTTTTCGAGCCGCCAGGGCCTCAGCCAGTATCTCACTGCAATCATGGAGAGGGTGGTCTTTCTCTGGGTTAGGTAGAAGCGTGGCTGGATTCAGGAAGCAAGGGGCCTGAAAACGCACCCGTGGGGCATCAAGCAGCAGGGCCTGGTAATGTGTCAAATGGGCATTGGAGATCCACTTACCCGGCGGCTGTTTTAGAACCCCTTCAATGGCGTGGGGGGTGTAAACCCGGAGTTGCTGTCCATACGTCAACTTGTTGGCGTCGCGGACGAGGAGGGCAGTGGCTGCAATGATGCGGAGGCAAGGAGGCCACCCAGAGGCCACCGGGTCCAATTGCTTTGAAAGGTATGCTATTGGCCGCTTCCATGGTCCCCATTGTTGCGTCAAGACCCCCTTTCCTATTCCTTGCTTTTCATCTACAAACAGCTAGAATGGCTTGTTTGGGTTAGGCAGGGCAAGGGCTGGGGCTTCTAGTAGGGCCCGTCTGAGTGTCTGGAAAGCCTGTTTCATTGGCTCAGTCCAAGTCCAGTTTGGGGTCTCTTTACTTCCCTCATATAAGGGCCGGGCCTTCTCAGCAAACCCCATGATCCACAGTCTACAATATCCAACAGTCTCTAAAAACTCTCTCACCTGGCGGGGGGTCTTGGGCTCTGGTATCTGCAATATTGTTTTCTTCATGGCCTGAGTTAGCCACCTTTGCCCCTGCCTGATCTTATACCCCAAATAGGTGACCTCTTGCTGGGATATTTGCGCCTTCTTTGCGCTAGCACGATATCCCAAGGTGCCTAGAGTCTGTAAGAGGTCACCGGTGGCACGGCTGCATGCCTCCTCTGTGGTTCCAGCCAACATAAGGTCATCCACATATTGCAGCAGGATGACCTCTGGGTGGCGAGTCCGATATTCATAGAGGTCTTCACTCAAAGCCTCATTAAACAGGGTAGGGGAGTTTTTGAACACTTGTGGGAGGCGGGTCCAAGTTAATTGTACTACCGGTTGGCTTTCCCCCTCAGTCCACTCAAAGGCAAATATTTCCTGGCTCTGGGCCGCCAGGGGTAGGCTGAAAAAAGCATCTTATAAGTCCAACACAGTGTACCAAGTGTACTCAGGCAGCAGACTGCTCAGGAGGGCATACGGGTTGGGCACAGTAGGGTGTATGTCACTCACCCGCTTGTTGACTTCTTGTAGGTCTTGGACAGGTCTGTAATCTGTACTCCCTGGCTTCTTCACTGGTAGTAAGGGGGTGTTCCAAGGGGATTGGCACCGCTTGAGAATTCTGGCATCCATGAGCCATCGAATGTGGGGAGTGATCCCCCGCCGAGCCTCCTGGCTCATAGGATATTGTTTCACCCTCACAGGAGTCGCCTCGGCTTTTAATTCGATGACGACTGGATGTCTCTGTTTAGCCAGTCCCATTCTTGCTGTTTTTGCCCATGCCAACGGATATTTGTGGACCCACGGTTGTATATCTGGTGCTATAACCTCTGAGGGCTTAAGCACAAAAAGTCTGTATTCATCTCTTAAAGCTAGAGACAAGACATGTATCAGCTCTCCAAGTCCATCCGTGACTGACATTCCCCCAGGGTCAAAATGGATCTGAGCATTAACTTTAGTCAACAAGTCCCGTCCAACTAGAGGGGCTGGGCATTCTGGTATCACCAAAAATGAATGGGACAGCTGATGGGTCCCCAGATTTACTTTCTGTTCTGTGGTCCAATGATATTTTTTTGTCCCCGTGGCTCCCTGCACCAAGCTGGTTTTCTTAGACATTGGTCCCAGTTTTTTATTTAAAACAGAGTGTTGGGCGCCAGTGTCCACCATGAAGCCAACGGGTTTTCCCTCTACATGTATGGTTACCCAGGACTCGGGGAGGGGTGTCGAGTCTTGACTCCCCTAGTCACTGTCTTCCCCTGCATATAGAACTCGAGTTCCAGGGGAAATTCTCTCTCTCTGGGTTGTTCTTCTCTTTAGGTCCCTCTTAGGGCACTCCTTTCTCCAGTGCCCCCTTTCTTTGCAGTAAGCACACTGATCTTTCTTTAGGGCCTGCCTTTTTGGTCTCTCTGTGTCTCCTGTCTGGGGGCCTCGAGGCTCCCTCAATTCTGTTCCGGCCTTCATCCCCGCAAAAAGAATCTTGGCTAGCTCTCTCTGGTTCTTCCAGTTTTCTTTCACCCTATGTTCTCTATCTTCTTTCTTGATCTTCTCAGCTAGTTCCCTTTCCTCCCGACGAAGTCGTTCCTCCCTTTCTTCTGGGGTCTCCCTATTATTAAATACCTTTTCAGCTACTTTCAGTAAGTCTTGTATTGTCTGCTCTCCTAACCCCTCTATCTTTTGTAACTTCTTCTTAATATCTGGGGCTGTCTGATTCACAAACGCTAGTAGAACTGCAGCGCGTGATTCTTCAGCCTGTGGGTCTATAGGTGTATATTGCCTAAAGGCTTCTATTAGGAAGGCTGACAGGCTCTCAGTGGGCTCTTGCCTTACTAAATTTACCTTCGCCAAATTTGTTGGCTTCCTAGCTGCGGCCCGCAGGCCAGCCATTAGAGTCTGGCGGTACACTCGGAGACGCTCCCTACCTTCCACGCGCTTAAAATCCCAGTTAGGCCGCAACAGAGGAAACCCCTTGTCCACGAGATGGGGCTGGGCGGTTGGTCTCTCGTCGACCCCCGGGACCCGTTTCTGCGCCTCTGCCAGGATTCGCTCCCGTTAGAGCACCTGCAACAGCTGCTGACAGTCATCTCAGGTGGGGTTATGAGTGAACAAAATGGAATCTAAGAGGTTAATGAGGCCTTGGGATTTCTCTGAAAAAGGAGGATTTTGGGTTTTTTTAATTATATAGATCACTCGTGGAAAAGGGCCTGTACTGATAGGTTCGCTCTCCGTCCGGGTTAGCTGGTCCCACCCAGACGGGGAGTGCCTGTACAGTAGATGAAGGTAACTCTGGGTCCCCATGATCCTGCTCACCCCTATTTCTTCTGTTTCTTCTCTGGGGTCGGAGTTCCCTTGTCCCTTCTGATTCATCAGGGGGGGTCTTTCCTCCGGGGGCACCTGCAACGGAGGAGAGGCATATGGCGGGGGCCTAATTTCTGTCTCCAAGTCAATCAGGTTCCGGTCCGAGGATTCCTGCAAGACCGGTTTTGAGCCCTTCTTCTTGGCTTCCTCTGGGGGAGTGGGAGTTTTTATAACCAGGGCCTGAACATTAGGAGAATCAGGGAGTTTGTGAACAAAAGGTTTTAACCATTTGGGCGGATCTTTTACTAGATCTTGCCAGACCATAACATATGGGACTTGGCTCGGGTGGCCCCAGGGATCAGGAGCCATAACTTTTTCTTTCACCGCCCGAATAATAGAAGGTTGAAAAGTTCCCGCTGGAGGCCATCCAACTTGGAAGGTGGGCCACTCTGCAGAGCAAAAGGTTATTAATTTACTCTTTGTAACCAGTAGCGACAGATCATATGCTCTAGCCCTGACATCCGAGAAATGATCAGTCATGAGAGAGAGTGGAGTGGATTCTCTTTGCCCCATAGCGAGAGTCAGAAGAAAGTCACCGAGAATTACCACCAATAAATCCTATCGGGAGTGGTGGCGGCCAGGAGGTTGGGCTTGTGGTATGCTTCGTGGAACTATTTGAGTGCCTTAGTCGTTGCACGGAAGTTTTCTTGCTGGGGGCGGGCACTCTAAGTGTTCCTAGCCTGTTCCGTGACCCCCTTATCCTTTCACGGGAGTCTTCCAGTGGCAGGCGCCCTATCGGCTCTTAAGTGCCTGTCCCATGTCCACACAGACGGGTTTTTATTTGGCCAGATTCTCGGTTTAGAATACAAGAAAAAGAAAGGAGTTTCACCCTCTCAGGCTCCCGTTACTGGGGCTGACTTGTTGGGAGGCCTTCAGAATCCGCCAGGGAGTAGCCCTGGCCAGGACTCGTCAGTTGCCCCGACAACTGTCTGCCTGTTCACTGAAACTCCCAGAAACAGAAATGAGGCTTCAAGGCTTTATAGGAAGAAGTAGACAACGACACACCAGAGAACAACGAGACAGGAGACAATGCCGGCAGTTACACAGAAAAACACACAGACAGACATACATCGGCCGACGACACAGATCCTCTGGAACAAGGGTCACCTTACCGTATGGCGTCCACTGTTCCCCAGATTCGGGCTTAGGAGAGGAGGTCTCCTTCCCGCAGAGCTGGCTGCCTCCCAGCGCGCTCGCCGGCCGCGGCCTCACGCCAGCCGGAATGGCCAGTCCGTTCCCTCATGGAAAGCTTTCCCTAACGCCAGACACCTTCCCGCTTCACAGCAGGGCCCCGGATTTACTCTGGTCTATTTCTGCACCAGACATCTTCCCGCTTCACAGCAGGGCCCCGGATTTACTCTGGTCTTTTTCTGCGCCAGACACCTTCCCGCTTCACAGCAGGGCCTCGGCTTTACTCTGGTCTTTTTCTAATCCTGCCTGAGCACCGGTGCTATTCCCTATCTTTTTTTTCCCCTTTGTTCCAAAGAGCGTTCTTCCCCGGTCAAGGGATCCCGGACGAGCCCCCAAATGTTCTGCCCGTAGTCCAAGTCCCCGGTCGGGAAAGAAGATCCTTGAAACAATGCAACTTGAAATAGGGGAATTTATTACTGACTCGAGCCAGGGCCTCCCGCCCTCACCAGGTATGTGAGGACAAAAGGCCCTGAGCCCCAGTTCTCTCGGGTATTTATTAGGTCAAAACAAGCAGCAGGTAGTTGGCGCAAGCAGATTGGTTACACAGTGGGTAGTTGGCGTAAGCGGATTGGTTACACAGTTGCAAGGTAATTTTTGTTGGCCCTACGTGGGGCTTTCAGCTTTCCCCTGATAGGTTCCCTTTCTTCTGGCTAGGCATATATTGATTGGCTGGCTCCAGGAGGCCTGATAATTATGTTACCCTGGGAAACCAGGCCTACTCCTAATCTAGGCTGCCTGCCATGGCGTTAGCCGTGACAGCCTCACACTGTACATTACATCCATGTGATTTATTTGTAACTGAAAATCTTTATTTGTGCCTTTTGACCCCTTTACACATTTTTCTGAGCTCCACCCCCCCCCCCCCCCCCACCTCTGGTAAACACAAATCTGTTCCCTGCATCTATGAGCTTGTTTTCTTTTTAAGATTTCCCATGTAAAATCACATGGTGTTCCTCTTTCTCTGTTAGACTTATTTCACTTAGCATCATGCCCTCAAGGTCCATCCATGTAGTGGCAGTGGCAAATGAAAGATTTCATTTTTTATGACTGAAGAATATTTCATTGTATTTATTTATAATACCATATTTTCTTTATTCATTTATCTGTCAGTGTTAAGTTGTTTCCATGACTTGGCTATTATAAATAATGCTGCAGTGAGCATGAGGGTGCATGTATTTTTTTGAATTAGTAGTTTTTTGTTTTTTCTTTAGGCAAATACCTAGAAGTGGAATTGCTAGATCATGTGGTAGTTCTGTTTTTAAGTTTGGAAGGACTACCCCCCCCCCCCAATACTATTTTGGAAAGTGGCTGCACTAAGTTACATTCCCGCCAGTAGTCCACAAGTGTTCCTTTTTCTCTGCGTCCTCACCAACATGTGCTGTTTCCATGTCTGGCAGTTTCTTCAGAGGTGTTTACCTCTGACATAGACATCTTTGTCCCAAGCATTCTTGCCACATAACTACTTAGTCACAGGACAGTTTTACCATAAAAGATAAGTAACAACAAATAAAAGGACATTAAAAAGAATGTAAACAGGAAACATCAGAAAGGAATAGGCTTTATTGCAAAATACAAAATACTCGAGGCAATACTTCTCAAAAAATTTATTTCTTGGCTTGTACCAGAACACTTGTCTTCCAGGTCTTTTTTTTGTACTATTTTGCATCTTTTTTTTTTTTTTTTTTTGGCTTGTTGATCCTTCTCCTTGTTCAAAATCATACTTTTTCTTCTTTCACTAAAATTTCTTCCTTCATTTAGATAGACTTTCCAAATACTAGGATGCCTATTTATAACTGAGCTTTGTGTTGTGTTGTGAAACCTTCCACACTATTGGTTTTTCTTGGAATATTATTGTCACATGTCCATTGAGAGGCATTCCAAAGTTCTGTGAGAAATGTGTATTTGGCCTCTTTCTCCTCCAATGTATTGTATTTCAAAAACAAAAAACAAAAACAACTTTTGGTGCAAAGTCATCATCATCTGTCATGCTTCTGTACATCACACCAAACTATCAACCACTTATTTTATTTTTACAGAAAAATTGCCATATAGCCAATTAGTTATGCAGCAAAAATGTGGCAAAATGCTTGTGCCAAAGATGCTTATGGCAAAAGTACCTAGAAATGTTATTTCTTGACTTTTTAAATAATCGTCATTCTAATAGGCATAAGGTGATATCTCAGTATGGTTTTGGTTTGTGTTTCCCTGATGACTGATGGTGTGGAACACTTTTCTGTACCAATTAGGCATCTGTATGTCTTATTGGGGAAATGTCTATTCAGATGCTCCCCCCATTTTAAATCAGACTCTTTGGCTTTTTAGCTATTGAGTCATGTGGTTTTTATATTAGCCCCTTTCAGATGTACGATCTGCAGGTATTTTCTGTCATTCGGTAGGTCGCCTTTTCGTCCTGTTGACGGTTTCCTCTCCTGTGCGGAAGCCCTTTAGTTTAATGTGGTCCCACTTAATTCTTTGCTTTTGTTGCCTTTGCTTTTGGTATCTAATCCAAGAAATTATTTTCAAGCCTGGTGTTAAGGAGCTTACCTGATTTTTCTTTTTTATGTAATATATAGTACTTTAACATTTTATAAGTTGCATGATTTTTTATATTTCTTGTTTGCCTTTCTTCTAGAATGTATACTCCACAGAGCAGAGATTTCTTTTCTCTTTTTCTAATTTCTACCTTTCCAGTGCCTAGAACAATACCTGGCGCATAATAAACACTCTATGAATATGAATACCTCCCTCTTAGAGATTTGCAAAGTCAATTAGTACATTATATTCTCTGAGATAGTCTTCTAAAAAGAAAACTATTTAACTATAACCCGGCACTTCTCACATTTACTTAATGCAACTCCTTTTTCATGGAGCAACTGTTAGCATACAATGGAATTATCATTCTGAAGTTTATAATGGAGAAATATTGCTCTAGGTCAATGGTTTAATAATATCCAAATGGGATTTAACCCAGAAATAAAACGTGGGCTCAGCATATGAAAATCAGTGGGTCTCCTGCAGTACACGCAGATACAGTACTGTCTGAGCCACCAGGGAACCCCCCAGTCACAGTACTGTGCTGTGCTTAGTCGCTCATGCACTTAGCCCGCCAGGCTCCCCGTCCATGGGATTCTCCAGGCGAGAATACTGGAGTGGTTGCTGTGCCCTCCTGCAGGGGACCTTCCCAACCCAGGGATCAAACCCAGGTCTCCCACATTGCAGGTGGATTGTTTACCGTCTGAGCCGCCAGGGAAGCCCAATCATAGTAGTACAATACGTTAGCTAAATAAAAGATAAAAGTGACATGATCATCTCAATAGAGTCAGAGACAGCATTGGAGAAAATCTAAAATTCTTTTATGATAAAAAACGCTCAACAAATAAGGAATAGAAGTAAAAACTATCAGCCTGAAATATAAGACACTAAAATTTAAGATCAAAACTAAAATTAGAGTAACCAGGAGACTTTCACCTCAGATTCTAACTTTGTTTGCCAACCTATCATTTTCAGTGAGATTAAGATGCGTTAACTGCATGGGGGAGGGAATATAACATATACACTAATACTCATAAATTCTACTGGGATGTCCTGGGAGGCACTGTAATTTTAAAATGCCTGAAAAGTTTTAGCCTCGAAATAGATTGGCCAAATCAAACAATCATGAGTTTTAACGTTGTCAGTGACTAATGTGCACCATCTCCAACCTTCCTCTTCTGACTCAGAGAATGAAATGTTGCCACAATCGAGCCTGACAGTAAAAGTGTTGAAGCCCTAAGTGGCTCTCTAACAAGTTTAGACTTGACAGTTGTTTTGTCTTTCTCTTGTCTTAGTGGGTTAGTCCACAAGAACACGGCACGTTTTCTGGCTGCTGAGGGAAATACACGCTAAGCTATCTGCCTGCAGGCAGTTTTCCAGGATGAGTGCCCTGCAGATCAGGCTGTAGGGTGTACTTGTGACAGATGTTTGACAACACGGGGGAAGGATGTCCAGAGGAGATTGTGGGTGGCTGCTAGGCCAAACTTCTCGACTTCTCATTCAGCTCCTTTTATAGAGTTAAGAGCTAACCACAAGCAGTTGCATGCTTTGATAAAAGTGGATCACAGAAATGGAAATAAATGTCATATCTGGCATGCATTTTAGGCTCAGTTCTTTGAATAGTTGAATGTAAACCATTGTCTTTTATGGGGTAGTATTGTCTAGCAGGTATTTTAAAAGGTTTATGTTTTATCTAATATTGTTAATATAAATTAAGCCATTTTCAGTTTAGTTCAGTTGCTCAGTCAAGTCCTATTCTTTGCAACCCCATGGACTGCTGCACACCAGGCTTTCCTGTCCATCACCAACTCCTGGAGCTTACTCAAACTCATGTCCATCGAGTCAGGGATGCCATCCAATCATCTCATCCTCTGTTGTCCCCTTCTCCTCCCGCCTTCAATCTTTCCCAGCATCTTTCTCCTCCCGCCTTCAATCTTTCCCAGCATCAGGGTCTTTTCCAATGATTCAGTTCTTCACATCAGGTGGCCTAAGTATTGGAGCTTCAGCTGATTTCCAGTCAATATTCAGGATTGACTGGTTTGATCTCCTTACAGTCTAAGGGGCTGTCAAGAGTCTTCTCCAACACCACAGTTCAAAAGCATCAATTCTTCAGTGCTCAGCCTTCTTTATGGTCCAACTCTCTCATCCATACGTAACTACTGGGAAAACCATAGCTTTAACTTGACGGACTAAAATGACTTTGACTAAAATGACTTGGAATAAGCCATTTTGGGGTAAAACAAATCGTATCTGAATATCAGTATTTAAGTGTTTCTAACATAAAATCATCTGGAATAATTTGCCTCATTCTTAGAGCCTAAATTTTCCTGCTTATGAACATAGCATTAGTGAAAGTCATCTATTTCTTGTGTTACCAGGAAAGCTATTGTACAGATAGTGTAAAATAACCCTCTGAATTTAGCCTTGAATGAATGATATGGGCCTGAACTAAAAGAATATAGGACCTTATAGGGTGCCTTCTTGGGAGCCAAATTTAAAAGGCTAATTTGTCTTCCTACCCTTGTTTATCTTTTGCTTTGATTTTATTATTACTTAGTTCTTTATCTTCTTATGTTCTATATGTATTTTGTAAGAGCCTGGACAAACCCTTTTAGAATAAAGTGAGGGTATAAATAATAAAATTTTAATTAAATAGTATAGTCATTTAGTTGGACTTTCTTGAGCACATGCTGGGTGATTATGGGGATGATGAAACAGTAGAAAATCTTAGTGTTTTATTTAGGAACACCAACTTGCTAACCACTTAAAATGCATAAACCATGTACACATAAATAATGCTCTCCTTAACATTTGGGAGAAATTTTAAAGTGAAAAAATAAACTGGAAGTGAGAATTAAATATTTATTAATATACTTTTCTACTACTTGTTATGTGCCAGACACTATTCTGGTTGTTTTATGTGTATGATGTATGTTCTTCTGTTACCATCCACATTTTGCAAATGAGGAAACTGAAGATCAGCATGGCTAAGTACTTTGCTTAATGTCACACTGGTTAAAAGTGGTCACCAGATTTGAAACAAGACAGTCTGACTATGGGGTCTCTTACACCATTAGGCAGTATTACCTTTTCAGATGCACAGGCAGTTGTATAAATAGCTCTGTGATTCTGAATCCTGAAGGCTCAGTAGCATCGTCCTGGGAACGGGTGAGGGAAATTAAAACACATTCTGATATCTGGGCCCCACTTGGAAATCATCACTGGGATTTCTAAAATCCCTCCAGGGATTAATAAACAAAAGGACAACATTCTGTTCTTGTACCCTATGTTAAGAACTGCTGAAATAGATGAACCACCAATTTCAGCTCATAAACTAAAGAGCAGCAAGGGCTTTGAAGGGATAGTCTATGTTCTGAGCAGGCTTTTCAAAATTTTGGAATGGGGGAATGATTAAAATGAGTGCAGTGTCATAGTGATAAAACACTTCCGAGAATACTCATGACCCAGTGAAACCAACCCATGTACATACATCTTCCAAGCTGTCTCTGTCAACAAAAGAAATCACAGTTGCAGGAGTAGGGTGTATAGTCAAGAGAACACAGAAATTTAAGTCCAGTGAAGGAGGGCAGACCAAACAATATCTCTTTCACAGCATGTGTAGGTTACACTTTCTATTAATAAACATGGAAAGAAGTACCACTGTAAGGTAGCCACTCACCAAGCTAAAAATACAGCTGCATAATCCATTTTTACTATTTACATGAAAAAAAAAAACTATCCTTTTAAACCTATGTTTTATGGTCAAAACTGTGTGAAATATCTTTAATTTGTGATAGAAGATTACAGAGATGGAAGCTTGGTTTATTGAGTTCATTTATTCTCTATTTAAAAGCAAGACTTTATTTGGAGGACAGAGAGAAAGAGTCAAGTGAGAAAGAGGTGAAGTTCAGTTAGTTCAGTTGAGTCGCTCAGTCGTGTCCGACTCTGCGACCGCATGAATCGCAGCACGCCAGGCCTCCCTGTCCATTACCAACTCCCAGAGTTTACTGAAATTCCTGTCCATCGAGTTGGTGTTGCCATCCAACCATCTCATCCTCTGTCGTCCCCTTCTCCTCCTGCCCCCAATCCCTCCCAGTATCAGGGTCTTTTCCAATGAGTCAACTCTTCACATGAGGTGGCCAAAGTATTGGAGTTTCAGCTTCAGCCATCAGTCCTTCCAATGAACTCCCGGGATTGATGTCCTTTAGGATGGACTGGTTGGATCTCCTTGCAGCCCAAGGGACTCTCCAGAGTCTTCTCCAGCACCACAGTTCAAAAGCATCAATTCTTCAGCGCTCAGCTTTCTCCACAGTCCAACTCTCACATCCATACATGACCACTGGAAAAACCATAGCCTTAAAGAGACGTACCTGTGTTGGCAAAGTAATGTCTCTGCTTTTTAACATGCTATCTAGGTGGGTCATAACTTTCCTTCCAAGGAGTAAGCGTCTTTTAATTTCATGGCTGCAGTCACCATCTGTGAGGTGAGAGAACCTAAATGTTCCCAAGTCATAAAGCTAACATGTGCATTTCCCTTGAGATCTGTTGGTTCCTCATGGAGACAGGATGCAGTGCCTTTGAATGTCAACCCTCCCAACTCTTTCAATTATTTTACTTCCCGGAGTTTTCCAGATGCACAGAGGATTTAACAAATTACAAAGACTACGTGTATGAATTATTCACTGAGCTTTTTTGCTCATAGCCACACTGTTAAATGCAATTGTGTTGGGTGCCAAATTCCTGGAAAGCAAACAAACAAAATAACAGTGGTTTAGATGCTTCAAATCCTTCTGTGACATGATAGAAGTATAAAGAAGTAAATTAATATCATGTGTCTGCATAGGCTGCCCATGTTTATTCCTACATTAAACTGATTTGTTAATGAGGTGACTTAATAAGATGATAGTTATAGTTTCACTGTAAGGTTCTTAACTTGAGGGAATAAACTTCTACCTGTACCCAGAAACGCAGTCTTTCACCTAATTTTATCTTCACTGATATGTGGTAAATAGTGCTTAGCCTTTATGTGGCTTTTTTTCCTTTCTTTCTCTTCTGGCTTTACAGTTTTATGGAGCAGCTTTACAGTTTGGAGCCATAAAGGATCTCCTAGAGGATTTGCAGGCCTAACTCCGTATCAGTTTGAATAAGCACAGGGAGAGTATTCCGTGTCATCCTCCAAGGACGTCTCTTTGCAAGGTATAACATTAAACTGATGCTAGGGGGAATATCTATAATACAGTAAGGAAAGTGATAGCCAAAATAATAATAATCACAATAATAATCTGTCATTAATAATCATGCGGGCATGTAGCTTGTCACTTTCCCTGATGTAAGAAGTTTGAAGAAGTGAGCTAAACAAATTAATACTCTTAAGTAAAACTACAGAGCAAGTAGCATTTCAGATAAATATTTTCTGACATGGTTAAAAACATCTGTTGCTCTACAAGCATTCTCTAGCCAGGGAACATTGTCTGAGGAGGGTCATTGCACAGAATTCATGAGGGCCCATCTTTCTCTCTTGAACTGCACTCTGCAGTGTCTGAGCTTGCTAGGCAGACTTGGTCTGCTCCGTGAGACTGGTAGGCACATGCAGCTGGAGTCGGCTTTGCAGAGCCAACTCCACCTGCCAAAGGGCTTCTAGATGTCCCTGAGTCAAAGTTACAGAACACTGCATTTCAACCTTGAGTCTCAGCTGCATTTCCTATTTCAGCTTTACCAACCATTAATACGCTGACTTGTTCCCGGCCTTTGTGGCTACTTTCTGCCACTTGGAACTCAGAGAAAGGAGTGGGAGATTCACTGGCTCCTAACATTTTTTTTTTACTCCTAACTTTAAATGGCCACCTTAGGCAAGTTGCTTCACCTTCCTATAATTTTTAAGAATAAAATAAGAATGCTCAATACTAAGGTATTTAGTATAAGGAATGCTCCAGGTATTTCAGCTCTTGGTAACACATTTTTTTAAAGCCAGCTGTAGCTGATTATCATAAAAAAAATATAGTCATGGAGAAGGAAATGGCAACCCACTCCAGTACTCTTGCCTAGAAAATTCCATGGATGGAGGAAAAAAAAAATATAGTCAGATGTGCTTGGATGTGGGAGTAAAGGGAACCCTGTGTGCTATTGATAAGATTGTAAATTGGTGCAGCGGCTATGGAAAATAATATGCAATACCCTCAAAAAAATAAAAGTAGAATTACCATGTGATCAATTCCACTTCTGGGAATATATTCAAAAAATAAAAACACTGACTCAAAATGAAATCTGCACCCCACCATGTTCATAGCACAATTATTTACAGTAGCTAAGACATGGAAACTTCCTCAGTGTCCATTGTTGGATGAATGGATAAAGATGTGGTGTATATATGCAATGGAATATTATTCAGCGATAAAAAGAACAAGAAAACCCTACTGTTTTGTGACACCTTGGATAGATCTTGAAGGCATTTTGCTAAGTGACATAAGTCAGATAAGAAAGACAAATACTGTATGATCTCACTTATAATCTTAAGAAACCAACCAAACAAAACCCAAATGCATAGAAGAAGAGATCAGACCTGTGGTTACCAGAGGAAAGGGTGAGGGAGTGGGGATGGGAGGAGGAAAGTCAAAGGTTACAACCCTCCAGTTGTAAGATAAATAATCACTGGGGATGTAATGTACAATATGATGACCATGGCTAACACTGAAGAATGAAACGTGGGCATATTGTATTATTGTGCTTTTCTTAATTGCACTTAAGAGATGTTAGATTTTTCAGAGCTGAAAGTTTGTGGCAACCCTGAGTTGTCAGAGGATGGTTAGCATTTTTTAGTAATAAAAGATTTTAACTTAGGTGTGTACATTTTTTTAGACATAATGCTATTGCACACTTAAGAGACTGCAGTATAGTGTAAATATGTTTTACAAGCACTGGGAAACCAAAAAAAAAAAAAATCCTGTGACTCACCTTATTGTGATATTCGCTTTATTGTGGTGGTCTGGAACCAAACCTGAAATATCTCCAAGTTATGCCAATATAGGAAAGTTATTATGAGAGTGAATCCTAAGAGTTTTCACATCACAGGGAGGAATTTTCCCCTTTTTTCTTTCTTTTCTTGTTTTATCTATGTAAGAAGATAGACATTAGCGGAACCGATTTCACAATGAATGTAAATCAAGCCATTACTTAAACTTACAAAGTGATGCATGGCAGTTATTTCTCAATAAAACTGGAGCTGAGGACAGAAGTAACCAAATGTGCATTTCTCTAAAAACACTACACTTATGCTCAGGTCTACAGATTTGTGAGGCTTTGAAGTAAGAATTAAGAATACAAAGTAAATTCTCGTCTACACTATTTCTGTCTATTCCTTTAAGAGAGTGGATCAAATATTAAAATATCTTCTTTCCCATTAAAGGAATTTTACAGTTATTATTATTTTCTTATCCCATTTTGGGTACAGATTGCATCTGGAAAATTCAAAAGGTTAAAAAATATATACATATGAAACGATATATGGATCCAACATGCATTCATGAAATAAATATTCCAGGACTTATCATCTCCAAAACCAAATTGCTATGAATCAAAAACTCAAATATGATTGCAAACTATTGCAGCAACATAGTTTTGCCTAAAAAGGAAAAGAATAGAAAAGAGAAGAGTTTCATTCTTTGAACACCTAGATGTGCTAAATACCATGTTAGAGACATTTATATGTCTGTGTAATTGAAACGCCTGTGACTGTTTTGTGATGTAGTTATTTTTATCCTTATTTTTATAGAGAAGTCATTTGAAGTTCATAGAGATTGAACACATGCTCGGCACACACTGTTAGTAAGACCTAGAGTTTGAATCCCTATCCGATGACCCCAGAACCCACGTCTTTTCCAAATTACTCTTACCATGTGCTGGCATAAGCTACCCTGGGCGGTGGCAGTGGAGAGTGTGCCAAGCTGTGATGACAGGGGGGTTTCACTTTTGACAGGATAAACTCCATTTGTACTCCCAGCATCTGCGCTTTTTTTTTTTTTTTTTTTTCCCTCATAGAGCATCTATTCAGTAATAAGCCTCACATCCTCAGGAAGCAATTGTCCCACCATTCTTAGAAGACTGTTATGTCCTTAAATGTTAGATGGAATGAGGTCACACATCAGGCCCATGGTGACTGGTCTTTGTTTAATGTTTGGTAATGCATTTGTCCTAAGGTCAAATGGGATTATTACCAGAACTCTACTGAAACATAAAAGGCAAATGGAAAAGAGACAAAAAAACAGGATTGGTTTCAGATCTCAAAAGAAAACCACAAAATGGATTTGATGTTGAAAAGCAAAACCTGGGGACAAAAAGCAGTAATAGAAATGTATTTTACAAATGGCATAAAAATTTGCTTGAAAGACAGATTTCAGTTTTGCACGGCAAAGGAATAAAATGAAGAAAATGCTTGTTTCTTTGCTGTAGAGTGAAAAAAAACCTAGTAACAGATGACCTTAAAAATAGAAACTTTAAATAATTTTGCTCCTTCATGTGTTTTATTTTAAATAGCATACATATAGGAAAGTATATACATTTGCCTACATATATACAAGTACACATCTCAGTGAATTTTCATAAAAAGAACACACCTTGGTAATCACCACCTGGATCAAGAAATAGTACATTTCCAGGACTCTGGAAATCCTCCTCAAGCCCCTGCCAGGGGCCTCCAGTGCAAAAGTACCTCTCCTGTCTTCTAACACTATAGATCAGTTCTGCCTGCTTTTGACTTTCATATAGACAGAATCATACAACATGTATTTGACTTCTTTTGTTGGACTCTTATGAGATTTTACCCTTCTTGTTACACATAGCAGTTCATGTTCATTGCTATCTAGCATGTCATTAAATGAATGAAATGAAGTTTACTTGTCCATTCTGTGTTTATAGATATTTGAATTGTTCCCAGTTGTGGCTATTATGAATGCTTAAGCATGTGCATATTCATGTACCTGACTTTTGTAATTCACATACCTGTTGCATATGTACCTACAAGTGGAACTGCTGAATCATTGGCTGTGCATTTGTTCAGTTTTAATGTGCGTCATGAAAAGATCTTCTGAAGCTGCTGTATCAATTTACACTCCTACTAATGTGCAAGAGTTCCAGTTACTCTAAACCATCGATTGAGATTGGTATTGTCAGTCTTCTTAGTTTTAGACATTCTGGAAGGTGTAGGGTGATATCTTAGTGTGGCTTTAATTTGCATTTCCCTTTTGACAAATGAGGTTGAGAACATTTTCATATGTTACTGGCAATTTGGCTATGCTTTTTTGTCAAGTGTCCATTCCTTTTAAGTCTTTTACAACATATTCTAATATTTTTTCTATCTTTTTTCTTACTGATCTGTTGGATTTGGGGTGGGTGGAATTCTCTTTTGGTTTGTGTATTGCAAATATCCTCTGCTTTGTGGCTTACTTTTCTTAATACTCTATTTTATCAACAGAAGTTTTAATTAGTGCTGCAGTCCATGGTGTGCTGCAGTCCATGGGGTTGCAAAGAGTCGGGCACGACTGAACGACTGAACTGAATTGATACATCAATATTTTCCTTTTTGATTAGTGTATTTTATATTCTGCTTAAGAAATCTTTTCCCACTCCAAGTTCATGAAGTTATTCGCCTGGGTTATCTCTATAAACTTCATTGTTTTAGTTTTCACATTTAAATCCCAGCATCACTTTGAATTGATTTCTGTGTGTGGTAGGAGTTTCCTTTCTGAAAAAAAAAAAAAAAAAATACCTGTTTTAGTCAGTCACCCAGGACAAGAGATAGAACAGTAGGAAATCACAGTAAAGTGAGAAAAAGTATCTAATTCCAAAACAATCTTAAAATATTGTGTATGTTTGGATTACTTGTGCTTGAAGATGGGATACTTATTTATAAATATTTTGGTAGCTATTACTATAGAGTCAGCAGCTTTGTCCTGAAAGGATAAGAAAGAGAGATGAAGTAATTTTTTTTGGACACTAAAAAATACAAAATCCTGGTTACTTATGGTGATGAGAGGGTAGGCAATCCCCTATTCAGAATGACTTCAGGAGCTATAAGCAAGAGTTTTACAGTCAAAAAGAACTGGGTTTATATTTCAGCCTTGCCACTTACCAGCTGTTTCTGCTGCGGTTATCTAACTCAGTGTGTGTTTCTCTTTCGCACAAAGTCATAACCCATCTTCCTGGGTTAAAAGGAGGGGCAGTTAGATACTATATATGCCTGATTCATAGTTGTGTCTCCAGCACTCACCACAGCATATGCCACACAGTAGGAGATTTCCATCTGCTTACACTATCGCTATCAGTTATCTACATTCTAATTAGAATAAATGTAAGGGTTTCATTGAGGGTAAAAAAGTAAGAAGTCATGAAGTAACTTGGAAAACATGAGGGCTATGTGCAGATACTCAAGAACAAAGTTGATTCCTAATAAAAGGAATATTATTATTTTCCTTTTATTATGATAAAAGGAATATTATTATTTTGAAATATCATTGAAAGACCAGAAATAGAGTAACTAGCATGCCTTTGCAAACCCAAGTAGTGCTAGAAAGACCAATTTAATGTCCTTTCCTTTTATATAGCAATGTTTATAAAGGAAAACTCTTTACTCTTCAGTAAGGGTTTTTCATTTCATCCTACCCAACATTCCTGGGAATATACTAAATTCTTGCCCCTGTAAGTGTGGGCCTTGGCCCTAGATTAGCAGGATAAATATCATCTGGGAATTTGCTGGAAATGCAGACTATCTTTCAGACCTACAGAGTCAGAACCTGCATTTTAGCAAAATCTCCAGGGGATTTTAAGCACTTTAATTTTGAGATGCACTGAACCAGTCAGTAGATTAAAGTATCTACTGATCTGATAACGCACACTTTAAAAAATAAATAAATAAAAAGCTAGGAGTGGAAGTAAGGATAGAAAGGATAGAGAACTGAAGAAATGGCAGCCGTCCTATACAAGGTCAGTTTCTTTGTTAGCAAGGCCATTTGACTGCAAGTCCCAGGAACTGGGTACTGAATGCTGTCAACCAGGACTGTTTATCTTTCCATTTATCATCATTTTTTGGCTCTTTTCTCCAGTCTCAAAAAAAAATCGTAACGATTGGATCTTACTTTTGATTTCTATCTTAGCTTAAAGAGGATTTCAGCAAACTGAATAAAAATAAAATGGAGGAAAGGAAGGAGGCAAAGTCTCTAAAGAGATTGGAGCCCTGGTCTTTCATATTGATTCTGCCAGAAACTATTCTCCTTTTCAGTCTCTGACTTAGAGTCCTAAACTCTTTGTCTATACTTTCTGTGTCTGCCCTTTGAAGAGGAAAAACAGCATGAATGTATTGGGCTACAGAATTTATAAAAAGTATTTTTTGTTAGTTGGTTTGAAGAAGTAAATTCTGGTGGATTGAATAAATTAAATGAGAGGCCCAGCTCACTGTAGTGGTCTATGAACATAAAAGTTTGTGAATTGCTAGATGGTTAAATCCATTCTGCTAGTGGGTACCCCCAAAGACTATGAGGGTACCCATAGTTTGTGGTTAACTATCTTTGTTGAACTACCACACAATTGCACTCATCTCACACGCTAGTAAAGTAATGCTCAAAATTCTCCAAGCCAGGCTTCAGCAATATGTGAACCGAGAACTTCCAGATGTTCAAGCTGGTTTTAGAAAAGGCAGAGGAACCAGAGATCAAATTGCCAACATCTGCTGGATCATTGAAAAAGCAAGAGCGTTCCAGAAAAACATCTATTTCTGCTTTATTGACTACGCCAAAGCCTTCGACTATGTGGATCACAATAAACTGTGGAAAATTCTGAAAGAGATGGGCATACCAGACCACCTGACCTGCCTCTTGAGAAACCTGTATGCAGGTCAGGAAGCAACAGTTAGAACTAGACATGGAACAACACACTGGTTCCAAACAGGAAACGGAGTACGTCAAGGCTGTATATTGTCACCCTGCTTATTTAACTTCTATGCAGAGTACATCATGAGAAACGCTGGGCTGGAAGAAGCACAAGCTGGGATCAAGATTGCTGGGAGAAATATCAATAACCTCAGATATGCAGATGACACCATCCTTATGGCAGAAAATGAGGAAGAACTAAAGAGCCTCTTGATGAAAGTGAAAGAGGAGAGTGAAAAAGTTGGCTTAAAGCTCAACATTCAGAAAACTAAGATCATGGCATCTGGTCCCATCACTTCATGGAAAATAGACGGGGAGACAGTGGAAACAGTGTCAGACTTTATTTTTGGGGGCTCCAAAATCACTGCAGATGGTGATTGCAGCCATGAAATTAAAAGACTCTTACTCCTTGGAAGGAAAGTTACAACCAACCTAGACAGAATATTATAAAGCAGAGACATTACTTTGTCAACATAGGTCCGTCTTGTCAAGGCTATGGTTTTTCCAGTGGTCACGTATGGATGTGAGAGTTGGACTGTGAAGAAAGCTGAGTGCCGAAGGATTGATGCTTTTGAACTATGGTGTTGGAGAAGACTCTTGAGAGTCCCTAGGACTGCAAGGAGATCAGTCCTGGGTGTTCATTGGAAGGACTGATGCTGAAGCTGAAACTCCAATACTTTGGCCACCTGATGCTAAGAGCTGACTCATTGGAAAAGACCCTGATACTGGGAGGGGTTGGGGGCAGGAGGAGAAGGGGACGACAGAGGATGAGATGGCTGGATGGCATCACCGACTCGATGGGCATGAGTTTGAGTAAATTCCAGGAGTTGGTGATGGACAAGGAGGCCTGGTGTGTTGTGATTCATGGGGTCGCAAAGAGTCGGACACGACTGAGCGACTGAACTGACTGATCTTTGTTAAAGAATGTTGGTAGAATAATGATAATAGTAACAATCACTAATATGTATGGTTTGATTGATATATGTCAGGTGTGTAAATATTATGGATATAATCCCATATTTAGTTTTCTCAACAATATGGAAGAGTTAGGGAGATTTTATGTAAGTATTCATTTACTGAGCCCCAGTAGGTAAGAGAAAAGTAAAAATTCACAATAACAAAAAATATTCACGAATAAGATGGCCACTTAAAGGATGAATTCCCACTCAAACAAGCATCACTTCTATTTAATGCCAGTATCCTAGTACAGAAGCCGAAGTTTTTGTCTCTCGTTGTCTTGTTAATTGTATCAAACATCCAGCACCACAGTGAAAGCCAGCAGCAGACATGCGTCCTTGGGCTGGGGACTGCAGTGAGACGGTCAGGACCTTCTGTGCAGCTCGCTCTCTCTGTCCTGCCTGCTACAGTCCAGCTGCTGCATCTCCTCTGAGCCGCTGAAGCTCTCTTTCTGTCCCAGCTGATCTCACTACTGATGAAGCACATCCCCCACCCCCAGGGTAAGGGAACCTTTCCTCTTTCACAGCTCTTTCCCGGGGGTGCAGGTCCCATCCTAACAACAAAGTATAACTGTAGATTTTGGAAAAGGTGAAGTTGATTAAAAATATGTTTTTCTCTCATCCTACCTGATTACATGGTGATCTTTCTTGCATTTTTGGTCAGATGAGATCTGCCAGCATTCTGCATGTATTCTATGAGAATTGTTCCACATGTCAACGTATTTTTGATCTATTTGTGGAAGGAAGTTCCGTGTCCTTCTATTCCACCATCTTGATCCAGCTCTTATCCATTTTATATATAGGAGAACCGAGGCTTTACCTGGGTCTATAAATTAAGATCACAGCTGAGCATCCATTCTGTAAGATCCAGTCTTAGTCCAGCAGAGTATTGCCACTAAAGTTTGGATTCTAAAGACAAGAATTTGACCAATGAAGCCAACAAAATAAGACAAAGGAACTTTAAATCCCTGACCTCTAAAGTTGTTGAAAGTTACTGTATGCGTGCCTGCATGCCAAGTCACTTCAGTCTTGTCCAACTCTTTGAGACTCTATGGACCATAGCCTGCTACGATCCTCTGTCCATGGGATTCTCCAGGCAAGAATACTGGAGTGGGCTGCCATGCTTTACTCCAAGGAATCTTCCTGACCCAGGGATCAAACCCACGTCTTCTGCATTGCAGACGGATTCTTTACCCACTGAGCTACCTGGGAAGCCTGTGAAAATTATTACTTGATGATAAAGGACATCGAATAGTACCCAGGAAGGTCACTGAATTTATTACTTGGAGGTCAAGCTCCATCTGCTTCCTTAGAGAAACTGAATGCAACTGGTAGTGAAAGAAATTTTTTCTAGAAATGTGGTATTTGTTGGAGTATTTAGTTCAAAGCAAATTTGAAAGATGAGAGAAGATCTATAACCATAAAAGCATGTCATGCAAGCCCAGTGTCACATTCTGCTCAAGTTTATGGACAGGGAATATGTGACTGATTGCACATCCAGTTGGAAGCAAATGATGCAGTACCTAAGGGAAGTCTAGATGCACCCTCTCACTTACAGACACACCTGAAGGTCCCAGACTATGCAGGTATATGTGCTAATTACAGCAGTGACAAATCCCTCATGATATAAATTGCATGATAACTTGGATGTCTGCTGGACAGCACATCTTTTAATTCCAATTGCTAAAATACATAGCCATGTCTATTCTTCCTTTTCATATATTTGAGGAAAATCAATCTGCCTCAAATTTTCAGTTAGGTAAACATGATATCCTTGGGGGAGGAGGGAGAGAGAACAATTCTTTATGGCTCATTATCAGATCTCCCACTGGCTCAAATTAAGTGCAATTTTGTTACAGATGTAAACAACAAAAGCAAGAAAATGTACTGGTGAGAAAGATATATTTGAACTGGGGAAGTTGGATGCTTGTCAGTATCGATCCTAACTGGAGAATCAACTAATAATATTAACCCTCTTAGGAAAAGTCAGTATAACAAAGAAATCGCAAGACACACAATGAAGTGTTTTATAATCAGATTGTCTTAGTAGATAAAAGTGAGGCCTGACCATCCATCACAGGTGAAACATATTTAAGCTAATGTAACTCCCAAGTGTTTAACATGTTGTATGAATTATTCTTCTTCACACATAATTTGCTTTACTTTTTAAAAAAACTCACTGTATATTAAGACATAGAAATATGAATGCTTGTTCCTTTAGACTTCTAGGACAAAATAAAATAATTGTGTATAATTGGTAAGATGAATAATATGGTGATTAATGTTTAGTTGTGCACATTTGCACGAGTGAAATGACACCAAGCTGGATGTTCCGATATGGACTCACGTGACGGTTAAGTTATAACATTTAAGCTAGGATGTCTAAGGTAAGGTTGTATAGAATGGGTGGATTAGGCTCTATACAACTATATAAATGTGTGATGGCTTGGAGGAAAGGTCAGAGAGGTCTTAGAGGATATAAAATGTTCTAATATAATAGTAGTGAAAATCATAGGCACAACACTGGATCCAGGGTGAATAAACTGTGAATGAATGAATGAAGCATTTAGTCAATGACTTAGCTAAAAGCCTACAGATAAAACTTAGAAATGCTTAAAGTGTGTGAACACAAGATCACTGGATGAATGTTTATATAAGCATGGGAAAAATGGAGCAATGACCCCAACAGAATGTATTTGGACATGTCAGCCAAAGCCTCTCAATAGCCCTAACACTGCAGAAAATGGCCTGCAGCGTTTGGCCCTAACTTATCAGCATGGAAAATCCATCTGGGCATATCATTGTCACCATTTATTTGTGTAAAGTAAAATAATCCTCTCCTCTACTGGAGACTAGAGGCCTGGTCACAATCACAGTCACCTCATTTGAAAGATTCAACCAAGGGAATGTGTGTGTAAAGGTACAAGCAGCCACTATAGCAAATGTCACTTTACCCTACCACATGTTCAAACAAATCATCCAATTTCTAAACCCCGCTATCTATATTGAACGCCATGTTAGGCAACAGAATGGAATTTATAGTATGTTTATGAAAGTTTTCAAATAATACCAAGACAGGTGGGCTAATTACAGACAAAAACAAGGTAAAAGCTGCTGCTGCTGCTAAGTCGCTTCAGGCGTGTCCGACTCTGTGCGACCCCACAGACGGCAGCTCACCAGGCTCCCCCGTCCCTGGGATTCTCCAGGCAAGAACACTGGAGTGGGTTGCCATTTCCTTCTCCAGTGCATGAAAGTGAAAAGTGAAAGTGAAGTCGCTCAGTCGAGTCCGACTCTTAGCGACCCCATGCACTGTAGCCTATCAGGCTCCTCTGGCCATGGGATTTTCCAGGCAAGAGTGCTGGAGTGGGTTGCCATTGCCTTCTCTGAGGTAAGAGCTAGTTACCAGGAAAGACTGGTTAAGAACTAATGAACTAAATGCAGGCCATTTTCTGCAGTGTTAGGACTTTCAAGAGACTTTTGCCGATATCTCCAAACAAAAAGAAAAACAATCTAGAGTCATAAAGGACAACAATCCTTAGCCCTACACTGTCATATGATGCTTACAGATATAGGATAAATAGGAAGATGGGAACTAGGAAGTATTTTTTCCCTCAAAAATAATATGTCAAATCTTAATTAAGAACTTTGTATTTGGGGACTATATATTGCCCCCAAAAGTGGGAAAGAGAGTCTTGGAAAAATCTTAGGAATAATAAAAAATTTAAAATATGCTAAATCCTATGAAACATTAAAGATGTTTAGATAAGAGAAAAGAATATCTGTTTTCTGAGAGTCTTACATTTATTTCAGAGTAGTATAAAACAAAATATTTATATACTGATTTTAGATAGAATGGAACTCTTTATAACCCTTTTACAGGAGGATGATATCAAACCCTTATAACTACAATGAGCTACTGGTTCATACCCACTAAGAAGGTTGTAATAAAAAAAAGATGGGCAATAACAAATAGTAATGAGGATGTAGGGAATTGGAACCCTCATATATAGATCATGGGAATATAAATTGTATAGTCACTTTGGAAAACAATTTATCAGTTCCTTAAAAAGTTAAATGGGGAATTCCCTGGTGGTCCAATGACTAAGACTCTGCGCTCCCAATACAGGGGCCTGGGTTCAATCCTCAGTCAGGGAACTAGATCCCACATGCTGCAACTAAGAGTTGATATGCCATAACTAAGACCTGGTGCAGCCAAATAAATATTATTTTTAAAAAAGTTAAACAGAGCCATCAAGTGTATGTATGTTCAGTTGCTCAGTCATGTCCTACTCTTTGCAACCCCATGGACTGTAGCCTGCCAGGCTTCTTTGTCCACAGAATTCTCCAGGCGAGAGTACTGGAGTGGGTTGCCATTTCCTTTTCCAGGAGATCTTCCCCACCCAGGGTTGCACCCACGTTCCCGGCACCTTGTTCATTGACAGGCAGATTCTCTACCTCTGAGCCCCCTGGGAAGCCTGGAGTTATCACGTGACCCAACAATTCCATTCCTTATGGATACCTAAGAGAATTGAAAACATATGTCCACAGAGAAACTTGTATATTAATATTCACAGAAGCATTATTCACAATAGTCAAAAGCAGAAAAATCCAAATGTCAGTTGGCTGAAGAATGGGTTAACAAATATGGTATATCCAAACAGTGGAATGTTATTCACTCATAAAAAAAGGAATGGTGCATGCTATGACCTAGATGAACCTTGAAAACTTGCCAAGTTAAAGAAGCCAGACATAAAAGACCACATATTGTATAATTCCACTTATATTAAGTGGTCAAAACAGACAAATGTATGGAGGTAAAAAATAGATTAGTTGATCTAGAGAGGGGATGGGGTTCGGGAGTGACAGGGAATGGGGTCAGAGTTTCTTTTGGGGATAATGAAAATGTTCCAGAATTAGCAATATTTTGGAATCATATAGTGGTGATGGCTGTACAACCTGGTGAATATAGTAAAAGCCACTGAATCGTGTATTTAAAAGGGTGAGTTTTATGATAAGTGAATTATATTTCAATTTAAAGAGCATGTAGGTGAGTAAGTAATATTAGGAAAATAGCTATATTTTAGAAAAAAAATTTTTTTTCCAAATTGAACCAAACAATACCTCTGCTCCCAGTGCAGGGGGCGCAGGTTCCATCCCTAGTCAGACAGCTGAGATCCCACATGGCTCTTGGCCAAAAAGCCGAAACATAAAACAAAAACAATATTGTAACACGTTCAGTAAAGACATTAGAAGAGAGGATAATGCACATCAGCTGTTCCCTCTTCTTTAGAAAAGATGAAATAAAAATACTGGACTGAAATGAAAAGGTTAATTCTACAAGGTCTCTGCCCACATAGACTTCCTGTACAGTGGAATAGACAAACATACAAACAAATAATTACACTACATGAAATACATGGGGGAAAAAATGAGAGATCTTGCTTAAGGAGCTTTAAAATTAGTATACATTGATCTGAGTCTTGATGCAGGAGTGCAGCTTCCCCAGACACACAGGGTGTGGAAACACATGCAGATACAAGCTTCATGAGTCTGCAGGTCATTCTGTTGGGCTAGAAATTACAGAGATTTTGCAGAAGAGCTGATGAGACTCAAAATGTTTTGTTTTTATGAGGAATAAAGCTATGAGCTCTATTGCATAGGAGATGGAGAGCCATGAAAGATGATACTGAAGGAAGTGAATGATTCGTATTTCATTTTAAGCAGATCATGCTGGCAGCAATGAGAGGATTGAAGGCTACGTGACTAGAGCCTGAGAGATCCTTAGAGAGTAAATGGTTAAGGCAAGTAAAAGATGAAGCACTATTAGCAGGAACAGGGATAAGGTGACCAGGTACGGAGAGACTTGGAAAGGCACTGTGAGCTGAGAGAAGAGGATGGATAGAGAATGACTCATCTTTGACTTAGGCAGAAAGACATTTCCTTGTGTTGTTTACATTTAAATTGTAATGTTTCATTTGAAGTGTTTGTTCCAGGATTAGAAATCTAGTTAGTAGAATTTTGAGTTTTCAGAGAGGAGGAGAATGTATGGGCTGGAGATATTTATTTCAGGGGCCATTAGAACTTGCCTGAACTAATGGAAATGGATAAGATTGAGCAAGAAGAACTGATTAAAAAAGAAAAGAGGGCAAAGGCCAGAAGCCATTTGAAGCCTAGATTATGGCTAAGACAGCACAGAGCCTGGCACTTACTGCTTAAAAAGTATTTGTCAAATGATTGGACAAGTGAACATCATGTTTGCTCCTAAGGATAGCAGGTAGAATGAGGGGTTGAATATGGACTCAAGAAAGAAGGATGCCACAGAATCGTCTTTTCTAACTGTTAATAAATCACAATGAGAAATAAAAATCGGTCCTCCAGGTTAGCTGAGCATGTAATTTTGGAAGGTTCAAGTGCAGAGATGAGAGTGCTGATGAAATGAGTGTGAACAGAAAAGAGGGCTGAAGACAGTTCTAATCTGGCAAAGGAGGCAGATCCAGCAACTAAGAGAGACAGGCCGCCAGTGAGATGGGGGTAAATGGAGATGGGGGTGGTTTCTTGGAAACAAAGTGAAGAAAATGGAGAAGGGGTAGTCACTGCTCCACATGCTGCTGAAAGGTTAGATGAGGACTGAGGATTTCATATTGGATGTGGCAAGGTGGCTCAGATGGAGAAGAAGCTGCTCACCATGTGGGAGACCCAGCTTTGATCCCTGGGTCAGGAAGCTCCCCTGGAGAAGGGAATACAACCCTCTCCAGTATTCTTGCCTGGAGAATTCCATGGACAGAGGAGCTTGGCCAGCTACGGTCCTTGGGGTTGCAAAGAGTTGGACACGACTGACACTCTCGCTATTCATGGCAAGGTAGAAGTCATTCGTGACCTTAACAAATGCTCTTACATGAAGCTGAAATAGGAAAAAATCAAGAGTGCTGTGGAGGAGTCAAATGTGTGGGTTCAAGTAAAAGATTCAGGCAGAGAATAGGAAGTGAAGAAAACAGAAACAGGTATGGAGTTCTAGCATAAAATGGAGTAGAGACATAGGCAGAGCTAGCTAGGGATGAGGAGTCAAGGGAGGGGTTCTTTTTAATGAGATGAGAGATGTTCCACACACTTTTAGTTGATGGCAGTAATTTAGTGCAGAAGGAAAGGATGGTGCAGAAGAGGGCAGAGATCAGTCCAGCCTCAGAGAAGTTAAGGAGGAAGAGGACCCAGTACACAAGCTGGGGGAACAAGGCGTTGGTAGGAGCCGTGCTACTGCATGAAAAGCAGAGGATGTGGGTCCAGATGTAGGAAACTTAATACATTTGGTATAATTTAATTTTGCAGATAAGAAAAAAATAGTAGTACATAACTTCCCAAGAACCAGGAAGCCAAGATAGTTAATTAAATTTCTGTCTAAAAATTATGACATGTTAAATGTTAGCCTAAATGGGACATAGTATATTAGTTAAAAATAATACTATTATGTTTATTAAGTAATTTGTTTCTTAGTAAGTGTAAGAATAAAGTGGTATAAAAGCTTGAATATAGAAGGTAGCTGATTTTTACATATAAAATAGTATAACAGCAATTATATTAGAATCCATGTAAAGGAAATTTTAACACAACTGGAAGATTTCTAGGGTCACTTAACTAGCCTCACATTAAACAGGAAGCCATTGATAGCAATATTTCCTTTAGGAATACATATCCAAATCAAACTCAGAGAGGTACATTTCTTTGAAAAATAAACAGAAAATAAATGCCCTGATAGCTGTTTTCTCAGTAATAATGTATCTTCATAAAACATTTTTAAATAATTAGAATTTATTACTGTATTTTCACAAAACACTTGTAAATAATTATAATTTATTTTACATAGGAGGCGTTCAAAAATGAATACACATATGAATAAAATTTGAAGAAACACTGAGGAACTTTCTAGATCCTATCCTTTCTAGATCCTATGAATTATTAGTAATAGGATTATTATTAGTAATAGAATTGTTAGTCAAATTATTCTTCAAAACATGAGATAACTTCCCTTATAAAACATTGCCTATTTGGGTCCTAACGAAAAAAAAATTATTATAAGCTGTTTAAAGTCAATCAGCTTTTGTAGGACAGATAATATAAGGGATAAAATTATCCGAATAGAGTCATATTTTTATTAGTGGAAAACGGCTTGAGCATGCTATTCATGTTTTCACTAACTTCTTTTGCAACTAGAGTTTCTTTACAGTTAGTGACTAGTTTTTCTTCATTGTAAATAAAGCAGCTGGAATACTACTGCACCTTATCAGGTGATAATATGACTTAACATGGATTTTTATGTCCAAAAGGGAAAGTAATTTTTAGTTACTTTTTTTTGAAAATAATTTTTAAATATAACATTTGACATATGGTTACATTCAATAAGTATTTGTTAACTTGGTTTAAAGATTGTACCTATTTAATATGAAGTAATAAATGATTAAAATAGTAAACCATCAGTCCAAGAAAAGGTTGGAAAATAGTTACTAAAAGATCAACTGGATACAATACTGTGATTATATATGAACAAGTTCTGACCAACAGAACAGATATCTGCTACTTAATTAAAAAAAATAGAATTATTGCTTTTCGCAAAATACCTAAATACAAAGTAAATATAAAATATATTCTGAGATTCCAAAGGTCAATTCTCTAGCTTACATAAAGCTGGATCATTTTTTTTTTTTTTTAGTGGAGTGCAGTTTATTACGCCGGAGGGCCCAAGGCAGAGTCTCCTCTTAGCCAAGGACCCCGACCAGCATTTGTGAAAATCTTTTATACCCCATGTGTATGATGTGTACATGTCCAAACCCACTACCCCAATTCCCTTGAGACTTACATAAACAAAGGAAGGGTAAATACAACTACAATAACCCCATCATTCACGTGTTATGTGTTCAAGCAATCAATAATCAATAAGCCCACAGTTACATTCCAAATAGTTAATAACCGATAAGCCTGTGCTTACATTCTGATAGATAGTGTCCGGAGGCAGTGGTGATTAGTGTCTGTTTTCTCTTAGGTGATGAGTAACCTGGATATGATCTTCAAGGTTCCCCTGTCCGGAGGGGGTCTTATCCTTCCATTGTCGTTCCCACAGGCACTAAGCAGAGAGTTCAGAGTCCACTGGAGAGGTGGCCGAGCACGATCAGCACAGACAGGCCTGAGATGGAGTCCAGACCCTATGAATTCCTTCTTCATTCCCCCCTCTTGATGCTCTTAGTTTCCATAACGAGCATCATTCATTGAGATATATTGTACCTTAACCCTCCTGCCACTCACATGAGAGGATGCTATCAACCTCTGCGTCACAAAATTCACAAGGCATTGTAGGAAGCAGGGCCCACAAAGCAGTATGATTAAGATTACTATAACAACAGTTACAATGGTTTTCCACCAGTCTCCCTTTACTCAGGAGAGGACTGAAGTCCAAAAGGGAATATTTTCATTAGACATGGCTTTCACTTGATTTTGCATATCCTCCAAGGCAGTAGATACATTTCCAGACAGGTCAGGGATGTACACGCAACATTCGACTTTAATTACGGCGCAAGTCCCTCCTTGGGCTGCTGTGAGTATGTCTAATGCCATCCTATTTTGAATTACTGCCTTCCTCATCTGAATTTGTTCCTCGTTCAAAGCTTGAATGGCTTTTGTACTGTCTAAGAGGGCCTGTTTAGTGAAATTAGTTAAGGCCTCTACCTTAACCATGATATCCGTTGTCCCTACAGACGGTACAAACAAGGCAGCAAGATAGTCATACCATTGGAACACAGATCGTGTCCATCTTGCATGCAGATAAGGCAGGTTTACTGGAGGCTGGTGTAGGCTAGGCTTAATTCTGCCATGGGAGAAAGCAAATCCTAATGTGCAACGCCGCACCCAGCCAACTGGTAACCATGGCCATAAGTTAAGCCCACAGAGCCACTGGGTCCCATTGGGGACTATCCAGCACATTCCAGGATTATATTTCCAGTCGGAACCAGGCCACTGAGCAGACTGATTGGGGTGATAGGTAACTTCCAAGATTTGTTTCATTTTTACCCCTTTACACCAAATAAATGTACCATAAGTGCTAGTTGGGAAGAAAAGCCAGCAGATTTAATCTTTTTTTACATGAAAAGTAAATGCTTTTTTTAAAAAAAAGTTAATAATTTGATTATAGGCCATAAATAATCACCTAACAGAGAAAATCATTTAAATTTTAAAAGTAATTTTGGATCCTATTTCATACTTGAGAGCATATTTATTCAAGTCATGAGCATACTTTTAAATTTGAGTGTAAATGAACTGATATTTCATAAGTGCAAATTAGGCTTCTCTGCTAGATTGTTAAACAAAAGGGACACATTATTTTAGCTTAGCTGCTTGAGATAGTCTCACTTTGAAATCCCATATTGATAGTGATCATTTCAATTCAGAATGCTTGCTAAAAATTATATTGTATATATTGCTGTGATCTACTCAAGGGTCAAATGTTCTTTGACCATTACATTAAGGTACCATTACAACTTTAGACAAATTTTAATGCCTCTGATTCTAGCAATTCTCTTTAACTGTGCTGAGAAAGTAATTTATGACTTTTTAAAAATTTGTTGGATTTTAAACATTAAAACTTTAAAACATTTTAATAATATCATGTGGTGTTAAAAATATGCGAAGGTTCTACAGCAATTCATACACAAATTATATACCCATCTTCACTCTTCACTCTCCTTTGCCAGGTAAATTGTTACTTGGGCTTCTTGCTGTCACAGGAAACTTGTAATTTCACGAAACGCACAATGTACAATGTTAGGAAACTGAAGCTTGATAACTTCAGATGAATGGGTATACTCGAATTGGAAAGTTTTAAATAAATGTATTCTTTAAGAGGTGCTTATTTGGCTTGACAGAGAAGGAAATGGCAACCAACTCCAGTGTTCTTGCCTGGAGAATCCCAGGGATGGGGTCGCACAGAGTCGGACATGACTGAAGTGACTTGGCAGTAGCAGTATTTGGCTTGACAGGCCACTAAGTACAGACTTCAGGGTTTACATGAGTCTTACCGTTTTGATACCAAGAGCAAAGACTATCTTTTTTATTTATTTTATTGACTCAACACCAGAATAAAATGTTAATAGTGCAGAGATATAGATACTTTCAGCAGCAAATAACAGAAAACCCATCTCAAACTAGCTTAAAACTCAACCTGGCTTAATTAGCTAGAAGGACGAGACGCATTAGAGATAGGACTCCTGTCACCTGCTGGAGCTTTTTTTCCTACTCTAAACAGAAGTTTCATTTTCAGGGTCATGTCTAGAGAGAGGGTTACTCTGGGAATCTCTCTCACTGTGATGGTGTTTCGGAGGCCCCTGGCAAACCTCTTTTCAGTTAGCTGGGTCACAGGTCATCTCTGGCACCCATCACTTGGTCTAGAGGTGCGGTTAGCTTTACGTGCACTAAAGCCACCTGCCAGAGCAATCTGGATTGATGAGGTCAAGTTCGCCTGAGACCTATGAGAGGTATGGGGAAGAGAAGATAACTTGAATAAAGTCTAGGTATTGTTGGAAGGAAGAGAGAAACCAATGCTTGTACGTGGCAGAAATGTCTGTTTCAAATGGTGATTGTTGATCATATACAAAACACAGCCCTCCAAAAACCAAAAGCAAGCAAAAAATTTGAGCGAGCAGTTACTCCTCTCTATATACAGAATTGTTATTCTGTAGCTTCATAATCTTTCAGTCGGGAGGTTTTTGCAGTCCTGTCTTTCAGCTTCATAGTGTGCTTTCAACATTTTTTCAGAAAGGAGTTATATACCAATTTGGTCATTTTTGTGGCTGCTGTTTTTTAAACTGGGCTTCCCAGGTGGCTCGGTGGTAAAGAATAAGGCTGTAACTTTGGAATGGTATCAAACATTTTATTTGCCTTCTGTATCTGTTACTGTGCATTTCACATTATGTTTTTTCTAGCTTTTTAGTCAAGCAAACTTTAACAAGCACTATCCTTACCTGGGCTTCCCCGGTGGCACAGTGGTAAGGAACCCACCTGCAAGTCTGGAGCCGCAGGAAACATGCGTTTGATCCCTGGGTCAGGAGGATCCCCTGGAGGAAGGCATGGCAACCACTCCAGTACTCTTGCCTGGAGAATCCCAGGGACAGAGGAGCCTGGTGGGCTACAGTCCATGGGGTCAGAAAGAGTTGGACAGGACTGAAGTGACTTAGCGCACATGCACTCATCCTTACTCAAGGTACTTTTTACACATCTTTCATACATTACTGACATATATATAGTTCAGGGATTTGGTAGTCAGAGAGTTTAAGGAGGGTATGCTGGGGTATTTGATAATAGGGTTTGTTTGGAGTGAGGGATTAATTAGAACAAAATAGGACCTATGCAAACTCTCATTACATCTTACAATTATATTAAATCTTGGCTATGTTCCTATGCATTCAAGCATCCTACCAATACTCTTGCTTCACTTGCCACTTGATTTAAATGTGACCATAATTGATGCTTATAAACCAATAATATGGCTAGAGACCCATCTCTTATTACCAGCTAGAAAAAAATCCTGAGCCTTATCTCTTCATATATAAAATAGAAAGAAAATCTGCCTCACTGAAGGAGGGAAGATTTAAATGAGATGAACTATGTAAGATCATGAAACAATGCCTGACATAAAATAGGCCCCGGAGTCTCAGTGCCGGAGACACGGGTTCCATCCCTGAGTCGGGAAGATTCCCTGGAGTAGGAAATGGCAACCCACTCCAGTATTCTTGCCTGGACAATTCCATGGACAGAGGAGCCTGATGGGCTACAGTCCATGGGGTCGCAAAGAGTTAGGCACGACTGAGCGATTGAGCATGCATGCACACAGGCCATAAAGGTTAAGTGACTTCTAGAAAATTCCCTTTGACGGAGTCTCCTAGTTAAAGTAGTCAACCATCAAAGGAATTGAAACATATAAGTACAAATCCTTTCATTTTATAGTGTTATAAGATTATCTGTTTTAGTGAAGAGCAGAGAATAAAGAATATGATCATTGGTATCGTTTAGTTTCTTCACCCCCAAGCCTCCCCTCCCTACCCCACCATCAATTTACCAAGAACCTTCAGGGACCAGACAGCTCCAGTCTGGTTGGTCCTTGCCAACAATGGAGTAGAGACTGGAGCCATGTAGACATGAGCCAAGGAAAGCTAGCAGCTTCTAAAAGTTGGAAGAGGCAAGAAATGGATTCTCTTCCAAAATGAACCAATCCTGCAGACACATCAGTTTTAGTCCCACTGATTTTAGCCCTGTGAGACTTAATTCAGCCCTCTGACTTCCAGAAGTGTAAAAGAATAGATTTGTGTTAAGCCACTAAATTTGTGATAATTTGTCACCACAGCCACAGGAAACTAATAAAAGTGATTTTCCTAGTTACATGAATATAGTGAGGGGGCACCTATGAGGATAGATTCCTTTTGACACTCACTCTTTACTGTTGCTGCTTAAAAACCCATACGAGAAATTTGCATGAAGAACCTAGGAGCCTCAGAGAGATTGGGACCAAGACAGAAATCTGGAGTTAGACTGCCTGTCAGCATAGACTACGGTGGTTCTGACTAAGGCTTGGTAACAGAGAAGAGCAATGACTCATCCCTGAACAACCAAAAAAGAAAAAAGCGTTTCGTGTAGTCCAATTAGAATACACACTCTGTTGAACAACCCTAACTCTGACAAGTGAGAAGCAACATATTTAGTCATCTGGTATGAGTAGTTTATCTATTAGCAACTTTATGGGAAAAAACACAGAATATTAGGTTGAACTATATGAAACTGCCAATTTTTCCAGGTGTTTTACCTATAAAAATGGTAATGTCATATAGTGCAACATAAAGTCTATAAATGGTTGCATTTCAAGCCCCAGCCACACTCATCTAGAGCTCTACATGGGACACCTGGTAATTCTCCAAAACACCCTTCTCGCCTTACACCACCCTAACCTGACCCTCAGTAAGATTTTGGTGTGTTGGCTATCTTCTATTTGCTTGTCCAGACCCATCCTCCACCATTCTCACCAGCACCCTGCTCTGTAGTCCTGGGAGGCTGACCTCCGTGGACTGCTCCAGCCACCTGGCTTCAGGTAGGTTAGCAAAGCAGAAGATCGGAGGGCATGGGACAATGAGATGAGAGTGTGTATCCACCCTCTTCCTCCTCCACCGGGTCATCTTTGGCTATCTGCATCTCTCCCTAAATGCTACCAACTTTTGTCAGACACCCTGTACAAACAGCTCCCTTGATTTCTGGTAACTTCTCCCTTTCCTTCAGTCCAGGGGAAGGCAATGGCTCTCTACTGTTACTAGTTTGGAAGTTCTATATAATCCTTATTTTTGTTTTCTTTAAACACTCCCACACTTTAAAAAATAATCCTGACAAAACCTCACAGCATAACACAGTGGTAAAGAGTGCATACCCTCTAGCTGAACTGTGTGGCTTCAGTCACTAGCTCTGCCACTCACTGTGAGCCCCTTGCCCATTAGTATAATCTCTGCATGCCACAGTGTCTTCATCTGTAAAATGGCGATAATAGCAGCATATGGCTAATAGGGTTATTAGGAGGATTGAGTGAATATTATTTGTATATTATTCCAGAGTGCCTGGAATATAGAAAGTGTGACATAAAACTGTTAAATAAAATAACACAGTTCCAGAAAATGACCAGTTTCCACAGAAAGCAAAAGAATGAGTAAGACTCAATGAATCCAGAAAACCTTAAGGATAGTCTTAAACACCTAGTCTCTTCTGAAGTATTCTAAAGTATTTCATTAAGGGTAACTGTGAGGCTGTCACGGCTAACACCATGGCAGGCAGCCTAGATTAGGAGTAGGCCTGGTTTCCTGGGGTAACATAATAATCAGGCCTCCTAGAGTCAGCCAATCAACATATGCCTAGCCAGAGAAAAGGGAACCTATCAGGGGAAAGCTGAAAGCCCCACGTTGGGCCAACAAAAATTACCTTGCAACTGTGTAACCTATCAGCTTGCGCCAACTACCCACTGTGTAACCAATCCGATTGCGCCAACTACCTGCTGCTTATTTTGACCTAATAAATACCCGAGAAAACTGGGGCTCGGGGCCTTTTGTCCTCACACACCTGGTGAGGGCGGGAGGCCCTGGCTCGAGTCAGTAATAAATTCCCCTATTGCGAGTTGCATTGTTTCGAGGAGTCTTCTTTCCCGACCGGGGACTTGGACTACGGGCAGAACAGTAACATGCTAATTACCTGATATAAGTATGTACATGTGCCATTTTGCTAATTTGTGTGGTTTTCTAAAGCATAATTTTGAAACTCCTTACATAGACTGTAGCTTTCTCCTCTGTTCTTTAATAAATCTTGAAACGTGTATATATATATCAAATCTGGTTTATAAGCCAAGATCCTGACAAGAAACAGATAATACTCTCAAACTAGGTGATGCAGGAGAATTTAATTAAGGGACTTTATTCTGAAAGGTGGACAAGATTTTTAAAAGCCAATGACAAAAGATAGTACAGTACTTGATGGCGGGGAGTCACTCCTTCCCCTAGGCTGTAAAGCAAAAGTAGTTCTATGGAGAGGCTGTCTTGGAGAGACTTGGGCAGAGGGACACAGTCTATCAGGGCTCACCCAGCTAGGAGGTTACCAGGCATTTGGTTGTTTATTGCTCTGAAACGATAGTCACATACTGTGCTCACAATTTTGTGGGTCACTAGTTCTGGCAGGGCGCAGCAGGGATGGATTATCCTTGCTTCACAAAATCCTGGATCCTCGACTGGGGTGGTTTGAACAGCTGGAGATGTCTGAGACAGCCCCACAGGGGTCATATATATCTGGGGCCTCAGTAAGGCTGTTGGCTGGCTTCTTCGGTTCTTCTTCACCAGCTATTTGCTGGGACTGCAGTGTCCTCCAAGGCGTTGTCTTCACTCACATATCTACCTCAGAAGGCTGGAACAGCTTGGGGACGGCCAGCATTGCTCTCTCCACGCTCTCTTCATGTGCGTCTTTCCAGCAGGGAAGTCTCAGGGTGGTTGACCTCTTACTTACAAGACAGCTCAGAACCCCAAGAGTGAGTGCTCCAAGAAAGTGAAGCAGTGGGGTCTGTAAGTCTGCTTGTGATGATCTAGTCTCAGAAGCCTCAAAATGTCACTTCTACTGCATTCAGTTGTTCAAGAAAGTTACTTAGGCCAATCCTGATCACAGGGGAGAAAGGAATTAGACGTCACCCTTCAACGGCAAAAATAAAAAAAAAATGACATCATGTTTAGTTTACCATATCAGGTTATTAAATATGCTGAGCTCATTTTCCTCCTGGCCTGCCAACTCTTGCTTATACTCCCAAATAACCAAGACAACCAATAGCCAGAGGGCAAAGGAACTTGTTCTTTTTAATCCTACTAAAATTTAATAAAATGAGGAAATTTACAAATTTATATTATTATACTTTTATAATCACATATTATATTATGTTGGTTAATATGTTTTTATATTCATATTTTTAAATTGAACAGTAGTTGATTTACAATGTACTCATTTCAGGTGTACAATAAAAGTGATTCAGATTATATATATGCTGCTGCTGCTGCTGAGTCACTTCAGTCATGTCTGACTCTTAGCCACCCCATGGACGGCAGCCCACTAGGCTCCTCCGTCCATTGGATTGTCCAGGCAGGAGTACGGGAGTGGGTCGCCATTGCCTTCTCCGATTATATATATACATATATATATATTCTTTTTCAGATTTTTTTCCTGTATAGGTTATTACAAAATATTGCATATAGTCCCCTGTGCCATACAGTAGGACCTTTTTGGTTATTTATTTTATATATAGTAGTATATCAGTACTAATCCCAAACTCCTAACTTATCTCTGCCTCCCCATTTCCCCTTTGGAAACTATGAGTCTGTTTTATATGTCTGTCAGTCTCTCTTTTGTAAATAAGTTCATTTGTATCATTTTTTTACACTCCAGATATACATGTTCAGTTCAGTTCAGTTAAGTCGGTCAGTCGTGTCCGACTCTTTGCGACCCCAGGAACCACAGCATGCCAGGCCTCCCTGTCCATCACCAACTCCCGGAGTCCACCCAAACCCATGTCTATCGAGTCGATGATGCCATCCAACCATCTCATCCTCTGTCGTCCCCTTCTCCTCCTGCCCCCAATCCCTCCTAGCATCAGGGTCTTTTCCAATGAGTCAACTCTTCGCATCAGGTGGTCAAAGTATTGGAGTTTCAGCTTCAACATCAGTCCTTCCAATGAACACCCAGGACTGATCTCCTTTAGGATGGACTGGTTGGCTCCTTGTAGTCTCAGGAACTCTCGAGTCTTCTCCAACACCACAGTTCAAAAGTGTCAATTTTTTGGCGCTCAGCTTTCTTCACAGTCCAACTCTCACATCCATACATGACCACTGGAAAAACCATAGCCTTGACTAGATGGACCTTTGTTGGCAAAGTAATGTCTCTGCTTTTTAATATGCTGTCTAGGTTGGTCATAATTTTCCTTCCAAGGAGTAAGAGTCTTTTAATTTCATGGCTGCAATCACCATCTGCAGTGATTTTAGAGCCCAGAAAAATAAAGTCAGTCACTGTTTCCACTGTCTCCCCATCTACTTCCCATGAGGTGATGGGACCGGATGCCATGATCTTAGTTTTCTGAATATTGAGCTTTAAGCCAACTTTTTCACTCTCCTCTTTCACTTTCATCAAGAGGCTTTTCAGTTCTTCTTAACTTTCTGCCATAAGGTTGGTGTCATCTGCATATCTGAGGTTATTGATATTTCTCCTGGCAATCTTGATTCCAGCTTGTGCTTCCTCTAGCCCAGCATTTCTCATGATGTACTCTGCATATAAGTTAAATAAGCAGGGTGACAATATATAGCCTTGAAGTACTCCTTTTGCTATTTGGAACCAGTGTGTTGTTCCATGCCCAGGTCTAACTGTTGCTTCCTGACCTGCATACAGGTTTCTCAAGAGGCAGGTCAGGTGGTCTGGTATGCCCATCTCTTTCAGAATTTTCCACAGTTAATTGTGATCCACACAGTGAAAGGTTTTGGCATAGTCAATAAAGCAGAAATAGATGTTTTTCTGGAACTCTCTTGCTTTTTTGATAATCCAGCGGATGTTGGCAATTTGATCTCTGGTTCCTCTGCTTTTTCTAAAACCAGCTTGAACATCTGGAAGTTCACGGTTCAAGAATTGCTGAAGCCTGGCTTGGAGAATTTTGAGCATTACTTTACTAGCGTGTGAGATGAGTGCAATTGTGTGGTAGTTTGAGCATTCTTTGGGATTGCCTTTCTTTGGGATTGGAATGAAAACTAACCATTTCCAGTCCTATGGCCACTGCTGAGTTTTCCAAATTTGCTGCATATTGAGTGCAGCACTCTCACAGCATCATCTTTTAGGATTTGACATAGCTCAACTGGAATTCCATCACCTCCACTAGCTTTGTTCATAGTGATGCTTTCTAAGGCCCACTTGACTTCACATTCCAGGATGTCTGGCTCTAGGTGAGTGATCACACCATTGTGATTATCTGTGTCGTGAAGATCTTTTTTGTACAGTTCTTCTGTGTATTCTTGCTACCTCTTCTTAATATCTTCTGCTTCTGTTAGGTTCCTGCCATTTCTGTCCTTTATTGTGCCCATCTTTGCATGAAATGTTCCCTTGGTATCTCTAATTTTCTTTAAGAGATCTCTGGTCTTTCCCATTCTATTGTTTTCTTCTATTTCTTTGCATTGATCGCTGAGGAAGGCTTTCTTATCTCTCCTTGCTATATATGACATCATATGATATTTATCTTTCTCTGTCTGACTGACTTCACTTAGTATGATAAACTTTAGGTCCATCCATGTTGCTGCCAATGACATTATTTCATTCTTTTTATGACTGAGTAGTATTTCCTTGTATAAATATACCACATCTTCTTTATTCATTCATCTGTCAATGGATATTTGGGTCGCTTCCATGTCTTGGCTATTGTAAGGAGTGCTGCAGTGAACACTGGGGTGTATGCATCTTTTTGAAGTATAGTTTTCTCTGGATTTATGTCCAGGAGTGGGGTTGCAGGATCATGTGGTAACTTTATTTTTAGTTTTTTCAGGAAACTCCATACTGTTCTCCATAGTGGCTGCTCCAATTTCCATTCCTACCAACAGTGTAGGAGGGTTCCTTTTTCTCCACAGTCTCTCCAGTAGTTATTACTTGTAGACTTTTTGATGATGGTCATTCTGACCAGTGTGAGGTGATATACCTCATTGTAGTTCTGATTTGCATTTCTCTAATAATTAGCAATGTTGAGCATATTTTCATGTGCCTGTTGCCCATCTGTATGTCTTATTTGGAGAAATGTCTATATATCTCTTCTGCCCATTTTTTTTTATTGAGCCATTTATATATGTTTGATATTAATCTTTTGTTGATTATATTGTTTGCAAATATTTTCTCCCATTCTTTAGGTTATCTTTTCATTTTGTTCATGGTTTCCTTTATTGTGCAAAAGCTTTTAAGTTTAATTCCATCCCATTTGTTTATTTTTGTTTTTATTTCCATTCCTCTAGGAGATGGTTCCAAAGAGATATTGCTGAAATTTATGTCAGTGTCCTGCCTGAGTTTTCCGGAGTTTTATAGTATCCGGTCTTATATTTAGGTCTTTGATCCACTTTGAATTTAACTTTGTACATGGCGTTAGAGAATGTTCTGATTTCGTTCTTTGACATGTAGCTGTCCAGTTTTCCCAGCATCACTTATTGAAGAGCTGTCTTTTCTCCACTGTATATTCTTGCCTCCAAAGGAACTTGTTTATACAGTCCTTATAAGCCAGCCCTCTGGAGAACAGAAGAGCCAGAGGAACAAACAGAAGATACCCAGCATATCCAGTGACTCTTCTAATCTTCAAATACTTGTTTTAGGACTTTCAAGCACTGTGCTTTGGTTATATAGGAGTGTGTCCGTGAGAACATAGGAATGACCAAGAGAAAGGAACCCTATAAGCCCTTCATTACCTACATTTGTATTTCCTATTGTTGTACGTTTCATTCTTAATCTGTGTTCATATGGAACAGTGTTCTTTGGTTTGGGCTAGAATTTCATTACCTACACATCCTCAATTTCTGGTAGTCTATTTCTCACCTGCAGGAAAAAATAGACTTACTTCCAGTTGGAATCCCACCACTGGGATATCTTTACAAATTATCCTTGCACAGGGCCACTAGCAACATGTTAGTCTGTTGTGGTTGCATATTGAGACTTGGGATACAGTGTACTTGTACCCCCAAGAGTCCAGCAACGTCAGATACCAGGTCCCCTTCCACCATGAAGCTCTGTTTAAAAAAAATGATGGAGGGCAGGGAATGGTAGAGTATCAGGTGAAGGCCCTGGAAATCATACTCTACATCCTTTTCTTTTTCATCTTCAGAATCAAATAGTTAATATCTTTTTCAGCAATGGCTAGTAAAGTAGCATTTCCCTTCTGTACCTTCCAGAATTTTTTGCTGTCCAGTAATTTTAAGACATCTTGCAGTTTCATTTTAAACTGTTTCTTCACAGTTTTCCAGATTCTCCAAATCAGAGTCTTTTTTCTCTAGAATTATCCACATACTTCTAGTGACAGGTGATATAAGGCACATTCATATCTTGACAGGATGTCTGACCTTTCCTGTCCTGGTATTAGGTGATTCTGAAGCATGGGTGGTAGGGATAGTCTTATAAGTCTTTCCTACCTCAGGGCAGCTAGCAAAAACTCAACAATAAAAAGAAATGACAGAAAAAGAAAAACAAATGTAATATCGATTATATGTAGAATCTAGAAAGACGATACAGAACTTATTTGCAAAGCAGAAATAGAGACCCAGATGTAGAGAACAAATGTGTGGACACAGGGTTTGGGGGTGGGAGGAATCGGGACCGCCGTATACACACTACTGTGTGTGAAACAGATAAACAATGAGTGAGGACCTACCCTATAGTGCAGGGAACCCCACTCAGCGCTCCGCGGTGGCCCAGATGGGAAGGAAACCCGAAGAGAAGGGATGTATGTGTCCTGACCGCGGACTCACTGCGCCACACCCAGACAGTGACGTAAAGCAGCTCTGTGACCACTCTGCTCGGGACTCACTCAGACTCGGAAGGCGTCCGGTAAGCGAATGGTGCGGTGCGCTTCGGTGACTGTGAGGCGAAACCACCTGTGCCCTTTCGCAGGTGAATTTTCCTCAGGAGGAGCCCGTGCCCTCTGCCTCTGCACCTGGATCAGGGACATCCTGACTCAGCTTGGCGCACTCCCCACCAACCCCCGCCACCCCCAGCTGCCTCCCAGTGCTAGATCTCAGGTAATTTAAGATACACATTTTAGTTCATCTCTTCCAGAAGTTCCAAGTTCCTTATGCAAATTAATCTAATTCCATCCTAGGAATCTGCCTTTGCTCAAGGGGCCCCAGGGATGGCATCCCCCTTCAGCGGAAACCTTCCAATGCCACCTGTACATAACTAGAGGCAAAACTTCATGTGATTTTTAGCAGATCTGATTCAAAGAAACAGTCTGCCCTCTTTCTCGCAGGATGGAAGTGCTCACTTAATTTTCCCCCTCAAAGGATACCTACAGGTTCTGTCTGCCTCAAGAGGCACCCTGTTACTTTTTATCGGCAACTACAACAAAAAAATACATGTACATATATCTATCAATCACATACTATATAACATTTTAGGTTATGATGTGGAACATACCCAATTTACTGTTCTCAAGGATCTTATAATCTGGTATTCAATACTTTACTTAAAATTAAAGACCCAATATGTGCCAGATAGTATGGTGGGACCTGGGGACCCAGTGGTGAATGAAGCAAATTCAACCTTATGGAGCTTACAGACATCAGGAATAAAAAAAAAAAAACAAATAGTAAATATAGAATATAATGTCCAGAGTAGACAAACGCCTCAAGAAAATCACAGCTCTGTTTGGCAGCTCTGATTGTGTGTCTTATTTGCTTGCTCAGAAGATCCTTCTGAGATGATCCTTTAAGATGATCCTTAAAGATCCACATTAAGTGAGAGGTTGAGGTAGATTCAATGCAACTATTTGGATTTTTCCAAGGCAGAGAGGGCGGGTGTGAGAGCCAAAATTTGACAGTTTTTTTTTTTTAAATCTTAATAGCAATAAAAATTGTTAATGAGTCACAAGAACAGTAAATAAGACGTCAGAAACATTATTCATTCATTCGTTCATTCAATAAATGATTACTGAGGCCTATTATGTTCCCTGAAGGAGGAAGTGGCAACCCACTCCAGTATTCTTTCAGGAAAATCCCATGGACAGAGGAGCCTGGCTACAGTTCATGGGGTCGCAAATGGTCAGACACAACTGAGCAACTGAGCACATTATGTTCCTAGGGATACAAATATGAACACAAGGTCCTGGAGGGTGTAACTAAGACTGGTATGAATAAGACACAGTACCTGTAAATAAATTTCTAACAAATAGAGGGTAACAATACAGTCCAATGGCTAAGCAAGTGTTACGAGATTACGTAAGAGGTATACATAAATAAGCCTCATGTGGGAAGTGGGGCCCTTAGAGGGCCTGGGAGTATTGAGCTTCCTGGAGCACCTAATGTCTAAAATAAATCCAGAGGAAATAATAGGAATTAGCCAGAAGCGAAAGAGAACAAATTTCAGCCTCATGCAAAATCCTAGGAACATGAGAATATGCTACATTTAAAGAAATGTGGCATTGAGTTTCTGCAGTAAACCAACTTCAGATCACAAATAGCTTTCTATGTCCTACTGAGAAGATTGTCTTCTACCAGAGGATAATGGGGAGACATTAAAATGTTTTAAGAGGGAAGTGACTCCATCAGGCTAACACTTTGGAAAGATCACTCTGCCTACAACATGGAGAAGGCATGGCTTCAGGGATTGAAGACAGGAAGTGGGTTGGAGAAAAAGATTTAAGAGTCATGATGAAAGATCAGTCTTGAGGACTCCATGATTGGTTGGAAAAAGAGAAAATTACAAAATGAATTACTTACACAACAAAGGTGACTTCAGAGAATGGATTTGGAGTCAGTTTTGAGTGATGTGCTGGATCTGGATTGATGGATTGAGAGTTTAATAGAAAGGAGAGGTCTAGAAATCCCTTCATGGAGTTATTCTTCAGGTGAGAACTGTTCAACTGTGTGCTGGGCACTCTGACTACTATGGTATATTTATTATATCACTTAATAGAACAAGTCTATGTGAACCATTGTTACTGTTGTTACAAATAAAGAAACTGAGGTGTTGGGCAGTCACATAGCTGACAAACAGGATAATACAAACTTCTAATCTCGACTATAAAAATCAGTCTCATAGCCTTGTAACGATTTTACCAAAAAAAAAAAAAGAAAAAAAAAACAACACCCTCTTATTTCCCACCAGACCATAGGTGAAGTAACTTTCAGTTCAGTTCAGTTCAGTCGCTCAGTCGTGTCTGACTCTTTGCGACCCCATGAATCGCAGCTCGCCAGGCCTCCCTGTCCATCACCAACTCCCAGAGTTTACTCAGACTCACGTCCATCGAGTCGGTGATGCCATCCAGCCATCTCATCCTCTGTCGTCCCCTTCTCCTCCTGCCCCCAATCCCTCCCAGCATCAGGGTCTTTTCCAATGAGTCAACTCTTCACATGAGGTGGCCAAAGTATTGGAGTTTCAGCTTCAGCATCAGTTCTTCCAATGAAGTAACTTTAGGCTCTTTAAAATACCAAAAAAAACCCAAAAACAAAAAACAAAAAAAATTCACTCTCAGCATGAAATCTACAAACCAAAATATTGTCACTATTGAAGAGATGCAAAAAGTCAAATGCAGACTTTGAAAGCAATTCAAAGAGGAATTTCCCAAAATGTTTCAAGCAATGGCAACACAGTTTATAAAAATATACAGCTTTCCAAGGTAACTATGGCAAAGAGAAAATAACTTACATTGATCAATTCTAGAGTTTTAAGACATTATAGAAATGTTTTTCAAGTTCTCAGACCAGTATTGCACAATACTTCCAATCTATGCACCACATCAGTGATTTCACTGACAGAGAAGAATGAAAACAAATGAACTGTTCCATGGAACAGTTCCTTCTTTCCATTGATTTATTGATTGCTCTTCTTGGAAGTGCTATTATTTAAAGACAACATTTTATGTAAGCATAGCCAGAAGTTTTATCCTGGAACTTCCAGATTAGAATGTTGCACATTACCTACTTTCAATATATTGTTCATTTCCCTATAAGAAGTGAATGGGAAAATTGAGTCACTGTGAAAAGAATGAACTTCATCTCCGTACAGCCTTTGTTTATTTAAAACATGTGTTATTTTCAAGGCATGTAGTAAAGTTGAATGAAGAATTTTGCATAAGTATCCCTAATACTTAGGGTCTTTTTTGAGTTTTAGTTGATTTTATTAAATTATAAAATGTTGATTTTTGTTTCCAAAGAGTTGAGTCAAAAAAGTTATTCAAAAGCTACTTCTAAAAGATGAAAATTATCTCTGATCATGAGGTTCTTTTTTTTTTCCCTGTGGCATTATAATTAAATCACACTTTCCTTACATATTTGGGAAGAGGCAGGCTTCATAATAATGTCTATGCAGTCATCTGAGATATTTTAAATGAGACTGAGCATCACTTAAAAAAATTTTAGTCTGTAACTTACAAAGGAAAGACAAATGATTCTCTAGGCTGGAATCAAGATCAACAAGACAGTATCTCTTGATTTACGTTTAAACATACACGTTTTTGTTCCTTTAACCTTAAAGAGTTTATTTTTAAATGACCTACTTTTAAACTGGTTTTTAGTTAAGTATGTCACACTCAGGTGCAGTTGACTTTTAAAAGTGTTTCACTCCTTGCTATTTCTTTCTAAACTAATTATTTTATTTTTAGCCATTCTGACTAGCACAAGATATTTTCTCTAGAGAATGAAATCTTTTCTCTAATAGGAAAGTGGATGAAAAGAGCATAGGTTTGTTCTGGATATAGGTGTTTTAGGTTATTTCATGTTTATGTGCATGGTGCATATTACACTGATCAATTAAAACAACATCATTCTTCTGTTTAATATCTTCTCCAGATGCAGGTGAAAGGGCAGTGAGAAACCTCAGGAGTTCCTGAGGTTGATCTGCCCTAAGACAGGACTTCAAAGCATTAGCAACAGATGGTTGTCCACCTCATTTGTAAAAGTTGCTGGGGGGAAATTCCACAGTTGTTTTTCATCCTGAATCCATCTGTGCTGCATCCCTTTGTCAGGAAAGTGTGTCTAGTATCTGTCCAAAATCTCTCCTGTTTGAATGTAAGTCCATTTCCTCTCGTTGTGACCTTCCTTGATGTGAAGAACAGCTGCTCGCCATCACTGTGTAATGTCTCTTCACATGGATCAGCCTTTATACATCAAATAGAATTCTTGGCTTCTTCAAGAGACTTGGGTAAAAAAACCCTATGTTTGATTTGGAGGGAACATGCTGTGTACTGATTGAAATCATTGCACTGCACCATAACACAGTCTTATTATTCATAGGTTGGCTCTGTCTTTGAAATATATAATTATGGCTTGATTTAAATTTATGCAGTTAAAAATAATAAGCTGATCCCTACTGTGTGACACCCTGAAACATGTACTCCAACACTCTCTGCAGAAAACTGCTATATCACATGAGCCTAGTGCTGCTAAAAATAAAGGATGATCTTGTGAAGTGTGATAAGACTTCCACAGACCACTAAAAGAAATAAACCTTCCCCAAAGATCAGTTGCTGACATATTTACATATATCCAATAACCAAAAGTACCGCCAGAGGCAGTATCAAAGTTGAGTGAAAACTTAAAGCTATTTAAAATTCTAAAAGATGATGCTGTTAAAGTGATTCATTCAATATCTCAACAAATTTGGAAGACTCAGCAGTGGCCACAGGACTGGAAAAAATCAGTTTTCATTCCAATCCCAATGGAATGCTTTTCCATTCCAAAAGAAGGGCAATGCCAAAGAATGTTCAAACTCCTGTATAATTACACTCATCTCACATGCTAGCAAGGCTATACTCAAAATCCTTCAAGCTAGGCTTCAGCAGTACATGAATCGAGAACTTCAAGATGTACAAGCTGGATTTAGAAAAGGCAGAGGAACCAGAGATAAAATTGTCAACATTCATCAGATCATGGAGAAAGCAAAGGAATTCCAGGAAAACATCTACTTCTGCTTCATTGACTACACCAAAGCCTTTGACTGTGTGGATCACAGAAAACTGTGGAAAATTCCTAAAGAGATGGGAATACCAGACCACCTTACCTGCCTCCTGAGAAACTTGTATGCAGGTCAAGAACCAACAGTTGGAACCAGACATGAACTGGTTCAAAATTAGGAAAAGAGTACAACACGACTGTATATTGTCACCCTGCTTCATACAACTGCCAGGCTTGATAAATCACAGCTGGAATCAAGATTGCTGGGAGAAGTATCAACAACCTCAGATATGCAGATGATACCACCCTTATGGCAGAAAGTAAAGAGGAACTAAAGAGCCTCTTGACAATGGTGAAAGCGGAGAGTGAAAAAGCTGCCTTAAAACTCAACATTCAAAAAACCTTACCTTAGTTTTTTGACCATGGCATCCAGTCCCATCACTTCATAAAAGGGGGAAACAAAAGGGGGAAAAGTGGAAGTAATGTCAGGTTCTATTTTCTTGGGCTCCAAAATCAATGTGGACAGTGACTGCAGCCATGAAATTAAAAGACACTTGCTCCATGGAAGGAAAGCTATGACAAACCTAGACAACATTCTACAAAGCAGAGACGACAAAGGTCCGTATAGTCAAAACTGGTTTTTCCAGTAGTCATGCACAGATATGAGAATTGAACCATAAAGAAGGCTGAGTGCCAAAGAATTGATGCTTTTGAACTGTGGTGCTAGAGAAGACTCTTGAGAGTCCTATGGACTGCAAGGAAATCAAACCAATCAAACCAAGGAAATCAATCCTAAAGGAAATCAGTCCTGAATTTTCAATGGAAGGACTGATCCTGAAGCTGAAGCTCCAATACTTTGGCAACCTGATGCAAACAGCTGACTCCTTGGAAAAGACCCTGATGCTGGGAAAGGTGGAAGGCAGGAGGAGAAGGGGACAGCAGAGGACAGAGATGAGTCAGCATCACTGACTCAATGGACAGGAATTTGAGCAAAGTCTGGGAGATGGTGGAGGACAGAGGAGCCTGGTATGCTGCAGTCCACAGAGTCACAAAGACTTAATGACTGAACAGAAACAACTGCCAAAATACTTTTTAAAAGCCCATAGTTCTTTTTAAATTGACCCAACAAATAGCTACTGAACACATGTTATGTCCCAATCACTGTACCTTATTCTACAATATTATTCTAGGTGGATTTTTGAGGTGGCCTCCGTGATCCCTTCATCCTACTATTTATACCCAATGGCACCCCACTCCAGTACTCTTGCCTGGAAAATCCCATGGACAGAGGAGCCTGGTAGGCTGTAGTCCTTGGAGTTGCTAAGAGTCGGCATGACTGAGCGACTTCACTTTCATGCATTGGAGAAGGAAATGGCAACCCATTCCAGTGTTCTTGCCTGGAGAATCCCAGGGACGGGGGAGCCTGCTGGGCTGCCATCTATGGGGTCACACAGAGTCGGACATGACTGAAGCGACTTAGCAGCAGCAGCATATTCCCCTCTGGGCACACGGTTGGGACAGCTGCAGGCTTGATGGCAGGCAACATTCGCTGTTTACTGAAATGGCAGGCAACATGTTTTTTTGCCCACACTTCGAACAAACAATATGGCAAAGGTATGCATGTGATTATGTGTCTGTGACAGTTTTGATGACATTATTACAAACGTGCACTGCCCTTCTTGCTGGAGGCTGTCTCCCTTGCTGGTTCTGAGGAAACAACTGACCACGTTGGAAAGCTCCCCGTGGCAAGGCACTGAAAAGTGGCTTTGAGAACCAGAGAGGGGCCTCCAGCCAGTGACCTGTACAAGTTCCAGGTAGCATCCAGCAAGAGAAAGAATTTCTCAGTTCTGCAATCACAAGAAAGTTAATTCTCCCAACAGTCTGAGTGATCTTAGAAGAGGCTCCTTCTCCAGTTGAGCCTCAGATGAGACTGTAGCTCTGGCCAGCACCCTGACTGCCTTGTGAGACACCCCTGAGCAGAATGCCCAGCTCAACCAACCTAGACTCCTAATTCACAGAAACAGAGATAATGAGTGTGTGTTGCTTTCAGTCACTAATATTGTGGTAGTATCGCTCCATAGCAATGAATAACTAACAAACAGCTCCTCAGTCTTTACCTTTCTTGACCTTGAAATTTTTGAAGCATGCAGGCCAGTTATTTTGCAGAATGTCCTTCAATCTAGGTATGTTTGTATGGAAATCAGTCAATCTCATCCTCATGATTAGATTCACAATTTTGACAGTAATGACATAAATGTAATGTTGTATCCTTCTCCGTATGTTCTAAAATGTGCATACTGTTGGTTTGTCCCAATATAAGTGATACTGAATCACTTAGTTAGAGTCTCTTTGTTGTAAAGATACTATTTTCCCATGGTAACTAATAAGAAACCTGCCAGGTGATACTTGAAGCTATGTAAATATCCCACCCATCATCACACTCTCATCAGTTAATTCTAATGACCATTAGTGATTTTTCTGGGCTTCCCTAGTGACTCAGACAGTAAAAGAATCTGTCTGCTATACAGAAAACCCAGGTTCAACCCCTAGGTCAAGAAGATCCCCTGGAGAAGGGAATGGCTACCCATTCCAGTATTCTTGCCTGGAGAATCCCATGGACAAAGGAGCCTGGTGGGCTACAATCTATGCAGTCGCAGAGTCGGAGATGACTTGAGTGACTAACAACTTCTTTTCAATGATTTTGTAATTACATGATTCCTTTTATATTCATTTCATTGACATTCTGGAACATTACTTTCTCTTCTGTTTATTTGCTTATCTAGTTACTTACTTATATCAGTATGGAATCACAGTTTATTTTAGTCAATGGTTTAAAATTTGTTACTATCAATATATGTCAATATATCAATATGTATTTTGATGTTCTAATTGTTTCAGATTTGTATTATATTTTGGAAGTCCTCTGTTCTGATATGCTGGCATTATTTTTAAGTCTTTCTTATATTCTGTCAAAACAAGATTTTCCAGGTATATTTTGCACCTTCCCTGTCACAGACCTGGAATCTTCTACAGAGACTCTTGGTTTCTTTTAAAGTGAAGAAAGATATGTTTAAACCAAAATCTGGGACTAAGTGTACTCTGCCACATGAATATCATTGCTTCTAGTATTTCTCAGTGACAGTGGGATATATACTGAAATAAGTTTAACAAAATACATGTAAGGCATGTACACTAAAAACTTCAAGACACTGCTGGGAGAAATTTTGAAAGACTGAAGTAAATGGATAAATACGTACATTAATAGATATAGGACTCAGTGTTATTAAGATGTTGATTATGAAGATGTCTACTGCTTAGCATCTCATAAGGGTGCAATCAGTTTATTGGCTGGAATTGTGGTTGTGGTCCCATCTGAGGCGTGACTGGGGAAATACCTGCTTTTGAGCTCACTTTAGTCTTCGTCTTGCAGTTACAACACCGAAGAATTAATTTTCTTGGTGGCTGGAGCTCCTTGTAAGCTATCAGCTGGAGGCTGCCCACAGCTCTTAAAAGCTGCCTGCATTTCCTTCTCATGTGGGATTTCCCCACATCATGCACGCATGCACACTGAGCCACACACACACACACACACACACACACACACACACACACATTTAATTTGTAACCTCCAATTGCATTTCAACATCACAATGTACCTTCTAGGCTTCCCCTTCAACTATGAGGGACCTAGATCCTATTATATGTGCTAATATATTTACTCAGTTTTCTCAAGCTTAGCATATATAGGTTTGCTATAAGAAAAAGAAGATACTATGTAGTGTTTGGGAAAAAAAAAAAAAAGGCAGGAAAGATGTCATGACTTTTATAATCTGTGTTCTCTTTTGGAAAAGGAATTTGATCACCCATTGTTTTGTTTGTTTTTTCTAGTTGTATGAACAAAACCTTTAGCAACAGAAATGAGTAAAAGTCATGCAAAACCTTGTAAGCCATGTTAGAGACTTCGGGTTTTTTCCTAGTACAATGAGAATATAACAGGTTGGAGGGCTTTGTGTTAAGTCAGTGCAAGTTTTTTTAAGTAGCATTTACATCATTTTCCAGGTTATTTCCTGGTAATGTTTATTATTTACTCATCCTTCAACTTATTCTAAAACAAGATTTGATATGCTTAGAGCAATCCATACCAATAAGTTAGAAAGAATGTATGTTAAAAAGAATGGGGAAATTGGGATAAAGAATAAAAGGAGCTGGAGAACAGATGCCAGGGTGAGGCCAGTTCAAAATATTCTTAACTTTAAGTACTTTAAAGTTACAAGAGGTATTGTTTTATCTGAGTTTTCTAGAGACTAGAACAGTGTGAAATGCCTCATCCCCATCCCTTGTGATATACTCACTCAGGTAACGGCCTTCACAGTAACCCCCACCCAACATCTATACCACACAGACTTGAGACTCACTGATGGGAGAGTCCAGGGATTGTTTTTCTTGCAAAATTTTTTAGACGCCTTCCTGGTTTCTGATAATTTAACCCTTTCAGGTTGGGAGAGAAAACAGACATTTGGATAATGCCTGTTTATTTAATCATGGTAGCCAACCAAAGCAAGCATTTTTAAGCCAAAAATTCACTCCATCCTTAGTTGGAAGTAGAATTTTAAATTATAATTGACCTCCTGAGGGGAGAAATGCATGACCTTCCACAGAGAAAACCTGAGCACTGAGGAGACCGTCTTTAGGTCATGAGCACTATAATCACTATCATAGTCAGAAATTAGAAAATAATTCTCATTTAAAAATCTGATATAACTTACCATGTATTATTTCATACTCCTTTGCTTGCCTTTTACTGGTTTGTGGCTACTTGCATACAACAGTGAACTCTCAAAGAAACTGAAATTACAAAAGGACAATTATTTAATGAAGGAAGTATGAACTGGGGGACTGGAAGGCATTTATTAAAGTTTTCATATTATCTGTTTAATTATGTGTTTCTATGTAGTGAGTAATGTCTTACATTCTTGCCAAGAATATTTTGAAAGGAGTTTGTTAAAAGTGTGTCAGCTACATCACTTTTGGTATATCACTGCTAATGGTGTCGTTCACACATTGTGAAACACACAGCTCCAGTTTAATTCTGCCAAAAAAATTAGGTCATTGCAAAATACCGTATTAAAACTGCAGGGAGATGGGGATGAGAACAAAGCAAGGGAAGACTCCCAATTCTTTTTTCGTGAAGCATGATAGAAGTGAAGTGAAGTCGCTCAGTCGTGTCTGACTCTTCGCAGCCTGGTAGGCTATACACAGAAGGCAATGGCACCCCACTCCAGTGCTCTTGCCTGGAGAATCCCATGGATGGAGGAGCCTGGTAGGCTGCAGTCCATGGGGTCACTACAAGTCGGACACGACTGAGCGACCTCACTTTCCCTTTTCACTTTCATGCATTGGAGAAGGAAATGGCAACCCACTCCATTGTTCTTGCCTGGAGAATCCCAGGGACAGGGGAGCCTGGTGGGCTGTCGTCTACAGGGTCACACAGAGTCCGACACGACTGAAGCGACTTAGCAGCAGCAGCAGCAGACTATACAGTCCAGGGAATTCTCCAGGCCAGAATACTAGAGTGGGTAGCCTCTCCCTTCTCTAGGGGATCTTCCCAACACAGGGATCGAACCCAGGTCTCCCGCAGTTACAGGCAGTCTCTTTACCAGCTGAGCCACAAGGGAAGCTCTATCAAAGCTTGATAAGGATACGACAAAACAGGGTAGGAATGCTGAGCCCTTTTAAACGGATACATTTTTCGTGGCATGTGTATTTTAACTCCAGTTCAACATAAATGACGAATTAAAAACTGGGCTAACTGGCTGCTCTGCACGGTACCTGGGGACTGCCCGTACGAGCAAGTTAACCTACTTGTATGGAGATTTGCGATTTCATACACAAACCATAGTGATTATTGTATTTCAATTTACCTTTATCTTTTTCCAGTTAGGAAAGGGGGCTTAATGCAAAGAAAGGCAAATTAAGCCTTTCTTGTGAAGGCAGTTAATTTATACTTACTATGGTTATTATTAACCTTAATCACAGGAATGGCTCTGTTAGAAGTTACCCACCAGGACTGTCGAATCTATTTTGGTGACTCACGTCCCAGATCTCGTCACCCCAGACGTGGTCCTTGGCTGGGGCGCCCTGAGCGGTTGCGCTGTCCGGGCTCCGTGGGCCGTGGGTCGCAGCTCCTCCCAGACCCACGCGCTGATCTGGCGGAAAGCGAGGCAAGACAGTCATTGTTCTCCCAGGCCCGGGGGAAAGAGCGCGGGCTACTAGCACCTCTCATTTTCGGGCGAAAATTTCCCCAGCTACCGCTCTCTGGGTTTGGGCTGGGTCTCCACAGCGTGACCTTCCCTTGCCTAGAGCGGGACGCTCAGCGAACACATTCACAGTCACCTTTGCGCGCTCCTCCGGAGCCGGCTTGGCACGCAGCGCACCCCAGCGGCCGCCTGGCCTCCTTTCTAGTCCTGGCCACTAGGCTTCCGGAGAGCTCGCCAGTCGCCGCCCCGGCCGCCTCGGAATCTGGAGCCTAGAGAGACTTCCAGAGCCAGTCTCAGACAGACCCCGGGGAAGGCGCGGGGTGCAACACCACCCCGCCCGCCGCACCTGGAAGCGGTGAGGACCGGGAGAGGCGGGGCGCGGCAGGAGGCTGGCCCGGCGCCTGAGCAGCTCCGCCGAAAGCCGGCCGGACTGAAGCAGGGCGAAGGGGGAGGGTCTCGAGGCGAGTTCTGCTCCTCCGAGGGAAGGACCCCAGCTGGAGTGGAAAACCAGCACCAGCTGACCGCAGAGAGCCGGGCTGATCATGGAGAGGGCCGGCCCCGGCTCCGCGCGGCCGCAACAGCAATGGGACCAGGACTCGGTCGAAGCGTGGCTGGACGATCACTGGGACTTTACCTTCTCTTACTTTGTTAGGAAAGGCACCAGGTAAGAAGAGGAGCCACGGAAGACCCGGCCGGGGCATGGAGCGTGACCTGGGGTTTCTCTCTTCCCTATTGAATCCCCTTCCTTAAGCATTAAACAGCTTCCACTCTCAGGCCCTGTGCTTTTGAAGTAGGGCCATGATCTTACGGTGTAGAGACCTCGACTTTTAAGGCGAGTACAGTCGAAAAATCCAAGCGTCGGATCCGATCCAACTTGCTCACAAAAGTTCAAATACAAAAATGTATGTGCCGAACCGCCCCCCCCCCCCCCCCCACACGCCGGCAGCCCTGGTATTCCCTGGGAGCAAGATTATTTCCATATATTTGCGCTCACGGGCCTTTCTCTAGCCTCCTGGTTCCCCTAAATCTCCTTAGCGAAACCAAAACAGTGTTTGACCCCCTTCCCTGCAGCTCCGGAAGCACCATTTCCAACGCGGTCCCCGTGGCTCCGCTCCTCCCCCGTCCCCCTTTGCCCCGGCCCTGGCGGGGCGGGGAAGCCGGGGTAGGGGCGAGACCGAGAAGCAGCCCAAAGCCAGCACCATGCCGGAACCTTCCCAGAGTGAGTGCTGTCGTCTTTTACCCCTTCCAGTCCCCTAGTTGTCCCGCGCTCTTCCTCTCCTTCGCGTTTGCGCGCGAGGCGGCGGCGCGGAAGGCGCTCCGCAGAGGGGCTGGCGGCGCGCACACAAAGGACGGCGGAGAGCTGACCCCGGGGGGTGGCAGGTCCCGCGCGGCCCGAGGCGACCCCGGAGGCCAGTCTTCCTGGTCCGGAGCCAAGCGCCCGGGCGGCTGCTGCGGAGGGCGGGGAGGAGGGAGCCTGTGCTTTGGGAGGAGGCTGCGCGGCTGACAGTCGAGGCGCGCGTGGGAAACGCCCGCGGGAGAGTTGGAGAGGCATTGAGGCTGAAGCCGAGGGGCTAGGAGGGTGGAACGAAGAGTGGGAGGCTGGCGGGTGTCCGGAAGCCGGAGAGTTGATGCGAAGCCGCAGCCAGGGCAAGGCTGCTGCGCGCGGACGCGGGCTGACTCCCAGGCGCACTCCTTTGGAGAAGGGGCCCGGACTTCGCCGTCGCCGGCTCGGGGCAGCGGCCTTCGGGCAGCCGGAGCTGGCCGCCTCGGCCGGGAGGGAGGCGCACGCGGGGCGGTGATGGTGGAAGAGCCGGCCGGGGCTGGCAGCCGGGCTCCCACCCGCCGGCGCACGGCCGCGGTCCGGCCTGGCGCTCCCCGCCAGGGGGCGGCGCGGCGCGGGGCGAGCGGGCGGCGGCGGGCGGCGGCGCGACGGCGGGGACCGTAGGGAAGCCGGCTTCCAGCGACCCGCCTCACCTGGGCGAGTCGTCGCCCCCCGACGCCTCCTGCAGTCCAGGGTCCGCCGAGGCCGCCTGGTGTGCACCTCCAACTTCCCACGTTTGCTATGTTGCCCTTTGGAGACAAAACAAGGTACTTCCTTCAGCAGTCCCCCCGTCTTTCCCACTTTTCCCGGGGGCGCGCGGTGGGGCCGGGTGCTGTGCTGGCTGGTGGCACCCGGGTCGCACCGGCTGGGAGATGCTCTATTGAAAATGCGTTCTTTGACATTTTTGTCTTCGTTTACATTCCTGCAGATGTAATAATTTTGAAATCTTAGATGAGTCTTTTTAACTCCGTTTCTCCCAACGAAAGTTCAGGGGTTGGTATCGGTTTGATGACTTCGGGGGTTTTTAACAGAGGCGCAGGTTTGGGGACAAACCTTATCTCTTCTGTTTGATTACTCCGCCTTCCTTTTAAAATCCTCTTCTCCCCGCTTTCGTCTTCTATCACAATACTTAATCTGGAGTGACCAGAGGATAAACCCTGAATGGAAGTGGTTTCTTTCCGAAGGGCACTTTTCTGTGAGTTTGGGGTGAGCACCAAGACCGTCTAGGCCTGGAATTATCCATTGCTGGAGGCCAACAGTTTCCAGAGGTGGTCTCCTCCGAGGCCGTCTGTCTCCGGATTCGTTTCACCGTTTGCACACTTCCACCCTTAATGAATTACAGCGCATAAGAGACTGGGCAGGAGATCTGGGCTGATCTTTTAAGTGTGAAGGGGGATGTTCTTTAGAGATGTTCCTTAGGCATATTATTAAGAAAGAACGAAATTATTTATTTAAAAATCAGAGTTAATATCCTTTTGTTTTGTTTTCTTTCCTCTCCCTTTAAAGACACAAACTTGGGGGTGTTTGGCGGTAGCTTTTAACTCATACATAAGAATACTTCACTTTGAGAATCTGCCAAAACTTGAAGAGTAATATTTTTTCCTAATAAATTAAATGAATTAAGTTACATTTCTTTTCACATTTTTTTCCCTCCGAAGTAGCATAGGATTAAAATCTCAATTCTCAAAATGACACTACTTGGTATAAAATTTAGATCATCTGAGACTGTTAAAGACTTTTTCTTCAGTTGGAGTTTTTATATTACAGTTGATGTTGAGAGTAGGCTGAACACTTTCTGTGATATGTGTGTGTGTATATATATATAATCTTGAGAGAAGAGTTTGTGTTGAGTAGAAGTTGGAAAATGAAAGTGAAGATATTCAAGAATAGTGCAGGCCCTCAGTTTTAGGAATTATAAAGTGCTGAAAGTTGTCAGTGTGAAGAATATAATCTAAGTCTTGTGCGTAGCCATAATTTTTTCTAGAAACAGTATTCCAGTTTGGGCTTATATTTGATAGCATTAGCTGGAGACTTCAAATTTTAAGAATGAGAGGTTGGACATAAAAATGCCATCCTGCTAAACCATGTGATTCACATGGTTGCGGTAAAATCTAATTGCAGACACTAACTTTACAGCTGAGCTGTGTGTGTGTGTGTGTGTGTGTGTGTGTGTGTGTGTATAACTGAGGGGTGTGTGTGTATGTGTGTGTGTGTGTGTTTAACCAGAAGCTCCTGTTACTTTGCTACCCCCCTTTTCTTAAATTTTGTATGTATAAAATGAATACTGTTGTAATTCAGGAAACTTGTGAAATAGAATAGCTCTGTAGGGGCGGTTTGCATGTTTATTTATTTAAAATAAATTTGAATTTACTTAGATTGGCCATCTGCATCTGTAGACAGGCTTATTGGTAGAACTATTTCCTCCTTATTTGATTTAATTGTTTGACATTTATCTATGCTTCTCTGTTCTTTTCCCAGACTGAATGGTCTGCACCCAATAGTAGTCATTGAATAGAAGGAAGGTTCTGGCACTCCTAAACTCTCATTTAAACACCTGTGAATTTTGATTGACCTGGAAAGCAATTATTGCTGCTATATTACATTGTTTTCTATAATAATCTTTCAATACAGAGCTAAACACCTCCTTAGAAGCCAGAGCGTGCAGCACATAAATACATGGTTTTTAGCAGTCAAAACCTGTTGAAGTGGATTTGAGAGTGTCAGTTGAACAATTCATAACATAATCTATTGGCATAAAAATTAGTTTGCGACTGGAAACTAAAACCTGTGGAAAACTCCCGCCCTTGCTGTTGTAGAAAACTGCAGTCCTCCAGGTTTGAGATACGTGTTCCTTAGGGGCTTAAATGCTCCTGCCTTTGCAGATGAAGCCTTTCTGATGCTAATGCCACTTCTACAGCTGTGGTTATTCTTGACAGCATATTAGAATAATTTACCTTTCAATATTACTTAGGAGCTCTGTGATTGTGGGCAGTGTTTTATGTCATTTAGTATTGACGAGGTAATATGATTGACTTTTTATTACTTTGTTTTGTACTAGGCAAAAGCTTGAGAATATTTGGCACATACTGGAAATAGGAGATATTAAGTGAGGGCAACATTTTATGACTTCTTGGATCAAAGTCCAGAAACAGAAGTTTTACACTCCCATACAGTTTTCTATGATAGACTTTTTATTTAACACTGCAAAGCTGTGGTGAATTAGTTGGTGTTCCAAGTTCACTGTTTAGGATTCTTTCTTTTTTGTTTGCTTGTTTTTAATATTTTTTTTATCTCTTGAAGCTGTAATTATTATTTGCAAAATATTTTTCTTAAAGTCAGATGATGGGTATAAACTAAATATTGCTATTCATTCTTTAAAATGATAATTTCTATATCATATAGGAATATAAACTTTTCACAATTTTCAGACAAACATTTTGTTAAACATATTTTGTTATGTAGTCATTAGGGTTGAAGACAATATAATCCTGTGCGTATTGACTTAGTCGGGCTTTGATATTATTTCTCATATTTTTATTATGGTAATTCTGGTGTGATAATGTCCTTTTATCCTTGTATTGCTTATAACCAGGGTTCTTATAGCCAGCTCTAAGGCACTTTTTAGTGCCCTAAAAGTTCTCATGTGGATTGAATTTGGATGTGATTAAATCTAGAAGAATCTGCAGGAGCCCCTGAAATGATGCTTCTCATTGCTCTTCTGTCACTAATGTTCTCAAGGTTTTATATTTAGTTCCATTTTTAAAGCCCCCAATACAAGATCATGATTCCTAAAACCGTGATAGAACCAATGCAGTGGCAGTTAGTCATAAATATCTCAAAATAAATATATTTGTTTAATATTAATATAATACTTAGGTTTGTAATACATTTCATTAACTTTTCTTTTCAGTTTGTGATCTAAAAATCTATAGAAATTGCTAATATTTTCATGAAGTCATCTTCAATACCTAAAGATGAGCAACTTTTAGCATTTTGATTATGTGGTGCAACAGAATTTCCTATTTAGATAGTTCCATCTAAAGAAATGACTTGAGTCTTGTCTCTGATATCATTTCTTTTAAAATATTTGAAGGTGTTTTCAAGTTTTATGGATAGAGTTTGTACCGTCACCCTTACCTCATTACAGAGAGTATGTCTTACCAAGATGCTTTGCTTCCTCTAGGTTTGAAGACACAATTTAACTTAAAACTGCTTGAACTTCATTCTTTCATAGTTAAAAAGGCTGGGGGAAAAACTGCTTGCTGTTTATTAGTTTGTCCCAAATATTTTTCAAACAAACGATTTGTTAAACCTGTAACTGTTGTATTGAGTTGTTTTCTTTCTTTGTTTTCAGGGCTAAGTGTAGGATAAAAGCTCTTCTTAGGATAAAAGCCTTTGGTAAGGACTGCAGAGTAATTAAATAAATCACTGAGGTGATTGACAGTGAATGGTTGAAAAATGACTGAATTTGGTATGCAGAGTGGCTACTGACTATGCAGGACTTCCTATGAGATTAGTTTAGCTGAACAGATACAGATTTAGTTGACCAATTGATGTGGCTGATTGGTGTGGCCTTGGAAATATCTGTTAAATCAGGTTCAGTTAAAAAAAAAGTACCTGTGAGTTACAACCTAAGAATAAAAACTGAAGAAACTTTTCCATATGAGTCATTCACTTGATACTTAGCTCTGTAATCTTACTTACTGACTTGGTATTCTCATTTTATTTTGAATCTTTTTTTTTTTTTTTTTTCTTTTTCATGGTGTGAGTGCTTTATTCATTTTCTCTTACTGGTAGGAATTTCTATGTATTACCAACTAAATATCAGGCAGGTAAAGCAAACTGAGTGTTAAGTTTATAAGAATCATTCCGATAAATATTAAAAGCTTCTAAAAGCCTTTTATTGGGTAGGACAGAAAGTTCCTTTGTTTTTTTCCAGAAGATGTTATGGAAAAAAACAAACTTTTCCTACTCAATATATATATGGATGCATGTGTGTATATGTGTGTGTGTGTATGTGTATGTGTATATACATATGTGCCCCGTTTGTAGTTTGTAGTGAACTTGCTTTTTAAAATCTTAGGTGCCATTATTAGCTTCTGTATGCTTTGAAACCTTTTCCTTGATTCTGAATCATGACATAAGATTAACTTTTTCAAATTGTCTTTTCTGAATAATTTTATTACATCTAAACTTGAGAGAGAAAAGTCTCCTATCTGATATAATATCGCTGGTAATAATCATGAAAAAAGTAATCACTTCTACTTTCTGTTGAATAAGCGTGCTGAGGTTATAAGAAAAGATCCTGATTTTTTTTTTTAAGCTGGTGAAATGTTTAAAACACACACAGAATCTTTGAACTTTATAGAGCTGGAGATCATGTAATCCAGTGTTTCTCAAATTTAAGTAATCTTCCCCTGTTAAAGAAAGACATTCTTATTGACCTCCAGTATTTTGGTTTAAAAACTTTTGGTCACAAATGACAGAAATTCATGTTGAACTCATGCAAAATTGACATTCCTGGGGATTGGTTTGGATGTGAAATTCAGCGGGATGATATAATCTTGTCAGTATTCTTTTTTTTGGCCTGTATATATAGCTAATCAATCTGTCTTTCCCCCTTTCTTCCCTCCATCCATCTCACCGTCCATTCATCCCACCATCCATCCATTTGTTCAGCCATCCTTTTGACGCTGTGCTATATTGGTTTTATTCTCCAGCAGACTTTCTTCATGTGCTGGAACATTTTTCTTGGCAAGTTTATGTGGGTCTCAAACTTTTGATGTTTGAGAAATACCTTCTTATCCATGTCGGTCCTCTGAGAATTATTTTGGCCTTACTTGCATAATTTGCCTGCTCTGGACCAACCTTTATTTCTGGAAGAATAGGTTTGTCTCCTTCCTTTGTTGGGACAGGTAACCCATAGTGTGACGTGTCAGTGAGGGAGGAAAAGTTCCCAGACGAAAGTGATGTGAGTGCACCCAGAAGTTCCAGCTATCTGCCATGGCTAATATTGACTTTCTCTTATTTTAATGTTAGTTAAATGTGGAATTCTTAAGAGCAGGTATAATTTAATCATAGTTATAGCATTTGTGCAACTGCCATACCAAACTGAATGTATAAGTTAATTATGAATAAAATGATAAAACTCTAGCCAAATGCAAACTGACCACGCTCATTAAGTCATCCTTGCGGAGTGAATGTGGCCCTAATTGCAGGACGATGCTGGGGTCTGGTGAGGTCATCTTGCCTTTGCTACAGTCGCCTTGTGATGACTCATTTTTCCCACCGGGTCTCTCAGCAGTCATGAGACGTTTAGTCCTATAGCACAGTACACCAGCTTTTGGTTTTACTTTGGCTTGAAAGCATATTTGCGTATTAAATCTACCTCTTTTATTTTCTCCTCATCCCAGAACCTTAGGGCTGCAGTGTGACTGTAAACACAAATATAAACTTGACTCCTAAAATTGCAGGAGAGTAGTTGGTTATAAGGTAGTCATCCCAGTAATTTAAAGTATAGGTCTTTGTCTGTCTTTGTTGTTATTGTCGTTAGTGTGAAAACACAGAATTGTAGCATTTCCATAGAAAAACTGTGTGTGGCTGTTAGTCGCTCAGTTGTGTCCAGCTCTGTGTGACCCCATGGACTGTAGCCCACCAGGCTTCTCTGTCCATGGGATTCTCCAGGCAAGAATACTGGAGTGGGTTGCTATGCCCTCCTTCAGGGGACCTTCCCAACACAGGGAATGAACACAGGTCTCCTGCATTGCAAGCTGGTTCTTTACCATCTGAGCCTACTACAGGTCTTCAAAACATACTTGCTTCAGACTCTGAGGCCTTCTCATACCTCATATTGAGACATGCCAATCTAGTCTAATCTTTTCTCCATGTCTAAGCTGCAAAACAAATTGACTTACATACTTACAGCATAGATTTTGGTTATTAGATTTTGTTTTAGATGTAAATAGATACTTCTTTAAGGAACATTTTCCATACATGTGATTATGAATGCATGGAAAATTGCAAAACATGTCTCTTCCAACTCTTGGTCAAATTTGAATGTAAAACCATATGAAGTGGTTATGCATTTTATTTATATTTGGTCCCAGTAAGCTTCCTAGATGTTTTCATAACTGGAGAAGACTTGAGAATGTTAATTAACTTTAGGCAGCATTTGTTTCTAATCCATGCCAGAAGCAAGGGAACTACTCACTGTAACATCAGAGTAGAGATTATTGGAGGGATCACTTGGAGGTGTCTCAGATCTCCCCTGTTTGATTTAATACCCTGTTATAGTATGGTAATCTTTTTTTCTTATTAACCCTTGCTTTTTTTCTTCTTCTTTTTTAATTGAAATATAGTTGATGTACAATATTGTATGAGTTTCAGGTTTACAGCAAAGTGATTCAGTTATATATATATATATATATATGTTTTATATATATGTATGGTATGTATATTTTTTATATATGTTCTTTTTTCATATTCTTTTCCATTATAGTAAAAGATTGCTTCTTAAAGGGATGCTGTTTGGCCTTTGGTAGGGATACATTTTGTTGTGAGAAGCTGTTCAGCGTCTTGCAGGGTGTCTAACATCCCTGGGCCCCAGACACTACATGTCAGGAGCACCCCGTTGTTCTGACGCGTTTCCAGATGCTGCCCCGAAGTCTGGCAGCAGTATCTGGTTGCTGCTGCTGCTGCAAAGGCGCTTCAGTCAGGTCCGACTCTGTGCGACCCCATAGACGGCAGCCCACCAGGCTCCCCCGTCCCTGGGCTTCTCCAGGCAAGAACACTGGAGTGGGTTGCCATTTCCTTCTCCAATGCATGAAAGTGAAAGTGAAGTCACTCAGTCGTGTCTGACTCTTAGCGACCCCATGGACTGCAGCCCACCAGGGATTTTCCAGGCAAGAGTACTGGAGTGGGGTGCCATTGCCTTCTCCAAGTACCTGGTTGGGAACCACTGTTCTGCGCCCTTTAAAATTTATTTCAGTTTACGATGGTTAAAGTTCCCAGGTAGGACAGATTTAAGCTTCAGCTCCCAAACTACACCTTTGTTGAGAGTATGACCTTTAGGTACTTTATTTGCTTTCTCTGTAAAATGTTAATGGTAGCATTACTTCTAGTGTTCTTAAGAAATTTAAAGGAAAAATACATATTTTTTAATCTTTTTTGTAGAGTGATTTTCAGTAGGTTACAATTTATTTTACGTTGGGAATCATCAGTGGTTTAATTATAATTGCAAGTTTGGGGAGTCATCCCCCTATTCTGATAGGTGGAAATTAGAACAGCAGAATAGGGATTTAACAGACTTTGTGTCCTCACTTTTAAAGTGAATTTGTATTAATGGTTTGAACAGAACCTTCTGAAGACTGTGTAAGGTACTGGAAAGGGAATTGGAATGGGAGTTCAGACCTCCCAACTGTGTCCCCAGCTTGGTAACTGGCCCAGGTTAATAAACCTTGGCTTTATGTGAGATGGGAGGGGTGAGAAATCAAGGCAGAGAGATTTGTAAATCAGTTTAAAATTCTCTTTCACCCCTAAGCATTCTTGATTCTCACTAGAAGAGCAGAGTGTCAACTTCTCAGATTTGAATAGTTTCCTTCTTTAAGTATTTTCTAAGTAAGAGTGGTGGATCTAGGTCAAAGTGTCCAAACATGGCAACTAAAACTGTAAAATTAGGATCCAGGAGCAGGAGAAATATCTATTATATTTTATGTGAGATTTTTTGTGTTTTTCCTACAGATGATTTTAGCCCATTTCCATGTTGTCAACCATCCTTTGACAGGAAATTAGTACACTCTTTTTGATTCTCGTTTTAAGTAGTTAATTCACATGAAGACAGAAGAAACACGGGAAGGGAAGAAAGGGGTGCTGTTTTGATAGTGGCCTTGAAAACGCGTTCATGCATTGCGTCTTGTGGGTTATTCAGGGCCTGCAGCTTTTTCTTCTGTTTTATTTGAGGCGCCCTGCAAGTCTCCCCAAATGTTATACCACACCAGGGTGACATCCGGGAGGCTCAAGTATCAACCTACTTACAGAATTCTCCCAAGTAAGCCCCCTTGGGTAGGAACTAAAACGGACCGACTTTAATCCCTAAATCTCCTGTAGCAAATGTTAAAGCATTGTTTTTATCAAGTATTGAAACCATTCCCCAGTTTCAAGTTATGGTTTTTATGAAATATTGCTATGGTTTTTATCATAGGCAGTTAGTTGTGTATTTTATCACAATTGTTAAACAGTTTTATTATATCTTTGGTATTTAGAAACCACATCATCCTCCAAATTCTATAACTTATTTTTAGCGATTAAGTTCTGAGTGGTAATAGAAAAACAAGTTATGCTCTCTCAGTGATTTTCTTAACTAAATGATCAGCTCTTATTCTTTATTATTCAAAAAATTTTGTCATACATAAGTATAGTTATTGGTCTAGGGAGTCCATGTTTTTTCAATTCTAGTTTGAGAAACTACAGACATTAAAACACCTTTTTTGTTTTGTACAAGTGTTTTTGTAGAGAAATTAGTGCTTTTAAACTAGGAGCTTGGAAAACAAATGGCTAACATCTAGTTAATCTGTAGAAATCCATGAATAAATTCTTTTTATTTTTACAAAAAATTTAATTGCCTTTGAAAATATACTCCAGTTAATGTTTGATTAACTTAAAAACAGTAACTAATATATTAAACCCTTAGTACCAGACTCTATGCGATCACTTTATAGGTGTCATTTTTCTTAATTTTCTTAGGAAGCCTATGAGGGTTAATACCCTTATCTCCATTTTATAGACAGCATAAATAATGCACCTGAGGTCTTATCTTAGAAGCAGCTTGGGTTGAAGCCTGAGTCTGTCCCACCTGGTGCCCTTATACGCCATGTTCCACTGAAGTTCAGTGTCAGTATTAATGGAAGCAAAGGAAAGACTCAGAGATTTAATGGCATGAGAAATTTGACTCAGGAAAAGGCTGAAGTTCTTCCTAGTGCCTCTTAATGTGCAAGTCCGTTACTAAATGAGCTGCCTAGAGACTTTGCCCAAGTGCGTTTTGCTTCCATATATGATTTTAGAGCATAAAAAATGGGAACTCTCTAATGATATTTTAAAATAGAATGGCTGAAAATTTAGATACTAGACTGTTAACAATTATATTCTTAGTATTAGACTACAGATACCCTACGTGCAGTATATTTTCAAAGAATTTTTATCCTCTGGTACATTATTTTAGGCAAGAGTACAAAACACATTAAGCTAGTTGCTCTACAAGTAGGTTTCATCTAATTATATTTTTAGCTCATGAGAATTATTATGTTTACCTTAGAATTTTACACTGCTTTGTAAATTGTTTCCTTTTCTTGATGCCAAGAAATTTTCTTTAAAACGTAGACAAGGTATTTTAATTATTTTTCCCTTTCAAAGCATCTGGAATACTGAATATGTATTTTAAGATATTCCTGTCTTTTTTAAGATTCGTTTTGTAACCTGAGTGAGCAGTTCAACTTTGGTAGAAAGTAAAGTTATTATTGGATGGAGCTACGTTGTGTGTGTGTATCCCTTTTGCTAATCATATTTAAAGTGCTATGTGAGAGCTTGTATTTCACTATGCAGTGTTTTGCATATACAATTTAATACGTCTAGATTATAGGCATTTGGAAAAAACTGTGATCTAATTAGATTAGTGAAAAATTATATTAGTTATAATATAAATTATAAACTGTAGTTTTCCTTTCTGTGATAGATAGTAGTATTGAGTGAAAATGAGAAATTGCAAAAGGGGAAAGTTTTCATCCTTAACAGAGTATGTGCCATCAAATAGTGACTTTCCTTTTTTTTTTTAAATGAATGTGCCTGTGTGCTCAGTTGCTCAGTCATGTCTGACTCTCTGCGGCCCCATGGACTGCAGCCCACCAGAATCCTCTGTCCATGAGATTTCCCAGGCAAAAATACTGAAGTGGGTTGCCATTTCCTCCTCCAGGGTTTTTAGTCAATATTATTTATCAATTTATAAAATTTTTGAAAAGTATGAGATGAAGTATAGGTCATATACAAAAATTAAAGCTGTTTAAATATCCAGTAAAAACAGATATTATTAGCTTGCTACCATTCAATTTAATCATTACCTCGACTCTTATTTTAAGAATAATATATTTTTCATCTTCTTTAAAAATATGAACACATGGGATGTGTAATATGAAACAGCACTTTATTTCTGCCATGTGTATAATTTTGATGAGATAAACTCTTATTACAGTGATTAAAAAAAAACAGACAATTCACCTAGACATTCTGCCCCACAGATTCCCTTCTGTTTTTGTTTTTTTTTTAAATCATTCACAAGTGGATGTATTCATTCCTTTCCTCTGTATATTATTAAAGACCCCAAACATCCGGCCCTGGAAATGCCAGTACTCAGCTTTCTCCTGCAGCAGCTGCTGGAACCTGGCTGCCGGGCCTTTGAGTGCATCCACTCAGTTTTGTAGGGCGCTCCACCCACCCTGACACATCGTCTTGAAAGATGCAGTGCTGTTAACACTCTAAGGAAGCCTCATGAAGTCAAAATATGCTAAAGATTATTCCTCCTGACACTGATTTTTATACTACATCATCATTGCATGGGCAAGACTCTTGAGCTGCTAGAGTCTTCAATAAAGTGGAATATTCAGGCAGTAAACTTCTGGTTGGATTCATTGTTTTAAAAGATTTGAGATTTAAAATCCAAGTCACATTTTTGATAACTCATAGCAAGTTTTTATCGGCTCCCAGTTGGCTTCATTTCCTGCCATCTAATTAATATCAATTTGGGGGGTTCTTTGCTTGCTCTTTTGAGGTTCTTTACTTCTTTACTTGCTCTTTACCTGCCTTGTGGGAAAGGGTCCCTTGGTGAGCCGTGAGCAGCATCTGTGCCAAGTTGTGTTACAAGTTTGAAATCACAAATGGTATTCACATTTATGTTACCTGAGAAAATAACTCCCGGCATTGATTTTGGTACCCTCCAGGGTTTCTGCATCTCACTTCCCAGGTGGTGCTAGTGGTAAAGAACCTGCCTGCCAATGTAGGAGACACAGGTTCGATCCCTGGGTCAGGAAGATGCCCTGGAGAAGGAAATGGTAACCCACTCCAGTATTCTTGCCTGGAGAATTCCATGGACAGAGGAGCCTGACAGGCTACAGTCCATGGGGTCACAAAGAGTCAGACAGGACTGAAGCGAGTTAGCTCGCATGCAGGATTTCTCCAGTTATTGTAAGACATATTGTAAAAGTTTAAGAACAAAACTGAACTGTTTACCTATTTTAAAAGAGGCATATAATTCATTTATGAGGTAAGAAATTTTTTCTGTAATAAAATATGGGAGGAAATAACTGACTAGAGGATAATAAAATAGGTTTCGGTGAGAAGAGAAGGAATGATTTGGATGGGATGTTAAACATCAGGATCTTGTCATTGATTATAAATTCTTGGCATTAACTTTTATTGCATTTCCTTTGGCTGTGGCTTTATTTCTAGCAGCCAGGGCCTGTTGTCTTTCATTAACAGCCTTGTAAAAGTTAAATCAACTCAAAGACTTCAAGATGGTTGCTCTGTTTTTGTTTGCAGGGCAGTTAACAAAGACTTGCTTATACTTGGAAGTAGGGTTTCTAAGTTATTAGAACCTCCAGGAGAGGTAAAATACCTTTGTGGAATTTGCGTCCATTTCGTTCTTTTTGCTCAGACAGCTAGGATGTAATTTATGTAGAGTTATGATGTAACTCATCTTTTTGGGGGAAGCTTAGTGGGATTCTATAATAAATAACAATCTGCACTATCTTCTTTGGACAAAGACCTAGGTGCTCAGGGTACGTGTAGACAGGCTGTTTCCAAATCATATCAGACCCGCTAAACCTGTGGGCCTGTACCACCAGGAACATGACCTTTCTTCCCCCCTTGCTTTCTCTGAGTCTCTCAGAGAACATTATGAGGAAATAAACACCCATTGCCCCTTAGGCCAGCCCTGCAGCTCCACTGGAAAGGGTCTAGGAGATAGCAGCATCTTAAGTATGTGGAAGAGAGTTTGAAATACTTCCATGTGCATTTTCTAATTTGACTTGAACATCAACCCTATGAGATGAGTGAAAGAATAAGAAAGAGAAGAAGCTAAGGGGCAAAAGGAGATGACGAGAGTTGACTGACCTAATAATCATCACCTATTGGTCTGCTGATAATGTAAGCACTTGTGGGCATCTTCCTGACCCGTTCAGAGAGCTGCCCATTTTTACAATGAAGAACTTGTACTCAGGAGAAAATGAACTCCAGAGAAGTAGTGATTGTCCAGTAGAATGATCTCCTGATGGCCAGTTTAGTATTCTTGACTTTATACTCAACTGAAGATAGTTGCCACCTTGCACTTTAGGAAGAAGTTATAACAGTCAGTGTCTCCCCTGCTGGATACGGGATGAAATTGAAACTCAGAAGAAAATTGTCTGCTATTGGTTACAAATCCCATTGGTAACAAATGCTATAGATTGGAATTTGGGATTTATGACTAAAACCATAGCCTCTCAGTGCTTCCCAAGAATTTTTAGCAATGTGTCAGCCTCCTTTATATAAGCAGATTGCAGTTTGTTTTTTCTCTACTAAATATATGGCATGGTTTGGACAGTAAAATGAAAAGGCTTGATGTAAGGAAGAATTTTATGCCACACATTATTAATCTAAGAGCTTTCAAAGTTCAGTTACCATAACACACAGGATCCTTTGTGCCCTTTCAATGATACAGTTAGTTATTTGATGGCACAGAGCTCATTGATGTGCTACACAGAACCTACCTTTTCTTTGATGTCTCTCTGCCAACAATTTCAGTTGGGAAAAACAGAATATCAAATGACTAGTATGGTCATTTGAAATAAATTCAGTATAATTTGAATTTTAGATACTGTTTATATTAAAACTGTATTCATTGTTTATCTGAAACTCAGTTTTAACTGGTATCCAGTATTTTTATTTGCTAAGTCTAGCAAAATCACAGTGGGTAGTGACTGCAGTCATGAAATTAAAAGACACTTGCTCCTTTGACCCTAGACGGCATATTAAAAAGCAGAGACAAAGGTCCATATAGTCAAAGCTATGGTTTTTCCAGTAGTCATGGACGGATGTGAGAGTTGGACCATAAAGAAGTTTGAGCACTGAATAACTGATGCTTTTGAATTGTGGTGCTGGAGAAGACTCTTTAGAGTCTCCTGGACTGCAGGAAGATCAAACTAATCAACTGTTAGGAAATCAACCCTGGATATTCACTGGAAGGGATGCTGCTGAAGTTGAAGCTCCAGTACCTTGGCCACTTGATGGGAAGAGCTGACTCACTGAAAAAGACCCTGATGCTGGGAAAGATTGAGGGCCGGGAGAGAAGGGGCAGCAGAGGAGGAGATGATTAGATGGCATCACTGACTGGATGGGTGTGAGTTTGGGCAAACTCAGGGACAGTGGAGGACAGAGGAGCCTGGTGTACTGCAGTGTGTGGGTCGCACAGAATCAGTCCTGAACTTAGTGAGTGAACAACAACAGTGCAACCCTGAGAATTACTCTTATCTTGAACACGTTTAATATACGTTCTTTTCAGTGCATCATTTTAGGTTTATAAACCGTGACCTGTTTTCAGAGAAGCAGGCATGAGATTCAGTCAGATTTTTTTAAGGACACTGTCCTTCAGAGTTTTTGTTCTGGGTCCCGTGACACTGTTTCTGCCTCAGTGGTTTAGTATGCCATCCTTTTGTGGTCTGGATGGAAAGAATTAAGTCAGAGGATGTGCCGTTGTGAACGACTGTGTTGTTTCTATACCTTATATGCTTAAATTTGATTTTTGACTCTTTCTACTGCATCTGGATGTTATGAGGTGTCTTCTTCATGACAAACATTGATGTTGTGGGAACTTCTATATTCTTATAGGCAGTAAGACTTGGAATAAGAAACCTAGATTTGATTCCTAGTTTTGCTACCAGATAGAGTGTGTTTGATTTAGCCATTTAATTTAGCTTCTTAATTTAGAAAGTAGGATTGTTAATACCTGCCTCGCCAGGTTTAAATAAAATGGTGCTTTTTTCTTCCAGTATCTCTGATAGACATACTTTTCAAAATCTCATAGACTCAAGGGAGAGAAAGAAGGGAAAGTAGAGATCGTGTCCAGGCCATAGAAGAGATTTGCCCCAGTCAGAGCTGTCAACCAGGTTTCTTGAATCCCATCTGGTATATTTACCCTCATATTTGACATATTCATCTTTCCATCTTTATTCATTTATATGCAAAACCCACTTCAGTACTCTTGCCTGGGAAATCCCATGGACAGAAGAGCCTGGTGGCTATCGTCCATGGGGTCTCAAAGAGTCAGAGATGACTTTAGCAGCTAAACAACGACATATAACTTCATATGACAGCAAAATTCAGTATGTGTATAAATGAACTTCTGGACACATTGTGAGTTTCGGTTTGGGGAGCAGCGGTCTGGGCTTGCTCACTCCCGTATCCCTGGGTGCCAGCACAGTGCCAGACGTGCACAAGAAGCTTCATGAGCACAATGCAGTCTAGAGAAAAGGACACTTAAAAGTGAATCCAGTTAAAATGAAAAAGTATCAGTGAAAAGGTTTCGATTGGAGCTTTACTTTGAAAAATGGAACCACAGGTTATGAAAGTAAATTTATTTTAAATCCAATAAAATTTAAATTATAATGGAAACTCCAAGCTAATTTGTAAAATAGTTTCTGGCAAATAACTTTACTTGTTTGACATTTGCAACAAAATCATAGAGTTTTTCTTCCCAAATACAGTTTTTTAAAATTAACATTTGAAGATCTTCAGTATTTCCAGCAGCCTTTCTTAATCTAGAATGCACTTGTTTGAATAGAAGTTTCTTTTCAGATATTTGTTATGTTAATGATCTTTGTTGATTTTGTTATCTGGTTTTTAATTGGGTTTAACCTTTAATTATCAGTGGCTTTATGTAATATTAGAATAGTCTCCAACATCACTTTGTTCTGCTTCTAGAAATTTTATATCTTACATAAGTTTACATTTCAGTCTGCAAGTGATTTGTATTTGCAGAGATTAAAGTATTAAAGAACAGGAGATGATCAATACTAGTCTTAGGAAAGAAGGCTCACTTCACATAGCCACATAGGTCATGCACTGCAAAACGTCAAGGGATGCCTGAAAGGAGAGAGGTGTAAGAGATGATTTAATATTATTTATGGCTGGTTTATAAGTAATTGTTTTGATGTTATGATAACTTATGTTTTCCTCCACAGGCATATATATCTACAGGGACTCAGATAATCAATAATGTGGTCTTGAGAAAACCTTTCCCCCCATGACTGGTGGTTAATAAAAATTGTTGATTGAATGACTGAAGATACCAGATCTACTTTTCCTGTGTTATTTAATACTGAGTTCATTTCTCCAAGAAAGTATCTAGAAATACAACACCTGTGAGACAAATTAAACACTCTGTTTAAGATGTATATATAACAGGTCCTACGGGATAAATGAGGGGAGAGTAGCCATGGTCAGTTATGAGGCTTACATCCAAGGGGTGGTGACCATTAGCAGCTAAAACATAATGTTGATTTTCTAAGCATTCAAATTTTCAAAAGACTGTTGTCCTTTTTAATGCAGTTAGTTTAGGAGGCTTAATTTATTTATTCATTCACTTCACTCAGATATTTATCAAGGTCATAGTATTAATATGTGACAGGCATTTTCTAAGTACAGGAATGCAGTTGTTAACAAGACAGATGAGTATGAAATTTACATCTCCTTGGAGGAAACAGACAGTAAACCAACAGGTTAATAAGCAAGAAAAATAGATGATAGTAAGAATTCATTACCACTCTAATGGCAGAAAGCGAAGAGGAACTAAAGAGCCTCTTGATGAGGGTGAAGGAGGAGAGTGAAAGAGCAGGCTTAAGACTAAATATTAAAAAAAAAACAAAAAACAAAACTAAGATCATGGCACCTGGTCCCATTAACTTTATGGCAAATAGAAGGGGGAAAGTTGGAAGTAGTGACAGATTTCCTCTTTGTGGGCTCCAACATCACTGTGGATGGTGACTGCAGCCATGAAATCAGAAGACGATGGCTTCTTGTCAGGAAAGCTGTGACAAACCTAGACAGTGTGTTGAAAAGCAGAGACATCACCCTACCAACTAAGGTCTGTATAGTCAAGGCTATGGTCTTCCCCATTGGTCGTGTACAGTTGTGAGAGCTGGACTGTAAAAAAGGCAGAACGCCAAAGAACTGATGCCTTCGAACTGTGGTGCTGGAGAAGACTCCTGAAAGTCCCTTGGACTGCAAGGAGATCAAACCAGTCAGTCTTAAGGGAGATCAGCCTTGAGTATTCATTGGAAGGACTGATGCTGAGGCTGAAGCTACCAATATTTTGGCTACCTGATGTGAACAGACGACTCATTGGAAAAGTTCCTGTTGCCGGGAAAGATCGATGGCAGAAGGAGACAAGGGCATCAGAGGATGAGATGGCTGGACGGCATCACGGATGCAATGGACATGAACTTGGGCAAGCTCTGGGAGATGGTAGGGGACAGGGAAGCCTGGCATGCTGCAGTCTGTCAGGTTGCAAAGAGCTGGACAGGACTGGGCGACTGAAGAGCGACAACAAGAATTCAGATCGTGTCGGGGTTGAGGGGGAACATAAGGTGTTGGGGCCCCTTGAGAGGTGGAGTGAGCAGGGAAGATCTGTCTCTGCAGGTGAGGAGGGAGCCGTGACCTGCCAGATGCAGGTGAGGAGAGCGTTCCAGCCTGGGGGCAGTCAAAGCTTGATGTGCTTGGGAAGCGTCAGGGAGGGACTGTGGTCGGGGGTCGGAAGAGTTTAGGTTTTACTCTCAGTTCAGTGAGAAGCCCAGTAAGATGGTGAAGATGTTAAGGCCTACTTTTTCAAAGGTTGCTCTAGCTGCCATGGGGAGAATGGGTTGAAGGAGGCTAGTATAATCTCAGAGAGTCCGATTAAGGGGCTGTGGCTTTAGTCCAAGATGAGAGATGATGCAGCTTGAGCCAGGGCAGTAGTACAGGAGATAGAAATGAGCAGATTGGAGTATAGGGTTTTGGAAGTCAACTAGACGGGACTTGGTTGCTAGATTGGATCTGAGAGTTGAAGGAAACATTCAGAGTAATTCCTAGATGTGCAGTTGAGTAACTGATACGAAGAAAGTGGACAGGGAGTGAGATTTGAGCAAGAAGAAGGGCGGGGTGTTAGGAATTGTGATTTCACCGCTTCAAGGTGTCTGTGTAGATGTTGTCAGGGAGGTGGTTTGATTAAAAATTGAAATGTTGATCACCATTTTTCAGTGAGAAGATAAATAGGCTGAGGCTGTGTTTCAGGTTTGTAGCTGACATAGTTAAAATACCTGTTTTTATGTTGATTTGAGAAGTGTTTAAGTTACATGTACATATTTTTTAATCACATAAACTAGATTAACTGAAACATATTGCTGGGTTCCTGTTTCATGTTTTACAAAACATTTTATTCAAATGCTTCCTGTACATTTCTCACATGCATATCTGACATCAGTGTCTTTGGCACAATCTATCTTTGTGATTTTGGACATTACATAAACATTTCCCAAAGTATGTCCCCCTCATTTCTATGCAAGTTTTTGAGATACACTGTTACCAGAGTATATTCTTATCACTAGAAATTTTGTGCCAAGCCACGGCATGCATTTATAAAATATTAGGCAATTACATTAAAAAAACAAAACAAAACTCTGTGCTATGTATACACTGGAGTAATATAGTAAGTACTTTTTAAAGAGAGCTTTAAAATGTATCTGACACTTGGAATTATGAGATAATCCTGATAATATCTATGTTATATTTTTTTTTACCCATTGCATTATAGATTGGTGTCAATTCAGGGTAATATATATTTACCAAACAATAGATTATTGTTCAAAATAAAATAATTCAGGGAACACTCTATAAGTGAAAGACTTAGTGGAGACGCAGGAAAATGATTAGCTCTTCTCTCCTCCTTCTGGATCTTCTTTTTTCACTTAATAGATTGGAGTGATTATTCATATCAGTACCTTGTACTATCTGCCTCGTGATCCATTTGGGCTTCCCAGGTGGCGCTAGTGGTGAAGAACCTGCCTGCCAATGCAGGAGATGTAAGAGATGCGTGTTCAATCCCTGGGTCGGGAAGATCCCCTGGAGGAGGGCATGGCAGCCCACTCCCGTATTCTTGCCTGGAGAATCCCAAGGACAGAGGAGCCTGGTGGGCTATAGTCCATGGGGTCACAAAGAGTCGGACATGAAGCACCTTAGCACAGTGTTCATTTATAAATGTGCCATGATGGATTCTGCCAGGCTTCTATTTATGGGGTTAGTTTGCTCTTAGCTTTGCTATAACAAACAGTAAGTAAATACACTGATACTTCTTTTGCCATGTGTGTAAAATCTTTGGAACAAAGGATAAATGCATTTTAAAACTTGTTAGATACTGCCTGCTTGCCCTCTGAAGAGGTGTTATCAATTTCTGCTGCAGCCAGAAGGCTTGGAGAGTGTCTGCATCCTGGCTGTTTCATGAAAATAACCAGTAAGCCGTTGCCTCATGGAGATTGCATTGCTCTTATAGGCCAGTTCTTTTAAGTATCCTCGGTGCTAGCAAGTTATTGTCTTTTGAAAGTAAATTTTTGAGTTTGGAGAAAAATCAGGTCTGTATTTCGGGAAAAATCAGGTCTGCATACAATATGTATTGTTAGCCGTTACTCTAGGTTTTTTGTGGTTTTCTTTGCTTATTTTGAGAGCAAGGCTCAGTGAAAAACAAGATCTAGCTTTTAGGTAAACTAATATTCTTATATGACTTTGAATTTTTTTAGAAGTTAGTTTCAAAAGTTCCCAGAATGTTTAAAGTAATGGGGGCATCAATTGGCATCAGATTACAGCTTCCCAAGAAGCTTGAACTGAACAACAGTCTTTTGGATGTGTATGATCTGGTATATTTGTTTTTGTTTTTGTTTTTTTTTTAATACTGACTATGAAACCTTTAGCCCAGATAAGTTTCTTCATGGAGTGGCACATGAACAACATAAATAATTTAAATTTTCTTGGATTAAATTTTTTATACTAGTTACTGCCTATTTTTTGTTTTCCTCCTTTATACAAGGAGTAAATAGAAGATTATTCTAGATTATTGGAAATGGAAGTCTACGATCTTTCTTCTACATACTAGACCAAATTGTTTCTGTTTTCTATTTCCTTTCCTAAATCTAATCTATATATAGTGGTATAGATAAAAACTGTCTAAAATTAAGCATGTTACCTAGCCAAATTCAGATAATTTTTAAAAAAAAATTTTGAATATTTAACTTCAGAATAAGTTGTGTGTTTTAAATAGCAGATTTCCATGCCTGTGTTTTCCTTAGACTATTGTCAAATTTAGTGGCTTTTACTTTAATTCAAACTGATTTTGAGAGGAACCGACTTGACACTTGATGCATTATAAATCAGATATCTGAAAATATATGTATACAGGAGTCAATCTTTTATTAAAATGTTCACTGAAACAATTGTCCTCTACAGTCTTTCAAAATAAACTGTCTTAAATAGACCATCATGTTTTCATTTTCTATGACAAATGGCTACCGCACCAGTTAACCATGAGAGGATTTTAGAAGTTTTCAGGGGTAGCAGTGTTTAAGGAGGGAGGCTTCCCAGGAGGCACAGTGGTGAAGAACCTGCCTGCCAATGCAGGAGACAAGAGAGATGTTGGTTCGATCCCTGGGTTGGCAAGATCCTCTGGAGTAGAAAATGGCAACCCTCTCCTTTGCCTGGAAAGGTCCCTGGACAGAGGAGCCTGGCAGGCTTCAGTCCGTGGGATAGCAAAGAGTCAGCCATGACCGAGCATGCTCGCCGCCGCCCCCCCACCCCGCACACACACAGTGTTTTGTTTTTATTGAGGTATAGTAGCTTTATACTGTCGTGTTAATTTCTGTTAATTTCTGCTCAATGGTGAAGAGAGTCAGCTATGTGTGTACACATGTCCCCTCTCTCTCGGACCTCCCTCCCTTATCCCCATCCCCATCCCCATCCCACCCCGCCCCCGTCTAGGTCACCACAGAGCCCTGAGCTGAACCGCCCGTGTTCCACAGTAAGTGCCCACCACTGTCTGTCCTACGCGTGGCAGTGCACATACCGCGATCCTGGTCTCCCTGTTCACCCCCCTGCATGACCGCCGTCCACTTTCTACATCTGCATCCCTGTTCCTACCCTGCAGATAGTTTCATCAGTACCATTTTTCTTGATTCCATATATATGTGTTAATATAGGATATCTGTTTGCCTCTTTCTGACTTACTTCATTATGTATGACAGACAGTAAGTCTATCCACGTCTCTGCAAGTTACCGTGCATCAGTCCTTTTTTATGGCTGAGTAGTATTCCATTGTATATATGCACCACATCTTATTTATCCACTCCCGTCTTCCTCAAATATTTAATGTCTCTACATGTTCTTTTCTACAGAGAAATGGTCAATGCATGGTTTGCTGAGAGAGTACACACCATCCCTGTGTGCAAGGAAGGAGTCAAAGGCCACGCGGAATCCTGCTCTTGCCCCTTGCAGCCAAGTACCCGTGCAGAGAGCAGTGTCCCTGGAACACCAACCAGGAAGATCTCTGCCTCCGAATTTGATCGGCCGCTTAGACCCATTGTTATCAAGGATTCTGAGGGGACTGTGAGCTTCCTCTCTGACTCAGACAAGAAGGAACAGATGCCTCTAACCTCCCCACGGTTTGATAATGATGAAGGGGACCAGTGCTCGAGACTCTTGGAATTAGTGAAAGATATTTCTAGTCACTTGGATGTCACAGCCTTATGTCACAAAATTTTCTTGCATATCCATGGACTCATCTCCGCCGACCGCTACTCCTTATTCCTCGTCTGTGAGGACAGCTCCAACGACAAGTTTCTTATCAGCCGCCTCTTTGATGTTGCAGAAGGTTCAACACTGGAAGAAGCTTCAAATAACTGTATCCGCTTAGAGTGGAACAAAGGCATCGTGGGACACGTGGCTGCTCTTGGCGAGCCCTTGAACATCAAGGACGCCTATGAGGTAAGTAAGCTCGTGAAACAGAGGCAGCGTGGGGCACGGAGTGTGGATGGGGCATTGGGCAGCCGCTGGGAATCATAGCGATGTTTGAAACTGAGATTTCATCCTTTACAAACTTATTTAAAGTGGGAACGTATGGTTGAGAACCTCCCCATCTTTTGAAAGTCAGTTCCTTCACTGGTGGTTGAGTGCAACCCAGGGGCCTTAGGGAAATCTAGTCTTGTTACTCTCCTAAGTGATAATTTGACGTAGCTCATTTCACAGTTGTGTTCTCTCGTTTTTTCCTGATTACTATACATATCCCTCTCCACATTATCACCACGTGGACTTCTGAGGATTTTACTGAGATTCTAAAATAATAGGTCCAAAAACTGTCTGAAAACCAAACCAATAGTCTTTTTAAATTCATTCATTCACTTAATCATACTCATTCACTTGACATCTCATTGATACCAAAGTCTATCTTTCTTTCCACTCTTTCAGTTGTTTTACTAAATAAATTTATCTGTATCTTCAAAAAATAGAAATTTTTGCTCTACAATATTTTGATGGAAGGATTTGATATTTCTTCCATTTTTGTTTCAGTAGGGAATAAGTCTTTATTATAGACTTAAAGATGACAATATGTGTTTCTTCAAATTTCCTGTGAAAATGATTCTTTTATTAATAGAGTTAGAGATTTTAAACAAAGCGTCTTAATTGAGTGGCAGTATTTCTATGAATCATGTTCTAGCACCTTGATAGAACAATTGTTCTTGCTACTTATCGTGTGGTACACTGTGTAGGTTCCATAGTAACACAGAGAAGGTGAGGTTCCTCTGTGCAGTTTGAGGGGTCATAGACGTTTTGCTCAGCCCTGTACTCCTGATGCCTAGTACAGTGCCTGGCAGAGAGATAAGTCCTAATAAGTATTGATTAAGAGAAGATTGTGGTAGGGGAGATAAATAAGTAGAGTAGAAAGCAGGTCATAATAGAGCCAGGAAAAATGTGTTAGGTTCAGGGAAGTAGAAGGTCGCATGTAACTGGGGGGATGGAGAGAGGTTTCTCTGAGGAAGCAATGATTGATACAGACCCTGGAGGATGGGTAAGATTTGAGTAGATTGAGTTGTGTGAGTGGTGAGAGCCAGATGCAAAGAGAAGTTTGAAGAAGAAACGGGAAGTTGGACCATGTGTTGCTTATGTGGATATATGTTGGTGATAGTGTAGATTTTGAGGAGCTACTGGAGATCACTGAGGTCTTGAATGCCCAGCTGTGGAGTATGTATTTGATTCAGAGCCATGAGGAATAATTGAAGATGGTTTGAAAGCGGGACTGGGGTGATTCAGACTGTGCTTTAGAAGGATGAATATTATGGTGGTCATAAAGTAAATTAGATGGAAAAATACTGGAAACTGGTAGGAGAGGCTATTTTAATAGGCTGAGGAAGTAAGGACCTAAAGCAGGGCACTGGCCTTCAAGATCAAAAGGAGGAAATGGATTGCAGAAGCAGTTGAATCTGCCAGACTTGGAAGCTTGCAGGAGATGGAAGTGAGAAGAGACGTTGGAGATGCCTCAGGTTCTGAAGCTGGGTCAGTAAATAGTGGTGACTGGTGAGGAATTCTGAGGGTAGGGGTCTGGGGAGATAAGTGATAGTTCACCTACGTTAAATCCTGAGATAGCTCTTGGAATCCACTCTATACCAGCAGTGTTTTCAATTTTGGTTCTTCACGGAGCCATCTCCATGACCTCGTTGAGCTCTGTAAATAACATCACACTGTAGCAGACTCCAAGAGGGGTATTAAGGGCACAGCTGAAGGATTGCTGCCAAATTTGCGGAATCCCCTTCCCATCTTAGGTGACACTGGTAGATTAGGACCATAAATATGCTTCAGTTTTGCTGAGAAAGCCTTCATTTGTCTGCATTGTCCTAAACTTCACCAGCACTGAGGATTTCTTCACCTATATCAATTTTATTTATTTTCTTTACCATCTTCAGAGTTTTTGGGTTACCCAAAAAGTTTGTTTGAGTTTTTCATAAGATGTTACAAAAAGTCTGAAAGAACTTTTTGACCAACCCAATAATATGGTGTAATTTTTGTTCTGCAGTGAGCAGTGGTTTAATTCTTGTCTAAAATAGGCCCACAGGGTGAAGCCCCTTAGCCTGGTGGATTTCTCGTGTTGCTACTTCATCCTTGACACCCTTGATCTGCGTTTATAGTGGCCTTACAGAAGTTCTTCCTGCACAGAATTTCATTAGAAGTTGTGGGATTGATTGTGATGTAGTTTACGTTGGTCTTAACAGTGAAAGTCAGTTGGCTAGTGGATAATTCATTACTTGGCTTCCCTGGTGGCTCAGTGGCAAAGAACCTGCCTACCAATTCAGGAGACGTGGGTTCAACCCCTGGGTCAGGAAGATCCCTGAGAAGGGCATGGCAACCCACTCCAGTATTCTTGCCTGGGAGAGTCCATGGACAGAGGAGCCGGATGGCCTAGTTCATGGCGTCGCAAAGAGTTGGCGCACCTGAGCACGCCCGCGGTTCCTTACTCAGCCCGCTCATAATTAGTAGTGGTCAGAATACTGTCTCTTAGCCTTCTGTGGAAATAGTCAAAATGTGAAAGCGTGTTCTGTGTTTTCTTAGTCCTACACATTCCTTAGATATGTAATCTGTAAAAATGACACTGGATAGCAGTATTTCTTCAGCTTACATGACCACAGAACACTTAGACGTGGTGGAGTAGCAGTAGAAAACCAAGCGGTGGCCATGAAATAAAACAGTGTTCAGACTGAAGCTGAGAATAAAAAAGTCTCTTAGATAAACTAATTTTAAGGAATGGTCAACATTTGATTCCCGTTTTAAAACTTTGTAACAGAATGGTATACAGTTGGGAATTCAGCTGTTTTATTGCTGATAAAATAATACATTTACATATTTAAAACATGACATGATCCACAGCTTAGACCAGTGAGTTTCAGTTACACCACAAATGTCAGTGATGTTCAGTCAACACATCATCTCCTCTCTCAGGCCATCTTTCATGCAACTGTCTTGAATGTGGCACAGCATTTATTAATAATAAGATATTGACCCAATAATCAGAACAACTTATATAAATGTGTTGGAATTTTCCTAATACTTGAAAATTAGACACCATCCAGTATTTAGATCAGATTGCGTATCACTCAGTGTTCTTCAGAGAAACAGAACCAGTAGGATATATAGAGATAAATAAGTGATTTATTGTAGGAATAAGCTCACTTGGGTATGGAGGCTTAGAAGTTCCACAGTCTACCTTCCATTTGCAAGCTGGAGAACCAGGATTGGTGTAGTTAATGGTATAACTCAGAGACTGCAGGCCTAAGAATCAGGGGGGCCAGTGGTGTAACTCTGGTCTGTGTCTCAATCCAAAGCTTCAGAGCCAGGAGCTGTGGTGGACTGCACAAGGGCAAGAGAATATGGATATCTTGGTTCAAACAGCACATTCGTCCTTCTTTCCTCTGCCTACTCAAGGGATTAGATGATGCCCACTGGCATTGATTAAGATCTTCTTTACTCGTTCCACTGATTCAGATGTTCATCTCCTCTGGAGACATCCTCACAGACACACCTGGAAATAATGTGTTATCAGCCTTTTGGGCCTCGCTTAGCCTAGTCAAGTTGACACATAAAATTAACTATCACAGATTGCCTTGAAGCCCTGGTTCTATGTCTGGTGGAAGCCTTACGCCTCCCAAGATTTCCTATGTCAAAGGATTTATATTGTCTAAATAACCCTCTTATTTCCTAAGTCAACAGGAATGCAAAACTTAGACCCATCTCTTGTTTCCATGGGGCAGCCTCTCCATGGACACCGTGATTTTTAGGGAGAGAAACTGGAGGGTTCGTAGGGAAGGATCACATCGCCACTCATGTGGTCTTTCCCTCGAGTGCAGCTCTTCCCACCCCAAACTTATTCCCCCCTTTTCAGTCCTTCTTCAGATAAATACGTCTTCACCATCTCTCATCCTGCAGGTCTCAGGCACTACTCAAGTGAATTTCTGGTAAATAAAATTATTTCCAAAATGAATTTCAGAAGAAAGAAATAACAACAGCTCCTGTCCTAATTTTAATAAATTACCAATTTTCATACATTTGTCGTCTTGTAATTGTGTCCTGGGGAACAGAGTTTGGGAAGTGCTGTATCATTGTTAAATGCTCTAATAATCTTTAGCTATTCCACTTTGTGGAAGAAGACCAGCATATGATTTGGCAAATCTAGTTGGTTATTTCCTTTTTTGTTTTCTGTTATTTTTATATTTATATGATTTCAAGCTTATAGAAAAGTTGCAAGACCAGTATCAGAAACTTGGGTATACCCTCTACCCAGATTGTCTAATTGTTTATATTTTGCCCCATCTGCTTTATTACTTTCTTTTTCTGTGTGTAATGCATGTAAGTAATGCATGCATATTTTTTTTTTCTGAGCCATTCGGAGACATTTTTACTATATGTATATTCTGATAAGAACAGATACTGCACTTGATCTTAGCTAAAAGGCTGAGAAGCAATTACTATATGTATTTTCTAACAAGAATATAGTCTTCCACAATTGTCATACTTTTATCAAAATCTGGAAATTTTTTGATACAAAGCTCTTAGCTAACATTCCATAGTCAAATTTGGTCAGTTGTCCCATGAATGTCCTTTGCAGTGATTTTTTTCCCCCTCTGTTCAAGGCTCTAACTCAGGGTTACATATTGCACGTATTTGTCCTATCTTGTTAGTTTCCATTAAATCTGAAGTAGTTTCTCAGTGCTGCTCTATCTTTCTTGACATGTCTTTTGGAAGGAGACAGGCCAGTTATCTTGCAGAATGTTTTTCTTGAATAGATTCAATTTAGGCGCTTTTGGCAGGAATACCACAAATGTTCTTTCGACCTCATTTGGCTTTACAGCTGACAATCAGTTCTTCACCTCTACACCACCTGGGGTGTCCTACAGTCCAGCTCACTCCTGACACGAGTTGCCTGGAGTGAGTACAGACCCCATGGGTTAGGGGCCCTGTCATACAGTGTTGTCCCCACTTAAGATGCCAGCCATGAGTAGGACCCTCAGGCTAGCCACACTAGTTTCAGGCTGACTGGAGACGCAGGGGCTCCCCACTCGGGTTTAGTGATTTGCTGGAATGACTCAGAACTCAGCAAAGCGCCATACTTAAGATTATAGCTGTATGTTTATAAAGGATAACATTCAGAAATAGCCTAATAGAAGAGATACATAGGGCAAGGAGTGAGAGGTGGGGGACACAAAACTTCCTTGCCCACCGTCTATGGCAACACCGTCCAGCACATAGATCACCTTTACCCAAAAGTTCCCTCAATCTGATTTTTCTTTCATTATGTAGGGATGGTTGATTAAATCATTGACCATTGGTGATTGGACTCAGTCTCCAGGCCCCTCTTCCTTATCCAGTGGCAGGGCTGAACGTTCTGACCCTCTAATCACGCAGGTGGTTTTCCTGGCACCCAGATCCAGTCCTGAAGCTATTTGAAACCTTCTCATCCATGAGACTTTACATTAGCATGAGCTCAGGTATGCTTGGCAGGGGCTTGTTATGAATATAAAAAGACTATCAGGTAATTCCAAGGGTTTGAAGAGATCTAATGCCAGACCAAACATGTTTTTTAATTATACCACAGATCTTAGCATATGTTACCAGGTAGCACGCGATGTTACTTTACCACATTTTTGATGATATTAAACTTGGTAAGTGAGTTAAAGTGGTGTCCACTAAGTGTTTCACAATACAGGTACAATTTTCCCATTGTAATTAATAAATATCTTAAGAGAAGTTATTTTGATATTATGTAAATACTCTTTTCCTTATCATAGCACTTACCACTTTGGGCATCTACTAATTTTCCAACTTTATATCAATAATACCATCTATATATATTAGTTACATTCTAATGTGAAGAAGAGCTTTGTCTTCCTTATTCATTCATTATTTCTATCATTATGACCTCATGGATTTTTATTTTTTAATGAGTTATGCTGTGTTACTATCTTATTCATATTCTCAGATTATATCCAATTTATTGGCTCAAATGATGTTTTTGAACTGTGGTGTTGGAGAAGACTCTTGAGAGTCCCTTGGACTGCAAGGAGATCCAACCAGTCTATCCTCAAGGAGATCAGTCCTGGGTGTTCATTGGAAGGACTGATGCTGAAGCTGAAACTCCAATACTTTGGCCACCTCATGCGAAGAGTTGACTCATTGGATAAGACCCTGATGCTGGGAGGGATTGGGGGCAGGAGGAGAAGGGGACGACAGAGGATGAGATGGCTGAATGGCATCACCGACTCGATGGACAGGAGTTTGAGTAAACTCCGGGAGTTGGAGATGGACAGGGAGGCCTGGCGTGCTGCAATTCATGGGGTCTCAAAGAGTCGGACACGACTGAGCGACTGAACTGAACTGAACTGATATCCTTTTGGCTCAGTCTATCAAATCCTAAAAGATAATGCTGTGAAAGTGCTACACTCAATATGACAGCAAATTTGGAAAACTCAGCAGTGGCCACAGGACTGGAGAAGGTCAGTTTTCATTCCAATCCCAAAGAAAGGCAATGCCAAAGAATGCTCAAACTGTCGCACAATTGCACTCATCTCACACACTAGCAAAGTAATGCTCAAAATTCTCCAAGCTGGGCTTCAACAGGACATGAATCGTGAACTTCCAGATGTTCAAGCTGAATTTAGAAAAGGCAGAGGAACCAGAGATCAAGTTGCCAACATCGGTTGGATCATAGAAAAAGCAAGAGAGCTCCAGAAAAACATCTACTTCTGCTTTGACTACACCAAAGCCTTTGACTGTGTGGATCACAACAAACTGTGGAAGATTCTTAAAGAGATGGGAATACCAGACCGCCTGACCTGCCTCCTGAGAAATCTGTATGCTGGTCAAGAAGCAACAGTTAGAACCAGACATGGAACAACAGACTGGTTCCAAATTGGGAAAGGAGTGCATCAAGGCTGTATATTATCACCCTGCTTGTTTAACTTATATGCAGAGTACATCATGTGAAATGCCAGGCTGGATGAAGCACAGGCTGGAATCAAGATTGCCAGGAGAAATATTGATAACCTCAGATATGGAGATGACACCACACTCATGGCAGAAAGCAAAGAAGATCTAGAGAGCCTCTTGATGAAAGTGAAAGAGGAGAGTGAAAATGTTGGCTTAAAACTCAACATTCAGAAAGCTAAGATCATGGCGTCTGGTCCCATCACTTCATGGCAAATAGATGGGGAAACAGTGGAAGCAGTGACAGACTTTATTTTTTTGGGCTCCAAAGTCACTGCAAATGGTGACTGCAGCCATGAAATTAAAAGATGCTTGCTCCTTGGAAGAAAAGCTATGACCAATCTAGACAGCGTATTAAAAAGCAGAGACATTACGTTGCCAACAATGGTCCACCTAGTCATAGCTGTGTTTTTTCCATTAGTCATGTATGGATGTGAGAGTTGGACTATAAGGAAAACTGAGCACCGAAGAATTGATGCTTTTGAACTGTGGTGTTGGAGAAGACTCTTGAGAGTTCCTGGGACTGCAACGAGATCCAACCAGTCCATCCTCAAGGAAATCAGCCCTGACTATTCATTGGAAGGACTGATGCTGAAGCTTAAGCTCCAATACTTTGGCCAACTGATGTGAAAAACTGACTCATTTGAAAAGACCCTGAGCTGGGAAAGACTGAAGGCAGGAGAAGGGAACAACAGAGAAATGAGATGGTTGGATGGCATCACCGTCTCAATGGACATGCCTTTGAACGGGCTCTGGGAGTTGGTGATGGACAGGGAGGCCTGGCATGCTGCAGTCCATGGGGTCGCAAAGAGTTGGACATGACTGAGTGACTGAACCGATGTCGTTTTGATGTGATCCCACATCACTCTTGGCATTTTCTTGCTTTCTGGGGAAGCTGAAAGTTTTACCTACTTAGCAGGATGTTCTAGACTTATCTTACACTTCCCCTGCCGTGGACCTAGGAACCCAGGTGCCTCTCAGTTGACGGGATGGTATTTAAAAACCAAGATCTAGGCACTAGGCATGCTCATTGCTAGTAGTTTTTCAGCAGATAGAGGTAGAAAAAAAATACACAGACTAACATACACGAATATTTTATTTATTCCTATAGCTAGCTACCCACTATATTATAAACAATAAATTCTTACCTCTGATTTCAATCTAACACCTCAAGGTACATTTTGTTTCCTCCTCCAAAAATGAAGAACCAGGCTTCCTTATTCTTCTTTTTTTAATTGAAGTATAGTTGATTTACAGTGGCATGTTCAGATGTATAGCATAGTGGTAAAATTATGTGTGTGTGTGTATGTATATATATACACATACACATATATTTCAGATTTTTTTCCTTTTAGGTTATTATAAAATATTGAATATATTTCCCCAGCTTTACAGTAGGCCCTTACAGGTTATCTTTTTTATATATAGTTTGTTAATCCCAAACCCCCAGTTTATTGCCCTACGTTTTCCCCTTTGATAACCATGTTTGTTTTCTATGTGTATAGATCTATTTCTGTTTTGTAAATAAGTTAATTTGTGTCTTTTTTTTTTTTTTTAGGCTTCTGCATATAAGCAGTATCATATAATAATTACCTTCCTCTGTCTGGCTTACTTCATTTAGTGTGATAATCTTAGATCCATCCATGTTGTGCAAATGACATTATTTCATTCTTTTTCATGACTGGGTAATATCCCATTCTACAACAAAAGAGGCAGGAATACACTGGACAAAAGACAGTCTCTTCAATAAGTGGTGCTGGGAAAACTAGACAGCTGCATGTGAAAGAATGAAATTAGAACATTCTCCAACACCATACACAAAAGTAAACCCAAAGTGGATTAAAGACCTAAATGTAAGACTGGTCACCATGAAACTCCTAGAGAGAAATGTCGGCAGGACACTTGTGGGCATAAATCACAGCAGTATCTTTTTGGGTCCATTTCCTTAGTGTTTATATACTTGTGCATGTGCTCAGGCCAAGTTCCAAGCTCTTTATTCCTTTCTGTAGAATCCGTTTCTTCAGGCTGAAGAACTTTCTTTACTATTTCTTTAGTATTGGTCTGATGGTGACAAATTCTCTGATTTTGTTTACCTAAATATGCCTTCATTTTGCCTATAATCTTGAAAGATATCTTTACTGCAAAGATACTTCTTGGTTAACAGTAGTTTTCTTTCAACATTTAAAATGTTTTCCCACTTTTTTTCTGGTTTTCACTTTTCTTATGAGAAGTGAGCCAACCTTCCTTTCTTACATGTTTCGTGTTATGTATCATTTTCACACTATGTGTATATGTTTAATGTTTTCACTAACTTTGGGAAAATTCTGGTCATGTGTTTAAATTTTTTTTTCAGCCCCATTTTCTTCTCTTCGGTCTCCAATTGTATATGTTAGACCATTTGATATTGTCCCAGAGAACACTGAGGCTCTGTTAACTTTGCATAGTTTTTGTTTTTCCTCTCAGTCTTTGATTAGGTACTTTGTCAGCCTCCCTTCAGGTTCATTGACTCATCCAATCTGCTGTTAATCAGTGAACTCTTCATTTTAGACTTTGTACTTTCCAGTTCTAGAATTTCCATTTGGCTTTTTAAGAATACTTTTTTCTGTCTTTGCAGAGATTCCCATCTGTTCATTATTACCATATTTTAAGCTTTTTAATACATTTATAATAGCTTCTTTGAAGTCCTTGTTGTTAATTCCAATATCTGAATCATCCTGGGGTCATTTTTTATTGACTGTTGTTTTTCTTCACTATGGGTTGTGTTTCCTGTTTCTTCATTTGTTGTGATTATGTTTCTTGTAGGCTGGACATTGTGATTGTTTGTTGAAAATCATTTGGGTTATATTATCTTCTTTTAAAACAGGGCTGACCTTTATTCTTGCAGGCGGTGAAGTTACTGGAAGATCCTTTTGGCCCTGTCAGATTTGGTATTATTATTTATTATGATGGATCTACTTTAGTTTTAAATTTATCCTTAGGGAATGCTGCCTGGATCTCCGGTAGGGTCCTTACTCCCAAGGGTCCTTACTCCCAGCCTCAGCTGAATGCCTGGGTACCTAGTGAGGTACCTCTGATGGGTAGGACCCCAGTGTCTTCAAACATTTTTATAATTGGAGGCGCCAGTCCACTTTCAGCTTTCAAAAGGTAATTTTTGCTTGTTCTCTTAAGAGTCTTGCCAAATACATGTTCAGCCTGTATTGAACCAAAGACATGTTCAAACTGTCTTCTGCCACTCCTCTTTATACCCTACCACACCCACAACACAGCCTGTCTGAGCAGGTACTTTGCCTTGCACACCCCAGCACTTGTGTTATTGTTGTCGTTCTGTCCCTAAGTCTTCTACAACTCTTTGCGACCACATGAACTGCTTGCTGCATGCCAGAGTCCCCTGTTCTTCCCTCTATCCTGGAGTTTGCTCAGATTCAGTCCGTTGAGTCTGTGATGTTGTCTAACCATCTCATCCTCTGCTGCCGCCTTCTCCTTCTGCCTTCAATCTTTCCCAGCATCAGGGTCTTTTCCAATGAGGGACTTTGCATCAGGTTGCCAGACTATTGGAGCATCAGCTTCAGTATTAATCCTTCTAGTGAATATTCAGGATTGATTTCCTTCTGGACTGGCTGGGCTTGATCTCCTTGCTGTCCAAGGGATTCTCAGGAGTCTTCTCCAGCACCACAGTAATAAAGCATCAATTCTTCGGTGCTCAGCCTTCTCTCTGGTCCAACTCTCACAGCTGTGCATGACTACTGGAAAAACCATAGCTTTGACTAGACAGATATTTGTCAGCAAAGTGAGTCTCTGCTTTTTAATACACTGTGTAGGTTGGTCATAGCTTTCCTTGCAAGGCGCAAACGTCTTAATTTCATGGCTGCAGTTACTGTCCACAGTGATTTTGGAGCCCAAGAAAATAAAATCCGTCACTGCTTCTACTTTTTCCCCTTCTATTTGCCATGAAGTAGTGGGATTGGATGCCATGATCTTAGTTTTTTGAATATTGAGTTTCAAGCCAGCTTTTTCACTCTCCTGTCTCAGCCTCATCAAGAGGCTCTTTAGTTCCTCTTCACTTTCTGCCATTAGAGTGGTATCATCTGCATTCTGAGGTTATTGATATTTCTCCCAGCAATCTTGAGTCCAGCATATGATTGAAAAATCCAACCCAGCATTTTGCATTATGTACTCTGCATTTCAGTTCAATTCAGTCGCTCAGTCGTGTCTGACTCTTTGGGACCCCATGGAGCACAGCACGCCAGGCTTCCCTGTCCATCACCAACTCCAGGAGTTTACCCAAACTTATGTTCATCGAGTTGGTGATGCCATCCAACCATCTCATCCTCTGTCCTCCCCTTCTCTTCCTGCCCCCAATCCCTCTCAGCATCAGGGTCTTTTCCAAAGAGTCAACTCTTCGCATGAGGTGGCCAAAGTATTGGAGTTTCAGCTTCAGCATCATTCTTTCCAATGAAGACCCAGAACTGATCTGCTTTAGGATGGATCTCCTTAAGTTAAATAAAACTTAGCAATTTTTATTAAATTGTTACAATTTAATTTAATTTAAGGGTGACAATATATAGCCTTGTCACACTTCTTTCCTGGTTTTGAACCAGTCATTTATTCCATGACTGGTTCTAACTGTTGTTTCTTAACCTGCATACAGGTTTCTCAGGAGGCAGGTAAGGTGGTCTGGTATTTCCATCTCTTCAAGAATCTTCCAGTTTGTTGTAATCCACATAGTCCAAGGCTTTAACATAGTCAAAGAAGCATAGTCAAACCAATTTTTTTTTTTCTGGAATTCCCTTCCTTTCTCTGTGATCAAAAAGCTATTGGCAATTTGATCTCTGGTTCATTTGACTTTTCTAAACCCAACTTGTACATTTGGAAGTGATTCTTGGTTCATGTACTGCTGAAACCTAGCTTGAAGGATTTTGAGCATAACCCTCCTAGCATGTGAAATGAGCACAATTGTACAGTAGTTTAAACATTGAGAGCTGGACCATAAAGAAAGCTGAGCGCCAAAGAACTGATGCTTTTGAACTGTGGTGCTGGAGAAGACTCTTGAGAGTCCCTTGACTGCAAGGAGATCAAACTGGTTGGTCCTAAAGGAAATCAGTCCTGGATATTCATTGGAAGGACTGATGCTGAAACTGAAGCTGCAATACTTCAGCCACCTTATGCGAAGAACTGAGTCCTTAGAAAAGACCCTGATGCTGGGAAAGGTTGAAGGCAGGATGAGAAGGGGACAACAGAGGATGAGATGGTTGGATGGCATCACTGACTCAATGGACAGAAGTTTGAGTAAACTCTGAGAGTTGGTGATGGACAGGGAGGCCTGGCGTGCTACAGTCCATGGGGTCGCAAGGGTCAGATAGGACTGAGCAACTCAACTGACCTTGAAAATTCTTTAGCATTGCCCTTCTTTGGGATTGTTTTCTAGTCCTGTGGCCACTGCTGAGTTTTCCAAATTTGCTGACATGAGTGTGGCACTTTAATAGCATCACCTTTTAGGATTTTGAAACCACTTAGATGGAATTCCTTCACCTCCACTAGCTTTATTCATAGTGATGCTTCCAAAGTCCCTCTTGACTTCACACTCCAGGCTGTCTGGCTCTAGGTGAGTGATCACAGCATCGTGATTATCTGGGTTAGAAGATCTTTTTTGTATAGTTCTCCTGTGTGTTCTTGCCACCTCTTCTTAATCTCTTCAGCTTCTCTCAGGTCCACACCGTTTCTGTCCCTTGTTGTGTCCATCCTTGCATGAAATGTTCTCTTGACATATCCAGTTTTTTTTGAAAGATCTCTAGTCTTTCCCATGCTGTTTTCTGCTGTTTCTTTGCATTGTTCGGTTAAGAAGGTCTTCCTGTCTCTCCTTGCTCTTCTCTGGAACTCTGCTTTTAGTTGGTTCTATCTTTCCCTTTCTCCCTTGCCCTTCACTTCTCTCCTTTCATCAGCTATTTGTAAAGCACTTTAGAAGCCCTGAGTTCAGTTCCATCTGGAACTCTGGTTCCACTTGGGTACCACCTGCTTCTCCTCGCTGGGAGAAGAGGCTGCCTGGAGGAGCAAGAATCTTGCAGTGCAGCCATCTGTGTTCTCCCCTGCACTATGTGTGGCTTAGTTGTCTCATGTATTTGATCTGGTCAGATATTTCCCAGCAGGAGGACAGGTCTGGTACTAGTTGTTTTATTATAGGAGATGGATATTTAAGCTTTGTGGGTTTTTGTTTTTTTTTTTTTTTACTGTCATGTTCTCATAAACAGTGAAAGAAATAATAAAGTAATAGTAGTGGTCCATTTTTATTTCAGTGGTTCCTGGACCTGGAAGCATTGGAAGTCCTCCGTGTTTGTAGTCCTTGCACCGGGTGCATTGTTAAAGGAAAATTCTTTGAGATGCCAGAATTCTCTTAAAGTGATTTTGAGGCAGATGTTACTCCTACTTCTTTCACTGAAGAGTGAAATCGAAGGTTGCTGTTTATTTTAAACTTCCAGTATACACAAAATCTGTGGGAGTCCTATACATTTCAGACTCTTGCTTTGATTAGATAGTTGGGTTTAATCCTTTTCTTTATAAATTGGTCTTGTAATTCAGATATTCATTAACAAAATAATTGCTGAGGATGCTTTTCCATTCACATTTTGATTATTAGCTTATGGAATAATTCCCTATATAAATTCATAATGTTTAATTTCTTTTAATTCATCCATATCAGTAGCCTGTCTGCTTTCTTTAGATACCTTGCAATATAGCATGTTATTTAAATCGGGATTGGGAATACATGTAAATCCATGGCTGATTCATATCAATGTATGACAAAACCCACTGGAAAAAAAAAAATAAAAATAATTAAAAAATAAATAAATAAATAAAACTGTCTTTTGGAAATATTCAGGCAAGATTTTCTCTGTCTTTTCAATGCAACTTTGAACATGTTTGCAGAAAAATTAAAATGCAATAGTGTTTATTTGTAATATAAAATATTTATGTTGATTCGCCACCGTTTTTTAACTTTCCTTTTGAAAGTTTGTCTTTAAGACCACGTTCGGGCCCTCTAAACGGGAAAATTGGCCTCATTTCTGACCCTAGTTTGATGGAATTTAGTGCAATCATTTACTTCATTCACAGCTTTGGCTTTGCGTGACTTTAGACTAATTAAAAAAAAAAAAAAGAAATGACCTTCAAAGATGAGGATTTTTCCAGTGTGACTACTCTGTATTTTCCAAAGGGAATTCCAAAAGCAGAGTTTTTACAACAATAATGCTATTATTAGGTTGAGCATGTAAGTTCCCAAGGCTGTTGCTTTGAAGGAAACAATATTGATTCAGATATTTATATTCTGGTATGTTTGCTTCCATTCTAATTGTATCTCATATACTAGTATCTGTCCATTTCCTTGGAGTTTTTCCTCCTACCTCTAAAAGATTTGTTTTAAGCTATAGTAAGCTAAAAATGATCACATTGGTTAACTGTGGTATCAGTTGTTAATGAATTGCTTCATTTTTTTAACAAATGTTTTTGAGTTCCTGAGTTGATCTTGGGAATACAGCAATGAACCAATAAAAGCCCCTCGTGGAGTTTACGGCCTACCTTTAACCTTCTTAATCTGGTTTAATGGAAAATAGCCTGCATCTTTTTCTTCTTTAACCCACATTTTGAACTTTTACACATTTCAAAAGCCCTTTGTGATTATTGGATGTGCAAGGATGTACTTTGTGAAAGGGGAAAGAGATTCAGAAGATTAAGGAGTTGTTTATAGTTTGATGAAGGCCATGCACTTTTATTAAATAAAAAAGAAAAGATTTTAATTCTTATGAACATCTGAGATAGAAATACAGAATACTGAGGTAAGAGATAAACAATCGTTTGTTGTTGTTGTTGTGTTAGGCTGAGTCATGTCCAACTCTTTGTGGCCCATGGCCCAGTGTACTGTAGCCCATCACGCTCCTCTGAACAAGGTCAGTCGTTACAAGGGAAGTAACATCGGTACTGGAAAGGTCATTTTGGAGGTGGTGGGTTTTATAGGAAAGAATTTCAGACCAGAGATGCTTTTCTTTTTCAGAAGAATCAGTGAGATGGGAATAGGCAAAAGTTATTACAGAAGAGGAGAGTGGTCACTTTTTCTGGGGTTTAAGTGAGACTATCTAAATTGGTTACTTTTTTGAATTTTGTTTATTTCTTAACATTTGTTTGCATCTGTATTTATCTATGAACACTAGCTTCATTAAAAAACTTTAAATTTATCTTTGTCAAAGATTATATGTACTTATATGATTTGATATCTTTACAATGATAAAATTAACATTCAGAGCAACAAGGTAAGTCAAAGGTTAGATTTCTCTAATCCTATAAATCAGAAAAATCAAATCAATCATTGAGCAAGTCAGTCACTAAATTTAATTTCATCTTCCTTACTAGGACCCTCGATTCAATGCAGAAGTTGACCAAATTACAGGCTACAAGACGCAAAGTATTCTTTGTATGCCAATCAAGAATCACAGGGAAGAGGTAAGCCAATTTTCCATTTTATAAAAGGTCATTTGGAAACATTTTTCTTTTTGAAAATTTTTTTTTACTTTTCATACTTCTGAAATAATGCAGTAGTGTAGTTAACTTGAAAGTACTTAAATGTTCTGCGTGATGTTTTTTATTTAGACTTTAGTAATAGAATTATATCCTGATTATTTACTTTGACATAGAAATACATTTTAGACATACAATTTTTTTTACCCCTGTTTCCTGAGGACCTTACTCTATCCTAAGATATATAATTGTGGTTGTGATTATAATCAATTTATTTCATGTTATATTTTGAACACGTGAATAATGCTTATATCATAAATGGTTATCCAATCTCAATGGTCATCAACTGATTTTATTTTTTATTCAAAATGAGGTTTTGAAAAAAATGGAAATTGTAGCTAACTCCAAGAAAAATTTATTGTGAAATTATAACAAGCAAATGAAAATAGGTTGGATTCTGTAAACACTGAATTCTCTCTTCATTTTACATTTATTTGAAAAAAAAAAGTTAATAAATGATCATGTAAACTGAATGCTTCAGGTGAGTATTCTCAGCCCTGCCTGCACATTACTAACAACTGTGGAACTTCTAAAAAGTAACAAATTAAATCAGAATCTCTAAGGGCAGTGTGTAGATACTGATACATTTTTAAAGATCCTCAAATAATTCTAAAGTGTAGCCAGGGTTGGAAATCATCTCTAAGTGAAAACAAATAGATTGAAAGAAGAAAAAAATAGATTGAAAGAGCTCCTATTTGTGGTTCTTAACCTTGGCTGCAAATAGAATCACCTGTGGAGCATTTAGAAATTCTAAAACCACAGTTGTTGTTACCGTCGGACTCCTGCGACCCCATGGACTGTAGTCCTCCAGGCTCCTTGTCCGCAGGATTCTCCAGGCAAGAATACTGGAGTGGGTTGCCGTACCCTCCTCCAGGGGATCTTCCTGACCCAGGGTGGAACCTGCATCTCCTCTCCTGCATTGGCAGGTGGGTCCTTTACCACTGAGCCCCCTGGGAAGCCCATCCAGTCTTTCCCAAGTTCCATAGATTGTTTTTCTATTAGCGTTTCCCATTTCCGTTTCTTTCTTTCAATTTCATTCTGCTACCTGTACTGTACCATGATTCAGATCTTGAAGTAATGCCTGAACTTTTAAAATATTCTCATAAGGAGTTTCTGTACTTTAAGTCAATTTCCCTTGGATCCCCGCTACATATGTCCTTGGGAATTTTCCTGAAACACAGCCTTCTAAATCAGTGCTTCCAACAGATCGCCAATTCAGGGTGGATGCAAGAGACAAGTGCTCAGGGCTGGTGCACTGGGATGACCCAGAGGGATGGGATGGGGAGGGAGGTGAGAGGGGGGATCGGGATGGGGAACACATGTAAATCCATGGCTGATTCATGTCAATGTATGGCAAAAACCACTACAATATTGTAAAGTAATTAGCCTCCAACTAATAAAAATAAGTGGGAAAAAAAAAAGAAGAAAAAAAAAATTTTTTTTTAATAAATAAATTAATCAGTGCTTCCCTTGTGGCTCAGACAGTAAAGCGTCTGCCTACAATGTGGGAGACCTGGGTTCAATCCCTGGGTTGGGAAGATCCCCTGTAGAAGGAAATGGCACCCCACTCCAGTACTCTTGCCTGGAAAATCCCATGGATGGAGGAGCCCTGTAGGCTACAGTCCATGGGGTCACAAAGAGTCAGACACGACTGAGTGACTTCACTTCACTTCAAAACAGGAATGTGCACGTGGAATCTTAAGATGCAGGTTCTGAGTTCAGTAGTCTAGGTGAGCCCTGAGAGAAAGCCTGTTCCACAAGCAGAGTTGGTGCTGGTGCACCCAGCCTGCAGTCACAGCTTGATGAACAGGCTCCTAGGTCAGTAACTTCTCAGCCTTCTGAATACCTTCTCAGGGCCTTAGAGTTGCCACGTGGTTTCTTAAGAAGGTAGTTACAGCCATGATTACTAAAAATACCTGCAGCTAAAACATATATATGAGATTAAATAATTAGCTAATTCATTGTGAATGAATAAATGAAATTGAAAAGACCGTGCATGGACCAGTGGTGTTCTTTAATTGGATTGCCAGATAAAGGAAATGCAAAGCATATCTTATGCAATATTGGGGATATTGTTATACTAAAAAACCATTTGTTATTCATCTAAAGTTAAATTTGACCGGACATCCTATGTTTTATCTGGCTGCCCTAGTTATAAACCAAGGATGTATTATGTGCACTTAAGAAGGTGATGTTCAGCTTTTAGTTTATGTTTCAAAACCATGGCCTGAAAAACAACTTTGTACGGGTCAGGAGACAGCCCAAATCATGCTCTGGTTAAACGTCTCTTTCAAAGTTACATGAACACTGAGGATTGAGGGAATCCATGAGAATATGCAACAAAATCACCAGGGTGAAGAGATTGCCTTTCTGCAAGAGAGCATCCTCTGGATACACATGTTTTTGTCTTTGTAACTGCCAGTGAGGAAAGTGAAAATGAAGTTGCTCAGTCTTGTCCGACTCTTTGTGACCTCATAGACTGTAACCCACCAGGCTCCTCCATCCATGGAATTTTCCAGGCAAGGATACTGGAGTGGGTTGCTTAAACTAAAACAACAGTAACAAAACCCCCTGCTGCACTGATGTGCAAGTTAGGTAATCAAATTCACTCATTTAAAGTGTATAGTTTGATGAGTTTTTAAGAGATGCATGTACAGTCCTGTAACCATCACTGTCATCAAGATACAAAACATTTGGGACTTCCCTGGTGGTCCCATGGCTAAGACTGTGCTCCCAGTGCAGGGGGCTAGAATTTGATCCTTGGTCGGGGAACTAGATCCACGTGCTACAGCTAAGATCCCAGTGCAGCCAAATAAATAACAATAATAATAAATTTTTAAAAGATGCAAAGCATTCCTGTCCCCTCATATATTTCCCTGCACCCCCTGTAGTTGACTCCTCCTCCCTCAACCCCCCGCTGCCGACAGTCCCTGACCTGTTTCCTGTCGCTGGTATCTTGCCTTTTCTAGAATGTCATGCACGTCATGTAAGTGGAGTCATACAGTATGTGGTCTTGTGTGTCTGCCTTCGTTCACTTGGTGTCATGCTTGTGGTTCATCCGCATTCTTGCGTGTATAAGCAGTGTGTTCCTTTTTTTATTGCTGAGTGATTATTCCGGGGTGTGGATGTGCCACAATTTGATTATCTGTTCATCCGTTGATAGACTTTTGAGTTGTTTCCAGTTTTTGTCTCTTAAAAGAAGACGCACTGTTGATGTTTGCATACTGGTCTTTTTGTGGACATATTTTCACTTCTCTTGGGTACATATATAGGAGGGGTATTTCCAGGTCGTGTGTTGGGTGTTTGTTGAATTCTATAAGAAACTTCCAAAGTCCTTTCCAAAGTGACTGTGCCATATGCTTTTTCACCTGTGATGTATATGAGAGTTCTAGTTGCTTCACATCCTAGGCAACACGTGGTGTTGTCAATTTTTGAAAGTGTTAGCCCTTAAATTGGATTACGTGAGTAAATAACCTGGCTCACAGCCACGGGCCGTCTGCTCGCTTACAGACCTGCGTAAAGTGGGTTCAGCCACAGGTCCCCAGAGTGTGACTGTCCAGAGCTCCCCCTGAGATTTCTGCTGAATTACTCAGCATTCTCGGCATTGCCTGCCTCCAGGCCCCTCCCTCCTCCCCTGCTGTCTCTGTTTTACCCTGCGATGATTTGATGAGAAGACAGAGCTCTCACTGGTTTTCACAAAAGCTTATTCACACAGAACATTTCATGAGATAAAAGTTTTCAGTGACTTCACTGGCGTCTTAGTAACTTTGCTGATGGGAAGGTTTCCAGACGCAGCTTTTTAAACATCTTGCTGACCCTCCCCACTCTTTGCCCTTGCCTCCCACGCTCACACTGCTGGGTTTGAAATTATTTCCTGTGAGAATTATTCCTTCAGAAAAAAAGGAATGAAGAGAAACAGTCAGAAAAACAGTCATACTCTCAGCTTGGTTGTGGTATAAAAAGTCATTTAGCTGACCCAGAACTACTAAGAAGATGAACTGTACGAATTCCAAAATTATCTTTAGATTTATAGCTACATAAACAAACTGGGGGCAATGTTTGCTGTTGTGTACATACAATAGAAAAGTGCCCTTTCTCTCACGAAGCTTTTTAAATCACAATGGGAGAGTCCCAGTAGGGCTTTGGGGAGTAGTTGTTACGATTGCTCGCTCTGGGCTTGAATCCCATCTTCAACACTTCCTTGATGAGAAACCAGGATAGAATTGATTAATCCCTGGATCTTCAGTTTCCTCATCTGCTAAATGAGGGTTGTAAAAGGACCTACCTACCTCAGAGGGTTGTTGTAAAGATTAAATGTGTTTGTTCATGCAAAGGGCTTGACATAGTTCCTGGCACACGGGAAGTGATCAATAAATGTCAGCTGTCATTTGTTTAAAGGAGGCGTGGAACTTTCATGAGAAAAAAAGGATGAAGAGGTCATCAGCCACATAATAACCAGTCAGCTGGGATCAAATGACAGCCAGCACAGTTCCTGACTGGACTGTTACCCTCTAACAAACGCTAAGCTTCAAAGAAAGATACTTTTCATTGTTTTTGCTCATAAATGAGGCAATGTAAATTTGGTTTCTTCTCTTTGTGTTAGTGCAGTTGTATCGAGTAAGCTGACGCTGGCTCCAACTATTTACCAAGGAACTGAAGATGAAATGTGATTATTGATTGTTTATAAAATGTCTTGGCACCTTTTAGTGACCCCCAATTTCTTACGGTACCAGCTCTGCAGAGCTGATTGAAAGGAGCAATTGAATACTGAATACTAGAGTCTGAACTACAACATAGTCCAGAATATTCAGGAAGATTTTTAAGATTCAGTAAAATATGTAATCACTTCATCTGCCTCTCTTCTTGTGAAATATTTCAACTAATTAAACATTTTCAGGAGTTCTTTTCATTAGTGTTACAATTGTAAGTGTAATAATGCAATGCCTTTTTGGAAGTCAAGATCATAGATATTCCTAAAACTTCTGTGAGAGAATTTTTTTTTAAGTCATAGAGGATAAATGCTTACAACCTTTCCTTCTCTGTATACTCCCTTCTAAGACAGTGCGGTTAATGGGCAAAGGGTGGTGGTGGTAGGGAGCGGACTGGAAAAGCTAGAAGAAGCTAAAATAATTTATTTGGGAAAGGTCATAGAACTATTGGCTAGAGAAAGTGAATGAAGAGAAAAAGTAAAGGGGTCAAGGGAGAGAAAAGAGCCAGTCTAAACGGTTTGAGGAACAGTGTGGGTGGGACTTGGGGAATAACTCCTTGTCCTGTGGGAACTGTTCTGAGGACCTGACGCATGTTAATTCGTTTAAATCTTTGTCGCGACCAGAGGAGGTGGTCATTGTTTTATTCCCACTTACAGCAGATAAAACTGAGATACGGGACATTGAGGGAACTTGGCCGAAGTCACACAACTAAAACCTGGCAGTTCTGAAATTGAAACCTAGACAAGAGGGTTTTTAAAATTCCACTGTGGACGATGACTGCACTCTCTTTCTTCTACCTCGTTGTTTTCTTGAGCTGCTGCAGTAGATGTTTAGATTACTTTTGATTTGGGGGTGGGAAGTTCCCTGATGTGATATGTGATCATGTAGAAGCAGGGCTTGAAGGTGGAGACAAGGAGAACGCTACAAAGTTGTGTTGAAACCGCTCTGCCGACAGACTTTTTTTAAATTGGAAAAAAAAGAGAGAGAGAAGAAAGGGAGCAGGTGGGGGTGGGGAGAAGGAGGGGTCAGAGGTCCTTTGTAATGTATTAGGAGTAATACCGCCAGTGAACACGAAGATATGTTTTACAGGGATATGAGTTGCAGGAGCATGGTTCATGTGAATCTGGGTGAGTGTGCTCTGTGACATGCACAGGAAACATCATGAAAACATTTGCAGCAAGTGTGTGAATTTTAGAGCTGCGGTTAAATTTCTTTTAGGCTTAACACAAGATTTTTCAGACCTGGGCGCTTGGATCCATTTTTTAATTTTTGTCACATGCATTAGTTATTACTATAAGTAGGTGGTTCTTTTATGTTTAGTAAAGAAGCGTAGGGAAACTCAGGAGGAAGAAATGGCAACCCACTCCAGTATTCTCGCCCAGTGGGTCCCGTGGACAGGGGAGCCTGGTGGGCTGCTGTCCGTGGGGTTGCACAGAGTCGGGCACGACTGAAGTGACTTAGCAGCAGCAGCAGGGAAACTCAACTCTTTCTCTCTAGCTCAGCTGATCTATTCCTGAAATACTACCCTCTCTTGAAGTATTGCTTGTTATGGCGTGTGGAGATGAGTGCTTTGTTTTATAATGGCTGCATCAGTGAGGTAGAAGCCAGGACATTGTGAAATAATGCAAGTTCTAGAAAACATTCATATTGATCTGAGGTGGAGATTATATCCAGTAATGTCAGGTTAGGCTGACACCTGTTTTCTCTTGGTTGCATGTCGACTCCGGTTGTTAAGTAGAAATCTAATTTGGAATCAGAGCTTTTATTCTCCTCTGTTTTTATCATCTTGAGTTTATGTTATCATCTTGAGTTATGTTATGTACTTGATGACATAATTCTTTGGTGCAAATGTAACAGCCATGATAAAATATTTATGATATATTTTTTTTTTTGCAGTGTGATAAAGGAGCATTTTTAGCTATCTAACTGTTTATATATAACTGTATATATAACTGTTATATCTAACTTTATTTTATATTGATATTATAACTGTTTATATCTAACTGTTTATAACTTTTAAAAGAAGCCCGAAAAATTTCAAAACATATCAGCTAATTTTATGAGATTTTTATGATATAAATATTTTGATGAGTCAGAGAGATTTGTTGCATGCTGAAAATCGTTAAGTAAAGCATTAATGGAATCAGATGTGTAAATATAAGTGCAATATACAAAAGTAAGTATTTTCCAAAACTTAGGCTACATGACTTTATCTGCTCGTTTAAAATATTCTCAGTTCAATTCAGTCGCTCAGTCGTGTCTGACTCTTTGCGACCCCATGGACTGCAGCATGCCAGGCCTCCCTGTCCATCACCAACTCCCGAAGCCTACTCAAACTCATGTCCATTGAATCGGTGATGCCATCCAACCATCTCATCCTCTGTCGTCCCCTTCTCCTCCTGCCTTAAATCTTTTCCAGCATCAGGGTCTTTTCAAATGAGTCAGCTCTTCGCATCAGGTGGCCAAAGTATTGGAGTTTCATCTTCAACATTAGTCCTTCCAATGAAAACCCAGGACTGATCTCCTTTAGGATGGACTGGTTGGATCTCCTTGCAGTCCAACGGACTCGCAAGAGTCTTCTCCAACACCACAGTTCAAAAGCATCAATTCTTCAGCACCCTTCAGCTTTCTTTATGGTCCAACTCTCACATCCATACATGACCACTGGAAAAACTATAGTTTTGACTAGATGGACCTTTGTTGGTAAAGTAATGTCTCTGCTTTTTAATATGCTGTCCAGGTTGGTCATAACTTTCCTTCCAAGAAGTAATCATTTTTTAACTTCATGGCTGCCGTAACCATCTGCAGTGATTTTGGAGCCCCAAAAACAAAGTTTGCCACTGTTTCCCCATGTTTGCCATGAAGTGATGGGGCCGGGGTCATCCCCTCCTGAATGATCTTATCTTAAAAGCAGTTGTTGAACCATTGTAATATGTAAGGCACTGGTCTAGGCAATGAGTTTTTTTTTTTTTTTTTTTTAATGAAGCAAGGAAGATACTTAAAAAATTTTTTTTTGGTTTCATTGAGAAGACTTTTTATCAAAAATTAAATATCAATACAAGGTAACAGGACAGATGTTAAATAAGTTCAATATTCAGTACATAAGTTGAAAGTCTGGATTTTGAGAGCCAGAGAAATCACGGAGGAAGGATGAAAGCTGTGGTTTCATAGAGCAGATCTCTGCTGTGTTTATCCCACAGCCTTGAGAGAGGAAGCTGGGAGATGGTGGAGGCAGGCTAGATACTTGCCTATGACGTCCTGCTTGCACTGCCAACTGAGCTTTTCTTAAATTGGACGTGTAAGCTTGGAAAAATAAATGCTAGAGCTTTATACATAATCCTACATTTCCAAATCAGCCTGGATGAAAACACAGCTACACGAATAAGGAGAGTTTAATTGTAGATGGGCAGTGGATCTAGATCTATTTTAGTCCTAAAGAATTGGCTGGTTATATATTTTTTAAAAAAATTTTAAAATGTCCATTGCACTTATTCCCCTGTGATATTTTCTCATAGCTTTGTTTTAGAAACAAAACAAAAATACTCTGAAAAGTTTCCGTTGGTTCCAGACTTGCTATCTTGATGTTGATGATCTTTTCTTTTCCTTTGTCCACACTGGCCTTTAAATAATGAACAAGTGTATTTTACAAATAAGATGGTGACCATTTTCCTAAGGAAAAAACATTTCTTAAGAGTATCAGAGGAACAGTATAGTACTAATAGGTTAGACCCCTGGGGCCACACTGCTGATCCAGGAGAAGAGGGAATAAACGCTTGAGACTGAATATTAAGTTAATGGTAGGCTGTATTTACCCAAATTTTATTGTGGATGCTCAGAAAATTTGGTTCCGAGCAAATGTTGTGTTTTATTCAATATGAGGTTTATCTTCGTTGTACTTTTAGAAAAATCATTCTCGCACTTCATTTTAAGTTTGATAGAGCATTTATAAGTTTAATTTTGAGATGTTTTATATAGATCCTGAAGTATAACTAGTAGAGGTCTGGAACCAATTGCAGATATGCGTAATTTCTTTGTATAACTTCTGACCCAGAGCCACATAATTAGACCTTGGGATGGATTTTTATTATTAAATAATTTTCATGCATTCTTAATTTTTAAGCATTCTTAAAGAGTTAAGATAGTTGTCAGTAACATGGCTGCTATCAGTAGGTATATATACAAACATGTGTATCCATCTAAAAGCTAAGATTATAGCTTTATAAACTATGTATTTTATATTCCTTCTTATTAAATCCACATCTAAAAGTTCCTACTTATTTCTCTTCTACCATAAAGTGGAAATTAATATTCTATGCAAAGTTCAAATTAAACTGTAAGAGATGATATTTAAAATTTTTTGAACCATAATCATCCTTGTGCTTTTTTTTTTTTGGCATCACTTGGTGAAGTAAAGTGAAAATGGTCTGGATTTAGGATTCCAGATCCATTGATTAATACTAATTAGTTGGTGGTCATGAGGGTGATATTGACCTCTTGCTTAGTAACAAATCACTCTAAGCTTAGTGATTTGAACAGCAGCCTCTATTATCCCAGTTTCGGTGGTTCAGGAAGGCCAGAGGCGCCCAGCAAGCTGGGTGGCTCCGGCCCAGGTTCCCAGCCCGTGGCTGCACTCAGGATGCCTCGGGGCCGCCTGCCTCCTGCTTGAGCGAGCCCTTCCCAGAGGGCTGCCTGCCCCGGCAGCAGGCTTTTCTGTAAGTCACTCCATGTCCTCAGCACGTGGCAGGGAGCGAACAAGGGGGAATCGGCAGCGGCTGGGATGATCCAGTCCCCAGAGTCGCTCACTTTTGCCTCATAGTAACTAACTACTCATTAGAAGCCAGGCATCAGGGACTTCCCTGGTGGTCCAGGGGCTGAGGCTCCACACTCCGAGTACAGAAGGCCTGGGTTCGATCCTTGGTCAGGGAACTAGATCTCACATGCCGCAACTAAGAGTTTCCCTGCTGCAACTAGAGTTCACATGTTCTGCAGCTAAGACCTGATGTAGCCAAATAAATAAATACAAAAAAAGAAAAGAGGCCAGGCATCAAATCCAGACGCGGGAGGAGGGCAGTGAGGCTTCACCTCTTGAAGAGAAGAATGTCAAAGGGCATGTGGACATACTGTGAAACCACCAGATGTTCCAAGTGTATTTTGCGGCTTTAGTATCTTTCCTTAAAACTGGCCAGATGACAAAGGAGGAGGTCTACTTGTTAATTAAAATAGTATCTTAGGGACTTCCCTGGTGGTCCAGCAGTTAAGAATCCACCTTGGAATGCAGGGGAAGCAGGTTCAGTCCCTGGCCAGGGAACAAGATCCCACCTGGTGTGGAGCGACTGAGACTGTAACCCACAGCTGCTGAGGCGTGCACCACAGCTGGAGAGTCCTTATGCACAGCAGAAGTTCTCGCCTGACACAGCTAAGACCCAATTCAGCAAATAAATAAATAAAAATATTAAGAAAATAAAATAATATCTTAAACAACAAGGACCTACTATGTAGCACAGGAAACTATATTCAGTATCTTCTAATAATCTGTGATGGAAAAGAATCTGAAAAAGAACGTATTTGTATATAAGTAAATCAGTTTGCTGTACTCCTGAAACATAAGTCACCTATACTTCAGTTAAAAAAAAAAAATCTTACAAATTATTGTTTTTCAGCCTTTCATGTACTAAAATATAATATCTACCAGAGGCAACACAGATAAGAGTTTTTAAAAATGTGGCGAGTTGGTATGTGTGCGCTTCCACACTGGCTTGAGTCAGAGAAAGTGGAATCAGAAGAGGAAGCATGCATGCATGCTAAGTCACTTCAGTCGTGTCCGACTCTTTGTAACCCCATGGACCATAGCAGGCCAGGCTTTTCTGTCCAAGGAATTCTCCAGGCGAGAATACTGGAGTGGGTTGCAATTCCCTTCTCCGTAGAAGAGGAAGACTAGGAGACAAGAGGAAGATTCCTGCTGTTTGAGCTATGGCAAATGACGGAGGTATTAAAAGTCTTAAAACACTATGTCACAAATGCAAGTCTTCTTGAGATCACTGCATGTAGCTTAAGTGCTTGGCTTCTTAATCCCCATGGGAAAATACCTACTGGGGTATCTTTATTATCTGTTATCTCTCTACACCTCATTTTCTTCCTCCCTCATGGATCAAGATTGGAAGCAATGTGTCCAGTACTCAGCACAGAGTTTGCTTGAGTATAGACTGGAGATGAGGCCATGCAGGCAGGCCGAGGCAAGGTCACAAAGAGTCCTCAGATTGCCATGCAAATGAGGTGCTGGATTTTATTTTATTTTTTAAGCCAGGAAACATTTGCTATCATTTAAAGATCTGTGTGGCCACAGCATTAAGGATGAACAGTTTCCTTTGTTTATACTCTAACCCAGAGCCACATAATTTGACACTTCATAGATTTTGATTTCCATATTTGTTCATAGGCAGAGAAGGTTCTGTCTGGAAGCAGGGCAGTTGGTAAGGAGTTTACATAATCCAGACTAGCAGTGAACTTGTTACACCTCTGTTTATGGGGGTGAGGGATTGATTTGATGGAGGGTTAAGTGGAAGGAAGAATGTAGAATACTTTCTAGGTTTTTTAGGTAGATGTAATGAGGGAGAATTATGATATTTCCTAAAAATAGAACATGCAAAAGAGAGAATTGGTTTGTGGGGATGAAAACAGTTAACTCTTTGGGGGGCAGTGGGTGTGTATGTTGTTTTACTATTACTTTCTCCTCTCTCCTTGGATCTCAATGGTGTGTCCCCGTCCCCACTTTGAGTGGTGATCTTGCTTACTATTTCAGTGAAAAATAGAGCATTTAGAGGAGTCCTTCCACAGAGCACTTCCCCATCTCTTTTCCCCACTCCTGTATCTGACTTTATACCCTCTAGATTACTGCCTCCCCCCTCCCTTTTTATTTTTTCTTTCTTTTTTAAGTAAAAAAAAAAATGTTTAGCATCTTTTCATGTTTGTTAGCCATCTGTATGTCTTCTTTGGAGACATGTCTGTTTAGTTGTTTGGCCCATTTTTTGATTGGGTCATTGATTTTTCTGGAATTGAGCTGCAGGAGTTGCTTGAGATTAATCCTTTGTCTGTTGCTTCATTTGCTATTATTTTCTCCCAATCTGAGGGCTGTCTTTTCACCTTGCTTATAGTTTCCTTTGTTGTGCAAAAGCTTTTAAGTTTAATTAGGTCCCATTTGTTTATTTTTGCTTTTATTTCCAATATTCTGAGAGGTGGGTCATAAAGGATCCTGCTGTGATTTATGTCGGAGAGTGTCATCGTTCATTATCAGAGAAATGCAAATCAAAACCACAATGAGGTACCATTACACGCCAGTCAGGATGGCTGCTATCCAAAAGTCTACAAGCAATAAATGCTGGAGAGGGTGTGGAGAAAAGGGAACCCTCTTATACTGTTGGTGGGAATGCAAACTAGTACAGCTGCTATGGAGAACAGTGTGGAAATTTCTTAAAAAACTGGAAATAGAACTGCCATATGACCCAGCAATCCCACTTCTGGGCATACACACTGAGGAAACCAGATCTGAAACAGACACGTGCACCCCAATGTTCATCGCAGCACTGTTTATAATAGCCAGGACATGGAAGCAACCTAGATGCCCATCAGCAGACGAATGGATAAGGAAGCTGTGGTACATATACACCATGGAATATTACTCAGCCATTAAAAAGAATTCATTTGAATCAGTTCTAATGAGATGGATGAAACTGGAGCCCATTATACAGAGTGAAGTAAGCCAGAAAGATAAAGACGAGTACAGTATACTAATGCATATATATGGAATTTAGAAAGATGGTAACGATAACCCTATATGCAAAACAGAAAAAGAGACACAGATGTACAGAACAGACTTTTGGACTCTGTGGGAGAAGGCAAGGGTGGGATGTTTTGAGAGAACAGCATTGAAACATGTGTATTATCAAGGGTGAAATAGATCACCAGCCCAGGTGGGATGCATGAGACAAGTGCTCGGGGCTGGTGCACTGGGAAGACCCAGAGGGATCGGGTGGAGAGGGAGGTGGGAGGGGGGATTGGGATGGAGAATACGTGTAACTCTATGGCTGATTCATATCAATGTATGACAAAACCCACTATAATATTGTAAAGTAATTAGCCTCCAACTAATAAAAATAAATGGGAAAAAAAATGTTTAGGGTTTTGGGGTTTTGCTGTTTTTTTTTTTTTTTTTTTTTTAAATTAAAAAATTTTTTTGGCCCAGTAGCATGTGGGATTGTAGTTCCTCAACCAAGACAGAACCCTATGCCCTTGCATTGGAAGCTCAGAGTCCAAACACTGGACCATCAGGGAAAGTTCCCTCTGATTCCCCTTTGACTTTAACCGTTTGTGAAATAGCAAAGGTCAGCCTCGCAATTGTGCTGTCTCATCCGTCTCATCTTCTGAAAGACAGCCCAGCAACTCCTCCCTCTATGTCCAGAATCACCAAAATTCGCCTCCACCACCAAATTGGTTTGTCAGCATCAGTTCAGTTCAGTTGCTCAGTCGTGTCCGACTCTTTGCGACCCCATGGACCGCAGCATGCCAGGCCTCCCTGTCCATCACCAAATCCCAGAGCTTACTCAGACTCATGTCCATCGAGTTGGTGATGCCATCCAGCCATCTCATCCTCTGTCGTCCCCTTCTCCTCCTGCCCCCAATCCTTCCCAGCATCAGGGTCTTTTCCAATGAGTCAACTCTTCGAATGAGGTGGCCAAAGTATTGGAGTTTCAGCTACAGCATCAGTCCTTCCAATGAACACCTAGGACTGATCTCCTTTAGGATGAACTGGTTGGATCTCCTTGCAGTCCAAGGGACTCTCAAGAGTCTTCTCCCACACCACAGTTCAAAAGTATCAATTCTTCAGTTCTCAGCTTTCTTTAGGGTCCAGCTCTCACATCCATACGTGACCACTGGAAAAACCATAGCTCTGACTAGATGCACCTATGTTGGCAAAGTAATGTCTCTGCTTTTTAATTTGCTGTCCAGGTTGGTCATAACTTTTCTCCAAGGAGTAAGTGTCTTATAATTTCATGGCTGCAGTCACCATCTGCAATGATTTTGGAGCCCCCCAAAATAAAATCTGACACTGTTTCCACTGTTTCCCCATCTGTTTGCCATGAAGTGATGGGACCAGATACCATGATCTTCGTTTTCTGAATATTGAGCTTTAAGCCAACTTTTTCACTCTCCTCTTTCACTTTCATCAAGAGGCTCTTCAGTTCTTCTTTGCTTTCTGCCATAAGGGTGGTGTCATTTGCATACCTGAGGTTATTGATATTTCTACTGTCTGTCTTGATTCCAGCTTGTGCTTCATCCAGTCCAGCATTTCTCATGATGTACTCCACACATAAGTTAGATAAGCAGAGTGACAATATACAGCCTTGACATACTCCTTCCCATACAAACATGCTATTATTTCTCCCATCTTAAAACCAAATGCTCATTGGACTGCACATCTCCTTGCAGAGACCACCATTTCCCTGATGACCACAAGAGCTAAACTCTTTGAAAGAGCTGTCCCTGTTTGTCGTTTCCATTCCTCCCACTCTGTGGAGCATAATCCACCGCAACCTTCAGCCTCCCCACTCTATGGAAACCACTCTGCAGGGTCGCATGGCATCCACGGGGCAAGAGCTAGTGGTGAGAACGCATCCTCACCTCACCCTGTCTGTGGGTGTCATGTGACGTGGATGACCATTCCTCCCTCCAGGACAGATTGTCTTCGCTTGCTTTCCAGGACTGCATACTCCCCAGTTCTTTTCTCCTGTGTCTCTGCCTCTCTGTCTCCTTAGCTGCTGCCTGATCATCACAGTGGTGCTAAATGGCTCAGTCCTGGGCCCTCTGCTCTGATATACATAGTCCTTATGTGATTTTTATTTACTCTCATGGTTTTAAATACAATTTGTGTGCTGACCGAACTTGTATTGCAGTTGTATTGTTTCTTCAATGTCAACTCATATATTCGACTGCTTACTTGACTTCTCTACCTATATATGTCTAATAGGTGTCATAAACTTAACATGTCTGAAACATCACCCCCGATCTTCCTTCCCTCTGAACTTGCTCTGTACTTCAACCCCATCACAGTTAACTTGTCCATCATCCCAGCCATTCAGGCTAAATTCCTTACAGGCTAAACTCAGCTGAAATTCATGCCCCGCCCCAGGATATATGCAGCCATCAGGACAACTCTTGATGTTCCCGCCAGTCAGTGGTCTCCCCCTGCAGTTCTGCCCCACTGGAGCCTCGGCATGGAGCGCCTGAATTATCACATCAGCCTTTCCCACCCCAACTGCTGTCCCTACTTCAAGCCTTGGACTTCCTGCAGTCTAGTCTCAAACTGTGTTTTATAAAACTTGTTAGATCTCATCTCTCCCCTGCTTTAAACCCTGCAATGGATTTCCCCTTCATGCTGTAAGTAAGAAAGGTCCCGCATGATCCGGCCCCCAAAGCCCCTCGGATCCCACCTGCTATCTCTCCCTGCTGGTCCTCTCTAGCACAGCTGTTTTCTCTGCAAATCAGGTAAGCTCCAGCCCCAGGGCCCCTGCACTTGCTGTTTCCTTGTCTGAAGTCCCTTCACCTTGTTCTCCACGTGGCTCACTGTCTCATCTCCACCAGGCTTTTTTTGTTTGTTTTAAAATATTCACTTATTTATTTTTGCTGTGTCGGGCCTCAGTTGCATCAGGTGGGATCTTTTGCTGGCTCACGCAGGCTCAGTAGTGGCAGCACATAGGATCTTAGTTCCCCAGCCCGAATCTAACCCACATCCCCTGCGTTGGGAGGCAGCCACTGAGCACCACAGAAGCCGCTCTGGGTTTTTACTCAGGTGACGTCTCAGGATGAAGTCCTCAGCCGTCCGTTCTGACTGCTGCTGCGCTGTGCCGTGCCCAGCCGTGCCCGGCTCTTTGCCACCCCGCGGCTGTAGCCCACCAGGCTCCTCTGTCCATGGAATTTCCCAGGCAAGAATCCTGGATTGGGGTGCCATTTCCTTCTCCAGGGGATTTTCCCAATCCAGGGATCGAACCAGCATCTCCTGCATTAACAGGCAGATTCTTTACCTACTGAGCTGCCTTTACCTACTTACCTGCCCCTCTTTATTGACTATCAACCATTATTTGCATCTGTGCTAGTCCCCATTAGACATACTATATGTCAACTTACTGGTTTCTTTCAGTTTCCCCTCCCGAGACTGTAGACTCCATGAGAGCAAGGTGAGACAAGAATGCTTACCGAGGAGATGAGAGGCTGACATTTAAAGTGCATGCCTGGTGTGCAGTAACCTAGTTTACCTGAAATCTACTTTAAAAAAAAAAAAAGTATCTTTGCCATTTTGGAGCCTGGAAATGAAAACAGACAAATGAAAGGGAAGAAATTTAATTTAAGAAGAAGGAATTTAAAAGTAGAAACTTAATGAAGGCTATGCAGTTAATAGCAGTAGTACTTGGATCTTCCTGCCAACCTTTAGAGATCAGAAATAACTGTTTTGTGTTGACATCGTCATCCCCATCTCAGAGGAAGATTTAAGGACTGGGTCAAGTTAAGGAAATTTCCCAATATTTCATATCTGTAAAGTGGGAGGGCTGGAATTCAGACCCATGTCATCTTATTCTAAGGCTGCATTCTTCTCACCATGAAATAGTTACCTTGTTCATCTTTATTCATGATTGTACCTGAAAAGCTACCAACCAACTCTTGTACTATTTTAGTTTTGGAAAATGCAAAGTTACGGACTGGAATAATAGAATGATAAAACCCAGAGTTGCCAACAGTGATTCCCAGCTAATTACTCAGTGTATTATGTGCACAGCTGTGTGGAGGAGGGCCCGTGTCAGTGTTGGTAACGCCTACTGCTCGGAGTTCTGCCGGTGAGGCTGGTGTCTGTCTGCATCTGAGCTTTCCCGTATGGTTATCTCTTAAGGCTCATCTTCCATCTTGGAGGAAAAAACACTTAGAGAGAAAATACTATAAATTATATTCTTATATGAAGGATTTGTTGAATGTAAAAAAAATTATAAACACACACAGATTTTCCCCCTGGATCTCTTAAGTTAAATGTTGTGAATATCCAGCTTCTATGATGTGAATATCTAACTGGCGTGATGCAGTTCGATGGGCTAGTAGAGACAAGAACACTGATCTAAACACTTGGTTCAGCTCCCATTAAGAAGGTGTTCTCTCGACCCTGTGATACCAGCTTTAACTTGTAAATGAGGTTCACCCTGTTCAGTGTCTTGATGCATGAAACTCGCTTTTTGCCGCTTTTGCTGTGTTGCTTCTCTTGTGTGTGTGTTAGGTGCACGTTATGGACACACCCCTTTACCCTGTAATGATCAGAGAGCTTCACTAGAACAGCGTCCAGCCAGGCTGTAGAGTTTTAAGTGTAGGCAGTGCCAGAACAGACTCCATCCTGGCTTGATGGAATCCAAACCCAACGGCACTGTCCGGGTGAAGCCTGTGCTTCTGCGGGCCAGCACCTGGCAGAACGCAGCACCTCTCCCTGAAAATAAATCTTAGCTGTTCAATAGATCCCAGGCTCTGAAGTCATTTTGGGCAATGACATGTGTAAAGGTGGGCGCCGACAGTGATAGGGTTATTCTGATACAAAGTGCAAGTGCAATTTGTACAATCTATATTGAGTACACACATTTTTTATTGTTATTTTGGACTTGCTCCCAATTAGCCAAGTGAGATCGAGTTCAAAGGAGAGAGTTACAACTGTAGTAAAAACAGCTTAGTCTTGAGGGCTGGCTTAAGGCCAGTGATTGCTGAAGAACCTCTCTTCACCTGTTAAGGTGACTTGTCTGGGAAGCTTCAGCGGGAGGTGCAAATAGCGGGAGTTTTGACCGGGTCCTAGTGAGACAGGAGTGTGACAGTGCCCGCCCACCGCAGGGCGTGTCGCCTGACGAGGGTCAGACAGTGTCCGCGTCCTCCTCGTGGAGTGATGCGATGGCAGACAAATGGAGGGATGGAAAGTTACATAAACACAGCAGAGGCTGAGGGCTCCTTGCCATGGGAAGGACAGCAGGCTCTTTTCTGCTGTGTAACCTTTGTGTCTCTGCAGTTTGTAAAGGGCAGAGGAGGAGACAGTTTGCTCAGGGCGGCTGTGTGCAGCTCTGTCTCAGCCCTGAATCCCTGTATCCCGGGGATGGAGAGGTCTAATAAGGAGCAGGCAGGTCCCTGTGATTCTAGGTTTCAGACCTTCACCTCATCACTTAAAAACTGGTGTAGCAGAGGTTGGCTTTTGGCAGAGAAGAGGAATTTTTTTTTTTTTTTTTGGTGCAAAGGGATAAGAATAAATACTCGGATCAAGAATTATGCCCAGCATCCCCTTGTGTGGAAGGAATCCAATCTCAGGTTGGCACCACTCCCACTGGATGTTCCCAGGGCGGGCCAGCTACTGCCCCCCAGGAGTGGATGTGCCCCGGCGCCCGGCAGCCTCTGCTCTGCTGGCGGCATGGAGCGCATGGTCAGAACCTCAGCGCGTCCCGCCGTGACCGGGGCAGCCGGCAGCTCAGCGCGTGGACCGCCACCTTACAACATCGTCAGCAGTCACCAGCTCCCTTCTAAATACTTTCTGAAACGAAGGTAAAGTTTACATACACTGAAATATGTAGGCCTTTGTGTATTGTACAATTTGATGAGTTCTAACAAATGTTTATACATCTGTGTAAGTAACACCCCAGTCAAGATAGTGAACACTTTAATCACCCTTGTCAATGTGCAAGAGCCATGGGCTACCCAGTTCTGACTTTTATCATCATAGACTTATTTTGCTTTTTATTGAATAATCTACTTATTTTTGAAATTGCATTATTATCTAGTTCCCCCTGAAACATAGGACTTTTATGTTATGTAAGTAGTTCTTGGCAATAAAAACGTGTCACAAGATTTATAATAGGGAGTCTAAGAAAACAGAACTTTAAGCAGCCACTTTGGATTTGATTTTGTCTCGTTTTAAAACTGTTCCATTCCCTTTGATGAAAGCATGCATTAACAAGATAAGCATATGTATAGGGTCTGAAAACAGTCCTGGGTATACTGGAAAACTGTTGGTCCTCATGATTCCTCTGGTTTAAATCCTAGTACTTAGGAACCTGTATTTTATATTAGTTCTGGCTTCACTTTCCCCTGCAGGGAGTAGTGCAAAGATCATGGACTTATGGGGTTATACCTGGAGAAGCTTTGGGGTCTCCACATTCTTGCACTGCCTGGTTAACTTTTCTGAATATCAGCTGCTCTTGTGATGAAATAGGAGTAATCATATTGACCCAAAAGTGTTGTGACAAAGATTAGAAGGATTAACAGGGAAAGTACCTGTTACATTGCAGACCCTTCCTTCTCCTTTTTTTAAATGGCAAACTTCTTGGCATTATAAATTTCTTTCCTTTTTTGACCAGGAGTGGGTTTATTAACTATATTAGAGCCACTGGCCATTGATAATGTATTCCTGATGCCAGTTATCTTCAGGGCACTGCTGTTTATATCTTGCAACTTCCTAAAAGTTTCTTTTCACCCTGACTGCCTCTTCTTGGCCATCCAGGCTGCAAGAATAAAAGCATCCACTCCTGTAATCGTTCTTGTCTTGTCTCCCAGCTCGGGAAGATACATAAACATATTCTTGAAAGAAATAGGTATAGCTTGACTTGTGCATAACAGTTGGATAAAATGGATCACAACCAAGTAAAGTCAGCCTTACCAGTCATTTAAAGAAGTAAGAAACTTTGATTCTCAAAAAGCCAGACAATTCAAAACAACAATGCAAAGGTCAAAACCGGCAAAGATACACATTGGCAACACAGAAAAAGAGAACTGACATAGCCAATAATATCACCAGCCCAGGTTAGATGCATGAGACAAGTGCTCGGGGCTGGTGCACTGGGAAGACCCAGAGGAATCGGGTGGAGAGGGAGGTGGGAGGGGGGATCGGGATGGGGAATACATGTAACTCCATGGCTGATTCATGTCAATGTATGACAAAACCCACTATATATTGTAAAGTAATTAGCCTCCAACTAATAAAAATTAAAAAAATAATAATAATTAAAAAGTGTTCATTCTCTGTAGTAATCAGGGAAATACAAATTAAAGCAATAATGAGATGCATTTTAACCAACAGATTGACAAAGATTAAAAAGCCTAATCATACTAGGTGCTGGTTAGGGTGTGAGGTTAACAGAACTTTTCTACACTGATGATAAAGGTAAAAATTCTATAAACCTTGGAAGCTTTCATCAAAGAAACTTGCATGTGTGTGTGTGCATACTGTGTAACTTCAGTCGTGTCTAACTCTGCAACCGCATGGACTATATAGCCCGCCAGGCTCCTCTGTCCATAGGATTCTCCAGGCAAGAACATTGGAGTGGGTTGCCATGCCCTCCTCCAGGGAATCTTCCCAACCCAGGGGGTCAAACCCATGTCTCTTGTGTCTCTTGCGTTGGCGGGTGGGTTCTTTACCACTAGCAACACCTGGAAGCCCCAAAGCTCTCACACATGTATACAAAGAGTCCTATACAAATATGTTTATTGTGGATTGTTTGTAATAACAAAAAATTGCAAATATCCCAGAAATTTGGCATGAAATACCATGAGACTGGGAAGGGAAAAGTCTAATTTGATGTTTTCGTAATTTAACTTAAAAAGAAGAAACATTACCAAATATTAACATTGAGTAGTTCTACATCAATGGCTATCAAAGTGTATTTTGTCTGTAGACCAGCAGCATTTGGCATCACCTGAGAACTTTTAGTAAACTTTTAGAAAAACAGATTCTCGGACACCAACCCAGAACCCTGACTCTGACACTCTGGGGCTGGGACCCACCAAACAGTGTTTTAACAAGCCCCACTTTCCTGCTGTTTTAGATGACAAGGGATGGATGTTTACTCCCTCATTCTCTGTGATTTTCTATATTTAAAAAATTAAAACAATCTCAGACTTTTCTTTCACACTCTTCCAAAATCCTTTTAGGCTGTAAGTTTCAACTCCATAGCTAAAGACTTATTAAGAGTGTATATTTCTTACTGCACGTAAGTTTCTTGTATGAGGACAGAACTCTTAATATCAAGTGAAGAAGAGAGGAGAAATGGTGAAATATTATTAACTATTATTCAGATGTGAATTGTCCAGTAAGTGCATGTGTGCTAAGTCACTTCAGCCGTGTCGACTCTGCGACCTTATGGACTATAGCCCACCAGGCTCCTGTGTCCTTGGGATTCTCCAGGCACAAATACCGGAGTGGGTTGCCATGCCCTTCTCCAGGGGTCTTCCCAACCCAGGGATCAAACCCGGGTCTCTTACATCTCCTGTATTGGGAGGCAGGTTCTTTACCACTAGCACGAAAACTTCAGTAAGTACATCACCCTAAAATACTTTGATTTCTCTGACCCTTCTTCCCTTATCATCAACAGCAAATATCTGTGAAGCATTGAGAACAATGCCAAGTATTGATGCATCCATAGGCATAAGATATAAATCATGTCCTTAGGAAACAATTGTGTTGCAAATATAGGATGTAAGTAGAAGGAATGAGGTTAAAAATGAGAATACCTCATCACCAGATTATGGCACGCTTAGCTGCCACACAGAATTTTAAAGGACTTTGAAGGCAAGCTTTTTGGAGACAGCCTTAGTTGAGAAAGTGGAAGATAATTTTTCAAGGGATGATGTGCGCCAAGGTCATTGTGGCATTGTGTCAAAGACCCTTATAAGTGATTTTAGTTTATGTTGAGTGTATGGAATCAGAATCTTCCATTTTTTTTGTCCTATAGATGGATGGATGGAACCATTAAAAGCTTTGAATAGTGAGATAATTTTTGTGTGCAAAATAGTGTTCCAAGAAGAACACTATAAATTTGGCATAAGTGTCAAAGGTGGAGGCAAGAAAACAACAGCAGTGAGATGTCAGGGCTTTCAAAGAAAGTGAGGATTTAAACGGTGATGCACAAGATATGATATGGGGTGAGGAAGAGTGCGCAGGAATGGGAGCATGTGAGGGTAATGCTAATGGGATGTGGTAGTTTCTTACTGCTGCCGTGAGAAAACTACATGGCTTAAAATTTTCATGGCTGAAAACAACACAAATGTATTATCTTAGAGTTTTGGAGGTCGGAGTCTGAAGTAGTTCTTAGCAGGCTGGCTCAAAGTGTCAGCAGGGCTGTGTTTCTCTGCTGAGTCTCTGGAGAAGAAATCTATCCTCTTAACCTTTCCTGCTTCAGTGGGCTGTCCACATCACTTGGCTTGTGGCCCCTTCCTCATCTTCAGAACCTGCAGCTGCATCTTAAAATCTCTAACTCTGACTTGCCTGCCTCAAACTTTCTGTCATAAGGATTCTTGTGATTACATTGTATATGCTTAGTTGCTCAGTCGTGTCTGACTCTTTGTGACCCCATAGACTGTAGCCCACCAGGCTCCTCTGTCCATGGGATTTCTCAGGCAAAAATACTGGAGTGGGTTGCCATGTCCTCCTCCAGGGGATTTTCCCAACCCAGGGATGGAACCTGAGTCTTCTGCATTCGCAGGTGGATTCTTTACCACTGAGCCATCAGGGAAGCCCTCTGATTACTTTAGGATCACCCAGATTATTCAGGATAGTCTCCAGATATATAACTTAGTCACATTGCCAAATCCCTTTTGTCTTTTGAGGTCACATAGTCGTAGGTTCCAGGGAATAGGATGGGACATCCTTGTAAGTCTTTATCTTGCGTACCGCATGGAACGTGGCCATCATTTGCTGATTGCCTAGGATTTGGAAGAGAGGTGAAAAGGCCTGGAGTGGTCAGATCAACCTATCTGTTTCATTTTGTCTGTATAAGAGGTGTGGGCAGGGGCACAGGAGTAGGATTCCCTTCCAAGTGTAACAGCCTGACTAGAACATCAGCTCCATGAAGACCAGATCTGTATCTGTCTTGTTCACTACTGTGCCCTCTTCATTGTCTAAACCAGTGACTGGGACTTTCATTGTGCTTATTAATTATCTGTTGAATGAAATATTTGTTGCTGAATGAATGACTGAGTTGGGAAAGCTTGAGGCAGGGCACTAGGCAGAACTCTCCACTGTCTCCTGTCTGCATTAAGTTCCTGTTTTCTTGGTGAAGTTAGGTTTTCAGCTCAGATTGTAGATGGTCTGGAATCGCGTCATAATGATAGAGACATTCTGCTGGTGGGAGAGAGAGACAGCTAAGATTGTAGAGGCTTTTCCTTCTCTGTCTGGCTTTTAGCCTCCATGCCGAGCATCCCCTGGAACTAGGACCAGGGAGAAGCATAGAAACTGATGTATGGCCTCAGTGAAGGTTGGGGCAGCTGCTGATGGAGGAAGAAGTTGTTCGCTATGGCAATGATCACTTGTCCCTGCAGCGACCAGCTGTCACATTCCTCATTGCTCACCCAGCCAGAGTCAAGTCTTGCCCTTTGCATTCCTAAAAGAACACTTGACCCTGTGAGGACATGATATGCATTTATGCTGTGAAAAGTGTCAGTGAAATAGAAAACCGAGACGTTTCTTGATGCTTTAAAAGATAGCATTAAAAAAAAAAAAAGTAGCATAAAGCATTCGTGTTCGAGGGCCCTGCAGGTAGTCAGCTTCATATCAGTAGGCTTCTGATATGGAAGCTAACATGTTTAGGGGCTTCGCCTCTCAGGTATGAGGTCTGACAAATACTTTGAATAAAAGCTGTCTTTGTAAACTGACAACTTTAAAAACTTTAAAAACCTTGTCTTGAAGAAAATTAACTAATTTGTTGAAAGGAGCAATAGTTGATAGAAAAAGGAAAGACTTTTTATTAACACAAGGAGGACATGGGGTACACGCTTTGCTGGGCTCTTTGAAATTTGGAGAATCCAAGTCTTCTGGTCTTTTACTGTTTTATGTCACCTTGGACAAACGCTGTACCTTTTCTCAGATTTTTATCTGTTGTCTTTATCAGTGCTGTTTTAAAAATGTCATCCATCTAGGTATTGAGGCACATGTAAGTATTATATTTTCCTGGTCTAACAGTCTCTTGAAAGAACTTGCCTGTTTTTTTGAAAGACTATATTAATTCTATTTAATTTATCATCCCTTAAATTAACCTATCTAAATCTATAAAATTATTAGTAAGAGAAATAATTGGTTACAACAAAGGATGGAAAATTCATCATTGGAAGTCCTTATTCCATAAAGTTGCCTAATGATTAATATCTTGTTGTAATGCTAAGGAAACAAAATTAAATATAGGAAAGAGCTGGTTTTCAGGGTGTACACAGTAGGTTTTAAAGCCTGTGAACAAGATTTCTGGTCAGTTTGCCAGACAGAACACATGCAGAACACCACCCCACCCCACCCCTATTCTGCAAACAAGTGGAGGATAAAATTTCACCAAAAGCGATTTTTAAAATGACAGATGATCTCAAGAAAGGGAAAACGCAGGTATCAGATAGAAGGAGGGGAACTCAGAGTAAGCAATGTGAGTGACCAAAGTCCAGATGGAGTACAGAGCGGTAAGAATGTCTGTGGGTGACAATAGGGGCGGGAGGGGATGAGTCCCCTCTGCAGGCGGCGTCCGGGGAGGGGAGGGGCTCAGCTCCCAGGGCAAGCCGAGGCTTGTGAAGGTTCCGTCCATGGAAGCAGGCCAAGAGAACCCCACTGGTAGCCAGAAGCAGTAGCAGGGAAGCTTGCCTCTGTCTGCAGTTGCCAGAGAAAGGAGAGACACCAGTGGCTGGCGAGAGCCGAGCATGCCCTGCAGGGGACAGAGTTCAGATTCACACCCTGAGTGCGGTGCCAGGTAAGGAGCAAGTTGTGTGCCCGACACTTCATTCTTCAGGGGACGTGGGGATGTACTTATGTGCAAAAAGATGAAGGACAACTGCCACTAGTATTTAAAAGAAAAAGGAGGCGATACAGGCAGGTTTGAAAAAAAAAAAAGAATCAAATAGAAATTCTCAAAATGGAAGATAGTTACTGAACTCCGTGAACACTGTTGTGTTGGTTGAAAATTGTCTTCCTTATTAGTACATTGTCTCATTAGTACATGGTTCCAGATACAAACAGCACATCAATACATACTTTTTTTTTCCTACTGTATAATTATCCGAGGAGGTTTGCACAACAGTCTCTTTATCTGCTTTAATCTCATTTTCTTGAAAATGGAGATTTAAATCTTTTATCAAATGCTTTATTAAAGACAAAAACTCAAATGTGATCATTTGTGAGAAACTTTCTCTTTTATGCATATTTGGTCACCCTTCTGTGCCCTTAGCAATCTGTTATAAAAGTCATCCTGTCATTCTCTGTGCTGTTGAGTGTATGTTTATGTGTCACCCATTCTTGAGCTCTTCCAGGTAGCCTTTCTTCCAGTTTCATCACTCCTTGGTACACAGCAGGCCCCGCAGTATTGTTGAGTAAAAGGATGAAGACGTAAAGTCACCCAGTTTTACCGGTAGCACTATGTATTAGGCCCCAGACCTTCCCGAGGCTCCCCTCTGTTGTGTTTAAGTGAGCGTGTCTGCTGCAATCCTGATGTTCTGGCCTTAGACAAAAGCTTCTGTAAGCATTTAGTCATTGAGATTGGAGCCTTGAGAAATCTGTTAACCAAGAACTAACAAGTGTAAGATAGGTACGGGATAATTGGATGATTCTGCTTTTTAAAAGTCAGCGTCCTTGTACACTGTCATGGGGTTGTGAAGAAATGTGTTGAGAAGAGCAGAAAACCCATCAGACAGGAATGTTTCCCCTTCCTTGCTCTACTGCGTTAGAGAGGAATTTTGTTTCCATTTCTTAAAGCTAAGGGACTAGGATGAGCTAAGAAAAAAGGATGAACTGTCCACACAAAACTAAGGACTGTATTCCTCAAATATAATCATTTAGAGCATAATAGCTTTTTCCACTAATTAAATTGCAGAGGGAAGAAAAGAGTGGAATTTTTAGTAATAAAGAGGAAGCAAAAGTAAGTTGAAGGTCTTTATAAAACTGAGGTAATAATGGAAACTAAGTTGGAACTAAATGGGTAAGTAAAATACACTTTAAGCAGAAAGATGAGAAGGTTTTTAGGAGTCTTGGTAAGTGTTTTGTGGAAATGTAAGGCATATTTCCAGAGTTTAGCTCAGTCTTCTTAAGATGTAGTTTATCTTTCAAACACCTTCTGATTTGAAATCAGGCTCAGTCTGTTAATTTCTTGTTTGATTTTTCAATAAAACTTCTTTCCCCCCAAATAAGTCTGTTGATGGTAAGATAATTTTCAAGGTCAGAAATTACCAAAGAAGTTAGACAACATTCCTACATTAGGAATTATTTTTACCCTAATTGGTTCTCCTGTATTTTAAATTCTGTGACTGGGCTGTTGGTCCTGTTTCACTTGCAATAAAATAACATTTAGCCCATTTGAAATATTATAGTTAAAACCAATATAAAATGTTCATTTTGTGATATATTTTATTGAAATGTAATATAAATTGTGTTTATTTTTTATTAAAAAGTCATGAAAAATATTCACAATAAAAGTGATTGCCAATAAATTTCTTTCACAGAGCAGCATGAAATTCCAAAATAAAATATAGTTTGGGACTCAAGAAATTAGAAACATTGAACTCTTATGAGGAAAAAAAATCTTACAAAATGCTAGGGAACTAGTTTAAATGCTGAGGGATTTAATTTTGTAGTTATTTGTTTTAATTTTGTAGCTTATTGCTATTTTAAAGCACGTGTAGAAATTATTCTGTAAACATGCTTTGGTGAATTTATACCAATAATTTCTGTCAATGAAATTATCAATGTTCTCTTCTTTTACCAGGTTGTTGGTGTAGCCCAGGCCATCAACAAGAAATCAGGAAATGGTGGGACATTCACTGAAAAAGATGAAAAGGTACCAAAACTTGTGCATGGTATGATCTCAATTTAGGAAGATGCTTTCTCTTTAGAGTGTATAGACCTTTGGAATTGGCAGTTGTCAAAACTGTTGATCACAAAAGCAGTATGGTTTGAAAGGATCAGAAATCTTCAGAGGGGTCTCTTTCCTCTGGCTAAATCAGTACTGACCTGTGGTCCTCAGTCAACAGAACCCCCGCCCCCAAGCCTTCCTCGCCACGCCCCCAAGCCGTCTTCAGGGCTGTGTGCATGCCGGGGCTATCCAGAGAGTGACGTGATATTTTAACTGTCCCATTTACTTTTCATCACTGCTATAAAGAAATTCAACATTAAGTTAAAAAAAAAAAAAGCCCTAAAGCACTGCTCAAAGTTCAGCAGTCCAGGTTCGCTAAAAATTGGAATTGCCTCCTGGTGAAGCAAATTTCAGAGTATTTTATAAGCTTTGCACACAGACGATGGGGCGCCAAGGTGTGAATTCAGGCTGGATGATGTGAATTTAGCTTCAGAAAGAGCGGCAGTCAGCATTATTTTATTACCTTTCTCGTCCAACTCTGAAGGGATAGATTCCTTGCACCACATGGACGTGTTTTCCGTTTAAGGACGGAAGCCCTGAAACCTGTTTATAACTTCATTCTGTCAGTAGGTTTTATTATTTCTCTTCCTGGATATGTAATTATATGTATATCATGGAGCCCACTGAATTCTTCCTCTTTAAGCCCGTTGCTATTTCTGTCCCTCCACTGAAAAGTAGCAGGAACTTTTGGAAGACATTCCAATAAGACAGAGTTATTTTTGTCTCCTGCTGTAGGCTGTATTGGCACTGGTGTTGGTCCCCATGTCTTAATTGCTTCGGAACATAGCAAGTACCTTTTTAAATGTGTAGTAGTCATCTAGTCTCCTATCCTGTTAATGACATCTGAGAATATTTGGTGGGAAACATGGTCCTAGATTGGCTGTTTATTCGATTATTTGTCTATAATCCATTCAGGTAAACCCCTCTTGAAAGATTGTCATTCTTAGTCTGTATCATCTCTTGGCAGAATAAATTCATGATTGTGAATAAAATATGCCACTTCTTTTAATCAGTTACTATAACTGTGAACACATCACCTTGGTATGGTATTGTGAGGGTGATAGGCCCGTGTTTAAAAGAATATATTTGATATTTGCAATTTAGTATGGGACTGCTGTTGCCAGTATTCACTCTTCTAACAAGTATGTGAGCTTTCAGTTTGCCCCAGTCATAAGGTACGGACTATTTTTATAGTCTTAGCTTAAATCCAAGTCTTAATATCATTTAGAGACTACACCAACTTTTGCATAAAGTGAATTTCAATATCAAATCATGTAAAGAGATCTGTGTCTCTTTCTCCTTGCTTATTTTATAACTATTTTATGACGTTAGGCAACTTTATTAACACTTGTCATCTACTGATTGTATCATTTAGCTAACACTTGCTTTGCATCAGTTTCTAATTTTATGCAGAATAAACATCTACTGTGTTTATTTGATGCTGTTGGTTTTTTAATATTTATTTGAACTATAAATATTTTTCGATGCTGTTCGTGTTTCCAGCAATATAACAAGACAGGTTTATTGACAGTTCTTACTTGGCTGTTGTCTGTTTTCTAGGACTTTGCTGCTTACTTGGCATTTTGTGGAATTGTTCTTCATAATGCTCAACTCTATGAGACTTCACTGCTGGAAAACAAGAGAAATCAGGCAAGTCTGATTATGAAGAGAGAGTATAGAAATTCTTTTTAAGAAAATGGTTAAATTTTTATATTATATATATATCATACAGATTCAGTTTCTAAATATTTTAACTGTTTCTACTATTTCTTCTAATAGACATTTCTTCCATTTTGTATTTTTCTGTGAGCTATTGCTTTATCACTGTTAACAGATTAAGATTTACTTTTAACTTTACACCACTCTTTGTCATCATGGTAACAGTATTATGATGTCACTGTTTTAAGTTATTGAATGAATTGCACTTGTAATATTAAGGATTTAGTTCTTATTTTATCACTTAGAGATATCATCTCTTGATTCCCTGCTTTATAAGATAAGGATTTTAACATCCCTCATCTCTCCTTCCCAATTACTACTCTTTACCTCTGCTTTTCCTATCTGGACTTTTTCTTTTATGTTGCCCACACCGAAAACATGTACACAGATGGTCTTCAATTTACACTGGTTATTTAGACTTACATTTTCAACTTTGTGATGGTACAAAAGCTATACACATTCAGTAGAAACCATACGTCACATTTTGAATATTGCTCTTTTCCTGGGATTGCGACACGTTCTCATGTTGCTGGGCAGTGGCAGTAGCCGAAGCTCCTCCGCAGCCATGCCATCATGAGGGTAAACAACTTAAAACCATTCTGTTTCCCACACAGCCGTTCCAGTTTTCACTTTTAGTACAGTATTCAGTAAATTCATTAGGTATTCAATACTTCATTATAAAATAGGCTTTGTGTTAGTTGATTATGCTCAGCTGTGGGCGAATGTAAGTGTTCTGAGCATGTTTAAGGTAGGCTGGGATAAGTTGTGATGTTCAGGTGGTTGGGTATATTAAACAGATTTTTGACTTACAGTATTTTTAACTTACAGTGGATTTATCAAGATGTGACTCCATCATAAATTGAGGAAGATCTGTATTGTTTTACAACCAGGATTAACTTTTCTAAAGCTTTGTCTGGATTAATTACAAAGTTGCAATTTAAAATAAAGTCTTTATAAGTACTATGATATAAATATTGCTCATATTACCTTTGTTATATAATTTAGTTTTTCTTGTTGATTCTGAAATTTATTCCTTTTTCCTTGAACTGTTTGTGCTGGTGTAGCCTCGTGTTACTGCCCTCCCCCCACAAACTCTCCATTATTTAGGCATTCTCTGGAGTTCTTCTTTTTCATGGAGAATCTCCAGATTGAGGTTCTCTTTCTTTCTCCTTTCAAGCAAACCTATTTCTCCTCATGCCTGCTGTGTAGGGTTCCTGGTAGAACTTCCCCTCACTGCTTTCTTAGGAAGACTCCAGTAGTTACCCACTGAATCCCAGAACTCCTTCTTTCTCAGTTTACTCCCTTGTTCTGTTGTAGCACATTCTTAATTAACTACTTGCAACAGGTATTGTGATGTGAGCACCTTACATGTATTAAAATATTATTATACCATCCTGCCAATTTGGCTGGGTATAAAAATCTGCATTGAAAAATGTTTCTCAGAATGTAAAGGTAATGCTTTGTCTTCTGCCAGCATTGGTATTGTTCTGATTCCTGGAGCTATTTTTTATCTATAAGCTTTGGGGATTATTTCTTTGTCATTGCTCTTGTAACTGAATTTCACAATATGATTCTTGTTTTCATTCATATTGCTTGTACCTGGTCATTCCTTTTGGTCTGGAGATGTAAGCCCTTAGGTTTTATGTATTTCTTTTTCATTATTTCTTTGATAATTCATCCCCCCACCCTTTAATTTCTCTTTTTAGAACTTTTGTTAATAAGACCGTGGACTTGCCATGGCTTTCAACTGCAGCATCTTCCTAACACCTCCCTGCCCCAGTCTCACCACTCATTAATCCAGTCCAAATTTTATGAACACACCTGTGATCTTGTCCCTTCTCTACTACAATCCATCACAGTCCAGACCGCTTCAAAAGACAGACAGGGCTTTTGGGGTTCTTTCTCTGTTTACCTCTGCAATATCATCTGCCTAGTTTCCCCCTTTACACTCTCTATTCTTAAAAAATTTGATCAAAACTTACAACATGCTACCTTCTCTCAATGCAGTTCTTTTTGATTGTGATATTTTCCTTCCTAACTTCACCTGAATAATTCCTGCTCATCTTTCAGGCCTCACCTGGCATAGTATTGCCTCCAGTAAATCTTAAATAATAACCCTTTGTCTCCCCTCCATGCACAGATACTCCTGTGAGACTAGATGGAATTCTGTGGAGTTAAAGGAAAGAGAAATTATCAGGAGAAACATGAAAGGAACTCTGAAAATTTTGTTTATTTAGGAAAATATTTATTTCATTCTGTGAAAATGTTGGCAGTGTTGGTAAATGTTGATCTCAGAAGTCTGGATCAACAAAAACAATAGTGTGTTTTATGTATCAGACACTGTTCAATGTTAACTTATTTAGTCTTCACAACAGCCCCATAATTTTGGTACTATTATTCTCATTTTCAAGAAACTAGATCACAAAGCCCACAGGAAGAGAAACCAGAATTAAAAACTCTTGGCTGTGACTTCAGAGTCTGTGATCGTAACCACTGTACTAATTGTACTAACAATCAATATAAAAGTTTTCTTTTTAAACTTGGTTGTAATTTGTTAGATTATATATAAACCACTTACAACCCATATAAGTCATTGTATTGCTCTAATAATTACTAAATCAGAGCTCTTAATTTTTTTGTCTAGGTGCTGCTTGACCTTGCTAGCTTAATTTTTGAAGAACAACAATCATTAGAAGTAATTCTAAAGAAAATAGCTGCCACTATTATCTCTTTCATGCAGGTGCAGAAATGCACCATTTTCATAGTGGATGAAGATTGCTCCGTGAGTACAGAGTATGACTTTTTTATTTTTAGAAGGACAGAAACTTACAGTCCTTAAAGCACTGGTTTTAAACCTCATGGTGGCCTCAGAACTCTCTCTCAAGTCCAGCTGAACATGGTGGTTTATGCCAAGCTGCTTGAAGAATGAGTCGTTTGGCTGACCAGGGTAGAGGTGCGGTTGGAGGATGCCCGTGCACCCTCACCTTGCTGACCCCCTGCTGAGTGGTTACCATGGCAATGTCACTGTGCTGCTTCCATCAGTGGCTGCACCGCCTTGATGGAGAAGTGCATCGTCATTACAGCCGGCAGACCATTTTTGGGCAGGAATAGTGGTGCCCTCTTGCTGTAGCAGGTAGACCTGTTCTGCCGGTTGATTCTGAATGGAATGGGTGTAAAATTTTTTTACCTGAGATTGTGTGGAAATCATAAGGCACGGCCCGATGGAGGCAGTGCTGTTAAAGGTACTTGTGAGTCCCAAATTCTTCACCCACCAGGGAAAGTTGCTTATGTATTCTAAGCGGTAGATTTCAAGCCATCGATGTGTAATGTAAAGAAGTAAGATCTGTGTGGAAAGATGGAGTGTTCTCATAGAGTGCTGGTTACTTACAGACAGGCCAGCTGAGTTTGCTGTTAGCATCAGCAGCTTTAGCCTCAGGCCGTTTTCTTTTATCCCATTTCTTCTCCTTCTTAACTGGTGAATCACTGCTTTTGGTATATTTCCTTTTGATGTAGTCATTTGTTTTCTTTTTCCTTTAGACCCTGAGAACATGCTCTTCATTGGTGGGTTAGGAAAGAAAATAGGGATTGTCACTTGCATAAAGTCAATTACAATCTGTATAGAATATTTGAATTGATTTTTTTTTTGGGGGGGATGGGCTATAGTCCATAGGACTGCAAAGAGTCAGACATGACTGAAGTGACTTAGCATGCGTGCATGGGGGGAGAAAAATAATAAAAAATTTTTAATACTTATATTTTAAATTTTTAATTATTTTATTAGATAGGAAGACAGGACTGTGTGCTATAGCATTATTTGAATCATTGTGTTTGTGTGTGTATAACTCTGATTGATAGGAAATCAAATCAGAATTCACTATGCTATAAGTATTCTCATGGAAATTGTTTAAAATATTTTCAGTCAGTTATAAACTCCCTGGTATAGAGACAGGTACAGGATTGCAGCTCTCCTTCTGAAGCTCAGGTCTGAGTTTGCTGCAGGATGTCAGCTCGCCAGTTTTGCTCTGTTGACTGCTCTTTGTCATTTAGTTTTTGAAAGTTATACACAAGGGCACTCTCTTTTTTAGACCATTTAATTATCACTTTAATTAACATTCAGCTTATCCTTCTACCAGTTAACAGCTATCAGGGCAGCAACTGACTGGTATCAGAGTTGCTTTAAAGTATAGCTCGGCAGTATGCCCATTAATCTGTTTTGCTCACTTTTTAATGACTTAATTTGTTGGGGGTAGCAATTAAGTGACTTGATGTTCATTTATACTGTAATTATTTTTTGATAAAAAACATTTCAGCACATGAGCCAAAATCCAAAAGTGAACAAGAAAAAAATGTGCTCAGTTCTTCTGTTCCCACATTAAACTGATGCCATTGTTTTATTTGTTTCCTTCCAATTTTTTATTCAGTTATAGTATGGGTGCAGATATGTATGCTGCTTTTCAATTTAACTTCAAAAGTATGTCTCTATTATTGCTAAAATCTTCATAATTTAATAATCTCATAAAATATTATTGAATTGTGTGTCTTTTTTTTTAAAGACCCAAGAATAGCAGTAAACATATGCATAAAAACTGAAACTTGAAGATTTTGAATAAATATACAGAAAATTTGAAGCTAACATATTCATTAACAACTGGTAGAAAAGCAAAAATAAATAGTACTCAAATAAGTACTTCTGTAGGTCAGTATCAGAAACAATAGGAGTATGATTCTTAGTAATGGGAAGTAGGTTTGAGAGTGTCATGAAGTAATTACTTGGGTCAGTGTTGTCTGAGACAGTGAAAAAGTACAAGAAGTGGTGTCTCAGTTCTACAGACTTGTATGTCTGTGTCTAGATAATTTTCATTGTATTCTCAAACGTATTTCTCAGTATGTGTTGTTGCTCTGTTTTCAGGATTCTTTCTCTAGCGTGTTTCACATGGAGTGTGAGGAATTAGAAAAATCGTCAGATACTTTAACACGGTAAGGACTTAACGGTCTATCTGTCATTTTCACATGTACATAATACTGGTTATATAGCTATTTCATGGCCTGTTTAAGTCACAGAAGCTGCAGTTGGTTTTTTCCTCCTACAAGTAACTTCATTTGTGAAAATACTTTACTCTTTGATGTTGTAGTTCCAGGTTTTTCCCACTGCAGCTGACCTGTTGGAGAATTCTTTCACAGAGTCAATGGCGTCACAATTAATACAGGCCTGGGTGCAGTGTTCTCTGTGAGCTGATTCATTCAAGACCTACAGACATATATTTCAGATGTATTTTTTCTTTGTACTTTGGACCCTCGGTGAAAATTTGATAGGCTTCTGAGTCTGTTCTGATTTGGAAACAGCCTTGGGATTTAACTGACCCCAGAAGGGTGCCTGCAGTCTCCATCACACCAATATACGTACGCATGGCGAGAATCAGAAATCTATTGTAGTTCATTTCTTTTTCATGTTCTTTGTAATTTTAAAATTTGTGTTCATTTTTTGTTAGTTGGTACACAGAAACAACAGAAAGTCAAGGTTATGTGTATCATGGTTATAGACGTTATTGGCCCAATTTTATATGTGCTTTCTGAAGAACTTTAAAAAGGATTTAGATTAAACTAACAAATGTTCTGTCTCATATTTCTTTTTGTACCCTTAGCAAAATACTGGTGGTGTTTGCTTAAGCAATTGGATAATCCAAGGAATATAAGTCTGCCAGGGTCAAGTGTCAGGAATTCTTGAGCATAATGCCATTTTATTGTATTTTTCATTATTTCTTTCTTTCAATTATTTCACTCCCTAAAATAATTCATATCAATTTATACTACCCCTTATTAGTGACACTATAATTAAAAGCCACATATGATCATGGAAATAGAATATTTAACTTTACTATTGACATTAAAGTTCTAGAGTTTTTACCCTACAGTTGACCTAGCAGAGAATTATTTCATGTTGGTGAATGATGTCACAGTAATATCCTCAGGAACCAAGTTCCTTGGCAGTAGTTCTTTAAAAACAACCTCTATGCAAATCTATGGAACATTCTGTGAGATAACTGGCCTAGTCTCTTCTAAAAGTCAACAGTCATTGAATAAAATGGAGGGAGGGGCTGTCCTTGGACATAACAGCCAAATGCAGTACATGAACCTTGATTAGATCCTAGTTAAAAACAAATAGCTATCAAAGACATTTGTGAGGATAATTGAAAATCTGAATATAGACTGGATACTGGATATTGGTGTGGAATTATTGTTACCTTTTCTTTGGCATTACTAAATGGTCAGTAGAAGAATGTTCTTATTTTTAGTAGATTCATGCTGGATTTTGTAAGGGTAAAGTGTTAGGATGTCCACACCTTAGTTTAAAATATTTCAGATGGGCCAGCTGGGAGGGAGTGGGGTGTAGTGAGTGGGGTGGGTGGGTGATAAATTAGGAGGTTGGTACTAAACCTATATATACTACTGAATATAAAACAGATAATCAATAAGGACCTCCTGTATAACATAGGGAACTATACTCAATATTTTATAATAACCTATCAGGGAAAAGAATCTGAAAAAGGGAAAAGATTCAGTATGTTTATACATAACATATCTGTGTTATACACACATATATACACATACATAACATATATACATATATGCATATTGTGTTGTACACCAGAAGCTAACATGACATAGTAAATCAACTGTACTTCAACTAAAAAAAAATTTCCTTCAATTAAAAAAAGGTATTTTCAACAAAAAATAAAGTATGGTTCAACCAAAAATAAATAAAGCAGTAAATATATCTAAATATAATAAAGTAAATATATCTAAATTTAGTATAAGTAAATGAATATATTTGCACATATGTAGATATAGCAAATGTGGTAAAATATTACACATTGTTGAATCTAAGAGTAGTGTATTTATTTTGCTTTCAGCTTTCTTATGTATTTCAAAAGTTCACCATAAAAAATTAGAAGAAAATGTTTGTAATAAAAAGCTGGAAATAAAATGAAAATCATCTTTGTAGATCATATAAAGCCAAACTGTCTGAGCTTGAAGCTGCAAGAACAAAATGCTTGCGTGTGCAACCTGGCTTTGTCCCAGCCCTCCTTGTTAGGACTCACCCCGTGGGTCAATGTGGGGTCTGCAGACGCTGTCTTCTGCCCTCCGTACCCTTTTCTTTCCTCTCTTCCCTTTCATGACATTGCCTGTCTTTTTCTGTGTTCCCCATCAAAATGGAGAAACTGTCGACTCTAGCGGTTTAAACTTGTTACTTTGTTAAGTGATTGTATTTAAATCAAAACATTATATTAAGAGTATTATTTTAACAATATGATACAGTGAAAGACCTTTTCTTCTAATGGAAGTGCTTCAGGAAGCAGCCCAGGAGCGGATGTAACTTGGGGACAGATAGGGAACATGCTTGACTTGCAGAGCACACCTGACCTAGGCCAGGACTGTGACTTGGGTGTGGAATGGGTAGTCGGGGTACGTAAACCATGGAATCTCTACGCCAGAGATGTTCCTGCTACCCTTGAATTTTTGTTTCATAAAATTATAACAGAATAGCTGACCTTTATTTCCCTTTTGGCATTGTTGGTCATGAACTGAACTTTGTTCCATCTCCACATCTGTTCTCTCCTAAGCTGCTCTGTGTGTATTTTCTGGCATATTTAACATTGCTTTAGTGGATTTTGAATCCTTTTTGAATATGTGATAGTATGCACATGTCCTGGTGAGTATGTATGTATCTTTCTTAAGTGCTGGTATTGGGCTGTACTGCCTAGGTCAGTTATGAAGTCTTATTCTTAGGAGGAACATTAATAGATACTACTTTGATTTTATGACACCATAACATTTTTGTTGCTTTTTATAAAGAACAGTTTAGAAAGCTTTTAAACATTAAATATTTTATTATTTTACTTTTGGCTTGCATAAATGATTACTATGTAGACAAAAAAATATATACATGTTTATTTACGAATTTATGTATATACAGAGGAGAATGGGAAATGAGTATGATAATGCATATTAAATGTATAAAATGATTCCCTGGCCGTCTAGTGGTTAGGACACGGTGCTTTCACCACTGGGGCCTGGGTTCAATCTCTGGTTGGGGAACTAAGATTGCGCAAGCTACAAGGCACAGCCAAAAAAGGAAAAAAAAATGTATAAAATGAGGAATTATCTATATTTACCTTTAAATGTATTTGTGTCGCAGCATATTTCTGTGTACTTTTATGTATTCACATTTGGATTTTTGTTATTAATTCAGATAAGTTCTCTAATTCTTCTGATAGCTGAACAGTCACTTGGTGTAATAGTGACCTCTACTGGTGAATATGCATTAAAAAAACTAAAATCTTAACAATATATTTGATTTGTGCTACTGTATATTTGATTTGTTTCTGATGAATATCACATTCCCTCTCTGTAAAAGAAAATATAATATATCTTTCCACTTTTAAAAATTATTCCAAGACACTCTTAGTGTAAAGATTTTTTTATAAAGGATAAATAAGTCAGTATGATTACCTTAAGAGAGACTAATTTACATGGAACATTTTAACTGATTCATTAACTGAGTTTACAGTAATGAAAATTATCCAACACCAACGCCTTACATTAGCTAACCAGTTCACTTCAGTTCAGTCACTCAGTCGTGTCCGACTCTGCAACCCCATGAACTGCGGCATGCCAGGCCTCCCTGTCCATCACCAACTCCCAGAGTTCACTCAAACTCATGTCCATCGAGTCAGTGATGCCATCCAACCATCTCATCCTCTGTCGTCCCCTTCTCCTCCTGCCCCCAATCCCTCCCAGCATCAGGGTCTTTTCCAATGAATCAACTCTTCGCATGAGGTGGCCAAAGTATTGAAGTTTCAGCTTCAGCATTGGTCCTTCCAGTGAACACCCAGGACTGATCTCTTTTAGGATGGACTGGTTGGATCTCCTTGCAGTCCAAGGGACTCTCAAGAGTCCTCTCCAACACCACAGTTCAAAAGCATCAATTCTTCAGTGCTCAGCTTTCTTCACAGTCCAACTCTCACATCCATACATGACCAGTGGAAAAACCATAGCCTTGACTAGCCTAACTTTGTTGGCAAAGTAATGTCTGCTTTTTAATATACTATCTAGGATGGTCATAACTTTCCTTCCAAGGAGTAAGCATCTTTTAATTTCATGGGTGGAGTCACCATCTGCAGTGATTTTGGAGCCCTCAAAAATAAAGTCTGACAGTTTCCACTGTTTCCCCATCTATTTCCCATGAAGTGATGGGACCAGATGCCATGATCTTAGTTTTCTGAATGTTGAGCTTTAAGCCAACTTTTTCACTCTCCTCTTTCACTTTCATCAAGAGGCTCTTTAGTTTCTCTTCATTTTCTGCCATAAGGATGGTGTCATCTGCATATCTGAGGTTATTGATATTTCTCCCGGCAATCTGGATTCCAGTTTGTGCTTCTTCCAGCCCAGCATTTCTAATGATGTACTCTGCATAGAAGTTAAATAAGCAGGGTGACAATATACAGCCTGACGTACTCCGTTTCCTGTTTGGAACCAGTCTGTTGTTCTATGTCCAGTTCTAACTGTTGCTTCCTGACCTGCATATAGGTTTCTCAAAAGGCAGGTCAGGTGGTCTGGTATTCCTATCTCTTTCAGAGTTTTCCACAGTTAATTGTGATCCACACAGTCAAAGGCTTTGGCGTAGTCAATAAAGCAGAAATAGATGTTTTCCTGGAACTCTCTTGCTTTTTCAATGATCCAGTGGATGTTGGCAATTTGATCTCTGGTTTCTCTGCTTTTTCTAAAACCAGCTTGAACATCTGGAAGTTCACGGTTCACATACTGCTGAAGCCTGGCTTGGAGAATTTTGAGCATTACTTTACTAGCGTGTGAGATGAATGCAATTGTGCGGTAGTTTGAACATTCTTTGGGATTGCCTTTCTTTGGGATTGGAAGGAACGCTGACCTTTTCCTGTCTTGTGGCCACTGCTGAGTTTTCCAAATTTGCTGGCATATTGAGTGCAGCACTTTCATAGCATCATCTTTCAGGATTTGAAATAGCTCAACTGGAATTCCATCACCTCCACTAGCTCTGTTCAAAGTGATGCTTTCTAAGGCCCACTTGACTTCACATTCCAGGATGTCTGGCTCTAGGTGAGTAATCACACCATCGTGATCATCTGGGTCATGAAGATCTTTTTTGTGTAGTTCTTCTGTGTATTCTTGCCACCTCTTCTTAATATCTTATGCTTTTGTTAGGTTCCTACCATTTCTGTCCTTTATTGAGCCCATCTTTGCATGAAATGTTCCCTTGGTATCTCTAATTTTCTTGAAGAGATCTCTAGTCTTTCCCATTCTATTGTTTTCCTCTATTTCTTTGCATTGATCACTAAGGAAGGCTTTCTTATCTCTCCTGGCTATTCTTTGGAACTCTGCATTCAAATGGGAATATCTTTCCTTTTCTCCTTTGCTTTTCACTTCTCTTCTTTTCATAGCTATTTGTAAGGCCTCCTCAGACAGCCATTTTGCTTTTTTGCATTTCTTTTCCATGGGGATGATCTTGATCTCTGTCTCCTGTACAAGGTCACGAACCTCTGTCCAAAGTTCATCATTAGCAAATAGTTAGCTTTTAATCTAATGTCAGAGTACAAGACCTCATAGTGATGCATGTTTTTATTTTAATAAAAATTAGATATCAGGCTTCATTTTGTGAAAACTAAAATGGTGTTTAGTAGCTTTAGCATTGTCAAACGACTAGCTGATACTGACCCTTGGCCAGCAGATTCTTTATTACATTTCTGAAATTTCTTATTGATAGAATTTAGGCGTTTCCAGTTTTCATTATTAAACACTTTGTCAATCCAAACCTCTTTCATGAGATGAAAAGCTTGGCAGTTTGGTGATGTTAGCTGTAAGCAGATCATTCTTTTTAGGCAATTATGTGTCAGTGGAAAAGCATGGTTCACTTAGTACTCTTCTAACCAACCATCTGATTAACTTTTTAAAAAGAAAATAATTGATTGAAGACAGTTGTGAAATGTTAAGTATAAAAATAAAGAATAGTGAAGGTGAACATTATATATAATTATTAGAATCGTATTATCAATGGGATAAAACACAGTAAGCTCTTGGGGTTTGTGTCACCCAAGAATTTCAGAAGTGAAGATCATTTCCAGATGGTGGGAGATTTCAGAGTTTTCTGTGCTTCAATTCAGAGAGCCACCTAATTAATAGGAAAAGTGAATGTTATGTTATACAGATTTTATAAGCTCTTAATTTTAAGAAATAGATGTTTTAGTGCTATGATTCCATATTAGTTAGCTTCATGTTAATTTTGTGCTGTGCTTAGTCTAAACTCAGTCGTGTCTGACTCTTTGTGACCCCATGGACTGTAGCCCGCCAGGCTTCTCTGTCCATGGGATTCTCCAGGCAAGAATACTGGAGTGGGTTGCCTTGCCCTCCTCCAGGGGATCTTCCCAATACAGGGATTGAACCCAGGTCTCCCGCATTGTAGGTGGATTCTTTACTATCTGAGCCACCAGGGAAGCCCCATGTTAATTTTAAATGCATATTTTATCACATCATGACAAATACATGAAATTAATCCTTTAAGCTCATGTTCTTGGAATATATGTACTATTTGTTAATTATAATTATATTGGGAAACATAATTGAAGTTAAATGCAGGGACACCTATTATTTTTAAAATAGTAAAAAGATGTTTACTCCTTTAAAAAATGGTCAAACTGCTTAATTATTTGGGTTCATCTGGCTCCCTCTGTTGAAATAATGATAATAACAAAAGTCATCTGTCATCATCATCATCACTATAAAAGACATTTGAACAAAGGTATCCTTTCCAGTGTACTTCTTTCTTTTTGTAGATACTTTTTCATTTTTCTTATCTTTTCTGTAGCTTCTTTTCTTTTCCTGAGACTTCAGTTGTCCATGAAATATTTATTGTTTTAAAATAGTTTTCTTAACCGAAATCCTGCACTTATCTCGTAACCTTTTCTTGGGATTCTCCTCCGGGTAATTATGTATGAAGTATTAGGAAGCCAGGAGTATCCTAGGTCAGATATGTCTAACAGATATGCCTTCCCAGATTATCAATTTACGCTCAGAAATGTTCAGTCTGAATTTCTTCTATTCCTCTGTTACCATGGTCGTTTCCTTTCATTCTTTTTCCGTTGAATATAATACTGTACATATGGTCATTACCTGACTTGGCCAAACTGCACTTAACCTAAAGTGTACATCAAAGAACTGAAGGTCACTCAGTCATGTCCGACTCGTTGCTACCCCATGGACTATAGAGTCCATGGAATTCTCCAGGCCAGAATACTGGAGTGGGTAGCCATTCTCTTCTCCAGGGGATATTCCCAACCCAGGGATCAAACCCAGGTCTTGATCTGGGTCTCGAACCCAGGAGAAGAGAATGGCTACCCACTCCAGTATTCTGGCCACATCAGAGAAAGGAAAGACTGAAATATCTTGGCCAGGAATGAGGCCATGACTTCAGGAGTCTTTGTGGTATCACTAGTGATCAAGAACACCATTTGAGACCACCGTCCTAGAAGCAGTTTGGGCAGGCTGACTGAGAAGGATGGAAGATAGGAAAAGATTGGAAACTTGAGAACTCAGAGCAAGTGGACAGTTTTCCTGAGATACCACTTTATTTTGAAATGTTTCCCACTATTCAGTTCAGACAGTTCAGTTGCTCAGTCGTGTCTGACCCTTTGCAACCCCATGCACTGCAGCACGCCAGGCTTCCCTGTCCTTCACCAGCTCCCAAAGCCTGCTCAAGCTCATGTCAGTCGAGTTGGTGATGCCATCCAACCATCTCATCCTTTGTCATCCCCTTCTCCTCCTGCCTTCAGTCTTTCCCAACATCAAATGAGTCTTTTCAAATGAATCAGTTCTTTGCATCAGGTGGCCGAAGTATTGGAGTTTCAGCTTCAACATCAGTCCTTCCAATGAATATTCAGGACTGATTTCCTTTAGGATGGACTGATTGGATCTCCTTGCAGTCCAAGGGACTCTCAAGAGTCTTCTCCAACACCACAGTTCAAAAGCATCAATTCTTTGGCACTCAGCTTTCTTCACAGTCCAGCTCTCACATCCATACATGACCACTGGAAAAAACCATAGCTTTGACCAGATGGACCTTTGTTGGCAAAGTAATGTCTCTGCTTTTTAATGTGCTATCTAGGTTGGTCATAGCTTTTCTTCCAAGGAGCAAGCATCTTTTAATTTCATGGCTGCAATTACCATCTGCAGTGATTTTGGAGCCCCAAAAAATAAAATCTGACACTGTTTCCACTGTTTCCCCATCTATTTCCCATGAAGTGATGGGACCAGATGCCATGATCTTAGTTTTCTGAATGTTGAGCTTTAAGCCAACTTTTTCACTCTCCTCTTTCACTTTCATCAAGAGGCTGTTTAGTTCTTCTTCACTTTCTGCCATAAGGGTGGTGTCATCTGCATATCTGAGGTTATTGATATTTCTCCTGGCAATCTTGATTCCAGCTTGTGCTTCATCTAGCCCAGCGTTTCTCTTGATATACTCTGCATATAAGTTAAATAAGCAGGGTAACAGTATACAGCCTTGATGTACTCCCTTCCCTACTTGGAACCAGTCTGTTGTTCTATGTCCAGTTCTAACTGTTGCTTCCTGACCTGCATACAGGTTTCTCAAAAGGCAGGTCAGGTGGTCTGGTATTCCCATCTCTTTCAGAGTTTTCCACAGTTTATTGTGATCCACACAATCAAAGGCTTTGGCTTAGTCAATAAAGCAGAAATAGATGTTTTCCTGGAACTCTCTTGCTTTTTCAATGATCCAGCAGATGTTGGCAATTTGATCTCTGGTTTCTCTGCCTTTTCTAAATCCAGCTTGAACATCTGAAAGTTCATGGTTCATGTACTTTTGAAGACTGGCTTGGAGAATTTTGAGCATTCCTTTGCTAGTGTTTGGGACGAGTGCAATTGTGTGGTAGTTTGGACATTCTTTGGTATTGCCTTTCTTTGGGATGGGATTGGAATGAAAACTGACCTTTTCCAGTCCTGTGGCCGCTGCAGATTTTTTCAAACTTGCTGGCATATTGAGTGCAGCACTTTAACAGCATCATCTTTTAGGATTTGAAATAGCTCAACTGGAATTCCATCACCTCCACTAGCTTTGTTCTTAGTGATGCTTCCTAAGGCCCACCTGACCTCACATTCCAGGATGTCTGGCTCTAGGCTCTAGATATCCGTCATGGTTATCTGGGTCATTAAGATATTTTTTGTATAATTCTTCCCACTGTTAGGCTTTCCTATTTCTTCAGTTAATGATCTTACAGTTACTGTAGGCACATCCTTTCAGAGATTTATGGAGGAAATTTCCATAACCTGACCATGTTTGTCAAGTTTATTCCCATCACCAGGGAGTGTAGGAAGTTTCCTAATGAAAAGACATATTCTATTCTGTTTTCCCAACTCTCGCACTAGCATTATACTTATGAACCCTCTGACATCAGGTTAACTTTTTATGTTCTACCTGGTAAGCAAGAAGCTGGAAAAAGAGCTGGGAAAATGTTGTAAGTTCAAAAGCGTTGTTTTTAATTTAAATACCTGTCTTCAAGCACCTCAAAGCAAGAAAATGAAGAGAGAAAAACTTAATAAAATTCTAGACCTGCTCGATTTTTCTCTTCGTCTAAAATGTGTAAAAGATTATTTTATTGGAATGAGTAGACAAATTAAATAAGGAATAAAAACAGACACTCCACTTTAGTCATTCTATAATCTGGTGAGAAAAAAAGACATCGAGGAAAATTCTTATGGATTTCACATTAAATGGCACAAAATCAACATGACCGTTAACAGTGGTAATAAGATTACCTAATGACATTTTAAACTTGTTTTCAATAGCTGAAAAATTGTGAGCCTTTGTTTTTTCAAAAAATCTCAATTATAGTAACTACTATAGTTGTGCCTCATCAAATATATTTAAAGCTTCATTTTCTAATTAACTTGTACGCCGTGCTCTATAATTTAAGATGGATATGTTTCTCTTATAACCATCTGTGTGACTGTTCTGCCTGTGTTTTTTCACTGCGTGGAAAGAACTCATCTCTGTTCTTTCCACAGGGAACGTGATGCAAACAGAATCAATTACATGTATGCTCAGTATGTCAAAAATACTATGGAACCACTTAATATCCCAGATGTCAGTAAGGACAAAAGATTTCCCTGGACAGTAAGTAACCCAGTTTTAGACTTGGAGCTTGCCGGCTGTTTTCCTGCAGACCTGCTCTATACTAGTGACTCTTAACTGAAGGACTGGCTCTAGCATTGACTCTTTGGAAGTGATCTGTGCTCGCCCTGATCTGAGGAAGAAAAATAAAACAGCTCAGAACATCTGTTGAGAGGTGGTCAGCTATACTTATGTATTTTTCTCTGTACTTTTGTCAGTTTTTAAAACATGTATTAATGAAATATCATTAACTTTGACATAGTTTCACTACTACCTACTTAATACCAATTGACACTCCTTAGATAGTATTGCTAGAGTTCCTGACTTTATCTTAAAAAATTAAGTTCCATATGGCTTGAGTGTCTGTAACTGGTTATCTACCACAGTGAATAGCTCGTGAAAAAAAAGAGTATTTGTTTTTCTTGAAAGCAAGCCTACAAGGGTCAGTTTCTCAGACACTGAAAACTTTAGATTCTAGTACGTTCTCTCATTTAACTTCAGAAAAGCATTGCAGTTGGAGGCAGCTGCCTTGACTTTGTTATTTGCATATCTAGGAGACCTTTTTAGGACTGTAGCAATATGGACAATAGAAACAGTGGTGAAACTAAAGAAGGAGAAATTTGTAACATGTAGAATCCTTGGTGGTGTAAAGATTCTGATTTCTACCCTTCTTATTAAGTTACTTGAGACATCTACTACACAGGGATAGTAGGAACTCAGTAAATATTTTGCTTAGTACTACTGTAAGCTACTTAGAAACTTTAAAATGGAAACTAAAAGAAATATAGGTAAATAAAATGGAAAATAAGAAAAAAATTAAAACAGATACTTATTATTTTTAGTAAAGACTGATTGCTTTATATTGCATTTATATGAACTTCATTATAATTTGTGCATTTTTTACACTCTGATGTTATGTCCAGCTAATAAAAGATAAGCATATTAATAACTTCATATGTCCAGTATAGTTTGTAGCATCTAATGGGCAGACAATCTGTTCATAGTATTTAGCTGTTTTGCTTTTTGTTTTTTTATTTAGAATGAAAACATGGGAAATGTAAACCAGCAGTGCATTAGAAGTTTGCTTTGTACACCTATAAAAAATGGAAAGAAGAACAAAGTGATAGGTAAAGCCTTTTCATTGACCTCCACTCTGCACTTATATAAGAAAAACATATATTCCCAGAAACTTCTTTCCAGTATAAATTTAAAGACTAAAATATGAAAAAAAGATGAAAATTGGAATGATAAAGAATTTTGAAATAATTTTACATTGATAAATGTCAACAAACATTTGTTAAATATCTTGTTAAATATGATATACTTCTGTAATTATAATCCTGTTTCAACAGAGGTTTTGTTTAAAAATGACATGTTGAAAGTTAGACTGAGAGATATCAAATTGATAATATATATAGTTTGAGAGCCTCACATCGTAGTTAATGATTTTTCTTTTTTGAATGATGTGGTTTAGATTGTAGGTTGTATTCATTGAACACTCCATGTTTTCAGCACCTGGAATAAATCAGTGAATAAGCCAAAATCCCTACCTCAGGGAGTTTACATTCTTATATAAAGTTTAGTAAAACATGTCTACTGCAGGAATGGTGGAAGAAGACATTCTCTGAAAAATGAGATGATGTTTCCTGTTACTGACATGTTTGTTTCTTGGCACGGCAGGTTATATTAAGAGTAGAAAAGGAAATTTATATGCCAGTTATGGCGTCCTTGGTGGTTCAGATGGTGAAGAATCCACCTGCAATGCAGGAGACCCAGGTTCAATCCTTGGGTCAAGAAGATCCCCTGGAGAAGGGAATGGCACCCCACTCCAGTATTTTTGCCTGGAGAATTCCATGGACAGGGAAGCCTGGCGGGCTCCAGTCTATAAGGTTACAAAGAGTTGGACACAACTGAGCAACCAACACATGCGTGATTGACACTGTGAAAATAGCCTGAACTGTTAAATATTCTCCCAAGAATTTGAAATAAAGGTTTAAACTTTTAAATAAAAACCCTAATGGTGCAAAATTTAGCTGTGTAAATTTACCTTAAAAAATCTGATTAGTTTCCAGGTTGAAAATCAGTTTCCAGAAAAAAAATTCTGGTTAGTTCCAAGATTTGACTGTAATTTTATTAAAGAAGAGTGTCAGTCAGAAAGGTGGGGGAGGGAGGTGTTGTTTATGAAAGTGGGACGGGGGAGACCAATACTAAAATTGCCTCTCCAGTTCTGTCCAGTAGCCTGGCAACCTTTGCCTCTTCCGTGGAGATGGAGGTGGAAGGCTGGACCGGCGCATAGGCTCTTCTGACCACTCGACGAGACCACCCTTGGGTGGCCATGCATGCAGCAGGTGGTCCCTGGTGCTTCCCAGTGATCCAGTCCTCCTGGTGTGCGTCCTCGCTTTGAGACAGATACACCGACTTACACCTTTAAACAGCCCACCAGTCTGACTTCCCTTGTTCTGACTGTTTACTTTCCAAGATACGTTAACTCAGGTGAAGAGCATGCCTTCTCCCTAGCCTCACGAATGCATGGCTCGCTTTGCCAGATGTTCCTTATCGTAGATCAGCCACCTGGACTTGAGGTCATGGGCTGAGTTACAGGTGCACTGCTCGCATTCCTGAGGCAGACCCATTTCTTGTTGGTACCCATTTCTTGATACTATTCTGGTTTTATAAGTCAGTCTGTGAGCTGAGGTACTGTTCTCCACCCCAGAGAGCAGGAGGTGTCCCCGGCATGGTAATCTAATTTCCGAGCCTCCGGGGCTGGACTCACTGGTGAATTGCCTCATCAGCCTCTTGGAAGACAGCCTGGTGACTCCCTGAAGGCTGTTCATCACTTGCACACCTCTCAGTTCTCAGAGAAAAAAGGAGAACCTAGTGAATTCATGTATTAGCTCTTTTCAAGGGTATCACCGATCAGATCCCTAACAGAAACAAAAGAAAACTGATGGAGGTGCCCTATGGTATGACACTGAGTAAATGTCTGGATTATGGAAGTTTATATCCTAGGGAGTTAGGTGCAAACTACATTGCAAATGTTACGCTTTTTGATAGAAGTGTAGAGCTTACAACAAGCTGCCTTTGACCTTTGAAAATGTGAAATGAATTCCAGAAGTGATGCATCATTTATTAATACTAATATGTTTTGGTGAGAAGGAAGACAGAGTGGCAGCTGGCCACAGTAAGTCACGTCTTCACTTTTTCTCAGCAGCATCTCTTTGGAATAACTGGGAATGGGGAGTGGCTAGAGGAAGTTATAATCAGGCTTTTTCATCACTTTACACAAGTGGTAAGAGTCATTTGGGGAAGCACAGAGATGGGGACAGGACTCCTGTTCCTGTGGGAACACCCCACAGGATGGGAACAGGACTCAGGATATCCACCTGGTTCCACTCTCCGTTTAAACATTTAAACGGTGATGGGCACCTAACACAACTAAGTCACAGCCTTCAGGTCCCTTCAGAAGCCACATTCTATGGTCCTGTCACTGTTCCAGCAAGTGAACAGGAAAAGAACAGTACCAGCGAAAATAATCAGATTTCTGTTTGCATACATTTTGTGCCTCTCATATTTGATAACAAGAGCCAAAAGTAAGCAAATGTTGTTTTAGGGAAGGAAAAATTCCCTACCAATTAAAAGAAAGAAAAATACCCTAGTGAGGTTTCTGGTGGGGGTTCAAGGTAATTCCAATAGAGAAAATTTTCAGTGTTCCCCACTGTTCTGTAAGTGTGACAAAACAGAAAATTTGAATTCTCAACTGTACTTTATAGTCACAGATGTAGCATGGAAAATAGCATGGTTGTAATAATTTTTCTTACATGTCACAGACCAGATTTTGCTATTATGTAATTCTAATACAGAATCCCCACAGAGTTACATGCGGAAAGACAGACGGGCCCATGTGTTTTTTGTAATCTTTCTTTCCTTCCTTTTTTTCCATTACTGACAATTAGATGAAATTGTAGACATTAGACCAGTGCAGGGCCTGTTGTATCATTAAATGTATTCTCCGAGGTATTTTTTTGTAGCAAATGTTTTCTCAGTGGTCTGGCTGATACAGAATGTTTCCACCACTTTGTTTCCAACACTGTTAAGAAGCTCCTTTCCTCATGAAGCATTCATTTATTTTAACCAATTATTTCCCCTATTTATTAGATTAAGTTTGTCTTTTTCTTACATTTACTAGAAATACTTATGCCTATTTTCCATGTCAGTTTCAGGGCATGTTTTGAAGAAACCAGTCCCATTCCCATCCAAAAAGAAAAGTTGTTGAGAACATTTCCACTTTAGATAACTTACATTTATATCTCTTTTTTTTTTAGTGAAAAAGTAGTACAAATCATAGTGTTACACCACATGTTATTGACACAGTGAAGCTAGAGAGAGAAGTATGTGTTCCTTAAAGAATGTATTTTCTAAACTCATACTAATTCTCTGCTCATCTATGGGTGGCAATATGATTCCAAGGTGTAAGTAAATGCTGTAAAATTAAATAAGTTTAAATTTGACTACTTAATTTTATTTTTCATATTAAATTATATCATTTGGCAATCTATTCAGTTGTTTGTAAAAATATTTGCTAGGATTTTCCTAATGCAAACATAATTACTTTGTGCAGTGTCATACATGGTACATATTGCCTATGTTGCTTAAGGTATCCAGTTTTTCCCAGTTAGAGAATTGTAAATTGTGTTTAATGATAAGAAGCACCAGAAAATAAGACTGTAGGGACAGTAGCAATTGGAAGAAAATGAGGAAAAAAAAAACAGGGTATTATATCTTTAACTTATAAAAGTGAAAATCTACAGAATGAAAATAAACATAAGGATTATAGTTTCAAGAATTGATTGAAGAAATAGAAAAATAAAGGAAATTTCATAGTAGCCCTGGAAAAGAGAACTTACCTTTACTGGACCACCAACACTGCGGGATTTCTAGAACATATTAATATGAAGTGTATACTATTTGTAAGAACTTGCTGTACACAAAATGGGCAAAATTTGAATAGAGATAACAATATTAGTATCAGGGTAGATTTTAAGATAAAAGCATAATGTACAGAATCACTTTGCAATGAATAAGTTAAATTCACAGAGGGAAGTGTAATTGTCATAAATGCCTCTAATAAAGTAAATAACATCATTGACATATAAAAGTCAAAGCTATTAAAAATACAAAGAGAAATGGACAAAATGGTAGTCACAATGGAAGTCTTGAATATATTTTTCTTAGAATGCTAAATAGGAAAAGACGAAACATTAGAATTGATTAAAAAATGAAATGATTTAATTGGCATGCATTTACTTTTATATGTCATAATTTAAAAACACAAATTTCTTTCAAATACCCATTAGAAATTTACAAATACACACATACAACATAAACTTAGTCATTTCTGGAAAGTAGAATTGAAAACCACTGTCATGGATCACAGTGCATTAAAACTAGGAATGCATAATAAAAGGATAAATTAGAAGGGAAAAGCTCCCTTAGAAACTGAAAACATTCTCCCAAATGTCAAAGAAGAAATCAAAAGTCAAAATGAAAGTATAGAGCGTTGGCTCTGTAAGCCCGTGGTAAGAAGTCTTAGAAACCCTTTTCATGAAGGTGGCGCCAAAGGCGAAGAAGGAAGCCCCTGCCCCTCCTAAAGCTGAAGCCAAAGCAAAGGCTTTGAAGGCCAAGAAAACTGTGTTGAAAGGAGTCCACAGCCACAAGAAAAAGAAGATCCGGACGTCACCCACCTTCCAGCGGCCCAAAACACTGCGGCTCAGGAGGCAGCCCAGATATCCTCAGAAGAGCGCCCCGAGGAGAAACAAACGTGACCACTACCCATCATCAAATTCCCCCTCATCACCGAGTCAGCCATGAAGAAAACAGAAGACAGCAACACACTGGTGTTCGTTGTGGATGTCAAGGCCAATAAGCACCAGATTAAACGGGCTGTGGAGAAGCTCTATGACATTGACATGGCTAAGGTCAATACTCTGATCAGGCCTGATGGAGAGAAGAAGGCGTATGTTCAACTGGCTCCTGACTGTGATGCTTTGGATGTTGCCAACAAAATTGGGATCATCTAAACTGAGTCCAGCTGGCTAATTGCAAATATAAAAGTTTTCACTATGAAGAAAAAAAAAAAAATGAAAGTATAGCATTTCAGAAAATTAGTGGTCACTTCAACTTAATATAAAAATGCAAGCTATAAGGTCAAAACTGTATTCAGAGGAGATGTAGAGCTTTAAATATTTTGCTATTATTAATCAGGAAATAATAAACGAAAGAGCCGCTTGATAAAAGTGAAAGAGGAGGTGAAAAAGTTGACTTAAAGCTCAACATTCAGAAAACAAAGATCATGGCAAATAGATGTGGAAATGGTGGAAACAGTGGCTGACTTTATTTTTCTGGGCTCCAGAATCACTGCAAACAGTGACTGCAGCCATGAAATTAAAAGACGCTTACTCCTTGGAAGGAAAGTTATGACCAACCTGGACAGCATATTAAAAAGCAGAGACGTTACTTTGCCAACAAAAGTCCGTCTAGTCAAGGCTATGGTTTTTCCAGTGGTCATGTATGGATATGAGAGTTGGACTATAAAGAAAGCTGAACACTGAAGAATTGATGCTTTTGAACTGTGGTGTTGGAGAAGACTCTTGAGAGTCCCTTGGACTGCAAGGAGATCCAACCAGTCCATCCCAAAGGAGATCAGCCCTGGGTGTTCATTGGAAGGACTGATGCTGAAGCTGAAACTCCAATACTTTGGCTACCTGATGCGAAGAGCTGACTCAATGGAAAAGACCCGGATGCTGGGAAAGATTGAAGGCGGGAGGGGAAGGGGATGACAGAGGATGAGACGGTTGGATGGCATCACCGACGCGATGGACATGAGTGTGGGTGGACTCCGGGAAATGGTGATGGACAGGGAGGCCTAGTGTGCTGCAGTCCATGGGGTCACAAAGAGTCAGACATGACTGAGCGACTGAGCTGAATCAGGAAATAATTAAACTATTTCAACTAAGTGTTCATGTCACTCCTACACTGCCCCCAAAATAAATAAATGAATAGGAAGAGAGAAAGCATCAAAAGAGAAATTTATGAAATGAAAAGGGATAGTAAAACGAGATGATGGGCAAACAGTAAACAAACATCCAACACAGATAATGAGGGAAATAAGAGAAACACAAATAGGAATGAGAAAGCAAATATAATTATAGATGCAGAAGAAATATTAAAAGATGTTAGAAAATACACTGTAACAAAAAAGTGATATGTTTTGATGAAACAGAAATTCTATAAAAGTTGATAATAACCAATACTAAGGAGCTTCCCTTGTAGCTCAGTTGTTAAAGAATCTGCCTGCAGTACAGGAGACCTGGGTTCGATCCCTGGGTTGGGAAGATCCCCTGGAGAAGGAAATGGCAACCCACTCCAGTATCCTTGCCTGGAAAATCTCAGGGACAGAGGAGCCTGGTCGGCTGCAGTCCATGTGGTCGCAAAGAGTCGGGCACGACTGAGCAACTCACACTTACTTACTTACTAACTTAATGCTAAGGAGAGTTTAAAATTTCTCATGGAAGTTAGTTGAAAAAGTTATATTTTTTAAGTCATTAAAAAAAAAAAAGAACACTATTACCCAAAGTAATACCCAGTTCTTACCAAAGCAACCAGAGGACAGGAAAGGATGAAATAAGGCGAGGTATGGAAAAGGAAATAGCAAAATAACTTACAATATGATACGATTGTTAAATGGAACAACCCAGGAGAATCAGCTGAAAGTAGCTATCTAAAAAGAGAGTTGCAAAAGTGCCTGGCTTTCAAATCGTTAAAGGAAAATAACTTTCTTACATGGCAAGACAAATTTGTTGGAAAATAATAATGGAAAAAAATCTCATATAGAATAGTAACAAGGAATAAACTTTGTCAGAAATAGGAACATCTATGTGAGAAAAACTATAAAACTGTACTAGATAACTTGAAAATCTTCAGTACATGAACTGACAAAACATTCCCTAATGATAAGAATTTTTTTAAGATGTTAAGTTTTTGCAGATTAGGTTTTATTTCAGTTTTAATACATGTCCTGATAAGATTGTTTTTCAAAGGGGAAGGGAGTTCTTAACAAACATATAAAAAATTCATCTGGAGGATAACATATAAAAAGAAGTATTTATAAAATTCTTCTGGACGGATAGTGTAAAATAATCAGAGTTGATGGATAGAGAATTGCCTTTATCAGAAATTAAAATAATGCTATATAAGTAACATAACTAAAAGTATTAAATGTGTGCTCGAAAAGATGGCAAGATTGATGGGACACAATAGAAAGTCTAAATGCAGACCCAAGTCCGATATAATTTGTGTTGGTATATAATAGACTACATTTCTGTTTCTAAGATGTCGTTGGTTGAAAGACACCATTTTATGTAACTCAAAGAAAGAAAAACATAATTTTAGTTACACCATTACAAGCAATTGATGAGAATGCAAACTGATTTCATGAAATTTAAATGTGAAAAAAGCACATTGTTGAAATAATATGAATTTATTATTTGAGGTGACAATTTAAATTATTAAAGGATGAATAACTATTTAAGTTTCATAAGAATCCAGTAGCAATTTAATGGGGGGTGGGGAATTAAGTAGAATTAGAAGATTGAATATCATAGAATGAATCTGTAAAAGCACTAGAGGAAAATATTGGTTTATATGTAATCTTAAAACAGGAAGCTTCTTTTAAAAGCAAGACACTATAGTTGAAAACTTAAAAGATGACTTACTTGAGAAATTAAATCTTTTCTACAGCGAGAAACTTCCTAAGTTAAGATAATTGGCAAATATCTTGAAGAAAATATCTTGAAAAAAATTTTTTTGCAAGGTAGGTCATAAGGGTATAAAAGGGCAGGTCTTGTGTGTGCGTGTGTGTTAGTCACTCAGCCGTGTCTGACTCTTTGTGACCCCATGGACTGTAGCCCGCCAGGCTCCTCTGTCCATGGGATTCTCCAGGCAAGCATACTGGAGTGGCTTCCCATCCCCTTCTCCAGGGGATTGTCCTGACCAAGGATCCAACCCAGGTCTCCCGCGTTGCAGGCCAATTCTTTACTGTCTGAGCCATGAGTATTAACAGTTTGGGCATCTCCCCGTGTTGTGTGGGAAAGAAGGCCTGAGACCACAGGCAGAATGTAAGAGGTGACGCCCTGCTCTGCCACAAAGCCAGCAGGAAAACTGGTTGGTAAGAACATCTGACCCCTGGAGTTATAGAAAAGGAAACCTCAGTGTGTGATTTGAGAAACTACCTAGTTCCCTTCAGCATAATTTCCAGAGGCCTTCAGTGCCAACTAGCTCTCAGAGCTGCTGTTGTGAGCATGTGAAATAATGTCTGTGCAAGTACTTTGTGAACTAATAATATTACGTAACACTGATATTTTATTATCTAACTGTGCTACTTCTCGGTTTTCACCTAATATGTTTTTGAATATTTTATTTTATGGTTGTACATAGTGATTGATTTTGGCTGAGTGATTCTGTTTTAATTTTGGTTCTGCAATGACTACTTTGTTTTTATATATAAGTGCTTCTGATTTTATATCACTTGCTAGTAGATGTGGCATTTCAAATGACCAGTTTTAAATTTCATTACTATACTCTTCATCCATTCTTCCACATCTTTAAGAAATACATTGTGAAAACTGTCTGTAAATGGGTCCAAGCTTCCTGAGTGTTACTCTGTGTCTGCCTGTCTGTCGAGGCGGGTTCTGACACGTGCTCGCTGTTCTGCCCTGAGCTGTGGTCGGTACAGACAACTCCTGCTGTTTGTATGCTGAATATGCCGTTTTAGTACCTTTCAATTCCTGGGGTATTAATTAATACCACTTACTGGGCTTCCTTGGTTGCTCATCAGTAAAGAATCTGCCTGCAATGCAGGAGCCACAGGAGAAGACACAGGTTTGATCCCTGGGTTGGGAAGATCCTCTGGAGAAGGAAATGGCAACCTATTCCAGTATTCTTGCCGGGAGAATCCCATGGACAGAGGAGCCTGGGGAGCCAGATTGAGCCTTGTGATCCATGAGGTTGCAAAGAGTTGGACACGACTGAGCGGCTAAACAGCAATGACTGACTGAGGCTTAGATTTGAACTGCTGTCCAGGAGAGAGCTCCTTACCTCGGCCCCAAGCCTAGCAGACTGTCTGATGACCACGGCCTGTCTTCTCCTTTCCATATGCACAGTCAATCTTATGAAAGTGACAAAAAGAAAAATCCTGTTTATGAAAAGTGGCCATCAAGCAGGAGAAAACTTAGTAACAACTGAAAAGCAGTTACATTGTGCTATGAAGATAAGGAATGCATGACTCTCAAGAACATGTGATGTGGGAGATAGCCAGATGCCTACATAAACAGTCCCATGTTTATAATTTGGGGATTCACAAAGGTTGGAGGACATAACCCTTGTGTTTGCACTGTACATGGTATGTGGTCTTTTAAAATGATGAATGCTGATTGCCATTTACTCATGGTTTTTACTTGCAGTGTCCAAATTTTAAGTTTTTCTTGATAATGGAATAAGTGTTAGAGAAGTAACCTCTGCAGTGGTAACACTGGTAGATACGGATGGCTTTACTATCTAAAATAGGAAAACTCCCACAAACAAAGAGCAGAAGGAGGATACAGATAATTTGTAGTGTTAAAAATAAAGTGCACACCACTGGTGATAAAGGGACTACATGTGCAACCATGCATCATTTCAGACTCTCTGAAATCCTTTTGTGCTCCAGGAAAAATAAAGAGATAGCCAACCACAATCTTCATGGGAAAGCAGCTGGGTCAGAACTGTAGTCTTGCATCCTTTCGTTAATTCGGTAAACATTTTTTGAGTCTTGCTGTGTGCCAGGCCTGGCTAGCTAAGGAAGTGGAACTGAAAAATAAAATCTCTTAAGCCCAGGATATGTACAGTCTAGAAGGAGAGACAGAAATAAAACTCCCCATGATCCTCCAGCTGGTAAACGTTAAGGAGATAGGAGAGGTGTCTGCCTCCCCTGGGGAAGTGGGAGGCCTCTGGGAGCTCCCTGTGAAGGGCATGTAGGGATCTAGATGTAGGGATCTCCTGGGCAACAGGAAAGAGACTGGGACCAGCGGAAAACTACAGGCAAAGGTGTGGGTGAGCAAGAGGCAGTCAGGAAACTGCCAACAGTCATCAGACAGGGGTAAAAGGCACAGGGCAGACCTACGGTAATAATCTGGTCTTTGGGGCTAGGCTGAGCTGGGGTTTCAACTTTAAACGTAAGCACCCTGGAGCACATGACTTGACCTTCCCGAGACTCAGTGTCTTCATCTTTAAAGCGGATGTGAGCGCCCCTTTCTCATAGTGTGAATCATGCAGACCGGAGTCCATATGTGTCCTGAAGCATTGAGCACTGCGCCTCCTCCACAGTGGGCCGTTATGGAAGTCTGTGTTACGTATGTAGAGACAGAAGAGACAGGACGTTAGCAGCACTGTTACCCAGAGGTACAAGGTCATCAGACTCCTCGCAGAGACCCCTTACGATCGGAGCCCCATAGAACAATGAGTTCAATTACGATTTGACATAGTCTTCCATTTATATATACTATGTGTTTGACTTTCTAAGAAAGACCAGGACTTGGGAGGTTTGGTTATGATTTTCTTCAAAGGTTAATTCTGCTCTTATATCTAAGTAAATAGTCATCTCTACATGCATTTATTTGCAGTATCAAAAATGATTGGAAATATTCTCCTGGATGCAGAGGTACATATTTGAAATTTGAGACTGTCTCTGTGAACTGTTTCCTACATTCTGTTTTGTGGATAATTGTGTTTTTTAACTTCTGATTTCTCAGTAAGGAAAGGCAGCCTGGGTGACCCAAAATTCTGATGTGCATCAAAATTGTTCTCTTGGCAAGAGTACAAAAATCCAATTAGTCTCCAAAGGACAAATTGTCTTTGGGGATTCAACTGATATAAAACTTGTGACAGAATCTGGAAGAAAATAGTACTCTAGGATCTTTTTGAACATAGACAACATACATTTAGGACTGTGTGAAATGAGTTTGCATGTAAATTAACTCAGTTCATTGTTCTAGCTTCTTTGTGTGAGGATCCGTTTGCCTACTTGGAGATGCCAAGCACTCCCAAAAGAAAAGCCCTAGACCTTTGGGGGCCTGTGTTAAAGTCAGTGCATATTGTGATTATGAATAGTAACATCTGTTCAATTTCTTGGATTATTATAGGGGTTTGCCAACTTGTTAATAAGATGGAAGAAACCACTGGCAAAGTTAAGCCTTTCAACCGAAACGATGAACAGTTTCTGGAAGCTTTCGTCATCTTTTGTGGCTTGGGGATCCAGAACACACAGATGTACGAAGCGGTGGAGAGAGCCATGGCCAAGCAGATGGTCACGTTAGAGGTGGGTGCTCCTGCGGGACGCCTCGGCCTCCCTGGGCGCACTCCCGGCCGCCGCCCCTCCCTGCGGAGCGCTCGGGGTCTGTTACATCACTGTGACCGGCGAGAACCGCGTGTTTCCTCTCTCCTCACTTAAACAGCTAAGGAAACTGAGACCCAGCATACTTGAGAAACTTGTCAAAGGTCATACGACCACATCAAAGCTCAGGCCCCGGGCCCCTTCATCCTCCGCTTTCTCGGCCGAAGGCGGTCCTTGGACCCTAGTGAGGAGCCCGCTCACACTGATGATAGTCCCGCCCTGTCTGTCCTTTCTCCACTGCCTGAGCCTCCCATCTCTCCTCCTGAGCAGGTGTGTTCACACGTCAAAACAACAAAACCAGGTATCCCAAGCACTCAGAATCAGAAATGAGGAAAAGGGAAAACTCTTCCAAATTACAGAATTGTGGATCTTGAGAAAATTCTGATTCAGTACGTCCTGGGTGGAGGCTGGGAACCTGTGTGTTCCTACCAGTCTCCCCCAGGTGATTCTGAGTGTGAACTACGGGCCTGGGGCCTGGCCTCAGACAATACTCCCTCCCAAGCAGGATGCGCCTACCCACGCGGGCCAGCCATCTCCAGACGTCTCACTGACGGCCTGAGAGCATTCACTTTGTGCAAGATGGAAATTTCTTACATCGTAGACCAGTCTAGGGAGTTAGACTTCAGAAAGGGCATTCCCTAGTCATTCACACACTGGTGTGAAATACATTTTAGTGTTTGCCTGCTCTTAGCCAGTGGAGATCAGTAGAAATCAATGTTTGAGTTACAGATTGTAACTTTTCCTCCAGCTGTTTACCAGTACCCAAGATGGTATACTTTCTAATGTGAATATAAAACTCCAAATAATTTTAGTAAAGTACTATATAAGAGACTTTGGATTAGAAATCAGTAGAAATCTGTTTCAAATACACACACACACACACACACACACACACACATGTATGCATATATTTTACATTAAATGTACGCATACATATGTATGTACATGTGTGTGCATGTGTATATACAATTTTTAACATATTTTGTTACTGTTTCCATGACTGTACTGAAGAATTGACTCTAAGCCAGCTATCAATTAGAAATTAATCTCTTTTTAAACATACTTCTTATTTGGAAAATTTCAAACATAATGCTGAAGTAGAGAGGATAACTATGGAACCCCCATGTCTTCATTAGCTGTCTTCAATAATTATTGACCTGTGGCTACTATCATTCCATCCATACTCTTGCCCACTTCTCTGCTCTCTTCTTCCCTATGAATCCATTGATTACTTTGAGACAAATCCCAGGTATAATTTTGTTCACAGTTTCTGAGTATCTTCCTCACTGAAGTTTGTTTCTGTTTTTACACTGTAGTTTTATTTCAGTTAAAAATGAGTACTTGTACTTTCACTTAGTATACCCATTTTCCAATTTCAATTCATTGTAGGAAATCATATCTATGATCACAGATTTAACCTTGAAAGCCTTTTCTCCCAAGGCATTGGATAAAACCTAGGGACATAAATCCCTTATGTTTTCTTCGGGAATTATTTTGACCTAGAAGACATCATTATAATGACAGTAAAACAACAGTAAACAGCTAACCTTTATCAAATGCTTACCCTGTGTTCTCACATGTACTAACGAGAGTTAATCCTTACAACCCTGTGAGTATGGTGCTATTTTTATCTTCAGCGTGTGATAAGATTAATTTTTTAAACTTAGCGTGTCATGTTATTCCTTTATTCCTTTGCCCATGTTGCATTGCGTTGATTTATATTAGACTAGTTCAGGGCCACCATCTTAGCCTTTCTCAACAAACCGCCGCCCTGGTGTCAGCAGCTGTGATCTGTCAGTTTCATGGCAGTGGGAAACAGCAGCTCCGAGGTTCCCTAGGTTTCCTAGGGAAACCGTAAGACAAGTCACATGTATTACCGTACTATAATGTTCTGAATCACAGTATTTAGACATATTTACCATTTGGCTTTAGATTTTTAATTGCTTACAGTTTTAAAAACTAGTTCAAGGAAAACTGGTTTGGGCCACTGAATTACTTGACTCACCGTTTAAAGTCTGAAAATGAGGTACCTTTTTATCACTGACCCTAAAACTTTTAAGAGATTTTTAGTAAGTCTGTGTTAACTCTGTCAAAAATGAACTTTTAAAAATATTTAATATGATAGACAATTTAACTACCTTGGCTTAGAAGAACATCTAAAATACTATCCCATCATTTGGAAGTTGTCAGTTTTGAAAATGGGAATAAATGATTCACATGTTAAGTTATAGGAAGATAGTAAATCTGCCTTACTATCTTCTTGTAACTCCACTAGGATGGTGAAAAGTGTATGAGATTAGGAGATGAAAGCTGGGTCCCAGGCCCTCTTCTCACTGGGTGTGAGCTCACAGCCAAGTGATGAGACTCCCTGGGCCTAGGTGTCCTCTGCTGTTAACAGATGGATTTATAGGCCACTTCTGCTCTTCTCCGTTCTTGAATCCTGTGAGTGGAAAAGTATCCCTGAATCTGGGTGACATTTACCTCTCTGCTATGCAGTTTTTCCTTATGAATTCTACAGTGGTTACAGGCCTCATCCAAGAGCCACTTCCAGACTGCTTTCTTCCTAAATATCAACATTACAATGTCAGCTTATGCAGGAGTCTTTTATCTTGGTTCAGCACACCAGTAAAATAGCTAAAGTCAGTATTTTTGTTTAAGAAAAGCAACACAGAATTTTCTGCCAAGTTTGAGTGAATAGTGTGACTTATAAATAATGTGTTTGTTGTATCAACATTGTCAGAGGAAAAGTGACAGTTTTCTTTGAACACAGGGAGTGTAACTTTCCGTTTCCATAAGAAGCATTTGAATAAAAATCCGAGATTTTCTCTCTGTTGAAGAAAGCAGCAAAGAAGATACGATGTTCTCAGGAGTCTAGATAGCTCTGCAGGAAGGCTTGGGAGAATCCCAGGCTTGAAGTTGTGGTCTGTGTTGGGTATTCCTCTTTTGTATAACATGCATTCCTTCTGTTCTTGCCCCGTAGGTTCTGTCTTATCATGCTTCAGCTGCAGAGGAAGAGACCAGAGAGCTCCAATCCTTAGCGGTAATCCTCCTCCTCCTCCTCTGTAGAAATGACTAACCAGAGGCAGCTAATTAAGACGTAGATATGCTTCTCTCAGGGCAGCTGCTGCTGCGGGTGGTGGTCCCCTAGACCTTTAATTAAATGTGGTAAATATTTATATGGACATTTATAAAAAAGGTCTAATCAAACCTATTTTCTTGCAAGGCTAGATAGAAGTTCAGTGATAACACAGAGCAAATGATAACATTGTATTGATTTTGTAACACATTAAATGATTCTGATATTTTCCCAGTAATTGTTATAATCTTTACATCTTTCTTAAGCCAAAATTAAATGTAGTTTTGGTTCCTGGGGAAGTGTGGACAGGGGATTGCAAGGTGGTTGTTTGGTTTGAGTACTGACAACAAAGATTTTATAGCTCGTTACTGATAACGTACTCTGCGTTATTAAAAATGGAGAATGGTTTTAATTTCTAACCATACGGCTTGCAGAATGTTATTTGAAATTGGGTTCAAATAAAGTCAGTTCCTGAATTCTCACAAAGTTCTTATTTAGGATGCTAGGAGAGAAAAGCACATTGATATGTAAGAAGGTCTTTTGAGTTTGGTGATTGGTTGAGATTGCCTTGGTTAAGGTTAATGAAAACTCGAAGCACTTCTACACTGACAAGCAAGCCTGCCTTTTGCGTTTCCGTTCATGTGAGACAGTGTGAAGTGTGTGTGGGACGTCCTGGGAGCGAGGCGGGTGAGAGCGCTGCCGAGGCCACTGAGCTTCCTCCTCTGTCATCGTCATTGTGGCTTGCCAATGGTCGCCCCCCTTGCCCTTACATACGCTTTCCCATGTAAACTGCACAAGCCGTGCGGTGGACGCCGAAGCTCGCGGACTGGCCCAGGGTCGCCGGCAGAAGTGAAGAGTCAGGAGAGACACTCGCACCGTCGGTCTCCAGAGCACTGCCCGTCAGCGCTGTGATGAGCTTTAGGGAGGGAGGAGGTTAAAGATGCTTCAGACGTTCTGGCCTTGGTAGTTCAAAGAATGATCATCCCCTTCATTAACCAAAGTGGAAATATTAAGAAGGAAAAGATAGATTTGATACAGAACACGGTAAGTTTGAGATGTGGGTGGAACAACCAAATAGACATCTTGCGCGCTGGGAAAGGCAGGTGCAGAGTGGGGAGGGGCTGGTGGCCAGAAGAGAGGCGGCAATTTGGAAGTTAAGGGATAGGGCCTGGGGTGGAGTCCCATGACAGTGAAATAATAGGAATGGAGCGAGTGCGGGAGAATGTGGAAAGACGCGCAAGGCTGAGGGTAGAACTGTTGGGGTGTACGTGTAGATGGAAGGTGTAGGAAAAGAAACCAGCTAAGGCAGACACATGGCAGTTAGACACGGAGGCAGATCTAGGGCAGCAAGCAGAACAGTTTTTATGAGGAAGGAGATCCCATCAGTTGTTGCAGGAAGGTTGAGAAATAGGACTGAGAAAGGCTGCTGGATTCACTGATTAGGTGATGGTTGAGAAGGCAGCTTCAGGAGTGAAAATGCAAAAGGTCAGACTAGATGGTGAGAAAGTGGAGGAAATGAATAGTAGTTTAAAAAGTATGTTTTGTATGAAAGAATGAAATAGCTAAGAAGGGTGTTGGCTGCATCATGTGAAGTTTTTTATTGTTTTGTTTTGTGTTTGTGAGCAGTTTGCTCACAAGCAGGAGAGGCAACACGTTCGTGGACAAAGGGGGAAGGTCCAGGGTGAGCATGAGACTAAGAATGTAGGACGGTGACAGAGATCTGGGCCTTGAAGTGGTCTAAGCATCACAGAGACATCTCTTTAGCCAAGACCAGAGAAAAGGGGTGGTAATAATAGCTACGCTGACTCTGTTAGTCACTCAGTCGTGCCTGACTCTTTACGACCCCATGGACTGTAGCCCACCAGGCTCCTCTGTCCATGGGATTCTCCAGGCAGGAGTACTGGAGTGGGTCACCACTCCCTTCTCCAGGGGATCCTCCCAACCCAGGGATGGAACCTGGGTCTCCTGCCTTGCAGGAAGGTTCTTTACCATCTGAGCCACCAGGGAAGCCCCACTTGCTGAGCACTTACCACATACATGGTGTGTTTGAAGTTCTTTGTGTGTGTTAAGTGTATTAAGTCCACAGCCACCCTGTAAGGTCAGTATTAGCATTTTGAAAATGGAATCTGAGGTTGAGTTTAGATTGCCCTACTCAGGATCCTCCCAGGTTGTGAGTAGGTACCAGGACAGACTGTCCAGACCCAAAGCATACACATCATTGCACAACCCTGGAGAGAATGAGCTAGGAAAGGAAGGAGGGACCAGACTTGTAGATTCTTGATTAAATCACTGAGTATGAAGCTGAGTCATCTGCCAAGAACAGTCGAAGGAACTCGAGATGATTTCATCTGAAAGGTTAAGCTTCTCTGGGGGTTAGCCTCATTGGAATTGGCTGTTATTTATTTTGTTCATGATGATGTTTGAAGGAATGAGTTGTTTTTCAATTATTTACAAAGGTTTAAAAGTTTAAAGTATCTCTCACATCAGGCTTAATTGCCCATTTGTCTAATCCTCCTAGAGTGCTAGAGTTTTGCACTAACTGCATACTGTGAGCAGGAAATGATCACATGGAGAGAAGCATTTTGAAGTGCTTGCAAGCTCTGTGGGATTAACATTACTGCAAAACGAGGCTAGGTTACACTCTTCCATGTGTTGTTTTAGATAAAAACTAGCAAAGATAATGCTAAAAAATTCATTAGGATATTAAATTTTGCTTTTTACTTTGAAAATAGCATAAGTCTTTCAGAAAAATCTGAAAATTATTTTCTCAATCATGTTTATAATTTTAGCAAGAGAAAAACACTTTGGAAAAACTGAGCATTGCTGTATTGCAGTATTGTTCAAAACCATCTGTTGTTCCATTTGGAAAAGAGATTTCTGGCAGCTGCATTGAGAAATTTAGGATAACATAGGATAACGTAGGTCAGATAATTCATTTAAATTGGTTGAAATTCAGAAAATGATTTCAACTCTGTTTTCTATCAACCTAATAAAAATTCCTTTGCAGCCCCCAACTACACAGGTGCCTGCCTCATCCAGTAATTACCAGAATTGCTATCTTAGTCATGTGTCTGATGGTTCATCTCAATTTAAAACCTAAAATAATGGAAAAGCTGTCAACTGCTTAATTTTTATTTTTAGAAATGCATTCTTGAAATACTATGCTTAAGTACACTAAATATTTCTGTGTTCAGAAAAGTCTCAGTTACAGCAGAAAGTATAACAAAATTGATAGGAAATTCAGAAGCCTTTTTTGCCCTTGCATTACTTGACATTTTTGTCCTATTTTTAATCCTATTTTTTGTTGGCTTAAGCCTTATACAAGCATTTTGTCATATGCCCTTTAATGATCTTTCATCACAAGTTTTGAGATAAAAATAAAAGGACCCCAGCTGACCTGGCTATGATCATTAGAAAGTCATAGTTAAGATATCAGAATGAAATGAGTGTTTATTACAAGTAGCTGCATATCTGATTGATCGGTTGCCTTTTCTGCCTTGTCTTGCTAGAATAACAGTAAATAAATATCTAGTAGAGCTTAGTTTTTTTAGATGAGCTTCCCAGTTTTGTCATGGAGTCAGTGCTGATTCAGTTCCAGTCCCTATAGCTTATTCTATTTTATAGCAGTTTCTTTAATCACAGATGTTGTATCTAAAAGCAAACTAAGACCCTGCTGTGATGCTGAAAGTTCTGTACCAAAATAGTGAGAAGAGGAAGAAACTACCCACTCAGGCAGGATTTCCTAGGACAGAATTTATACCTCATCCTGACCTTCCCCTTTCAGTAACTTCACATGAACCCTCTTGATCAGGCATGTCTGTGAATGCTGCAGGTACCAGCAGTAAGGGGCAAGACCAGATGCCTGATTCAAATCTCTTAATGTCGAAGGCAGTGTTAGAGGATAGAGCCAGTTCCTTATGTCAAGATGCTCATCACATTCCTTCTTTGGGACTTCTTTGGGAAAAATCTCTATGGACAATCCAATTTTGTAAGTGGAAAATTTTGAGCAGATAATAATGAAGGAGAGTTGACCCTGTGAGCCTGACAACCAGTGTCACTGACCTGTGTATAGTAACAAGGCGTCCAGTAAGGCGCCTGCTTCCTCACCAAGGGCTGGGCACGTTTTTGAACAGTTTGGGTCCTTCCACTTCCTCTGCACGGTCAGTCGATGCATCATTTTTATAGATGTCTATAACATGAATTGGGCTGTATGTCTTCCACATTGCCAGATTTAATAGATTCTGTTTGGCTCCTCCTACTTTCATTTGATAAGTGGATTAATTCCAGTGGCAGTCTTAACTCCAAAGTATGGTGGCAGTGTTCTTGAGCTTCTTATGTACTAACTGGATGTTAGCCAGATCTGTGTATTAGTCCCAACTGCAGTCACACATTTTCTCTGAAGTTTTACTTATAAGCAGGTATGGACTTTATTGGAATCTTGACACGGTCATGTGCCTTCTTTACATGGTTTTAAAAAACTTTATGCGAATTTTTCAGGGTTTTTTACAGTCTGTGCCTCTTCCATATTGCGATTTAAAGGAATCCATCTATATAATGTTAAAAGGAAGGAGAAATCATAAAATGCATTGGTATAGTTACTGAAGAAAATACACTAATCTAGTCCTGCTGTGCCTTGCTCCCTTCTTCATTCTCTCTAAGATTTGGTTCCACGTGCGGAGTTGGAGTATTCACCTCTTTTTGTATTAGTAATGTTTCTTTCTCATTTGTATTTGAATCTTCTTAGAGAAAGATATAGTCTAACAGCCTTATACACTAATTGTGTGGGGCTTTTTCTTTAAGAACACGTTTTCTGTGCACGTTAAACACGAGGAAGACATTAAACGTCTGTAAGGTGTAACGTGATGGCTACAGTGTGGCTTTGTTCAAAGACCTGGCCCCAGACTGCTGTGTACAGAATGCCCTGGGGTGAGAGAGTGACTGAAGACTGATGAGGAGAGCTTAAAATACCTGGCTGGGCGTCTCTCCTTGCAGCTGCCAATAAACATGCCAAGTATCTTAATTTTATTCCTGTAGATAACTTCCTTAAATAATGCATCATTGGGGAAAATCTCTTTTCCTCTTTACATTTATGTTGAACTAAACATCAAGGAGGAATGTAACAAAATGCCTTCATAAAACACTGAAGCTAATTGCAAGAATTTGACATTTTATGGAAGACCAAGTTCAGTAGCCGTCCTTCTTTTCAGAGTTATTATGATAAATAACTTTCTGAATAAGGAGCCTGTTGTTAACAGTTGGCTATTAGGAGTTGTTTCTCTGATTTTTTGTTTTACCTCCTGATACTTGATACGTCAAACCTAAGGCAGGCCGAATGCCTTTGACTACAGTGTGACCTTTTTTGTCTAAAGATCATACAGTTGAGCATATTGTGTAGCCACGTCTCTATTTTCTTCTGAGGTTACCAGAGACTTTGCCACAGGCTAAATATTAACCTTTTTTCATGAGCATCAACCAAAAATATGAAATTCAATAATTTTTAAGTGACCGTTACATTTACCTTACCCAAGTGTATCATTATTTTCCATGAGCATGTGCTTTATGGACTTCAAGGAGACTGTGCGTTTTTAAATGCATTCTCGCCTGTCAAGTTTCTTTCCATGGTTGTGTAGCAGGGACTCCAGGCTGTCCCCGTCCGTTGTGTGAAGACTTGCTTCATAATAAGCGATAGTTGAGTAAGAGAAGGGCCGGCATGTGCCTTGAGTAAGGCACTGATAAAGCTCAGGACTGACTGTCCCTGACTTTATAAAGATAGATGACTTTATTAGTCAGGGTTCTCCAGAAACACAGAACCAGTAGAGATTTTGTATATACATGAGAGAGATTCTTAGGAACTGACTCGCGTGATTACAGGAGCGGAAAAGTCTGGCAGTCTGCTGTCTGCAAGCCAGAGACCCAGGAAGCCAGTGGTGTGGTCTGGTGGGGTCTGAGGGCCTGAGAACAGGACAGGCTGATGGCTGAAATCCCGGTCCAAGAGCCTGAGAAGGTACGGGATGTCCCCACTCCTGCAGGGTGGGAGGCAGCAAAAAGGGGCGAATTCCTCCTTTTCCCACCTTAGGCTCTGTGCAGGCCCTCCGTGGCCTGGCTGGTACCCACCCACCCTGGAGAGTAGTCTGCCCTGCTGAGGGCACTGATTCAAATGCTCGTCTCCTTCAGGAACACCGTCACAGACAAACCCAGAGGTGCTTAATTTGGGCACCCTGTGGCCAGTCAGAATTAACTATTCGAAATGACTTTAAAACAGTAAATGTGTACTTTAGTTCTCCATCACTGTGTTAGCAATCACTCATGCAAACTATCAGCATACTTGTGTTGTCGTTACTTAAAAATCTGTATATTTCAATTATTTATGTGTCTGTCTTCTCCATCAGACTGCTAGTCCTTGAGTCATATTTTAATAATAATAATAATAGAAATAGCTACTATTTAGTGATTGCTTAGCAGGAACCTGGTTTACATGCTTTGTTGAATGACTGATTCTGGAAAATTCAGACTTTCAGAAAGTCTGTAATCTAGCATGAAATAACACAGTTCATAATCCTTCAAAGCATTCGATAAGATTATACTTTCTTTTTTCTTAAAATGATTATGAAGCTAGAAATAATTTAATAGTTGAATAAAACTACCTGCTAACTGGTCATAGAGCTGGTCATGTTGAGGGGTGCTGAGATACATTTTCATTGTCAGCTTTCAGTTTCATGAATATAGCATGATGGTTAAAAGTGTGAGTCCAGAGAGAGATGTCTGGGTTGAGATTCCACCTCTGTGATGCCAGGCAAATCTGTGCCTCAGTTTCTTCCTCTAAAAAGAGGATAATAAAGGAACTTCCTTCAGAGAGTTGTAGTGCCCAGAGTTCCTGGTGCATCTGCCCCTCCACATACACATTATGTGCCAGTTGCTGTTAGTAGTGGTGATACTGGGAAGAAAATCAGTTCTAATACAGGAGAAGCAACACTGAGGCCTTCATCTTCCCTGTCATGTTCCAAGTCTTTTTGCTTAAGCTGTTCTAATTATGCACACCCAGGAAAGCTGTTGGAATGTGGCGGGAACTAAGAGTGCCCACTGACCTGAGATGGTGTCTTTAAATGAGGCAGGCAGCTCCATATAAGCGATGGATCATTTCATTGTAAGGTAACTTAGAGGGTGGGAGCAGATGAGCAACAATCTGGAAGCATCCAGTGCTGCACTCCACACCACAGGGGCCCTTTGGGACAGTTTTATAACCTCCCTGGGGTATGGGGGGAGGTGGGTAGAAGCAGGGAGTGCATTCCTAAATCAAGATTTATGCACGGGTAACTGGGCTTACAGGTACTGGGAATATGTTAGGGAAGGTCTTCACCATTGTTTGGAGCTAGCAGAGCATAGAGGTCACCTGGACCTGGACCTAAATGATATCTATTAACTACAAAGCCCTTGATGACAGAGAAATTATTTACTACACAGTACAGTCCTGGGGAGGGTCAGCGGAAGGTCAACATGGGCCCACGATGGTGTCAGCTGTGCTAACAGGTATATAAAAGTATACACTCATTTTCTAATTAGCCAAAGAACAACCTCAGGTAGGTGGAAAACTTACTGGAAGAGAAAAGCACCATGTGTTCTAAGATAAACGTAAACCTTTTGTTTATGAGTTATGTATAACCAATTCTCTACTTGAAGGAAGTCACCTTGAGTTGACCATTTTAAGTCACTTCCTACGAGAGCTGCTAAAAAAAAAGCAGAAAAGTTTTGGTAATTGTTTTCCCATCCTGAGTTTCCAGTGTTCTCGCCAGTGAATGAATCAAACTTTATTGCCACTTACACTGAGTTTTTAAAATTATAATGTGAAGTATTCATTGTGCAAATGAAAGAAGGAAGTCAGCTATAAATAAAAATTTTCAAAAGTAAATAAAGTGAATACTTGAACTATAAGAGAAGGCACAGTCTACTGTTTATCTGTCGTGTCTGACATAGCATGGTTCATTACCAATTTTAATGTTTGTATTATGGCTCTTACCAAATTAAATTATTGTTAAATATTATTATATGTTATTAAATATTGTGTTAAAATATTATTAAATATTGTTTAAATATTATTAATTGATTAGGTGCTTGATCACAAATTTTTTATTTAACATTCATATTTATCTCCTGTTTTATGTATTATGTTAGGTGTTCCAGATATAACAATGAATACTCAATCTCTGCCCTCTTGGAACTTAAAGAATAGTGAGGGACTATATGTATAGCATAAGTATATAATATTATGTAATTATAATCAGGAAAAAAGGTGCTATGACTGTAAAATACAGGCACTGTAAATTTATACTATAGAGACATATTCCAGTGTGAGCAGTTTGGTATGTGTACTTGTCCACACCTTAGACATATCCCCGCATGAGCGGTTTGGTGTGTGTGGTTACCCACACCTTAGACATACCCCGGCCTGAGCGGTTTGGTGTGTGTGGTTACCCACACCTTAGACATACCCCGGCCTGAGCGGTTTGGTGTGTGTGGTTACCCACACCTTAGACATACCCCGGCCTGAGCGGTTTGGTGTGTGTGGTTACCCACACCTTAGACATACCCCGGCCTGAGCGGTTTGGTGTGTGTGGTTACCCACACCTTAGACATACCCCGGCCTGAGCGGTTTGGTGTGTGTGGTTACCCACACCTTAGACATACCCCGGCCTGAGCGGTTTGGTGTGTGTGGTTATCTACACCTTCTCAAATGTCTCAGTGTCATTCCTGGCGCCTCACGCACTCCTGGTCAGTGCTCTGATGTTCATGTATGAGGTGTGGCAAGTCTGATTTCATCCCACCGTAATTCAGCAACCTGCAGGATAAGATTGAGTGTGGGTTTCGGCTGCATTAGTGCTTCAACAGATAGAATGTTTTAGGAAGGCCATAAAAACTCTTTACTTTTCTGATCATGACTTGGCCTCACAGTTTATAGCCCAGAGCTTCTCCTTCCTTTCTTTAATCCTTCCACAGCAGCTGGAAGCAGCCTTCCACCACCGTATGAACGGCAGCCATCACGGGTCCTCAAGAAGGATTTCCTTCTTTATAACTGCAAGTGATGACTTCAGGGACTGTTACATGCTATTGGTTATTAATAACCACTCTCTAATGCAGCAGTTCTCACAGCTCCACACTCATCAGAATCATCTGGAAGTTTCATTATAATACAGGTGGCTGAGCTCCACTCCCAGAGTTTCTGATTGAGTAGTTCTGTGTGGTTGGTTGCTGTTCAGTCAGTAAGTCGGGTCTGACTCTTGGCGACCCCGTGGACTGTAGCCTGCAGGCTTCCCTGTCCTTCACTGTCTGTGTTCTGTGTTACAGTCCAGGAATTTGCATTTTCAGCAAGTTCCCAGACGCCACTGCAGACACTGGAACCAGACTGTGAGAGGTGCTGCTCTAATGGAAACTTGATTCTCTTCTGCCTTCAAGTCCAAGAGAGCTCTCTGACCCAAAGGCCTCACCCTGAGAACCTGTTGCCCACCGGCACTTTGCCTGAAGAGCACCATCAGGACTCAGTTGCAGATAACAGAAGCTCCTTTAGCTGTTAAAAGCAGAAAATAATTAAGTGCTTACATATAATTGGAGCGGGTGGATGGATGACCTCAGGAATTAGTCCTACAACAGAACTGTAGCTTTGGCTCAGTGTGGGAACTCCCATGGAAGCCAGAACCAGAAACCCATTACAGCATCTCCTTCCAGAGTCAGCCAGGGCGGCACGGTTTGGGAGTCAGAAAGCGTCTGCTGGGACTGCAGCCTCCACAGCTGCTGACAGCCTCTGGACCACATTTCAGGAACATGGGTTCCTCCTGTGTTAGTTTGAAATCCAGGTCTCCCTCAAGTACACCTCATGGGAGAAACCAAATTCCATCTGGAACCTTAGATGAGAGGGAGTCTGGGAAATAAATGTTTGAGCTTTCTTGACTCTTCGGAAAACGAGGGCTTGCTCGGAAAAGGTGGATGTAGATATTGTGTTAATAGAGCCTTGCTAGTGTCTACCACAGACTGTTTCTCGGGTGCAGCTGAGACATACAAAAACGGGAAAGAACTAGCTATATGACGACGTGAGGGGCTGTGTTCCAGGCAGAGGAGGAGAAACAAGGAGACCCAGAAGTGAGGGGGTGTTAATTAACCTTGAAAACAGATGGCCACGATACAGACACCTCCCTACCCCTACATTAAAATTTAAAAAAATAGATGGCAATTTCTGAAAGCTCAATTTTCATTTAGGGTGTTACTGCAGTAAGTACAGAGGCCTCTCCCTCCTCTGCTCTCATGGCAGAGGCTAGGATCCTGTGTGTGAGCCTTCTTAGAGGAGGAACGGCTCTTCCCTCCTGTGTGAGGAATCAAGCCTGAAAAGCATAGTATAACCATAACAGCTATGGTGCAGCATCTGTCTAAATGGTTAGGGAGCTGGAGACAGCCTGGACCTGTACAAGAATGTCACTGACAAGATTTAGTGTCACTCACAGGGGGGCCTTGGGTTCCAGAGTGAAAAGGCAGTAAGAAATCCTAGTTGTGTGGTCACAGAGATAGACCTCAGCGACGATCTGATCCAGCCCCCTCATTTTACAGGTGAGAAAACAGGCAAAGGTTGAATGGCCTGTTCAGGGTGTCAGTGGGACATCGGGACCAGAGCCCCTGACAGCAAACATTGCTTCACTATGTGCTTCACCTTGCTTTTAGATTTCTCTTTTTATGATCATCACCAGTTCAGCCACTCAGTCGTGTCTGACTCTTCGCGACCCACAAACCGCAGCACGCCAGGCCTCCCTGTCCATCACCAACTCCCGGAATGTACCCTAACCCATGTCCATTGAGTCGGTGATGCCACCCAACCATCTCATCCTCTGTTGCCCCCTTCTCCTCCCACCTTCAATCCTTCCCAGCATCAGGGTCTTTTCAAATGAGTCAACTCTTCGCATCATTATGCCAAAATGCAAATGTGGTGGCTGATCTGGGATGTTGCTGGCTCACGATCAATTTATTATGTAGTTCTGTATCAGTCAGATGGTATTCACAACAACTGTTCTTTTTTTTTTTAATATTTATTTATTTTTGGCTGCACTGGGTCTTAGTTGTGGCATGTGAACCTTTTGTATACAGGCTCCGTAGTTGTGGTGCACAGGCTTTAGCTTAGTTTCCTGAACAGGGATTGAACCTGAGTCCCCTGCAGTGGAAGGTGAATTTTTAGCCACTGGACCACCAGGGAAGTCCCTTTAAATAAAGTGTTTGTTCTTGGCTGGGCCGGGCCTCCCGCGTGCCGGCTCTCTCCACTGCAGTGCATGGGGCTGCTCCCGGCGGTGGTCCTCTTGTTGCGGAGCGCTGGCTCTGGCGGCTGTGGCATGTGGAATCCTCTCCCACCAGCACCAAACCTGTGTCTTCCGCATTGGCAGACAATTCCTAACCGCTGGACCACCAGGGTCGTCCAGAACAACTGGTTTTGATTAAAGATCACTGAGCAATGTGCCCAGTTTCACCCTTAGTGAATTTCACTTCCAGAGTTATTTGTCTTTGCTTTCAATTTTTGCAAAAATGGTGAAAAGCGATCAAGGCCTTAGAAAAAGGAGTCATAATAAAAAAGGGACTTAAAATGAATTTCCTCTAAAGAGTCATACAAGGAATAGTTTCTTTATTAATAGTTTATTACTAGTTTCTTTATTAGTTTGAGTGGCAGATGTAATTAAAGGACTCAGAAGAAAAGTGACATTATATTACTAAACTGTTTGCCAGGTTAAATATTTAATCCAAGGAGCTTTGTATATTTTTTTTTACATTCAGTATTTGGTTAATTTGACACGGATTAGAATGCCCAACTCAGAAAGGCTTAACTCTATCCAAATTAAGCAGGCAAATACCTAATTGCTTTTGCTTAAGAATTCACAAGCACTGTGCTCTCACATGGGAGAATAAGCAGTATGGAAGTGTTGTTGTTTAGTCACTAAGTCTTGTCCTACTCTTTTGCAACCCCGTGGACTGTAGCCCACCAGGCTCCTCTTGTCCATGGGATTTTCCAGACAAGAATACTTGAGTGGGTTGCCATTTCCTTCTCCAGGGGACTTTCCCAATCCAGGGATCAAGCCCATGTCTCCTGCATTGCAGAAGATTCTTTATCACTGAGCTACCAGGGAAGACCTTTGAACAGTGTTAGGTGGTATCATAGTTCCAGAAGTTTTGAACTGGGTTATTCAGTTATAATACATACACATACTTATGGCACCGTATTGCTTTACAGAATCTATAAAATGTTATTTCTGTTAAATCTTCAATATCATAAGTTATATTATCCCCCAAAGATTTCACTTTGCAAATTCTAACAAATCAAACCATCCCTGAAAGGAAGAAGCTATGAAAACCCAGAATTGTATATACATAACCTCTCCCAGACACACCACATCTTTTCCCCTGCTTATTAGTAAGATGTAGAACATTATATTTTATAAATGGTAAGTTAGAATGACAAGCAGTATGTTTTATTTCAAATAAAGTAGTATGTTTTATTTCAAATCCCCTGTATCCCAAGCCCTTTCAGGGCAAACAAAATTGAATTCTCTTGTGATGGTCAGAGAAGCAATTTATGAGAGCTTTAATGAGGTAGGACTTTCTCATGACTTATTAGCAGTCGTTCCCAAGAATCCGGAACCTCTGTATCACTGACCACAAGGTCCTGAAGGAAAATGTCTGCACATCCCCCTTAGGTCAGCTCGAAAGGCTGAGTCATGGTGTGACGAGGCTGATCAAGCAGAAGAAAAGAGTCTTCTCTGGGAGGAGAGTGGTCAGGAATTAGTGCCGTGTAACGGAGCAAGGCACCAGGCGTGTAGGCTGTCCTCATCCCGTGGTGTTTAGAATATCCTTTGTGGAAGGAGAGAGAGACAACTTCCTGCTCCAAGAATAATGATGCCCTAAGGAATGAACATCTGTTCTCTTATGCAATGTTTAAGAGAAGCAGCTGTTATCTGCTTTGAATTAAAGGTAGGTTTGCTCCCACCTCCACACTTCCGAGCCCCACTCCAGTGCCTGCTCGGTCTGTGATGCTGAAGGCCGCTGTAGACAACGCAGCCATTTACCCAGACGTTTGTCTTCCTCCCTTCCCCTCCTCAGCCCATGCCTTAGCCCGTGCAGTTGGCTGGACAGAGGGCATATTTTCTCGTGAAATTTGGGCTCGGGGAAAGAGACTTAGTTTGGAGTATGAAGAGGGTGACATTCTTTTAAAGTTGAAACACGTCTGGTATGTGTAAGTAGAAGGTGCCAGTCAAGACGCACAGCGAATGTGCACGTGCCCACAGCTTGGCAGTGGAAAGCTCTAGGTTGCTCCATAAGGTTTTATAACTGTGTGTGTGACCTTTTCACTTCACAAGAAGATGGAGTGAGAGCAAAGAAGTCATATGGCAGATACTCAGAGGAAACTTCAGGGGGTTAGAGAAGAGCAAGGAAAAAACATCAGCAGGAACCTGGCTGAGATTTCTGTATTTTCTCCCCTCTGCCCCACACCAAGTTAAAGCCTCTTTTTATCAGATGAATTTCAGCCAGATGTGGCTAAGGCCGCTAAAGTGCTGGCAGAGTAAATAGTCAAGAGGGTTGAGGAGTGAGGTTCTTGTAAGTTTTCATGCTGGTGGGGGCCTGGCAGAGAATCTGGGAGTGAAACCTGCTCAGCCTGAGGGGGCCGGGGGTGTGAGGTGGGGGTGTGGGGGAGGAGAGCTGGCTGTGGCTTCATGGGAATTGAAGCTCAACGTGGCCTGATTTTTCAGGAAAGACCAGAAATACTGCTTTATTGTTAAAATCTCCCAATTTTTAAATAGTATAACAAATAATGGTGATTTTTAAAAATATCCAGTACCAAACAAAACAGATTGGAATGAATGCATCTGCTAGTTTTCCAACTCAAAACTGATGGACTTCACCTTTCTAGGAGGATTTGGGACCTTAAAACCAGACCTTATAACTTGTAACTCAAATTAAGTGAAGAGAATGAGATTTTTTCCCCCCTCCCATTCATTTAATAAGTATTCATATTAACAAATATCAGAACTATATCCATCAGTGGACACAATGGATACAAAGATGTGTAAGATTCAGCCCCACCTGTCAGTCCAGTGTGGTTTGGAGCAGATAAACAGGAAAGTACATTGAAGTGAATTTTGTGTGATTAAACAGGTATTCCCACAGTGGGCTTGGCTCTGAAGGGCATTTACTAATAACTTTAATTTGGATGGGAACTGTGTCTTAAAGAACTTAAAGAAAGTAGGAGAAGCAGGAGGTAAAAGGAACATTGATTTTTTAAAAAGAGCAAGGTGTGTATTTGAAGAAATTGCAAGTGTTTACTACCACTGGATGATTAAAAATCAAACCAAGGATGGAGCTAGAGTATCCAGTTCATAAGGTTGTCTTGAGAATTAAACATAAAATGCCTAGAACGTCATCATTACCCTGCTCACTACTTATTCTCAGTCCGTAGTACTGGGACGGATCCAGAATAAGTACTCAGTACATTTCTGTTGAGTGAATCGACACTGTGGAAATATAAAGCGGTCGGGTCACTGGACTCCTTAGATCTGCCTAGTGTTCCAGGTACAGTTACCCTCTCTCCACCTGGCCTTACTTGGAAACATATCACTTACCCACAAAGGGCTCAGTTTAAAAAAAAAAAAAAAGGAATAACTTGTATAGTAAAATATTTCTAGTGTATGACGTTAAAAGAAAAAATTAAGTCCAACGTGCTATTTCCAAAAGCAAAGCAAGAAAACGCGGTCGTTTGTGCTGCTCTCATTAACAGCCTCACTTCGTTGCTTCCCCTTGCTTTTCCCAAGGCTGCTGTGGTTCCATCTGCCCAGACCCTTAAAATCACCGACTTCGGCTTCAGCGACTTCGAGCTGTCCGACCTGGACACAGCACTGTGCACAATCCGGATGTTCACAGACCTCAACCTCGTGCAGAGCTTCCAGATGAAACATGAGGTGGGGCCGCAGCGGTGTGCTCTGGAAATGGGGTGTGTGTGTAAGAGGGTTAGTTTCGGGCGCTAGCATGGAATGAAGTTTCAGTATGAAATGAAGATGAACGAAGTATGAATGAAGATTCATGTACTATCACCAGTACAGACCCAGGATGCTTGAAGGGAAACCATCAGCCCCTGGGAGGACATGTACTGCGTCCTCCACCGCCTCGAGCAGCAGGTGGCAGAACAGGGCAGGGTGTCCCCGGCCGAGAGCACGGTGACGGCGGGGTGGGCGGGAGCGCTGCGCGGGGTGACGGTGCCGGGAGAGCAGCTGGAGGGGAAGGAGAGAAGCCGGCCGCCTGGGTCCTCGTTCGCTACTTGGAGGAGTTTGGATTTTATTCTGAAAACAATGGTGAGTCACTGAGGAATCTTGAGCAGGGAAGTAATATGATCTAGTTGCAGAGGTTATGACAACGCAGTAGAAAGAAGGACCCAAACAGAGTGAACGCCTTTGGAAAGGAGGGAGCCGAGGGGCTGGTGTGAAGCCAAGCTCTTGGTTCAAACAGGGTCACACATGTGGAGTGAAGAAGATTGGTTTTAACTCCAGCCAGTTACCTTACTTGCCTCTCAAAAACAGCAAGACTGAGATCAGTCCCTTCTCATACCAGTTGACGGGATATCAGGGAATTCTAGTTTGTTTCATAATGCCTGTGTTATTGTATCAAATAATAAGGGAGAACAGAAAGGCCTATATGAAAAAGAAATTTAGTAATTTGCCTTTAAAGCCATCTTTTTTTTTTTTTCCCCCAGTCAGTTGAATGTCTAGTCTCCTCGTACGGATTTCCTATATGGATATGTAAATACCTTGAAGGCCTCCACTATCCAGCACTCCATTAATTCATAAAATGAAAATTTATTAACAATAAACCGTGTGCCCAGCACTGTGCTAGGGACGCACTTTAGTGATGAGTTGTCCCTGATCTCAGAGCCTTACTGAGGTCTGAGAACTGAGCTCTAATATAGTTAAGGTTAATACAGTGTCATTTCTGAGGCCCAAATCTGGTTCTTCCTTCAATTTAACCAAAGTTTGTATTGTTCTTGGGTGAAAATAGAATCTGTACACTCCAGTAATCCTTCACGTCTATTAGAGTGTGTTGATTAAGGGATATCATATCATTTAATTATTTCAAGAACCTCTCAAGAAAGGTTCTTTGGTTATTATTGTCCCTGTTTTACAAGTGAAGAAACTGACATAGTGTGAAAGTGAAGCAGCTCAGTCGTGTCCCGACTCTTTGCGACCCCATGGACTGTACAGCCTACCAGGCTCCTCCATCTATGGAATTTTCCACGCAAGAGTATTGGAGTGGGTTGCCATTTCCTTCGCCAAGAGATCTTCCCGACCCAGGGATCAAACCTGGGTCTCCCGCCTTGCAGGCAGATAGACGCTTTACCGTCTGAGCCCCCAGGGAAGCTCCAGACATAGCATGATGGAGTAGAAGATTCTTGGATTTGAGTCATAGCTCTACTGGTGATTAGCTCTCATTTCTTTGGGCAGTTAATTGCTCACATTTTCAAGTTTTGTAATCTGTTAATTGGAAATAATGGTATGACTTTCCCTATGGGGGGGTCTTATGAGAATTTTACATGCATCTGTGTGATTGTATGTTTGTATGTGTGCACACTTGTATATTTTGCTTAATACAAAAGTATTAAGTAGCAAGTTAATCCCTTCAAGTCAAATTTGACCATGGTTATATTACCCATGGTCAGATTTCTCTGTTGTAAGTGACAGGGCTCATGTATTAAAGCCTTTATTAATGGAATGAAGATCTCATTTAGAGCCAGAAGATCTAAATGTGAGTCTCAGTTCTGCTGCTTGCTAGTTATGGGACTTACATAAGTCTAGATAGCAACTCAGGTCCCTTTCCATTCCTGAGATCTCCCATACTTTGCACTGGTAATGGCTCTGTTGAAAGGGCCTGGCCAGAACAGGAGTATGATCCTTGTACCTACTTATGAAATTTATTACATAAATTGATTTATTTCTTAAAAACATAAGCTCTAAACAAAATTCTTTAAAGCAATTATCCTTCAATTAAAAGTAAACTTTAAAAAATAAGCTTTTAGATAGCATTTGAGTGTTAGATAAGAAGGTAGTCCTTGGAATTTCTCTCACATTGTTTTATTTTTACCTTTTGCTGAGTGTTTGTCCATTAGGCAGGTGTTTCTCGGTGTCTCATTCATCTCCTCTGCTTTTCCATTTGAGTAACCACTGTTCCGATTCTGGCCAGTGTCAGCTTGAACGTCTCTATTACTCTGATGGACCTTCCTGCCTTGGTGACTCATCTGTTTTATTTCAGATATTATTGCCACTATACATTTCAGATATAATTTTAGGATGGTAATTAAAATGTTGCTGCTAGAAAAGATGTGAGCATCATAAAGTGCCCTGACAAAGAATCCTTCCTACTGAAAGATATGGCAAATCTTGTCCCTGTTGGCTTCCAGACCTTTTCTCTCCTGTAACTCTCATGGATCTCTGAAACAGATTCTTTTGCTTTCCTCTACCAATCTGCTGTGCTATGCCTGTTTTCCTTTGCCTTCTGTCTTTGACAAGTTATTCCTCCCACGAATGGACAGGATGGTCCACTCCCCAAGTCCACTCCACTTTGTGCCACAGCATACTTTTTCCTTGAAGCATGACACAGAAGTCTCTATTCCTGGGAAAACTCTAGGACTGACTTCATGCCACTTGGAATCCTGTTGACAGTTTACAAATTCGTGTTCTCATTTTTATGTGAATTTATTTCCTTTACATGTGTGCTTTTGTTAGTTTTGCTACTGGTTGAAACTCTTGAAGGCAGGGGCCGAACTGTGTTTTCTTTCTTTGCTTTCTCCCACAGAATCTTAAGTATGTTGCTCAGGACTTAGGAAGCCTTTGTCATTGTTGGAGACTGATTCACTGTATTGAGTATGCTCCCTAGGGTCTTCAAACTGCTCACAGCTGTTCACAAGTCCTCTACGAAAGGCTGTATTACAAGTTTGAACATTCCAGGCATATCCACCAAGCATTTAACAGATCTGACCATAATTTTCCTAAATGCTGTTAAGAACATTCTGATAACAGAATACAAAACTGTACTTGAATCTAGTTACTAAAATTAGATACAATGGGGTGGTCATTGGGTTACTCAGTTCAATAGGCCCATCTCAGTAGAAGCAGAATCAGGAGTTCCCTGGTGGTCCAATGGTTAGGTCCGCTTAGGATGACCAGGTTCAACCCGTGGTCAGGAAGCTAAGATCTCACAAGCTGTGCAGCATGGCCCTCAAAAAGAAGAAGAATAGAGTAGTCCATTAGGAATTAGGTGTCATAATTATTTTGTCCATTATTTCCCATTATATGCTATACATGCCTATATAATTATGCCTACAGATTTTATGATTAGTAGAGAGATATGCAATGGCAACCCACTCCAGTCCTCTTGCCTGGAAAATCCCATGGACGGAGGAGCCTAGTGGGCTGCGGTCCATGGGGTCGCGAAGAGTCGGACACAACTGAGCGACTTCACTTTCACTTTTCACTTTCATGCACTGGAGAAGGAAATGGCAACCGACTCCAGTGTTCTTGCCTGGAGAATCCCAGGGACAGGGGAGCCTGGTGGGCTGCCATCTATGGGGTCACACAGAGTCGGACATGACTGAAGCGACTTAGCAGCAGCAGCAGCAGAGAGATAGTCCCATAGGTTAAATATCTGGGCTTTCCTGCTTATTTTCCTTGATTCTATGATTAATTGCCAGTAATTTTCTACAATGGGAGTTCCCAGTGATAAAAAATCTGTCTGCAAGTCAGGAGACATGGGTTTGATCCCTGGGTCGGGAAGATCCCCTGGAGAAGGAAATAGCGACCCACTCATTCCAGTATTCTGCCTGGGAAATCCTATGGACAGAGGCGCTTGGAGGGCTACAGTCCGGGGGGTCGCAGAAGAATCAGACACAACTTAGCAACTAGATAGCCTTCTACAAGACTTCACTGTATACTTTCTAAACATATCAAAAGAAAGTTAATAATTCTCACTTAAAATTCTCCTAATAAGATGAATCTATTATCTTCAGGGTCAACTTTATTCAGAAATGGTCATGCTATAGTGTATTTCAGGTCAGCACATGTCAGTCTTAGCCTTCAAAAATCCTCTGGGAAGTATGATTACTCAGGGGTGGGTAAAAGAGCTTGAGGACACTTGGGTTCCTTTTGTCAGAATTCTCTGTGAACTGCGTCATAGAACAGGAAGAGAGAGACCTGAGAAGAAAAGGGAGGGTATGAAAGCATTGATTTTTCTGCCAAATCCTCTATAAGCAATTTTGTACCAACAAAGAAGAAACCTTGTTTTTTGGCCTACTTTTGCAGCCAATCAAACTGTGTTGAATATTATTAAAGCAGGATTCTTTTCCCTGGTACTTTTTCCATTCCCCAGAGCAATGGCTTTTGTGTATGAAATATCCCCATAAATATACATAGGGAGAAGTACATATTTATTTTTAGAGAGCCTCCAAAGCATAGTAAATCATTCAGAATTGAAGAGAGGCAGACTCTGACGCTAACAAAAACACAAAATTATCATGCTGAGGGCCCATGAGTCCCCGGGGAATTTTGTTAAATCCACCACTTAGGAGTTGAATTAAACCCAGCTTGTGAGATTTTCTGAACAGTCTGTCCTTTTTCCTCCATCTTTAAAAATATATAGATTAAACACACACACACACACACACACCAGGGCTTTATGTGTGTGTGTGTGTGTGTTTTAATTACTTCTTGGTAACCAAGCAGTAACTCTGCCTGAATATTTAAGAACCATTTAAAAGGGACAGAGGCTGCGACTTGGAGTTTCAGTTTGTCCTTGGATACGTGCTGCGTGCCTTGCCCCCAGCCCGTCCCGGAGAAGCCTCAGGAACACCTCCGCAGACAGAGAATGAGGGCATGCGAGTGGAGGGTGACTGCCTGCAGGGCCCCGAGCCGAGTCCGTGTGCCTGTGACTGCCGGGCTGTCCTGACTGATTGCATGGGGACACAGTGCCCGTTATGAAGCCAGTCTGTGCCCTGCGTTTCTTAGCGCTGCCTTGCCTTTTACATCTAGTTTAGTTGGCCCCGTGGTTTACGTGGTGGACTCTGGAATCAAACTGTTGTCAAGATCTGAATTTTGGCCCCATCCTTTACATGCACCGTGACCCTGGGCAAGCTGCCTCTCGGAATGTCAGTTTGGTCATCTGTAAAGCTATCTCAATTGTAGTGCGTCCCTCGGAGTCCTGGGGTCAGATGCCAATGCTTTGTACAGTGCACGAAGTCAATGTAGGATAAGCGTTAGCAGTTATTTTGACTACTTACCCTTTGTTTCCTAAAGGTCCTCTGCAGGTGGATTTTAAGTGTGAAGAAGAACTATCGGAAGAACGTCGCCTATCATAATTGGAGACATGCCTTCAATACGGCTCAGTGCATGTTTGCCGCACTAAAAGCAGGCAAAATTCAGGTACTTCTCAGAGTCGTTTATATATTTAAGACATTTTGTTGCTTTACCGCACATTCTTCCAGTTTTTTTTAATGTGCACTGGTGATGATTGAGAATAATACTTACTGCCACTTAGAAGTAAACTGTGTTGTGTGTGCTTGTGCTCAATCATGGCCAACTCTGGCAACCCCATGTGACTGTGACCCACCAGGCTCCTCTGTGTGTGGGATTTTCCCAGCAAGAATACTGGAGTGGGTAGCCATTCCCTCCTCCAGAGGATCTTCCCAACCCAGGGAGTGAACCCTGTCTCCTGCGTTTCTTAATTCAAGAAGACTAATATGGCAAAATAATTTCTAATTTTCTTTCATATATAATATACATTGCATATTAAAAAAAAATTTTTTTTTAAATAGCTTCATGTTAAACTTAATAGTCTTTGGCCAAATAAATGCATCCTTCAGAGGAGACTCTACAGTAGAAGGAAAAGTATCCCGTTTCTCACAGTCACAGTTAAACTGCTCCACAGCATAACTTCTCAAAAACCACCCAGGTCCTGAACTCTGCTCCATAGATGGGCCCAGGGTTCTCGACCACATTTTCTCTGGAGCACTAATTTTATATCATTCCATGGAAAAGGTTTTGGTTTCATACATGTGACCAGAGACTTTTACAAGGAAGATCAGTGCAGAAAACATTCAAGTAATTCGTTCCTTTCCAGGTCAGATTTTTCATATCTCTGGCCTTAGATTCTAACTTCAGTGGGAATTGACTAGTTATTCTAGGTAAGTGATTCCAGGCATCCATCATATGACTGTTTATAATTCAGAGCTTCCATGCTCTTTTTTATTTAACAAACTCTATAAAAATGTTATCCTCTGTCTTGACTTTCATTGAGTGCACATTTTAACTGGCTAGAGCTAAAAAAAAAAAAAAAGTGATTGTTGTCTTAAGAAGCCATATCAAATACCATGATTGTATTTGTATTTGTATTTATAAGAAATAGGGTGCATTTATTTTGGGGTTTGAGACAGTCGTGAGGACTGTATCACTGAAGCCTGTCCCTGCTTTTTGTGAACAATAACAGAATGGTGATTTCTGTACCTGTTGTAGATATTACTATGTAGGATGTTAAGAGGTCCAGCAGAACAGAGCTGAAAATAATTTCACCTGTGTTTTCTTACTAATGAAGGAGAATAGTTGAGTAGATAATACAAATGGCAGGTATTAAAAATAACCTGTATTTGGCTTTGGAATATATTGTGCAACTTTTCAAAGCCAAATTTTCATTCCTCATCTTTTTTTCCTATTGTTGGCTAGTAATCACATCAGTGCTTCTAATGAAAGAGTGAAGTATATAGCAACTGAAGTATATAGCAAGTGGCAGACAGAAAAGGCCACAGAATCTAGAGGGAGCTGCAGAAAGTTCCCTGCAAAAGTTCAGAGAGAAGACAGTTGTTGGAAGTTTGGATTATTCTACATGTATGTAGATAATTAAGAATTAAAAACATTGACTGCACATGGGCAGATTGTTGATTATGTGAGGCATCTTAATTTTTTCTGTTGATAATAACGATCCCATTCTGAAGACAAAATATGACTGATTCAATCCCTGTAGGAAAGGATTCTAGCGTGAGTCCTCTGTGACTAGAAAGAAGCACATATGTCAAGTGCTGAGGACAAAACCACGTGCTGGGTGAAAAGAGGTAGTATAATGCGCTTTACCAAACGGTTCTTTCTTTCTCTCCCCCACGGTCTTCGGTCATGTAGAACAGGCTGACGGACCTGGAGACACTCGCACTGCTGATTGCTGCCTTAAGCCATGATCTGGATCACCGCGGTGTCAATAACTCTTACATACAGCGGTAAGACATTTGCCCCAGTGGCAGAAGAGGGTGTTTCTTTTAAATTCTAGGGCTGTCTTGTTAAAAGCAGAAGCCACAGCAAATTTTAATGATACGAAATTTCAGTTGGTCCAGGTCCCGTAACATACTCTGGTTTTGTTTAAGGGAAATGGAAAAAATAGTGCAAGTCCAACGTTACATCGGGAACATCTCTGGCCTGAAGTTCGAAAAGTATTTACGTTGAGAATTTTATTTCATTGGAGAATTACCAGGAGTTTTTCTTTAGTTTATGAACACTAGGCTTAAGAGCTTCATTGGAAAACTGTTAAGACTAGTACAGAAAAGGTAGAATTTCACCCTGGAATAAAAGATAGTACTTGAAAAGTGCTTAGCTGGATCCGGAGTCCTTAGTAAGTGCCATCCGTGAAGAGGCTTTTGGTCTTAGTGAGGGCAGTAGACCACGGTACTGGCCAGTCTGGGCTCTGAGGTCAGACCTGGAGTCGCATCCTCCCCCTCGCCACAGGGTCCCTGTGTGACTGAGCAGGGCGCTCACCTCTGTGAAGTCAAGATTGCAGCATTCCTACTCATGGGGTGGACGTAAGTTTTTTAAGACATAACGCACATCATTACCAGGTAGAATGCCTGGTACATTTTTCAGTGTTAAAATCAACCTTAGCTTCAGGTGCTAGTGATAGTCCTGTCATCATCAGAAGCCTGCTTTGGGACTGATTTTGAGAGTAAGATACTAATTCTTCAGACAGGTTTTTCAGGCTCTCTTGTGGACCGTGCTTACGTAACATTTGCAATGGCAAATGTGATACTAAAGGTAATCATCAGATTTATGACATCATAAATGCTATCATGACATTTTTATTTTCTTGGAGCAAATTAGTTGAAAGCATACATTTCTTGGCGAAATTTCTTATTATTGAACATTTTTTAAAGTATGCAAATGATTCAGCTAATGCATATATCTCGCTAGGAAGTTCCAGATATCTGATATCTTGAGAGAACTTCAGAAAGCTCTCTAATCACATCCCCTTTATCTAAATACAGTAAGTGGAAAACTTGATGTAGAAAGAATTGTAGCAATGTAGCAACCATGTCCTCTGCTAACCATCGATGGGAAAAGATAGCAAGCTCTGGCCTGGCTGCCGGAGGCTAGCTGTTTGCTCTCTAAAATCTAAGGTTTTGGAGAACTGGCTGTGTGATATACCCTTTGTCCTCGGTGCTGTATCACGTGACTGATCCTGAGCCTCCCCTCAGCACAGGAGCAGTTACGAGAGGGAACGGTGATGTGCAGACGTGTAGCGGCGAGTCGAGAGCAGCTGAGGGTCAGCCAGCCGGGCGGCCTTCTCTTTGCTCAGCCCTGAGCATCGTGTCATTAGGATGTGGACTGTTAGTGTATGGATGGCCATACCGCCCTGCTTCAGAGCGAAAGAAAGTACTCAGCTATTTTTTCCCTTTGTTTATTTAAAAATAATCACCCAGAAAAAACATCTGGAGAAACGTCATCTTCTCTTCAAAAAAAAAAAGTCCTGGGAAAAAAACTGCAGGATCTTACTTCCACATATACCGCAAAGTAGACTTGCACCAAGTAATAACAACTTTTAAAAATAAATTAAAGGAGTTTCAGGGATACTTATTTTTTCCGATATCCCTGTGGTTTGAGTAGAGGAAGCCAAGAATGTTCCAGGGATGTTTCTCCTTTTCTTTCCTTGGTGATAAACAAGTGGTATCTCCAGGAGAATTTTCTTAACCAAGGGACTCTTGGGAGACTAAGAGTGTCAGAAACATTTCCATATAAAGAGCTGGCTTCTACAAAGGTGTACTGTGTCCAGACCTTTATCAAATATTCAAACACTCTGTAAAGAAACCCAAACAGTAAAAGGCGGCACAGAAATAAAAGTTAATACATCAAAAAGAGAAAAAGCCCTTATGAAGTAGCAACGTTAGAAAGAGAACTAGTGTCATTTGTTCCCCCTGAAGACATCCTCAGAAAATCTGAAGTAAGCTATCCCTTGCTTAGGAAACTGTTTAGATTCTTGATGGGATTCTCTGGTTCCTCCCTGGCCCAGGAAGAGGGCCTTTATGAGGAGCACTGAGTATGCCAGTGAAATACTCGGGGGAGAGGTCACTGCCTGCGCCTTCCTCCCCCACATGGCTGGATGATGGGAAGAGTGGTTTCAGACAGATACTGGATTATTCTTTTAAAAACAGACAGTCCCAGGAACAAGTGGCTGAAGAACAGACATCTGCGTGTGCAGAGAAATTTTCCCCCATTAGGCCTGTAGTCCATATAGGAGGACTGTGGTAGATACATTTACTTGGTTAGATTCAGGATTTGTGTTTTATAAACATAAATATAGTGAAATTTTCCTACATTTTAGGCAGATGGATAATGTGCGGTTACTGGGGCCTGTACTTTGTTAGGCAGAGAGCTATAAATGTGTAAAATTCAATCCCTGTTCTCCAGGAACGTTTATTGTCTCCTCAAACAGTGGTGATTAATGTCAAAGTATCTGGTAAGTCCTCTGTTCTTTAATAACATGGGCTGGAAGTGTTCAATAGAGAAGGAGATGGGTCATGATCAGCGTAGCCCATCTTTACTGTTAATGGAAGAAGTCAGAGTTAAACCAGATCTTTGAAGTAAGTAAGACTTGGAGAAGAGAGAACATGAAGATATTCCAGAAATACCAGGAAGTGGGCATTTTCATTGGAACAGCAGTGATGGCTAGCCTGACTAGTCAGAATGAAAAGTAAGAGGATAAACAAGCAGAAGTTAGAAGACCCTTCCGAGGGAGGGCTAGAAAAGCAGGCTGTGCATTTTATTTGGTGTAGTGACCACTGAGTGGTTAATGGCATTGCTTAAGAAGAAAAAATCTGAACGTATGGTGCCAGGTAAACAGGTAATAATTAGAACCACAGAGTTCAGCCAGAAAGCTGTCAGGGGAAGCCCGGTGTATACGAACATCACATACCAGCTCGAGGAAGGAAGGAAACGGTTTAAATCTAATATTGAACAGTTAGTTATATGCAAGAAGGAAGGGGGAAATCCTAATGCTGGGTCCAGGAAATGAGTGACGGTGATGCCACTGATGAGAGAGAGTGAGCTGGGAGGGGTGTCTGCATGCCGTGTCCTTGGGGGAGCACCGAGGGGAGAGGAACCCAAACACGGGACGGTGGTTAGGAGACGTAGGATGGCCAAGTGAGGCTTTTTCTTTCAAGGTTAGAGATTCAGCCAAACCAGAATGAAAGAACTTCCTGGTAAGCACAGTCCTATCACGTGTGTGTGAGTGTCCTGGAAGAACCCCCCCCCCTGCACCGTGGTCCCCTCCGCTCTCTAAGGGAGGAGCAACAGTGAGCTGGGTCATGAATGGGCCGGTGGCCACAGAGGGTCAGCAGGATCTCAGAGGCTTCATAGGGCAGCAACGACAGCATAGGAACCACACAGTCCGTGAAGTTCAAACTGAGTCGTGTACTTGAGCCAGGAATGAGGTCATCCTTGGTAACGCTGGAGAGCTTGAGAGACTGGAGGTCTGGATATGAAGAATGTGCAAGTTCAGTTAGTCTTAATGTCAGTAGCTAATAATAATAGTAATAACAATAATAGAAGTTAACCTCAACGTAGTCATAGCTTTTAGCCTTGTGGCACTTGGAACTCTTTCTAGCACTTTATATACGTGAGTTCAGTTAGTCCTTAGACCAGCCTGAGTGCACATTCAAATCCTGACTCCTCTCACTATATATGTCTTTGAGCCAAGTCATTTAAAGTTCCTGTGTTTCCTTCTCTGTATAGTAGAATAATGACAGAATAATACCTGTCTCACAGGGTTTCCTACGAGGATTAAGAAGTATAAACTGATGCAAAGTGCTTGGAACAGTACCTGGCACAGATTACCCGCTCAGCAAATTTCAGCTATTTTCACAGGACAGACAAGAGCTCAAGACCTTGCTCTGTCTCAGAGAGGGACAGGCAGTAGCAGAAAGACTGTGCCTGGTAGCAGCTCGATGCTGTGGAACAAAGAAGGGAATGTCTCCTGCTGTGAACGAAGGACAATTGGCAGAGCCCAGTAGGTCCAAGAGCTGGAGTCACGGGGTGAAATGGTTCCTCAGCTTGAGTATCCGTGATCACAGAGAACAGGAACATAAAATAAGCCCTGACAGGCGATCGTGGTGATTTGGAGAGAAATTATGAAGTTGAGAACTAAATGGGTTGGCATGGGTTACAAAGAGTAGCTGAGAGATTTGAGCCCAGAGCAATATATATGGATGAGAAGCCAGATTAAAGGATGGCTGTCAGAGCCAGTGAAAAGGAGTACTGTGCCGGGGCGGCTGTGTTTTCTCCCAGCACTTTGATTTTCTCCTGATTTCTAAGGCACTGGTCTGATTTCCGCACCAGCGTCTTACCGCCTGTCAGAGACGGAGCAGCAACTGCAGGACAGGAGGAGGGGCAGGGAGGGTGTGCTCACCCATGACTGCTCACTAACAGCAGTCGGGGAACAGCCCTGCAGCAAGAGTGGCTTAAAGTGTCCTTGTGACATGACCTTGAAGAAGGCGGCGATGTAGCCTCGTGTTTCAAAGAGTGAGAAAGTGACAGGACAGAGGATACACTGATTTCCATGAATATCTTTGTAAAGACAGAATTTGGGGCATTTGTCACCCTGTCATTGATTCATAAATCCACAGTTTTAGAACATAAGTAAAGGCAAACCATGTGTGTAAACATGTAAAAATGTAAGTAAATCTGCATTTGTTTATCTCACAAGCCAAGAATCTTCTCTAATGTGAAACAGTCCTTTCTGCATGGTGTAAAAACGCAGTATGCATTCGAAATTTTAAATGTTTCCACTGTACCTGCCTTGTGTTTCTAGTCTGGCTACTCGGTCGGTGAGTAGGTGCTGGGGTCTCGAGCCAGCGTCACGTGGTAAAGAGGATGTGTGTGAACCCCAGCTCTGCCATTTGTGTTGACCTTGAACAAGTTAGATGATCTCTCTGAACTCTAGGTTGTCTAAAAAAACAAATGCTAAAATGCTGTAGCGACGTCTCAGGCTGGGTCTCCCTGGAGCACAGCCTGGGACAGAAGCCGGCGTGCATACAGCTTAGGGGTGCGTGTGATCCCAGGGGGCAGAAATGCAGGCCTGAGGGTGGGAAACGGACAGGAGGGGAGGCAGGAGGAGGACGAGGGGGCCAGATGTCCACCCGCACAGGCGCCCGGCGCGCAGTCCTGCCAGGAGCTTGTGAGCGGTCTCAGGACGGGAGACGCAGAGCTGTCTGCAAAGGGACAGAGACGAACGGCGAGGTGGCAGCTCGCCACCCATGCCATAGCCCCGGATCACAGGTGACCTCCACAGGCCTTCCCTCCTCACACTTCGGGCTGAGCGGCCTGGGAGCAGGGTGTGCCTGTGGGCAGAGCTGAGAGGCGTTCTCGCTGGACCGGCGGGCGCCGCCTCACGGGCTCCTCACGCCGTGTGTCGCAGCAGGCCTGACGCTGGACGCTACGACAGCGGCTGCAGTAGGAGATGGGACTGAGGATGTGACGTGGTGAGCGAAAGCGTCCTATACAAGAGCATCGTCAAAGTCAAACCAACTGCTTAGCACAGGGCTGGACATGTCACAGGCTCTTGGTGGAGAGTATTTGTTATCATTAGGGAAAAGGAATCTACCAAACTGAAAAGAAATACAGTCTAACTTATAAACCACCAGCAGAGTAAGACAGATGGTGATACTGGATGTGCTCAGGTTTCTCATATAAATGAAAATAACAGATACTCTAGGAGCTTTGCCTTTCCTAGGTGAAGGGAATGAGGAAGGCTGCAGTAGTTTTACTGAAGTGTAAACATGAGCGACACTAGTGGATCTGGTCCGAGTGAAGAGAAAACACCGTTGCCACAGCAGGGACTGTAGACTCCAGGCAGGATGTGGGGTCTGTTTATGCTGGGCCCTCTGTAAGCCCAGGCCACCTCCCTGGAGACCTCATCTGCTGAAACGGCTTAGATTTCCAAGCATGCCAATGTGACCTAAGTCTTTCCAGTCCAGACATTTATACCCACGTGGTTGGACTGCAGCCACCTTAAAATCAATAGATCGAGCGCTCATCCAGTCAGCTTCCCTTCTTCACCCCCATTCTAAATTGTCTTCTCCATTTTTCCCCTGGGTCAATAAATGACAATCCAGAAACTCACCCTCTCTGCTTTCCCCCTTCATCTCTCTCATCTCCACTAGTTCCCAACACCAGGACTCACTGCCAGCTCCTGACTCATCTACCTCCTTAAACAACTCTATTTGGGATTCTACCAAGTCCAGTGGAATGCCAAATTCTACCAAATCCACTCTAATCCAGGCTGTCTCTTACCTGGGTACTAAAACAGTTTCCCACTAGGTTCCTAACTAAATCCCAGTAGACTCCATGCATCTCCAGAATGGTTCCAGCAAATTTTTCTTATAGATCTGCTTGTTTTAGTTCATCCCATGGTCTTCCCGTTGTCCAGTGATCAGCACAGGATCTGACCTATGGTACAACTTACTAGATAAGAAAGGAGCAAAGAAGACAAGGCAGGAGCTACTTTGGGAGAAAGGTTGCGACGACGATGAGACGTGGCAGCTTGGGAGTCGGCAGCGTTGGTGGTGCTATCGAGAGGAGATAAATTATCCACTCTTTTACCTTTATTTTCATTTTACTGTTTTTGTTTTCCCTTAAGCTGCTCTCACTCTTAGCTTATTTTTTCCTGTGTCACCTTTTTGGGTAGTGTCTCTATCTTCAACAAATGAAATGCAAAGTAAAATAATGATTCATATAGTAGTATAAAGGAATAACCAATCAGTTGTATTATCTAACACTTGTATGATGCTTTACAATTCATAAACCCCTGTCCTCTAAATTTAAGAAACAGACTTTCAGGAACTATAATTTTTTCTGTTGTTTTGAAAGAACAAATAGTGGAAATGGTGCTTTATATTCCCACGTGAAGGGTCATGAGAAATAGGAGACAGAGGACTCTGCTTATCATGCTTCAGAACTTGATTTGTGACTGTTACACATAACGAACTGACTGTAATATCCCCACCTCACCCCTTTACTTAATATGGGCTTCTCAGGTGGCGCTAGTGGTAAAGAACCCACCTGCCAATGCAGGAGATGTAAGACATGTGGGTTTGATCCCTGGGTCAGGAAGATCCCGAAGGAAATGGCAACCCACTCCAACGTTCTTGCCATGGACAGAGGACCTACAGTCCACAGGGTCACACAGAGTTGAACACGACTGAAGTGACTGAGCACACACACACCACTTTACTTGGCCAAATGGTCTCTACCGTTTTCCCCAAGTTCAGCATGGAGGCCTGCACTGAAATAAGCTGCATCCCACAGGGGGCTTTTTCTGACTTGGCTGTCTCCTTCCTCCCTCCAGTGGGCGAGACGTGCACCCACTGTCCCCCTTTCCCTTGCTTCTTACCTCTCATAACTCTTACATGCACGTGCAGAGACACTGCCCTTCAGCCTTATTTCAGAACAAAGGCTTATATGGAAATTTATTTCAGATTTTAAAGTAATTGCACTTTTGAAATTGTATTGTTGGTATAGCTGTTTCAGGTTTTTTTTTTTTTTTTTCATGTGTAGAGAAAGTAATCTTTTGTTCTTATTCCTTCTACTATCATTATCTTAATAAAGATAAAAACCAGTGAAATTGCTCGTACTGGGAACAGGGAGCAGTTACATTGATATTTGAAAACAATTTGACTCTTGACATGTATTTCCCAGAAATGACCTCAGTCTTTCCAGCAAAAGGAGAGAAAATTGCTGGATTAATTTTTTTGAAGTAGCCTCTTTTTCAGTTAACCAGTAAGAAATTGATAACTGATACATGTTGGGGAAATTGGTCATATTTTAAACTTTTTTTTCTTTCTTCAACTAACCGCGTTTCAGAAGTGAGCACCCGCTTGCTCAGCTGTACTGCCACTCAATCATGGAGCACCATCACTTTGACCAGTGCCTGATGATCCTTAATAGTCCTGTAAGTACCTAATCTATGGCTGTGGACTTCCAAAAGAGAGCTTATAAATTCAGTTTTATTTTTAAGTTTTGGATTTATTCCCAGCATCATAAATTCTTGAGCACGCTTTATTCCTTTTTGGGTAAGAAAGGCAAAGCCAAAACATTTGAGATCTTCACAGCCTTACTTCTCTAGAAACCAAAACTGTCTTAATGTTGCCTGATAAGGGAAAACTGGTTACTTACCTCAGTTTGGTTATTCCAAATTAGAAACAAACAAATCTGGTATTTTATGGTTCTCTGTTAGTTGTTTTTGTCAAATGATGTGGTTTATACTGCTCTCAAATGTCTTTCACAGACAATACCTTTTCCTATTTTTATTGAAACTTCTGACCACTAATAAACGTTTCTGTTAAGGAATAAAGTTATTCAACACTGGCTAAGTGAATATCAATGTAAGAAAGCATGTGATATGCTATGCTAGTCATATTTATGTTAAGGAAAATATTAAAGTGATATACACCAAAATATTCACAATGGCTGTCTCAGTCTACTTAAATTATTAGCTTTTTAATTTTCTGATTCGGATTTGTTCATTACTCGCATTATCCATTGTATGCATGTATTACCTTTATAATAAGAAAAAAAATGAAAGTTGTAGACGCTTATGTTGAAAAGGCACAATGCGTGGCCATGTGATTTTAAAGCAATTTTATCTCCATTTCTACATTTGCCCACTGGGTTTGTTCTTCCCTGAGCCCTAGAAAACTTAGAGGCTTATGACTTTTGTGGTGACTCTTTTTAAGTAAGCGCTTTCTAGTTACTGCTTTACATCACAAAATACAGCATACGGTTTTCAAGTTAGAAACCAGAATGTTCAGTCCTGTGGAACAGCACAGATCTTGGACCTGACTTAAAGCTTCAGGTCCTTTTCCTGCCCTGGTTGGCCCCTCCCTCATCCGTCCCTATGCTTCTCTGACTCCTTTCTCACGCTCAAGTCCCCACGTCCTGGAGAACAGTAAAGAAGGGGGCCCAGAACGCTCAGCAGACTGGTGCTCTTAGGCCTGCTCTCTGTGCCTCGCAGGGGTCTAACACAGGTTCTTTTCTCATGAGTAATACCATGATCATGGCCACACGCCCTAACTGTGGGCTTTTCCACTGACGTCCCCGTAATACGCGTGGCCACCTCTCGCAGTGTATCGCCTTATGACTTCCTCCTCGGCTCCTGGAACTCTGAGTAGTGACTTTCATCTCCTTTCTGCTACGGTTCCTTGGCTCTCTTTGTGGTCCTCTTGAAAAGGACAGGGCTTAAAGGGACCTAATGCCTCCAAAACTCAGAAGAGGCAGGCCATCCTGAATGGAAGCAGCTCTCCTTCCTGCTCAGTCACCGGATCTAGCCAGCCTGGGTCTTGTCTTTTCAATTTTCCAGACGGCAATGAGACACGAGTGCACTGTAGCCCACCCACCCAACTCCAGGAGACACACAGCGACTGCAGGCCGCTCCCTCCTGCTTGAGGGAAGAGGAATGCAGGCCTAACTCTCAGTGTGGGTGAAGGGCTCAGAGTTCTGTGGCCAGTTCTGGCACCTCCTTGTAAATTCTGCACATGCTCTAGTACAGATTGTCTGCTACAGATGTGACTTTTAACAAGAATTCGTGTGTGACTGGGAGGTAGGGGGATGATGTCGGTAAAATGTACAAATTGTACTGTTTCGTGCACAAGTTCTCTTGGGTTAGGTGTCAGAATTATGGGAGCTGAATTTCGGCCTTCAGCAAGAAAGGAAGAAACGCTCTGCTTGGCTCCTGCCCGAGCAGCCCTTTCCATTGTTACAGGAGTACTGGAAGTGGGCACTTGCCCCGAGAGGCACCCCCTCGCCCTGGACTGCGCTGGGCCGTGGGACGGAGGCTGCTCATCCTCCAGGGCCCCCCGTGACACAGCCCCACTGTCTCCGCGGTCCAGTGCTATCTGCACTGCCGCGGGCCTCCGTAAACCAGCATTTCCATTCTGCTGCTTTTGTGTCCGCTGCTTTAATGTCCTCAGAGGCGGCTGCCAGACGTGTGAGCCTGGCCTGTCCAAGTTTCCTTCAAACATCCTAATCCTTGGTTTGTCTCGTGCTCTGGTTAAAAAGCTGCACGGGCTTTGCGTGGTCTCCCCAGTACTGTTTTTCCCATACACCATGTTATTTTTAGTGTGTGGCTTTTCTGAACTGAGACTTGTCAGGAATGTCTATGTTGAATTATAGCAGAAACATCTGTACCTTCATTGGAATTTGCTGTCTTTGCCCTTCAGCTCAAACTTCATTTTTAATATCCTATTTAGTTTTGAAGAAAATGTGCTTAACCTTTTTCTTAAAAAGCATATTGTACAGTATTCCTATCACACTGCTCTCTGTTATCAGATGACATAACTTACTATGTAATATATTATAACATAAAAGGAATCTTGCTGTATATATGGCTGGCCTCATAAGACCCATCTCTACATTCTGTCTTTGTAAGCACCAATACATAGGAATTTATAACTTTTGCTCATGGAAGGGAAAATTAAAATATAATACCAAAAGACATTTCCACTTTTCCATTTAACATAGTCTTATCTTAAATAAAAGTATCAGAAGCTATCTTCTGAACAGTACTGTTTTGTCCAGAATCTAAAGTGATTTAATATTTAAAAATAGTATTTCTTGTATAATCACAGATTATTAATTAGACATGTATTACAGTTTCAGCATCTAATTATCCTCTAACCAATGTCTGACCCCAGCTCAGTAGTTTTCTTTCTTCAGAGCAAATCCTTTGCCTCCACACCCTATTTCTAAGCTTCTGGGTTTTTTTCCCTCAGCGCTAAGGTTTAGGAAGCACATCTGACTCAATTTACAGATGCTGTTTTGAGTATAGTCTGAGTACCCAAAGTATGTTTCACTTAGTTCAAGATCAGTGAGTCACTGTGCTTTAAATTACAGGCAAGAAATTTAAAAAATGGTGACGTAGCAAAAACTTTAGATAATCTGCACATGGATTAGCCATCTTTGAAATCCTTATAGTTGTTTCAAACTCTTCCTTTCTTGAGGAAGCACACATGCCTGCTACCCATCTATACCGCACATGTCCCTAGGAATAAACACTATTCTCAGTAAGAAGTTTAAAATATATAAATCTGCCCCAGAAAGGTTATTGGATTTGTTACAGAAGCCAGAGAAATGATTTTTAAAATAATCATTTACAGTTTCATCCCTCTGTTCTTCACATCTATTATATATTAAATCTATATGATTTTGATTTTTCAAAGTTTTACTTGCTGTCAGTTTAGCAGTTAACGTTCCCAAAGGAAAAAGGTATATAGTCATTAACTTTTGGACCTGGACTAAAGCCAAGAAGTACAAGAGTTGGAAAAACATGCTTACTTTGGTCCATGAACCATCATGAAGGTGTTTTTTTTCCTCAAATGACAAGGTGGTGGGGTGGGTGCCTCAAGGGGAAACATTACTTAATGCTGTTTACTTGTTTAAGTAGGTGTCCTCTGTCTTCCTGAGTTCAGAATGTGTGTAAGAGATGTGACTATTTTCAGATTTTGTTCTCAGCAGCAGCGTCTCCAAGTGGAGTGCTTACGATGGTTTTCTTTTTTATAAAGGGCAATCAGATTCTCAGTGGCCTCTCCATTGAAGAATATAAGACCACGCTGAAGATAATCAAGCAAGCTATTTTAGCTACAGACCTAGCACTGTACATAAAGTAAGTTTTAAGAAATATCTTGATAAATAGATTTTGGATGTGTTTGCACAGTTTCCAACTTTAAAAATCCCCATTGGGATATTTTTAGATTATAAGAACCAATGTCCTGGAAAAGCTGTTTATCACACCATGGAGCAGTTTGTTAAAGGAAGCCAGAGAAGTCCACTTAACGCTAGAAATGACAGAGTGCAGAATTATTTCTGATGTTTGTCTTTGAAGCTCTGCACAAAGCAGATAACCATCTCAGGGTCATTCTAAGCTCGCTGGCCAATCTAAAGGATATAATAATGTCCTCTATAAAGGGCATCTGCTGCTTCTTCTGTCCTTCATTCCCCCAACTTCTGACCATTTCACAGTCCCTTAAACTGTTATCCATGCCCATGTGGGCAGGAAAAGGAGCTGAGTCCCAAACAAGTAGATCTTATTTGTTTTTATTGGATTTTGGCAGAAGAAGAGTATTAATGTAGAACTTTATAGTTAATGAAGTTAACGACTTAAGAATTAAAGTATGCTTGAGAGTGTATCAGTGATGTAGGTGTGTGTTTGCATAACTAAACTTACTTTCTAAAAGAAAGGAAGGATGTTGCTGGGTTTGGGCAGCCGTCTGTTTCCCACACAGAGTCCGAGCTGTCTGCTGCATGTGTGGGGGTGGAGGCAGATGGACAGTCACGCTCACGGGATTTCCTGGGAGCGAGGGCCTCTCCCCAGCTGTACACAGATGCACACTGTGGTTTTAGCCACTCTTGAGAAGTAAAAACAAACAGAACAGACACACAAACCCGCATGCCAGAGAGCCACCGCTGTACATCCAAAAGCACCTTACGTCTAAAAGAGTCTGTTTCCTTGGACTTTGGAGCACTTTAAAGTTAATTAGGGTAAAAAATACAGACTGTAAATTTCAGCTCAAAATGACTGCAGGATGATTGGTAACTGTCAAGCTACCAATAATTTGAAAAGTGCCTGAAACCACAACGACTTCCTGACCTTTCCAGGCCACATGGTCTCCCCCCTGGATCCTTCCGAAACCTCTTTTCATTTTGGTACACAGTCACAGACAGGTAGTTTTGTTATGCAGGTTTCTCTTATGTGTGTCTTGTGACTTTGACTAGTTTAAATGTTATGAAAAGAACTCACGTCTCGCCATTTCCCAAGATGCTTAACCATGCTGAGCACATGGAGGTATTCACTATGCAATGAACAGATATTAGTTTATACTTGGTCTTTCTTTGCTTCAGAAGAACTTCGCAACTTTATACTGACATATTTTGGCATAGAGTAAAAAATTATGTGAATGAGACATATGAAATTAAATTGAAACCATAGAGATCTTGCACCATATGCAAAATTTCTTAACTCATTCTCGGCATCAGATTTTTAACTCACATTGTTTCATGTTCAACTAAATCATATTCGGGAATCGAAATTTCCATTACTTGTGACCTTAGTTAAAAGTGAGATAAGATTTAATATTTCGACCAAAGAATATGGTAGAAGAGAGGAAAGTAAAGTATTCAAGATTTTTATATGATTCTTATATTGGATTATATATACTTATATAAGAATATAAGAATCTCATCTTATATGAGAAAAACCATTAGAGATTCTTCTCCCTGAAATTTTACTTGATGAGCCTTTGTTGACCAAAGGGATAAGAGCTTAGGGGACTCACCAGAGCTTAGGGGACTCATCGTAACTACCAAATATTTTTCTTTATTTTAAAGGAGACGAGGAGAATTTTTTGAACTTATAAGAAAAAATCAATTCAACTTGGAAGATCCTCATCAAAAGGAGTTGTTTTTGTAAGTAGGATTACTGTCCTTAAAGCTGGTTTTGCTACCCAATTAATTTTACTACAATTATTTGTTACAATGTGATGATCACAGAGGCTGTCAGAATTCTTACGAGTGTTATACAAAGGGCTAAATATGACTATTTACTTAAAAAGAAATGCATTTGCAAATTCAAAAGAACAAATTACTCTTTTTGTCCTAGAAGGACCTTTAAATGTGGTAGAGTATCATATAAGGCTGTAGGGGGTCCCTTGTTCACACTCACAGTTCTTTTGAATGAAAGAGCTGAAAACAGCATCCTGAAGATTGCTGGAGCAAGAACATGACTGTGAAGTGTCTACTTCCCTCACACGATGGCAGAGCAGCAGTCAGACTTCAGCTCGGCTGGCTGCTCAGTCGAGTCCAACTCTGTGACCCCATGGACTGCAGCACTCCAGGCTTCCCTGTCCATCACCAACCCCCAGAGCTTGCTCAGACTCATGTCTAGAGAGTCAGTGATGCCATCCAACCATCTCATGCTCTGTCGTCCCCTCCTCCCGCCTTCAGTCCTTCCCAGCATCAGGGTCTTTTCCGATGAGTCAGCTCTCCATATCAGGTGGCCAAAGTATTGTAGATTAGCTTCAACATCTGTCCTTCCAGTGAACACCCGGGACTTATCTCCTTCAGGATGGACTGGTTGGATCTCCTTGCAGTCCAAGGGACTCTCAAAGAGTCTTCTCCAACACCACAGTTCAAAAGCATCAATTCTTCAGTGCTCAGATTTCTTTAGAGTCCAACTCCTCACATCCATACATGACTACTGGGAAAAAAACATAGCTTTGACTAAATGGACTTTTGTCAGCAAAGTAATGTCTCTGCTTTTTAATATGCTATGTAGGTTTGTCATAGCTTTTCTTCCAAGGAGCAAACATCTTTTAATTTCATGGCTGCAGTCACCATCTGCAGTGATTTTGGAGCCCAGAAAAATAAAGTCTGTCACTGTTTCCATTGTTTCCTCATCTATTTGCCATGAAGTGACAGGACTGGATGCCATGATCTTCCTTTTTTGAATGTTGAGTTTTAAGCCAGCTTTTTCACTCTCCTCTTTCACTTTCATCAAGAGGCACTTCAGTTCCTCTTTGCTTTCTGCCATAAGGATGGTGTCATCTGCATATCTGAGTTATTGGTCTTTCTCCTGGCAATCTTGGTTCCAGCTTGTGCTTTATCCAGCCCAGCGTTTCTCATGATGTACTCTGCAGGTAAGTTAAATAAGCAGGGTGACAATATACAGCCTTGACGTACTCCTTTTCCTATTTGGAACCAGTCTGTTGTTCCATGTCCAGTTCTAACTGTTGCTTCCTGACCTGCATACAGGTTTCTCAGGAGGCAGATAAGGTGGTCTGGTATTCCCATCTCTTGAAGAATCTTCCACAGTTTGTTGTGATCACACAGTCAAAGGCTTTAGCAGAATGCCTTAGTAGTCAATGAAGCAGAAGTAGTTGTTTTTCTGGAATTCTCTTGCTTTTTCTATGATCCAACAGATGTTGGCAATTTGATCTCTGGTTCTTCTGCCTTTTTTAAATCTACCTTGAACATCTGGAAGTTCTCAGTTCACATACTGTTGAAGCCTGGCTTGGAGAATTTTATGCATTACTTTGCTAGTGTGTGAGATGAGGGCAGTTGTGCGGTAGTTTGAACATTCTTTGGCATTGCCTTTCTATGGGATTGGAATGAAAACTGACCTTCTCCAGTCCTGTGGCCACTGCTCAGTTTTCCAAATTTGTTGGCATACTGAGTGCAGTACTTCCACAGCACCATCTTTTGGGATTTGAAATAGCTCAACTGGAATTCCGTCACTTCCACTAGTTTTGTTCGTAGTGATGCTTCCTAAGGCCCACTTGACTTCACACTCCAGGATGTCTGTCTCCAGGTGAATGATCACACCGTTGTGTTTATCTGGGTCATTAAGATCCTTTTTGTATAGTTCTTCTGTGTATTCTTGCCACCTCTTCTTCTTCATATCTTCTGCTTCTGTTAGGTCCATACAATTTCTGTCCTTTATTGAGCCCTTCTTTGCATGAAATATTCCCCTGGTATCTCTGATTTTCTTGAAGAGATCTCTATTTTTTTCCATTCTATTGCTTTCCTGTATTTCTTTGCATTGATCACTGAGGGAGGCTTTCTTATCTCTCCTTGCTATTCTTTGGAACTCTGCATTCAGATGGATTTATCTTTCCTTTTCTCTTTTGCCTTTCACTTCTTTTCTTCTCTCAGCTATTTGTAAGACCTCCTCAGACAACCGTTTTGCCTTTTTGCATTTCTTTTTCTTGGGGATGGTTTGGATCACTGCCTCCTGTACAATGTTATGAACTTCCATCCATAGTTCTTCAGGCACTCTATCAGATCTAATCCCTTGAGTCTATTTGTTTCCTCCGCTGTACAGTGAATGGTGAGGGATTTGATTTAGGTCATACCTGAATAGTCTAATGGTCTTCCCTATTTTCTTCAATTTAAATCTGAATTTTGCAATGAGTTCGTGATCTGAGCCACAGTCAGCTCCTGGTCTTGTTCTTGCTGACTGTATAGAGCTTCTTAGTCTTGGGCTGCAAAGAATATAATCAATGTGATTTCATCATTGACCATCTGGTGATGTCCATGTGTAGAGTCATCCCGTGTTGCTGGAAGAGAGTGTTTGCTGTGACCAGTACGTTCTCTTGGGAAAACCCTGCTAGCCTTTGCCCTGCTTCATTTTGTTCCAAGGCCAAACTTGCCTGTTACTCCAGATATCCCCCAACTTCCTCCTTCTGCATTCCAGTCCCCTATGATGAAAGGACATCTTTTTTTGGTGTTAGTTGTAGAGTCAGAGCTTCAGGGTTCTGTTTTTCCTCACCTGTTTTCCCTGTCCCTCCCTCCTATCCTTTGCTATACTATCACTGCCTTTTCCATGAAAAGAAGTAGACCAATAAAATAGAACTTAGTGTGAATAATAAAGACAGAAGTAGTAATAAGACGGAGGATAGTGCTCTATTACAATTTTATAACTAAATCTTTTTAGACAGGTAGGTATTATTTCACATGCAAACAAATACACAAATAAGGAAACACACAAATGTCCAGGTGTCTGTTCTGAACAGTCATGCTTCATGTGAGAGCCTCAGCCTGTTTTTTAGAGCAGTGCCTTAGAAAAGGATACACACACCACTGCAATCTGCGACCAGTTTTTCCCAATAACAGAAATGGAATCCCACCTCGATTCCAAGTCTGTGCCACCATTTTCATGGCTATGCTCCTAACTTCCGACCTCGAGCAGAGCAGCAGCTAGTACACCTAGCGCTCAGGTTGCCTCTTCCCCTCTTCACTGTCCAGATTGTAGTTAAACTTATCCAGACATTGCAGGGTCTTCTCTGGGGGAGACAGTTTGCATTGGCAAGCATTATTGAAATCCTTCATGATTAAACATTTCTCTGGTGTACTCATTACCTATGATAAGAGTTGGTGTAAGAGAGTCTGAGGCCAGAAACCATTTTCTTTGAGGCCTAATATGGTTAGGGAGGATGCACTTTCATTTAGATTGTCCCTAGAGGTACAAGTAACACAGTCCTTTACCTTGAGTATTCCTATATATGACAGTGATGACCTTTTTGCCTATGTCTTCAAGCAGATTGAAAGAATTAGATGGCAGGTATTTAGACCTGACGTGGAAAAACACTACACCAAAGAGAAACCATCTTCACACAGTAGTTACAGTATTGAGTTCTAGAGCACCTTGCCACAGACTCCAGAGTCCAGCATGGTTTTCAACTTCTCTAACAAGAGAAGGAGTAGCGAGCACCATATCCTTTCATTTCCCTCTTCTCTCCAGCAGGTACTGTTCAATAATTTAAAGACTTTTCACATAGGAGCCACGACGTGTGCTGAGTAAATTAGGATGACCCATCACAGTTCTTGCTGTCATGGGGGTCTTATCAATAGGATAGCTGATGATGTTTAACAGTTATTATTAGTAATCAATGTGTTTTCACCATACTGTCACTGAGAATGGAAGGCCAAAGTAAAAAAAAATAATAGCAGGCAAGTTTTTGCACAGAGGTTGGTAATTTCTCTCCTTCTGCTAATCTGGAGATACAACAAGGCAGTTTGAGGGCAAATTCCAGTAGTTCACTGGGTAACCAAAACAACTGACTCTGTGATTCCATTGTATCAGTTCTGCTTCTATATAAATTCTATTTCTGTTTCTTTAGTCTTTGTAAACCGCCATTTCTGTAGTTTATGGGGTTTTAACTTTTTATCAGTTACTAACTGTTTACTAGGGTTTATAGTCACATAAAGGTATATAGTCACATAAAGGAGTATTGGACCTCTTTTTCCTTTAACAGAGCGATGCTGATGACAGCTTGTGATCTTTCTGCGATTACAAAACCCTGGCCTATTCAACAACGGGTATGTTGTTTAGTGATGAAAAAGTAGTAATTAAAAAGTCAAAGTCTGTGATGATTTGGGAGAATAGCATTGAAACATGTATATTATCATATATGAAACAGATTGCCAGTCCAGGTTTGATGCATGAGACAGGGTGCTCGGGGCTGGTGCACTGGGACGACCCAGAGGGATGGGATGGGGAGGGAGGTGGGAGGGGGGTTCAGGATGGAGAACACATGTACACCCATGGCTGATTCATGTCAGTGTATGGCAGAAACCATTACAATATTGTAAAGTAATACAGCCTCCAATTAAAATAAATTTTTTTAAAAAATGTCAAAGTATGAAAAACCTTTACTCTTAAATATAGTTTTTAAAGTATTTGGGAAACTTTTAATCTAAATTTTAAGTAGTATTAAAAGCAGATAATTGGACATAAACACTTTTTTTCTCTTTTCTTTTTCACTTTTCTTTTTTATAAGACTTGTTATGACTTAATAATATTTGTAAGACCTATTAAGAAAGAGAGCATCTATATTAACACAGCAAAAACCTAGCTGTTGATAAAGTTTAATTCCAGTACTGTTTCTACCTCATTTTTTTTTTTAAGCACATCCCTTTATTAGTCTTAATAATTAGAAGATGCAAACTCCATTTTCTTGTGGTTAGCCTATTAGGCTGTACTTCAACTCTAAATAGGCATTAACAAGTAGAAGTTAAACATTTCTGGTGCTCATAAATATAGTACATGTTGATATAAGATATCCAGAAGGTTCTGATTAGAGCCCGTGATCAGGTGGCTAGAAATATATCGTCTCTCTAAATAAGTAACTGCCGTAACACTGTGCTGAGGCATAAAGGCCCTAAGCTAAATATAAGGGGGGTGGGTATACATGCAATGACGTGTATATTGTGTTTGTTTTTTGAGACTGCATTTTCAGTCCTAAATGTACTACCTGAGATTATTGACAGTCGCTGTTGGTCACGACTATGGGATACATAGTCGTGGAGCCCAAGAATGACAGGCTCATCTGAACCACGTGCTGACAAAACAGTATCAGGAATGCACTCTCCAGGTGCCAAACCTGACACGCCATAGGCACGCAAGAAATGTCTCTACAGACCTTCCTGCTCCATAGTAAAAAAGACTATATGCCCATTTCAAAACAGGAAAGAGAATGGAAGAGGAAAGAATTTCTTTCTTTCTCTTTCTTTTGAATCAAACTCTGAAAACATACAGCAGTGAAGCTGGGGTCCAGATAAAAAGCAGCGCTATAAAGCCTCTATAATTAAAACAGTTTGGAATTGGTATCAGACCATGGAACACAATAGAACACTGAGAATTGCATAGAACATTTACATAATTAAGATAGCATTTCAAATAACTGGGGGAAAGACAGACTTTATTCAATAATGTTAGCCTGGTTTTCCCATCTTCCATAGCCAGATGGCAAAAGATGAAACCAGATCTATTCTGCATACTTAAATTCCAAATGGGGCATAGAGCTCAGTGTAGAGAATTAAACCATCCAAGTACTAAGTAAAAACATTTGTGGATTCTTTTATAACTGAGGAGTGAGAAAACTTTCCTAATTAGGGCTCCACATGCAGAAACAATAAAGACTGACAAATTTGATTACATGAAAATAAAAAATTAAGAAAACTTTTTTGCATGACAAAGACACAATAAGCAAAAACAGACAAAGCTGCTGCTGCTAAGTCGCTTCAGTCCTGTCCGACTCTGTGTGACCCCATAGACGGCAGCCCACCAGGCTCCCCTGTCCCTGGGATTCTCCAGGCAAGAACACTGGAGTGGGTTGCCATTTCCTTCTCCAATGCATGAAAGTGAAAAGTGAACGTGAAGTCGCTCAGTCATGTCTGCCTAATTAGCGACCCCATGGACTGTAGCCTACCAGGCTCCTCCATCCATGGGGTTTTCCAGGCAAGAGTACTGGAGTGGGGTGCCATTGCCTTCTCCGAACAGACAATGAGGAACAGGTAAAAAAGTTGATAGAGAAAGAAATGCAAATGGCTCTTACTCATTTGAAAAGGTCTCAGAACCTCAATCACAAGGAAAGATACAAATTAAAACTGTACTGACACAAAAGGACTTGTACAGAATCTCATGACAGCATTATTCCTAATAGTCAGAGACTAGAAACCATCCAGATGTTCCTCAACAGGAGAGTGGATCAATGTATCACAGCACACTACCTCACACAGTGCCGCTCTGCCCAACAGTAGAAAGAAGCTGACGCTGATACAGGCAACACCACGGACAAGTCTCACCAGCAGTATATGCTGAGTGAAAGTAGCTGGACGTAAAGGAACACATACTGTGATGTCATTTACGTCACGTTCTAGGAAAGGCAAAACCAATCACTGGTGAAGGAAGTGAGGATAGTGGCTGAGCGGGGAGGAAGCAAAGTAGGTTCCCTGACTCACACAGAAGGGCCTGAGGGCAACTGTTTCTTGGTTGGAGGGTGTGTTAACCTACTCACATGCATTTGTGACTATAGACCCATGATCTATGCAATTCATTGAAAAAAAAAACACACACTAATAAGACCATTTCTCAACTGTCTGATTGGCAAACATTTAAAGATTTTACAGCATACTCTGTTGGGGAAGCTGTGGGAAAACAAGAAATGCAAAATACTGTAACTGTTTGGAAGTATATGATTATAGTCATTTACTATTACTTCTAGGAATCTTATCTCAAAGATATACTGGCAAGAATATAAAAATGCATTTATATAGGCTATTCAATTTAGTGCTGTCTGTAACAGCAAAAACAAGAAACAGCCCAAGTGTTCATTAATATGGTACTAAGTAAGCTGTAGTATTTACTTATATGATGAAGTCTCTGCAACAGTGAAAAGAAATAAGCACTTTCTGTATACTACTACGGGGTGACTACACAGATACAAGTGAAACAGAAAAAGCAAGGAAGAGAGAACAGGTATGGTATGCTACCATTTATCCGAGAAGGCAATGGAATATGGATGTATGTACTTATATTTGCATATATTTTTAAAAAGCAGGATTAACTGTAAAAAAGTTAATGATTTCCCACAGGGGAAGGAGGGAATAAGATTGAGGAACAGAGATATAAGGTAGAGTTCCTTGCAGGTACTTGTTTTGTAGATTTAATTTAGGAACCATGTAAACTGTGCTTATAAAGTTGAACTTTAAAAAAAAATCACATAACCTGGGAAGTAAAATGAAACAATGTGATTTTGGTTGCAAAACCACACTGAGGGGGACAGTTTTATTCCAAGAGATTTAAAACCGTTACTTGACCATATAACTCCAGTGGGATGTACACTAAGAACAACAACAACAGCAAACCCATTAGAGCTGTTTTTCAGTAATCATATTAGGGGTAATTTTGTATATATATTCAGTCACCATAGTGGATGATGTGAGATAAAAGCAAATGAGAAATTATATTGATATTGTTGAGAGGTAGGATTTTCAGTGTGAGTAGAAAGATAGAGATCCAAGATGGATAAGGTTTTGCAGAAATCCTGTAGTCCTGATTTGAATAGGAAATACTGTATGAACTTACATTGTGTAAGCTCCATTCATTAAAAGGGCTTAAAAATAACAATCACCCTGGTAGAAATGAACGAACCTAGTGCCCTGATTGAAGTTTCTAAATAACCTCAGTCTAAAAGAATGAGGACTCCATGAAGAAATGGCTGATTGCCCGTTCCAAAACAGGAAATGTACAAGATGAGCTAAGAACATCTTGTTATAGCAGAAACCAAGAACTATCAAAGACTGATAACGCCGTGTCAGAAGAGCAAAGAAGCCAACTCAGTTGGCCAAAGTGGGACAATGTGGGCATCAGTAAGGATTGAAATATGTTAAATTTGTTTAAATCCAAAGTTCAAAATAATAATAATAATAAAACCTTCCTTAGTCATGTTTGTTGGATGCTTGAGAACTGAGTTATTATTTTTTTCTAATGGTAATTATAATAGAGAAAATCAAGTTATTTCTCCTTTATTTATACAAATACTTCAGGGTAACTAAAAATTGATGTGGGGGACTTATTCTATTTCAGCTATAAAGAAAAAAGGAATGATTGCTTTGTATATTACCTTTTTGCAGCCTCTAAATTAATGGATCCAGGCAAAGCTCATGAAGGACTGTTTATATCACAGAGAGAGGCAACCAGGCATTCCACTGTCAGAAGTACAGGCACAGCCTGAGAAACAGTCATAGCAAAAAAAAAAAGAAAGCAAACTCAATCTAATCAAGTGTCTAGATCTCATTACTGGTGTATGGAAATAACAGGGAACAGAGAAACATTCAATTTCATTATGGAAACACAATCAGCAAAATCCAGACAACAGGAAGCTATAGGATAAACAACCCAGTTTATTCAACAACAGTCAAAATTATAAGGACATTTTTTAAAAAGAGAGAAGAGGAGGAATTGGTAGACTGAAAGAAACCTAAGAGGCATGTCAGTCAGCCTCAGGATAAGGACCTACCTGATGCTGTGTTTCCCGCGGGGCCTGGTAGGACTGGTGCCTAACACCTCACTGAGGATGCCCACAGATGGGCACGCAGTGCTCTCGTCCCACTGCTGCTGACGGTGAAATAACATGTCGCTCTTTTCTCTGAATTATAGATTACAGACTCTAGCCTTTGTGATTAGGTACACATTAAAATAAATATTTACTAGGTACACATTAAAATAAATATTTGCTGTTACTGCTTTATTCTAATTTTACTGATGTGGTTAAAAGCCACAGATTTGATGGGTTTTATTATCTTCATTTAAAGTCTTTTACTGAGTGATATGCCTTCAATTACCCATACTTAGTCTGTTATTGATTTCAGATAGCAGAACTTGTTGCCACTGAATTTTTTGACCAAGGAGACAGAGAGAGAAAAGAACTCAACATAGAACCCACTGTAAGTATGAGACCTTGTTGGTAGGAATTATTCATATACATGTTTTTGTTGTAGATTCCTTTTTGTGCTTCTGTGAGATTTTAGGAAGACGATTTCTCATCTTTTTATAAAGTCCTTTTTCTTACCTGAAGAATTAAACATGTTCATTATAGAAAACATGCAAATAACAGAGGACAGAAAAGACTCTGAGTTATCAAATCATACCTACTTTTTGTAATTTTTTCCATTTATATATCATAAGCCACTTTTCATTCTAACAGATGCTCTGTCCTATATACCATTTACAATGGTTACATGAAATAGTGCATGCATGCTCAGGCATGTCCAACTCCTTGTGACCCCATGGATTGTAGACTGCCAGGCTCCCCTGTCCGTGGGATTAGCCCAGCAAGAATACTGGAGTGGGTTGCCATTTCCTCCTCCAGGGGATCTTCCCTACCCAGGGATCAAACCCTCCTCTCCTGGGTCTCCTGCATTGGCAGGCAGATCCTTTACCACTGAGAAGAAGTGGTAAGGCCCACATGAACCAGATGCAACCATTATTTACTGTTCGGTATAATGTCTGTAGAGTTTACTATTACAAATAGCACTTTGATAAACATCTCTTGTTAAATATTTATATACTGCATTTTCTGCTTAGGGTAGGTAGGGAATCTCGAATACAAGAAGATTCTTCTCAAACCACTGAAGAAGTTTTTCCTGAAATGGATGAGTTTTACTTTTTCCTGGAAATGGTGCATAGAGTCATTCTTTTACTCAGATGAACATTTGTTGAGCCCACACTAAATGGGCCGAGGTTACAAGATGCCCCTCCTCCGCGTACCATTCCCTCTGCTTTACTCCGTAGCCTCATCTGGGCACACCCTATGTCTCACTAGTCTTTTGCAATTGTTTAGTCTCCTAGACATACTAATCAGGGCTTCCCTGGTGGCTCAGTGATAAAGAATTCGCCTGCACTGCAGGAGACATGGGTTTGATCCCTGTGTCGAGAAGATCCCCTGGAAAAGGAAACAAGAACCCGCTCCAGTGTTCTTGCCTGAAGAATCTCGTGGACAGAGGAGCCTGGCAGGCTACAGTCCATGGGGTCACAGAGTCAGAAAAGACTGAGTGACTAACCACACACACACAGTAACAGGCTTGTTAGAAGCGCGGAATCCTCTCAGAAAAGGGTGGGTAGTAGGGTGATGGTCACAGCTAACGGAGAACCTGCTTCATTCTAAACAAGCACTGAGACAGACTCTGCTCCCCTCAGAGGTGCTGGCTTTGTCTGGTGCCCAGTCAGGAGCTTCTGAGAACAAGCAGCAATGGTGTCTGCGTACTTTTCACTCAGACAGCTCTCTCTGTGAACTGAACTGTGATCGGCCGTGGCCTCAGTGGCGTCTTTCACGAAGCTGAGAGTGTGTGATTCCACATCAGTAGACAGAAGGCATGTGTGTTCTCCAGACACCTGTCAGCAGTGGACTCTGGTCAGGGCCTAACTCTAGGTCACCAGCTGATCTGAGGCCAGTGATCAGTGCTGGGGGTCACGCAGGGAGAGTCACAGCCCCGGTGAACGAGAGAGAGGAGCATGGCTTGGTGCAGGGGGGTCGGAGCCTCCAGAAGGTGAAGGGGCAGGTAGGCAGGTATCTGGCCTTCCTCAGCTAACCGAGGGATTCATCGTTTCAGAGCCAACTTGTGTTGCGTTAAGTAAACGCAGATCTGTGTGTGTGTTTCTGTGTTCTCAGGATCTAATGAACCGGGAGAAAAAAAACAAAATCCCAAGTATGCAAGTTGGATTCATAGATGCCATCTGCTTGCAACTTTATGAGGTATTTACTCTGAAACTTCTAGAGTTTTGACTTGTGTTATGAAGTAAATTGAAGCAACACATCAGGCACATATTTTTTCCTTCTTAATCAAGTAACTAGAAGTAAAATAATCAGGACGTTTCTTTTACTAACGAACATGCTGTTTGTACTGAACAAGGAACACATTTTATATTTACTGTTTCTCAAAAATGTTAATTCATTGATGTGTAACTACCTAATGAGTGCCTACTGCATCCTAGGCTCCAGCAAATTCATGTGGCGAATGCTGAGAAAAAGTATGTGCCAGTGCTACCCTCAAAGGAGGTATATTCTGCATACTCTATGTTAGCATATTCTTTTTTTTTTTTTACTTATTATTTATTTATTTATTTATTTTTTATTAGTTGGAGGCTAATTACTTCACTACATTTCAGTGGGTTTTGTCATACATTGATATGAATCAGCCATGGATTTACATGTATTCCCAATCCCGATCCCCCCTCCCACCTCCCTCTCCACCCGATTCCTCTGGGTCTTCCCAGTGCACCAGGCCCGAGCACTTGTCTCGTGCATCCCACCTGGGCTGGTGATCTGTTTCACCATAGATAATATACATAGCATATTCTTTTTAAGGCTAAATTTTGGCCTAAATAAGGAAAAACAGTTACCTAACTTCTTCTCATACTGTGACTTTATTACTATTAAGAAAATTTTTATGAGGGTTACAAGAAGACAGCTAGGAAAATATTGCAGGTTCCCATTTTCATATACTTGTTAGTTTGGGTTTTTTAAATTATTCTCCCTAACATATCCAACTGACTAGTTTAGATGTTATGCCCCAAATACAGAAAGTAGATGCTGTCTTCATCTTTATACATTTAAATAGGAAACTGTCTTAAGTGTAAGTATTTGGGGAAAAAAATACTTATCATAGGAGGAATCATAGACTGCCAAGACCGGAAGAAAGGCTAGAAATATTTTAATCCAGACGTTTCACAGATTCAGTCATTGAATCTGTAGAAAGTCCATCTTCCAGGGAGATGGGATGCTTGTCCCAAATAGGTGGGTAAGTGGGAGAACTCTGTTTAGAGTTCAGTTCTCAGCCTGGGCCCAGGGTTCTAACCATCCAATGAACTGAATAAAGAAGCTGTGGCTGATGAGGAAGAAAAGAGGAGGGAGGGTCAGGAGAGAGAGCAAAGGAAAACAGGACGAAAGAGCGCGTGTGAGGCCCTGGCACCTCTGCCCTCCCTGCTTGGCAAGCTGGCTGTTTACTGCTCTGCAGAAGCGCTCCCAGCAGCGTCTCCATCACCTCCAAACACTCATCCTTTCTGTAACACGTGTCTTCCTTATGGATTGGATTAAGAGTTCCTCAGCTGCAGATACTAATGTCTCTCTTCATTTTTTTTCCCATGCCCATAAATATAGTCAAATCACTCATTATAAATTTTATCCTTCTACATTTCCTATTCATTTTATTTGAATCTACAGTTAAATTCTATGTGATACAGACAGGCATTTTTACTATTATTACAGAAGTAATAGGTTCTTACAGAAAAATCAGAATAACAGAGAAGCAAAAAGATAAAACCACTTATAATTCTAGTACTCTGTGATAACCACTGTTATTCTTTATGACATTTTCATATATTTTTCATTTACCAAAAATTGCTCTTTGCATCTGTAATAGAATGTACATCTTTCTGTTTCAAATGTGTTTTCTCTGACAGTTTTAATGGCTGCAGAATAGTAAGACAATATTTCTAACCCCGCTGTTGGGTATTTAAGTCAATGTTTGTCTATGACACAGAAATCTACACTGAACATTCTTGTAAGCTGAATATATATGGAACTATAGTTGGTTAAATAATAATGCCATATAGAGTTTAATCTTTATTATAATTTTGGATAAAAATCTAAAGTATATTGGATAAAACTATTTTATAGAAAATCTCAGAAACTAAGTGCCTCCCCAGGAAGTCAACACTTAGGGAGAACCATCTGTACTACATAAAAGCAAATGGATTATTTCTCTGCAGAGCCGATTCCACACAGATCTGTCTCCACGGCTTAATAATGTTACGTTGAAATATGTGCATTTGCTCTTTGTCTCAGCATGTGTTGCCCGTCTGTATAGCTTAAGAGGAGTCATTCATAAATGATCTGTGATCACAGCTCTGTGAGAACAGTCTGTGAGAACCCCAGCAGTGGGTCTGCTTGTGAAGTGAGTGTGTGATGTGACCCTCTGGGACAAGCCTGGGGAGAGGGCTTATTTCCCAGTCGCCATCTCGTCGCCAGCTTTCTTTCTCTTTCCTTAGGCCTTGACCCATGTGTCGGAGGACTGTTTCCCTTTGCTGGACGGCTGCAGAAAGAACAGGCAGAAATGGCAGGCCCTTGCAGAACAGCAGGAGAAGACACTGATCAATGGTGAAAGCAGCCAGACCAAGCGGAACTGAGAGGCCTGTTCACGCAGGGCTGAAGTCACAGATGGTGTTTCTGCAGTATGCCTAGTTTTGCTACACACTGTACAGATTTGGTGTATACTTTGCCACTGCTATATTTTTATTTTTGCACAACTTTTGACAGCGTAGCATGAAATGTTTTTAGAGGACTATTGCATATTTTCTGTATATCTGTTTTATGCCACTGAACTGAGATTATCAATGACACCCACTCTTAGCACATGGATAAGAGCACTGTTTGTAATATTGTGTGTACTGCGAGGTACAAGTTGCATTCTTGCACAGAGGCTATTTTTTTTTTTTTCTGGGGATTTTAAATAATTGGTTTTGTGTTATCTGAATTATCAATCTTTCAAGAATGTTTGGAATCTTTTCTTTCTTAAAAGTAGTCTGGGAGCAAACTGAATATATTCTGTGACATTTACAACCTTCATAGAATAGAGAAAAATGTTGGCTTTTAAAGCTTGTTGGATTTTAAAAGGAATGGGCTATATTTTTCAACAGTGTATTACCTTAACAAAAGAAAATTAAAACTCTAAACAAATGGAAAGTACTATAAGGCAATATTGTAAAGAAAAGGCATTACTGAATTAATTTGTTTTTTTTGTTGTTAGAGAACAGGCAAGAGAGAAATTTCTTATTTCAGTGCAATACATCTACCCAAAGACTACCCGTAAATGCTCGCTTCGACCTAACAGACCTGGTAGAGAGCAGGAGGAGCCTGGGAAGAAGACCCAGCCCCTGAGGCTCAGGGATGAGCCTGCTGCAGAAATGGAGCGGCCAGGACAGCTCCACGGGAGACACTCCCGACAGTCAGGGGGTCACACACTGAGCCTCCTTTTCGCTCACCTCACGAGTCATAGTTGTAAGTCAACACTTTAAAACCCAACCAGGAAGAGAAAGAAAGTGATCATGGGCGCACAGGCCTGAAGTGAGCTGTGACCACTCAGGATAAGGGGGTATGTGCCCTAAACTGGCCCCTGAACTCATACTTGGTAGGATTTACTTCTCATAACTGTTAGTACATTTAGAAAATGCTAATGTTTTCTTAGAACTTGAGCTCTTTTAATTGTATTCCCACTGTACATATGTGCCCCTAAAGACACTTGTATTCCATATGAGAGAAGTAGATAACAAACTGAGAACCTGGTTCGGGAAAAGAAAATCTTCTCTAAACGTGCGGTAGTGTTTAGACTTGGGGAAGAATAGGAAAACAGGCATTTCATCTGTTCACGTCCTTCCACATCCCTGAGAAAAGTTTGAGTTTCTATCACTGGTTTGGATAGAAAAGCTCTTGGGGATATGATAATGCAGCATTCTAGAAGAATTTTCACTAAAACATATTTCCCATTTATATGGAAAATAAAATAGGATGTTTTTTCCTAAGCATCCTAAAATTCAACATTAAGTTTTTAAAATTCTAAGTGTGTATATATATCTTGACATAAAGTAATTTTATTCTTACCCTTCAGTTTAAACAAAACAAACTGTACTGCCATCATTTTGTAGTGGTAAGGGATAGTCTAGAAGGTTATCAGTTGTTTAATGCTGTATGTATTACTGTTGTAACACCTGTAGCTTCAGCATGTTATTCTGTTTTTTTTTTTAAGTCATACACATGAGATCTGAGAGTTTGCCTCTTGGTGGCATTGGTGTGTAAGTTACACAGACTGTCACTAACATATCTTCATACCAATATATGCCCATGCATGCATACTCAGTTCCTTAGTACAGAAAAATCATTTGAAGAATAACAGTCTTTTTAGTAACCTATCATTTTACCATACACATTGTGATTTAGCGGTTATGCTAAAATCTGTAGTCAAATATTTCAGCAGTTTGTTCAGGGCCTCTCATGTATGTCATTAAGATTTTTACAGACATAGTAGACTATGTATACAGAATTTGTATGTACGTCATTTTAACAAGTAAGAGGACATATTTAGAAATTCTTTAGATAATGGCTTATTTTACCTTACTAGTTTAGAAACTGAAAAAAGTTGGGCAATGCTATGCCTATTTTATCTTTAGATATTTTAGTTCATACAGAAGAAGAGTGCTTCTTGAAGCCTGGTTAGTTGGTTCAAACAATTTTTAACTCTTAGGAAAATCATTCCATACATGGATTAATACCTGGTACATGGGCACAAATTTTGTTCTTATGTGAATATTTCCTTTCCAGTATCTTCTCAAGTTGGGGGAAAAAAATACATATATATATATATATATATATATATATATATATATACACACACACACATATATATATACATATTCTCTCGCCCTACCCTATATTTATATTTCCTGTAACTAGCAAGAAATTGTTCTAGATTAGTTTGCTTTTGTTACACCTGAGTAACATGATACCATTTCATTTCAATTTTCAGCCCCAGAAGTCCCCACTACTTTGCTAAGTTGTGAATGATGTCTATTAGACTGCCTGCCCAGCCTTAAACTTTCACAGGACTGACCTTTGCCAGTCACTAACCTGTGTGAACCCCAGTTTAAGTGTCTTAACTGCTGTGAGCGTGAACAAGTTGTGCTGTTGAGGGAGCTGTGTTTGGGCTAAGCCTTCCCTGCAAGGAGGGTGTCACAGAGGACAGCTCTGTGTCAGACCTGATGGGCCCTGGAGACCACTCTCAGAAATGAGATAGCGGGCCCCAAAGGAAGGTATCTAATCCCATGTGTTATTTCCTAGGTTGAGTTTCCATGACTGGGGAGAAAAAAAAAAGTATATTTCTTTGGCTCCTAGTGCAGATCATTAGTTGTGTGAGATTTAGAGCTCTCTGAGCACCTCGCCTCAAGGTACAAATGCCACTGATCTCCCTACTACAAATAACAGTCTCCGCCCATGGGAGGGCTGGAGATGAGAACGTGTCTGACAGTGTCCTGGAGATATTGGGTTGCGGGAGGAAACGGGTCACAGATACATTCGCACCTAGCTGTGAAGTGCCTTTATTTTCAGCATAGAGCACAAATGTCAGACCGACTCCAATTTGATGTTCTGTTTCCCTGTGTTTTCCACCAGACTGTACTCCTAAAACTTTACATGCCATCAGAAGAAATGCTGTTTGTTTTGTTTTACAAGCTTGATTCAAGATGGGACTGGGGGGAAGAGTATAGTTGCTCTCCTCTCCTAGGAATAACTACAGTTAAAACAAGGTAGTGTAACGTAACGCTCAGCATCTGGCATGCCTCAGTCCACCTTTGACTGAGTTCCTGCCACGTCTGGTACGCACTCACAGTGGAGGCCAAGCAGCGACCTCACGGAGTTCGTAAGTCTCTGCTGGAGACTTATCCAGCCCTAAGGGAGTGCTGGATAAGAGACTTACCAGCTTCTGATTCTGCTGATTTAATGTGAAAATACAGGGTACAGTTATCACTTTCACTTATAACGTGTGTTATACAGTTTTTCAATGACCTTCTTTACCTGGAACTTATTAAGAATCCCTCAGTGAACATCCTGTCTTCCTATAAGTATGCATCACTTAGCCTGTTGATAGCTTAAAGAACACCTTATGTAAGTATGGAGTCATATATTCCACTATATAGATTATTTTTCCATGTGCTAGCCAGGTAGAGATTACTCAAGAGTTCTCTCAGACCGTTAAGTTGCACACGGTTTTGGACCCCTTCTGCTCCACCACAGGGAGCGAGGAAGAAAGTATTAAAACTCACTTTGTCCTTCCCATATGCTTCTCAAAAGCCTGTGTAAACATGTCTTAATGAATGTTGTTGAAAGCCATGTAAATAGTTAAAAATATAAATTTCTAATACAGTTTAAGGGAAGAAAAAGCTTATGAATCATCACTAGCCACTTAATATCTATTTCTTATACCTTTTCAATACATTTGAACAAATATATAGTTTCTAGCACTATTTTTGTACTAGGATAAAGAGTTATTACTATGTATATTATGTTTAGCATTTAAGTCATTTTAAATAATTGTGAATGTTGGTTTCTTGTCTTTCCTCTCCCCCACCATGAAAACCATTTCATATGACTTTGACAAAATCACTTTAAAAGAACACTTACCCACCTGTGATGCTGATGATCAGGGTGGTTTTTCCATTGTGCAGACTCATCACTTGTCAGCTGTTTCCTCATTTTGCCATGCTGTGTAAAAATAAAAAGAAGAATTAACAAGTAAGTATGAGTACTGTGTGATTCTTACAGGACTTTGAATTTTAGGTGAGGAGAATAGGCCCAAGAGTTTGAATGACTTTAATCCACAGCTAACCTGTGGTCCTATTAGCTGGGGGGGGAAATGTGGTCTAATAAACTCCTTTGTTCAGCCGAGACACCCGAGTAAAATAATCTTTTTGTTAATATCCTTTGCTACCAAGTGGAGGCCAACATTTTCCATACACCTCAGCACTTCAAGTCTCTAACAACAGAGACAGTAACTGTTAGCATCTTCAGGTTGCATGAGGAGCTAAGGCTTAGGAATTAAAGACTTGCCAAATGGCATGAGTTGGATGTGAGCCCAGATCTGTCTAGTTTGAAAGCAGGTATTTATTCCACTTAGTTCTCTTCTCGAATTTTAATTGTAAAAGGTCCCGAATCCACTCTTAGTGGATCAAATGGGTTATCTAGAAGCATGAGATACAAGATTTCCTGCAGATGTGGTTTCACTGGGACTTCAGAGTTAACATTCATCTGGTAATGCCAATGCTGTGCCGTCACAGAAGCCCAGGTACCACTGTGCTTCAGTGCTACTAGTCTAGAGGTGTGGGGGTATAGTTAAAGGCAGTACTTCTGGTTTGTTCTTCAGTTTTGCCACTAGACGAGCCCTCTCATGTTGAGCACAGAGCATCTAGCCATGCCTAATTCACAAAGCTAAAGACAAAAGTAAAACGAAAGCTCATGTAAAACAGTATTTTAGATCGTCTAACCACTAGATAGCACCATAATTTCAGTTGTATTTACAGAAGTAATCTTAACTGGGTACAATGAATAAACTGCTTTTAAAAATATTTTTACCAGCTAAAGAAAAACAGGGCTTCCCTGATAGCTCAGTTGATAAGGAATCCGCCTGCAAAACTGTAGAGCCCGGTTTGATTCCTGGGTCAGGAAGATCTGCTGAAGTGATTGGCTACCCACTCCAGCATTCTTGGGCTTCCCTGTGGCTGAGCTGGTAAAGAATCCACCTGCAATGCGGGAGACCTGGGTTTGATCCCTGGGTTGGGAACATTCCCTGGAGAAGGGAAAGGCTACCCACTCCAATATTCTGGCCTAGAGAATTCCATGGACTGTACATGGGGTCACAAAGAGTTAGACATGACTGGGGTGACTTTCACTTTCAAAGAAAAACAAATGGAAAAAAATCAATAGAGAATTAAGATCTGCTTACTTACTTCTGGCCAGTGATCATCTGATTTAAGATTTTCTGCAAACAATAGCTGATCATCTGAAGTCTCTGATTGATACTCAATAGCCTATCCACAGAGACATCATCCCTTCTTGTATAAAATCCACATTTTTGCTATTAGCTGTGCTGCCTTCTCAGCAAACAGGGATATAGTTTATATATATATATATATATATATATATATATATATTTGATATATGCAAATATCAGTGTGTAATTTTCTGTTTTTAAGGCATATAAAAACAAACACCTCGAATTTGCAGAGAAAATGCTCTGATTTTAAGTTAGATTCAGTCTTGGCAGGAGAAAAACTATATGTTTCTAAACCCATTTTTTTTTTTCAAAATAAAAATCCACAGGAATTATGAATGGAATCAAAATAATAATTGCCTGAATCAAAGGAAATCTAAAAGGCATGCCGTCTCATTTTTAAGTGTATGTATGAGCATGCATGCATGCGTGTGTGTGTGTGTGTGTGTGTGTGTGTGTGTGTAAATTATTCAGGAACTAAGTTGACTCTTTTCAATCATCTAACAGCAACCCCAATGGTATGTTTTAGGTTTCATCTTTCTGTCTGAATTTAAGGTACAAGAGCACATGGCTAAGGGCGGGAAGTGGAAGGAATGAACTAGCACATGAACTACGACAACAGCTTTAAACTTTAATATCCCCTATATTAAATACTTTTAGAGCCACATTTCACTTCATATCACTGTTTCCCTTACCCAACAGGAGTGTTTTCTAGGCTTTATACAACACCAATCCAGCATATTGCTGTAAGCCACAAGCTTCCCCCTTTACCAACCAGCTCTCTGAAGGTAGGAATTCTCTGGTCATGCTGATGTGCTTTGACCAGGGAGGAAAAGCACAAAACATGCTCACCAGTTACCTCTGCTACAGCTGTTCACGCTCCAGAAAAACCAACAGAAGTATATACTAAGGGTGCTCTACCAAGTCTATCAGAATAAGTAATGTACTTCTCGGGGGAGTGTATGAAGGCAGGGCTGTGTCCCATCATCATCTCCTTTCTTTTTTTTTTTTGATAAAAACAGTCCCACAGCATTTATTGTCATCTGGTAATAACATAAGGGTGAGCAGAACAATATGAATACAAGTTTTAGAACTACATCTCTAACAAAGGACACCTAAAAAACGCAACGGTATTGCCAAACAATTTCTCACTTCATCTATCACTTCTAGTTGGAGACACTTTGGAGCAGAGTAATGTTATCTCCTTTTAGCATGATCTGACCCAGTTGTTTTCTTGACTTTGTTTTAGAATGAATCTCTTCTGCATCATCTAATACAAGGTTCATATACTCATCAAAACCAATGATACAGCCTTCTATCTGCTGTATATTCACTTGCTCATAAAGCCACACCTGAATCCGCGATCTATTTTGCAAGTATCTGAAGATAAGATTGATGGGCTGCACCATCACCTTCTGCACCTTCTGGCCCTGGCCCCGGTACGCCATGCTGGACACTCACAAGCACCACACTACTCCACACTCTCCTCTCTTTCTTAAACCTCTGTTTCTCTTTTTCTATTCTGGCTCCATTCATAAGGCCTTCAAACATACTTGATTCTCCTGGCCCTAAAGAACAGCTACCTGGATCACAGAGCCCTCCCACCAACCTCTCTTGCATTCTGTTTTTGTTAATACTTTGAAGGTACTCAACAGTGAAAGAACAAATTTTCATCCAATTCCCTTTGACATAAATCAGATCTTATAAAGAAAGGATAAAGTAATTCTAGTGAAGGGCAACAGAAAGATCAGTACAGCATTTTTAGAAATTCTCAGACAAGAGCTAAATTTTAAGATGGAAAAATAAACTGAATAAAATAATTTGGGGAAAGAATATTTGTTTTCTATTGTGAACAATAAGTCACCAGGCTTTCATTAATAAACTGATAACCATTGGTGGAGTTTTACTCTCTTTGGGAGTTTCACCATTTTGCTAGGAGCCAAGGAAAATTCATAAAAGGCTAACTAGAGGTCAATGATCTTCTGGAGAAGATAAAACTTACATTTAAAAATAACAATACCCAACAAAAGTCAACAGAAGATGTTGATTCATTTCTAAATACTTGATTCTTTCCTAAGTATCAGGCTCAGGTAAATTAATACACATGGTCTCACAAAGCATCTAGTCCAGTAGAAGCTACACAGGAGGGCAAACAGTCACGTCTCTGCATCAAGTGTGGGAGTGGAGGGCTCACAGACGGCTTCCTGAAGTGTGTGACAACTGGCTCAGCTAAGTGCAAAGGAGGAAGAGCATCCCAGGAGGGAGAGCATCCCAGGGGGGAGAGCATCCCAGGGGGGAGGGCATCCCAGGAAGGAGAACATCCCAGAAGGGAGAGCGTCCCAGGATGGCGAGCGTCCCAGGAGGAAGAGTGTCCCAGGAGGGAGAGCGTCCCAGGAGGGAGAGCGTCCCAGGAGGGAGAGCATCCCAGGCTGAAGGAACATGTGAAGGTCTAGAAACAGCAAACGTGAGAACCCGGAAGGCTTCCCACAATTTCACTTAATTTTTGTAAAATTTATATTTTTAAATGATGAGGGTTACAAACATATTTATAACATATAAATATTATGAGTACTCATAAATGTATAAAATAAAGCAACTGTCCTTTATTTTTAAATTGAAGTATAGCTGATTTGGGGCTTCCCTGGTGGCTCAGATGGTAAAGAATCTGCCTGAAATGCAGGAGACCAGGGTTTGGTCCCTGGGTTGAAAAGATCCCCTGGAGAAGGGAATGGCAACCCACTCCAGTGTTCTTACCTGGAGAGTCTCATGGACAGAGGAGCCGGGGCGGGGGGGGCTACAGTCTCTGGGGTCACAGAGTCAGACACGACAGGGCACCTAACACACACACACAGCTGACTGACAATGTTATGTCAGTTTCAGGCGTACAGTATGATTCAATATTTTTATAGATTATATATTCCAGCAAAATCTTTGAGTGTATATCTGAGTTTTTAAGAAAATATAAGAGAAATCTCTAGAGGCCAAAGTAAGGCTAATTAAAAATCCAGTGTATGCACGTGAGCTGATACTATGTCAGGGCCAGGAATACCTGCAGATCAGTATCATGAAGGGGTTTTAAATCAGACCTGGAAACATGGTCTTGAGAGTCAGGGAAGCACCTGGGAAATGGCCCTCCAAGAAAGGCTGAACACTCTGAACAGCTGTGCTCTCAACATAGAGAAAGTGCGGGGAAATTCACTCAGAGACACAGGACAACTAAAGGAAGCCTGCCTGTCTTAATCTGAGCTCTGGTTAAAAAATAATAACACACCGAGTCCATCTTCACATTAACCCAGATTTGGGGTTTGAAGCTGATGCAGGACTATCCAAGTTAAACAGCAAACAAGAAGTCTCAGGCAGGTAATATCCGTGAACAACTGCTGAAAGCAAAGGCAAAATGTCTTTGGAAGAACACATCTTCAAACAGGCCCATGAAATTTCCACACAATCTATACCACTAAAGACAAACTCATAATTGCAATATACACGAAAGAGTAATCCACAGTGTACAAAGTCAGAGTCCATAAGACTGTAGGACCAGATCCTCAAGCAATTCAGGCAACAGAAGCCCTAGACAGAGGCTGTGAGGAGGAATCACTGGCTCCTCACTATTGTGCTTCCAAATGCAGGGAGACCCCTCAAGTGACACCCGAGGCCTCCTGGTCCACCCTTCACCCAAACAAGCGGTTCCTGAACTTGAACACTACCACCATGGATTGATTTTTACATGGTAATAAACTAGATAAATCTCTCTTCTCTACTCAATTTCCTAAATTTTCATTGGAAAAAAAAATCTGTTAGCTTCCTATTGCTGGTGCAGCAAATTACCACAAATGGACTGACTTAACACAAATTTATTATCTCACTGTTCAGGTGATCAAAAGTCTAGAATGTGTCAGCAAGGCTACATTCCATCCAGAGGCCACTTCCTGGCCTTTCTGAGCTCTGAAGCTGCCTGCACTAATGAGTTCATGGCCTCTTCCATCTTCAGAGCCAAGAGCATAACATCTGCAAAGCACGCCCCCCGCCCCAGTCATACACCACATACCTCCCCCTACCTACCCCTGCCTCCATGCTCACGTTTTCTCCTCTAACACTCCTGCCACCCTCTTAAGGATCCGCATGATCACATGTGGCCCATCCAAATAATCCAGAGTGAACTTCCTACTTCAAATGCTTAACAACCACCTCTGCAAAGCTTCTTCAGCCACATAAAGTGACATGTTCACAGATTCCAGGGGTTAGGATCTGGACATCTTTGGGGGCCATGATTCTATCTAACACAGCCACTTTCACATGGGCTCTTGAGTACGTTTTTGGTGTGTTCTTTTAATAAGACTGTTTTTTAGAAAGGTTTTGGGTTGGAAAAGGACTGGTCAAGAGAGTGGTATAGTGGAGAAGAAAGACTCTGAGATCACCTGTCACGAGCACACCAAAATCACAGCTAAAGAGCCATCATCTATGAAAAAGACCGCTCCTACCAGAAGAGCTCCTCTACAACTAAAGACATAAAGAAGGAACCACAGCAAGACGGGTAGGAGAAGTGGACTCGATATATTACCAAGTCCCATACCCCCAGCTGGGGAACCCACAAATAAGAATAAATATAGGGCTGTCCCAGAGGAGTGAGTTCTTAGCCCCACTTTGGGCTCACCAACCCTAGGATCCTGCACTGGAAAGATGAGATTCTGGAGAATTTGGCATTGAAGGCCAGTGGGATTTAATTTCAAGAGCCCCACAGGACGGGGGCGGGGGGAGGGGGAGGCGGGAGAAATAGAGACACCATTCTTACAGGGTGCACATAAAATTTTATACCAGGACCCAAGGTAAAAGCAGGAATTTGATGGGATCCAGGGCCAGACCTCCTTGCTCATCTTGGAAAGTCTCTGGACAGGCAGGGGTGGCTGCGGCTCAGCATGGGGACATAGACCCCGGCGGCAGCCATACCGGGGAGGTTCCCTCTGTCACATGGACATGCCCACTGGTGGCCACCATTTGGGGACCCTCCCTCTGGCTCATTACTGCCCAAACTTGGCCTTATCCAACAGCCTTTAGGCACCAGCACTTGGATGCCTCAGGTCAAACAACAAAACAGGGTGGAGGCTCAGTCTCATCCACCAAGCAGACAGGCTTCCTAAAGACTTCCTGAGACCACAGCCATCTCCTGACACTCCCCTAGACATGGCCCTGTTCCCCAGAAGCTGCTGCCAGGACTCAGCTCCATCCACTAGGTGTCAAGCCCCAATCCGGCCCTCTAGAACCCTGTACTGGCCTCGAGACCAGCCTCAAACATCAGTGGGCAGACGCCAGACACAAGAAAACCACGCTCACACAGCCCACCCACAACGGGCCAGAGGCTTCCTGGGGCAGCAGGCCAGCACAAGCTTCTCCACAGCCTCATACCCAACTGTGTCAGGAGCAGTCCCCCCGCACCGCCAGTGATCTGACACCTGCCCTGGGATCCCTGGGCCCGACAGCCCAGACTTCAGAACCCAGTTCTGCCAGCAACTTGGCACCAACCCTGGAGCATTCTGGACCCAGATCCTCCTACCAGTGAGCCACCACCAGCCCTGGGGCCTCCTAGGCCCTGCAGCCTGCTGCCTCGAGACCAGGCCACGCTAACCAACAGTCAGCGAGGCAGGGCCTGACAACCAACCAGCCTAGGGGCCTGAGAAGCCTACGATACCACCCGCTAGTCAGCCCGTCACAGTAGGACTCACAGCTCTTTCACGGAGAACCCCTAGAGCATACAGCTTGGGTGATGAGAGGGGAGTGTGTGGTGGTGAGGCACAGTATCTACAGAAGGACACTTCTCCACAGTCAATAGACATAACTAACCTAGCACGTACGTAAAAATACAAACAGCACTTAGAAAAAATGAGGCAGAAGAGGACCATGTTCCAGATGAACTAATAAGAATAAAACCCCAGAAGATCTAAGTGAAGTCCAGATAGACAATCTATCCAAGAAAGAGTTTAGGTGTAAAGGGGATCAAAGAACTCAGGAGAAGGATGGAGGCAGGGCAAGAAGTTATAAGTTTTTAACAGAGCTACAGAATATAAAGAACAACCAAAGAGAGGTGAAGAATACAATAACAGAAATGAAAAATACATGAGAAGGAATCAGTGAAGAAAGGCTATATATATACATAGACTACTACAGATGACTATCTTCAGTGTTATTTTAGATTCCTTCTTTTTGTGTATGTGTGTGTGTATATACATACATATATATATGTATATATAAATGTTTACTTTGTGTTTACCATGAAGTGTTTGTATATATATAGACTACTATACAAAAGCTTAATGGTAAACACATATCAAACATCTATAGTATATATACACACAAAAAGAAGAAGGAATCCAAAATAACAAATGATACTCATAAAATTACAAAGGGGAATAAAAGGGGGGAAAAATACCTATGAAAACAACTCTAAAACAATTAACAAAATGGCAATAATAACATACATATTGATAATCACTTTATGGCGGACATCTGGAGCCGAGTGAGTGAGAAATCCATCCTTTAAGATCACTTTTCCCTCCTCACTTTCAGGATCAATCTCAGTGAAACTGCGAAGGGCTTCTCTCAGTCTATCTAGGAATTTACCAGGAGCTTCCTTCTCCTCCTGTTCTATGTTTGCCAATTTGCCATAGTTTAAAGGCTTAGTATGCACCTGCCTGAGTCCTACAAGAATACATCTGGCAAAATGACTCTGATCCCATCTTCCTTTACCGTGTTATAGTCCCAGGCTGGTTCTATAGTCGGGACCACCTGATTCCCAGTGGGGAGGATGGCTACCTCGTCCTCCCTCTTCCCTACTGATTCATTACCAAGCCATTCATCTCCATAGACAACCGCTTTCCCCAACACTTGAGTTTTTGAGTCGGGGGTTAGCGTTCGTCCCAGGACATACATCATGTCCTTCCAAGCAGAGTCATAAAGCAGAGTAACACCCTTAAAGGCTCTAATGTATTTTTCCGGGTCCTCTAACTAGTCTCCCAGATCCTCCTGATTCTTTGTATTTCTTGGTAAGAAAAAGGCTTATTAACTCTCATAGACTGATTATTTCTCCCCATGGTGCTTCATGAAGAGACAACAGCTTGTGTGGCTGTTCCTCAGCCTCTCTGGCTGCTTGGCACATATGATCCCAGGGAGAGATTGGACAGACCTGCTTTCCTTTTTCTCTTTGTCTCCTGTCCTCCATCTCATCTACCAAAGTAGGAGGACAAGAGGGAGCTGAAGGTTTCACACCCAAATCTATACCCTTAGGACACAAGTCTGGCATATTTCACGGACAGAAATGCTACTTCTACCCATTTCCCTTGTTTCCTACAGAACCGGTCTAATTGTAAAACAGTATTATACTTAAGAGACCCTCCAACCGGCCACCATTTGCCATCTTCCAATGGATACCGTGGCCATGCACTATCACATAGGAAGACCAGGTGTGTCTTCTTTAAGCCCTGGGGGTCAAATCTATCCCAGTTTTTCAGGATACAGTTCAAAGGAGTGAGGCTAGAATGTTAGCTCCCATCTGTAAGAGAGAAAAAAAGCGCCCAGCGCCAACTTTCTACCAGAGGCGTCCCCCCTGCTCTAGATGGGGCTGTAGACAGACTTTTCCACGAAGCTTTCCTTCCCTGGTCAGACTTAGCCTGTCCCTTACCGATGCAGGCGCCTCCCGGTTCTACCACTGAGACAGGGTGGGGATGCACCAGGGGTGGACCTGATGGCATCCCTGACTGACGTCCAGCTCTTCATCCTTAAAACCTCGCTTGCCTCTGATGCCACCCAGGGTGCAACCAGAGTAACCTTCCAGAATGCCTCCCAAGCCAAGACTGGGGGAAACATTTGTCACCTGAGTGCCTGTGCACGACCCGGAGTATATTCCTGACCAAAGTAAGACTGATACAAACATAAAACTGAGATGTTCCTTCCAAGCATCACCACACCAGTATAAGAGCCTCCTCTGGTCCACTAAGAGCCAGCGCTACCAAGGAAAAAAACCCGTTGCAGTTCCAGTCTGAGTAACCTTTAACCTCAGAGATGCTCTTGGAGCTAGAGCTCCATCTAGCTTCTGAACTTTCAATTCCTAGCAAGGCTAGGTGCTTCCTGACTACCAATCCAAGTTTGGGATCTAAGTAATGGCACACAGTAACAGCATAGATCAGAAGTCCCTTGAAAGTCTATGATGCAACAGATGAGGTTAATACTTCTAATTTCCAAGGAGCTATGAAATGGTCAAAGAGACCAAAAAGTATGTCCGAGAAAGGAGAGTTCAGTCCACATACTTTGCCTATTTCTGGTCGGTTCCTGAAGGAGACATTGGGTGCCTCTTGGCATTGGCAGGTTGGTATAAATCCCCAAGAGGTTTCTGCCATAAGCTGTATGAGGTCACCGTGGAACCTCAGAGCAGGGCTCCTCACTAGCTTCATGCAGGCGTCTCATTCATTCACGCAAGCACACCGTAGAGTTAGTAAAGTACAGCAGAAAACGTGTTCACTAGGAGAACAGAGAACTAGAGCTCCAAGCATCCTTACCTTGTCCTGAAGGATCCCGGACGAGCCCCCAAGACGAAAGGTTGTTGCTGAATCCACGAAAAGACGTCGGGATTCTTGGCCACTGGAGGAGAAGAATTCAATCCGGGGCCAGAAACGAGGCTTGATCGCTCAGAGCTTTTGTGCAATACAGTTTATTCAAGTATAAAAGGGATAGAGAAAGCTTCTGACACAGACATCAGAAGGGCACAGAAAGAGTACCCCCTGATAATCACTTAATTGTAAATGGACCAAATGCTCCAACTAAAAGCCACAGACTGCCTAAACAGACACAAAAACAAGACCCATATACATGTTGCCTATAAGAGACTCCCTTTAGATCTAGAGATATACATAGACTGAAAGTGAGGGAACAGAAAAAGGTATTACATGCAAACAGAAACCAACAGAAAACCAGAGTAGCAATACTTATATAAAACAAAATATACTTCAAAACAAAGACTGTTACAAGTTAATAAAGAAGCACTCTACATAATGATCAAGGAATCAGTCCAAGAAGATACAATTGTAAATTCATGTGAACTCAAGAGAGGAGCACCTAAATAAATAAAGAAAATATTAATGGACATAAAGGAGAAATGGACAGTAACACGGTAACAGTAGGGGACATCAATGCTCTATTTATCAATGGACAGATCATCCAGACAGGAAAGCAATATGGAAACACAGACCTGAAAACACACATTATGAACTTAAAAGACACCCAGTGAATTTAACCCAATGAACTGATTTATAGAGAGCATGCCACCTGAAAGCAACTGAATATACACTCTTCAAGTGCACATGGAAGTTCTCCAGGACAGATCACAAGCTGGGCTATAAAACAAGCCTCAGTGAAACTGAGGAAAACTGAAATCATATCAAGCATTTTTTTTTCTGTTCACAACACAATGAGACTAGAAATCAACTATAAGGAAAAAAAATGAAAAAAAAAAAAAAAACCCACACAAACACATGGAGGCTAAGCAATGTCACTAAGCTGATGGATCGGTGAAGAAAGCAAGTTAAAAAACACCTGCAGACCAGTGAGAATGAAAACTCAGCAATCCAAAACCTGTGGATGCAGCAAAGTAGTTCCAAGAGGGACGTTTAGTGATAATTGCTTAAGTCAGGAAACACAAAAAATATCAAATGAACAACGTAAAATAGAGAAAAAAGAACAAGCAAACCCCAAAGTTGGTAGAAGGAAAGAAATCATAAAGATTAAAACAGAAATAAGTGAAACAAGGACTAAAGAAAAAACAATAGAAAGATGACTGACACCAAATCCTGGTTCTTTAAAAAGATACCAAAAAAAGAAAATGACTCCTCAGGAAAAAAAGAGAGAGGGCCCAGATCAATGAAATCAGAAAGGAAAAAGGAGAAGTTAAACTGACACCACAAAAATACAAAGGATCACAAGGTATATGAGCAAATATACACCAATAAAATTGACAACCTAGAAAAAAGGGAGTATTCTTTTCTAAAAAAAAAAATTCTTAGGTACACTCTCCTAAGGAACCAGGAAGAAAAAAAATATAAAAATACCAATTCAGTTCAGTTCAGTCGCTCAGGTGTGTCCAACTCTTTGCGACCCTATGGACTGCAGCATGCCAGGCCTCCCTGAGAGACCAATTATCCACACTGAAATTGAATCTGTAATTTAGAAACTCTAGAAACTCTCTGTAAACAAAAGTCCAGGACTAGATGGCTTCACAGGTGAATTCTACTGAACACTTAGAGAAGAGTTAACACCTATATGGCACTAACATATACAGCGTACTGTATTTAAAATAAGTAACCAGCAAAGACCTGCTGTATAGCACAGGGAACTATACTCAACGCTTTGTAATAACCTGTAAGAGAAAAGAATCTGAAATAAATAGATGTATGTGTGTGGGGCTGAATCACTTTGCTGACACCTGAAACTAACACAGCATTGTAAATCAGCTATATTCCAATTTTTAAAAGTTGGGGGAAAAACAAAACACCCAGATTGGTTCAGGCACAAAAAAGACACATAGATCAATGGAACAGAAGAGAGAGCCCAGAAATAAACCCACACACCTATGGCCAATTAATCTACAACAAATGAGGCAAGAATATTAATTCATTTTGAGTTTACTCATTTACATTGAGTTCTTTAATTCATTTTGAGTTTAATTCATTTTGTATAGGGTATTAGAGAATGTTGGTGCCGGGAACACTAGACAGCTACATGTAGAATAATCAGTCAGAACATTCTCTAATACCCTATACAAAATGAATTAAACTCAAAATGAATTAAAGAACTCAATGTAAATGAGTAAACTCAAAATGAATTAAAGAACTAAACGTAAGTAAACTCAAAATGAATTAAAGAACTAAATGTAAGACTGGATACTATAAAACTACCAGAGGAAAACATAAGCAGAATAGTCTTTGACATAAATCGCAGCAGTAATTTTTTCAGATCTGTCTCCCAGAGTAAAGGAAATCAAAGCAAAAATGAACAAATGGGATTTAATTAAACTTCAAAGGTCTGGCACAACAAAGGAAAGAATTGAGAAAATGAAAAGACAACCTACTGAATGGGAAAAAGCATTTGCAAATTATATAATCAATAAGGGATCAATATCTAACATATATAAACAGCTCATACAACTCAACATCAAAAAAAAAAAAAAGGCAAACAATCCAATTAAAAAATGAGCAGAAGACCTAAACAGACATTTTTTGAAAGATGAAATGCAGATGGTCAAAAGGCACACGAAAAGATGCTCAACATCACTAATCATGAGGGAAATGTAAATCAAACCCTCAAGGAGATATCACTTCACACCTGTCAGAATGGCTTAACTTCAAAAAGAATAGAAATAACATGCCTGCAAGGATACGGAGAAAAGAGAACCCTTGTGAACTGTTGGTAAGACTGTCAACTGGTGCAGTCAGTGTGGAAAACAGCATGGCGGTTTCTCAAAAAGCTAAAAACAGAACCACCATATGACCCAGCAATTCCACTCCTGGGTATTTATCCAAGAAAAAAAAGTAATTAAAAAAGACACACACACTGCAATGGTAGCATTCACAGTTCACAGTAGCGTTATTTATAATTACCAAGATATGGAACAACCTAAATGTCTACAAACAGACCAATCGATAAAGGTGGTATATATATTATATATTTTACACACACACACACACACTCACATAGATAAATATAATGGAATATGGGGCCCTGGTGGTTCAGTTGGAAAAGAACCTGCCTGCCAGTGGAGGAGACACAAGAGACATGGGTTCAATCCCAGGATCAGGAAGATCCCCTGAAGAAGGAAATGGCAACCCACTCCAGTATTCCTGCCTGGAAAATTCCATGGACAGAGGAGCCTGGCGGGCTACAGGCCACGGGATCACAAAGAGCTGGACACAACTGAGCATGTGCGTGCACACACACACATACACACACACACACACACACACACACACACACAATGGAGTATTACTCAGCTATAAAAAAAAAGAATGAAGTTTTGCCATTTGCAGCCACATGGATGGACTTGAAGGGCATTACACTGAGTGAAATAAGTCAGACAGAGAAAAACATACTATCTGCTATCACTTTTATGTAGAATCTAAAAAATACAACAAACTAGTGAATCTAACAAAAAAGACACCTACAGATAAAAAGAAGAAACCAGTGGTCACCAGCAGGAAGGGGGACAGAGGCAGCCACGGGGCAGCAGAGTATGGGGCACGAGCTCTAAGGAATGAAAGAAGCCAGAGAACTAAACGTAAGGCTGGACACTGTGAGGCTAGCAGAGGGAAACATGAGCAGAACACTCTGACGTAAACCGCAGTAATAATTTTTGTGCAACACAGGGAAGACAGTATTTTATAATAACTACAAATGGAACAAAACCTTTGAAAACTGTGACTCGTCTATACATACACCTATATTATACATCTGTAATTTATATATTATACAGCAACTATATGTCAACAAAACATACACACACAGACAGACACACACACACACACACACACAAAGGAAATAGAGCTTTGGGTTCAAAACAAAACTGAAAACAAGGTACAGAGCTCCCAGGTACCCCACACCTCCACAGGCACAGTCCCCCACCGTCAACATTCCTTAGTGACATTTTTTTTTACAGTTGATGGGTCAACACTGACACGTCACGGCCACCTAAAGTCCAAAGTTTACATTCGGGTTCACCCTTGAAAGTGAAAGCGTCAGTCACTCAGTTGTGTCCGACTCTTTGTAGCCCCACGACTGTAGCCTTTCAGGCTCCTCTGTCCATGGAATTCTCCAGGCAAGAATATTGGAGTGGGCTGCCATTCCCTTCTCCAGAGGATCTTCCTGACCTGGGGTTGAACCTGGGTCTCCTGCGTTGCAGGCAGATTTTTACCGACTGAGCCTCCAGGGAAGCCACAGGGCTCACTCTTGGTGTGGTATGCTCTATGGGTTTGGACAAATGTATAACAACAGGGATCTATAACTACAGTATCAAACAGTAATTTCACCACCCTAAATATCCTCTTTTACCTTGTCATCACCCCCAACACCTGACAATCACTTTTTGTTTTTCCCATTCACAGACTATTCTTAAAAGAATAGTCTTTGAGGTTCACAGCAAAACTGACAGCAAAGTACGGAGACCTCACATGCACTCCCTGCTTGTATCACTATAGTATCACATGTGCTCCACTGCCCTAAAAACCCTGTGTGCGCTACCTATTCATTCCTCTCCTCTCCCTCAGCCCTGGCAACCACTGACTTTTTTACAGTCTCCACAGTTTTGCCTTTTCCAGAATATCACATGGTTGGAACCATACATTATGCAGCCTTTTCAAACTGGCTTCTTCCACTTAGCAACATGCATCTAAGCTTTTTCTATGTCTCTTCTTAACTTTCTAGTCCATTTACTTTTAGCTCTAAATAATATTCCACGGTATGAGTGTACCACATTTTTAATTCAAAGTGGCATATACACGGGCCTCACAAACCCAAGGAGGCTGCCGCGCCCCGAGGCCTCAGGAACATTTTCACTAGGTGAGGCATGTACATGGTCAAGCAGGCTTTAAGAAGTTTCTGAAGAATGCGTTAAGTCCCCCGCACAGAAAGTACAGTGAATAGAAGATCAGTAAACTTCTGTTGTGGAAGTGATGGAATTCCAGTTGAGCTATTTCAAATCCTGAAAGATGATGCTGTCAAAGTGCTGCATGCAATATGCCAGCAAATCTGGAAAACTCAGCAGTGGCCACAGGACTGGAAAAGGTCAGTTTTCATTCCAATCCCTAAGAAAGGTAATGCCAAAGAATGCTCAAACTATCACACAATTGCACTCATCTCACAGGCTGGTAAAGTAATGCTCAAAATTCTCCAAGCCAGGCTTCAGCAATACGTGAACCAAGAACTTCCAGATGTTCAAGCTGGTTTTAGAGAAGGCAGAGGAACCAGAGATCAAATTGCCAACATCTGTTGGATCATTGAAAAAGCAAGAGAGTTCCAGAAAAAACATCTATTTCTGCTTTATTGACTATGCCAAAGCCTTTCACTGTGTGGATCACAATAAACTGCTGAAACTTCTGAAAGAGATGGGCATACCAGACCACCTGACCTGCCTCTTGAGAAATCTGTATGCAGGTCAGGAAGCAACAGTTAGAACTGGACATGGAACAACAGACTGGTTCCAAACAGGAAAAGGAGTATGTCAAGGCTGTATATTGTCACCCTGCTTATTTAACTTCTATGCAGAGTACATCATGAGAAACACTGGGCTGGAAGAAGCACAAGCTGGAATCAAGATTGCCAGGAGAAATATCAATAAGCTCAGATATGCAGATGACACCACCCTTATGGCAGAAAATGAAGAGGAACTAAAGAGCCTCTTGATGAAAGTGCAAGAGGAGAGTGAAAAAGTTGGCTTAAAACTCAACATTCAGAAAACTAAGATCATGGCATCTGGTCCCATCACTTCATGGCAAATAGATGGGGAAACAATGGAAATAGTGTCGGACTTTATTTTTTTGGGCTCCAAAATCACTGCAGATGGTGATTGCAGCCATGAAATTAAAAGACACTTACTCCTCGGAAGGAAAGTTATGACCAACCTAGACAGCATATTAAAAACCAAAGACATTACTTTACCAACAAAGGTCCGTCTAGTCAAGGCTATGGTTTTTCCAGTAGTCATGTATGGATGTGAGAGTTGGACTATAAAGAAAGCTGAGCACCGAAGAATTGATGCTTTTGAACTGTGGTGTTGGAGAAGACTCTTGAGAGTCACTTGGACTGCAAGGAGATCCAACCAGTCCATCCTAAAGGAGATCAGTCCTGGGTGTTCATTGGAAAGACTGATGCTGAAGCTGAAACTCCAATACTTTGGCCACTTCATGCGAAGAGTTGATTCATTGGAAAAGACCCTGATGCTGGGAGGGATTGGGGGCAGGAGGAGAAGGGGACGACAGAGGATGAGATGGCTGGATGGCATCACCGACTCGATGGACAGGAATTTGAGTAAACTCCGGGAGTTGGTGATGGACAGGGAGGCCTAGTGTGCTGCGATTCATGGGGTCGCAAAGAGTCAGACACGACTGAGTGACTAAACTGAACTGAAATGAAACTTCTATTATTGTTACTTTCGTTATGATGAAGATAACGATGAAAGACTTCTATCCCGGATGTTAAAAGATTTTATTCTTAAGATAAAAGTTGACTATACATCCAGGGGACTTCCCTGGTGATCCAGTGGTTAAGAACCCGACTGCCGATGCAGCGGACACACGTTCGATCCCTGATGGGGGAAGATCTCACATGCCACGGGGCCACTAAGCCCCTGCACCACAATACTGAGCCAGTGCTCTAGAGCCAGCGCTCTGCAACAGAGAAGGCGACGCAAGAAGGCCATGCCCGGCAGAGGGAATGCCTGGTCAAAACACAGCCATGAAGACCCAGCACAGCCACAAATAAATTAAAGAAAAACGAAGGTGCACCTAGGATGAAGCAAACTTAGACTGTGTTTTGCCATATATCAAGCTCTTCCACAGGCATGACCTCATCTCATTTTTAGAGCAGTTCTGAGATGCAGGCATTGTTTTCATTCCTGATTTTCAGAAGATGCAACTGAGTTTCTGAGACTCAAGTTGTTTCAACTCTTACAACTTGCAAAGGTGCCATCTGAGTCTCTATCAAACCTGGCGTAGTTTGCACTACAAAATAACGCCTCTCTCTAAGGTTCCAGATGGTCAGGCTGCTCTATAAACCAGTCACCTGCAAACTGTGCTCCTGGCCAGCAGACTGGCATCAACTGCTGAAACTGCAAATTCCGAGCCCAGTGCCTGATGTACTAAGGGTCGGGCTGAGCACTCTGAGTTTTCATGAGCCTTTCATTTTATTATGATGGAGTCTGAGGACCACCAAGCTAAGACACTGCTCTTTTCTTCTGCTAACAACCCCAAGATTAAAGAGAAATAAAATACTTCCACACAGAACCACTTAAGCAATGATTAAAGTTACATTTTCATTCAAGAGAAATTTGAAACAGCAAACTCACTGAAAACTCTTTTTGCCCTCTAATTATGTGGATCTTTCATCTCAACAAAAGCATAACATATTCCATCTATGTACGGAAGAGAGGTCAAAACACTGACAGTTTGGATTGAGTTTCAGCAGGGCAGAAGCAGGATGGTCACGATGGTCTCCAGAATTTCCTTTCCTCCTGATGATCTGCTGCTGCTGCTAAGTCGCATCAGTCGTGTCCGACTCTGTGTGACCCCACAGACAGCAGCCCACCAGGCTCCCCCGTCCCTGGGATGCTCCAGGCAAGAACACTGGAGTGAGTTGCCATTTCCTTCTCCAATGCATGAAAGTGAAAAGTGAACGTGAAGTCGCTCAGTCGTGTCTGACTCTTAGCGACCCCATAGACTGCAGTCTACCAGGCTCCTCTGTCCATGGAATTTTCCAGGCCAAGAGTACTGGAGTGCCATTGCCATTCTCCATCCTGATGATCTACAATTGCTTAAATAGGACTTTGAAAGATTGGCTCCATTATCAGCCCTCCCCCTCCTCCCCATGGATCATATCCTTGGAGAACACTTGACTGCAAAAGGTCAGGATGATGAGATTAAGTCCTCTCACAGTTGGAACAAAGAAAAACTGGATGTGGCTGAGAGGGAAAAGGGAGGGCTGCCATTTCATATGGCACAGATACCGCTTCCTGGTAATTCTCCACACTGTTTCTAGATCTGGGAGAAGAGGGCAAAGGTGCTCTTCCTGATTCATCATCTACGTATGTCCTGATGGCGTGGATCAACAACCGGGAGTAACTTGGAAGGGCAAAGTTTCCTGCCAGCTGCTGCCCCAGAGGTCTGACAATCACTTTGCATTATCAGAACCAAGTATCAGCCCAGCTTTGAAAAAGGCCCTGGCAGAAGACTCATGCAAAAACCATCCCTGAGCACGCAGTCTGTTCCAAGTTCATCAGAGAGAAAGCATTTCAAAGGAGATTGAGAAGAGGAGGTGAACCTAGCGGTGCTTTCATCCAAAGCAGAAATCCAAGGGATGGCTGGTCCCCCGCTCAGCCTTAGGCCTCTTCTGCTGTGCTAGTCTGGAGCCTCTTAAAAACCCAGGGCAAGCTCTGGGTGAGGACGGGGTGATCCCAGCTTCACGGGGATACAGGGCTCTACCCTGGCAAGGCTCAAGGCCCCCCGGACCAGCCTGGTGCGTTGAGCAAGTGAAGTATCTTTTTGGCTCCTTAGAAGAGCTGCACCCCAATGATCATCACAGCACTGTTTATAATAGCCAGGACATGGAAGCAACCTAGATGCCCATCAGCAGACGAATGGATAAGAAAGCTGTGGTACATATACACAATGGAGTATTACTCAGCCATTAAAAGGAATTCATTTGAATCAGTTCTAATGAGATGGATGAAACTGGAGCCCATTATACAGAGTGAAGTAAGCCAGAAAGATAAAGACCAAGACAGTATACTAACGCATATATACGGAATTTAGAAAGATGGTAACGATAACCCTGTATGTAAGACAGAAAAAGAGACACAGATGTATAGAACAGACTTTTGGACTCTATTGGAGAAGGCAAGGGTGGGATGATCTGAGAGAACGGCATCGAAACATGTATATTATCAAGGGTGAAACAGATCGCCAGTCCAGGTTGGATGCATGAGACAAGTGCTTGGGGCTGGTGCACTGGGATGACCCTGAGGGATGGGATGGGGAGGGAGGTGAGAGGGGGGATCGGGATGGGGAACACATGTAAATCCATGGCTGAATCATGTCAATGTATGGCAAAAACCACTACAATATTGTAAAGTAATTAGCCTCCAACTGATAAAAATATATGGAAAAAAAAAAAAGAGAATTCAGAATAATGGAAAAAAAAAAAAGAAGAGCTGTGAAGCCTGAGTCCTGGGATTTCACACCAAAGAGGCTGTGTCTATAGAAAAGAGCTACCAGAGGGCAATCCGCGGAGTCACAGAAAGGTGGAGGGAAGGAGGTGAATGTTTATTGAGCAGAAACGATGTGGCAGGCCCTTTCCATAATTAACTCATTTTATCCTCACAACAGTCTCATTTAGTAGATATTGTCTCCCCAGTTTTCAGACATGAAAACCAGAGAAGGGTTACCTACTCAAAGTCACATACCTTGTAAGTGGCATGGCTAGAAAATGAACTCAGGTCTGACTTCAAAGTCCCTGCTGTGCTGTCCCAGGGGAAGGGACCCCACTGGCTAAGCTCCGGTACCTGAGAGGCCACCTCTGGCCTTTCTGCATGAGCGGTGGTCCACAGACCAATGGCGACCGCAGCGTACATCTCACCAGTGTCATTTCTGGCCTACAAACACACATCCTAGTTACTCTGTCCGGAGAGAGGAGTCATGAGCTTCTACAATCGCAGAGGTGGCTAGAGATCAAAAGCAGCTGAGCCGGGAGTTTTTCTCACGGATGATCTCAATGTAGGCTGTCTATTCCTCTTTCTCCATCCAAACCTCTTTCCTCCTTCCTCCATATTACCTCTCTGCATGCGCACTTGTCATGTCCGACTCTTTGCAACCATATGGACTGTAGCCTGCCAGGCTCCTGTGTCCATGGAACTTTCCAGGCAAGAATACTAGAGTGGGTTGCAATTTCCTCCTCCAGGGGATTTTCTCAACCCAGGGACAGAACCCGTGTGTCTTGCACTGGCAGGCAGCTTCTCTACCACTGCACCACCTGGAAAGCTGCACACCCCAGTGAAACAGAAATCCATACTCAACTTTTTGTTTTAATCTCTTATGTGAAGGGGAAAAAAAGGCTGAGGTGAATGAGCTTTTGATTGCAAAGGTAACCAAAGGGCATTTGCTGCAATCTGCTTATTTCAGCATGATCCTTCAAGTGCGCTCTTACTTGCCCTGAACAAGCTTGATATACAACAGAGTCATAATCATCAGTGATATTTAAGCCAGTTAATCATTCATTTGTGATTTATGATTGCCTAAATCATAAGAACCATTTTCTATGAAGTTTATTTTCCCATTTTCACACTGGCCAAATTAACTTCTTGTAAAAACAGACTTCTTTCTTGGGGTACACTGGGGATTTATTTAACTATTACAGAATAGTGAAGCATTAACTAATACTCTAATATTTCACATTAGAAATTCTATTTCCCAAGAGACCAATAGACAAGGTAAGAAGTTACCATCCTGCAGAAGTAACCGACGCAGAGTATCAGAAGGAAGGCTTGCTCTTACACAACAGGAGCAGGAAGGAATATGTCTGGTACCCAGATGACCCACTGGAAAACTGTTTAGTATTTCTCTGCCCCGACACTACCCACACACAGAACCACAGCACAGAAGCACGGGTCTCCAGGCCGGCAGACCGTCCAGTGCTGACAGTGTCAGGGTACAGTGAGGGGCCCCCTGAGCCTGGCCTGGGCCTGAGGCTGCACCCTCTCTCCAGGGGCAGGCTGCGTCCTATTACTGGTCCACGAGCGGAACCAAGACCCAACCCCTCCGTCTAGCTGAGGAACAACCCTACAGGGCTGTTTCACTTCCCCAGCCTGGTCCTGCAGCCTCACTCACGGACAGGTTTCTCCCACGAGCACTCCCACAGAACCTCCAGGCACTTCCTTCTGTCTTCAGGTCTGGTTTGCAGGGTACCAACCTGAAATAGTTGGTGATAATCCCTAAATGGGGGGATTATCGAAGGTTATTGTCTCCTTTTAATCTCTATTTGTGATTTTCAACAGTAAGTATGTATCACTTCTGTAGTAAGAGCTTCATACAAATATCTACATATGTGTATACACATAAAGTTTCTTAAAGTCACTGATTTAAAAGTTCCTGGTGGCCTTGATCCTCTGGCACTTCTAGCATACCCCACCTGCAGGGACTAAGCATGAGTTTTACTTAGCTAGAAGGGCTAAAATGGAATTTATTTGGTAATGCTTTGTATTATATGTGTGAAATGTATTCTTTCATATCAATGCTAATATTAATAAAAATATTCAGTAAATGTGTATGTGTTTCTTGAATTTCTATTTTATTCTCTGCAGAATGTCTTGTTGGAAATGTGGACTTTGTAGTGTGTGTTCATGTTCACAGACCTTCTGCTCACTTGCAGCAACCTGGTTACAGACACTCTGGTGTCACTGAGCCCTAAATCAGTTTCTGAGTAACTTAGCCTTTCATTGCAGGAGGGTTACTGTAATTAGATTTAAATATGGTCATTTATATATCAGCAGGAACTGGTATGCAAGAACTCTTTTGACAGTGTATTTTAGGAAAATATCATGGCATGAAATTCAATTCAACTTATGTGTTTGTTCTGTTATTATGTGGATAATTTTTACACAGTTATGATTTTGGCATCTGGGGTCTCAGAGGTCATATGCCTTGGGCTAAGACAACTTTCTGGATTATAATTAATTCAAATCCCAATTATGCTCTCCCAAGCAGGGATGGTTCTATAAAATCCTCCTTGCTGCGGCCAGCATGTTCCAGTTTATTTAGTTTATTAAGCCAAATGCACTACAGGCTGTGCTGATGAAGCTGGGTCATTCAACCAGAGCTGACAACCCAGTACTTTACAGAACAACACACTGCATCTGGACTTAAGAAAGAAACTCACTAATTTGCACCTGGTTACATAAACAGGCAGAAGGTGCCCGAATTGATTTCAGAGAATTATCTTTGACCACTCAAAATCACTGGCGCCAACTGCTCTGGAGGAAGTTAGCTTTACATAGCAAATGTTTACAGATTAAATTACCCCTTTAATAAATACATCAGCTTGGAAATAAACTTAAAAAAACTTAATGCTTATACTGATATACATTATCTGTGCTCCTTCAGACGAAGTCTGACTTCATCCTTAGCTAACAACTACCTCTAAGGCAGCTGAAGGGTAATAAAAACACTCTTTACAAAGAAACTGACAACCAGCTACCTTGAGGGCCCTTAATTTTTCTCTGACAAAGAGATGGGAATACCAGACCACCTTCTCTGCCTCCTGAGAAATCTGTATGCAGGTCAGGAAGCAACAGTTAGAACTGGACATGGAACAACAGACTGGTTCCAAATTGGGAAAGGAGTACGTCAAGGCTGTATATTGTCACCCTGCTTATTTAACTTACATGCAGAGTACATGATGCAAAATGCCAGGCTGGATGAAGCACAAGGTACAATCAAGACTGCCGGGAGAAATACCAACAACCTCAGATATGCAGATGACACCACCCTTATGGCAGAGGGTGAGGAGGAACTAAAAAGCCTCTTGATGAAAGTGAAAGAGGAGAGTGAAAAAGTTGGCTTAAAGCTCAACATTCAGAAAACTAAGATCATGGCATCTGGTCCCATCACCTCATGGGAAATAGATGGGGAAACAATAGAAACAGTGACAGACTTATTTTCCTGGGCTCCAAAATCACTGCAGATGGTGACTGCAGCCATGAAATTAAAAGACCCTTGCTCCTTTAAAGAAAAGTTATGACCAACCTAGACAGCATGTTAAAAAGCAGAGACATTACTTTGCTGACAAAGGTCCGTCTAGTCAAAGCTATTGTTTTTCCAATAGTCATGTATGGATGTGAGAGTTGGACTATAAAGAAAGTTGAGTGCCAAAGAATTGATGCTTTCGAACTACGGTGTTGGAGCAGATTCTTGAGAGCCCCTTGAACTGCAAGGAGACCCAACCAGTCCATCCTAAAGGAGATCAGTCCTGGGTGTTCATTGGAAGGTGTGATGTTGAAGCTGAAACTCCAATACTTTGGCCATCGGATACGAAGAGCTGACTCATTGGAAAAGACCCTGATGATGGGCAAGACTGAAGGCAGGAGGAGGAGGGGATGACAGAGGATGTGATGGTTGGATGACATCACTGACTTGGACAGGAGTTTGAACAAGCTCCGGGAGCTGGTGATGGACAGGGAGGCCTGGTGTGCTGCAGTCCACGGGGTCGCAGAGTCGGACAGGAGCGAGCGACTGAACTGAAATGAATTTTACTCCAAACAGGAACAGACTCATCATTCCACTTCTGAAGACCTCTTTTTACACTGACAAGCTGATCAGACACTGTGGAACGAGCTGTTTCAGAACAGCTTAGTGGGCTGACTACACAGGTGAGCAGAACAGAGGAGCTGGTAACATGACAATGTTTCAAAGGACAGAAAGTGGAATGGATTGTGGCTGCTTTTAATTTTACACATCAATCTCAAGGCCTACTTGTGAGGCAGACCGATTAGTCTCTCCTTTGTAACTGTAAACATTTCCATCTAACAGTCATAGTTTGAAAAGTGAAAGTGAAACTGCTCAGTCGTGTCAGACTCTTTGAGACCCCATGGACTGTAGCCAACCAGGTTCCTCCATCCACGGAATTTTCCAGGCAAGAGTATTGGAGTGGGTTGCCATTTCCTTCTCCAGAGGATCTTCCTGACCCAGGAATCGAACCCAGGTCTCCCAAATTGTAGGCAGATGCTTTACCATCTGAGCCACCAGTGAAGCCCTTTAATCATCTCTTAAAAGGAATTAAGCATTAGCATTTGAAGAGTGTCTTTATCCTCTTTCATACACAACCCCATTAAATGAATAGCTAGATGGATATAATTTAAACTGGAAATTTTGACTGATGCAACAATACGAAAAAACAAACATTTCAAAGTGAGCTGTTAGAACACAGAGCCTAAATTTCAACATAAATATAATAGAGAGTGCCAACTGAGAGAATTTTTTGAGGATTACTTCACTGGAAAGAAGATGCATTTTGGGAGAACAATGATGAGGGCTGTTTGCGATGCACCTCAACAGTCACAGCACTCAATGAGCATCTTGTGCTCTAATGCTGTCTTTATTCATAGTTTTGATACCTTGCTCATCATGTTTTTTTGCATTAATATTTATTTTTAAAATATTTCATTAAAATATCATTTATCTTAATTGCTGAGTTTTTTGGCACCCGCTCTAATCTTGCACTCAAGGCGACTGCCTCAGCAGCTTCGCTGCAGCCCCAGTCCTGACTGCCGAGCACAAGGTAATGACGTCTGGCCCTCACCTGCCCCTGCTAAAGCAAGCTAGGAGAGCAGACATGCGGGGGTGACTCAGAAGGTACCACACTCTCCTCTGGCAATGGGTCAGAAGTATGGGAATCCTCGGGACTAGATGAAAACCAGTGGTATAAATATCCGCCTGGGGTCATTTAAAAAGGTCTCCAACAGGAGAGTCTGAGAGGGTGGAAGCCAACCTAGGAGTAAGCGGTTTTGTGGTAACTGCCAAAGGGCAGAGGCCAAGGGGCCCTGGGAGGAACCGGCTGAAGAGGAGGCCCTGCCACGAGTGGGGACTTAGGCTGCGGGCCACGCCGATCAGAGGGCCGCCTCCAGCCCCCTCCCCAACTGTACAGCCCCAAGGACTGAGCAGTGAGGTTTACAGTATACTCTCTCCTGAAGAGCGCGCGTGTGTCTCCTGCCAGGCCCTGGGATGAAGGCGGGGTGGGGAGGAAAAGTCCTAACTGAATGAAGAGTAACGTATTCTTCAACATATTAGATGAAACATATCTATATACTAAATTAAAACTATAATTTTGATATTAAAGTGACCTTAGGACCCAAGGCCATGTTGCAAAACTCCAGTGGCACCATTCCCAGTATTATCTATTCGAGTTGGGGAGACTCATTTACAAAGATTACAATGCAAATGGTGTCCCCTATAGTTGTGCAATTTGGAGGCCCTGACAGAACATTTTATTACTTGAAGGGTCAGAAAAATCATGAGACTGCCTAGATTTTTATGCAGGCACAGGAAAATTAAAAACTCCCAGTGAAAGATCAAGACAAAAAGGAATTTGCATTTTAGTTAAACTTCATAAATTGACTTATACAACTTATGGTTATAGAAGAATGAATGAATTTAAAAAAAGAAAATAAAAAGCAATTTAAGTTCTTAAAGAGAGTGATTCTATTTCAGTTAACCTGTTTTCTTAACAGGGAGATGATTCAAGAAGAAAATTCCTGTTGAAAAGCATAGAGACATTCATTGGGGGCAAATTTCAATGTCTGATTGACTGATACTGTTGAGGGACTTTATCTGTATTTCAAAGGTTGGTCTCCCACACAGATGAGCTAACTGAAAGGAGAATACTGTGCCCTGATGCCCTTGGGAGATACAGACCCGTCTGGCACAGCTGCCAACTGCTGTCTTGTCTGCTATTCTACTCTGACACCACCAGGGCTTTCCCACATATCTGTGGTTATCTTTACTCCAACCTCATTTTCATCATCTTACTTTCAGTCCTCATTTCTCAGCAAGATCACAAGAATATTTAATTAGCCTTCTCTTCCAGATGTGTCCCTCAAATCTTTCCTATATTTGGTGCCAAATGAAGCTTTCTAAAATATAAATATGATCAAATATGAAGATATGCATGTGGGTATCTATAGTACACACACAAACCTATATGAATATACACATATACACACATGTATTTGTATACATACAAGATGTATATACAAATACACACATAAATATACACAGGAATATATGAAAATATACACATACACATAAACTTAAACTGGAAGAACCATATGTAAACATCACAGCAATTATGTTCAGTTGGTGGGATTATGAGTATTTAATTAAATTTTTCTTCACACTTTTTTATATTTTCTAAGTTATCTGTAATGACTGCTCAATATAATTTTTAAAAATTTCTTAATGATATAGAACATCTTATGAAATGAGAAAATTTTAAATAGTTGTCAATTTTTGAAGTACTTACAAAATAGTATATATAGTACGATCTCATCTCTCTGTGTAAAATGTGTACTTTATATAAATGAATGGTGTGTGTACATTTATATTTATATAGAAACACACACACAGAAATGCTAGCACTGATTACCTTGGGAGATGATCCTTTTGAGCAATTTTTACTTTTCTTTTTGCTTAGCTACATATTCAAAACTATCTACAATGAGTACATATAGTCATGGTAGTCTCCGTGTGTGATTCTCTGTGGCAGGAGGTAAAACTATATATAAAAGATACAGCAAAGCCAACTGATGTTTTTCCTAAAACTGGTAAGATGTCCTTTATTTCTGCAATACTACTTCTGCCAAGCCCAAAAAGTAGTTCTTTGACAACATTATTCTTTCCTTCTGAGATGAAAATTTGCTTCATTTCTTCAAGGAGTCAAAGTTCCTTGCAGCATTTTACCAACTAGATAGCTTTGGAGTCAATTATCTGCAACTAACTTTCTTTTGGAAATGTGCAAATGGGCACTCTTTACTCAGACTGCAAAGTAGGCAGAAGCCAATGACACAGGGTAAGCCCATGACCTTATTATAGTGTCAGAATAGAAAAGGAGTGGGGTATGGTGGAAATCAAGATGGCAGAGTAGGAGGACATGGAGCTCACTTCCCCCAACAAAAGCATCATTTCTACGTGTGAAAAAATTTTCATGGAAAACTAACTGGAAGCTGACAAAGGTACTCTTGTACCACCAGAGTTTGAATAAAGATCACATAATCAGGTAGGACAGGGGATAAAAGGCATTGGGTTGAGACCTGTGTCTCTTGGGGGGATCTGTTAGGTAGAGATCCACATGGTCCACATGGGTGGACCCCCCAACTAGGGAGAGAGCAGGTGGAGCCACAATCTGGGCACCCCAGTCCTAAAGTCCTACACAGAGGAGACGAGCTCCCGTACCTACTAAGAAATGCCCCGAGACAGACAGGGCTGGAGAAGCCTGGATTCTACTTATAGGAGGTGCTCATGTGCTGGCTTGCTAACAATCAGGGCACAGAGAGCCTTGCTCTGGCAGCTGCCACCCTGATACACTTCCCAATCCAAAGGGGCAAACATCCTAGCCCTGCTCCCTCCACACTACAGCCTGGCATGAGATCCCCTGAGACCTGGGCAAAGACTTGGTCTAGCCATGCAGAGACAGACGGGGGCGCCTGGGGAATGGTCCAGGTGGAGCCAAGGAAGCCATGTCAGTGCACACACCTGGCGGCAGGTGGGCCTCAGTGGCCATCGTCAGTATCCGCAGGAACACCGCCAGAAAAGCGCTTGGCAGCGAGGTGCTGAATCTCAAGCAGAGAGCCCCGGGAAACTCATCTAGCTGCAGAGAGACAGCTGGAGGGTCTGAGGTATTGTCTGAATGGGGTGATGACGGCCCCTGTGAGCATGCTCAGAAGTAGGCAGAAGTTCCGTTCTCACGGGGAGCTCCCCGGCTCCGCCACTCCAACAGTTTAGCACTAGAGCTGGGGTAGAGACGTCCTGGGAGAAAACTGCCACAGGAGCAGCCCAGATCTTAGACAGAACGGCTACATCAGTTCCTGCAGCTACGAACCACCCCAGTCCCAGCCCTACTCTCCTCAGTACCATGCACTAACCAGACCTGGGACAAACACAGAGAGGAAGACACGTGACCTTGGGCCACTTCTGAGCAGACTGCAGACGCTTCCAGAGGCGGTGCGCAGGTCCTCTGTGACTGCCCGGGGCTCACTGCTCGCTTCAGCAGTCACCTCCTCTGAGGCAGGACACGGAGCCTGATCACTCAAGGGCAACAGAAATGATCAGCCCCAAACTTCGCCGCTTTTACTCCAACACCTGGGGAGCAGACCCTGGCCCTGACAGGGCAGAGAGGAAGCCTCGCTTCACATCTAACACAGACTCTAGACACTACAATATCCACACTCCCTATCAACAGGTTAACAGCCGGTATATCCTGAGGAAAGGCGTGGCTGGCATCCATACCAAAATCAGCCCTCATACCAAAAATATCAGACATCTACACAGAGACTCTCCCACATAAAAACAATGTTTCAAAACCACAGCAGCTAACTGTTTTTCCTAAGTTCATAGAGACAGAGAAACTCAAGTAAAATGAAAACACAGAGGAACTACTCCAACTGAAAAACCCAGAGAAATCCCCTGAGAGAACAAACGGAAGAGTTTATCAGTGTACTAGACAACAAGATAAAAAAGGAGGTAATAAAAACGCTGACTGAATTTAAAAAGATTGTTGATAGGTACACAAATTACTGTAAAAAGGAACTAAAAACTATAAAAATAAACCAATCAAAATTGACAGCTTAATTGCTAAGATAAAAACCAATCCAGAGACAGTGAACATCAGACTAAATGATATAGAAGAATGAATAAGTAATCTGGAAGGCAAAATAATGGAAATCCCTCAATCAGAACATCAGACAGGAAGACAAATGAATTGAAATCAACATATAAGATCTACAGGATAATATAAACTGTGTCAATCTACATATAATAGATGTTACAGAAGAAAAGAAAAGAGGATTGAAAATGTATTTGAAGAAATTAAGAAATCCCCAAACCTAGAGAAGGAAACAGATATCCAATCCGGGAAGCAGAGGGTCCCAAAAGAGATGAACCCAAACAGACTCAGGCCAAGATGTATCACAGTTAAAACACTAACGGCAGCAAGAGCCAAACAAAGAGTCAGTTACAAGGGTATCCCCATAAAGCTATCAGTTGATTTATCTGCAGAAACTGTGCAGACACAAAGGAGTGGCAAGATATACAAAGTCCTGAAAGGGCAAAATCTGCAATCTAGAACATTCTACTGGGCAAGATTATCATTTAGAAGAGAATGAGAGATAAAGAATTTCTCAGACAAGCAAAAACTAAAAGACTTCACCAATGCTAAACCTATCTTAAAAGAAACACTGAAGACTGTTCTCTAAATGTAAGAAAAGCAAGAATCTATAGGAGAGGGAAAGTCACAATATTAAAGACAAATACATAAAAGAAATGAAGATCACTTAAACAAGCCAGTATATAGAAAAAAACCAAAAATATATAAAAATGATGATAACTGCAATTAACAGTAACAGGATAAGTATGAAGTTGTAAACCAGGACCTTAAAGTCACAAAATGTGGTGAAGGGAGTATAAAAATGTTGATCTTTTAGAACATGTTTAAACTTACATGTCTTAAAGAAAGTAGATATGATTACAGGTCAACATACTGGAACTTCATGGTAACCACAAATCGAAAACATAAACAGATTCACAAAAAACAAAAAGAAAGAAATTTAAGCATTTTACAAAAGAAAATCATCAAAGCACAAAAGGAAAAATAAAAAGGAGAAAGAAAAACTATGATTAAAATGGCAATAAGTACATGCCTGTCAATAATTACTTGAACTATCAATGAACAAAATGCTCTGATCAAAAGACATAGAGAGGCAGACTGGATTAAAAAAACAAGAACCTACAACATACTGCCTACAAGAGACTCACTTCAGGGTGAAAGGCACGCACATAAACGGAGAGTGAGAAGAACTGGTCAAGAAAGCATAGCAACCCTCATAAAGACAAAACAGCCTTTATGACAAAGACTGTAAAGAAAGACAAAGAAGCTATTACAGAATGACAAAGAAATCGACACAAGAAAAGAATATTGTGCTTATTAACATATATGTTCCCAATATAAGAGAACCTAAATATGTAAAACAAATACTAACAGGCAAAAAGTGAGAAATGGACAATAATAGTAGGAGACTTTAACACCTCACTGACATCAATGGACAGATCATCCAGACGAAAAATCAATATAACAAGAGGTCCTAAATGACACGATAGATCAGTTAAGACTTAACTGATACCTAGAGGATTCTACATCCAAAAAAAAAAAGCACCAAGAACAAAAATAATAGATTCTTTCAAGTGCATATGGATTGTTCTCTAGGACAGAGCACACAGTCGGTCACAAAACAAACCTCAACAAATGTAAAGGAACAGAAATTATTTCAAGCATCTTTTTTGATCACGACAGCATGAAATGAGAAATCAACCACAGGGACAAAAAAAAAAGGAAAAGAATGAACACATGCAGACTAAATAACATGCTACTAAAAAAGCTATGGGTCAAAGATAAAACAGATCAGAAAATATCTTGAGACAAATGAAAACACAACCCTACAAAATTTATAGGATGTAAACATAAGCAGTTCTAAATGGGAAGTTCACAGATAGAGGCCTTCCTCAAATTTAAAGCTTTTGCACAGCAAAGGAAACTATAAACAAAACAAAAAATAATCTGGGCAATGGAAGAATATATGTAAATTATGTGATTGACAAGGGGTTAATATCTAACATATACAAACAGCTCATGCAACTCAATATGGAGAAAACAAACAATCCATTCAAAAAATGGGCAGAAAAATCATACTTAATGAAGTAAGTCAGAGAGAAAAAGATGGTATCAGGTACAGGTGGAATCCAAAAAACAATACAAATGAGTCTATGTACAAAACAGAAACAGACTCAGACACAGAACACAAATGTATGGTCACCAAAGGGGAGAGCGGAGTGTGGGAGGGACCAATCAGGAGGATGGAATTAACAAACTACTGCACATAAAGTATACATGTATGGTGTATACAGCTTCCATGCTGGCTCGGATGGTAAAGAGTCTGCCTGAAATGCAGGAGACCTGGGTTCCCGCCCTGGGTCAAGAAGATCCGCTGGAGAACAGAACAGCTATCCACTCCAATATCCTTCCCTGGAGAATTCCATGAGCAGAGGAGCCTGGTGTGTGTGCTACAGTCCATGGGGTCACAAACGGTGAAACACAACTGAGCAATTAACACTATACATACATAAAAAACAAGGATTTACTATCTATCATAGGGAATTCTATTCAAAACCTTATAATAATCTATAATGGCTGTAATAGAAAAAAACCTGACATCACTATGCTGTACGCCTGAATACCTGAACCTAACACAATACTGTAAATCAACTAGTCATCAACAAAAGGTCTAAGAAAAAAAAGCACCCGCATACCGCTCATGATCAAACAACCTGTTCAGTTCAGTTCAGTGCAGTCACTGTTGTGTCTGACTCTCTGCGAACCCATGAACCACAGCACGCCAGGCCTCCCTGTCCATCACCAACTCCCGGAGTTGACCCAAACTCATGTTCATTGAGTCAGTGATGCCATCCAAACATCTCATCCTCTGTCGTCCCCTTCTCCTCCTGCCCTCAAACTTTTCCAGCATCAGGGTCTTTTCAAGTGAGTCAGCTCTTCACCTCAGATGGCCAAAGTATTGGAGTTTCAGCTTCAACATCACACCTTCCAATGAACACCCAGGACTGATCTCCTTTAGGATGGAATGGTTGGATTTCCTTGCAGTCCAAGGGACTCTCAAGAGTCTTCTCCAACACCACAGTTCAAAAGCATCAATTCTTCTGCACTCAGCTTTCTTTACAGTCCAACTCTCACAACCATACATGACCACTGGAAAAACCATAGCCTTGACTAGATGGACATTTGTTGGCAAAGTAATGTCTCTGCTTTTTAATAAGCTGTCTAGGTTGGACATAACTTTCCTCCCAAGGAGTAAGTGTCTTTTAAATTCATGTCTGCAATCACCATCTGCAGTGATTTTGGAGTCCAGAAAAATAAACTCAGCCACTGTTTCCACTGTTTCCCCATCTATATGCCATGAAGTAATGGGACGAGATGCCATGATCTTAGTTTCCTAAATGTTGAGCTTTAAGCCAACTTTTTCACTCTCCTCTTGCACTTTCATCAAGAGGCTCATTAGTTTCTCTTCACTTTCTGCTATAAGGGTGGTGTCATCTGCATATCTGAGGTTACTGATATTTCTCCCGGCAATCTTGATTCCAGCTTGTGCTTCTTCCAGCCCAGCATTTCTTATGATGTACTCTGCATATAAGTTTCCCAGGTTGGTAGGTGCCCAATATGCTACTGGAGATCAGTAGAGAAATAGCTCCAGAAAAAGTGAAGAAATGGAGCTAAAGCAACAATACCCAGTTGTGGATGTGACTGGTGATGGGAGTAAAGTCCGATGCTGTAAGAACAATATTGCATAGGAACCTGGAATGTTAGGTCCATGAATCAAGGCAAATTGGAAGTGGTCAAACAGGAGAGGACAAGAGTGAACATCGACATTCTACAAATCAGTGAACTAACATGGACTGGAATGGGTGAATTTTTTTTTTTTTTTTTGAATGGGTGGATTTAACTCAGATGACCATTGTATTTACTACTGTGGGAATCCCTTAAAAGAAATGGAGTAGCCATCATAGTCAACAAGAGTCCGAAATGCAGTACTTGGATGCAATCTCAAACATGACAGAATGATCTCTGTTCGTTTCCAAGGCAAACCATTCAATATCACAGTAATCCAAGGCTATGCCCCGACCAGTAACGCTGAAGAAGCCGAACAGTTTTATGAAGACCTACAAGACTTTCTAGAACTAATACCGAAAAAAAAAGATGTCCTTTTCATTATAGGGGACTGGAATGCAAAAGTAGGAAGTCAAGAAACACCTGGAGTAACAGGCAAATTTGGCCTTGGGGTATGAAATGAAGCAGGGCAAAGGCTAATAGAGGTTTGCCAAGAGAATGCACTGGTCATAGCAAACACCCTCTTCCAACAACACAAGAGAAGACTCTAACCATGGACACCACCAGACGGTCAACCCCGAAATCAGATTGATTATATTTTTTGCAGCCGAAGACGGAGAAGCTCTATACAGTCAGCAAAAACAAGACCGGGAGCTGACTGTGGCTCAGATCATGAACTCATTATTGCCAAATTCAGACTGAAACTGAACAAAGTGGAGAAAACCACTAGACCATTCAGGTATGACCTAAATCAAATACCTTATGACTATACAGTGGAAGTGAGAAATAGATTTAAGGGACTAGATCTGATAGGCAGAGAGCCTGATGAACTATGGACGGAGGTTCGTGACACTGTACAGGAGACAGGGATCAAGAGCATCCCCAGGAAAAAGAAATGCAAAAGGCAAAATGGTTGTCTGAGGAGGCCTTACAAATAGCTGTGAAAAGAAGGGAAGCAAAAATCAAAGGAGAAAAGGAAAGATATACCCATTTGAATGAATGCAGAGTTCCAAAGAATAGCAAGGAGAGAAAGCCTTCCTCAGCGATCAATGCAAAGAAATAGAAGAAAACAATAGAATGGGAAAGACCAGAGATCTCTTCAAGAAAATTAGAGATACCAAGGGAACATTTTATGCAAAGATGGGCACAATAAAGGACAGAAATGGTAGGGACCCAACAGAAGCAGAAGATATTAAGAAGAGGTGGCAAGAAAACACAGAAGAACTGTACAAAAAAGATCTTCATGACCCAGATAATGATGATGGTGTGATCACTCACTTAGAGCCAGACATCCTGGAATGTGAAGTCAGGTGGGCCTTAGAAAGCATCACTACGAACAAAGCTAGTGGAGGTGATAGAATTCCAGTTGAGCTATTTCAAATCCTGAAAGATGATGCTGTGAAAGTGCTGCACTCAATACGCCAGCAAATTTGGAAAACTCTGCAGTGGCCACAGAACTGGAAAAGGTCAGTTTTCATTCCAATCCCAAAGAAAGGCAATGCCGAAGAATGCTCAAACTACCGCACAATTGCACTCATCTCACATGCTAGTAAAGTAATGCTCAAAATTCTCCAAGCCAGGGTTCAGCAATATGTGAACTATGAAATTCCAGATGTTCAAGCTGGTTTTAGAAAAGGCAGAGGAACCAGAGATCAAATGGCCTACAACTGCTGGATCATCAAAAAAGCAGGAATGTTCCAGAAAAACATCTATTTCTGCTTTATTGACTATGCCAAAGTGTTTGACTGTGTGGATCACAATAAACTGTGGAAAATTCTGAACGAGATGGGAATACCAGACCACCTGACCTGCCTCTTGAGAAATCTGTATGCAGGTCAGGAAGCAACAGTTAGAACTGGACATGGAACAACAGACTGGTTCCAAATCGGGAAAGGAGTACGTCAAGGCTGTATATTGTCACCCTGCTTCTTTAATTTACCTGCAGAGTACATCATGAGGAATGCTGGGCTGGATGAAGCACAAGCTGGAATCAAGATTGCCAGGAGAAATATCAATAACCTCAGATATGCAGATGATACCATCCTTATGGCAGAAAGTGAAGAACTAAAGAGCCTCTTGATGAAAGTCAAAAAGGAGAGTGAAAAAGTTGGCTTAAAGCTCAACATTCAGAAAACTGAGATCATGGCATCCGGTCCCATCACCTCATGGGAAATAGATGGGGAAACGGTGGAAACAGTGGCTGACTTTATTTTGGGGGTTCCAAAATCACTGCAGGTGGTGATTGCAGCCATGAAATGAAAAGATGCTTACTCCTGGGAAGGAAAGTTTTGACCAACCTAGACAGCATATTAAAAAGCAGACACATTACTTTGCCAACAAAGGTCCATCTAATCAAGGCTACGGTTTTTCCAGTGGTCATGTATGGATGTGAGAGTTGGACTAATAAAGAAAGCTGAGTACAGAAGAATTGATGCTTTTGAACTGTGGTGTTGGAGAAGACTCTTGAGAGTCCCTTGGACTGCAAGGAGATCCAACCAGTCCATCCTAAAGGAGATCAATCTTAAGTGTTCACTGGAAGGTCTGATGTTGCAGACAAAACTCCAATACTTTGGCCATCTGATGCAAACAGCTGACATATTTGAAAAGACCCTGATACTGGGAAAGATTGAAGGCAAGATGAGAAGGGGATGACAGAGAATGAGATGGTTAGATGGCATCACTGACTCAATGGACATGAGTTTGTTTAAACTCTGGGAGTTGGTGATGGACAGGGAGGCCTAGTGTGCTGTGATTCATGGGGTCGCAAAGAGTCGGAAACAACTGAGCAACTGAACTAACTGAACTTATCTGAGCCACAATCAGCTCCCAGTGTTGTTTTTGCTGACCATATAGAGCTTCTCCATCTTTGGCTGCAAAAAATATAATCAATCTGATTTTGGGGTTGACCATCTGGTGATGTTCATGGGTAGAGTCTTCTCTTGTGTTGTTGGAAGAGGGTGTTTGCTATGACCAGTGCATTCTCTTGGCAAAACTCTATTAGCCTTTTCCCTGCTTCATTCTGTACTCTAAGGCCAAATTTTCCTGCTACTGCAGGTGTTTCTTGACTTACTACTTTTGCATTCCAGTCCCCTATAATGAAAAGGACATCTTTTTTTGGTATTAGTTCTAGAAGGTCTGGTAGGTCTTCAAAGAACTGTTCAACTTCAGCTTTTCAGCATTACTGGTTGGGGCACAGACTTGGATTACTGTGATATTGAATGGTTTGCCTTGGAAACAAACAGAGATCATTCTGTCATGTTTGAGACTGCATCCAAGTACTGCATTTCGGACTCTTTTGTTGACTATGATGGCTTCTCTGTTTCTTCTAAAGGATTCTTGCACACAGTAGTGGATATAAAGGTCATCTGAGTTAAATTCACCCATTCCAATCTATTTTAGTTCACAAATTCCTAAAATGTCAACGTTCACTCTTGCCATCTCCTGTTTGACCACTTCCAATTTGCCTTGATTCATGGACCTAACATTCCAGGTTCCTATGCAATATTGTTCTTACAGCATCGGACTTTACTCCCATCACCAGTCACATCCACAACTGGGTATTGTTGTTGCTTTAGCTCCATTTCTTCACTTTTTCTGGACCTATTTCTCTACTGATCTCCAGTAGCATATTGGGCACCCACCAACCTGAGGAGTTCCTCTTTCAGTGTCCTATCATTTTGCCTTCTCATACTGTTCATGGGGTTCTCAAGGCAAGAATACTGAAGTGGTTTGCCATTCCCTTCTCCAGTGAACCACGTTTTGTCAGAACTCTCCACCATGAACCGTCTGTCTTGGGTGGCCCTAAAGGGCATGGCTCCTAGTTTCATTGAGTTAGACAAGGCAGTGGTCCATGTGATTAGATTGGTTAGTTTTCTGTGATTGTGGTTTTCAGTCTGTCTGCTCTCTGATGGAGAAGAATAAGAGGCTTGTGGAAGCTTCCTGATGGGAGAGACTGACTGAGGGGGAAACTGGGTCTTGTTCTGATGGGCGGGACCAAGCTCCGTAAATCTTCAATCCAATTTTCTGTTGCTGGGTTGGGCCGTTTTTCCTCCCGGTTATTTACCTGGAGCCAAACTATGGTGGCGGTAATGAAGATAATGGTGATGTCAAACGGGAAAGTAGAAGAGTAGAAGAAACAAACAGGTTAACAGACTATTACAATCAATACAATAAGTGTAAAGTAAAAGAGTTATGATAATACTGATATGAAGAAAAGTTAGCCCATGCAAAGAGGAAGGATGTAGAAAAGCCAGGCCTATTGGAGAGGTGACACCACTGAGCCAATTCCCAAAGGCTGAGTGGATGTTAGGCACGAAAAGCATGGTGTAAGGGGTGGGATTTCCAAGCAGAGGAAAGAAGATATGCAAATAGAGATGTGATGGATGACAGCACCATGAGAAGGAAGAGTAAAAGGGGGTGCAGGAGAGGTAAGGGATTTGGAACTTTATGCTTATAGCAATAGGGTATCACTCAATGTTAACAGGGAAGGACAAGATGTGGTCAAATTTGCATTTTATAAAGATATTCTCTGTACAAATTAGATTCTGGAAGACCAGACAGGGGAAAATCATTTAGGAGAGTATTGCAGTTATCTAGGTGGGAAATGGTAATTATCTGGGAATAAAAAGGAAGGGAAAACATATTTAAGTGATGTTAAGGAGCTAAAACTGTACTGATCTGTTGATAAAATGGAAAGCCAAGGACAGAGGAGAGGAAAGGCTTTAGAATGATTCCAAGGATGATGGCACCGTTCACTGATACAGGATCTGCAAGAGAGAACAAGGCTGAGTGGAATGGTAAAGTCCTTTCCAGCATGTGGGGTCTGAGGTGCCAAATGAACTTGCAAATAGAGCAACTTGGTAAGGAATACATACCTGGTAGGAGAGAGATCTGGGCTGTATCTTAAAATTTCAGTCACACAGATGGAAACTGAAGACATGGGAATGGCAAAAACAAAGAGATCCTAAGATGCAACTTCGAAACATAAAATGTTGGTTGAGGTAGAGCTGCCCATGAAAGAGCCTGGAAAGGACACTTAGAGAAGAGGAACATGAAGAGAGAATAAAGTCAAGAGAAGAAAAAGAGAAACTTCAAAAACGGAGGAGGCCATGGTCTAGAATGCTGTAATGACATAAAATAAGGGCCAAGGCAAGTGTATTGGATTTGGCAGCAAAATAATTCATAAGCCAACTTAATGAGTAGTTTCAGTGGAGGGGTGGATATGAAAGCTCCACTGTAGCAGACTGAGGCTCTAATAGAAGGTAAGGATATGGAGATAGTACAGATCACTTTTCCAAGAAGACTGGCTATAAGGGGGAAGGAACAAGACTGAGCAGGTTATAGAAATGCCAACAGAATCCACAGAGAGTTCTTTTCATTTCTTAAGATGAGAGAAACTGGATTATCATAATGTGAAGGAGAAAAGATACCACCTCAGCCAAATAAATATAAAATGAAGACATACATATAGGAAAATAAATCTTTGCAGGTACCAAACTATTCTAATTTCAAGCCTTGCTTTCTCTTGACTGAAACTGTATGTGTTCATGATTCTTATTTAGCCCAGTGCCTAGGTCATAATGAGAATTCCAATATATGTTGAGTGAATAGGTGGGTGAAGAATTTATAGAAGTAAATAAAGTAGTAACAGGTAATACTAAAAATGAGAACACATAAATTGAGTGAATTATTGCTTGCCATTTATTCTTTATTTTGGGGTATACAAAAGTCTTGCCAGGCAGGGTATGATTCAGCTGAAACTAGAAACCATGCATGTGAAATAGCACTTGGGACAGCAAAGGAAGTATTTTATTGGCAACATGTATCGACTGGATACAGGATGTAAAGAAACCAGGAGGCGGCTCCAAACTGGGGAAAATAGAGGAAATAACTGAAGTTCTCGTCAAGCTAAGAACTGATGTGTGAAGAAAATGAAGGAGCCAAGCAGATGAAAATCTGTGAACACAGAGCGGCATGCTAATTTCACAGAGGGAAAATCTCTAGTCGTGACAAATCACAGGCTGTAGCCCTGGATGTAGGATAAAGTGTAGGAAAGCTAAAGGTTATTAGAGATTAGGAGATTAGTGCACCATGAGGCCAGAGTGACAAGTATCTTATCCACATGGACTCTGAGCTCACCCAGGGCGATGGCAAGACACAGCAGGACAATGAGATGATGGTGAGCCCGGTGCCATGATTCTCTGTGATAGATGGTAGATAACAGTGATAAATGGGGACAGACGGTAGATGATGATAAGATGGGTTAGATGGTAGATAATGATGATGAAGTTGGTTAGAAGCTGAGAGCCAAATGAAAATGGTCTCAAAGGAAAAGATTTCCTTGAAGGAGAAGGAAACGGCAACCCACCCCAGCATTCTTGCCTGGAAAAGTCCATGGACAGAGGAGCCTGACAGGCTGTAGTCCATAGGGTTACATGATTGAGTACACATGCACGAGAGTAGAGGGAGATGGGTTGGTAGTAATAAACTGGTAGAACTAAAAAAGAAAAAAAATGGCAGACACATAATGGATGTGGGAATGGGGAGCTGAGATAATGCAAACCCATCTTCCTCTGACTGTGGTATGAGGGGCACAGGAAACAACAACCTCTCATTCAAACTTCTGGAGGGAGACTCATTATTTGGGTGAACAGACCCAGATTAAAGAAGATAAGGCAGAGACTTCCCTGGTGGTCCAGGGGTTAAGACTTCACGCTCCCAATGCAGGGGGCCTGGGTTTGATCCCTGGTCAGGGAACTAGACCCCACACGCCACATCTAAAGACCCCGAGTGCCACAACCAATGATCCAGCATGCCACAACTAAGACCTGGCACAGCCAGATACATAAATATCAAAAATAATCATATAAGGCAGAAGACGCAGTCATAAATCCTTCTCGCAACATCATTCAACCAACACATGTGGATCCTATAAAATGGCTGCCTTACTAACACATGAAAAGATGCTCAACATCACTCATTACCAGAGAAATGCAAATCAAAACCACAATGAGGTACCGTCTCCCGCCAGTTGGAATGGCTGCTATCCAAAAGTCTACAAACAATAAATGCTGAGAGGGTGTGGAGAAAAGGGAACCCTCTTTCACTGTTGGTGGGAATGCAAACTAGTACAGCCACTATGGAGAACAGTGTGGAGATTCCTTAAAAAACTGGAAATAGAACTGCCATATGACCCAACAATCCCACTCCTGGGCATACACACCAAGGAAACCAGGATTGAAAGAGACACGTGCACCCCAATGTTCATCACAGCACTGTTTATAATAGCCAGGACATGGAAGCAACCTTGATGCCCATCAGCAGATGAATGGATAAGAAAGCTGTGGTACATATACACAATGGAATATTACTCAGCCATTAAAAAGAATTCATTTGAATCAGTTCTAATGAGATGGATGAAACTGGAGCCCATTATACAGAGTGAAGTAAACCAAAAAGATAAAGACCAATGCAGTATACTAACGCATATATATATGGAATTTAGAAAGATGGTAATGATAATCCTGTATGTGAGACAGCAAAAGAGACACAGATGTAAAGAACAGACTTTTGGACTCTCTGGGAGAAGGCGAAGGTCGGATGATTTGAGCAAATAGCACTGAAACATGTATATTACCATATGTGAAACAGACTGCCAGTCCAGGTTCGATGCATGAGGCAGGGTGCTCAGGGCTGGTGCAGTGGGAGGACCCTGCCATACACTGACATGAATCAGCCATGGGATGGGGAGGGAGGTGGGACGGGGTTCAGGATGGGGACACATGTAAACCCATGGCTGATTCGTGTCAATGTATGGCAAAAACCACCACAATATTTAAAGTAATTAGCCTCCAATTAAAATTTAAAAACTGGCTGCCTTGTTATTAATGACAACTAGCAGGCTGCACTCACCATTATTTGGTAGATATCTCCCTGTACACTGCTGTAACTCTATAGCCTTTTTTGGAATAAAACCAGCCAGCAATCTCATGCACAAAATCCTAAAACATAATTTAAAAGGTCTTAGTATTTCTAAAATTTAGAGGCTTATGGTTAAAACAGAATGAAGTAAACTCTGTAGGCAAACTTCAGAATTCTCCCTCATTTCCCATTCACTGCTAGGAACTGGACAGCAGCCTTAAGATTTTTCTGTTGCTCCTTACATCTATCCCCCAAATCCTTCTCTTACAGGGCCCTCAGAGAGACCACTACCTTTCTCTGACATGTAAAAGTTAAATAACTTGGCACTGAAAAGCAGGGTTCAGAAATTCTGAAAATGCTATTTCCCATAAGTGATATATATTTTAAAAAATAGAAAAACTTTCCCTTCGGCTTTACAACAGGGTAAAAGGGTTTCTGTGATCTCTAGAAAGCCATTCCTTGTAAATGAGCTTGAAGCATCATATTGTCCCTCATCATGATATCGCTCTCTGTACTTCATGATGATACAAATGATGGTCAGGCATCAACTGCTTTTGTCTCTTACGAGCTATGCTGAGACTCTTAGAAGGTCACTGCACTTGAAAGAAGTGGACCCACCTGACCCAATCTTTGTGGCTTAGGACGTGTTTCCTGGAGCACCCAGCGACCAAGGTACGACCTGAAGCAACAGAAAGCCGGCACGTTCACAAGACTGAGGACTGCAAGAAGCTCAATGCATTAAACCTCAGAGTCCACAGTAAGGAATGACAGGAGACCCAAGACATAAGAAGGGGCTTCAGAAACCACGTTAAGGAGTGTGGTTTGTACTTTCTCCTGGAGGAATGGGACAGGGATGAACAGGAGCTTCTGCTGATGTCCACTACTTCCGCACAACTCAGTGGCTGATGTGGACTGCGGAGTCCAGATAGCATCAACCTCTATAGCATCAGTACCGCCCGCCACCCCCCACCCCAAGCACACCTAACCCACCCACTTTCCCAAGCTGCAGAAGCAGGACCCTAAATCTTCTAGTATTATCAAAGAAGAAAATAAAGGACTGAGTCGGCCCTCAGCTGACTGGCCCAATGGCATCATCAGTATGAGAGGTGCATAAGGGAAACTGGTCACTGGTTCTGCACAACCTTTTCCAGATGGGGTCCAGGTATGCAGTAAGAAAGGGGGGATACAGAGTTTGGAAGCAGCAGGGAAACGGGTAATGTTAAAAATTCCATCTAATCATTTTTTAAAATGGCAATGACTCCACGCTATAGAGATAACAGGGATTCCTAACTGATTTTAAATTAGGTTACTGCTACTGATAAATGGAAGATGAAAGTTTAACATGGCCATTTGTTAGCAGGTCTGCATGAGTCCAAGTGCTATTTGCCCTCATCTAATCTTACTCTGCTCTTCCTGGGAAGCTCAAGGTAGCCATGAGATAAAGGGCACTGTTAGATGAACAATGGTAAGAAGTAATCCTAGTTTTTCCCTCCCCACCTTCCGGACTCAGGCAGTTTTATTTCAGTCGCTGCGAGATCACAGAGAGGCAAGTTGTATTTCCAAAGGGAGCTAAAGCATTATGCTGATCTTAACAGGCAAATCCAAGTCCTATCTGGTCCCAAGTTAATCACTAGTATGTGTCAAAAACTACCTAAATAAACACACTTTAGGTGACTTACTAATAGAGAGTAGAAAAACAAGGATTTTCTTAACCAACTATCAAAGTGGTTTGAGTACTGGGGGAGTAAATACAAGAATGGTTTTAGTTAATGGCACAGCTGACATCTGGCTTTTGTTTTTTCTGCACGTGGCAGATGTCTAAAAATTCTTTGATTTATGGGAATCTTCATGACATCCATCCACGTTTCTACCTCTTGAAATTTTTCTCAGTGGCCTACCATCATTTAAGACCAAAAAAAAATATAATGGGTCCCTATTGTTGTGTCATGCACTGTACCAGGCGCCAGGATATTTACCCAAAGTCCTGGAAACCCAAAAACACAATGCAAAAGGACATATTAGAAAAATAAATAAAATTCCAGTCTCAATATCCTATTAACATCAACTTTTCAGCTGTATTTGATCATGAAGTCTTACATTAGCTACAAGGTAATTGCTATTATAAAAAAGGGATAGGTCATTAATAGACTCATTTTCCAGAACCTATTAAATTATGCTACATCCAACAAAGTGTGCACTTTGAACTCGTAAGCAGAAAAACTATCTTCATATAGTATGCATTCTAACTCTTGAAATAATTGTACCCATAAGTCATAGTTTAAGATAGAATACGTATGCTTATCATTTTTATTGCGGTTGAATTTCAGAAGGGGAGCTAAGAAATTTATAGAAACTAGAAGGTTTGGCATTAATGAAGTCAAGTGACCTCTTGAACTTTAAACTTCCACATCACAATATGAAGCTGGCTCTAAGATAAGAAATAGGATAAATTCTGTCCTAAGGACAGACCTGAATCTCTGATTGCTCAGAGGCTGAATTAACTGGAGACCATGGCGTTTGATGGTACTTGGAAGGTAGACCGAAATGAGAACTATGAAAAGTTCATGGAAAAAATGGGTAAGTGCTTAATACTTTCACGGCTTGTTCTTTTGTTTTTCACAGACATCTTTAACTCCTTCTAAACCTCAAGGCTTAGGCAATGGCACCTGTCGTGCTGGTTCAGAGTAGGGAAAACCACATTCTCACTGATTACATTAGAAAGAATACACTCTCACTAGTGGAAAAAAAGATTCTTGGGCACTATTCTCTAAAGCACAAAAAACATCCAGATATGTTTCATTTATGTTAAGTGGTGACTGAAAATTGATAGTTTTTTGTTTGTTTAGAAAGTAAAATATGGCAGAGCATAATGATAACTTTTATACTTTTTTTTTTCTTTTATGTTACTAGTTTATTGTGGTGGTTGTTTCATTGCTAAGTCATGTCTGACTGTTGTAACCCCATGGAATGTATCTTGCCAGGTTCTTCTGTCCATGGGATTCTCCAGGCAAGAATACTGGAGCGGGTTGCCATTTCCTTCTCCAAACTTTTATACTTTAAAATATTAAATTCTAGGGGATGGAAAAGCAAAGGCCATATAATAGAGCTATGAAAACAAATGAGACTTAATTCTCTTCCTCTGACTTACAGCACTTTTGGAATAATCTCATGACGGCATGTAGTTTCTACAGAAGTTTTAATTTAAGATTTTAATATCTACACCAATACTCTGGCAGCCCATACACTGAACACTATGAGCAAAAAGATTTGTCATTCCCTAAAAATAAAAATCTGCATCAATTATATCCTGTAGTTTAGGGATTCCAAGTTCAAATTTATAGAATTTGTAGATTCTTAAAATAATGAATTTGACTATAATATTTGTGAATTTTCTCATTTCTATGATAGAAATACCACAATAAGCAAAGAGAATTATGATATTCAAAATTTTAAAGCCATGGAAAGCAAAGGGACATTAAAAAAGAAAGTGTACCATACATGTGGAATTAAAGTAGTATATCCTTATAAATATATAAATGTACTTTCTTAATCCTTCATTTGATGTCCCTGGAATTTGACTTACTTAACACTGAAACAAAAATATTTATAATTTTTTAAACAATTAGTCAGTTCTAAGATTCTACAATTCTATGCTTCATTTAATTTTTTTAAGTTTTAGAAAAATAGTTTGATATGATGGAGCTTGAACTTTTTCTACAGAAGCAATCTGAATGCTCCTGTGGAAAGGCAATATGATCAAGTATTCCTCTTCATCCACAAAATATTAACTGGTTAATTAACTAGTTACAACAGAACTTGGAAAAGTAGCACTTTCCATGGCATTTTGACTTTATCTCCTCCAACCTCTTTCCCTTTGCAGGTATTAATGTGGTGAAAAGGAAGCTTGCAGCTCATGATAATTTGAAACTGATAATTACACAAGAAGGAAACAAATTCACAGTCAAAGAATCAAGCACTTTTCGAAGCATTGAAATTATTTTTGAGCTTGGTGTCACTTTTAATTACAGCCTCGCAGATGGAACTGAACTCAGTGTAAGAAATTTTTTATAAGCAAAGCATTCCTGATTTTTCTGCATACTACAAAAATAATCTCGGTTTTCTTCCACTGTATGGCTTAATGAATGTAGGTCTCCTTCATTTACTGAAGCAGTCAATGGAGTTTATCCATATCAAACATCATACAAGTTAGCAGAGTATTTAAAAATAATGTTTTGATTTTCATATGTATCTATAAAGAACCTGGATTAAACAAGATATAGATATTAGATAATATCTAGATAATAAGATATTAGAAAAATATCCTTTGAATGACTGAGTATACACCTCTTCATAAAGAAAATTTCAGTGTTTTCAACATATCTGACAGCAATAAAAGCTTCTAGAGCTATCTAACTTAAATACAATAGACATGTAATTGAAATGATAAAATAAATGAATAAATTAGTGAATGAATGTATGACCAAACAGAAAGGTCCAATGTTACAATGTAGGTCACTGGGAATTCACTTTTTACTATTTAAGATATAAAATGGGGTCACATTTTTCAACTGATTTTTAGAAAAACTTGTTTCCACTTAGAACTTTTTCTGGTTAAATTAAACATGTTTGCAATGACAATTAATCTGTCAAATATTTTATCAATTATGGTTGTGTTTCAACTGTTACTACAATTACATAAATTAAAATAATCACAAGCTTGTTAACGTCTCTGTGAAACTAATACGAACCATGACTAAACTTAGAACACTCTTTTTAATGTGAAACTTAGTAGAGAAGTCCCGATTATCTGCCTTACAATTCAGCATTTGGAAACTACGGAGAGAGATGGTTAACGCATGTACTCTAGCGCCCTGGTAACCCAGGTGCAAGCTTGGCTTTGTGACTTTAATTACTGCATTTCAGTTTTCTCATCTGTGCAATGGAGATAAACATATTTACTTCATAGGGTTACAGTGAAGTTTGAAGAAGTAGATCTATAGGCCTCAGAGCAGTGCCTGACACATGTAAGACCCTTAAAAATTTTTTTTTATTATTATTATTTTGAAATCTTACACAGGGGGCTTGGGCCCTGGAGGGAGATAAACTTGTTGGAAAATTTAAACGGTTGGACAACGGAAATGAACTAAATACTGTCCGAGAAATTATAGGTGGCGAAATGGTCCAGGTGAGTTATTTTCCAAAGACAAAAATAATTACATAGCAATGATTTTTATCTGGGGGGTTGCTGAGTTAAATCATCAATAAACAGACTATTTCTTTTCTCATAAATCTTACTGAGCTTTAAAGTATAGGTATTTTCTGATGCCTATTTGAAGAGAACTTACATACATCAACACATTGAGCCTATTTTAACTGAAAATGTGACTACAAACCAACATATTTTTAAATGAATGTCTCCTTTTTCTGTATAAAATGTGGCTATCAAGTACAAGGAAAAAAATACATTTTGAAGCTAAATACTACTAATATTTTTCTTAATTGAGCCTTTAATCTTAACGGCAAATTCTTCTATGTTTGTGAACACCTTTCAGACTTACATATATGAAGGTGTGGAAGCCAAGAGGATTTTCAAAAAGGAATGAGCACTGTTCCTGGAGCATTGCCCAGAACAAAGATTAGATGGAAAATCTATATTGAACCAGAAATGCTTTCCTCTCCTCATCTGGTATAAAGTTGCTGATTGATTAGATCTTTTATAAGCATTGGTCAATGGCTTATATTTCCAGTCTCACCAAAGAAAAACACGTAAAAGCTAATTAGGATTTAACTTGTTTTACACTTTCTAAGATGTACATTTACTGGTGTTCTGAAAGAATGTGACATTTTTAAAAACATATGAATAAATATTGTTCCACATTGCTTCAAAAGTAGTCTCTCTTTAAAAAAAAAAAAAAGGCTATGTGACACATGCATTAATAGACTACTTTGGGTTTTTCCCCACATTTGGTAAATTAAAGACATATATTGCCTGGGGGGTCTTTATAATCTTGTACTGGTTGTAAGTATTTCCCTTAGTAACATTTATTATAAAAATAATACATACTTAACCAAAAACTTTAGAACTAAGAAAAACAAATGCAAAATAAATATTTAAGCCAGAGATAATCACGATTCTGATTTTAAAAGAGATCCTCCATCTTCTTCTCTGGCTGTGGATTTGTTTATTTCTCCATACATACATACCACTCTGAATAAAACGACAGGAAATAAATGACGTGCTAAGGTAAAGAAGTGCATTTTATTTTTCTACATTGCAGTGATTCCCAGACCTGTGTAAGTCTCAGGATCATCTGAGAAACTTAACTGTTTGCATGCTTAATCTCTACCATTATCCTATTAGATCAGAAACAGAAAACAGAACCAGGGATTTTAGAGAACTTCCAAGTGATTCTGATGCAGCAGGTACACTAACCAGTCTGAGAACAAGTGGACTATCAGGCACCAAAAGTGTCATATTCAAGTGTCATCCCTCCTCTTTTATTCATAAACACATACACTGACAGTTCTTCTGGGCCCCCCAAAGTTTTCTTTTACTCATATACTCACATAATATACTATTTTATGTATTTCAACCAATTGCATTTTAGGTTGGTGTGTATACAGGGCGCAGAGGTGGTAAATTTTTTTAGCATTTGGCTCTATGGACTTTTGTTTTGACTATTTTTCACATTGATGAAGGTAATAGCTAACATTTATATAGTTCTTACCAAGTTCCAGGTACTGTTCTAAGTTGTATATAAACGTGGCAGATACATTACAATGTAGAAAGAAAAATGTTTGTGTACATGTTGAAGATGAACAGATTAAATATAATCTTTCACAAAAACAAGAACTTAAATCCACTGTTCATTTTATAACTTTATTAAAATCTTCACATTGAAAACAGTAATTACTTAGATTTTTCACACACTTTCTAGAAATAAAGGTTCAACGTGCTTCTACCTCTTGGATCTTGTCTACATATGTGAAGGAGGAAAAGGGCAGGTATTAATCTCACTGACAGTGGAAAATCTATGCTATGGAGAAGTTTCGCTTGTCTAATGTTGCAGAGAGTCCATAAGGAACACAGGAATTAAATGTAGGTCTTGACTCTAATACATTATCATCTATGCTATTACTCAGCCTATTACAAAGAAATGTATCTTAAAGAAAAAAAAAAAACCCTTAATTCCTTCGTGGCACCCAAGAATAGCACTCCAAAGGAGTCAGGTCAGACTGTAAAATAATGGCAATTAAGTGGTTAGGCACCTATCTATTTCTAGCCTTATTGCAGGCTCACTTTTTTTTTTAAATAATTTATATCCTTTCTTAGCACTAAATCTCCACTATTTATTAGTACTGGAGAGAAGCGTATTGTTTGCTAAGTGACTGCCATTGTCATAACCTCTCTCTGGGAAACTGACCGTGATATCATGCCAACTGAAAGGACCGAGAGCGGGTGTCTGACCCAACAGTGGCCTCCCTAACTGGCCAGTTTACGAACTCTGTGCAGAACGAACAACAAAGTGAACCTAGAATGAATTTCAGAAATACACAATGACTGGTAGAAGGAAAAAGGCTTCAAGAGGACAAAGAGGGCAGACACTAAGTAAAACCCATGAGTACGAGAAGCTATGAGCAAGCAAGAGCCGCAGGGTAAACTGCAGAATACGGGAGCAGTTATCACAGGAGCAGCTGGGTGGTAAAAGCTGAAAATTTACACATGGAATATGGCACTCGGGGTTCCCTTCAAACTGCTCCTTCCCCAGTCGATTGGGGAGGTAGTGGGGAGTAGTATAGAAGAAATGAGGTTGGTCACAGCTGACAATTGTTGCAGCTGTTTAAAACAATCTCCCATTACCTACCTGGCATGCTGACATCTGACAGGTCCACTGGGTACCTAGCAGGAACACGGCAATTCATTAAACTTATCTCCCTACTTCTGAATGTATTTGACATTCTCCGTAACAAAAGGTTAAAATGTTTAACACATACATATATAAATCCAGAAGCTGATCACTTCCCATCACTTCCATTGCTATCACCCTGGTCACCACTAATCTTTCCCCTGATTACTATAATAATCCCTAAAAAGCCTTTTTCAACACAGCAGTCAGAATGATCCTTTAAAAAATCAAAATCAGATGAGGTCACTCCTCTGCACAAAATACTGCAATGTCTCCCATTTCTTTTACAGAAAAAGCCAATGTCCTAAAATGACCTATAAGACCCTCGGTGATCAGATCCCCTTATTCCCTATCTGCCATGTGTTCCTTTTCATGGACTATCTGTGGGAAGAATGTTTCAAGTGGAGGAAATACCCTAGAACAAAGGCCTTAAGGCAGGAGCAGGCCTGTAAATCTGAAGAACACAGATTACCTTGTAAGAGTCCCCAAGGTCGTTTTCCTCCCCGGCTGCCTGAAGATCAGCCGCCATCATGAACCACACAGGAACTGTCCGGACTAGGAAGTTCAGGACCAACCGACTGCTTCAGTGGAAACAAACGGTCATTGATGTTCTTCACCCTCGAAAGGCAACAGTACCTAAAACAGAAATTCGGGAAAAACTGGCCAAAATGTACAAGACCACACCAGATGTCATCTTTGTGTTTGGATTCAGAACCCATTTTGGTGTCGGCAAGACAACTGGCTTCGGCATGATTTACGACTCCTTGAATTACACGAAGAAGAATGAGCCCAAACATGGGCTTGCAAGACATGGCCTGTATGAGAAGAAAAAGACCATAAGAAAACAGCAAAAGGAACGCAAGAACAGAATGAAGAAAGTCAGGGGGACTGCAGAGGGCAATGTTGGTGCTGGCAAAAAGGAGCAGTAAAGATTCTGCAGTGACTGTATCTGTGGTGCTTGTGCAGATTTTTCATGAAAGAATAAACTAAGACCTTTTACAAAAAAAAAAAAAGAGTCCCCAAGGTCATCTAGAGATTATAAAAAATGAGACCAATGTTCAGGAAATAGAGGCTGACTCAGCCTTCCTAGAACTCAGGAATGATGTGGCAAAAAGGGAATGGGTTTTAGAATCATGTATACTTACCCAAACTCTTATCTTTCCCATTACTGACTAAAATTCAAGTTCTGAGCCTTAATTTTTCTCACTTGAAAAACAGGGAAAGTAACAATGATTTTCTGATGTGGAATCAACTGTGGTATTATACAGAAAACATCTAGCAGAGTGCTCAGCACATAACTGGTACACAATAAATGTTTACCAAGTAATATGCCCCTGTGCCCTTCTCCTGTAGCGAAAACAGAGCAAAGTCTGGCTGGGAGAGACAAGAGAATTCTTTTCTTAACATAGCCATCATGAGGCCTGTGTTGTAGATGGCCCCTGGCTGGCAGATGAGAACTCTCAGTTCTGGTTCAAGCTGCAACTACTAGATGGCGACTTGGGGCCAGTTGTTTCATCTCTTCGGAATTTAGTTCAATCATCTTTACAATGAGCTAACTAGACCACCAGTGCTAAGATACAGTCCTGAGATGCTGTTTCTGAAAAACAGTCAGGGACTCTACCCTAAATAGCCCCCGTGGCATGCATCACAGGGACGTGTTGCAAGGACAGAGGGTGGGGTGGTGAGAGGAAGACATCCTCCAAATTCTTAGGCCTGGCTGGCTTCATGGCTGTGTGACCTGTGCAGGCCCAGGAAGGCTGGGTGCTTCACTGAATGCTCTGCTGCGAGAGTCTCAAGATTCTCAATAAAGTTTGAACAACGAGATCTGCATTTTCATTTTATAGTGAGACCTGCAAATTATGTGGTCAGTCCTGTCGCTAGGAGATGAGTACAAATAAGTAAGATATTTTTCTGTCATTAATTAGAGACTGGCAGCAAGACACCCCTGGTGGGTGAGATAGTTGTCTGGGGCAGAACAGAAGTGGGAGGGGGTTTTGAGGGGGTCAACAGGGAAGGGTGATGATGGATGAACTCTTCCAAGTACAGCTGACCCCTGAACAACAGCAGGGGTCAGAGGTGCCACCCACCTCCTAGTTGAAAATCCAAGTATTACTTTACAGTCGGCCCTGCATATGTACTGCTCCACGAACTCAACCAACCGATCATACATAGTATGTATTTATTGAAAAAGAATTCCACGTGTAAGTAAATCCACGTAGGTCAAACCTGCGTTGCTCAAGGGTAAACTGTACTCTGAACTGTTTCTTTACCTTCTGCTCCTTGCTTCCTCTAAACTACAGCACAAGACTGCCCTCTGGTGGCCAATGACACGAATTCTTTCAAAGATTTCCAATATAAGGTCTTCACATTTCAGCACCTACAGGGTGTTCCAGAAAAATCTGACATGCTATACTGTGTAGTTTGTAATAATTATTAAGCGCTTTCCTCAGTTTCAACTTCCAAAATAATCACAAGTAATATGAAGACCCCTTTTCTGTTTTCCTGAACAATTCCCTAAGGCTGCTTTCATCTGCTCAACAAGAAATGATTTTCAAAATTTTTAAAAAGTACTAGTAGCAAGTATTCAATGATGAACAGCACTGGTCATTAACAATGCCATCAAACTGATTCAAATTCTCAGGTTACTTCTGGGTCTGAATCAGAATACCCAGAATATCATCATCTTCAAAACTGGATGGTCATTTAGGGGTAGGGTTACGCTTTCATTCAGTCTGTGCTAATACACAGGGTGATATTCAGACCCAATGACCCACGTTCAGGCTACTGGCTGGAACAGGCATTACTGAACAATTAACTGGAAAAGAAGAGTAAGCAACGCAGTGATAGAAGATGAAGAAAGTGAGGATCCTTGGAGCAAATCAATAGTCACAGTGTTCCAGGGGGCGTCTCTCACCCATAAGCATCCCCACTGAGAATCCCACCAGATGAAAGGGTTCCCGAAGTCCTCCCTTCCAGATTACCAGGAAGAAAAGAGGGAACTCAAATATTATCCGGGGATTAGTGCTTAGGACCCCGTGCAGGGGGAGGAGAGGCAGACGTCTAAAGGGGGGTGAGGGAGTTCTCCCAGGGTCTCCGCCTCAGCATTAAGGCCACACCCCTCAGACGACGGGGGGCGGGGGGCGGGGGAAACACTAGTTCTTTTCAAACAATTCAGATATACTCACTGCACTGACTGGAGAAGATATCTGAGCTCCAAACAACAATACTCTCTCTTCACTCAGAGACAAGAGTCCTTTAGGGAGAGAAGTCTTTGCTTAATGCCATTTCTTGTTTTGTTTTGGGTAATTTTTTTAAACAAGACCTCAGGATAACAAGGACATCAAAGGATATAAATGTGGCACTGAACTTCTTCTCTCTAACACATCCTGGGGGCAGAAAAACCTGAGTGAGGATGGGTCTCGTTCCACAATTCCAGTCGCCATTGAGTGTTCATTCTGCGCTCCCTCAGCATGACATGCTCACTAATATACCGTTTTTCTGTATTCAGTTTGCTTGTCTGTCTCCTCTAGTCTGTGACCTCCATGGGGGTGAAGATAGAGTCTTATATCTACACCCCTACCCCCACTATATCCCTTTAACACTCAGTAAACATTAGGAACTGCAAAGGAGTGACTAAATGGAACATGCTGAACAGTCTCAGCCTTAGCAAGCCAGCCTTTTCCACCCAATATCCCGAGTCCTTACACACAGACTCTTTATTGAAGGAAACAGCCTGAGCTGTTTCTGTACACAGATAACCTTATTCTGAACGAGATCAACCCTACCTAGGTCGTACCAGGTTAGGCCACTTGCTCCAAGAGCAGTCAATCTATACACCTGAGAACAGTCTATGAGAACTTCGTCTAAGACCAGTAATTCTAACTAGTTAAATTGACTTAAATACACGCAAAATCTGACTTACATACATACAAAAGTCACCAGCTAGTAACAATGGATGGTGGAGGGGAACGAAGTTTGCCACCCCAAAAATATATCTCTTTGGCATAATGATTAAGTTAGGTTGATAATTTTTAAGAAACAGAAGATGTAGAAAGTCTTTCTTTCTACTTTCCTCTTGGCTGCCTAAAATATTTAAATAGGGCTTATTCCCAAAATAGAGGTATCACCAGGAATATCTGCAAAGAATATGGGCTAAGTATGAAGGGGGAAATTCCGTGGGGCCTAGAGATCAGGGGCCACTCAATGTCTCATTTTCTCTGCGTGGCCAGCAAACATTTGTTTATCAAACATTTGCTTTTTCATCTTGAGAACTGCCTTACTCCCCCTTTTAAGTTCCAACATCCTCTTTTATCTCTTGCTTAAGATGGTATTTAAGCTGAAGGTTCTGGCCATTTTTGGCAAGTTACTGCATTTTCCTAGGTATGAAAAAGTGAAAGTGTCAAAACACTCTCCGACATAAATCACAGCAAGATCCTCTATGACCCACCTCCCAGAATATTGGAAATAAAAGCAAAACTAAACAAATGGCACCTAATGAAACTTAAAAGCTTTTGCACTACAAAGGAAACTATAAGTAAGGTGAAAAGACAGCCCTCAGATTGGGAGAAAATAATAGCAAATGAAGAAACAGACAAAGGATTAATCTCAAAAATATACAAGCAACTCCTGCAGCTCAATTCCAGAAAAATAAATGACCCAATCAAAAAATGGGCCAAAGAACTAAACAGACATTTCTCCAAAGAAGACATACAGATGGCTAACAAACACATGAAAAGATGCTCAACATCACTCATTATTAGAGAAATGCAAATCAAAACCACAGTGAGGTACCATTACACGCCAGTCAGGATGGCTGCTATCCAAAAGTCTACAAACAATAAATGCTGGAGAGGGTGTGGAGAAAAGGGAACCCTGTTACACTGTTGGTGGGAATGCAAACTAGTACAGCCGCTATGGAGAACAGTGTGGAAATTTCTTAAAAAACTGGAAATAGAACTGCCATATGACCCAGCAATCCCACTTCTGGGCATACACACTGAGGAAACCAGATCTGAAAGAGACACGTGCACCCCAATGTTCATCGCAGCACTGTTTATAATAGCCAGGACATGGAAGCAACCTAGATGCCCATCAGCAGATGAATGGATAAGGAAGCTGTGGTACATATACACCATGGAATATTACTCAGCCGTTAAAAAGAATTCATTTGAATCAGTCCTAATGAGATGGATGAAACTGGAGCCCATTATACAGAGTGAAGTAAGCCAGAAAGACAAAGAATATTACAGCATACTAACACATATATATGGAATTTAGAAAGATGGTAACGATAACCCTATATGCAAAACAGAAAAAGAGACACAGAAATACAGAACAGACTTTTGAACTCTGTGGGAGAAGGGTGGGATGTTTCAAAAGAACAGCATGTATACTATCTATGGTGAAACAGATCACCAGCCCAGGTGGGATGCATGAGACAAGTGCTCCGGCCTTGTGCACTGGGAAGACCCAGAGGAATCGGGTGGAGAGGGAGGTGGGAGGGGGGATCGGGATGGGGAATACGTGTAAATCCATGGCTGATTCATATCAATGTATGACAAAACCCACTGAAATGTTGTGAAGTAATTAGCCTCCAACTAATAAAAAAAAAAAAAAAAGTGAAAGTGTCAATCACTCAGTTATGTCAGACTCTTTGCGACCCCATGGACTGTAGCCCACTAAGCTCCTCAGTCCATGGAATTCTCCAGGCAAGAATACTGGACTGGGTAGCCATTCCCTTCTCCAGGGGATCTTTCTGACCCAGGGATCGAACCTGGGCCTCCTGCATCGCAGGCAGATTCTTTACCATCTGAGCCACCAGGGAAGCCCTCTTCTATGTACGCAAGTTATTTAATTTGCTTGACTTTCTCTTACTAACCTATCCCATGTCAATTTAATTCTCAGTCCAGCCAGAACCAAAATGGGTAGAGGAAAATTTCCTCCTCTCAGACAATGCGCCGAAGTAGAAAGGCATAGAGGAAAGACTGAAAGCAGAGGACATGAGGTAAAAGGAATCACAGTGAGTTCTAGCAAACAACATAGACGAAAAGAAGGTGAAGTAACAGGTTCTTAGAGATGGAAATAATGAATTCTTGCTTATGGTGAGTAAAACTACAACTTGTTTACTATAGCCTCCTCAGATCGTGGTTGGCCAAGAGAACATATTTCTTAAATATGAATTAAGCATCTACCATGTGGCACATATGAGTTTTAGATATAAACAAGACAGATCTATTTGGTTCCCAAGGAGGTGTGAATCCAGCTCAGAAATGTACCATCTACAGGTTGAAGACTGACATTAAACAAATAAAAATGACAGTGATAAGCAATACAAAGAAGTAGTGTAGGCTCTCACAGAAACATGTAATACCTTGAATTATATTTTCCACTGGTTTATTTTTGCTAAGTTCTCTGTCTATACACCCTTTCCTACACTCTAACGAGGCCTGATTTACAGTTGACATTCTTTTCATCCTAATTTTCACCTGTAACTGTACATGTAAAGGCTACTTCCCCAAGGTCTACAAAATTTTCAAAATACAAATTGGCTCTAAACTCAAAGAGAAAATTGTAAATTTTAGTAAGTGAATGTTTTACTAGTAAAACATAGCACTCACTCAAATGTACTTCAATGCAACTCTCACTACTAGGTTAACACAGGGTTTACAATGTGCCAGATGTTTTTCAAAATGCTTCACAAAAACCAACTCATGCTGTGTCATACTGAGTAAAGTCAGACAGAGAAGGAGAAATATCCTATGCCGTCGTTTATGTGTGGAATCGAAAGAGAAATGATACAAATGAACTCACTTACAAAAGAGAAAGAGACTCACAGACTTAAGAGAATGAACCCATGGTTGCCGGGGGACAGGGAAGGGGAAAGGATGGAGGGAAGGGATCGTCAGGGGATTTGGCTGGGACTGACATGTTCACGCTGCTATATTATGGGTAACAACAAGGTTCTGCTGGAGAGCGCCAGGAACTCTGCTCACTGTTACGCGGCAGCCTGGATGGGAGGGCGGTGTGGGCGAAATGTACACGTGTGTATATATGGCGGAGTCCCTTCACTCTTCACCTGAAACCGTCCCAGTGTGGTTTGGTAATTGGCTGTATACCCCAATACAAAACAGAAAGTTTTTTAAAAAAATCGACTCATGTTAATCCTCACAACAACTCCTCTATACTATAAGAACTAGTAAAACTATTTTCATTTTACACATTAGGTAGATGAGGCAAAGAAAAATTATATGTTAGCCAAAGGTCAGAAACTAATAAGTGGCTGAACCAGAATTTGAACCCGAGCACTCTGGTTCGAGAGTCAATACATTCTAGAGTCTAGACTCAGTTTTATTTAATATGGTTTTATCGGTAAATTCTCTTTCAAAATACTATTCAACAAATACTTATTGAATGTTTATTAGATGCAAGTGTTGATCTAGGTGTTAGAACAGTGAACAAAACAGACAAAAGAATCCCTGTTCCCATGGAGGAAGATATAAATAACATATAAGAGAAAAAGGTAAAATATAAAGTACATTAGATGGTGTAAATGCTAAGGAGGAAACAAGGCCAGAAAGAGGGATGAGGAGTAAGTATGATTTTAAAAAGGTGTGGGGATATGAGTACAATTTTAAATAGGCTGACCAGGAAAGTAACCTGAGTAGGTGATGTTTGAACAATGACCCGAATGAAGTGAGGACATGAGTTGTTTCAGTTAAGCTTTATAAGATAACAGGCCGAGTAAGAGCCCTGGGCTTGGATCCCTGGACCCTTTAGACTCATTACAGTCTAAAACAGCCACAGAGTTACATTTAGAGTCTCTGGGGTGTGCACAGAACCAGTGCATTCTATGAGGGCTTGATGCTGCCAGTTTAGGAAATGCAGAGTAATGCAACTGAATGAGTGTCATGAAACGAGCAACAGCTTCTTCATTCATTCTGATCAAGAATCCATGGAGGGTTATTTCATGAGGTAGCAATGCTGAACACTTTGTGAACTTCATTCTTCCCAGTTTCTAAAGTCGATACTCTTTATTTTAATCTGCCTGGGTTAACAACTGATGTACTATACCCTGCAGCTCTTGTGTGGAGTACTGTACACATTTCTATTATGTCTCATCGGTTTATAGTGTCCTTCAAGTCCTCTATTTTCTTTTTTTTTAATTGAGGCATAGGTGATGTACTATATAAGCTTCAGATGTACAACACAGTGACTCACACTTTTAAAGGTTATACTCCATTTATAAAATGTTGTCTGTATTCCCTGTGTTGTGCAATGTATCCTTGCAGCTTACTTATTTTATACATAGCAGATTGTACCTCTTATTCTCCTACCCCTAACTTGCCCCTCCCCACTTTCCTCTCCCAGTTGGTAACCAACAGTGTGTTCTTCACATCTGAGAGCCTGTTTCCTTGTTACATTCTTTGTGTTGTTTTTCTTTCAGATTTCACATGTAAGTGACATCATACGGTATTTGATTTTATCTCCAAGGCCTCTGTTTTCTTACTGATCTTCTCTCTAGATCAGTTTTGCTCATTACTGAAAGAAGAGTACTGAAATTTTCAAGTTATGTTAGATCTATCTCTTCAGTTATGCTCAAGTCTTCTCACACATTTTGACTCAATTTGCTTAGTTTCTGGAAGTCTTTGACTATTTCTAAGAGTTCTGACAAACTTGCTTCAAATAGTTTCTGCTTATTTTTCATTGTTTCTCTGAAGGGACAGGGGCATGGAGCTGCCTATTCCACCATTTTGAACACGGCTCTCCCAAAGTGATTTTTTGTCAGACCTCTCACCAGACAGGAAAACAATAAATCTGTTTTCTAACAGAACATGTTTATAGATATGAACATAAACGACGAGTTTCCCTAGTAGAGGCCTGAAGCCTCGTTCCTTACATCTATCCCCTCCACTTCATGTTGGCTCCTCCGTCTTCCCTGAGTAGACATGGAGCTCCATGAAACAGTTTGTAAAACACTATAATAAACCATTATCATCGCCTGACACTTGTGCGCCAAGTGCTTGCTTTCAGATGTTAGAAATAGTTAAGTAATCTTTCTGACCTAGACGATTTCTTGTTTTGTTTCCTAACTTATTTCAAAAAATATTCTTCCCAACTCCCCAACTTTGCGGAAAAGCCACAATAAATAAAATGATCTGTCATTCCCTCTCCCAGAGTTAACTGCTGTTAACATGTTGACATTTCTCACACTTATAAAATAAGTGTAATTCAGGTTAATATATAGCAGTTATCATCTTGACCTCTATGTGTTTAACACTGTTATTCTAGTTCACACCTATGTCAATACTGTCACATCTACTCTTGGAAGATTATATAACTTTTATGAGAGAAGACATGTCATGTATTGACTAACCTTTCAACCTGCACCTTCCTAACCATCCCTTCAGTATCTTTCAATAAAACAAAAACAGGTTGATTGCTCTATAGGCTAGCATAATGAGGCTTCAAGTCTGTGGGTTTCAACATCTTTGTCATCTATGCCTACCAATGAAGCTTGGCCATATTGAAGTTGCTTTTAAACTTCAAACTGCAGCAAAATGCCATCTTTATTTTGAAATCAAATCTTTTATGAAATCCCAAAATATAAATACACACAAAAAATAAAATAAAACTGAGTGTTGAAGTCTGTGTATGTGTGAGTAGGTTGAGGGAAGTGGGTAAGCAGCTTATTCAGTCAGTCCTGCTTAGCCTTCCTTAGCCAACATGATGCAGAACCCCAAAGCTCTGGGACAAGAATGTTTGAATATCCCATACCTCTGAGATGTCCTCAAATCAGTACTTTTAATGAACTGGATGACTATTGCATCTGTATCTCCTCTGGCTTCTCAGACAGTACCTGACACAAAGTAGGCATTTACAAAGTATTCACTGAAATAAAAGACATGAAATTCAAAATGAGGAAATGGGTTAGTACGGATCCATTACTGGTACTTGAGAAAAACCTAAGAAAGTACCCCCACTGAGAGCAGTAAACCAGGAGTGGTAGCTCTCAGTGGTATCATCATACTATTATGTTACAAAAGAGAGAATTCAATTACATTTTTTGACCAAGATTCTATCAGTGGTTGCAGAAGACAAAATATAAACATTTAATTTCTTCCACATTCAAGGTACTGTCTGAAGGACTATGGAGGCTGCAAAGATGGTAAAAGTACAGCCTCCCTCCTAAAGAATACTTAATACTCTGGTAGGGGAGATAATTTACATAAAATTGTGCTACAAAGCTAGCCAAGGCACCAAACAATATGTAAAGAAAATTTTCATGTTTTTTGAGCTGAAGTAGAGAAATTTTGAGAAATGATCAACAGATAGCCTCATCAACAGGTGGTTGTTACAGAATGTAGAGGGTAACTGACGCAGAAGAAAGTCAAAACACCATGGGACAATTACTTCACTGAAGAAAGCATGGCATATAAAGCAGTTGGAGATGAGTTAAATGTTAACTTTTTGTCACTGGTGTGTTAAAAATACTGAGAATGGAGAGACGACATGAACTGTAGTGAGAAAAGCTTTTTAAACTTTATATCTGAACTGAAAAAGGAGCTGGAGGATTAGGGTAGGTGGGGAAACATTTCAGTTTAATGAAAGCAACATGCATCAAAGGCCAAAGGCCAAGAGGAAAAAGGTCGCCATGAGGAATAAGATGAAATCAATCTGGCTGAAGCAAAGGGTGTTTGCTGGATACCAGGCTTGCTGAGTGGGGTGGAGCCACATTAATAGTGGGAGCAGCTAAAAGGCCAAGATGAAGATAAAGAAGTTGCAACAAACAGCAATTAGTTTTGATGACTGTACAACTCTCAAAGAAAATAATGACAGGTATGTAAAGTAGTAATGATGGAAAAGAAATAAAAGAAATGAAAGTCTTAAAGATGCTGAGGTGGGCATGAAGTCATCTCATTGCCTGAGATGTGGGCAATGAAACAGATTACCCAGAGAATTCGACAGCTTGGATAGAATCAGGGGTGACAGGCAGAGACAAACCCTCTGAATGGATAGTAAAGTTGCACCAGTGTCAATTAAGAAATCCAGTTTCTGATTCTCTACTGTAAGTTTAATTGTTAGATCTGGGGTCCCACTGAGAATCAGTTGATCCTGTCATTTGATGGTGTACTGTCCCTCAGAAAGGGGAAAATGTACCCTCTGAGGGTGCTGGGGTGTAGAGAGATTGTGTTTTAAGCTTTTCTTTTTCTACAGATGTTAGAAATAGAAAACAAGAGTACTCTTAATAGAAGACTCCAGAGTCACTATAATCCCCAAAATGGTTCACAGAAATGTTTTCTCTTGCTAATCAAAATTCAAAAAGGGAAAAAGACAAGGAGATACTCTTACCATTCTCATTTGACTGGATACCACAGGCAGAAACCTGGGAGACTGGCAGACCTTCTGCTGGCGTATGTTAGAGGTCCCAGGACTTCTCAGCAACAGCGGCAGCCCTGGAGGGACCAGTGTCCAGTCAGTGACATGCAGCCTTGACACCAAACTACAGGGAAAGAAATGCTCTCCTGTACCACACTGCCCCCTGCAGGACACCGGATGGCCTCCATGGTTTTCCTTCCAGCTTTAGGCTATTCCCAGTGGTTTAGCATGTACTTGGTAACAGACGAACTAAATGCTACCCAAATAGACAAGCCAACACCGACACAGTGGTGAAGAAATTAGCACCTGGATTATTTCTCGTTTCGGTATTCCTTTATGGACTGAGTCAGACCAAGGAACTCATATTACAGTAGAAACACGTCACAAACAAATTACAAATCAAAGCTTGTAAAAACTTTGGGGTACTCATCTGGGGTACTCATTAAAACTCTAATCCCTGCACCATCCCCAATCCCCGGGGCAAACAGAATACAAAAATGTAGACATCAGAAGGACTTCAGGAAAAGTTTATCAAGAAACTGGACTTAATGGCCAGAGGCACTACCTCTGGCCCTTATAAAAATCCAGCATGCTCCAAACAGAGGTTGTGAATTAACCCTTTCGAAACAGCACTTGGTTGCCCTCTGCCTAATGGCATCTCTAAATCTTCCATTTCTGATTCAGTAAACACTCTAGGAACTTAGGTAAGAAATCTGATACCATGACTGGCTCTACGGGAAGTAACCAGCATACTTGGAGATTATCAACAGGTAAAAAAGGGTGTGGCATCCACTGACTGGCAAGCCTTGCTATCCCCTTTGACCAGAAGACTGAATGTACAGTAAGCTTTTTAGAAGAAAGTACGCATTGTTATCAAGCTCGGTCAGTCCTTACAAACTGCTGACCATTTGCACTGCCATCCTCCTGGATTCAGACGAGCTCTGCCAGCTCTGGCCCAAACTGGCAGCACTCCCAGGATGACTGGAAGACCATCCCTAAGGTGACCTTAAACTAAGCATTTTCAGGGCCAATTCCCAGGTCCCAGAAGCAGACAAAATCATGAAATAGACAGCTTTTCTCAAGATCACAGAAGATGAAGAAACTTCCTTCTATCTACTCTCTCCCCCTATTTGGTCTCCCTACTCCCGGGGTGGGGGGTGGGGAAATCTTCCTTTTAACAAAGACTTCCCTTTCTTTAGCCATTGATTATAAAGCTAACTGGAGATCGCTGATTTCAATCTATTTTTCCCTTCCACCATGGACTCTCCTTCAAACTTTGTCTTCACTCTCAATAACCCCACTTTCTCACCAGGTCAAGCACAAACCAGGTAACTCTTTATATCAGTTTTCCAAAGCCTGGTGACATTAGGTCATCAATCTGTTCGCTGGTTATGTCTCCATCTAAATTACGCAAAAGAACCTGAACTAATTTTTGTTCTTGCCAATCCAAACAGCTAGGGACAACTCAGGAAAATGGATGCATAACACGTAAGCATCCATGACCAAGAAAACAACATTACTCTTTACCTCTATAGAAGATCAAGGCCTGTCCTTTGCTCAGGTAAAGACGTTAGAAGGGAATTTTTCCTTATGCACTGAAAACAGGCATAGGGCTTCACTCCCCAGGTCTAAGGCAATACTGCAACCAAACCATGTGGTTTGACTCCAAGATGCATCTTCCAGCCTCTCGTGAAGGTCATAAATGGTCAGCACGGACTCCTGCAGGGGCACTGGCCAAGTCACCAGCTGTTCTGGCTCACTGCTAAGCCACCCTTATGGAACCCAGGGTAGCCCAGTTTGCTTACGTCATTAGCCATCAACGATTACATACAGGCAGACCAAAAGTGCAGACTAAGCTGGCCAAGTAACAAAACCAAGCTTTACAGCTACAACGGCCTACCTGTAGGCCTTCTATATCAGATATTTCAAAACCTGTCCTGCTCCTACAGACTGACAGGGATATCCAAGATGGAGATGTACAGGTGTCAACATGACAGGTGACAAGATACACTAAACCCCAACCTAATATGTCACAAGTTCCATTCCGACCTCATCCAGGAACAATGCCGGTCTTCTGAGATAAGGTGTATAAACAGTTCCTATATGGATGGGCAGAAAAATGTGGACTTGAATTCCTGATACCCTCTGTCACCTTAAAATTCCAGCCCAATTATAAACTCTGGTTTCTTTGTTCATAAAAGTAAAAGTGAAAGTCGCTTAGTCAGGTCCGACTCTGTAACTCCATGGACTATACAGTCCATAGAATTCTCTAGGCTAGAATACTAGAGTGGGTAGCCTTTCCCTTCTCCAGGGGATCTTCCCAACCCAGGGATCGAACCCAGGTCTCCCCCATTGCAGGCATATTCTTTACCAGCTGAGCCACAAGGGAAGCCCTACTTTCATAAAAGCACTACTACTTTTTATGAAAGCACTACTTTCATAAAAGTAGCGTCACATAAACACTTCAGACCAGATCTCATAGAAAACTGGCTTGTTTATCACAATTCTAAGTTCTTTTCAGTACTAAGATCCCTTTTCCTAGCCTTTGGAACTTATGAGTTGAAAAAGGCAGTTCTCAATTTTCCATAGTAACAGGAGTTCAACATTACTATGCAAATATTGGAAGACTTTCAATCAAAAGTTAACAGCCTCTGTTGGACTCGAAAACTGCCTTGCCCTGGACATACTGACAGCCCAAGGAGGAGAAGCTCATGCCATCAAGAATGCTGCTTCTATGTAAATCACTTGGGGCAAAGAGTATCTAATCTATACCTTTTGCCCGTGGAGAAGGGAATGGCAACTCACTCCAGTATTCTTGCCTGGAGAATCCCTATGGACAGAGACTGGCAGGGAACCGCAAAGAGTCGGACACAACGGAGCAAGTAACACTTACTTCCTACACTTTTTGAAGACAAGATAAACACGCCCCATCAGATAAAAATGAGGCTCAGCCATTCTATTGGACTGAACTACTCCTAGGGAAGGGAGACTGATTTCATGGAATATGGGGAAATGGGCTTAGATTTGTTATTTTCTGTTTATTCATTCTCATTCTAATCTATGTTCTTCTCACCCTTTGCAGATCTCTTGCCACTCAGTTGCTAACCCAATTCTTCTCTCCACAGTTACCAACTCAGATTTTACTTCTAGGGACATTTCAGACAGGGGAATGAAGGAGTTCAGAGTATGTCACCCCAAAATATGTCACTGTGGCATACTGAGTATTTTGAGTTAAAGGCAACGGAGAAAAAGCTGATAAAAGAAGGGCACTCTGACGTTCCTTTTTCTTCCAGAAAGAGATAAAATTCCCATGTAAAAGATGCCCTCCCTATACCAGGAAGAAGAACATTTTTTATCACCAGAGATGGAAAATTGGACCAAGAAATCCCCATAAAAACAAACCTTGTTAAACTAACCCTTATCTTCCTAGTCATTTCTCCACATTTCTCCTAGCAAAAGTCTCGTCTTTTTCTTTTATAAGCTTTCTGCTCCGGTCACTTCCTCAGGTTGTCATTCTTTTCTGAAAGTTTCCATGTTCACGTTAAAAAAAGAAAGAGAAAACAAAAACTTCTATGCTTTTCTCTTGTTAACCTGTCTTATGTCAGTTTAATTCTCAAGTCCAGCTGGAGACCCAAAGAGCGTGGAAGAGAATTTTTCCTTGTCTATAATACTAAACCGTTTTCTTTCTGGTAACATTGTAATGTCATGGGGAAACTACACTCCCAAACCCTTGGATTACTTTTAAATTCACTCCTTTGAAATACATACAGAATTCTCATTTTGCTCATTGGCCCCCTTAGAAACTCACGTTCATACTTATAATGTCAACCTCATTATAGTTGTTTCAAGAATTAAATAAGGACGGAGAAGGCAATGGCACCCCACTCCAGTACTCTTGCCTAGAAAATCCCATGGACGGAGGAGCCTGGTAGGCTGCAGTCCATGGCGTCGCTAAGAGTCGGACACTACTGAGCGACTTCACTTTCACGCACTGGAGACGGAAATGGCAACCCACTCCGTGTTCTTGCCTGAAGAATCCCGGGGACGGCAGAGCCTGGTGGGCTGCAGTCTATGGGGTCGCACAGAGTCGGACACGACTGAAACGACTTAGCAGCAGCAGCAACAACATGCTAGGAAGTGAAGTCCATGGGATTTTCCAGGCAAGAGTACTGCAGTGGGGTGCCATTTCCTTCGCCAGAGGATATTCCCGACCCAAGGATCGAACCCGGGTCTCCCGCAGTGTAAGCAGACGCTTCACCGTCTGAGCCACAACGGAAGCCCTGTAACAGGCTAGGAACAGTACAAACCCCATTAGAGGAGACCCTTTTAAACCCTTGGCATAAGGACGCAAAAGCAATACAGGGATAAGGAGAGGTGGCCATGGCTGTTCCGAAGTGGAATCCATCACCTGTCGGGAATGGGACGTGAGTAACTTCAGGTCCAGCCACCGAGTTATTTCTCCTAGCGAAACCTGAAAAACCGGCTTCCCTCCTGGGCGCTACAGGGCGGGGGGCCTTCTCTGCTTCCGCTTCCGGACGGAAGCTGGGATCCCTGCCCGCAGTCACGAATGCAGCGGACAGCGCCTGCGCACTGGGAGGGACGGGCCGCGGGCCTTTTCCCAGGCGGGGAAATGCGCATGTGCGTGGGGTTGGGCTTTGTCCACTTTTTCGCAAGCTGAACGCGGAAGTGCGGGAGCTGAGGGATTTCAGCTGCTCGGATTCTGGCGCGGCTACTGGTGCGAAATGGAGGTGGACAGCGCCTCAGAAGGTGGTCGGGACGGCGCCCGGCAGCGGCGAGGCTTCGCTGAAGCCGAGATGCAGCAGCAAAACCACGAAGTGCGGTCTCAGTCCGGGGCCGCCTTGTCTCCCAAACACTCCTACTGGTTGGATCTCTGGCTCTTCATCCTCTTCGACGTGATATTGTTTTTCTTCGTGTATTTTTTGCCATGGTGAGTGATCTGGTTTTTGACTCAATACACATCCACGCACTCCAAGACAACAATTGGTAAGTCACAAAATTCCTTAGAAAATCCATGCTCTCCATTTTCATTGCCACTCACTCTGAAAAGACAGTTTTGGCAGACGGTAAAGGAAGGGAACTTAGAGAAGGGAGATGGTGGAGCAGAGCAAGAGGGACACAGGACTGAGATGATACGGGACAAATTCAGAAGACAAGCCCTGGGCTGAAGGAGGAAAGCAGTGCAGCTCATTTAGTTATTAAACAGCTCTCCTGGACTTTGGAGCTAATTGTTGACTCACTTTAAGTTACTCTTCTCAATCTTGTTACTGAATTTGTCACTCCCTGAAAGGTAATTGTCTTCTTTCCCACCCCTAGTCCCCAGTGTTGGCCAAGATCTGGGCATAAACTCACTGTACCTGAAGCCTCATTGTCTGTGATTCTTGTATTTCTTGAATGGTGTGGCAGGGGGTTCAATGGGACAAATGGGAGATGAGTATTTCTATAAAACCCTCCGTTGAGTCCCTTGTAAAGGAAAATCTTTCCTCCTGATTTTTGGTGTTACTTCAAATATAGTGATTTTTTTTTTTTTTTTTAAATCTAAATTTTCAGCTCTGGGTAGAAAATGAAAGAAATCAGTTCAGTTCAGTGGTGTCTAGCTCTTTGCAACCCCATGGACTACAGCATGCCAGGCCTTGCTGTCCATCACCAACTACCAGAGTTTAATCAAACTCATGTCCATTGAGTCAGTGATGCCATCCAACTATCTCATCCTCTGTCACCCCCTTCTCCTCCCACCTTCAATCTTTCCCAGCATCAGTCTTTTCCAGTGAGTCAGTTCTTTGCATCAGGTGGCCAAAGTATTGGAGTTTCAGCTTCAGCATCAGTCCTTCCAATGAATATTCAGGACTGATCTCCTTTAGGATGGACTGGTTGGATCTCCTTGCAGTCCAAGGGACTCTCAAGAGTCTTCTCCAACACCACAGTTCAAAAGCATCAATTCTTCGGCACTCAGCCTTCTTTATAGGCCAACTCTCTCATCCATGCATGACTACTGGAAAAACCATAGCTTTGACTAGATGCACCTTTGTTGGCAAAGTAATGTCTCTGCTTTTTAATATGCTGTCTAGGTTGGTTATAACTTCTCTTCCAAGGAGCAAGTGTCTTTTAATTTCATGCTGCAAACACCATCTGCCTTGATTTTGGAGTCTGTCAATTTCCATTGTTTCCCCATCTATTTGCCATGAAGTGATGGGCTGGGTGCCATGATCTTAGTTTTCTGAATGTTGAGTTTTAAGCCAGTTTTTTCACTCTCCTCTTTCACTTTCATCAAGAGGTTCTTTAGTTCTTCACTTTCTGCCCTAAGGGTGGTATCATCTGCATATCTGAGTTTATTGATATTTCTCCGGCAGTCTTGATTCCAGCTGTGCTTCATCCAGCCCAGCATGTCTCATGATGTACTTTGCATATAAGTTAAATAAGCAGGGTGACAATATACAGCCTTGACATACTCCTTTTCCTATTTGGAACCAGTCTGTTGTTCCATGTCCAGTTCTAACTGTTGCTTCCTGACCTGCATACAGATTTCTCAAGAGGCAGGGCAGGTGGTCTGATATTCCCATCTCCTTCAGAATTTTCCACAGTATATCGGGATCCACACAGTCAAAGGTTTTGGCATAGTCAATAAAGCAGAAATAGATGTGTTTCTGGAACTCTCTTGCTTTTTCAGTGATCCAGAGGATGTTGGCAATTTGACCTCTGGTTCCTCTGCCTTTTCTGAAACTAGCTTGAACATCTGAAGTTCACGGTTCACATATTGCTGAAGCCTGGCTTGGAGAATTTTGAGCATTACTTTGCTAGTGTGTGAGATGAGTGCAATTGTGCGGTAGTTTGAGGGTAATTTTTGCTCTTATCAATATGTAAATCATTTAGGAATAGGCAAACGACTAAGATGATCAAGATTTTCAGAAGTTCCCTGGAGAAGGAAATGGCAACCCACTCCAGTATTCTTGGCTGGGAAATCCCTTGGACAGAGGAGCCTGGCAGGCTACGTAGTCCATGGAGTCACAAAAGATTGGGACACAAATTAGCAACTAAACAACAACAGCACTTATATGTGACGTCTTAAAAAACAAAACAAATGAACAAATTGAACAGGAACAGACTCATAGATGTGGAGAGCAAACTGGTGGTGGCCACAAGAGACAGCAGTGATCATTGTATGATAGGGTTCAGGGAAAATGACAAAGGCAAAAAGATTCAGGTACAAAATTCCAGTTTAAAATAAATAAGTCATAGGTTATAATGTACAATTTTAGGAATATTGTCAAGAATATTTCAGATGCTGTTTGATGACAGATGGTTGCTAGACTTATTGTGGTGATCAATTTGTAGTGTATATTAACATGAAATTACTGTGTTGTAACATGGAACTAATATAATTTATGTTAACTATACTCCAATAAAAATAAAGCATTATTTTATATGCAAAAAAAAGATTTTCAGAAGTTTACATAAGGTATTTAAAGGGGGGAGAAAAAGGAAACATTGTTGACATGTTTGTTTTTCCAGAGTGGTTTGCCTGATACCTAAAGAATTCTGTCTACTGGAGTGGATTCCTGAAGATGACTACAGACTTCTTCAACAAAGACGACGGGGCTGGGCACCAGAAGGATTTCAAACTCGAAGGGACCCTCCTTTCATTTTACACATTCTCTTGTCATTTGTGGGGGGATGGGGTGGGAGAAGCTGTATTAAACGGGTAATGATCTCACCCATTCAGAGCTAAGTTCGTAAAACTTGACTTTATTCATGTTTTAAAAGTTTTTTTCATATTGTCTGATGGCTTTACAGGGGGCTGAATCTAAAAAGTATTTTACATGGGATTTATTATACTCATTAATAAATACCTTAATATTTTTCTCTTTAACATTTTAAGAGTTGGCCAGAGTTTAGTATGATGCAAATAATACAGTAAAATAATGTGAAATATTTAAAAACAAATTATTCAAAAGTAAGGGAAGAACATGGGGAAAAACCGGAGTAAAAGCTATATGAGAAAGTCCAAGCCCACAATGTATTTGCTGTAAATGCCAGTTTAGTTTTTAAGTGGCCCTCTGTTATGGTTGCTAGGTTGGTACAATTTTAGAGAAAGTATATAGTATCCAGTGGTGGAAGGCTAGAGGGCCTGTCATCTTTACCTGGATGCTTTCCCTCACTTTTTTAAGCTCTTGAACTCAGTGAAACACAACTATGTGTTTCAAACCTAATTTTCATTAGGTTTGTATTAAGAATGCTTGTGGCCGAAACATACTTATTATAATGTCTGTAACTTTGAATACTTCAGCAAAGTCACCATTATTTACTCATTGAGCAAATATTTGAGCACTTACTGTGGGCTAGGTACAGCACTGAACAAAACAAAAATCCTTACCTTCATGGAACTTACATTATTTATCTAAATATGTTAATAATTTTATTTCTAAGAGTGATCAGCTAGTATTTCATCAAAAAGGTCCCATTCCCAAAGCAGCCCTTCAGAAGCTATTCCTATTGTATGTATAACATATTAGAAATGGGCTCTCGTCCTTGAAATTGGTGATATTTTATATATTGGAATTGCCTAAATATTTTTCAGTTCCCTTAGAAACAGGGTGTGGGTCTGGTAAACTCTCCATCCTCTACTTTTTAGAATGGCGTTTAGGTTAGTGTGAAATCGGATTGATTTTGGAGGACTCTAGCCTAATGCCGACTATTAGATTAACAGTTATGCCTTCAAAGAACCTAATAAATCTGCCTGAAGAGAACATTTTACGCTTGAAGCATCTAGACAAACAGAACTGGAATTTCATTGAGGTTACCAGACAGACTATATGAATAGTTTCTGTGCTGCTTGCTAATAATTTTGTCCAGTAAATGTTTATTACACAGATAAATTAGGTGTGATTTGCTTTCATTTTAACTAATTACTTGTGTGTTAGGTTACACACACAGATTTATAATCCATACCACCTTTCTGAGCCTAAAATCACCCTACTACCACAACTCTTGAATATTTCAATGTCCTACAGATGAAATCACGCCTACCACTCTGCCATCTCAGATAATATAGTGTACTTGTAGGCTTTTAAACTGGGTAAATGGAAAAAAATAATAAAAAAATTAACTGGGTAAATGGGACACCAGGAACAATTTGGCAAACTTGCTACAATAAAGACATCAAAAGAATAACATCAAAGTGATTTTAGTCTGATCAATTCCTTTGTAAATTTCACAGTTTCATTAAGTGAAATGATTGTTTTAACCATCTGAAATCAATTGGCTAATGAGCAACTGTGGTGAAGTCTTTAGAAGTCTATTAACCTGAAATTCTTAGGATGTAAAGTGCTCCATATACCTAGCCCCTAAATGGCATGGGAATACACTCAGAGGCTACACAATTATTTAGTGAGGGCATTTAATGTAGATGTTATGCTCTAGGGAAAGGGTCACCAAACTACCCAAATCTGGCCCATTTGCCTCCACCTGTGAGCTAAGAATGATTTTTACATCTTAAAATGATTGAGAAAAAAACAGACTATTTCATGACATGAAAATGATGTGAAATCCATGTTTCAATGCTGCTGAAGTTTTACTGGAGCAGAGACAACGCTATTCATTAGCATATTGTTACATAAGTGTTATGTTCTGGCTGTTTTCACACTACCCAGGCAGAACTGAGTGGCTGTTAGATCTTAGGGTAGTACACAAGGCCTAGGCTATTATTATATTTACTCTCTGACTCTTACCAGCTCCTGTGGGAACTCTCTCCTTTAGACCTTGCTGGAGTTGAACTCTTAGGTCTCCTGTGATAAATTTTTTTGATCAGTGATATTCCAAGTTCACCCCTGAACTTTAAATTGACCTACGTTTCCCATAAAATACATAATTCACAGGGATGAGAGAGGAATCAACAGGTCATGAAACCAAGAAAAGTCCAACCATATTAAAAATCCATTTACCCCCCTCCAAAATTCTGAACCAGAAGAAACTGACTTCACATGAAAATACTCCAAAGTATTCTGAACATTACAGCTGTCGGTTGTATTATTTTGAAAGTTCTAACCAGAAGAAAACATGTATAAAAATAGTCACCCTAGAAATAAAAATTTCACATATGAATGATTATTAGTAAATACATACTCTGTCTATATTTGGAATGTTGTGTCAACAAAAACAAATGGTTGGTTTCTAGTTTGTAGTACTACAACATAATTCAGGAGGTTTTAACTGGACAGCAGTACTTTAAAAAGCCCCAAAATCAGACATTTCTGTGTGATGTCTGCAACTCGATTGTGAGTTAAACTTCATACAAACCTATGAGATTGTTGTTAAGTATCAGAAATCAGTTTAAATGTTTCAAATAATACATTTTCAACTGGACATAAAAACAAACTACAGGAAGTTTTTTAAAATTATTAAAAAATACTTGAAGCTCATTTTTCTAGTATTTTACAATATTACAAAAGCAGTAATTAAATACACAGACATTACAAGTACAGTTTTACAAAACTTTACAATATTTACAAACCTTCCATACTAAAAGCTATGTTAAAAAAAGCTTTCTTAAAAGATAAAATTTTACTTAGTTGATATTCAAGTATTTCTACATCAAGAGAATATAAAATAATAATCACCTGTTACAGTTAGAAACTTCTCTAGATGGAAGACAGAATTTGATCAAGATCTGATAACTGGGTGAGCTTAGACTTGTACAAGCAATTATGTTCTACTTACCTAGAATTATTCAGTTTTAATCATTAACATTTTGGAATACTTTAACAATTTATGGAACTGGTCAAAATACTGAATTTATTAATTTACAGAATTATTATGTTTTATATATAAAATTTACCCATATTCTCAGTTCTCTAGCATGGACAATATAAAACTATTCTAAACCACAATTAGTTTACCAGCTTAGTATAAAATTAAATGACAACTATGAAATAAGGCAATTAAAGTACTTATTTCCACTTGTAATGATAAAAATGGAAAACTTTTTTTTTTAAAGAAAGCCTCTGTGAAAGTAGGTGGGGTAAAATTATTATTTGTTTAGAGAAGAAAAAAGGGAAGGATGCTCAATTTAATGCATTTCATTAAAATTAAACCTATATGAAAGGCAAATATTTAATCTGGAAACCCAGAAAGGTTTTCAAATTCAAGACTATGAATATCATTAAAATGGGCTGACAACCTACAAATAGACACTATTATAGCAGGGAAAATTTAGGCAGTCACAGTGATATTCTTAAAAAAAGGCTTTAGGTTAATTCCTAACACTGGTTATTAGCAGCCCAAAGTAAACCAAACCAAAATAAAAACCTTTCATATAAAACTAGAAAAAAATGTAACAAATAAATATACTACAGTGAAGTATTTTAATTTTTAGCTTACATGACTGAAGTAATGTTTATAAATACAACAAAGGATATTCTGAAGGTAAAAATTCTAGGAGCAAAATTAAGTCTCTTCTGACCTTGAGAATTTAATTAAAAATTGCTTTATCATTAAGGCTTTTTTCCTGAAATGCTATCAATTTCATGGGTTGATTTTTTTTTTTAAGACACTTAAGGAATCATATATAGTAGACTATCACAGAAGTCAAAAGCAAATGGGTGAAGCCGCCTTTTGGCTACCCATTAGAAAGTGCTTCCTCACAAAGCAAATACTACTTGGACTTGGCAAACTACCTACCATCTGCTATCTTTCAGTTAGCACAGGTTACCAATCTACATATGAGTACTGCTTAGTTTAATACTTATGGGTCTACCAGTCAAAAAATAAAGGGTCAAATTACATTTTTACTCAACTGCAGCATGTGAAAAATGACTTTCTGGATACACCCTGATTTTCTATTTTTTGAGGCATGCCAAGGCTATTCAAAGGGAATTTCCAAAATACCCAATAAACTGAACTTTCACAAGATAAAAGATATGCATAGAAAGTTAAAGTGATGAATGACTAATGATGCCATGGTTTTAATTTCATATAGCACTAGGTTTGGTCAGTTGATTCTTAAATGGTCTCTGAGAAGTGAAAGCCCACTGGAGTCACCATTTATCTATTACAGCGAATACCAGCTTTATATTTTTGCTCAGAAGGGCAGTTTGAACCAAAACTACTATGTAACACAGGTCCTAGCTCTCTTTCACTCTGAGACAGTCAGTTATCATTACAAAAGCCACTGCTCTCTGGAAAGCAAAGCTTGGGCCTCTGATGGTATTTCAATCTATATGTATCAGTCATGCAGTTATCAACCGAAAAATAGGTAGTTAATGAAACTGTCTCATTTGGACATGAAGAACTAGAGTCTGTTTCTGGCTGGCAGAAAGCACCAACAGCTGCACCTGAGTCTGCCTGAAAATCTTTAGTTGAAGAGTTGGATGGGGTCTTTGATGTGTTGCCGACATACTCTTTTGCTTGAAATGTTTCCTTGAATCTTTCATCGTTCACATACGGACTCATGTCTATGCCTGGCTCTGAAGCTGTAGTTAGACTGTGCTTCAGAAGACTAGAAGAGTTAGTTTTAAATGTCTCTGTTAGTTTGACATCAGGAGAAGAACCATTTTTCTCTGACTGTGGCACACTGGTCATAGCATATTTCTTTGGTGGCAGAGGGGGTGGTGCATTCTGGCAAATAAGTTTCGGCATCTGACAGCCATCAGACCTACAGGTTGACTGAACCAGATGTTCCCTGGGTAGAGAGTTCTCAGAGTAACATCGTTCCATCACATTTTGCTGCTGGATGAGGGGAGCAGTTTCTGGCTTTGACCCCACAGTTCTCATGTGTGAAGACCACAATGAAGATGGTGAGACTGTTTCATTACTGTTCACTCTCCTTCCAGAACCAGAGTTATCATCAGTGTGAGAAAGCAAACCTGTTCTCTCAGACTTTTCTATATTAAGCCACTCAGGAAACTTGGGTTCACTTGATTTTTCAAGCTTCTGTTCATCTAACTGCTGGGTATGCTCTCTAACTGTATGGTCCTTGAGTATTTCTGGATTGAATGAAGGGAATGTCTTTCCATTGGTTTCATGTATATGTGACCTGAAAAAGAAAAACAAAGCTAAAACACTGTATGCAAATATGCAAAACGGGAGGGAAAAGAAAAACATTGGTCCCATTGTTTAACTTCCCAATATAGTGTTTATGTTATTGGTATAACAGAAATGGAAAGATACCTGCAACCATTAACAATTTACACACTCTGAATCCAAAACTATGCTAGAATATGTAAATATTTACCAGAAACATCATTACCAATATCAGATTTGTAATAATTAGAAGTATAATTCTTTTAAAAAAGCAAATTTCCAGGAAATCCCTGGTGGTCCAGTGATTAGGACTTGGTGCTCTCATGCCTGGGCCCAGGGTTCAATCCCTGGTCAGGGAACTAAGATCCCAGAAACTGTGTAGTATGACCCCCCCAAAAAAGTTTCAACTTACAAACACTGAAATTACATTTATTGTTATAAATAATAGCATAGACTTAAGGAAACTGTTATTAGCAAATAATTCAATACTCTAAAACACTTCCCAACCAACATTACAATGTTTATAGCAATAAAAGTACTTTTATTTATGATATATGGCTAGGATATTAATTAAAAATAACTTAATCAGACTTTTACTTAATAATATCCAAGATGAACAGAAATAGTATCACATTACAAATTATTTATATTCATGTGATTATTTTCTCCTATGAATTGCATGAAATTCAGTTACAGTACAAAGATGAAAAGAGTTGAGGCTCTGCCAAGTAGATCAGAACTCTACTCAAATCTTGGCTCCATTGGCTTGGGGCAAATTACTTAATCTAAATCCCAAATTTTCTCTTTTGTAAAATACCATCTACCTCAAAAGAATGCTGTGAGGATTAAAACAAACAATCATATATTGTACAAGGAACTTTGTATGCTCCCCTATCATAAGGTCTACATCCTTTTAATGATCCCCAATAAAATATGCATCATAACACTCTAGACCCACAGCTTTCAGGTAAGTATGTATGCCTATCAGGTAGCTAAGAATGCCTTTCTGATAAAGAATTCCTATTATACATGCATTTAGAAGATTCTAGTATTTCCAAACAGGTATGATTACCTTTTTATCAAAGGATTTTTTATTTGTAGATGTGATTCTGGGTGGAACTCATGAGCTTTATAGGCTACATCTAAGTTCTTGAGTTCTCTTTTAAAGCCTGAGGAGGAAAATGAGAAAAACAAAATCATGTAAGTGATCTTTCAGAATTTACTCCATCTATAAGTGAAGTGAAAGCCGCTCAGTTGTGTCCAACTCTTTGCAACCCCATGGAGTATAGGGTCCATGGGATTCTCCAGGGCAGAATACTGGAGTGGGTAGCCCTTCCCTTCTCCAGGGGATCTTCCCCACCCAGGGATCGAACCCAGCTGTCCCACATTGCAGGTGGATTCTTTACCAGCTGAGCCACCAGGGAAGGCCATGAATACTGGAGTGGGTAGCCTATCCCTTCTCCAGCGGATCTTCTTGACCCAGCAATCAATACTTTTCCATAATTTACGTAAGGTTTTCTATAAACAGGTAATTCTCTTCCAAATTAACAGACAAAAACTAGTTCTTCAAGCCTTTGCTCAAATAACACCTTTTCTGAAGCCTTTATACGAAATTAATGGTTCTTTCCTCAATTTATTACACATGAGAATGTCAGCAATACTCAAAATGTGTTATTCTTGATGGGTCATGTGGAACTGTATTTCCCGTTTACTCTTTACTGATGAAAGGGTGGGAAGATCCTACATTTGAAAATAGATGCCTTGAGTTGCCTGCCAATGCAGGAGATGTAAGAGAACTAGGATTCGATCCCTGAGTGGGGAAGACCCCCTGGAGGAGGGCAAGGCAACCCACCCCAGTGTTCTTGCCTGGGGAACCCCATGGACAGAGGAGCCTGGAGGGCTACAGGCCGTGGGGTCACAAAGAGTCGGACACGACTGAAGCGACTTAGCGCAGGCACACAACTTAAGTTGAAGTTTGTTTACTGGATGGTTACTTTATACTAAAACCAACTTTAAAACGCATGTCACCTTACATTCTAGCTGTCTGCCTTTACATAATGAGATACTGCTGTCTACTTTACCTGCTTCACAGGAGTATTAGGAGCATCCACTGAATTAAAATGGGTGAGAGGGTATTACGGTAACAGGTAAAATGTCATTCCACCATGAACTAGCTACCATTTATTGACTGCTTACTCAAGTTTTAAGAAGTTGATAGTGGTTATTTCACTTAATCTTTACAGTTGAAAAACATTTTTACTTGAAAAGACAATGGACCAACTTTAGTTATTCAGAATTGAGTATCTGACATACATTTTCTTGAAAATGAAAGAAATGAACCTGTCATTTCAGGAAAACAAGTGGCAGTATTTACTGCCAATGATAAAATTCAAGCTTTTGGATGAAAGCAAGAGTTTTGGAAAACCTGTATTTACCACCATGAGTTTTGTAGTTTTCCAATAATTAAGACTTTCTGCTAATATCTGTGGTAATATTTAAAAATGTGTTCTTTAAAAAGGTATATACAGAAATGTAACAATATTTGGAAGACTTGCATAACTTAGCAATCTAAGCATCTCTCTGACAGCTACTTTGACTAAAAAAAAAAAAAGTAGTATCAAAGAATCTTAACTATTTTTCATTTTTTAAAGTCTGAGAAATTTCTAAGTTGAAGTTATAATTTTCCATCCACTGTGATTTTAACTACAGAATGTTTATTTACTTCTTAACTTATCTGTAACTTAAAGTTTAATATTCACAAATACAAAAAGAATTAAATACTTGATTCTCAAAGTATCCACACAATGGGCAGCAGGAGGCAGCAGAGGTTTTATAAATATGCTTGAAATTTTAATATCACTGGCAGGCATTCAACCAAGTGGTCTGACTTCAGAATTCCAACTAACTTAAAAATAGATGTGTTATTTTTCTCTTCTGCTGACACAGACATCCATGTGTCTTTACTGAGAATTTTGGCTCCAGGTTCTTTGCAAATCTAAGAGTTGGGTTTTAACACTTGGCAAAGAAGCTACTTCAACATCAACACAAGGAGCTTTAATTAATAATGCTAATTTTGGTACTGTATACAAACAAACCTAAAGCTGAACAGTCAAGAAATCAAAATATATGTACTTTATTTGAAAAGGTAACCTAGGTTTAAAACAGACTTACATAACAAGAAAACCAAACTGCTATTCTAGACACTATAATCCTCACTCTTGTTGGATATGAAGATTTCAGACTAAAAAAATAATATTGCAACTACAAGGCCTAGAAATCCAAGAGCAATAACCTAATCAATGACCTGATTTACAATAAAAAGATAGTTAAAATTTGAATACTCTAGGGAAAAAAAAAATCACAAAACTTTAACTGTATAAATATTTCTGGCTAAATTTACTACATGCCAAAAGGAACAGATACTTTAGTATGTAATAATCTACTCTATCAGATACCAAATTTGAGGACGATGTGAAATAAAAAGCAACGAGTCTTCTTTTCTCACTGGTATTTTACTTTCAAGAAAGAGCAAATAATGCTATTTTGCTACAAATTAAATTTCAACACTGAAAGTTTATGGTTTTTAAAAATATCTAAATATTTGATGATGCTGGGCCACAGAAACTACCTCTCAATGGTAGGTGAAGCTCCTAGAGAAAATAAACTTAGTATGCACAGAGACAAAAATCAGCTGTTAAAAGTACCTCTAAAGTATATTCTTTAGATGTACTTTATAATGTACTTATTTTAAATGAATATACTCTTGAAGTTTGCAAAAAAATCTTAGAGAAAAAAATCAAACATGTATACAAACATATTTTTTATTAAAATATTTTTCATTTACTAATTTTAGGATTTAATAACATTAAGGATAGTGTATTTCACTTAGCATAATGGAGGTACAGATTTTTTTATAATAAGAATTAAGGAGATTAACAGATTTTTTTTGACCACTGACTGATTAACTCCTTTCGCTCTTACTTGTCCTTTGCAAGATCAAGACTCTCAGCTTGCACCAACCCTGACTTCTATGATTAACTGAGGTTAAGTATTAAAGATTCCAAAGTAAATGGCAAAGTTTTTAAAAGGCATAATTCCTTTGTGATTAGTTACTTACAATCTGTAAATATCTTAACATACATTTATTTCAGTAGACAACCTTACTCCACAGAGAAAAGAGTCCATTAGGTATGAACTTCAACGGATTCATCTAACATAATACATACTGAATGGTACCCATACACATCTTTATCTCTCCCATTACAGAAAAACTACCACTCCTTTAATTCAAAGCCTTCTTTGTTTCGCTTTCACTCTACTTCCAGAGATCTTATTCCATTAATTACTGTTCTGTCCTACTCTTAATTTTCACACCTTTCTCCTCCTCTGTACAACATCAGTCCCTTACCTTCTGTAACATAAATGCACAACCAAACTCTTGGTTTCATTTTTCTCCTTTCGTTTCCCTGGTGGCTCAGCTGGTAAAGAATCCACCTGCAATGCGGGAGACCTGGGTTCGATTCCTGGGTTGGGAAGATCTCCTGGAGCAGGGAACAAATCCACTCCAGTATTCTGCCCTGGAGAATTCCACGGACTGTATAGTCCATGGGGTTGCAAAGAGTTGGACACGACTGAGAGACTTTCACTTCACTTCACTTCTTTACTATTCACAGCAAGGACTTTGACAGACACATGCATTCATTTACTGCTTTTTTTATTTACTTTTTATTTTACTGTAATCTTTTCTGAAAAACTTTTAGTTGGAAGATAACTTCAAAAAGTTCAGAAAAGCTGAAAGACTAAAACTACTACAAAGAACCTACCTGTATATCCTTTACCCAGATTCACCTATTATTATCATTTTACCTTTCTTTTTCTGAACCATTTGAGAATAAGTTACAAACATCATGGCCCCTTCTAAACACTTCAGTTCTACCACATTCTTGGTTCTATTCTAATGTGCCTCTAACACTGCTTTCACTAGGTCACTAATGCCGTATTAGCTGCTAAATCAAAGCAGCAGTTTTAAATCCTTATTCTGCTCTGCCTGTGACCGTTTTTCTTCTTGAAGCGCCCCATTTTCTGAGTTCCCATGTGATAATTTCCTCTGCTGTACTTTCTCATACCTTCCAGTTACTACTCATTCTTTTCCAAAGTGGCCCCTTTGCTCTACCTTAGCTCATCTCTTCTAGTCAACAGACCCCATGTTCCTTCATCTACCTTCTGCCCTGAAATCTCATGTTTTCCTGAGTGATGTTGTTCACGTCTCTGGCATTCAATTCTCATATATGTTGATGGCTACCGATACATAATGTTTCCTGCATTCCAGACATCTGTAACTGTCTAATAAATCTATTTACCTAAAATGACAAACCAAACAAATCCAAAACTAAATCTGACATCCCCACTCGATACCAAAATATTAGGGCTTCCCAGGTGGCCGAGTGGTAAAGAATCTGCCTGCCAATGGAGGAGATATGAAGATCCCTGGAGGAGGAAATGGCAACCCACTCCAGTATTCTTGCCGGAAAAATCCCACGGATTAAGAAGCCTGGTGAGCATCAGTCCATGCAGTCAAAAAGAGTCAGACACAACTGAGCGACTGAGCACTCTCACCCCCTAAATTTGTCTCTTCTTCCTGTATTCCTCCAAATGGTAAACGGTGAATCCACTTACGTAAGACCCAAATACGGCTACTCCTAACTTCCTACTTTTCCTGCACTGTGTACATCTGTCCTAGAACCTGACTCCACTGTCCACATATTCTTATAATCTCTGAAATCTTCTTTCTTGACATAGATACAGCCTTAGTTTATGCCCTCATCTTTTCTCCCCTAAGCTATTAAACTCTGTATCTAATTTTTCTCCCATTGCGCTAAATTCACCCTCTACACAGCCACTAAAAAGTCTTTTCTAAAATGCAAATTGGAGTACACTACTCTCCTTGTCCTTTGGTGCCTTTCCACTTCTTACGATTTAAAAACAGCATAAAAGTTTCATCACAATTTGGCTTCTCTCTAGCCTCTATCCATCATCTCAGAATTTCCATGGATGCGATCCAGCCTTGTATAACAAATTACCTGTATTCGTCCAATATGTGATATCTTCTCCTGACCATGTTCTCTTGAACATGTCATTTCTTCTGTTTTAAATGTAATTTAAGTCATTTGAAATTATCCCCATTAGTGACCCATTTTTAATAGAGGAGCTAAAATAATCTAAATGGCATTGTGGAATTTCAACAATGTTTCCTAATAATAGCTTTAGGCAATGTAAGTATTTTTTCTATTTGCAACAGAACCCATAAATATAATAGGCTATATAGTATCTCTATCAGTGAAAAATTATCAGTGAAATAACTACAATGGCATTACTTTAGATTTTAAGTTCTCTACCAGTACATAAACTTATACAGACTTATATTAAAAGCTGACTTAAATGTCAAACAGAATATAGAAATAAAAATTTTTTTTCTAAGGTTAACTTTGTGAAAGTCTTTTATCCATGGATAGAAAGTGATTCTTCAGGTCAATAATGTACAGTGAGCCCAATTTTATAAATAAGAAATAGGAGAAATCCAAGAAAATGATACCATGCCACAAAAAAATTAAATTGTGCTTTACTGGGGAAAAAAAATCCACACAGGGCAACCTTTTAGCTTAGGAAATAAACTGCTATACCCACTTAAACATGCTCTCAATCAGAGACTAGGGGAGGGGACACACATATGGGTGCCGTAAGGTATGCACTGTAATAAAGGTTCCCCAAGCAAAGACACTCGCCACCTCATGCAAAGAGCTGACTCATTGGAAAAGACCCTGATGCTGGGAGGGATTGGGGGCAGGAGGAGAAGGGGACGATAGAGGATGAGATGATTGGATGGCATCACCGACTCGATGGACATGGGTTTGAGTAAACTCCGGGAGTTGGTGATGGACAGGGAGGCCTGGTGTGCTGCGATTCATGGGGTTGCAAAGAGTTGGACACGACTGAGCGACTGAACTGAACTGAACTGAAGCAAAGACTGGGCTTCCCAGATGGTGCTAGTGGTTAAAAAAAAAAAATGCCTACCAATGCAGAAGACTTAAGAAACGCGGGTTTAATCCCTGGGTCTGGAAGATCCCCTGGAGGAGGGCATGGCAACCCACTCGCGTATTCTTGCCTGGAGAATCCCATGGACAGAGGAGCCTGGTGGGCTACAGTCCATGGGGTCACAAAGAGTCAGACATGACTGAAGTGGCTTAGCATGCATGCACACAAGCAAAAACTAGCTTAAAGAACTCTTACAGGTTTTGAAGTTTATTAAATAATATTTGTAATGTAATGCAATTAATGTAGTTAAATAAAAGGTGGGTTACATAAAACCACATAAAGATACCACCTCATACCCACTAAGATGGCAATTATTAAAAAAAAAATAGAAAATAACAAGTACTGGTGAGGAGGTGGAGAAGCTGGAACCTTTGTGTACTGCTGGTGGAAATGTAAAATGCTGCAGCTGCTATGAAAAATAGTGTAGTGGTTCCTCAAAAAACTAAACATAAAATTGCCAAAGGATCCACAAATTGCACTTCTGGGTATATATTGAAAAGAACTGAAAGCAGGGATTTCAGGTATCTATATAAATAGGAGCATGTCATACAATAGCCAAAAGGCAGAACTAACCCAAATGTGGACAAACAAAATGTGTTACATCATATAATGTAATGTTATTCAGCCTAAAAAAGGAGTGGAATTCTGATACACGGAGGAACTCTGAAGACACTGTGCTAAACGAAATAGTGAAAGTGAAAGTCGCTCAGTCGTGTCTGACTCTTTGCAACCCTATGGACTGTGTAGTCCCTGGAATTCTCCAGGGCAGAATACTGGAGTGGGTAGCTGTTCCCTTCTCCAAGGGGATCTTCCCAACCCAGGGATTGAACCCAGGTCTCCTGCACTGCAAGCGGATTCTTTACCAGCTGAGCCACGAGGGAAGCCCAAGAATACTGGAGTGGGTGGCCTATCCCTTCTCCAGGGGATCTTCCCAACCCGGGAATTGAACCGGGTCTCCTGCATTGTAGGCAGATTCTTTACCAACTGAGCTATGAGGGAAGCCCATTAACGAACTAAATAAGCCAGTTGTAAAAAGACAAATACTGTATAATTCCACTTATATGAGGTATCTACAGTAGTCAAATTCGAAGAGCCAGAAAGTAGAACAGCAGTTGCCAGGGGCTGGAGGGAGGAGGAAGTGGGGAGTTGTTTAATGGGATAGAGTTCAATTTGAGAAGGTGAAAGAACTATGGAGATAGATGCCAGTGACTGTGGCAAAACAATGTGAATGTAGTTATTATCATGCAATCTTTACTTAAAAATGATTAGAATGACAAAGTTTGTTATGTATTTTACAATTAAAAAGAATATTTTTAAGTGGGCTACATATTTACTCTTTCATATTAAATGGGGAAATCCACTACAGAGTTCTTATAGCAAAGCACTCCGAACCATCAAAATTTCTATGACCTTGTGTTTTTATTAATGTCAGGAAGCAAGCATCATTTTGTACAGAGCACTGAACTTGCAATTATTGTTCAGTTTTTACTGACTTTGGCTGTTGATTTTTTGGCCAGCCCCTTACTGTTTCCTGTAATACTTGGTTACCAGACTTTTATCAGATTTTTAAAACAGGCGAGACATTTTACATGGGAAAGGAAGGTTATTTCCTTAATATAAGTGCTTCCTTCTGATATTATACCATCTGAAGAAAACAAAATACTTAAAACATTTAATCATATTTAACATCTGCAACCTGAAAAATAATCTCCATAAAAGCCTTAAGGAAGATAAAGACTAAAAACAAACTTTAAAATGTGTTCATCATGGCTGTTTTTCATTGTTAAAAATTATATCCCTTCTAATCCTCTGAATCCTAAAATTTGAAGACAATGTCTTTGACTGCAACCTCTATAATCCCCTTGCTCATCCATTTTCCTTGAACCCCATTTCCCAAATTCTTCAGATATAACCTCTCAGTAACAATCTCAAATTCTACACACATTCAAACGTCTAATTTTCTTTGCTTCTGAGCTGCTGTATGTTGCTAACAAATTACCTATAATAATGTCACACCATTACACATTTACTGCTTCCAAACTGAACTTTTCCAACAGGGTGTTTATCAGGTTTTCTGTCTACCCTTAGTGCATGTGGCAGACATCAGGACTGTTCATACAGACTGAATGCACTGGTAAACCACCCTTTCCCACGCTCTGTGATAGTAGCCTGACTGTGAAGAGTTGCTCAGCCAGTGAGATGTGGGCGGAAGCACCTGGATCGTTTCTGGGTTGAAAGTTTTAAGACCCTACATGTGATTGATTCTCCATGTTGTGTCCCCTTCACTGTCCTTTCCCACAGTACTGTAACAATTAGAGAAACACTGGTGGAGCTGCGGGTACCATGCGTCTCAGGCCCTGAGTGATCACCAGGAAGAGACATCATGCTGACCTCGACTGGACATGTGTTGTGAGCAAGAAACAATCTTGTGTTAAGACACTGAGATTTTCAGGTTGTTACCACTGCGCAGCCCAGAATCTAGCCTAGCCTGGCTGACACACTTGCCCTTTTTCCTACTTCCTGAAGCAGCTATCTGCATCCTTTAAGACTTCAAGCATAAACTCTCCCAACTTCCATCCTCATTACTCATCAATTCATCAGTAGAAGGACTGTCTTCAGCTACTTTACTCTTAATATCATGATTTAATTTTTACTGCTACTATTACAATATATTTAAATAAAAATTTTACCTTCTAAGTGATTTTTGCTCTGTTGGGAGGTATAGTTCACACGTTCTGTGTTTAGGTTGCTTGTCTTAATCTGATCACTAGAAAATAAAATAAAACACAGCAAACATATCAGCTATCATGGATTATTATTTACTTTACCCTAAGAAAAATAAAGGAAACAACATTTGTTAAACAATTATTATACATCATTTGCTGCTCTAGGGGATTAATTACATCTCACAACAATACTTAAAAGTAGTTAATATCCTCATTTTACAACAGTTACTATCCTCATGTCACAGATTAAGGCTGTGAAAGTCAAATTAATTTGCTCCATAACTTAAATCTAAGCCTATCTGGTTACAAAGTCCTGATCTTTCTAATACCTTAAGAAGTATTATGAAATTACCCTGCCAAATAAAAAAACTTCCCTAAGTCTTCATCATAATGATTATTTTAGTAAAACATGGGTGGTCATTTTTTGCAAATCTGGCTTTTCAATATAATCAATGTGATAAAACACCAGCTAATATCAAATTAAGATGTTTTAGACTAATTAAGGGAAAACACAGTGGGTTAACTGACCTAAGCTGTGGACATATTTTAGAGGTTACACAGAGATGAGGAAGTAGACTGCTAACAGTAATATAATAAATATTTTCAGAATTAAGAATTAATGGAACACAAACTTAGTTACTTGGCTGTATTCTTTAATATTTGCTAAAGGAAAAATATCTCCTTCATGGAACTGGGTTATGACAGAAGAAAATAACTCCAGCTCTTGAGTTACAGATGTTAGAGATGGGATAATGAGCATTAAATAGATTGAAGAATTAAGCAATGAGCTTAATGACAGATTATACCAATTTAAATCTATGGTTTAAAACTTGTAGTATATATCAATAGCTTTTAGTGGCAAAATGATAATGCATTTTACTTTCTAAATGTCTTCAAAATAAACAGTAATAACTATTAAAATGAGAAACTCAAAATATCAAATAACCTGCAATATCTCAGGTTACCCTGAGCTCAAGCTCTTTGCTTTTCATTTAACTGACCCCAATCTTTGAAAGTTCCTTCAAGTAACTAAAAAGAGAGAATGGATGGGGGAAAATCATTTATATAATTTGTGTATTACCTGATAGATGTGGTTTCTTTATCACCACTGATATCCACCACTGTACCATTTCCATCAATAATAGGCGAGTCCAAATTAGCAGAGCCATTACTGATATGATCACTGCTTTCATATCCAGACTCTGTCCTTTGCATCTGCCAGTTGTCACCATGAACTTTAGTTTCTCTGAGGGCTTTATTTTTCTCTGCTACTTTTCCATTAAATTCGAGGGAACTCCTGCTTCCCGCTTCCTGCTTCATTTCATCTTCATATATAGTCATTAAACACTTTTGCTTTGGATTCTCTTTTGGCCAATTGTTAAAACTCTGATCTTTGCTACATTTAGACTTGTTACTGGTATTTGATTTATGCCTTGGACTCTGCTGCCTTTTTTCACTTTCACTAAAAATACTATCAACATTTAATGTTTCTCTCATAGGTTTCCAGCCTCGGTTTCGGCTTTTGTTGCTGCCATTAGAGCTGCTTCCTTTATCACGAGAATCCTGGCTACTGTCTGTATCATACCCAGTACCACCGTCACTCTTAACTTTGCCAGTTATCTTCTCTCCCGAAGCAAGAATCTGGGGTTTACTCGAACTTAAGGTTTGTGCAGAAGTTCGACTCTGATGGGCAGTTCGGTCATGCTTACACGGTCCTTTTCCTTGACTATGATATACATGTGGATTCCCATACTGTCTGAAGCCATTTAGGGTAGGAGGTGATCCAGTCTTGAAATGTGGAGGGTCTTCATCAACCAAATCTTTAAAAATAAATAAGTAAACAATGATACAAAAGCTCTTCAGAGTCACTTTTTAATCACAAGCCAAACACCTTCTTTGGGAAGAAAAGTTAAACAGTAATAATCATAGTTATTTAAATCACATAGTGCTTTGAGATTAAAAATTGCTTTTGAAATCTCTATTTATGCTTGATGTGATACATTTACAACATAAATGGTTATATAATGATTTTAAAAAATCATCTGCAAAGCAGATCACAAGGTAATTAGAGAAGTTTTTAAAAAAGTATTCTGTCTCATTCATAATAAAAAGCATAAAACTAAACATATTTCCCCACCTATTATATTGGTAAGATCAAAAGTTTACTAAACCTATTATTGTTGGAAACAGATATTTAATCACCATTGGTGGGAGTGCAGACTGTCAAGTATTTTAGGAGGGCAACAGAGCCACACCGATCAAAACTGAAAATAAACATACTCTAACCTAGTAATCATTCTGAAAAAATTTTATGCTATGGCTACATGCAAAAAGTACACAAAGGTAACTGTGAAAGGATTTCACTGCAGCAAGAATATTAAATCAAGTTTTAAAGCCTAGAAGTATCAGTTAAATCATGATACATCCATAAAGAAAAGGGTATAAAACCATAAACGTAAGATATGATCATGGAAACTGTTAACAGTGGAACAGAGCAAAGGTCAAGGGTTGCAGGAAAAAAATTTCTTTTTATTTAATTGTATAACCTTCCTTGTATTTGAATGTACCATAAAGGTGAATTGAATTTATAGTTAAAAGGTGAAACTATAAAAAAATACAAATTTTCCAGGCTATAATTGAATAAGAACTAGGAAAATTTTACATCTATAGATGTAACAGGCATATTATAGAAATCATACTAAGATATATAACATATCTAAAAAAATTATATTAAATTGTATTAATTTATAAAAGTTAGCTTTAAAGTAAGATTGTGGCTGCCTTTTTCCAATGAATGCTACAAGTTCTTAACTTACCTCTATGTCTACCCAAATCTTTTCTCTGTCCCCTTTCCAAATCTTTCCTTTCTGAGGAAAGTAAGTTTTTCTGTTCAATGGCTTTTAGAGCACATTCTCTGGAAATGTCTTTTATTTTTTCCCTTTGATCACTGTGACTTGACTTAACTAAAAAAAAAAAAAAAATTCTTATAACAACACGATCATTTTTCATGCTATTCAATAAAAGTACAAACTGCACTATATTTAAAATTTAAGATGCGATGCGATATATTAACAAAATACAGATGAATATATAAAATGGGAAAAGGTATAGTTCCATGGAAAAAGGTATAGTTCCATTAAGAACTTTAAAAAGCATTTAGTTTTTTGTTAATGATAATTGTTAATTCTGAATCTTATCACTCTTGCTTAAATGGGTTACTTTATGGTTAGACATTATTTCATTAATATATTCTAAAGCCCTTTATAAAATCATCCTCAAAAGTCACTCAATTAGTTATATATATTTCTAAACCATAATTATACACCATACTTTGATATCTCATGTTGGATCCTAACCACAGATCTTCATTTGTGAAAATTAAAGTTGTAGGTTGACAATGACAAGAGAGAGGTGAATAAACAAGAGGTTAAAAATAAACTACAACAATAGTAACTTCAAACTCCTGTTGCATTCACTAATGCTAAATTTAATTTTGGCATACAAGCCAAACTATTAACTAAATGTTTTTCCTCTCCAAGTTAATAACTAACTCCTTGAAGGAAAGGCCATATCCATATCATAGCTTTCTTTGGTGACAGTCCAGATTGCCTCCAGCCTATCAGGAACAGCCTTAAGCACACGGAAAAACTCAACCACCAGTTGAATCAAAGCTCAAATAAAACTACAGGTCTCAGACAAACTCTTAAGTCAGAAGACAAAATTTTGTTTCTACTTGCTATTTTCTCTTCATGGCCAAGAAAAGCTAGTTAAGGATTCTCTTTCTGGTCTTTAAAAAGAATTACCATACAGTAAGTGAAAAGCAGGGAAGCTTAACTACTCAAGGACAATGTAAAAATGAAAATTTAAGTATATACCTGGGAATTCTCCGGCAGTCCAATGGTTCAATCCCTGGTTGGGGAATGAAGATCCCACATGTCGCACAGAACAACCCCCCCCAAAAAAACACATACCTGGTCCTCTACCGCCACTTGTTTGAATGTGGCTCCGATTAAATGATGAAATGCTATCTGCTTGAAATTTCTGATTTTCTCTCTGTTTTGTCTGATCACCAAATCCGTTTTCTTTTGAATTTTCTGACTTAGAAATCGAGGGCTTTTCACATCCTTAAAAAGACCAACAAAAATGTTTCATTCCCTTCATCCTCTCTACCAGAAGAAGAGAGATTTGAATCATCTTTTCAGACACTTTTAATACTAACGAGAAAATTATTTAAAAACTTAGAGGACTGACATCTTTTAAGGATTTCTACATGCGCTGTTAATACATTCAAAGGTGGCCTAGCTCCTCTGGACTCTTCTGGTGTACTAACTTACTTGAAATCTCAGTACTCATCACTAATAAGAGGTACCAGCCAAGTAACCCCTCCTGGGCTTGTGTGAGCAGGGTGGTGGGTGGCTGCTGAAGGTGCTTCTGAGGCCACAGATGAGGAAAGCTTCTTTATAAAGACTAACTCAAAGTATAGAATTTTCCTGGACTCCACTGAAACTAAATTTTGAGATTATCCACAACATTCATTTCATATTCAGTATATTAGTATTCTTAGTGTGATTCTGACAATGAAAAACACTAAAAAGAACTTTTAAAGAAGAATTACCTATATTTTCTGCAATAGATTTATGATGTGACCAGTTGATGACCTGCCTGAGTGCATCTTCAGTGGAAACTGCTGTGCCATCTGGGTTCGCATAAAACAAAAGCAATGGCTGGAAATGGCATCGGATACACTTGGAGACCACATCTTTCCATCTACTTCCAACCTTAAAAAATCACAATGAATAGAAACAGAACTTTGCAATCAATGCATTACATGAAAAGGCAGAGACTGAATTATTTTGTATATTAAAAAAAATTTTAAAGACACCCAGATACTAGCAGTTCAACTATTCATCAGATTATACAATTAATTTTATTTAGAAACTTGTCAACATAAAAATCTTTTAAAGATTATCATTAAAAAATTGATGAGCAAGATTATACACTTTCTGTATCAAGATCTAGAATATCATATTTTGAAAGGCTTTTCATATACATGGTTGACTGACTTTTGACAGACTTCAAGCAGTTTAATGGAGAAATATAATGGTCTATTAAACAAATGGTGCTGGAACAAGTGGATGGCCATATGAAAAAATGAACTTTGACATCATTTCACTAAAAGCATAAAAATGAACTCTGAATGAGTCATGAAAAAACTATAAAGAAGAAAGTGCTGTCAAAGTGTTAGTTGCTCAGTGGTATCCGACTCCTTGCAACCCCGGCTATAGCCCGCCAGGCTCCTCTATCCATGGGATTTCTTAAGCAAGAATACTGGAGTGGGTTGCCATTTCCTTCTCCAGGGGATGTTCCTGACCCAGGGATTGAATCCAGTCTCCTGCATTGCAGGCAGATTCTTTACTGGCTGAGCCTCCAGGGAAGCCCTATAGAAGAAAATGAAAGATAAAATCTTAACAACCTTGGGGGAGGTAAAGATTTCTTAGATAGGACATCAAACAAGTCAGAGAAGAAAAAAATTATAAAACTGGCTTCATCAAAATGAATTAATAACTTCTGCTTTTTGAAAGACATCATTAAGAAAATGAAAAAAAGGAAAAAAAGCCACATATATCCAAAAAAGAACTGGTGACCAGAATAAAGAATGACTACAACTCATTAATAAGATAATCCAATTTGAAAAATGTACAACACATCTGAACACTTAACCAAAAAGACATAAAAAATGGCCAATAAGCACATGAAAGAATACTTAAGACATTATTAATCATAAGAGAAATGCAAATTAAAACCACACTGAGATAACATCATACATTTGCTATAAGGGCTAAGATGACCACCAACACGGAGTGCTCCTGGGAATGTGGAGCAACTGGAACTCCAGTACATGGCTGGCAGGGATGTAAACTGTACAGTCACTTTGGAGATCAATTTGTTGCCAGTCCCTTGTAAAGATTAACACACACCACACAAGCCAGAAATCCAACTTCTGGATGTTATCTAAGATTAAGGGAAAATAGGACTTTCACACTAAGACTGTTCATAACTCAAGTGAATGGATAAACTGTTATACAGTCATAAAATGGAACACAACAATGAAAATAAAGCACTGACACACACAACACAATACACATTATAATATATGACTGTATGTTAAAAGATATGTATATGCTTAGCAAAGGAGGCCAAACACAGAGAATACGTATTATAAAATACCACACATAAAAAACCTATAAAGTGAGCAAAACTAATCTATGGTGAGATCAGTGATTTCCTGGGGCCTAGGGTGGAAAGTGGAGAAGGCAATGGCACCCCACTCCAGTACTCTTGCCTGGAAAACCCCATGGACGGAGGAGCCTGGTAGGCTGCAGTCCATGGGGTTGCGAAGAGTCGGACACGACTGAGCGACTTCACTTTGATGCACTGGAGGAGGAAGTGGCAGCCCACCCCAGTGTTCTTGCCTGGAGAATCCCAGGGACGGGAGCCTGGTGGGCTGCCGCCTGTGGGGTCACACAGAGTTGGACACGACTGCCATGACTCAGCAGCAGCAGCAGCAGGGTGGAAAGGTGACAACGGCAAAGGGACAGGGCAGGATTTTCTGGAGTCATGAAAATGCTCCATACAATGAACGTGGAGGTTACACAGGCATGTACGCAGCTGTTACTATCCCCTGTAAACTTATAACGGGTGCATTTTAATGTCTGTAAATTACACCTCTCTAACATTCATTCAAAAATAAAACCAATGAAACAAAAAAGCTTTCTAGAATATTAGCTTAGAGAAGAAAAGGACCTTTAAAAATTCCTGAGGAGCCTGTTCATATTACACACATTTAGCTGTTTACTCTCTTTACTTGGGATTCGGAGATACTTGAAAAACTAGACTAATTTGAAAACAAAACAAACCTAAAACTCAGAGTGACCATATACCCAGTTCTTTCTTCAAATTTTGACAATTTAAACTATAAGGATGCAAAACAGGAGTGCCAAAATGCTGCTGCAAACTGACAAACGGAACTTCTTAATAAACTGCCATATCAAAGTATTAAATAAGTAGAGTCTGTCACTGTTTCCACTTTTTCCCCTTCTATTTGCCATGAAGTGATGAGATTGGACGCCATGATGTTAGTTTTTTGAATGCTGAGTTTTAAGCCAGCTTTTTCACTCTCATCTATCACCCTTAGCAAGAGGCTCTTGAGTTCCTCTTTGCTTTCTACCATTAAGAGTGGTTATCATCTGCATATCTGAGGTTGTTGGTATTTCTCCTGGCAATCGTGATTCTAGCTTGTGAGTCATCCAGCCTGGCATGTCATATGATGTACTCTGCATATACGTTAAATAAGCAAGGTGACAACTGATAGCCTTATGTACTCCTTACCCAATTTTGAACCAGTCCATTGCTCCATATCTGGTTCTAACTCTTGCTTCTTGTCCTGTACATAGGTTCCTCAGGAGGCAGGTAAGCTGGTCTGGTACTTCCATCTCATTAAGAATTTTCCACACTTTGTTGTGATCCATACAGTCAAAGGCTTTAGCATAGTCAGTGAAGCAGAAGTAGATTTTTTGGGGGGAATTCCCTTGCTTTTTTCTATGATCCAACAGATGTTGGCAATTTCATCTCCGGTTCCTCTGTCTTTTCTAAATCCAGCTTGTACATCTCTCATTTAGCAAAATGCTTTTGAGATTTTTCCACACTCAATAGTTGTCTGTATCAATAGCTCATTCCTTTTATTGCTGATTATCATGTTCCATTGTACGGTTATACCACAACTTCTTTCTCTATTTACCCGATGAGTTATCTTTATCTATTTGAGTTGTTTCTAGTTTTAGTTACTATAAATAGAACTACTAAGAACACTGAATTATAAATAATGTATGGATACATGCTTTTACAGGAGTGGAACTGCTAGGTTGTATGCGAAGTATACATTTGAATTTATAACTGTTTTCTCAAGTGATTATCCAATTTTGCACTTCCAACAGCCTCGTGAGAGATCCAGCTGTTCTACATCCTGGTCAGCTTTTGGTGTGAACAGTCTTTTTAACTTTAGGCATTCTAATAGGTGAGTAATGCAGTTTCATTGTGAATTGAATTTGTACTTCTTTTATGCCTAGTGAGACCTGTATGCAGGTCAGGAAGCAACAGTTAGAACTGGACATGGAAAAACTGGTTTCAAATAGGAAAAGGAGTACGTCAAGGCTGTACATTGCCACCCTGCTTATTTAACTTATATGCAGAGTACTTCATGAGAAACACTGGGCTGGAAGAAACACAAGCTGGAATCAAGATTGCCGGGAGAAATATCAATAACCTCAGATATGCAGATGACACCACCCTTATGGCAGAAAGTGAAGAAGAACTAAAGAGCCTCTTGATGAAAGTGATAGAGGAGATTGAAAAAGCTGGCTTAAAGCTCAACATTCAGAAAACTAAGATCATGGCATCTTCCCATCACTTCATGGCAAATAGATGGGAAACAGTGGAAGCAGTGTCAGACATTATTTTTGGGGGCTCCAAAATCACTGCAGATGGTGATTGCAGCCATGAAATTAAAAGACGCTTACTCCTTGGAAGGAAAGTTATGACCAACCTAGATATCATATTAAAAAGCTGCGACACTATTTTGCCAACAAAGGTCCGTCTAACCAAGGCTATGGTTTTTCCAGTGGTCATGTATGATGTGAGCTGGACTATAAAGAAAGCTGAGCACTGAAGAACTGATGCTTTTGAACCGTGGTATTGGAGAAGACTCTTGAGAGTCCCCTGGACTGCAAGGAGATCCAACCAGTCCATTCTAAAGGAGATCAGTCCTGGGTGTTCATTGGAAGGACTGATGGTGAAGCTGAAACTCCAATCCTTTGGCCACCTGATGTGAAGAGCTGACTCAATGGAAAAGACCCTGATGCTGGGCAAGATTGAGGGCAGGAGGAGAAGGGGATGACAGAAGATGAGATGGCTAGATGGCATCACTGACTCGATAAACATGGGTTTGGGTGGACTCTGGGAGTTGGTGATGGACAGGCGGGCCTGGCGTGCTGCGGTTCATGGGGTCGCAAAGAGTCGGACATGACTGAGTGACTGAACTGAACTGATTTGGCTTTCTAATTTTTAATACTGAAGGTCTTTAAAGATGCTATTATAATTAAGTCCACTTATTACTAATTTATGTAAGTATTTGCATATAATTATTATTTTTATATAATTTTATCATTATTATATCATTTACCCCTCAAAAGTAAAAACCACAGTAATTATTCCAGTTAGTCAAGTGTCACTTACCTCTTTCACATTTGCATCATCAAAAAATACCCACTTGGAACTCTTGGTATGAAAAGCAAAGGCACAGTAATGTCGGCTGGTGTAGCAAATCATGCCAACAAGGTGAAGTTCACTATTTTTGGCATTTTCATCAGTAACTCTATAAAAAAGCTGTTTAAAAATAATGTATACTTAATAGTTATCTTTTCAAAGACGAGGAACAATCATCTGATGAATCATGCATTTGATTCTCTATGACAAACATTTCTCATGCATACTGTCCCAAACTGATATTTTATTAGTACTAAAGACACCGCATCGCACTGTTAACAGAATTATTATTTTTGATTAGTCTATAAGAAACATGATGTCTAACAAAACGTAATTATTACAACTTAGTTCAGTAGCACAGCATCTTGAATACAGAACAGAGACTTTACATACATAAAACAAAATGAGATAAATCACACATTTCCTGATAATTAATGGTTGAATCGCATATTTTAATATATATTAACCATACTACCTAAAAGATAACTAAAAGTTTAACTGTAATATAAATCAATTTAAAATAAGATAGTAATATGCACATTAAAAAATCAGAGCTACAGATAAATTTTTTTTTTTGGTATTATAAGTAGTTTAATTTTTCCTCATTTCATCTGTCTGTGTTTTCTAAATATTTTTTTTTTCATTTATTTTTATTAGTTGGAGGCTAATTGCTTTACAACATTGTAGTGGTTTTTGTCATACATTGACATGAATCAGCCATGGATTTACATGTATTCCCCATCCCGATCCCCCCTCCCACCTCCCTTTCCACCGGATCCCTCTGGGTCTTCCCAGTGCACCAGGCCCAAGCACTTGTCTCATGCATCCCACCTGGGCTGGTGATCTATTTCACCATAGATAATATACATGTTTCGATGCTGTTGTCTCAGAACATCCCACCCTCGCCTTCTCCCACAGAGTCCAAAAGTCTGTTCTGTACATCTACAGATAAATTTTAAACCTTAACATTTTCTAGCTTGATATTTATAATTTATAATCATTATCATATACTCCCAAACAAGCATATACACAGATGCATACAGTATCATATCATCATTATTCTAGAATGATAAAAAAGATAGAGTATATGATGGATTAGTTTATAACAGAAAGCAAGAAAGGCATTCCAGTTAGCCTGATTTGATGTAACTTTATCAGAGTTACATCTGCAAATTATTTCCTTTAGAAAGAAAATTTAGTTCTGAAAAACAACATACAGTGTAATATATGAAGATGTTTCAGAGGAATTTAAAAACAAAAAGGAAGAGAATGAAAAGAATTATTATACCCCAGGAAGATAAAGCTGGGTTGCCAGATTCCGAACAATATCTTCAGTCAAGTCAGAATGCTCAGAGTCCCAGACTAAACCAATTGTAACAATCTCTGGGCAGTTCATTAAAACACGCCGAATTTTTATTTTCTGGCCACAGTTACTCTTAAGGAAAAACAAAAAAGACAAACTCTTGAAATTATCAAAACAAATATATCAAAGGTAATGCCTTACCTAGCTTGTATTATGCAAAGTATGTATCAGAAATTTATTCAGCATATTAAAAGACTTCTAACAAACTATCAGTCTTAATTATTGATTAAACAAATTTATTTTAAATCACAGAACTTTTCTTTGGTACTATTGTAAATCTGTTAAAATAAGAATTCAACCTTAAGAAAAGCAGAAATAATGACCTTAAAGTCACTAACAATATCACCTGAGAAAAGAATAATACAATTTGTAATGTTTAAAGAAAAACAAAAATGAAATTTTCAGTTTAGTCAAATGACAGGCTTCAGAGCTTAAAAGTAATCAATGTATGCCACCTTAAATCCTTCACAAAGTAACATGCTTTTAAAGAAACAATGTTGAAGTAAAGAGCTCAACGGTATAAATTACCTCAAGAACACTAAAAAAAAGTAATTCTTAGAATTAATTCCAGATTTAATTAATATTTGCATGGCAATTTCTATTCTCAAATTTACAAACATAGACGCACACCAACATTTTCTGAATTATACTTACAGGACATTTCCTGTAGTCATCAGTTGTATTTGCTGCTTGCAGCAATTCTGCAAACATTTCAGGCTTAAAGCGCTCATGCCTTTCCATCATTCTCTCAACTTCATTGCTACGAAAGAAACAAACAGTCCCAAATCTGGCCTATGAACTTAAAAAAGATCTAATATTTTTGCATCAAAAATATTAAGTTATTAATATAGGTATGATCATTTTTCCTACCTTAAAACATAATTTTGTTAGAAAAGTTAACCATAAAGTAAATTTCCATGACATGAAACATAATGAAATTTGGCAGTATATGATGAAAGAAATTAGGTCAAAAACAGGATAAAATAACATGAAATCACACACCATTGTTTGGAACCATATGAATTGATATAAGATGCTCCATCTCAAGGTAATTATAAGTTAACTGGTAATTATAAGTTAACTGTTTCTTTTACATTATTACTTAACAAAGAGAGACTTGAGTTTCATCTTTTGCCTAACAAGAACAACAAACTTTAGGAAAGTCTCCCTCTCTAGCTTAAAGTTTCCAGACACAAAATTATTTTCACCTAAGAGAAGGCCCTTTGATGATTAAAGCAAAAATCACAACCAAAGCTACTTAAGCCAGGTTTGTGCTTTTTGTTCCTATTACAAATGCTAACCATTTCTTAAAGAATCTAGGGAGGGTTATCTGTGTCAATTTCTATCCAACCTCTCCTAGAGTTTAATTTTCACATAACAGGATATTAAGTATCATTAGACAACTACTTATTTAACTTATATGCATCATGAGAAATGCTGGGCTGGATAAAGCACAAGCTGGAATCAAGACTGCAGGGAGAAATATCAAAAACCTCAGATATGCAAATGACACCACCCTTATGGCAGAAAGCGAAGAATTAAAGAGCCTCTTGATGAACGTGAAAGAGGAGAGTGAAAAAGTTGGATTAAAACTCAACATTCAGAAAACTAAGATCATGGCATCTGGTCCCATCACTTTATGGGAAATAGATGGGGAAATAGTAGAAACAGTGAGAGACTTTATTTTGGGGGGCTCCAAAAATCACTGTAGATGGTGACTGCAGCCATGAACTTAAAAGATGCTTGCTCCTTGGAATTTTCAGCATATTAAAAAGCAGAAACATTACTTTGCCAACAAAGGTCCATCTAGTCAAAGCTATGGTTTTTCCAGTAGTCATGGATGGATGTGAGAGTTGGACTTAAAGAAAGCTGAGCACCAAAGAACTGAGCCTTTGAACTGTGGAGCTGGAGAAGACTCTTGAGAGTCCCTTGGACTGCAAGGAGATCCAACCAGTTCATCCTAAAGGAGATCAGTCCTGGATGTTCATTGGAAGGACTGCTGCTCCTTCGAAGAAATTCCAATACTTTGGCCACCTGATGCGATGAACTGACTCATTTGAAAAGACCCTGATGCTGGGAAGGATTGAAGGCAGGAGGAGAAAGGGATGACAGAGGATGAGATGGCTGGATAGCATCATGGCATCACCGACTCAATGGACATGAGTTTGAGTAAACTCCGGGAACAGGGAGGCCTGGCGAGCTGTGGTCCATGAGGATGCAAAGAGTTGGACACGACTGAGCGACTGAACAGAAATGAACTGAGACAACTACTTAGTATTTCCAAAAAGATACATAATGCAAGCTCAATACTCCTACTAGTTTCTATTCTTGGTGCTCTGGTTTTACTTTATAGTAATTTAACCTTCCCAGAGCTGGATTTATTTTACAGTTCAATAGTTACAATAATAGGCAATATTCAATAACAACTTAATGTACCAGTTCCTCTAAAGCACTTCATAAGCAGACCAGAAATCACTAAATCTGACAGGTTCATTCAAGATGCATGTAATGTTTTTTTTTTTACAAAATTGACAGCATCAGGGTGGTGTTTAACCAGACATACTTTGAATTTGAAATTAACCTAGACCTGGGTTTCAATCTTAATTCATCCATTTACCAGATTAATCTTAGTAAGCCTATTCTTGAACAACAAAAGTTTTTGTTAAGATTAAAAGCAACAATTTATGTAAAGCCTAGAACATAACAGCATGAACAACTGTATTCAATATATATTACAAATAAAAAGAAAGATAATTAGAATTCAAAGCTTGGGCTCTTGCAACTGAACAATTGTATTCAATACTTATAACCGATAAGAAGAAAGATAATTAGGATTCAAAGTCTGGGCTTTTGCAATTCATGTTGTGGACCAGGAAGAAACAGATGGAACTCCTTTTTACCTAAGATACTGTCTCAGAGCACTGTAATTTTCCACTTTCACAATAGACCTAAAGTTTTACAGTTTTTAATTTGTGGTCTATCCTTATTCAAACACCATTCTACTTTTCATATCAGATGAATGAAATTGACTATAACTAACTAAAGTTTAAAGACTGTTCCTTTAAACCAATGTTTCCCAACTCTGTATATATACAAATTACCAACTTACTACATTGGATGATCTTTAAGAAATAATGTGCTATATCCAAAATATCAAGGAAGTTTAATAACAGCATGAAATTGATGAGCACCTAACACTCACTTTGTACAGAGATAAAAACACTGGTAGCATTTAGCAGCTAACTGCTATACTGATGTATACTGATTGATAATGACTGTTCCATGTTTTATCTTTTGTATTAAAGTATTAAAGTATCTGCAAACATTTATTATCTTATTCAATGCTTTCATACATCAAATACTTATACTCTCAAAAACCTGTTGCAGTGTTCAAACAATTCTTATTATGTAAAGCCTAGGCATCACCTTTGGATCCCTAAGCTAGTTCAAGATCAGGAAGGGGGCAAGGGGACAGACAAGCCTGGCAAATTCTTATTTCAGGTGAATGTTGAAGCTTTAATCCAATAAATCTAACAGAGGGTTATTTTTATTTTTTTCTTCCTCATCTGCTTACCCTAGCTTCCATCACCACGCAGGGACATGGTCACTGCAAAGGTTAACACCTTAGCAAAAATGAAGAAATCACGTACAGTTCCATTTACCATTCAACTTAGCTCTCTTCCATAGTTCCAAAACCTTGCTATAAATATAAATAGATAAATAAACATTTTGACTAATATTTTGTACATTTGTCATTACTGAGTGACATCTATATTTGGTAAATCAGAAACAACCAAAACTAAGATAGACATCACTTAGTACCTGTGATGGTAGCACATTTGTACATCTCACAGAGTAGATATTCATATATGCTATAGTTTCATAAAGTAGAGGCTCAATGTGATCACACACATTACTACTAACATCTCTGGTAAATATGCTTTAATAAGCTCTTACCACAGGGCTGTTGTAGAAATGTACCGTACAAATTCTGTAAAGGGTAGAGGATCTGATGATGCTCCACAGCTACGACACACACACTGCAGGTAAAAACACATGTCTAATTTATCAGTCATAAAACATAAACATATCCTCTACTGAAACAGTGAAGCCCTCTCACCTGTTCATACAGAGTCATAGCAAACTTCTGGTGAGTGATACAAGATTTAGAGGTACACATGTCTGCATCTCTGCTTGGCACTATGTGAAAATGAATCCTCTCCAATATATTTTCCTAATTGAAAAATTAAAAGACAAATGAATTGCAAATCTTGCATAGGACACTTCAAAATACAACTCTTTTTAGCTTTACAAATTAAAAAATCTAAAGATTTTCCAAAATGTTAAATTGAGTGTCATATATGTTGTCAGCTTTTCAGTTTTCCTCTTTATCCAAGCCTTCAAATGCTGCTCAATTATTCTTTTGTAGTGTCAGCTTTAAAAAATTCATAAAAGAAACATTATAATGTAACATAATTTTAATAAAAGATTTTAAAAAAATCTATTCATGGTGGCTGACATCTAGAATTTAATATCAGAAAACTAGACTTCCTATGTTCTCAATGTTTTCCCATTGAGAAAAAGCAATTAATTAAAAAACAAAATACTCTGCTCAGATCATTTGGATAGTCTATACAACTTAAATTAAAACATCAATGATAAAGGTTTACAATACCTGAACTAACACTCTAATGCAAGGAATCTACTCTTCAACAAACTTCAAATAAAAGGTTGGATTTGTAAAACAGATCAATAAGAGTTATTAATTTCTTTAACAAATTATTCTTTTCACCAAAGCTTAACCAATGAATTCTTTTAATTAGTTAATATCCCTTCCTTTGCCTCAGGACAGTTCTAACAATTCATTTAATTAAGTCTGCATTTCTAGATATCCTGTGAATTATCATATCATGGATTAGTATATTTCATTTAAGTGAAATCAGTATTATGCAAAATCTATCTATATTTTAAACAATGGACAATTATAAACATGAGAAGTATGAAAAGCATATTTCATGACTGTGTGTGCTATTTTTGTCCCACTTTAGTCAACATGGCAAGGGCACTAGTCAAGGAGCTTTCCACCTGTCTGAGAAAAGATTCAAGATGTTCATTTAAAAACATAAATGACAAATGAATTCTATAGAGAGTAATAAACTCCTTGGAAATTTGGAGAAGGTACTGGGGTGCTTTGATGATACATTATCTAGCAGGCCTGACAGGCTGAACTGTAACAAATAACAGATTAGGAAAGTTTTGAATATTTCAAGAACTTGAGCAAAGTCTATAAAACAGGAATTTAAAAGACATGTTTGAGGAACAGAATGAAACTATCTCACTAAGGGAAAATTCAGAAAGAAAACAGAGATAAGCTGGAGTATAAATGTAAAAAGCCTTAAATGTCAGAAGAGAGTCGGATTTTAATCACATAAATATTTGATGTGCAAGCATTTATCTGAAAAAAAATTCTATTAACATGATGGCTGTTAAGAACAAACTTGAAGGATAGGGGTAAAAAGGACACTAGTAGCCAGGGATCCCCTGGTGGCTCAGTGGTAAAGAATCCGTCTGCCAGTGAGGGAGATGCAGTAAACATGGATTCAATCCCTGGGTCGGGAGGATTCCCTGGAAGAAATGGCAACCCACTCCAGTATTCTTGCCTGGAGAACCTCATGGGGAAAGGAGCCTGGCGGGCTACAGGCCACAGTATCACAGAATCAGACCACGACTGATCAATTGAGCACACACACATCTTAAGTAAAGGTGACATCTATGTTACTGAAACAATTAATCATCAACATGCACATTTCAAAAAGTATACAACCATTCCTTCAGCAAAGGAATGCTCTATTTATCAGTATGGTGGTAACAGAGTCTCAAAACATCAACCTCAGTCAGTGATTCTCAACCTGGAGTAAGCTGGCTAAGAGAACTGCTGCCCCTGACAGCTGCATGTCAAGATCCTCTTCTTTTCCAGAGAGAATCACTGCATGAAATGAGAAATGCTACTGCGAGAGCGTGTTGTGTGTGCAATCCCTGCGGGAACAGAACAATGACTTAAGTGATATGATTTATACATAGTAAGCCTTTTTGCTCCAATAAATAAATGTTAAAGTATTTTAGTATCCCAGCTCTCAAAAATTAGAGCAGCACAAGCAAGCAAAAGCAAAAGTACCCAAAACACATGTGGAGCTTTGAAAACTTTGAAAGGTAGGCAAAACAAGGATCTACGTTCTGATGCTTTTCCACTGCTATAAATTTATGCTTCATATGTCTCAAAAGGTACATCATTTAAGGGATGCAAACTACTATCCTGACCTAAAGATTATCAGATATACTTACAAAGCATTCTGCAGCATCATCCATAAGGCCAAGTTGAAATCGCTGCTCATCTTTGAAGCTTTCTGCCAGAGCATGCCTTATGTTATCCGAGGGAAGTGCTTTTTCTCGACTGTGTTGAAATTGTGCAAATATTGTCTGGGAATCAACAAATATATGAACCAGTAAGTTTAACACCAACAATGAAAAAACACTGGAGTAATTTCATTATAATAAATTCGAAACTCTACACTCAGAAGCTAATACAGTCTTTTGCTCTAATATCCTGTGCAAAGAATTATGTAGAAATGGTTGTCCCAGCCTCTTAATCAAGGGTTAGTGCATAAGAATTAAACATAAAAAGTTCTCAAGTACCAATTCTCAGAGATTCTGACTAAGATGTGGCCCATTTCAAACTGTTCCCTAGCTGAGTGTAGTCTATGTTGTTTACAAAGAGTTTTGAGATATTCTGCTTTAAATGTTAAAGTATACTGTAGGAATTAAAATTATGTTATACAAAAATAAGCATATAATCAAATAAAACAGCAGGAACTTCACTAGCAGTGGGAATATTATTCAAGAATATGTGACACAGGTGTTAATCTGGTCTTCTATTTTCTTTATTGCATTCAAGCATGCAAAACTTTTAATAAGCTCTAGTTTTACAACAATCATCTTAGGTGAAGGGAAGTGAGGAGAAAAAGAAGGTTTGCAGTGGTAAACCAACAAATAAGCATGGGTCATATTATGTTCTGCATCAATTAGTTCAAGGGGTGAAGTGAAGTTACTCAGTCGTGTCCGACTGTTTGCGACCCCATGGACTGTAGCCTACCAGGATCCTCAGTCCATGGGATTTTCGAGGCAAGAATACTGGAGTGGGTTGCCATTTCCTTCTCCTGGGAGTTCAAGGGGTATATCATCTCAAAAAAAATAAAAATTGCTTTTAAGATCAACATATAGTAGGCTAGAAAATAAGAATCTATTCCACCAACATAAGAAAATTTAATTTACAAATAAGAAACTACTAAAATAAGAAAGATGCTAAACAGTATCAGATATCTAGAACTAAACTTTTTAGCTACAATTACAGATGCTAAAAAGTGAAACATATTTTCACAAGTCACTTCTTATTTGGGTAGTCAACTTTTCCAGGTAATGTTTAAGGTATTAAAAAAATTTTTAGCTACAATTACAGATGCTAAAAAATGAAACATAATCTCACAAGTCATTTCTTACTGGTAGTCAACTTTTCCAGGTAATGTTTAATATATTAAAAAAAATTTTAGCTGCAAGTACAGATGCTGAAAAATGAAACATATTTTCACAAATCATTTCTTATCTGGGGTAGTCAACTTTTTCAGGTAATGTTTAAGGTATTAATCCTGCACAAGACTGATGTTCATTTAATATCTGTTTTTTGATTTCCTGGTATATGTGGCGTTGTTCTACATCAGAAAACAAAGACCCTGCCTCGTGGAATGCATATTCTAGTTGTAGTAATGAGGAGAGAGCAAGTAAGTAATTATATGTCAAGAGGTAGTAAGTACAACAGAGAAAAAACAAAGAAATAAAAAACAAGAGAGAAAGATAGGGTAGTGCAACAGGGACAGGGACGCCAGGGGGAGAAGGGAGGGAGGGAGGTGACCTACTACCTAGGGTCGTCAGGGAAGGTCTCACTGACAGAAAAAAACACGTGACAGAGAGGCAAAAAGGGAGTAAGGGTGTCAGCCTCGGGGACATCTGGAAGGAAATCATTCCAGACAAAAGGAATAATAATGAAGACACCCAGAGATCAAAGGCAGCTCTGAGAAACTTCGAGGAGGACAGCACTGTATGTGTGTGTGCGCGCACGCATGTATGCAGGCGTGCACACAAGCACATGTTTTGAGGTGGGGGAGGCAAGCAGGAGAAGAGGCAGGTGATGTGTAAGGCTACAGTTGGATAAAACATTCAAAGTTTATTGTAGAAGACTGTTCTTCATGTCTGCGTCTCCACCGGTGTCAGTGGGCCTGGTGGGTGCGGGGGGTAGAGGAGAGAGTCTGACGAATGGAGAGCAGCATGGAGACATATGCACAACCATATGTGTAAAACAGACATACGGAGTTTGCCGTATGACTGGGAACTCAAATCAGGCCTCTCTGACAACCCAGAGGGGTGGGATGGGGTGGGAAGTCGGAGGGAGGTTTAAGAGGGAGGGGACATATGTAGACCTATGACTGATTCGTATTGACGTATGGCAGAAACAACAATATTGCAAAGCAATTATCCTTCAATTAAAAATAAATAAACTATAAAAAAAATTACTGCTGAGGAAATAAAATGCAAAACTGTAATTTGATTTAAATTAATTTTTCATCAACCTTATTTTGCCATCTAAAAAAGGGAATATACAACTGCCTCCTTTGGTGACTTACTCAAACAGTCTTTTTAGGAATGTAAATCAAAGTGTGAAAATGACCTTTCATTTTCCTCTATTATGTATATTTGTGTGTAATAAGAATATCCAAGAATGTAAGGGCTGATATATTTACTTCTGAAAACAATAACCAAATCTTAAATTCTTGGGCAAAGATTTCAATGACATTAATGAGTTGCTAATATATACTGGACTCCCTGTTTCCACTTTCATCCCCATTCTATTTACTCTCATCCAAGAGGTCAGAGAGATCTAGTGCAAATATTATACTTAGTTAACATAGGTTATATCACAGCTGTACTCAAAACAATACCCACAACTCCCCAAATCACTCAAGAGGAAAAAATCAAGGTCCTCACAAAGGCCTAGAAGGACCCTTCACAATCCAGATTCTTGTTCTGGATTTATTGCTCCATTAACAAAACCACCCCAAATCTTAGTTACTAAAAACATTTATTTTGGTCACAAATCTGCGGTTTGGGTGAGTAAACCTCAACTCTGCTGCACGTGCAGTCATCTGTAATAGTCTGAATGCTGGGATCACTGGTCATCTGATAGTCCTCTAGAAGCTGATGCTGGTGGCTGGTGGTGCCTGCTGGCCGAGATCTTTGCTGTAGCTGTAACCAGCATAGTGACTCATGCCTAAGAACGAGTACCCCGACAGAAAGAGCCAGGTGAAAGCTTTACTGATGTTTCTAATCTAACCTAATCCCTTTTCTGCCACATTCTATTTGATGGAAATGAATCATTAAGGGCAATGCATTTCAAGAAATTAGACTCCACCCTTTGATAAAAGAGTGCAAAAGAATCTGCAGACATGTCTGAAGCCACGGGCACTCACCTTACCTCTGAGCTCATCTCCCATCACTGTCCCCTTGCTCATGAAGCTTCTGCCAGGGCTCAGGTGTCCTTGAGCACCCACCTCAGGGTCTTTGCACTGGCTGTGTCCCTGCCTGCCTGGAATGCTCTAGACCACTCCATCCCTCTTCCAAGTCGTGATTTAAATGTCACTTTCTCAGTGAGGCTTTCCTTGCTACTCAACATTCACCATTCCCTTCCCTGATTTATACTTCCTCCTTTGCAATTATTATTACCTAACATACTTTATATTTTGTTTACTTACTTTCTTCTCCCCTATAAGAATAGAAGCTACATGAGAACAGTGTTTTTTATTAGTTCAATTCACTGCTGTATTCTTAGTAACCATAGCAGCACCCAGAATTCAGTAGTAACTCAAAAAACGTTTGTTAAAATAAATAAAGGATTATTTCAAAATAATGAAAAATATAATGTTTCTAACAATGCTACACTGTTTAGACTATTAAACTGTTCTTACAGGAAAATGGAAACATAAACCTGAATAAGTCATCCTTTAAGAATTCATCTTCAAAACTCTTAAGTCACTGACAATAACTTTAATTACAAATAAACTAACCAAATATGTCAAACAAACCAAACTATCAAATAAAATTTTTGAGGAACAACAGTGCTTTTTTAGAACTATTAAAAGTTACCTTCAAAGCACAAAATATGCAGGCATCTCCCTGACAAACATGTCCAGTCAGAACCCGCAAGCTTCTTCGGAATATATCTAATTGCCATAAAACCTAAAAAACAGTAAGATGTGAAGAATGAAATATAGTTACATTTTTCTCACTGTGAATTAAAGACAGATTTAAATATATTTTTGAAACTGCAGGAGGCTAATAACATCTTTTAATCCCTTGTACATAATCAGATATATACAACCACTAAAAATAATAAGTATAAAACTGCTATGTATATGTAGTTCATATAAAAAAGATAGATTTAGGAGCTATTTCTGTTGATTCACAAGTAAAAACTATGAGAGGCATAGAACAAGAAAAAAAAATAACTCCTCTGTTAGGGAATTTATATGAATAGGAAACACGCAGATACTGAATGGAGGACTTGGCAGAGACTTGAAAGAGGAAGTGATTATAATAACTTGGAATGAACTGAAATTTAGGAAGGAAGTATAATTGCACTTAAAAGTCAGGGTGTACCAAATAAGGATCAGTGTGTAGTGGCAAGGAAAAGGGGCAGAGGCCTGTGTGGTCACTGTATAAAGAATGAGAAAGGGAACATATGTATAGTAATGGGGGTACAGCAGAATATGAAGTAGTAGTTAAAGAATAACCTAAATATATTTGCTGCAATTATCTAATCACCATTTACTACTAAAAAACAAAAACAATTAAAAGGACTGTGTTGTTTAAATAAATCAGTCCAATACTTAAAATCATTCTAGAAAAATCTGAAATCCATACAATGAGGATAACTCATAGACTTCTTGTAAGAATGAAATGTGTCTGTAGTATGTGAAGTGTCTAAAGTAGTATCTAGTACACAACTGGCATGCACTGAATTCAAGCTGCTATTTGTTCCTGTAAATATTACAACAATTAAGATCTTCAAGTTTCTCTATACCTTTCAGTTATTTCTTCAAATAATAAAAGTAAGAAAATCTATTCACCATCTCGCATTTCTTCCAACTAAAAAGAAAATTTTCTCTCCAACTAAAAGCAAGTAATTTTAGACGTTTCCAATATTTTTAATTACTCACTAAAAGCCAGAATTTCAGAATTTCTCTTTGATAGTTGTTTTTTAAAGCATAATTAACAGGATGCATTTATATATCACAAATAACACAGTGTTTTGCAAAACACTTGAAAATGTTTAATAACTTTCTTGCACACCATCTTCTATCATACCATAAAATGAACTACACTGAAATTCATTCATTTGTCAAGATGACCGGCCATGACGGCCCAGCAGTGGAAAGAACACAGCACTGTGGTTAATGATACAACCTCTGAAGGGAGAGCTCCTGGATTCCAATTCTGGCTTTACTTTTAACAGCTCTTGGACTGCCTTGAGCAAAATATTTTCTGAAGCTCAGCATTCTTATCACCATAAGGAGGATAAAAGTAGTACCTACCTTTTAGGGTCATTGTAAGAATTAGATTATATTGTACAAACACACAGTAAGAACACAATAAATATTAACTTTTCAACTTTGAAAATTAAAATATTGAATTAAATATTTCAACTTTGTTTTTACCTTCGAGATCTTAAAACCATACCAATGTGTCAGATCTACTTAACTGTACCACTTCCTCATCAAATAAAAGCTTAAAATATTCAGCCAAAAGAGAGTATCTCTATAATCTGCTTAGAAGGCTAACAAACTAAGTCTTTCAAATGTAACTGGAATGTTTTATAGGATTAGCAAAATGTTTAAGTCATACTGGATCCAAACTATAGAAAAAATATTTTATGTGACTTCTCTGAATATCACTTAATATAAAAAGTTTAAAAATGATTTCACAAATCCATACCAAAAATTATCTTCACTATAGTTAACCTTTATTCTAATTCATTTGCAAATGTTGACTATATCATACCACCTGTTTTAAAAAGTTACAGTCTAAGCTAGTTGTTGAACTAGTTTTTAACAATATAATTTTATAATATAAGCATTTTTCTTTTGCATTATTTGCATGTTGCACTTTAACATGGTATCTAAAATTAATGTATTTTGAAAAGATTAATACATATATGCATATGTATTTAATAACATAAATATAAACCTTTTATACTATTTCTTACTTCAAAATAATATAAGAATAAAAACTAAGGGGAAATGGCATATAAATTCATTTTTCTGACTTATGTCTAAAATATTTTAATAATGTCCACTTTTAGTAATTTCTTACAAAACATATTTCACAGTTTATTTCCAGTTTTAAGAAGTACTGAGCAACTGCGAACACAAGCCTGAGTCAGCTGTCCGAGCACCTGACCCATGCACGATGCTCTCATTCATCAAATGAGCTCTTTAAGCAGTACTCCACTTTCTGCTCTCAAGTTTCAGGGGTTGATGGTGGTTTAGTTGCTAAGTCATGTCCAGCTCTTGCAACCCCATGCATTGTAGCCCACCAGGCTCCTCTGTCGATGGGATTTGCCAGGCAAGAATACTGGAGTGGGTTGCCATTTCCTTCTCCAGGGGATCTTCCCCACCTGGGGACTGAACCCAAGTGTCCTGCATTCTAAGCAGTCTCCTGCATCACAGGTGGAGTCTTTACTGCCTGAGCCACCAGGGAAGCCCCTGGAGGGGGAAATAAAGCAACAGAAAGAAAAATATGTGAAAAGTTATTTATTTTCAATAAAATCTTTTAAGGTACATTCTAGGGTCAGTAGAATAACATTCCAATATTCTGAATCTTCCTTACCTTTCCAATGGTCAGAAGAATAAAGGCCCCTATGAAATCTGAAAACGTTGAAAACTATCATATATAAGAAAGGATATTTGTCTAAGGCAGAAAACTGGATTAATACATATTTGCTAATTAAAAGAATCTCAACAAAGACTGAAGCAAAAGGAATTAACTGTAAATTTAACTAAAACAGTGGTGTCCAAATTACAATTCTAAAAAGGTGATTTAAGGCCACAGTGGGAGGTGAAGGGAGTTTGAGAAATGAGGATTAAAAACTCATTCATTCTTATTTTAATCCAAGCAGCTTGTTTTTTTTTGTTTTTTTTTAAATGCTATTTGCAGACGAAACCACCAAGAGGATTCTACTGAATTTCTTAACCAAAATAAGGGTGGGGCAGGATATAGTAACTAATCTAAAAAAAAAAAAAAAAGAAATTTTATGTATTTTAGAAGCATTCTGACTTCACCAAGTGGACATTTAAGCTACAGATGTTTTTATATCCTAATAATGTATCATTTTGTTGAAAAAAATTTCCATTTATTATAAAAACCAAAATGCCCAGTCAAAATATCTACTACTATTAAAAGTGTTATTAAAAAGTCATTCCAGTCAATAATAGTAACTTTATTCTTCATTTACAAGTTAAAGAAGCATTAAGTAAAGAATTTCCTGAAAGGCACTTTTTAAAATTTGACAGGAAATGACCGTCTCACCTGCACAGCACTGTTCAGAAAGCAGTTGTTTTGTCCTGGTTCATTCAACAAGCCTTTGGTAGGGGCCAGGGACAGCATACTCCCAGGCTGATAAGCTTTTCCGAGATTGCCACCAGGTTTCCGTAAGAATTTTACCCATGCCATTTTCAAGCAACTTTGCTTGCATTAAAGCTAAGATGTGTGTACTTATGTGATACTTCTGATGATAAAATGGACGGGGTCTTGAATGGTCCACTTAAATGTGCTCCAGTCTATTACAATAATGTAAGTTTCCAAGTCCATATCTTTCCTGATGCTGTAGTTTTGAGGACTTTGCAGAGTAAAAATAGGATACAAATGCATTAAGGTTCTGAAAAGTAAACATGAAAGCTATTTTAAACAAGGCCTTAGAGATTTAAAAATCTTTGTGCTAAATTTTGTAAGAGTACAATTTAAGATGAAAAAGATTAAAAGATTTTTAAAAAACTGTTAAAAATAACATCGATGAGGAAATCATATTCTTTAAAGCACAAGTCATTTGCCTTGATGGTTTTAAAAACAGATGATACAAAAAGTTATAGAGTTAGCATTTGGTATGATTCCTTTGGTCATCTGTTTTCCTTATGTTTTTTTAATAAGAAAGAAGACTCTTTTCCAGGTGAAGTTATTAAAGGTGACTCCATATTTCATACCAATGTGACCTCAAAGCATATCTACAAGAAAAGAAAAGAAATGTTTAAATAAAAGGCTAATCAAGAAAATTCCTTTTTTTACTCTATGAACACAAATATTGAATACATAAGTAAAAATGTACAATTATAAAAGGATCAGAAAAAAGTTCTTTTCAAATTAAGAAAATGAAAACATAGTTCATCATTTAAATTTTCAAAAAATATCAAGGTGATATTAATCATTAGCTACTTCAAGATTTCAATGGTTGCATGATGGTTTCATAAAGACTATTAGAATTAACTTAGATTTCAGGTAGTCTTTTGAATAATACTAACTTTACTGTCAATACTACTATATATTTTGTTTATTAAAACAAATTAATCTACAGAGACTCTATATGGTCACTTACCCTACACAGAATCATATTTCTCTAAGAATGTCAACAGATTTTATGTAAATTGACATGCATTAAAACTCAGGGGAAACATTAAATTGATAAATCTTAGGGAATTAAATTTCCACACTGTTCATGAACACATGCTCCTGGCTGAAAGGATTTCAAAATGTTCAACTTCTTAATTAAAAACAATCAAGTATTACTAACAAAGTTTAATCAACTGAATTTACTTCTGCATTCATTCATTCAACAAACATTAGACGGAGACAGGTTCTGTGCCAAGCACTAGAACTGACACTATGATGAGAAAAGATAGACCACAATTCAGTGAATAATAAACTGTAGAGTGTACTAGAAGAACTGTGTCCCGAGTGCTAACACAGAAACAATGTAAGCAAAGGGGATGAGAAGTGTATATAATGGGAGATGGTTTGAACTTTTAAACAGGACAGTCACAGAAAGTGTAATTTAGAAGGTTACCTTTACACAAAGATTTGAAGGAGGTGAAGATGCTATCTTGGAAAAGACTTTCCTAGCAGACTGAACAGCATGCCTGGCATACCAGAAGATTGTTAAGAAGCCCAGCGTGGCAGAAGAAGTCAGAACAAAGAGGAGCAGATAAAAAGAGAGGATCCCTGGGAAAGACAGAGCATGGTGGGCCTCAGAAGTCCTGTGTAAGGACTTCTTTCAATCTGAACTCTGGGTGAACGTCACTGAGTTTCACTTCACAGCACAAAAACATGAGAGGACAGAATATCACCGGTCTGTTCAATGCCATTGATCAAATGCCCAATATGATGGCAAAGCACTGAGGAATAAGGAAGAAAAGCAGTCGTCTTCACAGAATTCAGGTCGAGACTTGTTTCCAGTCCCACATATTACTGATCATGTCTTAGATGTTTGGTCTTAGATAAATTCTTGTCATCTGATTCATAGCTTCATCTATAAAATGGGAACAACAATAATAATTGCCCTGCTTAAGATAGGTTAAAAGTTTCAAGAGTTATAAAACACTACATTATGTTAGCTGTTTTCTTCTTTTTAACTCTGTGGATTGTAACTTCTTCTAAAGTGATCTAAATGATCCTGAAAATTTTCGTAGAAATTTTTAATAAATGCAGTCATGATTTTACAATAGGAAGGGAGCACTGTATCAGTAGTAAATTTGTATTTTTAATGGAAGAAACCTTTGAAATGATATTCTCTCAACAACCATATAACTAGGCACCAGGTCTGACTTACCCTGAACAGTTGTAAGATTTATGAAACAATCCCTACCATAATGAGTTCGGTTCTGTGATGGACACAGACACGAACAGATAATTTTAAAAATATTTAGCTGCTGTGCTTGGGCAAAATGTCAAACTAATAGGTCCTTCTGGTTTTCTTCCTCCAATGCAACTCTGTGGAGATTATAAAAAGCAACAAATAGTCTAAGTAGAAACAGGGAAAAACATTAAGTACAATAACTGGCTTATAGACTGGGCGGGAAATAGCATGTTACAGACTGGAAAGATGTTTCTAGTTGTGACCTTTTCCATTCTTCACACTGCTGTAGGCAGAGAATTCCCACCCCACACAATGCAATGAAACAGGAAAGTTCTGTTACCACCCCAGTGCCATTTGGAGGGCAAATGAGATTAAAACATCAGGTAAGCATCAGAGTACAGCCAGTGGTAACAAGTGCAGTCAATGAAGCAGAAGTAGATGCTTTTCCAGGAAGTCCCTTGTTTTTTCTACGATCCAACAAATGTTGGCAATTTGATCTCTGGTTCCTGTGCCTTTTCTAAATCCAGCTTGTACATCTATCTGGAAGTTCTTCATTGATGTACTGTTGAAACCTAGCTTGAAGGATTTTGAGCACTACCTTGCTAGCATGTGAAATGAGCGCAATTGTCCAGTACTCTGAACATTCTTTGGCACTGCCTTTCTTTGGGATTGGAATGAAAATTGATCTTTTCTCGGAGAAAGCGATGGCACCCCGCTCTAGTACTCTTGCCTGGAAAATCCCATGGACGGAGGAGCAGTCCATGGGGTCTCAAAGAGTCGGACACAACTGAGCAACTTCACTTTCACTTTTCACTTTCATGCATTGGAGAGGAAATGGCAACCCACTGAAGTGTTCTTACCTGGAAAATCCCAAGGACGGGGGAGCCTGGTGGGCTGCTGTCTACAGGGTCGCACAGAGTCGGACACAACTGAAGTGACTTAGCAGCAGCAGCAGCAGCAGTCCTGTGGCCACTGCTGAATTTTCCAAAATTTGCTGGCATGTTGACTGAAGCACTTTCACAGCATCATCTTTTGGGATTTGAAATAGCTCAGCTGGAATTCCATCACTTCCACCAGCTTTGTTCATAGTAATGTTTCCTAAGGCCCACTTGACTTCACCCTCCATGATGTCTGACTCTATGTGAGTGTGAGTGATCACACCATCATGACTATCTGGGTCATTAAGACCTTTTTTGTACAGTTCTGTGTATTCTTGCCACCTCATTTTAATCTCTTATATTTTGGTTACGTCCTTGCTATTCCTTTATTGAGACCATCTTTGCATGAAATGTTCCCTTGGTATCTCTTTTCTTGAAGAGATCTCTAGTCTTTCCCATTCTGTTGTTTTCCTCTATTTCTTTGCACTGATCACTGAGGAAGGCTTTCTTATCTCTCCTTGCTATTCCCTGGAACTCTGCATTCAGCTGGGTGTATCGTTCTCCTTTGCCTTTTCTTAGCTATTTGTAAAGCTACCTCAGACAAACACTTTGCCATCCTGTATTTCTTTTTCTTGGGGATGGTTTTGATCACCACCTCCTGTTCAATGTTATGAACACCCTCCATAGTTCTTCAGGCACTCTGCCTACCAGATGTAATCCCTGGAATCTCTTCATCACCTTCACTGTATAATCATAAGGGATTTCATTTAGGTCATATCTGAAAGGGCTAGTGGTTTTCCCTATTTTCTTCAATGTAAGCCTGAATTTTGCAATAAGGAGCTCATGATCTAAGCCACAGTCACAAGCAGCAACAGTTAGAATCCGACATGGAACAATGGACTGGTTCAAATTTGGAAAAGGAGTATGTCAAGGCTGTATATTGTCACCCTGCTTATTTATTCTATCTATAGAGTACATCATGCAAAATGCTGGGCTGGATGACTCACAAGCTGGAATCAAGACTGTCAGGGGAAATATTAACAACCTCAAATATGCAGATGATAGCACTGTAATGACAGAAAAGTGAAGAGGAACTAAAGAATCTCTTGAGGAGGGTGAAAGAGGAGAGTGAAAAAGCTGGCTTGACATTCAACATTCAAAAATGTTAAGATCACGGCATCGGGTCCCACCATTTCATAGCAAATAGATGGGGAAACAATGGAAACAGTGACAGACTTTATTTTCTTGGGCTCCAAAATCACTGTGGATGGTGACTGCAGTCACGAAATTAAAAGACACTTACTCCTTGGAAGGAAAGCTATGACAAACTAGACAGCATATTAAAAAGCACCACTTTGCTGACGAAGGTCCGTATAGTCAAACCTATGGTTTTTTCAGTAGTCATGCATGGATGTGAGAGTTGGACCATAAAGAGGGCTGAGTGCCAAAGAACTGATGCTTTTGAACTGTGGTGCTGGAGAAGACTCTTGAGAGTCCCCTGCACTGCAAAGAGATCAAAACAGTCAATCCGAAAGGAAATCAGTCCTGGGTGTTCACTGGAAGGACTGATGCTGAAGCTGAAGCTCCAATACTTTGGTCACCTGATGCAAAGAACCAACTCACTTGAAAACACCCAGACGCTGGGAAAGACTGAGAACAAGAGGAGAAGGGTTGACAGAGGATGAGATGGTTGGATGGCATCACTGACTCAACAGATATGAGTTTGAGCAAACTCCAAGAGATAGTGAAGGGCAGGGAAGCCTGGCATGCTGCAGTTCATTAGGTCGCAAAGAAGCAGATATCACCTAGCAACTCAACAACAAGTGCAGACACCTTCAAGTCCCCTGCATGTTCCATCCTCTACCCCGACAATCTACCAGTGTGTCAAAAGAACAATATGCCACTGGAAAATTAATAAGATTTATTCTAGGAATTCAAATGTAATTCTCTATTTATTCTTTCAATAAATATTGGGGAAGTTGTGCAGAAAAGAGCTAACACAGCAATATTTACAGCAGCTGAAAGGTGGAAAAACAACCCATATATTTGACTGAAGAATAAATAAAATATGGTGTATGTGTGTATATGAATATGTGTGTACACACACAACAGAATATATTATTTAGCCATAAAAAGAAATGAAGTACTTAAACATGTTACAACATAAACACCAAAAACATGTTGATAAGTGAAAGTCAAAGAAGACCACACACTGTAAGATTTCATTCATCCAAAATGTCCAAAAGAGAGGCCTCTAGAGACAAATAGTAGATAAGTGGTTGCTTACACTGGAGACATGAGGGCTATGGAGAACAAGAGAAGACAGGGCTAGAAATTGATAGCTAAAGGATTTTCAGATTTTTCTCCTTCCAGTTTTCTTGAGACATAAGCACTGTATAAGTTTAAGGTGTATAGCACAAAGATTTGACTTAATACACGATGAAGTGATGATCACAATAAGTTCAGTGAAACATCCATCATCAAATATAGATACAGAATTGAAGAAGTAGGAAAAAATATTTTCCTTGTGATGAGAATTCTTAGGATTGACTCTAAGAACTTTCATATAACAAATAGCAGTGTTAATTATAATCATCACGTTGTATATTACATTCCTAGTTCTTATTTATCTTATAACTAGGAGGCATAACCTGTACCTTTTGACAACCTGCATCCAGTTTACCCACTTCCCCAAGCCCCCACTTCTGGTAACCACAATCTGCCCTTTTTCTATGAGTTTATTTGTATGTTTTTGAAGTATAACTGACCTATAACATTATGTTAGCTCCTGTTACACAATATAGTAATTTGGCACTTCTACACATTTCAAGAAAAAAAAAAAGTTACAATATGTCACCTTATAAAAATATTACATAGTTATTGACTATATTTCCCACACTGTACATTTCATACCCATGACTGGTTTATTTTGCAAATGGAAGATTATACCTCTTAAGCTCCCTCACACACTTCCTTCTTCTCAGCAACCTCCATCCTTGGGCAACCACTTGTTTACTCTCTATATTCATAATTCTGTCTCTATTTTGCTATGTATAATTGTTTTGTTTTCTAGATTCCACATATAAATGAAATCACACAGTATTTGGTTTTTTATATGTGATTTATTTCAGTTAATGCAATACTCTTTAAGGTCAGTGTAAGTTGTCACAATTGGCAAACTTCATTTTTTATGGGTGAATAATATTCCACTGTATGTATATAAATACATGCAGCACGTCTTCTTTATCCATTCACCTACTGATGGGCACCTGGGTTGCTTCCATATCTTGGCTGTGGTAAATAATGCTGCAATAAACACAGGGGTGCACACATCTTTTCAAAATAGTGTTTTTGCTTTCTTCTGATAAATACTCAGGAGTGCAATTACTGGATCATATGACAGCTCTTTTCTATTTTTTTCTTTGGCAGTCCTACTTTTAATTTCTTGAGAAGTTTCCATATTACTTTCCACAGTGGCTGACCAATTTATATCTCCACCAATGGTGCACAACAGTTCCCTTTTCTCCACATCCTAGCCAACACTTGTTACCTGTTGTCTTTGTTTTGGCTGAGCTGGGTCTTAGTTGTGGCTCTTCATTGAGACATGCAGGATCATGGACGCACATGGGATCTCATTCCTTGACAAGGATCAAAACTAGGCTCCCTGAATTGGGAGTGCGGAATCTTAGTCGCTAGACTACCAAGGAAGCCCCTGTCGTTTTTTTTAAATGACAGCCATTCTGACAGGTATGAGGTGATATTTCATTGTGTTTCTGACTTGCATTTCCTTGATGATTAGTGATGCTGAGCATCTTTTCACGTGCCTGTTGGCAATCTATCTTCTTTGAAAAAATGTCTATGCAGATCCTCTGCCCAACTTTTAATCAGCTTGTGTTTCTTCTGATATTGTGCTGTATGAGTTCCTTGTATATTTTGGGTATTAACCCTTTATCAGATACATTACTAACAAATACCTTCTCCCATTCAGCAGGGAGCCTTTTCCTTCTGTTGACAGTTTCCTTTGTATTCTTGCTTCCTTTGTTATAGATCAACTGTGGGTTCACTTATGAGCTCTCTATTCTGTTCCACTGATCTATATATCTGTTTTCCTGCCGTATTATATTCTTTTGGTGACTGTAGCTGTGTAATATAGTTTGAAGTAACGGCACATGACATGCCAAGCTTTACTCTTCTTTCTCAAAATTGTTTCAGCTACTCAGTGTCTTTTTTCCATACAAATTGTAGAATTATTTGGCCTTAGTCCTGTGAAAAATGCCACTGGTATTTTGATACAGCTTGCACTGAATCTGAAGACTGTCTTGGGAAGTAGGATCATTTTAATAATATTAATTATTCCAATCCATGAACACAGTATATCTTTCCATCTGTTTGTGTTGTCTTCAGTTTCTTTAATCAGTGTCATAATTGTCTAGTGATCAAACAGGAGATGGCAAGAGTGAACGTTAAATTTTAGGAATCAACGAACTAAAATGGACTAGAATGGGTGAATTTAACTCAGAGGACCATTATATCTACTACTGTGGGCAAGAATCCCTAAGAAGAAATGCAGTAGCCATCACAGTCAACAAAGGAGTTCGAAATGCAGTACTTGGATGCAATCTCAAAATCCAAAGAATGATCTCTGTTCCTTTCTAATGCAAACCATTCAATATTACAGTAATCCAAGTCTATGCCCCAACCAGTAATGCTGAAGAAGCTGAAGTTGAATGGTTCTATGAAGACCTACAAGACCTTCTAGAATTAACACCCAAAAAAGATGTCCTTTTCATGATAGGGAACTGGAATGCAAAAGCAGGAAGTCAAGAAAACACCTGGAGTAATAGGCAAATTTGGCCTGGAATACAGAATGAAGCAGGAAAAAGGCTATTAATAGAGTTCTGCCAAGAAAATGCATTGGTCATAGCAAACACCCTCTTCCAACAACAAAAAGACAAATCTACACATGGACACCACCAGATGGTCAACACCAAAATCACACTGATTATATTCGTTGCAGCCGAAGATGCAGAAGTTCTATACAGTCAGCAAAAACAAGACGGGAAAGTGACTGTGGCTGAGATCATGAACTCCTTATTGCCAAATGCAGACTTAAATTGAAAAAGTAGGGAAAACCACTAGACCTTTCAGGTATGCCCTAAATCAAATCCCTAACGATTATATAGTGGAAATGAGAAATAGATTTAAGGGACTAGATCTGATAGACAGAGTGCCTGATGAACTATAAACAGAGGTTTGTGACACTGTGCAGAAGACAGGGATCAAGACCATCCCCAAGAAAAAGAAATGCAAAAGAGCAAAATGGCTGTCTGAGGAGGCCTTACAAATAGCTGTGAAAAGAAGGGAAGCAAAAAGCAAAGGAGAAAAGGAAAGATATACTCATTTGAATGCAGCATTCCAAAGAACAGCAAGGGGAGATGAGAAAGCCTTCCTCAGTGATCAGTGCAAAGAAATAGAGGAAAACAACAGAATTGGAAAGACTAGAGATCTCTTCAAGAAAATTAGAGATACCAAGGGAACATTTCATGCAAAGATGGGCTCAATAAAGGACAGGAATGGTATGGACCTAACAGAAGCAGAAGAGATTAAAATGAGGTGGCAACAATACACAGAACTGTACAAAAAAGATCTTCATGACCCAGATAATCATGATGGTGTGATCACTCACCTAGAGCCAGACATCCTGGAATGGGAAGTCAAGTGGGCCTTAGGAAGCATCACTACGAACAAAGCTAGTAGAGGTGATGGAATTCCAGCTGAGCTATTTCAAATCCTGAAAGATGATGATGTGAAAGTGCTCCCTTCAATATGCCAGCAAATTTGGAAAACTCAGCAGTGATCACAGGACGGGAAAAGGTCAGTTTTCATTCCAATCCCAAAGAAAGGCAATGCCGAAGAATGCTCAAACTACTGCACAACTGCACTCATCTCACACACTAGCAAAGTAATCCTCAAAATTCTCCAAGCCAGGCTTCAGCAATACGTGAACCGTGAACTTCCAGATGTTCAAGCTGGTTTTAGAGAAGGCAGAGAAACCAGAGATCAAATTGCCAACATTAGATGGATCATTGAAAAAGCAAGAGAGTTCCAGAAAAACATCTACTTCTGCTTTATTGACTATGCCAAAGCCTTTGACTGTGTGGATCACAACAAACTGTGGAAAATTCTTTAAGAGATGGGAATACAAGACCACCTGACCTGCCTGTTGAGAAATCTGTATGCAGGTCAGGAAGCAACAGTTAGAACTGGACATGGAACAACAGACTGGTTCCAAATCAGGAAAGGAGTACGTCAAGGCTGTATATTGTTTTACAATATACAGCTTATTTAACTTATATAGAGAGTACATCATGAGAAAAGCTGGGGTGGATGAAGCACAAGCTGGAATCAAGATTGCCGGGAGAAATATCAATAACCTCAGATATGCAGATAACACCACCCTTATGGCAGAAAGTGAAGAAGAACTAAAGAGCCTCTTGATGAAAGTGATAGAGGAGATTGAAAAAGTTGGCTTAAAGCTCAACATTCAGAAAACTAAGATCGTGGCACCCGGTCCAATCACTTCATGGCAAATAGATGGAGAAACTGTGGAAACAGTGGCAGACTTTATTTTTTTGGGCTTCAAAATCACTGTAGATGGTGACTGCAGCCATGAAAGTAAAAGACTCATGCTCCTTCGAGGGAAAGTTATAACTAACCTAGACAGCATATTAAAAAGCAGAGACATTAATTTGCCAACAAAGGTCCATCTAGTCAAGGCTATGGTTTTTCCAGTAGTCATGTATGGATGTGAGAGTTGGACTATAAAGAAAGCTGAGCGTCAAAGAATTGATGCTTTTGAGATGTGGTGTTGGAGAAGACTCTTGAGATTCCCTTGGACTGCAAGGAGATCCAACCAGTCCATCCTAAAGGAAATCAGTCCTGAACATTCATTGGAAGGACTGTTGTTGAAGTGGAAACTCCAATACTTTGGCCACCTAATGGGAAGAGCTGACTCATCTAAAAAGACCCTAATGCTGGGAAAGATTGAAGGCAGGAGAAGAAGGGGACAACAGAGGATGAGATGGTCAGATGGCATCACTGACTCAATGGACATGAGTTTGAGTAAACTCTGGGAGTTAGTGATGGACAGCGAGGCCTGGCATGCTACAGTCCATGGGGTCGCAAAGAGTCAGACATGACTTAGTGACTAAACAGCAACAGGTCTTTTAGCTCCACAGTTAGATCTTTTTCTAAGTTTGTATTCTTTTTAATGCAATTGTAAATTCTAACCACCAATGATTTGATTAGGCTACAAGATTAGTCTCAGTAAATAGTCGCTGAAATTGGACTCATTATAGCTGTTACAGAGCTTCCCTTGTGGCTCAGACGGTAAAGCATCTTCCTACAATGCAGGAGACCCAGGTTCGATCCCTGGGTTGGGAAGATCCGCTGGAAAAGGAAATGGCAACCCACTCCAGTACTCTTGCCTGGAAAATCCCATGGACAGAGGAGCCTGGAAGGCTATAGTCCATGGGGTCACAAATAGTTGGAGATGACTCAGCGATTTCACTTCACAGCTATTATGGTTGAACTGTGCTCTGCCCCCCGCCCGCCCCCCCCACCCAGTATTTTGAAGTCCTAGCCTCTAGTACCTGTGAAGATGATCTCATTTGGAAATAGGGTTTTTACAGATGAGATTAGATTATGATAAGATCATTAGGATGGGGTCTAATCAAAAAGACTAGCAGAAGTCATTAGAAGAAGAGACAGAGACAGATGGAATATCATGTGAAGATGACAAGCAGACCTTAGAATGATACAGCTACAAGGAAAAGAACACCAAGAATTGACAGCTACCACCAGAAACTAGAAAGTGGCAAGGGAGGATTCTGTACAGAGCCCTAGAAAGGAACCAATCCTCCTAACACCTTGATTTTGGACTTCTAGCCTCCAGAACCGTGAGAGAACAATTCTATTGCTTTAAGCTGTCTGGTTTGTGGTTCTTTGTGATAGCAGCCCTAGGAAACTAACATAATAGCTGATAAAGCCTTAGAGACTCCTTTGTTCTTTTAAGTATATTTTTTTTTATTATAAAATAGTATCTTTTTATACATAGATATCTAAAATATACATAAATATTGCAAACAGAAAATTAGACATACAATCTCATAGAAGGAGAGAATCATTGTTAATAAAGCTACTGAAATACATTCTTAATAGTACCCTGGCCTAGCCATCAAACTCTAAAGTGAAATTTCATTTTAACATCTTTTCACTAATAAGCAATATAGCTAACTAAGGGACACACTGAAGACTCTTCAGTGATATGTTACAACCGTCCACCTTACTAGTAAAACTATTTAAAACTTTATTTTAGATAGTTAGATAGCAAGCTATCTATAAGTATATAGATACATATACCTATACATAGCTAAGTGTGCATGCTAAGTCACTTCAGTCATGTCCAACTCTGCAACCCCATGGACTGCAGACCACCAGACTTCTCCATCCATGCAGATTCTCCAGGCAAGAATACTGACTGGAGTGGGTTGCCATCCCCTCCTCCAAGGGATCTTCCCATGTGTAGGTAGATAGCAAGTTAAAGCAAAGAAAGAAGAAAAAAACTCATTCATTATAGGGCTCCTTTTTATAAAGTTGAAGGATTATAGTAAGAAAGATAATAGAAGAAGAGATGTCTTTTGATATAGAAAACCACTGTCACTCTACAAATGGAGGAACTGGAGAAGACGATACTAGAAAATTTATTAAACACAAAATAAAATTAAAGTAATAAGGACAAACTATACTACCACTACCCCAAAAAGCAAATTTTAAATAACTTTCAATGTTTTGTATCTTTTTGCTTAACTTCTTTATGTCCAATAAAGAACTGTGCTTTCTTTATTCTGGCTATTACTAATCACTCGTTTCCAATGATAACTAATCAGAGAAAAACAAGAGTGCATGTGTATCCAGAATACAGAGTATGAACATGAAAGACAATGGCTTATGGCAATCTGCTTTAAGACATGATCTTCACAAGAAAAGTATGCCAAGGCAGGTATCACCTAACATTCCTTTGCCTTGACAAAGTCCCAAACTGAACTCCTGCTTTACCTCTATCTTCTTTCCCATCTTAATTGATGGTAACTTCATCATTTTAGTCACTCAGAAGAAATAATCTTGGTATCATCTTTGACGCCTCTTTCTTGAATATCTCAGACAGAATGTGCCCAATTCTTACCACCTCCATTTCTACTATTCTGGACTTCAACATCATCAGATTTTTCCAGGATTGCCAGATAATGTCCTAATTGTCTCCTTGCTTCTATGATTAGCTGTTACAGTCTATTTCCAAGATTAGACATAAAACTTCTAAAATTAAATGATAAAGCCATCCCTCTGATCAAAAATTTTGAATGGCTCCTTATTACATTCAGATTAAAAACCAAAAGTCTTTACAATGGCCTGCAAAGCTTATACCACCTGCTAAAAGTAAAGACACTTTTTTCTAAACTCACACCACTTCTGAGCCCAGATGTGTGGGTTTTTACACAATAAGCAATTCTCTAATTCTCAAAAGACACTACAATTTAACTCGATTTGACACTACTGGAGTTAGTGTCAGATTCCACAAGCCAACGGCTCAGTCCCACTAGACTGACTTCCCATTTCAGACACCAACCACCAGTCCCAAGTAATCATTTGTATTTCTGATCAACCACCAGTAAGTTAGGGGTTCCCTCCAACCTCTGCCCAGGATTTAATTAATTTGCTGGCAAGGCTCTGGAAAACAGCTTACTTGAGTGGATTTCAAGTTCATTATAAAAGGATACAACTCACGAACAGTCTGATAGAAGAGCTGCACAGGGCAAAGAATGTGGGACGGGGCAGGGAGCTTCCACACCCTCTCAAGAGCACCATCCTCCCAACACCTCTACATGTTCACCAACCCAAAAGGTCTCCAAACCACTTCAGTTAGGATTTTTTAATGGAGGCTTCATTGTGTAGGCATGCTTGATTAAATATTTGGCCACTGGTGATTGGCTCAACCTCCACCTCTCCCCTCTCTGGAAGTGTGTGTATGTGTATGGTGAGGAGAGGGGGTGGAGGGCTGAAAATGTCAGTCCTCTAATCACATGGTTGGTTTCGTGGCAATCAGTTCTCACCGTGCGGCTAGCACCCAGTCACCAACACACGTTTATCTCAACCATAGCCATCTCAACACACATTTATCACCTTGTAGATTCCAAGAATTTTTGGAGCTGTGTGCCAGGAAACAGGCAGAGACCAAATATACATTTCTTATTATGTAACACCGGCCCATCTTCTCCCTAACTACTTTCCCTTTACGTTCTCCGTTTTCAACTTTATGGGCCTCCTCGTTACTCCTGAACAAAACACGCAAACTCCTGCTCTAAAGCCTTGACACTCTATTCCTCTGCCTGGAATACACTTCCTCTTGATACCCACGTGACTTCTTCCTGGCTCACTTCATGATTGCTGTGCTCAAAAATCACCTTCTAATTGAGGCTTATACTCAAAGTTGCAACCCACTCCATATTCCCAACTCCCCCTGTCCTGCTCTACTTTCTCTCTTCCCCTTGGCTTTCTTCACCAACTGAGATAGCATACAATTGACTTATTGTTTTTACCACTGTTTATCATTGTTTCTCCTCCCAATCCTCTAAGAATATAAACTCAATTCCAAGCAACTAGAACAATACAAAGTACATGGTAGGCAGTCATTAAATACTTACTGAATGAAACTCAGGAAACAAAATGAAACCTCTATTAACAAACCCTATGAAATCAACAAGGAGACCTAGGCATTAAAGGTATAGGACAATTTCCCACCACTTAGCAGCTAGGTTAGTGTCAGTAGTATACAGACAAGGAGGTAAGACTATTTCAGGCCTATACAGCAGTACCTTTTAAGAGGAAACATCTTCTAGGGTTCAAACAGACTGCATCTAAAAACAGGGAGGGCCAAGATTTTACTGTGCAGGGTGAGAAGTTTAGAAGAAGATAAAGCACAAAGTACCTGGTTAACAAAGAATGCCCTGATGGGTTCTTGCCAAGGATGGAATTCATGTTCTGATACTGACCTCATGATTTCCAATTATTCTACCTCTGAAAAACTTCCACGAACACAGCATATTACTCAACTACTCAATCATTAAAAGCAAATGAATTCCATTATCTATAATTATAATCTATATTAAAAAGTTCATAGAATTATTGTAAGAATCACAAACCATGTCTAAACTAATAAATGCCCAAAATATGGCAGGCACTCAGTAAAAATGCAAGCTAATTATAATAACAGCAAAAACATAATCTTTGATATAAAATGATTTTTAACAATATAAAAAACACATTTGAAGAAAAAGTAAAAGCTGTATTGATAGTTTACACCCCATTTTGTTATTCCTCCACTTCTTTAAACTGACGTATCAATCTTGACTAAAGACTTAATCCAGATTAGTGGCACCGGATAAACTGTACAATGAATTATTAACTTCCAAATTTAAAAATCTATTAATAAGTCATTCTTAGAAAATAAGCACTTTTATAGAGCTATCCTACTTTAAGAAAACTTAAAATATGAAAACTTCTAATTACAAAAAAAAGTTTGGGAATGCTTCACAAGTGGATTCACCACAGTATTATTTTAAACATTCATTTACTAACTGAGCTAGAGAAAGAGAAATGAGTTACAATGTTGGAAGGCAATGCATCAGAAATAAAGTGAAAGCAATTCTGAAATAATGTAACAGAGATTTAATTTAGAAGAATTCAATCTATGTACAACTCAGAAAAATTCAAAACTTCCTTAATGACAATTTTAATTCATAAATAACATGACAACCATGCAGCCATAAACAATAACTAGCAACTTTTCTGAGGTAACTCAAGTAAAATAAAAGTTCTTCAACCATATGCAATGGCTTGTAGCACGTTGGGGTATGTCACTGAACACCTTTGATGGCAGCCTATGGACCCCTTAGGATAATGTTTGTAAAAACATAAAATATAATTCATGGGATTACAACTAAAAAAGGATGAAAAAAATGTGTAAGATTCCCACGAAAACCAGTTACATTAAAATTCAGTTCTAATCATAGACCACAATTTTAATCATGAGTCCTCAGTTAATAAAAGAACTGCTGATAGAGGATATGGATTAACTTGGAAAAGCAAAGAAGAAATACTTTTGCCTAAATATTCTATACATGTAGTATTCCTAGTATTTAAAAAAATAACTTGCCAAGATTAGGATATTATATAATTATTTAAAATTTAAATAACTTTTGAAAGTTTTTATCTCTAGTAGAACATTTCTTGTTCCTACTGTGTGCATATACTATAATGCAAAATAACAGTTCCAGCAGGAAAATAACTTGTGATTTGACTACTGAATGTGTACATTACCTTAAAACAGAATTTTCATTTTTGAAATCTTTGTCTGGCTAAAAAAAACTTCTAAATCATTATTCCCAAAATATCCTGGTACTGCATAGTTTAAAATAAACATTTGACACTAAAGAATGGAAAAGATCTTGAATCACAGTCTTTACTAAAATCGTAAGCTTTTTGATTTTTTTTTTAATTTATTTTTATTATTATTATTATTTTTTTCCAGTGGGTTTTGTCATACATTGATATGAATCAGCCATGGATTTACATGGATTCCCAATCCCGATCCCCCCTCCCACCTCCCTCTCCACCCGATTCCTCTGGGTCTTCCCAGTGCACCAGGCTGGAGCACTAGCTTTTTGATTTTTTAAGAAAAAGAATAAACTAGGTGAAAAATGGTGCCCGTACACCATTAAAATAGCTGTCTTTGAAAAAAACCACTTTTTTGTATCTTCTAAAGAAAATATTAATAAATGACTATTAATGTCAAGTTACAAGAACTATACAAATCTACCTACATTTATAAAAACATTGTTTTAGTTAATAGTGAAAATGAAAGATCTGTTCTTGGTTGCTTATTTTTCACACTGTAGGAAAAAACACACATAACTAGTGAGTTGAGTAGAATAAATCACTTTCATGTTTTATCACTAGTAATTGTGAACCTAAACAAACTGTACAGTGAGTTCATTTTAAAAACTAATAAAATTTAAAATAAAAACAAAAACCTTTTTTTTCAGAGCATAACTAACTCCTTCCTACAGTGTGCTTGTCTATTTGAAATTATGACAACGGCAGATAAATCATACATTATTTTGCAATGTTTCTTTTGTTTTTATTTCTCTTTGCCTCGATCATCATCATGGAACCAAAAAGAACAGAACATTACACTAACAAGAAGTATTTAATATTAACTTAGCCAAAAGTTCATTTCAATCTGAATTTTGTTAGGAATTTTTCCGTCTTTTAAATGCTGAGAATTACGAACGCTTTTCTTTAAAGAACATTACTAAAAGTGAATCACAGACCCTAATCACAAAGAACCTCCTAAATTTAAACATCCCTCAGAAATAGCCTTGAAAACTCACTGGAAAAAAATACATATTTTCTTCCAGATAAGGAAACATTTGGCAAACTCTTATCTAACAACGCCTTGCAGTACATTTGCAAGCAATAATGAGGCTTCGCACTGATGGAGAAAACCTTGGAGGGGAGTAACAAAACCTCAGAGCACGCTCAGACTGCAGGCTTTAGAAACCCTCTCTGCTACACCTGTGCAAGTACTTCCTGTTCTCCAAAGATATTTAAAAGTTGGTAAACGTCCCGTTGGTGAAAGAAATGGCAACCCACTCCAGTATTCTTGCCTGGAAAATCTCATGGACAGAGGAGCCTGGTGGACTACAGTCCACGGGGTCGCAAAGAGTCGGACACGACTGGGCACACACCAGACCAGAAATGTCCCCTAACTCGCCATTTAGAAGCTAAACATTAACTTCATAAATTACTACTACTAAATCACTAAATTATTACTACTACCACTCAGAAATCAACAGTCCGAAGAGTCTCATGAATCATCTCTTCTCCAAACAGAGCAACAAAACCCCTTTAAAAAGCTGCTGCTCGAGAGGCAGTGGCTTGGAAAGAGAGGGGAAGGCGCCAAGTAAGCATAATATTCATAATTCCAAAGCACTAAGCGACCCAGCAGGATCCCAGGTTCCGCCTCTGGCCAACCTTCAAACACAGCAGCAACGAACAACCACAGCCCAGTAAGTACAGGACCTCCTCCCTCCGCGTTCGCCTCCAGCCTGGCCGAAGGCATCTCCGCCAGATCCCGGAGGCGGCGGGAGGGCGGCGGGAGGGCTGCGTGACCTCCGGAGTCTGCCCCGAAGCGGGTGGGGGAGGAGGTCGTGGGGCAGCGAGGAGAGACACCGAGTCTGGGACTGGAATGAGGGTCTTCCAGTCAGGCCCGCGGAGGTCGCAGGTCTTTGGCTCTCCAGCCAGGGACTAGTTTCGGAGACTTACCCTTTAGCGAGAGAGGCGCGCGGTCCAGGTAGAGAAATACGGACCTTCTACCTCCGCAGGGCAATCTCCCGCTGGCCCAGCTCCGCGTCAAGCTGACACCCGGCTGACACACCAACCGCTGCCACCGAAACCGAGGCTCACCGGGAACTGGAGCAGAGGCGACCGGTCTCCGCCGCCCAGAGCCCGACCCAGCGCACGGAGCATGCGCACACGCCTCAACACCCCAAGGCCAGTCAGGCCATTGACACCTGCGATCAACAGGTCCTGGGAGCCCCGCCCAAATCCCCGCCTCACCCCCGCCCCGCCTCCTCGAAGCTGACCCCGCCTCCAGGCTCCAGGAGCTGGCTCCGCCCCCACATGCGATTTCCCGGCTTCCCGGACCTGCGGATCTGTGTTCCCGCGCGGGTTCGATGGGGCTGGCGATCCAGCTGACTTACTCTGAGCCGCGAGATCCCGCGAGAGCAGGGACTTGACCATTTTTCTTAAGGCGGGAGCGGAGCGCTGGGGTTAACTGTTGTTCGAGAAAGGAGGCAGCAGGTTGGTTTTTGTGGTGTCGAGGGAAGAAAGGAATAGTTCTTCAGGTGTAAGTGGTTATTCTGATACTCTTGGTCATTTATTTATTCATTTTCTAACCTCAGGAACACGAATCCACCAAAGACTGGGCTTTAAGTTAGTTGTGGTTACCTCAGAGAAAATGACCTGTATCGGTTGGCCTCGAAACCCTAGACGAATTCGCAGTTCTCTTTAGCTTTCTGTGAATCCTTACAGTCTGTTTGCAGTTAAACGATTCCCATTGGCTTGAATGTATATTCCCCAACTGGTTGTTTCGTGACTATTTAATAAAATGATAGGCTTAATAAACATGTTGACCCGGTTAATGGTTAATTGTGAGAAAAATTAACCATTTAAAAAATGTGGCTGCCTCCTTACTGTGCTTTCAACAGGTTTTAAGTTGCAAGCTAAAGTTTGGGAAATGGGCGAAACGTCGTTTTGTAATAACTTGTTTCTTAGGAATAGTAGTAAAAGGACTACTACTACTGTCATCTTTAGTATAAAAGAACCCTCTCAGTAAGTAGTAAGGTTTTGGAACTCATTTCAAAGCTGTTGCAGGTTCAACATACAGATTCTAAAAATTGATTTAACTAAACTCTTAAACAGGTAGGTAACTCAATGTTTGAAGAAACAGGAGGAAACATTTTAGATTGGTATAGGCAAGTAGTACCTGTGACTGAATCAAGGAGAATTTGTTGAGCATTTATTGTTCCCTTCACTGAATTGGGCACTGCAGAAAATACAGTAAAATTTAAGATATGGTTCTTGCCTTCAGGAAATTTAAAACTTGGAGAATGCGAAAAACAACTACATTTTAAAAATAGCACCATTAATTCTCCCCTTGCTTTCCCTAGTGCTACTCTCTCCTGGTTTTGCGACTACCTCTCTGAGGCACTTTAAATATTTTTATTCTTAACTGTGCCCTCTGTGTTCCCAAACTCTCCATTTTCTTGTGTTGTTACTTCTTCTGTCTCCTTGAACAGTCTTTTCCCCACGATGGACTTAGCTACTAGGTATCCTGGGCACCAAGGACTCCCAAATGGATATCTTCAGCTTAGACCCTTTTAAGCAACAGCATTTTTGGGTGTCATGTACTGAGTCACTTCAGTAGTGTCCGACTTTTTGCAACCGTATGAACTGTAGCACCTCTATCTGCCCTTCTGTCCATGGGATTCTCCAGGCAGGAATACTGGAGTGGATTGTCATTCCCTTCTCCAGGGGATCTTCCGGACCCAGGAATCGAACCCTCGTCTCTCGTCTCTTACAGCTCCTGCATTGCAGGCAGTCATAGGTACTTATGTCCCAAATTGACTTGACAGGAAGTCTGAAGCAAACAGATGAAAACTTATGTCTCAAATGTCTCCCAACTGGACATATTTTCTGTTCCCTACTCCTAGTGCCATATCTCTTCCCACCCATCTAGAACCTACACTGCTTTCATTCCCTGTTTTAGATAATAGCACCCAGTTGCCCAAATCAAGAATCCATGTGTACCCCTATATTACATTTCCTTCATTTTTTCTGTACTGATATCAAATTTGATTAATTCATCTCCTTCAGGATCTTGCAACCCCTGCACCCTTTTTAATTTCCATTCTCACTGTCTTAATCTATCGACTAATCATCATCTCTCCTAACTCATCTCCCTTGGACCACTGCAGTAGGCTCTAGTTATTTCCCACTCCAGTCCAACATCCATGTCTGTTAATAATTTTTCTAACATGAAAATATGATTACAATATTACCAAGATTTTTTCAGGAGCTCCCCATCTCCTTCAGGACCTGGCCCCAGACTTAGTCTCATCTATTACTCTTGCCCATTTACTCCACACTAGCTATATAGAATTCCTTGCTCATCTGTGTTTCTGCTAGGTTCTCTCAAGATCTTTTAGGTCTCAGTTGAATACTTATTTCATCCATGGAAACTTTCATAACTTCCTGAGACAGATTTGCCCTTCCTTCACCTTTTTTGGATTTATAACAATTATGTTGTACTATAGTTATTTCTTTGCAAATGTAACTGACAGAGCACTCATGAAAAATAATTTGAACTATGGATAATAAAGACTCATACTATCTCCCTGCCTCCTTTCAAGATTATAGAAGAATGCCCTTCAGTTTACCATGCTCAAGAATTTGACAAAACCATGACTGTACAGCTTTTTAATCATGTAACTTCAAACTTTCTGCTGCTACTTGGCATATTTAAGTACTGAGTTTTACATGGTATGCGAGGTCACAAGTTAGAGTCAAATGGGAAGTCTGAAGCAAACAGATGAAAAAAAGGAAAATTGACAGTGCGCTGTATTTTAGGACAGGAGTTGCTCCCAAAAAACTTTGTGGTTAGAAATGTCACAATATAAGTTTTAAATGTACTGCCTCTGAGAATTACTGTTTGTTCTCAGTGTGTATATGTTTAATTCAATAGTTATTTTACTGGGCAGACCTAAATTAATGAGGAAAAATCTCTGCACTTCTCACTGACTTGAGATCATGAAAGGAAAGATTTGGAATGCCAAAAACCATCTTATGTTGTTTGAATGAGGCCAAGCCAAAGTTTACATCATCAGCACCACCACACTTACATGCCTCCTTATTATTCTGGAATGATTGTAAAGCAGACTTCGGGAGATGTACCATTTTGTGGTTCTATTCACCCTACTCACTAATAAGTGGTGGAAGTAGCAGTATTCTATCCTGAGAATCAGTCATCCGGTAGTTCCAGGAGGTAAACAACAGCTAAAGACATGGCAAACCATGAATGAGCTAGGTAGGATAAAGTGAAATACAGTGTAGAGAAGTTGTAGCTAAATGGCTGTCTCATGATTGGATGTGAGACTAATTACTTTTTTCCTAATTGCATGAAAGAAATGTTGACAAGTGTTATCGTCTTAGTAAACTTCTAGAGAACAGGGACTATATTTTTTCCACTGTGTATTTCCAGAGCATACCACAGTGCCTAGCATAGATAGGTAACAAATGTGTTCAATGGATGGGCTTAAAAACTAGTTCTGTTAATTTTTTAGAGAATAGAGACATCTGTGTGGACCAGAATTGTTGGGGAAAGCTTGTATGGGAGATCAGATATGAGCTTCAACTTGGAAGGTTCATGGGTAGGCATATTTGAAGGCACTGCGGAGGAGATATGACTATTCAAGAGCAAAGTTTTAGAAACAGGAATTAACAAAGCCAATGCAGGGCTATAATAGGAAGCCTTTTAAGTTCTTGAACAGGATGTTTAGTTTGGAATTATATACAGATTTGTATGGGAAATTGTAGTAAGGCAAGAAGATGAGCGAAACCAGTGCAATTCCAGAGAAACCTTCAGTGATGATGAGGCCAACCAAAAAATCTAGTCATAATCAACCACTTCCTCTTTGACTCACATCCCAATTTTTGTAACACCGTCCTCTTACATGGCTTTCCTCCAACCTATTTGGTTGTTCCTTTTCAACCTGCTTTTCTCTTAGACTTTCTAGATGATGGTGTTCCATAATGCCTGTCCCTAAGACCAGGTTTTATCCTCATGGTTTTAAATATATATTTCCCACACAGCAGCCAAAGTAGCCTATTTTAAATGTTGACATGTTACCCCCCCTACTTAAAATTGTTCAAAGACTTAACTATCTACATAAAATAAAATCCAAATAGATACCTGAAGAAGCTGTTCTTCCCTCCCTAACAGCATCTCATGCTATCAAGGATTTTGCACTCTTTATTCCCTATGCCTAGAACCCTGGTGCTTAATGGGGGGTGATATTGTCTCTCAAGGGACATTTGGCAAAGGCCAATACATTGCTGATTGTCACAGGGTAGGAAGGGAGTGCTGCTACTGGTGTCCAATTGGGGTGAGGCCAATTCTGCTGCTAAACACCCGACAACAGGCAAAACAGTCACCCACAACAAAGAATTATATGTTTCAAAATGTCATTAGTGCCAAAGTTGAGAAACCCTGACCTACAGTGCCTTGCCTTGAGTCTCCAGGTGGCTGACTCCTTTTCATCCTCTATACTCTAGTTTTAACTTTGTCTTCCTAGAAGTCATCTTTGACTTAGAACTTCCTGTCTATCTCTATCACAGTGTTCTGTTTATTCATCTCATACCACTTTTCACAACCTGCGATTATTTAGTTTATTTGTTTATTGTCTTTCTCACTATCTAGAAAGCAGATCCCATGAAAAGCCTCTCTCCATCATTATTCTTTCTGTAAAGGCTAATACAGTGGCACAGAGTAGGGCATCAATAAAGAGTTATTTGACACCTGAATCTGGATCTGCAATATGTCACAGAATGAAAACTTAACAATAAGGCTTTTTCTTCTTTTTTTCTGTAAAATTAAAATATGCAGTTACTGAGAGAACAGAGTGAAGATACCTGGAAGGAAGTTGTCATCACTCAGGGTGTCTTCTGGAAGTCTGCTGGTCTGAGGTCAGTATTCAGATGTACACCACAAATACCCTTCCTTCCTAAGTAGCTTCTCACAATCAGAACCAAAGTTAGAATCATACTATGGCCAATTTAACTAATGTTTGTGAAGTAAAGAGAATCAATCAGGAAGGAAAAAAGAAACAAGGATGAATATTACCAAAAATGATATAAAATTGCTTGCTCAAACTAAGAAGTTTAGAAGACCTAATTTTTTAATATGTGCATGTCTTTAAAAAGCTGTTTCAAAACTGTATTTAGAAGTACCTGGTTAATATGCATTTTAATTTTTTTCAATTAAGAAAATATGTATTGTGGACATATATTGCTTTGTCCTTTCCCGCTTTTATCAGTAATAATCGATCCATACCACTTAACCCCAGGATGGGCATAACTCCATGTTGAGCATTTCATCATTTTCTGGCTGTGGTGATTAGTGTATGGGTGATTTGAGCTAATCAGTATTCTTTCTCAGGAGTTTTCAAATTATTAATAGAGCTTACAGGAAAGATCCTTTTTTTTTTCTGTGTACAAAGCTATAAAACTGTAAGCTCAGAAGTGCTTGTGGCAGTGTGCCTTGTCATTTACAGTATCTGGTCTGAAAGAATAAGGCAGCTTTGGAGGAGAGGGGAAAGAGAAAAGTTCCTAAGGGTTCTCTGCTGCTGCTGCTGCTAAGTCACTTCAGTCGTGTCCGACTCTGTGCAACCCCACAGACGGGTTCTCTAGTCTCTTATAAAATAGGTAATTCAGGAACTGAATGTTCACTAAACTTAAAGCTCTGCAGCATGACCTTTTGTTAAACATCAGAAGATCAAATTCAGTATCCGTAGCATCTTAGCCAGCTCTTCCTTAGGCAAAACTTTACTGGCCTTACATTCCAATCTTTCTAAGCCTCTGCTATAATAGAGTCAACATTAGCTAGTTAACCACACTGAGTTGTTTAACCAGTAACCTCCTTAATTTTGCTGACTGATTGTCAGCTTAAGCAATTTCATTACCTTTGTTATTTCACTTTGAAACATCCTAATTTTCTTATCTGTAAAATCAGAATGAGAAATAATACTTATATACGATGTCTTTTGATGATGCCCCAGATAAAAGCAACTGTAAAGTCGTATACTGTGTTATTATGGCCGTTAGTGTTATTATTACAGTTACCAATACTGCTGTCATCAATGATAATGTGTTGCTATAAGAACCTGTATGTTGTTTTTCTTGCTATAATATGTATTTTATTACAGTCTCAAAGATACACAAGGCTTTAGATTCCTTCTGGTCCAGCCTCCTACTCACTAAAGGATTATCCCTGCAGTAGTTGTCCAACTTCTGTTCAAATATGGTAACAGTGGTAGAAAACTTGATGTTTTGTGAGACATCCTCCTCTTTTTAAGACTTCTTTAACCACTGAGAAATTTCCATCACAGTGAGTTGAAATTCACCTTCTAGTAATTTCTATACACAGATCTTATTTCTGTCCTTTATAGCAACAGAGATCTATGTTCTCTTTTTCATAAGACACTACTGAACTTTGAAAACATGTTTTGTGTTTTCAAACTAAAAGTTTTCTCGAAAAATTTTTGAAGGCCTAGTAAAATATTAAACTAATCTGCTCATTAATTCTTTCTACTTCACCTTATCCCACAAAGATTTAAAGTAAATTCTAAAAAATAAAATAAATTCTAACATATAATATAAAACAATGGTCAAACATAAATAAGAAAAAGAATCAGAACTATGGGAAAGTAGAATATGAGTAGAATGTAAAGAGTGAGAATGAAAGAATAGAAATAAGCATGAGCTATGGCTTAAGTTTGTTTGATCTGAAATTATAAGTGAATATGATATTTAAGTTATAAGTAACAGGAAAACATTTTTCTGTCATCATCTAAAATGCTTTTTCCTCTACGTTGGGCCTCATCTAAGAAGGCTGTTATCTGTGTTCACTGACAATAGACTTATTGACATGTCCCTGGAAAATGTACTAACAGGCATCATAATCCATGAAACTGACTTCAGGATGCAATTGCATTGCCAACTTTTGAAAAAAATATGGCTACCAAAAAAAAAAAAAAAAAAAACCACCAAACAAATTTCTGCAATTAGCATGATTTTCAGTTCAGTTCAGTCACTCAGTCTTGTCCGACTCTTTGCGACCCCATGGACTGCAGCACACCAGGCTTCCCTGTCCACCACCAATTCCTGGAGCTTGCTCAATCTCATGTCCATCGAGTCGGTGATGCCATCCAACCATCTCATCCTCTGTCATCCCCTTCTCCTCCTGCCTTCAATCTTTCCCATCATCAGGGTCTTTTCCAATGAGTCAGTTCTTTGCATCATGTGGCCAAAGTATTGGAGTTTCGGCTTCAACATCAGTCCTTCCAATGAATATTCAGGACTGATTTCCTTGAGGATTGATGGTCTGATCTCCTCGCAGTCCAGGGGACTCTTAAGAGTCTTCTCCAGCACCACAGTTCAAAAGCATCAATTCTTTGGCACTCAGCTTTCTTTATAGTCCAACTCTCACATCCATACATGATTACTGGAAAATACATAGCTTTGACTAAATGGAGCTTTGCTGGCAAAATGATGTCTCTGCTTTTTAGTATGCTGTCTAGGTTGGTCATAGCTTTTCTTCCAAGGAGCAAGCGTCTTTTAATTCCATGGCTGCAGTCATTTTCACCATCTGCAGTGATTTTGGAGCCCTAGAAAATAAAGTCTGTCGCTGTTTCCGTTGCTTCCCCATCTGTTTGCCATGAAGTGATGGGACCGGATGCCATGATCTTAGTTTCTTGAATGTTGAGATTTAAACCAGCTTTTTTACTTTCCTCTTTCACTTTCATCAAGAGGCTTTTTAGTTACTCTTTACTTTCTGCCGTAAGGGTGGTATCATCTGCATGTGTGAAGTTGTTGATATTTCTCCCGGCAATCTTGATTCCAGCTTGTGCTTCATCCAGCCCGGGAATTCTGCATGATGTACTCTCCATAGACGTTAAATAAGCAGGGTGACAATATACAGCCTTCATGTACTCCTTTCCCAATTTGGAATCAGTCTGTTTTTCCATGTCCAGTTATAACTGTTGCTTCTTGACCTGCATACAGATTTCTCAGGAGGCAGGTAAGGTAGTCTGGTATTCCCATCTCTTGAAGCATTTTCCACAGATTGTTGTAATCTACACATTCAAAGGCTTTGATGTTTTCAATAAAGCAGAAGTAGATATTTTTCTGGAATTCTCTTGCTTTTTCTATAATCCAGCAGATGTTGTCAATTTGATCTCTGGTTCCTCTGCCTTTTCTAAATCCACCTTGAACATCTGGAAGTTAATGGTTCACACACGGTTGAAGTCTGGCTTGGAGAATTTTGAGCATTGCTTGACTAGTGTGTGAGATGAGTGCAATTGTGCAGTAGTTTGAACATTCTTTGGCATTGCCCTTTGGGATTGGAATGAAAACTGACCTTTTCCAGTCCTGTAACCGCTGCTGAGTTTTCCAAATTTGCTGGCATATTGAGTGCAGCACTTTCACAGCATCGTCTTTTAGGATTTGAAGTAGCTCAACTGGAATTCCATCACCTCCACTAGCTTTGTTCGTAGTGTTGCTTCCTAAGGCCCACTTGACTGCATTCCAGGATGTCTGGCTCTAGGTGAGTGATAACATCATCATGGTTAGCTGGGTCATGAAGATCTTTTCTATATAGTTCTTCTGTGTATTCTTGCCACCTCTTTTTAATCTCTTTTGCTTCTGTTAGGTCGATACCATTTCTGTCCTTTATTGAGCCCATCTTTGCATGAAATGTTCCCTTGGTATCTCTGATTTTCTTGAAGAGATCTCTAGTCTTTCCCATTCTGTTGTTCCTCTATTTCTTGATCACTGAGGAAGGCTTTCTTATCTCTCCTTGCTATTCCTTCGAACTCTGCATTCAAATGGTTCTATATTTCCTTTTCTCCTTTGCCTTTAGCTTCTCTTCTTTTCACAGCTATTTGTAAGTCCTCCTCAGACAACCATTTTGCCATTTTGCATTTCTTTTTCTTGTGGATGGTCTTGCTCCCTGCCTCCTGTACAATGTCACAAACCTCCGTCCATAGTTCATCAGGCACTCTGTCTATCAGATCTATCCCTTGAATCTATTTGTCCCTTCCACTGTATCATCATTAGGGATTTGATTTAGGTCATAACTGAATGGTCTAGTGCTTTTCCCTACTTTCTTCAATTTAAGTATGAATTTGGCAATAAGGAGTTCTTGTTCTGAGTCACAGTCAGGTCCCAGTCTTGTTTTTGCTCACTATATAGAGCTTCTCCATCTTTGGCTGCAAAGAATATAATCAATCTGCTTTCGGTATTGACCACCTGGTGATGTCCATGTGTAAATTTGTCTCTTGTGTTGATGGAAGAGGGTGTTTGCTATGACTAGTGTGTTCTCTTGGGAAAACTCTGTTAGCCTTTGCCCTGCTTCATTTTGTTCTCTGAGGCCAAACTTGCATGTTACTCCAGGTATGTCTCTTGACTTCCTACTTTTGCATTCTAGTCCCTTGTAATGAAAAGGACATCTTTTTTTGGTGTTATTTCTGGACGGTCTTGTAGGTCTTCATAGAACCATTCAACTTTAGCTTCTTCAGCATTACTGGATGGGGCATAGACTTGGATTACTATGATACTGAATAGTTTGCCTTGGATACAACAAAGATCATTCTGTCATTTTTGAGATTGCACCCAAGTACTGCATTTCAGACTCTTACGTTGAATGTGATGGCTACTCCATTTCTTCTAAGGGATTCTTGCCCACAGTAGTAGATATAATGGTCATCTGAGTTATATTCGTCCATTCAAGGTAAATTAGAAGTGCTCAAACAGGAGATGGGAAGAATGAACATTGACATTAGTCATCAGTGAACTAAAATGGACTGGAATGGGTGAATTTAATTCAGCATGATAATGGTTTGAGCAAATTATTTCCTCTCTTGGTTCAGCAGTTTAAGTAAGATTGTTTTAAGGTATTTTGTAATGATGTCATTTCATTAGCCAATGTAAGTTTGTGTTCAAAATACTAACTTTTTTGTTTCATTATTTTGTTGTTATGAATTGGTATTAAGGCACGTTTCACAAATTTTAATGCCCTTAGTTTTTTTGGACACAAATGCTTGTATTACTTCAGCACATAGGCATCTTCATCATCTGTTTCCTTCATTTCTTTAAAACATCCTATTGGTTTTTGAAGTTTTCGTCCATATTTCTTAAGATTTAGTATTCTTCCTCCATTTTTATACTACCAAAATTAATGACATATTCTTTAACTTCAGCTAAATCATTGAGGAAAATGTTGGTGAAGGTTGGATCCCTGACATTCAGTTCCAGTTATAGCCCACATTAACCACTAGTGGCAGCATTAAAATTATTTAGAAAGCTAAGTAGAGACCATGTTTAAAGGCAACATGATGTCATAAAAAGCATGACGTTTGGACAGACTTAGGTTCAAATCCTGACTTTACTATTTATTGTGTGACCTTGAGCAGTTAGTAACTACTCGAAAACCTAGTTTCCTCATCTGTACATAGCAGTGTGTCCTAGCTAATCCCTTACTGGATTGCTGTTGACAGGCAGGCCACAGCTATGGGCATATATTTGCTTGATTTTTTTTTTAAGCAGTGTTTTGTAATCTGAGGGAAAGAATGAAAAAAAAAACAGACAGTGAAATTACTTGTGTTCAAAAGCAACATATATGATAGAAAGAATGGATAGAGAATTATGGAACGCTCTTGCTCTCAAGTAAATGTGTGCTGTGGGGAGGTTAGTTTACCTCTTTTAACTTTTCTTGATCCTTAAAAGAAGAAATTGGACCACATGATTCGACATTCTAAAGATGTGAAATGAAGTCTTTTCCCAGTTGTTACCTAATTACAAAGCATGTCAGGAACTAAGTGCTTTATGCAAAGTATTTTATTTAACTTTCCTAACAATTGTAAAGTATTAATATTTAGATATGATTAATATCCTGATTTTAGAAACAGTGAAAGTGAGGTACTTAGCACAGTGTCTGCCATATAGTAGGCACTCAGTAAACAAACTGAATGATTTAATAAAAGAACTATCAGTTAAGTATGACATCTGGTTACAGCCAGGAAATATAGTAAGTCAAAATGAGGAAGGCAATGTGTGCCATACTAATAAATCCAGAAGTAAAGGCCAAAACCATCTAGGTTTTGATCGAAAGCTATTGCTAGGATTTTTGTGCATGAATTTAATTTCTCTTTAATTTTTTGAAACCAAGTTTTATAACATGTTATATTTGTATAGTTCTTTAGAATCTTAGAGATGGAAAGGATCTGAGAGATTAGTTTGCTGAAATCCCTTATTTTACAGATGAGAGCACTTAAACTGAGGGACATGCTAGACACTGATAGAAGCAGGACTAAAATTCAGTTTCTAGTCATTTGGAATTTGCCTGGTATAAAATATTTTCTATGATATATTCTGAAATTTCACAGGAGATAGCACTCTTTTGTTTCTTAAAGTACAACCAAATTTCTTCCATATTCAAACACTGGTGATAAACAAAATTGACACCTTTGTCCCTTTCTGAAAGACAACAGAAGGGAAACAAAAGGAAGAAGTCAAGAGCATTTCATAGGTAAAGCTTATCTTTTTCTGAATTGTGATATCTGTAGTAGTGTTCTGACTTTATGAAAAACAGTAAGGTGTTCAGAATTTATCAAACTTAATTTCCTACCTCTTTGGAATCTAACAATTCTAAGCCTTTGTGATGTATATGTGTACACACACACACATATGCACACACACACATACTGTTATATATCTTGAGACTGACTTGTTTTTGATGTAGTTCTTTAAGAAATACAATAGTGAAATAACACTATGTCTTTCACTCATTGCATATTGGCTGAAGCCATGAACCCAGAGGAAGTTGCCCTGGAGAGCACTTTGCTTTGTAAAGATGGCAAAGATATTCAGGGCACCAGTGTTTTCAAGTTGAACTTCCTTGTTGAAATTCACTTCACAAAAGAAAATAAGTTTGTTGTTTAATACAGTAGTAAAATTATTGGAAAATATTCAGTGATAGAAATAATTCAAAGAATTATAGGTAAAGGCATGAATTAAATTTAGAGTATTTAATTTCTTTTTTCCTTAACTGTTAGTGGTCTTGAGTTTTCAGTCTCTTGTCTGTAAAACAAGCCCTCAAACTGAAATTGTGCTGGAGGAAAAAAACAAACTTTTGGCAAGTAATATCCGTGGAATGCCTTTTTGTAAATTTTTAAATCGAAGTTTCTGATTAAATTGTTTTCTACAAGTTTTGCTCTGCTACTGTTTCAGATTCTTTTAATTCTGAAGAACTCTATTAAATTAGTTATAATAGTTTTGATGTAGTGGAGAAAAACAATTCCAGTTACCAATAACAATGCTGACATTTCAGTTTTAAACAGTATTTAGTAGTAGGTAGAGCAGTAATTTTCAAACATCTTAGACCACAACCTAGAATAAGCAGTGTATTTTATGTTGTGATCCAGTTTACAAGAACACATATATATTAAAAAAAAAAGTAGTTTCCTGAAATAATACTGTTTCTAAGAGTGGTATGCTCTGATATTCTCTTTTATTCTATTCTATTTCATTTGAAAAGCTTCTAATCTAAGTTAATTTTTAAATCCCCTAACAGGACACAACTATAATTTGAAAGACATGTACCAAGAGGTTTTTAGTGGAAGGAACAACATTTACTCTTTCCTTTAATACTAAAGAGTATGGAATTTTATTCCCTTCCAGTTAGGAAGAATATTCATTTTGTTTCAATATTGTCATATTAACTTTTTTTTTTACTGTTTAAAGTAAAATTTTTTAACATTGTTTTTCAAAAAAAACTTTACTGTTTCTACATTTTACTGACATAATCCTGACTCACAGTTTTATTTATTTGTGGCTAATAAATAAGGTATACAAATCATATAAGGCTATATTTATATAGATACAGATAAATATGAAATCATGTACAGGATGTTATGTCACCAGAAAGTGTGTTGATTGTGCCCATGGTCTGGATGGTTGTGTTCTCCACTGAGATAGGAGAGGGAATAAGATAGTGGGAGTAGTGTTATTAAAAGATCAGAAGCAGAACCCTTGGGTTCTAATTTTAGGCATGCAATGTGAGACAATGTCAGTTTCTTCTCTGATCTAAGTTTCTGTTCCTTAAATGAGGGAATTGATATAAAATATTTCAAGATAGAGGCTAATTCTAAAGTTCTGTGGTTCTAAGCAAATGATTGTTTATTTAAACCAAAGAGAGAAGAAGGTCAAATTCAGAAAAAAAATAAATAAATAAAAATAAACCAAAGAGAGTTAGTATTATGATAGTAACAGTACTAGTGCCTTGTATTTGGTAAAAGAATAACTGTTTTGATTATTCTAATTATATATTAATATCTAAAATATTAATATCCTTTTGGATTCATAAGAGGACACTTAAATAAACATCAGTGTATGGATTTGTATAAGCAGCATAGTCTAATGCATTCTGATAATTATGATCATTAGCCATAATTAATATTATATGTAAATACATCTGAAAACATGATAATTTTTCTGTGTTGCTATGCATCTTAGTCTGTTCAGGCTACGATAACATAGATTGAGTGCGTTATAGACAACAGAAGTTTATTTCCCGTAGTTCTAGAAGCTGGGACATCCAAGGGCAAGGTGCTGACAGATTGGTGTCTGGTATGAATCTACTTCCTGATTTGTATTTGGCCATCTTCTCTCTGTACTCACAGGGGAAAATGGGCAAGAGAGCTTTGTGGATCTCTTTTATAAGATACTAATCCCATTCATGAGCACTACACGCTTATCATTTAATTACCTCCTAAAGTCTCCACCTCCTAATACTAATCATATGGGAGTAGGATTTCAACATAATGATTTTAGGGGTGCCATGCACCTTGTCTATAGTATTTTAAGTTTAATGTCTCTTTAATATATTTTGATGAGTTTTGGGGGAAACTTATTGTAATAATCATAAATTATATCCACATCCTTTCTATGTATCAGAAGTATAGAATGTTTCTTGAATAAATGTGGTCCATGTTTGCATTTGACTTTATGTTCAGAAATAGCAGCTGAGCCTAGAGTGCTCAGCTGACCCAGAAGACAGCCTTGCCCAGAAGACATGCAACCTGAGGCAAGTAGGCTAATGAAGATTAGCTCTAGTTTTCCATCCAGGTAGAAGAAAGGTAAAAGAGATATTAGGTACTGAGTTTAAAGTTAAGCTTGGAAAGTAGTCCTGCTTTTTCAAGATAAGTTGGAAAAGAAGAAACAGTTATTTCAGGTTGGTTATATTTAGGTAAGTTTTCCATTATGTTAGCATCAGCACGTAGAGGAATCAGCTCCTTTCCCTGTTTATGACTCTCAGATGCCTCAATTCTTTAAACAACGTGGAAACTCCCCAGAGAAAGGACTTTGGGGTGAATGTTTTTTTTTCATTGTACTATAGAGATGACTGCACCAAAACATTAGAATTCAGGGGCTACATACTTGATAATTTGAAATATTCCTAGCAGGTGCATGAATGAAAAGTCATTTTAGTTTTTTTTTTAAAAATGAAGGATTATGTAGCCATCTGTCCTTGGGAACTCCTTTCTGGTTGTATAATGTATTTTCTAAAAGAGGTAGGGTATACTGATCGAGAGAAATATCCATCATATTGATTTTTTTAAATTCTCAAGTGACCTACAAAGTATGTGAATGCTCACAAGAAATTGCACTGTTTTAGCAAGATCCTAAAAAGTCTACGCTAACTGAAATTTTGAGTCTGAGGGCAGAGTTGGCATTAATGCTTATCCTAAAAAATAGTCAGGCCATGTTAGTGTTTCTGATTATACGTGTGTTTAATATACTCACTGCTCCAACATATTTTACTTCTAAATCAGGGTCAAATATATTTATCCCAAAGCAGTTCCAGTGTAACCTAATCTAATTTCATTCTAAATGTCTTTGCTTTCTTACTGTGTGGTCTTGATAATTTTTTGTTACTAATAATAGCTAATTATCCCCATAATTAAGATGAATTTATTTATTTAAAAAATTTTATTGTTCTTCACTATATATCAGGCATAGAGGATACAGCAGCTAATAAAAAAGGCAGTCTCTATCCTCAGAGAGCATTCATTCCAGTGGGTGAGATAAATAATAAAGGAGTAAATATATTGTGTGTGGCGGCTACAACTTGCGGGTCTTAAACAACGTAGCTGACTGAGGGCCCCAGCTCTCCTTACTCTGACTTCCATCACTGCATTAGTGCTGAGTCTGCCTTTCACAGTCTGCTCCCAGCCCGTGAGTAACCATGACAGTGACCCTAAGGCAGACATGCTGCTGAGAAACGCTCGACCTCTCCTGTAGATGATGTTGGCTCGCAGATCTTCCAACAACCTTGCTGAATTTTCCCTGGACTGTCAGGCAGTCTAGAACATATCCGTACAGTTCCACCTGAGGTTCCTTGGATCTCTCCCAGCCTTTCTTTGACCTGTCTCCCCATTTTCCTAATACAATTGTTACAGATTTAACTGCATCTTGGCTTCTGCTTCTCAGAGGACCCAGACTAATACATTATGTTAGGAAGTAACAAGGGTTATACAGAAAACCAAAAGCACAGTAAAGGGTTGTATGTGTGCTCTCTTAAGTGAGGGCAGTCAGGGAAGGTCTTGGGCGGAAGTGGCCTGTGAAACAGAAATAGTTGGAGAAAATTCCAGAGTAAAGTAAATTGCTTGAGATTATATTATTAATTAGTGATAAATCAGCAAATAGCTGGCACATTTAAATGCAACTGCTTTTTTATATGCAGTTTATAAGTAAGTGATGATAAAGAAAATGTATGAGAATATCTATTTAGGTGACAGTTCATATTAGACAATTGATATACATAGAACGAAATACTTCAGAAGGAGTGAGGAGAAAGCTCTAGAAACCATAGAATAATGCAATTAATTCTTTTCAGCCTACTTCATTCTGGCATTCCTTTCTTCCCCCTGTTCTTTTAGATTTATTTTACTAGTGCTGCAGCTTCTATACCAATTCTTCTGTACCAAATCAGCAGAATTTACCTTTTTTCTTTCTGACTTTTTCCGGTTCTGTTTCCTGAACTGTCTCCATCTCCTATACTGCCTAAGTTGTTGTTGAAATGTGTTTCAAAATATTACACAATCCAGAATAATAAGCACATTCATTTTGAATCCGAACTATAACCTCTTAGAAATAGCTCCCCCACCAGCTGCTCTTTGCCCATATGCACCAAATCTTCCTGTTGAAATCACATTATATTGAGAAGTCAGGGGAGGTTTGTATCCTGAGTTGAATTCTAGTTCTTTCATTTAAGGAATTTAAATAGGGACACACGTTTTTACTTATCTAATAATACATCATCTTCAGCTATTGAAATTCTTATACAATTTTACAATTTTGCTTTTTTCTTACCTCTGAAAAGTTAAACTTTTTAAAGCATTATAATTTTCTAAAAATCCTTTTGTGTGTTTGTGAAGTGCTTTGATCAGTTAGTTTGAAATAGATTCCCCTTGCTTGTTCTTTTGGCAAAAGCCTGGCATTCTTCCACCTTTCATAGAAAGTAAACTGCCCTTCTTCCTACAAAATAGAGCATGTGGAGGTCGAAAGTATTTTTCATAAGAAAAGGGGCATTCAGAGCAATACTTAGCTAAGCTTAATAAAAAGCAGTTGTGGCTGAGAAACTGCAATGATGTCATGTAAGTTTTATCTTGCATAAGCAGCAGAGTGAGGAAATTCCAGAATTAATAAGTCTGCTGGTGTGCCCAGCTGTGCCCTGATTTGGAAAGTTCAGGATGTACTTTTCATTCTCACTGACTGGACATTTTGCTCCACATCAGCCTTTGTGAAAGTAATTGGCTCTCTCCATTTCCAAGCTGCTAAAACATTTATAAATGAGCCTATTTAGAAAATGTGAAACTTTAAGTGGATGCAGTAATGATCATTTTGACTAAAAATTATTTTCCATATTTGCCTTGATTTTGTAATAACCAATAATTAGTTACTTTAAATTATCAAGTCCTTTCAAATATTGAGTTAAGAAATGGAAAGTATTCGCCTTGAGAAATGAAGGGAGTGACGAGTTAAAAGCCAAGAATGAACCACTGGTCTAGTTGTTAATGTAGCTCTAGTATTATCCAGAAAGCAGCTGACCAGCTGATCAACAAGAAATTGGCTAAATAAAATAGATATAATTTTGTGACCCAGAAGTCTGTTGAACAGTATAATACAAATTCTTCTAAAGTTTGAAAAGTAGAAAATATTTTCATTTAAATGAATGTGTTTGGTGTGTTATTACACTAGGTTTCATTCAGCCTTATGGGTATTAGTGTTTTGTATTTCTATCCTGTTTATGTCCTCTTCTTTCTCCCTTATGGGGGAGAGGGGAAAAAAAAGATTACATGGTACAGTCCATGGAATTACAAAAAAGAGTTGGGCACAACTAAAAAAAAAAATTTCATAATTAACCATGCATATTGCTTGTTTGAAAATCCAAAAAGTTTAGCTTTTTATGATTATGAGTGCCTGAATGACTTTAATGGATGACTCTAAAATTACTCAATTTATAGGTATATTTCCCCAAAGTTAATATTAATATGATGGAGATTTTTTATTATTTTGTCTAGTAATAAAATAATTTTGAGGTTGAAGTTATTTCTGAAGGAGAAGTTATGAACTATGAGTTCTTAGAGCATATGTTTTAGATTCAGACTCACCAAGTTCTTCCACTTTGGAGCTAGTATTAAGCTAGTCACTCTAGTTCCCCGAGGCTCACTTTTCTAACACAAAATGGAGATTATTTATAATACAGTTCTCACAGGATAATCACGAAAATAAAATGATGTTAAAAATACAGGAAATTCCCTAGCAGTCCAGTGGTTAGTACATGGTGCTTTCACTGCAGTGGGTTGGCTTCAGTCCCTACTTGGGGAACTAAGATCCTGCAAAGCTGTGTGGTATAGTACAGCCAAAATAAATAAATATAGTATTTAAAAATACACATTAAGTAGCCTTTATTAGGCTTTTTTTTCAAAATATTCACTACACTGTTAAGTAGTGAGTATAGTGCCTGGCACTTAGTAGTTCATCAGCAAATGTTATTTTTATTCATTTACTTTTTCTTTTAACTTTTTTTAATCTTCTGTTTCATTTTCCATATGTACAAATGTGGGTGGAGAAAAATGCCACAGTCTTTGGCTGTTCTGAAAAGGCTGTCATATTTCTTCAGACTTAGAAAGATTTAGCTGCATTTCAGGTCAGTGAAAAACCCATTCAAATTCCTTTCAAATTCTAATTGTGTAGCAACCAGAGTGTGAAATTTGGCATTTCTAACGGTGTCAGACAGCTGAATTAGAATTAATAGACACTTCCAGGAAAGGAAGAAATACAATAGTGAGCAGAGGGTTATTCCATTATTTTCTAACCAATTAAAAAAAATACTTAAAATTTTAAAAATTTTCCTTTATGAAATGGAGAATACTCTTCTATAGCTAACATATTTAATTGCTGATCCCCTTTTGATGGTTGACAGAGTGGTGACACTGAGCAGGGAGCTTAACTATTTTGAGATAATTACAATAACATAATAAAAATTCAGTGTAATGAAAAATAGTAGCATTTTGAATTGCTAATAAAGAACTAAACCATTTCTTCAAAATACATAATACAATATGACTTTTTCTTTTTTAAAGGATTGAACAAAAAAAAAGCATGAAGGTTCTCTGATATCTAGAGTTTATTACAGATGCCAACATTGTTATTTTAAAACAGGTAAACAGGGGAATTGCCTGGCAGTCCAATGGTTAGGAATCTGTGCTTTCTCTGCCAAGGGCCCAGTTTCAATCTCTGGTCAGAGAGCTAAGATCCCACAAGCCCACTTGGTATGGCAAAAAAAAAAAAAAAAAAAAATTAAATTAAGTAAAAATAAATGAGTAAACACCAAAACATAAATAAATTAAAATATCTTAAAGATATATTTTAAATAAAACAAATTCCCTACAATGATAATATATATAAATAAGATATAGTGATATTGTTCCTTTCTAGAGATTGCATTTTTCATAAGCATATTTAAAAAAAAAAATTCCTCTGCTTTCAAGATTGATGATCATCAAAACAACCACCAATTTCAGCATTACATACAGATTCTTTTATAAATATGTGATGTTGCTACATGGCATTTTTATTACTCTGTTGTGCACTTTCCTTCTTCCAGTCTCCTGAACTTAAATCTGGTAGGTAGTTTTCTGTGTATGAGACATTTCTTCTCTTGTATAAGCATCTACCACAGAACTTTTAACTGAATTGAAATGGGAAGAATTGGTATTTATTTCTTTCCAACTCCATGTTGTATATTCAATCATATTTTAAAATATACCTATAACTTTATATTAATTTGAGTCTTTTATACCAATATTTTCATATATTTATGAAAGAAATGTGCTATATTATTTTCAAATGCTCTTGTCTTCTTCCATTTCTTGTTTTTGTTTTATAGCACATACTCCCTAGAGCTTAAGGATTTGAGCAGAATTTAAAGATTCAGCAGAGAAAGCTGCCAATTCAAATTATACACTTTCTCTCTCCCTCTTATACACACACTTATTTACATGTCTATTAGCAGGTATCTTGTTATTACTCTTCTAAAGATGTATTCATAAAGTTGAACCTAAACAACACACAACATTAGGGTTTGTAGAACTTGAATTCCAAATATACCTTGGTCATGAAAACTACAATAGTATGACGTTCTTTGAGTCATTTTCTCCCCACATCCTTGACTTAATACTAAACAACAATAATAACCCAATTGAACTCTGGAGACTGTCATCTGTCATCTGATGATTCAAAGCACATTGAAAACTACAAAGCAGTTTCAAAGTTCTAAGAAATTTGAAATTTTAAAAAAGACTATAGAAAGGACTTCATCTAGACAAGTTATTTTATCGTGGAAGCTTGTCAGAAAAGAAGAACCCAATCCTTTTCTCCATAATAATGCTTGTATATCAACTTCTATAGCTTTCATCCCTTAAATAAAACTCTGAATTAATCTAAATATTTTGCACTATATTTTGATTCTAGATCCATCTAAAAACTTTATTCAGGAATAGCTTATGTTAAAGGCAACAAAGATGAAACCCTTTGTTGTCAGTAACTTTTCTGGACTTTCCCAGTGTGGAGACTGGATTGTTTAACCAAGTGATAACAAGATTATGAGTAAAGACAAGTGAGTTAAAAGTTTTTGTTTTTTTTTTTAAATAAGATTTTGAATTGTTTATTAGATTTTGATCTGAGATTGAAGTTAAATGCCATAAAAGGAAAATTGCTAAATTGTTATTAAATTATTGCTACTAATGAAGAGTGTTAGTGGCTTTGCCAATAAGTAAAATAGTTACACAGCAACATTTATGTTCAGAGGTTTTTGTCGCACATACAACTTTCTTTTATAGGTCTTCTGATTCTGGTATGGTGGTATCCTCTGTAGGTTCAGTTGTTATAACTATAGGAATATTCTCAGATATCCATCCCTTCGGAGTCCTATTAAAGGACCGTCTGCCAGAAAGAGGATTGGCAAAGGCCATGAACCTGGGATCTGTTAGAAGTAGTAGGTCAAAATCTGGAACCTTGAATTTAACCATTTTTGATGCTTTTTCAAAACCTCCAAATGGGGTGGCAACTCTGTGAGGAGTGAAAAGAAAAAGAATAATATTCAAACTTATTAGCCAGAAAATAGAAAACAATATAATGCATGATCTTATGGGCATGTTATTGTGTTATATTCTTAGTAGGAATTCAGTTTTTGACCTTTGAAATAAGCGTTTCCATTCAAGGACGATGCCTTTATGATAAAACATATTTGATAATGAATTTGTGTAAAGACATTTTGTATGTACTCTTAGTTTTGGACTGAACTAGTCTGTTACCTGGACCCTGAGTCATCACAAACATTTCTTGCCTTCCTGCCTTTGCTAACAATGTTACACTTGCTTATTTCCTCTGGGGGAGAAAAAAAAAAAAGGTATTCCCTCTGTGCCTCCTGTCCACCAGTATATATTCTGTGACCTTTAAATTTTAACTCCCCCTGACTACCCTAAGCCCTCACTCCCTTTCTTAACCAAATTCTTATAGAACTGATTGTTTTATGTTAGTCTTATAGTGCATCTATTAATAATATGGCATTTGGTATTGTCAGCTTCTATTTTTCAGAATATGATTTGGTTTGGGTCATTTATGAATTATAAATTCTTTGAGGGTAAGAAATATATCTTTGCATTTTTCTAGCTATGCCTCAAAAACATCGAAATCCTTCTACTCATCTGAAGAAGGTCCACCTTCTTTATCTTGGCATTCAAGATGTCATATAACAGTTTAGCTTTCTTTGATTTAGCTATTAATTATTAATCCAGGGCCAGACACATTTCTAAATGCTGGAAATATGGCAGTGAGCAACGTAGTCAGAGTGTAAGGTTTTATATTTCTAGTAAAGGAGATAGATAAAAAAATAAACATGTACGTTAACTGTAATTCAATAAAAATAATAATTTTTAGTTTTTAATAAAATTTTTAATAAAACACTAAACATACAGACAAACATTCAGTAATAAGAACTATGAGAAATTTAAAATAGGGTGATACAATAGAGCATAACTGAATGACTAGATAGGGAGAAAAGACTTCTCTGGAAAGGTGACATTTAAACTGCCATCTGAAGGTCAGAAGTTTGCCATGGACAATATAACAGAAGCCCTTCAGCATTTCAGATAGAGTAGCTAATGCAAAGAATCTAAGGCAGAAATAATGTTGACCTTTTCAGAAATGAAAGAAAGCCTATGTTGCTAGATAGGTAAGTGAGGGGGATGGTAGAAGGGAGAGGGGACAGAGAGGTAGATTGTGTGGAATTTTGTCCGATAAGGAACATGGATTTCATTCTAAGTGTGAAGGGAAGCCATTGAAAACTGAAAAAGGTCAGTTTTCATTCCATTCCCAAAGGCAATGCCAAAGAATGTTCAAACTACCACACAATTGCACTCATCTCACACGCTAGTAAAGTAATGGTCAAAATTCTCCAAGCCAGGCTTCAACAGTACATGAACCGTGAACTTCCAGATGTTCAAGGTGGATTTAGAAAAGACAGACGAACCAGAGATCAAATTGCCAACACTTGCTGGATCATAGAAAAATTAAGAGAATTCCAGAAAAAAACTTCTAATTCTGCTTCATTGACTGTATGGAACACAATAAACTGTAGAAGATTCTTCAAGAGATGGGAATACCAGACCACCTTACCTGGCTCCTGCAAAACCTGTATGCAGATCAAGAAACAACAGTTAGAACCAGACATGGAACAACAGATTGGTTCCAAATTGGGAAAGGAGTACGTCAAGGCTGTATACTGTCATCTTGCTTATGTAACTTCTGTGCAGAGTACATCATGTGAAATGCCGGGCTGGATGAAGCACACCCCAAATCAAGATTGCTGGGAGAAATATCAATAACCTCAGATATGCAGATGACACCACCCTTATGGCAGAAAGTGAAGAGGAATTAAAGAGCTGCTTGCTGAAAGAGGAGAGTAAAAATGCTGGCTTAAAACTAAACATTCAAAAACAAAGATAATGGCATCTGGTCCCATCACTTCATGGCAAATAGATGGAGAAACAATGAAAACAGTGACAGACTTTATTTTCTTGGGCTACAAAATCACTACGGATGGTGACTGCAGCCATGAAATTAAAAGATGCTTGCTCCTTGGAAGAAAAGCTATGACCAACCCAGACAGCATATTTAAAAGCAGAGACATTATTTTGCCAACAAAGGTCCATCTAATTGAAGCTTTGTTTTTTCCAGTAGTCATGTATGGATGTCAGAGTTGGACCATAAAGAAGGCTGAGCGCTAAAGAATTGATGCTTTTGAACTGTGGTGTTGGAGAAGACTCTTGAAAGTCCCTTGGACTGCAAGAAGATCAAATCAGTCAATCCTCAAGGAAATCAGTTCTGAATATTCGTTGGAAGGACTGATGCTGAAGCTCGAGCTCCAATACTTTGGCCACCTGATGTGAAGAACCAACTCATTAGAAGAAGACAGTGATGCTGGGAAAGATTGAAAGTGGGAAGAGAAGGGGACGACAGAGGATGAGATGGTTGGATGGCATCACCGACTCAATGGACATGAGTTTGAGCAAGCTCCAAGAGATGGTGAAAGACGGAATCCTGGCGTGCTGCAGTCTATGGGGTCACAAAGAGTTGGACATGACAGAGCAACTGAACAGGACTGAACAATAAAAACAGGAGTGGTATAACCTGAGAAAATTTGAATAAAGATCACTCTGGCACCTGTTAACTGTGTAAACAAGTATAGGTGGATAAGAATGAAAGAAAAGGAGATATGGTACCGATTCAGGTGAGAAGTGATGGCAACTTGGATTTTAGGTGTTTTCCTTGAAGAAGTCGGTGGTTTCAGGATGTGTTCTACAGGTAGGGTCAACAGGATAGGCTGACAAATTGGATGAAAATTGTGAGGGAAATGTAAAAATCAAGGATTATTCCTCGGTTCAGAGTTTCAGTAGCTCGCTGGTAGAAGGCAAGGAGGAACAGGTTTGGGGTGTGTGTGTGTGTGTGTGTGTGTGTGTGTGTGTGTGTGTAAAAATTACTGTGACATCGTAGTGGAAAGGTCAATCCTGCTAGCTTTACCCTTTACACTTTCAGGTAGTCTTTGTTCCAGTCAAACTGATGTACTGCTTGCTCTTTCCTTGTTGGAGAAGGCAGTGGCACCCCACTCCAGTACTCTTGCCTGGAGAATCCCATGAATGGCGGAGCCTGGTAGGCTGCAGTCCATGGGGACACTATGAGTCAGACATGACTGAGCGAATTCACTTTCACTTTTCACTGTCATGCATTGGAGAAGGCAGTGGCAACACACTCCAGTGTTCTTGCCTGGAGGATCCCAGGGACGGGGGAGCCTGGTGGGCTGCCGTCTATGGGGTCACACAGAGTCGCACACGACTGAAGCGACTTAGCAGCAGCAGCTTCTCCTTGTGCTCTCCAACGTCATTGCATTTACTCACTCATTTTTCTCTGCCTGGAGTGCTCTGACTGTCATTACTAACATTTCTAAATCCCCTTTAAGTTTTAAGTATGTTCTTTAAGTAATTTATACTTAAGTATTTGATATTTAATTTTATTCTTGAAGCTTTCCCTGATCTCCTACAGCCAGAAATAAACTGTTTCTCCCCTAAGTTTCCATGAACTCTATTTTTACCTCCCTGTAACCTCACTTTCCATCTTTCATTATATTCAGTAGTCTGTCTGCCTAATTTATGAGACTGCACTCCAAGAGGACTGGAATTCTCTCTGATATATCTTTGTATCTTGCTCAATATACGTAATTGTTTAATGTATTTTGCCTAGACGATCCTCATAAACATTTGGATAATGGAATTGGCAGGACTATAAATTCTCCAGTATTGTGGAGATCATTTTAAAGCCTAGAAGAGATCTGATTTTCTTTGAAGCTCAATCACCTGTGATCTTTCTTGAATATCTTAATTTCTGGATGATAATAGTAAGGGACTAAGGACTCAAGCTAGATAGCATATTAAAAAGCAGAGACATTACTTTGCCAACAAAGGTCCGTCTGGTCAAGGCTATGGTTTTTCCAGTGCTCATGTATGGATGTGAGAGTTGGACTGTGAAGAAAGCTGAGCACCGAAAAATTTATGCTTTTGAACTGTGGTGTTGGAGAAGACTCTTGAGAGTCCCTTGGATTGCAAGGAGGTCAAACCAGTCCATCCTAAAGGAGATCAGTCCTGGGTGTTCATTGGAAGGGCTGATGCTGAAGCTGAAACTCCAGTACTTTGGCCACCTCATGCGAAGAGTTGACTCACTGGAAAAGACCCTGATGCTGGGAGGGATTGGGGGCAGGAGGAGAAGGGGCGACAGAGGATGAGATGACTGGATGGCATCACCAACTCGATGGGCATGAGTTTGAGTAAACTCCGGGAGTTGGTGTTGGACAGGGAAGCCTGGTGTGCTGCGATTCATGGGGTCACAGAGAGTCGGACACAACTGAGCGACTGAACTGAACTGAACTGAAGGAGTCTAGTAAAGTAAGGAGGAAATGAATGATGGACTTTGAAAAATGAGATGGCTTTGATGTGTGGAGGTGAAGCATTATTGAAATAAATAAATGAAAAAATTAAAGATAAAATGTGGTAGTGAGATGCTTAAAATTTAGATTTTGAAGATGATGCAGACATTGGTGGGCTTCCCTGGTAGCTCAGTGGTAAAGAGTCTGCCTGCAATGCGGGAGACCCGGGTTTGCTCCCTGGATTGGGAAGATCTTGCCTGGAGAATCCCATGGACAGAGGAGCCTGGTGGGCTGCAGTGCATGAGGTCACAGAGTCAGACATGACTTGAAGTGACTAAGCACAGCAGTAGCATAGATGTTGGTAATGGCATACTTGAAGGAAAGTCAATAGTGACGAAGATGGGATTGAGAGAGAGGTCCTTTGAAGCAATACAGTCAAAGGCTTAAGAGGGCTGAGAGTTCAGTGAACCATTTAAGCCACCAAAAGGTGATGACAGGGATAGTCCTGGGGAAAAAGATTGAGAGCCAGATAAAATCTTCAGTGTCCGCAGGGTAGATAGGCGACCTCAATGATGGCTGTAGCACATGTAACTATGTCATATATTGGATTGGCCAAAAATTTCGCTCCTTTAGGGTTTCCATAAGATGTTACAAAAAAAACCTGAAAAGAATGCAGGTTTTGGCCAATGCAGTAGTGGTATAGAATCTCATGTCTTGCTGTGTGTGTTTAGTCGCTCACTCGTATCCGACTCGTTGCAACCCCTTGGACTTCAGCATGCCAGGCTCCTCTGTCCATGGGGATTCTCCAGGCAAGAATACTGGAGTGGGTTGCCATGCCCTCCTCCAGGGGATCTTCCCAACCTAGGGATTGAACCCAGGTTTTCCACATTCCAGGCAAATTCTTTACCATAAATGAAAGTGTCAGTCACTCAGTCATGTCTGCTGTTTTCTATCCCATGAACTGTAGCCTGCCAGGCTCCTCTATCCATGGAATTCTTCAGGCAAGGATACTGGAGTGTGTAGCTATTCCGTTCTGCAGGGGATCTTCCTGAGCTGGGGACTGAACAAGGACCTCCTGTATTGCAGGAAGATTCTTTGAGCCACCAGGGAAGCTCTCATGTCTTACCAGCCCATAATTTTCTGGTCTTCTAGGTTTTTTTGTTTTTGTTTTTCTGAAGAAGAACAGTATGTTTTACTTTCTGTTGCATCTTTTCTCAAGATGGCTGGCCTCTTACAATATTTCCCCAAATCGCTGTGGAAAATATGGATAACAACAGGTTACTGAGTAATGCAGTAACCTCAGTCTAATGCAGCATTTCAGCAATCATATCAGTATAGTCTTTCATGTCCAGGGCCTAAAACCATTACTCTAGTGGTGAGAGGGATTGGCCAGGAAAAGAACTTTAAGAATTTAAGTAATCAGTCGGATGCTTCATGGTCACTAAACTTCAGAAGGCACAGTAATAATGACAGCTAGTATTTATCACAGAGTGCTGTGTACCTGCTCTGTTAGTGTGGAAATCACCTTGTGGTCTTTTTAAGCTACGGATGCTGATTCAGTCAGTCTAGTGTGTGTCCTGAGACTCTTCATTTCTAACCGGTTCCCAGGTGATGCCAGCACAGCTGGTCTCACCACATTTGGAGTACCAAGGCTTTACATGGTTGTCTCATTAAATTCTCAAAACAAATATTTGAGTTGATTATTTTTCTATCCCCTTTTAATAGATGAAACTGAAACACAAATAGTTAAATGACTTACCCGATGTCACCCACCTAATAAAGTATAGAATCAGAATTTAAACCCAGGTATTCAGACTCACTGAAGCCTGCTCTTCTATACTACCATATGTTGTACCCCTTAGACATAATTCTTAAGGAGCATTGGGCCTTCTGAGATCGTTTCTAAGTAGAGCAGTACATTGAGAAATCACATCTGTTATATAAGTGAGTGATTTAATGTCCCACATTTTGTCCTTTGATTTAGTGGATTGAAGAGTCATTAAAAGTCAAATTTGACTCACTGCATAAGTAAACTTCATATTCTTGGATGTTCAAGATGTCCAAGACAATGTTTTGTCATTTTGGAAGTTAACCATTATAAACCTATATAGTTAGTTCATTTGTTGGTTCATTCATTTACTCATATAAAAAATTGCGTGTGTGTATGCTAAGTTGCTTCAGTCATGTCCAACTCTTTGTGACACCGTGGACTATAGCCCACCAGGTTCCTCTGTCCATGGGATTCTCCAGGCATGAATACTAGAGTGGGTTGTCATTTCCTCCTCCAGGGGATCTTCCTGACCCAGGGATCAAACCCGCATATCCTGTGTCTCCTGCATTGACAGGCAGGTTCTTCACCACTAGTGCTACCTGGTAAGCCCGATTATATCTAGACACTCTGCTATATGCTATTAATTCAAAGATGGAAAGATTGTAGTAGGTCTTAATTTCAGTGAACTCACAAACAAGAAAAGAGTGAAATATAAGCGGGGTGTGGGGGAACACATCATGGACTAAGATAGTTACTTTAAGGGAACATTTTCCTGAATACAGAGGAACTTAAGGTAAAACTTAGAGCCTGGGATCTGACCTAAACACTTTTGTAGGGCACAGTGCAAAATGAAAACTCAGGACTCTTTGTTTAAAGCTTGTTAGGAATTTCAAGCATTAAAGCGAAACTTTAAATCAGCTATGGCCTTTTTAATTGTGGGTCCCCCTGCAGTTACACAAGCCACACATCCAAGGGAGTATAACAGTATATTGTTATCCATTGAATACAAGAGGCTGGAGTTGAACATTGTCAGATTTAGGCTGAATTTGGTCAATTAATCTTATATTTATTAATTCCAAAAATCACTTTTATTCTTTTATTTATTTTTTCTGAATTAAATGAGAAAGAAATGTTCCTCTGCCACTGAAATCCAATATTTGAGTTTGATATTTAATGCTTTCGCTTTTCCCTTTTCATTCAGTATGTTTTGTTTTTCCCTCCCAATTTGTGGGTCATTTTCTTCTGTAAATGAAAACATTCCCGTCCATTTCATCACCCATCTCCACCACTTATCCAGTGAAAGATTGTTGTTTGAAAAGCAGAATTTTCTTTTCTTTGGCACCATTTGAGACTGCATCCTGTTTGTTTAACTTTTTATTGCCTTCGGACACAAAGTAAACTTTTTAACAGAAATGTTAAGCATTCAAAGTGAGAGACTATTTGTAAGATTTTTAAGATCTCTGAAAATAGTTTCAAGTTTTATTCAGTTAGAAAAGCAAAAGATTCCACTGAAAGATTTGGAATATTCTACTAAAAAATAACTGTGCATCTCTGTAATTCCCATAATATAACTTCTTTGAACATAGGTCTGACTTAAAATGATTTTTTATACTTTGTCATCTATGTAGTGACTAACAAGATTGTTTGGAGCAACACATAAACTAATATCAACCTTCACATTAGAAATCAATATTAAAATTGCTTTTTAAAATGTTGGAAATGATCTTGTAACAGTGGTAGTTTGTGAATCATAGCCTTCATTTTTATACTAAAAATGTACCATATTAGTAATACTGCAAAAATGAGTTTTTGGCTAAGCAGAGATATTATAAATTGCTTTTAGGTTTTTTTGTTTTTTTGTTTTTTCTACCAGAGGATTCAGTTCTCCATACTGTGATATAACAGCCTTTGTATTGCATGCTGAAGTGCCATTGAGGGTAATTGAATTACCTGTTAAAACTCCTGTAGTCAGGCAATTCTGCCTTTCCTTCAGGCTTGAAAAATTTAGGGTATAAAGCCTCTAAAAGCTCCGGATCATTGCTAATGGCCTGTTCCCAGGGCGACTGGTAATACTTAGGGACAGCTGTGGTGTTGAATCTTTCAGGAGGAATTTCCTTCAGTGGTCCAGAATATCCTTTGGAAAAATATTGCAAGAATAAGTAAACACAGAGTACCTGAGAGTTACTAAATTCCACCTAGCATTTTACCATGTTTAATTTTTCATGCAGGGGTAAATTTATGAAGAATGCATTCTTTTTATGATCTCTCAGAAAAGAGTAGTCTGACAGTGTTAGACATTTTTAAATCCTTTTAAATTTATGGAATTTTCAAAAGAAAGCATTTAGCATTTCCTTTTACCAAGTTATACAGTTAGTTTCTTCCTTGACTATCACAGTATATATTTGTTCAGTGAAACTATTAACTTACTTGTGCACCTTACATTAATTTATACTAGGCCTTATATTACCACAGTTACTACATTAATTTAGAAACTAGGTTCTTTATATCAATAAAGACAGAATTTCCCTCCTCTGGGAGCTGATTCTTTATAGGTAATGTTCAGGTGTTAACTATCTAAAATTGCTGCATGCTTACATGAGGCTAAGTTGCTTCAAGTTGTGTCTGACTCTTTGTACCTCAGCCCACCAGACTCCTCTGTCCATGGAATTCTTTTGGCAAGAATACTAGAGTGGGTTGCCATGGCTTCCTCCAGGGCATCTCATGACCAGGGATCAAACCCACATCTCTTATGTCTCTGCATTGGCAGGCAGTTTTTTTTTTTTTTTTTACCGCTAGTGCCACCTGGGAAGCCCAAATTTTTTTTTTGTCCTTGCATGTGGGATCATAGTCCCTGACCAGGGATCAAACCAGCACCTGCTGCTTTCGAAGTGCAGAGTCTTAACCACTAGACTGTCAGGGAAGTCTCAAGAATACTGGAGTGGGTAGCCATTCCCTTCTCCAGGGGAATCTTCCCAACCCAGGGATCAAACCCAGATCTCTCACATTGCAGATGGATTCATTACCTTCTGAGCCATCAGGGAAGCCTGAAATTGCTGAGTGGCCTATAGAATGTTCAAGCTTCAAAATGGTGAAGTAGCTTCTCTGCACTGTCTTCGTCAGGCCCTTCTTATTCCCTGATGTGTCTATCCTTTGTTTACTTCGTTCCTGAGGATTTCTAGCCTGACTTTTCTGCTTCCAGTCTTACCTCTGCAATTTATTCTTCTCTAAGTATCATTTAAAAATCACACAATTCCTGGCATAAATGTGAAACCATTTTCACATACATTAAGTGACATTCTTCAGGTCTTCAAAGGCAGAACTGTTTACTTTCCAGCTATGCTACCTTACTGCCTAGTTATATCTTTTAAATAATTCTCTCTTCTACCATATCAAAACCTCTACTATGCAGTCACTCCTACTTTTAGGTTTCTGTGGTGCTCTTTTCCTTCTTTAAAATGTTTTCTATTTTATTGTGTTAAACCATGCCTGTCCTTTCTATACACTAAAAATTAGTTTCTCTTTTCCAAAAACTCTTGATAATTCCACCAATAGGCAGCTATTTGTTTGTAGTAATTTAATTTTCTTCTGACTGTCTCCAGTATCAACTGGCAGTCTCTTCAGTAGGCTGCTTTACTCTGCTTAGGAAGTTTAACTTATATATTTGGCTTTAATTGTGATACAAAGAGATCCAACTAATCCATCCTAAGGGAGATCAGTCCTGGGTGTTCACTGGAAGGACTGATGCTGAAGCTGAAACTCCAATACTTCGGCCACCTCATGCAAAGAGCTGACTCATTGGAAAAGACCCTGATGCTGGGAGGGATTGGGGGCAGGAGGAGAAGGGGACAACAGAGGATGAGATGGTTGGATGACATCACTGACTTAATGGACATGGGTTTGAGTAAACTCCGGGAGTTGGTGATGGACAGGGAGGCCTGGCGTGCTGCGATTCATGGGATTGCAGAGTCAGACATGACTGAGCGACTGAACTGAACTGAACATATTGATGATTCCAAGGTTTGTTTTTTATCTTGATGCCCTTCTATTCAGCCACCTATTACATTCATCCAAATTACTACTCCCCTGACACCCTTTATAATCTGTTTAGACCTACATGCAGCCGTTTTCTGATATATTCTGCTTCTTTCTGTATGTTGATCATCTTAGCAAATGTTACCACTATTCTTAGATGTCTAAGACAGAAGCACTGTCCTAAACAATCTTTCATTCCCACAACAAATCACTAAGTATTACCAGCTATACTTAAGGATTTCTTAAATAAGCTTCTCAACTTTGCAGTTTCTGAATCACCATGGGCACCTACTTAAAATGTTGATAATGAATTCTTCCCTCCAGAGACAAGACGTCTCAGATACGGATTACACATTTAATACAAGTGATTTACAAACAGAACACTGGTAAGTAACTGTTCTAGCAAATTCTCTTTTTCCTTCTCATTTCCATACCTGGTTCAGGCCCTGTGCATTTCTTGCCTGGGCTTTCACAGTAACCTTTGCTAAATTCAAATAATCTATAGTTTGTACTCTGAATTTGTTGTACTTTTCAACTCATCAACCAAGAAGGAAGGACCCATTACTCTTGCTTCATTACAAGCCATCTGATAACCTTGAAACTCTCCCTTTTCTTAGTCTATATTACAGGCATGCCCTAATATTTAATAATTGAATATTTAAACTTTAAGTAGCTATATGAATTTATACTTCCAAAATTCCTCTCTCTCTCTCTCTATATATATATATATATATTTGTATATATGTATGTGTTTATGCATAAATACACATAGATTGTTCCTGATAGTAAATGAAATATACATATGATATTGAAGTTTGTATGGCAGAGAGAAAATGAGACTACAAATATAGCATGGACATTTGTCCTGTGTCCCTGTCTATGAATTCCTTGAGGGTAGAACTTTTTTATTCTTTTTGAAATTTCATAGTTTATAATCAGTTTAGTTGCTTAGTCATGTCCGACTCTTTGTGACCCCACGGACTGCAGCACGCCAGGCTTCCCTGTCCATCACCAGCTCCTGCAACTTGTTCATCATGTCCATCAAGTTCGTGATGCCATCCAGCCATCTCATCCTCTGTCATCCCCTTCTCCTCCTGCCTTCAGTCTTTCCCAGCATCAGGGTCTTTTGCAGTGAGTCAGTCCTTTGCATCAGGTGGCCAAAGTATTGGAGATTCAGCTTCAGCATCAGTCCTTCCAGGGAATATTCAGGACTGATTTCCTTGAGGATGGACGGGCTGGATCTCCTTGCAGTCCAAGGGACTCTCAAGAGTCTTCAACAAAACAGTTCAAAAGCATCAATTCTTCAGCACCCAGCCTTCTTTATGGTCCAACTCTCACATCCATACATGACTATTGAAAAAGCGATAGCCTTGACTAGATGGACCTTTGTCAGCAAAGTAATGTCTCTGTTTTTTAATATGCTGTCTAGGTTGGTCATAACTTTTCTTTCAAGGAGTAAGCATCTTTTAATTCCATGGCTGCAGTCATTTTCACCATCTGCAATGATTTTGGAGCCCAAGAAAATAAACTCAGCCAACTGTTTCCACTGTTTCCCCTTTTATTTGCCATGAAGTGATGGGACCGGATGCCATGATCTTAGTTTTTTAATGTTGAGTTTTAAGCCAGCTTTTTCACTCTTCTCTTTCACCTTCACCAGGAGGCTGTTGAGTTCCTCTTCGCTTTCTGCCATGAGGGTTATGTTATCTGCATATCAGAGGTTATTGATATTTATCCCGGCAATCTTAATTCTGGCTTGTGCTTCATCCAGCCTGGCATTTTGCATGATGTACTCTGCCTAGAAGTTAAATAGGCAGAGTGACAGTATACAGCCTTGATGTACTCCGTTCCCTATTTGGAACCAGTCTGTTGTTCCGTGTCCATTTCTAACTGTTGAGAAATCATACAGATTTCTCAGGAGGCAGGTAAGGGGATCTGGTATTACCATCTCTTTGAGAATCTTACACAGTTTGTTGTGATCCACACAGTCAAAGGCTTTAGAGTAGTCAATGGAGCAGAAGTAGATGTTTTTCTAGAATTCTCTTGTTTTTTCTATGATCCAGCAAATGTTGGCAATTTGATCTCTGGTTCCTCTGCCTTTTCTAAATCCAACTTGACCATCTGGAAGTTCTTGGTTCATGTACTGTTGAAGCTGAGCTTGAATAATTTGAGCATTACTTGGCTAGCATGTAAAATGTGCAATTGTGCGGGAGTTTGAACATTCTTTGGCATTACCTTTTTTTGGGAATGGAACGAAAACTGACCTTTTCCAACCCTGTAGCCACTGCTGAGTTTTCCAAATTTGCTGGCATATTGAGTGCAGCACCTAACTGCTTCATCTTTTAGAATTTGAAATAGGTCAGCTGAAATTCCATCACCTCTAGTAGCTTTGATCATAGTGATGCTTCCTAATGCCCACTTGACTTCACACTCCAGGATGCCTGGCTCTAGGTAAGTGATCACACCATTGATTCATAGTAATCAATGGTTATTGATTCATAATAAAAATTTTAACTTAGTAATGGAAGTACCAGATTGAATCAACATAAACTTTTCTATATGTCTTCCCTTTCCTATTAAAAAACCTTATCATTCCACACATTAGGTAGCAGAAGGTTGCAGTATAGTGGTTGGAGCTTAAAGGAAATATATATACTCTACTATGTATTAAGTATATAAAGATGGGTAAGGAAAGGATGAATTTTAACTCACTATTTTATTGTATATTAAGGACTATACTCACATTCTCACATTTAATTTTCACAACAACCATGTGCAGTGAGATTTATTTTCTTTATTTTACAGATTGAAGAAACAGACTCAGAGATTTATTTTCATTCTCAGCACAGTAGTAAAGTGGGTATGGATGAAAGATCCAGCAGCTTTATTGCTGCTGTCCGCAGTGGTGATGGGACTTATTTTGCCTTACCTGATCACAAATTATGGAGGGACAGGATAAAGATTTATTATTTCTTTAAATAAAAAGAATAATTTTATTTTGCTCATTTAAGAGCAATGAAAAAATGATGGAATGTTGACTGTGTTTGGTACCCAGGACACTGCCATGAAGGTCCCTGTTCTGCATGACATCCATCAGCTTTTACCCTTTGTCCTTCTTCACTTTTGCTTCTGAGCTTGGCTGTACAAACTTTCACTTTCATTTGATAATATAAATTCACTTAATTTTACCATTTGAGAGACTACTAGCAACTAAATACTAAAGGAGGGAGAAAACTGAGGGAACTCCTGTTTTTATTATGGAGTGTTGAAAAAAAGGATAAATTTCTGCCACTACAGTGTGTTTTTATTAAAAGAGGGCTTGATGAATTTAAATTCATTTAAGGATGGTTCATTTACTGGAGTATTTTCTTAAAATCCCAGCATACTGTCTTTAGTAACAGCTGTAGTATGTTGAACCATTAATTTGGAGTTTTTTTTCCTATTTTCAGTTGTCCATGTATACAGTCATATTAAAAGTCATATTAACCAAAAAAAAAAAAGAGGAGATCACAGGTTGAACCCAGACCCATCAGATTCTTTTTGTTTTTGCCACATGAGCTTAATGTTGTATGTGCAGAACCTGTTGCCTGCTCTTCTGTCATAAAAAAAAAAAAAAAAAAGCTATTTGAAAGCTATTTGAGAATTTTATTGCAATTTTATTATAATTTTCTTGAGGAAAAACTTAAAGGTACTTGCTTTAAATTATTTTGGAAAGATATTGTCTAAGTAGAGCAGATAATTTTTCTGATTTAACATTTCAAAATCTAACAATACTTCAAATAGCATGTACTGGTTTGAATAAACATTTACTTATTTTTTGGACTTCCCTCATAGCTCAGTTGGTAAAGAATCCACCTGCAGTGCAGGAGACCCCAGTTCGATCCCTGAATTGGGAAGATCCCCTGGAGAAGGAAAAGGCTACCCACTCCAGGATTCTGGCCTGGAGAATTCCATGGATTGTATTTATATTCCATGGGGTCGCAAAGAGTCAGACATGACTGAGCAACTTCACTTTCACTTTACTTCTTTTTAAAGATAATAAACAGATATACAGTATTAGAGGATTGCATTTAAAGCCTTATAAAAGAGCAGAAAATAACAAAAGCAGTCTCCACAGGGTCACTCACATGATACATCTGTGAATTTGGTATCAGAGCTGGATTTAATTCTTAATCAGTCAGTGTTGGCTTCTAGCTATTCACAACCTCAAGTTCTTAATTTGTAAAATGAGGATTATAATAAGTGTCATAATTATTATTAAATTAAAGAAGATAAATACATATAATAGTATTTCATAAACTACACAGTTCTATACAAATACGATTTCAATATAATTACAAACAAACTTAATTTTTAGTATAATAGACGATTGCCAACAAAAGCTATGGGCCATCTGAAAGAACATAAGACTCCTGTAAATGTGTTACTAAACTCCTCTAGGTATAATCTTTACATTTGTCCTGAACTTATCTACAAAATAGGTACATAATGTGAAAAGCTGTATCATTCAGACACCATTTACTAAAGAATCCAAGTGACTTGAGTCATATATTTATGTGCACAGCAGTTTTATTATTCTGTTTGTAAGGGAATTAGTTACCTGGTGCAATGTTTTCTGGATTTGGGGGACTTCGTGGATCCGGAGTGTTAGGAGGAGTAAATGGTGCTTGCTGTGAACCACTTTCCAAGTTGCTTCCGTCCAGTTTCTCATTCTGCATGGCAATATTGTGCTGTATTTGACCAAAAGTAAACTCAACTGAAAACTCAAAAATATACACTAATAGGACATATCACATGTGCAAAACTCCATTTGTATACTTGGAATTTAAATATAATGCCAATTCATCGTTACATACTGTCTCAATAATTTATATGGTACCCAGTTGAGCAATTGAATGAGCAATTTTACTGATATCAATCTAAATTCTGTTTTATGGTAGTGATCTACTTAATAATAATTAATTAAGCCTTACTATGTGCCAGGCACTGTGTCCAGGGCTTCATATCAGTTATCTAATTTACTATTCACAATATATCCATAAGATAAATCTATTTAATTTGTAAGTCTTTACTGATTTAATATCATATAGCATACTTGCCAAACATACAACTTAGTCATTGTTACATTATTAGTTTGCTTATACTTGGGATTTAATTATATTCTTTAATATGACTAATTTTAAAGATTAGTTTGAAATTTGGACATTAGTCATGTATAACAGAAAAATATTTTCACTTTAAGCTGCATAAACTTATATAGAAGGAAGAATTTGGTGTTTCTAGAAAACAGAATATTTAAAAGAGCGTTTGTCTAAAGTTTTAGGTGAATTTGCTTTACTGTTATAATTTAGGATTTATTTTATGGCAATATAGCCCTTTCAAAACAGTCAATTGGTTTTTAACAGAGAAGAACAGACATTGTAATAGGTTATATCCTCAGAAGTATAGCTAGGATTTACCTCTATAATAAAATATTATTTTAATTATACATGAGAGATACATATTTTTTAAAAGAAGTCAATCTATTTAATTGCATAAGGTCAAATCATCTTTTAACTTTGTAAAGAAAAATTTACTGAAGGCCATAGCAAATAAACACCAATTTTTGAGTCTTTTTCTGTGTGACATGAGCCAAACATATTTTAAAATATTTTTTTATTTCTGTATTTATTTATAAGATGAAAAGGTAAAGTACACTTTTGCAATTTAATAATTATTTAGCTTTATAGAAATGTGATTATTTCATACTAAAATCCAAATGCTTACAATAACTAAAGATCATAAATTAAGGCCTCACCTGACAAAATTATGAAGAAAATAAAGTTTATCCCATTTTCAGCCTTCACCCACCCACAGACACTCTCCAGGTGCCTTTTACATTCACCTTATTCTAGGCAGCATCCTGGTAAAGTTTCTGTGGACATGAGCAGGGCGATGTTAGTAGTTGCAAGCTGACTTGTGGAGACAGGAAGGAAGGCATGAGAGGCAGCTAGATGAGCATGGGTCTTGATTACTGGCCATGTGAGTTTGCATTGTATTCAATAGGCAAAAAGAAACAATTTCTAAAGGTAGATAGTGCTATACTCAAATACATCAGTTTTTAGTGTTTTGAATTTAGCCATTATCTTAAGTGTTCAATTTAATTGACTTGATTAACAACTTTTTTCACTTCTGAACCTTCACCACTTCTTAGAAAAAAAAAATTCTTGCTAACTTTAATTATAAATAAAAGCCAGTTGAGATAAATATAGAAAGTTTACTTGTATCATGCATTAAAATTACTTTTTCTAAGTTACTGTCCATGAAATGAGTTTCACCTAAACTTATAAATCATTCTACCTACATTAATTTAAAAATTCTAATACTAACCTCCTTTATAGACAGGAAAATAAACTCTTTCTAGCTAGTCATTAATTATCAGGAGACACCCAGTACCTCTGTTTGTCGTTGTTAAGTATACAAGCAAAGTCTTATAATAGTTGGGTAGTGACTTATTTTAGTTATGATAGCCTTAAATAATGTTTATAATGTTATTTTTGAACAAAATATATATGTTTTTTGAACCTCAGTGTATTTAGTTACGTCTTATTTCAGAATTACTTTTTATGGTATAATTCCCCTTTTTCCAATATTATATGAGACTTCTAAAGATTTTTTTAAGTCTTTATTGAATTTGTTACAATATTGCTTCTGTTGTTTATGTTCTGGTTTTTTGACCATGAAGCATGTGGGGTCTTAGCTCCCCGATATGGAACCCATGCCCCTTGCACTGGAAGGTGAAGTCTTAACCACTGGGCCACCAGGGAGTGCCTCTAAGGAATTTTAAAAGTGCTTAGTTACTGCAGACATGTAGTTTTAACTATAAACTGTGGATTTTTTTTTTTTTTTTCTTAGTTCCTTGACCAGGGATTGAACCCAAGTCTCCTGCATTGGAAGGCAGATTCTTTTCTTTTTCTTTTTGACTGCTCTTCATTGCTTCTGCGTGGGCTTTCTCTAGTGGTGGCAAGTGGTGGGGCAGAGCTGGGGGGGGCAGCTGCTGTTTGTTGCTGTGTGTGGCTTCTCATGTTGGTGGCATCTCTTGCAGCAGAGCACGGGCTCTGGGCTGGGGGCTCCAGTAGCTCCACACACAGGCTTAGTGGTTGCTGCTCGCAGGCTTAGCTGCTCCACAGGATGTGGAGTCTCCCCAGACCAGGGATTGGACCCATGTCTCCTGCCTTGGCAGGCAGATTCTTATCCACTGTGCCACCAGCGAAGTCCGTGGATTGTTTTGGATAATATCCTTTTGTAGTAACTTATAGAAAGGAATTTTAATTATGATGAATCATTCTTTTATTTCTCTGGTATGCTTATTTTCTTCATCCCTTTTTGTATGTGTATGTGTAAGAAGTTGACCAGTTCATGAACTAGGACTTTAAAATTGGCATGTGTAGCAAGCAGTGTATCTTCATTTTATTTTAAAAATGCATACTCTCTGTTTGCAGAGAGGTTTGTGTGGCTTGAATTTACTAGTTTCTCAGCAAGAAAATAAGCCAAAAGCTGTGCTTATTTTTTGTAATTATACTTAATATTTTAATAGATGGCATTGATTACCAAAGAGTTGGTTTATATATTTATTTAATGATACCCTGAAATTATAAGAAATGCATAAATGTAAGTTAAATCATTATTTTGACTATATAAAGCTCAAGGGAACCAGTAAAAGATTATTTCAGAAAATGTAGTCAATAACAGTAATGTGATATAAATCATGTAAAGATGATTCAAGAACTAGATTTTAAGTAAATCATTGCTTTCTATTTTTCAGTGTTATTTTGTCCCTCCATCACTAGACAAGGGCTGTATTAATTTATCTTTGAAATCCAAGCATAGTTTCTAGAACACAGTAGGCAATCAATAAATTTCTGCCGAAAGTATAAATAAATGAATGGAAATAGACCCAAACCTAATATCCTCTAAATTTCTGTCATATTGTCAATGCTTGCTTAAAGTTGCAGTCTAAAGCATTGATAAAAGCAAATGTGTCATCATATAATGTAGCTCAGTGATTTATTATGCAGGTCATTTATAAACTTAAGATCAGTGAACACAAATCTTTAAAGCCAGAGGCACCTTACAAAACCATTTGTGTCAACCCTGTATTTTATAAATGAGAAAACAGGACCAGAAAGGCAAAGAAAGTTTTAAATTGACTCCCGATTACACAGTTCGTGGGATTGCCAGGACTGAACGTTGGTCTTCCAGTTCCCAGGCCAGAGTTTCTTTTAATTATACCTTGACAAGTGTCAGTGTCAAGAACTCTAGAATTCAGAGAGCTGGATTTCAATCTCCTTTATTATGGTGTTGCTTAAGCCAAATCAATATGTGTTCTTCCTTAAATACTACTTTCCTAATTTCTAAAGAAGAGAGCAAATTTCATCAGACTCAGAGTATATTGTGTAACTCAGTGACATGTGACTTCATTCCATATATTGTTATTATTTTATGCTACTTATTAGCATTTAATTGTTTCTGTATATTCAGTATATGTTCAAATATTTCAGTACAGCTGTTTGGGACTATTTAGTTCTCAATCTTCTAGGAGTGCTGGAAAAGTATTAAGGCATATTCTTATATATTTTACCTATGACCAGAATGTTTGACCACAGGTATATAAGATTATTGTCAATAATTTGGAATACTAGTGTTGAGAAAATATGTTGTATTCTAATGGACATTTTAAATCTTATACCTTCCTTCAGAATTGTAATTAAAGCATTATACTTAGAGATATAAATACTAGTTATGAAAACTGGATTTATTTAGATGTCTAGACTTGTAGATGACTTTTCAAAGAATTTCCATTAAGACACTATATTTCATATTCTTCTTCAGAGCTACCTCTCTATTGTCATTATCCATCAGATGAGCTAGAGGTTATTTTAGGTTCATACTGTGTTAGCTGCAGACATATTCTGATAAGAGGATACTGAGCGTAATTATAGGATACCATAGGATACCATGACATTTATCCATGACTTCAAGTGAAAATCATCCTTCATTAAGTGTAAATACTATGGTTGAGTAAAATTTGATGTCTAACTGAATTCATAATTATAGCTAGATTCAATTCATGGATGTTTAAAGATGCACATTAATGTGAAAAACAAACTATTTAAGATGTTCTCTAACCATTTATTGTTAAGCAGAATCATAACAAGGGAAATAGAAATTTCAAGAATGAGTAAAATTTTAGTGTTTGTGAGTGCAAATGTTAGTTCTGTAGCGTGTTTTATGATAAAAGACCAGTCTGTTTGCTATAAAGAATTTAGCTGTCCATTCAAAACAGCTTACTAGTGATGGCAGTGGGAAAGGTTTCAGGTTTAAATTCATGAGTAAACTTGTGAACTTTTCATAGCTATAGAAAGAAACCCTTAGTTTAAAAAGAAAAAAAAAACTTATATTGTTGTAGTCTCCACCATCTCCTATAGTGCACTATTCCTTTTTGATTCTTCACACTAGTATTTTATTTTTAAAATATTTTCCCAAAGCTAATCGTTTTTCAATTATGAACTTTTTCCTCTAAAATCTTTCTGAATGACAATTTAAAAGAATATGGTGTTCATGCAACATGTGAAATATAATTTAATAAGTTTGTTTGTTTTAACTTTTGGGTGATGGAAACTTTTGTCCAAAGAGTTTTATCCACATTGATTTTGTTGTCAGTGAGTACCAGACTTCTCTATACAACATGGAATGAATACTTTGAAAGGAGATCAACTGTGTCTAGTTCCCAGGCATGTTTCAATGCCAGGATGTTTTCAGCCAATAAAATGCTTATACTTACTTTATGGAGCACTGTGTGCTTTGGAATTGTTTCCATCCCAAACATTTAACCAGTGGTGATAAGATATGGAAACTTTTAGTTCCACCAGTCTCCACTCCCTCTCCCTCCTCTTAGCAGAACAGACCAGTTCTTCAGTGCCAAATCTACAAACATGCAATGTCTCTACTGAACTAAAAAGATACTCATATCAGGCATAATCATTTATCCACCTAAATTATTCATTATTATGAAAAAAAGTATAACAGAATCAATGAAAAGAAAATTTGTAAAATACTTGTTTGGGAATTTAATAATACATATAAGTTTAGAAATGCTTCCCATTTATTTAGATAACTGTATTATCAAGTTATACCTACATTTATTTGTGCTTTAGATTCATACTGGAAATTTTCAAATGTATATTTGTCAGATCTTCTTTGTCGCATCTTAAATAGTCTGGCACCACGGTTACTGAGATGGGATAATTCTTCCAACATGATGTCTCTGGGGATGCTGACTTTTTTGCCCAGGTGCATGACATCTACATCTGTAAAACAATATTCATGTGCGTGAAAAACCCTAAGATAAGCATTTTTAAATGCTCTGCTAAATTTCATAATTTACTATCTGCTATATGTTAGAATAGGCATCCCTGGTGGATCAATAGTAAAGAATCTGCCTGCCAATGCAGGAGACACTGGTTCCATCCCTGTGTAGGAAAGACCCCCTGGAGAAGGAAATGGCAACCCACTCCAGTATTTCTGCCTGGGAAATCCCATGGACAGAGGAGCCTGACAGGCTACAGTCCATGGGGTCACAAAAGAACCAACACAACTTGGTAACTAAACAACAACAATATGCTAGTATAGTAACTAAAATACAGGCTCTTTACTCAGACTACCTTGGGTTAAATTCTGGCTCTACTACTTTCTAACTGTATGATTGTAGGTATGTTGCTTATTTTTTTGTAAACCTCAATTTTCTTATCACTAAAGTGGGACTAATAATAATAATACCCACTGCATAGGTTTTATGTAAGGATTAAATAAAATGTTTCATATCATACCTGGCACATAAAAGAGTGAGTGAAGTTTAATGACACTATTAATTTATTCTTTCCTTATTTAGTGACTTATCAAACAATACCACTCATTGTTCTGTTCATAAGCTCTGTTTGACTCCCAGCATTTTTATGTATCAGTTTGAACGGTCTCCATTACAAGAATGCTTATGCCTTGACTCATGCCACCCATTTCTCTGTCAGAATACTATTAATTCTGTATCTTGCATCAAGGAGCCTAACATAAAGTAGGTAGGTGGTAAGTATTGAATAATCCTTCTCAATCCAGTTTATGTGCCATTTCTGTCAATTCCTTCTCTAAAATTTCTATGCATAATTATTTATGCCTTTTCTGTATTCCCATAGCATGGAATCAATATTACTTGATTCCATTTTACTTATTCTGTGATTTGCATTTTCTTTATGTTTTTGTCTTTGTGTCCTCCATGCCTTAAATAGAGGAGATGTTCAGTAAACAACTATTATTTTCTATTTCTAGTACTGAAGGACTTTTCTGAAATTCCAAAAGAAAACTCCTCCATTTGCTCCTTTAACCAGAAATGCTTTTTTTGGTAACACACAGAGTTCTTTTGCCACTATGAACTGCTGTTAAATGCAGAGGAAAAAAAATTGGACCATTCATAAAATAAATATCCTGGAAGATTGGGACAACATTTTCTGATGTTACAAATTAACCCTAATAATTAGGCTTTTTGAGGTCTTTAGGAATAAAATAATAAAATTGCTTATAAATTTTCTCCCCATTTTGCTTTGAAGAAATCACTTTGCTTATATATTTTGATGTTAACTGAAGAGGAGCTCTGCTAATTATAAAAATTGTGACATCAAGACTTCTGTTTCTATGAAGACAGACTAGATATACTTTTCCCTGTACGTTTACTAAGTAAAACTAAAAATCCTGGACATTAGTATAAAATAAACATAAGAAGACTAAAAGTTGGAGGGAAGAAGGCAGACCAGCTAGGGACCTCAGGACCAAGGAACAACACGGTACTAATTCTTTGGGTTTCTTTTGACCCCACATATCCCAGACTTGGAGCTGAAAATGCTTTTAACTGAGAAACGTGCAACAGGTGCAGCCAAAAACCTACAGTAAAAGATTGTTCTCACTAGTCAAGACCAGAAAGGAGCAACCTATAAAGACAAGAAACTTTTAGACAATAGCTACTCTACTTTAGCCAAATGCCACAGAAAAAAACTAGCCTCACCCATACCAACAAATTTCAAGTGTAGAGCCCAGGATTTTACCCTGGCAAAGCTATAACGAGGTGCCCCAGTGCACCCTTATATAAGGTGTTATCTGAGAGGCCAAGGAGGAAGCTGGGACTTTCGTCCCTGTTAGCCAGTAACAACCTTCAATCCCTGCAGAGTCAGTAGAGACTAGGTGGAGATTCTGAACTCCCACCACCTCCTAGTAGTAACTAAGTGATGTCAAGTTTCAATATGAGCCAACTGAAACTGTGACTTCTTATTTCTACCTGGCAGTGATGAATGAGGTGGCACTCTCCTTCCCATCCTGAAGCAATGTCAGACAAGTATAGATAAAATTGAAGGCTTAAATAAGAGCAAGATTCTTAAAATATAATATGAAAATGTGCAGACTCAAATAAAAAACTCATTTGTCATAGAAACAAGAAGATCTCAAACTAAATGGGAAAAAAGACCAATGCCAGCATGAGAAGACTGAGATATTAAAATTATATAACAAAGATTTTAAAGTGGCCATGATAAAAAATGCTTCAAAGAGCAATTACAAAGTTTCTGGAAGCAAATGGAAAATTTTAGAAAACTTTAGCAAAGGGGAAAAAAATCATGACTGAAATAAAAGTTATAAAGACCCAAATGGAAACTTCAGAACTGAAAAAAATACCCCAAATAAAAAGTTTGGTGGATGGATTCAGTTGCAGAATGGAGGGGATAAAGGCCAAGAATCAGTGAACTGGGAGACAGAGTAATGGAAATTACCCAACAAGAACAAAAGAGAAAAAAAATAAGAAAAAAGGTAAAGAAAGCCTTAGGGATCAGTGTGACTACAACAAAAGATAACAGCATTTGTATCACTGAAGTCCCAGAAGGGGAGGAGGTGTGTGGGGCTGGAAAAGTACACAAAGAAATAATGGCTGAAAACTTCCCAAATTTGGCAAGAGACATAAACCTACAGATTCAGGAAGCAAAAAGTTGTCTATGAAAGATAAACCTATAGAACTCTACAACAAGACATATGATAAACTTCTAAAAAATAAAGACAAAGGGAAAATCTTGAAAGCAGCCAGAGAAAAATGACAACTTACCTATAGGGAGAAAAAAATGAGAATGACAGTAGATTTCTCATCAGAAACCATGAAGACCAGAAGGAAGTGGCACAAAAATGCTGAAAGAAAAGAAACGTCAACCCAGAATCTGATGCCCAGCGAAGACATTCTTTAGAAATAAAGGGGCATTTGAGACATCTTCAGATGAAGGAAAAGTAGGAGATTATTCTTCCTGAAGACCTACCCTAAAAGAATGAGTCATGCTAATTATAACAAAACATCCAAGACTGGTGACTTATAAACAGCAGAAATATATTTCTTATAGATCTGGAGGCTGTAAGTGTGAGATATGGGTTCTGGCATAGTTGGTTCAGTTGAAGTCATTCTTCTGAGTTGCAGACTGCCTACTTCTCACTTTGTTTTCATGCAGTGGAAGAGACATGGTAGCTCGCTTGGGCTTCTTTTATAAAGATGTTAATATCATTCATGAAGACCCCACTCTCATGGCCTAATCACCTCCCAAAGGCCTCATCTCCCAATACCATCAGGGGCATTAGGATTTCAATATATGAATTCTGGGGGGACACAAATATTCAGACCATAGCAAATAACTAAATGAAGTTCTTTAAACAAGATGGAAACAAAATAGGAACCTTTAAACATCAAGAACAGGAAAATATTACAGTAAGCAAAAATGTGGATAAATACAATAAGTTTTCCTTTCCCTCTTGAGTTTTCTAAATTATGTTTGCTTATATAAACCTCTCAGATATAATTATAAATGTATGTAGAAAATAGGTAACAGTTATATTATAAATAGTAGCAGTTATAAACAGGGAGAGGTAAATAGACATAAAGGTAGGTAGGTTTTCTGTACTTGACTTAAACTGATAAAATGACAACATCAGTAGACTTTGATAAATTAAACATATATAATGTAATAGAACAACTACTAAAAACTGTACATATATACTTGAAAAACTAGAGATAAATAAAAATTGAATTCTGAAAAATAGGCAAGAAACCCCATAGGAAACTAAGAAAAAGGAAACAGAAATGAAAAACAGACAACAAACAGAAAGCAAAAACTAAAATGATAGACTTAAGGTCTACTACATCAATAATTACATTAAATATAAATGCTAAAAATATACTAATTAGAGGATAGAGACTAGTGATTGGATTTAAAAACATGACCCAAATATTAATTGTCTAGAAGAAACCCACTTCAAAAATAAGTACCTTGAGCAATATAGGCAAGTTGAAAGTAACAGGATAGAAAAAGATATCAAACAAACCTTAATCAGTGGGAAGTAGAAGTGGCTGTATTAATATCAGATAAAGTGGACTTCAGAACAAAGGAAATAACCAGAGAGGGAGAATGTTATATAATGATTAAAGTGTCGGTCCACCAAGAAGACCTAAAATGTGTATTCATCAGAAAACAGAGCTGGAAATGGAGCAAAAATTAATAAAACTAAAAGGAGAAATAGATAAATCCACAGTTATAGTTGGAGACATCAACATCCCTTTCTCAACAAACAGAAAATGAGCAAGGACATAAAAGAAGTCAACGACACCATCAACCAGTAGGATGTAAATGTTTGTAAAATACTCTACTGAACAGCAAAACACATTCTTTCCAGGTGCACATAGAGTATACTCCAAGATAGACCATTTCCTGCACCATAAAATAAGCTTTGACAAATTCAAAAGAGTAAAAATTATACCCAGTATGGTCTTTGATCAAAATGGAATCACACTACAAATCAGTAACAGAAAGATTACAAGAAAATCTCCAAATATTTGGAAACAACAACAACAACAAAATACTTCTAAACAATCTGTGGGTCAAAGAAGTCTCAAAGGAAATAAAAAATTCATTGAACTAAGTGAAATTGAAAATAGAGCATATCAGCAATACTGAGCATTTATCCTAGTGAAATGAAAGTTTTATATTCACACAAAAACCTATACACAAATGTTCACAGCTTTATTCTTAATATAAGAAAAGAATCAGATGTACTTTAATGAGTGATGGTTAAAAGGGGCTTCCCAAGTAAAGAATCCTCCTACAGTGCAAGAGATGTGGATTCAATCTCTGGGTTGGAAAGAGTCCCTGGAAAAGCAAATGGCAACCCATTCCAGTATTCTTGCTGGGAAATCCCATGGACAGAGGAACCTGGTGGGCTACAGTTCATAGGGTCTCAAGAGAGTTGGACACAACTTAGCTACTAAACAACAACAAATGGTTAAAAACACTATGATCCATCCATAGCATGGTACTCAGCAATAAAAGCAAACAAACTATTGAAACATACAGCTGGATCTACCTCCAGGGAACTACACTGAGTGAAAAAAGCTAATCCTCAAAGGTTGCATACTGTATGATTGCATTTTACAGCATCTTAAAATGAAAATATATATATATATATATATATATATATATATATATAGGAGGTAGATTACTGATTGATAGGAGTCTCTGGACTGCATGAATGTCAATATTCTCATTGTGATATTGTACCATAGTTTTGAAGATTTTGATATTGGGGGAAACTGGGAAAACATACTGGGTTTGCTCTGTATTCTTACACACCTCTGTACTCAGTCACTCAGCTCAGTTGTATCCAACTCTTTGTCACCTCATGGACTATAGCCTGTCAGGCTCCTGTGTCCATGGAATTCTCCAGGCAAGAATACTGGATTGGGTAGCCATTCCCTTCTCCAGTGAATCTTCCTGATGCAGGAATCAAACTCTTGTCCCCTGCATTGGCAGGCAGATTCTTTACCACTGAGCCACCTGGGAAGCCTATTCATTCTTACAGCTGCAGGTAAACTTCTATCTCAAAATCAAAAGTTTAATTAAGAGCTATCAAGCCATGAAAAGACATGAAGGATCCTTAAATGTATATTGCTAAGTGAAAGAAGCCAGTATGTAACGGCTTACTGTGTGACTTCAACTATATGACATTCTGGAAAAAGACACAACTTTGTAAGAAAGGAAAAGAATCAGTCAGTGGTTGTCAACTGCCTGTGGGGAGGAGTGCAGATGAAGATGTTGAGCACAGAGGACTTCTAGGGCAGTGAGACTATTCTGTGTGATATTATAATGGCAGGTACATGACAGAATGCATTCATGAAAACCCATTGAACAATATAACCCAGTGTGAACCCTGACGTACACTATGGACTTCAATTAATAGTACTATATAAATATCAATTGATCAATCATAGCTAGCATAATACTCTAAGATGTTAATAATAGAAGAGACTATATATTGGAAGAAGAAGGATATATAGGAACACTGTACTATAATTTCTGTTCAATTTTTCTGTAAACTGCTCCAAAAAATTAAGTCTATTCTAATTAACATGTTCAATTTAAAATTTTCTCATAGCACTTCCTAATGAATGCAGAATAGCATTGTCTGCTAAGATGGAAAAAAAAATTCTGTGCTTTACAGTCCCTGGGGATGGCAGAAGTAGCTTATAGAAGAGGAATGAAGGCCAACAGCAGAGTGAATGAGACTATTTTATAGTTTCCTGGGGCTTGTTTGCCAGCTCTGCTGAGTTATACAAGAAATATTCACTTCTTTTTATTTGCAAGTGTTTGGAGTTTCTGTTACTGTGTGCTTGCAACAGGGAAGGAGGAACTGGGTTATTTTTCGGTGTGTCTATATCTGTCAGTATTCTAGAAAGTGTGACAGGAGTGAACTGTTTCAGCTTTTTGATTCCAGAATCAAAATAAATTCCCTTTAGATCACAAATGATAGAAAAGCCACAGTATTGCTTATAGTAATTTGGTAAAATATTAGGGCTTCCCTAATGGCATCTGGTCCCATCACTTCATGGGAAATAGAGGGGGAAACAGTGTCAGACTTTATTTTTTTGAGCTCCAAAATCATTGCAGATGGTGATTGCAGCCATGAAATTTATGACCAACCTATATAGCATATTAAAAAGCAGAGACATTACTTTACCAACAAAGGTCTGTGTAGTCAAGGCTATGGTTTTTCCAGTGGTCATGTATGGATGTGAGAGTTGGACTATGAAGAAAGCTGAGTGCTGAAGAATTGATGCTTTTGAACTGTGGTGTTGGAGAAGACTCTTGAGAGTCCCTTGGACTGCAAGGAGATCCAACCAGTCCATCCTAAAGGAGATCAGTCCTGGGTGTTCATTGGAAGGACTGATGCTGAAGCTGAAATTCCAGTACTTTGGCCACCTCATGCGAAGAGTTGACTCATTTGAAAAGACCCTGATGCTGGGAGGGATTGGGGGCAGGAGGAGAAGGGGACAACAGAGGATGAGATGGCTGGATGGCATCACTGACTCGATGGACATGAGTCTGAGTAAACTCCGGGAGTTGGTGATGGACAGGGAGGCTTGGCGCGCTGTGATTCATGGGGTCGCAGAGTCGGACACGACTGAGAGACTGAACTGAAATGAACTGAATAGCTCAGTTGATTCTCTGCCTGCAATGCAGGAGACCCTGGTTCAATTCCTGGGTCCGGAAGATCCCCTGGAGAAGGGATAGGCTTATTCTTGGGCTTCCCTTGTGGCTCAGCTGGTAAAGAATCTGCCTGCAATGCGGGAGACCTGGGTTTGATCCTGGTTTGAGAAGAACTCCTGGAGAAGGGAAAGGCTACCCACTCCAGTATTCTGGCCTAGTGAATTCCATGGGCTGTATAGTCCATGGGGGCAAAGAGTTTGGACAGAACAGAGCTACTTTCACTTTACTTCACAATACTAGGGGGTGGAGGGGAAATCGCCTTTAAATGCTTCTTGAAAGAATTCAGTTAGCAATGCATGACAGAAAAGATAAAAAGAATTACAGAAAATTGAAATCCATAGATTTTTGTCAATTAACCTTATAGGAATACACATTCTGTTTAACAATTATATATTACAAGTAATGTTTTTAAACAAATTTAGATTTTTCCTGAAAAACCTTTCAACTGGGACATTTTCAGGAACTAAAAAATGCCCCAAACCGGGCAACCACTAGAAAATGCAAAGATGACAGCCTTTATATAGTACAGTATGTCCTGTATATGTGAAAGAGTTCTGTTCAAAGAGTGCATTCATAAAGTCCAAAAAGTTAGCATAGGTACCCAACTAACACAATCAGCCATATAGCACCAGACTGTAATAATTTCACACAAATAATACATAAAGGACACTCTCACCAAAAAACATTTATAATTACCAAAAACAATACAGTACCTTGAAAAGTACCGTAGTACAGTACAAGAGCCGGCATACAGGCATCTTTGAGAGCTTGCAGCCTGACAGTTCATATGCAGGGGACTTAACTATAATGGAATCTTTCTCCTTACAATTAATGCTATGAAGTTTTTCCATAAGGAAACCAAAACAAGGATGCAGCTTTTCTCTTTCTCCTCTTTTCTGTTACCAGTTTGAGCCATTATAAACAGTTAAATGAAAATAAAGAGTCTAGAAAAAGGAAATAGCGTATTACTATTTTCTAAAAGTTCTAAATTTCAAGCTATGGCATAAGTGTAATTTGGGGACTCCAAGACAAGGATTTGAGAAAACTTTTCTCTCATTTTCCTCTTCGTAATGACCGCCAATATTAGCTGATTCCACCAATGTTTCTGAAATAACCACATGACCGAAGTGAATCCTATCCCTCTGGCCCCTTAGAGTTACATTAGTCCTCTGAGGTATGTTTGAGAGGAATTACTACTTTTGTGATTGATATAGGAACAGGTGTGTGACGACCTAGGCCAATGAGAGAAAATACCAGGACTTTTCTTTGTGTACACTGTGCCAAAGATACTTTCTTTTCCTGCTGCATATAAGCATGGCTGCATACTGTCCCGCAAACTGTTGATATGTACTTGATAAAATGATAGATTCAGACATGAGGTGAAACTTACCCCGAGGAAATCAGAGCCGAGGCAGAGAAAGAAACTGGTCCTTAATAGCATACTTGAGCTGCCAGATGAAGATTTATTGAATCACCTCTGAACTTTTCAGTTATATTAGGTAGTAAATTCCCTTTATTTTTCAATCCAGTTGGTTTCTGATTTTCTGCTATTTTCAACTAAAAAAGCATGCTAACTGATATGGTCATTTTCTTCAGATCTTTATCTCACTGATAAAAGTCCAAAAAGTTTATTAAGATTGGAATCACAAGAAAGAGTAAAGACGCTTAGCCAAGAAGCCCATCAGTAGGAGTCTCGAAGAAGAAAGGGAAAAAAGAGCAGAGGTATAAACTATACTTCTGGCCAGACTTGTTTGGACTCATAAGAAACATTCACTCCTTTTTAGCAAAACACAATAATCACCACTCAAGCTGCTGCAGGAATAGATGTATAGCAAGAGCCATGAGGAAGTTACCTACCCTCAATAATCAGCTGGTACAATCCATTTTTACAGTAAATTTATACCACAAGAGAGAAATAAGGGACAAAAAGGAAAGAGGAGAAGAAGGCACACATAATTGCCCAACTCTCAACTCTCTTTTCTTATTCTTCATACTTACTTTTACTTTCTTTAAACCTAAATTTTCTCTCTTACTCTATAAGTAACACTCAAGGAGTTCATTGATTTTGAGTGACCACCTGAAGGTACTGTGGATCTCTGGGATGAGATAACTTCGTGAGAAGTCTACTGGTGTCTGAAGCAGGCTTGTCCTGGCTCACAAGAGTCAGTCAATAAATTTCCAGAAATTCTGTGAGCTAGTAGTTAAAGTCAGTGAATATAGCCACTATTAAAATTAAATTATATAAACTTAATAATTAGATAAGTTGTATTTTAAAAAAGCAATAAATACTCAGAAATATCACTTTCTAAATACTTCTTTTTGCTATTATCAATGCTCTTGATGTTTTCGTATATCTATTATATCTGTATGGTAGAAATATTTTAGTATGGTATTACTACACATCTCTTCCCAACTCTACATTCAGTTTCTCCTTGATGGTAGCTCAAACTTGTTCAAAGCAAGAGAATTTTGCAAACTCTACAAACCGAGGCATTCCCCACCTAAAAAACCAGTTAAATATTCACTAGCATACTAATAGACATAGGAACATTTTAAGTCAACATGTTTTGCATAAACAAACAATAAAAGACATAAACCAAATTTTCCAAGGGTTTTTTCCCCTTCCTTTCCAGTAGTTGAGTTTATGATGTAACTAGAGCTCGAGTTCCAGACCCTCTGTGAGTTGGGACATCTAACGTATGAACACTCATTTATTTAAACTTTCAGAGTGAAGAATTCTCTCAACTGAGCAGATAGAATCCAAGTTCAGCTGTTCCCTGCTCTTTATTGCAAACCTCTGTGCAGAGTCTTAACAGTGTGTTTTATCTGGATGCCTGATAAATGATATAACTTATTCAGGGTTCATATCCTTGCCCTGATGGATTAGAAGGTTGTCTTTGTGGCATTAGATCATCTATTGAAAATAATATTGCTAGACATACTTTCCTGTTGATGTCATTCATAGTGATCCAGAATTTTCCATTTATTCTTTAAAGATCTTATAGGACTTAATCCATTATAGCTTGCTACTATTTTAAGGAAATCAGTGATTACTTTGAAATAAATATCCAATTATAAAAGATATTAAAATACACCTTTAGGGTCTTGACCAAAAGAAAATTAATTTCCACAAAATACTCCACATTTTTCAATCTACTAGAGATATCAAATAATTGTAACTAATATTCTTTATCAGATGCATTTTTCTAGTTAGATTAAGATTCAAAATCTTACATTAAAAAGTTCAAAATTTTGATTTTTGAGTGTGCTTTCCTTCCACTTTAGCCACATTACTATAAGTACTGGAAACCAAGTGAAAAAAATGCATTTTGGTGGGAGAGTATCAGTGGTCTTTGAAAATGTGATCAGTTTCTTTTTTCAAACCTTTCTTCAATATGTAGTCTTATGAGCAGACCCTGGATCTAAATTCTTCCAAAAGGAAACATTCTTTTTTTTCACATTTACTTCATAGGTTTGAAACTTAGTCAGCAAGGATTTATGGATGCACAGGTAGTTCTGTGTTTTTATTTTGAAAATTTGATCCTGCCAATGTTATATATTTAGTTAGATCAGTGAGTCCAATTCACAGTTTATAAAGATACTCAAATAACTGTAGTAAGACAAAAATATTTTAAAACTGTTTCCCTGTGATTCACTAGCAGCTGCAATTCTGGTAGAATGGGCAAAGCCACAGAAGGGGAGATAATTGAAACTGATTTACTTGAGAGTGGTCCTATCAATTTACTTAAAAGCCTGATTGAAGCCAAGAGATCTCTGCATTTGCACAGGACTCTTTGGCCTGCTTATAGTTAACCTATGTGCATTGAATAATAATCCATAAACATACATCGTTGCATAATGAAATATGCATATACACATGTTATATAAAAAAGTTAATAGTCCAGATTTATTTTAATTTTGAATAGTGCTTTAAAAGTCTACATTTGATTAAAAGTTTACTATAATTTCTAATAGTTTTCTTTACATGAAAAAAGTTGATTTTGAAACTCATCTGGGATTCTGTATTTTCCTACTTCATATTTCTTTGCCTTGATTTGAGTTCTAAACTATAAAGTTTTCAAAACTTTACTGTTCTGAAAGCACAGATACATAGAGTAACATAATAACCATTTCCATAGCTGAAAAACTCAAGGATTATTTTCTGCAACTTTAAAACTCATACTGAATGACCTAAATGTCAGAGATGTTTGTTTTTCCAAGGATTAAAACTAAGTAAGAAACTAGTTTATAGCAGCCATCATCTTCTTCAATGTCTCTTTTTATCATCTTCTACCTAATAGTTACAAATGTCCCTGTATTTACCATATTTTAAAGTTTGAAATGAATACATTTTAAAACACACAATAAAATGAATACTAATATGGTGAAAAAAAACTTTACTGTTAAAAGTATTGCCACTTATAAACTGTGTAAATCTATAAACATTTAAAAAATGAGATTACCAATGTATTGAACTATGCAAATTGAATTACACAAACCAGTAATTCAACCAGAACTGTTTGTAGGATGTACATCTGGAGTATGTTAGAGTGAAAAAAACAATAAAGAAATTAGGATGATGAAAGTATGGCAAGAATTAAACATTATCATTTCAACTTTGGTATAAACTGGAAGTTAGCCTGGTTCTCTGCTGCTACTTTTCTGGAGGGCCTTATGAGGTTTAGAAATCTATGGCAGGTTTAGAAATATCCACAATTTTACAACATATTACTGCACACTGATTTTCAAAGTAAAGCATGATTTTTCTCAGGGTTATAAGAATGCTAATGTGAAATTTTAAACCAAAGGAAACTCTCAAACTTGTACATTGAAGCATTAGGTTAAGTTCTTTTTCTCCCCCAGACTTTTTACATTTGATCTATGATATTTAAGGCCTTCCTTGTGTCCTCATTTTTATACAGATAACTTGATCAATTACAGTTTAAGATATGCTTGTATAGGAAAAGTAAAAGGGGTCCTCACATAATCTTTTATCTGAAAGTTAAGACATCATGATTATGCTTTTCAAAGCATCCCTGCAATTTGTGTCAATATTATCATTGCCTTTGCGATTGATGGGGAAACTCAAATACACATAGCTCAATACATTAGAGTCATGAAATTTTAGAAGTAGATGTCTCAACAAACCCAACCTCTTCAATTTCAGGTGAGGAATTAGATGTCTGGTCTGGAACCAGGGCTCCTGGTACCATATGAACAACAGCACTTCATTTAGAACCTGGCTTCCTGTTTTCAGACCACAGACTAACCTCTTTTCCTGAAATCACAAAAAAAAATCTGCTCAGTCTTCTTCCGTGTACTGTTACTGTTCACCAGTCATGAGGGAAAAGAACAAAAAACATACCAAAAAAGCCCTCACAAAACCCAGGTGAGAAAACTGTAGGGTGGCTGAAACAGTAGTCTTTCTATTTCTAAAAGCTCTTCTTAAGTGTATTTGTGCTTGAAATCAGGGGCCAGCATGGTCCCAGTTCTCACGTGATTTTAATTCCTATTCCTTCCTCCACCCCATTTCTGACAGATGCCAGTTGTTCAAGTTGCCTCTCCCCCTTCCATTCTCATTCCCCCTTCTCTTTCTCTATTGACTTACTACTTCCTATTCATTTATCCCACCCCCTACCCTTCCTGGGTCTCAAATGAGTTCCTGAGAGAGAAACGTGATCACCACTGGAGAATGGGTACAGCTTCAGGAGTAAATAGCACAGGACTAGTGGGCATTACCCACCGTTATAAGCCATCTTTTCTTGCCTCCATAACTAATTCATGCACCAATAATGGCAAAATATTTTTGTGTTTTTGTCTTTTAGAATAGCACTTGTTAGATGGTAACAGCATGGCTCTGATATTTCTGTTTAATGCTTATAGGTTTTGTATCACAGCCTTAATACTAAACAGTTAACTACCATCAGCTCTAACACTTCTGATGCTGACGCTGATGACCATGATGATGATCGTCATGATGTGATGATGAGGACGGTCTGCCTTAGTACCAGGGGATACTTTCTATTAGTTACTATTGAGAGTGTAGTATATTTGCTTCTGGTATATAATTTGGCACCAAATCATTATGGCTCCTGGAGAAGGCAATGGCACCCCACTCCAGTACTCTTGCCTGGAAAATCCCATGGACGGAGGAGCCTGGTGGGCTGCAGTCCATGGGGTCGCTAAGAGTCGGACACGACTAAGTGACTTCATTTTCACCTTTCACTTTCATGCATTGGAGAAGGAAATGGCAACCCCACTCCAGTGTTCTTGCCTGGAGAATCCCAGGGACAGGGGAGCCTGGTGGGCTGCCATCTATGGGGTCATGCAGAGTCGGACACGACTGAAGCGACTTAGCAGCATTATAGCTCCATAATGAATGAACAGTTTGGGGTTTGTTAGAGGCAGGGAGCCATCTACATTTTTACTCAGGCAATCCAGTTCAATGTATCCTAGTCTGTATGGATAGGATTTTTCAGTAATTCTTTGAGGTTATTTCTCCTTCAGATTAAGTGAGTGCTGTGATGAAAAACTCTTCTTTTGATTCTTGTATTTTTCTATTGACGGATCTCAAGGCTCACCAACTATAGTCTCTCTCCCCACAACAAGAACTGGACTGAACTTCTAGTTCAGGTTTAGAAAGCAACTCATTTAGCCACCTCATTGTCACATTTCATTCTCCTCCTGGCTATATGTTTTTGAAAAGTAATATAAAAAATAAATGAATTATAATACTGCAAAAAAAAAAACCACACGAGAATCTTGATGCACAAGGGGAGAAGGGAATGGAAGAAGAACATGGACTGGGAGAAGAATTTCTCTGATCATTTTTATAAAAGACAAGTCAGTCTAAATTTTACTTATTTAGTCTTAGAATTAAGATCAAGACTGTTGTGTGCTTCATCATACATTGTCCAGGTTTTTACTGGTATGAAATGTTTGCAAATTTGGAGAATTGTTCCCAAAAAAGTTTTCTATGAAGTCCATGTCTCATTTCTACCTCCTTAGGAAAAATGATAGCCCTCTAATTCCACATCTCTAAACAATATAACATATACAAATAGTAAAGTTCCATATAATATGACAGAGGAAATAAAAGAGGGAGATTATTTAAGTTACTTCCTAAAGTACTACAGCTATTTTAGTTGAGATGAGTTAAGAAAGAGTCTGCAATTATCCGTGTTATCTGTAGTACTTGACCTCCAAACTAAGGCAGAGCATGTGACTCTACTTAAGGGACTGGAAATCTACCCGTGATTTGGGAGGGAGGCTTTAGCAGACTTTACATGGCCAGGACCTGTTGGTGGTGAGATAGTAGTTTTGAGAATTTTTTTTATCCCTTGAGATATAATTGTATTTTTTCTTTATATTTCATTTTAAAAGTTATGTTACAAAAAAGAAAAAGATACTCTTTATAGGTCTATATCAGTAATAGAGTAGAATTCAACACATGATTTAAACTGGGAATAAATTAAAATGATGGATTGATTTATGATTATGACATAATTAGAAAATGATGATTTATCTCAAGCCTAGTTTGAAGGTAAGTAAGTTTAGTCACAAACTCAAATGATTATCTGATTTTTGCCTTACTGATCAGAGAATCTGTTAAAACAATTTCAAGTAAACTACATGAAGTAGGAGATAGAAATGAGCATAAAAAATGAAAGGCATGAATTTTGGAACCTTACATTGGTACAAATTTAGTTCTGCGGTCTGATTCAGAATTATCTTCTCTTTATTTCAAGCTAACTCAAAATGATAGCAAAGCACAGGACTAAGTTGAATACAGTATGGTGATTTTGTAATACAAAAAATGAAAACAAAACTTAATAACAGAATCCTTAAATAAGACTACATTATGGGGGAAGCATCTAACAGAATCTTTGATTGGTTCTATTCAGCTCGCATTATGGAAGGTGAAGTATGAAAATGCTATGCTTTGTACACCTGAAACTAACAACAGCATTGTAAATCAACTATACTCCAATACAAGTTTAAAAAAGAGAGAGAGAGAAGAAAATGCTACCCTTATGCCTGGTCCCAGCTGCCTTCACCAGATCTCATTTCCCTAGGTTTCAGTATTGTTCAGGTAAAAGGTCACATTCCTTGTCAATAGAAGGGAAGTAAGAAGATGCCCTGAAAACTCCACAAATAGATTCTGGAATGGCTCAAATCAGCCCTTAAAGGAATCTAAATATTCTACTTATTTGCTTTTAAAATTGACACTATCCTTTGCTCAATTTCTTTTATAACAGTCAAATTTGAATTTCCTTTACAACAATCAAAATGCAATATATAAAGTACTAGTTTCTAGAACTTTTGCTAGAACTTAAAGAAGAGAGTGACATTTCATCTTGCATCTTACATTAAAAATTTTTTTGAGTTGTATGTTTTGAGACTATAGGAAATCTATATTTTCCTAGAAATTATAAATAGATTTCCACACAAAATGTTTTGGTAAATCAGTTACTAAATATGAAGACTTATTTCAGTGTTAAAGAAGTTCACAATTAATATGAATTCTAATTTAACAACATTTTTTCCCCTAAAGGGATAGTAGAACAGATTTTGAATAATTTATGTAATTTATGGTAAAAGAAATCAATATATATCTGGTGGGATGGACAACAAACACAAGATTTCATGAGACCTGTCTGAAAAAAAAAAAACAGAAAAAGAAAAAAATAAATGATCTGAGAGTGGTGATATTAACTTATAATGTGAAGTGTGACAGGCAAGCCAAGCAGAATGTACATCAGCTGTCAGATTGCTTCATTCCTTAAGAACAGTTGTTCATCTGAAAATAGCTTTCAAATGAGAAAGGATGACTACAAAAGGATTAGTTACCATAGGCTTTTCCACACCCCCTAGAGCGCCAGGTTTGTTATGACAGAATAGCAAGAATTTAAAGAAAGTAAACTATAGGATATTAAATAATATCAGGAAGGGTCTACATTAGTGCTGAGCTGTGTTAATGCTATGAAGGATTGTCATTGATACCATTTCCATGGATTTCCTTCATGATGGCTGATGCTTGCTGTTTCCTCTGCTTCACCATGGTATTATGTGATAGCATGATTTTTTTTTGTTCCCTGTTAAAAATAAAGGAACATTATTGAGGCAATGTGAAGAACTCATTTGGAATATTTTATAATCATCCTTTTGAAGGAGAGCATCTTTGTTCTTTATTATTGCTTTCTACTGGAAGGCTCTAATACCATTCCTTGTTTGGTGACAGAGTATGCTGTTCATTGACAGGCAATGTCACAGTGAACAGAGGCTGATTCTCAGAGTTTCAGGCCATCTTATCTATATACTAGTACAATCATTATTGGGCAATGAGAAACAATGAAAGAGCTGGCTTCCTTTCCCCTTCCTCTCTCACTTTCACAGTTTATTTTAACCTGTCATTGCTTCCTTACTGGCCTTCATTTCCAGCAAACTGTAAGAATGAAGACAGGACACCAGATTAAATCAGAACTCTTTGGTGGCAGCATTTTAATATTGGCATCAACAGCTGTCCTTTAAAGCAAAAAAAGCCCATTAATGAGTCACAGCTCTGAACTTCCTTGGACAATTGACTAATACAACATTTTAGGAAACAATATACTCACCTTGCTTTTCAGGAAGGATGAATCCCAATTTGTGGAGGAAAGACTGGAGATGGACTATGGATGGCACTTGGGCCCGATGGTTTTTATCCTTGAGCCTGGGACGGCATGGTCCCTAGTTGTGACTCAAACTGGAGACTGAGCCTTTCTGAAGAGACTGGCATCCAGCTGACATCAACTGACTATATATAGCACCAAATACTTCAGCTACTCATATCTTCCTGGCGAAAGGGAGGAACCAAGAAAGATTAGGTTCTCTCCATTGTGTTTCTATCTTGTGAGATGGTTGAATGAACATACAGAAAGTTTCTATGGAGCACCTTCTGTTTGAAGAGCTAGTAGCCAAAAGAGATTTTTTAAACTTTTGAAGATATAACTATTACATTTCATCTTAATCGAGGTGGCAAAAAATACATACTTGAATTAGAACAGAATGATGGATTATTAACAAAGTGAAAGCACTGACAATAATGTCTAAGGAGTTTCAAGAAGAAAGAAAGCAATATGGGGCAGAGCTACCCCTTAAATAATGCCATCCCTTAAGCAAGAGTGAGAACCTATGCTAACTTCAGAAAAATGGGTGATATTTGGGTGAAGTGGAGAAGCTTTTTGTAATGGGCATTAAAGGTTAAGCCTTGAATCTATCTGAGTAAAAGTTTAGACTCATAGCTGAGTCATGAGTCTTCCTGAAGAGACCCTGTAGAGAACAATGCCTGCAAAGTTTCCTGATCTCTTCAAGGTCTGGAGTCAAGTATTCCTGTTTGGGAATCAGGATAAGAAGTTGAGAAGGTAGGCCATCTTGGCCACCTTGCTGATCTTTGAACACAAAAGCATGTTCCTGCTGTATCCTTTTTCTTTTACTATGTCCCACTCCCTGGAATACTCTCATCCTGCTAACACTTGGCTTACTCATGCATTCAGAACTCTTCCCAACTGTTGATTCCTCAAAGTCCTTCCTCAGTCACCTTTTAATCACCCTCAGTCTGAAATACTACACAGTGCCACACTCTAGTCCCTTACTCTGCTCTATCTTTAAAATATTTTTGTATTAGTTTAGATTAAATTCTAATGCATGTGACAGAAAACCCTAAAAACAGAAATTTCAAAAAGATGGAAATTTGTTTTTCTCACACATGAACTTTTCCCAGAGGTAAAAAAATCTAAGGTTAATGTGATTGACATAATTATCAGGGGCTCAGTCACCTCTAACTTCTTGCTCCCTTGTCCCTAAAATGAAGACCCTTGGGCCTAAATTACTGCTTCAGCTCTGGTCAGCATGCTCTTATTTCAGTCAATGGGAAAAATAAAAAGGAATGATATCCTTCAAACATAGCCTGATATGACTCAGATCTCTTTTGTTTACCTCCCTTTGGCAGGACTTAGTCACATAACCATACACAGCTCAAGAGAGATTGGGAAATGTGAATTTTATTCTGGGTGGCCATGGACCCAGTTAAATTCAGAGTTTAACTTACTGACAAAGACAATAATGATTATTGGGTGACAACTCTCCATTTTTGCCACAAGGACATATCCACATTATTTTATCTCTATCAGTCCATCTACCTATCATCCTTCCATCAATCTGTCTCTATCTGGTATCTTTTTTCCCTATTAAAATATGAACTTCATAAGGACTTAGGTTTTAAATCTTCAGCAGCAAGAATTGTGTCTAATATATTGGTGGACATTCAATATTCGTTAAATGAATAAATAAATGAGTGGTTTGGAGATTAATTGTAGAATGCATTAAGGTTTGGCATGAGTTTGGAATTCTTTTCCTGTTATATCAAACACTCGGGGAAATAGAATTGTAATAAACAAACAGTCACTTGATTATAAGATGATGGTGGCTACTCAAGGGAGAGGTTTATTTTGTATGAGGCTGAAATAGGTGGCTGATCATAGGCTCGACAGTTCAAGGTAGTAAATGGCAGGTTTAAGTTAACCTATTGCAATTGCTTCTAAGTAAATGTTTGCATTGACGTTATTAATTAAATACCACTGAGAAACAGTTAATCAAGTCATTAAATTTAAATTTCCTCTCAAGATCTCTCAACTGCTTGTATATTCCTGGCTTTAGCATTTACAGTGGTGTGACATTAGTCAAGTCTCTCAAGGTGTTAGTTTTTTCATCTGTAAAATGGAGGTTACAGTATCTACCACATAGAACCATGGGCATTTTGCATGTAACAATTTTAGAAATTCCTGATACTTAATTAAAGTTGAGAGTTAATTTTTCCTTTTACTATTTTATTCCTGCAATATGAAAGGATTTAAAACCTTAGAACAGTCAACTGCATTATTCAGTAAAAAAAATAAAATATATTTAGAAAGATGGTTTTCCTACTTGGTCACCTTTATATGTTCCCAATTTTGTGTTATATACAGTTTAAAGGTTGAAATGGTGTCCTTAAAAGACAATAATTACTATGTTGATTTTGGTTTCCAAAATGAAAAGAGTTTATTTTAAAAGATTTTAAAAGCTTTGAAGAATATAACTTACTTGTTTTTGTTTATTTCTCAGTGACACCTAAAATTGTTTTACCTTTTATTTTAAACTCATTTATACATATCTCTGATAGCCTTCTGGTTTTTGAGTTATTATTTGTTCTGAAAAGAAGAAAGAATTAGTCACTAGTATTGTAGCTTTAAGATAGTTCTACTATCCGATTGCTTTATGACACAACAGCTAAATTTTAAAAAGACCTTTAATGGGTATTATTCTGCATTTTTAGATGGTCCTTTCTGAAAGCCAGTGCAGTTGAATTTTAAATCAAGTCAGTTAATATAATCCTGTTTCATCTACACAGAGGTCTGGCTCTAGATTAAACTTCCCTCATTTGTCTTATTGCCATCTTTCTTTGTCTGCAGGCCCGACGGCCTCGCCTCTGGACCCAGGACTGTCTCCCTCCCTGGGTCCCCCCCACTGCACCTGTGCATACTGTACACTGGGAAGGAGTCTGTCCTAACCCGGGACCCCAGCACTGCACCGGCCATGCTCAGCATCCCAACTTAAACAGGGTAGTACTTTATTGTCCCCTCAAGGCCTAAGTATTTTGATCTAATTGGTGCTAAAGATAATGATAAAATCTTTTATTGTAGGCAAAATAATGGGATTCTAATGGTAAAATTTGATGCCTTAGGAGGCTAGTTAAGGAAGTTCTTGACAGAGCTTTTCAACACCCCTATAACCAAATTCTTTCCATTTCTGGGCCTGCCACAGTTGCATTTCCAACTGTTTTAGCACTTGCCAAAAGACAAAAAAAGATTAAGTTAATCTTAAAAAATAAAGTGAATTTTACTGCCTATATATCACCCAGCAAAAATCTACACCATGAGGACCCATGAAAGACAACCTTATTCAGCCAGTGGTAAACATGAGCCCTTTTAGAGTGGTAAACAAGGCCTACATTGATCTTCCTCTGACTGAGCACTTTTTCTTTTTTTTTTTAATTCTGTGTTTCTCCTTGTCCCGTTCTCAGTCTATGTCGGTGGCTGTGGGCAGTTGGAGAGTAGGGCAGGATCCAGGGGAGGGGGAGGGGGCCCAGGATGTGGGGCCTGACTGTCTGCTAGGTGGGCAGGCAGCACGTTACCATCACTGAGGCTCATTTCTGGATTAAAGCACACAGAACCCAAACAGGGTAGCCCCCAGGCTAGTGCTGAAAGGCCTGTCTAACGGGGTGACCAGTTCTTTACCAGCCCTCAGGGTCTCGGACAGGGTGGGAGGAAAGAATATTTGAAAGGATAAAAAAATGTGTAAAAACTCACAGCTGATGAGGCTGTCTTTGGTTTCTGCAAAAATCCCTGTGAAGTGAAGTGAAAGTCTCTCAGTCATGTCCGACTCTTCGTAACCCCATGGTCTATACAGTCCATGGAGTTCTCAGGCCAGAAAACTGGAGTGGGTAGCCTTTCCCTTCTCCAGGGGGTCTTCCCGACCCAGGAATCGAACTGGGGTCTCCTGCATTGCAGGCGGATTCTTTACCAACTGAGCTATCAGGGAAGCCAAAATCTGACACTTATAGTTTGTTTCCTCCTGCCGCTTGAGAGAGAGAGAAAGATGTCTGACCCTTGTAGCCTATTTCCTCCATTTGGAGACCCCTAGCCTTCCTATCTGTTACCCTCTCATTCCCTCCTTTTCTTTTAGGAGAATTTTGTTGCCTAGGGAAAGGGACGTCATCCCTAAATTGGTGAGGCAACATATTCTCCTAACCCTCATATTGAGGGTCTCTGATCCAGGGGCCCCAAGTAGTAGTTGGAGGAAGCTGCCACAGTGACAGGAGTTTGAGCACCCATTTGTAACTTAAAAGCCTTCATGCAGCTGGAAACAAATCCAGTCACACTGTTACAGATGTAGGAGGCAAACAGCAAAAACAGAACAATTAGCAAAGTTAACAGTCACATTATGTCCACAGTAGAAGTACAAAGTGTTGCACAAGTCCATTTAAGGACTGTTAGATATTATCAGATTAAGAAGAGGCATCACATATGATTGTTGTTGTCAAAGGTATTCACAGACTTGGAGAAAGTCCTTTCCTTGAAGTACAGATGCCAACCATGGGAAGCATTCCACTGATGGAGAGGGGAGCACTCCACAGGCCCAGAGTTAGACTGATTGTGGAATGCAGCATAGGAGTGGTCTATACAGTCCATGGAATTCTCCCTTTCCCTTCTCCAGGGGATCTTCACAACCCAGGGATTGAACCCAGGTCTCCCACATTGCAGGCGGATTCTTCACCAGCTGAGCCACCAGGGAAGCCCAAGAATACTGGAGTGGGTAGCCTGTCCCTTCTCCAGCGGATCTTCCACATCCAGGAATCAAACTGGAGTCTCCTGCACTGCGGGTGGATTTTGTACCAGTTGAGCTACCAGGGAAGCCCAAGTTGCTCAGTCATGTCTGACTCTTTGCGACCCCATAGACTATACAGTCCAGGGAATTCTCCAGGCCAGAATTCTGGAGTGGATAGCCTTTCCCTTCTCAAGGGGATCTTCCCAACCCAAGGGCTGAACCCAAGTCTCCCATATTGCAGGCGGATTCTTTACCAGCTGAGCCACCAGGGAAGCCCAAAAGCCCTGTGCATTCTCCTTAATAGCTAATTGGCTTGCCATGCCTTCCATGGTTTCTATTTCCCTATAATGAATAAGATCCAGTTTATAATTGATCTCCCTACTGGCCCACAGCAAGGGCAGAATAGTTACAACCAAGGCTGTGGTGATTATCCTACTAGCTAAAATGAGATATTGCAAGACAAATAGAGGGCTAAGGGCACCAACTAATAGTAAAAGGAACTGTTATAACTTCTTTTTTAGTTAATATTTACTAGGTATTTCTTTTGTTTTCCAGATGAGGAAACTGAGGTTCTGAGAGATTAAGTAAAGTCCCACATGTATCATACTTATAAATTACAGAGATGAAATTAAAAGCTGTTTCTCACTTAAAGCCTTTTGTGTTTTCACTATATTGTGGAGAAATCTCCAACTTCCTGTCTCTGAATATCTCTGTATTGATACCTTCATGATAAAAATAAAAAAGTAGAGTTAAGAATTGTCAAAATAATCATTTCAATGTGCTCTTTATTGATTCCTTTTGAAATTTAGTATCCCAATACTAGGTTTATCTTGGCTGAGGTACTTTTTGCTTATTAACATTTATGGCTCTTTCCCAACTCATGTTTTTCTGGTTAGCAGACTTCTAGAGTTCCTCATGGTGTCTATCCTCAGGGTGCTTTCCTTTCCTTCAGCTGTGCAAATACTAATGTTATTAAAATGCTGAACATAAACAGTGGAAACGTGCCATTTGCTACGCAGACCTCTCCTTCCTTTCCTGGCCAGTGTACCACACACGTCACTGCCAAAATAAGGATCAAATCCAATTCTATCAAAACACTCCATTTACAGGCAAGCTCAAGTGTTCTACCTGTCTTGCTCTGCAGTTCTGTTGTTGTTGTTTCCTTCTAGTCTGTTAACTGAAGCCATAAGGTACACTGGGGAGAACCGGACGGCAAACAGAGCTCAGTGGCCAAGCTGGGCGAGGACAGATGCTGACGTAGCTGGGTTGGGAATGTGGAAAGAAAGAGAGTTTCATATACAGCAGTATTAAGAAAGAAGTTGCCAAACAAAACTGGCAAATCTTTTTTTTCCTTTGCTTGTATAATCCCAGCATTTATCTAGAGCTTTGTCGTCTTTCCTTTCACAGTTGTAGCCAACCTGTATTTTTCCTATCATCTACAGAAGCATTTTCTTTGACAGTTTTCTCACCTGCAAGAATTTATCTCTGCTTTTATACACAAATTTAACGTGACCTAATTAAATAAGAGTTAATTAAAGAAAACATGAAGTTTTTTAAAAGAATGTATAATCAAGGAATTTAGTGATAGAATCTAGACTTCACAGCCATGTATCACATGCTAGAGTCTCAGTAGCATGATTATAAAATAAGAATAATCACAGTATCAACATCATAAGGCTGTTGCATGACATAGTACTTGTCGCAATGCCTGGCTCATATTAAGTGTGTGATAAATGTTAGCCATTATTATTATTATCATCATCAAAAAGTTTGACTTTAGCATAAACATGTAGAAGGATGACAATCAAAATACGTTAAGTCACCGTAAAAAATAGCAGCTTAGTACTTATTTGCAGACTAGACACAGGGAGGTTAAATCACATTTTGAAGGTCACATAGATAGAAAAAGTAGAAAGGAAAGTTCCTTAACTGAGAAAGATATGAAGATGAATGAGCTGTGGGATTAATATACATAAATAAAGCATGTGTAGATCAGAAGAGGGAATAGAAAAGAACAGTGAAGGGTCTGGTGTACTTGATAAGTATGAGTATGTATATATGTCCTATGTGGGAGTGATTTACCAGCACATCAGAACCTAATGTCATTGAACAAAATCTGAATTGTATGAATAACTCTTCTTATTCTTATTTTATGCTCCCATGCAAACCTCAATTAATCTATTAGTTTCCCATGAGTTTGCTTGAATCCAAACCCATCTGCTTTATCTCACATATTATGACACATTTTAAGAGTTAAAAAACTCAGTGTCTAGTATTTGTTGAATGAGTGAGTAAATGAAAGGATGAGTCAAAAAAAGTTAAAGAAATTGGGGAGAAAAAAAAAAAACCAGGAGAGCAAAGTTCAAGAGAAAAGAGAAATTTAAGGCACTGTCAAATTCTACACAGAGATTATAAAGGATGGCATATGAGAAAAGGTCACTGGATTTAGCAAGAAGTAGGTCATTGGCAGAATTTAGAGACACTTTTTAATGTGGTCATAACAGAACCCAAATAGAAAGGATTTAAGGCAAAAATGAGTGGATGGGAAGTGTAAACTGCAAATGGAAGCTATTTAAAAGATCTGGCTGTGAACTAAAGAGGAGAGAGAGTTCAGTAGCTAATAGAAAAGCAGTTTGTGTGTGTGCTTGTGTGTTTTGAAAGAGAAAACTTGAACATGTTTGGAGATGAGTGAAACAAGTAGTGATGTGTAAACAATAAAAACTCTGATAATTTGATATTTGGGGTGGTTCACTTAATGATAAATGTTAAGTCTAGGATGGTTGACCATTGGGGAGAAATCCTGGTAGGAGGGAAGAAGTATGTGCATGGAGGTTTGGCATCTGGGCCAAGTGGTACCATCAGAAGGCCTTCTAACATGGCATCATTGGGGTAAGTTTTCCAGGGGCCAGGTGCTGAACAGGTCCAGACTCGCCAACTTCCCAATTTCATTTGTCTTAGGCTGTGCCCCATCACTTCATTGAAATTACTTTTGAGATGAGTGATCTCCTAGATGGCAGATCCTAACCTATCTCCTGGCCTTCTTAACTGTATTCCAAGTTGCAACTAGAAACCTCATTTTAGTGCTACACAAACATCTCAAAATTAACATGCCCCAAACTGGGCTTATCTTCCTCTTATATAATCTCCTTGTCCTAAATCTCAAACTCAGACAATATACTCATCACTCTCTACACAGTAGACCAAACCAGAAATCACCCAGAATCCTCTTTTCTTCCTTTTCCCTCTTATAATCTAATTAAGCTCTTAAGTCATGTTTAGGTTAGGGGAATGGAAGTCTACCTCCACCCCATCCCTCTTACCCAATGAGATAGAGGAGATAATAACTTGATTTTTGATTCCCAAGGCACAAATCTGATTAGGTTGAGTGGTGCTGTAGTCAAAATGTTTTGAGAGGATATACAACTTAAGTATTGTTTCATTCTTTGCTGTCTATTCCAAGCAAGCAACAGAAGTTGTAATCAACTCCAGTCCCAGGCTTCTTGTTCTCTCCTGTTTCCAATTTTATATGACCGACAAGACTGTATTAAAGCTTGGGATTTGTAGGCTCTTGTCTGGGCTTGGGGTTGGTAGGCTCTTAGGCCTCTACTGATGTTCATTGTTTGAAACTTTAAAGTTTTACAAACAATAGTTTTTCCCTCTACCCATTGAGTTCCCTTACTTGGTGAGTCTCTACTGATTTTTCTATGGTCTCCTACAAACATCGATACCTCCTTGAAACCTCCTCTGACCTTCCTAAGCAGAGTTTATGTTTGCTCTTGGGTTACTTGCTCTTCTGGGCTTATGTTGTGTTGATATGTACAATACATCTATTATTATATTCATTCTCTTTGATCTAACAAAGTTCTAATGTTTTATTTCCTGGCATATCAGGGAATTGAGTCACTTTGGAATTCTAGTACTTAAAATAGTGCTAGCATATGGTAAGCATGTGGTAAATATTTGTTGTATAACATAGCATAATGATTGGCACACAGTAGGAAGGTAGTGTGTATTAGTTCCTTTCACCATCATCAGCTGAACCATCTGTTCTCCATTCTTACCCCCTGATTCCATGATATGCGGTGGTGGGTCAAGAAGTGGCATTGCTTAGGGGACCTCCGCTCCCTTACTTTGATTCAGAACTCTCGATGCCAAAATGGTGGGCAGGTCATACTAACGTGACTTCAGTACATCTCAAATAAACACATGCGACTCAAGTAAAAAATGCACCAGTGTTACCTTTTCTTCTTGAAAAGTTTTCTTTTCTCGTTCCAGCAAACCTTATAATCCTGGTTTTCCTCCTCTCTTCCTTCCTAGTTTATTCACTCAACCAGCTATCATAATTATATGGTTTATCATAATAAACCAGTTTATTTACTGACCAACTATCATATATTAGTTACTAGGTACTGAGTAGGAAATAAAAATTTTTTAATCTTCACCATCATGGAGCTTACTTTCTAGAGGGAGAAATAGGCATGGAGCAAGATAAACAAGTGAAATGCACTGTATATGTTAGATAAGGGAAATGATAAAGTCGAGAAAGCAGACAGCATTGTTGGGAATAGGGATTGTGATTCTAGGTAGAATGACTGAGGACGACCTCATTGAAAAGATAACACTCGGGTAAAGCTCTGAAGGAGATGGAGGAGGAAGCCAGAAGAATATATTACGAGAGGAACATCCCAGCAAGAAGGAACAAGTACATAGGCCCTGAGGTGGTAACATGTCTAGTATATTTGAGAAAAGTACCAAGGCTAGTGTGACTAAGACAAAGTAAGGGAGGGAGAAGTTAGGAGATTGGTCAGGGATAATGTAAACCTCAACAACCATCATAAGGACTTTAGTTTTCCTCTAGCATGGGAAGCTATTAGAGGGTCTTATCCAAACTTATGACTGCAGTTCTAATATGACCACTCTGATTGCTCTATGGAGAATAGTGTATAGAGGAGCAAGGGCAGACCTCTCAGGAAAGCTGTTGCAATAATCTAGGCAAGAGATGGTGGTGACTTGGTCCAGGGTGGTGAGCAGTAGAGGTTGTGAGAAATGATCTGTTTCTGGATATATTTTGAAAGTAGAACCAACTGAATTTGCAGGTGAATTGGGTATAAGATATGAAAGGTAGAAATGACTCCCAACTTTGGGGACCTAAGCAATGGGAAGAATAGAGTTTCCATCCCCTGAGATTTGAAAGACTGAGAGGATTGGATTTGGAGGAGAATATCAAAAGCTCAAATTTGAAAGTGTTAGCTTTGAGATGTCTGTTAGACATCCCAGGGGAAAATCTGGGGTAGAAATATGAATTTGAGAACTGTCAGTGCTTATATGATAGTTATTGTCATATAAATATGACATATAATATATCAGGGCTTATTTATTTAAAGCCTTATGACTACATTAGATCCTCTTTGCTGGTTCCTATTCAATAACCCAAGTTTTTAATGTTAAAATGATACAGGGCCCCATCTTCGAACCTCTTCTCTTTTTTGCTTATACTCACTCATTTCTTGTTCAAAATGAAGCAAGGAAAAGGTTAACAGAATTTTGCCAAGAGAACACAGTGTCATAGTGAACACCCTCTTACAACAGTACAAGAGACAAGTCTACACATGGACATCACCAGATGGTCAATGCAGAAATCAGATTGATTATATTCTTTACAGCCAAAGATGGAGAAGCTCTACACAGTCAGCAAAAACAGGACCACGAGCTGACTGTGGCTCAGATCATGAACTCCTTGTTGCCAAATTCAGACGTAAATTGAAGAAAGTAGGGAAAACCACTAGACCATTAAGGTATGACCTAAATCAAATCCCTTACGACTATACAGTGGAAGTGAGAAATAGATTCAAGGGATTAGATCTGATAGACAGAGTGCCTGAAGAACCATGGACAGAGGTTCCTAAGGTTGTATAGGAGGCAGTGATCCAAACCATTCACAAGAAAAAGAAATGCAAAAATTTTAAATGGTTGTCTGAGGAGGCTTTACAAATAGCTGAGGAAAAAAAAAAAAAAGAAGTGAAAGGCAAAGGAGAAAAAAATGGTATCTATCTGAATGCAGAGATCCAAAGAATAACAAGGAGAGATAAGAAAGCCTTCCTCAGTGATCAATGGAAAGAAACAGAGGAAAACAATAGAATAGGAAAAACTAGAGATCTCTTCAAGAAAATTAGAGATACCAAGGGAACATTTCATGCAAAGATGGGCACAGTAAAGGACAGAAATGCTATGGACCTAACAGGAGCAGAATTATTAAGAAGAGGTGGCAAGAATACACATAAGAACTATACAAAAAGGATCTTAATGACCCGGTAACCATGATGGCATACTCACTCTCTTAGAGCCAGATATCCTGGAGTGCCAAGTCAAGTGGGTCTTCGGAAATATCACTACCAACAAAGCTAGTGGAGGTGATGGAATTCCAACTGAGCTGTTTCAAATCAAAAGATGATGCTGTTAAAGTGCCACACTCAATATGCCAGCTAATTTGAAAAACACAGCAGTGGCCACAGGACTGGGAAAGGTCAGTCTTCACGCCAATGCCAAAGAATGTTCAAACTACCACACAATTGCAGTCATTTCACATGCTAGCAAAGTAATGCTCAAAATTCTCCAAGCCAGGCTTCAACAGTATGTGAACCGAGAACTTCCACATGTTCAAGCTGGATTTAGAAAAGGCAGAGGAACCAGAGATCAAATTGCCAACATTTGCTGGATCATAGAAAAACCAAGAGAGTTCCAGAAACACATCTATTTCTGCTTCATCTACTAGGCTAAAGCCTTTGACAGTGTGGATCACAACAAACTGTGAAAAATACTTCAAGAGATGGGAATACCAGACCACCTTTTCTGCACCTGCAAGACCTGTATGAAGGTCAAGAAGAAGCAGTGAGAACCAGACATGGAACAACAGAATGGTTCCAAATAGGGAAAGGAGTACGTCAAGGCTGTATATTGTCACCCTGCTTATTTAACTTATATGCAGAGTACATCATGTGAAATGCTGGGCTGGATGAAGCACAAGCTGGAATCAAGATTGCTGGGAGAAATATCAATAACCTCAGATATGCAGATGATACCACCCTTATGGCAGAAAGTGAAAAGGAACTAAAGAGCCTCTTGATGAAAGTGAAAGAGGAGCATAAAAACACTGGCTTAAAACTCAACCTTCAAAAAACAAAGATCTGGTCCCATCACTTCATGGCAAATAGATGGGGAGACAATGGAAACAGAGACAGACTTTATTTTCTTGAGCTACAAAATCGCTGCAGATGGTGACTGCAGCCATGAAATTTAAAGACACTTGCTCCTTGGAAGGAAAGCTATGACCAACCCAGACAGCATATTTAAAAGCAGAGACATGACTTTGCCAACAAAGGTCCATCTAGTAAAAGCTTTGGTTTTTCCAGTAGTCATGTATGGATCTGAGAGTTGGACTATAAAGAAAGCTGAGTGCCAAAGAATTGATGCTTCTGAACTGTGGTGTTGGAGAAGACTCCTGAGAGTCCCTTGGACTGGAAGGAGATCAAACCAGTCCATCCTAAAGGAAATCAATCCTGAATATTCATTAGAAGGACTGATACTGAAGCTGAAGCTCCAGTACTTTTGCCACCTGATGCAAAGAGCTGACTCATTGGAAAAGACTTTGATGCTGGGAAAGGCTGAAGGCGGGAGAAGGGGATGACAGAGGATGAGATGTTTGGATGGCATCGCTGAGTCAATGGACATGAGTGTGAGCAAGTTCTGAAAGATGGAGATGGACAGGGAAGGCTTGCATGCTGCCGTCCGTGGTGGGGGGGCAGAGTCAGACACGACTGAGTGCCTGAACAACAACAACCACAACCTCTTCCTCCCAAGCTCCCTATCAAATCCGGTCAGCAAATCCTGAATGTTGAAGGCTTCAAAATATCAGACACTGACCCCTTCTCACCACCTCCACTGTTACCACTCTGATCCATTTCTCTTGCCCAGATTTTTCAGTAACCTCAAAGCCAATGTTCTGTTTCTGAAACTGTGCCCCTACAAAAGCTGATGACTGACATGAGTTCTTGAGGTTGTCTTGCAAAGCAACAAATAGGGGACCAGCTCATTAAAACCCCCGTACTTATAAACTGCCTTCACTGATTAAGCTCACTTTAATTATTCCTTTCTTTCTTTTTTTCTTCTTCTTAACTGCATATCTTCCTAGCTTTATGTAGCCCAGTTTTATTCCAGAAACTTGGAGTTGGCACATGTCTGATGAGAGCTGACTAAGATTAATTAGATCACCAGCCTTAAAGCTGAGACCACTCAAGTGTCCAATGAATGGAGTTTTGATGTCAGAGGGCCAGGAAACTCCACCTCAGATCATACTAAGCACCTCCATGTTTGAATATGCAGAAGCATTTTAACTGATATACATCTGCACAAAACTGATTACCTCACCTTTTCCTAACCTGTTATCTTCTTTCCCCATGCCTAAGACCACCCTGCTTCTCTCATAAATACTCTACTACCCTTGCCTTCAAATAGGCAGATCTGAAACTCATCCTCCTAATCTGTCTCCTCACTTGGCTGCATTGTGAATCTATGCTTTCTCTGTTGCAGACCTCCGCATCTCAGTGTTTAGCTTGCTGCCCACTGGGGAGATGGACCTTATTCAGTAACATTTCTACATGTATCTCACTTATGTCTGTTCCTGAAAAGGAGCTAGAACTTTTTGAAAGCTAGAACTTATTGCTCAGTCGTGTCTGACTCTACGACCCCACAGACTGTAGCCCACCAGGCTTCTCTGTCCATGTAATTTTCTAGGCAAGAGTACTGGAGTGGGTAGCCATTCCCTTCTCCAGGGGATCTTTCGAACCCAGGGTTTGAACTTGGGTCTCCCATATTGCAGGCAGATTCTTTACCATCTAAGCCAAAATTAAAATAAAATTTTACTTCTCTGCTCAAAATGCTCCAATGGTTCCTATATTAGAGTAAAAATCAGTCCTAAAAATGACATAAAAGTGTCTTTCACAACCATGTCATCTATTAACTCACTGATCACACCTCCTCTTACTTTTGCTGCCCTAAACTCCCAGTCTTCTTTACTTTTCTCAGACATCCAAGGTAGTTCCCTCTGAGAGGAACACTTTGCTCCAGATATCTGAGTGGCTTTCTGCGAATCAACACTGAGCCTTCATTCAATGCCACTTTCCCAGGGGAGTATCCCTTGTCTACCCTATTTAAAAATGCACCACCTCCTTCCCCTAGAATTCGCTATCTTCCCAGATTTATTTTTCTCCATAATACTAATCAATGTCTTCCATATTTACATAAACACCATGAGGCATGAAGTATTCTCTGTTGTGTCCCCTGCTGCATCCCCAGCACCAAGAATAGTATCTGACACATTGTTGACACTTTTAAAATATACTTTAATAAATAGATGAAAGAAACATACATAAGCAAAATGCAGTCTCTGTGAACATTTGTTTCAAAGTAGTCTCCCAGACCCTCTTCTGTCAACATCCTCTCTAGGCTCCTAAATGAAATGCTTGAACACCCATTGAAGGTATAGTAGAAAGTATATGCTGTGCGCTCAGGTCATATTGAGTGTTTCGTTAGTTGTATCTGTGACAGGCATTTATAAAAATCATTAATATATGGTTCCAGGTTTTGAGGCATTTGTAGTCCAATTTGTAGTCCAATTGAGTCGCAAAATGCCAGACTGGATGAAGCCCAAGCTGGAATCAAGATTGCCAGAAGAAATATCAATAACCTCAGATAGGCAGATGACACCACCCTTATGGCAAAAAGTGAAGAGGAACTAAAGAGCCTCTTGATGAAAGTGAAAGAGGAGAGTGAAAAAGCTGTCTTAAAACTCAACATTCAAAAGATGAAGATCATGGCATCTGGTCCCATCACTTCATGGCAAATAGATGGAGAAACAATGGAAACAGTGGCAGACTTTATTTTCTCGGGCCCCAAAATCACTGCAGATGGTGACTGCAGCCATGAAATTAAAAGATGCTTGCTCCTTGAAAGAAAAGCTATGACCTACCTGGGCAGCATATTAAAAAGCAGAGATATTACTTTGCAAACAAAAGTCCCACCTAGTCAAAGTTATGGTTTTTCCAGTTGTCATGTATGGATATGAGAGTTGGACTATAAAGAAAGCTGAGTGCTGAAGAATTGATGCTTTTGAACTGTGACATTGGAGAAAACTCTTGAGAGTGCCTTGAACTGCAAAGAGATCCAACCAGTCCACCCTAAAGGAAATCAGTCCTGAGTACTCATTGGAAGGACTGATGCTGAAGCTGAAACTCCAATACTTTGGCCACCTGATGTGAAGAACTGACTCATTGGAAAAGACCCTGATGCTGGGAAAGATTGTAGGCAGGAGGAGAAGGGGACGACAGAGGATGAGATGGTTGGATGGCATCACTGACTCAATGGACATGAGTTTGGGTCAACTCCGGGAGTTGGTGATGGAGAGGGAAGCCTGGAATGCTGCAGTCCATGGGTTCACAAAGAGTCGGACAAGACTGAGCAACTGAAATGAACTGGCCCAAGGTCTCACCTCTCTACAGATTAGGCATTTGCCTCATGCCTAGTCCTTCAAGGACTCAGGGTTTGCCATAGGGCTTCCCCGGAGGGCAGCCAGCATCTAGGCATGCCTTGTCTGTTTCCTTTTCTCCCTTTCCTGGGCTTTGGCCTCCCTCTCCTGTTCTGTTTTAAAGGTATTGGTGCCTGTCTGGACCATCTCATCTAAACAGGCAGCAGGGTCCTGCTGCTGTAGCTGTTGCAAATTTATCCTGATGTCTGATGCACACTGGGATAGGAATTTGTCCTTTAAAATCAACTGTCCATTGTAAGGTCAGATTCTTAAACTTTTGGAGGGCCTCTTTTAGACTTTCCAGAAAGGCAATGGGATTCTCGTTGGACTCCTGAGTTATTGCTGACCGACCATAGTCCCACAACTAATAGGCTTCCTTCTATTTCCATGGGTGGACTGCCTTAGGGGTGAGTCTTTCTGAAGCTTATCCTACCCAGTACTATTGCAACCTGAGAGCTGGCCATCCCCAGGTCAGGGTGCAGATCCCCAGACAGGTTGAGCCGTGATAGCTTCCTGGAGATTGAATCCCCAGGCAGGTCAAGGCACGTTGACCTCCCCAAAATTGGGTCCCTGGGCAAGTCGAGGCATGTCAATCTCCTGGGGCCCCAAGCTGGTGGATCTCTGAGCAGGCTGAGGCATGACAACCTCCCAAGGACCAGATCCGTAGGCAGGTCAAGGCAGGTTGACCTCCTGGGACCCCATGCTGGCGTTGTGCATCCCCAAGATCTCCAGTGTGGCTAGTGCTGGGTAGGATTAAGGGGTTGTAATGTGAACTCATTGCTGGTTTGTCCACCATGGATGGGAATAGATACCATGATGTAAAGCATTCTAAGCCTGTGCCCTGAGACTGGGAACCTGGTGAAGCAGCCGTAACCCTTATCCTCTTACTGCTCTGAGGGAATGTAAGTCACTGGTTTCCTCCCCTAGTCCTCCATAAGAGCAGTTCAGTGTGTTTCCAGTGGTAAACATTTCATTGTCATAGTCCCACTTTAGGTAATAGCAGAAGTAATGACAAAGTAGTGGGTTATCTGGTCTTGTTAGGGGCATTAGGAGTATTTTAATAATAAGTGGGGTGGAATGATGTTACCTACAAGGGGGCAGGGTCCTGGTTGTAGGAGTTAGTAAGTGGCTTAAGAACAAATTGATAAGAGGCAACAGACCAGATGTTCCATAAAAGTGGAGTGGAGATTTGATCCTAGGGTATGTTTATAACTTTAAAGAAGGGTGGTAAGGGTCTGGGCCCAACAAGGTTGCAGGGATAACTCCCAAAGTGGCAAACACTGTCCCTGGAAGCCAAACTGCTCTTGAAGGGATGCCATCAACAGATGGACTTCTAGCAGGGATTGTCCGCCTGTCATCTGCCCTAGCGGGCTCACTGAGAGATGCTGTTCTTGCACATATTGTAGGAAACATGGAAGATGAAGGTCTGAATCTCTAGAGGGATTGAATATTATACAGTATCTTCCATCCAAAAGCCAACTATTTTCTGGTTGTCCTTCCAGAAGATTGTAGAGGCAACACTGTGGTCCAGGAAGGGACTCAGGGAAAGAGCATGAAACAGGAGGGAAGGGGACAAGGCACAAATTTGAAAGAATGAAATAGCCCAAGGGCATAACATAAACAGAATAAAATCAGATGGGTCCAAGATGGCAAACAAGTCAAATTCAACTAAACCTTGATCCTCAATCTGCAAGCTAAATGACACATCCAAAAGTGCAATGACAGTTCCAAGACACTATCAAAAGACAAAAGAGTGGGTGGTTCCCCAATTGTTGGAATGATCCTCCCACTCATTAGCATATGAAATTCAGTTCAGTTCAGTTGCTCAGTGCTGTCCAACACTTTGCGACCCCATGGGCTTCAGCACGCCAGGCATCCCTTTACATCACCAACTCCTGGAACTTACTCAAACTCATGTCCATTGAGTCGGTGATGCCATCCAACCGTCTCATCCTCTGTTGTCCCTTCTCCTCCCACCTTCAATCTTTCCCAGCATCAGGGTCTTTTCAAATGAGTCAGTTCTTTAGATCAGGTGGCCCAAGTATTGGAGTTTCAACTTCAGCATCAGTCCTTCCAATGAATATTCAGGACTGATCTCCCTTAGGATGAACTGGTTGGGTCTCCTTGTTGTCCAAGGAACTCTCAAGAATCTTCTCCAACACCACAGTTCAAAAGCATCAATTCTTTGGCACTCAGCCTTCTTTATGGTCCAACTCTCCCATCCACACATGACTACTGAAAAAACAAAGCTTTAACTAGATGGACCTTTGTTGGCAAAGTCATGTCTCTGCTTTTAAATATGCTGTCTGGGTTGGTCATAGTTTTCCTTTCAAGGAGCAAGCATCTTTTAATTTCATGGCTGCAGTCACCATCTACAGTTATTTTGGAGCCCAAGAAAATAAAGTCTGTCACTATTTCCACTGTTTCCCAATCTATTTGCCGTGAAGTGATGGGACCAGATGCCATGATCTTAGTTTTCTGAATGTTGAGTTTCAAGCCAACCTTTTCACTTTCATCAAGAAACTCTTTAGTTCTTCTTCACTTTCTGCCATAAGGGTGGTGTCATCTGCATATCTGAGGTTATTGATATTTCTCCCAGCAATCTTGATTCCAGCTTGGGCTTCATCCAGCCTGGCATTTTGCATGATGAACTCTGCATATGAGTTAAATAAGCAGGATGACAATATACAGCCTTGAGGTACTCCTTTCCCAATTTGGAACCAGTCTGTTTTTCCATGTCCAATTATAACTGTTTCTTCTTGGCCCACATACAGATTTCTCAGGAAGCAGGTCAGGTGGTCTAGTATTCCCATCTCTTTCAGCATTTTCCATGGTTTGTTGTGATCCACAAAGTCAAAGGCTTTGGCATAGTAAATAAAATAGAAGTAGATGTTTTTCTGGAACTCTTGCTTTTTCGATGATCCAGCAGATGTTGGCAATTTGATCTCTGGTTCCTCTGCCTTTTCTAAATCCAACTTGAACATCTGGAAGTTCATGGTTCACAGTTGAAGCCTGGCTTGGAGAATTTTGAGTATTACTTTGCTAGCATGTGAGATGAGTGCAATTTTGCAGTAGTTTGAGCATTCTTTGTCATTGCCTTGTTTGGGATTGGAGTGAAGACTGACCTTTTCCAGTCATGTGGCCACTGCTGAGTTTTCCAAATTTGCTGGCATATTGAGTGCAGCACTTTCACAGCATCATCTTTTAGAATTTGAAATAGCTCAGCTGGAATTCCATCACCTTCACTAGCTTTGTTTGTTGTGATGCTTCCAATGGCTCACTTGACTTCACATTCCTGGATATCTGGCTCTAGATGAGTGATCACACCATCGTGATTATCTGAGTCGTGAAGATCTTTTTTGTATAGTTCCTCTGTGTATTCTTGCCACGTCTTCTTAATATCTTCGGCTTCTGTTAGGTTCATAGCATTTCTGTCCTTTATTGTGCCCATTTTGCATGAAAAATTCCCTTGGTACCTCTGATTTTCTTGAAGAGATCTCTCATCTTTCCCAGTTCTATTGTTTTCCTCTGTTTCTTTGCATTGATCAGTGAGGAAGGCTTTCTTATCTCTCCTTGCTCTTCTTTGGAACTCTGCATTCAAATGGGAAAATCTTTCCTTTTACCCAGCCCATAGAAAACTCACCATGGCCACACTTCATGCCACACCCTGTGGAGTGTGCTTCTCTCTGAATCCAAACAAATCTACCTCTTACTTATTGCTGTGTCTCTCACTGAATTCTTTTTATGCAATGAGACATCAAGAACCTGAACTTCATTAGGTCCTAAAACCAGGCACTGTGTGTTTTGGCCAGGCTCAAGTCCTGGTCAGACATGACTGAATGGCTAAGCACAGCACAGAGTCCCTGCCACGTGGGTTTGAGTCCCAGTCTTAGGTAAACAGTTTCAAGCACACCTTCCAGAAATGGAAAGATGATGACCTGCCCAATACTTTGTAAACAGTGGCATAGATGGAGAGAGGAGCTGAAGGATGGGAGGAGAAAGCAGTGGGAAGAACATGCCAAGGAACTCCCCTCATAACCTATCAGAAAAACTGTTAAATGCATAACATGTGCCCACAGTTTTCAGTGGCTTGATCCTTGGCAGAAAGAAGATTAAGGACGGAAGAACCCTCAGCCACTTGGGCAAAAGCTACTAAGGCACCAAAGATAGTGGAACCTTCAGCATACACTGGGGATTAGCCCCTGCCAGAGTCCCTCAGTTGCACCTACTGCTGCTCGCCTATTCATAGGGGGTTCGAGGAAACAAGAAACAAGAGATTGTAAAGGAATTAAAATTTTTAGCCATTTGTCCTTCCAGCCATAGGAGTGGGGACCTCCTACATAAACTGGAGGACTTCTGGAATCTGAGACAGCTGTGAGAGCTTTCTGCCGAGTTTGTTTTTGCTGTCCTGGTTTCCAGCACGCTGGGCTTCTCATCACTTTCATCGCACTGGGTTTCCTTTGCCTTCAGCTTCCACAGCGTGAGCTTTCACCAAGCTGCGCTTCTGTTGTGCTTGGTCTCTGCCTCACTGGGGCTGAGCTGAAGTTGTTTCAGGCAGGTTAAACCTGAGTAATGGCACCAGACATGTCAAGGGGGTGTGTCATTTCCTCGGTTCTGTCTCACCACAGCAAAGATTTGAAACAGCGGGCCAGTGTTACAGCTCAGTTTTATTTGGCAAGGCATGAGGGTGGGCTGACCCAAAAACAGAAGGGAGCTCAGTCTTGCTCCTCTTTTTATACGCTTTGGTTTCTCCCCCTGAGCCTGCCCTGTGTAATTGGGCTGCCCAGGAGGGCTATTTGTTTCACCTGAGGTTCTTACTCTGGTCCTCGGATTTTCTTTTGTTCCATTTTTGCAGGCTTTTTCCTTTCTTTTAGCCACCTCCATTTTGGACTTCTTTTTCCTATTCTAACTACCTAATATAATGAATCTATATCTGGCAGGGAAAGAAGTATCTTCTTTGTTTTTTTTTTTTTTTTTTTTTTTCTTTAAGAAAATCTTAACTCATCTTGGATCTTCCGCATACATATTAAAAGCTTTTTGTCAATGTCAAGAACTGTGTGAGTTCTGGGATAGCAACATGCTTTCAAGCTAATAAGTTAGCTTACCACTGTTTCATAAATGCTAGCAGAAGACATGAACTCCTGAATCAGAGTTAAAAGACTTTACTTAGGGCACAGCAAGCAGCATGAGCTTCATATTCACATCTGTTCTCCTGTCTCCAAGTCTCTGGGGGCAATATGGATGGGCTCAGACACTCAGAAGAATGCCTGAGTATGCACTGGATGCATTATGGAAGAGGATTCCTAAGCTTAGAAGGCCTGAATCTGTTACACTGCTCAGTAAATATGAATGCTCTTTGCTCCAGTAGGAGATATTATACTTTCCATTGCTGTTTATTATACAAACACCCCCTGAAAAGTTAGTCTGGAAATAAAAGTCAATGTCTCATATCTATCTACAGTTTTCCCCCTTTTCATTCATAACATTGTTAGTTTTTACCTTACCTCTTTTGCCATGGATTAACCTTTCTAGAGGTTGGTTAGTTTGATTAGTCTTTTCAAAGGTCAGCATTTCATTTTGTTTTTCCTCTGTTATATGTTTGTTTCTATTTTCTTATTTTCTATATTATTTTGCTCTTCCAACTTTTGGGGATTTATTTATTTTTAATTCCAGTATCTAATTTTTTAAATTATACTCTCCTCTTCAACTCTTGAATTACCAGAATTGTGTTTAAAAGTTTGCAAACAGAGATAATTATTTTTAGCTCTTACTTTATTTTTAATTTCTCTGTCCTCATAATAAGCTATCAGCAGCAGCAAATAATTCCAGATCTCGCAGGGCTTAACACAATTCAAGTTTGTTTCTTGTTCATTTGAAGCGCAACCAAAATGTTTCCTTATAAGACACAGAGAGTAAGCTTCTTCCCTTTTACATTGCCAGCTTTCTCAACGTGCAGCTCCATGTGTTTTTGAAGAAGAGGAAGCAGGGCTGTGGAATTGCACAGGATATTCGTGTGTTCAGGCCTGACAGTACAGGCAGTGCTTTTAAATATATATATATACACACACACACACACACACACTTATTTATTTGGCTGTGCTGGGTCTTAGTTGTGGCATGTGGGAAAACTCTTAGTTGCAACAGGTAGTATCTAGCTCCTTGACCAGGGATCGAATCCAGGCCCCCTGCATTGGGAGCAAGCGGTCTTAGCCTCTGGACCAGCAGGGAGGTCCTCATGCAGCACTTTTGCTCACATTCTGTAAGACAGAGCCAAGCCTTCTAAATTTACCAGAGGCTGGAAATGACATCTAATTCTTATGTCTGAGATAGATAGAAAAATCAGAATCCCTGCCATAATTTTTTAATGTAGTTATATTATGATAAAAAAAAGTGTTCTGTGTGATATCTTTAGAAAATTTGACATACAGTTAATTTTTGTAAATGTTCTATGTATATTTTAAAATAATGTATATTTTCCAATTAGTGAACACAGGCTTCTGTATACATTAATGAAATCAAATTTGTTAACTTTATTGTTCAAATTATTTACATTCTTATTGGTCTTTTTTTAAAATTTTTTCCACTTTATTTTTTTATTGAAATATATTTGACTTATAACATTGTGTAGGTTAAAGGTGTACAATATGTTAATTTGATTCATTTATATAATTTGATTGTCATTGTAGTGATATTAGCACCTTTATCATGTCACATATTATTACTTCTTTTTTGTGATAGGAATATTTAAGATCTAGTGTCTTAGCAAGTTTGGTATTTATAAAACAATATTGTTGTCTAAATTCAGTATAGTATGCATTAGATCTATAGGACTTATTTATCTACTGATTGCAATCTTATTGGCTTTCTTATCTACTTTAAGTATTAGTGACCAAGAGATATGAGTTAGAAATTTCCCACAATGTTGATGGGCATGTCACTTTCTCTTTATAGTTATTTTGAGGCTGTGATAGTAAACAGTGCAAGTTTACAAATGTGGTTTCCTTTTGATTATGTCCTGTTATTTTTATAGAGTTGCCTTCTTTAGTGGTGATATTTTTTCTTTAAAGAATACTTTGTCTGATATTTATTATAGCTATAATACTTTCTTTTGGTTCTGAAATTTTCCTGGTTCTGAAATTCTGACTATATGTTTTGGACTTTATTTTCCTTCTATCTTCAATTAACTAAAAAAATTTTTTTACCTTTTTATCTTGATTGCTTTATTCTATGTAATTTCTCATCTTACATAAAAATCTTCCATTTTATTGGCTCCTCCATTGTAACTATCTGCTGTTTAACATTGAATATGTACTTTTAATTATCATATTTTTTATTTCTGGGAGATCACCTCCTCTAATTCTGCCTAAACTCTTGCTGATTAGTCATATTTTTAACCTCCCTCCCCCATCTTAAAACTTCTTGAGCCACCAGGGAAGCCCATCTTTAAATGTATCAATATACTTAATTTATTTTCTAATATATTCCTTGTATTTGTACATTTTTAATATCCAAGTTCCTGTTTTTTATAATTTATGTGACACTTGCTTATGGTGACTTAGTTTCTCATGTGTCTTGTTATGTTTCTTTAAACATGAACTTCTATTTACAATAAACCACACCTTTTGAACTGTTAAAATTCATTCGTCCAAGAAAGATTTGTGTTGCTTTCCGCCATAGGTAAGAAGACATTTCAGACCTGGGTCCAGTTTAAACTGGTCCAGAAATGAAGTTTTTTAGCTTATGATATTCTTTACCAGGTAAACCATGTAAATTTTGATCCTAAACCCATCTCTGAACCTTCCAGTAGCTACAGATTCTCAAGAGTCTTCACCCCACCACCCCCTCAACCCCTGGCTCTTCTAGACGGTTTTCTTTCCTGCCTAACTCTGTGAATGGCTATCCATTCATTTGTTTCTTGTGAACCCTTGCTTGCGAATGGCTTTTCCTGAGCATGACTCTTAGACTGGACTGTTATCAGTGGAGCTCCCTGCTCTGGTCAGATGCACAGCTCTAGACGGCCTGTGTATATAGGCTCTCCCAGGGCACCCAGCTGCCCATTCTCTCCTCCTTCCCTACACTCACACTCCTGCTCTCCTGACAGCCTCTGCCATCCGTTTAGAAAGGGTCGTTAGTATTTTATCTAGCAACTTTTCAGTTAATTTAGAGAATTATGAATGAATTTCTCTTTTATTTTTTCAAGTAGCATTTGAATGTGATATAAAAATGGTACAGATAGTTGTGAGAGACATGGTTGTCTTGTCATTTTCTATTCTCTTGCCAATGCTGGAGGCCTCAATGAATTGGTATATCATTTAAAATGACACCATCAGTGCTCAGAATTGGTGAATTCTGAATGGCATATAATTAAAATTACTGTTCATATGAGGCCTGTGAAAACCCAGTCCTCACTCTCCCACTAAGTGACTTTGTGAACTTCTCTGGTGTTAAGCCACCTTTGAGACTTGATTATTTTCCTCATTTCTATGATCCATTGGTTTATCCAGTATATACTCTCAAGTGAGTTACAGAAAAATAGGTTATGTGGGAGATCTTGATCTCTGTGACCCCCAAGTGTTGCCTGCAGCAACGTGAATTCCTTGCCAAACACTGAGCTCCTAGTAGATAGTCCTTCTTTGTACCTCAGTGTGTCAATCATAATTCTCCATGTGCAGTGTTCTGTGGAAGAGGTTAACAAGTGTGATCTGGATGATCTCCTAACAGCCCTTCTATCTCTAAAACTACTTTTCCTCTCTGGGTACTTGCTTAGTGAATACGTATATGGTATCCAAGAGAGAAGGCAGGTAGGTTTTTCGTCGAGTTGTTTTGAATTGAAATCTCCAAAAGGAGTTGCATGTTTTTGTGAATGAGGAAAGTCTCAAGAATTTTGTGCTAAGTGACCTGTTAGAGCCAGTAATGCCATTCTAGGATTCAAATGAGCCAAGGCCTTTGATGGCTCCTTGGACCATATTTTCTTTTTTTTTTTTTTTTATTAGTTGGAGGCTAATTACTTCACAACATTTCAGTGGGTTTTGTCATACATTGATATGAATCAGCCATGGATTTACACGTCTTCCCCATCCCAATCCCCGCTCCCACCTCCCTCTCCACCCGATTCCTCTCGAAACATCCCACCCTCGCCTTCTCCCACAGAGTTCAAAAGTCTGTTCTGTATTTCTGTGTCTCTTTTTCTGTTTTGCATATAGGGTTATCGTTACCATCTTTCTAAATTTCATATATATGTGTTAGTATGCTGTAATGTTCTTTGTCTTTCTGGCTTACTTCACTCTGTATAAGGGGCTCCAGCTTCATCCATCTCATTAGGACTGGTTCAAATGAATTATTTTTAATGGCTGAGTAATATTCCATGGTGTATATGTACCACAGCTTCCTTATCCATTCATCTGCTGATGGGCATCTAGGTTGCTTCCATGTCCTGGCTATTATGAACAATGCTGCAATGAACATTGGGGTGCACGTGTCTCTTTCAGATCTGGTTTCCTCAGTGTGTATGCCCAGAAGTGGGATTGCTGGGTCATATGGCAGTTCTATTTCCAGTTTTTTAAGAAATCTCCACACTGTTTTCCATAGCGGCTGTACTAGTTTGCATTCCCACCAACAGTGTAAGAGGGTTCCCTTTTCTCCACACCCTCTCCAGCATTTATTGCTTGTAGACTTTTGGATAGCAGCCATCCTGACTGGCGTGTAATGGTACCTCACTGTGGTTTTGATTTGCATTTCTCTAATAATGAGTGATGTTGAGCATCTTTTCATGTGTTTGTTAGCCATCTGTATGTCTTCTTTGGAGAAATGTCTGTTTAGTTCTTTGGCCCATTTTTTGATTGGGTCATTTATTTTTCTGGAATTGAGCTGCAGGAGTTGCTTGTATATTTTTGAGATTAATCCTTTGTCTGTTTCTTCATTTGCTATTATTTTCTCCCAATCTGAGGGCTGTCTTTTCACCTTACTTATAGTTTCCTTTGTAGTGCAAAAGCTTTTAAGTTTCATTAGGTGCCATTTGTTTAGTTTTGCTTTTATTTCCAATATTCTAGGACGTGGGTCATAGAGGATCTTGCTGAGATTTATGTCGGAGAGTGTTTTGCCTATGTTCTCCTCTAGGAGTTTTATGGTTTCTGGTCTTACATTTAGATCTTTAATCCATTTTGAGTTTATTTTTGTGTATGGTGTTAGAAAGTGTTCTAGTTTCATTCTTTTACAAGTGGTTGACCAGCTTTCCCAGCACCACTTGTTAAAGAGGTTGTCTTTTTTCCATTGTATATCCTTGCCTCCTTTGTCGAAGATAAGGTGTCCATAGGTTCGTGGATTTATCTCTGGGCTTTCTATTCTGTTCCATTGATCTATATTTCTGTCTTTGTGCCAGTACCATACTGTCTTGATGACTGTGGCTTTGTAGTAGAGTCTGAAGTCAGGCAGGTTGATTCCTCCAGTTCCATTCTTCTTTCTCAAGATTCCTTTGGCTATTCGAGGTTTTTTATATTTCCATACAAATTGTGAAATTCTTTGGTCTAGTTCTGTGAAAAATACCATTGGTAGCTTGATAGGGATTGCATTGAATCTATAGACTGCTTTGGGTAGAATAGCCATTTTGACAATATGGATTCTTCCAATCCATGAACACGGTATGTTTCTCCATCTGTTTGTGTCCTCTTTGATTTCTTTCATCAGTTTTTTATAGTTTTCTATGTATAGGTCTTTTGTTTCTTTAGGTAGATATACTCCTAAGTATTTTATTCTTTTTGTTGCAATGGTGAATGGTATTGTTTCCTTAATTTCTCTTTCTGTTTTTTCATTGTTAGTATATAGGAATGCAAGGGATTTCTGTGTGTTAATTTTATATCCTGCAACTTTACTATATTCATTGATTAGCTCTAGTAATTTTCTGGTAGAGTCTTTAGGGTTTTCTATGTAGAGGATCATGTCATCTGCAAACAGTGAGAGTTTCACTTCTTCTTTTCCTATCTGGATTACTTTTACTTCTTTTTCTGCTCTGATTGCTGTGGCCAAAACTTCCAACACTATGTTGAATAGTAGTGGTGAGAGTGGGCATCCTTGTCTTGTTCCTGATTTCAGGGGAAATGCTTTCAATTTTTCACCATTGAGGGTGATACTTGCTGTGGGTTTGTCATATATAGCTTTTATTATGTTGAGGTATGTTCCTTCTATTCCTGCTTTTTGGAGAGTTTTAATCATAAATGAGTGTTGAATTTTGTCAAAGGCTTTCTCTGCATCTATTGAGATAATCATATGGTTTTTATCTTTCAGTTTGTTAATGTGGTGTATTACATTGATTGATTTGCAGATATTGAAGAATCCTTGCATTCCTGGGATAAAGCCCACTTGGTCGTGGTGTATGATTTTTTAAATATGTTGTTGGATTCTGTTTGCTAGAATTTTGTTAAGGATTTTTGCATCTATGTTCATCAGTGATATTGGCCTGTAGTTTTCTTTTTTTGTGGCATCTTTGTCTGGTTTTGGAATTAGGGTGATGGTGGCCTCATAGAATGAGTTTGGAAGTTTACCTTCTTCTGCAATTTTCTGGAAGAGTTTGAGTAAGATAGGTGTTAGCTCTTCTCTAAATTTTTGGTAGAATTCAGCTGTGAAGCCGTCTGGTCCTGGGCTTTTGTTTGCTGGAAGATTTTTGATTACAGTTTCGATTTCCTTGCCTGTGATGGGTCTGTTAAGATCTTCTATTTCTTCCTGGTTCAGTTTTGGAAAGTTATACTTTTCTAGGAATTTGTCCATTTCATCCAAGTTGTCCATTTTATTGGCATAGAGCTGCTGGTAGTAGTCTCTTATGATCCTTTGTATTTCAGTGTTGTCTGTTGTGATCTCTCCATTTTCATTTCTAATTTTGCTAATTTGGTTCTTCTCTCTTTGTTTCTTAATGAGTCTTGCTAATGGTTTGTCAATTTTGTTTATTTTTTCAAAAAACCAGCTTTTAGCTTTGTTGATTTTTGCTATGGTCTCTTTAGTTTCTATTGCATTTATTTCTGCCTTAATTTTTAAGATTTCTTTCCTTCTGCTAACCCTGGGGTTCTTCATTTCTTCCTTCTCTAATTGCTTTAGGTGTAGAGTTAGGTTATTTATTTGGCTTTTTTCTTGTTTCTTGATGTAAGCCTGTCATGCTATGAACCTTCCCCTTAACACTGCTTTTACAGTGTCCCATAGGTTTTGGGTTGTTGTGTTTTCATTTTCATTCATTTCTATACATATTTTGATTTGTTTTTTGATTTCTTCTATGATTTGTTGGTTATTCAGAAGCGTGTTATTTAGCCTCCATGTGTTTGAATTTTTAACAATTTTTTTCCTGTAATTGAGATCTAATCTTACTGCACTGTGGTCAGAAAAGATGACTGGAATGATTTCAATTTTTTTGAATTTTCCAAGACTAGATTTATGGCCCAGGATGTGATCTATTCTGGAGAAGGTTCCGTGTGCACTTGAGAAAAAGGTGAAATTGATTGTTTTGGGGTGAAATGTCCTATAGATATCAATTAGGTCTAGCTGGTCCATTGTGTCATTTAAGGTTTGTGTTTCCTTGTTAATTTTCTGTTTAGTTGATCTATCCATAGTTGTGAGTGGGGTATTAAAGTCTCCCACTATTATTGTGTTACTATTAATTTCCTCTTTCATACTCGTTAGTGTTTGCCGTATATATTGCGGTGCTCCTATGTTGGGTGCATATATATTTATAATTGTTATATCTTCTTCTTGGATTGATCCTTTGATCATTATGTAGTGTCCTTCTTTGTCTCTTTTCACAGCCTTTATTTGAAAGTCTATTTTATCTGATATGAGTATCGCGACTCCTGCTTTCTTTTGGTCTCCATTTGCATGAAATATTTTTTTCCAGCCCTTCACTTTTAGTCTGTATGTGTCTCTTGTTTTGAGGTGGGTCTCTTGTAGACTGCATATATAGGGGTCTTGTTTTTGTATCCATTCAGCCAATCTTTGTCTTTTGGTTGGGGCATTCAACCCATTTACATTTAAGGTAATTATTGATAGGTGTGGTCCCGTTGCTATTTACTTTGTTGTTTTGGGTTCACGTTTATACAACCTTTCTGCATTTCCTGTCTAGAGAAGATCCTTTAGCATTTGTTGAAGAGCTGGTTTGGTGGTGCTGAATTCTCTCAGCTTTTGCTTATCTGTAAAGCTTTTGAATTCTCCTTCATATCTGAATGAGATCCTTGCTGGATACAGTAATCTAGGTTGTAGGTTATTCTCTTTCATTACTTTCAGAACGTCCTGCCATTCCCTTCTGGCCTGGAGGGTTTCTATTGATAGATCAGCTGTTATCCTTATGGGAATCCCTTTGTGTGTTATTTGTTGTTTCTCCCTTGCTGCTTTTAGTATTTGTTCTTTGTGTTTGATCTTTGTTAATTTGATTAATATGTGTCTTGGGGTGTTTCGCCTTGGGTTTATCCTGTTTGGGACTCTCTGGGTTTCTTGGACTTGGGTGGCTATTTCCTTCCCCATTTTAGGGAAGTTTTCAGCTATTATCTCCTCGAGTATTTTCTCATGGCCTTTCTTTTGGTCTTCTTCTTCTGGGACTCCTATGATTCAAATGTTGGGGCGTTTCACATTGTCCCAGAGGTCCCTGAGGCTGTCCTCATTTCTTTTGATCCTTTTTTCTTTTTTCCTCTCTGCTTCATTTATTTCCACCATTTTATCTTCTACCTCACTTATCCTCTCTTCTGCCTCCGTTATTCTACTCTTGGTTCCCTCCAAAGTGTTTTTGATCTCATTCATTGCATATTTTCTTATAACTAGTTTCAGTTTGCTTCTTCATCTCCTCACTTTTGTGTGGCTTCATGTCCTTTCCTTTTTCTTTTTTTTAATATTTAATAGTTGTGTGCCTTTGCTTCACTTTGTTTTCAATCCCTCTTTTTTCTGGTATTCTGAACAGTTTGAAATAAGAGTCTGGATTTCATTTCCCATGGACTCATACCCTGCTAAAACCTATTAAAATCAGTGATTGATTTTGCTTATACATGAAAGCATAGATCCCAACATGCTCTGCTTCTGTTTCTAGCATGATTCTGAGTCATGCTTTAAGAATAATATTTAGCACTTAGCAACCCAGAGTTTAGTTTGTCCCTGAAATCACATTGTTTGGTTTGGGATGTAGTGTGTTTTTGAAACAATGGATTCCTGTCTCCACTCCAGACTTAGCAAATCTGAACCTCCATGAGTGTGTGAGTAGAAGTCAGAGAATGCAGTTTTGTACTTTTTGTTCTGGGAACTACTTCTCTGGAAACAGCTGAGAGAGCACGTTGTTTGGCTATAAAAATGGAGGTAGAGTTGAAGACTTCACAGAAGAGCTTTAAAAAAAAAGAAAAAGATTGTCTTTGAAGGATGAATCAAATATTTGCCTGATGAGGAAGACTAGAGAAGGATATTTTAGACAGAACTGCCTGTGTCGAGGCACAAGAGTGAGACTCCATGTTATGTCTTTGAGAGCTGTGAATGGCCTACTGTGACTTAGATTGATGCCAATATAGCATGTAGAAATAACAGAAGAAGGATCAGGAGAGTAAATTAGGACTAAATTGTGGAAAGTTTTGATTGATAAAGAATTGCTTTTTATTTCATGGGAAATAAAAGCCATCAAAGGGTTCATAAATATGGCAGTAATGTGGCAAGATTTTTATTTTACATTATAACCATGGCAGCAATGTAGAGGATGAGTTCAAGGGAAAAGAAACTGGAGACAATGAATCCAATTGAAGATTTAATTGGAGTATCTCGGAATTATTATAAGACAGTAGTTGGGGAAATGAAGAAAAAGGGCATAGATTTAGAATCATTCATTTACTCAATAAATATCTGCTGGACTATTTTGTATATGCTAACTGTGAGCTCTGTGCTAGGCTGGTAGGGAAAAAACAAACCAAACCATGAATGTTCTAAGACAAATAAAAAATATGTAATGTGTGTTTTTGTGTGTATGCATGTATATATATATGGAAAAAATAAAATTATTAAAAAAAATGGTATCCTCTGTGGAAGAAATAAAAATAATTTTACTTTCTTAGACATTCTTGAATTTTCTGAAGTGTCTGAAGTATCAGTGTATCACATTTAAAAACTTCTAATTTTAAAAATTAAAAACTTTTCTAATTTTATATTTGCCTCCCAAAACCCTAGTGGAAAAGATAGTCATATGAACAGCCAAAGTAGCAATACAGCAGTTATAGTAAGAGATATGTTAAAAAAAACAAAAAACAAAAAGGTGAGCAGTAGTACCTAAACATGCCTTCAAGAGACAAGTCATCTTCATGAAGGAAGCAGCATTTCAAATAAAGCTTATAAGGTTGTGGGAGTCCCAGAGAAGTGATACTCCAAACAAAGGAAACTCAACTTAATTAGAAAATTAATCTGAGTGGATAGGCAGATTCTGAAGTCTTATATTGTTTGTGAAAGTGTTTAGAATTTATCTTATAATCTATTATGAAAATGCAAGCAGAAAGAAGACAGCAAATGTTCATACCATGAAGGCCATTCTGCAGTAGTACAGAAGTTAGATTGAGGTGATGTGGAGTGAAATTAGAAACAGGCAGAAAAATCAATAAAGAGGCACTTGTGATAGTTTAGGTGAGAATTAGCAGGCATTAGTGATTTGGTCCGGAGAAGGCAATGGCAACCCACTCCAGTACTCTTGCCTGGAAAATCCCATGGACAGAGGAGCCTGGTAGGCTGCAGTCCATGGGGTCGCTAAGAGTTGGACACAACTGAGCGACTTCACTTTCACTTTTCACTTTCGTGCATTGGAGAAGGAAATGGCAACCCACTCCAGTGTTCTTGCCTGGAGAATCCCAGGGAAGGAGGAGCCTGGTGGGCTGCCGTCTATGGGGTTGCACAGAGTCGGACATGACTGAAGCGACTTAGCAGCAGCAGCAGCAGCAGCAGCAGCAGTGATTTGGTCAGATGAGTGGCATGGTATTTGTCTGTGTTTGTATGCATGTATATGTGTGTGTATGTATCTGTGTGTATGAAGCACAAATGTGCTTGGCAGATAGATAGTCAAATGAGCAGAAATTATCTAACTTCTGATGTCTATCAAGTTACTATTTTTTCTCTCAAATGAGACGATATGGTGTTATTCACTGTAAAAGGAAATACATGACTAAGAGACTGGTGAGTTATGATGAATTTAAAGTACATGTGGGATATTTAAATGGAAATTTTTGTTGGGCAGATGTATATAAGTATGTGTGTGCATGCTAAGTCACCTTAGTTGTGTCGAACTCTGTGACCCTGTGGACTGTAACCTGCCAGGCTCCTCTGTCTATGAGATTCTCTAGCCAAGAATAATGGAGTGGCTTGGCATACCTTTCTCCAGGGGATTTTTCTGACCTAGGGACTGAACCCACATCTCTTAATGTCTCCTGCATTGGCAAGCAGATTCTTTACCGCTGGTGCCACCTGTGAAGCCCGTATATGAGTATAGACCTCCTGAAAAAGATAAAGATGAAAAAGTTAATAAGATTTGGTGACTGATTAGATATAATTGGAGGGGATGGTGGTAAGGTATTCAAATATAGGAAAAAGAAAGAGGAAAATGTTGAAGAGAAATGAAATACTATTTGACCATGAGCATTATAATTATTTAATGACTTGGTAGCAAAGTGATTAAAAATGTGAACTCTTGTGAAGCTCTAGATTACTTGATTTAAAATCCTAGCTTTATGGAGAAGGAAATGGCAACCCACTCCAGTGTTCTTGCCTGGAAAATCCCGTGGATGAAGGAGCCTGGCAGGCTACAGAAGAAAAGAAAAAAAAAAAAAAAAATCCTAGCTTTAACACTGGCTGAGTATATCCACATGAGCAAATTACTTAACCTCTATGAGGATCAGGTTCCTCATCTGTAAAATAGCATTAATATCAGCCTTAACCCATAGAGTTGCTGTGAGAATGAAATAGTTTATGAAGGGCACTAGAAGTAATACCTGAAGCATAATTAGTATGTTAGTATTAAGGTTATTTAGGAAAATGAAACCATTTTGGTCTTAAAATGATGAAAAATGAAGTTGTGTGACACTCTTCTGTGAAGAAAAAAAGTCTTTGTTCCTTTACTACCATTGAGAAGGTAGGTGCTCTGTGTTTTGGTCCATGGATCAAAATTATGCAAAAGGTCTAGAGTTTTCAATAGAAAAAATCACTGATATCGTAGTCAGTTTTGAAATTTAGTTCACAGTTGTTCAGAAAGGTAAGAAGATAAGACAAAGAGCAGACCTGTGACTGTTTCTCAAGACGGCTCTGTTGTGTTCATATGACCATGAGGTGCTCTTGCTCTTTTCCAGGCATAGCAGATTATTTAGAACCTCTCAGCTAGATAGTTTGAAGACACATTTCTCACTTAATGTCCTAACCATTGCCTCCTTGTTTTTATAATAAAGCATTACAGACCCAGATGTTAACCACCAAAGGGAAATGGAAGCCTAGAATATGACGTTTGGCTATGTTCTCTCATGGCTGAGTCATATTGATTATATTCTTTTGTATCTTAAGAAAACTACAGAAAATTAGACAGGCTTTCCAGGTTTTCATGATTTTTTTTTCTTCTTAGATGCAATAGATGAGTGGATTTTAAGACAAATGAGTACATTTCCAAGGTTTTATTTTATTTTTCTGAAATGGTAAATAAATCATGTGGTCTGATTATGAAAAGACCCACTTCCTCTAATGACAAAGGTGCCAGCTGACTCACATATCTTTTCAGATTCTTATTTTTCTTAGAAGAATACCTTTGAGTATCTGTAGTGTGACAGTAATTTTTCTAGGTACTATTTGCATATTTTAATGAATTTAATATGCAAAACAGCCTCATGAAGTAGGTACTACTATTATATAGCATTTTATAAGTTAGCAAATTGAGAAACAGATTAAGTAGTTTGCCTTAGTAAGCAGCAATATGACTCAGAACTTGACTATGCATTCAACACTAATGCTCTAGTGGATATTAGTTACTTTAAAATAACTGGTTAAAAAAATCATGATAAGGTTTACTGAAGTATTTTTAAATGGTTTGAATATATATATTCAATAGTATATATATTTATATATAATTGGTGCCTCATTACATATCTTTAGTAAAGGATGCACAAATTCATTACATTCTTTTAAAGTGCAGCATCATAAAGACCATTTACTAAAAACCTACAGCCAACATAGTACTCAGTGCTGAAAAGCTGAAAGCCTTTTCACTAAATTCAGGAAGAAGACAAGGATGCTCACTCTCACAGGCCTAGGTAACACACTCATGGTTACCAAAGGGGAGAGGGAAGCAGAGGGGAGACAAATTAGGGTAGGGGGTTAATAGATACAAACCATTGCATATGAAATAGATAAGCAAGATATATATATGCTCTGTAGCACAGGAAATTATACTCATTATCTTATAATAACCTGGAATGGAGTTTAATCTGCAAATAACTGAATCACTTGCTATACACAAGAAACTAACACAATATTGTAAATTACACTTCAATTTTTTTTAAGTACTTTACATAGCTTATTTCATTTGATAGTCACAACAACCTTACAAATTATTTTTGTCTCCATTTTAAAGTGAGAAAATGAGGTTCAATGAGTTTACTTACTCAAGGTTACATGAAATAATGAAGTTGGGACAAGAATTTAAGCCTGTCCAATGTTTTTTCCATCAGTCCATCTTCTTAATTTCATAAACAGTAATTCCATAGTGCCTGTGCAAGGTAGAAGAGGCATGGGGCAAAATGGGACATTTTTTTGAAATAGATTTTCTTTTTTACTGAATCATATAAAAGTGCAAACTAAGGTAAACATTTACTATTAGTACTGTATTTAATACCCAAACTGAATTTCAAGTGAAGAGTTATTAGATTATTTCCTTCCCTCTTCTTCTTTCCTCTATTTCTTACTATAAGATCCAATCTTACCAATCTGGTTTTAGAAACTGCATTTCTTCAAAATGAATATGTTAGAAATTAGGCCATGCTCTTTACCTGCCTGTTGATCTTTAAAATTTTTTTTCTTAAATAAATTTAAAGTGTTTCTGAAAAGAATTGAAAAATGTTGTTTGATTTTTATTTAAAGCTGTTTTAGCAACTGATCTCCCACTGTTATTATTCACTGAGATCAGTCTTGAAATAACTGTGACAATATCATAGCCTAGTACAATTTATCCTTTCTGATTTTTGTTTGTTTGTTTGTTTGTTTTAATTCACAAAACACTTTGGAGGTTAATGAATTTGCTCTGTTACACACAATACATTAATAAAACAGCTGTGTTTTAGAACATTCTAGAGCCATCTTCTCAAAGTTTCTGCTTAGAGGATGATCCCATGCAGGCATAGTAATCTTCTGGAGTAAGATTAATGGATATATTCTGAGTTTGTTATAAATTTGAGAAATAACTGCAGGAGAAGATTTATAAATAAGATATATAGAAAAGCAAATAAGGGAATAGAAGGGGAGGTGGTAGCTACAAACTCAGGACAGCTTCTTTCTTGCTGGTTTACTCTTCCTGAAAAAAAAAAAAAACAGAGGCTAATCACTGCACTCCCAAAGGTCTTAAAAATATACCTTCTGTTTAGTGGTCATGCCATGGAAACATTTGCTGGTTTTCATCCTTGAGTTGAATTCTGTCTATGGAGAAGCAGACCAAAAATGAAGGAAAGGCTGTTTAATGAAGTCATATAAAGTCGGCCTATTTATTTTTTGCTCCGGTTACAACAAGGTTATTTCAATGACAATATTTATTTATTTATTATGACAATCCAGTCATAATCAGAATGGTCTTACAAGATATAAAACCTTGGGCCCTGAGTCTGGGGCCACATTCATTCATATAGACAAGTGGTGGGCGATTGCTGCACATGGAAACGCGATCGACAGTGGCTTTGTAACTTGGCGCTCTGGTTTCCATATCCACAGTCCCTCCACACATTTTTTTACTTTGTATCATGGATTGGGTGACCCTCCTTTTCATGCTCTCTTTTGTGATTTCTTCTTCCTATGGGCTACTACTTATTTATTTTATTTTTATTTTTTTTTAATAACAAAAACATTTTGTGTTGGGGATAGCTGATTAACAATGATGTGATTGTTTCAGATGAACAATAAAAGGACTCAGCCATACATATACATATAACCATTCTCCCCCAAACCCCCCACATCCAAGCAGGCACATAACATTGAGCAGAGTTCCATGTGCTATAAAATAGGTTTTTGTTAGTTACCCATTTTAAATATAGCGCTGTATATACATGACCTTCCCAAAGTCCTTAACTATCCCTTCCTTCCCTGCAACTATGAGTTTGTTTTCTGAGTCTCTTTATGTTTTGTAAGTGAGTTCATTTGCATCATTTCTGTTTAGACTCCACATATAAGGGATGTCATATGATATGTCTCCTTCTCTGTCTACTTATGTCACTCAGGATGATACTCTCTAGGTCCATCCATGTTGCTGCAAATGGCCTTATTTCATTCTTTTTAGTAGCTGAGTAATTTTGTTGTTGTTCAGTTGGTCAGTCGTGCCCAACTGTTTGCAACCCCATGGACTGAAACATGCCAGGCTTCCTTGTCCATCATCATCTGCCGGAGCTTGCTCAAACTCATGTCCATCGAATCGGTGATGCCATCCAACCATCTCATCCTCTTCCGTCCCCTTGTCCTCTTGCCTTCAATCTTTCCCAGCATTACCATCTTTTCTAATGCGCCGGCTCTCTGCATCAGGTGGCCAAACCAATGGAGCTTCAGCTTCAGCGTTAGTTCTTCTAATGAATATTCAGGGTTGATTTCCTTTAGGACTGACTGATTTGATCTCCTTGCAGTCCAAGGGACTCTCAGGAGTCTTCTCCAACACCACAATTCAAAAGCATCAGTTCTTCAGCACCCACCCTTCTTTAAAGGAAATCAGTCCTGAATATTCATTGGAAGGACTGATGCTGATGCTCTATTATTTTGGCCACCTGATGCGAAGAACTGACTCATTGGAAGAGACCCTGATGCTGGGAAAGATTGAAGGCAGGTAGAGAAGGGGAGGACAGAGGATGAGATGGTTGGATGGCATCACCGACTCAATGGACATGAGTTTGAGCAAGCTCCAGGAGTTAGTGATGGACAAGGAAGCCTGGTTTGCTGCAGTCCATGGGGGCACAAAGAGTCAGACACGACTGAGAGACTGAACTGAACCAAATGGCCTTCTTTATGGTCCAATGCTCATATCCATACATGACTACTGGAAAAACCATAGCTTTGACTATATAGACCTTTGTCAGGAAAGTAATATCTCTGCTTTTTAATACGCCGTCTAGGTTCATCATAGCTTTTCTTCAAGGAGCAAGCATCTAAATTTCATGGCTACAGTCACTGTCTGCAGTGATTTTGGAGCCCAAGAAAATAAAATCTGTCCTGTTTCCATTGTTTACCCATCTATTTGCCATGACGTGATGGGACCGGATGCCATGATCTTAGCTTTTTGAATGTTGAGTTTTAAGCCAGCTTGTTCACTCTCCTCTTTCACCTTCACCAATAGGCTCATTAGTTCCTCTTCACTTTCTTCAGTAAAGTGGTATCATCTGTATATCTGAGGTTGTTCATATTTTTCCCGGCAATCTTGATTTCAACTTGCGCTTCATCCAGCCTGGCGTTTCACATGATGTACTCTGCATATAAGTTAAATAAGCAGGGTGACAATATACAGTCTTGTTGTACTCCTTTTCCAATTTTGAACCTGTTGTTGTTCCACATCTGGTTCAAATTGTTGCTTCATGACCTGCATACAGGTTTTTCAGGGGACAGGTAAGGTGGTCTGGTATTCTCATCTCTAAGAATTTTCCACAGTTTGTTGTGATCCACATAGTCAAAAGCTTTAGCATAGTCAATGGAGCAGAAGTAGATATTTTTCTGGAATTCTCTTGCTTTTCCATGATCCAACGGATGTTGGCAATTTGATCTCTGGTTCCTCAAGCTTTTCTAAATGCATTTTGTACGTCAGAAGTTGTCAGTTCACATACTGTTGAAGCCTAGCTTGAAGGATTGTGAGCATTACCTTGCTATCTTGTGAAATGTGTACAATTGTGCAATAGTTTGAAAGTTCAGTATTCCATTGTGTGTATGTGTCTCTGTGTGTGTGTGTATCTGTGTCTGTGTGTGTCTGTGTGTGTGTGTCTTTGTGTGTGTGTGTATCTGTGTGTGTGTCTGTGTCTGTGTCTCTGTGTGTGTGTGTCTGTGTGAGAGTGTGTGTGTGTGTGTGTGTGTCTCTGTGTGTGTCTGTGTGTGTGTGTTTCTGTGTGTGTGTGTGTGTGTGTGTACACACCACATCTTCCATATCCAGTCCTCTGTTGATGGACGTTTAGGTTGTCTGCATGTCTTGGCTATTGTAAACACCGCTGCAATGAATATTGGGGTGCATCTAATCTTTTGGGGCCATGTTTTTCTTTGGGTATATAGCCAGGAGCAGGATTGCAGAGTCCTATGGTAGCTATTTTTAGTTTTTTGAGGAACCTCCATGCTGTTCTCCATAGTGGCTATACCAATTTACATTCCCACCGACAGTGCAGGAGGATTCCCTTCTCTCTATACCATCTCCAGCATTTGTTGTTTGTTGATTTTTTGATGAAAGGATGGGCTATTTTTTATACTTACCATATCTCCTGTACCAAAACTATGGTTGTTACAGCTCGGGAGAGTGAGGGAGCATAGCCAAGGATAGGGAGAAGTCCACCCCTCCTTGCCCTGTCTATAGATAGTGTGATTCCCCCAACCAAGAAAATCCTTCATTTTCCTATATTTTGTTTAATTTTCTCTTTCTCCTCTGTGTTGTCAGAGCACTTAGTTCATACTCCTGATATGGAATTTGCAATGTAATATATGTGGGGTTATTATTATCATTGTTGTTATTTTGGCTGTGTTGGGTCTTCACTGTGGCACGTGACATCTTCCTTGTGTCATGCGGGATCTTTCCTTGTGCACAGACTCTTGAGTTGTGGCACACAGACTCTGGAGTGAGCATATTTCAGTATTTGTAGCATGTGGGCCTCATTGCCCCGTGGCATGTGGTATCTTAGTTCCCCTACCAGGGATCGGGCCCATGTCCCCTGCATTGCAAGGCAGACTCTTAACCACTGGACTACCAGGGAAGTCCCATATGTGGGATTTTTTAATGTGTTTTTTATTTGTCTCTACTGCTTGAAGATAGACATTCTATTAGATTCATCTTTGTATTCTCTAACACCCATGTAAATCACTTATTATGCATCAGTTCAGTTTAGTTCAGTCGCTCAGTCGTGTCCAACTCTTTGCGACCCCATGGACTGCAGCATGCCAGGCCTCCCTGTCCATCACCAACTCCCAGAGTCTACTCAAACCCATGTCCATCGAGTCATCGATGCCATCCAGCCATCTCATCCTCTGCTGTGCCCTTCTCCTCCTGCCCCCAATCCTTCCCAGCATCAGGGTCTTTTCAAATGAGTCAACTCTTCGCATGAAGTGGCCAAAGTATTGGAGTTTCAGCTTCAGCATCAGTCCTTCCAGTGAACACCCAGGACTAATCTCCTTTAGGATGGACTGGTTTGATCTCCTTGCAATCCAAGAGACTCTCAAGAGTCTTCTCCAACACCACAGTTCAAAAGCATCAATTCTTCAGCTCTCAGCTTTCTTCACAGTCCAACTCTCACATCCATACATGACCACTGGAAAAACCATAGCCTTGACCAGACAGTCCTTTGTTGGCAAAGTAATGTTTCTGCTTTTTAATATGCTATCTAGGTTGGTCATAACTACCCTTCCAAGGAGGAAGCGTCTTTTAATTTCATGGCTGCAATCATCATCTGCAGTAATTTTGGAGCCCCCAGAAATAAAGTCTGACACTGTCTCTCCATCTATTTCCCATGAAGTGATGGGACCGGATGCTATGATCTTAGTTTTCTCAATGTTGAGCTTTAAGCCAACCTTTTCACTCTCCTCTTTCACTTTCATCAAGAGGCTCTTTAGTTCTTCTTCACTTTCTGCCATAAGGGCGGTGTCATCTGCATATCTGAGGTTATTAATATTTCTCCCGACAATCTTGATTCCAGCTTGTGCTTCATCCAGTACAGCGTTTCTCATGATTTACTCTGCAGGTAAGTTAAATAAGCAGGGTGACAATATATAGCCTCGATGTACTCCTTTTCCTTTGGAACCAGTCTGTTGTTCCTCGTCCAGTTCTAACTGTTGCTTCCTGACCTACATACAGGTTTCTCAAGAGGCAGGTCAGGTGGTCTGGTATTCCCATCTCTTTCAGAATTTTCAGTTTGTTGTTATCCACACAGTCAAAGGCTTTGGCATAGTCAATAAAGCAGAAATAGATGTTTTTCTGGAACTCTCTTGCTTTTTCAATGGTCCAGCAGATGTTGGCAATTTGATCTCTGGTTCCTCTGCCTTTTCTAAAACCAGCTTGAACATCTGGAAGTTCATGGTTCACGTATTGCTGAAGCCTGGCTTGGAGAATTTTGAGCATTACTTTACTAGGGTGTGAGATGAGTGCCATTGTGCGGTAGTTTGAGCATTCTTTGGCATTGCCTTCCTTTGGAACTGGATTGAAAACACCTTTTCCAGTCCTGTGGCCACTGCTGAGTTTTCCAAATTTGCTGGCATATTGCATGCAGCACTTGCACAGCATCATCTTTCAGGATTTGAAATGGCTCAACTGGAATTCCATCACCTCCACTAGCTTTGTTCGTAGTGATGCTTTCTAAGGCCCACTTGACTTCACATTCCAGGATATCTGGCTCTAGCTGAGTGTGAGTGATCACACCATCGTGATCATCTGGGTCGTGAAGATCTTTTTTGTGTAGTTCTTCTGTGTATTCTTGCCACCTCTTCTTAATATCTTATGCTTCTGTTAGGTTCATACCAGTTCTGTGCTTTATTGAACCCATCTTTGCATGAAATGTTTCCTTAGTATCTCTCATTTTCTTGAAGAGATCTCTAGTCTTTCCCATTCTGTTGTTTTCCTCTATTTCTTTGCATTGATTGCTGAGGAAGGCTTTCTTATCTCTCCTTTCTATTCTTTGGAACTCTGCATTCAAATGGGAATATCTTTCCTTTTCTCCTTTGCTTTTCACTTCTCTTCTTTTCATAGCTATTTGTAAGGCCTTCTCAGACAACCATTTTGTCTTTTTTCATTTCTTTTCCATGGGGATGGTCTTCATCCCTATCTTCTGTACAATGTCATGAACCTCTGTCCATAGTTCATCAGGTACTCTGTCAATCAGATCTAGTTCCTTAAATCTATTTCTCACTTCCACTGTATAGTCATAAGGGACTTGATTTAGGTTATACCTGAATGGTCTAGTGGTTTTCTGTAGTTTCTTCAATTTAAGTCTGTATTTGGCAATAAGGAGTTCATGATCTGAGCCACAGTCAGCTCCTGGTCTTGTTTTTGCTGACTGTATTGAGTTTCTCCATCTTTGGCTTCAAAGAATATAATCAATCTGATTTTGGTGTTGACCATCTGGTGATGTCCATGTGTAGAGTCTTCTCTTGTGTTGGTGGAAGACAGTGTTTGCTATGACCAGTGTGTTCTCTTGGCAAAACTATATGAGCCTTTGCCCTGCTTCATTCCATACTCCAAGGCCAAATTTGCCTGTTACTCCAGGTGTTTCTTGACTTCTTCCTTTTGTATTCCAGTCCCCTATAATGAAAAGGACATCTTTTTTGGGAATTAGTTCTAAAAGGTCTTGTAGGTCTTCATAGAACCGTTCAACTTCAGCTTCTTCAGCGTTACTGGTTGGGGCATAGACTTGGATTACCGTGATATTGACTGGTTTGCCTTGGAAACGAACAGAAATCATTCTGTCATTTTTGAGATTGCATCCAAGTACTGCATTTCGGACTCTTTTGTTGACCATGATAGCTACTCCATTTCTTCTAAGGGATTCCTGCCCACAATAGTTGATATAATGGTCATCTGAGTTAAATTCACCCATTCCAGTCCATTTTAGTTCACTGATTCCTAGAATGTCGACATTCACTCTTGCCACCTCCTGTTTGACCATTTCCAATTTGCCTTGATTCATGAACCTAACATTCCAGGTTCCTATGCAATATTGTTCTTTATAGCATTGGACCTTTCTTCTATCACCAGTCACATCCACAACTCGGTATTGTTTTAGCTTTGGCTCCATCCCTTCATTCTTTCTGGAGTTATTTCTCCGGTAGCATATTGGGCACCTACCGACCTGGGGAGTTTCTCTTTCAGTATCCTATCATTTTGCGTTTTCATACTGTTCATGGGGTTCTCAAGGCAAGAATACTGAGGTGGTTTGCCATTCCCATCTCCGGTGGACCACATTCTGTCAGACCTCTCCACCATGACCCGTCTGTCTTGGGTGGCCCCACACGGCATGGCTTAGTTTCATTAGGTTAGACAAGGCTGTGGTCCTGTGATCAGATTGGCTAGTTTTCTGTGATTATGGTTTTAGTGTGTCTGCCCTCTGATGCCCTCTCGCAACACCTATCGTCTTACTTGGGTTTCTCTTACATTGGACATGGGGTATCTCTTCACGGCTGCTCCAGCAAAGCACAGCCGCAGCTTCTTAGCTTGGATGAGGGGTTTCTCCACACGGCCGCCCTTCCTAACCTTGAACATGGAGTATGCATAGCAGATATTAAATAATATGAAATGAATCGGTGAGACCAATATTTGTATTTGTTTTTTCTACCTATAGATATATTTTTATAATGCACATTTTCTTATGTTACTTTCTTAAGGAAAAAAAATAGATTATGTTATTTGAAGAATGTGCTATTCCTAGATAATTCCTTTCTTGTTGATGATCTGTGTGTGTAGTTGGTAACTATCAGCACGGTCCTCTGAGATTTTTAGAATCACACCGGGAGCAGATACTAGTGAGCCCTAGATGCACACGAAGAAGAGCAGACATGCTTGGTAGATTATCACTCTTGGTGCAAGGCCTGGCCGGGTTCAGAAGCCTTGGTCTTGACTGGCACCTGTAGCTAGCCTCTGTGCAGGAGCTGGGGCGCAGGGCTGCTTGTTGATGATGACTCTGATAACTACAGACACAGTAAGTAGTTTTATTTATCCACATGTCCTATTTCATCTAATCCTGTGGTGCAGGCACAGAGAAAGCCACTGACTCTGCCAAGGTCGCACAGTGGCATGTAAGGTAGCCTGATATTCAAACCCCCACAGTTTACCACTAATCATTTTTTTCTTAAACTAAACATGCACATTTTAAACATTTTTATTTACTTTCTATTTTTGGCTGTGCTGGGTCTGTATTACTTTGTGTGGGCTTTCTCTAGTTGTGGAAACTGGGGGCTACTCTTCCTTGCAGTGTTCCAGCTTTCTCATTGCAGTGGTTTCCAGACCACAGGCTCTAAGACGTGCAGGCTTCGGTAGTTGTGGCTCGTGGACTCAGTAGTTGTAGCGCACAGGCTTAATTGCTCCATGGCATGTGGAATTCTCCTGGACCAGGGGTTGAACCCATATCCCCTGCCTTGGCAGGCGGATTCTTTTTTTTTTTTTTTTTGGCAGGCGGATTCTTATCCACCCTGTCACCAGGGATGTCTTGCCTATAGTTTTTATTCTTAACCACAACATGTTTCTGTCAAAAAGAGAATGAATTAAAAGAACAGTAAATTGAATTTTCTCATAAAATAGATGATTTATATGTATGTTTAATGATCTTTTGCCTAAGTTTTAATACCAGTGACAACTAAGGTATTTAATGTATTGATTATCATACACAGCAAGTACTAAGTACTAGAATGTTTAAGTAAATTAAACAACGCAACTCAGTAATGAAACATTTAAAATTAAAATATATGCTGTTTCATTTTTACTATTTAAAAGAGTTTTTACCTTCTTTAATCGTTTAGTCGCTAAGTCGTGTCCAGCTCTGCAACCCCATGAACTGTAGCATGCCAGGCTTCCTGTCCTTCACTGTCTCCCAGAGTTTGCTCAAACTCATGACCACTGAGTCAGTGATGCTATCTAACCATCTCATTCTCCTTCCCTTCTCCTTTGCCTTCACTCTTCTCCAGGATCAGGGTCTTTTCCAGTGAGTCAGCTCTTTGCATCAGGTGGCCAAATTATTGGAGCTTTAGCTTCAGCATCAGTCCTTCCAATGAATATTCAAGGTTGAATTCCTTTAGGATTGACTGGTTTGATCTCCTTGCAGTCCAGGGGACTCTCAATAGTCTTCTCCAGCACCACAATTCAAAAGCATCAGTTCTTTGGCCCTCAGCCTTGTGAATGGTCCAACTCTCACATCCATACATGATTTCTGGAAAAACCGCAACTTTGACTATCATTTTGTCAGCAAAATGATCTGCTTTTTTCTTTTCTTTTTAATCTTTTTTTTATCTCTGTCTTTTTTTAATACACTGTCTAGGTTTGTCATAGTTTTCCTTTCAAGGAGCAAGCATCTTTTAATTTCATGGCTGCAGTCACCATCCACAGTGATTCTGGAGCCCAAGAAAATAAAGTCTGTCACTGTTTCCATTGTTTCCCCACCTATTTGCCATGAAGTGATGGGACTGGATGCCGTGATCTTAGTTTTTTGAACGTTGGTTTCAAGCCAGCTTTTTCACTCTCCTCTTTCACTTTCATCAAGAGGCTCTTTAGATCCTCTTTGCTTTCTACCATTAGAGTGGTAACGTCTGCATATCTGAGGTTGTTGATATTTCTCCTGGTAATCTTGATTCCAGCCTATTAGTCGTCCAGCCCAGCATTTTGCATGACATACTCCGCATATAGGTTAAATAAGCAGGGTGACAATATACAGCCTTAACATACTCCTTTCCCAATTTTGAACCATTCTGTTGTTCTATGTAATGTCCTAACTTCTTAATCTGTGACTTTATTTTCTACAAACCAGAAAAAGAAGTAATTATTTTTATCAGAACTATGGAATTCAGAAATATTTATTTGTGGGGAAATTTATAGACATTCTTGAAGTTTGTGAAAATGTGGGTCACTTCATAGATTTTTGCAGTCTTCCTTTAAAAAAAAAAAAAGCTTCCTATTGCAATAACCTATAGAGAAAATTGAATTCTTAATCGTTATCTTATCTTTGAAAATGAAGATCTTTTTATTAGCATTCATAACTTTATCTTGGACCCTTAGCTGAATTTTTTTATCACTTGATACTTTCCACAATTTCACTATACAATATATTTTAACAAAGTTTTATCATTAATGGTGTTCACACACTAAAACATAACTCAGATTGATTCTGAATCCAGAAACATAAAGCTCCTGATCTTGCTCTCAAAGTCCTGCATTTTCTTTTCTGATTATTTGTAATAGTAGTTCTCAAACACGGGTAATTTAGCCCCCAAGGGGGCTTTTGGCAATGTCTGGAGAAATGTTTGATTATCAGGACTAGGGATGCTACTGGCATGTGATGAGTAGAGGCCAGAGATGCTGATAACCGCCCTCTAATCCACAGGAGCCTCCCACCTCCCACTGTTATCCCACCCTGAATGTCAACAGTGCTGAGCTAAGAAACACTGCTTTATAAGAAACATTTTTGGGAACACTGCTTTGTCATCTTTTCAGCCACTGTAGAGGATTTCTTAGGTACTATATGAAAAAAATGTCAGATTTATTAGAATTTATACATTCAGATGAAAATTGTGCTTCAGAGGATTCTAAGAGACAATGGATAAGAATGGAATCCAGAATCTAGGTTGAGGGGACTTTTTTTTTTTTCCCCAGAAAATGGAGGCTTTTCCATAATGGAAGGGAGAAGGAAGGAAACAATGGATGTAGCTGCAGATAATTTTGAAGAAGTGCAGATATAAAGTGGAGGTCACCTATTGAGAGGGAGGTGGCAGTGGTGTCCTAGGAGGTTTAAAAATAAAGGAAGTTGATCACTGGTACCTTAAAACATAAGACAAAACCCAATCTTGGTGATAGAAAAAGGAATTACTTCCCTTATGTAAAACCAATGAATAAGCTCTACTGATTTACGGATTTAGGTAAAGCCCATGAGCAAATAATAGTTGAAGTTGACATAGCCACTGTGGAGAACGGAAGTGGCTGTGCTTGAGGGTAAGTGGGCCGAGGCGTCAGATTCATGCAGTCATCAAGTTAGTGCTAAATACAGCCTCCCGGGGATGGAGACATGGGGAAATAAGGAAGGGCGCATTTCTTACCAAGCAGACTAGGGTGCAGGACCGAAGCCTAGCCATAGCAAGGGATGTGGGGAGCTAGTAGAAGAGAGCAGCCTGGTGATTATTAGGGTGGATAATCACTGGGTGCATAAAAACCATGGTGGTTAAGGGAAACAGTTGTAACTTGGTAGGCATGGAAGAGCCCAAGCTTTTACTGAGGTTGATTCTTGATCCCACCTGCAGATGGGAATGCTTCTGTTTTAAGCATTAGCTCTAACAGCTATTGAAATAAAGGCTGGCATATTGTGGAGGCTCAATAAATATTTGTTGAATGTGTAAATGCTACATACTGTTGCAGTACTAGAAATGCATACCTTGCTGAAGAAAATGTTTTTTTCCTTACATAAACTGGCTGATTTGTGTTTTCTGGCATTTTGACACCAAAAGAGATATAAATGATACAAGCGATAAGCACATGGTACTCTGAGACCCAAAGGGGAGTCATCTGACAGTCTTGAGGTTTCAGAAAGGAGGTGAGCTTTGAGTTTGTATAGAGCAGTCCGAGGATGGAGCAGGATCACTTTATTTTTGTAAGGATGGGTCCAGGTGGGCTATGGGAGGCAAAGTTGACGCTGAGAAATTCGCCTCTTGCCCTAAATCCCTTTGCCCTCCTGCCAGAGAAAAATTCTGTAGGACAGAAATCTCCAATAAAAGCTGTAAGTCTAATGAGACCTTATACACATTCATTGTAAGCTGCCTGTTTTACATACTTTACCAAGGATCATATGCGTGAATTCCAAGGTCAAATTACACCAAATTAAGGGCAGTCAATTGAAGAAATGGTTAAAGGCCTTACTTAATGTGGGGATGGACAGCAAGGATTTTGCATTGGTATCATCAATTGAGTAATGTCTCTGACCACTGCAGGTGAGCTGCTAAATATTCCTGCCTCAGTTTCCTTTTCAATAGCATGGAATCTGTGTTATCTGTTGACATTAATTAATATATTTTTTAAAAAAAGGATTCAGAATGCTTGGAGGAGAAAGTAAAATTTATTTTTCTATTCAAGATAAATATTCAGCCATATTCACCAGAAAACACGTTTGTATTAATCTATAATTTAGATTTTAGGTTATACAGCAGAAATAGCTTTTTTTCTTTTTTGTGCTGAAATAATTTTTTGCTCCTTTATGCTTGATGTTTTAAGTTGTTGGACCTAATTCTTTCTAATGTGCCTTTTTACATTTGATCCAGTGTACTTGCAACAATTGCAGCAACTAACCTGCTAATTATCAAAACACTTCCCAAGGAATCTAATGCACAAAATGGGGCTGAGGAAGAGTGCTTTGCTGGCTTATACATGTCTGATGAAAAAAACCTGAAAATATGTTTATTTGTAAAGTGTTTCATATTTTTCAAGATACTTTACCATATATTTTTAAACTTATTTTTAAATTGGGGGATATCATATGTTAATGTAATATTGCTACAATAATTCAGTGAATTAAGTATTATAATTTTACTCATTTTATAGTTTAGGAAGGTTAGGAGGTTAAAGAAATTGGCTAACTGATCATTTCAGACTGTCTCTGAAATATGTCTCTGGTAAGAAAAGTATCCAGGTGAACTGGATAAGCTAAGTTCTAGACTGAAGTTAAGCTGTTCAGATCTTACACATTTAGAACTAGCTGGAAATCTTTGCTGTTCGGCCTTAGATGCAGTTTTTTCCTCTTTGAGGAATCAAAGCAAAAGAAGTCAAAACATTAAGGATATTTTTCAAATGTGGATTTTAATGGTCTCCCAGAAGAATTAATTTTGGAACTAAAGCCAGCTCATTTGGTTTAACTATATCTATACTTTGTCATCTTATTCAGTACAATAAGATGGCCCATTCTTCCTGAATGATGGGAAGTGGTGGTTTGCTCTTCTGAATTCACATTATAGCTACCATTGCACGTTCAAACAGGTTTAAAAATCTTTTCTCTAGTAGATTTCCACTGAAAAGGTGTTTGTGTATTCATATACATATAATCCGGGGGCTTCCCCAGTGGCTCGGCAGTAAAGAATTCACCTGCAGTGCAGGAGACCAGGGTTCTATCCCTGTGTTAGGAAAATCCCCTGGAGAAGGAAACGGCAACCCACTCCAGTAACTTGCCTGAAAGATCCTATGAACAGAGGAGCCTGGCAAACTACAATCCATAGCATCATGAAAGAGCTGGACATGATTTAACACCTAAATAGCAACAACAAATGCCCTTCTTTGCCTTTTGTTACAGTTTTTGTCTTACAGTATCTTTTGTCTCCTAAAAATATTGCCACTCTAGCTTTCTTTTCATTTCCATTTGCATGGAGTGTCTTTTTCTATCCCCTCACTTTCAATGTGTATGTATCTTTAGATCTTAAGTTAGTCTCTTGTAGACAGCATATGTATGAGTCTTGTTTTTATAGCCATTCAGCCACTGTCTTTTTTTTTTTTCCACTCTGCCTTTTGATTGGCACTTTCATTCATTTGCATTTAAAGTAATTATTGCTGCTTATGTACTTATTGACATTTTGCTAATACCTTTGCCTTTCTTTTCTATTTTTTTTCCTTTTCTTTTCTTTTCCATTGTGATTTAATGATTATCTTTAGAGTTACCTTTGGATTTTGTGCTTTTTTCTGTGTATCTGTTTTAGATTTTTGGTTTGATGAGGTTTATATCTAGCTATATATGTATAGCCAGTTCCAGTTCAGTCACTCAGTCGTGTCTGACTCTTTGCAACCCCATGAACGGCAGCACGCCAGGCCTCCCTGTCCATCACCAACTCCCAGAGTCCACCCAAACCCATGTCCATTGAGTCAGTGATGCCATCCAATCATCTCATCCCCTGTTGTCCCCTTCTCCTCCTGCCTTCAATCTTTCCCAACATCAGGGTCTTTTCAAATGAGTCAGCTCTTCACATCAGGTGTCCAAAGTATTGGAGTTTCAGCCTCGACATCAGTCCTTCCAATGAATACCCAGGACTGATCTCTTTCAGGATGGACTGGTTGGATCTCCTTGCAGTCCAAGGGACTCTCAAGAGTCTTCTCCAACACCATAGTTCAAAAGCACCAATTCTTCTGTGCTCAGCTTTCTTTATAGTCCACCTCTCACATCCATACATTACCACTGGAAAAACAATAGCTTTGACTAGTCGGATCTTTGTTGACAAAGTAATGTTTCTGCTTTTTATATGCTGTCTAGGTTGGTCATAACTATCCTTCCAAGGAGTAAGCGTCTTTTAAATTCATGTCTGCAATCACCATCTGCAGTGATTTTGGAGCCCCCCAAAAATAAAGTCAGCCACTGTTTCCCCATCTATTTGCCATGAAGTGATGGGACCAGATGCCATGATCTTAGTTTTCTGAATGCTGAGCTTTAAGCCAACTTTTTCACTCTCCTCTTTTCACTTTCATCAAGAGGCTCTTAGTTCTTCTTCACTTTCTGCCATAAGGGTGGTGTCATCTGCATATCTGAGGTTATTGATATTTCTCCCGGCAATCTTGATTCCAGCTTGTGCTTCTTCCAGCCCAGTGTTTCTCATGATGTACTCTGCATAGAAGTTAAATAAGCAGGGTGACAATATATAGCCTTGACATACTCCTTTTCTTATTTGGAACCAGTCTGTTGTTCCATGTCCAGTTCTAACTGTTGCTTCCTGACCTGCATACAGGTTTCTCAAGAGGCAGGTCAGGTGGTCTGGTATTCCCATCTCTTTCAGAATTTTCCACAGTTTGTTGTGATCCATACGGTCAAAGGTTTTGGCATAGTCAATAAAGCAGAAATAGATGTTTTTCTGGAACTCTCTTGCTTTTTCGATGATCCAGCAGATGTGGGCAATCTGATCTCTGGTTCCTCTGCCTTTTCTAAAACCAGCTTGAACGTCTGGAAGTTCATGGTTCATGTATTGCTGAAGCCTGGCTTGGAGAATTTTGAGCATTACTTTACTAGCGTGTGAGGTGAGTGCAATTGTGTGGTAGTTTGAGCATTCTTTGGCATTGCCTTTCTTTGGAATTGGAATGAAAACTGACCTTTTCCAGTCCTGTGGCCACTGCTGAGTTTTCCAAATTTGCTGACATATTGAGTGCAGCACTTTCACAGCATCATCTTTCAGGATTTGAAATAGCTCAACTGGAATTCCATCACCTCCACTATCTTTGTTCATAGTGATGCTTCCTAAGGCCCACTTGACTTTACATTCTAGGATATCTGGCTCTAGCTGAGTGTGAGTGATCACACCGTCGTGATCATCTGGGTGGTGAAGACCTTTTTTGTGTAGTTCTTCTGTGTATTCTTGCCACCTCTTCTTAATATCTTATGCTTCTGTTAGGTCCATACTATTTCTGTCCCTTATTGAGCCCATTTTTGCATGAAATGTTCCCTTGGTATCTCTCATTTTCTTGAAGAGATCTCTAGTCTTTCCCATTCTATTGTTTTCCTCTATTTCTTTGCATTGATCACTGAAGAAGGCTTTCTCATCTCTCCTTGCTATTCTTTGGAACTGTGCATTCAAATGGGTATATCTTTCCTTTTCTCCTTTGCTTTTTGCAAGCATATATGTATGTTTAATTATTTTAAGTTGCTGATCTCTTAGGTTTAAATACATTTTAACAATCCTAAATTTTCTCTGCCCTTCTTACTATTTTCGACTTCATATTTTACATCTTTTGTTTCATGTATCCCTTAACTACTTAGTGTGGATATAAATGATTTTGTTACTTTTGTCTTCTAACTTTACTTTATTAAGTGGTTGATTTGCTACTTTGCTATATATTTGCCTTTGCCAATCTGATATTTCCTTTCATAATTTTTATGTTTCTAGATGTGGCTTTTTCTCTTTTACTTAGATAAGTCCCTTTAACATTTCTTGCAAAGCTAGTCTTGTATTGCTGAGGTCTTCTAGCTTTGCTTGTCTATAAAACTTTTGATCTCCATCAAACCTGAGTGAAAACTTTGCCAGGTAGAGCATTCTTGGTTATAGGCATTTCCCTTTCATTGCTTTAAATATGTCGTGTCAGTCTTTTCTGGTCTGCATGATTTCTGCTGAAGTCAACTGATAGCTCTATGGAAGTCACCTTGTTTGTAACTTGTTGCTTTTCCTTGTCGCTTTTAATTTTCTCTCTTTATTCTTAATTGTTGCCATTCTAATTACAGTATGTACTGGGATAGTCCTCTTTGAGTTTGGACTCTCTGTGCTTCCTGGACCTGAATATCTGTTTCCTTTCCTGGGTTAGGGAAGTTTTCAGATATTATATCTTCAAATTTGTTGCCTGTCCATTTCTTTCTCTCTTCTCCTCCAGGACCCCAGTAATGCAAATGTTAGTATGTTTAATGTTGTCACAGAAGCGTCTTAAATTGTCTGAATTTCTCTTTATTGATTCAGTGATTTCTACTACTTTGTCTTTCAACTTGCTGATCCATTCCTCTATATTATCTAATCTACTATTGATTCCTTCTAGTATATTTTTCATTTCAGTTGTTGTATTCTTAAGCTCTGTTTGGTTCTTCTTTGTATTTCTAATTATTCATTAAGAGAGGAGAAAGAAATATGTTTCAAACAAAGGAACATATTTTTCCAATTTTGCTTTTTTAAATTTCTGTGTATTTGGTAGATTGGTTGCATTTTCCAACCTTAGCGAAGTGGTCTTGCATAGACGTTCTGTGCATCCCAGCAGCCCGCTCCCCTCCGTCCACCAGAGCTGTATATTCAGGGGGTGCCTCCTGTTTGAACTGCATGAATCCTTCTGTTGTGGTGACCTGGCTCCCATGGTGATCTAGCAGGCGTGGCTGGTCCCTGGTCCAGTTGGTTACAGAATTCTGCCTCGTGTACAGGTTGCTGTCCACTGGTGGTCAGGGTGCGGCCACACAGCTGCTGTGGTGGGGCCAGATCCTGGGGCAACTGGGTGAGGAGACTGAGTCATCTCAGAGCTGGCACTGGTGTGCTGGTGGTCAGTGCTAGGGTCCAGCATGTCCCTAGGACTGGGGCCTGCCCACAGGCAGGTGGCCTGAGTGCTTGGACTAGCACCAGCCCACTGTTGGGCAGACTCGGGTCCTGAGATCTCTGGCTGCGTGGCTTATGGATCCTGGATCTGGTGCCAGCCTATAATTGGTGGGCAGCTGAGGCCCTGGGAGGCACAGGGCTCGTGCCAGCTCAGTCATGCATGAAGCCAGGTATTGGGGTCTCTGGCTGCAGGACCTTGGGTTTTGACGGTGGGAGAGTCTGGAGTGCACGGCCTCCTGGGCTGGGGCTCACCCTCTGCTGGGTGAGGCGGGCCTGAGGCTGCTGCTAGTGCACTGCTCTGCGGGCCAGGTCACGGGCTCTCTGGTGGACAAGGCTTGGCTCCGGGGTGCTGCTGGCTCAGGGGTCATGAGGGCGCAGGCCTACTGGTGCGTGGGGCTATGGCTCTGCCTGGCCAGTTGCTTGGCCTTAGGTGTCCCAGTAACTGGTATGGATGGGCTAGTGGGCACGGCTGAGTCCTGGTGCTTATGCTAGAGGGAGAATTTCAAAATGGAGCCCGCCAGCACCAGTGTCCACATGGGAGAACAAGCCTCCAAAACTGACCCAAGGTGTGCTCCCATCACCTCTTGCCTCTCTGAGAGGCTCTGCAATATCAGCAAGTGGGGCTCCCCTAGTCGCCTTTCAAGTAGTGCTTATGTCCGGGGGGATCCTGATGTGCAGCTCAGACCCCTGACTTCTTGGGGAGAATCTCAGCAGTTTTAATCGTCCTCCCACTTGTGGGTCAGCCACCTGTGGGTGTTGGTTTTACCTGTGCCACACCCTTTTTTAAATGTCCCTGCCCTGGGTCTTGGCTGCAGCCTGCAGGGCCTCCTCGGCCGCAGAGCTTGGGCACTCCAGCTGTGGCCCTTGGGCTTAGTTGCTCCTGCTGGTCCACATCTTGACCCCTCCTGCCCATCTTGTTGTCATCCCTTGTTTGTACCTTTAGTTGTAGAAGATCTTTTCTCCTAGTCTTCTGAAACTTCTCATTGAGTTGTTCTAGAAATATTTGTGATTTTGGTGTCCCCATGGGAAGAGGTAAACTCGGGGTCTTCCTGTTCCACCACCTTGGCCATCCCCCCCCAGTGCTCTGTCCTTGACCATTTGGATGTGGCCAGTTTTGTTGAATTAATTAGCAAAGTAACAATAACAGCAGCAACAGCAATGAATACTTGCTTAATAAAAATATTCATGAAGAATATTATAAAGATAAAACTGACCTTAGATCCATAATTCAATTAAGAGAGAGACCAAAGTTAAGTGACAGTGAAGATTTTTAAAAGGTCAAGTCAAATTCTGCCTGTTTTCACATTGACCTGCAATGCTGTGTGACAGGACTCCGTACCCAGTCAGCTTTAGCTGTCTCTCTTTTACCATGCTCACAGTTTCTATTGCCATCAAAAGAGGCAATAAAAGGCAATAGAAGCAAGACTCAGACACAATAAAGGGACAGTAGACTCTCGCTTGAGTTTTCAAGTTACTCATCAGTGCTGGTTTATGGGCTTTCCATGAATATACATGTTATTTGTTTTTCTTTGCCAAGTCACCTGATTTCTCAAGTCCTGGCTTAGGAAATGAGACAGGCATAGAGGCATGCCATTGGCTCTCAGAGAACTGTGTTTGTTACAACTGCCTTTTGTTTTATTTTCTACTATACGAAGCATAAAGTGCCATGTAATCACACAGCTGGGTTATTTATACTCTGAGGCTAAAGAAGGTAAGGATTAGTTGCTCTACTTTTCTTATTCCTATTTTTCCTAGACATTTCTGCTTTGCTAAACTTTTAGGTTACAAGATATTATTTGCCACAACAATGATCTCCATTTTGCTGTCTGGTGTACAGATATTAATCACTTCAGAATAACTGAACATTTTAATATTTTGAGCATATGAAATAATAATTGAGGTAAGCTATAGGATTTGATATAAAATTAATATGTTCTCAAGGAAAAACAAAACACTGATGTGATACTTGGTGGCTAATTGTGAAGAATTTGAGAAACTACTTCTTTCTAAAGAGTTTGTTAAAAGCCTTGAGTTGCTGAAAAGTAGGTGAAAAAAGTTACTCTAAATTCATGCTATATGTATATCCACTTTATGTGTAATTTTTTGTACAGCTATTTTTCTTCTTTGACTATCACAGCAGTGTGCATGGATGAGGCTTCACTGCTCCCATTTTGCAGATGAGAAGTCTGAGACAGAGTGATTAAATAGCTCTCCCTCCACCTACAGCTAGTAAGCAAAGCCAGGATTTAAGCCAGGATCCCCTGGAAAAGGAAATGGCAACCCACTCCAGTACTCTTGCCTGGGAAATCCCAAGGACCGAGGAGCCTGGTGGCCTACAGTCCACGGGGTCGCAAAGAGTTGGACACGACTGAGCGACTTCACTTCACTTCTTATAGGTTCATGGGGTCGCAAAGAGTTGGACACGACTGAGCGACTGAACTGAACTGAACTGATAGGTTCAAAAATCTACATACTTAACCCCTATGTTACACTTTCCTTTCTTATTTGTTTATTAAAAGTAATAATAAAAGAAAATTTTAAATGTACTTTTTTAATATGGAAAAGATCCGCCAGAAGCCGTCATTCTTTCTAGTCACTAATCTGAATCCTAATAAATGCGGTAATTCTCCCTGAACTAAAGCTGAAACTTTTGTTAAATTTGGCGAGAGTTCTTTAATTATACTAGCAGATTAGAACACATATCCATGAATATACCTATAGGAATTCAAAAAAGACACTGGCACAGTTACTCTCACCTAGACGAAGAGCCATAGTCTGGAAACCTGTTTGTGTAGAAAAAATTGAATCCTAGCTCTTGAGTGAACTGTTCCAGTACTCATGCTGAAATACCTCAAAAAGATCATTTCTAGAGGCAATGTTAGTAGCTTAGTGGTAGAGATACTATAGTAAAGAATGAATTACTTTTGTTGTGTACCTCTTTTTTCCTTCTTTTTTTTCCTTAGTCATCTGTTATTGTTAGCTGCTAGTAATCATAAAAAAGACATTGTCTTTTCTCATGTTTTCAGGATTTCTTAGTATTAAGTCATTGTTATTAGACAGAAGGAAGTTGAGTGCTTGGAACTTAAGTGGCTTAGTCAAGATTACAATAGTGACTCATTTACTTAGATGAAAAGGGAGCAAGGAACTTCTTGGTTATCGGTGTTACACGCTGTTGACTCAATCTGCCCTTTCTCCTCCCCTTCAAATCCATGAGCTTTTAGTGCAAAACAGGAGGGCTTGTTCTTCCATGTGACCATCACTGCTGCTCTCTGAGGAGACATAACTTAAATTAGGATTTGTTTTGATGGTCAGTATTTAAACCTCGTGGTTTTATTTTGAGAAGTTAAATCTTTTTTTAATTTATTTTTTAATTGGAGGAAAATTGCTTTGCAGTATTGTGTTGGTTTCTGCCATCCAGCAAATGGATGCAAATCAGCCATAATTATACATTTATCCCCTCTCTCTTGAATCTCCTCCTGTCCCCCATCCCACTCTTCTAGGTCATCACGGACTGCCAGGCTGGGCTCCCTGTGTTCCATGGCAACTTCTTACCAGCTGTCTGTTTTACACACGGTAGTGTATATATGTTGGTGCTACTTTGAGAAGTTAAATCTTAAAGTGAAGATTCCTTTTTAGTTGGCAATTTCTTTGCAAACATTGCCTTAAGAGTTGATTTTTCTGCAGAGTAAAGGTTTTGAAGTTGCAGTCTAGAGTCAAGCTGTAAGCAGGCATAAGGCATGAGACAGTGTGATCATTTGCCCTCTTATTTTGCAATATAGTTTACACCCACTAGGTATCCACCTGTGTGATGTAATATTTCAGGGGAGGTACTCTTAACTGACTCACAGGTATCACTGTTGTTTGGACATGAGTGATCTCTAGAATTTATTTCTCATGAAATAAGATTTTACATGTAGTGCTGTAGCACTTGGAAGTTAATTTTACATATGTATTGATAATTCTTAATTATCAAGTTAAATTTTTTTTATGTCTGTTCCCAGTGCTAAGCTATATACCATATTCTTTCCTATATTGCAGTTGTCTCTATCAATTTTTCTCATGAGCTTTGATTATATAAAATTTGCCTTGTTGGCCTATAATTTAATATATTTCGTGAGGCAAGTCAGGAATGACCTCAATTGGACTGAAACAACAGGCCTGTGTGCTGGCGTCTCATAGTACAGCAGATATTAATAGTTTTACTTTCCTTTAATTATTGTCTCTTACTTCTCCCTGCAAAGGCCCCAGGGATAGATATAATACTATTGCTGATTAAATATTTAAACTTTTTTTTAATTTATTTTTTTATTGAAGGATAATTGCTTTACAGAATGTTGTTGTTTGCTGTCAAACCTCAACGTGAATCAGCCATAGATACACATACAGCCCCTCCCTTTTGACCCTCCCTCCCGTCTCCCTCCCACCCCACCCCTCCAGGCTGAGACAGAGCCCCTCTTTGAGTTTCCTGAGCCACACAGCAGATTCCTGTTGGCTATGTATTTTACACATGGTAATGTAAGTTTCCATGTTACTCTTTTCATACTTATCATCTTAAATACTTAATTAACTTTTAATGACATTTTCTAAATTCTTCCCATCACTTCCCACGTTCCTTAAGTAATAGCAATCATTGCACATCACAGTGGCCTTCTCAGGCGGTGCAATGGTAAAGAATCTGCCTGTCAATATAGGAGAAGCAAGAGACACAGATTTGATCCCTGGATCTGGAAGATCCCCTGGAATAAGAAACAGCAACCTACTCCAGTGCTCTTGCCTGGAAAATTCCATGTACTGAGGAGCGTGGCAGGCTACAGTCCACTGGGTCACAAAGAGTCAGACATGACTGAGCATACATGCCCTCAGTCAGGCAGTGTGATTTTAATTCCCGTTTCCAGGTCATATGATGTTCTTCAGAGCTGCTGCACCATCCACCAGTCATTCCTAGAATGTACTTCTTCCTTTTCCAACTGCATCTCTTGCCTCTTGAAAAATCCTATTAAATTTCTTCCTGTGGGTTTTTTCCCTACCCACATACTTACTGAATTTATTGTCTTCAGAGAACAGGAAGAAGACTAAGAGAAGCGGGTAAGTGTATTCACTGTAGCCCTAATCATCACTTTCCATCAGGAATCCAGGAGAACATCCACAGTTTTCCAACCATATATGCCAACTTTCCTGCTTCTGTAATGTTATATTTTGTCTTCCTTCCTATTATAACAGATTAGTTATACATGCTGTTATTTGGAGTCAAACTCTCTGCTCATACACTAGGTCCTCTCTAACAGCCTCACTTCATTTAGGTTCACTGCTTCATTGTCAATAAAAAGACCTTCTCTAACAATCTAAAACAACAGCATTCCCATACCATTGAGTTCTAACCCCTCAGCCTGTCCTACTTTTCTTCAAGGCAATATTGTTACCTGGAATGATATTAGACATTTTCTTGTCTCCTTCCACTTAAAACAGAGGTTGGCAAACTATGACTTGAAGGACAAATTGGCCTATCATCTGTTTCAATTTAAAAAATTTTTTATTGAAGCTCAATCATGGTCATTTGTCTGTCTTTCCGTTTGTCTGGCTTTGGCACTTACAACAATAGAGTTAAGTAGTCATGAAAGTGGAGAAGGCAATGGCACCCCACTCCAGTGTTCTTGCCCGGAGAATCCCAGGGACAGAAGAGCCTGGTGGGCTGCTGTCTCTGGGGTCACACAGAGTCGGACACGACTGAAGCGACTTAGCAGCAGCAGCAGCAGCAGTCATGAAAGAGACTGTATGGATCACAAAGCCTAAAATGTTTATTGACCTTTTATAGAAAAAGTCGTTCCACCCCTGCACTAGACTACAAGCCACACAAAGGAAGAAACTTTGTTTTGTGCCCTTCTGTATCCCTGGTACCTAGAAGAATACATGAGGCTCTATAATTATTTGTTGAAGAAAGAAAGAATGAATGAATCATCTCTGGAACCATCTTGATTCAGTCTTCTCTGTCTTCAGTATCCTTCCATTTTCTATAAATGTCTGTCCTCTGATTTGTTTCCTCCATTAACCTTTTTTTTTTTCCACATCAAATTTCCAGTTGGAGAAAAAAACTCTAAAAATAGCTAACTAAACTTTGGAAATATGAAAGTTAAGTTAGAGGAACTATTTTTCCTCTGGCACTAGTATTAAAAATATGTCTTTTTTAAAAAAAATGTCTACCATCTGTATCATTGTGTTCATTTTGGAACTAAAATTTTGTCAGGATATTTGTAAATAATAGAAATATAAATGATATTTCTTTTAATAGTCATTTTTCACAATTAGTTATCTAGCATATTGCTTGATATTCTTGGCAGTCTTTTTGCTAATAATGTTGGCACCTTTTTTAGCTTTTTAAAAAAATTCATTTTATGGAGTTTGATTTTTATAGAGCAATCTTTCGTATTTGGTTGCCTGAACACTTTTTATTATTAATATGTAATGTACTTACCCCTTCTTCAATTTTCACTCATGAGTCTCTCTCCAAAAAGTAAACTCTCTTGACACGTGCAGTTATTTTGATTTCACAACTTACCCATGCCAGAGATGCTTTCCGTACTTTGATCTCTTGCAGATGGAGAATAAAACCAGTACTAAATAAGTGAACTTTCTATGCCTATACTTAAGACAAAAGAAAACAAACAAAAGCTTCTGTTGGATCTAATTACTCCTGCTGCTGCTAAGTCGCTTCAGTCGTGTCTGACTCTGCGACCCCATAGGCAGCAGCCCACCAGGCTGCCCCATCCCTGGGATTCTCCTAGGTGACTAAAAATTCTGTGAACCTGTGGTATCTGGAATGTGCTGGTAACAGAGCTGAGATTACCTAATGGAGTCTTGGATTATGATTTTGAAATAGGAGGTTAAATCTCTAATGTATCCCAGAACAACCTGAAGTGTGGAGTTGCTCCCTTAGAGAAGAATTCACAATTGTATGATACCTGTGGTAAAAGTATGTGATTCTGAACATGCAGTTACGTGTTAAGAGTGAATGCATCAGATCAGATCTAGCAGAGCTGTCCTGACGTGATCACTTTTGTCATCTGCTTCTAACACTGAAGAGACCTTCATGGTTCCTCAGTCTCCATGGCTCCTTCGTGGTTCCTCAAAGGTGATCTGCTGCTGCCTTAAAACAAGTAATGATGAGGACACTTGTCCCTTCTCTCGGTCTCTAGCTCTGACCTCATTCATTTAAATTCTGAGATTAACTCTGGACAGAGCTTCAGTTTACATTCCACCTCACCTATATCTCTTTGCCTGCACTTGTAAGGCTAAGTCGCTTCAGTCGTGTCCGACTCTGCGACCCTAGGATTGTAGCCCACCAGGCTCTTCTGTCCACAAGATTCTCCAGGCCAGAAAACTGGTGTGGGTTGCCATGCTCTCCTCCGGGCATATTTCCAACCCAGGGATCGGACCCGCATCTCTTACATCTCCCACATTGGCAGGCAGGTTCTTTACCACTAGCTCCACCCGGGAAGCCCTCTATAGCTCCTTAGTTATAATTTATTTGAGGCTCATAAGTAGTGATAATGGCAGAGAAACCTGATGAAAGATTTTTATTTCTAAATATCTAAATAAATTCCTAAGTTTATTTCAAAATATAAAGTTTTTAAATAATAAAAGTTTTTTCTTTAATAATAATGACATCCCTGAATAACTTTGACATTTCCTAGTTTTCTAACTACTGTGCTGATAAAGACAACTAAGATACTGGGAAACAAAAAGATTAACCTATACCATGTAATGGAAAGTTGTTTGTTTGTTTTTTATATATATATAATGTACTCATTCATTTCAGCTTTGTTTTTTAAAATTGGTTTATTTTTTGGCTGTGACGGGTCTTCATTGCTGCACGCAAGCTTTTCTCTAGTCTCTGCGAGCGGGGGCTACTCTTCACGGACTCCTCATCGCAGTGGCTTCTCTTGTGAGACTCAGCCCCGGGCACATGGGCTTCAGTGGCTGCGGTGCGTGAAATCGGTAGCTGCAGCTTGCAGGCTCGAGAATGCCGGCTCAGTAGTCACGCGCATGGTGCAGTTGCGCTGCGGCAGGCGGGGTCGTCCCAGACCAAGAGTGGAACCGGTGTGCCCTGCATCGCAAGGTGGACTCTTCACCGCTGGACCACCGGGGGAGCCCGGGGCTTTTGATGTATTTTTGAATTCCAGTGGATTGTCTTTGCTCATTTTTCATAAATTTCTGACATTAGGTACTCAAACTAAATTTACAAAAACCTATCAAGTTTACTAAACATATTTATGATTTTTTTTGTAAAATAAAGCCTGCATATTACATGAGAGCAATTCTTACCTGGCTTGTAGGCAGTTTCTATTGATTGTGGAAGGCCAAGAACCCTGGTTGGTATCAAAATTCCTGTGGTATATAGTGATCATTCAATGAAAGGTAACAATTATATTTTTTAAAAAAGAAGAAGAAGAAATAAATTCCTGGGAATCAGGAGACCTTATCCTGGAATTGCTTCTGTTGTGTGATTCTAAACAGGTCACATAACTTCTGGGATTTGGTTTCCTCATCAGTGACGGGAGAGGATTGAATTATCTCTCTTCCCTTCCAGTCTTACACTGGAATAGTCTCACACTCTATTTTAAGGCCTCTGGGATGCGTGTTGTGGAAATAAATGCACAAACTGAAATCCAGGTATATATATCCCTACTTCCATTTTTATTTTTTTATTGTTACTTTCAGTATTTAGCTCAAAATGAGGATCAAAGTAAATTCTTTTAGGTTATTCATCTTTTGTTATTCCAAAGGCACACCCAAACATGGGTCAGTGAGAAAAATGTTCAAACATTTGTAAACAATCAACTGTCCTAATGTGAAGGCCAACCAAGCAGAATCCTAAACAGGGCAAGGCAATGAAAACAGTCTTAAGTTCTGGCTTGGACTCCTTTAAGGGGTTCAGAATTAGGTTTCTTTGTTAACTGTTTCCTTTTTATCTCCCTTCCTTTTACAGCAGTGTTTTATTGCTTAAGGCAAAAATGGTGTGGAAAGATAATGCAACTGACTCACTGAAACATAAATCTCGGCACAATGATTTAAGCACTGTGACTTTGCATTGGGCTGATACCAGGCAGGGTGATGGGCACCTTGACTCAATGTCAGACTGCACAATCTGTGAAGGGCAACCTGGTGTTCTGAGTGCCCAGACCAAGCCTGCTGCTAAAAACAACTTAAAATGTTGGTTGAAAAAAATCTTGATTGCATTCATGAGCTGGAATGCCCAGCCATGAAATCAAAGAAGGTGGTAAACCAGAGAAAGCAGCAGAGGAGTACATCTTTTGAGTTTATTTCCTGACTTGAATGAACTTAAGAGTTGATTTTTGTATCTTTGTGATTTTGTGGGGAAAGAGTGACACCTTTGCTGGTAACCTGGCAGGAAAGGGAAATCTGGAGAAGTGGGAAAATGTCTACCAGGAACTTTCAAATGGAGTGGGCAGCTCTAGAGCTGTGTGCTTTGAATATTTCTTCCTTTGTTTCCATAAAATCCTTTGTCAAGTTCAATTTTCTCAGCAATATTTTTCTGTGAAGTGGATTCATTATTTTGTGTGTGACTGGGAAGGCTATTGGGGAGCTCAAAGAGAAGGACCAGGAGACAGATGAAATCTGAGTTGCATTTGCACATGGTCTCCTAATTTAAGCTGCCAAGGATACTTTTTCAACTATATGGGAAAAGAAGTGAAGATTGAATGGACTGAGTAAAAACAGAAAGGCTGTTTTCTCTAAAAACTCCGTATGACTTTAGGGTAGTGCCGCTTAATCCAGATGCCACAAACTGGGAAGAGAATCATCCTTCGGTCTTTGGCCTATACCTGGGCATTCTCTGTGGAGGAAATGCACAGCCGTCCTTTTGAGCCCACAGTCCTGAGCAGCCCTGAGCCACAGTACAAGGTCTGACAGTAAGAGAGTCACGCGTGTCGGGAGATATACTGTGGGCATGCGGACTTGCTGTTGTTAGCCTGGAGGAAAGAGCAAGACAGAGAGTCTAAGAAACTTGCTCAGGGTCGCAAAGCAAGGAAGTGACGGAACTAGGATTTGAACCCAGGCCACCTGACTGCAGAATTAGGTTCCTCACCACTGTACTAGATCCTAGAGGACAGGTTCTAGAAATCAGACACCTGAAATGTTCCCAGGCTCCACAACTGTAAGCTCCATGGAAGTGAGCTGGACAAGGCAAGGAGTATGTGTCTGCTCTGCTCGTCACTGTACACTCAGCAGCTGTTAAATGGCAGGTATTCAGTAAATATTTACAGAATGAGTACAATGAGATGTATCACTGCATACACAGGGTGTCTTCTCTCATCCAGACCGGAATTCTCTTCTCTGTACAAGTCCATAAGGATGTACAAGTCAGAGCAGAAGTATTTTTAAATTGTTGTTTTCCTTTGAAGGATAAAAGAGAACGATCTCTAATAAACTCATAGGGATTAAAGGAATATGACACAACATACCAACTTTATAAGTGAGCAACCAGACCCAGAGTGGCAAGGCAATCTGCCAAGGTCGCACCATGCATAAGGACTAGGATGGCGTTGGAGGGGATCTGCCAAGGTCGCACCATCCGTAAGGACTAGGACGGTGTTAGAAAAGGCAAACCAAATGTGTCAGGGAGCAGTGACTGAGAGAGAGAGAAAGACAGAGGTCATCTCTATAACTAGTTTGTTCAAAATGTAAAAATCATGAAATCTAGAAAAGCAGTTATCCTAATTTCAGCACACGGGTAAGTTATATGTCATTAAAAACATTAATGTGTTATTTGAATTACATAATGGGAGCAGTGGTGGACCCATAGTTTTTTATGTGCTTGGGACCTAGGAATATCTAAATCCTACCCAAACCAGAACCAGGAACTGGGCTCAGGCAGCTTCTCCTCCTCCCACCCCACAACTGTCAGTCTATGCATTCCTCTTGAAGCCGAGCAGGACCCTGCAAGGCCCTCCTGGGTCCAAGAGCCCCTCCATGCCTTCCATTTCTTGTTTGCAGAAAAAGGCTTCAGTCTCATAGGCCTTCCCTGAGTCCCAAGGTGCAGATCCGAGCAGTTACTAATTAGGTAAGTGAGAAAATGCAGAAACAAAGAAAAAGCAGACAAGAAAAAATAGTTCAGTGATAAAACACAATCCTCAACCTCATGATGGTGGAACCTTGAAAGAGTCTTTTACCACTCTGGATCTAGTTGCTCATATATGAAGTTGGTGTGTCATAGTCCTCTGATCTCTAATTTCTCCTCAAGGGGTACCCGTAACAATCCAGCTCACAGCTTTGAGTTATTCTGCAGGAACTAAGACCCCCACCCCGATGGAGGGTGATGACTTCACTCTGCATACAAGCTAGTAGACTCCAGACTGGTCAGTACCAAGCTGATGACTGAGATTCCTGAAACACCACCCTGTCACCTCACCACCAACCAAATCAGAAGGAAACCATGCACCCTGCACCCCTCACCCCAATGTTGCCTTTAAAATTCTTCCCTGAAAGCCATCAGAGTTCCAGTCTTCTGAGTAGGAGCCGCCTGTTCTCCTTGCTTGGCCCTGGCAGTACACCTTTCTCCGCTCTAAACTCAAATGTTTCTATTTGCTTGGCCTCTCTGTGCGACAGGCACACAAATCTGGGTTCAATACCACTCTTTCTCCTTTTTGTCACATGGAGCTGTGGTGTCAGGGCCTGGCTGGATTCTGAAGGAAATGCTGAAGGAGGGGTGGAGTACAGAGAAGGAATGTGGATGATAGATTCCCAGCCCATCATTCCTTCCCTTTTGCACCGGGAGGCCACACATGACACGAGGAAGAACTGGACTCATTAATCATGTTCTTTGTCATATGTCCTTCCCTTTTCTCTTGCTTCTAACTTCCCTCTTCCCCTCACTTCCCAACCACAACAAACATGTTTTGCTCTGAAGTTTCAGACAGATCATAGGATTGGTGTGAGCCTGATGACACTGAGGAAGCCAGTGTGATGCATTTTCTGTTGGTAGCTCAGCACCATGCTATTCTGCTGTTCCTGAAGTATTTGTTGTCTTTCTTTTCCTTCCTTGTTTTCTAGTTCACTTCTCTTTTAGGGGGCGTGGGTGGTAGGAAAGGAGAGAGACAATAGGAAACTCTCGATCAGAGGCCCCACCCTCTTTCTCTACCCCAAGGGAGGACTCAGGGGATGGCGCTGAGCCTCTCCCATTCAATATTCAAGAGGAAGCATGTACCACCCAGCAAACCCTCCCAAATCACTATTGACTTTTCTTTAAGCTTTGTTTGCAAAAATCCATGACCATAGACAATCATCTAGGTCTTGGAACCAGAGGTGGCTCCAAGTTTTGTGGCGCCTGTTGTCGTTCAGTCACTCAGTTGTGTCTGACTCTTTGTGACCCCATGAATCGCAGCTCGCCAAGCCTCCCTGTCCATCACCAACTCCTGGAGTTTACTCAAACTCACGTCCATCGAGTCGGTGATGCCATCCAGCCATCTCATCCTCTGTCGTCCCCTTCTCCTCCTGCCCTCAATCTTCCCCAGCATCAGGGTCTCTTTCAGTTAGTCCACTCTTCACATCAGGTGGCCAAAGTACTGGAGTTTCAGCTTTAGCATCAGTCCTTCCAGTGAATATTCAGAGTTGACTTCCTTTTGGATTGACTGGTTTGATCTCCTTGCAGTCCAAGGCACTCTCAAGAGTCTTCTCCAGCACAACTTCTCCAGTTCAAAAACATCACTTCTTCAGCACTCAGCTTTCTTTATGGTCCAAATCACATCCATACATTACCACTGGAAAAACCATAGCTTTGAGTATAAGGACCTTTGTTGGCAAAGTGATGTCTGTGCTTTTTAATATGCTGTCTAGTTTTGTCATAGCTTTCCTTCCAAGGAACAAGCGTCTTTTAATTTCATGGCTGCAGTCACTGTCCACAGTGATTTTGGAGCCCAAGAAAATAAAATTTGTCACCGTTTCCACATTTCCCCCCATCTATTTGCCATGAAGTGATGGGACTGGATGCCATGATCTTAGTTTTTTGAATGTTGAGTTTTAAACTAGCTTTTTCACTCTCCTTTTTCACTCCCATCAAGAGGGGAGTAAAATGCTTTCTGCCATTCAGGTTCCTGTGGAGCCTAAGATATGTCCAGATTTGCTCCCCCCCCCCCCCTTTAAGAAAATAAAGACATGAAGTTAAAAGTATAAAATTAGCACAGGGCTTTAGAAGGGACCTCTATAAATCAAGTCCCTTAAACTACATGAAACTAGCTTAAAGTATATTATCTTCAGGCTAAATCTTTGGAATGCTTTTGACTTTTAAACTGAAAGGTTTTATTTTGTGACTGTAAATAAGTTATGAGGGCAAAGATTGTTTTATCTACCTTTTCCTCTTCTCCAATATTTAGCCATAGCACCTACTATTGGTAGATCATAAGTGAGTGAAGTAGCTCAGTCGTGTTCGACTCTTTGTGACCCCATGGACTATAACCTCCCAAGCTCCTCTGTCCATGGGATTCTGCAGGCAAGAGTTCTGGAGTGGGTTGCCATTTCCTTCTCCAGAGGATCTTCCCAACCCAGGGATTGAACCTGGGTCTCCCACATTTTAGGCAGACACTTTACCATCTGAGCCACCAGGGAAGCCATAAGTACTGGTCCATAAATTGTGTTGTCAATGAAACAATCTGATAGGCAAGCATCATGCTAGGCTGATAGGATCACTATAACAAAGTGTTCTGGAAAATTTTTGGCCCTGGAAGTGGTGGGGACATAGAGAGGGAAGGTCTGTTCTATTTGAGGCAGAGGCAGAGTAATCACAAAAAGCTTCAGAGACAAGTTGATCTGTCAGTTGAAACGTGAAAGATGGGTGAAGGTGTGGGGATAGTGTTGAAAGGCATTTAAAGCAGGGAGAGAAGTATGAGCTGGAGGTTGCTGTCTGAAACCACATAAGGAGTTCATGGCACTGTAAGCAGTTTGGTATGGGTGGAGTATGAAGCACTAGAAGACGAAGGTTTGTTAGCCAAAGTGTAAGGCTGAAAGCAAGGAAAAGGTGAAATACCTGTGGGCTTCACAGGAGTTAGGACTTTAGCCTGTGCACCGTGGGGAGCTGTTGATGGCTTTAAAGCAGGAGAAGTACATGATGTGCATTTTTTGCAACATTATTCTGGCACTTGTGTGATAAACAGATTGAGGCTGTGGCAGTGAGACGCTTCAGACCCCGTTTCAGCGAAGGGCGATGATATGTGGGTGCTTAGTCACTCAGTCACGTCCAGCTCTTTGCGACCCCACGGACTGTGTGATTCTCCAGGCAAGAACACTGGAGTGGGTTGCCATGCCCTCCTCCAGGGGATCTTCCCAACCTGGGGATCAAACCCAGGTCTCCCACATTGCGGGCAGATTCCTTACTGTCTGAGCCATCAGGGAAGGAAGATGAGGGGCTGGTCAAATGCTGTGACAATGGTTGTGGCAGGGCAGGCAGATAACTAGAGACGCTAAGGAGGGGACTCACAGTGTTTAGTGATTAACGTGTTGAGTAAGCGTTGGGGTAAGAGAGAAAACTAGAGCAATGATTCTAGTCCTGGCAGAGGTAGTTGGGTGGATGGTGATGGAACCAGGCACCTAGAGAGATGTAGGAGAATGGGCAGGCTATGAGGCAAAAGGAAGTGAAGTCTTTTTAAATCCATGATGTTTGAGAATAACCCAAATGGTAAAGTCTAGTGTGATTCAGGGCTGAAGCAGATGGGATCATTGAGTCAGGCTTGGATATGGATCATCTGTCACCACAGTGAGGCAGCTATAATTGGGTTACTCAGGGAGAGCCTTCAGAAGAGGAGAGCCAGGCTGGGGTTGGAGCACTCACGTAAAGAATGGGCAAAGGCATTTCCATATCTGCTCTGTTGGAAGGTTTGGGCACCTGCTGCCTGTGTCAAATGGCACAGGTGGTCCCATGGTAGTTCCAAGGTGCTCTATCAGACTCCTCTTCTCTGGCTGAGAAATACTGAGCTGCGTCCTAGTTGAATCCTACCTAATTCTCACATAGAGGCAATTTCCTCATTTTCCCGCTGTGTCTACTATATTCAGTACATATCACAGTTTATTTTAATAGGTGGCAATGGTGGTGGTTTAGTCGTTAAGTCATGTCTGATTCTTTGCGATCCCATGGACTGTAGCCCACCAGGCTCCTCTGTGCATGGGATTTTCTGGGCGAGAATACTGGATCAGGTTGGCATTTTCTTCTCTGGGGGACACCCGGGTCTCCTGCATTGCAGGCAGATTCTTTACCAACTGAGCCACCAGGGAAGCCCCATTTTAATAGGTGGTTTTATTTTTTTGTCTCCCACTCTAGTTGGGAGCTCCATGAAAGCAGGAAGTTATAGTTCCCATGTTTACTCCAGTGCCTGGCTCGTTATAGATGGTCAGTAACAGTCTCCAAAGTGGGTGACTGTGGATGGAAGTGGGTGTCTGCGGTGATTGCTCCTGGAGAAGAGAGCTAAATGGGGATCCAGTTAATTCCCCTGGGAGAAGCCCTTGCTGAGCAACAGTCTCCACTTGGTGCCCAGTGCATAATGTGATTTCTATAATGGCATTCATAATAAGAAAAGTTATTTTACTTCAGCAACAGAAATGTCATTTATTAAAAGTCAGTGTTTAACAAATCCTATCATGTAATGTTTGGAGAGCTGTGTTTGTGTCCTGTTGATTTTGTTTAGAAGTAAGTAGGATTTCATTACTTTCTTGGCAGGTCATTACTTTTTCTTTATACAGAGATTAAAAGGCCAGTCTCTGGAATCAGACTGCCTGGATTTGCATCCTGAATCTGCCATTTACACATTTGAGACCTTGGAGAGGTATTGACCATTCTGTGCCTTACTTTCCTCATCTGTAACATGGAGGTCACAATAGTAACTTCTTTATAGAGTGATTGTTTGGGGAATTATATAGCTTAATATGTAAACAAAGTGTGACACGTGGTAAGCAATCCCAATGGCTATTAGCTATTCTTATTGTTACCTGGTGGTTCGTTTACTTTAAGAGCCGTTTTTCTCCAAAGTTTAAAATCTCCATTCTTAACATCAGTTCAATATATCCGAACATGAAACTCTTTTTTCCTTTCCTAAATTTATTTCTCACTTCAGTCTTCCTCATCTCAGTAAAAATTATGCCATCCAAACAATGATTCCAACCATAAAATCTAAAAATAAACTGTAATGCCTCCCTTTCTTTTTCTGCCCACGTCTAACAAAACATTTCCAAGACCTGGTGAGTCTGTCTCCTGAATATAACTAAAATCTGTCTGTGTTTCTTCCATCTCCAGTGACTCCACTTTAACTATTATTTGCCTGGATTTCAGCAAGAGCTTCCTAGTTAGGCCTCCTACTTTTACCCTGGTCCTGCTTCACTTCAGTTCCTTCATTTTAAAATGCACAAGTCAGATCAGTTCCACTGACTCGGAACTCTTCCATAGCCCCCAGTGGTTTTTAGGGGAGATTTCTAATTGCTTATTATAGCCTACAAAGCATGTGAGGCATTCATGAGCTGTGATTGCCCTGCCTCTACAAACATTTCACCAGTGTGGCAAGGGCCACATAAACCTCTCTCTTTCTTGACCATGGCGATTGATTGCTTTCTTCTCTACTGCCTGAATGCTCTGACTAACTCTCTGCTTGGAGAAGGAAATGGCAATCCACTCCAGTGTTCTTGCCTGGAAAATCCCATGGACAGAGGAGCCTGATGGGCTACAGTCCATGGTGTCACAAAGAGCTGGCCACAACTCAGGGACTGAGCACAGCTCTTTACCAGGCTAGACATCTTATCCTTTGAGATCTTCATTGGAATAGTAAGTGCTTGGAAAAGGTTCTTCTAACCCCTCTTTCTACGATGGCCTTCCACAGTTACTCTCTCACTTCTCTGCTATCAGTTAGTTCCCTGACATTTATTGTTTGCATGTTACTTTTTGTTAGCTGCATTTCTTGGTAGAAGTAGTTCCATGATGGCAGGAATCTTATGTACCTTTTTTGTTTTTTTTTAAATCACTATAACCCCTGAGCCTAGCAGAGTACCTAGCCCAAAGAAATATAATAAATATCTGTTGAAGGACCAAAAACTTGAATGGAAGCTATTGGGGCAAAAATTGGAAATCAGGAAGCCATAGTACTCTCAGTTTATTCATTCAACAAGCATATATTGAAGACCTACTTTGAGTCATCCATATGATTTGTTAGATGTTAGAATGAAAGATGAGCAAGTCATTGTCTCCAATACTGAATATAAATGAAATATCACAGAAATGCAGAGGAGGAAGTTTAGAGAATGAAATACTTTACTGAGTGATATTTGAGCTGCTTCTTGAAGGATGAACAGGTTCACAGGCTAGGAAAAGAGAAGGCATTTTAGTCAGAGGGAAGAGTATACTGAAGACAAAAGGAAAGTGCCTGAACCACAGGGTTGTAGAAATGGATTATTAACCAGCTGGAGCAGTGGTAGGAGCTGGAGCAGGAAGGCAGCTAGATTGGTGCTTGGTAAGGTAGAGCTGGGCCTTCAGGAAAACGAGATAACCAGCTTGAAGGGTTTAAGCAGTTCAACATTAACAGATGATATGAGTCTTAGAAATACAATTATAATAGAAAATAATGGAACCGGAGACAGAGAGACATAGTATGATGTATGATGCTATTTTAATAGTTCAGGTAACAGATGATGAGGACCCAGCCTTGTGTAGGAGCACTAGGAGTAAGCAAAGTGCTTTTGCACTCCATTGGGCATTTTGTCCTAGCTGGGTCTCAGTTTTCTTCCTGCAGAAGGAGAGTTTTGACTAGATAATTGCTATGATCCTTTTCTGCATCCTGAACCCATATATGCCTTAGAATTTGTCTTTTGTTGTAAATTTGCTATCTAGCTTCCCAAACGTGTAGAGGCCATGCCATCTACATCTTTCTATCACCTATGTATAGATAAGTGCAAACGGAATGGACTGTGGAACAGGAAGGCCCAAATTCAAGTCTTTGATCTACCATCTTCTGTTAGTATGATCCTGTCAGTTACTGATGCATTCTGTACCTCAGTTTGTTCATCTGTAAACAAGGATATTAACAGTATCAAGTATTAAAAGTGAGGAGCCTTAACAGATAATAGAGTTAAAAGTGTATAGGATTTGGTCCATTGCCAGTATGTATAAAGGGTGATCATCATCATCAGTCTTTCTACTTAACAGAGTAATTATCACCTAAAAATACTGTATTCCTGATGAGTGATTGACTAAATGCAGTGAAAGAGAATATGTCAAATCTCTATTTTTTTCTTGATTATTGAATTAGATTAATTCTGTGAATAAATGGTCCATCTAGTCAAGGCTATGGTTTTTCCAGTAGTCATGTATGGATGTCAGACTTGGACTATAAAGAAAGCTGAGCACAGAAGAATTGATGCTTTTGAACTGTGGTATTGGAGAAGACTCTTGAGAGTCCCTTGGACTACAAGGAGATCCAACCAGTCCATCCCAAAGGAAATCAGTCCTGGGTGTTCATTGGAAGGACTGATGTTGAAGCTGAAACTCCAATATTTTGGCCACCTTATGCGAAGAGCTGACTCATTTGAAAAGACCCTGATGTTGGGAAAGATTGAAGGCAGGAGGAGAAGGGGATGACAGAGGATGAGATTGTTAGATGGCATCACCGACTCAATGGACATGTGTTTGAATAAACTCTGGGAGTTGGTGATAGATAGGGAGGCCTGGCATGCTGCAGTTCATGGGGTCGCAAAGAGTCAGACACAACTGAGTGACTGAACTGATAACTGATACTGTGAATAAATAAGCAGAGTGACAATATACAGCCTTGACATACTCCTTTCCCAATTTTGAACCAGTCCATTGTTCCATGTCTGGTTCTAACTGTTGCTTCTTGACCAGCATACAGGTCTCCCAAGAGGCAGGTAATGTGGTCTGGTATTCCCATCTGTTTAAGAATTTTCCAGTTTGTTGTGATCCACACAGTCAAAGGCTTTAGAATAGTCAATGAAGCGGAAGTTGATGTTTTTCTGGAACTCTCTTGCTTTTTCTATGATCCAGCGGATGTTGGCAATTTAATCTTTGGCCCTTCTGCCTTTTCTAAATCCAGCTTGAACATCTGGAAGTTCTTGGTTCACATACTGTTAAAGCCTTGTCTGGAGAATTTTGAGCATTACTGGTTCACCTTGGGAAAGGAGTATGTCAAGGCTGTATATTGTCACCGGCTTATTTAAGTTACATGAAGAGTACATCATGTGAAATGCCAGTCTGGATGAAGCACTGGCTGGAATCAAGATTGCCAGGAAAAATATCAATAACCTCAGATATGCAAATAACACTACCCTTATGGCACAAAGCAAAGAGGATCTAAAGAGCTTCTTCATGAAGGTGAAAGAGGAGAGTGAAAAAGCTGGCTTAAAACTCAACATTCAAAAAACGAAGATCATGTTATCCGATCCAATCACTTCATGGCAAATAGATGGGGAAACAACAGAAACAGTGGCAGACTTTATTTTCTTCAGCTCCAAAAATCACTGCAGATGGTGACTGTGGCCTGAAATTAAAAGACACTTGCTTCTTGGAAGAAAAGCTATGACCAACCTACACAGCATATTAAAAAGCAGAGACATTGCTTTGCCGATAAATGTCTATATAGTCAAAGCTATGGTTTTTCTAGTAGTCACATATGAATGTGAGAGTTGGACCATAAAGAAGGCTGAGTGCTGAAGAATTGATGCTTTTGAACTGTGATGTTGGAGAAGACTCCTGGGAATCCCTTGGACCGCAAGGAGATGAAACCAGTCAATCCTAAAGGAAATCAATCCTGAATATTTATTGGAAGGACTGATGCTGAAGATGAAGGGCCAATACTTTGGCCACCCGATGTGAAAAGCTGACTCATAGAAAAGACCCTGATGCTGGGAAAGATTGAAGGCAGATGGAGAAGGGGATGACAGAGGATGAGATGGTTAGATGGCATCACCAGCTCAATGGACACGAGTTTGAGCAAGCTCTGGGAGATGGTTAAAAACAAGGAAGCCATGCATTCTGCAGTCCATGGTGTTGCAAATAGTTGGACACGACTGAGCAACAACAATTCTGTGAAAGTAGATGAGCAACAGCTAAGTCTTCAGTGCACATCTGCACCTTGACATATTTAAGAAGCTTTCATTTGGAGTAACAAATCATAGCAGATCAGAAGCACATGTGGCAGAATTGCTCAGGTTTTGTGGCACTTTTCAATTTTTTTTTTTTCTGTTTTTGAAAATCCATTGTAATTGAACTCTTGTGACTGTCATAATTGTTCATGTATCCTGTTGAAAGATTTTCACATCATTCTTGAGCTTGAACTATTTATGCGAGTATAGTAGACTGGCAATTTCCAGACTCCAGGGCCACTTTAGTTAGAACGAGTTATTATTGTAGTATGGCCCTTTCTGATTTACTCTTTTAGAAACACACATTATTATACGTCTTCCATCACTACCTTCCTGTTCATTTTATGTTTCTCCACTTTGGGAGGATTTTAGAATGGAGATAATGATAGAGTGCAACATAAAGCCTATCCACTAGATCACCGATGACATCACCTCTGTCTGTAGAACAGGAAGGGAAGAGTGATGTTAATCCTGGCCGTGTCTGGAACAGGCATAATGTTGGTTCAGGTTTATACACATCAAACACCTTAAGAGTTTAAAATGGAGTAACATTCATGTTTGAAGGGCTTCTCTGTTGGCTCAGTGGTAAAGAATCCGCCTGCCAATGCAGGAGACACGGGTTCAGTCCCTGGGCTGGGATGATCCCCTGGAGAAGGAAATGGCAACCTGCTCCATTGTTCTTACCTGAAAAACTCCATGGACAGAGTAGCCTGGCAAGCTACAGTCCACTGGGTCGCAAACCAGTCAGACACGACTGAGCACGCACACACACACACACACACACACACATTCATGTTTGAAAGCGGCATTTTACCAAAGGTGAGATAATCCTGCCATCTTAAAACTAGTAGATCTTGCCTTAGAAAAGCTCTGCAATCAATTATTTGAAGAAAGAATATGACATTGAAAGGAAAGAGAACCTGATTCTCCTTTTGGCTTTTTAAATCTCTCCTGTGTTTCACTATATGGTCTAGGTTCCCTCTCACTTTAATAGTCCATGGGTTTTGAAAACTTACCAAAGCTGTCCCTATTTTAGTTCTTAATCTATTAAAATCATTTTGATATCAAAACATTTTTGTGGCATATTTCATTTTAAATGTTTTGAAATCAAGACTCTTTAGCAAAGGAAAAAAATCTTAGATTACATTGCAGGAAAAGGAGATGACGTTACCTCATCTGCCAAATGCAAATTAAGTTTTAAAAATGACTTATTCCTAGCAACTGGAAAATAAATGTTCCAAAGATTGTAACCACATCTGTAACATATATTGATGACTTGGAGGAAGGTTGGGTCACCCTAGTGCTCACTCAGCCGTTACCATCTTCCCAGAAACTAGAGAAGTAGGGTTCCTGGGGGTCACTCTTGCAGTACAATTTCCTGTTTTCTGTTCTGTTGAAAGAGTTTACAGAGAAAACCAGCTGGCAGCCATGGTGTATGTTTGGGATCAGATGGTGAGGTGAGGAGGAGGGTGGGATAGGAGGAGGAAGCACCCTGGCAGAGAAGGGAGTGGGCAGTAAGGCGGCGGGGCAGGGCGGGGGGGGCGGGGAGTGAAGGGACATGTAGGGGATGTTCTAGTGTTGACTGATTTATTACAAAGTGTTCAAGGAGGTAAACTGTGCCTCCTTTTCACAGGAAAGACTTAACAGCTCTCCATGTCCTTCTTTCCTTAGGCTCTTCTCTCTCAAATGTATCTTCCCCACTGCTGCCTAAATGAACGTCTACCAAGAGGAAATGTTATTTAGAAGCTAAGTCATGCCCAACTCTTTTGCAACCCTATGGACTGTGCCCACCAGTCTCCTCCTAAGTCAGGCCAGTTCCTGTTTAAAATCCTTTAGTGGTTTCCTATTGTTGCCTGACAGCAGGAATAGGAAAACTATGGCCAACGACCCAAGTTTAGCCTGACACCTATTGTATACACAGGCAGTTACAAAAAGTTTTTAATAATATTTGATGACTTGTGAAAATTATGTGAAATTCCAATTGTTGTTTTGTTGTTTAGTCGGTAAGTCGTGTCTGACTCTTTTGCAGCCCTATGAACTATAGCCTGCCAGACTCTTATGTCCATGGAATTTTCCAGGCAAGAATACCATTTATCTACTCAGCGCTACACACAATGCTTCATGCCAGGGATGTATCAGTGAATAAAATGTGGCCTCACATCGTGAGTTGATAGTGCTAAGGGTACAATGTAAGGAGGCAAGAACACTGGAGTAGGTTGCCATTTCCTACTCCAAGGGATCTTCCCCACCCAGCTATCGAACCCATGCCTCCAGCACTGGCAGGCGGATTCTTTACCACTGAGCCACTGGGAAAGCCCAATTACAGTCTCCGTAAGTAACGTCATATTAAGCCATGCTCATTCATTTTCATATTAGTTGTGGCCATGTTTGTAGAGTTGAGTCAAAGCCCTGTGCTTCTCTAAGCCTAAAGTGTTTACTCTCTGACCTTCTACAAAAAGGAGAAATGTGTGCTTCCCATAGGACGAAACCTACTGCTTCCTGACTCTCAGTTTGTTATCCAACAACAACACAGATCTTCCTAGAGCTTATTAGCTGTGTCCTCTGTCTCGAATGGTTTCCCTCTTGGCTGTACTCACCTCAACCAGTGATTAACGGTAGACGTGAGTACAGTCACTCAATCTTTAAGACTCAACTCTGCCATGAGTTCTTCCAAAAAGGCTTCCCTTTCACCCCACACACAGTAGTCTCCCACCCTTAAGGCTGGGAGACTCTTCTCACAATCTCTGGGTACAATCCCATCAGTGTTCTTATCTCCCTACATTGTACCCTAAGCACTATCAACTCACAATGCAAGGCCACATTTTATTCACTGATACATCCCTGGCATGAACCATTGTGTGTAGCACTGTGCAGATAAATGATAAAGGTTGCTGACTGATGCATGAATGCCTGCATCTCCCCAAGACAGTAGTTCCTGAAGCTACCAACAAAAGGGCTTTTTGTGTCCTAGTCAAAAGTGATACATTCTAGGGGAATTACTAAATGCCCACCAATTGTGATATTTCACTTTCCTTCCTTGGTATAGCCTCTTAAAATTTGCAGAGTCTATAGCTATAGACCATGATGAGTCTTTTTTGAGTACATTCATTGTACCAGGAAAAAAAAAATCTAGGACAGAACAGAAGTATCATTCAGTGTTTTTAAACCTGTTCAGACTCATAAAATTTCATGTTTCCTTTTGTCACAGAAATTAAAAATCAGGATGAGCATTACTTGTTGACCTGATAATTCTGTTGCCTTCACCAAAGTCACAGTTTTCTTAGATTAATATCAAATTTTGCCATTGATAACTTCAAATAATAATAACTTGGGGAAAATTCAAAGTTGAGTAATTTAATGCCTGAAGGGAGATTTCCTCCAGTGAATGCAATGCATGTCTTATGGAAATATTTAGCTATAAATATCAATGTCTTCATAGTAGTAAAATCATTTGCTCTATACTTATGACTAAAATTCAACCCCTCCTTTTTTTTTCTTTTTTGTTTTTCCCATCTTGGAATGGCCTTCATTTAATGTGCTTTATTTTAAGAATAATTTTACAGTGGGGTAATGGTGAAATAAAAATCTATTACAAATTATTTTGAAACTTCCTTAGGTAAAATATCCACAGATTTTGTTCATACCTCTGATTTTTTCCCTATGTTAGCACTTTAGGCCTTGAACAATTCTTATTTCTTTCTCAGTGTCTTCCTTTTTATGCAAAGTGGGAAATCCATTTACTTTGCTTATTTAACGTGTTGTGGAAGTTGAATTTCAGTTGGAAACACTGTAAGATTTTCACACACTATGGAAACCGTGTAACTCAGATTGCTACTTGAATCCATGTGGCTGGGACTCAAATCTGGCCAAAACCCACACTTTGAACTGAGATGATACATCTGGTTTCAGGACTTAATAAAACTTAGGTTCTTAAAAAAAAAAACAAAAAACTTAGGTTCTTGATGTCTCATTGCAGAAATAATTCAGTGAGACAAAGTGATAGGTGAGAAATGGATTTATTTAAGATAATGCACTCTTCAGACAAAGTATGGGTCATTTCAGAAGACAGAGCAGCCTCAAAATATGGTGTGGTTAGCTTTTATGAACTGGGTAATTTCGTAGGCTAATGAGTGGGAAAATTAGAGATACCAAGGGAACATTTCATGCAAAGATGGGCACAATAAAGGACAGAAACGGTATGAGCCTAACAAAACAGAAGATATTAAGAAGAGGTGGCAAGAATACAATAGAAGAACTATACAAAAAAAAAAAAAAAAAAAAATCCAAAACTCCTAATGACCCAGATAAGCAGGATGCTATGATCCCTCACCTCGAGCCAGACATCCTGGAATGTGAAGTCAAGTGGGCCTTAGGAAGCATCACTATGAACAAAGCTAGTGGAGGTGATGGAATTCCAGCTGAGCTATTTCAAATCCTAAAAGATGATGCTGTGAAAGTGCTGCACTCAACATGCCAGAAAATTTGGAAAACTCAGCAGTGGCCACAGGACTGGAAAATGTAAGTTTTCATTCCAATCCCAAAGAAGAGCAATGCCAAAGAATGTTCAAACTACTGCACAATTGTACTCTTTTCACATGTTATCAAAGTAATGCCCAAAATTCTCCAAGCCAGGCTTCAACAGTATGTGAACTGAGAAATCCAGATGTTCAAGCTGGATTTAGAAAAGGCAGAGGAACCAGAGATCTAATTGCCAACATCTATTGGATCATAGAAAAACCAAGAGACTTCCAGAAAAACATCTACTTGACAACGTTAAAGCTTTTGACTGCGTGGATCACAACAAACTGTGGAAAATTCTTAAAGAATTGGGGATAACAGACTACCTTACCTGCCTCCTGTAAAACAGTTAGAACCAGACATGAAACAGTGGACTGGTTCAAAATTGGGAAGGGAGTATGTCAAGGCTATATATTGTCACAATGCTTATTTAACTTATATGCGGAGTACATCATGCAGAATGCCCAGCTGGATGAAGCACATGCTGGAATCAAGATTGCCAGAGAAACAGCAGTAACCTCAGATATGCAGATGACACCACCCTTATGACAGAAAGTGAAGGAGAACTAAAGAGCCTCTTGATGAAGATGAAAGAGGACAGTGAAGAAGCTGGCTTAAAGCTCAGCATTCAAAAAATGAAGATCATGGCATCTGATCCCATCACTTCATGGCAAATAGATGGAGAAACAATGAAAACTGTGTGAGATTTTGTTTTCTTGGGCTCCAAAATCACTGCAGATGGTGACTGCAGTCATGAAATTAAAAGACGCTTGCTTCTTGGAAGAAAATCTATGAAAAAACCTAGACAGCATATTGAAAAGCAGAGACATTACTTTGCTGACAAAGGTCCATCTAGTTGAAGCTATGGTTTTTCCAGTAGTCATGTATGGATGTGAGAGTTGGACCATAAGGAAGGCTGAGCGCTGAAGAATTGATGCTTTTGAACTGTGGTATTGGAGGAGACTCTTGAGAGTGCCTTGGACTCCAAGGAGATCAAACCTGTCAATACTAAAGGAAATCAATCCTAAATATTCATTGGAGGGACTGATGCTGAAGCTGAAGCTCCAATACTTTGACCACCTAATGTGAAAAGCAGACTCACTGGAAAAGACCCTGGTGGCTGGGAAGGATTGAAGGCGGGAGGAGAAGGGGATGACAGAGGATGAGATGGTTGGATGGCATCACTGACTCAATGCACATGACTTTGAGCTAACTCTGGGAGGTGGTGAAGGACAGGAAAGCCTAGCATGTTGCAGTCCATCGTGTTGAAAAGAGATGGACACAACTGAGCCACTGAACAACAGATGAGTGGCAGGGTCATTCCAACTATTTTGGGAAAATGGTGATTTCCACCCACTTCTTGATCTTTGATGGTCGGCCTTGGAAAAGGGTGCCTCTAGGTGTGTCATTTAGTTCCTGATGTGTTACAATGAGCATATATTGAGACTTAAGGTCTCAGTTCAGTTCAGTTCAGTAGCTCAGTCCCGTTTGACTTTTTGCAACTCCATGGACTGCAGCATGCCAGGCTTTCCTGCTCAAACTCATGTCTTTCGAGTCGGTGATGCCATCTAACCATCTGAGCCTCTGTCGTCCCCTTCTCCTCCTGCCTTCAATCTTTCCAAGCATCAGGGCCTTCTCCAATGAATCAATTCTTCACATCAGGTGGTCAAAGTATTGGAGTTTCAGCTTCAGCATCAGTCCTTCCAATGAACACCCAGGACTGATCTCCTTTAGGATGGACTGGTTTGATCTCCTTGCAGTCCAGGGGACTCTCAAGAGTCTTCTCCAACACCACAGTTCAAAAGCATCAATTCTTCGTCACTCAGCTTTCTTTATAGCCCAAGTCTCACATCCATACATGACCACTGGAAAAACCATAGTTTTGACTAGACAGACTTTTATTGGCAAAGTAATGTCTCTGCTTTTTAATATGCTGTCTAGCTTGGTCATAGCTTTTCTTCCAAGGAACAAGCGTCTTTTAATTTCATGGCTGCGGTCACCATCTGCAGTGATGTTGGAGCCCCCCAAAATAAAGTTTCTCATTGTTTCCATGGTTTCTCCATCTATTTGCCATGAAGTGATGGGACCGGATGCCATGATCTTAGTTTTCCGAATGTTGAGTTTTAAGACAACTTTTTCACTCTCCTCTTTCACGTTCATCAAGAGGCTCTTTAGTTCCTCTTTAGTTTCTGCCATGAGGGTGGTGTCATCTGCATATCTGAGGTTATTGATATTTCTCCCGGCAATCTTGATTCCAGCTTGTGCTTCATTCAGCCTGGCATGTCACGTGTTTTACTGTGAATAGAATTGAAATAAGCCAGATGACAGTATACAGCCTTGACATACTCCTTTCCCGATTTGGAACCAGCCCATTGTTTCATATCTGGTTCTAACTGTTGCTTCTTGACCTGCATACAGATTTCTCAGGAGGCACATAAGGTGGTTTGGTATTCCCATCTCTAAGCATTTCCCACAGTTTGTTGTGATCCTCATAGTCAAAGGCATTAGCATAGTCAGTGAAGCAGAAGTAGATATTTTTCTGGAGCTCTCTTGCTTGTTCTATGATCCAACAGATGTTGGCAGTTTGATCTCTGGTTACTCTGTCTTTTCTAAATCCTGCTTGAGCATCTGGATTTCTCAGTTTACGGACTGTTGAAGAATTTTGAGCATTACTTTACTAACATGTGAAATGAGTGCAATTGTGTGGTAGTTTGATCATTCTTTGCCATTGCCTTTCTTTGGGATTGGAATGAAAACTGACCTTTTCCAGTCCTGTGGCCACTGCTGAGTTTTCCAAATGTGCTGGCATATTGAGTGCAGCACTTTCACAGCATCATCTTTCAGGATTTGAAATAGCTCAACTGGAATTCCATCACCTCCACTAGCTTTGTTCATAGTGATGCTTCCTAAGGCCCATTTGACTTAGGACTCTAGCATGTCTGGTTCTAGGTGAGTGATTATACCATTGTGGTTTTCTGGGTTATGAAGATCTTTTTGTACAGTTCTTCTGTATATTCTTGCCACCTCTTAATATCTTCTTTTTCTGTTAGGTCCATAGCATTTCTGTCCTTTTTTGTACCCATCTTTGCACAAAATGTTCCCTTGGTATCTCTGATTTTCTTGAAGAGATCTGTAGTCTTTCCTATTCTATTGTTTTCCTCTATTTCTTTGCACTGAACACTGAGGAAGGCTTTCTTCTCTCTCCTTGCTATTCTTTGAAATTCTGCATTCAGATGGATATATCTTTCTTTTTCTCCTTTGGCCTACCTTTTCTTCTTTTCTTAACTATTTGTAAGGCCTCTTCAGACAACCATTTTGACTTTTTGCATTTTTTTTTTCTTGGAGATGATGTTGATCACTGTCTCCTGTACAATGTTAGGAACCTCTGTCCATAGTTCATCAGGCCCTCTGTCTATCAAATCTAATCCCTTGAATCTATTTCTCACTTCCACTGTATAATCATTAGGGATTTGATTTAGGTCATACCTGAATGGTGTAGTGTTTTTCCCTAGTTTCTTCATTTTAAGTCTGAATTTGGCAATAAGGAGTTCATGAGCCGAGCCATAGACACTTGGAGCCATTTAGTTCTAGTCAGCATCGGACTTTGCTTTTACCACGAGACACATCGACGACTGAGTGTTGTTTCCCCTTTGGCTCAATGAACAGGTGATTGTGAACAACAAGACTGAGAGACTAAACAACAAAATTCTGCTCAGTTTATGTTGTGTCCTCAGGCTATGTCATTCTTTCCAAGTTTGTGCCCTGCCCCCTTCCTTCCTATTTCATTATCACTAGAGAATGCTGCAGGACATAAAACCTCTGCCTTCTTTTTATTTTCTTTATCAAATTCATGCTGGACATAGGGCTTGGCTTAGCTGAGCATTGAACTTTGGCTGCTTTATCCCTAAATCAGTATTCTTTTTCCTCTTAGCCCTCTAGTAAGTATCCACTTCAATAAATTGCAGGCATTTTGTATTGCTAATAATCAGACCTGTAGTTTCTGTAGACAGAAACCAGAGAAGATATCATTTGAATTTAAGAACAAAATTTTACTGGCATAAAGTTCCAAATTAAACCACGTTGTGGGAAAATTGGTAACCTCCTCCCCCATTTATTTATTTATTTTAAATTTATTTATTTATTTTAAAAATATTATTCTTTTCTGTCTTATGTACTGGTCTGGCAGAAGGCTGTGGTATGAATGACATGTAGAACAGCAAGAAAAACTACCAACCTCTTGAAATGAGACTATTTCTGACTAAGTCAGGGATCAGCCCTGGGGTCCTACAAAACTGCTGTGGACTCACGTCATCGATTTCTATGCTGCTTAAAAAATGGTTGTTCCATCCAAGTGAGAGTAAGGGCAGTACAAACAGTGTATCTTCTCTAGTTTAAGGATGGCACTTTACTTTCCAACACATATACTACACCTACAGAATACATCTGTAGCTCAATTTTCTCAATGGATAATTTTTTCTAGAAAAGATGATGCTGGCAAAAGGCTAAAGCAGGATCCTCTGAATATTATAGTAATGTAGACAGGGTTCTTCAAGATCAATTTGACCTTAGGTAAGATTGTGCCTTTGCCTATATATACCCCATTATAAGGGCTTCCAAAGTGACGCTGATGGTAGAGAACTCGCTGACCAATGCAGGAGACGTAAGAGATTCAGATTCAGCCCCTGGGTCCAGAAGATCCGCTAGAGGAGGGCATGGCAACCCCCTCCATTATTCCTGCCTGGAGAATCCCCATGGACAGAGGAGCCTAGAGGGCTATAGTCCATGGAGTCACAAAGAGTCAAACATGACCAAAGCAACTAAGCATGTCACTCACATCCCATTATAATTTATTTGGTAATTTAGGGCAAACCTCACACTTATACAGCTCATCATGGTGAGGCAGTCCTGCCCTAGAAAGCCTTTTCAGAAGTATAAATCTTAAAATCCTAAAGAGGTGGTGAAGCTTTTTCCTCTTGGCAGTAAGTGGGAATGGAGGACAGTTTATGAAGAAGAGTGACTGAGAAGTCAAGGAGAAAGAAGGGACAAAATAGCAACGCTTCACTGCAACTTTAGAGAGGAAAAAAAATCATAGCAAGACACACTGGTGGCATTTCCTCATAAAGTTACTTGATTTTTATAGAGGGGTTTGCCAGACTCTTTCTAGAAATATAAACTGTTACATTTTTAAAGACTGTGAATAATGAAATGCCCCTCTGTGAAAAATGCTGCTCCATTAAATTTGAGAAGTCACAGATTTTGCTATTTTCTAAAACGACTGAGTAAAAGTACCTTGTACTAAATACTTCTAGCGTTATGTAGACTAGGGAGACATTGGCTAGTCCCGAAGCATCTCTGTTGCTGTCTTCCTAGTGAGCTAGCTGGGGAATTGGACTCTCCTGGCCTTAGCCTGCCCTCTGGCTCCATGTGGAGATAATGTTACGTATCTCTTGGCATGTTTTGAAATTTGTAGTTTACTGAGTGATAGGAATTCATAAGAAAAAATGGGCATTTTCTATGGCATTAGCATCTTCAGACATGTGAACAAAGAAAGAACAGAGTGTGACTCATCATCTAGTTTATACAAGGGTTAAGTCAGAATCCACTATAGTCAGCCCACCTACAGGCCAGTACAACCTTAGGGGAATACAGGATGGAAAAAACAGGATGATGCATTCTGTGCTTTCTATAAACAGGCCTCTGGGTAGTTAAGTGAGAAAGTGGCAGAAAGTGAAGAGGAACTAAAGAGCTTCTTGAAGGGGGATTAAAAACCTGACTTAAAACTCAACATTCAGGAAACTAAGATCATGGCATCTGGTCCCATCACTTCATGGCAAATAGAAAGAGAAAAAGTGGGAGAAGTGACAGATTTTATATTCTTGGTCTCCAGAATCACGTGAAATTAAAAGACACTTGCTCCTTGGAAGAAAACCTTTGGCAAACCTAGACAACGTATTAAAAGGCAGAGATATCACTTTGCCGACAAAGGTTCATATAGTCAAAGCTATGGTTTTTCCAGTAGTCATGTACGGATGTGAGAGTTGGACCATAAAGAAGTCTGAATGCTAAAGAATTGATGCTTTTGGATTGTGCTGGAGAAGACTCTTGAGAGTCTCTTGGACTGCAAGGAGATCCAACCAGTCAATCCTAACGGAAATCAACCCTGAATATTCATTGGAATGATTGATGCTAAAGCTGAAGCTCCAGTTTTAGCCACCTGATACAAAGAGGCAACTCATTGGAAAAGACCCTTTTGCTGGGAAAGATTAAAGGCAAAGGGAGAAGGGGGCAGGAAAGGATGAGATGGCTAGATGGCATCATCGACACAATGGACATGAGTTTGGGTGAGCTCTGGGAGACGGTGAAGGACAGAGGAGCCTGGCCTGCTGCAGTCCATGGGGTCACAGAGAGTCAGACACGACTTAGTGACTGAACAAAAACAATAAAAGCAGTTAAGATACACACCTCAGGAAGAATTTCAATGACCCCACTTTGTTGCAGAAAAGCATAAACATCATCAGTTTGAGACATCTGCTCTATTTGATTAGCAACAGGCTTTTACTAAGAGGTATACTTGACTGCCAAATATTTTCTAGCAAAGACTTTCATGTGTATACTGGCTACTCCCCCGCCTCTTCAGAGCAGTTTCTCAGAGCTACTGAGAGACTGTCTCCCAGGCTGTCGTCCTCAGTAAGACCCTGAATAAAGCTTAAACTCACAACTCTATGATGTGTGTTTTTCTTTAAGTTGACAGACAGACAAGTACTCACTATCTCTTAAGTTTTTTAAATCTCTAAGATGGTACTCATATTTAGGGAGTATTTCAAGTGCTGGCTCTTTAAAACTATTTTTTATCAGATTGCCAAGAGAGTCATTTTATTTATAATTTTAAAAAAGAAGTATCAAAAAGCTGTGCTGCATGGTCTCACTGACCAGGGAGCTCACATTCCAGCTGATGGTTTTAATAGTATGTAAGAAGATCCAAAGTCATTTTTTAAAAGTGTTACTTAAATATGCTTTATTATGATGAAGCGTTCAGTTTAATCAAGGTCAGTCATGGGGCAGTCTAAAGAGAATAAGTGATCAGAAGCAGTGGAATGACAAACATGGTAGATTCTCTGAATCCAGGTTTTAGGAATTCAACCAACACATTATCAAGTCATATTACCATTGGCCATGCTTTTGCTTAGGACTGATTTTTGAATATTATGAAAGAAAGAATTAATAAAAAGCAATATTAAATTAAGAATAATACTATAATATTAAAATATGGGTCTAAAACCTCTTAACTTACATGTGAAACTGATCATATTTTCAGGTAAGTTGTTTTTTAAGTTTTTAAATGTTGCAGTTAAAATGTTGCCAATCAGCATGAAATTCTTTTAATGTGTCTGGAAGCTGATACTATAGAAACTAAAATTTAAAAATATGTAGTAGATAAGATTAAATCTTTGGGGTGAAGACTATTTCAAAAGAATTTTTTAATAAGGAAAAATGAAAAGGCTCTTTAAATTGATTTTCAAGTTAATTTTTATTACTAATACAATTTTGATTTTCAGTATGCATCTTTCAAACACAGTCTTTTGGGATAAACAAAGGTAGAAATGTTAAGCTAATAAGCAGGAGAACATAGTCTATTTTAGTAGATGTGTGGACAGTGTAAATACTTCTACTTTGAAAAAAAAATCAAATGTGAACATCTACTTTCTCTTACCAACATTTCTACAGTTCCTCTCTAATTATAATAACTGAACCTATTTGATATATTTTTTATCCAAAGTTTCAATTCATTAATGTATATATGTGTATGCTTGAGCCCTAACAGTGTAGCCCTTTCCAATATGAGTGATGGGGCCAAAACATGAGATATAGTTAGATAAGTGGACTAGAATCATGTAGTTTTAAAATTCAAAATACAAACAGTATTTAAATCATCTCAATAACAGATATTTCACACACATGCAATTATATTTTTAAACTGAAGATGGAAAGAGGTGGCAAATTAGTGTACTTCAAGAGAATGCTTTTTAATCATGGTAGCACAGAACTCTTTTACCCCTGTGACTGCTACTAGTAGAACAATGTCTTACAACACATGTGGTATATATTTACAAAGCAGGTGGCACTAACAGCAGAGAACCTGCCTGCCAACGCAGGAGACATAAGAGACGCGGGATGGATCCCTGGGTGGGGAAGATCCCTGGAGGAGGGCATGGCAGCCCGCTCCAATATTCTTGCCTAGAGAATCCCATGGACAGAGGAGCCTGGCGGGCTTCAGTCCATAGGGTCGCACAGAGTCAGACATGATTGAAGCAATTTAGCACACACGCAAGCTCTTCTCTGAAAAGACTATTATTTGGAATATAACACAAACCAATATTTATTTATTTATTATTATTTTGGCTGGTCTGTGCAGCATGTAGGATCTTGGTTCCTAGACCAGGGGTGGAATCCATGCCCCTCATAGTGGAAGTGCGGAGTCTCAAACCACTGGACTGCCAGGGAAGTCCCAGACTGATTTTATTTTTGTCAGAACAGTAGTTGTCTAGGCTTTCTCAGCAGGAATCAGTTGTCTACACGGCAGCCTTAGCTCAAGCATTAGCTTGAATGTAAGCAATCTAACTCTACTCCTTTTGTGAAAACTGGAGATAAACACCCATACATTTTGTGATGATTTGACAACGCACTTCTTTTTTTCAGAATTGTATCTGCAAAGTATAAGTCCTTGAAACATTGACTTCTAATAAAAATGAGACATTAATTTCCCTGTGAATGAAAAATGTACAACTTTCCTGCCATGTGTTATATTTTCTTTTCTTCTTTTTTTTTGATGTGTGGAATAAATTCAGATAGCTTAATACAATGATTGTTTTGATCTAGTGCCTGCAAAGAGGGACATGTCTGTTTCATGATAATATTTAAGTTTAAAATGTATGCATCTCTCTATTTTGAGTCTGGTGAAAATTTTAGTGAATCATATAATGTATTTAAAACTGGAGTATCTAAAATCTAAGGAATGAAGGAAATAACTGCTAGCATTTATAAAAGAAAACAACAAAATAGGATATGATCTTGTACAAAATTCCTTCTGCTAAATTCTACATATCTTAAAACATTGACATCTAAAATAACTGAACCACCACAAGGATTTTTATGTGGGGATTCCTGAGAATTGCTGACAGATTAACCAATATACCAGGCTTTTTTTTTTTAATTCCATAGGAACTCTTTAGGAATCCGTAATTATATCTTCTAATTTGAGATATAATTCAAATTTCTATGAAGTACTCTACTTTTCTTAATAATTGAACAAATTAGTATCTGGGTGATTCTATTACCAATAGAACGTACTGTGATTTCTTCAGCTTTTTTTTTTGTTTGTTTCCAAATAAGGGATTACTTGTATCCTGGCTGTTTTTAAAAAGTATTATTCTGTGAAAGAGACAATCATAATAATAAATTCAAGAGTCAAAAAGTAAAACAAAGCAAAATAATCATATTTAGAAACCTAAGAATGTTTTGAACACTCAAGATGTTTTTACTTTTAAAATATTCTCATACTTGTTTATGATGTAAAGTACTTTGAATTTCCTTGTGTTTAATACTCTGTGGGTGTGACAGTGAGGAGCAGATGTTCAACTGATTGTCTAATGGGCATGCTAACAAGGCATGGGTCATGGAGTTGTCCAAGCAACTGTTTAACTTCCTTTGAACATCCTAATGATGCTTTTCTAAAGAAGCACCACTTGTTACACAGGCTTCTGTGGCATGCTTTCTGTAATTAAATAAATGTTCATGACCTACAGTTGTATAATAACAGACACATCCATCTACCACTTCCTTTAATCCATTAATAGCTTTTTTTCTTCACATCAGCCCTCACTCATGTAGCACATAGCTCAAACCCTGCTACCCAACAATTCCTCTTGGACCTTTAATGATATGTTGTGACACCAATGACCAATCCACTTAAACTTAGTTTGATATTTATATGATGAGCAACAAAAATGAATAATGCATCAAAGATCATTTTACAAATGAGAGAAACTCAGTTCAGAATATCAGAGCTGTTAAGCATATAGGAGATTAAATAATCTGATCTTCTCATCTCACAAGTGAGGACACCTGAACCCAGAGTCTATTCCTGTCTCAGTCCCCTGGCTTTAAATAGATTAAAAATAAATCCTATACCGAAATCTTCTATTCCCCGCGCATTACACCACTTACCTCAGAAGTCCAACTGAAATGTATAATTGTCTTACTCTCAAATATTTATTTCTTTCTGAGAATGTCTTTGTCTCAATTCCAAAAACCAAATATGAATGTTACCAGTTTTTAAAATATATTTCAAATAAATGCTTGAAATAACACCAAGGAAATCCTTTTTATATAATTATTGCCCATACTACCATTGGAAACTTCTCCATTGTTATATTCCTTGCTGTTACTGCTAATAACAATTAGCATACCATGTTTCATTAATTCCATCCTGGACTAAGGCACATACAAGAACATAGTTAATTTTGTTTTAATTGAGAAGAGTTTAGTTGCCTAAATTCTCCATATTAATGAAATAAATGGAATTTCTGTGTCACTAGCACAGGAAATGAGTTCTTTAAAGAAATTCTCTATGCATCTGCAGAGAAGGACGTGATTTACACTCCAGTGTGCATACACACACAGATAAATGACCTATGAGAACAAGCCAAGATCAAAAGTGAACCTAAACTATTAGAAAGTGAAAAACACTGCAAAGAAACATAAAAAAATCTAGGTGGCGTACAACCAGTTCTGCTAACTTCATGTTTGACGTCTCCATCCCCTCGGGTGTGGGTTATAGTTGCAGTTGGTGATGGAGAGACAATAATCAGACCTGGTCTCCAAGGACATTATTTCAGAATCATTTCTGGAAGGCTGCCTGTAATATGCATGCGGTGCCTGTGAACCATACTGGGAGCTGGGCATACTATAATTGGGTAGGGATGAAACATTATATTCTTGCTTTACAAATGAGCCCACACTGGGTTTCTGGGTTTGAGGGACATAGGACAGTCTTGCATTCCATTCCTCAGACGGCCCTGGAAGCACCTTTCTACGAGCTGCTGAGACCACATTTGCCACAATGGACTCCTGAATGTTTCTGGGTCCGAAGGCCTCATCCACTAAGCCAAGAGGAGACTTGGCTGCTGCTTCCCAAGGAGTCAGTCTCTTCTTTGCTTCCTCTAGCCCATCAGTTGGTTTGCTAGTGTAGCCGTAAGCAGGCTGGTATAACCAAGGAGATGTTGCAGAGATGGCAGGTGGGACTGGTCTTCCAGGAAGAGAAAGAGAGCGTCCAGTCTGCTAGAAATAATGAAAATGTTAATATAGCTCATTCATTTTGGCTTATGCTGATTGGCTGTTACTCCAAAGCATTCTCCACACCATTACTAAGCACTATAAAAATCAACAAATCCCCACAATGTTTATAATTAAAACCAAAATAGGCTGCCTCTGCCTGGCGTATTATTAGTGCTGGTCTGGGACTTGACCTACCTTTAGGACCTCCTTCTTGCTCCACTTTTCTGAACCCATAGCTCCAATTGCTACCATCTTTCTTAGGCATCGCCACCATTGCAAGCCCCCTGTCATCACTGGGGCCACCCTTTTTCTATCTACCCTCTTCATATTCATATCTACATCCACAGCCCACCCTCATTCCAGTCCTGTTTTTCTAATACTGAATAAGCACAAGTATATAAATAGCTCTGGAAACAGACCATGTTCTACTGGACTTTGTACTTTTTCCAAGTGACTTTTAATATTTTGTCTTACTTTTATCTTATTTAATATTTCCCATTTGGTGGAGTAGATGACATTTTTTCCAGCCAAGTTCTATTTATATATTGATGAAGACCACATGGATCTTTATTTCATAAGTGTAGTATATTGCCTGTGTCTCTGCAGGAAACAGTTCAGCCACTTGTTTCATTTGTGCTTTGGTTCCTTTTATGCATATTACATTCCTTATTTCTTTGAGAGTGTGTGTCCCTGAAATGTTCCCTTGTGTATACTAAATGTTCAGTTTGTCTAATATCATGAAATACAATTTACTGAAAGCTTTTACTCATTCTGTATTTCCAGGGACCTGTGAAGAAAGCTGAGCGCTGAAAAATTGATGCTTTTGAACTGTGGTGTTGGAGAAGACTCTTGAGAGTCCCTTGGACTGCAAGGAGATCCAACCAGTCCATCCTAAAGGAGGTCAGTCCTGGGTGTTCATTGGAAGGACTGATGCTAAAGCTGAAACTCCAATACTTTGGCCACCTCATGCGAAGAGTTGACTCATTTGAAAAGACCCTGATGCTAAGAGGGATTGGGGGCAGGAGGAGAAGGGGACGACAGAGGATGAGATGGCTGGAAGGCATCACCAACTCAATGGACATAGGTTGGGGTGGACTCTAGGTGTTGGTGATGGACAGGGAGGCCTGACGTGCTGCGGTTCCTGGGGTTCCAAGGAGTCGGACATGACTGAACGACTGAACTGAACTGAACTGGACTGAAGTCTGGTTATACACATTACTTCCTTACGTATTCCCATTTGCTTGAGACTCAGGAAAACTCCTGGCAAAAAAGTAGCAAAGGCACACTTAGGAGAAATTAATCAACTTGGGAGTATCATAGCATTGTGTTTCTTGAACAAAAAGCATTGCCATGCTTTAAAATGTGTTCAAATTGCATAAATGGTTTCAATATCTTTTCTTTCTTTATCAAGTTCTTATATTTAAAATGAATAGCAACACCTAGATTTGGACAAAATATCTCAGATTAAAATGTTTGGGTTTTTTTTTGTTGTTGTTGTTGTTCTATTAGGCATACAAAGGTAGGTGGTTCATTGTTGTTTTGCATATAAAGCATAAGAGAGTCAATATAATGGATCTTGATTCTCTCTTTTTAATCATTGAAACTTTAATAATAATGGAGAACTCCCTGGCAGTCTAGTGGTTAGGACTTGGTGCTTTCACTGTGGGGGCCCCGGGTTTTATCCCTGGTTGGGGAACTAAGATCCCACAAGCCACAGGGCATGGCCCAAAACAAAACAAAAAACACTCCTAGTAAAAACTTGTTTTCATTAATCTCCTTCTCTTAATCTAGATCCAATAAGTTACTATTTAAGGGTTTGGTTTCTATTCCACATTATTAATGCATTCGTTTCATTCATTTAACAAAAATTTTATTGAATTCCTAATATTTCTAGGCATTTTCCTGTGAACTCAAGATTCAAAGATGCTTCAGATAAAGTCCATGTCCTCAGGAAGCACACAATCCAGTACTGTTTTTAGCTCTGCAGTTGTGAGTCAGTCAGTCAGAGGTCAGTTTAGAGAAGAGACTCATTACCTCTATTGACAGAACCAATAGTTTTATACATTAAGAAGTATTAACATTCAGTATGATTAAGGGCTTCCCAGGTAGCATTAGTAGTAAGGAACACACCTGCCAATGCAGGAAACTTAAGAGTCACAGTTTTGATCCCTGGGTCGGGAAGATCCCCTGGAGACGAGCATGGCAACTCACTCCAGTATTCTTGCCTGGAGAATCCCATGGACAAAGGAGCCTGGTGAGCTACAGTCCACCGGGTCGCAAGAGTCGATACGACTGAGCAACTAACACACACATACCCAACCTTCCGTATGATAAAGAGAAATTAGCTCTTATCTCCCATAGGCATGCCTATGTCTGCCTTTGTCCTTACCTCTTTTCTGAAAAGAAACTTAAAATAGCATTGAGTTTACACACACACAAAGTCTCGTAGAATAGACATATGCTAAATATAGCAGCAGTGCAGTGACCTCAAAGAACAAAATGACTGCGGCTCTTCTACATACTCCTCAGTCTGCCAAATGTGACTTCATGCTCCTTTAAGTGCTAACAATAGAATAAAATTACAAATTGTCTTAGGTTAGACATGCACCTGTGGTATAAACAAATAGTTCTTTAGGTACATTGTTGTTTCTGTTCATGCCAAAAATATTTCAGGCCTCTAGTTTCTGCCTGCACCCAAACCCCTAATTCTAACCTATTTCCCCAAAGCAATTTTCACATCTTGTTCTTTGGTGCTATTTCTTTCTGTCAATCTCTGTCCTGAGGCTCATACTGTTCTCTGCTTGGCTGGCTAAATGAAGCCATGTGATCCATCCTGAGCCAGAAATGACCAAAGGGACCTGAAAATAACAGAAGTGTTTCTTCTATTTTGGAGTTTGGAGGTCTGATGGTAGAATCCTAGCATATCATGGGTTAGATTCTGGATTGGAATTTCTACCTTGGATTGTATTATTATCAAAAGAATTGAAAGTTTTGATATGAGAGTGCTTAACTATAACCAAAATGTTAAATTGGTTATTTTTTGTGAATAATATATGATGTGCCATCAAAATGCTTCTTTCTTTTTGTCTCCTACTACCCTTTAATTTTTTTTACCATAAAATTATTTTATTATTAATCTAAACTGGATTAGATTAAGAAATCTATCTTTTAATAAAAGAAATTTTTTCATTGCTGCTGAATGAAAACTTAGGTCCTGTGACATTTGACTTCCTTTTAGGATTAGACCATCATCATCTTAAGTTACTCAAACCATTATGTTTTAACTTATAATATTCCAGCCACTGGAATAACAAATTTAAGTCTCCTCTTAGAGGTCAATCTCTTCTTCCCTAACTAGGGCTCATTTACCTTCAGGGAAGGCAATGTGTTTAGCTTCTTCATGCTTTCTTCCTCTTCCTCTCCCAACTTGCTAACCCTAACTTTTACCCTGAGGTGAAAGTGCAAGGATAGAGAACAAGAAAGAGCAGAATTTTTTTTATATATAGTAACATCATATTCTGGCTTGTCCCTCTCAGAGCCAGGGTGGCACAGAGAAGAAAACTTCTAAGGGATATTTGAAGTCCCTATCACTGGGGACATCTTGTCTGTAGTCCTTGATTAATGTCAGTTCATCTCAATTCTAGAGTTGACTCGTAACTCAATCTACAACCCCTAGAAATCTGTCTGTCTACAGCTTGTAGCTGCTAGGGTCTGTTTGCACCCTTGGACAGGCCCTGGGACGACCCCATCCAACTCTGCCTTCCTTCTGCCCTGCTCTGGTCCATGGGAAACAATCACATCATTTGCCCTTAGGAGTTCAGCAGCAAATTTCCCAATTTTTTGCCAAAACAGTTTTTCAGACCATCTCTCACTCTACAGACATCCTGGGAGGGAGTTAGACCCCAGCCTACTCTGACCTCCCATCCATCCCCATGCTGACATCTCATACAAAGTCCTTTAAGAAGCCACTTTGACTCTCTTTCCTCACAAGGCTGGAAGTGAGACGGCAGGGTCCCCCAACAACATCTACTCTAAACACACACCTTGATCTACAGACTTCCAGAGATCCACCTCACAAAATCCTTTCCTCCTGCCAGACTCTGACCCCCTTTAATAACCTGGACCTGACTCAGGGGTTCAAGAATTGTGGCAGTGGTGTGCTCATCTTTGAACACATGAGGGATACTCATGTCTCCTGTTTTCCCCATAAAGTCTGTGTTTATCTGGAATCTCACTTCAGGGCACAGCATCTCTTGTATTTGAGGGCCTAGGAGGAAACATCTACTTTTAATATCCTATTATATAATATTATCATTTCATTAGAGAGTATACTTCTTACTTTCTTTTTAAAATGAAATATAGGCTAAAAATAAAATGATATGTGTGTTTGTTTATTTTCCTAGTAACATCAAACAGTCTTGAGTTGAAACCTTTACCTCATCCAGGCCTTGCTCTAGAGAAGGGAGCTCACTAGTTTCCAGGCCATCTCAGTCTTTAAGCTCTAAGTGTTGAGAATGTCTTCCCTATATTCAAGCAAACTTTGCCTCCCATAACTTTACCCCATTGATCGCAGTAACATAGAATGCATCTACTTACACTTCTGTCCAATCATCCCTTCATATATTCCCAGTTACTTCCATTCTCTTGGAACCCTTCCCTATCCTTATACTATTCTTCACTTTTCCAACTAAGGGGAAATAACATCAATGGTATTCATTCTCTCAAGTTTTCTACATTTTTCTTTTCCTAGTTTTTAGATAAAGCTAATACAATGATAATATCTTGATCTCCTTAAGTAGATGTACTTAAATAAACAATTGCCAGAAGCAAACCAATGAAGATATCATTCAAATTGACCAAATTGCTGTGTCCTCTGGCAGGTCACATAGTTAATATTGGACTTACTAACAGTAGTCTGTGTGTACTTAGAGTAGTGTGTCATTTAAGTGTTGAATCTTGAGAGTATATGTCAGTCTTTAGCTGGTCCAATATAATGTGAATTGAAGGCTACGAGCGTTTGCACTGAACTCACAAATTGCCTGATGTTACATATTCCCATCAAAAGAATAAACTGGAAGGAAGTGTTTTCCTACCTCTGCCTTTAATAAGAGCCACCACTACTAGATCACTTACTGTGTGCCCAGTGGTGATGCTTAATTGCTTTATGTGGAATATTTCATACAATCCTTCATATAACCCCATGAAGTGGGCACTTTTAAAATCCCTGTTTTCCAGATGAGGACAGTGACACTTAGAGAGGCTAAGTAAGTTCCCTGAGGGTAGAAGGCTAGTAAGTTCTGGTGTAGGGGGAGTTGAACCCAGGCAGTCTCATATGAAGTTTCTTTTTTTTTTTTTTATATGAGGTTTCTTAATCAAACACATATGGCACTATACTTGCAATGAAATTGTTTAGAAAAAAAAAATTACTTTTTTTCCAAAAAAAAAAAAAAAGATTTGAGGGACTCCCCTGGTGGTCCAATGGTTAAGACATTGCCCTCCTCAGGAAGATAAGATCCCACATGCCAAAAACCAAAAACAGAAAACAAACAATATTGAAACAAGTTCAATAAAGACTTTAAAACAAATAAAACATTGCTTTAAAAAAGGAGGGGGGGGACTTCCCTGGTGGCGCAGTAGATAAGAATCCACAATTACTGAGCCCCTGTGCCACAATTACTGAAGACGGCATGCTTTAGGGCCCACTGGCCACAAGTAACGAGCTCTTGTGCAGCAACTCCTGCAGCCTGCATGCCCTGGAGCCAGCAAGTCGCAGCTGCGAGCCTGTGTGCTGCAAGTGCTGACGCCTGTGCAGCAAGAGCCTGTGCCCTGCAACAAGGGAAGCCCATGCACCACTGCAGAGTGGCCCCGCCTCCTGAAACTAGAGGAAGCCTGCACGCAGCAAAGAAGACCCAGCGCAGCCAAAAGCAAGTGAGAAATAAAACAAGCAACGAGCTCAAGTAGATAAGTAAGAAATAAACAAACAGGCAGTGTATACAAAAAAAGAAATTTGAGTCCAAGAAAACTAAATGGAATGAGACTTTAGAAATTTTGGAAAGGGACATTGAAATCTTAAATTTGGATTAATTGATATTGGCATCTTGCCAGTTGCCACAAGCACCAGTAGGCGCAGTGCATAGGAATATATCACATGAGAGGCATTCCCTCTCTCTGAAGGGGAGACAGGGCTCTCTGCTTTCAGGTCAGCTGAAAAGCTCAGAGGATCTGGGGGCCGTTCTCCATTTAACATGAACCATCTTTTATGTCAATTAGATGTTGACTTATACACATATCTTGTTAATGAAGTAGCTTAGTGAGCTTCCTTGTTACACAGTCTGGTAACCAATTTAACCTGACATTTTAAAAAAGGAAAGGTCAGCTGAGGTTTACCTGGGACAAAGAAGTGAATTCTAAAGCAATGCAAATTGCCCTAGAAGCCAAAGAAGTTAAATGTGATATACTGATATATGCTTTGAAGTTCAAACTATTTCTTACCATAAACCTTAAAAGCTAAAAGAATTGTCTTGACTGAAATCCTGCTCACACATGCACATTAGAGTCTCCAGCTGACAAATATTATTTCAACTTCTTTCTCTCTAAACATATATGAACAGTAAACACTCATGATATCCCTTATCATAAACAGATTCCAATAATAGCCAACAGGAATAAATGGCATTTCTTTTGTCTTTTAAATCACTGGTTAAAATTTCTACAAACCAGGGGTCCATAAAGGGGCACATGGGTACAAGAAAGCAACGGGCCTTAGCCAGTTTTCCATTTGCTCAGGTCAAAATATCACTATTTGGAGTGATTGTTGACCCCACACCTGAACTGTCAGCTTTAAAACACGTCCAGCATCTGAACATTGCCTACCTCTTCCGTTGGTAACATCCCAAGCTAAGCCATCGTACTCTTTTCCTGGATGATTGCTGTAGCCTCTCAGTTTCCCGGGTTCACCCTTGCTCCTTTAGCCTGTTCTCAATATGGCAGCCAACATTATCTTGTTAAAAACCTAAGTCAGATTATGTCACTTAGTCCTCTGTTTAAAACTCTGTCATGGCTTCTCATTTCAAAACAGGGAACTCCAGGTTCTTTCACTGAGCCACAAGGCCCTACAGGACTGCTGATTTCACACCTCCTGTACCTCTGATTTCATCTTTCCTGTTCTGTCGCTCCCACTTTACTCCAGCCACACTGGCCTCTTTGTTATTTGAATAGATCAGGTCCACTCGTGTCTCAGGGCCTTTACACTTGCTGACCCTCTGCCTGGAACACAGAACTCCAGGTATCAGCATGACCCTACTTCATTTCCTTTGGGCCTTACCCAGATATCATATGGTCACTATTGGCTGTTCTCAGTCTCTCTCTCTCTTCTCACACTCAAGATTCCCTCTCCCCCTTGCCACCTTTATTTCTACCCTTAGGCTGATGCTTATCTAACATAATAAGTGTTTATTTAATTATTCCGTATATCTGCTTCTCCACTCTAAATTTACCTCCATCCAAAGTAGGGGTTATTGTTTTACTCATTTAGACATCCCTTGATCTAGAACAGTGCCTAGCAAGTAGATGTTTCATAAGCATTTGTGAAATGAATCAACAATTTCTGTATCAGACTGCCGTAATCAGGAACTATGGTTATCTTTACCAAAGTTTTTGGTCATGTCCTAAGATGTAGCCCTTCTCACCTGTCAGTTACATATGGTGAGGGCTTCACACAAATAGACCCATTTCTGCCATCCCCAATACATGCACACCAAGATGTCTGGCAAAACAGATAGGATTAATCAACATTTACAGACAAATCAAAATTTCTAAACAGGTAAAAGATTTTAACATGTTTTAAATAAATGATTTGCTTTTAGGTCAGTGGAAGTGTGAGGGTTTTAAACTGCTTTAATTCTCTAAATGAGAGAAGTCATGGAAAATTATACATGAATCCTAAAGAAAGCCCAAAATCTATTTGTAAGATTTAAAAATTAAGACCAAAGAAGAAAAAGATAATGGAAATTAGGATGAGTTAGAGTTGTAGAAGAAAAAGTTGAAAGTTAATTTACCACTGAGATTGCAAACAGGTATAGGAAATGGCAGTTTTAGCTAGCTGATCTCTTAGGTGCCCTTCCAGTTCTAGAGAGTCTTCACTTATAATTTCCCTGAAAGTGGAAGCAGGTCAACATCAGAAGGAAGTTCTCCATAGGGATATAGAATTCCTTTATCTAGAGATCTTTAAATATAGGCCAAATGCTTCCTTGAGATAATTTGGATACAGTTAGGTAGTCAGGAGAATTTTAAGGTTATTTTTGTTCTAGTCTCTTAATAACAGTGTCTTATTTCCTGGGACCTGTCTTCTCAAGTGAATCTTAAATCTTTTCCTACCGAGTAGAGTTTTTGGGAATTCGGTTGTAGCTCTCTCTTATCAAAAAAAGAAAAAAGAAAAAAAAATAGAAGCATGTCCATTTCTTTAGATAGAAATCAACAGTATTAGTCTGCTTACTAAAAATGTACAGATAACCAGTACAGATGGCTCAGAGGTAAAGAAACTGCCTGCCAAGCAAGAGACTCGGGTTCGATCCCTGGGTTGGGAAGATTCCCTGGAGAAGGAAATGGTAACCTGCTCCAATATTCTTGCCTGGGAAATCCCATAGACAGAGGAGCCTGGTGGCTACAGTCCATGGGGTCGCAAAAGAATCAGACACAATTTAGCAACTAAACAACATTTATCTTAATTCATCTTAGACTAACTATCAGATTAAATTTTGGGTTCTAAAACAATAGACTTTAAAAAAATATAGTTTCATTTTAGATTTGAAGACAATCTCTTTGTGAAAAAGAGTAAGAGTTCTAACTGACAATAGGAGCCAGTATGTTGTATGGGAAAGAACATGAATTTTGACATCACATTGACCCAGGAGACCTGCCTTTGCCTCTTTTTACCCATATGATTCAACCTCTCCCAGCCTTACTTTCATTAGTTGTAAGATGGTAAGAATGCTGGCTAGTTGCTTCAAGATTATGGGTAGAGTAGAGATTGTGTTTATAAATCAAATGCCACGTTATTGTGAGAAGAGTCTGCGAGGCCTTAAAAGGTGTCAGAGACCTGGTAGAACCTTTTGTTCAAGAGGCAACTGCATAGGCAGGCTGCTGACCCAGGATAAAAATAGGAGGAAGCTGCCTTTGAAGTGGCATTAGCACCGCACGCCTCAGATACTGTTGTGCCAGCCACTGCCTCCCTCCTGCCAGAATGCAGGCAGCAGGGTTAGCCAGAAACATCACCACTGACCTCATCTCTCTGCAAGCTCTGGGTGGACCAAAGTATAGACTTCTCAGTCTTTTTTGACCTTCTGTTATGGAAGAATAAAAATAACATTTAACTTAATGTTGAAGACTGATGTTAGGCAGGAATCTATGCATTTATTTCTGTGGTCCCTTTCATCTTAGAAGCAATGATAACAACCCACTATAGTATTCTTGCCTGGAGAATCCCATGGACAGAGGAGCCTGGCAGGCTAAAATCCATAGGGTCACACAGAATCAGGCATAACTAAAGTGATGAACGCATGCATAGAATTTTTACTATGTACTAGTCACAGTAATAAGCATTTTTTGTCTATTAACTCATTTAATCCTCCCAACAATTCCATAATCCCCAATTTCTGCAAATAAGGAAACTGAGGCAGAAAAATTAGGTGATTTACTTGAAGTCACACAGCTCATGTTTGTAAAGGGAAATTGAAGAATTAATGCTATAGGTAATAAAAACTTATGTAAATAATGTGTTTTAAGGCATTTAATCTTTTAGTGGAAAGACATAATGCTACTACACAGCAGTTTTTGCCCTCTCACTTTCCATCATCCTCAGAAAAGAAGTATATCACTCTAAAAATTATAACCTGTGAAAATACTCCTGCTAATATAGACTGTGTTCTATTTAAGTAGCTGAATTGCTATTTTAATTTTTTGTAATTTTTGGAGAAAAGCCTTACTTAATTCTTGGAGAAAAGCCTTACTTAAGTGTATTTTTATAAAAGTCTACTTCAATTACTTTGAACAGAAAAATAGAATCTTTTACATACATATCGAAATGTTTTCTGATGTTTTCTCCTCAAAGTTTTAAACAGTAACAGTTAAATAGATTCCCACTATAGAATGCAAATTGATGTAGCTACTATGGAGAACAGTAGGGAGATTCCTTTAAAAAGTAGAAATAAAGCTACCATATGATCCAGCAATCTCACTACTGGGCATATACCCTGAGTAAACTATAACTGAAAAAGACACATGTACCGCAATGTTCATTGCAGCACTATTTACAATAGCTAGGACTATTGTGAAAGCAATATTGTAAATATTGTAAAAGCAACCTAGATGTCCATCGACAGATGAATGGATAAAGAAGTTGTGGTACATATATGCAGAGGAATATTACTCAGCTATAAAAAGGAATGAATTTGAATAAGTTCCAATGAGGTGGATGAACCTAGAACCTACTATACAGAGTGAAGTAAGTCAGAGAAGAACAAATACGGTATATTAAGGCATACATATGGACTCTAGAAGGACGCTACTGATGGACTCACTGGCAGGGCAGAAATGGAGACGCAGACGTAGAGAACAGATGTGTGGACGCAGGCTGGGAAGGAGAGGGTGGGACAACTGGAGAGAGAGCGTGGAAACATACTTACCGTGTGTAAATCAGAGAGCCAGTGGGGATTAGCTGCATGAGCTCACCGAGCTCAGAGGGATGCTCTGTGACAGCGGGGGGGTGGGATGGGGTGGGGTGTGGGAGGGGGTTTCCAGACGGGGGGGACACATGTCTACCTATAACTGATCCACACTGACATATGGCAGAAACCCATACAATACTGTAAAGCTGTTACCTTCAATTAAAAAGCAATAATTTTTTTAAAGTTATATAGATTTCCACTATAGAAAAGAGTGAATGATAGGAAGAGTTCAGCTCTCATCAGTTTCTAGAGAAAATTTCACAATAAATAAAGGTGTCTATCCTATATGAAATAAATGAATTTTTGACCTTGTGGGAGGGTTTTGCAGAGAAAAATTATCAGTGCCTGGTATATAGAAAGCATTTCATAAAAGATAGTCATCTTTATTAGTATAAAATTAATATTTATACTATATCTCATTTGAATTATGTTAAATTATCAAACCCACTTAAAATGTGTTTAACTGTGTGAATATACCTTTAGCTGTTCATAATATTCTAAACACCTTTCTTTCCTGAAACAAATCCAGGCAACCATCTCCTCCCTCACTCATTCACAAGAAGAAAAGTTACCATGAATATGCATTTATCCTTAGAAGGAAAGTATGAATAAGAGATCGTTTCTATAGCTTATGTGCCTGCTATTTGAAGTAGAGTTAATATCAGTTAAGCAAACTTGTTTCCCAGCTAGAATGCATTTTGCTTTCTTTGAGGAAAATTTATCAGCTAAGATATTAAGAATTCTTAAGATATATGTGGGTGCTAGAGAAAAACTTGCTTGGGCCCTTTGCATGGTAACATTCTCCAGATTTCCCACTGGCAGATTTTTAAGCAATCCTACTGTAACAACTCCTGATTACATTTATAAAACTGGAAAATCAAGCTGCTTAATGTTAGTGACAAACACATCAACAACTACACAACATGTGACATTATTTCATAAGGATGTGGAGGATACAGCATGGGGCAAATGACTTAAGTGATCTTTGTAACTGTTTTTCTATTAAGTTTCCAAGTTTATTAAGTGGATACTTTGATTCTTATTCTGGGCCCCCAGGGAAAATGTTTAACACAATGTTTGTTGGGAAGTTTAAGATTTAGCACCAAATCATATTTATGTTTCCTTTGTCAAAAACATGGCCCCAGAGTGATGTTTAAAATTGGGAATAAAAAAATATAAGCCTTCATCTGGGAAATCACCAACTTGTTTTCTTAAGTACAGAGGAGATAAAAATTTTGCTTAATTGCCTAACCATAGCTCTCTGGTACAAGTGATAAATTTTACTTAATGATATCTTTCTTGTTTGAGGGAATTTATACAGTAATTTCATATATGTCATTTCATTTTAAAGACATAGGAATGGCATAAAGTGGGATTTTCAAATGAATAGATAAAAGACCACTAAGGGGGATAATAGATTAAAGCAGAGTGTACAGTGATAGCCCTGATGGTGTGCTTTTCAAATGCAAACAGGAAATACGGAAACATCTTCTAACAGAAGAGTCCAGGTACCTTCCTTCAAAATAGGAAGTATTTACCTTACTTGAAAATACTAATCCTGGGTATAAATGTAATCCCACGAATGGTTCAAAGGGATGTCTCATAAAGTGTTAGGATGGCTGTCTACTTGTCAAACGTTCAAAATTAGAGAGCAAATATTTAGCTTTGCCTTTGGCATTAGCTGTTATTACAGCTTTTCCTATTGGCATAGCTCTCTTAAAGCACTTACAAAACAGCAATATATAATTATCTAGACAAAACATTGCATATTAATACTATAGCAAATTTTTATATGTAGACCACTCATTTATTCAAAAGATCTCATTCCTAGTTATTTCCCTGACCACTCCTCATTTCCCAAGTTCACCTTCAATTTGATATGATGTTAATAAATTATTGACTATCCAACTGCTAAACAATTGTTTCACTTTCAGTACTGACTCATGCAAATATACAGATGAATGAACAAAAGCCTTACCAAATAGCTACAAACATTTCATCAGCCCTCTAAGCCACTTTGGTTGTGTAGTCTTAGTCTAATATAAAAGGTAAATTCTTCTGGAGGTACTAATATGTCTAGGCCCTTGTAAATACACATTTGAGATTGAAAGAAGAAAAGAGATCCTTCAGTAAGATATATGTCTGAAGTTCTTATGCAACTATCCATTAAAAAAAAAATGCTGGGGAAGGGATGGGGGAAAAAAATGTCCAAGAGCTTATCTATTTGCAAAAATATTTCTTACTTACACCAGTCAAAAAGTACCTCTCAAGCCTGTTTTGATGGTTGTTTCCTAATTCTGTCCTTGTTCTTAATTTTGCTTCTTTCAATATTCATAAATCTAATGAAGATAAGTCCTTTTTAACATATAGTTAATAGATCAAGTGACCACTGACCAGCTGAAATCACACATGTTACTGACCTGGGCTGGAACTTTTGTGTGTTTTAGCTGAGAAGAAACTCATGTCCCAATTCTTTCACATTTTACAGAGCCTGAAGGAGGTGTGGGTAGGGGGAGCAGCTCTTGCAATTTCTTATTGTGGGTCACATAGTCCCAGGTGAAATCCAGCTTTGATGTTACAACTGGTTGTCTACATCAGTGCAGTTTTTGCAAAAAATGAAGTCTAATAAGACAAAATGAAGTCTGACAATGCAGCGCATCCCTATGGTACACTGACAATTAAATGTCTATGCACCATTCACAAAATAAGATTTGGATTTTGATCCCAGTTGACTGACAGTGGTAGGTAGGATACGACAGAAGTTGGGGGGGGGGGGGGGGGAAGGGACAAAACAGAGGATGAAGAGTAAAGAAAAAAGATCAATATTAAATAGTCCTTTTTGTATGAATGCACAATACATTTGACATGATTTTATAAACTGGAACATGTGCATGCTAACAGCAAAGAATAGAGATCTGGTGATTGAGGTGAAATGATTAGACAAGAGTAGGAGAAGTTCTGCTTTTCAGCATTACAAACCCTGTTCTTACTTTACCTAAGGGAGCCTGACCGCTGCCCTAGGACTAGAGGTGTCTCTGAGTTTCAGAATGCTCCCTTCTCAGGAAGTGTGTGTGTGTGTGTGTGTGTGTGTGTGTGTGTCAAGAATAGTCAGGAGGAATTATAATCACTTTACAGACATTGGAACTAAAGCAAATCCTCTTGTCAGTGCTTTAAGGAAAGAAAAGTTATTCTCTAACCTCCTACTCTCTCGTTAGTAAAATGACATCTTTAATTTTAAGCTGTTTTTCTTCAACTACTGGAATTAAAGTGAAAAGGAACAAACAAATTTTGTCTAGTCAGGTTTTAAACTGACCCTGATTTTTAAAACGCTTAACTACATCAAAATATTCACAACACTTAAAAACCCAGATCTTTTTAAGGAGCTATTTATATATAAAATTATAAAATCTTAAAGATGGAAAGGATTTTAGAGATCCTACAGTCAGGCTTTCATGAAGTACAGGAGTTCCTTTTACAACACACGTGATAGGCATTGCATTGGAGAAGCAAGCACAGGCTGTGAACACAGGTAAACTTGGATTCAGCCAATGAGTCCACTGCACTACTGGCTAGGTGACTTTGGACTATTTTCTTAAGCTCTCTGAGCTTTGATTTCCTTATCAATTAAAAAAAATGAGGATAATTTCCACCAAATAAGGTGGTTGTGAAATTTAAACTAAATACATATACTAAGGCCTGTAACACATTTTATGTCTAATATATTAGTTCCTTTCCCATTCCTTCTCTACAATTTTTTGAAGTTTTCTTAAATTAAACTGAAATTTACTGTCTTATGACTTCCATTCATTAGTCCTGTTTTTCTTTTTCACCAGTGAAGACCTTTATTCTCTCATCCATACCAAAGTGGCTCAGATATCCAGCTCTCCTACCTCCTTTTAGTCTTTACCCCTCCCACTGGTAAATATATAAACATATATCTCATAATACAGAACTTCCAGGCACATCACCATCTTTTTGGTTTTAGAAATAAGCTATAGTTCATCAAAGGCCTGAGAACAATACTCTTGTTTGGATCAAAGCTGCCACTCAGTGGGCCCACTTGTTTCTTTGTTCCACTTACTCTTCTAATGTCAAAGCAGCCTCTTCACTGATTTTGTGTTTTGTCGATCCACCACACTATTTGGCTGTCTTAAGTTTAAACAAAAATACTGGAATTTTTTCCTGTAATCCATAAAGTGCACAAACTTCTTTTTAGTTTTGAAGATTGTACCATCATGTTTATTTTCTTTTTAAAAACTAATTAGCATTCAAAGTGCTTCAAAATTCTCCTTTAGTCTAGATCCCAAAATAAGACTGTTTTGATTATTGCCAGAGAGATTTCAGTTTGTTATTAGTAAGAACATTTTTGATTGGAGATAAGAGACTGTACTGCCTGACGGCCAAGGGAAGTCATAAAATCCTTTTCCCCAGAGATAAGAAAAATCAGCCAAGGAACTTTGTACAATCTCTTCTTTGGATGATAAAATTGTGTCATTCTATTCCTAGAAATATTTATTCTGAGACTTGATGAGAAGCAGCGGGTCAGATAAAATCACATCTCAAGGTCCTGTTTATTCTTTTATTTAAAAAACAAATTTAAAAGACTGTTCAAAGCAAATTATTTGCAACAGACTGTAGAATGGCTGCCTGGGAAGCACTTTCTGATCGGAAAGGGAATTTGCTGCCACCTCCTGGGCCTTTAGAATAAAGCCATCAAGATCAGCAGCACTTCAGGGCCTGTACCCTTCAGACAACATCAAGAGCATTTGAAAGCAGGTGCTGTTTACAAGTCTGACTGACCCAGACTGAATGAACTGAAACTATTTATGGTTTTTAAAGAATAAAGTTGACTTCAGTGTTTTGCATGTTAGAAAACTGATTTTAAAGAGTGGTTCGCAATCTGTTAGCATTAGAATCATGCAGGGTATATGTTACCAAAACAAATCCCTGGGCCCCACCTAAGGGCTACTAAATCAGAATTTCCATGTGGCAAAGGGAATCTTAATTTTCCCCTTGGAACAAAAGTTGGAAACCATATGTTAGGATACTGTGAAGGCAATAGTTTGTAAACACTAAACCACTGTATGGAAAGGAAGTAGTAGTAACTGGTGAACTGAAGGGTAACAGTAAAATGAAAAGTTCTACGAGATATATTTTGCTCTCAATTTCAGTAATACCACCCGAAGTGAATTGTGACATTTTTCTGGATATTTCATAATGTTGTAGAATTTAAAATATATTTAGCCCATATTGAGTTTCTATGAAGAATTATAATTGGCACCATCTGATAAGCATGAACAAGTAGTCCAGTGGGCCAGACAATCAGTAAACTCTGAATGTGATTAAAAAACAAACTTCCAGCCAAGGGTTGATATACTTTAAATTAGCATTTTATTTATATCAGTCCAGCCTACTCCATGGTGATTTTTTAGCTCTTGAAGATGGTTTTATGAATACTTCTTTATCAATCTGAGATATGCTAGCACACACACACACACACACACAAAAAAAAAAAACCCATGCAAGGAAGAGATCTTGTTATTTTTCACTTTTTAAGAAAAAGGATAATAAAATGGCACAAAGGGAAAACTAAACTAAGTCAATTTAACTGTATTTGAAACAAAAGATATTTTAGATTCAGATAAAGTTTTCAGAATCTCATCTTGTGATCTTTCTCTCTTCTACATCAGTCCCAACTTCTGGTTCTGACTCAGAAGAATTCTAGAAGTAACAGAAAACCCACAAAAATTCCCTGGGTTTTAAAGGCAGCTGGAATTTTAGGTTCCTCCCTATATCAGTCACTCAGCTTCTGAGAACTGTTTTTCATCCCTTACCCTGTGAGCTGGGAGTTTGCTCTGTTCAGACAGAGGTTTCACTCTTTCTGGTCTTGGAAGCTGATCATGCTTCTCAGGCAAGGGGATCAATTACTCTAAAGAGGCCATGTTGCTGACCCTTTGTCCTGGGACAGTGTTGGGGAGGAGGGATAAGAACAGCTGTCTGCTGCACCTTCAGAGGCAGGCAGATTCTGTCAGAGCCTGAACTGGGTGGCTGCAGGCCTGAACTGGGTGGCTTCGGGGATTGGGATGCCACTTTCTGTGTGGTAGACCTAATTGAGCTTCAACTGTCCTCCTAGATCAGCTTCCCTCATGGCTCAGCTGCTAAAGAATACACCTGCAATGCAGGAGACCTGGGTTCGATCCCTGGGTTGGGGAGATCCCCTGGAGAAGAAAACGGTTACCCACTCCAGTATTCTGGCCTGGAGAATTCCATGTATAGCCCACGGGGTCGCAAAGAGTTGGACATGACTGAAAAACTTTCACTTTCACATCCTGCTAGAACCTTGCTCAGGATACCAGCTATCCTATTTTGAGAATATATTTCATTTACAAGCACTTTCCTATAAGAATTCTCTCTATATTGCCACATACACCACACTTGTTTTCCTTACTATTGGTGCTTTGAACTGAACACAGTCACTTTATAGCAGAGTCTCAAAGCTGAAATTGTTTCTTTAAAAAAAAAAAAAAAAAAAATATATATATATATATATATATATATATAGTATACCAGTCTTTCTGAATCCTGGTCTCATCTTTGTACAGGACTACAACATTTCTAGTACAATAGATGAAGACAAAGAATAAAAAGTTGACCAATAGGCTGACTACAGAGGAACATAGAAATACAAAGTTTAGGTAAGAAGAAAACAGTAGAGAAGAAACAAAGGCCTCCCAGTAAAAGACTCCTGGGGATACATTATTCTTCATGTCCATATGAGATTCATGCAGACATGGCTTTTTCTATTTTTGTTCTTTTAGATTCCTTAAACTGGGATTCATATGAACAGAGAAAACAAATGTTTAATTATCGTGTGTGTTTTCCTTGGAAGTTTTTGAAATAGTAGCTATTGTTAATCAAGTGCCCTTTACAAGAATATTAATAGCTAACATATGTTGAATGCTGTGTGCCAGGCCCTGTTTTATACACATCAGACATACTGGTTTGTCTCATCTTCACAACTTGTGAGATACACTCATTATTCTCTCCATATCACAGCAGAGGGTACTGAGACACAGACACACTACATCATTATCATTAGCTTAACGTCTCCCAACTAGCAATTCCTGGAATTCAGCCACATGCTTACCTGCTACAAAATGTTGCCTCTGTATGCTTGGTGTTTATGTGCATGTCTCACATAATCATAGGTGAATTTCACTTAAGAAATGGTTATCCTTTGCTTCCCATAAGTCAAGTTATGGCTTTTATATATTATTTTAATTTGAATATTTGCATCAACAATTTTTCTGCATTATTATTACTAAAATTTGAGGAATTTCTTATCACTATTCTTTTTTCCCTTAATTTACCTGGTATAAATTAGCATAGCTGGGCTTCCTTGGTGGCTCAGATGGTAATGAATCTGCCTGCAATGTAGAAGACGTGCGTCCAATCCCTGGATCAGGAAGATCCCCTGGAGAAGAGAGTGGCTACCCACTCCAATATTCTTGCCTGGAGAATTCCCTGGACAGAGGAGCCTGGCGGGCTACAGTCCATGGGGTTGCAAAGAGTTGGACACATCCGAGCAACCAACACAGTAATATATGATGGCTGGATGTGAGTGTTCGAGGAATTTGGTCTAATGCATCAACGGTCATAGCAAACACCCTCTTCCAACAACACAAGAGAAGACTCTAGACATGGACATCATGAGATGGTCAACACCGAAATCAGATTGATTATATTCTTTGCAGCCAAAGATGGAGAAGCTCTATACAGTCAGTAAAAACAAGACCAGGAGCTGACTGTGGCTCAGATCATGAACTCTTTATTGCCAAATTCAGACTTAAATTGGAGAAAGTGGGGACCATTCAGGTATGACCTAAATCAAATCCCTTATAATTATACAGTGGAAGTGAGATATAGATTTAAGGGACTATATCTGATAGAATGCCTGATGAACTATGGATGGAGATTCGTGACTTTGTGCAGGAGACAGGGATCAGGACCACCCCCAAGAAAAAGAAATGCAAAAAAGCAAAATGGCTGTCTGAGGAGGCCTTACAAATAGCTGTGAAAAGAATGGAAGCAAAAATCAAAGGAGAAAAGGAAAGATATACCCATTTGAATGCAGAGTTCAAAAGAATAGCAAGGAGAGATAAGAAAGCCTTCCTCAGAAATCAATGCAAAGAAATAGAGGAAAACAATAGAATGGGAACGACTAGAGACCTCTTAAAGAAAATTAGAGATACCACAGAACATTTCATGCAAATATAGGATCAATAAAGGACAGAAATGGTATGGACCTAACAGAAGCAGAAGATATTAAGAACAGGTGGCAAGAATACACAGAAGAATTACACAAAAAAGATCTTCATGACCCAGATAATCATGATGGTGTGATCACTCACCTAGAGCCAGACATCCTGGAATGTGAAGTCAAGTGGGCCTTAGGATGCCTCACTACAAACAAACCTAGTGGAGGTGATGGAATTCCAGTTGAACTATTTCAAATCCTAAAAGATGATGCTGTGAAAGTGCTGCACTCAATTTGTCAGCAAATTTGGAAAACTCAGCAGTGGCCACAGGACTGGAAAAGGTCAGTTTCCATTCCAATCCCAAAGAAAGGCAATGCCAAAGAATGCTCAAACTACTGCACAATTGCACTCATCTCACATGCTAGTAAAGTAATGCTCAAAATTCTCCAAGCCAGGGTTCAGCAGTACATGGACTGTGAACTTCCAGATATTCAGGCTGGTTTTAGAAAAGGCAGAGGAACCAGATATTAAATTGCCCACACCTGCTGGATCATTGAAAAAGCAAGAGAGTTCCAGAAAAACATCTGTTTCTGCTTTATTGACTATGCCAAAGCCTTTAACTGTGTGGATCACGATAAACTGTGGAAAATTCTTAAAGAGATGGGAATACCAGACCACCTGACCTGCCTCTTGAGAAAACTATATGCAGGTCAGGAAGCAACAGTTAGAACTGGACATGGAACAACAAACAGACTGGTTCCAAATAGGAAAAGGAGTACATCAAGACTGTCTATTGTCACCCTGCTTATTTAACTTATATGCAGAGTACATCATGAGAAACACTGGGCTGGATGAAGCACAAGCTGGAATCAAGATTGCCGGGAGAAATATCAATAATCTCAGATATGCAGATGATACCACCCTTATGACAGAAAGTGAAGAAGGGCCTCTTGATGAAAGTGACAGAGGAGAGTGAAAAAGTTGGCTTAAAGCTCAACATTCAGAAAACTAAGATAATGGCATCTGGTCCCATCACTTCATGACAAATAGATGGGGAAACAGTGGAAACAGTGGCTGACTTTATTTTTTGGGGCTCCAAAATCACTGCAGATGGTAATTGCAGCCATGAAATTAAAAGACACTTACTCCTTGGAAGGAAAGTTATGACCAACCTAGACAAGCATGTTAAAAAAGCAGGGACATTACTTTGTCAGCAAAGGTTGGTCTAGTCAAAGCTATGGTTTTTCCAGTAGTCATGCATGGATGTGAGAGTTGGACTATAAAGAAAGCTGAGCGCCGAAGAATTGATGCTTTTGAACTGTGATGTTGGAGAAGACTCTTGAGAGTCCCTAGGCCTGCAAAGAGATCCAACCAGTGAATCCTAAAGGAAATCAGCCCTGAATATTCATTGGAAGTACTGATGTTGAAGCTGAAACTCCAATACTTTGGCCACCTGATGCTAAGAGCTGACTCATTTGAAAAGACCCTGATGCTGGGAAAGATTGAGGGCAGGAGGAGAAGGGGACGACAGAGGATGAGATGGTGGGATGGTCTCACCAACTCAATGGACATGAGTTTGAGTAAACTCCAGGCTTGGTGATCGACAGGGAGGCCTGCGGTGCTGCAGTTCATGGGGTCGCGAAGAGTCAGACATGATTGAGCAACTGAACTGAACTGAACTGATCAATGGTAACGAGCAAAATATTAAGCTTCCCCCAGCGTTTTTGAGTTATAAGCAAACAGGCTGATGGAAATAAAAACCATAGTTTTCCCCTTGTACCTGTTCAAAAGTGTCTGTCATTTGGGGCTACCAAACTCTATGAAGCTTTTTCAACATTTCTTTGATTTAGAAGATTTTGAGTTATTCCTGAGATAGGTGTAGCTTATTGCCTCTGATGGGCAACTTCTTTTATATATAGTGACCTTTGCCTTTTTGTGATCAAAGGCAGTAACGTCGCCATGTGATTTGTCAGGGGAAGCGCTCTGGAGTCTGTTGGGTCTTGAGTCAGCCCCATCACTTAGACAAGTTCCTTATCTTTACTGTATTTTCTCATCTGTAAAATAGCATGATAATGGTACTTTCTTCATATGCTAGTCATTTTGTGATGACTGAGAAAGCTAACATTTGTTAAGTAGTTAGAATGGCACCTAGCATATAGTAAGCCCTCAAAATTATCACCTTATTAATGGCTCTACAATTTTAAATTAAGGCAGTGAAACTCCCCAAAATATATGAAGGTTTTTTTGTTTTTGTTGTTTTTACAATTAACTTAGAAGTTCATATCTTTTCTCCTTGAAATTTACACTAGTTCTTAAGAGATGTTTCCAAAATGACAATGAGACATAGTTTAAAACAAACAAACAAAAACCCAAAGCTAAAAAAACAAAGAACTACTAGAAAAATATAAGGTATAAAACTGCCCTTTCTGGGAACTTTTTACAGAAATAACCTTTTGAGAAAACTTCCATTGAGGATGTTGCGGCAAGAAAGGTTTGCTGCCTCATCCATACCCAGGGTGAATGCGTGCGAGTTCAGCCAAAAGACTTCATGGAACTCCAAGATTCTAGTGACGACTACATTTTTAGATATATTTGAAACACTGAAAACTTGTGACTCTGTCAGCATTATCCTGCTTAGAATGATCCTTGTTGAAATATCTCAAGTTCTTATTGGTTTAGTAGCAAGCCAAGCTGGGTGCTGATTCATTATGATAAGAAAGTTCCCTGGAAAAAAAGAAAAAGAAAAAGAAAGTTCCCTGAATTACTTTTAATGGGAAAGGCATGAAGCCAAGGGTAGCACTTCCTTTTATGTAGAGCCTTTGATTTTTTTTTTTAAATGACATTCCTCACTACCCTCAGCCCATGAATATCACCTTTTCATCCTGAAAGAAAATGAAAGAATTTTGGGAATTCAAAATTACAAATCACTGTCAAATCTATTTCCACTTATAAAACAGAGACTTCTTTTTTAGACTGGTTTTCCCTTCCAACATATTATTATAGCGTCTGATTTTATAAGCAATCTTGTGAAAGCAGTACTTTCTAATGTCACTCAACATAGTAAAAGCTATCCATTAAGCATATACAGAGTAGGCTGTTGGTGGATAGTTTGGTGAAGATACAATTAACAGGTCTCAGAGGGTGGGATTCTGGGGTCTAATGAGACTATGGAAACCATGTCATACTGAAGGGAGAACCTGGGCTTGGATGTCAGATAAGTATGTAGTTTCAACCCTAGCCCACTACTTGTAAGCTTAATGATTGCCAGACAAGTTGGTTAGCCTCTCTGAGCTTCAGATACCTCACCTATGAAATGGAAATAATAGTGCCTTCACTTTCAGGGTAATTCTGAGGAGTAAATTAAATCACAATGTTATTGGTTAAGGATGTAGGTTGACATGAAATCCAGGTTCCACTACTTAACACTGTGTGATCTTGGGCAAGATATTCAGCCTGTTTGTGCCTCAGAATCCCATCTGTAATCTATAAACTGAGGATTATGGTGAGACCTGACTCAGAAGGACTGCTGATGATAAAAGATAATCAGTGGTGGTTACCAGAGGGGTGGAGGTGTGGGCGGGCAAAATGGGTGAAGGGTGGTTAAAGGTACAAACTACCAGCTGTAAAATAAAGTAAGTCCTGGGGATATTGTGCAGCGTGGTGACTACAATTAACAACGAAAAAAAGAAAGTGAAAAGGTTAGTTGCTGTCATGTCTGACTCATTGTGGCCACATGGACTGTAGCCTGCCAGGCTCCTCTATCCATGGAATTCTCCACACAAGAATACTGGAGTGGGTAAGCATTCCCTTCTCCAGGGTGTCTTCCTGACCCAGGGATCAAACCTGGATCTGCCACATTGCAGGTATATTCTTTACCATCTGAGCCACCAGGGAAGTCCATAGTTAAGAATACTGTATTGTATATTTGAAAGTTGCTAAGAGAGTAGATTTTAAAAGTTCTTATCATAAGAAAAAGAAATTTGTAACTATGTGTGATGATGGATGTTATAGCTGGGCTTAACTGTGATGATCAATTTGCAATATATACTAATATCAAATTATTATATTGTACACCTGAAACTAACATTAATATAATGTTATATGTCAATTATATCTCCTTTTTTTAAAAAAAAGAGAGAATCTATGAAGACACTTGGCACAACTCGGGGCCCACTTGTGCTCAGGTAATGTTAGACATTATAATTTACATAAAATATTTAACACCATTCCTGGCTTTTAGTAGAAACTTAATACATCAACCCCTCACCCTATCTTTTCCTTAGATCTTATGAGATGGTGTGAATGACTGTTACAGCTTCCATCCCCACCAATGTCATCTGTACTTGAACTGTATTCTTGACTCAGGGTCTTTGTATGGTCTTGAGAACAGATTATTCCCCTAACTAAAGATATCAAAGACTCTCTCTGACTTCTAAAATGTCTCCTGAAGAACAATTTAAAATGCTTTTTGTTTTTTTGATATTTATTTCCAAGAAGAAAAATTTTCTTAATTTATTCCCACGTGCATTTCTTTTCAACTTAAAGCTAATTGTGATCTGTGTTTATGTTCCATAAACAACTAATAATAATTGTCAAGAAGCTTAAGAAGCAGGGGCTATGAAGGCAGGATTCCTCCATGGTATATTGGAATGCTATTATTTTAAATATTATTATTACTATTACCAGGTAGAGGAAGAAGGGGCATCCCTGGTAGCTCAGACTGTGAAGAATCTGCCTGGCATGTGGAAAACCTGAGTTCGATCCCTGGGTTGGGAAGATCCCCTGGAGAAGGGCATGGCAACCCACTCCAGTGTTCTTGCCTGAAGAATCCCTATGGACAGAGGAGCCTGGCGGGCTACAGTCCCTGGGGCCGCAAAGAGTCAGACACGACTGAGCGCCTAAGCACAGCACAGAGGAAGAAGTGTAGGCTGGAAAGTAGGTCCTTATAATCACTTTTATTAGGGACCCTGAAGGTATTTCATAAGTCATAAAGCACACATAATTTAGATAAACATGTCAAGAATGAGGTATAAACAGAGGCAAACATGAGGAACTTTACATTTAGAACCAAAAAATGAAAATTTTTGAAATTCTGTATATCAATAACAACTATTTAAACTATAGGATCCTGTAGAGGTCTAATTTTTATACTTAAGAAATACTTTATTAGCTGGCATAGCTCTGATAAAATCAGGAATCTGAGAAATATCTGACAGGATTTGATATTTATAAATTAAATTTCTCTTCATTCAGTTGCTTCTGAGTAGTAAGGTCTATGATTTCCAAGTGCCAAACGGTAATTCAGTATAAAAATATACATACCATGGAAAGTCTTTTTTTTTTTTTTTTTTAATTTAAGAAACTAGCTGTACCTGATAACATCAAGGAAAAGATAATCTGACTTGGGGGCTTGTGGCTGTTATTGGCCCGATGTCCCACAGGATAGTCTGTAATTTTTTCCTTTTTCTTTCTAACTCAGACTAGCCTCTTTCAGCAATTTTGCCTGGTGTTTGGGTCCTATGGGAATTTACTAGCTTGTTTTATGGCCTTTGGCCAATCCTGGTGGGAAGTCTACAGAAGAATTCAATTCTGCTTTTTCCCAGAATACTTGTTGACAAACTCAGTGGCACCGAAGTGTTACATGAGTCTTTATGTCCCCCAGAGTCCAGTGATAAGAGGACTTGAGACCAGCAAGGGTCAGTGCTTCTGGGAATGATATTAGTTCTCAGAATTTACATATTTTTCTCATGAACTTTTAACAATTTTTAAAACAAATTCAACAACTCTGATTGTAAGAGGGAATGAGAACACAGCCCACTGCTTCCCTCTGGAAGCATTTTAAGCATTTCGCTTTTTAGAAAACAATCACTTCTTTTTGATGACCATGACTTCAAATACTCTTCCTGCTCAGCCAGCGGTGACTCATAAAATAGCAGTAGATTTCAGGAATTCACCCGTAGGATACGGGTGCTTGCAGGTTCTCGAATTTATAACTGAATTAAATGATACACAGCAAGGGACTTTTGTTTGGAACATTAAATCCAATCTCAGACACTAACAGCTATGTGTCTTCTTGTGTTCTCAAGAGACTTCCGTGAAAGTGCTATAGTCAGAGTGTATGATATGCCTGTCAGCGGAAAACGGCCTTCAAAGTGTTTTTTTTAAGCTAGAAACTAAACAAAACAGTGGTCCCACATAAGTTAGTCCATTCCCTTTAAACACAGATCATTTGTTCCTGACAACTCAGATGTGACTCTTGCTGCCAGGCTAGAATTCAGCTGTGTGACAATATTCAGTAGCCCTAAGAAACCCACTTTCTGAAAGCAGTCAGCACTATGTAGAAGAGCTAAAGAACCCTGGCTTAGTCTCAAGAACGACTGTAACTCAGATCAATTTTCCTATAGTTAAGATGAGTTGCTTCTTGTGAAGATTAAATGAGATACATGTTACCATTAAAAATCATACTAGATAAACTCTGAAGTACAAACTTTTACATGCTTCAAAATGACAGCCCCAATGTGTCTTATAAAACATATTCCTAAAAATGTATGCTTTATACTATCAATGAATATTCAAAATGCAGAAACAGTGTGATTTTCTTCTCTCAAAGAAGAATGTGTTTATTATTTAAATATTAGAAATAAAACTGTAACTGTTCTAAGATCAAAAGTGGCAATGGTCAGATCCCCAGTCTTAAAGAGTTCTGTGATTCAATCTGCCCTCCTATAGGACTGAGAAGAATATGTGTACTTAAATTTACAAAGCACCTTTCTTCATAGAATATCTGGTCTTGTGTGCTGTACTCAGTATGGTACAACATTCCAGGAAGAAAGGTTTGAGGCATTATTAAGGGGACACTAGTAGAAAGAAATTTGCATAAGGTCTTGTAGGAAGTCAGTGACTGTCGTTACATTTTATTTTATATTCCAGTGCCTGTAAACCATATAATGTACATAAGGTGCCTAACATAACACAAGCACTCAGTAATGAACGTTGCCATTGATGAAAACTTGACTTCATAGGTGTTCTGCACAGAAATTAAGCTAACAAAGGACAAGAATAAAAGCAAGATCCTAAAAACCAAACAAAAACTGCCGCCTCATACCCTCAAACTGGTCAACTAACCAACTGAAACATCTGCTACCAAAAAAAGCCAACAACACCCAGAATTCAAAGGGTGTCCAGTGGGAAGGAAACTGAGGTCATGAGTCCTAAGTCTCCCACCTGCCACACTGACATCATTTCCAGAGCTCCAGCCTGAGAGGTGATACACCCAACTTACTCTGTATGCAAGTTCCCAGGGGCTCTCTGGCTGGGGAAAAGAGACAAAGAAATCTCTTCCTCTCCAGGGAGTTGGCTTAGTCCTTCTCCCTTCCATGCCCTCATCTCTCCGGATGAAGTTAGACTCTGCTGTGGATAGAATTCTGGAAGATTCTCTACCTTTTCCATAATTTGGGACTGTATAGTTCTAGATGAGAGCTATGCCACCAGCTCCCAGTCGAAGTTGTGGATGCTTTGACTGCATACCTGCCATGTTTCGTAGAAGCTTTTCGGGAGCCCCATGACAGTCCCACCCATGTTAGTTGTGTCTTTAGTCATCAACTCCAAATAGTGGCTCTGCTCAGATGGCACCTGCCCTGCAGGAAACAGACCCCAAACACTCCTCATTCCTACATACCACCAACCATGGACCACTGGGGATACTTGTGGGCCACGACCATTCCAGGACACTTGTGAACCAGAGGACTCAAATTGACTAACTTGTGTTCCACTGTCTTCTCCCTATTTCATACCGTTCTTTAAATGCTATGTTAAGAATGCAAAGTTATAAAAATGATCTCCTTTCCTGCTTCACCTTAAGATGCCTTTTTTGGTTGTTCTATTAGAAAAGAATGCAAAATGCACAGCATTCAACAGACTTCCTTTGCAGGGAACAAGTAGTACAAACAATAGTATTATATCATGGATAGACTGCTTTTTCCTTTATCCTGTATGAATCTTCCTAATTGATTTCCCAAAAAGGCAAATAAGAGACCAAGCTACATCCTGTGGTTCTAATCTCTAGGTAAATTGCCATCAAAACCAATAGAAGATTTTCCAGAGAAAAAGCAAAGAATAAGCCCCATTGTTCTGTAGCTAACTTAATTCTCCTCTGTGTTATATCATAGAAATACCTATGGCTTGCAGTTTTGCAATGTACAGAGAAGTAGAAATGTTCACAAAAAAGAAACTCAGATATTTGGAGAGTGATATACGTGAAATATCAGAAAAAATGACTTGGAATAGCTCATACAGGGATTTTTTTTTAAAATACATTGAACAGATAAAGAAGATAGCAATATTTTAATAGGATAGTGAAAATATAGCAGATTGACAGTGACAGCAGAAAAAGAACAGGAATACAGATATTTTCAGAGGATTAACATGGTACCATGTACCCTCACACCAGGCAAGCTTTTATGAGAAGTCTCTAGACATATCTCCTCTATTGAGAAGATCGTTTTCCTTGGAGTTGTCAAAAAATGCTTTGTGGTTCTCTACATTAATTCATGTTGAATAGTTTCCATGGTTGGTCAGACTTGGACTTAAAATAGATATGAGAAAGGTCTTCAGGTTTACTGTCAGTAACATTATTGACTTCAGAGCCAGCTGGATGATGACATGGTGTGTGACCAATCCAAATTTACAAGGTAACCTTGCCTTAATCCTCCTGGTCCATCAAATATAAATAATAAAATGAAGGTGCAAGAATAGAATGGCAAGGAACAGTGGGAGAAGAAGTGGTCAGAAAGAAAAAATAAACAGAAGAAAAAAATCCGTGAGGTCACTCAGAAATGATGCTAATAACTGTGTGTTCTCACCCTACGGCCTCCACACACATGGGGTTCCTTGTGCTTCACAGTCAGCCCCCAGAGTCAGTAACCCTTCAGTAACCCAGAGTCAGTAATCTCCCAATCACATGATTTCCAAAAGGAAAACAATGGTCACACATGTGCCTTTATCTGCAGCCTACTCACCTTTTTATACGTTCCTCCTTTATAATGTACTCTACCGCTTGCCTCAGCTGAGGAAAACAAACTTATGCTTTCATGGGCAATTGGAGATGTACTCACTTAGTTTCTTAAGTAATTGGGGAGGGAGGATGGGAATCAACCTCTAAGAATAATTATCCTTCTTGCCCATCCAGTTTACTTTAAAGAAGTCTTTGAAACGAGCTAATATATATAAAACATCTGGCAAGGAGCCTGGTAGATAATAAGTACTCCGTAATTATTAATCCCCTCTTTCTTATCCACCTTACTAAACTATGTACATTCCAACAATCCCCAAGTTCTCTGTGACATCAAACAGGTGGCTGAGGTTGACAGACCAGAGCTGATCCCTGTCCTCAATAAATTTCTTATCCCTTAATACTAGTAATAGAGATAAAGCACTACTTAGAAAGGAAATGTCAGTCAATACATGTTATATTTTCACTACAATCGAACCTTGTCAGTGTAGGAACACAGCTGTTCTGTCACATAAAGACTGTGTCCTAATGTTGAGAACACTGATCACTGTCTTGTGGCTAAATGCATATACCCTAAGTATCCTGCTTACTTAATACAATGGCCCATGTCTATTTGGGGGTGCTCCCAGATTTTTTTAAAGTGTGCAAAGAAGATAAATATATTTTAAGTCAATCTGAGTTAGATTTCTGACTCATTAAGAATATTCTGCTTCTTGGACCCAGATTGGGAGGTGACATCTGAAATTAAGTAAGTTGAGGACTTGCTAGGCATTCTCGGGGACTCAAGTTAACACCGCAAACAATTCGTTTCAAGCAAAGTGGACACTCAGCTTCGGCTACAAGATTACTCTTCCACCACAGATGGTTTCCACACCTGAACTGTGACACCGCTCTTCTTTGCTGAGAACTTTGGCCTTGGTGCCACAAAGTAAGATGTTGAGGCTGATTCCTGCTTTGGAGAGGTGGGGATGGCCACGGGCACTGGGGAAGCGCTGACTGGCGAGGTGGCCTCAGCAAAGAAGGAGGGCGGAGAGGTATAGGCGGGCACGGAGTACACAGAGGAGGCCTGCACATCAGTGGGCGAGCCAGCGGTCACTGGCCGAGGAGGAAGAGCTTGCTTCGCAGCTGGCACTGAACTGACCTTCACCGATGGCTTGGCGGGGAGGCCGTCCTTCGCATCTGGAGGTTGGAAAGTAAACAAGGATGCATTAAGCTGATAGGGCTGGTGCTTCATGACATCCAACGCATTGAGGGGTTTCTTGCCCTTTTTCTTGCCTGTCTTGGAGGCCTGGAGGCCTGAAGGCTGAGACTTGACAGCAGCCGGTGGGTAGGAGGGGGAGTGGATAGGATTGTAGGCCACAGGCGGAGGTGCTCGGACATTGGAGGAGTACTTCCAACCGGCAGGGAGCGACGGGGTGGGAGACTGAGCCCGGGCAGCGTGGGCCTGCACGGTGTCCGAATCGACCACATACTTCTCCATCCTCGACTGCCTCTTAGCAAAGAGCTGGGCTCCTTTCCCACTCATTCCTGGAAGCTCATTGGATGGTCCCGCCGCGCCAGCACGAGCAGTGTTCACTGTCGGGATAGGGGTGGGAGCTGCTGGTTTGGGAGTGTAGTTCCGGCTGGCTACCGCTGCCTGTGGGCCTTTGAAAGGACCAGCCAGGTTCAGAGCACTTGCAGGCCGGGCGGGAGCGTAGGAAGGCTGCGCGATTTTGATGGAGGAGACCACGGTGCCATGTGACGGGTTGGATGTGGGGAAGGCAGGAGGTTGCGCTGGAGCCACTCCTGGCGACCAGACTGGAGAAACCGGAGTTACTGGTTGGGAGGATGAGGACTTGACAGCAGGCTTTGGAGCAACAGGAGGCGGGGTCTTCTGTTTTGCAGAGGAGCCTTGCATGAAGTTACAAGCCTCTGCTCCTAAACTGAGGTAGTCTTCTTCAGGTCCGGAATCTGCTCCCGCACCAGGGCCCTTTTTGCCCTCAGAATTTTGAAGAAGTGACAAGAGTTCAGGGTTGGGGCTGACCTTGGGCTCTTTAAACGTGAACATGGGTTTTGTCGTGCTTCTCCTTTTGGCCTCCTGCAATATCCCTGTTCTCTTTGCTGGCACCGCAATCCTTTCATCCCGGGAAGCTATTCGTTCAGACGAATCGTAAAAGGCCGGCTGGGACCATGGGGCAGGCTGCGGCCACGGAGGGGGCGGTGCTGGGCCAGCTGTTGGACTTGACACTGCTCTGGAGAAGGTTTCAGGTGGGGGCGTGACTGCAGAGTAAGGTGGCGGCGCAGGAAAGTCAGCGATGGGACTTGTCACGTTTCGGCTGGGAGAGAAGGGAGCTGCCGGCTGGTTCCCAGACCCCGGGAAGGGCTTGGCTGTTCTGTTCACAGGCATCATCCTCTGAGCCTCTGCTGTCTCAGACACCCCGGTGAAGCCATTCTGTTGGGGCACGTGGCTGAGACCATGGCTCACCTCAATGTAGCTTCTGCTCACAGAGCTCTGCGCTCTCACCGACGCTTCTTCCTTCCTTTGGTAAGACGTCACGGTCCTCAGGCCATCTGTCTGGGCAGCATCTGCTTCTCTGCTTGGCCCTCCGGCCACCCTCTCCTCCTCTTTCTGGGCTGTGATCTGATCCATTCTCTCCCTCCTCTTGGCGAACATGAGGGCCCCCTTGCCGGTGGTGTCTGGCAACATCTCCATCCTGTCCTCTCTGTTCAGTTTCTTTTCAATGTCCACTAGACCAGAATCCCAGTCAAAGTTCACAACTTGTGTGTTGTCGTCAGTGTCAGACAACAACTCTTCATCCACCTCCGATTCGCTCGCACCCAGAAATGCTACTTCACATGGATCCTCCTTGTCGCCGTCTTCCTCCTCCTCCTCTGCCTCTCGCTCAAGTTCACCAGTCCCGTAGCTGACTAGGGTGTATTTCCTGGCTCTCCGACGACGCTTCTTAAACATCAACACCCCCTTGGAGTTGGGGTTGGGGGCATCTGTCAGAAGGAGGGCAATGCTTTTGCATTTAGATTTTGCTTCTTTCACCTGCTTTTCTGATAAGCTTTCACTCCTCCTGAGCCCTAGGGAAAATACAAAGATTACATTGAGTTGATGAGTTCAAGGAAGACTGGATAGCAACCCAGAAATCAACTCTCTTGGGGGAAACTAAATACAGAAAAAACATGTTTACAATTGGGTACTAAATTGTGATGTAATCCAACTCATTTCTCTTTCTTCTTTCAAAATGTATACTTCTATATTGATATATATGATGATATAGATATAACTTGCATATATATGTCACTTCATTTTTTTCTACAAATACATTTTTATGTTGATTAGAATATGTCTCATAACTTGTTTCTGTATAGCTCCTTAAACTTTAACAATAAACACTGGAAAATAAATGTCAGTTAATTGGATATAATTAAAATTACAATGGAAATAATTTAAGGACATAATATTTTCCAAAAACAACTTAGGACATACCTTGCATTTTCATATTTTAAAAATAAAATGTTGATATAAAACATTTCCAAGCATTTTAAAAAGGAGGGAGGGAGAAATAAGAAAATATTGTTTACTTAAATCTTTTAATGTAATGAGTTTAAATATTTAGGTTTTCTTTTTTTTTAGTTAGCCATTCCCCCAAAATGTTTGCATTCACAGCTACTAAATCAAAATAAATTCAAAAATGTAATGAATAATAATTGAAGGTACTGAATCAATAATTAACAGTAATTCAGAGTATAAAGTTATTGTGACTATATTTAAGAAACTTTAGCTACAAAGTTGTCTAGATAAACTTGTTTATAAATGCATTGCTCTCTTGGAAATATAATACTACTTTAGTTGCAGCAAGAATAAGTGTAAATCTTGGGGAAATTTTAAATTATATTACTAGTAACCTTTGCAGCTGTATGATACAGAAATTAAGTCATGTAAAATAAGAACCTGACAGTTTTAGAATAACAAAAATTTATATTTAAAATTTTAACATTATTATTGTTATAAAAAATAAATTTGTGGCAAGTTAACTTATAGCACTATCAATGATAAAAATAAGAATGATTCACAAATAATTTTTGAATTCCTCAAAAGAGTTAAATAAAAATTTCAGACATTAAAAAAAATTTTTTTTTATTGAAAATCAGCTCTGTTTGTGACTAGGGGGAAAAAATCAGACTTAATGGTTAACTTTTTAAAAATAAAATGGAATCAAAATAGTTTTATAACAAAATTACAGATATTCACTGGTAATCAAATTTTACTTAGAGAAAACAGTTAAAAGCATGGTCATTCCTAAATGTAATTCCTTTTTTGACTAGTGTTATACAACTTACTATTAAATTGACAGTCACAGTTGCACAGTTGTTGCTAACTTCACTGCCAACATGTAAAGTATGTGAGTGCTGCCTTAATACACTTGTTTAATATGCTATAAATGTGAAAATGCATACAGATGCTTAAAGTATAAGGAATGATTAACAGCACTTGTCAATTCAGCTACACATGGTTATGCTAAAAATATGCTTTAAAAGGAATAACAATAGTTAGGAGAATTAATATACGACTTTGAATAACCAAGATCATTACTGTTGTGTATCACTCATACATTCAAGTGCCTTTGACAGTCAACTTTTACCTCCTCAAATGCCTAAATGAAATTCCAAATTTGTTTTTAAAAAGTACATGAAAGAAAATTATAGATATCATAAAACCCAACTGCCATTCCTATCTTCATTTGCCTTTCTGTAATCACTCTCCTAGGTAAAACAAAACACCATAAAAGGGCTTGATTTTAAAATATATCTTGAGTTGGGAGACATTTAAATGGCTTCACATGGCCTTGGGGATTGACTTCTGTGTCTAGAAGGTAGATGAGATGCTTTGCAGTCTAGTGAAGACTTAACAAAACGGAGAGGATCATGTAACTGCTCAGTATTCCACATGTCCTTGTCCATCAAACTCACTTCTGCAAGCATCATCATGCTGCACAATGATTTTTTTTTTCAAAATGAGGATCTGCTTTTAATATCAGTGGTTAAGCCTGTATTTTAAAGACGCCTCTCCGCAGCAAACTCAACAGTTTTTGACATTTAAATTCAGCATCCACATGAGTGCAAAGACTCTCAAGTGCTATTTTAACATGGAATATGAAACAAATAAAAAAAGGCACATTAACTTTAGTATTTTCTTTAACAGTCCCCGTGTCTTTGGGAATAAAAGAAAGTGCATTAAAAACATTCAAATCTACTACGAAGTTAAAACTTATTATTTCCAGTTCAGAAATTGGTGTTTTCTACAATTTCATGTTTGTTATTTTGTGCATTAGTTAAAAAAAAAAAAAAAAAAAAAGCCAATGAGAGACATAAGAAAAACCTTAAAAAGAGAAAATCCAGGCAGGGGAACCAGCAGCAAAACTCCCTAACTCCCAAGCCCCTTCCAGCCACCCCACAGTGGCTCCCAGCGCAGGACTTACGTGCGTGGCGCGCTCTGTGCTTGTGAGGTCTGCTGTGATCCCTTTCTGAGCGTGGATCTTCTCCCTGCCCTGTGCCTTCTGATGAGACTGCAAAGGATACCAGAGAAGGAGGTGCTTCTGACGGCCCTCCTTCCACTGGAGGAGCCACACACCCCTCTGCTGCCTGAAGCCCGCACCCGTCCGTCTTCTGCCTGTCAGAGCAGTCCAAGATCACCTCCAGGCGGGGCAGCCCTGGGGCGGCCGCTTCGCTTCCCTGGGTCAGGCTCAGCTCCTGGCCACTGGAGATCTGGATTATCTTGCTGGACCTCAGAGGAGGGTCCTCTTTCTCACTAGTGGGGGCAGAATTTATGTGGACAAGCTCGTCATGTTGTAAATCGGGCTCTGGGTCAGGAGACTTAGATTTTTCTGCCCCCAGGAGAGCCACAACAGCGGTTCGCGCGCCCTTGCGTCTCTCTTGTGACAGGGACAGTTGCAGCTTAACCACAGTGCCTGGCCGCCCCGCGTCTGCCTTCTCACTGAAGATAATCTCCTCTGGGAAGCGTCCACTTTCAGAGTCAGACGTGTGAGGGGCCAGACCTGTTTCTTCTTTTATGCTCCCAGAAAAACCAGCGCCACTCGCTTGCTCCTCAGCTAGGGGAGCTCCACTCTTGACCGGGACAACGTAGAACTCTCTGGACTGGCTCTTCGTGGCTGGCCGAATCTGCAGGGTGGTACTTTCCATGAACCCTTCATGGGTGACATTCTCCTGGTTTTTGTTTTCAGTTTCAGAGATCGAAGTTTCACTTATTCCACTGGATGGTCTGCACACAGGAAAATTAGTCCAGACAGTTAAATCAGAGTGTGTTACACCTGCCAAAGAACTTCCTGACACTTGTATGATGTCTAATACACAATACAGTAAAAATATTTCCTCCTAAATGTCAACTGCAACATATTTGAAAACAGAACTTGGCAACATGTTTGTATTATTATTTAAAGATCTTCCAAATAAACTTGTCTGTAAAGCAAAACAAAAATGCTCACAAAAGTTTATAAAACCAAAATCCATCCTAAATTCACTTTTTTTTTCATTTTTTTAAAGCATAGGTTATAGCTATATGGATGCCCTTCATCTATAATTACTGGGGTGTTTTCAAATAATCATGCTTGTTATAATATGACAAAGCTTTGTAATGTCTCATTGACTGAGTTAAGTCTGGACATTATAAAGTTACATAAACATATTCAGCAGCTTCAGAGCAATTTAAGTATACAGATAAATCAAGTAATCCTTTTAGAGGCTGTGCTTTCTTGAAAGGAATGAAATAGAAGCTGTTTTTTAAGCTCCAATGGGCATGTGTTTTGTAATAAGTGGACCCCAGCCCAGTACTCTTGTGCAAAGAGAAATCCTTTCCAGGCTGCAATGAATCATTGAGTCATGGAGTATTTATAATCTGAAATGTCTCCCCTTCTCTATTTGAACTTGTTACTTGGAGCATTTTCCTTATAGGATCTCTGAAGTCAAACTGTTCCTTAATCGCTCAGGTAAGGAACCCACAGCTGTTCACCACAGTCTTTTTATTTTGACCTTAACCGTTCCCAGCTGGTTTTGCAAAATTTGTGTTTGCAAGAAGCAAAGTCAGTTAAGGGTTAAGTGACTTCTTGCATGAAACTCTAACTTAAACTCTAACTGCTTTTAGAAGAGAAACATCATTCACAGAACAGCTGTAGGAGATGCTTTCATTTCTTACATTTGTAAATTTTTTAAAGAAGCAGTAGCATCTATCTCATCTATCTATCTTTTTCCCTCAAAAGTACCCTAACTAATGCAGGATCATCTATTGAAGGGAGTGAGCCCATACTTCTATTCTATTCAAAGGAATTCACCTTAGAATTTATGTGGTAGTAAAATTTAAGACCAATATTCAAAATAATTACTCTTGACTTTGCTTTTCACTGAATTTGGCAAAACAAAAATAAACAAAGCACAAGCTAACAATCAAATGAAATGCAGCTTTCTCTGTGCAAATAATCTGTAGAGCTTCCTGGTAATAGCACCAAAAAAAAAAAAAAAATATTATAGTATTTTTAAAACATGATGAAAGCAAATTAAATATTTCTTATATAGGAAGTGACAAATACACTCTATGCAACTGAAATTTGAGAGTTTCAAAAGGGCAGAGTTTTAATTTAGGAAGGCCTACAGCAATCAGAGCAGAAAAAGAAATAAAAGGAATCCAGATAGGACAAGAAGAAGTGAAACTCTCACTGTTTGCAGATGACATGATCCTCTACATAGAAAACCCTAAAGACTCTACCAGAAAATTACTAGAGCTAATCAATGAATATAATAAAGTTGCAGGATATAAAATTAACACACAGAAATCCCTTGCACTCCTATACACTAACAATGAGAAAACAGAAAGAAAAATTAAGGAAACAATACCATTCACCATTGCAACAAAAAGAATAAAATACTTAGGAGTATATCTACCTAAAGAAACAAAAGACCTATACATAGAAAACTATAGAACACTGATGAAAGAAATCAAAGAGGACACAAATAGATGGAGAAATATACTGTGTTCATGGATTGGAAGAATCAATATTGTGAAAATGAGTATACTACCCAAAGCAATCTATAGATTCAATGCAATCCCTATCAAGCTACCAACGGTATTCTTCACAGAACTAGAACAAATAATTTCACAATTTGTATGGAAATATAAAAAATCTTGAATAGCCAAAGCAATCTTGAGAAAGAAGAATGGAACTGGAGGAATCAACCTGCCTGACTTCAGGCTCTACTACAAAGCCACAGTCATCAAGACAGTATGGTACTGGCACAAAGACAGAAATATAGATCAATGGAACAAAATAGAAAGCCCAGAGATAAATCCACATGCCTACAGACACCTTATCTTTGACAAAGGAGGCAAGGATATACAATAGAAAAAAAGACAACCGCTTTAACAAGTGGTGCTGGGAAAACTGGTCAGCCACTTGTAAAAGAATGAAACTAGAACACTTTCTAACACCATACACAAAAATAAACTCAAAATGGATTAAAGATCTAAATGTAAGACCAGAAACTATAAAACTCCTAGAGGAGAACATAGGCAAAACACTCTCTGACATGAATCACAGCAAGATCCTCTATGACCCACGTCCCAGAATATTGGAAATAAAAGCAAAAATAAACAAATGGGACCTAATGAAACTTAAAAGCTTTTGCAAAACAAAGGAAACTATAAGCAAGGTGAAAAGACAGCCTTCAGAATGGGAGAAAATAATAGCAAATGAAGAAACAGACAAAGGATTAATTTCAAAAATATACAAGTAACTCCCACAGCTCAATTCCAGAAAAATAAATGACCCAATCAAAAAATGGGCCAAAGAACTAAACAGACATTTCTCCAAAGAAGACATACAGATGGCTAACAAACACAGGAAAAGATGCTCAACATCACTCAATATCAGAGAAATGCAAACCAAAACCTCAATGAGGTACCATTACACACCAGTCAGGATGGCTGCTATCCAAAAGTCTACAAGCAATAAATGCTGGAGAGGGTGTGGAGAAAAGGGAACCCTCTTACACTGTTGGTGGGAATGCAAACTAGTACAGCTGCTATGGAGAACAGTGTGGAGATTCCTTAAAAAACTGGAAATAGAACTGCCATATGACCCAGCAATCCCACTCCTGGGCATACACACCAAGTAAACCAGATATGAAAGAGACACGTGCACCCCAATGTTCATCACAACACTCTTTATAATAGCCAGGACATGGAAGCAACCTAGATGCCCATCAGCAGACAAATGGATAAGGAAGCTGCGGTACATATACACCATGGAATATTACTCAGCCATTAAAAAGAATTCATTTGAATCAGTTCTAATGAGATGGATGAAACTGGAGCCCATTATACAGAGTGAAGTAAGCCAGAAAGATAAAGACCAATACAGTATACTAACTCATATATATGGAATTTAAAAAGATAGTAATGATAACCCTATATGCTAAACAGAAAAAGAGACACAGATGTACAGAACAGACTTTTAGACTCTGTGGGAGAAGGCAAGGGTGGGATGTTCAGAGAGAACAGCACTGAAACAAGTATACTATCAAGGGTGAAACAGATCACCAGCCCAGATTGGATGCATGAGATGGGTGCTCAGGGCTGGTGCACTGGGAAGACCCAGAGAAATCGGGTGGAGAGGGAGGTGGGAGGGGGGATCGGGATGGGGAACACATGTAAATCCATGGCTGATTCATGTCAATGTATGGCAAGAACCACTACAATATTGTAAAGTAATTAGCCTCCAATGAATAAAAATAAATGGAAAAAAATAATAATTTAGGAAGGCCTTGAGATGAAAGTAGATTAAATCACTTTGAATTATATCAGCAATAAATTATGAAGCTGAGAAGAGAGTAGTTTGAATTCATTCCAGACTTACAGACTGTAATACAGGCAAATGGGTCAGATAAATATTAACATTTACTGGTAGCCAAGATAAAATGGAGATATACATGAATAAAAATCATAAAAGAACTAGAGGTTAAATAAAGCTTTATACCTTAAAATGCTCATTTCCATTCAGTGCACATAGGTACTTAATTCCAAAATTTATGTGTCATAATTATATGTGTGTGTGTGTATATATAAAACATTTAAATAAAATTTACAGTAATAGAGACAATGTTGAAGATTTTAAGATAGTCTGACCCAGCTATCTCTGCGTAATAGCCCAGGAAAAGTAAATCACTTGTCCTCTAGGGACAGATGACAGTTACATGAGCAAAAGAAATATTTAATTCCAGGAAACAATGTTCAGATATCCAGATTTGTAGGGGTGCTGGTGATGATGATGATAATTACTTTGGGGATGATTTTAATTTGAGATTTCATTTAAAATCTCTGCAATTATTTATTTATTTTGTAAAAATAAAAATACTTAAGATAATAATAATCAAGATTCCAATTATTAAAAGTAGCAGAGAACTAGTCCATTTACTTTTAAAAGTAAATATGTACCTAAAACTCAGCTTTAAACCACCAAGGACTTTCCCAATGAAGTAATCAAAACAAGAACTAGTAGGGGATGTTCCAGTCTACAAGTGTGTTCTGAAAAGACTGACCTCATTAAATCAGCAAAGACACTAAAGGAGAATAAATTAGGAAAAGTTTTTCTCCTATTTTGGATGTGATTAAACCTTTACAAAGACAGAACTTCAAATACCTCAGAGATTTAAGTGTAACAATGGCCAACACTTTGACTACACTTGGCAAGGTTTCCATGAGATCTCTTGAAAAAGCAAATGGCAGCTTTACGAATAAGTAGGATCTCAGTGGCTTACACACTGGACTTGAGGGTAAATGTTTAGATGGGAGATTGTGAGAGAATTGCGAGATTTCTTTATTTTCCCAAAATTTTGGCCATAGTAAGTTTGTGTTTGTATAGAAATGGAATCATACTGAATTATTACCAGAGGGGTAATGCTGTATGTGGCTTCCTAGATGACTCAGTGGTAAAGAAAGTGAAAGTAAGTGAAGGTGTTAGTCTGTGTGTCAACTTTTTGCGACCCAATGGACTGTAGCCCACCAGGCTCCTCTGTCCTTGGGATTTCCCAGGTAAGAATCCTAGAGTAGGTTGACATTCCCTTCTCCAGGGGATCTTTCTTACCCAGGGATAGAACCCATGTCTCCTGCATTGCAGGTGAATTATTTACCATCTGAGCCACCAGGGAAGCCCCTCAGTGGTAAAGAATCCGCCTGCAATGTAGGAGACATGAGTTTTATCCCTGGGTCAGGAAGATCCCCTGGAGAAGGAAATGGCAACCCACTTCAGGATTCTTGCCTGGAAAATCCCATGGAAAGAGGAGCCTGACTCTAAGGTCACAAGAGTCAGACATGACTTAGCAACCACCACCAACAATGCTGTTATGTAGTCTTTCTGCACAGTTAAGGCAAAACTCCTAGAAGTTTTTGAAATTCTGTGTGAAGGAAGCCTTAGATTTCCTTTGTGGATTCATTGTACTAGCATGGTCAGGGCCTCACTTAGAAGGTTAATATGGACTAAACTGTGATTTGTACATGGTGAAAATGTTGATGCTGTAGTTTCTTTGTGATGACCCTGATTGTTTTGTTTTTATGTTTAAGGTTGACTTCTGCATGTTGAAGCAATTAGGTTAGGAGCGAAGCATTTGGAGAGATCAAATTGACAAGCATTTGATTGTCATTTGCATTGAGAGTCCAAAAACTTTAACCATTAGCTTTTGCCCATATACAAATATTGTTGTTGTTTTTTTGAAATACAAATCAGGCTGCTTTTAAGGGTTTCTCGATTCTTTTCCTACTCTTAGGCATCCTCTTTCTATTCAAATAAATATTACACAGTGTAACATTTTAACATGTAAACATTTTAAATTCATCTATAAATCTAGGAATTATAATTTAGTGATCATAGTTAATCTTGACCTAGAAGTATTATATTATGCTCAATATACTGAGCTTCCTAAGGAAGTAGTCTAAAATACCTAAGATTTTCAACAAAGTTCTTGAAACAAACTTTTCAAGTTAATTCTCAATTTGCCAGAAAATTCAGCTGATTAGAATTATCATTTTCCAAACACTATGGTTTTTCTGTTTATACTGACATGCAGAGAACCCTCATTTCCCCATAGAGAACAGTTTATATGATAGTAGGAGCTGTAATCGTTGCCATGTAGCTTCAAGAGAAAATAAATATTCCAACAAATCTTTTTACCTTTTGACGAGCATTTGGAGAGAGTCTGTTATGCTCTCCATGAGCTTGATGACTTCTGGGTAGGTGAGGTCTGCACAAGGGTTGCCATTGATAGAAACCACTTCATCCCCCTCACAGAGCCCAGACCCGGAGGCTTTGCTCTGGCTTCTGATCTGAGTGGAGTGAAAAAGGAGGTAATAATTAGAATTATATAACTTGCAAAAAAAAAAAAACCACTGTCTTGGAGAAATTTTTACTTGGGAGTAGTAAATAGATCTGCAAACTTAAATCAGCCCTGAGTTTTAATTCACCTGTTAACCTATAAGACGATCTTAAACACTTCTAACCCCTGTTACAATTTATTACATACCATACTGTCAAACTTTCAATTCATAGATTTCTAGGTAAATAGACCAAAAAAAAAAAAAAAAAAAAGTAAATCTATGGTGAAGGAACGAGAATAATGAAATAAAGAACAGTGAAGAATGGCGAAGACAAATGTTTAACTTAGTTATACATTAAAAATAATTATTTCATACTGTGATGCTTGATCTAATCAGAACATGTCTCCTCTCATTAAAGTAAATTTTAAGAGCCTTCTCATTGACAGTGTGGGTGGAACACCAACTATCAGAAGGAGATGGAGGGCAGGACAATGAGTTTAAGGAGAGAGCTCTACAGCTCAATAAACTGATGAAAGCCCTTCCAGTAAAATGCGGAAAATTAGGCAGCAGGCTGTTAAGAATTATGTCAAAGGGAAAAATCCTTCATTGAAATCAGTTATTCAAGACTTGATAATAAGCAAACTTTAGCGAAAAAGGCGGGGAAGGCAATGGCAGCCCACTTCAGTGTTCTTGCCTGGAGAATCCCAGGGACGGTGGAGCCTGGTGGGCTGCCGTCTATAGGGTCGCACAAAGTCGGACGTGACTGAAGTGGCTTAGCAGCAGCAGCAGTGAAAAAGGAAAAAAAAAAAGATTATTTTGCAAAAAATAAAAACAGCCCTGCTTAAGGACTGTATCATATTCTAGCACAGATTCAGTGGAACAAGAACTGACTAAAAACCTAGAGGAGAACTTTCAGATGCTGAAGAAGAGAAACTCAGAGGAATAGAATAGCAGCAGAGAGCTCCCACCGGTCCTTAGTGAGGAATAGCTTTCAGGTATTCCTGAAGGTTAACATTCTGTGTAATTAGGATTATGGTAAAATGTTGTGCTAGTCATTCTCCCTCAGCCCATTCTCTACCCTCTCTGGCTCTGCTTTCTGGCCTCTAGAGCCTGCAGTGGCCAAGTTCCCTTGCATGCTGACTCCTGGTTGGCTTTGGTCAATAGGAAGCTCCAACGAGAGATAAAGAGCAAGGGAAATGAGAGGGCAGGGAAACGCTCTCCCTGCTGGACCTGCTGGGCCACGGTTTGGCAATGGCTTTGCTCCTCAACGTAGACAGTCAGAGCTCCTGTCTGTATGTCGCTCTACCATGCCTTAACTCCTGTTGTGTTCCAATAACACACACCACCTCCTTGCATCTTCACACCTAAGGATAATAACAGCTTCCTGCTCCTGACCTCTGGGTGCTTCATTTTCATTTGTTGGTTTCCACGAGCCTGTGCTATATTATCTTTAATTACTCCTTTGAATATGCCACCTATTTTCTGCTGGGACCCTAAATGATACTAAAATGTTTAGATTTCATTTTACAATGTGAATTTAATGGTTTTTAATGAATCATGTATCATGATCACACAATCTCAAAGTTAAGAATACTTTAAGATCATCTTCTATCTATTTTCCACCAAAGGGATCCCTGTTTGACTATTATAATCAAGATTATGAGTCCAAAGAGCTCAGAACCAGGTAAGCAACACTTCTTAAAGAATGTTTTCATAGCCAGGCTCACTTCTGATTTGGCACGAAATGTATTTCAGTTTATCTCTAACAGTTGCCCACTAATTCTTGCTAAGGTCTTAAATGATAATTAATTTGCTGACTGATATAGCTTTAAAGTTTATATCTCCATGTACATTTACATTTTACATGATACTCCTGGAGGCAGAAGCATATCTTTAAGTGCCAGAACAATGATGCTAATGAAATTTGAAGTGTTTAAGTTAGTTGTGTTCTGGGAGAGTCTATTCTTTTATTGTCATAAATTATAAGAAGGCCTTCCCCTTTTCTGAAAAAATCGATCTCGTTCTTTCTTTTTTGAAAGCACACAACAATTTATTGCAAAAATTAAATGAATTCAATATGTCCAAGGCTTTAAGGATGCAGCCAGAGCAATGAGAAAAATAACAGTTACCCAGTTTTGAAAAATATCTGTTTATTGACTGCCAGATATATTTAGTTGTCTTGTGTGAAATTATTATAATGGAGAATCATGAGAGAGTTGTTAATAAGTCAAGGATAAAACAATACTCAACAGTGAACATATAAGTTAAGGATAGAGTTATTCATATTTCATTCATTTAAATTTAATTTTTTAAAGATAATAAAATAGATTAAAAATAGATAACAAAAAAGATAATAAAACATATTTTGAAGCATAAAATTGTTCATTCAGTGGAGTCAGATGTACTAGAATATGAACAGAAAATTCCTCCTTTTGAAGACCAAAGAGGTTTTATGTTGATAAAACAGATGTGTCATTATATCCTGTATCCCCTTCCCCGAGGTCAATCTTGAAGCTGATGTTCCATTTATCAGCAATAAGTTATATGAGTTTTAAGCAGCTTCATGGGTTTGCAGAGTAAGATGAAAAATTGGTTCTTGGAAGATAAACAAATCTCCACCTTAACAGAGCTGTCTATCATCCAAACATGTGTTGCTTGATGGGAAAGGTGCAGTTCATCATTGTGCTTGTCAAGTGGAGCTTTTAGCGGAATCCAAATAAGCAAAAGCACTATGGTAGGAGCCATTAGCATTCCTTCAGAGCGTACATTCTGAGGTCAACATTTGGAATCAACTGCTATGATTGTGTTTAGTTGACCTTTTACAATGGTCTGAACAGCAGGAAATATTTTTCCCTCATGAACCATGTTAAATATGGTGATACTTTCCTTGCCACAAGGCTTTTCTAAAGGACTACTTTTTCTCTATTTTTCTTTTCTGGTTTGAACAATTATTTATTCCCCCCCCCCAATTATTTTTATTAGTTGGAGGCTAATTACTTTACAATATTGTAGTGGTTTTTGCCATACATTGACATTTTTCTCTATTTTTGATAGGACTAAACTAAACAAAGGTTATCTGCCAGAGTCAGTTGTGCCCAAACATATCCCTTGCAATCACCAGCTTCACCAATATGATTCTATTCATAGGTGATTATGAAGAATAAACATTTATTAGTGTATAAAAGATCTTTATGTATACAATTATGCATTTTTCTAATTTGTATAATTGTGCATTATTATGAATCTGAGTAAAAATTCTAACCCCTGAAAATACTTGTTAAAGTGAAATACTTTGTCAGTAAAAAGAGTAAATTTGGACATAAAAACTGTTAAGATTTACAATGCTGAATCTCTATGAATGAACTTATCAACCAGTCTTCTCAGGCCATTAGGCCTAGATTCATAAAGTATGCGTCCTAGTGGAAGAGAACACCAGCCCTCATGAAAGAAGGCATCGGTTTCAAACCTGTGGTCCCAGTGCTTACTAACCCTCTGAACTTGGTTAGATGAATTGCATTACCTCCTTAAGCTCTAGTTTTCCAAAATGTAAAATAAAACTAATAAATTTGATTTCTCTTAAGGGTTAATAAGGATTAGAAATAATATATGTTAAGTTCCATGATGCACATAGAGCTCACAGAGGTGCTCAAGAAGGGATTACTGAATAAGAATGCATTGACTTCCTATACACACACACACACACACACACACACACACACACACACACACACAACATGCCAAGTAAAACATGCCAAAGAAAAATTGTAGTGTTAGTACTTAGTCTATAAGATGTTTGAAAATATCTGGATTCATTTTCAGTTTTCATACATATACTTGGTATTAGCTCATCATAATCTAAGATAAATAATTTTTTATGTGTCTTTTCCTCTGTAAGTACATATTTCATAACTGAATTGTGGAAGAAGACCAACCTATTTATTGTCTCCCAGCAGAAGTAATAATATAAATATGTAAATATTAGTAGCTTTTTAAAATTGAGCACTTACTATGCTAAGCCCTTTACTTCCTTAAATCATTTATCTCTAGAAAACTTTGATGAGAAGTATAAATGTACTTCTACTTGTACATGTTCAAATGGACTGTGTTCAGATGGACTGTCATTACCCTCATTTTTATGGAGAGGAAAACAGAGACTTAGAAAAGTGAGGTACTTTGCCTAAAATTATGCAGCTAAGACCAGAAATTGAACACAGGAATTCTGACTTCAGAGCTTGTGGTTTTACTCACAGGGATTCCCTGGTAGCTTGCTTGGTAAAGAATCTGCCTGCAGTGCAGGAGACCCGGGTTTGATCCCTGGTCAGGAAGATCCCCTGGAGAAGGAAATGCAACCCACTCCAGTATCCTTGCCTGGAAAATCCTAGGGAAAGAGGAGCCTGGAGGGTTATAGTCCATGGGGTTGCAAGAGTTGGACATGATTTAGCAACTAAACCATCACATAAGTTGCCTTCCTCGTCAATAGTCTAAATTCGATCCCATGAACCCTAGAATGAAGAAAGAGAGAGGAGGAGTATAAAAACAATTGACATACAGTGCATGCAGTCAGGGAGGAAATGGAAAAGACTAGAGAAAGAGAAAAACTTGCCTGGTCAGTCTATAAACCAGTGTTGAAAAAGACAGATTTTGTTTATTTTGTTTTCCTTTTTCCTCTTGTATTATTTTAAGAGCTTTATATATATTAATATTTAAAGATTTTTTAATCTCTAATTTTTAAATAGTCAATATTATGACTACTTGTAAAATAATATGTTACAGATTCAAAATTGAGTAAAACTGTCTTTTACAAACTGTGATTTGGTACAACACACTTATGTGAGTATGCGATATAATTCCCTTTCTTTGAAAACATTCCCTTAGAGACCTCATTCCACACCTAATATATTAATCAGATGAGTGAGCTTCTGTCCATAAATACTATTTTCCCCTTCAGTGTCTCTCAATTTAATCAGATATATAACTAAGAGAAATACTGGTAATGTAAATATTTACAAAATACTGTGTTCTATTGCTTACAACCTCTTGACCCATGTCAGGTAAGATTTATTTTACTGACACCAAGTGAAAATGTAAAGTTAAGGCTTCTTTGAGAAATTTAACATTATTTCACTTTGTAAATAAAATCTGAGAAGAGTATCAGCTTTGCTTATTTACTTTTATGATAAATAATTCCCTGGTAAAATTTTAAGAAGCTCCTTTTCTATTAACTTACTATTGCTTGATTTCCACATCTTCCAGAGCTGACTAGAAAGCAAGTACAAGATTTGAGTTCTCATAGAGCCTTGTACTTAAACTATTCTGTATTGTGTATGTGACATATCAGTTGTGTCAGATTCCTGTTAGCAAAACTAAATCTTGACTCATGGGCTGTATTTTCACATACAGTTCATTGACAAGTCCACTTGAAAGATGTCAGAGTAAGTGGTAGAACCAAGATAATCTCCTCCTTAAATTCCACTACTATATGTATTAAAATACACGAAAAGGAAAGAGAAAATTAGTATAAATAAGCCTATCCCATGCAAGGCTATTCTTAATCCATAAAATAAAGTCTTGGGGCCTAAAGATAACCAAGACAGGATGAAAGACATGATCTCAGACAAGTAAAATCATTTTGATGGAATTTGGAAAGTAGTCTATGATCTACTAGCTCCTTCTGAAGCCCCAGCCCTTCTTCAATTTTCTTTCTTTTTAAAAAAATAATTTTTTTTCATTTATTTATATTAGTTGGAGGCTAATTACTTTACAATACTGTAGTGGTTTTTGCCATGCATTGACATGAATCAGCCATGGATTTACATGTGTTCCCCATCCCGATCCCCCCTCCCACCTCCCTCCCCATCCCATCCCTCTGGGTCTTCCCAGTGCACCAGCCCTGAGCACTTGTCTCATGCATCAAACCTGGACTGGCAATCTGTTTCACACTTGATAATATACATGTTTCAATGCTATTCTCTCAGATCATCCCACCCTCACCTTCTCCCACAGAGTCCAAAAGTCTGTTCTATACATCTGTGTCTCTTTTTCTGTCTTGCATATAGGTTTATCGTTACCATCTTTCTAAATTCCATATATATGCGTTAGTATACTGTATTGGTGTTTTTCTTTCTGGCTTACTTCACTCTGTATAATGGGCTCCAGTTTCATCCACCTCATTAGAACTGATTCAAATTTATTCTTCAATTTTCCACTTCAGGCTTTTGGCAAAACTTACCTCATACTTCTGAGACAAAATTTAATAAGCATTCCCTCACCCCAAGTGGCTCTTAAACTGAAGACTTAGGTAACCCTGTATTCATTAGCTGTCCAGAAAAATGGTTGGTGGAAAGTGCAGCAAGACCAATGATGTATGGTTAAGGTTTTAGAAATAAGCAAATAATCCTACTTTTAATGAGTTTCCTATCCAGATTCCAACCTCAGCCCCTGATGAGGGGTTTTCTAGTACCAAAACTGAGTTCACAAGTTGTTGGGAAGTCATGTTTACGGTGGCACAATATTTTTGGAAATCATTAGGAACATAACAGTTTCAGGATGGCAAGGCAAAAGAAAACAATAAGGACCAGCACACCATGTAATAAAAATAATAATAACCCAAGAAAAATATTAATAGTAGGAGTTAAAAAATCTTGGAATTTAGTGCAGAAATTCAAACAGTGAAATGGAAAAAAAGGTTGAGGAAATATCTAGACTGGGATAAATAAATAAGAAATAAAACTAGTAACTGAGTAGATCAAAATCAGTAGAAAAGACTGGCAAACAGTTGAATGGATTGCTTAACTTTTGTCTCAAGCCCCTTGGAATGTGTCTTGTGTGCGGCAGAGGCAAAGGAGATAAAATAACATTTCCCAGACTCTCCTTCAGAACTTAGGTTCTAGGTGTGATTCAATTTCAACAAGAAGGTGCACCTGGAAGAAACTTGCACTTGAAACTGAATTAAGCAAAGAGAGGAATTAGACTGTAAGGCATCCATCTTGCTGCTACAGATCTGGTAGATGACTGTTACTCTGGATACAGCAGTTCTACTGGCAGCTTCTTAATCCCAGATCACAGCTAAGGTATGTAACCCTAGACCTAGCACTGGGCCAGCCCAATAGCTTCCTGACTCCTTAATTTCCTGATTGTGGCAAATGTTGCCAATCCTTCGGATAGCCAGTTCTGCAGTGTTGTCTGAAGCCATTTCTGAAGGCCCTGTCTTTCCAGAGCTTTCAACAATTATATAAGCACGAACTAGAGAGGTGTCTATTTTCTGCAAATGAACCATTTGCAGAATGAACCATGAGCTGATACAGAAAGAGAGAATTAAGGGCAAACATAGAAGGTAAAAAAAGGACAAGAGGTAAAAGGGCAACTGTTTCTCAGATACAGAAAAGGAAAAAAAGATGGAAACAAATGCTGATATTTCAAGACAGACAGGACAGACAGTGCAGGAACTTACATTAGATAAATTGTATGGGGTCACCATCTGCCAAAAACAAAGGAGGAAAAACAGAGGGGGATTAAAACTTGAGGACAAGGAAGAAAGTTTCAGAAAAGCCACTGTAGAGTATTTACTAGGAACTTAATATGAGTTTGTGAAGAACTTAGAAGGAATAAAGTGAAATGATTATCAGTATCTCCTGTTGTCCAGACAAATGTTCTAAAAGAAGAATAAGGTAAGGTAAGGTGAAGTCGCTCAGTCGTGTTCGATTCTTAGCGACCCCATGGACTATAGCCTACCAGGCTCCTCTGTCCATGGGATTTTTCCAGGCAAGAGTACTGGAGTAGATAATTCCTAAAATTAAGCAAGGCTTTTCTCCATTAAAGCACTGATAAGTATATGAAGAACTTAATAAGAAATTAAATTACACGAATTGTCTAGTGAAAATAATTCTTCAACTATATATACAAGTTGGGTCATGGGTGCAAAATACAAGTAGACACTAGGAATCCACACTCAACACTCTGTTCTCAAATTGATGAAGATTAGGAATTTTTCTGTTCTGCCCAGTAAATATATGTCCAGTTACTTGGCAAAAAGTTTTCCTTTTGGATGACTGTCTTTATCCTTAGGGACCAAGTCACCATAAAAGTATAAAGTATTCCTGGTAGCAACTTTGGAAAAATTCCTGAAGTAAATAACTCTCTTTGACAGGAATGAGGGCCTTAATCCATGGGGGCTGCATACTTAAGAATCTGCATACCAATGTGATTCCACAGGCTGAAACGATGCCACAGTGTAAGTGCTATGAGCTGTTACAAAGCAGCCACCATGATGCTAGAAAACCAACAAGTACAAATATGGAATGGTATTCTCTGCTCTTCTTTCCTTCCAAAGAATGTAAACATCCCAGCTCTTTCAGAAAAACACCAATGGACCAGAGCCTTATGTAGGACATGTCCCTGTCTACTCTTTTGTTGGATTAAATTCTGAAAGATTGCACAAAGGCTTTGAACTATATGCACATTCTTTTTATAAACATTTACACAGAATTAAAAAAAATTTTTTTTCAAGACCTCATTTAAAAAAAGCACATGTAAAACCTAAAAGATTAGATAAATAAGTAGTATAATTAGGGAGACTCAGACAAGAGTCAAGCTTGAACTTACTATGTGGCTTTCTCAAGCCTCTGTTTATATTTATTAACTGTACACCCAGCTATTAACTAGATGGTTATTATGCTGTAATACCTCATCTAGTAAGAATTTAGCTATCTAAAAAACCTGTAAGTATGCTCAACAGTATTTTGAGTGGTTAAAATACAGTAAAAAATACAGTTACCTAAAACTTCTGTACATCACTCTCAGTATCTGGGATCATTTTTCAGTCTATTTGCTCAATTTTATACAATTCTAATAAGCTTTTTTGTTTGGTTTACAGAAATTAGAAATGGAGGGGGCAAACATGAACATTGTTAAAGATGTTACAGTTAATACAACACCAAAGGAAGAAAGTAAAAGCCAACATTTAAAACACATGAAAATCTTAAAAAAAAAAAACAAAACCTCAGAATGCATTTAATTAAAGTGTAAAATACTTCCACATGCTCAATGAGACTTAGTGCCTCTACTGTATTTGAGTATAATAATAGGAATTAATAATAATGACCACAAGTCATTTAAAATATTTAAATCATTGTGGTAGGTTGATTAGATGTAGAAAAACATATGACATCTTTTAGAAAGAATATCATTCCAAACAGATAAAATAGAAGTTTTCCCGTTTAAAGGTAGAACTAGACCTAAGGCATTGCTACACTAATAGAGAATTGGATTAGAATTCATAATCTGAGCTCCTAAATACTTTGCCTGTATTGGTGTTTTTACTGAAATTATTTAATTTCAGATGTGAATATGTCTCATGTACCCTGAAAAATGTATCTGTTTTTCCATAGCTCTAGATATGCTGATACAGGTGGCCTGGGAATGTTAATCAAGGACTATGTCTTTCAGGGAAGGGCCAATTTGAATGATATCCTCCAAAGTTTTAGTTAACTAGAAGTTCATTTAGTCAATCATTAGTATATAAAAGTGTGTGACCTAAGGCAGCAACTCTCAACCATTTTGGTCTAAAGACTTATTTACACTCTCAAAAATAATTGAGGACCTAAAAAACTATTTTGTCCTTGTGAGTTCTATCTATTGGTATTTACCACGTTAGAAATAAAAAGATCTATTAATTTTTATTAATTAATTAATAGGTGGCCAAAAAGTTCATTTTTATGGGAAACCCAAATGAGCTTTTTGTCAATCCAATAATATGTTAATACAAATGTTTTATGAAAAATAACAATGTTTTCTGATGCTAAGATAATTTGGTAAACATAGTGATATGGTTTTTGCATTTCTGTTAAATGTCTTTAATGTCTGAGCTTAACACAAGACAGCTGGATTCTCTTATGTGCTTTTGCATTCATTCTGTTGTGTTGCACTGTGTTGACTGAAATGTATGAAGATCTAGCTTCATACAGAAACATAGTTAGAAAAGGGCAGGGTATATTAGCAGCCCTTCAGATAATTTTGGATATTCCATGACACTACATCAAACTCAGTAAGTGACTGTTTCTCAAGTTGCAATGTAGAATCGGAAATCATAACCATGAACTTTTCATACTTCATTATATTAAAATCCCCCAGTCTCTTTTGCACTTTGGATAGATCTTTAACCTATGCATGATTCTGTTACATTATACACTAGTCATTCAGAAAATATTGATTCAATGAATTATGCAGATCTTCTAAATGTTGATACATTTAATCATGTGCATGTGTGTGTTAGTTGCTCAGTCATGTCCAATTGTTTGCAACACCATGGATTGTACGATATAAAAAATCACGCTCCTTAATATCATCAATGACCTCACCAGAAGAAGTGTTAAGTATTGTTGTTGTTTAGTCGCTAAGTCATGTCCCACTCTTTCGGTATCTGTAAGTATTGGGAAGTTGTCAGATTCGTGGCTGCAGGTGCAACTTTCTGATTTTCCCTTGAAAATACACAAGTACTGTCAGTTGTTTTTCTTGAAGTGACAAGCTCACTTTGCTCATTTTCTAGAAGATGTCTGCTGAATACCCAAGTTTAAATAATTGTAGGTTATCAGTCTTTAAAGTAAAAATGAGCTCTTTTTCGTGGCGCCTCGGAGGCTGTTGGCCGCTTCAGAATGAAGCTGAACATCTCTCTCCCGGCCACTGGCTGCCAGAAGCTCATTGAAGTGGACGATGAACGAAAACTTCGTACCTTCTACAAGAAGCATATGCCCACGGAAGTTGCTGCTGATGCTCTGGGTGAAGAATGGAAGGGTTATGTGGTCCGAATCAGTGGCGGGAACGATAGGCAGGGTTTCCCTATGAAGCAGGGTGTCTTGGCCCATGGCCGAGTTCACCTGCTACTGAGTAAGGGGCATTCTTGTTACAGACCAAGGAGGATTGGAGAGAGAAAGCGCAAATCTGTACGGGGTCGCATTGTGGATGCCAATCTGAGTGTTCTCAATTTGGTCATCGTGAAAAAAGGGGAGAAGGATATTCCTGGACTCACTGTTACTACAGCGCCTCGTCGCCTGGGTCCCAAAAGAGCTAGCAGAATCCGCAAACTTTTCAATCTCTCTAAAGAAGATGATGTGCGCCCATATGTTGTGCAAAAGCCCCTAAACAAAGATGGTACGAAACCTAGGACTAAAGCACCCAAGATTCAGCGTCTCATGACTCCACGAGTTCTGCAACACAAACGCCGGCGTATTGCTCTGAAGAAACAGCATACTAAGAAAAATAAAGAAGAGGCTACAGAATATGCTAAACTTTTGGCCAAGAGAATGAAGGAGGCCAAAGAAAAACAGCAGGAACAGATTGCCCAGAGACGGAGGCTGTCCTGTCTGAGAGCTTCTACTTCTGAGTCCAGTCAAAAATGAGACGTTCTAAGAGTAACAAATAAATAAGATCAAAAATCAAAATAAATAAATAAAGTAAAAATGATGTTCTATGGGAAAAAAAATCACTGATTGAGCTTGCAGTTCAAAAAATTGTGTAAGTGCTTCCTCAAAACATTCAAAATGCCATACATGTGTTTTCATTTTGTCACACAAAATATTAAAAGATATATGCTATAAATTTAATAAAATGCAAACGTTTCACTGCTTTGTCAAGGACATTCCTATGTGAAACCACCATCTTGTTTCTTAAGTGAAATGATGACAGTGATGAATACAAGGACTCCTAATACTGCCTCAAATGCTAAGGTATCATTCACTTTTGCTTTTACACCATCAATGCAAATGTCAATACAGAAAAAAAAAAAAAAAAACCCACCAATGTCTTTAGTACCATTATGAAAATCATTTTGACCTCACAGATCCACTGAAAGCATCTAAGAGACCCTAGAAGTCTGCAGACCACACTTTGAGAACTACTCATCTAAAGGGAGAAATATCAACAACCTCAATATGCAGATGACTCCACTCTAATGACAGAAAGTGAAGAGAAACAAAAGAGCCTCTTGATGAGGATGAAAGAGGGGAGTGAAAAAGCTGACTTAAAACTCAGCATTCAAAAACTTAAGATCATGGCATCCAGTCCCATCACTTCATGGCAAAGAGAAGAGGAAAATTTGGACACAGTGGCAGATTTTATTTTCTTGGGCTCCAAAATCACTGCAGATGGTAACTGCAGTCATGAAGTTAAAAGACACTTGCTCCTTGGAAAGAAAGCTACGACAAACCTAGGTTGCATATTAAAAAGCAAACACATCCCTTTGCCAACTAAAGTCCATATAGTCAAAACTATGGTTTTTCCAGTAGTCATTTTTGGATATGACAGTTGGACCATAAAGAAGGCTGAGCACCAAAGAATTGATGCTTTTGAACTGGTGCTGGAGAAGACTCTTGAGAATCCCTTGGACTTCAAGGAGATCAACCCAGTCAATCCTAAAGGAGATCAACCCTGAATATTCATTGGAAGCACTGTTGCTGAAGCTCCAATACTCTGGCCACCTGATTCAAAGAGCCAACTCATTGGAAAAGACCCTGATGCTGGGAAAGATTAAAGGCAAAAGGAGAAAGGGGTGGCAGAGGATGAGATGGTTATATAGCATCACCGAGTCAATGGATATGAATCTGAGCACACTGCAGGAGACAGTGAAGGACAGGGGAGCCTGACATGCTGCAGTTCATGGAGTCGCAAAGAGTCAGACATGACTTAGCGACTAGCAACAACAACCACAACATCTCAAGGGACCGGGATACATGATATGCATCCTTAGCCTCTTGGGTGTCTGAGTTTGAGAAAAGGAAATTCCATCAAAGACAATGCAGGGACAAACCAGAGTAAGGTCCAGCCTAGGGAAGAAAGGCTGACAGAAGCCAGGAAGGGATACATTTTAAGAGAATGTGTTAAGAGCTCATGCTACAGCCATGAATTCAAATAAAAGATCACTCTGGTGATCTGGAGAAATGCAGAAACAAGCAGTTTCAACCCAGATTGTCTGAGAGAGGAGAACTGGGCTGGAGTATCAAGGATTTTTGAAAATAACTTCTTTTCAGTTTCCAAATTACTGGCTAGTCAAAATTCACTGAGAGCTGTAACTGCAGTTCAGAGATCTTTGATTCTTTTATAGCCCAATGTATGTCTTACACATATAGGCAAGCAATAAATATGTGCTAAATATATGTCAATATGGTTTTCCTGGTGGCTCAGTGGTAAAGAATCTACCTGCCAATGCAGGAGACATGGGTTCGATCCCTGGGTCAGTAAGATCCCCTGGAGAAGCAAATGGCAACCCATTCCAGTATTCTTGCCTGGGAAACCCCATGAACAGAGGGGCCTGGCAGGCTATAGTCCATGGGGTCAAAAACAGTCGGAAACGACCTAGCAACCGAACAACAATAACAAAATGAGTAAATTTAATTTTATCCAAAGTCTATTTCAACTTCCTTCAGCAATGGGCCAATAGTTGCTCCCAAGCCTACTAATTTCTATGTATTCTTTCTTTGTCATCTCTTTTAGGTTTGAAATTACTACAAAAGTATCATGTGATGAATGGGAAATTCCCAGTGTATCTGTGGAAGAAAACTGGTCCTACTGGATACTGAACATCAGAGATAACTGAGTTTTCCCCAGCAAAGGGGATGGCCATGCCAGCAGCTCTGCAGCTGCTCCTGCCAGTCACTCCATTTCGCCATCATTCCTTTGGCCCCATGAGAGGTAAGGTCACAAGGCAACCAGTAAAACATACAGCGTCACTAGATGTGGGCCTGGTTGCAGTTTCAGGAGGTAAGCACGTGAGCAGAGGCAGTGTGAGGCCCGGGATCCGGGACACTGCTGCAGGTGCTGCCGCAGCTTCCTATGCGTGCCGCCTGCCTGGCAGTTCTGCAGAGCTGAGCTGGGCTGTGGGGGTGATTTCCAAACCCCGTACTTCAAGAAGAGAAACCAGGTCACCCCAAGTGCCCTCTGTGTCCAGGTAAGTGTTCCGTGGATGCATTTTAAAACCGTCATGCTCCTTGCTGGGACTGACTAATACTTCTCCCACTTATTTCTGATTGACGAGAGACTACAACACTGTCATCATCTGGACAAAAAGTTCTTGGTCAGTCAGAGCCAGCCAGAGGGAGCCTTGCAGAGGTAGGCAAGAGCCCTCAGCTATTCTCTCTTCACTTAGCTGGAGGTCAGTGTAGAATTTACAAAGGAAATGGAGTTAGCTGGAACTGGAGGCTTTGCTTACATTACCTCATTTAACTAATTGGTCTAGTAATTGTCCTACATAGTCAGTGCTTGTCTTTCATGGACAGAGTTCTGAGGTCTGAAGTGCCCTCAAAAGCTTTATATTCTAAGATAAACAAGAAAGTAGGTAATTATAACCAAGTATGACAACTCCCATGATTAAAGTTAACGCAATATGCAGTGGGAACACACAGCAGGGATATACAGCCAAGGATTATTGGAGGGGGTAAGGTTTTCTAAAGGACACAAACATGAGCCTCATGAGGAAAGGCCAAGGTGAGTCAGAAACACAAAGATCTAAGAACCTAATATGCAGCGAATGCTTAGTCAGTGCTTGCTGGATGAATTATCTTTTCACAACACAATGCTGTCTCCCATTAACACGACAGTATCTTGTAGAATGGGCTTCCTCCGTGGCTTAGTGGTAAAGAATCCGCCTGCCAATTCAGGAGAGTTGAGTTCAATCTCTGTGTCGGGAAGGTACCCTAAAGAAGGAAATGGGAACTCACTCCAGTATTCTTGCCTAAAAAATCCAATGGACAGAGGAGCCTGGCGGGCTACAATCCACCAGTTGTTCACCTCAGTCACTCAGTCAAGTCCGAATCTTTGCAACCCCATGGACTGCAGCACGCCAGGCCACCCTGTCCATCACCAACTCCCAGAGTTTATGCAAACTCCTATCTATTGAGTCAGTGATGCCATCTAACCATCTCATCCTCTGTCATCCCCTTCTCCTCCCACCTTCAATCTTTCCCAGATTAAGGGCCTTTTCATATGAGTCAGTTCTTCACATCAGGTGGCCAAAGTATTGGAGTTTCAGCTTCAGCATCAATCCTTCCAATGAATATTCAGGACTGATTTCCTTTAGGATGGACAGGATGGATCTCCTTGCAGTCCAAAGGACTCTCAAGAGTCTTCTCCAACACCACAGTTCGAAAGCATCCATTCTTCAGTACTCAGCTTTCTTTGTAATCCAACACTCATATCCACACATGACTACTGGAAAAACCATAGCTTTGACTAGATGGACCTTTGTTGGCAAAGTAATGACTCTGCTTTTTAATAAGCTGTCTAGGTTGGTCATAACTTTTCTTCCAAGGAGCAAGCATCTTTTAATTTCATGGCTGCAATCACCATCTGCAGTGAGTTTGGAGGGAAAAAAAAATAGTCTGTTACTTTTTCCATTGTTTCCCCATCTATTTGCCATGAAGTGATGGGACCAATGCTATGATCTTAGTTTTCTGAATGTTGAGCTTTAAGCCAACTTTTTTCATTCTCCTCTTTCACTTTCTTCAAGAGGCTCTTTAGTTCGTCACTTTCTGCCATAAGGGTGAGGTCATCTGCATATCTGAGATTATTATTGATATTTCTCCCGGCAATCTTGATTCCACCTTGTGCTTCATCCAGCCCAGCGTTATTCCTGATGTACTCTGCATATAAGTTAAATAAGCAGGGTGACAATATATAGCCTCCACGTACTCCTTTCCCAATTTGAGAACCAGTCTATTGTTCCATCTCCAGTTCTAACTATTGCTTCCTGACCTGCAGACAGATTCTCAGGAGGCAGGTCAGGTGGTCTGGTATTCCACAATTAGTTGTGATCCACAAAGTCAAAGGCTTTGTCATAGTCAGTAAAGCAGAAATAGATGTGTTTCTGGAACTCTCTTGCTTTTTTGATGATCCAGCAGATGTTGGCAATTTGGTCTCTGCTTCCTCTGCCTTTTCTATATACAACTTGAACATTTGGAAGTTCGTGGTTCACGTACTGTTGTAGTCTGGCTTGGAGGATTTTGAGCATTATTTTGCTAGCGTGCGAGATGAGTGCAATTGTGTGGTAGTTTGAACATTCCTTGACATTGTCTTTCTTTGGGAATGGATTGAAAACTGACCTTTTCCAGTCCTGTGGCCACTGCTGAGTTTTCCAAATTTGCTGACATATTGAGTGCGGCACTTTCACAGCATCATCTTTTAAGATTTGAAATAGTTCAACTGGCATTCCATCACCTCCACTAGCTTTGTTCACAATGATGCTTCCTAAGGCTCACTTGACTTCATATTCCAGGACATCTGGCTCTAGGTGAGTGATCACACCATTGTGATTATCTGGGTCATGAAGATCTTCTTTTGTATGGTTCTTCTGTGTATTCTTGCCACCTCTTCTTAATATCTTCTGCTTCTGTTAAGTCCATACATTTCTGTCCTTTATTGAGCCCATCTTTGCATGAAATGTTCCCTTGGTATCTCTAATTTTCATGAAGAGGTCTCTAGTCTTTCCCATTCTATTGTTTTCCTCTATTTCTTTGCATTGATTGCTGAGGAAGGCTTTCTTGTCTTTCCTTGCTATTCTTTGGAACTCTGCATTCAAATGGGTTGTTTATCTTTGCTTTTCTCCTTTGCCTTTTGCTTCTTTTCTTTTCACAGCTATTTGTAAGGCCTCCTCAGACAGCCATTTTGCCTTTTTGCATTTCTTTTCCTTGGTGATGGTCTTGATCCCTGCCTCCTGTACTATGTCTGAACCTCTGTCCATACTTTTCAGGCACTCTGTCAGATCTAATCCCTTGAATCTATATCTCACTTCCACTGTATAATCATTAGGGATTTGATTTAGGTCATACCTGAATGATCTAGTGGTTTTCCCTACTTTCTTCAATTTACATATGAATCTGGCAATATGGAGTTCATGATCTGAGCCACAGTCAGCTCCTGGTCTTATTTTTGCTGACTGTATAAAGCTTCTCCATCTTTGGCTGCAAGGAATATCATCAATCTGATTTTGGTATTGACCATCTGGTGATGTTCATGTGTAGAGTCTTCTCTTGTGTTGTTGGAAAAGGGTGTTTGCTATGACCAGTGCATTCTCTTGTCAGAACTCTATTAGCCTTTGCCCTGCTTCATTCTGTACTCCATGGCCAAATTTGCCTTCTACTCCAGGTATTTCTTGACTTCCTACTTTTACATTCCAGCCCCCTATAATGAAAAGGACACATTTTTTGGGTGTTAGTTCTAGAAGGTCTTGTAGGTCTTCATAGAACCGTTCAACTTAAGCTTCTTCAGTGTTACTGGTTGGGGCATAGGCTTGGATTACTGTGATATTGAATGGTTCGCCTTGGAAATGAACAGAGATCATTCTATCATGTTTGAGATTGTATCCAAGGACTGCATTTCAGACTCTTTTGTTGACTATGATGGCTACTCCATTTCTTCTAAGGGATTCTTGCCCACAGTAGTAGATATAATGGTCATCTGAGTTAAAGTCACCCATTCCAGACCATTTTAGTTTGCTGATTCCTAAAATGTCGATGTTCACGCTTGCCATCTCCATTTGACCACTTCTAATTTGCTTTGATTTGTGGACCTAACATTCCAGGTTCCTGTACAATATCGCTCTTTACTGCATCAAATCTTGTGTCCATCACCAGTCACATCCACAACTGGGTGTTGTTGTTGCCTTGACTCTGTCTCATCATTCTTTCTGGATTTATTTCTCCACTGATCTCCAGGAGCATATTGGGCACCTACCAACCTGGGGAGTTCATATTTCATGGGTTCACAAAATGGTTGGACCTGACTTAGGGACTAAACAATATTAATTTATTAACATAAGGGCTTCTCAGGTGGTGCTAGTGGTAAAAAATCTGCCTGCCAATGCTGGAGATACTATAGACACAGGTTCAATCCCTGGGTCAGGAAGAGTCCCTGGAAGAGGAAATGGTAACCTGCTCCAGTATTCTTGTCTGGAAAACTCCATGAACAGAGGAGCCTGGCGGGATAGTGTCCGTGTGGTCGCAGAGTTGGACACAACATAGATACTAAATATCAACAGCAGCGTCTTGTAGAATACTTCAAAACAAAAGCCTGTTAGCTCAGCTACAAAATGGCTGGAAAAATCCCATCGTCGCTATTCAAAGTGAATTCACAGACAAGCAACATTGGAACCACATGGGGACTTGTTAGATCCACAGAATTCTATCTCCCAACCCAGATGAACCAACATCTGCATTTTAAGATCCCCCAGTGATTGATATACATATACATTAGGATTCAAGACTGTCCTATACTAAAGGCTCGTCAACCAGTGATGGCCCTCTAGGACAGGGGTTTATAACCTTCAGGAACATCAGACTCTCTGGAGAGAAATTTTTAAATGCAGAAGTCAAGTTTTTAGTCCCCTCTCTTCCACAAAAACCAAATCTTAGCACCTGGGACCTATATATGTGCATTTTACACAAACTTCCCAGGGTACCTGAAGCCCATTCTTTGATACCTGGTAGTATTTTCCATACAATACTTTAAGGAAATATGTTGTGGGCCAATCAGTTCTATGTGTGTGTGGGTGTGTGTGAATGAGTGACTTAAAGACAGATCTTTATTGAGTGACTTTCTTCCTAGAGACTGTGGTAACTCTTTTGAGCTTCACAATAACCATACTTTTCAAGGAGACTACAAAAATGAGTTTATGATGATTATTTTCAGGTTTTTTGGCATGTCCTTTTAGCTATAAATCAAATCCCTTATGATTATACAGTGGAATTGAGAACTAGATTTAAGTGACTAGACCTGAGAGGCAGAGTACCTGATGAACTATGGATGTAGGTTCATGACATTGTACAGGAGACAGGGATCAAGACCATACCCAAGAAAAAGAAATGCAAAAAAGCAAAATGGCTGTCTGAGGAGGCCTTACAAATAGCTGTGAAAAGAACAGAAGCGAAAAGCAAAGGAGAAAAGGAAAGATATACCCATTTGAATGCAGAGTTCCAAAGAATAGCCCGGAGAGATAAGAAAGCCTTCCTCAGCGATCAATGTAAGAAATAGAGGAAAACAACAGAATGGGAAAGACTAGAGATCTCTTCAAGAAAATCAGACATACCAAGGGAATATTTCATGTAAAGATGGGCTCAATAAAGGACAGAAATGCTATGGACCTAACAGAAGCAGAAGATATTAAGAAGAGGTGGTAAGAATACATAGAAGAACTGTACAAGAGATCTTCATGACCCAGATGATCACAATGGTGTGATCACTCACCTAGAGCCAGGCATCTAGAATGTGAAGTCAAGTGAGCCTTAGGAAGCATTACTACAAACAAAGCTAGTGGAGGTGATGGAATTCCAGTTGAGCTATTTCAAATCTTAAAAGATGATGCTGTGAAAGTGCTGCACTCAATATCCCAGCAAATTTGGAAAACTCAGCAGTGGCCACAGGACTGGAAAAGGTCAGTTTTCATTCCAATCCTAAAGAAAGGCAATGCCAAGGAATGTTCAAACTACCACACAATTACACTCATTTCGCATGCTAGTAAAGTAATGCTCAAAATTCTCCAAGCCAGGCTTCAACAGTATGTGAACCATGAACGTCCAGATGTTCAAGCTGGATTTAGAAAAGGGAGAAGAAGAGGAGATCAAATTGCCAACATTTGCTGGATCATCAAAAAAGCTAGAGAGTTCCAGAAACACGTCTATTTCTGCTTTACTGACTATGCCAAAGCCTTTGACTGTGTGGATCACAACAAACTATGGAAAATTCTTCAAGAGATGGGAATACCAGACCACCTGACCTGCCTCCTGAGAAATCTGTATGCAGGTCAGGAAGCAATAGTTAGAACTGGAGATGGAACAACAGACTGGTTCCAAATAGGAAAAGGAGTACATCAAGGCTATATATTGTCACCCTGCTTATTTAACTTATATGCAGTGTGCGTCATGAGAAACGCTGGGCTGGATGAAGCACAAGCTGGAATCAGGGTTGCCCCGAAAAATAGCAATAACCTCAGATATGCAGATCATACCACCCTTATGGCAGAAAGTGACGAACTAAAGAGCCTCTTGATGAAAGTGAAAGAGGAGAGTGAAAAAGTTGACTTAAAGCTCAACATTCAGAAAACTAAGATCATGGCATCTGGTCCCATCACTTCATGGCGAATAGATAGGGAGCAGTGGAAACAGTGGCTGACTTTATTTTTGGGTGCCCCAAAATCACTGCAGATGTTGATTGCAGCCATGAAATTAAAAGACGCTTACTCCTTGGAAGGAAAGTTATGACCAACCTAGACAGCATATTAAAAAGCAGAGCTATTACTTTGCCAACAAAGGTCCATCTAGTCAAGGCTATGGTTTTTCCAGTAGTCATGTATGGATGTGAGAGTTGGACTACAAGGAAAGCTGAGCACTGAAGAATTGATAATTTCAAACTGTGCTGTTAGAGAAGACTTTTGCAAGTCCCTTGGACTGCAAGGAGATCCAACCAGTCCATCCTAAAGGGGATCAGTCCTGGGTGTTCATTGGAAGGACTGATGCTGAAGCTGAAGCTCCAGTGCTTTGGCCACCTGATGTGAAGAGCTGACTCATTTGAAAAGACCCTGATGCTGGGAACGATTGAACTCAGGAGGAGAAGGGGATGACGGAGGATGAGACGAATGGATGGCATCACCGACTCAATGGACATGGGTTTGGGTAGACTCTAGGAGTTGGTGATGGACAGGGCAGCTTGGCGTGCTGCAGTTCACGGGGTCGCAAAGAGTCGGACATGACTGAGCAACTGAACTGAACTTTAACTATATAAATTCTATGGTTCTGAAAACTAAGATGATCCAAAGTCAAGACTTTCTGAATTAAAAGTGGTAAACATAATATAAACTAGAGTGCAGCTAAAGGTCACTTATGGGGAAAATTATAATCCAGAAATTACCCCTTCAGCAGATTATGCAGGCACTATTATGTGTAGTCTCCAGCCATATGAAAATTCCAAGTACCATTTGACAGTACTTGTACTAAATGCATAATGCAAATATAACAACACATTCAAATTTTTATTACTTCAACTATAATTTGTATTCTTTATCTGGTCATAAAATTTAACATGCTGAAGACAGAAATTTCCATTTGTTCTTGATTTCCATTTGAAACTAAATATGATGACATTTCCATTTCCTCTCTATTATTACATAAACCTGAAGCAAAGAAACAGAATGACCAAGCCTTGTTTTATAGGAAAAATTATCTCCACATTAATTAAATTAGTTGAGCATACTATGGCATCTTCTAATATCTGAAGGAAGTGGAATAGTCAAATGGCAAATAAATGCATTAAAGTATTTTAATGAATTAAGTTTCAGTATAAAATCTTTTGGTGTAATTGAGCACACTACACAACAGCCTGTATAAATTATGCTTTTAAAGGAAAAAAATAAACCATGTTAATTTCTTCAGACAAGGACTTTACTAATTTTACAAATTGTTTGTAAAAGAAAATGTAAGTGATACTGAGTCTCCTCTTCTCATGAAACAATTTGAATTTGAATCAAAATATCAAATCAATACCTTTTTTCCAAATGAAATGGTTTGGCACCCATCTTTCATAGTAACACATCTCTCTTACTATTTGATGACATTTATATTTGCTAAGACTTGCTTTCATTCAGAGTTTGCTTTAGAGAGAAATAAAAAGCCTCTGTTTTGAAGGCATTCAACCATTCACCAAGTACTGAGTTGTCTCCAGGAGCAGGTACTGTTCTGGGCTTGCCTTCCCCAGGCTAGCTCCAGAGAACAGGAAAAACTTACCAATTGGACCTCGATCTTAAAAGGGTGGTTATATGACATGCTTTGATAACTACAGAGAATCATCAGAGTGAGAGGGGCACTGAACCCATGAGGATTGTTTTAATCCAACAACAAATTATGTATTAAGCACATAGTATGTGCAAAGTACTATACTCTGAAACATATGAACATGTTTATGGTAGAGTTCCTGAACAAAGCTCTCTGAAGTGGAAAGCTGTTACATTATCTGCTGCAAAATTTAGTCTCCCATTTCTGTCTTTCATTTATTTGTCTGTCCTTCCTTTCCCTCACCCTTTTATCCATCCGCTCCTCCCCTCCTCCTGCCTCTCTCATGATGTCTCTCATCATGATGTTCCTTAAAAATTCTCCATAGACAGCAATTATAGTTTATGGACCCAATCTACTTGTTATTCACGATGTGAAAAGAGATTTCTTGTGCTTGAGTGTACATTTAAGATCCACTCTCACAGATTCCTTTCAGTTCAGTTGAGTTCAGTCGCTCGATCAGATCTGACTCTTTGCAACCCCATGGACTGCAGCACGCCACACTTCCCTGTCCACCCACCAACTTCTGGAACTTGTTCAAACTCATGTCCATTGAGTCGGTGATGCCATCCAACCATCTCATCCTCTGTGATCCCCTTCTCCTCCTGCCTTCAATCTTGCCCAGCATCAGAGTCTTTTCCAATGAGTCAGTTCTTTGCATTGGGTGGCAAAAGTATTGGAGTTTCAGCTTCAGCATCAGTCCTTCCAATGAATATTCAGGACCGATTTCCTTGAGGATTGACTGGTTTGACCTCCTTGCAGTCCAAGGGACTCTCAAGAGTCTTCTCCAACACCACAGTTCAAAAGCATCAACTCTTCAGCACTCAGCTTTCTTTATAGCCCAACTCTCACATCCATACATGACTACTGGAAAAACCATAGCTTGGACTAGATGGACCTTTGTTGGCAAAGTAATGTCTCTGCTTTTTAATATGCTGTCTAGGTTGGTCATAGCTTTCTTCCAAGAAGTAAGCATCCTTGATTTTCACGGTTGCAGTCACCATCTGCAGTGATTTTGGAGCCCAAGAAAATAAGAGTTTGCCACTGTTTCCAATGTTTCCCCATCTATTTGCCATGAAGTGATGGGACCAGATGCCATGATCTTAATTTTTTGAATGTTGACTTTTAAGCCAGCATTTTCACTCTCCTTTTTTACTTTCATCAAGAGGTTCTTTAGTTCCTCCTCATTTTCTTCCATAAGGGTGGTGTCATCTGTGTATCTGAGGTTATTGCTGTTTTTTGGGGCAATCTTAATTCCAGCTTGTGCTTTATCCAGTCCAGTGTTTCTCATGATGTACTCTGCATATAAGTTAAATAAGCAGGGTGACAATAGACAGCCTCAATGTACTCCTTTCCCAATTTGGAACCAGTCTGTTGTTCCATGTCTGGTTCTAACTGTTGCTTCTTGACCTGCATACAGATTTCTCAGGAGGCAGATAAGGTGGTCTGGTTTTCCCACCTCTTTCAGAATTTTCCACAGTTTATTGTGATCCACACAGTCAAAGGCTTTGGCATAGTCAATAAAACAGAAGTAGATGTTCTTCTGGTTTCTCTTGCTGTTTCTATGATCCAGCAGATGTTGGCAATTTGATCTCTGGTTTCTCTCCCTTTTCTAAATCCAGCTTGAACATCTGGAAGTTCATGATTCACGTACTATCAAAGTCTGACTTGGAGAATTTTGAGCATTTTGAGCATTACTTTGCTAGCAAGAGAGATGAGTGCAATTGTATGGTAGTTTGAGCATTCTTTGGCATTGCCTTTCTTTGGGATTGGAATGGAAACTGACCTTTTCCAGTCCTGTGGCCACTGCTGAGTTTTCCAAATTTGCTGGCATATTGCATGCAGCACTTTCACAGCATCATCTTTTAGGATTAGAAATAGGTCAACTGGCATTCCATCACCTCCACTAGCTTTGTTTGTAGTGAGGCATCCTAAGGCCCACTTGACTTCACATTCCAGAATGTCTGGCTCTAAGTGAGTGGTCACACCATTGTGATTATCTGGGTCGTGAAGATCTTTTTTGTATAGTTCTTATGTGTATTCTTGCCATCTCTTCTTAACATCTTTTGCTTCTGTTAGGTCCATACCATTTCTGTCCTTTATTGAGCCCATCTTTGCATGAAATGTTCCCTTTGTAGCTCTAATTTTCTTGAAGAAATCTCTAGTCTTTCCCATTCTATTTTCTTCCTCTATTTCTTTCGTTGATCACTGAGGAAGGCTTTCTTATCTCTCCTTGCTATTCTTTGGAACTCTGCATTCAGATGGATTTATCTTTCCTTTTCTCCTTTACCTTCACTTCCCTTCTTTTCTCAGCTACTTGTAAGGCCTCCTCAGACAACCATTGTGCCTTTTTGCATTTCCTTTTCTTGGGGATGGTCTTGATCCCTGCATCCTGTACAATGTCACAAACCTCCATCCATAGTTCTTCAGGCTCTCTGTCTATCAGATCTAATCCTTTGAATCTATTTTTCACTTTCAGTGTATAATTGTGAGGGATTTGATTTAGGTCATACCTGAATGGTCTAGTGGTTTTCCCTACCTTCTTCAATTAAGTCTGAACTTTGCAATAAGGATTTGATGATCTGAGCCACAGTCAGCTCCTGGTCTTTTTTTTGCTGACAGATTCCTTTACTAACACATTTATATTTAACATGTCTATAGTCTTTGAAGGGGTTTCCCTGATGGCACGGCAGTAAAGAACCCATCTGCCAGTTCAGGAGATACAAGCGACATAGGTTTGATCCCTGAGTCAGGAAGTTTCCCTGGAGGAGATAATGGCAACCCACTGCAGTATTCTTGCTTGCAAAATTCCACAGACAGAGGAACCTGGCAGGCTACAGTCCATGGGGTAGCAAAGAGTCAGACACGACTGAGCAAGTAAGCACAGCACATAGCCCTTGAAACAAAATATACATAGCAAAAATATGAGATGATATTGTTAGCATATAAGTGTATAAGCCAGACAGTCCATCTGTTCCCCCAAAATCAGTGTTTAGAAAATCGAAATCCATAGGAAAATGTGATTGGAGGAAACATGAACTGATACTTCTGCATGAAGAGCCAAGATTGAAGAATGTAGAAGACCAGGGCCATGGATAGCCTGACACTGGTGATGAGTACAATACTGTTCTGTGTTGTAGAAAGTCCAAAGTGAATTGTGAATTTGATTCTGAACAGTGTAACTGTGTGCTTATAAAATGATGAACACATTACAAAATCTAGATTTTGGCTTATGTCACATAAGGCTTGTAGATATAAATCTAAGTACTTTCTTCAGACTCAATTGTTCAATAATTTAAAAGCCAAACTCTCAGATAAAATTTTTTCCCATGCCCTCCATTAAAAAAATGTTACTAGTAAAATAGAAGTGTGCCTTCCAATTTACGCGCACGTGCGCATGCATGCGCACACACGCACGTGCGAGTGTGTGTGTGTGTGTGTGTGTGTGTGTGTGTGTGTGTGCTCAGCCATGTCCAGCTTTATGCAACCCCAGACTGCAGCCTGCCAGGCTCCTCTATCCATGGAATTATCCAGGAGAGGCTACTGGAGTGGGTTGTCATTTCCTATTCCAGGGCATCTTCCTGAATTAGGGATCGAACCAGCATCTCCTATGTCTCTTGATTTTGTAGGTAGATTCTTTACCACTAGTGCCACCTGAAAGCCCACCTTCTCATATACCTTTGGGTTTTTGGTATATTTTAGGAATACTCTAGCTTCTCTCTATCTTTCTTTTCATGTGTGTGTGTGGAGAAATGTCTATCAGCCACTTGACAGTGTACCTGATGTTTTTTGACCTGATAGAAAAAGCCAAATGCATTTCTTAATGTGATGTCTATTATCCTTAGAAGTCCATGAATGCAATTGAAAGGAGAATAAAATAGTGAAGCAACAAGGCAAAATATTAAGAGGACCAGAAGAAATATGAACTAATCTAGATGGCCACAAAATTTGTTACAAGCATACAATAAAGGAAAGCTTGGTTGATAATCAATGTAGATCGAAAGACAGATGGTAATTAGGGAGACAGTGTCTGGGTGTTGCAATATGCTGGCTACGGCAGATTACCCTGGCTCTTATAGCTAAACGGGAAAGCTGTTGACATAATGAAATAGTTACCACTAGATGTATCTATTATAAAAATAAAATATTATGAGTAGTATAAAAGAAATTTTAAAATAAATAATAATCATGTTTGAGGAGGATTACCTAGAATTCAATTCATTGTCTTATATACAGATAATAGTGATGTTCACTAGGTCTCCAATGTATTAGTTTCATCTTTGATTATTGACATTTTTTGATGGAATAAGTACCTTAGATTATGAAGCTGTCATATTTTTTCCCCAAACATTCTTTTATTTTCTTTGTAAGACTGCCTAAGTAGTTGGCAGTCATATGGTTTTTCTTAGTAAACCCCAAGGCTTCCATGAGCATTTCTAGAGCTTACAACCAAAGAAGTAGTTATGGAATTTCAGATATTAAAACTTTTTTCACAGCTAGAAGTTCCTTTGATGTTTGGGTTACTGAACACAATTGCTGGATAATTTGAATTCTAGTAAAAGACCTGTATAGTCCACTTCTGTTCCTAAGAGTATTTGTCGTACTTCCTTTTCAGTGAACACTCAGATTCCATCTTGAACAACTTCTTCATCAGAATCTTTTTTCTTCATACATTGTAAATTATAAAAAAAGGCACTGGTTAGGACATCAACTTTCACATAGTCTTCTCTTTAAGAAGTTGTATATTGTACCACTGATAGTGTCAGGGTGAGTGTGGTTGGAGTGGGTTGCTGCTTCCCCTTACCCTCTGCTCAGAGCTTCCTCTTGCTAAGGAAGAAGACATCTTTGCCTTTCTGGTGCCCCAGTGCCTCTGGTTAAAGGCTCAGACAACCCGCCTTCCCTCCATAGACACCCAGTGGGCTGATACTTTTTTTCTTTTTTTGCTATCAAACAATTTATTCTCTTTGTAGAACATAATAATTATAGTTGCTGAATGCTCCAACTGGATATGTGTTCCTAGACTAGCTTGGTGTCAATGTTATTTCAAAACAATTATTTAGTTGCTCAATATGTGCTCCTTGCACATATTGTTTTCCAAAGGTATTTATTTTCTGTTTTAAAACTTGCCTTGGTTATAAACAAAATTGATTTTTAATAGTTCTACAGACAGGCAGACCAGGAACACTGACTCCTAAGTCAGGAATGGAGAAAGCCAAGAAGCAACATAATTTGTTCTGTAGAATTCCCTAATGAGTCATGAATTTGTGGGAACAGTTCTCTCTTGAAGTAAGGGTGAGGGTAGGAATGAAAACAGGAAGACTAGTTGAAAAAAAAAGACATGAGAACCTCCCAATATAATTTCCTATTCTCCACAGCCAAGCAACTGTCCTTTATTCACCCTCACAGGACACCAGGGACAGCTGACAGTGGGTGTACCATAGGGAAAATAGAGGCTTACCTGGAAGATTAACTACTAGATCTTAAGACAACCTCCCCTGCCCCAGCCACATTTCTGCCTGGGCTCCTGGAGCTCTGGCATCTGAACTTTATACCCTTCTAGAAGGAAATCAGGAGATTCTGATTAGCCAGGGGCTTTGCCAAGAAATGGCCCCACCTGAGCACCTACTTACTGGAGCAAGAAATTGGTCTTTTAACCTAAGGGAAAGTTTCTATTACAAAAACACGGAAACTATGCTGGGAGGGGAAAACATCAAAAAGTTTATCACTAAATATCTCCAGAGTGATATGGAACTCATGAAACAGAAACAGGATGATATAGAAAAGAATGAGAAAGACTCTTGGCAATTAAAAATATCATAGCAAAAGTGAATAGCTCAGTGGAGAATTTATAATGTTGAAGAAATTTTCTACAGTATCCTAAAAAGTAACAGGTTTAAATGGCAAGGCACAGATGAAAATAGAAGAAAAAGTCTATGAAAATTAGACAATACATACTAATAGTTCAATGTGTAAATAACAGAAATTTCAGAATGAGAAAACAAAGAGAATAAAAGAAATAAATTATCAAATTAGTAATTCAAGAAAATTTCCCATAATTGAAGTACATGTTTTCTAGATCAAAAGAACCCACACAACAGATGAAAATACACCCAAACCAAAATACACCAAAATCATTTGAAATTTCAAAAAAAAAATTATGTTTCCAAGGGGAAAAGTTACATGCGAGAGATGAAAAAATCAGAATGGTTTTGGACCTCACAAGAGCATGGGAAACTAAAATATAGACTGAGACCTTCATAATTCTGAGAAGTATTTCCAGCTTAGAAGTTTGAGGGTAGAATAAATACTGTATCAAATACACTAGATCTCAAAAAACTTAGCTCCCATCACTCTTTCTTAGGAAGCAGTTAGAGAAAGTGTGTCAAGAAAATGAAGGAAAAAAAAAAAAAGAAAGAAAATGAAGAAAAACCGAGACATGGAATCTAGGAAATAAAGAATCAACTCAAAAGAGAGGAAAGTGAATCTTCAGGATGATTAAGAAGGGGGATTCCAGGAATTAGGTGTATACCTGGCAAAAAGAGATACCAGTCCAAATCAGAACAGGTCAGAAGACTCTAGGTAAGATGTCTCCAAAACAGACAATATTGATAGAGTTACTAATACATTTAAAATATCATAAGGTTTATTTAGACAGATGGAGAGGGTTTGGGGGTGAGTTAATGATAAATACATAGAAAACTAAAAAAGAAAGATGGCTGTTAATTTGAAGAAGAAAAAAGTTGTGAAAGAAAAGAAAAAGTACTCATAGCATACTCCATGGCTTAACTTCATAATACAAGCCTTAGATATTGATCCAACGAAATATGACACAATTATATTGGGAGGATGGAGTAGGGCAAAGGAGACTATTTGAGCTTGAGGCAGGGGATGGTAGGGGTAACATCTGTGATCTTCATTTTCCATGGTGCTGGGCAAGTGGATAATGTTTACAACTAAAAAAAATTCTAAAAGAAATTGCACAATAAGTGTGTTTTTTATAAATAAGAAGGAAACAGCCAAAGGTAAAAATGTCACGTTTGGGAAATCTAGAATTGATTGTTTTTCATCTCCAAGTCTTTTAGAAATATTTGACTCTTTAAACGAGGTATGTGTAACTTTGATAAGGATTAAAAGCTAAATTCTAAAAAGCATCATAGCTTTTGCTCAAGTTTTTGTATTTTTAATATTCTGGTTCTCAGGTATACTGGATCTGAGTAACCTGTGAATCTGAATTTTGTGTAAATAAAAGTTGTCTTGATTTACTCAAAAATTCCACTGTAGAATATTAAATAATCTGTGGAATTTATGGACATGAAAGGTTAGCTTCTTGCCTAATTCTTCAGTGAACTATGAGTATTTAATTAAAGAAAATATTGAGGAGCTGGGTTTTTTTTTTTTTTTTCAGTATCTGTCCTTAATCTACCAGCCAGTATCAAAACATTAATATATATAAATATATAAATGTGCTTGTGCTTTATCTGTAAAAGACTCTGTTCTAAGATTTTGAGGTGAGGCAGTTTTTCTTTTTCCTTTTGTTCTCCCTAGTCAATTGATCCATTCTTCCTTTAACTGTACATGGAAGGGCCAGGATGCTGCACAGTTTCAAGGGGCATGCATCACATTGCCCACCAGGCTCCTCCATCCATGGGATTTTCCAGGCAAGGGTACTGGAGTGGGTTGCCATTTCCTTCTCCAGGGGATCTTCCCGACCCAGGGAATGAACCCGGGTCTCCCGCATTGCAGGCAGACGCTTTACCATCTGAGCCACCAGGGAAGCATGCATCACATTAGACACATGTTAATGACACCCCCTGTGGGGACCAAGTCAAGGAGAAATAAATGGAGGTTATGAAATGAGAGTGACTTTTGACCTCTTGAGAGTGAAGTGTAAGGGCAGAGACCAGTGTGGAATACAAATCCTACAATGGAAAGCTCAGGAAAATTCTACTTCACTGATTTCAAATCCTAGACCTAACTTATTTGTGCCCTGGGGAATGACTTCAGAGTTTTGGTGCTCAGAGATTTTCTAGGTTTATGTCTCAGCAGCCTTGAGAGAGAAGGAAGGGAAGGAGCGGGGGCGGGGAAGGAAGAGCAAGAAGACATAGACCCTCCATGCACATGACAACACTAATTCTAAAGGTGGAATGAAATGTGTTCATGAGATCAACTTGCTGATCTTTGCTTCCTCTCCCTCCTGTCCTCCTCCCTTCCCCTTTCTCCTGGAGTCTAGCCCTGGCAACTCAGACGATGATGAAGTCATAGGCTCCAAAATATGGCCATGGTATGAAGGCAGCAGCACAGGTTTTTAGACGGCATTTCAGCACCACACTGCAGGGCCGAGAAGGGAACCTTGTGTAATGTGAGCGGCCATGAGCTTGTGCTATTTTATTAATCCAGGGTGTCTGTCCCTGGGGGTTGCATTACCCACGGGTCCGTGTGTTTCACAGTCTCCTACTTTATACGGCAGTCATCAAGAAGGCTTGCTTTTCTCAGACAAGCCAAGAGGAGAGTGCAGATAGCTCGGAATTAACCCTAACTCTGGGGTTCTCACCTTTGAGCAAGGTCTTTGACATTAAAAGCAAAGAAAGATTAAAATGACCTCTGACATCCCCTGCTTCTAGCTTGTGCTTCTGTGTGAGTCAGTCTCCTGCTCCTTCTCACCTCATTAAGTCGCTAAACCTTGCTACCTGCAAGGAAAGATTGATGGAGTGATAATGGGGTGTCTCTCCTCAGTAGCGGCCAGGGTTCTCCCACTTGCTTATTAAGGGAAGCTGGCTTTTCCTCCAGGTGGACCCACATTCTGGAGCTCCTTCCTGTTAATAGACCACTCTTCAAAGTTCTTCAACTTTTCCCTTGCCAGATCCCACAAAGGAAAAATAAATTCTTGGGCCACAACATGGTGGTATTTAATATCTCTACTTCAAAACCTTTCAAAAACACCAGGCAGCAGTTCAAAAGCTTGATGGTAGTAGATGAGAAGAAAAGTCTTCTCTGTGTATAGAAGCTGCTTTGTGTTTCCCAGAATGTCCATCTTGTGTTCAGATCGGATGTTTCCTTCGGAACCCAGACCAAAGGGCTGTTCCTCCCTCATGGAGCCTTCCCTCTGATTACCCCACTTTACGTTCCAGGCAGGAGTATTTGTAGTCTGTGAACTCAATAAAAATGGCTTCGAGGGACTTCCCTGGTTGTCTGGTGGCTAAGACTCTGCACTCCCACTGTAGGGGGTCCAGGTTTGATCCCCAATCAGGGAGCTATTAATAGATTCCACGTGCTGCAACTAAGGCTTAGAGTGGCCAAATAAATAAACAGATAAATATAAAAACACAAAACTTTTTTTAAAGAAGTTTTTAAAAATGACTTTGAGTTTCTCTTCTGGCACTGCATGATTTTTAACTATTAGAAAACACATTATCTCCACTTCTAAACTGTGTCTTGACAAAAACAGGAAACTCATTTAATCTCCCTACTATCCAGACATAGTAAATTAGTAATAACAATGACCACAGCTAAACCATTTTTGCCATATTCATACTATGTCTAACCCTCACAACACCCTTGAGAGGCAAGGACTATTAAGTCTATTTTGCAGAAGAAACAGTCTCTGAGAGATTAAGTGGTTTGCCCAGGATCACACTGTCAGGAAGGAGCCAGCATTTCACTGAACTTATGATTTCAACCAGCATCTGTTCTCTTCATCCTCTGCTACAAGTTAGAAGGAAAGAAATGAAGGAAGGAAAGAGGGACAAAGGAAGGGAAGGGAACATAAAGTTAAAAATATCAGAATTTTGCCCATTGGAAGAGTACTTCCCAGACTCCTGGAGTAGTAAGAGACTGAAGAAAACTTAACACCGCCCATCCTCTCCTTTATCCGCAGAGAATAACCGAGACCAGAGAGGTTAGGATCCCTAGCCAAGGTTGCACAGCCTGTGACCCAGCAAAGACTAACGCAGACCGTAAGGATCCTGACTCCAGTTCCTGAGTTGCTCCCTCTGTAAGGTGTAAATTTTGAAGCCAGAACTAAAACATTAAGATGTTTAAAAGAGGGCAGCAATTCATAGATATATAAGCTTGTTTGCTTATTTAAACTTTTGCTTATTAAAATCCTCTGGCTACTAAGAAGCAAGAGTTTTAATTGCTGTAAGTTTTCTTGAGTAATTTTTTCATCTCCAATATAATATCTAAAATATACCAAATAACATAATTTTATTTTGTTGTTTCACCAAAAAGGAAATATGCTTTTAAAATGTCATTTGTTACTTAGCAGTCATAACAGTGCAAATAGTGAATGCTTCACCTGCTAAATGCATACTTCTAAACATCACAAAGGCAGCAAAGTTTAGAATATGATCAAGCCAGTGAGATGTGAGTATTAAAAATCTCTCTCTATATATAGGGCCAAGTTCAGGACTGTGTCATTCCACCCAATTAACTGATATATACTTAAGGAAAAATGTGTTTAGCAAGCGTCATCAGGTGACCAAATCGCAGATGACTCCGAAATCTAAAAGGCAGAACTGTGTACTTTCACAGTGTCGTATCAACACCCCCACCCAACGTTCTCTCAGAATCCCAATACTGACTCCTTCAGGAAGCTTTCCTCTTCTTCCTGAATTCTTTCCCTCCTCCCCCAAAGTGAAATGCATCCTGGCAGGAATCTGGGACATCTAAGATCCTAGGAATAAGGGAAAGGGCGCTGCCTCTGAGAGAGAACTCTAAAATCAGCAGCACCAGATGAGAACAGGAATTTTCAGAGTTACTTTAGATAAATGGACTGAAAACGGAGCAGAGCATCCTAAAGGAAAGAATTACCATATCGAAAGAAAGAAAGTATCTTTCTGAATAGGATGTCCAGCTACAGAAGTTAGAAAAGGGTAGGAGGTAAACACTGCCCATAAAAGTACTGCCCAGAGGAGAAGGTGCCCAGATGGAGGTCTTGATCCTCACAATACCCGGTGCATCGAACTGTGGACGTGAGTGTCGCGGGTGCCCACAGCTGAGTCTTTCAACTTGTTGTTCTGATTCCACACACAAAGCCATTTCTTTATAATAATGTGGTTTCTAAGGGAAGATACAGCACTGGCCAGAAGAGGCAAGTATTCAGGCTTCTTGTTAATGTGCTTTAACCTCTCTCTAAAGGAAGAAATCAGAATTCTAGCTTACCCTCGGTCTTCTTGGCCTTTTAGGAACATGAGTCAGTATCCCCAGAGTGCATTACTGCTTGAGCAATGACAAGAACTGTTTTTAGGATTTGGATAATTGCTAGGCAGGCCCTGGACTATGTGAAATTTACAAAGATCAGGACACCTTTTTTCGGTCTGTCAGTCAAATTTTCCCTACCTCAATATACCTTCTTTAAATTTTAGTTAGAATTAATTGATTTCTTCTCTTACCCACTGGATAGACATTCATTTCTCTCTCTCTCAGGGCATATCTTATGCCTAATATTATATTTACCTTTACTGTAAGATAGTATATCTCATTGAGAGCAGGTATTGTTTTGTTTATTCCATTGCTGTTTTTAGTATCAGTATAGAAATGAGTAAGATATAGAGGATTCTATATACTCAAGCAGGGGTAACAGACAGAAAAACAAGTTATACATATGGCAAAGCAATAATAAATGTATGAAGAACAGAAATAATGCAAAAGAGGGAGAGATGAACAATGCAGGAAAGCCTCCCTGGAGGAGGTGATGCTTGAATTGGATTGTGGAAAATAAATAAAACTTCACCCAAAAAAACAGAAGGGGGAAGAATCTTCAAAACAAAAGGGAAAATATATGCAAAGGCAAAAAAAAAAAAAAAAGTGTGAAATGACTTGAGAACCAAATCACAGCTCAGTATTGAGAAAGTGTGAAGTGAGGTCACTTAGATCCAAGCCTGAGGCTGGATGGGTGGAGAGAGAATGAAAGATTCATGTATTCCCCAGGTGGAGTTTGTACTTTGCATTGCAGACGACAGAATCTAGCAAAGGCTTTTCATTACAAAAAAGACTGCATCACATTTGTATTTTAAAAGATATCTTTAGTACCAATGTGGACAAGGGAATGAAGACAGGTAAGACAGAAAACAGCAAGATCAGATATATAAATAGAGGAATCCTTGTCATTCAGTTGCTCAGTCATGTCTGACTCTTTGCGACCCCATGGACTGCAGCACGCCAGGCTTCCCTGTCCTTCACCATCTCCCAGAGCTTGCTCAAACTCATGTCCATTGAGTCGGTGATGCCATCCAGCCATCTCATCCTCTGTCGTCCCCTTCTCCTCCTGCCTTCAATCTTTCCCAACATCAGGGTCTTTTCTAATGAGTCGGCTCTTTGCATCAGGTGGCCAAATAGATAGTGTTAAACTAATTAAACAAGGAGGCCATTAGACAGAGGTGGCTCTAATGCTGTAACTGCCAACATAAGCAAGCCAAAACCTAAGCCTAAAGTTACAAAATCAAATGCTAAGGACAAGCAGTCACAAACACCCAAGCAGGCTTTAAATCACAGCCCATCTGTAATTTCCTTTGTTTGCTTCTGCACCTTTTCTGTTTGTCTTTCCCCCGTCTCCTGTTGGAGGCAGTGCTGCTAACCACTTCTGGCGTGCCACTGCCCAGCTGGAATCTGCAAATGCTCAGATAAACTCTCGAAATTTTCAATATACCTGAGTTTACCTTTTAACAATAGGTAGCAGATAGAGTGATGATAAAGAGATAAACTAAGAGATTATTATATAGAGAGAAAATAAGAAGGCATTTGGAAATTTCAGGTTAGTACTGGCCAATAGAAATATAATATGAAACACAGACATAGGCCACATGTCACATATATAACTTTAAATTTTCTAGTGTCCATGTTAAAACATAAAAAGAAACAGTGAAATGTTTTAATATATATATTTATTCCAATATATATAAAATATCCTTTCAACATGTAATCAATGTAAAAATTATTAATGAGGTAATTTACATTTGCTTTTCATTCTGTTTTTGTACCCTGGTGTGTATTTTATATTCATGCATGAATGCATGCTCTGTCACTTCAGTCGTGTTGGACTCTTTGCGACCCTATGGACAGCAGCCCACCAGGCTCCTCCATTCATCAGATTCTCTAGGCAAGAATACTGGAGTGGGTTGCCATGCTCTCCTCCAGGGTATCTTTCCCACCCAGGGATCAAACCCATGTCTCCTGCATTGCAAGTGGATTCTTTACCCGCTGAGCCACTTGGGAAGCCCATTTTATACTTAGGGTGCATCTCAATTCAAACTAGTCATAATTCATGTGTTCAGTAGTCACATACGGCTGATGGGTACCATATTGGACAGCACAGGTTCAGACAATACATGATGAGGCAGTGACTCTTTTAGGAATGGGAAGGACAGGATACATTTATAATATACTTATGAATTTGACAGAAATTAGGGACTTATTTATAAATGTCAACAATGAGACAATAGTTGAATATAAAGTTTTCCAATTTGGAAAATCTTGCTGGATGACAATGCGATCAGTCAAGTAAAGGAAGCAAGTTAGGGAAACTAAGATGATGAATTTGTTTGGGACTTATGAATTTGGGGTGTGAGAAAGACATCTTGCCTAGTGGGTAGAGTAATGCCAATAGCCTACATTATATGTTTCTATGTTTCAAACACTCTTGTAAGAGCTTTTAGTATACAAATTCATTTAATCCTCAGAACAGCACTATAAGATAGATAATACCACTGTCCCCCACATTAAAAATGAGAAAATTGGGGTACAGAGAGAATAAGTCAGCTGGTCCAGGTCTCATTGTTATCAGACAGCAAATGAGAGAGAAGAGACTTACACCCAGGCAGTCTGGTTCCAGGGTCAAAATTTACATAACATATTGCACAGCCGCTCTCAAAACAGGGCCGAAAGAATCAGACAAGTCTGCATCTAAAGAACTCCTCCTTCACCTACTAACTGTAGGTGACTTTGAGCAAGTGTACACATCATTGGTTTTCTCATCTGTGAAAAGAGAATGATATGCCTAACCCGTGGGGTTATCAAGAGGAATGACTGACATAATCTATATAAAGTGTTCCTCACCACAATAGGTATACACCAAGTAGTAAACAGTATTAATAGTTGCTGTTATCATTATATACATTGCACTTGGAGCTTAATGCAGACTTCACGTTGAGATATCTACTTCCCTTTAAGTACCTAACTTGGGATGTGGTCTGAGTTCTGTCTTTAAAAACAGACCAAAAAAGGACTCTGATTCATTACAAAGACTCATTTAAAGAACTTCACAGATGAGAGCTAAAGGCTGGAATCATCCTGCAACAACAGCTAAAACAATCACGGGCATTTAGATCATGAGACAGCATTGCTGTTTGTGGCAAGTAGGTCCTATGGAGAATTGCATTGGAAGTAAAAGTGTTTCTTGTATCCTCAAGAAATCTAGAAGAATAGACTGAATACATCATGAGAACACATTTGTTTGTGTGCATTTTTATTAGTTAGTGATAAAACAATCAATATAAATTATTTATGATACAAGGATCTACGGTTATTTGGTTAAAAATCTCAGACAATTTAATCATAAGATCTAGGTTTATCACATCTCCCATCAGGATAATCTCATTCTTATATGGGCAGGCATTTGGATAAACAAAAGACAAAATTAAATTAACTAAATAACCAAAAGCCATAAACAAAGGACATCTTGCTCTACAATGCCTGGCATTTTAAACTTCAGATTTCCAATACATTCATGTTAATTACATGCCATTTCCTGCCAAACTTACAGTCATGCGACCTAAGTTAGCACTGTAATTAGCTTTTGCCTCTTACAAAACACTCTGCTTTTTTTTTTCCCTCTAGCTGATGAGCTGCTGGGTGCAGAACCTCTTGAATAGTTTTAAAGAAAACTTTGGCAATCAATCAGTGCTCAGACTTTCATGATCCCCCAGTTCACATGTTGAATCAACAAGTGCTCAAACTGATTCATCCAATCCATTGTCATTCCATCCCTCAGCTCTCTACATTCCTTTAGGTGATAGGTCTCCTCTTTCATATCAGGACTAAACCAATAACACACTTTAATGCTCTGAATGCCAAGCTCATGTGATTCTTCTCAGCTCAGGTTTTGTCCGGAGGCCCGCCTAGGAAACCTCTCTACGACAAGATGTTCAAGTGGGCCACATACCTTGCTTGCCCAACAGGCACAGTAGATGAGTAACAAGTGTGTTTATAGATTTTGTGGTCCTCCAGCTGTCGCTGATATAAGTGTCTTCTGCTAAAATTGGTATATTTTTGGCTATCTGCTTCATCCCCTGAGTAGTTCAAACATCACCAGCAGGGCCCAGTGGTCTGAGGATGCCACATTTAGATTCTTTGTAGGTATAAAACAATTTGTCAGAAGGTTGCCTAATAAGGTGACAGTAACTGACCCAGAGACCTCCAAAAGAACTAAATGTTCAATAGCAATAAAAAGGGAACATTCATTAGATCAGGGACAGTGCACGGGACTGGAGATCAGCCAGTCAGGCTTTAGACTGTGTCTCTCCCAACTTGCTGGGTAAGAGTAGGTAAAGCATGAACTCACGCCATCCCTCCACCACTGTTAGTCCTGGAATCAAAGTTGCTAATAGAATGTATTTTCAACCTGTTGAAGATGAACATTCACTTGAGAATTCCTTTACAATTTAGAAAATTCAGAATAATATTTCAAATGTAAAAAGCATATATGTGTGTGTGTGTGTGTGTGTGTATGGAGGAAAAATGTGAGGAGGAGGAAGAATGTGGAGAGGAAGAAAAGACCCTGAAAGCAGTTAAAGAGGTTCCCAACAGACATCAAGAACATCTTACGAAGCTGTGGGTTATGTATAGGATTGAAATCTTTGTCACAGGAGCATAGGCCAAGAAATCTGTCTGCTAAGAGCACTGTGCTTAAAGAGTAAATGGAGGAGGGAGGGAAATTGCTGGCTTACACACAGCTATTCAGCAAGTGGATGGGTCCAAGAGTTGAGTGGAAAGTTGTTTGAAGATGTCAGAATTTCATGCAGACATGTTAACAAGCTGCACTTGATCCCGTGGACTATGTTTTTCCTCTGAATTTTAAACCAACTGAAATCAAGAGACCTCATAAAATGAAGTAAATTTGTCTAAAGTAAAAAGTTTCCAAATAAATTTAAATCCCCTAAAATTATGTTTCTCTACAATGGCTAACAGCACACGCTCTATTGTGCTTCCTATTTCATTTCTACCTTGTAAAGGACTTTTTCCTTTTAAAAAGAACACACACGCCCACACCCCATCCCACCCCATCCCTACATACTACACACTTGGCTTCCTGCCTCCAGTCTCTGCCTTCTTTAATTAATTCTGCAAATCAGTGTCAAAGGATGAATAAATATTTCTCTCAAGTTGCTTTACTATTTAAGGACTAACACTGACTTCCCATTAATTCTCAGATCTACTCTGCTTGGTTTTAGTAGTTATCTTAATAAAATAAGCCTAGCTTTGCCTGACTACCTGCCCAGGGTCCAGGGTAGAAGACACTTTCTCTATGATCAGAGCCAGAGTAGAGCCTCTAAATAAAACCACCAGAAGATGCCTCAGATCTGAGTAGCGAGAGAAGCTGCAACCATGAAGAGGAGTCAGGATACAAAAACTGGAGTGTGTGTGTGCTAAGTCGTGTCCAACTCTTTGCGACCCCATGGACTCCTCTGTCAGATTCCTCTGTCCATGGGATTCTCCTCTGTCCATGGGATTCTCTGGGCAAGAATACTGGGACGGGTTGCCATGCCCTCCTCCAGGGGATCTTCCAGACCCAGGGATCAAACCTGCGTCTGTTTTGTCTCCTGCATCGGCAGGCAAGTTCTTTACCACTAGCGCCACCTGTGAAGCTCAATAACTGGAGGGCAGTGAAGAAATCTCTGTAAGTGAGGGGCTTAGAGACAGGCTTGGAAGGTGGGCAGGAGCTTCTGAGACAGGCCGGAGTTCCAAAACTAAGAGCTAATAGCAAGTCCAATCTAAGTCTTCACTTACCGTACAAGCAAGATCCCCACAGTCTGATCCCCACCCCATGGCCCCATTCTTGCCACAGTTCTGCCTCACCCTACTCCTTCCTCCAGCCTAGAGTGTGGTCACAGCGAAGTTCTCCCAGTACTTAGAATACGCCAGGCTCTTGCAGGACTCTACACCTCTGCATGTGCTACTAACTCTGGAGTGAATTCCCATGAATTCTTTTTTCTTGAACTTCATTAAATGCTGTCTTCACCTTCTTTTTAAAATTCTATTCTGTCCTTGTTCATCCAAGCTCTTTTCTGCTTCACGACAACTGTACACGCTATTTCTGCCTAGAAAACATGTACATGCTATTTCTTCCTCTCTCTCTTTGTATGGCTAACGCCTTCCCGTCCTTTGGTTGTTGGCTAATATCAGAACTGACATCCTCCCAGCCCCTTTCCCCAGAAGCACAGTCGTTAGAGCCACTGGGAGCCTCCATCGGGCTCAGCCCAAGCACTGTTCAGAGTTCCCTGCAAAGGTCAGTGACTAAGGAGCCTCAGCAGCAGCATGAGGCTGCTTCTCTTTCTCCACTCTCAGCCCTCTCTCCTCTTCTTTAATTCTCTCTCCCAAAGTCTAATCACTTCAGTCGTAAGCATTTCCAAACCTTCACAGAAGTTTCATCTTTGATTAAAATTTCTCTAGAAGATCACTCACCTCTTGTAGATAATGAGCAGCAGGTCTTGCATTTCCCTTCCTTGATTAAAAGTAAATAAATAAGGTGGTCACACCAAAAGGAGTCACTGAATGAGGCCAGAACTGGCTTTGGGAATAGAATTTGAAGCCATGGAACCAGTGATCTTACCTGCATAATTTTATGTTTACACACAAGGTAGCTGATTTGGAAAGACATCTTAGCCTGGTCTGGACTGAGTCCCAAGCTACGTTAGCCTAGCACTCTTGCCATTTGAAAGTCACAATTCCCCCAACTCAGCCCCTCTGTTTATCCTTAGTGAGTCTATTTGTTTGGTTTTGGCCTGCCCCTCCCTGTGGCAGATAAACTCAAGAAGGTCTGGGGTCACATCTGTTTCGTTCACCATTGTGTCCCCAGCTTCTGATACAATACTTGGTACAAAATCATGCTCTGCAATCATGTGCTAAATAAGTGATTGAAAAAGGGTCTTACTTACTTTTTAAAGATTAAGCAAACAATGTTAATTCCTAGGTAGAGCCTCCCCCTTTCTCGGGCAGTTACTGGTTCTTGCCTCTAAGCACCCACCACATTGTATATTCTGCTCTTACAGAGCAAGGGAGCAAACATTTTCTGAGGCTCTATCACATGCACTGTGGCAGGAACTATTTACACGTATTTCTCCTTTCATTCTTTCAACAATTTTAAGAGACAGTACTTTTTTTCCAGATTTACAGATGAAGAAACAGGCTCAAAAAATCCAAGTCGCACAACCCATAATAGGTGTCAAAGCCTAGATTAAAGCTAGGACCCCTTCCCTCTTTTGCAAAACCCCTTTTCATTAGATCATGCTGTCATACAGTTGGAAGCTTGATATCATAATTATCTGTTTGCAGGTTTGTACCACCCCTGGAAGCCAAGACCATGCATATAAACATTTTTATGTCCACAGCACTGAGCATGGCACCTGCCATGCCATCCTTAATATCAGAGTTAAAGAATATATGAATGAATGAATTTGGGTCTGTCTCCTGATGGAAAGAGGACTTCTGTGGCCTCAAGGCTTGCTCTCCGAGACTGCTGCTAATATTGAGCACGCACTCTCCGGAGAGCTTCTGCCCAGGCCTGAACACTAGTTGGGTCTCCTCCACCAAATCCCTGAGCCTTCATCCAAACCCTTGTTTCTTCTGCCTCCACCACAAGATTCCCAACCCTGAGTGATCTGACTCCCTTCTGCCTCCTGGGGCATTTCTATCTCAGTGATCAGCACAGGGCCACAGAGGCGTGGCCACATGACACACTCCTTTGTTACTTGGAACGTGAACGCTTTTTCTTTATTTGCAGCTGAAGTCACTGCTACCAGGAGCTGTCAGTCAGTCCACAAGGTGAGCCCATGACTCTGACAAATTCTTTTGGGAAATCAAAAATAGCATGCACTCTGTCTTCAGATTCTTTCACGCTTGCTAGGGAGATATAATCGCACACAAAACAATTAGAGAATGGTGCAAACAAGTTTAGAGTCATAGGCCAATTTGAGTCACAGTTTGAGGTCCTGACTCTCAGTCTTAAGCTTGCCAGAGCCTTAGCTCTTCCCCCACTGCACTCTAAAACTCTCCGCACATGCTGTTCGGTCCCCCAGAAGTTGACAGTCTCCTCCCCAGATTGGGCACAGGGTCTCACAGGCATAATCATGACCCAGGGCCTGATGCTTTTAAATGTATTCAGTCTTCCGGCAAGAGCACCAGGATGACACAGCTTGAGACTCAGCCCAGACTAGGCTAAGATGCCTTTCCAAATCAGCTGCCTCATGTGTAAACAGAAAATTTTGTAAGTAAGATCACCGGTTTCAGGAATTCAAATACATTTCCAAAGCCTCATTCTGACCTAATTCAGTCACTCCTTTTCGTATGACCACCTTATTCATTTTTTAAAAAACAATGTTATTTATTTATTTGCATATTGGCTGTGCTGGGTCTTCGCTGCTGTGCAGGCTTTTCTGCGGTTGTGGCAAGCAGGGGCTACTCTTGGTTGCAGCGGGGGCTTCTCAGCGTGGCAGCCCCTCTTGTGGAGCATGGGCTCTCCGGCACGAGCTTCAGCAGTTGCCGATTCCAGGCTCCAGAGCACAGACTCAGTAGTTGTGCATGGAGTTAGCTGTCCCGCGACATGAGGGGTCTTCCTGGACCAGGGTTTGAACCTGTGTCTCCTGCTGTGGCAGGCAGATTCTTTACCACTGAACAACCAAAGAAGCCCTTATTCATTTTTTGTAATCAATAAAGGCAAACTATGAGACTTGCTGCAATACCAGTTGAGTGACGTTTAACCACTCTGAACCAGTTGAGAGGAACTTTAATCAAAGTTGAGCCTTCCGTGAAAGTCTAGAGACCTTTAAGACTGAAGTTACTAAACTTTAGGAGGAAGAATAAAAAAGAGAAGAGGAAGAAGAGGGAGGTGTACATTGCCTTTTGAAGCTCCTCAGCCACTGCCTCTTGCAGAGAAGGGAGCCTGAACAGAGCCAAGAGTGAGGCTCCTGTGACTCTGACATCTGTGCTTCCAGGGAAAGGGGCTGGGGGTCTGGATCTGCAGCACTTCATTTTAACATTAATTGAATCCCTTCCTTCTGCCAAAATGAAAGGTACAGTCATTTATTAATTTACAAACAGAAGTCCAAATTCTTAAGATTTTCTTCAGAATAACTTATAAATAAAGAAACAACCCTTGGAGCTTTCCTAAAAGAAATACTGGATGCACTCTCTAAAACATCAGTTAGAAATAAAACAGAATCCAAATGTCCCACCTTGTAGCGTCCAAGCAATTCCTATTTTTAGAAAGAGGTGTCAGCCAACCTGCTGTATAAGGCTGTGCTAGGAGCCTTGGCTTTTAGGGAAGTTCCCTGCTCTTCCCTCCAACGGGGTTGTTTCATTTCACTTATATGCCTCTCCATTAACACCTTCCTCCCATCTCCAGGGAGAATGAGCTTCCTATTTGGCCTAAAAGTGCTCTTAAAAACATGCTAGTGTACAATATGAAAAGCTAAACACAAAACCAAAACAGAAAAAACTAATAAGACACAGGTGCACATGTATCTAAATTAATGTTAGAGATATTGACAGACAAATAAAATTATAAAATATTTGCTCTAGTTGTTCAAATAAACAGGATGAAAATAGCTTTTTGCTCATAAAATTGAGTTTGAAAATCAAGGCAGTGTGCTCATAGTACCAAATGCATTCTGTTTTATTTGTGTTTGAACTCAAATTCCCCCATTTAGTAGCTTGTATGAACTTGGGGAAAATTATGATAATTTTAGCTACTATATATTGAGAAACTATTACACATCAGGCACTGAGATAGTTATTTTCCAAGTTACCTAACTTTTCTATGTCACTTTTCTTTTCTGTAGAGTTGTGATGATAATATAGTCATTATATGTTTTTATGAATATAGAAAAACATGGAAAACACCTAGAGATGCAATAAGTGACTATAAAAATAACTATTTTAAAAATAAAAATGGAACATTGCAATAGCACTGCTAGTATATTTAAACAGCCATCTAATTCTCTGTCTGTTCTTAGATGCATCAGTATTAAGAAAAGAGTCCAGAAGCAATGATTCTGGTACATATTGGATATTTTAATAATATGAAAAAAGTCAAACTAGAAATAACTAAGACAACAGTATCTTTGAACCAAAGTGAAATTCTAAAGAGTGAAAAGCATATTATTTGATTTCTTTTCCTTGATGTATTTTTGAGTGGGTTTGTCTATGTTCGAGAGGAAATGAATTTTATCACAGTTCTAGAAGAAGGACTTAGACCTTAGTTCTCCATCTGTTCTACCTTTATTAACTTGTTCTGTGAACTTGATCCAGTCCATTAACTTTTACACTCATCCATTTGGATATCTATAATTAACTCATTAGAGAGTATTTATTTGTAATTTCACCTAGAACAATGATAAGGATAATGAGATATCAAAAAAAGACTTTGTCTTGGCATAATCCAGCAAAACTGTGGTGGTTTTACCTCGTGAGACATAGCACACAGCGCACCACACGTGAATGGGTAACAGCACCCCACTGGGATTTTTCGGCCCTTTCAGAGATGTTGGTAGGGGAAGTTGTTGGAAGCTTTAGAGGGAAATGTCAATAGCATGCTGAGTAACATTGTGTTTCCTGGTTCCTCTGATCCAGCCAGGGCATTGATTTAACGGCTAGATGAGATGGAAAAAGGAAGAGCGTGTACAACAGTCAGCCTGAAATAGCGTGTGGAACGATGTGGAGGTAGAGTTGCTAGCCAAATCCCTCTCAGTAAGGGACGGTGGTCTCTGCTGCCCACGGTGGCTCAGCCCCGTTCTAACCCTGGCCCACTCGTATACTGAGACAGTAGAAGTGGCCACATGTGCCGACTATCTCCTCCCAAGCCTGGGGGAGGCCAGCAGTGTTTCCCTCACGTACCTTTGATACAATCAATGCCAGTTGAGATCAAAGTCAAGTTTCTGCACTACTTTTAAAAACACACAAAGTCTAAGAAAGATAAAAGGCCAACATTTTTTCAGATCTTATCCTTGGTGATTTTGATCAGATGCTATCTCCCTACAGGTAAACCTATTATTGTTGAAATCTGATTTTCAACACTCTGAGTGACCTTGCAGAATGTCTGATAACCTATAAGACACTCTTGGCACTTTCCATTTGAGTTGACATTTTTAGATACATTGAACTTACTTTACTATCCTTGGTTCATAAAAACTAAGCTGGTAGAAAATGGCAAACTGTGCTGTACATTTATGGCTATGGTCTCCATGTGACTGTTAGAAAATAAATGAAAATATAAGTGTCAGTAAATGTGGGCTATAGCATAGAACATTCTGTCTGCCTATTTGATATGGGAAAGGCTACAGGGTTGGGGAACATGGGTGGATTTAAAAATAAACCTTAGCATGTAAAAGGATTTCAAATTGTCAAAATGAAGGTCATTGATGCCGAGTTGGGTTTTTTTTTAATTTTTTTTAAATTGGAGTGTAATTGCTTGACAATGTTGTATTAGTCTCCGCCGTACAACAGAGTGAGTCAGCGACAACTGTACGTACATTCCCCTTCCCCGGAGCCTCCCTCCCGCCCCACCCCACCCACCCCGCTAGGTCATCACAGGGCGCCGAGCTCGGGCCCCCACGCCATCCGCTTTACACGTGGCAGTGTATAAATGTCAGTGTCTCACTCTCAATGTGTCCCACCCTGGCTTCTGAGTGGGCACTTTTGAGTGTAATGTAGAATGGCAGGCTAGAAGAAAAAAGAACTTTCTTTCATGGAGTCATACACTTGTTTGTTGAGTTTTTCATTTTAGTTCAATGGAAGTCCAAGGAAAACCCAGCATTTTCAGAGGAACAACATCAAATTAAGATTGCTGAACAACTGCTCACATTGGAGGAGCTGCCCTACATCTCTGTTCCTCTCAACTTCATTAAGGGCTACGGAATTATGTAGTGAATGGTGGTGTTCATGAGAAATACAGCTGAGCAAACTGACATAACCATAAAGGCAGGCAAGTGTGGACGGCATAGTACAGAATTAGATCCTAGGTCAGGGAGAATGTAAGGTCACTGAACCAAGCTCTGCACAGGGTCCAGCCCAGCCCGCAGATGTTAAAACAAGACGCTTCTGGATGCCTAATCCACATTCAGTAAATACTTGTTGATTAATTAATTGACTTACTGATTGACAAAATGGTCTCTAGGGATGCCAATTTGGATGACTAGGCTTTGACATTAACTCTATTAATATGTCAGAGGCTTAAGCAGGTCTCAACATTTTCCTGCCTCAGAATTCTCATGTCTACAATGCAGAGATAATCATCTGCTCACAGCAGTTACAGGAAAGAAGAGAAGATGGGAAAAAGGTGAGATTATTGTTGAAATCTGAGGCACCCCTCTCCAGTTGAGAGGTGCCAGCACCAGATACTGCAGGGAATCAGCTTAACAGCTCCGCTGTCAGCCTCCTGAAAGGAGAGACAGAGGGCGAGTCCTGTTCCAGGAGCACGAGGCATGGCCAGGCGCATGAAGCAGGGTTGAAGGACTGGCAGAAGCCAAGGAATGTTCAGCAGACAAGCAGGATCAGCTTGAAAACCTCTGGGGAGAAATCTCAGGGATGCTCTCCTCTTGAAAACCTTCCCCCAAAGCCCGCTCCTACTCTATCCTGTTAGAGCAGAAGCTCTCAAACCTGAGCATCTGTACACAAGGATCATCTTGGGATACTTGTTATCAGATTGCCCGGTCCTATCCCTAGAGATTCTAAACTATCACATTTCAACTGGAGCCCAGAAATCTGCATTTTAGCAAGGACTCCAGGTATTCCTGCAGCAGGTGGTCTAGGGCCACAATTAGAGAAGGACTGACTTAAAGGGGACCCACCAAGCTTTGTACTTGTTAATGATAGTGCCAGCACCCGTGATGACACGAAGATGCCATTGGGTCTCATAGCCAAACAAGGCTAATTTTGGATTTCTTGGGGTACCAAGGACTAACATCATTCAGAAAACATTCTCTGAGAACCCATCATGTGAAAAGCATTGAACAACATAAGAATGGTCACGTGCACAGGTAATTTCAAAACCAGGCTGACTCTGAGAGAATCAGCAAGTCCTTAATAGGAATCCTGCAGACAAGGAGGCCTTCTAAACGCCGGGATCTAAGAAAGCACCTTGGAAATGGTGCCATCAAAGGTGAAGCTGGAAGGAAGATCGGACTGCACCTGGTATGAAGAAAAGCACCTCAGGCAGAGGGAAAGGTTTAAAACAAGGGCAGGGACGCCTCAGAATCCAGAGTGATGGCATGTGCCCGGCCTGTGGAGTGTGAGCTGCCCAGAAAGCAGATCAGGAAAAAGGCTACAGGGGTGGGCTCTGACCACACCTCAGAGAGCTCCAAACAGTAAGATGAAGCTTGATTTTTGTCCTGAAGGCAATGTATGTAGGATTTTGAGAAGAGTAGCTAAAAAGGATGTTTCATTTGTTTAATTTAATAGGTAACACAACGTTTAACTTAAACAGTATTCTTTTTTTTTAATTGAAGTATAGTTGAAGTTATGCATGCTGGGCAGTGCAGCCAAAAAATTTTTTTGGTTTCATCCATGGCACAGCGGTAAAGAATCCACCTGCAGTGTAGCAGACGTGGGTTCGATCCCTGGGTTGGGAAGGTCCTCTGGAAAAGGAAATGACAACCCACTCCAGTATTCTTGCCTGGAAAATCCCACAGACAGAGGAGCCTGGCGGGCTACAGTCCATGGGGTCGCAAAGAATCAGACATGACTTAGTGATTAAACAACAACAACAAAATAGTTGAATTATGAGGTTGTGTTAATTTCCGCTATACAGCAAAGGGATTCAGTTATACTAAATATAAATTCTTTTTTGTATTCTTTCCCATTATGGTTATTCACAGAATAATGAATATAGTTCCCCGAGCTGTACTGTACAACCTTGTATATCTATTAAACAATATTCTTAATAGTTAATATATCCATGGGGCACAGAATTCTAAAGAAATAAGATGGTACATAAATGTAAAATTTCCCTTCCTTCTACCCCTGTGCCCCTGCTGTTTATTCTGGAAGCAACTAATGCTACCTATTTCTTTTGTATGGATACGACTGTTTTGTAAAATAGATAATGTCCCAGTACTGGTCTGATAGTAATGGAGAAGAGAAAGATTAATGACAGAGACACCAGTTTGGCAATCACTGCAAAAGTCCAGGTGATGAAATGAGGCATTAAGTAGAGTAGTTACTCTGAATATAAGAGACTCTAAAAAGACACTTCATCATCCTTTACTCCCCTCCAGTGTGTTTACAGATGGCACGGTAGGAGTCCAAGATGACTGAAATTTTGCCTTGAGACTTGAGGAATGGTAAGGAGGGGAAGCTATTTTGTGACAAGGAGATGGGGAGGCTGTGCGGGAAAGATGAACCCTGTTTTGGAAATTTTTGTTTGTGAAATGACAAATATTCCATTAGCCCGTGAGCTACATAGCTTGGAAGAGAAATATATACCGGGAAGTCAAAGGCAAAGAGGTGGTAGTTAAAGCTGTGGGATCAGATGAGCTTGAAAGAGGAAGGTAGAAGGGGTACTGAGGACTAAAACACTCCCACATTTAAGGGGAGAGTAGAAGAACTCAGCTCAACAGAGACTGAGGAGGTCCTGTGTTACCGAATCCTGGGGAGGAGAGAATTTCAAAGGGAGAGGCATGGATTTTGGCTAACACCACACTGGGGGAACAGACATATGATGCAGTAAGGAGAACCGCTGAAAAGAAATCAGTGGACAAGCTGGTGATGAGCAGATTACTGATGAGCTCTAAAGGATAACTGCTGAAGAGTGGTGAGGGGGGAATCATACAAGGGAGAGAGTGGGGGGAGGCAGAGGCACAGAGGCCTGTGAAGACCTTTCTCTCAAGAAACCTACTATGAACGGAAGGAGAGAGGAAAGGACCTGGGGAAAGGGAATAAGGCAGAGAAAGGACTTTTTTTTCTCCCCTGCAAGTGTAGTGGGAAAGGTTGATGAGAAAAGGGTAGAGTTAGGAAAAATATTTAATGGAGCAAGATGGCTGTAAGACATCAAAGGGGAAAAATTGAAACGAAGGGAGGAAAACCGAGGAGTTCATACCTTATCACCTCAGCTTTCTCAAGAAAGAAGCTGAGCTTACCCCCCATGCTTGAGGGAATTTTTTGGAGGTCTGCTCCCTCATGATCAGACTCAAAGAGTTGTGCTGAAAGTACATTTGGTCTCTGAATAATCTTGGAAATGCATTCAAAAACTATCGTGTTCTTCCTGTAGCCCATAAAGAAGAGCAGAGCAAGGAACACAGAATTCCTTCCAGATGGGCTTCGGCAGACAAACATTGGGCTCTGTTACGCACTGATATTTGGAAAGAGAAAGTAAACATCGACTGCAACTTGTCTATTAACATCCTGTGAAAACTACCAAAAGGTACGTACAGTGTATGGGGGAGAGGTGGGGGATGAGTGGAGTCAACATGCCTCCCTGTGATTTGGGTCAGTGCAGACACTTCCCCAGAATTCATAGTCCGCGATTCTCCAACGACAGAATACAATGCCTTCCTCCTTCTCCCCCCTCTCCTCGTAAGCCTCCTTCCTTTATCTTCACTTGCCCATCCCAGATTTACTCCCAGAGTACCAAAGAAAGGCAGAGAAGCAGCATTTCTGCCCAGGTTAAAAACAGTTATAATAAGGACATATTAGTTGTGAAAAACTGTGTCCTCCAAGAGGATCACAAGGACCTGAAAACATATCCTGATTTTGTTCCCAGGTTAATATATTTTAAGTTTAACTTGTTTTGTTTTTATGCTGTCCTAGTCCTTTCTTCTTCTTTATTTTTTAACTAACACTCCAATTTTAAATCTCCCTCAAATGAGTGGCTTATATTGTGCCTGCCTCAAACAATTATATAAAAAAATTATGTAAGTGCATTTAAAGTTAGACATTTATTCCTTCATTTTAAAATCTGATATGACTCCCAGGGAGTGTTTCTTATTGTTTACAGTTTATTTCTTGAATTCCAATAGAGTAGTGTATATATAAACTCCACATTGTCCGTTTTCTTCTTAGGCGGAGTATGTGGGTCAAAACACACTTCTAAGGCTATACTGCCCTCAAGTGGTCTGGCTTGAGAACAAACAGCTGTCTTTTTTCTGGATGGAAACAGAGTTTCTCATCAGACTTGTCTGACTTAGTATTAACTTCTGACCAGGAAAACAACAACAACAAAAATTATTGTATGCCAAGTCTGAAGAGAATGAGGGAAAAGGAAGATTTTATTTCCCAATATTCTCTCAAAAGGTATAGAATAAAAAGTACAAAAGCAAGAGCCACAAGCTTGTTTTGTTAATCATAAAAGAGCCACAAGCTTGTTTTGTTAATTTTAGAGTAACTGTCTGCACATGTGTGGCCACAGGGATGCATTTGTGGGATGTGAGCTGAACTGGCTCTGTTAGGCCTTCGGGGACAATCTTCAGCTTCTCAAGGGCAACCCCCTCATCAGAACTCATGACATCATGTTCCACAACTAAGGACACACAGTTGTTTGGAAAGAATGCATTCAGGGAAAACATTCAACTTTTCCCCGTGTGGCCAAGAATCTCAAAAAGGAGGCCAACAATTAGGATGATTGCATTAATCACAGGGTGGCTTGTGGAGGAGGGTACCGCTGTGGAGGGCCTATAATGGCAGCTCTGTGGGGACTCTGCTCTCATTGGCCACCATCAAGGCCCTCTAATGCCTATGGTTAGCGTCCCAAGTTGTTGATGGAAAAAGGAAGAGACCACCCTCGAAGGGATGAGCAGACTCAGGATGTGTTGGGCTGTTCTGGGCTGGACTTAAGAGGCAGGTCGGTTATGGGGTATTTGGCCACTCAGCTAGAGAGCCCTCCTGGAACAGGGCGGGGGGGGGGGGGGGGGCGGTGGCAGCTAAAAACGCAAGCGGCACTGTCCCTTGTGGTTCTGGTATTTGGGGTGATTTCTGTTCATCATGAAAATCCTTCAATAATGAATGATTTTTGAGTGGGATAACAGTTCTCATACACTGCTCTTCGACTGGGCACAGAGGTGAACTGGGCTGGTCCAGTGAGTAGAAACGAGCTCTTAATTCATCAGTTATCTGGTGCAATGAGAAGGCCTGGGAAAGAACACTGTGCTTAGTAACTTGGGATCTGGAATCAGCTCTGCACGCTGGTTATGTGACCATGAGGGTCACTTAAACTTTCTGGGCTCAGCTTCCTCATCTGCAAACTGTGACATTGAGCTCAGGTTAGTGGTTTAAAGACTGCTACATGGGTGTGCCCACAGGCTAGTGCCAGGATGCAGAGTCCTTTTTCCCCTCCTTCTTTAGGCAATAGCAAGCCCACTTGGATTCACTTTATAAATCTAAATTTGAAAACCACGTGATCAGATAGTCTATGCATCTTTCCTTTCCAGCTACATTATTCCGTGGCCAGGACAGGTAGTCTGAGCGGTGAGGATGACACCCACTGGTGACGTTCTTTTTCTTCTTCAGTGAAATCATATATGGCTCTCAGTCCAAATGCTTCCCTATAAAATGAGTCCCGTCTGATTCTGACATTCTGGGATGACACCAAGTGTGTGTGCCGGAAGAGGGGAGAAGAGGAAGAGGTGTGAATCACTGCGATCCCACAGCTCCTGGGGGACAGAGGCCAGGGAAGGAAATGGGCAGAGCTCACCAAGCAAACACAAGTCTAGGAGTGTGGGCATGTGAATGAGTGTGGTTAGACTCTATCAGGAAATCAGCCAAAAAATGGAAGTTTGCGGCTAAGGAATGGTCTGGAAAAAAGACTAGGGAGCATAGACAGAATAACAACGTTGTAAGGAAAATGATTTATTAATATATATACATGTCATATATATTATATATAAGATATAATTGCAATTTTTTTTCTCAGGAAGATATAAGGTCTGAATGGGCCCCCAAAGAGAAATACACTAAAAAGCATTAAAAATTTCCAGAAACGGAAGGTTTAATACACTGTACATGCATCTCATTCCTAGTAGGAGCCATCATTAATAAAATTAGTAAGATTTGTTTTCATCCAGGAAGCTTTGCCTTTAAGTTCACTTAAAAACAGAATAGAACATAAAATGTGTACAGCTTTATTTCTCAATCACTGGAAGTTTTTTCCCTCTGTAGTGTTTAAGTTGAGATCATACAGGTGTGGATGAATAATAGTTGGACTTCAATCCCCTCTCTTGATAACATGTGATACAGATTAAGTACCCGACCAAGGGACTCAGCATCATGAAACAGCCACTGTTCTAGCTCAAGTATGCCGAGTAAATGCAGAAAAAATTTCTTTTCCACTTTGTGTTTTCATATTGGCATCTGTCATTTTATCAAGAGATTATAATTTATGAAATTGCTCAAACTGTAGTTCATAGTTACATGAACTTTTGAGGCCTGATTTGTATGCCCCTCAATAGATTTCTCTATTGATATGCCCCATGATTGTGCTGAAAATATTGTATAGATAAGTGAATGTTCATCCAGTGAACAAATATTTACAGAGCACATATTATAGGAAAAGCACTGAAGTAAACAATATGGGGATGCAAAGATGGGCCAGACACAGTCCTTGCCCACAGAGTGCATACAATCTAGGAAAAAATGATGTGTGTAAGCAACCACAAAATAAGAAAGTAAATAGTTGACTACTAGACACACGTGTAGTAATATGTACTTCTGGTATAGAGTTAAGGGTGGGGTTTTAGGTAATTTTTTCAGGAAAGGGTTTATGGAGCAAACATTTGGTGCAGGTCTTAGGTGTACATAAAATTTAGGTAGAGGTGGGAAGAGAGACTGTGGCAGGCGGGACAGGGACAAAGCTACGGAGGTGGGAGAGCACAACCCGCGCTGAGCGGACGCGAGGCCGGCAGAAGGCTGTTGCTGCAGGGGACGAGGGGTCGGGGGGTGAGAGGCAGTAGACAAGTCTTGACGGGAGGCTGGGACTATACTGGAGAGGCATTTTTATTTCTGCTGAGGGGAGGGAGGGGTTTTATGGCTGCAAGCACAAAATATTTAAGAGGGAAAGTGACCAATACAAAATAGCCTCTGGAAGACTATCAAGTTAGCCCAGGTATAAAACGGTGAAAGTCTGACTTAGAGTGATGGCATTGGAAATGTTGTGTGACTGTGTGCACAATGGGACGTAGTACTGGAAAAAATGCAATTCACTTCAAAGTCACTGCCCAGGGTAAAACAATAAGTTGGACAAAATGAAAAATGTTAGAGCCCTATACATAAAAACATTATAGCCACTTTTCAGTGGATGGGCTAAATGTGTGTATGTGTGTGGTGTCAGGTCTGGGGTAATTAGTGTGATATATTTGTACCCGTAATTAGCCATAAAGTCCTGCCATCGTTTTCCAAAGTAAAAGAACATTCTTTAAAAATTAAAGTGAAAAGAAACATAATCTGGAAGCAGGGAGATGTGGTTGGGTACTCATAATCATTACTTTGTAAAGGAGGTTGAGTATTTTTCCATTTCAGCAAGTCATTAGAACGAGTGGAAAATCTACTGGAAGACAGATACAGTCTGTAAACAGAACAAGATAATGTAAATTTCCTTACAAATGGTCTGTAGTTCTTTTCTTGTTTAAAAAAATGAGTATTACACCAAATTCTTTTGTATTTTACTTCCCTGTTTACCATGCTAGGGAAAATTTCATATTTTATGTCAGGTGTAAGTGGACAATTGAAGTAAATGACTGTCTATAATTACAAAAATTAAAATGGTAACAAGATGTAGTCATTGAATTAATTCAACAACTGCAGGTTGAATACTTGTTCGGAAGGCAAGTTTGGGCTAAATTTTCAGGGAACCAAGAGAAAAGAAACTCAGCTCATTCATAAAAACTCTTGAAATTTAAATGACTAAATCTGACTAAAGAATAAGAGGAAACTAAAAATCAATAAATCATCATATTACAGGCCACTGATGTTACTCAGGAATTCATCTGGAGAATTTAGAAAATTCCCAATCCTCAAATTCCACAACAGCATATAATTGCCATGAAATATCCATGCAGCAACAACTTGACATCATCAGAGGTATGCTGGACAACAATTCGGGCTGATTTCCTGGGTTCACTCACTTGGCCGGTGACCCACTACCTCAAACCAGCTTTGCAGAACTCCCGAACGGAAGTCTTTGCAAGGCTGCAAACAGCAATACACGAACCTCAGGGATTAACTGAAATGTCGACACTGGGACTGTAGCAGTACACAGGGTCAAGTACAGCAAGAAGCCTGAAAAGGGACGAAAAGAACAAAGGAGTCCTTAGAACTGAGTTGGCTTCTCAGAAAATGAGGGCTTGTGTTGAGAATGAGTCATGTTCAGGATTGGTAGAAATGAGAGGAGAATGGGGAAGGGAAACATCCCAGCATGTGGCCTTTCCTGGCTTCTTGCTTCTGGGCTCTTTCTTCTCCATCCTCTGGATTGGCTAGATCCCTCCTACAGGCTTAGCACCAACTCAGCCAGTAGGTCAGTCCTTTGCTTGGGCATGTGCGGTTTCAGCAGCTCTGACAGTGGGCAGCAAGCCTGTTATTAAATGATAGGTGCCATAGCAGGCACTTTATTTAATCATCATACCAAATCTGTAAAATATTATTTTCCCAAGTTCCCTGGTAGCTCAGATGGCAAAGAATCTGCCTGCAATGTGGGAGACCCGGGTTTGATCCCTGGGTCAAGAAGATCTCCTGGAGAAGCAAGTGGCAACCCATTTGCAATTAACACACAAATTATATAAAGAAATCAAGGCTCACAAAAGCTAAGCTAAGCAACTTGTGTGGGATCATAAGTCTGGTGGCAAGAGAAGAAAATTCAAGTCCAAAGTCATTTACCATGGTAGATTCACTCTCGGGCTCTGAAACACATATTCCTAGCCTTGAGTTTCAGAGGCACAAGACTGGGTTACTTGCTGGTAGGTTTTGATTGGGTGACTCAGTTTTGACAAGCTTCTGCCTTGTTCTACAGAAACAATCCTGTAACTATATTCCTGCTTGTCTTCCTCGTTGTGACTCACCGGCTCTTCTACAATGGGACTCTCTTCTTGCCCTTGTCATGCATCCTCCTTTTCCCAGGATGGAAATCTTATTTCACTTGAACGTTTAGACTCTACTATGAGATAATAGCTATCCCTAGAACTGTCTGTATAACTAGGTTTCTCAGAATGGTTGTCTTGGATTCTGCATATCTGTCTGTCATCCATATACTAGTCCATCCCCACCCTTGAAGTCTGGCTCTTTCTGAAAGGAACTTCTTGCCCCAGACTACCCCCAATTTTCTCTTCTCATATCTGTCCCAGACTCCATTCTTCTTGTTACACTTTCTTCCTTTCAGTACTTGTTGTTCAATTGCTGAGTCATGTCCGACTCTATGTGACTCCATGGACTACAGCATGCCAGGCTTCTCTGCCCTTCACTATCTTCCACAGTTTGCTCAAATTCATGTCCACTGAGTCAGTGACACCATTCAACCATCTCATCCTCAGCTGCCCTTTTCTTCTTTTGCCTTCAATCTTTCCCAATATCAGGGTCTTTTCTAATTATTTGGCTCTTCACATTAGGTGGCCAGAGTGTTGGAGCTTCAGCTTCAATCTAGTACTAGTGCTAGAAAGATGTGGGAATCTATCTCCCAAATTATTTATCCTTCCACGTGCAGTTCTTTGTCCAGCTCCTTTAACCATGTAGCTGGGCTATCTGTGACTCATAAGGTAAGTATGGTAGAACAGCGGTAGGAAAAAGCATAGTGTATTCTTGAGAGGTGCAGAGTTTGACCTCACAAGGGTGGGAGGGTATGTTTGAAAGGTCACTGAAAATAAAGGTGAATTACCATTGCAACAAAAAGAATAAAATACTTAGGAGTATATCTACCTAAAGAAACAAAATACCTATACATAGAAAACTATTAAACACTGATGAAAGAAATCAAAGAGGACACAAACAGATGGAGAAACATACCGTGTTCATGGATTGGAAGAATCAATATTGTCAAAATGGCTATTCTACCCAAAGCAATCTATAGATTCAATGCAATCCCTATCAAGCTACCAACGGTATTTTTCACAGAACTAGAACAAATAATTTCACAATTTGTATGGAAATATAACAAACCTCGAATAGCCAAAGTAATCTTGAGAAAGAAGACTGGAACTGGAGGAATCAACCTGCCTGACTTCAGGCTCTACTACAAAGGCACAGTCATCAAGACAGTATGGTACTGGCACAAAGACAGAAATATAGATCAATGGAACAGAATAGAAAGCCCAGAGATAAATCCATGAACCTATGGACACCTTATCTTCGACAAAGGAGGCAAGGATATACAATGGAAAAAAGACAACCTCTTTAACAAGTGGTGCTGGGAAAACTGGTCAACCACTTGTAAAAGAATGAAACTAGAACACTTTCTAACACCATACACAAAAATAAACTCAAAATGGATTAAAGATCTAAATGTAAGACCAGAAACTATAAAACTCCTAGAGAAGAACATAGGCAAAACACTCTCCGACATGAATCACAGCAAGATCCTCTATGACCCACGTCCCAGAATATTGGAAATAAAAGCAAAAATAAACAAATGGGACCTAATGAAACTTAAAAGCTTTTGCACAACAAAGGAAACTATAAGTAAGGTGAAAAGACAGCCCTCAGATTGAGAGAAAATAATAGCAAATGAAGAAACAGACAAAGGACTAATCTCAAAAATATACAAGCAACTCCTGAAGCTCAATTCCAGAAAAATCAATGACCCAATCAAAAAATGGGCCAAAGAACTAAACAGACATTTCTCCAAAGAAGACATGCAGATGGCTAACAAACACATGAAAAGATGCTCAACATCACTCATTATCAGAGAAATGCAAATCAAAACCACAATGAGGTACCATTACACACCAGTCAGGATGGCTGCTATCCAAAAGTCTACAAGCAATAAATGCTGGAGAGGGTGTGGAGAAAAGGGAACCCTCTTACACTGTTGGTGGGAATGCAAACTAGTACAGCCACTATGGAGAACAGTGTGGAGATTTCTTAAAAAACTGGAAATAGAACTGCCATATGACCCAGCAATCCCACTCCTGGGCATACACACTGAGGAAACCAGATCTGAAAGAGACACGTGCACCCCAATGTTCATCGCAGCACTGTTTATAATAGCCAGGACATGGAAGCAACCTAGATGCCCATCAGCAGACGAATGGATAAGGAAGCTGTGGTACATATACACCATGGAATATTACTCAGCCGTTAAAAAGAATTCATTTGAATCAGTTCTAATGAGATGGATGAAACTGGAGCCCATTATACAGAGTGAAGTAAGCCAGAAAGATAAAGAACATTACAGCATACTAACACATATATATGGAATTTAGAAAGATGGTAATGATAACCCTATATGCAAAACAGAAAAAGAGACACAGATGTACAAAACAGACTTTTAGACTCTGTGGGTGAAGGCAAGGGTGGGATGTTTCGAAAGAACAGCATGCATATTATCTATAGTGAAACAGATCACCAGCCCAGGTGGGATGCATGAGACAAGTGCTCGGGCCTGGTACACTGGGAAGACCCAGAGGAATCGGGTGGAGAGGGAGGTGGGAGGGGGGATCGGGATGGGGAATACATGTAACTCCATGGCTGATTCATGTCAATGTATGACAAAACCCACTGCAATGTTGTGAAGTAATTAGCCTCCAACTAATAAAAATAAATGAAAAAAAAAAAAAAGAAAGAAAATAAAGGTGAATTAGTGATGTGAATGTTCAAATTACCTTACAGTTGCACTCATTTCACATGCCAGCAAGATGATGCTCAAAATCCTTCAAGCTAGGCTTTAGCAGTACATGAACCAAGAACTTCCAGATGTACAAAATGAATTTAGAAAAGGTAGAGGAACCAGAGATCAAATTGCCAACATCCGTTGGATCATAGAAAAAGTAAGGGAATTTATAAAAAAAAAAAAAAAAACCAAACATCTACTTCTGCTTCATAGACAGTACTAAAGCCTTTGACTGTGTGGATCACAACAAACTGTGGAATGTTCTTAAAGAGACATGAATACTAAACCACATTACCTGCCTCCTGAGAAACCTGTATGCAGGACAAGAAGCAATAGTTAGAACCAGACATGGAACAACAGACTGGTTCAAAATTGGAAGACGAGTACCTCAAGCCTGTATATAGTGACCCTGCTTATTTAACATATATGCAGACTACATCATGTGAAATGCTGGGCTGGATGAAAGAACAAGCTGGAATCAAGATTGCCGGGAGAAATATCAACAACCTCAGATATGCAGATGACACCACTCTAATGGCAGAGAGTGAAGAGGAACTAAAGAGCCTCTTCATAAAAGTGAAAGAGGAAAGTGAAAAAGCTAGGTTAAAACTCAACATTCAAAACAACTAAGATCATGGCATCTGGTCCCATCACTTCATGGCAAATAGATGGGGAAAATGTGGAAACAGTGTCAGATTTCATTTTCTTGGGCTCCAAAATCAGTGAGTATGGTGACTGCAACCATGAAATTAAAAGACATTTGTTCCTTGGAAGAAAAGCTATGACAAACCTAGACAGTGTATTCAAAAGCAGAGACATCGCTTTGCCAACAAAGATCCATATAGTCAAAGCTATGGTTTTTCCAGTAGTCATGTATGGATATGAGACTTGGATCATAAAGAAGGTTGAGCTCCAAAGAATTGATGCTCTTGAACTTTGGTGCTGGAGAAGACTCTTGAGAGTCCCTTGCACTACAAGGAGATAAAACCAGTCAATCCTGAAGGAAATCAACCGTAAATATTCATTGGAAGGACTGATGCTGAAGCTGAGGCTCCAATACTTTGGCCACTTGATGCGAAGAGGTGACTCATTGGAAAAGACCCTGATGCTGGGAAACGTTGAGGATAAGAGAAGAAAGCGGCAACAGAGTATGAGATGATTGGATGGCATCACAGACTCAGTGGACATGAGTTTGAGCAAGCTCAGGCGTGCTGCTGTTCGTGGGGTTGCAAAGAGTTGAACACAAGTTAGCAACTAAGCAACAACAGTGAGGTGAAACCACATGAAAGGCAATTTTAAATTCGGGATGAGGCATTTGCATATAACCCAATAGTGATGAGAAGTTATTACTCATGCAGGATGGACTGGAGAGGAAAAGACCGAAGAGAGAGAAACTGAGAAACCAGTAGAGTTGTGCACGTTTGAAGTGATGAGAGCCTGAACTGGACTTTATAATAACCCAAAGGAAGGTGATAAGAAATACCATATAAAGCAAAACTGTAGACTCAGTGACAGACTGGGTTTATAGAGAAGCAGAAATCAATAACGACTGCAAATTTGTAAGTATGGTGGTGTCATTGGTAGAAGCAAAGAAATCTAGGAAGGGGAATCAATACAGTGGGGAGAGAACCCTAAAATCCCAGCTCTCTTTCCAAGATGTTTCAGTAATGACACTGATTATATTTGAGTATGTTGTTAGCAAGTATTCAAGCTGAGGCATGTTTTAAAATCAGTTGAATTGTTGAGGTGGGACTAGAAGGTGAATAAGAGGATCAGAGCTAAACGTATTTGTCTGGGATGGGTGTGGGAGTCGAAGTCATAACTATGGATGAGGGCACTATAGGGGAAGTCAATCCTAATCTGGCAAGCGGTCCACTGTTGGGCACAGTATTCTGGGGCTGGGTGTTTGTTGGGCCGAGGGCCAAGGATGGGGAAGGGAGTTATGGATGGACTGAATATTCATAGTAAAAGAATCTGTTATACAACTTGGCTCTTAAAAAGTCCACCTCGGTGCCTAAGAATGGAATTGAGTGCATGAGAATGCTTATGATTCAGCACCCGTGTGAGCCTCTCCCATCCCATCCCACCGAGAAAAGCTGCCCCAGGGCTGCTGCTATCATCCCCTTGGGTGCTAAAACCCTGGAAGTGCTGCCAAATGCCTGTCTTTTTAGATCAAATATGATAATTACTGAGTTGGACTTTAACTTGGATTCTCCATTTTCCTTTCCATAGTGTAGATCAGGTGACCTAGATAAGCCAGTGGCTGGCTGTGTCTCAGTGTCCTCAGCTGTAAAACGGGAATCTTAACACCTGCCTTCCCTTTCTGGGAAAACAGATCAACACAGAATTTTTATTTTGTCTGAGTGATGGCAGATTGCTTATTTCAGTATGGTTCTTTTATCTTATAAGTTCAGAGACCAGTGATGGGTGTAATCAATACAACTTTTATGTAACTTCAGGACAAAACTAGGTTTCTTTTAGTTCTGATCCTAATTAAAATTAAAAACTTTGTTTAAAAAAATAAAATGAAGAAAGGGAGGGGAAAATGTGGATATTTAGGGTGGGTTCTTTTATAAGGAGGGAATTTCTTGGATATGAACGGGCATTTGTCCAATAATACTCTGAGTTCAGTAAATAACTCAGCATACATGGCGGTAAGTTTCCAATGACAAACGTGAAGCTTAAAAAATTCAGTGGAAAGTACTTGGCAGGACACATATTTACAGTCTGATGAAGGGAAATCTTTTTGGTGGTTGGCCAAAGCTGACAGGCATAAGGATTCACCCATCCTCACTCATCACAATAACAGAAATTGCCAGTTATCACTGGCACCGTGCTGGGGCTTTCCCAAAGAAATATGGAAGGAAGCTGACCTCTCTGTGAGTGTGGTGTGTGCGTGTGCACAAACATAGTGCACGGGTATGCCTTACAAGTGAATGACTCATTGAAGACATGAAACTTCTCTAATGTATAAACTACTTTCTAAAAAGGAGGAAAAAGTCTGATAGTGGTACTATAATTCTCTTCTTTCAGATATGAGTCTGAATATAGGTCTCTCTTCTCACTGTGATAACATCTTTTAGCACAGTAAAAAAGATGTGATCTTCTGAATCATTTACCCATGGTCACACAGCTCATGAACAGCAGAACAGAAATTCAAATCCATAACTATTTCACTCAAACATTCAAATATTTTCTGCTACATTTGCTACCTGCAAAAAATAATGGTGTAGACATGGAGGCAAAGCAGGCGTCAAGCAAGAATGACCAAGCCTACAAAATATATATTTCTAATTCTATGATATCTAATTCATTTCTAATGTTTGAAGGGAAGGCACTGAGATTAATAAGCACTCACTCCGAGATGAAAAATAAACTCAGCCTCAGAGAGACTGTAGTGGCTTTGCCAAGGTCACAGAGCTAGGAGAAGAGAGAGCCAGGATACAAAACCAGAGATATATGACTTAAAATGTTTGGTAATAGGTGAAACATTTTCAAGGATGACACCTCTTTAAACCTGACAACAACCCTAGGAGAGGAATGCTACAGTGATGGAAAGAAATTGGAATCAAACACAAGAGACAGATTTGCTAGGCTTCCTTATGGGTTATTTCAAATTAGCTCCCACATTTTGAGAGGGGGAGGGGGAAGAAAAAAATTAATAAAAGGTTTTATTTTCCCAAATGGGAAACATAAGGACATCAGATTTTGTTTGTAGGCTCATATCTCTTTCTGTATGAATGGTAACTATTATTCTGTCTTCTTTGTTCTGATGAGGGTCTCCATCAGAAGCTAAGATAATTCTTATATCAGAATTTCTTAAGAAATTAAATAGTGTTGTACATATATATGTGCAGCTGTGTTCAGGGCAATCTGCAGAGCACTGTGATGATCACTGGGACTGCGCTGTGAAGTCTGCCCCTGTAGAATAATTTGGTACTTCATTCCCCTTTTCATTCTTTCTTAAAAGAGGGAAATTTCATTCCCCCCTCAGGTGGAACAATATGACACTTCTAGATGTCTCCTGTCACTTTTCCCCTGGAAAGGGAGCTAACCTGATTGGTCAAGAGCCTGAAAGCTACGAGCCATCGTTTTTCCAAGGAGGAAGGTCATTGAATTGTAAAGTTAGTGATAGCCAGTCCTTTCTCTTACTGGTTTGAATGGGCTGTGCTCACGGACAGTGGCTCCCTTATGCTTCAGGATCTGGGAAGTAAGCAAACTTTCCCCCAGTAGGGTCAGCCGGGCTTCTGCTCTTGTTGCCAGCTTTCTTGTCTGTAAACGAACGGGTGAGTCAGGAGGCCCATCACCAGAGGCCAATTAACTTTAATGTAATAAATCTTAATTTCCTAAAGGAAGTGCTGTATTAGCCTAACTTAAAACATGTTAGTTCCCTAAAAGGAAGTACTATTAGCCTCAGGTCAACGTCAGATTTTCCACTCTACATTTACTGTGACTAAAATTGATAATCTGAAATTAAAGCCTAAAAGGAAGGTAGACTGTGCAAGTTAGGCATTTCAGTCCTCTGCTGTCTTGAAACACTGGCATAACATAACCATCAGCAGGATGTGCCTCCCAGTTCTTAAGAGTCATGGATTTGTTTTACATTTTTCTTTGCTTTGCTTAAAAGGCACACAATAAACATCTGTTGATTGATTAATAAGCTACTAAACCAGAGCTGGTGTTTAAATTAATCCTACTTGAGCCAAAACAGCTGGCCTGAGGCGCTGAGCAGATCTCAGAAATCAAATGTATCCACCTTCCCACCAGAAAACGACATGCTGTATTTTAAGATGAAGGCAGAGGAGGAAGTGGGAAAGGAGCTAACAGGACCTCTCCCTGGCACCAGAGGTGCTCAGCCTGAAAGCCACTGCAGCTTTCTGCCTCCTCTGAGAGTGCTGAGATAGTAGCCAGCAAGTCCAGAGAGGCAAGGGGTCACTGAGAATCAAAACAAATTAAAAGATTCCATGTACTCTGGAATTTGTATGCAAGTTCCTCTGAGGAAAGCAGAAATAACTTTTTTGATTGGTTGCTTCATTCATTCATTATTGGCAAGGAGACAAAAGAGCACCTGTAACTCTTCTAGGTAGAACAGATTTCTCTGCACTTGCACATACTTCCAAGATGAAGGGAACCTATAGAAAGTCCAATGTGGCTCAAACCATGTTCTCCAGGCCAGCTTTACCAATAATTAAACTGATTTTTTTTTTCTAGCTCCATCTTACTCTGGTCCATCTCTTAATTGGTTCAGAAATTAAAAGGGGTGATTCATTATTGCCCCCTAAAATTTCACAATGTTTCTTTTTTATAAAAACAATGTACAGAACTTGCTCGTAAAATATTCCTTAGTTTAGACTGGTTTACATCAACTGGGTATTTGGTAAGTGCCAATCAACAGCAGGTAAACAGTACACTTCCCTCTGTGTTCCTGTGATTCAGCTAGCTGAAGAACCGTGCTGACTGCAGGGTGAGAGAGACCGAAAGAAGTCTCCCAGATAGAGGGCCACTGTGTGTCCACACTGGGAGAAACAGGTGGCCAAATATAGAGACAGGCCGGGCTTGGCTAAGATGCTCAAGAAGTCTGGGGTTGTCATTCAGAGGTCATAAATATGGAAAGGTACCCAAGGCCCCCATTGCACGTCTTACAGTGTGACCTCATCAGCTCAATCCTGGAGATCTTTTGAAGCCAGGATAACTAAATGCCTACCTTAACCATAACAAAAGGGAAAGATTTATCTAAGTATTCAACATGGAGCCTGAGTATTCCTTATATGTATTTCTGAGTATTCCTTACATGTATTCCTTATATGTATTTCTGAGTATTATATGTATTCCTGAGTATTCCTTATATGTAGCCTGAATATTCCTTATATGTTTCCCTTATATGTATTTCTGAGTATTATATGTATTCCTGAGTATTCCTTATATGTAGCCTGAATATTCCTTATATGTTTCCCTTATATGTATTTCTGAGTATTATATGTATTCCTGAGTATTCCTTATATGGCATTTGAAGATTTAAGCAAAGCCACTTCAGTATTCCTTGTGTTTTCAAAACACACTCATGGTAACCAAATAAACTAACTTGCTAAATAGGTTTATTGACTCCCAGCCAGTTAAATGTCAGAATCATTTACCAAAATCATTTACCTTGGTTCTGGAATGTTGGATCTGTAGCTCTCTGTTTTGGCAGTAATTGGATATAGCAGGGTCGGTTTTCTACTACAACTCCTCTCAACTTATAACAATAGAATAAGGTTATCTGCACTGAGAAGTATATTTATCTGTTTATTATTTACAAAGACATTTGTGTTTGGTGAGTTAGGATAGATGCATGCATACATCTTCTCCAAAGGAGGTATCAAGTTATTAAAAGGAATAAGAATGAAGTGAAAAAAATAAGGTTAAAAAAAATGAAGATGCAAAATCCATTCTTGTTTTTCTTAGTGAAAAACAAGGAGTTTTTAGTGGGGAGTACTGCACGACAGAATTAGTCACTCGTGCCCTGGATCCTGATGGGAAGTAATGAAACTCTGGAACTCCAGGCTGACACAGACAGAAGCGCAGTCTGTGGAAATGTCTCAATAACACACTTTGCTTTCACTAAACTGTTGACCACCTCAAGTCAGAAATTCAATTTACTCATCCAAGAGTCTGTGCCTGGTACATGGTAGACATTTGACATATAATTGTTAAGTGAATGAAATCCGCTGATAATTTATATCTCAGGGGTGATGAGATTTCAGGTAAATGCTTCCGTTAGGTGAGTAATGAATACAATTACAAGCACATCTCCAGGAAACTGCATGAATGTCAGTGTTATCTTTTGTTATCATTATTAAACAGAGGCCCTAGAGAATGAACAGAAATGTCACCTAATATTGTTAATTAAAAGTAATGATGGTATAATTGAAACTATAAAAATCACTCATAGTTTTTCTTATGTTACGCACCCAATATTAAGATGCAAACAATAGAACATCACCACAAAGCAATTCTATTACGCTTCACTCACACAGAAAGTTTTCATCTATTAGTGAATCACTTCTGTTGCCATTTCTACTAATTTTTTCATGTTTTAAAAGATAACTGATCTGTTTTTAAAAAACACCCTGTAATCCACTTCTAAATAAACAGCTACTTCCAGGTATTAGTAATCTTGAAGAAAGAACACCCAGAACTTAATAAAACCTGAGAAGACTTTAGAAAATACTGACTCACAAGAACACAGTGCTTGTTTGGTTTCAAGCCATTGCCTACTCCATTGTTGGGATTTTCTAAGTTAGGTAGTGTTACGCTTGGAATATGCCAGCGAGCATTAGTAACAATGACCATAAATGAAAAGCTGACCTTCCCCACTCAGATCTAAGTCTAGGCTTTCCAAATCCCGTGTTCTCCTCAAGGCAGTAGAGGGCAGTAAAAGCACTATTAGTTGATCACATAAAGCTTTTAATACAATCTGGAGAGAACTGTTTATTCCATATAACTGCATTTTCCATTTTAAACATGACACATGTAAGTGGTTTAAAAGACAGTACAAAAAATTTTTTTTGGCCTCATGCATTTTTGTAGCCATATAGAATGTTTTCAAAGTACAATGAGCTATCTACCCAGCAATTCAGGGACTTACATTTCAATTTAATATAACAGAAAAGTGAAGATAATACTACATTGGGACCTTGGTCTAAAGTTTACCTCTGTAGCATAGGAGATACTAAAATTGTGGTAGCCTATCAGAGATAGAGTGTTGTGTTCATATTAGCAATGAATTTAAGAGGTGCACGGGCCCTTGAGGTCAACTAATGAGCCAAGCCCCTCTTTTTAACCATCCTGGAAAGTTAACTGGATTCTCTCAAATGGATAGAAGTTAAACTATAAGCAGAAGAGTAGTCTCCTTATTCCTCTCACTCTTCACTTTTTTATTTTGCCACAAAGGTCTGGGAATACTAACTTGGAAATGCAGTAGTATTCAAATGATATTGATCTTGTCTCTGCAAAAGTTTCAAAGGGTGAAAGTGAAAGTGAAGTCACTCAGTCATGTCTGACTCTTTGTGACCCTGGGGACCATAGCCCACCAGGCTCCTTCATCCATGGGATTTCCCAGGCAAGAGTACTGGAGTGGGTTGTCATTGCCTTCTCCACAGGATATTCCCCACCCAGGGATCAAACCCAGAGGAGAAAATAAACCCAGAAATATCACATATTTGGTTTTTGTTTTCTTTTTTAAACTTTTTATGTTGTATTGGAGTGTGACCAATTAACAATCTTGTGATAGTTTCAGGTAGACAGAAAAGGGACTCAGCCATACATATATATGTATCCCTTCTCCCCCAAAGTCCACTCCCATCCAGGCTGCCATGTAACGCTGAGCAGAGTTCCCTGCTAACGTCAAATATTTGAAGCTTTAAATTCTCTACCTGTGGCAAATCAATATATATTTCATGATCTTTGAAAGTAGGACCCTGTCGTTTCCTAAACTAACCCTAGGACTAAGTAGAAGACACTGCTCTTTTTTTTTTTTTTTTTGGCTGTGCCAGCTCTAGTACCCTAACCAGGGACTGAACCCGAGCACCCGCCGCTAGACCACCAGGCAAGTCCTGACACTACTCTTTTAACCTCAGCAAACTCATATAAACCTGGTCCCTTTCCTTCTCTCCAGCACTGGACCTTGGTTAGAAATGTTACTAAATGAGGCCAGAACTGGCTAAGCATGCTTTCTTAGCTGTGATCTTCCAAAGTCTGGGCTTCAATCTGGAAAGTCTGTCATTCACTTTCCCTACTGATTTAGGAATGTCAGCATCAGGGGACATGGTTGTATGCCCAATGGTGAAATAACCTCTGATAGAAGAGACATCTCAGTGAAGCCAGGACGCTGCTGTAACTCTCACAGTGAAACGTTTCATTTCTGGTCATTGTTTATCTATCTGGAACAGGAGGTCTGAGTGACTTTAGTAAGTTCAGGAGCCACCAGTGACTTTCTCCTGACCCCTGCGGCAATTTCTTCCTTCTTTAAAGAACACATACTAAGCCTTGGGCTCAAGATCTCTTACTTTCATTTTCACTAGTTGCTTTGTTCTTAGCCAGCTTGCTTTGTTCTAAATCTGCAGTCTTTCAGCAAGGGCCAGGCTGAAATCCCGAGCAAATTCCTCCAAGGCCAAACAAGGAAATGTTCAACAGTCTCTGGAAACCAATAACCAAGAACATTAAGCTATCTTATTTGGATGTTAATATATTGGATGTTACATATTTTCCACCAAAATTAGACATTTTATGGATTAGCTGTTTATCCTCATTATGTCACATTCTCTAAGAAAGTTAAAGGTATATAGAGAGGTCTACGTTTTAAGTAGACTCTATATTTCTTGTAAAGTAGAAAGTTTTTCAAAGCCAAGTCAAAGGGAATACCACCACAGAGGCTCCGGTGTTATAAGCTTTACTTAAAATGCTATATATCTTATGATTTCTTGAGGAGATGGCTAATCACTAACAGAATTATATAGAGGTGGTGTGATGATTTATTAAAAACAAAAAACAAAAAAAACCTTGCCTGCCAAAGGAGGAGACGTAAGAGATGTAGGTTCAATCCCTGGGTTAGGAAGACCCCCTGGAGTAGGAAATGGCAACCCACTCCAGTATTACTGCCTGGAAAACTCCATGAACAGGGAAGCCTGGCGGCTACAGTCCGTGGGGTCACAAAAATCTGGACAGAACCGAGCACTGTCACTCACACTCACACCAAAAACATGGAGAAAAGCATGGAAGTTCTTTGTACAGAAACTATCAAAGAAAGGTAGAAAATGAATATAACTATTCTATACTCATTTTTCCCAGATGGCAAATGGTTCTCCAGAAATGACCCTGGATGGGAGGGTTCCCCACTCCGCCCTTAGTTGGACTGGCCAGAGAAGCCACAGAGCCTCAGGCTGAGGACAGAGCGGAGGTGTGTTTTCTTGTTTGTGTGCTGAAATGCATTACCACCCTTCAAGGGTTAGGTGTGGAAACCCTGCAGCCAGGATTTTCAGAATCCCGGCTTTGAAGCAAACCCAAAGGGGAGCAAACAACAAACAGAAGCTATTTGTTTAGAAAGCCCAGTGTCTAGGAATGTTAAAGCTGAAAGGTCAATTGTTGAGGTATCAGGAAACTCAAGGAATACCTTATTCATATGGTTCCTCTGAAAGATTTTTGTCCCCCGGAGAGAGAGAGGGAGAGTGAGAGGATAGAGAGAGAGAGAAGAAAAAGAGGAAAGGAAAGGAGGAAAAAAGGAAGAGCCAGGATAAAATGAGAGTTAAAATGGGCTCTAAGTTAGAAACCACTTACTAGTTCAACATTAAACGGGATTAATAATACCCACCTAAATTACAGGGTTAGTCTAAGAATTCATTGACTTAATCTTTGTAAACAATATAACACAGTGTCTGAAAGCTATCAAGCATGCTCAGTAAAGCTACCCATTGTTACTGTTATTTTTAAATAAGTGGATAAGAAGGAGGAAAAAGATGTATCCATTGCGAGGTACAGATCCTTAAACACTTCCATGTTACTAACTAATCATTTAGAGCCTTGTAAGGAAGGACCCACTCTTCCACTACATCAGTGGACTCAGGTCCTAGAAGAACTTCATCCATTTATAAATTTACAGAATCTGAACAACCCAGGACAAAGCAGGCCACCGTTTGTTCAGATTGCACCCTGCCCAAAGGGAACTGTTTGGGGAGATGGTTCATTTTCCAAGCCCTGCCCCCTATATTTGGGTTGTATCATCCCAGAAGAAGTGGCAATTTTTTTTTTTTTTTTTGAAGTTTTGCATAAATGTTCCATGTGACCCAGCAGCAGCCCTGGGGTCCAATCCTAAATCCCACAGCTCTTTTATGACCCGACCTTCCAGTCATACCCTGGCTCCCCTTGTAGGGGGGAGACTGCAGAGAAGTTCCCCCCTTACCCAGGGTCTGCCCAGGTAAGGAGGGAGCTGTGCTCCAGGGACCTAGCCTCTGGCGAGAGAGACCAATGCAGGCCTGTCCTAGCTGTCGACTCCACCCTGAAACGCAAACAGTCCGCCTTTTCTCCCTGCCTGAAACATACTGCTTGAGTATCGAGGTATGGGAGCGAGAGGGAGAGATGATGTAAAGAAACCACGTTTTCTGTTTCCCTTTTCATACCAGCAGCCTGAATGGCTGGCGGAGAACTTCACAGCCTTGTCACCCAGTCCCTCTGTCTGAGCCGCCATCCTAGGATCCACCTAGATCAACCCAGCTTGTCCTGCCACACTGGCGTCTTCTGATCTGTAATCCCACCCCCTCTCTTCATAGCATCCTGTCATACCGCCAGGAACGTAAATCCACAGAGGACAGGACCTCCGTGCCTCTCTTTTACACACTTTCATTCCTAGGATCTAAAATGGTACCTGATACATAGCAGACGTCCAGCAAATGCTGCTGAAAGGATGTCTAAGTGAATCAGTGCATGGGAAGGAGGGGGAAACTGTGCAACCACAACTGCCTTCTGTAAGAAGAACAGAGAGTGGATTTGCTACCATGAAAAGCCCCCAGCCTGAGCATCAGGGTGGATTTAGGTAGGAGCAAACTGCCCGGATTTGACCTGCCTGCAAGGAGCAGAACGACTCTGCACAACAGACAGCAAGAGCACCGCAGAGTCGGAGTGTCCGGGCGGGAGAGCTCGGCAGGGGCGGCCTGCGGGGGAGTGGGGAGCGCGGGGCGGGAGAAGGCGGCCGGAGTGCGGCCCTGCGCGGGGTGAAACAGACAGGGGACGTTCGTTCCGGTGCTGGGGGACCGGCAGGCCCACGACAGGAATGTGCCCTGTGCCATTTGAGGTTTACTGCTGCGTTCTCCCACGACCCCAAAACTCTCAGTTCAAGTTTTGAAACATATTATCAGTTTTGTTTTCATGATGGCTTTGTGTGGGAGGAGGAGAGGCAGATAGGGAGAGGGAGACGAGAAGAGAAGGAATTGCGACCCAAGCTTGGGTTTATGTCAGGACAGAGAGAAAGAAACTGCTACAAGATGCAGAGTACATCAGAAGGCAGGAAATCAGAGCACAGTCCACTGCACATGCTCTTTTGGAGCATTTGGGGGCCTTTGGGACTCTTGGCGCATTCTTTGGCCTTCAGATGGACATGACAAGGGAATCACATGCTTCTAATCTTCACCAGATCTCAAGGGGTTAGAAAGTCCCAGCTAGCACCTGGGGCACCATTCTGCCATAAAGGTTAATTTTCTTGTCTGTGACCCATTTGGACTATGAGTCCCCTAAAGGAAGGAATTTCCTTATTTGGAAAAGCATATGTACCTCTAGCCCAGTGTCTAACAGAGAGTAGCTACTGTCTGTTGAGTGAGTAAATGAATGGCTTTACCACAGATCTTCTTCATGAAAAACTAACAAAGATTAATGAAAAATCAAATGGGAGAGAGGAAGGAAGAAGGAAATGCAAATAGAGATGATGGAGAGAGGGAGGAAAGAAGGGTGGGAAGGAGAAAGAGAATAAGAATGGAACCCTAATACATAAAATCTGAAGGTTTCCTCAGGTGATTTTCTTTTTTTTCCCTTGCCTCCAATTTATCCCTAACAGACTTTCATTGTCACTTGCTCCATATTCTAGAGTTAGGTTGAGAAGAGTCAAAAAACCTAGGGGATGGTTTTCATGGGAAGTCCTCCTCCTAAGCACAGGCCATGCATATCCCGAGAACTGGCATTCCCCGCTCAGTGAGAGCCACGCCTCGCCCAGCCCGTGGCTGAGCAGGAGTCCCATTTCAAGGATGGAATGTCTCCAGGACAGCTCCAACCTCTATGCTACTGCCTCCACCTGCAGGCAGTACTCAAAGATGAATAACAGGTTTTCCAGACCTTTGTTAAAAGCTTAATGCAAGTTGTTAGGTCAGTGGGTCTGGGGATATACCCCTGCAATAAAGGTTTTATAGATCATAGAATAAATTATAACAACATACTAATAATACTAATCTTTAAAAGTTGGTTGATCCTCATTTCTGTGTGTATTTGATCAATTAATAGAATAAGTAAAATCTGGTGTTTAAAGAAACGTAAAGATGCAAAACTTAAAAATAAGTTTTGGGACCAGGTCTAAAGACATGAAAATCCAAATTGATAAGCTGTCCTTATTATTGTAGATATATTAAGCATTGAAATAGCAATTACAAATAATATACATCAGTAAGTCAGGCAAAATGATTTCTTAGTCTGCTAACGTGTGTGAATATGCACTTAAATGAATTACCCCATCTTTGAAATTGTAGATAGGATTAAAGCTTAGTTGTTCCTAGATGAAAATATGCTTTTGTAGGACAGAAACTACTGTCTGCATACTCACTGTGATCATCTGATAGGATAGACCTCTGCCCAGGATGCCTTGTGGAAAATATCTGACTTCAGGATGAGAATGACTCTCTCATTAAAGGTGGTATAGAAGTGCTTCTTTCTTAGAATCAAAGGAAATAACTGAATTCATTCTGACATGTTTAACTCTTATTCTCTACCTGACTTTCAAGTATGTCCTCGCTTTAATTTCCCTTTTCATATGACGGGACAAAATACATTGTCACAAGGCAAGTCAATAATATGTGCCTGCGATGAAGTAAGTGCTCACTCAGTGGCTGTACCCACAATTTCTCTCGGTCCTCAGTTTATTTGCCCTCAGATTCTGGACATTACAGACAGTTTGCATTCCTCAAGGCCAGGATCATGGCTAACGGGTGGTAGGGAGAAAAGTGCCTGTCATTCTCCAAAGATACGACCTGCCAACAAAATGTGGATAAGCCCAAGAAACCACTTCCAAACATGGAAACATGACTGGATCAGTTTGAGGCAGATGGAAGATCTTGCCAGTTCTTAATTTTGCCAATCTCCCTAACTGATTTCTCAACCACTCAACACAGGATGAAAGGGAGAAAAAATGACTTCTATTTCCAACACTTTGGCACTATTAGAAATGCAGAAGTTTTCCCATAATAAGTAAAATACATAATAGAAAAATTAAGGATCTGAGGATTATCCTGAAACCTTTTACAATTTATGGAAATTTCATAGCAGAGTTTATTTTTTTTTAAAGTAAGAAGTGAATATATTCATTACCGTCTTTGTAGATATTTTATATCTAAGTTTATTTTTGCATTGCCAGAAAAATTTTTGCTGTTCACTGATTAATGAAAGGAGAATGCACCCCAAGACAAAAGCATAAAATTCCAAAAATGCATTAACAATGCTTTCTTTATATACTTACTGTCTTCTGTTACTCCATGACTGGGGCTTCTGAGACTTTTTTTCCCTCTTACTTTTCTGATCAGTTTTTCTCTATTTTCTTTGAAGACTTTCCTTTTTCCTCTGTTCCTAACCATAGGTTCCCTCTTTGGCTTTTCTCTCTGAAAGCTATCCCTCAGTGGTCTCTGCTCTCAGGGATTCATTCATCGATTCTATGTGGATGCTTTAATATATACAATCATATTAACAACTGATTACCAGTCATCCACTACATGAAAGCCTGATCTGTCTTCAGAACAATAGATTCAAAAGTAAAATAACATCTTTTCCACAAACAAGGCCCTAGCTTCTCATTCTGTCAGTGGTGTTAAGACTTAAATGAAAATAATATCCCAAGAGCCATATACTAGAAACTGATGAGGGCTTAGAAATAAGCCTGCCTTCCTGGTGATTCACTGCATCACTTTTGGGACCAAACATTGTATGGGTTATTTAACTATCCTCTGTTGCTTTACATTTGATTTGATGAATATCTATTAAGCACTTACTCTGTGCCAGGTGCTGCTCTAGATGCAGGCAGACAGAAGCAAACATGAAAGACCCTAGAGGAATCTGCAATTTTAGAGGGAAGAAGCGAACAATAAACTCATAAAATATAAAATAAGTTACCAATAAGAGCAATATAGAAGGTAAAAACAGGTTAGTGCAGTAGAGCAACTGGGGCTAGGATGGTGTGGGCTGCTTTAGATGGGCGGTGCCTCTCTGAGGAAGTAGTATTAGAATTCATACCTGCATAAGCAAGATACAGAAATGCAAAGATCTAGGAAAAGTATGTTGCAACCCAGAGGAGAGCATATCCAAAGGCTCTGAGATAGGAATAAGCTTAGCATAGTTGAGGAATTGACTGAGCATGCACGCGTGCACACACACACACACACACACACACACACACACACACACACACACGAACACACATAGAAAGAAAGGGAAATCAAGCAATAGAAGGTAGGTATCAGCTCATGTGGACTCTATATGGCAGGGTTTCTCAACCTTGGCACTACTGACATTTGAGGCCAGATAATTCTTATTTTATACAATGCAAGATATTTGGCAGCATTCCTGGGCTGTAGTCTCTAGACTCCAGTAGGCTCTCCCTAGTCGCAGCAACCCAAACAGGTCTCCAGAAATTGCCAAATGTTTTCAGGGTTGTGAGGAGCCAAATAGCCTCCAGTTGAGCACCACTGCTGTTGGCCAAGGTAAGAAATTTGGATATTTTCTAAGTGCAGTGGGAAGCTACTGGAACATCTCAGGCAGAGAGTGATAAGAAATGAGCTACACTGTAGGAAGTTTACACTCGCTTTTGTGGAATGAGAAGAGTAGAGGCAGGGAGAAAATTAGAAGGCTACAACAGAAACATAGGTCAGAGACAATGGAGAAATGGTAGCCAAGAGGGTCCATCTAGGAATTAGGTAGATGGGGTTCAGAGGAAAAGAATCAAGCATGATGCGTAAGTTCTTTGCTGGAGCCATAGCGTAGTTAGACCTAAGCTCTAAGCCTGAGATGAGAGCGACATTTATTGATAGGGAAGACAAGGACACAGATTTGTGGATGCAGAAGACAGAAATCAAGAATTCTGTTGGCCATACTAAGTGTGAGGTGTCTCTTGGATGTCCACGTGCAGACGTGAAACAACAGTTGGATGCAGAGTGTGGCCCGCAGAGGACAGTGAGGATTGGAAATTGAAATGTATAGATGGAATTTGAAGATGAGAAGTAGATGGGATTTTTCTAGCTTATTCATTTCCTTTGGATGCTGTAACAAACTGAGTACACACTCGTGGCTTAATACAACAAAAACGTATTCTCTCGATCTGGAGGCCAGAAGTCCACAGGCAAGGTGTCTATAGGGCAGCACGTCTTCTGGAGCGCGCAGGGGCGAGTCCAGTCCTCACTGTTTCTCGTTTCTGGTGCTGCCAGCAGTCCTTGACTGCAGCCTCTGGCTACACCTCTCCAAGCTCTATCTCTTTGGTCATATCACTTCCTCTTCTGTCTGTAAAATCTCCCGTATGTTTCCCTCTTTTTTTTTTTATTCTTTAAAATCCATTCATTTAGGCCATGCTGTAGAGCATGCAGGATCTTAGGTCCCCAACCAGGGATCGAACCTGTGCCACTCTGCATTGGGAGTGCAGAGTCATAACCACTGGACCACCACGAAGTCCCTCCCTTATGTTTCTCTTATAAAGACATTTGTCATTTGTCATTATTAGGGCCCACCTGAATAAGCCAGGACGATCTCTTCATCTCAAATTCCTTAATTTAATTACATCTGCAAAGACCCCTTCTCCAAAATAAGGTAACATTCACAAGTTCTGGGAATTAGCATGTTGACATCTCTCTTTGGGGCCACTTCTTTTGTATTGCTCATGTTTCTTTGCACCAGATTTGTCCCAGGATAACTTTAAAAAATAGTTGAATTGAAATCAATGTTTATAGTGATCTTCTTAAAAAGCACATTGTCCATGCCAGTAAACTTCCTTGAGGTTGTTGGAAAAACTCAGGGTTAATCACCCACACATTTATTGTTTTAGGTAAGCACATGGAAAAAAGAGAAAGAAAAAAAATCTGTTTTATTTTGTGCCAAGTTTTTACTATAAAAGTAACCATCACTCTTCTTTTAATTCTTTATTCCCAAGGCACAAAGGACTAACATTTGAAACCTATTTAGCAAATTCTTTGGAACTTGTAGCATACTTCCAAGATCTAGGATTCAAACCTCCATGACTGGTCAGTGAAGTGAAAGAAATGGAAAGCAATGATTCAAGGAAATTGCTTTCCTCTGATGCCCTGATATAGAAGTGGGAAATATACCTTCACTCCTGGGGAAAATATATGTATTATCTTTTCATAGAAATAATAGATTCGGTATTACCAATAACTTTATAGTCAATACTTTTCAGCTTTATAGCCCTTTGAATAGAAATATATCATGCAGGATCAAAGTGTCATCTGTCTTACAATGTAAAAATTGTTATCTAGAGAAACACATTTTAAATCAAAATAAAATTGAATGTATGACCTCAGAATGCAGGAACACAAGTCCTTTTTTTTTTTTTTTTTTTTTCAACCCCAGGTGTGACTCTCACTGGCTGGCAGGGTGCTCTAGGCCTTACCCCTCAAAAGCTATGGGGAGAGCAATTAGAGGAAAACTTCAACTTTTCTTCTAGTCATCTTGCTTCTAGAAGGGAAACAATGACTGAAGCAGTCTGTTTCCTGAGACGGTTGATGACTGCAAGAGGAGGCTTGAAGAATTTTCTGTAGTTTCCCTCGGTTCACACACTGTGGCCAAGTTGTAAGGCAGAGTTATTCAGAAGCCTCGTCCTCTCCACCGGAGATGGATTCGGTACTTGCAGTCTTACACTTCTGACCCTCTCTCCTCCACCTCCCGCCTTCACTCCTACCTGCCACAGGACCCAAAGGATTAGACAAAATCAGATAAGACCAAGATGTGCTTGTCTAGGGCCTTACACCTTCCAAGCAAGTATAATATCAAACAACTTATGAACCAGTCAATTAATTTGGTGTACAAAGTTAAAGAAAAGTACTCTATCAGAGGACGTAAAATAATATGACACATATGAAAATCTCTGGGATTAAATTTCACCTGTACTTTCCTCTTGTTAACCACTCTCCACCCCCACAACCAAACGCATACTGTCTGAGCCACCAGGACGGCCCATACATATACCATGGAACTCTCCAGGCCAGAACACTAAGTGGGTAGCCGTTCCCTTCTCCAGGGATCTTCCCAACCCCAGCATCGAACCCAGGTCTCCCACACTGCAGGCGGATTCTTTACCAGCTGAGCTAGCAGGGAAGCCCAAGAATACTAGAGTGGGTAGCCTATCCCTTCTCCAGGGGATCTTCCTGACCCAGGAATTGAAACAGGGTCTCTTGCATTGCAGGTGGATTCTTACCAGCTGAGCTACTGGGGAAGCCCCAAACACATACCTCATATATCCAAACCAGTACTCTGATCTGACTGGAATGGGTGAATTTAACTCAGATGACCCTTATATCTACTACTGTGGGCAGGAATCCCTTAGAAGAAATGGGGTACCCATCATAGTCAACAAAAGATTCCGAAATGCAGTACTTGGATGCAATCTCAAAAGCAACAGAGTGATCTCTGTTCATTTCCAAGGCAAACCATTCAATATCATGGTAATCCAAGTCTACACCCCAATAAGTAATGCAGAAGAAGCTGAAGTTGAATGACTCTATGAAGACCTACAAGACCTTCTAGAACTAACACCCCAAAAATATGTCCTTTTCATTATAGGGGACTGGAATGTAAAAGTAGGAAGTCAAGAAACACCTGGAGTAACAGACAAATTTGGCCTGGGAGAACGGAATGAAGCAGGGCAAAGGCTAATAGAGTTTTGCCAAGAGAACGCACTGGTCATAGCAGACACCCTCTTCCAACAACAAAAGAGAAGACCCTATACATGGACATCACCAGATGGTCAACACCAAAATCAGATTGATGATATTCTTTGAAGCCAAAGATGGAGAAGCTCTATACAGTCAGCAAAAACAAGACTGGCAGCTGACTGTGGCTCAGATCATGAACTCCTGGTGACCAAATTCAGACTTAAAATGAAGAAACTGGGGAAAACCACTAGACCATTCAGGAATGACCTAAATCAAATCCCTTATGATTATACAGTGGAAGTGAGAAATAGATTTAAGGGACTAGATTTGATAGACAAAGTGCCTGATGAACTATGGACAGAGGTTTGTGACATGTACCGGAGACAGGAATCAAGACCATCCCCAAGAAAAAGAAATGCAAAAAGGCAAAATGGCTGTCTGAGGAGGCCTTACAAATACCTGTGGAAAGAAGAGAAGTGAAAAGCAAAGGAGAAAAGGAAAGATACACTCATTTGAATGCAGCGTTCCAAGGAATAGCAAGGAGAGATAAGAAAGCCTTCCTCAGTGATCAATGCAAAGAAACAGAGGAAACAAATAGAATGAGAAAGACTAGAGATGTCTTCAAGAAAATCAGATACCAAGGGAACATCCATGCAAAGATGGGCTCAGTAAAGGACAGAAATGCTATGGACCTAACAGAGGCAGAGGATATTAAGGAGAGGTGGCAAGAATACACAGAAGAACTGTACAGAAAAGATCTTCATGACCCAGATAATGATGATGGTGTGATCACTCACTTAGAGCCAGACATCCTGGAATGTGAAGTCAGGTGGGCCTTAGAAAGCATCACTACGAACAAAGCTAGTGGAGGTGATGGAATTCCAGTTGAGCTATTTCAAATCCTAAAAGATGATGCTGTGAAAGTGCTGCACTCAATATGCCAGCAAATTTGGAAAACTCAGCAGTGGCCACAGGACTAGAAAATGTCAGTTTTCATTCCAATCCCAAAGAAACACAATGACCAAGAGTGCTTAAACTACCGCACAATTGTACTCATCTCACATGCTAGTAAAGTAATGCTCAAAATTCTCCAAGCCAGGCTTCAGCAATACATGAACTGTGAACTTCGAGATGTTCAAGCTGGATTTAGAAAAGGCAGAGGAACCAGAGATCAAATTGCCCACATCTGCTGGGTCATTGAAAAAGCAAGAGAGCTTCCGAAAAACATCTATTTCTGCTTTATTGACTATGCCAAAGCCTTTGACTGTATGGATCACAATCAACTGTGGAAAATTCTGAAGGAGATGGGAATACCAGACCACCTGACCTGCCTCTTGAGAAACCTGTATGCAGGTCAGGAAGCAACAGTTAGAACTGGACATGGAACAGCAGACTGGTTCCAAATAGGAAAAGGAGTACATCAAGGCTGTCTATTGTCACCCTGCTTATTTAACTTATGTGCAGAGTACATCATGAGAAACGCTGGGCTGGAGGAAGCACAAGCTGGAATCAAGATTGCTGGGAGAAATATCAGTAACCTCAGATATGCAGATGACATCACCCTTATGGCAGAAAGTGAAGAAGAACTAAAAAGCCTCTTGATGAAAGTGAAAGAGGAAAGTGAAAAGTTGGCGTAAAGCTCAACATTCAGAAAACTAAGATCATGGCATCTGGTCCTATCACTTCATGGCAAATACATGGGGTAACAGTGGAAACAGTGGCTGACTTTATTTTTCTGGGCTCCAAAATCACTGCAGATGGTGACTGCAGCCATGAAATTAAAAGATGCTTACTCCTTGGAAGGAAAGTTATGACCAACCTAGACAGCATATTAAAAAGCAGAGACATTACTTTGCCAACAAAGGTCCATCTAGTCAAGGCTATGTTTTTTCCAGTAGTCATGTATGGATGTGAGAGTTGGACTATAAAGAAAGCTGAGCGCCAAAGAATTGATGCTTTTGAACCGTGGTGTTGGAGAAGACTCTTGAGAGTCCCTTGGACTGCAAGGAGATCCAACCAGTCCATCCTAAAAGAGATCAGTCCTGGATGTCATGGGAAAGACTGATGCTGAAGCTGAAACTCCAATATTTTGGCCACCTGATGTGAAGAGCTGACTCATTTGAAAAGACCCTGATGCTGGGAAAGATTGAGGGCAGGAGGAGAAGGGGATGACAGAGGATGAGATGGTTGGATGGCATCACCTACTCGGGTTTGGGTGACTCCAGGAGTTGGTGATGGACAGGGAGGCCTGGAGTGCTGCAGTTCTCGGGGTCACAAAGAGTTGGACACGACTGAGTGACTGAACTGAATGTCGACTGATGGAAACATAAGCTAACCACATTTTTTTTGAGATGCAAAAAGGATGAAAACAATGCCTACTACTCAAGAATGATAAGAATAAATTGAAAAGTGCCTTGAAAAATTAAAGCAGAAAAATGGTAAGGAATTGCTGAGGCTAAGAAATGACAGACAATGTGCCAAAAGTCGAAAGTTCAGCGTGCAGCTCTTTGATGTGACTGGAGTATTAGTTCATCTCTGCCTTGTGTTCACTACATAAGAGGAGGGGTATTTTGGCAAGAAAAGTGGCAGCAGATTCTTGGCTTTTCCCATCAGCCTCTGACAAGAGTGAGCAGCCCTGGGCTCCAGTGCAGGCTCTGTGACTGAGATAAGCCCTTGTCCCTTGCTGAGGCCCTCTTTCTCCATCTGCAGAATAGGAACCATAATGAACACACTGACTAATTCGCAGGTTTGTTGTTAGGATAACATGTATTAGCAGATCTGAAAGTGCTTTGAGAAAGTTTAAAGTTGCAAGTGATTTTATTATGTAGGAAAATGTACCAGGATTGAGATTTTCTGACCATTCTCAGGCCTCATAATCAACTAGGATGATCACCATCCTTTCCATTAATGAATAATGAAGTCGCTCAATCGTGTCTGACTCTTTGCAACCCAGACTGTAGCCTACCAGGTTCCTCCATCCATGGGATTTTCCAGGCAAGAATACTGGAGTGGGTTGCCATTTCCTTCTCCAATCCTTTCCATTAGACCTCCTTAAATAATAATTAGAGTAGCTACCATGTCTTTAGTGTCACATGAACAGAGCATTTATTAATCATCTTTGATACAGAGTTACTAGTTCCATCTTCACAGATGACAAAATTAAAGTCCAGAGGGATTAATGGCTTTCCAAATCACAATTCTGATAAATGGAGGAGGTGGGGTTTAAGCCCAGATCTGATTCCCAGGCACATACTCTTACAGAATGAAGACCAGAGAGACGTGGAACAGGGCCTCCAGCAGCATGGGTGCATGCACTGATGGACCTCAGCCTACTTCTTCTCTTCACTAATTCCCGAGTCTTTCAGATCAGCAGCACCCATTAGGTCCCTGCCATGGAAGATCACAGTGAACTTTGCTTAGGAGGAACCTACTGTGTTTATAGGGAATGGTTTTTCCAAATAAAGACCCCAGTTTCAAAAATCTATTACAGGGATCAGATTTGCCAGGACATTCTTAGAATCCATTGTGTAAGTGAGTTCATAAACTTCCTATCACCATGTTCTCTTCCTGCATCTATTCTCCATGTGTCTAAAGGAAAGGAATAAGATCAGCCAAGCTCTGTGGTTTAGAAACCTTTTTACTATACTGTGAGTTACACTTGCCTCCACCTCTCCCACCAAGTTTCCTCCCTACTGTTTTCTTACAAGCGCTCAATAAACATTATATATTGACTGGCTATCTCAGAAAGAATTGATTTACCCAGTAAATAATAATTTTTAGGTTGAAAAAATTAAAATAAGTTAAACCAATAAAATTGTGACTACTTATATCTACACTGTGTAATGTGACTGTACTGGTTCGATGAGTTTCTCTGTGTCCACATTCTCCTTTTCCTCTCTGCAACGCTTAGAACTGTTGACCACAATTAACTTCTTGAAACCACTTCCTCTCTTGGCATCCATAAATTTTACACCATCCTGATACTCCACAGCCTCTACTTTAACAACTGCATCTATAAGAACTTTTCTTCTACTTCCTATTCCTCACGCATGGACTTTACCTCAGGTTTTATCAGTCCCCTTCAAAACCGGTCTCCACCTATGAAGATGGCTTCTGAATCTCATTTCCAGTTTGTATCTACTTTTCATTTGGATTCCATATAGTCTGTGTCTCCCAGGTTTCAAAGGTTAAAAACCTTTGAAATAATCTTTGATGTTTTCACTTAGGTTTCCATAACAGTTTAGATAATTCCTCTTGATACTTTCTGAGAACTAGTCATAGAAGGTATGCCCTATTTTTCACTTATTTAAAATGTATCTTTGAATTCCAGGTCCTCCTCTTGAAAAATGCACAAAGGTCTGAGTAAGGCCCTGTTTCCTTCTTCTCATCCCTTCTATTCTTGCACATGGTTGCCAGATTAATATTCCCCAAACACTTTTTTTTGCTTTCCCACTCTTGCTCTTGGCCTCTTAAGACAGCTTTGCTTTATCTATGAAATGAAATCGAAATTCTTTGTCTGATAGTCACATCCCTGTAACATCTGGATTTAAGCAACCTTTGGAAACAGATCTATTTTTCTCTACTTTAACCTGTTGCTTTGGGTAGACTGGTCTTCCTGCTGCTCCCCTATAGTCACGCTTTGTACATTGGCTCAAACCCTTCCTCTCACTTAGAATGCCTTCTGTTCTCTGCGACTCTCATCCACTTCTTCCAGTTAAAAAGGCCTAGTTCTTCAGCTCCTCTCTTCCCAAGAAGCTTCTCCTGGTTACCTCAGTCCAGAGTAAAACAGGCAGGGGAAACACAGTCTCTAAATCTGCAGCTATCTCAACCTGAGAGCCCATGCACCAGCTAAGACACACTACTGTGGGACATTCTGTGTTGTGGAACTGAGTTATCATTTAGCTTCTCACATGTGAACATTTAAATTTCCCATTATGTTGCACCTTCTCTGAGGACAGAAGTAGTTTGGCATGGTGGTAAAGCTATGAAGTCTAGAGCAAAACTGTCTGGGTTCAGGTTATCACTTACTACCTATGTGATCTTGGGCAGTGTATTTTATTACACCTCCATTTCCTTATCTGTAAAAATGTGGATAATATTATATTTCTTTCATAGACTTATCATGTGGATTAAATGAGTTAATATGCATAAAATGCTGAGACAGTACCCAGCACATAATAAGTACTTTGTAAATGTTAGATATTATTCTTTCTTTTATATTTCCCCATGTATACCTAAATATAGACAGACGTATACACACATATCTATATCTATATCCATATATATACACACATTATATCATATGTGTATATGTCATGTTTACATACACACACACTTTATATCTACATCTCTATATGTCATATATACATACACACACACTTTACATCTATATATGTCATATACACATACACACACACTTTATATCTACATCTATATATGTCATATATACATACACACACTTTATATCTACATCTATATATGTCATATATACATACACACACACTTTACATCTATATATGTCATATACACATACACACACACTTTACATCTATATATGTCATATACACATACACACACACTTTATATCTACATCTATATATGTCATATATACATACACACACTTTATATCTACATCTGTATATCTGGAAAAATAGTTAATAAACTAACCAGTTAATTTGGGGAGTGTGGAAATGCCATCTATTTCAAGAATAGACACATGTTTCTCTGTAGCTCAGTTTTGTGCCTGGATTACACCTAGAGTTCCTTCAGCCTCTCATTCTTTTCCTGACTACACGTGAGTGTTCTGAGACAGACAGATGGGTGGCAGACTTAATACCAGTTAATTCTGTGAGCAGAATAGAAATGCTCATTTTCAGCTGAATACCTTCTCACATTTGAAGACATAGACATTCCCTAGATGGCAATGATGAATCTATATGAAAGGGTGCTTTGTAATACAATTTGTGTTCGGTTTGGAAATAGGATCTAGGACTTTCCCCATGAATAATCTTCCTGAAGTTAAAAAGAGAGAGAGGGAAGAAATGGGAAAAAAGCCAAACCGCTGTTGAATGATGAAGACATTTAAGTCTGCAGGCAAACTGCCTGTTTTTAAAACACTTTCTTTTGTATATTAAAGATGTGTACCGGTGTTGTAAAATATGATTACGTGAAAATTTATGTACTTAAATCTTTAAAAAAACTGAATTAAAAGTGTGAGTTTATAACATAACATAGTAAAACCTATATGAGAAGAAGAGCATAAGTAGCTGGGGATGCTAAGGAGAAGTGATGGTTAGAGTCTGAGGATAGGGCGATAGGTACCCTGGAGACAGATGTGGCCATGTGTCAGTAAAGTGGAGATGGACAAGGGCCTGAGCAGGAGTCCTGGCCTTCTGGGAGGGGCGAGGGGATCTGCTCCACCTTTTGCATTCTGATCCTGCCTCACCAAGCCCAGGAAAGTCCAGTTTTGTTAGAGAAAAATTCACTGAAGAGAACCAAGAGAGGTCAGTACCTCTGATTCTCCGTGGAACTCATTAATACCCAATTTCATGCTGACTTATGGTCTTCACTTTGGTGATATTTGGCAATCTATATTAATTCCTAGGCATCTATAATTAGCAGGGCGCTTTTGCAGTTACCTGTGCAAATTATGAAAATTCTATGTGGCACAAAGTGTTCAGAGCCTCATGGTGTGCACAATTATGAGCAATTTCTGATTTTCAAAAGGAATGGCTACAGCTGGAGAAAGGTTGGGTCCAGCAGAATCTCTCCTGTTCTGGTCTGAAGTTAATACCCTCTAACACTCGTTTCTGAGAACTCTATGCCTTTAGTCATTAATTACTGTGTTCAAATAATCAATGAATAATGAGCAGCTATCCTGTCCCAATGAGAGGAATCCTCTGAAAGGAGAAGTACATGGTGTTGTAGAACTTTAGAAAACCAATTGTGTGCCCACAAAAAACTTCAAATTAGAATCAATGTAGGAAACTCGTTTCATTTTCTCTAAACTGTCAACATAGTTTGGATGAACCAGCTAAAATATTTTAGCCGAAAATGAATAATGTGTTTAAACTTATATGTGAAGATTTGAAAAGGGTTGTCTTCCTATCCCTTATTACACTTCCATTAAGTGAGGTTCCAAGGTCACTTCAAAATTATGCTAATGGAACTACAACCTTGTTTTCTTTCTTTTCACATTAGATTTTTCCCAGGGAGAGTCTGAAGGACTTATTTAAAAGGAAACAACGTGGGCTTTGCAGGGTTCTGAGTTAGAATTCTGACTTTACTAGTTTCAATCTGATAGGTATAACTTTGGGAAAATCACACCGCCTCTTTGAGCTTCAGTTTTCTCTTTTATAAAATTGAAATAATAATAATTCTTTTGAAAGTTGTTACAGGATTAGAAATAAAGCTTTATAAAGCACCCAGTCCAGCGCCTGACACATAAAGTGCTTTACAAATAGTATCTATTAGTATCACTGTTGAAAACTACCAAATTCTTCGTTGGCCTGTATGTGTAATAATGAGGATGGGCCAAATTGTTCTATATGGCAGGATGAATTAAATACCTACCATCCAATGTGTTCAAGTAAAATACCAACAAAACAACTGAATAGTAAGATTTAATACTTATGTGTAAAGATTTCCATTGTATTATTTCTAACATTTTTACCAATCTACAGTCTTACTGGAATGGAATTTGAGAACTGTATATAAAAGTCAATTCAGAGGTAATTCAGAATACATAATAAGTAATTCAGATAGAGCATCCCCTTTTCTACATTGAAAAGCATGGTGTCAAATATTAATAAGAGAAAAAAGATAAAAAAGAGAGCTATTTTATAAATTCAATTCCAGAAGAAGGATGAAGCCCTGGTGAATTTATCTCTTCCATTTAACATGCCTATTGCCCTGGTCAGGCATCTTGCATATCTTACCTGTAATCTATCTTCATAAAACTCCTCAAAGTGGTGTAGGGGCATTTCCATCCCCACTTGTAACTTCTCCAGGGTGGGAAGGCAGGGACCCACTGTCTCTCCTTTACCACTCCTCACTCACCCTTGGAGGAGGAGGAGGAGGGCCTTGCCTGATCGGCTGAGATAGGGAAGAGGGACTGAGCAGGCTTAGCTCTCGTCAGACACCAGCCCCCCACCCGCCACCCCCACCTTGCCCCTCCCTGCTCAGGAGCCCACTTACTCAGGATCTGTTCTCAGCCACTCTGTGTGATGAGTGTAGAAGGGTGGCTGGGAGTCCCCTGGGGGTCCATGGTTAGTACTCAGCACTTCCACTGCCAGGGCCCAGGCTCACTCCCTGGTCCAGGAACTAAGATCCCACAAGCCATGCAGCACAGCCAAAAAAAAGAAAAACACAGGTGGGCTCCCCCTTGGTGAGGTGAAATACTTAGAAGCTCATGACGGCCATACATCTTGGCCACATCCTCAAAATCAACTTAATTTAGTTTTAGAAAATTTTTTATATTTAAATCTTCATCTGTTTCCTGGGTTTTGCTTCTCAGTTGTTTCCAATCTCAAGAATAGATGTAATCTGCATTTTATGATGAAAAGCCTCATGTTTGAAGAAGTAATATACATAGCTTGAGAGTAGCTGAGTTAGAATTCCAGCCCTGGCCTACTTTACTATGCAATCTAGCTTCTTTTGAGGATGCAACGTTGCCTTCTTTTTTTGGACAGTAAAAATAACATGACTAAATAATAAAAACTTCTGGTCCTATTTAGAAGCTGTATATTTTCACCCTCAGGTCCCAACAAACTGGCCATCTCTTTGTCTACCAGTACTGTCTGGTCTGAACTTCCATTGTCACATACTGTCTCTGCACGAACCAACCACATAAAGAAACAAGATGGGAGGCAGAATTAATTAGAGCACACCTTTGATACAAATAGACCCAATTCTGAGTCCACACCCCCACCTGCCTCCTCTGTCTTAGTACTCTAGGAGGCAGCATTCCTCCGCTGTAATCATCTCAAGGCCAGACAGCTAGCGACCACCCTGTAATCCAGAACCCTCCAAAATTATTCAAGTACCCAGTCCTAAACCTGCTCACCTTGCCTTGCCTGTCGCCTCCCTGGGAATCACAATAAAGCCTTTTCCCCAAGCTCTCCCCTCTCCCTGCCTCCTGACCAACCCTGCTTCTTCCCGTTGTGTCCCTTCAAGGTGCGGCGTGTCCCCTCCCCTTGGAAACTGTGAGTCACAAACCATGGTTGACCTGTGAACAATACGAGTCTGAACTGTGTGGATTCATATATAAGAGAACTTTCTTCAGCAGTAAATATAGCGACTACAAGATCCATGGTTGGCTGAATCCAAGAATGGGGAACCATGAACACAGAGGGCTGACTGTAACTTATACATGATTTCCAAAGGCAAGGAGGGTTGGCACCCCTAACTCCCATGTTGTTCAAGCATCAACTGTAACTTTTTAGTGGCAATTAACTTCTGATCCGTTGTCCTCACCATATCTTAATAAAAACAAAATCCTGAGTACATTTTAAAACAAATTTGTACTCTTGCAAATATCAGAGATATTTTAATGTCTTGTTTTTTTGTAGCAAGTTATATTCTAAAGCTCTATTACTATAAATTAATGAAGTAATAATTTTCTATAATTCTTTAGAAAGTAATATTATTCAGACAAGGATATGGAGGTTATTTTCTATTGTGATTTCTTTTAATAGCATGTTGTTTTCCAAACTTCATTACATGCATTTGACAGTAGTTTAGTGTAAAAGCAATTTGAAGTCACCTCGTTGCCTTACAGATTCAATGGAATTTTTCTGAAAGCTTCATGAAGATCAGAGTTATTTTCAATATAAAATAGTATGAAGCCATAGTGAACAAAACAAATTATAATTTCTGTGCATATTGTAGAGGAAGAATACAGGATAGCATTAGTCGATATTATATGTAAAAGCATCTAGCTAGGTGATCAACATGTAATAGAATTTTAAAATGCTGTTTTTCCCACCAATATCTACAACAGCACCCAAAAAGATTTGTGTTGCATTTTAGAAGGAAGTTGGAGCATTGAAAACTAGTAGCAGCCTCCCAGAATTAGGGCAGTATTTCTCAATCTTTTTTCATGATCATTTCCTAAGAGGTCTTTTTTCCTAATTGTCCCCATCCCCATTAAACACTAATACTACAGATATACTACACACATGTGCATGTGTTGTGGCCCTCTGTTGGACCACAAACCAGTGTAACAGTTAAGATATATTTTTGCCCCCAGAGAAATAATTTTCACCCCATGGAAGTGATCTTACCTTACTGATAACCAGTGAGAATACATGGTTAGAGTTACCGATGGTTCTTAACCCTGGCTACACACTAGAACTAATTGAAAGGGGTTTAGTTACCAGGTCCCCATTCAGAGATTTTTGTGTAATTCATCTGAGATGGGACCCAGGCTTTGTTATTTTAAAATTCTCTAGTGGGTTAGATCAAGAAAGATCCTTTATTGCTAATCAGAGAGGGGCAAGTCTAAGTGCTTATTCCATGCTTTAAGCCTGTGACAAGCTAACCAAGTAACATGATATGGTGTGTTTCTAATTTACCTTCATTGTAAATGGACATACATCAATTCTTTCATACTGTAATAAAAACTAGAATATGTATATTTATATGAATGTCCCATGTATAATGAGGGGACAAATGTGGTGCAGAATAAGGACAATGATCATGATTCCAGGAACATGGTATTTGAAGGGGAAAATCCCCTCTTTTCATCTTGGGGCAGCAGGAGGGCGTTATCTGGGGCAGGAACACTCAGTTTGCACTGTGACCCAGGAGGGCCTGCTTAGGTAGAACAGTAGTTTTCAAAGAGTGGTCCCTGGACCTTAGAACTTACTAGAAATGCAAATTACTGGACCTTACACCAGACCTACTGGATAAGAAGTGTGGGGTGGGAGACAGTGATCTTTGGTTTACTAAGCCCACCAGGCTATCATGCCACACTCTCGAGTCTGAGAACTACTGTGGTAAAACATGTTTACTGAGCATTTTATGTCCCAGCCACTTCTTTTCTTTTCTTTCTTTTATTCTTACTGCTGATTTTTCTCCTCTGCTTGATTAAATTTGTTCTTCAGTTCATTCCTATGAACCAAGATCTTAACAACTTGGATCATATTAGTGCAATCAACAAACATTAAAAATTCTGACTTTCATAAACCATGTTGGAAATAGTGTGAGGCAGAGCTCTAAACCACTTTGATCCTCTCTTTGAACAAATTCTAGAGAGGGAAAAGAAAAAGTGTTGTTTTTGTTGTTGTTTTGCTTCCAGAGTTCACTAGCCAAAGATGTTTCTTTTTGGACTATTGCACTTAAACTTCTTTATGTTTTGCTGGAAATGCCAAACATAATCAAATCCCCCCAAACTAAGGTGACATTAAACAAAAATCAATTAAGAGTATGGTAATAATGATATCTAGTCTCATTATTATTTAAATCATACCGATTCCTAAGCTACACTGTCCTTCTGAAATTGAAACACACAGGCATACACACACTGCTACAGGAGCACTTCCTACCAGAACTTAAAACACAGTCCACATGCAGATTACACTGTCCCATTCCCTTAAGTTGTTTTAATTTTCCACGTAGTCCAAAATTTCCTTTTAACCAGGGAAGAGATTTGAAAGCTGAAGTGGGATGATAACTTCTTCTGGGCCAGGCCTAATTAATAGAATGCTGATTCTGCCCATTTGGAGAGAGGAAGACTGTGTTAAAGACACAGAGAATAAGTGCAGAGTTTGAGGCAATAAACTTATTTCAGGTGGCTTTAATCAAACTTAAGAGACTGAAGGTCATCCTCCCTCTACATTTCAAGAGGAAATGCTGCTTTAAAAAGGTTCTGGTTGTTGACATGAACATGCCTAGAAAATAATATCGTATGGGAATCCAGGCATGAAAACAAAGACCATTTGCTATGTAGCTTGAAGGGGAAGGCTGTAACACGTTGCATGTCTCACTGCCCATAAAAGGTAATCTATCTCTGCTTGTGACCTTATTGTTCAAATATACCTTGTGCCTGATGAAAACCATTTCCCCCATCTGGCTGAAAAGAGATAATACAGAGATGACAAAGAACTTTATCACTAGAGACTCTGAAGTTCATGGAATTCAGTCTGTCTGCCTAAAAATGAATAAAACTGCCTTGAAGCAAAGAAAAAATGTGATCTCTTGTAAAACCTGAAGCATTAGCAAAAAACTCATCTTGATAGAACAGAGAGATTAAGAAGAGTGTTTGCTTAAAATTTTTAGTTGTAACTTCGCAAAAGTAAGACAACTAATCAATACAGTTAAAAAATTGGTCACCTTTAAGTGCTTGACCCACTGAAGAAGCTGAAGTTGAACGGTTCAATGAAGACCTACAAGACCTTCTAGAACTAACACCGCCAAAAGATGTCCTTTTCATTATAGGGGACTGGAATGCAAAAGTACGAAGTCAAAAAACACCTGGAGTAACAGGCAAATTTGACCTTGGAGTACAGAATGAAGCAGGACAAAGGCTAATAGAGTTCTGCCAAGAGAACACACTGGTCATAGCAAACACCCTCTTCCAACAACACAAGAGACGACTCTACACATGGACATCACCAGATGGTCAACACCAAAATCAGATTGATTATATTCTTTGCAGCCAAAGATGGGGAAGCTCTATACAGTCAGCAAAATCAAGACTGGCAGCTGACTGTGGCTCAGATCATGAACTCCTGATTGCCAAATTCAGACTTAAATTGAAGAAACTAGGGAAAACCACTACACCATTCAGGTATGACCTAAATCAAATCCCTTCTAATTATACAGTGGACGTGAGAAATAGATTTAAGGGACTAGATCTGATAGACAGAGTGCATGATGAACTATGGATGGAGGACATAACATTGTAGAGGAGACAGGAATCAAGACCATCCCCAACAAAAAGAAATGCAAAAATGCAAAATGGTTGTCTGAGGAAGCCTTACAAATAGCTGTGAAAAGAAGAGAAGTGCAAAGCAAAGGAGAAAAGGGAAGATATACCCATTTGAATGCAGAGTTTCAAAGAATAGCAAGGAGAGATAAGAAAGCCTTCCTCAGTGATCAGTGCAAAGAAATAGAGGAAAATAGTAGAATGGGAAAGACTAGATCTCTTCAAGAAAACTAGAGATATTCAGGAAACATTTCATGCAAAGATGGGCTCAGTAAAGAATAGAAATGGTATGGACCTAACAGAAGCAGAAGATACTAAGAAGAGGTGGCAAGAATACACAGAACTGTACAAAAAAGATCTTCATGACCCAGATAATCACGATGGTGTGATCACTCACCTAGAGCCAGACATCCTGGAATGTGAAGTTAGGTGGGCCTTAGGAAGCATCACTATGAACAAAGCTAGTGGAGGCGATGGAATTCCAGTTGAGCTATTTCAAATCCTAAAAGATGATGCTGTGAAAGTGCTGCACCCAATATGTCAGCAAATTTGGAAAACTCAGCAGTGGCCACAGGACTGGAAAAGGTCAGTTTTATTCCAATCCCAAGAAAGAATGCTCAAACTACTGCACAATTGTACTCATCTCACATGCTAGTAAAGTAATGCTCAAAATTCTCCGAGCCAGGCTTCAGGAATACATGAACCATGAACTTCCAGATGTTCAAGCTGGCTTTAGAAAAGGCAGAGGAACCAGAGATCAAATTGCCAACATCTGCTGGATCATCGAAAACGCAAGAGAGTTCCAGAAACACATCTATTTCTGCTTTATTGACTATGCCAAAGCCTTTGACTGTATGGATCACAATCAACTGTGGAAAATTCTGAAAGAGATGGGAATACCAGACCACCTGACCTGCCTCCTGAGAAATCTGTGTGCAGGCCAAGAAGCAACAGTTAGAACTGGACATGGAACAACAGACTGGTTCCAAATAGGAAAAGGAGTATATCAAGGCTGTCTATTGTCACCCTGCTTATTTAACTTATATGCAGGGTACTTCATGAGAAACGCTGGGCTGGAGGAAGCACAAGCTGGAATCAAGATTGCTGGGAGAAATATCAATAACCTCAGATATGCAGATGACACCACCCTTATGGCAGAAAGTGAAGAGGAACTAAGGAGCCTCTTGATGAAAGTAAAAGAGGAGAGTTAAAATGTTGGCTTAAAGCTCAACATTCAGAAAACTAAGATCATGGCATCTGGTCCCATCACTTCATGGCAAATAGATGGGGAAACAGTGGAAACAGTGGCTGACTTTATTTTTCTGGGTTCCAAAATCACTGCAGTTGGTGACTGCAGCCATGAAATTAAAAGATGCTTACTCCTTGGAGCTTCCTTGGTGGCTCAGAGGTTAAAGCGCCTGTCTGCAATGAGGGAGACCTGGGTTTGATCCCTGGGTCAGGAAGATTCCCTGGAGAAGGAAATGGCAACCCACTCCAGTATTCTTGACTGGAAAATCCCATGGACAGAGGAGCCTGGTGGGCTACAGTCCATGGGGTCTCAAAGAGTCAGACACGACTGAGCGACTTCACTTCACTACTCCTTGGAAGGAAGGTTATGACCAACCTAGGCAGCATACTAAAAAGCTGAGACATTACTTTGCCAACAAAGGTCCATCTAGTCAAGGCTCTGGTTTTTCCATTAGTCACGTATGGATGTGAGAGTTGGACTATAAAGAAAGCTGAGCACCGAAAAATTGATGCTTTTGAACTGTGGTATTGGAGAAGATTCTTGAGAGTCCCTTGGACTGCAAGGAGATCCAACCAGTCCATCTCAAAGGAGATCAGTCCTGCGTGTTCATTGGAAGGACTGATGCTGAAGCTGAAACTCCAATACTTTGGCCACCTGATGCGAAGAGGTGACTCATTGGAAAAGAACTGATGCTGGGAAAGATGAGGGCAGGAGGAGAAGGGGACGACAGAGGATGAGATGGGTGGATGGCATCACCAACTCAATGGACATGGTTTTGGGTAAACTCCGGCAGTTGGTGATGGACAGGGAGGCCTGGCGTGCTGCGGTTCATGGGGTCACAAAGAGTCAGACACTACTGAGCGACTGAAGTACTTGACCCAAAAATCTTAGACTAAATATCTTTCTTTTAACTATAGTCATTTTTACAGAAAAATAGAAAGCCTTTTATTGATTTCACTCTTAAAGTACTCATGGCCTTTTCTTAGCACTTTACATGAAACATTTAGAAATGAGAACATGCTCAATTATGTTCTAGTAGATTTGAAATGTTAGAGGAAATTATAGGGAAACTGAAACTCCAATACTTTGGGCACCTCATTCGACAAGTTGACTCATTGGAAAAGACTCTGATGCTGGGACGGATTGGGGGCAGGAGGAGAAGGGGACCACAGAGGATGAGATGGCTGGATGGCATCACTGATTCGATGGACATGGGTTTGGGTAAACTCCAGGAGTTGGTGATGGACAGGGAGGCCTGGTGTGCTGCGATTCATGGGGTCGCAAAGAGTTGGACACGACTGAGCAACTGAACTGAAGTGAACTGAATAAACCTTAATATAACTTTTTAGGATTTTACTATCTCCAACAATATTAATGAAGACAGGAGATGCACTGTACCCAATTCTAATAAAGTTTAAAGAATACAGAAGGAATAACCAGTAACTGCCTTTGTTGTATAGTTGGAAAGCAACAGAGAGTGAGCAAATGAAGTGGAGGCTCACATAGGAAAGCAGAGGCTAAGCCAGGGTCTGATTGCCAGGGTGTGGAATCATTTGAGTTGCTCTCTTCTTGGGTGACAGATTTGTAAAACTGGGTCACAGAAAGAATGGGATAATCAGTGACCTCTCCTAATCATCTGTCACTTGTATTCAAAGCAGCACTGGAGTTCCCCAAACAGCACGTCTTGAGCCCTCATTTGACAAGAAAGTGCTGGTTTTGCCTAATATCTTTTTGTTTCTTAACCCTCAAAGTCAGGTCTCATACAGAAAATAAAACCGTATACACTACAGCAGAACACGGCTTTAAGTTTATGACATCTGGACCTATTTATGATATAAGGAACTTTCTGGATGAGAGTTGCTTCATGTGCTGTCTCCCCACCTTCCTCTTTTCTTTCTCTCTACCTCTGGTTAGCTTAGTAGATGACCACCTGATCCTGCCATACCTTTATCTACAGGGTCCTACAATGGACACACCTTGCTTTGTCCATGTATTTTCCTGATAGTGTTTTTAAAGAGTGTTACCGTGTTCTGTCAACAGCTGCTTTCAAAACAGCCACAAGAGAAACTTTTCAGGGACAAAATGTTGACTATTTCAATTCCATATATGTAACACACTAATTTTGAAGTCATGATGTTATAGAACTTCAGAAGTTAGGAAAATTTGGGGCACATTATCTTGCTTTTTAATACCTGTATAGTAGCTACTTTGGTTGTCATCACTTGGTTGCCAACATCTTTTATCTTAATACATATGGGTAACACATCTTACTTTCTTGTCCCAAATAAGATGGGTTTCAATGTCTCCTACCTAACATATACATACATAAAGTCATTTGCAAGATATACTAGTAGTTCAAGTCTGGTTCTAATAGTTATTGACTCTTTTTTTCTTCTTTTAATTGTTCATTTTTAGTTTTTAGAATTTCTTTTTTTCTGTCTTTAACTTATTCTGATTTGGGACAGCCAAGTGTTTTCTGTCATGGGTGAGCTGTTTCCTATCAGTATTCTTTTAGAATAACACTATATATTGACCTTTGGAATCTAGAGTGATACATAGCAAAACATCTTTTATCAAAATTCTTTGTGTTCTTTGTATAGTTTTTAAACAAAATCCTTCTACAAAAAGTCATGGATAGGAAAGAAGAAATCAAAGAAATAACATGATTCAAGTACAGTCAGGATACACTATTACAGAAATTTTTGGTAGATGCAAAAAATAACAGTTCACATTTATTTTGTGCTTATTACATGCTAGGCACAGTATTAAGTATTGTACATTCATTGTCATTTAATAAACATAAGTTCCAGGAGACAAGTACCATAACTGTACCTGTTTTAGAAAAAGCAAGAGTTCTAGAAAAACATCTACATCTGCTTTATTGATTACACCAAAGTCTTTGGCTGTGTGGATCACAACATACTGTGGAAATTTTTTAAAGAGATGGGAATACCAGACCACCTGACCTGCCTCCTGAGAAATCTGTGTGCAGGCCAAGAAGCAACAGTTAGAACTGGATATGGAACAACAGACTGGTTCCAAATTGGGAACTGAGTATGTCAAGGCTGCATATTGTCACCCTGCTTATTTAACTTATATGCAGAGTACATCATGTGAAATGCCAGGCTGGATGGAGCACAAGCTGGAATCAAGATTGCTGGGAGAAATATCAATAACCTCAGATATGTAGATGACACCACCCTTGTGGCAGAAAGTGAAGAAGAACTAAAGAGGCTCTTGATGAAACTGAAAAAAGAGAAGGAAAAATCTGGCTAGAAACTCAACATTCAAAAAACAGATCATGGCATCCGGTCCCATCACTTCATGGCAAATACTTGGGGACAAAATGGAAACAGTGACAGACTTATTTTCTTGGACTCCAAAATCACTGCAGATGGTGACTGCAGCCAGGAAAATAAGACGCTTGCTCCTTGGAAGGAAAGCTATGACAAACCTAGACAATGTATTAGAAAGCAGAGATATTACTTTGCCAACAAAGGTCCATCTTGTCAAAGCTATGGTTTTTCCACTAGTCACGTATGCATATGAGAGTTGGACCATAAAGAAAGCTGAGCACTGAAGAGTTGATGCTTCTGAATTGTGGTGTTGGAGAAGACTCTTGAGAGTCCCTTGGACTGCAAGGAGATCAAACCAGTTAATCCTAAAAGAAATCAACCCTGAATATTCATTGGAAGGACTGAAGCTGAAGCTGAAGCTCCAATACTTTGGCCACCTGATGTGAAGAACTGACTCATTGGAAAAGATACTGATGCTGGGAAAGATTGAAGGTGGGAGGAGAAGGGGACGACAGAGCATGAGATGGTTGGATGGCATCACCAACTCAATGGACATGAGTTTGAGCAAGTTCCAGGAGTTGGTGATGGACAGGGAGGCCTGGTGTGCTGCAGCCCATGGGGTCACAAAGAGTCAGACACGACTGAGCGACTGGACTGACGAACTCATTCTGTGAAGGAACTGAGGTTTACAGAGGCCAGCAACTAGTTCACAGTCACATACCAGTTAAGACAGGATGCAAACGCAACTCCTCCTGCCCTCAGGACTTTATCACCACACTATCCTCTTTCCTATCTATATAACCATAGATGTCCCTTCAATGGTGTATATTTTCAATGTTAACTCTCAGCTGAACTCCACCATGGGCTTCCCAGGTGGCTCAATGATAAAGAATCCGCCTGGCAGTGCAGGAGACACGAGAGACCCAGGTTCAATCCCTGGCTCAGAAAGATCCCCTAAAGAAGGGAATGGCGACCCACTCCAGTATTCTTGCCCAGAGAATCCCATGGACAGAGGAGCCTGGCTAGCTCTAGACCATGGGGTTGCAAAGAGTCAGACGCAATTGAGCACAGATTCCATTATGATTCATTTTTTAAGCATTGTCTACAATTGCCAGATCTACTGTATAAAGTCATTGAATCACCAAGTAAATCAATTATTTCCTTGCCCAAGGACATTAGTGGTTAAAACATGTCTCCTAAAAACCAAAATAAAGATAAAAAGCATAATGGGTAAAGCATAAAATTGTGTTATTATTATTTTTATTATTGCAGTTGTTGTTATTGTAGGTTGGTAAAACATGGCCTGCATCATTGCCATAAAGTAAAACTTGATTTCAGTTTAGGACTTCCCAGGTGGTGCAGTGGTAAAGAATCTGCCTGCCAATGCAGAAGACACAATTTCTATCCCTGGGTTGGGAAGATCCCTTGGAGTAGGAAAGGGCAAACCACTCCAGTATTCTTGCCTGGGAAATACCATGGACAGAGGAGCCTGGTGGGCTACAGTCCATGAGATCACAGTCAGACATGACTGAGCATGCACACATGTACTTCAGTTTGAATCAGCATAAAAGTTAGTGATTTTTATGATTTCTTTCCTTCTACTAACTTTGGAGTTCTGTTCTTCTTTTCCTAGTTGCTTTAGGTGTAAAGTTAGGTTGTTTATTTCATGTTTCTCTTGTTTCTTGAGATAGGCTTGTATTGCTGTAAACCTTCTGCAAACTAGTACAACTACTATGGAGAACAGTGTGAAGATTCCTTAAAAAACTAGAAATAGAACTTCCATATGACCCAGCAATCCCACTGCTGGATATACACACCAAGGAAACCAGAAATGAAAGAGACGCATGTACCCCAATGTTCATTGCAGCACTGTTTACACTAGCCAGGACATGGAAACAACCTAGATGTCCATCGGCAGATGAATGGATAAGGAAGTTATCATACATATACACAATGGAATATTACTAAGCTATAAAAAAGAACACATTTGAGTCCGTTCTAATGAGGTAGATGAAACTGGAGTCTATTATACAGACTGAAGTAAGTCAGAGAGAGAAACACCAATATAGTATATCAATGCATATATATGGAAGTTTAAAAGATGGTAACAACAACCCTATATGCAAGACAGAAAAAGAGACACAGATGTATAGAACAGACTTTTGGACTCAATGGGAGAAGGCGAGAGTGGGATGATTTGAGAGAATAGCACTGAAACATGTATATTACCATATGTAAAATAGATGACCAGTGCAAGTTCAATGCATGAAGCAGGGCACTCAAAGCCAGTGCTCTGGGACAACCCAGAGGGATAGGTTTGGGGAGGGAGGTGGGTGGGAGGTTCAGGATGGGGGGACACTTGTGCACCCATGGCTGATTCATGTTGATGTATGGGAAAAACCACCACAATATTGTAAAGTAATTAGGCTCCAAATAAAATAAATAAATTTTTTTAAGTGATTAACTCAGCCTACTTTCAACTAACATATATTGCGATTTGACTTGACTTGCTTTGCTTCTCCCAATATTGATATGTCCTTTTCCTTTATTTATTATGGGAAGGCATTGTTTTGTTTTCTCTGTCATTGTTCAGTACCTAAGACATGTCCAACTTTTCCTGACCCCACGGACTGCAGCACGCCAGGCTTCCCTGTCCATCACCAGCTCCCAGAGCTTGCTCAGACTCATGTTCATCATGTCGGTGATGTCATCCAGCCATCTCATCTTCTGCCATCCCCTTCTCCTCCTGCCTTCAATCTTTCCCAGCATCAGGGTCTTTTCTTTTTTCATTTATTTTTATTAGTTGGAGGCTAATTACTTTACAATATTGTAGTGGTTTTTGCCATACATTGACATGAATCAGCCATGGATTTATATATGTTCCCCATCCTGAACTCCCCTCCCACCTCCCTTCCCATCCCATCCCTCTGGGTCATCCCTGCACCAGCCCTGAGCACTTGTCTCATGCATCCAACCTGGACTGGCGATCTGTTTCGCACTTGATAATATACATACTTCAATGCTATTCTCTCAGATCACCCCACTCTCGCCTTCTCCCATTGAGTCCAAAAGTCTGTTCTATACATCTGTGTCTCTTTTTCTGTCTTGCATATAGGGTTATCGTTACCATCTTTTTAAATTACATATATATGCATTAGTATACTGTATTGGTGTTTATCTTTCTGGCTTACTTCACTCTGTATAATGGGCTCCAATTTCATCCATCTCATTAGAACTGATTCAAATGTATTCTTTTTAATGGCTGAGTAATATTCCACTGTGTATATATATATATATACCATAGCTTTCTTATCCATTCGTCTGCTGATGGGTATCTGGGTTGCTTCCATGTCCTGGCTATTATAAACAGTGCTGCAATGAACATTGGGGTACACGTGTCTCTTTCAGTTCTGGTTTCCTCAGTGTGTATGCCCAGGAGTAGGATTGCTGGGTCATAAGGCAGTTCTATTTCCAGTTTTTTAAGAAATCTCCACACTGTTCTCCATAGTGGCTGTATCAGTTTGCATTCCCACCAACAGTGTAAGAGGGTTCCCTTTTCTCCACACCCTCTCCAGCATTTATTGCTTGTGGACTTTTCGATAGCAGCCATTCTGACTGGTGTGTAATGGTACCTCATTGTGGTTTTGATTTGCATTTCTCTGATAATGAGTGATGTTGAGCATCTTTTCATGTGTTTGTTAGCCATCTGTATGTCTTCTTTGGAGAAATGTCTGTTTAGATCTCTGGCCCATTTCTTGACTGGGTCATTTATTTTTCTGGAATTGAGCTTCAGGAGTTGCTTGCATATTTTTGAGATTAAGTCTTTGTCCATTGCTTCGTTTGCTATTATTTTCTCCCATTCTGAAGGCTGTCTTTTCACCTTGCTTATAGTTTCCTTTGTTGTGCAAAAGCTTTTAAGTTTCATTAGGTCTCATTTGTTTATTTTTGCTTTTATTTCCAATATTCTGGGAGGTGAGTCATAGAGGATCTTGCTGTGATTTATGTCAGAGACGGTTTTACCTATGTTCTTCTCTAGGAGTTTTATAGTTTCTGGTCTTACATTTAGATCTTTAATCCATTTTGAGTTTATTTTTGTGCATGGTGTTAGAAAGTGTCCTAGTTTCATTCTTTCACAAGTGGTTGACCAGTTTTCCCAGCACCACTTGTTAAAGAGGTTGTCTTTTTTCTATTGTATATCCTTGCCTCCTTTGTTGAAGATAAGGTGTCCATAGGTACATGGATTTATCTCTGGGCTTTCTATTCTGTTCCATTGATCTATATTTCTGTCTTTGTGCCAGTACCATACTGTCTTGATGACTGTGGCTTTGTAGTAGAGTCCAAAGTCAGGCAGGTTGATTCCTCCAGTTCCATTCTTCTTTCTCAAGATTCCTTTGGCTATTCGAGGTTTTTTGTATTTCCATACAAACTGTGAAATTATTTGTTCTAGTTCTGTGAAAAATACCGTTGGTAGCTTGATAGGGATTGCATTGAACCTATAGATTGCTTTGGCTAGTATACTCATTTTCACAATATTGATTCTTCCAATCCATGAACATGGTATATTTATCCATCTATTTGTGTCCTCTTTGATTTCTTTCATCAGTGTTTTATAGTTTTCTATATATAGGTCTTTTGTTTCTTTAGGTAGATATACTCCTAAGTATTTTATTCTTTTTGTTGCTATGGTGAATTGTATTGTTTCCTTAATTTCTCTGTTTTCTCATTGCTAGTGTATAGGAATGCAAGGGATTTCTTTGTGTTAATTTTATATCCTGCAACTTTACTATATTCACTGATTAGCTCTAGTAATTTTCTGGTAGAGTCTTTAGGGTTTTCTATGTAGAGGATCATGTCATCTGCAAACAGTGAGAGTTTCATTTCTTCTTTTCCTATCTGGATTCCTTTTATTTCTTTTTCTGCTCTGATTGCTGTGGCAAAAACTTCCAAAACTATGTTGAATAGTAGTGGTGAGAGTGGGCACCCTTGTCTTGTTCCTGACAAGGGAAATGCTTTCAATTTTTCACCATTGAGGATAATGTTTGCTGTGGGTTTGTCATATATAGATTTTTATTATGTTGAGGTATGTTCCTTCTATTCCTGCTCTACGGAGAATTTTTATCATAAATGAGTGTTGAATTTTGTCAAAGGCTTTTTCTGCATCTATTGAGATAATCATATGGTTTTTATCTTTCAATATTTTAATGTGGTGTATTACATTGATTGATTTGCGGATATTAAAGAATCCTTGCATTCCTGGGATAAAGCCCACTTGGTCATGATGTATGATCTTTTTAATATGTTGTTGGATTCTGTTTGCTAGAATTTTGTTAAGGATTTTTGCATCTATGTTCATCAGTGATATTGGCCTGTAGTTTTATTGTGGCATCTTTGTCTGGTTTTGGTATTAGGGTGATGATGGCCTCATAGAATGAGTTTGGAAATTTACCTTCTTCTGCAATTTTCTGGAAGAGTTTGAGTAAGATAGGTGTTAGCTCTTCTCTAAATTTTTGGTAGAATTCAGGTGTGAAGCCATCTGGTCCTGGGCTTTTGTTTGCTGGAAGACTTCTGATTACAGTTTTTATTTCTGTGCTTGTGATGGGTCTGTTAAGATCTTCTATTTCTTCCTGGTTCAGTTTTGGAAAGTTATACTTTTCTAAGAATTTGTCCATTTCTTCCAAGTTGTCCATTTTATTGGCATAGAGCTGCTGGTAGTAGTCTCTTATGATCCTTTGTATTTCTGTGTTGTCTGTTGTGATCTCTCCATTTTCATTTCTAATTTTGTTGATTTGGTTCTTCTCCCTTTGTTTCTTGATGAGTCTGGCTAATGGTTTCTGAATTTTATTTATCTTTTCAAAAAAACAGTTTTAAGCTTTGTTGATTTTTGCTATGGTCTCTTTTGTTTCTATTGCATTTATTTCTGTCCTAATTTTTAAGATTTGTTTCCTTCTACTAACCCTGGGGTTCTTCATTTCTTCCTTCTCTAGGTGCTTTAGGTGTAGAGTTAGGTTATTTATTTGACTTTTTTCTTGTTTATTGAGGTAAGCCTGTAATGCTATGAACCTTCCCCTTAGCACTGCTTTTACAGTGTCCCATAGGTTTTGGGTTGTTGTGTTTTAATTTTCATTCATTTCTATGCATATTTTGATTTCTTTTTTGATTTCTTCTATGATTTGTTGGTTATTCAGAAGTGTGTTATTTAGCCTCCATATGTTGGAATTTTTAATAGTTTTTTTTTTTTTTTTTTTTTTTACTGTAATTGAGATCTAATCTTACTGCACTGTGGTCAGAAAAGATGACTGGAATGATTTCAATTTTTTTGAAAAATTTCCCAAGGCTAGATTTATGGCCCAGGATGTGATCTATTCTGGAGAAGGTTCTGTGTGCATTTGAGAAAAAGGTGAAATTGATTGTTTTGGGGTGAAATGTCCTATAGATATCAATTAGGTCTAGCTGCTCCATTGTGTCATTTAAAGTTTGTGTTTCCTTGTTAATTTTCTGTTTAGTTCAGGGTCTTTTTTAATGAGTCAACTCTTCGCATCAGATGGCCAAGGTATTGTAACTTTAGTTTCAGCATCAGTCCTTTCAATGAATATTCAGGACTGATTTCCTTTAGGATTGATAGGTTTGATCTCCTTGCTGTCCAATGGACTCTCAAGAGTCTTCTCCAGCACCAAAATCCAAAAGCATCAATTCTTCAGTGTCAGCCTTCTTTATGGTCCAACTCTCACATCCATACACTACTAATGGAAAAACTATAGCTTGACTATCCCAACCTTTGTTGGCAAAGTGATGTCTCTGCTTTTTAATATGCTGTCTATGTTTGTCATAGCTTTCCTTCCAAGGAGCAAGTGTCTTAATTTCCTGGCTGCAGTGATTTGGGAGCCCAAAAAAATAAAGTTTGTCATTGTTTCCATTTTGTCCCCATCTATTTGCCATGAAGTGATGGGACCAGATGCCATGATCTTAGTTTTCTGAATGTTGAGTTTTAAGCCAGCTTTTTCACTCTCCTCTTTCACCTTCATCAAGAGGCTCTTTAGTTCCTCTTTACCTTCTGCCATTAAAGTGGTATCATCTGCATATCTGAGGTTACTGATATTTCTCCTGGCAATCTTGATTACAGCTTTTGATCATTAGCCTGGCAGTTCGCATGATGTACTCTGCATATAAGTTAAATAAGCAGGGTGACAATATACAGGCTCGACATACTCCTTTCCCTATTTTGAACAGTCCATTGTTCCATGTCTGGGTCTATCTGTTGCTTTTTGACCTGCATGCAGGTTTTTGCAGAAGGCCAGAAAAGGTCAGTTTTCATTCCAACCCCAAAGAAGGACAATGTCAAGGAATGTTCAGATTACTGTACAACTGCATTCATTTCACATGCTAGCAAGGTAATGCTCAAAATTCTTCAAACTAGGCTTCAACAGTACATGAACTTAGAACTTCCATATGTACAAGCTGGATTTAGAAAAGGCAGAGGAAGCAGAGATCAAATTGCCAACATCCACTGGATCACAGAAAAAGCAAGGGAATTCCAGAAAAACATCTACTTCTGCTTCATTGACTATACTGAAGCCTTTGACTGTGTGGATCACAACAAACTCTTCACTGTAGATAGTTCAAAAAGAATAGAGGAGTTAGCTAAGTGACTGGGAGTTTGGTAACCACCTCAATTTACCTGGGACTAAGGGGTTTCCCGGGAAGCAGGACTTTCAGTTTTAAAATCAGGACACTCCCAGCCAAACTGTGATCCATTGCTACTCTACTGGGAGCAGACTTTTGTTACTTCTTCTATTATAACACTAACCTATCTCAAGTACATGAGACATACATTTGATTTGACACTGAAAAGCCATCCTAAATAAGGTCTATATGGCCAATGTATAGTTGACATCTGAGGAAAGAACTTAAATACCTTCTTGCCTAAAGTAGAAATTCCAAGATTTTGAAGTGTGATACTTCAGCTTAAAAATTAAACTTTAACAGAGGACAGATTGGTGGTTGCTGGCAGTGGGAGTTGGAAGTGAAGAAGAAAAGGGATAATTTGTACTGAAATACAAACTTCCAACTGTAAGATTAATAAATTCTGGAGCTGTAATGTACAGTGTGGGGACTACAGTTAACAATACTGTATTCTATGTTTAAAGGTAGGTAAGAGAATAGATCTTAAAAGTTCTCATCACAAGGGAAAAAACTGGTAACTATGTGAGGTGACAGCTGTTAACTAAACTTACTGTGGTGATCATTTGCTAGAAACACATATATCAAATCATTATTTTGTATCAGTCAGTTCAGTCCAGTTGCTCAGTCGTGTCTGACTCTTTGTGACCCCATGGACTGCAGCACTCCAGGTCTCCCTGTCCATCACCAACTCCCGGAGATTACTCAAACTCATGCCCATTGAGTTAACCATCTTGTCCTCTGTTGTCCCCTTCTCCTCCCACCTTCAATCTTTCCCAGCATCAGGGTCTTTTCAAATGAGTCAGCTCTTTGCATCAGGTGGCCAAAGTATTGGAGTTTCAGCTTCAGCATCAGTCCTTCCAATGAATATTCAGAAATGATTTCCTTTAGAATGGACTAGCTGGATCTCCTTGCAGTCCAAGTGACTCTCAAGAGTCTCCTCCAACACCACAGTTCAAAAGCATCAATTCTTCAGGGCTCAGTTTTCTTTATAGTCCAACTCTCACATCCATACGTGACTACTGGAAAAACCATAGACTTGACTAGACGGACCTCTGTTGGCAAAGTAACGTCTCTGCTTTTTAACATGCTATCTAGTTTGGTCATAACTTTTCTTCCAAAGAGCAAGGGTCTTTTAATTTCCTGGCTGCCATCACCATCTGCAGTGATTTTGGAGCCCAAGAAAATAAAGTCTCTCACTGTTTCCATCACCTTAAACAAAAACAATTATATATAATTGGGCTTCCCTGGTGGCTCAACTGGTAAAAATCTGCCTCCAGTGCAGGAGACCTGGGTTTGATCCCTGGGTTGGGAAGATCCCCTGGAGAAGGAACGGCTACCCAACTCAAGTCTTCTTGCCTGGAGAATCCCATGGACTGTATAATCCATGAGGTTGCAAAGAGTTGGACATGACTGAGCAACTTTCACTTTTCTTTCATATTTATATGTCATTTATACCTCAATAAAACTGGGAGGGGGGAATTTAAACTTTTACATACAAAAAGCATTATAAGACCTGTCCTAAACATTCTGATACTGAAATAAATTTGGTTGTGCACAAACCTGGCATTGTTTCCACATATATTTGTAGCACTGAAATCAGTATGACTATTAGTTATACCTAACTCTCATACCTCAATATGAGCATTCCTCCTGAAAATGATCATCTCAAGAGGCTATACATTTACTCCAATGTCATCAACTTAGTTCAAGACATTTCTAAAACTCCTTTTCAGAACTGCCTTTAAAGTCATATTCATATAATTTATAGCCTGTCTTCAATTTTTATGAACACTGTTTTAGAAGCATGGATGATTTTCCTTATTCACCATATATAGGTCCAAATAACTTGATTTTTCCCCCAAAGCAAATTCCTGCCTAAAAGGGCAATGTTTGAAACTTCTGATGTTATTCAAAAGAGCATGACAAAAGCTCTAAAGACAGTTCCAAAAAGGAATGACAGCATTGCTTTGATCAATGGTAGTATGTTAAGCTGAAGAAGACAACTCCAATTTTAAAGAGAGCAAGTTTGGAGTTATAGGCTCTATATGATTGTTCCTTCCCCCCTACATCACTTACGTTAACTTAAAGTCATGCCTTTCAACTGTCAGCTAAAAAGCCTATAATTTCAGTCTTCATTTTAAGCCCAGACCTCGGTGTCATCATGCTATATATCAATCCACTTAGATTTCCTTTCATGGTGCCTGCTCAAATACTGAACCCCTCTCTCTGCAGCTTGCCATATGGCCTCCTCTAAAAATTACTTTTCCCCTTAGGGCTGCTGTTTTACCTCTCTAAGATATCCGCTACTTAGTTGGTAATTGCTTCATGGAAGAGTTGGAGGATGTGGTTAGTTGCAGTAGGTCTTTTTCGGTGAACTTGTCAAAGACATCACCCTCTAACAAAAGGTTTTCCAGTGTCAGCACTATTGAACTTTTAGATTGGAATACTGTCTGTTGCAGGGGGCTGTTTTGTGTATTATATAGGATATATAGCAACATCTCTGGCCTCTATCCACTAGATGCCAGTTGTGAGAACCAAAAATGTCTCCAAGACAAGGCTGAAGGTGCCCCATAGGGCAAAACAGCCCCTGGTAAAGAATCACTGGCTAACGCAAGAAACATGGAGATGTGTTGGTTTCTTTACAGAGTTTTAAATAATACACATTATGCTGAGACAAATTTGTTTGAAAGGAAAACACCCCTTCAAATTTAAACCAAATAAAAGTATATTTTAATTAATCAGGGTAACAAAATCTGTATTTGGAAAACAAACAAACAAAAAAAAGTGGTGGTTTCAGGTGGGACACTAACTACATTGCCAGGTAGAAAGGTGTCCATTCCTTTTCATTTCACTGATATTCACTGAGCATCTACCAAGTGAGAGGTACTACCCTGGGCAACGCAGCTACAGCAGTGAACAAGACAGACAAGACCCCTGCTCTCAAGAAGCCTACAATCTAACAAGTTTGGGAGATGTTAAGTAACCCAGTGTGATATGTACCATACCACAACAGGTGATAAGGCAATATATTAATCATGTTTTTTATTGCCTCTCTATATTTTTTATTGTCTATATTTTATGATGTTTTGACATCTTGGCGAAGGGTTTTGTGGCAGGAGACAGACTGCTAGCTAATTCCTAAAACAGTAAATATCATGCCTGGAAGCACTCCTTTCATATGAGAACCAGCCAACCTGAGTCTACACCCCCAACCATTGTTAACCCTCAGCCGCCAAGGCAGTATTTCCCCTGCCCTAAATCAACGTAGGTCCAGGTGTCAGACAAGGAGGACTGCCCCTATGCTCCAAACCCTGCTGGAATTACTCAAACTAGCCACCCTAAACTGTCTTCCTGCCCCGCTTTGCCTTCCCATGGGAAACACAGTGCGGCCTATGTTTCCCCCTCATTCCTTCCTACATCCTGACTGATATCGGGGCTTCCCTGTGTGACCCTGCAGGGCACAACGTGCCCCCCCTCTCCTCTACAAGTGTAGGGGCATTAACTTGCTTCTTTCAGTGGTGAACCTCTCTGTGTGGTCATTCAGTCACCCCTAAAAACTTAAATCCCACAGGTACATTCACTGAGATGACACATAGAAAGGTTAATGCATTCTTGTCAAAGGGACCAGAAATGCTTCCCTGAGCAAGGACAGAGTTTATAAGGAGGATACATGGGGAATACATTTCATGCAGGGAGACAAGAATATATAAATGGCCAAGTGGAACCAAGCTGGCGTGAGAGCAGAATTGCAGGTTCACTCAGAATATTCTTCCTGTAGGCAACCAAAAACCTTAAGTATTTAAATCAGGTAAGTAACAGGATTTACTCTGTTCTGTTAGAAGATCATTCTGGATGCTTTGTGGGGGCAGAGATCAGTTAGTAGATTTTTAAAGCAATATCAGAAAAGATTGATAGTATCCTGAATGAAGTTGGTGACTGGGAAGGAACATGCACAGAGTAGGCATTCAACTTATATTTGTTGAATAAATGAAAAAAATGTACTTTCACATGCTTGAGTCATAGGACTGTTCTTTTGGGTAATCACTTAAAGCCAATTTACTCCTATTTTGTAAATAATTCTAGTAGTGCTTTTTTTTAATCTACAGGTGATTAGAAGCAAAAAATTAAAGGAAGAGAGATGGAACTAGAAGTACAGAGTCACACACACTGACAGAGCACTGAAAGCTAAAAAGTGGAAGAGAGGAAACTAAACAAACTTTGTATGTGGCATTCCAGTGTTCTTTAGTATAAACGCTAACAGGTTCACAAATTTTAACAACATACGACTTGAAAATTGACGCTCATGCAAAACTCTGCGAAGTCATCAAGACAGGATACGTAAACTTTTAATAGATTTATTATGCAATGGCAATTAGTTTTAGTTTTTTAAAGATAATTTTACTATGTCTTTCTTTTGCCCATGCTGGGTCTTCGTTGCTGCACGCGGGCTCTCTAGCTGTGGGAAGTGGGGGGTGCTCTCTAGTTGCAGCGCATGGGCTTCTCACTGCAGTGGCCTCTCTTGTTGGGGTCACAGGCCCCAGAGCACCCAGGCTTCAGTAATTGTGGTTCCTGGCTCTAGACCCCAGGCTCAATATTTGTAGCGCATGGCTTTAGTTACTTCCCAGAGCAGGGATTGAACCCATCGCTTCTGCGTTGGCAGGCAGATACTTTACCACAAAGCCACCAGGGAAGCCCTATTTTTAGTTTTTAAAGCAAAGATTACATAAAAGTCAGAAAGATTCAAAGTGTGAAGTGATGATGCATTCCAGCTGAGCTTCCAGATAACTGGGATACGTGCATTATCTGGTGTAGCTCACTCTCTTATGGAGGGAAAGCCATATAAACAAGTTGCTGCCATAAGTGGAAAAGCAGTACTTAGGATGACACAATGGAATCTCTCGCCTTTCTTGATTATAAACTCATAGAGACCGTGCTCCTTGCAGAGCATGTAAGGCCCAACGGGATGTTTCAAAGTGGCCGCCCCGCTGTCGGCGTGTGCTCTGTCAGTGTGCACACGAATTTAGGGAGCTTTGCACAGCGTGAGTTCCCTCTCCGCCCCCCGCAGCACAGCCCCACACCACCATTCTGCCGCCTCCTGCAGTCAGCATGAGCTCCTCCGCCACAAACTTATGACCGTGTTCTTAGACATTCAAATAAAGCTCACTCAGAAAACATTCCTAAATAGGGCACAATGCTTAAACTGAACTGGCAATGCTATAAATATTACAGGGCCAAAGTATATTTTTGTCTTTCTCTATGCCAGACGCTGTTAAGCCAACTGTTAATACACAAACTTTTTTGTTGTTGTTGTTGTCAAGGAGAGTATGCAGCTTCTTCAGGACTATTTTAAATTCTGTGCCTCATTTCACATAAATATTTACCCAAAGGAAGGTGTTTGACAGTGAAAAATCTATGCAGTGTCATAATCCTTTTACACAGAGCAGTATTTTCACTGTATAGACCTTGCTGAAGATATAAAAAACTCCCCCGTGGAAATCCCATTGTGAGAAGAGAAAGAGGAAAAAGGAAAAAGTATCATCATTCTTCAAAAGTTAAAGTTTATAAAAACAAAATGTGTTTGTCAAGAGACCCAAAGAGTTTGTCCTATGTTTAAAAATATGTTCAACTCAGCAATATCAATGGAAAAAATGAAGAGTAATGGTGGATTATTTTTAAAAGCCTCTGAAAATAAGTATGTGATGTGAAAGTGTTAGTCATTCAGTCGTGTCCAACTCTGCGATCCTATGGACCATAGCCCACCAGGCTCCTCTGTCCATGGAACTGTCCAGACAAGAATACTGGAATGGTTTGCCATTTCCTTCTCCAGGGGGTCTTCCCAACCCAGGAATCAGACCTGGTCTCCCGCATTGCTGGCAGATTCTTTACCATCTGAGCCACCAGGGAAGCCCCAAAATAAGTACTGTATATATTTTACAAATAAAAAAAAAAACCTCAGCATACTTTAACACAACCTCTGAAACAGAGATTAAACTATATATATTAGCATGGCTACATTGGAATATTTAACAATTAATAAAAACATGTTCAGGGAGAATCACAGTGAGGCTATTAGTGAAAAACACGTCTTTTAAACGCTGTTCTAACTTGTGTAACAATAACGTTTCTAGAGACTTTTTAGAAATATTCTAGAAACATCATCTTCCAGTGGCTTTGCCTGCAATGAGTAAACATACCCCAAAAGCAGTGTTAATATACTAATAACCAATATAAACTAAACACCTCTTACGTGCCAGGCACTGCATTTAGCACTTTACATTCTGTGATCTGAGCCTTGCAACAACCATAAAAAACGTTTTCTGTAATAAAATATTACTTCCTCTATGGAGAAGCTGAGGCTGGGTATTCAAAGCCCCACTAGCTGCCAGGTGAGGGTATGAGGATTCCAACCCTGTCAGTTTGACCACATCCGAGAGATTTAGTAGTGCGCCAACCCACTCCTCCGGCAGCTTGTGGCCTATTGGCAAAGGTGAATTTCAGACAATCAAACAGTACAGAGAGCCAACCTCATCTGAGGGGGTGGGTACATTCCCAGACACCCAGTGGATACTTGCAACTGCAGATAGTACTGAGTCCTACACATACTGTTTTCTTTTCTTATATATACATATCTATGATAAGGTTTAACACATAAATTAGGCACAGTAAGTGATGAATAACAATAACTAACAATAAAAGCAGAACAATTACACTGCCATAAAAGTTATATGAATGTGGTTTCTCCTAAATATCTTATTGTGCTGTATTCACCTTTCTCCTTTTGATGACATGAGATGATAAAATGCCTAAGTGATGAAGGGAGGCGAATGATGAAGGCATTGTGACCTAGTGTGAGGCTACTACTGACCTTCTGACAGCACCTCAGAAGGAGGATCATCACTTCAGGTGATCCTGGGTCATGTAGCCATGACGATGTCCATGGCTAGATGTCAGAAGCAGAGGAGGTCGGTGGTTGGGGGTGAGGATGAGGGGCAGGATGATGGAGTGGGACTTCTTCATGCTACTCAGAATAGCATGAAATTTATTTATTTATTTAAAAAACAGGGGGTGCACCATGCAGCTTACAGGATCTTAGTTCCCCCAACTAAGGATCAAACCCATGCCCACTGCAGTGGGAAGGTGGAATCCTAACCAATGGGACTGCCAGGGAATTCCCTGGCATGCAATTTAAAACTTATGAATTGCTTATTTATGGAATTTTCCATTTATTATTTTCAGACTGAGGTTGACCACTGATAACTGAAACTGAGGAAAGTGAAACCGTGGATAGGGGTGGACCACTATACACATATACGTGCTCTGAAAGAAAAGTAGAGAATGCTTTTAGAGAGTATAAAACTCAGGCTATCAGGGGAGAATGTAGAGTAAATGATCCTTGGCCTAAGAGGTATTAGTTAGAAGGAGTAAGTCAGGCAAAGAGATGGGGAAATCTCCAAGCAGCACAGGGAATGTAGGGAAAGGACTTGAGGCAGAAAGAGTGGATTCTGCTAGTGAAACAGAAAGAAAACAAATATATCTGAAATGTATTAACTGAGAGAATGGAGGGAGATGGGCTTGGACATGCAGACCATGTGAGGAATTTTGTATTCATCCTGAGTGCCGTGAAAATTGATTGAAGAGTTTTGAGTAAACAGAAGAATGATGCTATTTGCAGTTGAAAGTCCCCTGGCTGCTGATTGGAAAACGGACTGAAGGATGGGAAGAGAGCAGTCTGGAGAGCACTGCAGGAGTCCCAAGTCACTGATGCTGATTCCTGAACTGGCGGTGGCAGTAAGGTTGGAAGAAAGAGAATGAGCTTGAGGTGTCTGTAGAAGTAGATTTACAAGACTTGGTGGTGGATTAATTGAAGAGCGAGGAGATCTAGAAACCTTATCAGAGGCTTGCCTTAAGTCAGTGCTCAACTCCTTCCCACTTTTGTTGTGTCTGATGGAGATCAGCCCTTTTCAGAGTTAATACCAGTGCAAATATTTAATGAAAGGATTACCATGGATGTAACAGTTATTGGTTAGTGGTATTAGGTTGTAAGTGTAACTAAATTTTCTTGGTGTTTCTAGGTGGGAGAGGTAGACAAAGAGGTGGGAAAAAGCTATCTACCGCTAAGGAACAGCTGTTAAATTTCCCTTACAAAAGCTTCAAGCTGCAGATCCTGGGGGTTGTCACTGTGTTGGAGAACATTAATGGTTAGGACAGAATTCACAGTTCAAATGACAGATAGAATCTAAAAGCATGTTGATGTAATACTTTCTCATTAATTTTTATGGGACAATAAAAAGAATTATCTTTAAAAACAAAATAGTAAATGTTATATGTATATATATATACACATATATATACATATACTATTATATTGGAAGGAAATGGCAGCTCACTCCCGTACTCTTGCCTGGGAAAATCCCATGGACAGAGGAGCCTGGTGGGCTATAGTCCATGGGGTCGCAAAGAGTTGGACATGACTGAGTGACCAAGCACATACTATTAAACACAAATATAAAAATACATATATAATAAATCACAAAACCAACATATATTAATGCTACCTATTATTAGGCACTTATTTATTAGAATACTAATAATTCATAACATTAAAAAATTAAAGATCAAGTCTACAACAGCAGAAATAAGTATTAGGCCCAGTATCAATGGTTGGAGATTAGAGGAATCATGTTCCAAGACATATCTTTTGCCCACATTCTGTGGGTATTTTAGTTTAGGTTCTGAGATTGATTCTACAGACTGCTACTAAGGTGATTCTCTGCGAGATTTGGTCTTCTTTTCCTCAGAATCTTTCTACATATGGCAATAAAACACTTCCCAATGGCCATGTGGACAGTCTCTTTGTCAGTATATGGAACTGAATACCTGAGCATTGAATTGACTAGCCAGAATTCATATAAAGAAGAAAAGTCAAAAGAGTGAGGGTGTTTGAAATCTGTCAGTGTCAATAACATTGGAGAGAGTGGGGGATGTTGAGCCTGGAAAAGGGAGACTAAGGATAACTATCTTAACTGTCTTAATATATATTAGAAAGCCTGTCATGTGGCCATAAGACCTTGTGTATCCACAAGGCTCAGTGGATAAGGAAGCATATTTATGCTCAATGTAGAGAACGCCTTTCCCAGTAGAATTGTTCAAAAGCCACACAGGCTGTGGTGGCTCACTGTCAGAACAGACAGTAAATGACTATTTTTGGCATCAATGTTTTGTAAAGTTCTGTCAGTTTGGCTAAATTGGTTGTCTGGCAGTATTAGAAAGTCTGGTTTAGATTCTAAGTCTCCTTGTATTCCTAAGATTCTTTATGTAACTAGCAATGTCTGTAGCCCCCATTCTCACCGTTCTAACAGTCACAGGTTTCTATCTGGTGCTTTGGGTAGTTCACTGGCATCACACTGGGGGTTGGGAGGAGCTTGACGCTCCACTAAGGAATGAGTGCGTTCTATTTCTCTGGCTACAGTGACTGGGTCAGGAGTGAACATGTGACTTAATCCAGACTGATATCTTGGGAATTCTGGGACAAATATGGTTTACTCCCACCAGTTATGGATAAGAGGCATGTGGCTTCAGTGATCACTGGCAATCATCTTAGGATCACAGAAGAGATCTTATATAGAATGAGGAAGCCAGGACAGCAAGCAAAGAACTGGAGCGAGAAGGATCCAGACCTGGGCAAGCTGTGGACACCAGCAGATCGAGCCATGCCTAAAGCTGCCTTTCTCAGCTTTTCAATCATGTGGGTTTTCCTATTACATGAGCCAGTGAAGTTTATTTTTGGTTTAAGCAGTTTGAGTGTGTTTTCTACACATGTAAACAAATGATTCCTAACTCCAATTCTTATCCAAATATGTGTAAAGTCCTCCATTCTCAGAAACATAGTGAAAAAGAGACAAGCTGCATTTTGCATGCAGGGGTCCACTTAAAAACCAAGAGACCTCTTAATCCTAATCTATGAATCATATAAACTCAATTTATGTCAAAATCTGGCTTCTGTAACCATCAGTATCTCTTTTGGGAAAAACTATGTTAATCAACACTGCAACTAAATATTTACTAAGGATTTAAAACAGATCTAAAGCAGAAAACTTTTCCTCCTACTTGCCTAAACTTAATCCTTCTTCCTCCATGCAGGGCTACTGTCAACGAAAAAAGCAGTTACAATCAACTTAGACATCCTATGGGTTAATGACCTTGTGAACTGATATTAAATGCTTAAATAACTTCTTGATTTACTTAAAGTTTTGATAACATCTCAACACTTAGAACTGTAAGAACCTTAAACTATTTTGCATGATGTTTTTTCATCTTCTGTATTTTTGTTTTATAGAATTTGGCTTTTGATTTCCATATCAGTAGGTCATCCTCAACTGGTTCAAATTTTACTGTCCTCTACTTATCTGTGTCTATATGTAAATTAAAAAATGAAACCACAGTCATCCACTAAAGCCAAATGTTACCATCAACCTTGCTTCCCAGCTGCTGGTTTGTGGTTCACTAAAGTGTTAAGATACTGATTTTTTTCCTTCAATCCTCTGGGCAGCTCTGCAGGGCCCAGACAGACCCAGACCCTAGATCAGAAGCCAAAGGCCAGAAGCAACCTTGTCTGTTCACCCAAAATGCAACAAAAACATTTTCATTTCCTATGTGTAGCACCACAATAAAAAGTCCATGATGCACTACCCTAAATAGCACTGCTCAAAGATTCTACCTTGTTCCTCTTTTATTGAACTTGGTAGATTCTGACTCTGGAAACCTATAAAAAATATTGTTTTGCTGGCATATTGGTAAAGGGAGCTAAGCTTTCCTTTGAGTTTGAATTCAAAGAATTCCAAAAACTCCAAAATTTACTTTTTTTTTCAGTATTGAGATAAAATATTTTCACTTGTCTCTTTCCCTTGAAAATTGTTTTTATATTCTTTTACTCCCTCTTAGGAAAATGAATTTTAGCAAGTGTTGGCTGTTAAAAAAATGTGAATTTTCAGGGTAGAGCATATTATACATGACTCATTAACAAGATCCTACAGTCTTGTAACATGGAGATGTGAGAAATGTTGCCGAGATAACACAACCTGGCCCTTGGAAAATTTGTAAGGGACACTGCAGAAAGAGGGGAATTTCTTCCCATGACGATGCCAATGAACTACCAAGAACCTGCCTGTTATCCTCATTAGCAATGGTTATTCAACACTTCAGATTTTAAATTGCAGAGAGAAAATTCTCATATAGGTGCTCTCACGTTGCAACTTACTGTTGACACAGGAAACACCATTTTATGGCAAGCACTAATCCTAAGTAGGGTCTGTGCCCAGTTTACATGAAGATTTCTTGGAAATCTTATCCATGAGCCAGGATAAAGTAATTGAGTATCAATAGTACCAGAAATCTGGCAATTTGTTGGCTAAAGTTTAAATTTTTCAACTGATCAATTGCTTCAAGATGCTTGCTTTCAAAGGATAAGATTTCCTATTTTATTAACAATAACCAGTCAGATACAAGCTCAAAACTCTGCTCTGTTTCTGAAGTCAGGACAGGAGACTTTTCAGAGCACTTGTTTTTCCTAAACTGGAATATTCCTTTGAATCTCACACTAAGTGCTGCCTTTTTCCTTGTGAGGTCAGCACGGCCTCTATCTCAGAATACAGGTAGGTCAACGAAAACACTCTCATGTATTTTCAAACATCATGGGATCTTTGAGGTGAAAACTCTTATACATGGTTGAAAGCACTATTATTAGAAGTCTTTTTGGAAGCTTATACCATTTTGGTCAGAACGAAGATACCTGCTGAAGAAAGGGATTACAAGGCTGTGGGGAGGCAGAATCAAGCGGTTTAGAGCAGCTGGCACACTGCTTAGGCTGCCCTGTGCTAGATGTACACCTTCCAAAACGGGGAATAAAACAGAGTCGTTTAAAAGCATTTGACATTTTGAGCAGTCAGAAGTGTTTAATTCAGGGGAAAAAAAACAAACTTGTACTTGTAGAATTCAAATTAATGACTGCTATAGTAAAGAGTTTTCAACCAGGAGATAAATAAATATTTGCTGATTTTTTAAATTACGCATAAGATTGACCCTTATTGACCCCAGTTGTTTTTGTTTCAGTCACTAAGTCAGGTCTGACCCTTTTCAACCCTGTGGACTGCAGCACACAGGCTCCTCTGTCTTCCATTGTCTCCCAGAGTTTGCTCAAATTCATGTCCATTGAGTCAGTGATCCCATCCAACCATCTCATACTCTGTCACCCCCGTCTCCTCCTGCCTTCAATCTTTCCTATCAAGGTCTTTTTTAATGAGTTATCTCTTCACATCAGATGGCCAAAGTATTGGAGTTCCAGCTTCAGCATTCATTCATTCCTTCCTATGAATATTCAGGACTGATTTCCTTTAGGATTGACAGGTTTGATCTCCATACAGTCCATGGGATTCTCAACAGTCTTCTGCAGCACCACAGTTCAAAAGCATCAGTTCTTTGGTGCTCAGCCTTCTTTATAGTCCAACTCTCACATCCATACATGACCACTGGAAAAACCATAGCTTTGACTATACAGACCTTTGTCAGCAAAATGATGTGTCTGCTTTCTGATACATTGTCTAGGTTTGTCATAACTTTTCTTCCAATGTCTCTGCTTTCTGATACATTGTCTAGGTTTGTCATAACTTTTCTTCCAAGGAGCAAGTGTCTTTTAATTTTGTGACTGCAGTCAGGATGCTCAGTGATTTTTGGAGCCCCCCAAAATAAAATCTGTCACTGCTTCCACATTTTCCCCATCTATTTGCCATCTATTTACTTTGGCCACCTGATGTGAAGACTTGACTCACTGGAAAAAACCCTGATGCTGGTAAAGACTGAAGGCAGGGGGAGAAGGGGACGATAGAGGATGATGTGATTGGATGGCATCACTGACTTGATGGACATGAGTTTGAGCAAGCTCTGGGAGTTAGTAATGGACAGGGAAGCCTTGCATGCTGCAGTCCTTGGGGTTGTGAAGAGTCGGACACAACTGAGAGACTGAACTGAAATGAACTGATTTGCCATGAAGTGATGGGACCAGATATCATGATCTTAGTTTTCTGAATGTTGAGCTTTAAGCCAGCTTTTTCACTCTCCTCTTTCATCTTCATCAAGAGGCTCTTTAGTTCCTCTTCACTTTCTGCCATTAGAATGGTATCATCTATATATCTGAGGTTGTTAATATTTCTTCCAGCAATCTTGATTCCAGCTTGTGCTTCATCCAGCTCAGTATTTTGCATGATGCTCTTCATATAAGTTAAATAAGCAGGGTGACAATATACAGTCTTGAAATACTCTTTTCCCAATTTTGAATCAGTCCATTGTTCCATGTCCAGTTTTAACTGTTGCTTCTTGACCTGCATACAGGTTTATCAGGAGACAGGTAAGGTAGTATGGTATTCCCATCTCTCTAAGAAATTTCCAGTTTGTTGTGAGCCACACAGTCAAAGACTTCAGCGTAGTCAATGAAGCAGAAGTAGATGTTTTTCTGGAATTGCCTTGCTTTTTCTGTGATCCAGTGGATGTTGGCAATTTTATCTCTGCTTCCTCCGCTTTTTTGAAATCCAGCTTGTACATCTGGAAGTTCTCCATTCACGAACTGTTGAAGCCTAGCTTGGAGGATTTTGAGCATTACCTTGCTAGCATGTGAAATCAGCTCAATTGTAAGGTAATTTGAACATTCTTTGGCATTGCCCTTCTTTGGGATTGGAATGAAAACAGAATTTTTCCAATCCTGTAGCCATTGCTGAGTTTTCCAAATTTCCTGACATATTGAATGCAGCACTTTAACAGCATCATCTTTTAGGATTTGAAATAGTTCAACTGGAATTCCATCACCTGCACTAGCTTTGTTCATAGTAATGCTTCCTAAGGCCAACTTGACTTCACACTCCAGGATATCTGGCTCTAGGTGAGTGATCACATCACTGTGTTATCCAAGTCATTAAGACCTTTTTTATGTAGACATCCCATAAGTGTCTCAGGCATTTTTTGGCAATTCCAACCAAAGAACTCTTGATTCAGTGAGCCAAAGGAATGGAAAGAGATCCATGGAATACAGGTGGGTAGTAATGAACTGGGTGTGGAGCTGGTTTCTGAGAATCTGGGATCCTACTGATTTGCTCTCGGAATTTGCTATGTCACACTCCCAGCTATTTCTGATCTGTGTAGCAGACCTGAATTCTGCCTACAGTTTAGATTATAGAGAAAAGAAGTGATGTCAATTCATTTCAATATAGGATTTCTTTTTTTCTTTCTTCCAGGGAGAGTCAAGCTTCCTGGGGATATGGCACAGATGTATAAAATTTTTCCAAAGGAGCCTCATATTTTGTAAGTGTTCAATAAATATTAAAAACAAGAATAACCTAATGAGATGGTAACGATAACCCTATATGCAAAACAGAAAAAGAGACACAGAAATACAGAACAGACTTTTGAACTCTGTGGGAGAAGGCGAGGGTGGGATGTTTCGAGAGGAATCAGGTGGAGAGGGAGGTGGGAGCGGGGATTGGGATGGGGAAGACGTGTAAATCCATGGCTGATTCATGTCAATGTATGACAAAACCCACTGAAATGTTGTGAAGTAATTAGCCTCCAACTAATAAAAAAATTAAAAAAAAAAAAAGAAGGAAAAAAAAAAAAAGAATAACCTAATGACCTAATGTGCAATCCTATAGAGTCCTTCAACTTAAGGAGCTGAAAATTCTCATAAATTGAAATGTCAGCTATATAATAGTTTAATATCATAGATAGGACCCAAACTAGTAGTCAGAAGGCCTATGTTCACATCCCAGCTCTGCTACTGAAAGCTCTATAAATGCAGACAAGTCACAAACTTTTCAATAGTCAACATACCTACTTATGAATCCCTAATTTCTCAGATTTACTGTAATAATCCAACAATATTCTTTTAAAATTGGAAGGCCCTATAAATTGAACATCTGTATAAGATGTGATGGTATTCTCACATCTTAGTCAACATGACTTACTAGATATAATTTAAGATACTTTATAATAATTAAATATTTATTGAATATAGCACTCATTTTAACTCTTAATCCAACTCAGAAAATATTACTTTGAGTCATCATCACGGGTAAAGAATTCACAAGGCAGATATTCCCTATCCTCAAGGTAGTCATAATCTAACAAAGATGACAGACCCAGATATAACCACTCATTTATTTGGCAAATATTTGCTGAATTCCTACTAGATAACAGGCATTGTTCTACAAATATGAAAAGGTCCTGTACCATTACATCAAGAAGCTTGTATTTCATTAAGAAAGGGGAAATTTTTTTTTTAAATCTGCAAATTATTCTGTACGATATATGAATGCTTTAATGGAAGTACGCATAACAGTTTAAGAGTAGAAGTGGGAAGGAAACGATGGGGAGGACAAGAAGGTGCTAAAGCATGACTAGTACAACTGGTGAAAAGCCCAAGATAAAATTTATGTTAAATCCCCACCTACGTGGCTTTTTCCAAGTTACTTGGTTCCTCTACTAGTTTCTAGACAGGTAAAATTGGGGGTGGGGGGGACGTATTATCTTCCTCATAGGGCTTCTTTATGAATTAAATGAGACAATGAAGAAAATAGTATTGCCCCTAGTGCATCATAAATGCTTAACAAGTGTCTAATTACTGTTATCACATATATGTCCCATCTATATTCTCTCTGAATGCCTAATAAAATGTTATATATGTAACTGGTTCTCTAAATTCCTAGCTACAGTCCTACAGAATCATTATTATGAACATCAATCTAAAGGATTATCATCATAAATATCTATTCCAACAACAGAACACTGAAGAGGTAATTTCTGTCTACTAAATTAATACCATCCACTTACTTTCTTAGTCGTTTGATTTTTTCTTCTATGAGCAGAACGAAGAAAAAATAAATGAGAAATAAAATACATATATTTATAAATCATTGACTGGGCGTTCTAATTAACAGGATCTGACTTAAGCCAGATAAATCTATTAGTTATGATAATCACTATATATTTTTATTTAAAAAGCTCATGCATACTTTTTTGGAACTTTTCATCATAGTTAATGTAAAATTATTGCAGTTTTGTAGGCTCTTGGGAGATAACTGAAGGAGTCTGTACACATATACACAAAAAAATTGGATCTGAAGAAATCATTTATCTAAAGTGAGAGGTAGGATTCAAGAGGAAGAAATGAGCTTTGCATTTTTCTATTAAAAATCAGAAGCCAGCTCTTCACTACTGGGGAAATTAACCAAATATATTTCTTTTTCTATATTATTAGCCAAAGTGAGATAAGAAATCTCTTGATTTTAAAGCTTTAAGAGGCATTTGATTTTCTAAAAGGACAGTCTGAATTCTTTATGCTGATATAAATTTAAAGATATAAATGACTCAGTTACGCATGCAAAAACATTCATCTCAATTTTTAAAAGATCTAAAAAACTGTCCAGTTTATATTTTTATGACAAATAAAAAATAGCATTCAACTGACTTTTTTTCCTATATGCGTCTATTTTTTTTCCTCTAGTTTTTTCAAGATATAATTGACAAATAGCACTGTACTGGTTTTAGGTGTACAACACAATGATTTGATATATGTATATATTGTGAAACAATCACCACAATAAGCTGAGTTCATATTCATCACCTCACAAAGTTACAAACTGATTTTTCTTGTGGTGAGAAGTTTTAAGATCTTACTGTTGTGGCCACTTTCCTATATATGATACAGTATTGTTAGCTATAGTCACCATGCTGTACATTACACTCCAGAATTTATTCAACCAACTTTATTTTTTGCTTCTGCTCACTCTCTTTTTTCCTTTCCTCTCTCCTTTCTCTTCCCCTCCACCCTCCCCTCTTTCCCTCTTTTCTTTCATCCTTTCTATTCCTCCTCTCTTTCTTTTTTCCTTTCTCTTTATCCCTACCTTTCACTTTTTTTCTTTATATAGCCAGGGACCAGGATCTTTCCTAAGGGCTGGCAAAGAAACAGTGAATAAGATGGACATGATTCCTTCCTCAGAGCTTACAATCTTCTATGGAAAACTGCTAATTTAATGAATGTTTTTATCACAACATTAGAAGTGTGATAGGCAGGTATGTATAGCATAGGACAAGAGCACTCTGCTGTGGAGTGTTTAGTTCATGAACAAGAAACAACAGTTCATTATCCACGGTTTTCAAAGTTGCTTTACAATATACTATGCGGGTATTTATGTATAAGTATATAAAAACAAAACTACAACATAAGCAGACTTTGACTCACAGTATCCCAGGGTGATTAGGTTTAAGTATCTTGGCTCACTTTAACTGGCTTAATCTTCTTCGCCAGACATTTATAAAATAAAGGAACAAATAAAAGAAGGTTAAAGACAAAAAAAAACATCCTTTTGTATCTATGTGGGGATAACCTGAAACTTTTCCAGTAATGCCTAACCTTTCTAAAGAAATGTCACTGCACACATTTGGATGTCTGAAACTAGTCTGGATTTTCAAGTCTCAAAGTATCAGTTATGACCTAATAAGACCTGTGCCATCTGTTTTCTTCTTGCTTAGAGAAGCTTTTTTTAGTTTATTCTAGAAGGACATATTTTAAATGTATTTCTTCCCACACAAATTTATATGTAGGTTGGCAAGCTTTCTCAAAGATCAACACTTCTGACTTCATCATAAGTCAGAAGTGTTTTTTTTCCCTACAATATAATCACCAATGGCTGTTTTTCAAATGCTTTTTATAAGTTTTGATCCTGACCAATTAGCAACTAAAGCCTTACATGGACTGATTAGTTCTGAACAAACAAACCTCTTGCCATAAAATATCAACACTTCTTAAAGGGTAACACATCCGCAATTACGGTTCAGTTCTAATCTACTGTGCCTACTTGTCTTCTGGGAAGATGGCGGCCGGCCAGGCAGGAATATCCAGGCTTATTTGAAAGCTCGCTCTGGTTGCCTAGCAAATCTCCTGTCATGGGAGTCGGGCAGCCTGGCCTCTGCAGATCCTGAGCACCCAGCAGACACCCTCCTTCTCTCAGGTTGAGGTCCAAGCACAAAGGCTTTTTAAATAAGAGAATAGTTTCTCCTTTTCTGTAATCAGCCCATATACATTTTTAACACAAAGCATTATAAAGTTTGAAATGGGGGGAAAGTTTAATATTTCTAGATCAGTAGAGTTTCCTGACCAATTTCTATATAATACCAGCACAAGACATATAAAGCAGAATGCCTTTTTTTTTTTTTTCAAGATGGATAGCAAAACTAAATTTTCCAAAAACTCAAATTATATCCATAGAATATATATGTAAAACTAACAGCAGCTACTAGATATCTTGTAGATATCTTGCAGCAGCAACGGCCTTTGCAAATTCTCAGTCATCCATGGAACATTAAACATCCATCATTTTCCAAAGTTCTGTCATGATTGTAAGTCTTCAACCATTTTTAGAAAAAACAAACTCTGGAATAACATCATTACAGGCAACCCTGGGTCAGCATGGCCACCATTACGTATCATAATGCAGAGTCAAGTCTCTACATTCATAGAGACATAATATATTAATAGTACTATCTTGCAGATATAGTACTAGAATGTCTAAAATGCAAAAGATACATTTTTCTTGACAATTCTACTTTTCTAGTATAGAATGCTAATCAACAACACATTTTCTGTTTTCCCCTTCCTCTCTCTCTCCCTCTCCCTCCCCTCCCCTCTATCTCTCTTGTGCGATTTCAAGAAAGTTCTGGGAAGCAGCTTGGTGATGGAAAAATATTGTCTGAGAGTCAGGGCACTTGAATCGAGACTCTTCTCAGACACCACCTGGTTGCATGGCTTTACTTTTCTGCACCTCAGTTTCCTCATCTGAAAAAGGACAAGATTGGCCAAGGTAATTTTAGGATCTTTCCTGGTTCCAGCATTTTATATCTTGGCTCTAGGATAAACTGAAGAGAATCAGCAGCTACTATGAGTTGGAAAAATAAGAGTAAAGGTTGGAATAATGTCAAATCTTGGAAGTTTGTTTAAATGCAGAAAATATCTGTGGCAGGAATCTCATCTTGCTCCTCCGCCCAGCACGTGCTAGGGTCCAGGCAAGGCTGTGCATGTTGGACAAACTGGTGACACAGGGCTAGAGGGGGTTTTGTGTTCTGCTGAAGGGAAAGAAGGAGAAGGCTCCAGGAAGAGAATGGAATAGATGATGTCTCCCTCAGTACACCTCTAAGAAAGAGGTGTCAGTCTACGGACTGCGATGGTTCAGAGGGGGAGTCCCTGCTGCTTCTGTGTCTGCCTGCTAAGGTGGGCCCCAGGGAGGGCACGGAGGGCTTTCTCACTTACTACGGACAGACGTGAGGGGAAGCAAACCCCACTGCTGGGCTTTGGCAGACCTAGGAGAGCTGGAAGACAGCACCCTGGCTCCTCCAGTGAAGGCATATTTGGACTATAATAGTAATAACTTACCTTCATTACTGGAGAAGCAAATGGCAAACCACTCCAGTATTCTTGCCTGGAGAATCCCATGGACAGAGGAGCCTGGCAGGCTACAGTCCATGGGGTTGCAAGAGTCAGACACAACTTAGCGACTAAACCACCAACACCACAACCTTTATTACAGTTTATAACTTATAGCATCTTACAGTTTTTGTCTCATTCAGTCAGTTCAGTTGCTCAGTCGTGTCTGACTCCTTGCGACCCCATGGACCGCAGCACACCAGAACTCCCTGTCCATCACCAACTCCCAGAGTTCACCCAAACTCATGTCCATTGAGTTGGTGATGCCATCCAGCCATCTCATCGTCTGTTGTCCCCTTCTCCTCCCACCTTTGATCTTTCCCAGCATCAGGGTCTTTTCAAATGAGTCAGCTCTCCACATCAGGTGGCCAAAGTATTGGAGTTTCAGCTTCAGCATCAGTCCTTCCAATGAACACCCAGGACTGATCTCCTTTAGGATGGACTGGTTGGATCTCCTTGCAGTCCACGGGACTCTCAAGAGTCTTCTCCAACACCACGGTTCAAAAGCATCAATTCTTCGGTGCTCAGCTTTCTTTATAGTCCAACTCTCACATCCATACATGACCACTGGAAAAACCATAGCGTTGACTAGATGGACCTTTGTTGACAAAGTAATGTCTCTGCTTTTTAATGTGCTGTCTAGGTTGGTCATAACTTTCCTTCCAAGGAGTAAGCGTCTTTTAATTTCATGGCTGCAATCACCATCTGCTGTGACTTTGGAGCCCCCCAAAATAAAGTCGGCCACTGTTTCCACCGTTTCCCCATCTATTTACCATGAAGCGATGGGACCAGATGCCATGATCTTAGTTTTCTGAATGTTGAGCTTTAAGCCAACTTGTTCACTCTCCTCTTTCACTTTCATCAAGAGGCTCTTTAGTTCTTCTTTGCTTTCTGCCTTAAGGGTGGTGTCTTCTGCATATCTGAGGTTATTGATATTTCTCCTGGCAATCTTGATTCCAGCTTGTGCTTCTTCCAGCCCATCGTTTCTCATGATGTACTCTGCATATAAGTTAAATAAGCAGGGTGACAATATACAGCCCTGGCGTACTCCTTTTCCTATTTGGAACCAGTCTGTTGTTCCATGTCCAGTTCTAACTGTTGCTTCCCCTCCTGCATATAGGTTCCTCAAGAGACAGGTCAGGTGGTCTGGTATTCCCATCTCTCAAAATTTTCCAGTTTGCTGTGATCCACACAGTCAAAGGCTTTGGCATAGTCAATAAGGCAGAAATAGATTTTTTTGTTGGACGCTCTTGCTTTTTTGATGATCCAGCAGATGTTGGCAATTTGATCTCTGGTTCCTCTGCCTTTTCTAAAGCCAGCTTGAACATCTGGAATTTCACGGTTCACGTATTGCTGAAGCCTAGCTTGGAGAATTTTGAGCATTACTTTACTAGCATGTGAGATGAGTACAATTGTGCAGTAGTTTGAGCATTCTTTGGCATTGCATTTCTTTGGGACTGGAATGAAAACTGACCTTTTCCAGTCCTGTGGCCACTGCTGAGTTTTCCAAATTTGCTGACATATTGGGTGCAGCACTTTCACAGCATCATCTTTTAGGATTTGAAATAGTTCAACTGGAATTCCATCACCTCCACTAGCTTTGTTCGTAGTGATGCTTTCTAAGGCCCACTTGACTTTGCATTCCAGGATGTCTGGCTCTAGGTGAGTGATCACACTATCATGGTCATGAAGATCTTTTTTGTGTAGTTCTTCTGTGTATTCTTGCCACCTCTTCTTCATATTTTCTGCTTCTGTTAGGTCCATACCATTTCTGTCCTTTATTGAGCCCATCTTTGCATGAAATGTTCCCTTGGTATCTCTAATTTTCTTGAAGAGATCTCTAGTCTTTCCCATTCTATTATTTTCCTCTATTTCTTTGCATTGATCACTGAGGAAGGCTTTCTTCTCTGTCTTTGCTGTTCTTTGGAACTCTGCGTTCAGATGCTTATACCTTTCCTTTTCTCCTTTGCTTTTCACAGGTATTTGTAAAGCCTCCTCATATAGCCATTTTGCTTTTTTGCATTTCTTTTTGTTGGGGATGGTCTTGATCCCTGTCTCCTGTACAATGTCACGAACCTCTGCGCATAGTTCATCAGGCACTCTATCAGATCTAGTCCCTTATATACACCTTTGAATACTGTGCCTCTTGTAACTGACTGTATTTTTCTCCATGCTTTGACTGCTAGAAAGCTCAGAGCCTAACCTGCAGCCTCGCTCTCAGGGTTACTGTGTGTCTTTGTACAGGTGTGCACTGCACCACTCCAGGGGGTGCTGTGTTCTCTTCTGAGTAGGTGTCAGAACCATTTAATCAAGGCAGAGAAACAATCTGTTAGTCACCCTTATTATTCTTTCCTCCTACATCCAATGGATCAACTTAGTCTTTCCACTGTGTGACCCAGACATTCCTTAACCACGTCCTGTTCTCCGCAACCCACTGCAGCTGCCACAGTTCACCTCCTCACCATATTCTACAGTTGCAGTAGCTTCCCAGCAGCTCCAGACATGTATAAAAAAGCAAAAGATTTTTTTTCCTCTCCTGGATGGCTCAAGAATTATGTGAATCAATTTTCCTCTCACTAATGCTTTTTTTTTTTTTTCTTTTTTCACTAATGCTTTGACTAGCTCAATATTACATACTGACAGGACGAAACCCAAGGTCTGCATCCAGGCTTACAAAGGCCTCCCCGTCTGGCCCCTGACCACCTCTCCAGGTCACCGCCTGTAATCCCCAGCGCTGTCCTGTACTTGCAGACCTCCTCACACACCCACTGTGCCAGGCCTGCTCGCCGTTTCAGATATTGTTCCATCAGTTCCACTTGCATCTCTCCTCCTCTGCCTCGAGAAAATCTACTGCTGTCTCCCCGATAAGACTACATTTCGGAGGCAGTGTGTTAGTCACGCAGTCACGTCCGACTCTCTGTGACCCCATGGACTGTAGCCCGCCAGGCTCCTCTGTCCATGGGATTCTCCAGGCAAGAGGACTGGAGCGGGCTGCCATGCCCTCCTCCAGTTGGAGGCAGTCTATGTCTAATTGGTCTTTGTTTTCCCAGTACCTAGCAAGACAATGGTTGGGGAGTAAGAGGGACAAATTACTATATATAAAATACATAAGCCACAAGGATATATAGCACAACACAGGAAACACACCCAATATTTTATAAGAACTACAAGTGGAATATAACCTTTAAAAACTGTGAAACTATTTTGACCCCCTGAAGCTTATATAATAATGTACATCAAGTATACCTCAATAAAACAAAACATTGGAATTTTTTAGACATTTTTTAAATGTCTTGGAATTGTGAAACATCAAGGTTGGGAAACTGTCACACTGAGATTTCAGGATACCAACTCTGTATCTATAATTGTAACCTGAACCCAGCAGGCAAAGAGTTAACAGTCATACAAGGCACCCCTAAGTTCATGGGGAACTCTAACTTATCTCTAAGATAGATCCCACCTCCCCTTCTTCCAAATGTACTGGAGACAGAATTAAACTGACCTAGTGATGTTAATAATAATTAAATACAGCTACATTGATGAACTCTATTAGAATTAGACTTTAATGAGCCTAAAGGTAATAATAAATGTTGCTCTGAGAAAGAAAATGAGTTCAAGATATTTAGGCTTGTGTCCTCACACACAGGTCATAAGCCCTGATACCTGGGGCCTGTATTAAAAGTAGAACTTCTGATATTTAAGTAACAACAATGAACAGTGACTAGCCAAGAAAAAAAAATGCAGTAACTGGAATGGGCTTTGGGGGTGGAAAAAAAAAATCAATGCATTATTTCCAAGTAGGCTGGGCTTTTAAGGCCAACAATCAAGTGATTTGAGGCTGGCACAACAGTGGCTGGTGAGTCTAGGCAGCAATTCATATCTGATGCATATGGCTGAGTAGTAAACTATATCTGACGCTTCACATGCTAGTAAGTCCCGGTACTGAAATCGTATTTCCTTGTGTTCTCTTGCCAAGTCAGCAATGTTTTCCATCCTGATGCTTCTCTAAATCACATTTGTTTAGTTACCATGGCACTGAAATGACCACATTCTTGAAACTTTGGTGCCCTCCACAAAATTAATTAGATTGTAAACAGAAATTCTAACGAAGTGGTACATCTCACCATGTGATGGAATTAGCAGTGCAGGTGGGAGCATATGCCATGGAAGGAAAAGGACAATCACCCTCACTTCAAGAAAAACGTCGGTTATTGGATCACTACAGGTACAAAGACTGTGTACTAGGTTTTATGTGCCTTGGATAGCAATTTGCAGAATAGTTTTCTGAATCCTGGTCGTATGTTGGCTACTCACCTTCAGCGCACAACACTGGGGCTTTTGCAACTGAAAGGCTGACGGAAACAAGACAGGAGAGAAGCTGCCTTGCTGCCTGCAGAGGGGCCTAGAGGAAAACCTCCCTCAGAACAGCGCAGATGCCAGCGGGAAAGACCGCCACTTCCTAATCACTGAGCCTTACTTACCTGGCCAGAGAAGACGTACTATAAGAGGGAATCCCTCTGTATCTGTTTAGAGATCCCTCAGCCCTCCGCCACGTCCACCCAGAAATGCTCTGTCATCCACAGCGGGACGAGCACGGATGGCCCTGTCAAGAGCCTAAGAAGATGGGCATGAATGCACGGGGGCAGGAGAAGAAATGCCGGCGGGCACAACTGCTCCAGCACTGAGCAAGTTCTCGCCTTTTTGTTCTGAACCCCTGTTGGCTTCTGTGTTGCCGGTACACTAGATGCACATTTGGGGAAGTACTTCTACCTTATCAAGAGCCACGTGGTTATTAACAATGAATTAACTCCGAACGCTTGCGGCTTTGTTCCATCCTGCATAATAACACCTAAAAGGCAATGCCAAATTAAAAAGTTCTATACTCCTCACTGCAATTGTGCCACGAGACTTTCTTCTGCTGATTCTAGATCCCCATACTCTGCAAATAAAAAATGGGCAATGATTTCTTGCAGACCTCTACCATCCTAGAGTTAGGGCATACCCATGACAGAGGGATTGTTTTTGATATGTCTGTAATTTTGCATTGATCTGTTGGTCCTTAATCCAGTGACAGAGGGATTATTTTTGATATGTCTGTAATTTTGCATTGATCTGTTGGTCCTTAATCCACTGTAGAATACTACACACCCATACAAAGCCCCTGGGTACTGCCCTTCACATTTAAAGCTTTGATTTACTGAGAGATGTGTAAAACCTGATGTATCTAGGCAGCTCCTGTCAACTGCGTGTGTACTAAAACACAGATTACATAGGAGAGCAAATTATTCCAGCTGAGATCAGCATTAACTGAAACTTAGAATAACAATCCCCTCAAAACTTTCTTGAAAAACTTATCACATGAACTCCATTGGCTTTTGTCTCATGGTTTGTCCTGTGTGTATCTAGTACAGCCTATTGAGATATCTGTCCTTTCCTCATGCTAGGAACTTTTCATAAGCAGAGGTTCAGGAAGTTAAGGAAAGGAGCCTCGTCATAGAGGGGCACAAAGGTTTGATGTTAGAGCGTCTCCTCTCCAACGTGTCTGCAGTCTCTAGCTATGTCCTCAGCTATACTCAATAGCCAGCATCTGTATGCATCTATGTTCGAGGAGGGATGGCACAGGTCAATTAACCACCTTTTTTTTTTTTTAATATTTAGATCTAGGGAGAAACCTTCAAGGTTTTGGACTATGTGTGAAATTTGATTAAAACACCAACTATCTGAAGTTGCCACCATGTTGTGTGTATGGCAGAAACTTTTCCCCCCAAACATATGCAAGGATCTTGGATATTGCAGTTCCTTTATTATATATCATGAGATGTATTGCTTTATTTACAGGATTTACTTTGTACTGTAGCACATATCTATAATAAAAAATGCATGCATAGATAAAGCCAGCCAGTCCAAAAATACATGGTGAAAGTGTGTAGATGATATTTCCAGTAACACCATCTTATTTCTTCCTAACAGCCTGAGCCTCTTAGCTGTCTGAAGTCCCTAACACAAAGTGATTCTTGTAGGACATGAGTTTAAAATGTAAGACAATACTTCATCTCTCCATCCTGTTACAATAGCAGCAATTAAATTCACAACTAACAGAAATCAAAAAATGCCAGGAGTTAACGTACTGGAAAAGACTGTCAACCCTCTTTGGTTTTATAAACAAATATAATATATGTCTCTTTGTATAAACATGTACATCCTAATCAAATATGTGGGTAGAACATATATAGGTCCCATAAACATGTAGGTAGAAAAGAGTTAAAAGCAAAACCTATTTGACCATCCTGTCAGACTAGCCAGTAAACAGTTGGGAGTTTCCTCAGGAAATTTTTCAGGAGGATAAAGTAAGAAGTACCACCAATATAGCATGTTTTTACTTGCAGAAGGGATCAGCTACCTGTGCATCTTGGGGCAGACAGCCAATCTACTTTTTTCTCCAAAACTGAAGGAGTTCTTGAGGGAAGGAAACAGCTCTGCACATCCTGTAAAGGTACGTCCACTTCAGAGAGTCTCTGACTAGAACTGGTAACAAAAATAATTTAGCAGTAACAAATCTGCATATGGTTAACTGGAATTACAAAGTGGCTAAAACAATTAAACTGAAGTACAAAAAATGTTTTTCATGAGTTTTCCCTTGATCTTCACTCCTCCCTTATTTGTTTAACCATTTTATGAGCATATGTTAGTCACTAATGATGCAAAGATGAATTCAACACAGTTGGCTACCTGCAAGGTGATCCCAGGGTAGTGAAGGAAACAGCCATATAAACGGTAATTATGAAATAATGTGTTAAGTAACAAGGATAGGCACACAGTATTATGAAAATAGAGAGCTAATTCATTCAGGGCCAAGACACCTCACCATCTTAGGAGGGAGAGAGTTGTATATACAGGGAGAAGCCAGAGTGAAGACAGGTGACCCAAAAAAGTATACATACATGCATATATGTGAAGAGTAAGCAATTGGTGTTACTAGAGTTTAAAGCTCAAATAGTAAGAAGGAAAAAAGATAAGGCTAAAGAATTAGAGCATCATTGATAAAGGATCCATTTTCCCAAAATTAAACAGTATTTGCTTTAGTCTGAAAGGAACAAGGAAACACTGGAGGGTTTTAATCAGGAAGGTAGCAAGGGCCAGTGTGTGTTTTGCCAACATCACAACAGCTAGCAAATGTGTGGAGGACAGATCTGAAAGTAAGGTTCTAGGGACAGAGATGGGGACAGCATTATCGTAATAAAGGCAGGAGAATCTCAAAGGATGCAATCACAGAATGAGAAGGCAGTGAAACCCTAGAGCATGCCAACACTTAGAGGCTAGGTAAAGAACTCGGGTGGATTTTAATAACCATCTTCCTTGGCTAGAGGAGATTCTTCCCTTTTTTAAAAAAACTTTTTATTTTGTATTGGGGTATAGCTGATAACCTGGAGGATGGCATGGCAGCCCACTCCAGTACTCTTGCCTAGGGAATCCCGTGGATGGAGGAGCCAGTGAGCTGCAGTCCACGGGGTCGCAAAGAGTCGGACACAACTAAAGCGACTAAGCATAGCACAGACAGCATAGCTGATTAAACGGTTCCCAGGTGGTGCTAGTGGTAAAGAATCTGCTTGCCAACGCCGGAGACATAAGAGATGCAGTATTCTTGCCTGGAGAGTCCCCATGGACAGAGGAGCCTGGCAGGCTACAGTCCATGGGGTTGCAAAGAGTCGGACATGACTGAGGCAACATAGTGCGCACGCAGAGCTGATTAACAGTGTTGGGACAGTTTCAGGCGGACAGCAAAGGAACTCAGTCATACATATACATGTATTCATTCTCCCCCAAACTCCCCTTTTATCCAGGCTGACACATAACATTAAGCAGAGTTCCATGTACAAACTTCTATACTGTAGGTGGAGATTATTCTTGATTTGGCCAAGGAGCCCACCTACAACCTGGTTATCCCATGATTAGATTGGTGTTCAAAAAACAAATGGTTTCATATGTGTATTTCGAACATACTCACTTGACTTCAGATTTATTTCATCCTCAGCAAAACTGTTCCAGTATGCAATTTTAATAAAGTTGGAGTAGGAAATGCATATTTCTTATTAGATCACACTAAAGCTACAAAGAGTTTTCTTGATGGTTAAATTACCTTGCAGAGGAGAGAGAAAGAGCGCAGCCAACAACCGCCTTTCCTCTGTTCCATGCTGGGTTATTTATTCTTAGAGGCTGTGTACAGTCCAGGACAGAACAAGTACCTGGTAGCGTGCCCGCCGTAGGTGCCAAGAACTGTTGTATCTACTCTGTGTGAAGCTGGATCACTTAGATAACAGTTGTTTTTCTTGATGTGGGTGATCTCACCCACTCCAATGACTTCAACCACCAGCTGCACACAGATGAATTCCAAATCTTTCCCTCTCTCCTGAGCTCTGGAGCCTTACCCATAATTGCCAACGAGACACTGTGGATATTCTCCAACAATCTCCCACTTCAAATGCACAAAAGTAAGCCTGTTATCCTTCTTGTACACCTCTTCCTTCTTCTATAGTCACTATCTCCAAGCATGACCCTAAAATTTGCTCAGTTACCCAGGTCAGCTCAGATTCTTTTTTCTCCTATACTACCTGTATAACCACCTAATCCTACAGAATCTAATTATTCTGATCAATGGGCTTCATCTCCTCTTTTCTACTTCTCATCCTCTGTCCTCTCCCAGCCTTCAGGTCCCTCACCCAACCAATCCTGTCTCCAGGGCTTGATCATATTATTCCTTAAAGGTGTAAAATGGTTTTAACGGATTCTCATTGCCTTTTGAAAATTCTAGCTACTTCAAGGTCACAAGTCCCTCCATGAGCTGGCTCCTGCCTAACTCCATGACAATGTATCTCATCTGCAGCTCTCCACCCTCAGGTGCCCCACTCATGCACACCCCGAGGCCCTGGTTGCAGCAAACTCTTGCTCTCAGAGGATCTTACAGGCCATGCTGGTTTATGCCTTAAGGCTGCTCCTTCTTAGAACATGTCCTGTTTGCCCCTGCTCCATCCAGACAGAAGCCTTCCTGTATTCATGCTTCAGTTTACGTATTTCATCTTCCAGAAAACATTCTGATCACCCCTGTATATCTCCCTTTTTGTCTCCATTATTGTCTACACCATCGTCTACAAAAACACTTAGAACATCATATCATACTAATTGTATCACATATTTGACTCTTTCTATAATAATGCAAGCTTTTTGAAGAGAAGAACTTTTTAATATTCATCTTTGCATCCCAGGAGCCTAGTTTGATTCATGGCACTCCCTTAACTGATGTTCATTGACACCAAAGCAGTTTTTAAAAACTCATATTCAGATGAACACATTTTTCTCTTTTCCTTTAATTACTTTGTTATTTTGTAGCCAAAATATGGGGCTGGGGGCTGACTTAGTATGGTGACTGCAGAGATTGAGGTCAAAGTCCAACTCTAACTGCAGATGGCTGATACAGCACAGACCTAAAGGACAGGGAGGCCCAATCCAAACTCTGAAGAATAAATGTCATGCTCTATTAGCACTTCCTGTCATGTCTGTCCCTTATATTTGCTCTCCCTCACTCAGTGTAAGTATTCATTAACTAAGTCTTTTTGAATAAGTATTCAATAAGTATTTTTAAAGATCTCATTGTGCTCACATGAGTAAAGCATTATCTGCATTTTCAAACAACATATTCACACTGGGAACATCTTGCTAAAACTGGCAAAGCAAAAAGCATTTCAGTTTGCTACTGCTATAGAAATCTTAAAATGTATATTTAATTTTATGATAGCTTACATTTTAAGCTAGGCAGTATGGTTGGTACAATTATATTTTTTATATGCAATTCGATGAACTTAAGAATCTAAAGTAGTCATTGAGACACCTGAACAAGAATTAAATCATTTCTAATTTATCCAGTAATCACTAACATAACAATACATGTCATACCTTTTGGCAAATACCAAACTAGATGTACTGAGTTTAAAAGGCAAGTGAAAATCTTATTCCAATGTTTGCATTAAGTCTTTTTTAAAAAACAAGGAACAGCTTATTTTATCAACAAAGTAGATTTAGGAAAATGCAATCCATAAAATTTCCTTTTAAAAATTACTCTCTTGTTCCACAGAGTCTAATTAGATTCTGTTTCATTATAATTTTATCTGAACTCTATATGCTGTGCAGAGCCTTGTAAATGAGTCATAGCATAACTATTCCCACTTTGCAGCCAGTTCTCCAGAGAAGCGAAGGAGAAAAGCAACAACTGCCTTTTAAGGAAATCAAACCTGTTTCTAGAGATAAACCTCTGTCCATTTCTATTCGAACGTATTCTCAACAACCAAAAAATAGAACACTATAAAATACAGATCTAATGGGTGAGCCACCTGGCCAAGTATATCTGTAGATTTATTTAATGTTTCTCCTACATTATAATCTATTACAGATAAACACATTACATAAACATGTGCACCTGGCCACATGTGAAGTGGTGAAAAATGAAAGGATATTTCTTTATGTAAACATTGAAACTTCTGGTTGCAGTTCAGGATTATATTTTGGCTACTTTATTAAAGAAATTTGTTTTCAAAAGTAAAAAAGAAAACTTGCAGTTTCGAGGAAACTTGTAAAACATGGAATTTGTATTGCAAAGAATCTGAATAGAGAGCTAAATGGGAAAGACTCTAAAACGTAGGGCCACGCAGTAAACACTGCTGAGTTAGCTCCTCTCTGCCCAGCTCTATAATTTGATGGGAAAATGATCACCTTAATTTGGACTTTTCTCTAACTCTGCTCATTCACTGAATTTGAAAAGTGAGAGAATGTCAAATTTTAGTATATGGAGGCTTGAAATTTAGCTAATTTTCCAAATATTTTGCAATTGTTTTATTCTCCTTACATTATACCAAAATATGCCTGCCACCAGTCTTTTTCTCGCTGTCTTAGAATTAACTAGAAAAATGACTCCTGGCATAATCAATTTTTTCTTTTAAATAAAGTACAAGTGATTGATATTTATCCATTACCACAAATTCATTTTTACAGACTGAAATATTTTTAGTGTTGCTCCCTGGACGTCATACATAAAAAGGAACACACATGTACATGTATGTACATATGGCTACATAGTATAAAGATAGGTTTCATTTTTTTACTAAATTCTTTCCTACTTCACTTATCCAAACAACAAAGCTACAGCTGAAGAATTCAAAAATTAAAAAAACTGGATTCCTAGCTATTGTCACAACACCCTGATGCCATTATTAAGTCAGAAAATTGCAATGGCTGAATTCTATAAATGTGAGGTGGTGGTGGCAGATGGCGGGGGATTGCTTTTAACCAGGTTACTTTTAATCTCCAAGATGATTAAAACAAAATTTTTGAAAGTAGCAGAAATTTCCTGGAATTGAAAGAACACCACTTTTTAAGAAAAATAAAAAGGTTTATTGTAAACAATAAATCTGGAAAACATCTTGGAAAAAACATTTTAAATAATAATTACAAAAACTCAGATCTTACAGAAAATATAGGTGTATATTTCTTAGACTTTAGTGTAATAAAATATTTTTCTAACAAGATCCAAAAAATTAATTATAAAAGAAGATAATTGATACTTTTGGCTATATTGAAATTGTTGTTCATCCAAAGAAACCTTAAATAACATGAAAAGGTTATAAACTTTGTGAGTTCATTTAGTATACATTCAACTGACAAGGTTTATTATATGAAGAATGGGTAAAGTTCTTATACTAATCAGTCAAGAAGGACACAAATAACCTAAAAGAAAAATATTCTAAAGATATGAATAAGCAATTCACAGAATAAAAAACACATATTGCCAAAAAGCAAATGAAGAGATATTTGAATTACCTTGTGGTCAGAGAAATACAAATCAAGACCACAAGAGATAATATTTTACTGCCAAAGGAATGGCAAAAATTAAAAAACCTGATCAAGTGTTGGAGAAGATGTGGAGGTATAGGGTTCCTTAGGCATTGCTGGTGGAATTGTAAGTCATGTATCTATTTGAAAAATAGTTTTTCCTCCTAAGCTGATCATTTTCAAATCTGTGACCCAACAGCTCTACTCCTGACTTTATAGCTAAAAGAAACCCTCACCCACTTGCAACAGGAGATGTTCTAGCAGCACTGCTCAGAACAGCAAACACCTGGAGCAGCCCACATTTCCTTTGAAAAGAAAATGATAGGTAAACTGTGAGATGTTCACATAGTAGAAGGTTACACACCCAACACAACAAGCAAACAGGTTGCAGCCATATGGATATAGGCCAGTGGTAACATATTGAGAAAAACAAAATCTCCAAAGACTAAATGCAGTATGATGCCCTTCTTATAAAGTTAAAAATAATTAAACTTAAAATATCTCTTTCTTAAGAATGCATAAATATTCAATTCTGTCTCAGTCCCAAAGAAAGGCAATGCCAAAGAATGTTCAAACTACTGCACAATTGCACTCATCTCACACACTAGCAAAGTAATGCTCAAAATTCTCCAAGCCAGGCTTCACCAGTACATGAACCGTGAACTTCCAGATGCTCAAGCTGGCTTTAGAAAAGGCAGAGGAACCAGAGAAAAAATTGCCAACATCTGCTAGGATCATTGAAAAAGCAAGGGAGTTCCAGAAAAACATCTATTTCTGCTTTATTGACTACGCCAAAGCCTTTCACTGTGTGGATCACAATAAACTGTGGAAAATTCTGAAAGAGATGGGAATACCAGACCACCTGACCTGTCTCTTGAGGAACCTATATGCAGGTCAGGAAGCAACAGTTACAACTGGACATGGAACAATAGACTGGTTCCAAATAGGAATAGGAGTATGTCAAGGCTGTATATTGTCACCCTGTTTATTTAACTTATATGCAGAGTACATCATGAGAAATGCTGGGCTGGATGGAGCACAAGCTGGAATCAAGATTGCTGGGAGAAATATCAATAACCTCAGATATGCAGATGATACCACCCTTATGGCAGAAAGCAAAGAACTAAGGAGCCTCTTGATGAAAGTGAAAGAGGAGAGTGAAAAGGTTGGCTTAAAACTCAACATTCAGAAAACTAAGATCATGGCATCCGGTCCCATCACTTCATGGCAAATAGATGGGGAAACACTGGAAACTGTCAGATTTTATTTTCTTGGGCTCCAAAATCACTGCAGATGGTGATCGCATCCATGAAATCAAAAGACACTTACTCCTTGAAAGGAAAGTTATGACCAACCTAGACAGCATGTTAAAAAGCAGAGACATTGCTTTGCCAACAAAGGTCAGTCTAGTCAAGGCTATGGTTTTTCCAGTGGTCACGTATGGATGTGAGAGTTGGACTATAAAGAAAACTGAGCGCCGAAGAATTGATGCTTTTGAACTGTGATGTTGGAGAAGACTCTTGAGAGTCCCTTGGACTGCAAGGAGATCCAACCAGTCCATCCTAAAGGAGATCAGTCCTGGGTGTTCATTGGAAGGACTGATGCTGAAGCTGAAGCTCCAGTACTTTGGCCACTTGATGCAAAGAGCTGACTTATTTGAAAAGACCCTGATGCTGGGAAAGATTGAGGGCAGGAGGAGAAGGGGACGATGGAGGATGAGATGGTTGGATGGCATCACCAACTCAATGGACATGGGTTTCGGTGGACTGCGGGAGTTGGTGACGGACAGGGAGGCCTGGCGTGCTGTAGCCCATGGGGTCGCAAAGAGTCGGACACGACTGAGCAACTGAACTGAACTGAAATATTCAATTAAACTATATAAAGAGAAAGGCAAGTAATAATAAATAAAGAATTCAGGATGATGCTTACCTTGAGTCCAGAGAGGCAGGATAATATAGTGGGAGGTAAGGGCGGGTTATCTTTTTTAGTTTTTGGTTAGGAAGTTGAGATCACATGTACTTATGATATTGTTAAAAATAGCTTAAGAAGTGTGCTATGAACTAAGGATTATAATTATTCCAATTCTGTGTTCATGTTGTCCAAATCATCCAAATAAATTAAAATTCACAGTCTCCAGCTTAGACACTTTTCGAAGGCACTGTTTTTTAGAACAAATAATAGCCTTGTTTGTTTTCCTGTTCTTTTTGTTGAAATTTTTTTTACATCTAATATTTTCTATTAGTTAAGAATATTTCCAAATATCAAAATAAAATACTTAGCACTAAGTTCAATGGATTTAATCCTTCCCAAACAACTCTAGCTTTGCTATAAGAGTAATTACCTTGTCTTTTTCTCTTTCTCCTGCTAATATTCTAAAAAACACTTTCCTAAACCTCTTTTCTCTCAAAAAGATGCCATCTTCACTCTTTCTGTTTTCTCAGCCAAATCCTCTTATGTGTCAATGTATGGTCTTATCATTCTTTTTCTTAAACCCTGAAGTATTTGTCACTGATAAGCCATTCCTTAAAATACTCTCCTTTCTTAACATACCAGAAATGCTTATGATCTTTCTGTCTCTCTTGTGACCTCTGTTAACTTCTTTCATTGGCTTCTTTTTCTCTGTCCAAACTTTATATATTGATCTTCTCCAAGATTCTGTCCTGTATCCTCTTTGCTTCTTGCTTCTTATGTTTCAGCCATTTCCCCAGATAATTTCTAGTACTGGTAACTTTCCCAAGCCCAGACTAATACTCTTAACACCATTACACAGCAACTTCTGGATGTCCAAATTCAATTTATTTAGAATGAAATTTATTTTCTTTTCTCCATAATTGCTTCTTTCAATAAATGCTATATCCATCCCTTTGTCTTCCAAGATAAAACCTGCAACTACAGTCCACTCTTCCCCTTTTCTTGCCATCCACAGCTATGTATTTCTAATTTGTCTGTGTGTCTTCTTTTTCAGCCCCAGTGCCCTCAGCCTAATCTAGAGTCTCATTATTTATTTGTCATTGGTGGGGGTGGTTTAGTCACTAAATCTGTCCGACTCTTGTGACCCCATGGACTGTAGCCCTCCAGGCTCCTCTGTCCATGGGATTTCTCAGGTAAGAACACCGGGGTGGGTTACTATTTCCTTCTCCAGGGATCTTCCCAAACCAGGGATCAAACCTAGGTCTCCTGCATTGCAGGCTGATTCTTTACTGACTAAGCCACTGGAGTATTCTAACAACCTCCTTCCTAATTAGTCTCTGTCCTCCAAGTCGCACCTTTCAGTCCTAAATCTGTCAGACAGGACTGACAGATGACTGTCAGCCATCTTTCTAAGCATGCTCTAGATCATGCCAGTCCCCTGTTTAAAAATCTTTAATGAGAACCTGAAAGAGTTTATAACAAACAAGATGATGCATCTGAAAGGAAGAAGACAGTGACTTTTAATCCCTGGTTCTTCTCAGTTTCTCAGTTAATAAATTCAAGAGAGTCTAAAATTTGGTATCTTTTCACTCTTTCCATGAAGGTGAGATGTGAAGATCTTCATTATAGCCTTTCTTACAAAGATTTGAGTCTGACACAAAATGCTTCATGCAAACCATAGAAAATGAGTGTAAAATTTCAAATGTTAATATAGTGACCAGTGAACTTTTATGCATACATAAAGGAAAGAACAATAAAAGAAAGAAGGCCAAAATATCAGACTGATAGTATCTGATTGAATTCTATCTAGTACATACTTCACTGAGATTTATCCAGTACTCATAAAAGAGATCATTACAGCGCTGAAACTGAACAATTTCTCAGAAGATACTAGACTCTGCAGCTGCTTGCTGTTCATTCCCCACGCCACGTTCTTGCATGCCTTAGTGTGAATGTGGAAGGTTTTCCCTAGGCCTGGAATGACTTTATCCAGTTCAGGGTCCAGTTTGAATAGGGATTCCTCTGTATAGTTCCTTGATGCTACTATGCAGAATTAATTTATTCATGGTTTTTATTTTATAATACATTATATATTTTTCTCTTTAAAACCTTGTCACCTTCTTAATAGTTATAAATCTGCCTCTTCCATGGAGGTTTACCTTTCTTAAGAGCAAAGACAATGTCTCATTTATCCCAGAATTTAGCATATTTGTGATATAATAAGAAATATATTTTGTCTTTGTCGCTAATACCTGGCACAAAACTCCTTAAACCTCTGAAATTTCCTGAGTGAGGAGTGTCTTTCATTATTCATAAGGAATCTTCTTGAGCACACCCGAGTTTATCTAATGAGGTGACAGAGCAGGACTCCTTGGTAGCCTCAGGATGAGGATGGTCACTAGAAAGACCAAGTGATAGGAAATTTCAGCCCCACCCATTGACCTCTGGGAAGGGGAAGAGGTAGAAGGTATTGCATATTAAGCTCTATAAAATCCTGAATAACAAGATTTTAACTTCCAGGTTGATGAGCATGACACTTGATGAGAAGGTGCTGAGCCCTATTTCTACAAGGAACAGATGCTGCTACACTCAGGACTCTTTTTGACTTTCTCCTACGTGCCTCTGCATCTGGTTGTTCATCTGTATCCTTTATATCTTTTATAATAAACTGGTTCACTTCAGTCACTCAGTTGTGACCGACTCTTTGTGACCCCATGGATTGCAGCATGCCAGGCTTCTCTGTCCATCATCAACTTACAGAGCTTACTCAAACTCATATCCATCAAGTTGGTGATGTCATCCAACCATCTCATCCTCTGTCATCCCCTTCTGTCCAGCCTTCAATCTTTCCCAGCATCTGGGTCTTTTCAAATGAGTCAGTTCTTCGCATCAGGTGGCCAAAGTATTGGAGCTTCAGCTTCAGCATCAGTCCTTCCAATGAATATTCAGGACCGATTTCCTTTAGGATTGACTGGTTTTATCTCCTTGCAGTCCAAAAGACTCTCAAGAGTCCTCTCCAACACCACACTTCAAAAGCATCAATTCTTCATTGCTCAGCTTTCTTTATAGTCCAACTCTTACATCCATACATGACAAGTGGAAAAACCATAGCTTTAAGTACATGGCCCTTTGTTGGTGAGTAATGTCTCTGCTTTTTAATATGCTCTCTAGGTTAGTTGAGAAAAGGAGAAAACGTCTTTTAATTTCATGGAGAAAACGTCTTTTAATTTCATGGCTGCAATCACCATCTGCAGTGATTTTGGAGCCCAAAAAATTAAAGTCTCTCACTGTTTCTATTGTTTCCCTATCTATTTGCCATGAAATGATGGGACCAGATGCCCTGATATTAGTTTTCTGAATGTTGAGCTTCAAGCCAACTTTTTCACTCTCCTCTTTCACTTTTATCAAGAGGCTCTTTAGTTCTTCTTCCCTTTCTGCCGTAAGGGTGGTGTCATCTGCATATCTGAGGTTATTGATATTTCTCCCAGCAATCTTGATTCAAGCTGTGCTTCATCCAGCCCAGTATTTCTCATGATATACTCTGCATATAAGTTAAATAAACAGGGTGACAATATACAGCCTTGACATACTCCTTTCCTGATTTGGAAACAGTCTGTTGTTCAATGTCCAGTTCTAACTGTTGCTTCTTGACCTGCATACAGATTTGTAGGAGGCAAGTCATGTGGTCTGGTATTCCCATCTCTCTAAGAATTTTCCAGTTTGCTGTGATCCACACAGTCAAAGGCTTTGGCATAGTCAATAAAGCAGGAGTAGATGTTCTTCTGGAACTCTCTTGCTTTTTCGATGATCCAGCAGATGTTGGCAATTTGATCTTTGGTTCTGCTGCCTTTTCTAAATCCAGCTTGAATATCCGGAAGTTCACAGTTCACATACTGTTGTAGTCTGGCTTGAAGAATTTTGAGCATTACTTTGCTAGTGTGTGAGATGAGTGCAATTGTGCGGTAGTTTGAGCATTCTTTGGCATTGCCTTTCTTTGGGATTAGAATGAAAACTGATCTTTTCCAGTTCTGTGGCCACTGCTGAATCTTCCAAGTTTGCTGGCACATTGAGTGCAGCACTTTAACAGCATTATTTTTTAGGATTTGAAATAGCTCAACTGGAATTCCATCACTTCCACTAGCTTTGTTCGTAGTGATGCTTCCTAACACCCACTTGACTTCTTATTCCAAGATGTCTGGCTCTAGGTGAGTGATCACACCATTGTGATTATCTGGGTCATGAAGATCTTTTTTGTTTAGTTCTTCTGTGTATTCTTGCCACCTCTTCTTAATATCTTCTGCTTCTGTTAGGTCCATACCATTTCTGTCTTTTATTGTGCCCATCTTTGCATGAAATGTTCCCTTGGTATCTCTAATTTTCTTGAAGAAATCTCTAGTCTTTCCCATTCTATTCAGTTCAGTTCAGTTGCTCCGTCATGTCCGACTCTTTGTGACCCCATGGACCACAGCACGCCAGGCCTCCCTATCCATCAATAACTCCCAGAGTTTACTCAAACTCATGCCCATTGAGTCAGTGATACCACCCAACCTTCTCATCCTCTGTCATCCCCTTCTCCTCCTGCCCTCAATCATTCCCAGCATCAGGGTCTTTTCCAATGAGCCAGTTCTTCACATCAGGTGGCCAAAGTATTGGAGTTTCAGCTTCAGCATCAGTCCTTCCAATGAATATCAAGACTGATTTCCTTTAGGATGGACTGGTTGGATCTCCTTGCAGTTCAAGGGACTCTCAAGAGTCTTCTCCAACATCACAGTTCAAAAGCATCAGTTCTTACGCACTCAGCCTCTTTATAGTCCAACTCTCACGTCCATACGTGACTACTAGAAAAACCATAGCCTTGACTAGACAGACCTTTGTTGGCAAAGTAATATCTCTGCTTTTTAATATGCTGTCTAGGTTGTTTTATTTTAGTTTACAGATAGTATTTTGCTGGCAAAGGTCCATATAGTCAAAGTTATGGTTTTTCCTGTAGTCATGTACAGATGTGAGAGTTGGATCATGAAGAAGGCTGAGTGCCAAAGAATCTATATTTTCTAACTGTGGTACAAGAGAAGACTCTTGAGAGTCCCTTGGACTACAAGGAGATCAAACCAGTCAATCTGAAAAGAAATCAACCCTGAATATCATTGGAAGGACTGATGCTGAAGCTGAAGCTCCAATAGTTCAGCCATATAATGCAAAGCGCCAACTCACTAGAAAACACTCTGATGCTGGGAAAGATTGAGGACAGGAGGAAAAGGGGGTGACAGAGGATGAGATGGTTAGATGGCATCATCAACTCAATGGACATGAGTTTGATCGAACTCTGGGAGAGAGTGAAGGACAGGGAGGCCTTGCGTGCTGCAGTTCATGGGGTTGCAAAGAATCAGACATGACTGAGCAACTGAACAACAACAGATACTTTTTGGTTACAGATAACAACTTCTAGCAGGAATCAGGGATAAGCACCCAGGCTGTGCTCTCTGTAAATCACAGAGATATGAGTATGATCTTGATGCCCCCAGGGACACTAATAATTGGAAGTTTGCTAGCTGTTCCTCCATGCTCAGGGACAAGTTCATTCACATCCTTCAGCAGCAGCCTTCCCAAGGATGGATGTGGCCCATAATCCACCCATGTCCACCCCTTCAACACTCTTTCCAGAAGAACCCAGGACAAAGCTGCCTTTCTGCTACGAGTGCAGGGGTTCCTGGGTACGAAGCTGGAGAGCTGTAAACACTTCAGGGGGTTAAACTGCACTGTCTCCAGGCCTTGCCATCCCCCACCATGTGTCAGAAGGGAGGGCCAGAGCACACCTCTCCACAGCACTTGTCACACATTGACTTGGTGATGGTATCCGATCATCTCATCCTCTGTCGTCCCCTTCTCCTCTTGCCCTCAATCTTTCCCAGCATCAGGGTCTTTTCAAATGAGTCGGCTCTTCCCATCAGGAGACCAAAGTATTGGAGCCTCAGTTTCAGGACCAGTCCTTCATAAAAACTAAATACGAGTTTTGCAATACAGTTTATAAATTAAATATCCCTTCAAAAAAAAAATTCTAAAACCTTAATTTCAATGAGGTGTGTCTGAAAAGAATGGCTTTTCTTAAACCTACCCTATCACTTTAAGAAAACAATACTAAAATGATATTTGTAACCATACTTTTATAATATGGCTTTATTATGTATAAAACCTACTTTCACATATCTTACAAAGATATTATTATTTCTTTAAAGTAAGTTTTTAAAAATCTGATTTATCTGACAATGACATCTTGATAATTACAAGGAAAGCTGCAAACCCTCATTCCCTAGACACTAATACCTTCTTGTCCATTACTTTTAAGACATTAATCATCTTTATGCAAAATTTTTATCCTGAAATAATCTAGAAATTTAATAGAACTGGTATATGTGAGAATTTTTTTTCCTCTCAATTTTCTTTTAAGACATTTTAGAAATTACCAATCATTATCAATACTTTTAAGTGTTTTGAAGTGAAAGTATGTTAGCTAGATTGTATGACCTTGACATTTACTTATTTTATCTGCCAAAAGGAATTGTACTGAGGAGCATACTAATGAGTGACATGGACATGATAAGAAATTTTCTCTTTATATATAATAGTTGACCCCAAATTAATTCAGATACTCTTCATTTTCACCAAAAAAATATATAGCATATTCTCACAGTAGTAGTCTTACTTCTAGGGATTGATTCTATAGAAATGATCAGATAAATACATAAACATATTTTATACATGAAAAGTATTCATTTGAGCACTATCTATAATAGTGGAAAATTATAAATAACTTATATGTTCAGTAGGGGATGGGTTACAGAAATTATGGTCAATCCATACATGTAACACTATGCGGTTACTAAAAAGATGACGTACATCAGGACTCACTGACACAGAAAGATGTTCATGTTGTGTGTTTAATAAGAGAATACATTTAGTACCATTTCAATTACATGGAACTGAATGAGGTGCAATTGTAAGTTGGCACGTGTGAAGAGAGAGAGGGAACTAAGGAGAATATCACCAAAACGTTAATAATGTGCTATTTCTGGATGGCATAATTTTTACTTTATTTTTATCCTTTTCTGTAATATTTGAATATTTTAACAATGACAATGTGTCATTTTTATAACCTAAAAATAAGTCATTTTCAGTTCTAGCTACTTTAATTTTTTTTTAAATATAGAATTTAATCCATTTGTGGGGTGGAACTATGACTGGATTCAAAATACTGCACTTTGAGATGTGGAAGTAAACTAATCAAGACCAAGTTTACCAGGGACTGTCTCTTTTTTTCCTCTGACACAGTTTACCCAAATGAGAGGGGTTTAAAGAATAGATGAAGAGTATCAAACACATTCCTTCTTCTCCATCAAATTAGAATTTGGCATAGAAGTCCAGCTATGTCAGAATGAGTGGTTTTACTCTGTGAGATAATCTCTACCCACTCTCTACCCAGAGTTTCTAGTAGGGTAAGAAAAACAAACTTCAAGGCTCTTAATCATGTCAGATCCAGAGTTTGAAAAAAGAAATTAGATTTATAAAAAACATCAATTCTATTTAAATCCATGAATTCTTAGTGATACTTTTAAAACAGTTGATTACATTCATGTATGATAGTGAACTACCTTTTTATTTAGAAAAGTAATAAAGAGAAAGAATAAAGCATTTATTAAAAAAATCATTAGAAAATGCTGAATTCAGTAGTAACTCACTGCAATACAATTTTCATTATTAAAAAAGTAAAATATAGCAAAAAAGCACATTAAGTCAGTGTCATTTGAGATTTTTGCTTATTTATTTATAACACATATATCCTACAAATTATGATTTGATGAAATGAGAATAAAAGCCTCATAGAAATGCCATATAAAGAATTGCCTTTTTGCAGAAAGCACTGCTTTATTTTTTCACATTAACAGAGGAAATATGACCATTCATGGGTGTTTTCGTTCATCTATTATCTTCTTGACTTAAAGTAGAATCTAGCCATAAGGCACTTTATGTGTTCCATCAATAAATCTTTCCCTTTATAAGTAGAGAAATGGGGAGTCAGATAGTTTTAGTTGAGGTAGCAGACTAAACTCAAGTTAGACCAGTGCCTAAACTTCAGGTCTTCTGACTTCCAGTTCAATCACTGATCTTTCACTGAACCTCTTAAATTGGCATCTGGTTACTAGATAATATCAAATCAATAGGAACACACACACTTACAAAGCATATACATCACTCTTATAATCACTCTTTAAACAAACTGCTCATTTGAAAAAGCACCAGATGAAGCTTCAGCAAAATCAGGCTTTCCAGTAGTCGCTACCTCACACTCCAGAATAGAAGATACACATCTACTCACGCATCCATTTATTCAACAACGTTTCAGTAAGTACATGGCTGATTTAAGGCCCCAGTTACACGTATATGTATGTTATCCACATTAAAGAGCCCCATTTTAGGAGATACAAGAGCTAGGCTCTTGCCTTCAGAGAGCAAAGGTGACAATATAAGCATGGAAAAGGCAAATTTTTAAACCAGAGGTACCAGTGAGAAACCGGCCTCTTTATCACAGCCATTAGCTCTATCCGAATGGTAACATTTGCTTGTTAAGTAGAAAATAAGAAGGCGCACTGTGATCTGAAGCCAGCCTTTGCTACCTTGGCTCCAGGAGCCTGGGGTCTGAGTGGGAGCTGTGGTTCGATAGTGATGTGAGCACTTCTAAAGGGAGCGGGCCCTGGTTTCATGCTGTGCTACCCTGCCACCACAGACCCCTCGGCCGGCCCTTTACCCCCTTTAATCCTGCAGCAGAATCGTCTCCTGGCTCCCACTTGCCTTTGATACAGGTTCTGAACTTCAATTCATTTACTTTTATCATTCAAAACATTTATCCTTAAAGCTTCTGACAAAACTCATGATCTTCCTCAAACAATACGTCCTTGTTTGTGACTGAAAGTGATTTTATCCCTTACTAAATAAAAAAGAATCATTATTAATCAATCAGGTAAAAAAATAATAGTCTTTATTGCATACCTTTTATGGACCTGGGAGAAATAAATACAGAGAAACATTCCATTGCAGAAAAGATCAAGGTCAAAGTCAGAGACCTGGGAGAAGAATAAACATGTCATGTTCAGGAGAAAATGAGAACCGCCTCCCAGGAAGAAGCAAGCTGCTCAGACCAGGGACAGATAGGAGGCAAAGGGCCTAAAACCTTGAAAAGGAGTTTCTCGGCATGAAGGACTGGCCCATGGAAACACTCCTGGAAAGTAATTCTCCGTACTAGTTCATACTAGTTCAGCTCTGAATTGAAAAATCCAGCATGTTGTTACCTTTCTATGAAAATCAATTAAGGAAGAGAGATTTATATACAGCTTTCTCTTTTGTGCTCTCTGTCTCTCTCTCTTTCTTTCACACACACACACACACGATATTATTCCTTTTTCTTGTGCAGATAGGCAATATCAGATTTGGTGTCTTAATTTGCTTAGGAAGCTATAGGGGAAAAGAGAGGCATAAAAAGAACTAGATAAAGAACGAGAAGAGAATGGGGGCCGTGATGACAGAGAAGGAGGAATTTTCCTTCTCACATAAGAAAAAGAAGCTGAGGGTTAAGAGTAGCTGCCGGTAATGAAGAACAGAATGGAACAACTATCATAATGGGGTCCTTAATTGAATTCCCGTCTACCCTCAGCCCAGCGCCTGCAGCTGAAGAAGCCCTCAGTAACTCACTCAACATGAAGCCACATGGCCATCTTGGCTCAGAGGAAGCAGACAACGATGAGCTTCCTCTCTCAGATTGCAGCTCTGCCTCAGGATCAAACTGTTCTGATCAACATTTCCCCATCTGGCAGGCAGGCAGCCAAAATATTGGAGCCCTGAAAATGGATCACTGCGTTTTGACTCTCTGCAGCAGCCAATACATGTAATATAATATTTACACAATTCAACCTAATATCAGTCATGCTGAGCACCATCCAGGGGGAAAATGTTATGCTTTTCATGAAAGAAATAAAAATAAAGGTGACTGTTATGGTAGTATCTGACTCCCAAAGCCTAAGCTTCTCACAAACTGTTTTTCATTTTAGCTTCATCTTGACTGATGAAAATAACTCTCCACTGTTTGAAAAGCTAAAATCACCAAGAGGTTAACTATTATCATTTACTTAGAAAAAGCAGCCTTATATAGTAATAACATCTTCTAATTTAGCAGACAAGGGTTGTGGAGGTGGAGGTTGGGGAGGGATTGAAAGGCTCATTAGCCTTCCCCCAAAGGCCCTGGCACAGAGTTTTCCTGACTATTCAGAGATCAGTGTCCTATATTTACTTACCAGGGGACAATTTATTTTTCTTTTATATTTTCAAAGCACTTGAAATGATTCCTTCTCTTCGTGATGGCTTCCATATGCTGCTTCCAGTGCAGGGCAGTGGCTTACTCAGTGAGCATAAGGCCACATTCTGAGACCATTACATGCCATCTCACAGGGAGAGACCCCAAGAACCATAGAAGCCCCTTCTTAGGACACTGAAATCCAGATCTCAAACAGCATTGTGTGGAAGACAGCAGATAACCCTTCAATTTTATAAAGCTTAGTTAAATAAAATGGGGATAACCACAGATATGGTAGTAGTAATTTTTTAAAACATTTGAATGTTTCCTGTGTGTTAAGTAATTTGCACAAGTGATTTCTAACCCTGAAAACAATCTCAGAGCTAACACCATCCCCATTTGATAAAGGAGAAAACAGAGGCACGGAGACTAATATGATTGAAAGAGTCAGAGTTGACTTACTCTAAACAGAGCTCAACAGCACTGTAAGAGACTAATTCTTCATGGCTTGAGGTATTTTCCTTTTAAAAATCTGTACTCAGGAGAAATTAACACAACATTGTAAATCAACTACAGTCCAATAAAAAAAAGTGTACTATTTTTAAGTGGGATAATCATTTTATTTGGCCTTGTGAAACATATAACTTAAGGATTTACTGCCTCAAGCTGATTAAACTACATAACAAAGAAATCTTGATTCATACTTGATAGCTGCATACATTTTGTGAAATGTTGCATTTTATCAAAACTGAAAATTTTCCCTGGGTAAAATAATCATCACAAATAGTTTATTTAGCTTTTGTGTTCTTAACTTTCATTAGGTATTTGGAGAAAAGGGATTGGCCTGCTTTTCTTAATTTCTGAAAAAAATAAATTTGTGTAGAAGACAGTTTGTTGTTGTTTAGTCACTAAGTCGCATCTGACTCTTTGTGACCCCATGGACCATAGCCCGCCAGGCTCCTCTGTCCAAGAGATTTCCTAGGCAAGAACACTGAAGTGGGTTGCCATTTCCTTCTCCAGGGATGGAATCCAGGTCTCCTGCATCGCAGATGGGTTCCTTACCATGGAGGCACTAGGGAAGCCCAGAAGACAGTTACTTCCTCCTCCAATTAGAATTATAATAACAATGACAGACTCCTTTACTGCGTGATTACTATGTATCAAATATGATCTTAACATAGAACCTTTCAAAATTATCACAAGACATATTATTAGCTGATTGCTTGGCTCTCAGATGCCTCACCTGTAAAACTGGTGACATTTTTTTTTTCTATAAAAACAGCAATTCCATTACATAGCCATTTTACAGATGAGGAAACAGGCTCAGAAAAATCTGTTTAAAGCAATACAGTAAGTGGTAGCCAGCATTAAAATGCTTTCATCCTTTCAGTGGGTCAGTTTCCAAATAACATCTAAATAAAATCATCTCTTTTGTGAGGAAGAAATGAAATTAAGATAAACTAAAAAATAAAAGAAAACTATCTGCTCTAGGTCTGACATTGATGTCAAAATAAATAGGATCAAATTCTTTTTAACACTTCTTAAATTCTTCTTATCTCACTGGGAGAATCAATTTCAGAGGAAGGAAAAGATTAATAAAATGTTTAACCAAACATCTACATAAGAGGCGGTAGTAACTATTCATTTAAATAAAGTGTTCTAAAGAATGGCCAGTAGGCTTCTACCTTATAAAAAGCTGAAATGGATGAAGAGGAAATGGGAAGATGATAGCTTAGAGTTGTTCTCTGTGGCCAGTGTGTTAATCATTTAAAGATGGTAAAATAACCACATGGTCGGGGTTCCCAGGAGAGAGACTTTTTCACTTTTATCACTGTGAAGGACTGGACTTCTTATAGCAATTTCTCATGGAAATGGTGTCAGCTGCAACTGGCATCTCCACAGCTCCTTGAACATGCCAAGCAGGCTTCAGTCCTAGAGCCTTGTCCTCGTAGCGCCCTGTGCCTGGAAGGCTCCCCCCACATATCTGCCAAGCCGACTAGAACTTCCATGTACATTTGTTTTCAACTACAAAATGAAAAGGAGCTCTAACTAATGTTTGAAAGTGAACATGTTACTTGCTCAGTCATGTCCGACTCTGTAACGCCATGAACTCCCGCCGGCCAGGTTCCTCTGTCCGTGGAATTTTCCAGGCAAGAATGCTTGAGTGGGTTGCTGTTCCCTTCTCCAGGGGATCTTCCCCACCCCGGGTTCAAACCTGAGTCTCCTGCATTGCAGACAGGTTCTTTACCGTCACGGATTGACACCAGTACCCTGTGTCTGGTCTGGTACAGACAGTTAGGAATTTCATACAGGACTTGAGGTGACCCCACTGAATAGGTTCACCTCCTAGCATGGCAGAGGGGAAAAAGGCTTCCTCAGACGCTCCTTCTTTTGCAGTATATTATGTTTTATGATGCTTGATTAAATGAATTTCCATGTTATTATCTATCAATAGTTTTAACTCTCTCAAAATGACACAAGTTTTAAAATATTTCTGAAAGGCAACTATTGATTAAAAATAACACTTCCATTTCAGGCAGAAGAGAAAAAGAGCTGCCCCTCCTCTATACTCCTTCAGAAACTCTTCATCAGCCATGGAGCGAGATTAAACACAATTTCTGTTTAATCATATGTGACAGGTAGGTAAAATATTCAGAATTACTAAGTGCACTATTTAGAATATGGATTTATATCCACTGTTGTTAGAGAGGAACTTTGTCTTATTGTGCTCTATGATATTAGTTAGTATTAGTGTGAAGTAGTTAGGACTTAGAAGATATGTAGTAACTAAGCATCAAAAACTTTCAAATTTGTTTTTTCAACACTGGTTGAAGTCAGGCAGTACTCAATTTAAAACATGACAGAATTAAACCAAACCATAATGTTTAGAAAGCTCCTCATGGATGCATTTTAAAATTGTTGAAAATAATACAATATGGGCAACAAATCAAGATGTATTTTTTATCAGCAAATATTGTTGAAGATGTAAAGAAAAAAGAACTAGGAAACTGGTAGAAATAATATTAGAACAAACTATATGTTGGAGGAATTTTGCTGTAAAGTTAGATAAAAGAACATGTTTCCAGCATGTCCTGGACTATTTTCTTGATTCTGTTTCAATTCTCAAATAGATCAACTACTCCTTTGGAAAGCCAATAAGGAAAAATACTGGAGATAAGTTCTCAAAATAAACGCATTCTTTAATTAAAAAAAAAAATCAGTGTTTTATGGGAAAAAATGTAAATAAGGCCACTGATGAAGTACCAGCTTTAACAGGGATTAACAAAGACAAAATTCTTGGAGAGGTTCATGAAACGCTTCATATAAAATTCATTCAGTGCATTATTTTTAGGCAAGTTGAAGAGAAAAGCAAAATGAAAAGAAGTGCAAAAGAGATGCAGGATGTCATCAATACAGCTGATTTTATAAGAACTCACACTTAATACATACTGGTGTCTATAAAACATGTTGCAGTGATAGAGTCCAGGCGGCCACTCAGAGCCTGTGCTTTGGCGTCTCACTGGCCCCCATCCTGGATGCCTGAACCTGCTCTACCACCTTAAGTTACTCACCTAACTTCTCTAAGGTTCAGTTTTCTCATCGGTTTTTTTAAAAAAGGATAGTTAAGGCTATTGTGAATGATATAATATATAAAGCACTTAAATCTACAGAAGATTTTTTTTTAATGTGATGGTTATTTTGATGACTACGATGGGAAGACTTTGAAGTATTTTAAGCAGTGGTATAGCAGGTGATTTAGAAAAGTCTCTCTGGCAGCTCATTATAGCATGAACCTGAGGAATGTGAAACCCTAAGCAGAGAGACAGTTAAAAGGCCCAACTAGTTATCTAAGAAACAGCTGGAGAGGGCCTGAGCTTGAGGAGCAGGAGTAGTCACATATGGAGCAGGAAGTGAGTGCGCCGTTGAGGAGGTAAAGTCAGAACTCAGTTCCCAACTCAATGTGTCCTGAACTATATGCTAAAATTCTCAAGCATGGTCTTACTGCTAGAAATTTTTTGCTTCAAAATAAAGTAGCATGGGAATTCCCTGATGGTCCAGTGGTTAGGACTCAGTACTTTCACGGCCATGGTCCCAGGTTCAATCCCTCGTTGGGGAACTAAGATTCCACAAGCTGCTTGGTGCAGCCAAAAACAAAAATAAAGTAGCAAGTCGTATTTGTTAAGAAGACATGGGAAATCTTATCAGAAAAAAAAAATTTTAATCTATTCTTCAGAAGACAGAATTATGAAAGTTTCTAGTCTATTTCTATTTCATTTCCTAAATTATTTGTTCCAGAAATAAAAGCTACAAATAAAATGATCTGACACTAATTTAAATTATAATATATTTAATGTCAGAACAGAAAAAGTAAGTTTGGTTTACAGGACCACAATAATCTTTCCACCGTGGTCTGTTTAGGTCCTTCATTTTGTCTTAATCAGCTGTTCAAGCTACACTTAACCCAAAAGTATCATGTGGAAAAGCTTAGAAGACATACCCTGGAGGCAAACTGGGTGAACCCAGGTCTGACTGTGCTACTTATGTGACCTGAGGATGTCACTTAACCACTTTCTGCCTCTGTAATGGGATCTTAAATGGGGTAACCTCACTGAGTTCTTGCGTTATATTTAAAAGGTGATTAAAGAAGTGCCCAGCAACCCATAAGTATCAATATGAGTTTCTTGAAATTATCTCCAGAAGGTACTGTTAAAGGTAACAAGATGTTTGGAGGAAAATGATACTCTGACCATTATTGTAGATTTCTTCTGGAAAAAAATAATGCCTCCTAAAAAGATGAAATTCAAGCCACGGAAGTTTTGATAATGGAAGCATGGGGCTTCCCTGGTATCTCTGCTGGTAAAGAATCTGCCTGTGATGAAGGAGACCCCGGTTTGATTCCTGGGTCAGGAAGATCCCCTGGAGAAGGGATAGGCTACCCACTCCAGTATTCTTGGGCTTCCCTTGTGGCCCAGACAGTAAAGAATCTGCCTACAATGTGGGAGACCCAGGTTCATCCCTGGGTCAGGAAGATCCCCTGGAGAAGGCAATGGCAACCCACTGCAGTATTCTTGCCTAGAACATTCCAGGGATAGAGGAGGCTGGCAGGCTGCAGTCCACGGGGTCAAAAAGAGCCAGACACAACTGAGCGACTCACACTTTATAGACTAAGTGGGGTCAGATAGAACATAAGTGCATCGTTCAGTTCAGGAAAATTCATCCACTACCTTGTTTTATCATCGTAGTACCTACACTACTTCCAAAGTGGAAAAGCTAGTCTTGGGTGAGTAAGAAAAACCTAAACCCAATGGATAGGAAAACTATTTGTTACATAATCAAATAACACATCTTGCGTTTATAATGTTTCGAATAGTAAATCCACCACATTTTTTAGTACTTTATCTGAAACACACCATATTTATATACCAGTTAAGGATAACTACAGCCAGACCATCATAACACCAAACTACATCTACTATCGCTGATGATCTGCCACATGCCAATGGAGTTCACAAAGACTTTGAAGACACAGTTTGTTGACAATGTGGCCATCTCTGCTTTTTAAATAATAAGAAAAGAATGGTAAATAATTCAGAAAAATTAAGTGCCTAAGGCAATTCAATACTATAAATATGTTCTCACTGAGGTGGTCAGACAATGAATTATCCCCCCAAAGATCTGACGTTATTTCTGTTTCTCAGATGAGCTTTTAACTTCATGAAGTTGTTTACTCTTTCAGATTGTTTAATGAAGATGACGCATGCATTCTCCATTTCCTTTTACAAAAACCTCATGGCATTTGGTTTCTTCATGAATCTGTTAGAACAGACACAAAAACATTGGAGGCCATAGATTTTTCAGGTTTATTTACAAGTAAACCAGTTCCCTTTCCAGTCTCGTCTCTCGTTGCACGTTAGCTCAAAGATGTATTTCCTGTAATCCTTGTCCTCAGACCCAATAAAAGAAGAAATCATTGCAAATGTTTTTAAAGATCAAATCTTAGATTGGTGACATTCTATTTGATACAACTCTGTATTGAAGTGAAGTGAAGTTGTTCAGTTGTGTCCGACTCTTTGCAACCCCATGGACTGTAGCCTACCGGGCTCCTCCGTCCATGGGATTTTCCAGGCAAGAGTACTGCAGTGGGTTGCCATTTCCTTCTCCAGAGGATCTTCCCGACCCAGGGATTGAACCTGGGTCTCCTGCATTGTAGGCAGACACTTTACCATCTGAGCCACAAGGCTGAAGTCACTGCAATTTTCAGCATTACTAAATGATAGACTGTTCTTTAACAACTGGACTGCCAGGGAAGTCCCCGTTGGTGATAAGTTTCCAAGCTAACATATGTCAAGAATGTGTGATTGATGATATGAACCTGAGTTACGGAATCGATGTTTTTGAGGAGTGTCTTTCATTCGGTTATAAACATGAAACTATTTTATTTCTTCCAGTAACTGTTTTCAACTACCATAAAACCAAATCCCTCCCTTAATAATTCTTTGGTCAGATCCCATGCCTTTTTGGTGGCGTTTGGTTATTAAAACAGTCTAGTCCAAATACAGCTTTGATCTAACATCTATCTCTAAGCTCTCTCCCTAAGCACGGTAGCTGGCTCCTGGCTCCAGGGCTTGGCAAGAGGCGGAGAGTGTTGTCTGCTCTTTACCAGCTTCCCTCCCACCCCTCCCAGGTTGAAGGCAGGAAGGAAGACTGAAGAGGAGGGGGAAGGTAGATCTGTTTATTCACAAGTGAACGGCGTAGCATTTCTCTTTGTTGGTTTTTGTACTTCTTTGGTTAATGTCGAGTGGCCTTCACTGTCCTTTGTGCAGCTGGTGTCCCAATGCTGGGACACTTTGGTTTCTTCTAGGAGCCGGGAGGGTTTCACCCTGCACAGTTCCCTAACAGAAGAAACAGGGCTCCTGCCCAACACTTCTCTGTCCCTTCCAAGGCCCAAGTAGTTTCTCAGGATGCCAGCCTGCTCCTGCAGGCCCTGGCTAAGAGTTTGGCCTTTCTAGGTAGGCCAAGCAAGACGGCTCAAGTCCCACCAACACCTTTCTGTGACAGTCATTCATCCAGAGGAAATGGAAGAGTTCATCCAGAGGAAGGAAAGTTCCTACTTGTCCATTCATTCTCGCTCTCTCTGTCTCTTTTTCTCTCTCCTTTGCCCTCCCCCACCCCCCACTACATCTTTCTCCAGTTTTACTTCCCTACCTGCCTCTCCCTACCCCCATCCCACTGTTCATATAGGCACTAGGCAGGCCACCAACTGCAATGACAGAGAAGACATCCTATCAAGGATGCACCTGGAACAGTTCCTGGTACAGGATAAATGTGAGCTCCATGTGGACTCTGTCTAGATAATGGCAAAGTTCATGCACAGTCACGGTCATTATTTTATCTCATTGTCTTTCAACAGTCATCTGTCTTAAAACATGCAATTCCAAAATAAAAATTTTATGTAACATCTGCTTAATAGATGTAGCTAGAGTGCATGGATTTCTATAAGTATAGATGTTTTTTAAATTTCTTGAAAGCTCAAAACATCAATAAAAATTCAGTGATCAGTCATATTTACTAAGAAAGATATCCCTAGCTTTCCATATGTAGTAAGGAGGATTTATCCCAAAAGGTACATATTCAAACATCAAATATTTCCTATTTTTCCCTTTAGAAATCACTGTGTTTCTTGAATTTATTCTATTTGAAGCATTTTGATATCTCACTGATGGCACTAAGGGATATGAATTATGTATTTGAATGTGCTTTGCCTAAATACTTTATATTCAGACATTTGAAAAGAGATTATACAAAAAAAAAAAAATAAAAGAGATTATACAATAATAGATAAGAATCATTAACTCCAACTCAACCTCATAAAATGGATGGTTGTAATTTGTCATCTAAATTTTAATAGTTATTTGAAACTCTGAGTTAAAATTCATTTTAATAAGTACCATAGTGGTCTGTACTTTTGAAGAAAGCTTCCATTTCTAAACATTAAAACTCATGAAGAATAAAGTCTAAACATATTTTGTTCTTTATTTTCAAAATGTAAGTTACTTCTAAATGGTTCATAAGATTTGTTTGCAAAACAAAAACTTCTCCCTGTTTCTTTATGTGGCAATATTCTAAAGTGATTTTCCAAGAGTATGTCCAGCGACATGCCATGTAAGTACATGTTCCAAAAAATAGAGTTTTGTAAAGTAAAAGTGCTAACAGACTTTTTATAAGGACATCTGCACACACACAGTGGGGCTTTAATACTGCAAGTATGGCTGTATAGATTTGTTTCTGTAGATGATCTCTTAGAAATATACCTTGCAAGAGTACTGTCTTACTACAGTGTATTAGAAATGTTTGCTTCCTATCACATGTATTTAGAACATAAATTAAAAGATATATACACATTTAAAAACCTGGACAAAAAATAAATAAATAAATAAAATAAAAAATAAAAACCTGGACAATGTTACTGATTCTTTGGGCCTTTTAGAAATTCAATTTATCTTGAAAACAAAACAGAATTTTATGGCCTTGAGTTTCAATATCAATGAAAAATTTTATCATTAATATTTCTATAGTGATCTTTGAAAGTTGGGGTTCACCTACAGTTCAGCCAGCCAGCCAAATACTAAAAACATTTGAATAGCTTTCAAAAATGACTAGACATGTCACTAGGAGGAGATTTACTAGGAATTATAAAGCTATTAAATTTCTGATCATTCTTAATAATATTAGATTCATTTTTCTTTTGCTATTTCAGCTTGCTAAATTTTCATTCTATATAGAATTATTGAAATTCTAAATACTAGGTATTTACAATGAACCAAAAATTTGTTGTTATCTATAGAGCTTCTTTGTGGCATACCCATTTTAGAAGGCATGATTTAAGCACTGTCTGAAATTTTCTTTTCTTTGAAAATATTCTCTTCAATTCCCAAATTATTCCTTTGCATGTTCTTCAAAACTGAGCGTTTTGGTTGCCGGCAATCATCCCCTCCTTAGCCTTTCTATCTCCTTCCTCCACATCCTTCTACTTGGAGGTAACTTGATTCTAATAAGTTTTCACCATTCCTTGGAAAAGGAGAAAACCAAGCAACATACACATTACCTTGATCTCAATGAGAGAGAAACCTTTACTGGAATCAAGTTGACTTCATGTTTTGAATGAAAAACTGATCCCACTGAGGCCATGGCCTTGATAACATAGAGACAGACAAGCACTTTGTTCCAAGGCTTTTCTAGGGCAAATAATGCTAGTAATAAATTAAATATAATAATTTTCAATTAAGTATAAACCCAGACCAAGAAAAGTGGGCATTGCTATAGTAATTTAAAAATTATATCTTCTTTAGAAGGCTCTCTAGTCACTTTTTTTTTTGTCACTTTTTACATGTGGAAAAAAATTATAAATTATCTCTCTCTTTTACACACACATAAAACAGTTAAGGCAAACATCCAGGTGCTTTCATAATATTTTAAATCAGTAACTTTATAGTAACACAAACTAAAAAAAATTAAAGCAAACATCCTGATGCTTTCGTATAATGATCTTTTTAAAACTAAAAATATATTTCCTAGATATTTGAGGAAAGATGATTTTGGGGAGAGCAGGAATGAATTTTTTGACCCTTATTAAAACTAACAGCCTCTCTGAATCCTGATAATAGAGAGCTATCAGCAGAGAAACACCTCCAAAGCACCCTTCATGAGCGATTTGCTTCAGTTCTTCAAAAAATCACCACTCAGTGGTGCCACTTTGAAATAAACACATCAAGAACTGAGGAAAACCCATTCTATTTTGTAGGTTTGGCTATGAAAGAGCAACCAAGAATCACAGCTTCTAGCCACTTCTGTCTCCACATTTTAACTGGTAGGCAAGTGATTCTAAAATTGTGCACTAATAGGGCTGTAGAAAATTCAAGCAAATAGAACCTCATTAATGGTAGCGTCCAGTTTCCAACGTACTTCTCTTCTTTCCCACCCACTCAAAATCTTTGTCTCTTTCTTCTTCTACACACACACACACACACCCCAAATGAGTCAGGAAGAGTGATCTGTCTCAGGACCGGCTGCATGTTAGATCAGAGCTGGAATTAGAACCCAAATCTCAGTGACAGGAGCCAGCCAACTGCTATTCTAGACTCCGGACAAATCCACTTCGGGCTCATGAATTCTACATATGCTGAATTAGGCATTAATATTTTGTCTGATGTTGCCTACCATTGACTCCTAAAGAAAAACAATGAAACCAACAACCTTTGTACCTTTTAATCACTGCCAGTTCCAAATCTAAGACCAAAGACCCAAGGCAGGTTACTTAGCCTCTGAAGGTTCTTTCCTTATCTAAAATTAGCAGGTTGAACTGTGGATCTCTGAGAAACTTTTCAGTTCTAAAAATGTCTGCTTTTCATCTGCCGTTTTATGCTTCATCCTTGATGTTTGAAATTTTCACTAGGTGGCAGGATTCCACCACCACATTTTGAAAGGATTTTCCAAGGAAGCCTGGGTGCAAAAAATTTCAAGGAAACTCCTTTCTTCACAGTGAACATAAATTAAAAAAAGAAAGAAAGAAAGAAAGCCAAAGGGAAAGAAGAATAACTACAAAGGCCTATGGTCCATATATTTCATGAGGATCTAGATCCATTTTTAATGTAAGTATAAAATAGAAATTTAATCAAACATATTCTTTCCTATAGTACTTCAATTTAGTATTAAAATTAGGTAAAAGTCTGCTTTTTCTCATGTATTTTAAAATTGGTTTTAACTGAATCACAATTAGACAATACCGGATCCCCTCAAGCAAACTGGTAAGCATACTGAGCTAAGAAACAAAGCGATCTAATGGAAATAAAAACACCTAAAATATTTTAAATGATTATTAGATGCATTTCAAAGTTAACGTCTAAGTTATTTACAATATATTTCCAGTGTCTCTGAATTTTATTTTGAGCACTTGACAAGATGAATGCACATGATGGACCAGGGTACTTAGATTTTTGCATTTATTGGCCAAATCCTTAAAAGAATATTCTTTCAAATAAATTTATGAGATCTTCATATTTTAAAAAATTATTGCCCCAAGCTGGCCTTCTCATGGATGCTGTATGATAAATGTCGTTAACAATACTTTATAAAGAGTCCCCAAAAGAGCCAAGCCAATTGGTTATACTGAGCTGAGCGTTTCTCCTCAGCCAGAGCCAAGGAAAGGGACGTGAAACAATAACAACTGTAGATTCTAAGACTGCCTAGAAGAAACGTTCCCAAGTGTCTTGCTGGTTGCCAGAGAAGCAGCTGATTAACTAGGCTTTTCTTCAGCTGATAAAATATATAGCACTCTTTCCCCCCACCCCATCAACGACTGATTAATTACATATGTGCTATATGTTACTCTCCAAAGTTTTTCTGAAGAAAAAAAAAAAAAAAAAACCACCCACATCCAAGAAGAAATCAGTGTCAACATCGAAATCAAACTAGCATAGAGACCTCTGAATCAGAGCTTGAATAAACCATCAAAAGTTGCTTTTATTCCTTCTTTCCCAGCCCGGAACAAGATGTGATAACCCATCTTTGGTGATCCTACCTTGGCAACTTGTAAGGGCTGCTGCTGCTCCTTGCCACCTTGCAATCGGAACCCCCAGGGCGCCCCTCCGGTCATGGAAATGCAGATAAAATCCCCCGTGCCCATTTTCTTCTTTTAGGCTGGGAGCATGGGGAGCTTGAGAAGACGGACGGAGCCTGGGTGCGGCTGAGTCTCTGCGCTCAGCGTCGGGCTCCCGCCGAGGAGGCAGCCCCGGGGCGCAGAGAGCCTCCGCCGCAGCCGCCGCCGCTGCCCGGCCGCCGCCTGAATTTGCGCGGCTAATGGGATCCGTCCCCGGGCGGCAGGGGCGCTAGAGGCATCACGGACACGGCCCACTCTTGCGTCACGCTCCTTTGCTCGGCCCACCTTCAGGGAACGGGAAGAGCCTCACGAGATAACGTCCCCATTTCGGGGCGAGATGGCGAGGAGTGGGGGACGGGAGCAAAAGTTCTCTAGCTCTAACTGATTAAACCGCAGCCCTCAAATGAAAGGATGAGAGAAAAACTTACATTGAATAATTCCGTAAATAGTAGAGGACGCATGAAGGTTTTAATCTCCAGGCCACAAGTGACATCCTAAAATATGAGCTCTAAGGGCTGAACTACTAGATGATTAGATTCTCTCAAACAAATGTTTTGAGAATTACCACAGTAATGATGGAAACAGACAAAAGGGAGTTTTAAAAAATTATTGCTTTTCTTAGCTTTGTTGTTTGCAGCCTGCAGAACTAATCTGCAGGAAATAAAAGAAAGCAAAAATATTTATTTTAAAAAAACGAAAACAAAAGCCTGGTACTCCGAAATGTACTTTTCCGGACTGGTGCTTACCATAGTTGAGAAGGTGAAGGAGAGAGGGAGAGAGGATTCGCCCCAGAAGCTACATTCTTATAACTACGTCTACTGCATGATTTGCTTTAAAGTGTTTCATTTTCTTCCTTCCTCAACAGGAAGGAAACTTCTTAAACCTGAATAGTCAGCCAACTGCATACAATGTCACTGCATACAAGTTTCTTATTTTTATATAGTCTTTCATCAAGAGTTCTGAGTCTGGGTGGTCCAATATAAAGTTAATTTTATATGTGGCCCAAAATAGCTTAATCTTTTGAGTCTGAATATGACCTATCAAAAACTGTCCAAATGGAACGTTTTTATTTTCCCATAATACTTTTATTTTCCATGACATTCCGTATAAAAACACACTAAATAAAGGAGAGCCTGGGAAAGTTAGCGTCACATGTGCCACCGGACCACTGACCTCCAATCTCTGCCTTTTTCATTAGTCGGCAGCGTCATACAATGAACATTTACACAGCTCTGCTCCCAGAACTAAACATGCCAAATGCTTTTATTTGTGTCTCATCACTAGAGTAAGAAAGACCATGTAATCAGAAACCATTGGCGCCGGAAGAGACCCTCCGAAGGTCATGAGGACCAGACTCTCATGCCAAGTTTGCTTCTCTTTGGAAAGGTAAATTGACTTGACCAAAAATCTTTCTTTAAAAAAAAAGAATTGTGCAAGTACTGACATCCTAAAATAGGAACTCTGAGACCAAAAGAGAAAGAAAAGAACTTTTTTTACATTTGTTCTTTCTGTTTCCTCCTGTCTCTTCCACTCCTCACCCACTCCAGCCTAGCTTCTGTCCCCACAAAAGGAAAAACTCTCAGCAAGGTTACTTATTACCTTCTTGCTTTTATGTAGCCCTTGCTTTTACTGACCATGTCCTCCTAAACTGTTTTCTCTTTTAGGCTTCCAGGACACAGCATGCTCTTGGCTCTGTTCTTGCCTCCCTAAACACTGCTGTCTCACTTTGGGCACTTCTTGGCTCCTACTCACCCATTAAATGCTGGTGTTCTGTGCCAGGGCAGTGTCCTGGTCCTTGTGTTTCCTCACTGTATCCCATTCCTATGGGTTCTCTCATTCACCCCACAGAATTTAACCTCCCCCCTCAATCCCAGATATCTTTCCTTAACTCCAGGTCTGTGTATCCAACTGCCTATTAAACCTTTTTCTGGAGATATGTTCACAGAATATATCTCAGAATATATCACAGAAACCTAAAACTCAATATATTCAAAATCAAGTTTGTTATTTATTCTCAAACTTCTGTCTTCTCCTATGTCTCCCATCTCAGGATTATTAACTAACCCATAACCTTTCTCTTATGCATGGCCCTTTCAACCCTGACTTAAAAGTAAATATGACGCTGGAGGCTGGAACTGGGGCAGTTGTATTGTGACCGTGAGGTAAAGCCAAGGGTAACAATAAAGATTGCACTGCTGACCAAGTTACTGCCGATAACTCCACCTCCAGTTCTCTTATTGTGCAGGAAAACCCATACTTTTAAAAACTGCTGTGGGTCCAGTTTATTGTTACTTGCAGCCAGCACACTCCTGACTGCATTGAATGAATAGTGTTTCCATCCATCCAGTTCTTTCTGACAGAGAAATAAGAATTGACATGTTGCTATAATTTATTAAAAGATTTATTCTGTGTCAGAAACTTGACATATAGTATTTTATTTCTTTGCATGTTTATCCTCAAAGCAGCCTTGCTAGGTAGTTATCAATGTCTCCTTTTTGCTGGTAATTAGCTCAGCCTTAGAAGCTACATGTAGACTTAGGATTTAAACCTTTGCCTACTTGAATTAAAAATATCTGTTCTTATCATTGCTATCCTATCTCCAGGCCTTAAGTATTTCCTTATTCTCATCTCATGCATCCAATTACTCATTAAGACCTACAGATCTAACTTCTACTAATAAATAGATTGCAAATCTGTGCCTTCATTCCATTTTCACTGATAAAATTACTTCTGTCTCTGTGCTGGATTTCAACAATCTTCTAACTAGTCTCTCTGTCGTGGCTTTGCTTCCTCCTCAATTCATTTTCCACTCTATATAGCCAGTGTGAAATTTCTGAAATGCAACATCTACCTTGTTTTCCCTCTGTTTAAAGTCTCCAAGGTCTCTTAGAAAAGCCAAGTTTCCTTTCCATAGATAACACTTCCTGCCTCCCACTCCTCACTTGTCCTAACTGTCCTCTCACCTTGAGTGTTATGATTCAGACACACAGGATGACATTCAGTTTCTCTAACTAGCTCTGTTTTTCCATCTCCTAAGGCATTCTTCCAAGCGATCTAGACCTCACCCACACACAGATCACCTGGTAATTTCTGTTCATCCTCTGGCTTCACATTAGATATCATATTCTCCAGGAGTCTTTTCCTAACCCTCCCACCCAGTGTCCAGGTGAGAGGCCCCCTCTATGTGCCACCATCACTGTATTTTTCCATCTCATCCTAACGGTCTCTTAAAATGAATCCTTTACTAGATTATTAACCTGTGAGATTAGGAGTCATTTCTGAATTGTATCCCCAAGTCTAATATAGTTCCTGACACATAATTGGTGCTCAATTATTATGAGTACAATGAAAAAATAGATAAGATATCCCAGAATAAAGGCATAGAAAAGAAGGCCAATGAGTTCTAATTTTTTTTTTTCTTTCTCTCCTCTTCATTTGACTTTCAAAACCTGAAATAGAGCAGAATTCTTGAATTATACCATTTACAGACCATGTAAAATAGGTAATGGCTGCCTCCCAACATTTTGCCTCTTCCCCATTCATAGCTATTAAGTTGGGTAAAATTGATCCTCCCACCCCAGCCAGCATAGTTGATCTAGTTAATAAGAGTAATCTTCCCCCTTAACATAGAGATTAGTTCAGGAATGGGTGCAAATCTAGGCCTAAGTCAAGGACAGTCCTCTGGCCCCAGTGATTAATTTGTATATGGTCCAACCAAAGGGAAGCTCAAGGCTTTTCCAGGTAGCTGTCAGGAGAAATATCCACCTTTTGTGAATATTGATAGCAGTAGTGGAATCCAGTATGAGGATGAAAATCCACCAGATGGTGGTGGGAGGGTCCTCCCTGGGTCACTAGGCTCCTTTATATCTTTCTAGCTGTGTCGGAACTCGAGATCCTAATGCTTCTTTTCCTGAGCTATTGCTCAGGGTTGTGTTTGCAGCATGCAGCCTTGAGAAATGTGGTAATTTCTCAGCCTTGCAAAAAAGAGCAAGTTAGCTAGCTGATTGTTAGCCAAAAACAAAATAATAGCAATGGACTCATTAACTTTGGTGTTCCTTAGCCACTGTGCAAACCTACTGTGTGTGTAACATCCATCTGGGTCCTACCACATCAACCCTGTGGAGTCTGAGGCAAGATTAACTGGTGTCAACAGGCTGATGTCCGAGCTGCTTGCTGCGCCCTCATAGTCAAACTCTTTGTCTCCACCCAAGAGTCTCACGTCTGCTTTCAGCATCCATGAAGCAGTAACAGGGTAAGTTAGTAACTTGCAAGGAGGGTCAAATTAAATCCCAGGCCAGTGGGGTAAAACTGAGATACTAGTAGAGGAATGGAAACAGAGCCCTGGTCAAAAACCACATAAGCCAACTCTTAATTTTATTTGGGATGTGAGAATCATGTCAAGACCAAAATACGTATTTTAAGGGAAAAATGTGTCTTAAGTGGTTTTGAAAATGATCTTCTTAGACTGACTCTACTTCTGAACCATTTAAATTACTTAAGACTGTACCAGATGCTCTACTCTTCATTCATACGGTTTTTATTCAGCTAATAATATTTATACTATCTTTCCCAATTTGGATAGCACGTAAGATTTCTGAGACTAACATGAACTGAGAAGACATATTATGAAACAAAAATATTCCATTAGAAGTGACTTATTATACAATCATTTTACATTGGTCACCGATGCCTAGTTTATGCCTTTTTTATTTTTCTAATTTAATTTTTCACTCAAATATAACTTTACTTTCTATTTTGAGCTAATGTCTATGATCCCTTTCTAACTATTCAAAAAACAGAAGCTATTCTTCATTATGAGTAATATGGTAGCATTTTAAATTTTGGAGAAAAATAAAGCATCACAGTGAACTTCAGTTCAGTTGCTCAGTCATGTCCGACTCTTCGCAACCCTGTGGACTGCAGCCTGCCAGGCTTCCCTGTCCATCACCAACTCCTGGAGCTTACTCAAACTCATGTCCATCGAGTCAGTCATGCCATCCTTGGTTCTCCCCTTCTCCTCCCTCCTTCAATCTTTCCCAGCATCAGGGTCTTCTCCAATGAATCAGTTCTTCTCATCAGGTGGCCAAAGTATTGGAGTTTCAGCTTCAGCATCAGTCCTTCCAATGAATATTCAGGACTGATTTTCTTTAGGATGGACTGGTTTGATCTCCTTGCAATCCAAGGGACTCTCAAGAGTCTTCTCCAACACCACAGTTCAAAAGCATCAGTTCTTAGCCACTCAGCTTTCTTCATAGTCCAACTCTCACATACATACATAACTACTGGAAAAACCATAGCTCTGACTAGATGGACCTTTGTTGGCAAAGTAATGTCTCTACTTTTTAATATGCTGTCTAGGTTGGTCATAACTTTTCTTCCAAGGAGCAAGCATCTTTTAATTTCATGGCTGCAGTCACCATCTTCTGTAATTTTGAAGACCAAAAAAATAAAATCTGTCACTTTTTCCATTGTTTCCCCATCTATTTGCCATGAAGTGATGGGAACGGATGCCATGATCTTAGTTTTCTGAATATTGAGTTTTAAGCCAACTTTTTCACTCTCCTCTTTCACTTTCATCAAGAGGCTTTTTAGTTCCTCCTCACTTTCTGCCATAAGGGTGGTGTCATCTGCATATCTGAGGTTATTGATAGTTTTCCCGGCAATCTTGATTCAAGCTTGTGGTTCATCCAGTCCAGTGTTTCTTATGATGTAGACAAACAGCATTAATCATGTAAATGGTTTTCTGATTTCCTTAGCAGAGTTAAAATGCATTAAAAGTATGGCTGATCACAGAAAATAGAAGTCCCAAGAGACACTGGGTTTGGATATTATTTCTTTTAAGTGTGCCCTTTACTTTCTATGCAATTGCAACTCTGCATATAAGTTAAATAAGCAGGGTGACGATAGACAGCCTTGATGTACTCCTTTTCCTATTTGGAACCAGTGTGTTGTTCCATGTCCAGTTCTAACTGTTGCTCCTTGACCTGCATATAGATTTCTCAAGAGGCAGGCCAGGTGGTCTGCTATTCCAATCTCTTTAAAAATTTTCCAGTTTGCTGTGATTCACATAGTCAAAGGCTTTGGCATAGTCAATAAAGCTGAAGTAGATGTTTTTCTGGAACTCTCTTGCTTTTTCGATGATCCAGCAGATGTTGGCAATTTGATCTCTGCTTCCTCTGCCTTTTCTAAAGCCAGCTTGAACATCTGGAAGTTCTCAGTTCACATACTGTTGAAGCCTTGCTTGGAGCATTTTGAGCATTACTTTGCTAGCGTGTGAGATGAGTGCAATTGTGTGATAGTTTGAGCATTCTTTGCATTGCCTTTCTTTGGGATTGGAATGAAAAGTGACGTTTTCCAGTCCTGTGGCCACTGCTGAGTTTTCCAAATTTGCTGACATATTGGGTGCAGCACTTTCACAGCATCATCTTTTAGGATTTGAAATAGCTCAACTGGAATTCCATCACCTCTACTAGCTTTGTTCGTGGTGATGCTTCCTAAGGCCCACTTGACTTTGCATTCCAGGATGTCTGGCTCTAGGTGAGTGATCACAGCATCATGATTATCTGGGTCATGAAGGTCTTTTTTGTATAGTTCTTCTGTGTATTCTTGCCACCTCTTCTTAATATCTTCTGCTTCTGTTAGGTCCATACCATTTCTGTTTTTTATTTTGCTCATATTTGCATGAAATGTTCCCTTGGTATCTCTAATTTTCTTGAAGAGGTCTCTAGTATTTCCCATTCTATTCTTTTCCTCTATTTCTTTGCATTGACCACTGAGGAAGGCTTTCTTATCTCTCCTTGCTCTTCTTTGGAACTCTGCATTCAAATGGGAATATCTTTCCTTTTCTCCTTTGCCTTTTTGTGTCTTTTCTTTTCTCAGCTATTTGTCAACAAACAATTCTTTTGGTTCCTTATCACAATTCCAAAGTGTTTCTGTGGGTTGGCAGCCCCCCACACAACCAACAAGCAAGTCTCAGAAAGCCAGCAGGGTGTCCAAGAATTCAACTAAATTCTGACACTATCTACCAGGAGATAAGGGCTTGGTTCCCCAAGACTGTCCCCCCACCCTCACTCACACACACTGCAGATGCCAGTTGCAATCCTACATTCTTGTTTGTACTTCTGACCAACTGACTATAGATCAGAGTTTCCAAGGACATCCCCCTCCTTGGGTTTGATTAATTTTTTAGAGTGACTCACAGAACTCAGGTGAACACTTACTTACATTTACCAATTTATTAAAGGATATGTGATAAAGCACACAGAGGAACACTCAGAGGGAAGGAGTGGGCCGGGAAGAGAAGGTGTGTGGGCGGGGCAGGGGCTCTCTTGGCCTGTGTAGGGCCCACCCTCCCAGCACCTCCATATGTTCCCCTGCCTGGAAGCTCTCCAAGCCCCATCCTTTTGGGATTTTATGGAGGCTACCGTCACATAGACATGCTCAATCATTAACTCCACTTTCAGCCCTCTCGCTTCTCAAGAGAATGTGGGGCGTGACCGAAAATTCCAAGCTTCTAATCATGGTTCGGTCTTTCCAGCGACCAGCCCTCATTCAGGAGCTCACCCAATGTCACCTCCTTAGAACAAAGGCACTCCCATCACCCAGAAAATTGCGAGGGTTTTAGGAGCTCTGTGGGAGGAACAGAGGTCAAAGACCAATATTAGAACAAGAGACACTCCTAGTGTTCTTATCGCTCAGGAAATGACAAGGGTTTTCAGGAGCTCTGTGTCAGGAACTGGAAAAAATGGCTAATATGTATTTTTTATTATCTCACAACATTGTTGTAAAACTATGTGAAATTTAGAATAACTAAAACTGGAAAAATGCACCATGATTTCACTATTTAAACCAAACTTAAGTTTTCTTTCCTTTTGAGCCACCAAGACTTGCTGATTATTAAAGGGACTTTTAAAAAAAGTAGCAGGCATCTTACAACATTAGCTAATATATTTATGTTACCAGGGCTTCCCTGGTAGCTCATTGGTAAAGAATCTGCCTGCAATGAAGGAGACCCAGGTCCAATCCCTGCATTGGGAAGATCCCTTGGAGAAGAAAATAGCAACCCACTCCAGCATTCTTGCCTGGAGAATTCCATGGACAGAGGAGCCTGGTAGGCTACAGTCCATGGGGTCACAAAGAGTCAGACTTGACTTGGTAACTAACTGTGTATTTATATGAGTTAAATTTGAATGAATCACCAAATGAAACCACATGGATGAAAATCCTTGTAGGATAAATACATATTAAAAGTTTCAGTTTCAAAAAGCATACATTGTAAAAATGGTGTGTGTGTATGCTTGTGCCTGTGTGTGTGTGTACTTTAGGACAGTGAGCATGGAGTTAAACATATTAGAAAAGATAGAAGATAGTTTTAGGCATTTGAATTTTCCGAAACATTGCAGGGCACTGGCTGTCCCATCGCGGAATGAAATACAGTGCTGTGACTCATGATGTCTGCTGACTATATCATTTTGCTACTTTATGGTTTTGCTAATAAATCTCCCCTTTTTGTATTTCAGATAGTACTGGATTACATGAAACAGAAAAAAATAAAAAGATAATTTTTAAGGAAAAATGTAAGGTAATGTCAATGAATTATCAAAAATGAGATTTACCTTATAGCTTCTATATTTTTAAACAAACAAAATCATTTTTCCACAGGTACAATCGTTATTTGGAATTGTCACTAAATTATACCCTCCAAAATCAGTGTTAAATTTTAGAGCTTTGAAACAATGCATTTTGTCATTATTGCTTTATTTTTCTCCCAGCAAAAAAATGACTGACAACAATTTGATATAAGATTGTGTATCTGAGAAGAAATTAATACCCCAGATAAAGACAGTAAGATCTTTTCAAATGATTGTTCTTAATCTCTGGAGGAAACATGTTGGTTGGAATTAGTTACAGTTATTGGGTATACACATAATCGATATGATGCATAAACATTTGTTAACTCATATTTAGCAGTTATGCAACTCCTTGATGACTGGAGAATTACTAATTCATCATCTGCTGACCCCGCTAGGGCCTGCTGCCACTTGAGTATTTGTGTTGTTTCCTGGAATGCACATGTGTGAAACACCATGTGAGCAGGTGGTGGTGGGCTCTGCAACATTCCAGTGGAGGCAAGAAGGAGTCGTGGGAAGGACACTCCAGGCCCTCCTAAAGGCATTTTCCCTGCGCTTCTGTGTGCCCGCTCTTGCTGAATGTGGTCTGGGGAGAAACCACCACTGTTGCTACTGCTAGTGACTTGAAGTCCCATCATGCAGGGTTGCAGAACTAAAGAGATGCACACTAGCAACTCCTACTTTCACACAAAGCCCAGAGTTGCTGCCTTGCCCAACCTTATGGCCTCAGGGAGTAGTTTACAAGGACTCTATTACAAAGCACCATAGACTAAGTGGCTTCAAGAACCGGCATTTATTTTCTTGCAGTTCTGGAGGCTTGAAGTCTGAAATCAAGGTTTCAGCAGAGCCTTCTAAGGCCTGTCTCCTTGCTTAGAGCTGGCTATCTTCTCCAAGCATCTTCTCATAGTCTTCTGTCTGTACCTGCCTATGTCCTAATCTTGACACCAAGCATGGAATAAAGGCCACCGTAAAGAGCTCATTTTAACTGCGTTGCCTTTACAGCCACTATCTCCAGATGCAGCCACATTCTGAGGTACTGGTGGGCAGGACTCGATGCATGAATCTGGAGGGATAAATTTCACCTGTAACAGAGAGGCCTGGCACACAGACAGCCACACTGCCAGTTAGGTTCTTTCCAACACACAAGACTATATAAAAATATATGTGATGGGGGAGGAGCCAAGATGGCGGAGGAATAGGACGGGGAGACCACTTTCTCCTCTACAAATTCGAAAGAACAATTGAATGCAGAGCAAACTTCACAAAACAACTTCTGATCACTAGCTGAGGTCATCAGGCGCCCAGAAAAGCAGCCCATTGTCTTCGAAAGGAGGTAGGACAAAATATAAAAGATAAAAAGAGAGACAAAAGAGCTAGGGACGGAGATCCATCCCGGGAAGGGAGTCTTAATAGAGGAAGTTTCCAAACACCAGGAAACCCTCGCACTGGTGGGTCTGGGGGAAGTTTTTGAATCTTGGAGGGCAACCTAACTGGGAGGAAAAATAAATAAAACACACAGATTACGTCCCTAAAAGCAACTCCCAGCAGAAAAGTACCCCAGGCACCCGCATCCGCCACCAGCAAGTGGGGGCGGAACGGAGAGGAGTGGGCGGCATTGCTTAGGGTAAGGACTGGGCCTGAGTGCCCTGAGGGCAATTGGAGGGAGCATTTGTGAGTTACCAACTCAAACTGTGGGATAGCGAGAGAGAGATAATTAACCTGCCCGAACACACTGCCGGCCGTTTGCAGAACAAAGGGTCTGAGCAAGTCCAGAGAAGAGCTCGCAGGCTGCGGACTGGCCCAGCCCCACCGGAGGCAGGAGGCAGAGGGGAGGGGAAAGGGGCAGGCTAGGCCCCAAGGACTGCATCCCCTACCGCACTGCAAACAGGCCCCCAGTTTCTAATCAAAGGCCTCCTGAGATTCTGGATGGTCGCCATCCGCCGGGAGGGTCGCGGCGAGACACAGGGCGCAGGCACTCGACCGGCGAGGGTGGGGACTGGGGCTGGGGACGTGGAGGGCAGAAGGCGCACACACCCGACTGGCGCGCGCGCGCGCGGAAACTGAGACTGGGATCGCGGAAGGGAGAAGGCTCGCCGCACCCAGGGAGAGTGCGCCCCTTAAGCTCCTGGCTGCCTGAGCTGCTCCGGCCGGGAAGGCACAAAACGCAGGTGCAGCCGAGTCCGCGCTTTTGTGGAACACCGGAGGGCTGGAACCGGGCGCAGCGCAGGGCACGCTCCATATAGAGCAGCTGGGAGCCTGAGCAGCGTAGAAGGGGAAAGCAGCGCTGGTCCCTCCCCACAGCGTGACGGAACTAGCAACCTGAATAAGAGACCACCTCCGCCCGCCTGTGTCATGGCGGAAATGAGGCTCTGAAGAGGCCGGCAAACAGAAGCCAAATAAACAAAGGGAACCGCTTCAGAAGGGACAGGTGCAACAGATTAAAATCCCTGTAGGTAACACCGACTACACCGGAAGGGGCCTGTAGAGATCGAGAAGTGTAAGCTGGAACGAGGAGCTATCTGAAACTGAGCCGAACCCACACTGACCGCAACAGTTCCAGAGGAATTCCTAGATATATTTTTACCTTTTTTTTTTAATTAAAAAAATTTTTTTTCTTCTCTTTTATTTTCTTTTAAAATTCCCTATTACTCCATTACTCCTTAACTTTCATTTTCATAGATTTTTATGATTTTTTAAATTAGACAAAAATTTTTTTCTTGTTTTTTTCTTTTTCTTTTCTTTTTTCTTTTTCTCTTATTTCCTTTTAAAGTCCTCTATTACTCCTCTACTACTCCTTAATTTTCATTTTCATTTCACTATAACCTTGCAAAAAAAAAAAAAAAGAGAAGCCCTATTTTTAAACCGAACTTCATATATATTTCTAAAATTTTTTGTATTTTTGTTTTTAATATTGTATTTTTAAGAGTCTAACCTCTACTCTAGATTTTTAATCTTTGTTTTTCAGTATGTGATATAAATTTTGGACATTTAAGAATCCAGTATTCAGTTCCCATTTTTATTCAGGAGTGTGTTGATTACTCTCTCCCAATCTTGACTCTCTGTTTTCTACCTCAGAACACCTCTATTTCCTCCTTTCCCCTTCTCTTCCCAATCCAATTCTGTGAATCTTTGTGGGTGCTGGGCTATGGAGAACACTCTGGGAACAGACAACTGTGTAGATCTGTCTCTCTCCTCTTGAGTCCCCCTTTTTCTCCTCCTGCTCATCTGTATCTCCCTCCTCCCCTCCTCTTCTTCATGTAACTCTGTGAACCTCTCTGGGTGTCCCTCACGGTGGAGAATCTTTTCACCATTAACCTAGAAGTTTTATTATCAGTGCTGTATAGTTGGAGAAGTCTTGAGACTACTGGAAGAATAAAACTGAAATCCAGAGGCAGGAGACTTAAGCCCAAAACCTGAGAACACCAGAAAACTCCTGACTACATGGAACATTAAGTAATAAAAGACCGTCCAAAAACATCCATACCTACACTGAAACCAACCACCACCCAAGAGCCAATAAGTTTCAGAGCAAGACATACCACACAAATTCTCCAGCAACGCAGGAACATAGCCCTGAACGTCAACATGCAGGCTGCCCAAAGTCACATCTAACACATAGACCCATCTCAAAACTCATTACTGGGCACTCCATTGCTCTCCAAAGAGGAGAACTCTAGCTCCACACACCAGAACACCGATGCAAGCTTCCCTAACCAGGAAACCTTGACAAGCCAATCGTCCAACCCCACCCCCTGGGTAAAACCTCCACAATAAAAAGGAACCACAGGCCTCCAGAATACAGAAAGCCCACTCCAGACACAGCAATCTAAACAAGATGAAAAGGCAGAGAAATACCCAACAGGTAAAGGAACATGAAAAATGCCCACCAAGTCAAACAAAAGAGGAGGAGATAGGGAATCTACCTGAAAAAGAATTTAGAATGATGATAATAAAAATGATCCAAAATCTTGAAAACAAAATGGAGTTACAGATAAATAGCCTGGAGACAAAGATTGAGAAGATGCAAGAAATGTTTAATAAAGACCTAGAAGAAGTAAAAAAGAGTCAATTAAAAATGAATAATGCAATAAATGAGATCAAAACACTCTGGAGGGAACCAAGAGTAGAATAGCGGAGACAGAAGATAGGATAAGTGAGGTAGAAGATAAAATGGTGGAAATAAGTAAAGCAGAGAGGAAAAAAGAAGAATCAAAAGAAATGAGGACAACCTCAGGGACCTCTGGGACAATGTGAAACTCCCCAACATTCGAATCATAGGAGTCCCAGAAGAAGAAGACAAAAAGAAAGGCCATGAGAAAATACTCAAGGAGATAATAGCTGAAAACTTCCCTAAAATGGGGAAGGAAATAGCCACCCAAGTCCGTGAAACCCAGAGAGTCCCAAACAGGATAAACCCAAGGTGAAACACCCCAGGACACATATTAATCAAATTAACAAAGATCAAACACAAAGAACAAATATTAAAAGCAGCAAGGGAGAAACAACAAATAACACACAAAGGGATTCCCATAAGGATAACAGCTGATCTATCAATAGAAACCCTCCAGGCCAGAACGGAATGGCAGGACATACTGAAAGTAATGAAAGAGAATAACCTACAACCAAGATTACTGTACCCAGCAAGGATCTCATTCAGATATGAAGGAGAATTCAAAAGCTTTACCGACAAGCAAAAGCTGAGAGAATTCAGCACCACCAAATGAGCTCTTCAACAAATGCTAAAGGATCTTCTCTAGACAGGAAACACAGAAAGGTTGTATAAACGTAAACCCAAAACAACAAAGTAAATGGCAACGGGACCATACCTATCAATAATTACCTTAAATGTAAATGGGCTCAATGCCCCAACCAAAAGTCAAAGACTGGCTGAATGGATACAAAAACAAGACCCCTATATATGCTGTCTACAAGAGACCCACCTCAAAACAAGAGACACATACAGACTAAAAGTGAAGGGCTGGAAAAAAATATTTCACGCAAACGGAGAACAAAAGAAAGCAGGAGTCGCAATACTCATATCAGATAAAATAGACTTTCAAATAAAGGCTGTGAAAAGAGACAAAGAAGGACACTACATAATGATCAAAGGATCAATCCAAGAAGAAGATATAACAATTATAAATATATATTCACCCAACATAGGAGCACCACAATATGTAAGGCAAACACTAACGAGTATGAAAGAGGAAATTAATAGTAACACAATAATAGTGGGAGACTTAAATACCCCACTCTAAACTATGGATAGATCAACTAAACAGAAAATTAACAAGGAAACACAAACCTTAAATGACACAATGGAGCAGTTAGACCTAATTGATATCTATAGGACACTTCACCCCAAAACAATCAACTTCACCTTTTTCTCAAGTGCACATGGAACCTTCTCCAGAATAGATCACATCCTGGGCCATAAATATAGTCTTGGTAAATTCAAAAAAATTGAAATCATTCCAGTCATCTTTTCTGACCACAGTGCAGTAAGATTAGATCTCAATTACAGGAAAAAAATTGTTAAAAATTCAAACATATGGAGGCTAAATAACATGCTTCTGAATAACCAACAAATCATAGACGAAATTAAAAAAAACAAATCAAAATATGCATAGAAATGAATGAAAATGAAAACACAACAACCCAAAACCTATGGGACACTGTAAAAGCAGTGCTAAGGGGAAGGTTCATAGCATTACAGGCTTACATCAAGAAACAAGAAAAAAGTCAAATAAATAACCTAACTCTACACCTAAAGCAACTAGAGAAGGAAGAAATGAAGAACCCCAGGGTTAGTAGAAGGAAACAAATCTTAAAAATTAGGACAGAAATAAATGCAAGAGAAACAAAAGAGACCATAGCAAAAATCAACAAAGCTAAAAGCTGGTTTTTTGAAAAAATAAACAAAATTGACAAACCATTAGCAAGACTCATTAAGAAACAAAGAGAGAAGAACCAAATTAACAAAATTAGAAATGAAAATGGAGAGATCACAACAGACAACACTGAAATACGAAGGATCATAAGAGACTACTACCAGCAGCTCTATGCCAATAAAAGGGGCAACTTAGAAGAAATGGACAAATTCTTAGAAAAGTATAACTTTCCGAAACTGAACCAGGAAGAAATAGAAGATCTTAACAGACCCATCACAAGCAAGAAAATCGAAACTGTAATCAAAAATCTTCCAGCAAACAAAAGCCCAGGACCAGATGGCTTCACAGCTGAATTCTACCAAAAATTTAGAGAAGAGCTAACACCTATCTTACTCAAACTCTTCCAGAAAATTGCAGAAGAAGGTAAACTTCCAAACTCATTCTACGAGGCCTCCATCACCCTAATTACAAAACCAGACAAAGATGCCACAATAAAAGAAAACTACAGGCCAATATCACTGATGAACATAGATGCAAAAATCCCTAACAAAATTCTAGCAAACAGAATCCAACAACATATTAAAAAGATCATACATCATGACCAAGTGGGCTTTATCCCAGGAATGCAAGGATTCTTTAATATCCACAAATCAATCAATGTAATACACCACATTAGCAAATTGAAAGATAAAAACCATATGATTATCTCAATAGATGCAGAGAAAGCCTTTGACAAAATTCAACACCCATTTATGATTAAAACTCTCCAGAAAGCAGGAATAGAAGGAACATACCTCAACATAATAAGAGCTATATATGACAAACCCACAGCAAGCATTACCCTCAATGGTGAAAAATGGAAAGCATTTCCCCTGAAATCATGAACAAGACAAGGGTGCCCACTCTCACCACTACTATTCAACATAGTGTTGGAAGTTTTGGCCACAGCAATCAGAGCAGAAAAAGAAGTAAAAGGAATCCAGATAGGAAAAGAAGAAGTGAAACTCTCGCTGTTTGCAGAAAGGAATCCAGATAGGAAAAGAAGAAGTGAAACTCTCGCTGTTTGCAGATGACATGATCCTCTACATAGAAAACCCTAAAGACTCTTCCAGAAAATTACTATAGCTAATCAATGAATATAGTAAAGTTGCAGGATATAAAATTCACACACAGAAATCCCTTGCATTCCTATATACTAACAATGAAAAAGCAGAAAGAGAAATTAAGGAAACAATACAATTCACCATTGCAACAAAAAGAATAAAATATTTAGGAGTATATCTACCTAAAGAAACAAAAGACCTATACATAGAAAACTATAAAACACTGATGAAAGAAATCAAAGAGGACACAAACAGATGGAGAAACATACCGTGTTCATGGATTGGAAGAATCAATATTGTCAAAATGGCTATACTACCCAAAGCAATCTATAGATTCAATGCAATCCCTATCAAGCTACCAATGGTATTTTTCACAGAACTAGAACAAATAATTTCACAATTTGCATGGAAATACAAAAACCTCGAATAGCCAAAGCAATCTTGAGAAAGAAGAATGAAACTGGAGGAATCAACCTGCCTGACTTCAGACTCTACTACAAAGCCACAGTCATCAAGACGGTATGATACTGACACAAAGACAGGAATATAGATCAATGGAACAGAATAGAAAGCCCAGAGATAAATCCATGAACCTATGGACACCTTATCTTTGACAAAGGAGGCAAGGATATACAATGGAAAAAAGGCAACCTCTTTAACAAGTGGTGCTGGGAAAACTGGTCAACCACTTGTAAAAGAATGAAACTAGAACACTTTCTAACACCATACACAAAAATAAACTCAAAATGGATTAAAGATCTAAATGTAAGACCAGAAACTATAAAACTCCTAGAGGAGAACATAGGTAAAACCGTCTCTGACATAAATCACAGCAAGATCCTCTATGACCCACGTCCCAGAATATTGGAAATAAAAGCAAAAATAAACAAATGGGACCTAATGAAACTTAAAAGCTTTTGCACAACAAAGGAAACTATAAGCAAGGTGAAAAGACAGCCCTGTCTCCCAAAAGACAGATTGGGAGAAAATAATAGCAAATGAAGCAACAGACAAAGGATTAATCTTAAAAATATACAAGCAACTCCTGAAGCTCAATTCCAGAAAAATAAATGACCCAATCAAAAAATGGGCCAAAGAACTAAACAGACATTTCTCCAAAGAAGACATACAGATGGCTAACAAACACATGAAAAGATGCTAAACATCACTCATTATCAGAGAAATGCAAATCAAAACCACAATGAGGTACCATTACACACCAGTCAGAATGGCTGCTATCCAAAGTCTACAAGAAATAAATGCTGGAGAGGGTGTGGAGAAAAGGGAACCCTCTTACACTGTTGGTGGGAATGCAAACTGATACAGCCACTATGGAGAACAGTGTGGAGATTCCTTAAAAAACTGGAAATAGAACTGCCATATGACCCAGCAATCCCACTTCTGGGCAAACACACTGAGGAAACCAGAACTGAAAGAGACACGTGCACCCCAATGTTCATCACAGCACTGTTTATAATAGCCAGGACATTGAAGCAACCTAGATGCCCATCAGCAGACGAATGGATAAGGAAGCTGTGGTACATATACACCATGGAATATTACTCAGCCATTAAAAAGAATTCATTTGAATCAGTTCTAATGAGATGGATGAAACTGGAGCCCATTATACAGAGTGAAGTAAGCCAGAAAGATAAAGAACATTACAGCATACTAACACATATATATGGAATTTAGAAAGATGGTAATGATAACCCTATATGCAAAACAGAAAAAGAGACACAGATGTACAGAACAGACTTTTGGACTCTGTGGGAGAAGGCAAGGGTGGAATGTTTCCAGAGAACAGCATGTATATTATCTAAAGTGAAACAGATCACCAGCCCAGGTGGGATGCATGAGACAAGTGCTCAGGCCTGGTGCACTGGGAAGACCCAGAGGAATCGGGTGGAGAGGGAGGTGGGAGGGGGGATCGGGATGGGGAATACATGTAACTCCATGGCTGATTCATGTCAATGTATGACAAAACCCACGGCAATGTTGTGAAGTAATTAGCCTCCAACTAATAAAAATCAATGAAAAGAAAAAAGAAAAAAAAATATGTGACAGGGTAATTTTTGAGATTTTGATAATTTTGTTTGTTCTTCATATTTCCCCTTTTTCCTATTCCAAGAAAATAGTCAGACACAATTTCCTTAACTTGGGAATTTTTCTGAGCAGAAACAGAAGATTTTCAGGTTTGTAAGGCCTAACTTCCATGAAATGATTTTGCAAGGTGTCCTAGAGCAGTGCCCTTGAGAAAAGCAAGGGAGGCAGTTAGTTCTGACGAGCAGGGACTGGTGGTCTGTAGACCACCATGCCGCTATCAGAGAAAGAATTCTGGTGTTCCATTGAGCTTCTCTGATGGCACAGTTGGTAAAGAATTCACCAGCAATGCAGGAGACCCCAGTCTCCTGGGTCAGGTAGATCCGCTGGAGAAGGGATAGGCTACCCACTCCAGTATTCTTGGACTTCCCTCCTGGCTCAGCTGGTCAAGAATCCACCTGCAATGTGGGAGACCTGGGTTTGATCCCTGGTTTGGGAAGATCCCCTGGAGAAGGGAACTGCTATCCACTCCAGTATTCTGGCCTGGAGAGTTCCATGGATTGTATAGTCCATGGGGTCACAAAGAGTTGGGCATGACTGAGTGACTTTCACTTCATTTCCTCAGGGGGAGATGGCTGCAGGCTCCTCAGAAGGAGGCCACATGGCAAAAGCAGGGCTCCGAACCTCTGCCAAGCTTCTTCAGTCACATGCATGTTGCAGTGAGGACGGCCAAGACCATGGACAGCTCAATGATCAGAGAAGGCAGTGACTGATAACCTGCTCCTCTGTTAAATTCTAAATGTTAGTTGCTCAGTCATATCCAGCTCTTTGCTACCCCATGGACTGTAGCCCAACCAAGCTCCTCTATCTATGGAATTCTCCAGGCAAGAATACTGGAGTGGGTAGCCATTTCCTTCTCCAGTGTATCTTGCTGGCCCAGGGATCAAACCCTGGTCTCCTGTATTGCAGGCAGATTCTTTACTGTCTGAGTCACCAGGGCAGCCCTATCACCTTTGCAAACCCCAAGGAGGAAGGGGCCCTAGTAGTACCAGAGATTGGCTTTCCAACCTGATGAAATGGAGGGCTGGAGTTGTTTTTATATTCTTGAGCTAATTAAAAGGATATTTATGCACTTTTGAGCTTATAGTTTGTTCATTCATTCAAAAATTATTTGAATGAATAAGGCCAGGTGCTCTTCTAGGTTTAGGTGTTGTAGCTGTAAGCATCTTGGGCAAAATTCCTGCTCTCTTGCACCTGCATGTTACTGGAAAAGCCAGACAAGTGAGTAAACAAAATAGCTTCAGCCAGAAATGAGAGCTAGAAAGAGAGGAACAGAGTGGCATGGCAGAGTAATGGGAGTGATACACATAGGAGACCAGAAAAGGCTTCCCTGAGCTGAGACACAAAGAATAAGGGGACAGTTATTTGAAAGGCAGGAAGAGTGGGAGGAAGAGCAAAAGTATGCCTGGTCAGTGCAAAAAAAAAAAAGAGAGCGAGAGAGAGAAAGATGGAGGTTAGTGTAGCTGAAGTGTAGTAGATGTAAGCCCATTACTAGAGAATCTAACATGAAGTTAATGAAGCTGGAACTCAGGACCCTCCCTTCCAAGATCCCTTCCAAAGTCCCAGAAGGAACACCAGTAATGAACTCACATGTTCATATGCCTTTGTAAAACCTGCCAGAGTAAAATACTTGATCTGAATTCGGTTAAGACTGTGATCTCTTTTCACTCCAACTCTCCCTCCATGTAGTGATGGAACATTACTGAAACCTAGCTAAAGAGAAGATGAGTGGGAGCTTTGTTCAGCTTGGTTTTGATGGAATATATTTATGTGGTTCTCGGTCAGGTTTACACAAAGCCATTCCCAGCTGCACCAGCATAGGAATGAACAGCTCCCAGGCACACTCCCCCCATGTCTAGGCCAGTCTGCCTGATAGACAGGGCCGGAGGTCTTACTGGACACCAACCACTCTAAGGTGCTGACACCGTTAAGTGTTTGGGTAGTGGACATGTGCAGCACCTACAGATTAGTCTGGAAACATTTTCAGTAGCTAAACATAAAAACTGTCAGTGAAGAGTTAGTTTCTTAATGCCTAGTCAAATGTGAAACAGTCCCCTTTCAGGAACATGCTAGATGATGCAGCGCACATATAATTATAAAGGCACCATGTGGGTTTTCTTTTTTTGCTATTATGAAAAACAGAACTTATCAGAATTCCTATGTTTCTGGGCACAAACCTGCAACCAGGTTACAATCAAGCCATTTATCAATAATAAAAACTATTAATTTAATATTGCTAAAGTTTACTGGAAAAAATAATATTACAAAGTTACTGTCATATAAAGAGGAAATCAAAGAGAATTCAACTAAATAATGTAGGGGAAAAGAGGTGTATCAAACAGTTAATAAAAATGTTGTTCTTTATCTGGATTTTTAAATGGTTGTAATAATGACCTAATTATTATACGTGTAGCTAATTTGTTTGGATTTTTTCATAGACAAAACTAATGCTTTTCATTTTTGTAATTTAGTTGTCTCTCTTCTGATCTTTCATTTTTCATCAGTTTTTCCACCCTCTGTCTAACTTTATATCCTCACAAGATAAATTAAAATGTCTGTTTTGCCCTTAGTCATCAGGAAGGTAATAATATTTAAAATAGATACATTTATATTTACAAATGACAAAATGTCTAAAGTGTTATTCAAAATGCCTTAAAAAGTAAAATAAGCAATGCTGATAGGGTTCTTGAATGAAGCCTTACCCTGAAGCCAAATTTTAGATAATGAGTAGTGATTTCTTAAGCTGGGAGTCACTTTTAACTTAAGAAACAAAATTTTAATTCAAATTGCTGCATGTTTTGCACCAAAGTGATGTTTTTGAGACTAAACCATAAGTGCTGTCAGCTGTCACAGGTTTGCTATCTACCCTGCCTTTAAAATCTTACTTTAATGTGTTTGTTTAATAGATGTTTATTATTTATTTCAGGCACTGTTCTAGGCATGAGAGATATGGAAATCGACAAGTCAGCTGAGATAAATTCTCTCTAGAAGCTCGTATTCCAGGATGCAGGACAGACAATGAAGACAAATAACCCTACGTCATGTCAGAAGGTGGTAAGTGCAATGAAGGAAAATAAAGCTATGGGGTAGGGTAGGGTAGGGTAGAGAGAGGCTAGGGCTTCCCAGGTAGCTCAGTGCTAAAGAATCTGCCTGTCAATGCAGGAGACACAGGAGACACGGATTCGACCCCTGGGTCGGGAAGATCCCCCATTTCCTGCTGCAGTATTCTTACCTGGAAAATCCCATGGACAGAGGAGCCTTGTGGGCTATAGTCCACAGGGTCATAAAGAGTGAGTGAGCACAAGGGCTTCCAGTCATATTTGAGCACAGACCTATTTTATGTATTCCTAGTCTGTTGCAGGAGTGGTGGTTGTCATTGTTTATTTAGATCATGAAATATTTGACCAAGCAAGATCCTGGAGGTATACTTTTATCAGAAGCAGACAGGTAGCAGAGAGAGGCGGGAGTCTGGTGTGGATTCAAACTCCGACTCTGCTATTTTCTGCACAGCCTGGGATAGATCATTTGTCTTTTCTGGACCTTGGTAGTCTCCTCTTCTGAAGTTTCCCTGAGAAATAAAAGATGTTTTTAAACACCTGTTTTTTATGCAAATTTTAAATGAGGAACTGCTTAATAAATCTTTCCTTTAATCCCTCCCTTGCTCCCTAAGGTGGTCCTTTCTGGTTGGAAACACAGGTGTCTTGCTGAGAGTTTTTAGAAGGAAATAGCTTTTCACTGAAGGTCAGTGCAATGGACTTCCCACAAAAGTGAGAAATTTCCTAGAAAATTCCTAATTATTTTCAAGGTAGCCAGCAATAACTGAGCAATCAGGCAGCAAAACGGCCACCATTGAGTTTGTCAGCATATGACCAGCTGACTGGATTTCATTACTCCTCATAAATGTTTGGAACCAAGACAGGCCTGGCTTTGTGTGCCTGTTCTGCTACCCACTAGCTGGTTACTGTGGCTTTCTAAGCCTCAGGGTCCTCGAATGTGAAAACGAAAAGGCTCTTATGAAAAACTGCGATGAATGCTGCTGACGCTTAGCACTGCACTGGAATCCAGGAGGTGCTTGGTTTATTTTTGCTTTTGTCATTAGTAGTGGTTAATCAGTTTTTGACTCAGGGTGCTTTCCCATTCACCATCTTACCAAGGGGCTTCCCAGGTGGTATTAGTGGTAAAGAATTTGCCCGCCAGTGCAGGAGGCATTAGAGACGCGAGTTCAATCGCTGGGTTGGGAAGATCCCCTGGCGAAAGGCACGGCAACCCACTCCAGTATTCTTGCCTGGAGAATCCCATGGACAGAGGAGCCTGGTGGGATACAGTCTGTAGGGCTGCAAGGAGTTGGACACAACTGAAGTAACTTAGCGCAGACACACATCTTACCATGAATAGTAGAAATAACATCATTTGTTTTAACAGAACTGTGAAAGAAGGCTGCGAGGGAGCATGCTTCCATCTATAGTTTCATCCCGGACAAGGATTTCATTTCACTCCAAATTCTCCAGCATCCAAAACTGTGTCTGCACCCTACTAGGAGCTCAGGAATATTTGCTGATGGATTGACTGTGCTGTCTCCCAGTTTTCCTGCTGGACTTCACATCTGCATGTAATAAGATTGCTGAAGCAGACAGGGAGATTTCTTTCTGTCCTTCAAGCAGAGGAACCCCTTTGCCCTCCAACATGGCTAGTGAGACATTTCTACAGGCCCTGGGTTTTTAGTTTTCTGAAGTTAATCATAGCTCCTCAATAAACACACATGGGATGAAATTGCATACAATCAAACTGAATTAAATGTAAACACAATAAATGTTTTAATTTAGAGTTTTAAATGCAAACTTAAATTAACATATTAAACCTGGCTTGTAGTTTATTTCCAGATTTCGACTTTTGTCGATCAACAAGTACAAGGAACATACTTTTTCCATCTTTGATCATTTTCTCTTTGAAATCTTGAAGTGGTTATAAACATGAAGTCCCACCAAGTTAAGTGTCATTTTCTAAACTCTCCGAGGAGAGGGAAAAAGACAGCCAGGTGAAGCAAATTGCCAGAGATCACACTGGGATCAGTGAGAAAGCAAACCAGACTTAGAGTCATCTCACCCCAGCAGCAGTGAAGAGAGAATGTTATGTGAAAGTGCTTAGGCCATTGCCCTGACAACATATTCATGGAAATTTCCTACATTTTGTTTTCCACACTTCAGCAAATTTGACCTTAAGTATCTCTAAGGATAGAGCTTGCAGGGTGGCTCAGTGGTAAAGAATCTGCCTGCCAACGCAGGAACTGCAGAAGATGCAGATCCGATCCCTGGGTCAGAAAGATCCCTTTGAAGAGGAAATGGCAACCCACTTCAGTATCCTTGTCTGTAACAGCCCATGGACAGGGGAGCCTGGCGGACTACATTCCATGCGGTCACAAAGAGTCAGACACCACTGAACAACTTAGCATTTCCTTCCATCTTTAATAAATACACTTTTTTTTTTAATCTGTAGGAATGACTGACTTGTACTGATGCATTTATTCACTTTGTCCTCGTCTCTTTGTGACAAATAGTATGTATTTTTGCAACATAGATAGTGAATGGGGAAGTCTATGGCTGTAAAAAATGAAACTAATAGGTACAGCCAGGAATTGGGTCCATACTCTTAAAAAATTATACTCATTGGCATTATTCTTTAACCAACAGGGCCATTTGACTTAAATGATACAAAACAATGCAGATAAATACAGCACTATCCTTCATCGCCTTTAGTCATTTGAGAGAAATTGGCTGAGTTCAGCATATTTCTTGAATTAATTTTTATTGGAGTATAATTGCTTTACAGCCTCATGTTGGTTTCTGCTATACGGGAAAGTGAATCAGTTGTACATATACGTATAGCCATTCTTCTTTAGGTTTCCTTTGCATTTAGGTCACCACAGAGCACTGAGCAGATTTCCCTGGGCTGTTATTAATTAGTCAATCCCAGTCTCCCAAGTCATCCCACCCCACCCTCTCCCCCCCTGATAACCATAAATTTGTTCTTTATGCCTGTGTTTCTATTTCTGCTTTGCAGATGAGGTCATCTATACCATTTTTCTAGATCCCACATATAAGCAATATTATACAGTATTTGTTTTTCTAACTTACTTCACTCTGTATGACAATCTCCAGCTCCATCCACGTCTCTGTAAATAGCATTAGTTCATTCTTTTTTATGGCTGAGTAATATTCCATTATATATATATGTACCACATCTTCTTTATTCATCCTTCTGTCAGTGGACATCTAAGCGGCTTCCATGTTCTGTCCACCGTAAATAGTGCCGCAGTGAACATCGGGGTGCATGCATCCTTTCGAATTCTGGATTTCTCTGGGTATGTGGCTAGGAGTGGAATTGCTGAGTCATATGGTAGCTCTGTTTTTATTTTTTTAAGGAACCTCCACACTGTTCTCCATAGAGAACATTCAGTTTACATTCCCACCAACAGTGTAGGAGGTCTCCCTTTTCTCCACACTCTCTCCAGCATTTATTGTTTGTAGATTTTTTTGATGGTGGTCATTCTGACTGGTGCGAGGTGATACCTCACTGTATTTTTCATTTGCATTTTCCTAATAGTGAGCGACGGTGATTGTTGCCAGGAAGAGCAGTCTGTCTTCTTCCTTTGGGGCTCTGCTGTTGTCCCAGGGCATGAGCACGCCCCCTTCTGGTCTCCTGACTCTATGTAATTGGGGTTTCTGGAACTTTTTGTTTTGCTGTTTTTTTTTTAAACTTACATGCCTACTTCAGTCCCTGTGTCCTTGTTAGCATCTCTCTCCCTGGGTCTGCATTAACCTTCAGCTTTCCTCCCTTCCTCCTTCTCTTCTGCTTCCCTCCTTACCTATCTCCTTACCTACTTCTACTTTTCTTTCTCTTCTCCCTCTCTCCTTCTCTCAACAAAGTCCACCTCAAGTATCATTTCTTCTTTAGCAGTGTTCCATAAGCACCCCTTCATCACCACCCCCAGCATAATCCCTTTATTCTCCTCTGATACCATAACACAGTGACTCTACCTCTTTTATAGCACATGTCATACTGTATATTGTGATTTGCATTTATACCTGGTCCCACAGCTAGCTGGTGAGTTGTGTGTGGGTAGGGACCATGTGTCACCCACCTTTATTCCAAGCACTTGGGATTGAATACACGGATGGCTCTCAGCCCCTTTGAAGAATAACTGTTGGTTTTCTTTCAGGCTGTGTCGGGTCTCTGCCGCAGCGTGTGGACTCTCCCTCTGCGGCCCGTGGGCCTCTGTCTGGGTGTGGGTCACAGGCCTCGCTGCCCCACGGCATGCAGAATCTTAGTTCCCGGACCACGGATTGGACCTGTGTCCCCTGCATTGCACAGCGGGTTCTTAATAACTGAACCACCAGAGGAGTCCCTCGATAAATAGGTGAGTAGCCTTGTATCTTCTTGTTCCTTGGATTAGCAAATATCTAATTCTGAGATGCCTATAGATTTATCGTTGTAAAACCTACCACAGGACCATCAAGGCCTCCTCATTAGCAAAGCCATTGTTTGTGTAGAGCTGCATAGAAAACACTCTAGATCACTGAGAATTTCAAATGTATATATTCTTGTTTCCTCTTGTTAGTGTGAAAAATAGAGCTTCCTCTTGTCAGTGTGAAAAAGGACGCATAGTCTTCAATTGTATAGAACTAATGGACATTCTCCCTTTATTTTTATTCTATGTGGTGTTTTAAATAAAGGATGTAAATTTGCTTTGTTTCAAAAAGCAATCTACAAAAATTCTTTATTCAACAAATTTATTCTTTATAGATATACAATCAAAATATAGCCCTTTATTTTTATAATTTAAAAGAAATATTGGCTTCAAGATAATTTATCAATAAATATATAATTAAGCCATTTATATTATTATCTTATACTAAACTTGGGGTGATCTTCATAGAATATATTATCTCCCATTCTTTCCTAAACATTGAAGGAACACAATACAGACAATCATTTCTTCTTTGAGTTTCTACATTAAAGGCACTGGGTAATTTAACAAAACAGTGCAAAAGAAACACCAAATGTGAGAAAATTCTTCATTCCAAGGAATTAGTAGTATTAGTGCAAAAGTAACAGCCAGACAGAGCAACCCAATTTCCCAGGAAACTTCATAGATCAAAACCTTATTAAGCTGAGAGCTTGACAAATTGTGATAGGTGTGCATGTTGTATAATAAAAAATGATAACTCCAAAGGCCAGTCAAAACATGGTAAGATAACAGTAGATTGGATTGCATTTGACAGTGGCAAGCCTTTGATGGAAAAATTTCTGGATTTTTTTGGTAAAAACTTCACAGAGCATATGGTTCACTGAAACAGGATAGAATTTTTTTTTAATCAGATGTTTTAACTAATCTGTGAAATTGCTAAAATTTTAAATCTCTTCACAGATGAACATAACATGAAAATTAGTTAAAAACAAAATCACTGAATTTCAGTGTAAGGTTTAAGCTTGTTTTTAATTTCCAGTTGAGTAGAATGCTTTCATACTGTCATACAGATTTTTCTAGAACCACTAATTTGAATAATATTGATCATTATATCATAACTAAGACACATGTAGAGTATTTTTATCTTTTATAAGGAAAGTGAGTGGCTTTTTGAGGGTTTTTTTGTTTGTTTGTTTTGGCTACTTTGACTTATAAAAGTAATTGGGGAGAAAGTGACTCAGTAAAATTGCAAGAATCAAGAAGTGGTGGTGATCTTTTGTTTAGCTTACATTTCTCTTGCTTTCCTTAGAATTTGTACCTCTGCATAGTTGAAAATCACAGGGCTTCCTGACCATTGAATGCTCAGGGGCAGGCTGGATTTTCTTTCTTTCATTTCTTCCCTGCTACACAGGCCCATGGATTGCTGCTTCCCTCACCAGCCTTTTTAACAGTGTTAGCATCTTCTCTGGTGCTTACTAGCCTTGGCAATTGTAGCTACATAACGAGAAGGATACATATATAGTCTCTCCAGCATCCACTTCCTTACTTCCCTGAAAACAAGCATAGTAGCTGCTTCTCATTTCAGGATTTTATCATTATTCATTGTAGGATAGAATCTTGATTAAAAAAAAATATGATCAGACTAAGAAAATAGCAAAATTTAAAAAACATACCATTTGTGGAAAGACTATTTTTTTAAAAGTAATTTTAAGTTCACAGCAATACTGAGAAGGTACAAAAATTTCCCACATAACCCCTCTACAACCTTTATAATATTTTAGTGCATATTGTCTCTTCACAGTCTCCCCCTGTAGCTAGAAGACTCAGGAACACAGAGGATTCCTATCTGCTCTTCTCTTTCCTGAGCAGACTTTCTGTGTTCCTAGCTTTCCTGTTTCTAGGCCCCAAGATGCCCCTGTAAAGGCCTCCTTCCCTATATAGGCCTGAAGATACAAAATGCAAGGTGTAAGTCAGCGTCAGAGTTAGGGTACCTGTTTCAGCACCCTCCAGTCTTGACTCCCCTCTCAGTGGCATCGAAACCCAAGATAGATTACACTCCCCTATGATATTACCACACCTAGAAAGCTTTGAATAATCATGGTTTCTGGGAGTCTTGGAATGATATAAAAAGAAGCCTGAAATCTTCCATTTTAGTAATGCATAATGCCTACTGTATACTGAGGCAAAGGTTATGGATGTCCTTTGTCTAGCCCAAAGGGGCTGGTTTCATCAAGGTTTATGTATAAGTGACTGAAACCCCGTCCCTCATTCAACCTTTCAAACTTCTTCCAGTTTTAGTTCCCTTCTCCGCCCCCACCATAACCACTGGCATCCCCTAACAATGGGATGGAATAGAGGCCCTATTTGGAGGCATGGTGGAAGGGTGAATTTGGCTGTGACTTAAGCTCTAGTTGCCAAATCTTTCCTCGTGATTAAAGTCAGTAAACTAAATGAACACCGAAATCCCATATACCCTTCCTGTCAGTTAAGGGAAAAGTAAACTCAAACGTTCTAAGATAAAAGAAAGTTACACTACTCTCCTGTTCAGTAAGTAAGATGATGGCCGCCATAATAATGACTGTTCTATGTATTGCTACTGGCGCTATTATTAAACAGCTGAACGGCAAATAAGAACACGGAGGCATAATGGAGGTGGCAACTTCAAAAAACTAGCTCTTCCCAATACCCTTCGTAGGTCTGGAGAAACAGAAAGAGTTGGAATTTATTAAAACATAGAAGTTTGAAAGTGGGACCTCGTGAGCCCCAGCCAGCCATCTGAGGAGGGGCGGCTGCTCGGCCGGTGCGGGTATTAGAAGACTGATACTGCAAAGTGTCTGAACATCCTTAGAGGAGAATCAAGGTCGGCTTAGGAACTGGTAGCAGGTGCCGGCTCTCTGCTCTGGCCTTGCAGTCTCCCTCTAGCGCCCCCTATTGGCAGACCTAAGAAGGTGCTGCTGGCAAAGCGGAAATGCAGTCTGAGTCCCCGCTGGAGCGTCCTGGAGCTGCGGAAGGTAGAAAGGTGCATTTGAAGCTGAGAGGCACAGTGTGATAACTGCCATACTGCACGTGTGGGATACATGTGGGTGAGATAGTGAAGGGGCCAAAGAAATGGTGATAGAAGGAGATTCAGGTTAGTAAGTGTCAGAGGAGGACACAGGAAATTTTTAATGGTAAGTACCGTGGCTAACGGAAGACCATTGGCTTTACAATTGAGATTTGGCTAAGAAGGCATTTGCAGAGAGTCACTGAAATAGATTCTAGATTTTAATAAAATGGACACAGTCATGTCGACTGCTCTTTCTTTCTTTCTTTCTTTCTTTTTTTTTTTTAATTTCGACTGCTCTTTCAATGACCGGCTACAAAGGGAAGAAATGTAGAGACTAACCTAAAAGAGAGACTAGCATTGAAACACGTATATTACCATATGTGAAATAGATCGCCAGTCCAAGTTCGATGCATGAAATAGAGCACTCGAAGCTGGTGCACTGGGATGATCCTGAGGGATGGGATGGGGAGGGAGGTGGGAGGTGAGTTCAGGATGGGGGACACATGTACACCCATGGCTGATTCAAGTCAGTGTATGGCAAAAACCACTACAATATTGTAAAGTAATTAGCCTCCAACTAAAATTAATTAATTAATTAATTAATTTTAAAAAGCAGAGACACTACTTTTCCAACAAAGGTCCGTCGAGTCAAAGCTATGGTTTTTCCAGTAGTCATGTATGGATGTGAGATTTGGACTATAAAGAAAGCTCAGCACGAAGAATTGATGCTTTTGAACTGTGGTGTTGGAGAAAACTCTTGAGAGTCCCTTGGACTGCAAGTAGATCCAACCAGTCCATCCTAAAGGAAATCAGTCCTGAATGTTCACTGGGAGGACTGATGCTGAAGCTGAAACTCCAATACTTTGGCCACCTGATGAGAAGAACTGAGTCATTGGAAAAGATCCTGATGCTGGGAAAGATTGAAGGGAGGAGAAGAAGGGGATGACAGAGGATGAGATGGTTGGATGGCATCACTGACTCAATGGACATGAGTTTGAGTAAACTCTGGTAGTTGGTGATGGACAGGGAGGCCTGGTGTGATGCAGTGCATGGGGTCAAAAAGAGTCAGACATGACTGAGCTACTGAACTGAACTGATGACCTGGTAGGCTATGTGTCTTATACTTATCTGTATCATCTCCATCTTTCTGCTATTCCCCCTTCTGCTTCAATCTTCCCTACAGGTTTAAATGTCCCTTGAAGAATAGAAACAATAACTTGATTTCCTTTGATCTGTCCTCACAAAACAAGTAAAATGGCTTATACATAGAAGATGATTAATGGACATTTGTTGAGTGGATGGATGGGTGGATGGATGGATGGACAGGTAGATGGGTGGGTGGATGGAGGGATGGGGATGGATGGATGGATGGGTGGATGGGTGGCTGGCTGGCTGGCTGGATAGATGGACAGGTGGATAGATGGATGGATAGATGGGGATGGGTGGGTGGGTAGATGGGTGGAAGGATGGATGGGTGGATGAATGGATGGGTGGATGGGTGGATGGATGGATGGATGGATGGGGGGATGGGTGGATGGATGGATGGGGGGATGGGTGGACAGGTGGATGGATGGATGGATGGATAGATGGATGGACAGGTGGATGGATGGATGGATAGATGGGGATGGGTGGGTGGGTAGATGGGTGGAAGGATGGATGGGTGGATGGGTGGATGGATGGATGGATGGATGGGGGGATGGGTGGATGGATGGATGGGTGGATGGGTGGCTGGCTGGATAGATGGATGGACAGGTAAATGGATGGATAGATAGGTGGACAGGTGGATGCATGGATGGACAGATGGATGGACAGGTGGATGGATGGATGGATGGGTAGATGGGTGGCTGGCTGGCTGACTGGATGGATGGACAGGTGGATAGATGGATGGATAGATGGGGATGGGTGGGTGCGTAGATGGGTGGAAGGATGGATGGGGGTTGGGGGTATGGATGGATGGATGGATGGATGGATGGATGGGGGGATGGATGTATAGTCAAATGTTCTTGGAGGCTTTGCATTTGCTTCTTGAAGTTCCATAGAGCAAAGTGTGACAGGATAGGAGAGCAGAGGTTGGAAAGAGTTGGAATCTGTGTGGGGACATCAGACAGCTGTAAAAGACAAGAAAGATGAGTTGGAAGACCTAGAAATAAGCTGCATTTCAAGAAATAAGAAAAAAGAGTAAAGACAGCTAGACTGTCTACTTGACATGCAAATAGCAAATGTTGTTTTATATTTTAAAGGTGTGAAATTAAAGTTTAACCCCAAATGACACAGAATGATATCACTCCTGACATCACCTTAAATAAGTCATCCCAGCTTGTTTGGCTCTGTCTCTGATAGGCTTGGTGCAGGCATTTTTAATACTCTAGATGGCATCTGGTTATCAAAGCAGAGACTTTCTGCTAAGTCATCTTAAAGTCCAACTTAACTTGCACAACCTGTTGTCTTATAATTAAATTAAAATCGCAGGATGTTGGATTAGAGGAATCTTCCTTCAAGCAGACCTGAGGTTAGTGAGAGAGTATGACCTGTCCAGGATAGAATTCCCTCACCCAAAAACATGCAGAACATTTCACTGGATTAATTTGTGACTCACTGGGAGATTTGGGGTCCAATTTGCTAAAAGATTTTCTGTTTCCATTTTTCTTTTCAAGTCAGGTCAGTATGCATTTATTCAGCTCTGTTATTGAAAATGATATGAAAAGTATTACTGAGTCCCAAGAACAAATAAAAGAGCAGATAAAATGCAAGGAAAAGAAGAAAAATAATGAGTGAATAAATAAATTCATTCATCCTACAAATGAACTTACAGAGCTCTTATTTGTACCAGGCACTGAGCAAGGTAAGTGCTGTGAGAAATATAAGCCGTGGGTTCTGTCCCCAGGAGTTTAGGATTTGCTTTATTTTTTATAAATAAAATTCCCATTGGATAGTTTAAAAAAAATGAAAAAGTGATTTTGAGGAGAGGTATGGGGGAAAGGAGAACTGATAAGGCATTTCCTTGATAAATAGGAAACATTTTCTTAAAGATGGAAAAGAATGAGTGATATCATGGGGGGGGGGGGGGAAATGTGCAGAAAGGAAGTAGACACAGCATTTGTAGGATGATCTTAACCAGATCATTAAGGTAATTGGTGAGGTGCTTTTCTGAGGATGAATGTGGCCATGGTGGGATTGGGATCTGAGGGAGTGAAGATGATTCAGAACATTCTTGTGTTGAATTTAATAGGTGCAGGAAAAATTCCATAGCTGAGATGGAAAGAATCTAACAAAATGATTCCTAGAAAATGTCTGAACCAAACCAGGAATAAGAGTTATATACACTCTGTGGTGTGTGTGTGTGTGTGTTAGGTTCTAAGCCTCCAATTTCTGTAGTCCAGGGTTTTACAACCAAGGCACTATTAACATCTTGGGCCAGATAGTTTTTGCTGGGTTTGGAGGGCTGTTCTGTGCATTGTAGGGTGTTTGGCTGCATTCTGGCCTCTATGCACTAGATGCCAATAGCAAGTCATTTGCCAATAGCAAATAGCAAAACATCACGACAATCAAAAGTGTTCCCAAACATCGTCAAATGTCCCCTGGAAGCAAAACTACCCTTGCTTGAGAATTACTGCCCTGGCTCCTTGAGATCAACAAAGGCGCTGCTGATTTCTTGTTCCCACAGTAGTCCCCTCTCTGGGCAGAGGCACTATTTTCAGCTTCTTATCCTTCTCTGGAATGTTGACACTTCCTTACCCTAATTGGTTCAACACTTCTGTTGCCTTTGAAGATTTATTACCATTAATAAATTAGAAATTGTTGCTATCTTCAGGTGATTTCTTCTATTTTAACCAGACTATTTTTAATTATGAAAACTCTCAACAGTTACTGAGATACCTGGTCAGATAAAAATAATGCTAAATTGAGAATATTTTTCATTTTAATTGCATTATATTGAGACATAGTAATACTTCAGCCAAGATATTTTCACAGGTGCCTTCTTTGTGCCTCCATTCAGAGTATATTGTGTGTGCTCAGTCGCTCAGTCTGACTCTCTGCGACTCCATGGACTGTAGCCTGCCAGGCTCCTCTGTCCATAGAATTTTCCAGGCAAGAATACTGGAGTGGGTTGCCATTTCCTTCTCCAGGGGATCTTCCTGACCCAGGGATCGAACCTGCATTTCTTGTATCTCCTGCATTGCAGGCAGATTCTTTACCACCTACGCCACCTGGAAAGCCCATTCAGAATGTATTTATTCATTACATGTTTTACTAAACTAAATTTGTCAAATTCTGTCTCTATAGGAGTCTTTTAAATGTTTTGCCAAATGCAAAGTTTTTAAAATTTTATTCTATTTTGTTAGCGAGGACAATTTATCTCTGAACAAAGGTGGGAACATAATCAAAGGACATTCAAGACGCCCCCAAAGATCTATTATCTAATTTTAAAATCAAATCTTCCACCTTTTGAACTTGGATTATTTCAGTACTTAAAAGTGAGTTTAATATATTGTATTGCACTTAGATTGATTTACAGAGAGCTTCCTTAAGGGCTCAAGCACTTCTAATATTTGATCATGTATAGCAAAGAGACAGAGTGTACTTCCACACAGCATCTGAATTATTTTTTATTTCAACATCAAATTTGTAAAAAAAAAAAAAAAAAAAAGTATACAGTTCAGTAACTCTAACTGCACTATACAAAATATTTATAAAATTTAATGACTATATCTTCTACTTCAATTGTTAGACCATCACAGCTCTTTTGGGATGCAGTTATAAAATTTATATGTACCACAACCAATACAATAAGCACATTTCTTCATATTTCCTAATTTGGTGGAGCATTGTTTTTACTATGTTTTTACAAAGTTGTCCATCAAAATTTGTGTTCATTTTACTACTGTATAAAGCAAATAATTTTATCTCAAAGTAGAACTTTTGAACTAAATGTTTAAGGTCTTTAACCTTATATAAAGTGTCAAACACTTTATCTTGACAGAATGAACTTTAGTTTTACTTTGATTCCATGATTTGTATGGGGAAAAAATTGAACTATTTTTAATTGGCTGTTTTTTATTTGTGGCATCTGACTGGTGGTGGTGTTCAGTTGCTAAGTCACGGCTGGCTCTTGGCAACCGCAAGGACTGCAGCACGCCAGGCTTCCCTGTCCTTCACTGTCTCCTGGAGTTTGTTCAAATTCATGTCCATTGACTTAGTGATGCCATCCAACCATCTCATTCTCAGTCACCCTCTTCGCCTCCTGCCCTTAATCTTTCTCAGAATCAGGATCTTTTCCAATGCATTTCTTCTTTGCATCAGGTGGTCAAATTATTGGAGCTTCAGCTTCAGCATCAGTTCTTCCAGGGACTATTCAGGGTTGATTTCCTTTAGGATTGAGTGTTTTGATCTCCTTGTTGTCTAAGGGATTGTCAAGACTCTTCTCCAGCACCACAATTCAAAAGCATCAATTCTTTGGTGTTCAGATCTAAAACCATAGCTTGGAAATTACAGTCCTTTGTCAGCAAAGTGATATCTCTTCTTTTTACTACACTGTCTAGGTTTATCACAGCTTTCCTTCCAAGGAGCATATTTTAATTAAAATTAAAATTTTTTAATTTTTTAGCTGCAGTCACTGTTTGCAGTGATTTTAGAGCCTAAAAAAATAAAATATGTCACTGCTTCAACTTTTCCCCCTTCTATTTGTTACTATAAGATTCTCATCATTTAAGTATTTATGAAGTTATTCTGTTAGTGGAACTAACAAATAGTTATCACTTCACTTTTTATACAATCCTAAGAAAACTGGGAATTTAAAATGAGCAAAGTATAGCCATAAAATGATTTGATCCAAATAGAAAGTCATGCTTCCCAGAGTGACATGTAACTTCTGCAGCTGCACATGTTAAATCATGATCTCTGGGAACAATTGTCTGAAAATAACATTAACTTTCGAAATAGACACTTTTAGTTTTCACAAACTCAGAGATTATGGCCCCATTGTTGGATGGGAAATTTTAAATTTTTGTAAGTTATACCTTCAACATTATCTTTTGTTTTTTGAGAAACAGAAACCCAGTACTTAATTTTTCATGAAACAGTCTTGGCTTTTTGCCTATTACTGGCAAGAGAGTCTACCGCAATTTTTTAAAAAGGCATTGATAATGATGTAAGAAAAATTTAAGGGTACTGACAAAACTGCTGCAGCTAGAGCATTCAGACCACTGTCAATACCCAATACGGTAACCAACCTCTATTTCCTGAACATATTTATGGACACCTAATCTGTCATTACCCACACGTTTAACGACCCTGCTGACTAGCAGTGTGGCAGTTTTTTACATCTTGAAACCTGTAGAATGGGCCATGGCGTAATTGGCTAGAACACCAAATAGACTGTACTGGGCAACTGTGTTGAAAACTTCTTCTTCCACCCCCGAAACCAGAAGGATTAGACTGTTCTTCCCACTTGAATCCAAGTGCACATCAGGTTATCAGTTAAGACTCCATAGAATGTCCTGTGCAGCAGCTGTTAGTTATTTTGTATTTAGCGATGTTCTGGAATAGGTTTACTCCAACCAGAAAACTGTCTTCATATGTGCTAAACTGAGAATACTTTCCCCTGAATATTCGTCTTAAACTTCTCAATGAGACTATTGCAGAAATTACAAGTACAAAATAAAGGCCTGTCACATTGATCCTCACTTATTTTATTTATTTGTTTATTTTATTTTAATTGGAGGCTAATTACTTTACAATATTGTGGTGGTTTCTGCCATACATTGACATGAATCAGCCACAGGTGTACATGTGTTCCCCATCCTGATCCCCCCTCCCACCTCCCTCCCCATCCCATCCCTCTGGGTCATCCCAGTGCACCAGCCCTGAGCACTTGTCTCATGCATCCAACCTGGACTGACAATCTGTTTCACACTTGATAATACACATGTTTCAGTGCTATTCTCTCAAATCATCCCCCCCTCGCCTTCTCCCACAGAGTCCAAAAGTCCATTCTATACATCTGTGTCTCTTTTGCTGTCTCACATATAGGGTCATTGTTACCATCTTTCTAAATTCCATATGTATGCGTTAATATACTGTATTGCTGTTTTTCTTTCTGACTTACTTCACTCTGTATAATAGGCTCCAGTTTCATCCACCTCATTAGAACTGATTCAAATGCATTCTTTTTAATTGCTGAATAATATTCCATTGTGTATATGTACCACAGCTTTCTTATCCATTCATCTGCTGATGGTTGCTTCCATGGCCTGGCTATTGTAAACAGTCCTCACTTATTTTAGGTATGGAGGCTTTTGGATGATCTCTTATTACTTAATGTTCCATGTAGTCAGGAGTTTTCTGGTGTTCTCAGGTTTTGGGCTTAAGTCTCCTGCCTCTGGATTTCAGTTTTTTTCTTCCACTAGTCTCAAGACTTCTCCAACTATACAACACTGATAATAAAACTTCTAGGTTAATGGTGAAAAGATTCTCCACCGTGAGGGACACCCAGAGAGGTTCACAGAGTTACATGAAGAAGAGGAGAGGGAGGAGGGAGATAGAGATGAGCAGGAGGAGAAAAAGGGGGACTCAAGAGGAGAGAGACAGATCTATGCAGTTCTCTGTTCCCAAAGTGTTCTCCGTAGCCCAGACACCCACAAAGATTCACAGAATTGGATTGGGAAGAGAAGGGGAAGGGAGGAAATAGAGGTGTTCTGAGGTAGAAAACAGAGAGTCAAGATTGGGAGAGAATAATCAACACACTCCTGAGTAAAAATGGGAACTGAATACTGGATTCTTAAATGTCCAAAATTTATATCACATACTGAAAAACAAAGATTAAAAATCTAGAGTAGAGGTTAGACTCTTAGAAATACAATATTAAAAACAAAAACAAAAAATTTTAGAAATTTATATGAAGTTCGGTTTAAAAATATGACTTCTCTTTTTTTTTTTGCAAGGTTATAGTGAAGTGAAAATGAAAATTAAGGAGTAATAGAGGAGTAAGAGAGGACTTTAAAAGAAAATAAGAGAAAAAAATTAAACAGGAAAAAACATTTTTTTCCTAATTAAAAAAATAGTAAAAATATATGAAAATGAAAGTTAAGGAGTAATGGGGAGTAATAGGGAATTTTATAAGAAAATAAAAGAAAAAATAAAAAAAGAAGAAAAGAAAAGAAAAAAATTCTTTTAATTGAAAAAAAAAGTAGAAATATATCTAGGAATTCCTCTGGAGCTGTTGCGGTCAGTGTGGGTTCGGCTCAGTTTCAGATAGTTCCTTGTTCCAGCTTACACTTCTCGATATCTACAGGCCCCTTCCGGTGTAGTCGGTGTTACCTACAGGGATTTTAATCTGTTGCACCCGTCCCTTCTGAAGCGGTTCCCTTTGTTTATTTGGCTTCTGTTTGCCGGCCTCTTCAGAGCCTCATTTCCGCCCTGACACAGGCGGTGGAGGTGGTCTCTTGTTTAGGTTCACTTGTTCAGTCGTGCTGCGGGGAGGGGGGGGGGGCGCTGCAGGCAGATATCGCTGTGTGTAGGGAGCACTCACAGTGTTCCGGCCACACTGGGTTTGCCCCGCTCACGGGTGTGTGCTTTCCCCGTCTACGCTGCTCAGGCTCCCGGCTGCTCTATATGGAGCGTGCCCTGCGCTGCGCGGGGTTCCAGCCCTTGGGTGTTCCACAAAAGTGCGGACTCAGTTGCGCCTGCGTTTTGTGCCTTCCCCGGCCCAGCAGCTCAGGCAGCCAGGAGCCTGACCGGCGCACTCTCCCCGGGTGCGATGCGCCTTCTCCCCTCCGCGGCCCCAGCCTCAGTTTCCGACAGCGCCGGTCAGGTGCGTGCACCCTGTGTCTCGCCGCGACCCTCCCGGCGGATGTTGACCATCCAGAATCTCAGGAAGTCTTTGGTTAGCAACTGGAGGCCTGTCTGCGGTTTGGTAGGGGATGCCGTCTCTGGGGCCGAGTTTGCCCCTTTCCCCTCCCCCCTGCCTCCTGCCCCGGCAGGGATGGGCTGGTCCGCCGCCGGCTAGCTCTTCTCTGGACTTGCTCCGACCCTTTGTTCTGCGAATGGCCGGCAGTGTGTTCGGGCAGTTAATTTTCTCTCTCTCTCTTGCTATGCCACAGTTCAAGTTGCTATCTCACGTTAGCTCCCTCCGATTGCCCTCAGGGCACTCAGGCCCAGTCCTTACCCTAAGCAATGCCGCCTGCTCCTCTCTGTTCCACCCCGACTTGCTGGTGGCGGATGCGGGCGTCTGGGGTACTTTTCTTCTGGGAGTTGCTTTTAGGCATGTAATCTGTGAGTTTTATTTATTTTTCCTCCCAGTTAGGTTGTCCTCCGAGATTTGAAAACTTCCCCCAGACCCGCCTGTGAGAGGTTTTCCTGGTGTTTGGAAACTTCCTCTATTATGACCCCCTTCCTGGGACAGGTCTCCGTCCCTAGCTCTTTTGTCTCTCTTTTTATCTTTTATATTTTGTCCTACCTCCTTTCGAAGACAATGGGCTGCTTCTCTGGGCGCCTGATGTCTTCTGCTAGCGGTCAGAAGTTGTTTTGTGAAGTTTGCTCAGCGTTCAAATGTTCTTTTGATGAATTTGTAGGGGAGAAAGTGGTCTCCCCATCCTATTCTTCTGCCATCTTGGCTCCCTCACTTATTTTAATGCAACACTGACCCCTCAGTCAGTCAGTTCAGGTGCTCAGTCGTGTCCGACTCTTTGCGACCCCATGAACTGCAGCACGCCAGGCTTCTCTGTCCATCACCAACTCCCAGGGTTTCCTCAAACTCATGTCCATTGAGTTGGTGATGCCATCCAACCATCTCATCCTCCGTTGTCCCCTTCTCCTCCAGCCTTCAATCTTTCCCAGCATCAGGGTCTTTTCCAATGAGTCAGTTCTTCGCATCAGGTGGCCAGAGTATTGGAGTTTCAGCTTCAGCATCAGTCCTTCCAGTGAATATTCAGGACTGATCTCCTTTAGGATGGACTGGTTGGATCTCCTTGCAGTCCAAGGGACTTCTCCAACACCACAGTTCAAAAGCATCAATTGTTTCTGCTGAGTTTTCTTTATAGTCCAACTCTCACATCCATACATGACTACTGGAAAAACCATAGCTTTGACTAGATGGAACTTTGTTGGCAAAGTAATGTCTCTACTTTTTAATATGCTGTCTAGGTTGGTCATAGCTTTTCTTCCAAGGAGCAAGCGTCCTTTAATCTCATGGCTGCAGTCACCATTCACTTTTTTGGAGACCAAAAAAATTAAGTCTGTCACTGTTTCCACTGTTTCTGCATCTATTTGCCATGAAGTGATGAGACCAGATGCCATGATCTTAGTTTTCTGAATGTTGAGTTTTAAGCCAACTTTTTCACTCTCCTCTTTCACTTTCGTTAAGAGGCTCTTTAGTTCTTCGCTTTCTGCCATAAGGGTGGTGTCATCTGCATATCTGAGGTATTTCTCCCGGCATCTTGATTCAGCTTGTGCTTCATCCAGCCCAGTGTTTCTCACAATGTACTCTGCATATAAGTTAAATAAACAGGGTGACAACATATAGCCTTGATTACTCCTTTCCCGATTTGGAACCAGTCTGTTGTTCTGTGTCCAGTTCTAACTGTTGCTTCCTGACCTGCTTACAGATATTCTCATCTCTTTCAGAATTTTCCACAGTTTATTGTGATCCACACAGTCAAAGGCTTTGGCGTAGTCAATAAAGCAGAAATAGATGTTTTTCTGGAACTCTCTTGCAAGCTGCTGCTGCTGCTGCTAAGTTGCTTCAGTCGTGTCCGACTCTGTGCGACCCCGTAGACGGCAGCCCACCAGGTTCCCCCGTCCCTGGGATTCTCCAGGCAAGAACACTGGAGTGGGTTGCTATTTCCTTCTCCAAGGCATGAAAGTGAAAAGTAAAAGTGAAGTCGCTCAGTCGTGTCTGACTCTTAGCAACCCCGTGGACTGCAGCCTACCAGGCTCCTCTGTCCGTGAGATTTTCCAGGCAAGAGTACTGGAGTGGGGTGCCATCGCCTTCTCCATCTCTTGCAAGAGAGTTCCAGAAAAACGCTGAACCCTACTTGTTTAAATTAGAGAAAAATATCTTAAAGTGGGTAGTATGAGGGGATAGGTATGAATGCAGATTGTCTCAGGTATACTGGGGCATATGAAAACCCTAAAGTATAAATTCACAGGGGAAATAAATTCAGTTCAAATCCACAAATATTTGTTGAGGACCTACTAAGCCCAGGAACTTGACCTATAAGCTGATAGGAATATACAAATAAGAATTAAGCCTATTCTTTTCTCTTACCTTTAGGAAGGATAAGGCATATATACAAAGGATTCACATTTAGAGTAGAATGGTATAATTGTGAGTGAATGAAGACTCTTGCATTGAAGAAAATAATGCAGTATTTGCTTCCAGTGATAAAATTTGAGCTTTTGAGTGAAAACTATTAACTGGAAGAATTGTATCCAATACTGTGAGCTTGACAGTTCCCCATATTTAATGTTTTTTTCTGATGTGATTGGTAATATGATAGTAATATGACCATATGTGATGATGAAATGTGTCAACATTTCAAGGACTTACATAACTCAGTGGATCAGCATTTTCCAAATGACAAATGTATAAGTCATGTTACAGAAATCTCTCATGGGTAGAAAATGTTCATTCAAATTGCAAGATAGACAAATGGATTTTAATGTCTGAAAATTGTATTAATATGGTTTCAGATTCCACATTACAACTAACCTTTAAGAAACAACCCCTTGTTAAGTTTTGGTGTATATCTAAAAAAGAAAGAATACCCACAGTTTTCTGAAAAGGCTATTAAATATGTCCTTTTTCTCCAACTTCTTGTCTTTATAAGGCTGTTTTCTTCCTGTCTCTCAACCAAAACAGCTAATCACAATAGATTGAATACAAAAGTGTTTATGATAATCCAGCTGTTTTCTCTTAATCTAGGTATTAACGAGGTTTGCAAGTGTAAAACAATGCTACTTTTCTCACTAAATTGGTCTGTTTTGGAAAAAATATATTTTTCATTAAAATACTATTTGCATTGACATGTAACAGCCTTGTTGCTATTTCAAAAAGACTCAATGTAGAAAGATCACCTGTAAAGCAGTTGTATCTAATTTCATGACACTGGGACTATTGGGAAAAGAAGGGAAAGAGATTATGGCAGAAATGATAGGAAAAGTTTTCCCCAAAGAGCTGATATTCCAGTTTAGACTCTGAAAAGTAGAATTTAAAGAACTCTTTTTGAGAGGATGAAAAATCATACGTAAAGGTTTAGAAACAGGGAGACACCTGTTATTCTCAGGAAATAATGAGTAATGAGTTCAGTTGGCTGAAATGTAGGGAAAGCGCCATCCTCCTGTTTCTCTTGTTACTCACTCCCCCTGGCTTTTCTTTGTCTTCCATTCCATAAACACTGATGTTCCCAATGGTTTTGCCCTTGCATTTCTCTTCTCATTCTGTATGTCTCCCTCAACAATCATGTCCACCTTCAAGACTGCAACTTCACTTCTCGGCTGTTGAATCCCAGATATTTATCTCACCTTCCTTCCTGAGCTCCAGAATTATATGTTCTGGACACCTTGAAAGCAATAAACCTAAGATGGAATAAACAGTTCCCCAGAAACCACTCCCTCTTATATCCCCTTTCTTGGCACCCGCCCCCCATTCAGAAATAACTCAGGTCAAGAACAGCAGTCGCCCTAATCTTCACCCCACCTTCCTCCACTAGCATCGTTCAGTCCTAGCCCCTTACATCACCCCCGTTTCTTGCTTTTCTTTTCTATACCATTGCTATGCTCTAGTCTCACAACCTTCCATTCCATCCTCCATATTGTTGCTAAAGTCAATAATACAAAAACAACAAATCTAATTATGTTTCCCTGTTTTGACATCCTCTGATGCACCTTTCCAAGATCCATAATACTTTGGTGGAACATAAAATGCCATCCATTACCTGGCCCTTGATCACTTCTCCATTCTTAATACTTGGCAGGTGCCCTCCTCAGCCCATAGTGAACATGTTCCTTGATTCAGGCATAGTAAAGAACTTGCTCTCAAAATGTCACCAGGTTGTTTTAATTTTCCATGCTCTTGTTCAGGTGCTTTCTCATCCAGGAATGTCCTTTTCTGCCCCATCGACAAAGAATACAAATTCACCTTTCAGCATTGTTCTAGAGATCCATTTCCTCTAAGAATCTTTCTTTTCATATTGACTTAAGTCACATATTTATTTTCCTCTTAATAGTAACACTTTACAGGGAAATCTGTTCCTGAAACTATCCTTAATTGGTATCTCCTCTCCACAACATGAAATACTACCAATGTTTCTAGATATAAACAGGCAAGCAAAGAGCCAAGGTTTATAAGGCATATATGATAGCCATGTGTGCATCATGTCCTTTCAAAACTTTTTCACAAGTGATTTTGTATTTCTGGAATTCCTTGAATATTTTTTAAATCTAATTTCTGATAGATCCGAAATTGTTTTATATCACAGGAGTATTTTGTTTTGAGAGGTTTTTTCCCCACAAACTGAGCTACATTTCTAGTCTTTCATATTAACGTAGCTGGTTATTCATAGCCCATTTTAAAAAGGATTAAAATTCTTAAGCAGCAACATCATAGCTGTATTTGCCACCCCCTGAATTCAAGTGATATCAGAGGTGCAGATAAGCCTGCCAGAGACTTGCTTCATTACTGGGCTCAAGTCCCCCAAATCAGTGAGCATCCAATCCAGCAGATAGAAAAGAGCTGTAAGCCACTGTGCAAAATGAAAGACTTGTATAAGCAGAAGGGAGTGGAAATAAGGAAGTCATACCAGGGAATAAGCAAGTTGTTTATTGCAGAGTTATTTTCCTCTAGGGCATGGTAGGGGTCAGTCAGGTAGATTACCTCTCTACTGCTGACCAGGCAATTCCTGAATGACTGGTTTAAGACTGCATTTCTGGGAGAGCCCAAACTGTAATTAAGACTTAGTTTGGTGGTGTGGGGCTTAGCCTGTTGTCTTATCTTTAAAAAAGCAAATTTGGAAGGAGGTTTACAAAGGAACTGAAACAGACTGTGTCTGAGTGTCTCCTGTGGAGGTCTGGGTCAGCAGTGGCCTGCTGCAGGGCAGGGGCTCTGGGTGCAGCAGACCTGGGTGTGGCATAAGCCCTCTTGGAGGGGGTCGCCATTAACCCCACCATAGAAGCACCGGAACTTACACAGGACTGGGGAAACAGACTCTTGGAGGGCACAAACAGGACCTTGTGCCCCAGGACCCAGGAGAAAGGAGCAGTGACCCCACAAGAGACTGACCCAGACGTGCCCTTGAGTGTTCGGAGTCGTCAGTGAAGGTGTGGGTCAGCGGTGGCCTACTGCAGGGTCGGGGGAACTGAGTGTAGCAGTACATGCATGGGGCCTTTTGAGGGAGGTCACCATTATCTTCATTACCTCCACCACAGTTTGGCCCCAGGTAAATAGCACAGGGAACACAGCTCCACCCATCAACAGAAAATTGGATTAAAGATTTACTGACCATGGCCCCGCCCATCAGAACAAGACCCAGTTTCCCCCTCAGTCTCTCCCATCAGGAAGCTTAAATAAGCCTCTTATCCTTCTCCATCAGAGGGCAGTTCAGTTCAGTTCAGTTCAGTTCACTTGCTCAGTCATGTCCGACTCTTTGCGACCCCATGAATCACAGCACACCAGGCCTCCCTGTCCATCACAAACTCCCAGAGTTTACTCAAACTCATGCCCATGGAGTCCGTGATGCCATCCAGCCATCTCATCCTATGTTGTCCCCTTCTCCTCCTGCCTCCTATCCCTCCCAGCATCAGAGTCGTTTCCAATGAGTCAGCTCTTCACATGAGGTGGCCTAGTATTGGAGCTTCAGCTTCAGCATCAGTCCTTCCAATGAACACCCAGGGCTTATCTCCTTCAGGACGGACTGGTTGGATCTCCTTGCAGTCCAAGGGACTCTCAAGAGTCTTCCCCAACACCACAGTTCAAAAGCATCAATTTTTCAGTGTTCAGCTTTCTTCACAATCCAATTCTACATCCATACATGACCACTGGAAAAACCATAGCCTTAACCAGATGGATCTTTGTTGGCAAAGTAATGTCTCTGCTTTTTAATATGCTATCTACGTTGGTCATAACTTTCCTTCCAAGGAGTAAGCATCTTTTAATTTCATGGCTGCAATCACCATCCACAGTGATTTTGGAGCCCCCAAAAATAAAGTCTGACACTGTTTCCACTGTCTCCCCATCTATTTGCCATGAGGTGATGGGACCAGATACCATTGTTAGGTAGTTAGAATAGGGAAAAAGAGTCCAAAATGGCGGCGGCTAAAAGACCTGGAAGGGAAAGCCCTCGAAAATAGAACAAAGGAAGGTCCGAGGACCGGAGTGAGAACCTCAGGCAAAACAAACAACGCTCCTGTCCAGGCCCAATTTACATAAGATAGGCCCAGGGACAGAGAAACATATAAAAAGAGGAGCCAAAGCCCTCTTCGCTCTCTCTCTCTCTCTCTCTCTCTCCCACAAGATGGGGCGCTCTTCTCTTCCCGTCTTTGGATCAAAGTGCCCTCACACCTTGAAGATGGACTTTCCTGCTATCATCTAAATAAATAGAGCTGTAACACTGAGCTGTAACAGTGATTTATTTAAGAGCTATAACACGGTCTGTCCTCCGAGAGCTGTGACCCGCCGAGGGGCTTTAACGTCCACACTCCAAATCTTTGTTGTGACAAAACAAAGAACTGAGGAGCAAACACTCGCGTGACACCATGATCTTAGTTTTCTGAATGTTGAGCTTTAAGCCAACTTTTTCACTCTCCTCGTTCACTTTCATCAAGAAGCTTTTTAGTTCCTCTTCACTTTCTGCCATAAGGGTGGTGTCATCTGCATATCTGAGGTTATTGATATTTCTCCCGGCAATCTTGATTCCAGCTTGTGCTTCTTCTAGCCCAGCGTTTCTCATGATGTACTCTGCATATAAGTTAAATAAGCAGGGTGACAATATACAGCCTTGACGTACTCCTTTTCCTATTTGGAACCAGTCTGTTGTTCCATGTCCAGTTCTAACTGTTGCTTCCTGACCTGCATACAGGTTTCTCCAGAGGCAGGTCAGGTGGCCTGGTATTCCCAACTCCTTCAGAATTTTCCACAGTTTATTGTGATCCACACAGTCGAAGACTTTGGCATAGTCAATAAAGCAGAAATAGATGTTTTTCTGGAACGCTTGCTTTTTCGATGATCCAGCGGATATTGGCAATTTGATCTCTGGTTCCTCTGCCTTTTCTAAAACCAGCTTGAACATCTGGAAGTTCTCGGTTCACATATTGCTGAAGCCTGGCTTGGAGAATTTTGAGCATTACTTTACTAGCGTGTGAGATGAGTGCAATTGTGCGGTAGTTTGAGCCTTCTTTGGCATTGCCTTTCTTAGGGATTGGAATGAAAACTGACCTTTTCCAGTCCTGTGGCCACTGCTGAGTTTTCCAAATTTGCTGGCATATTGAGTGCAGCACTTTCACAGCATCATCTTTCAGGATTTGAAATAGCTCAACTGGAATTCCATTACATCCACTAGCTTTGTTCATAGTGATGCTTTCTAAGGCCCACTTGACTTCACATTCCAGGATGTCTGGCTCTAGGTGAGTGATCACACCATTGTGGTTATCTGGGTCATGAAGATATTTTGTGTAGTTCTTCTGTGTATTCTTGCAACCTCTTCTTAATATCTTCTGCTTCTGTTAGGTCGATACCATTTCTGTCCTTTATTGAGCCCATTTTTGCATTAAATGTTCCCTTGGTATCTCTAATTTTCTTGAAGAGGTCTCTAGTCTTTCCCATCCTATTGTTTTCCTCCATTTCTGTGCATTGATCGCTGAGGAAGGCTTTCTTATCTCTCCTGGCTATTCTTTGGAACTCTGCATTCAAATGGGTATCTCTTTCCTTTTCTCCTTTGCTTTTAGCTTCTCTTCCTTTCACAGCTATATGTAAGGTCTCCTCAGACAACCATTTTGTCTTTTTCCATTTCTTTTCCATGGGGATGGTCTTGATCCCTGTCTCCTGTACAATGTCACAAACCTCTGTGCACACTTCATCAGGCTCTCTATCAGATCTAGTCCCTTAAATCTATTTCTCACTTCCACTGTATATTCATAAGGGATTTGATTTAAGTCATACCTGAATGGTCTAGTGGTTATCCCTACCTTCTTCAGTTTAAGTCTGAATTTGGCAATAAGGAGTTCATGATCTGAACTACAGTCAGCTCCTGGTCTTGTTTTTGCTGACTGTATAGAGCTTCTCCATCTTTGGCTGCAAAGAATATAATCAATCTGATTTCGGTGTTGACCATTTGATGATGTCCATGTGTAGAGTCTTCTCTTGTGTTGCTGGAAGAGGGTGTTTGCTATGATCAGTGCGTTCTCTTGGCAAAGTTCTATTAGCCTTTGCTCTGCTTCATTCCATACTCCAAGGCCAAATTTTCCTGTTACCCCAGGTGTTTCTTGACTTACTACTTTTGCAGTCCAGTCCCCTATAATGAAAAGGACATGTTTTTTGGGAGTTAGTTCTAAAAGGTCTTGTAGGTCTTCATAGAACCGTTTAACTTTGCCTTCTTCAGTGTTACTGGTTGGGGCATAGGCTTGGATTATCGTGATATTGAATGGTTTGCCTTGAAACAGAGATCATTCGTCATTTTTAAGATTGCATCCAAGTACTGCATTTCGGACTCTCTTGTTGACCATGATGGCTACTCCATTTCTTCTAAGGGATTCCTGCCACAGTAGTAGGTATAATGGTCATCTGAGTTAAATTCACCCATTCCAGTCCATTTTAGTTTTCTGATTCCTAGAATGTTGATGTTCACTCTTTCCATCTCCTGTTTGACCACTTCCAATTTGCCTTGATTCATGGACCTAACATTCCAGGTTCCTATGCAATATTGCTCTTTACAGCATCGGACCTTGCTTCTATCACCAGTCCCATCCACAACTGAGTATTGTTTTTGCTTTGGCTCCATCCCTTCATTCTTTCTGGAGTTATTTCTCCACTGATCTCCAGTAGCATATTGGGCACCTACCGACCTGGGGAGTTCCTCTTTCAGTATCCGATCATTTTGCCTTCTCATACTGTTTATGGGGTTCTCAAGGCAAGAATACTGAAGTGGTTTGCCATTTCCTTTTCCAGTGGACCACATTCTGTCAGACCTCTCCACCATGACCCGACGGTCTTGGGTGGCCCCACACGGCATGGCTTAGTGTCATTGAGTTAGACAAGACTGTGGTCCTGTGATCAGATTGGCTAGTTTTCTGTGATTATGTTTTTAGTGTGTCTGCCCTCTGATGCCCTCTCACAACACCTACTGTCTTACTTGGGTTTCTCTTACCATCAGAGGGCATACTAAAATGGACTGGAATGGGTGAATTTAACTCAGATGACCATTATACCTACTACTGTGGCAAGAATCCCTTAGAAGAAATGGAGTAGCCATCATGGTCAACAAAAGAGTCTGAATGCAGTGCCTGTATGCAAGCTCAAAAATGACGAATGATCTCTGTTCAATTCCAAGGCAAACCATTCAATATCACTGTAATCCAAGTTTATGCCCCGACCAGTAATGCTAAAGAAGCTGATATTGAACGGTTCTATGAAGACCTACAAGACCTTGTGGAACTAACACCCAAAAAAGATTTCCTTTTTCATTATAGGAGACTGGAATGCAAAAGGAGGAAGTCAAGAAATACCTGGAGTGACAGGAAAATTTGGCCTTAGAGTACAGAATGAAGCAGGTCAAAGGCTAATAGAGTTTTGCCAAGAGAACACACTGATCATAGCAAACACCCTCTTCCAGCAACACAAGAGAAGACTCTACACATGGACATCACCAGATGGTCAACACCGAAATCAGATTGATTATATTCTTTGCAGCCAAAGATGGAGAAGCTCTATACAGTCAGCAAAAACAAGACCAGGAGCTGACTGTAGTTCAGATCATGAACTCTTTATTGCCAAATTCAGACTTAAATAGAAGAAAGTGAGAATACCACTAGGCCATTCAGGTATGACCGAAATCAAATCTCTTAACGATTATACAGTGGAAGTGAGAAATAGATTTAAGGGACTAGACCTGATAGACAGAGTGCCTGATGAACTATGGACAGAGGTTCATGACACTGTACATTAGACAGGGATCAAGACCATCCCCATGGAAAAGAAATGCAAAAAAGCAAAATGGCTGTCTGAGGAGGCCTTACAAATAGCTGTGAAAGGAAGAGAAGCAAAAAGCATATTTAGTTAATTCAGTCTCATCCATAGTCCCTTTGTTATTCTAGCATATATGCCTATCTGTTATTTCTGATAGTACAATTTATAGATAATACTTAATTTTTAAAAAATACTAATTTAAAACATGTAATTATTTGTTGGAAGAGGTCCCCTCCCTCTACCCAAAATCAGTGGCTCAACTAGAGTTTGTTTTTGCCTCCTGTAACAGTTCAGAGGTAGACATGGGGTTCATGGAGATATGCAGGGACCAGAGTTCCTTTTGTCTTGTTTCTTCTTTAATTTTTCCTAGAGGATTATCCTCATCAAGATGGCTAATTGGCTTGACCACTACCATGTCTACATCTCAGCCTGCAGGAAGGTGAAAGAATCAGGATGAAAGGTCTAAAGATGAGACAAAGAAATTGCACACATGATCTCCACTCTGGTCAGTGAGTCACAAGATGACAATCAGTTGTCAGAAAGGCTGGGGCTGCAATCTTTGGCTAAGTAATCACACACCAGCTGAAACTTATAAGAATGGAGAGTATCCCAGAAAAATTAGCAGTCTCTGTGGTGGTTGTTCAGTTGCTAAGTCATGTCTGACTCTGCAACCCCATGGACTGCAGCACACCAGGTTTCTCTGTCTCAATCTCTGAAAGTTTGTCCAAGTTCATGTCCACTGAATCGGTGATGCCATTCAACCATCTCATCCTCTGTCACCCTCTTCTCCTCCTGCCCCCAATCTTTCCCAGCATAAGGTCTTTCCCAAAGAGTTGGCTCTTTGCATCAGGGGGCCAAAGCACTGGAGCTTCAGCTTCAGTGTCAGCCCTTCCAGTGAATGTTCAGGGTTGATTTCTTTAGGATGGACTGGTTGGATCTCCTTGCAGTCCAAGGGACTCTCAGAGTCTTCTCCAGCACCACAGTTCAAAAGCATCAATTCTTCAGTGCTCAGCCTTCTTATGGTCTAATTCTCATATCCATAATGACTACTGGAAAGACCATAGCTTTGACTAGATGGATCTTTGTCAGCAAAGGGATGTCTTTGCTTTTTTATACGCTGTCTAGGTTTGGCAGCAGAAGAGGGATTGGCAAACCACTCCAGTATTCTTACCATGAGAACCCCATGAAGAGTATAAAAAAAGCAGTCTCTGTCATAAATATACTATTCCAAGATCTAAATTTCTGATATTATAATTTGTAATTAACAATATAGAATTGTATTATTTTTCTAGGTAATCAAGTAAGTGGATTTGAGGAAGGAATCAAAGAAAATCATTTCTTCTTGTTAATGATCATATATTCAAGCATTGACTTCAAGTAGATTGTGAGTACCATTTCTATTTACTAATTCACAACTATTTTAGTGAATTACCAGGTGCTTTTTATTTCTCGATTCAGTCTTAATACCAAAAAAGGGAAAGATTTGTGATAGAATATCATATAATAATATTTTAATGTTATGAAGATGAGAGTACCTTCCTTATAAGTATTTTGTTACATAAAAATCAGGTTTCTTTCACCTCTTAAGTTGGAGAAGGCAATGGCAACTCACTCCAGTGTTCTTGCCTGGAGAATCCCAGGGATGGAGGAGCCTGGTGGGCTGCCGTCTATGGGGTCGCACAGAGTCGGACACGACTGAAGCGACTTAGCAGCAGCAGCAGCAGCACCTCTTAAGTGCCTGTTCTCCTATCTTCTTTGCTTATATCAAGAAAAGCAGTGCAATAAAAACAGAGTCTTATCTCATTTAATTCATCAGTTGGAAAATCAAATCACCAGGAATGTGGCATAAGGGGTGATCTATGAATGCAGAACTATGGCCATGCAGTCGTTACAACCCAGTTTTCCTCCTACTGTTATAGTAGAGTTTTTTTACAGGAACATTTGCTTTCCTTCTCAAACCTTAGTCATCATCAAGAAAATTTATTAGAAATCAAATGACTGAAGGATAAATTTCTGAGGCCTAAAATCTCACAGACTTTGTAAAATCATTGTTTGCCAAACATCAGATTTTCTATGAAGATCTGCTACCTTCCATGTAAGTAAAAATAAAAAACAGGGGGTAGGGGGGAGTGAGTCATAGCCTGTCATTCCTCAGTTTTAAACCTGAAATGACCCCTTTAAAAAAAATCAGAATAAAAACCAAGTTCTTAAAATGGCCTAAAGTACCATCTCCTTCCCCTCTTGACCCTCCTGTTCCACAACTTTCCCCTCTTTCCCTCGGCTCCAGCCTTGCTGATTTGGCAGTGTATTGTCACACTGCCCACTCTGTGGCCAAAGCCATCAATGATGCAGGACACTTGGAACAAGATGCTGAGATATTCAGAAAGTGATTCTACCTAGGGGTGAAAGTCCTGGGTCACATTTTTCTCTGTCTCTTCTTGAATCAGCTTTGGTGGGTTACATTCTCAACTGGTTTCAGCTGTAATTTTTTTGTGGGGGGTGACATTGCATATTTTATTTTAAAAATAAAATTTCATATAGAGTAACAACATTGCATATATGCCAAGAGCATAGCCTTTGAAGTGAGACTGTCTGGGTTTTTTTTTTAAGTACATTGTTTACTTGATTAGAGAATTAAAATTCTAAGAGAAATGAAAACATATATCCAAACAAAAACTTCTACATAAATGTTCATGGCAGAATTATTCATAATAGCTGGAGATGCAGGTAGGAACAGGGGTCTGATTCCTGGGTCGAGAAAACCCCTTAGAGAAGGAAATGGCAACCCACTCCAGTATTCTTATCTGGGAAATCTCATGGACAGAGGAGCCTGGCAGGCTACAGTCCATGGAGTCACAAAAGAGTAGGACACCACTTAGTGACTAAATAATGACAAAAACAAAACCTAAATGTCCATCAATTGATGGATGGATAAATGAAATCTGCTTTATCTACACAATGGACTATTATTTGGCAATAAAAGAAGTACTGAAACATACTACAACATGAATGAACTTATAAAACAATTGTCACAAAGGACCGCATGTTATATGACTCCATTTATATGAAAGGTCCAGCAGAGGCAAATCTATCAGTGGAAATTATGGTAATAGTCAATTATAGCTCAATAAAGCTGTTATTTAAAAAAAAAAAATTCCAGAAACACCTTGGTGTTGGGGCATGATGAACACCTGAACTTTATTGTTACTGTTATTGGTTGTTAGCCCACCATGTACCCTTTCCCCAGCCCCACTTAACATGGCCTAATTTACTATGCTTCCATGTATTTAACAAAGTCCAGATCGTGACCATTTCAGCTTTTTTAAATAAAAAGCTTCTTCAAATTGTAGCTTTGGAATTAGAAATCTCCAAATTTCTTAAGTGACATAAATGCTTAGAGCATGATAATTCTAACTTTCCAAAGGCCACCTATCAGACAGAACCTTGAGTGTTGTCAGGAAATTTCTTCTTTCTATATGGTCTTTTGCAGAGCTGACTCTCTTCCTCCTTTTCCCCTTAAAGTTAGAACAGAAAGACGTTAAGAACACAGGACACCAGCACACAGACATTCCCTGTGACTTCACCTTTCAATAGGATATGGTTGCCAGGGTGACCAAGTTAATTACATATGGAACATCAGAGCTGATCTCAGGTGGAAATAGCTCAAGTGCAACCCAGGAGGGCTGGGAATCCAGGCTGACCCTCAGGTCCCGTGAAGGTCAGTGTCTCAACCACAGGAGTAAGATAAGAAGTTAGTCACTTAAGCCATGGGCACTGGGGCCATGAGAAGGGAAGGGGGACTGAAACCAGACATCTGTATCACAGGGAAAAAGAGATTTGTGATCAGTAACTCCAGGCACTGGTGGACTTGTGTGGTTAATTACTCTTTTAGTCATTTGAAAGTTTGAATATAAAGCAGTAACATGAGAAAAATGCAGAGCCAGTTAATAGAGAATAGGACATCAGAGTAATATCAAAAAGAAGAGTATATGGTGAAAAGAACTTTGGGATTAGAATCAGAAGGCATGACTTCCAACTGACTCTAAGATTAGTAAGTCATTTGCATTTCCCAAGCCTCAGTTTATTAATCAACAAAATGATTGGGTTGAATTCAGTCCTCACTAAATATTTGGTTGAATATCAATCTCGCTCAAATTCTTCCCAGCTTTAAACAGTTAGGAATTAAAAACTGTAGAACTGAAACCGCAAATTGTTTCTGGTGCCCTGAGCAAGGGGAGAGATCAAATGTACAAATCCAAATTTTGTGGTTTTACAGGAGCTGCAAGCTAACCAAGTTATCACTGTGTTCCCATTTCCAAGTGATTCTCTCCTACATTGTGACATGGTTGTGATATGAAAACTTTTTTTTAAATTGCTTTTACAAATTGCACTGCTTCAGCTTAGGTAGAGCTTCCTAAACTCCATCAGATATTTCCATCATATTGAGACTATAAGAAACCTAATGTAAAACAAAATTTTCATTGTAGATTTTTCAAACCTGACCAGTGTTGAACTGGATGTAGGCAGGTTCAGCCAGGTTAACCACACCTTAACATCTTACAAAAGTAAAATGGGGAAAGGGACCATTGGTCTTCACTACGCTGGAACAACATAAAATGCCTGCCAAACTCATGGAGCATTTCAGCAGAAGCATCATGCTCACGCAAGTTTTTACCTAAGCATATCATCAGTAAAAGGAATTTGTCAAGTCGCTTTCACTTTCTTGTTGCCCAGAAGAAAGTGTATATTGAAAACAAAACATTGGTCTGGTGGTCCTTTTCTAAGTTTGAGCAAAGTGGTAGCTACACCAAGTCTTGGATTGGCTGAAGGCCTATTTAGCAGTGGGGGGTTGTGAGAAAGCAGCCAGATGGTACTGATTTTTAAGGTTACAGAGAGAGGTCAAGTTCCACGTCTCACATAGGTTGCCTTTCTCATCTGTCTCTCATAACTCTGAGTGCTTATACATGTAGCGATCCCTGTTTTGGGTGTGGAATCAGCCATCCTACTTTACAGACAACGAATATGTAGACATTCGTTGAAGAAACACACAGAAATCTAGCAATCCTAGCTTTGGTGAAGACCCCTCTTCCCATACTTTTAGCTGGGACGTCCTTTCCTCCGTTTTTGCGCCGCGCTGACTTGGGCGCGCTGAATGCCTTGGGCGTTCCTTCCTCTGTAGTGAGTTCAACGCGGAGTGAGTCATCAAGTCTCTGTAAATTGCCAGATTCGCCTGTAGACTGCAATATCTTCGAGATCCCGAAGCGTGTACCTTCCCATGTCGGCAGTGCGGTACCCAAAATATCCTAGTAAATATTATTATAAGCATCCTTGTTACCAGTAAATAATATTATGACTCAAGTAATACGTACTGAATGAACAGCTGAACCTGCAACCTGTTGAATGAATGAATGCACCCTCAATACAAACTCCCTCCTTCCTACGGGATTCCAAGGTGAAAATGTGGCTCTAATTTAGCCACAGCGTTAATATCTTTGACCTGCGGGAGGGAAACGAACCAACACACAGAACAGGAAGGGGAGAAAAGAGAAAAGAGAGGAGGACGCGCAGCCGGTGCGCGCGCCGCGCCGGGCGGCGGGAGCCGCCCCCGCCCCGCCCCGCCGCGTCTGTGCGCGCGCGCCGCAGGGAGCGCGGCCGCCGGTCGGAGCCCGGCGCCGGGGGCGCGCCGCCGGGAGAGGCTTTGACGTGGCAGTTCCAGCAACTCGGCGAGCGAGACCGGCCTGCGGGGACGCCGGCGCGAGGCGAGGCGCGGCGGGAGCAGCGGCCGCCGCGGGAGCGGGGTCACCGGGCAGCCGGCAGTGGGGGCAGAGCCCGGCGGCGGGCGGGCGCCGAGCAGGTAATGCCGCGCCCAGCCTGGCTGCGCTGCGGCGGGACCCTTCCCCAGACACAGTTGTGGCGGGGTGCGGCGCCAGGCTGGGGGTGCGCTGGGGCGGTGGCGAGAGGCGGGATGCCCACTCGTGGCGGGCAGCGGAGGAGACCTCCTGCTTTGCTTCTTCAGCTCTTTCGTGTAGTTTAATACTGGGGGCGGGGGGCGGGGGGCGTGGGCATTTTTCACCCGCCCCTGCGCCCCTATCTTTGTGTCTGGGGATGCTGAAACTCTCTGGTTAGGGTCCTCAGTAGCCACGGTATTCCAGCGTTACTGCCCTCGGTTTTCTGATCTCTGTATCAACTTAATTTCCCCTTCCTTGGAGGGAGGGAATGCTGGAAATACTCGTTTTGTGATAATGGCAAAGGTATCTTCAAGCTTCGGGACAGCCTGATAGTGAAACTGATTTGTCCGAATCGCAGCTGGGTCCGGGGTAAGACGTGCATCTGGTGAGAACGGTCGGGTGACAGCGGGCGGGGGGTTGTCCTGGGCTTGGAATCCCAGATTTTGAGGCTCGGCCTGCTCGTGCCAAGTGGCTTTCTGCCATGTTGCCGCCTGAAGCTGAGTCAGGCTTCTGTAACTTGGTGCTCCAATGTGAGGAAGTTTGACGTGGCAGGCTGGGTTGAGTGAGGAAGCAGGTTCCTGCCAGGACCAGTGAAGAGGGACCCGGCTGCTTCCTGCCCTTTGCAGCGAACATCCCTGCCTTTCGTCTGTCACTCAGCAACAGGCTGCTGCGTAGGTGTGTTGCTGCTGACTTCCTAAATGCACTTGGTTGGATGAGCTTGACCCAAGCTCAGGCTGCCACGTCTCTCTCCGCTAAGTGGGAGGAGGGAAGATGTGTTCAGTCATACAGTGGACCCAGGGGCCTATCACTCCTCTTCTTTAGATCTCCGCTTCCAAGGAGAATAAAGTGATCTTACAGTATTTTTACTCCAGTTGCTTTCATTTTGGAATCGTATAGTTTAACATGAAATTGAAACCAAATGAATGCAGTTTCCTGAATATGTTTCAAACCTTAGCCGGTTTCACTGACCTTATAGTTTAAAAGATAGCATCGTAAAATAGCAAAAGGAAGAATATTCCAATGCTGGGCGAAGAAAGTGGAAAGAAATTGTAGAATTGTTGTTTTTTTATCTGGAAAGGCTTTAGAAGCTTCATTTTGTAACAGAGAACTGACGCTCGGAGAGGTTCTTCCGCTTATTCTGTGTCACACAGCTAAGTATGAGCAGATGTGTAGTGTAAACCCACTTCTCTTGCTGGGATTCAGAGCTTTTTCTAACTTTTCTTTTTAAGACTAGTTCTATGAAATGTCTCTTCTTTTATGAAACCTGGAGAAAATGCCAGCTTTAAAACATGTTGATGTTTTGGTTCTGAGTAGAATCAAGATGGACCTATTGTATTTGTGAGTTGTGTATGTGTGCTTAAACACATGTGCAATTGGACTTTTCCCCTTCATTGTTTAAATATATGTGCATGTATTCTTAGAGGTGTGGTATTTAAATCAGAAGAAAAGTCTGTCATCTTTGCCTGAGAAACCACTGACAGCTGTCAAATAGTTGTAGGCTGCCACTTGGCTTCCTCAATATATGACTCGTAAAATCAGTCCATTATCAACTTATTTTCTACTATATCTGTGGGACTTTTTTCCCCTTTGTATCCTAACTGCCTGGTTAAAGTTACTAGTTAGGATAGCACTAAAATGACACAAGTCAAAACATCCGATTTCAGGCTGCTGGCGAGTCTGCTGGTCAGTCAGTGACGTGGTTATTGCCAGTGACGTGCTCTATGCTGAAACAGGGCCATGGAAACAAAAGGCACGAAGATAGTAGGTACATTTATGAGAGACAAAGTCTCTGTGACACCGTTTAGGCTTACAATGGAAGAGGGATTGGCAGCTGGTATTCAGGATTTAATGCCTGTGCATTTGCCTGGGGCTATGGAAGTGAGTTACTGAGTTCCATAGAGCTGTGGTTAGAGCCGTTTTAGGGGAAAAGTGATATTGTTTGATATGAACCTGTCTCGTGCACTTGATAACTGTACCTTTCTTCAGACTATCATAAACATTTATTAACAGTGTTTATGTTTTTAATAACATTAAGTGACTCAAACTCTCGCGTTGATGTTTTTTCTTTTTCCTTCTGTTCCAGGGTTCTTTTATAGAACTGTTCCTTGGAATGATATTTTCATAATGAGCCAGCAAGGTTATGTGGCTACACCTCCCTATTCTCAGCCCCAGCCTGGAATTGGCCTTTCTCCCCCACATTATGGGCACTATGGGGGCCCGTCTCATGCAGCTTCTTCACCAGGTAAGGCGCGTTATTTTGACTCATGTGTGATTATTGAATCTCAAGCTCGGAGACATAAGATATTCTGAAAGAGCAGCTTTGGAAGAGTAGAATGGTAATTATAGACGATGCAGTGGTTTGAGCTTATAGGATTATTTGGAAAAACCTGACTTATCACTGTGGTTTTTGCATGGGGAGTTTATTTTTTTAAATATAGATGAAAACAAAGACACTTCCTGAGTGTCTTGTTTTTACTGTTAGACTTGCTCTTGCTATTAACCGGTAGTGTGAGGTTATTACAAACACTAAAACCCCCACAAATTATATATACATACACATACATGTGCATATGTATATGTATATACACTATATACTAAATATATGTATGTTGAATATATACATACACTAACTAATATTGAAAAAATCTCATTAGATTTGTATGCTGAAGTTTAGTCAGTGATGATAATAGTAAGAAAAACATGGTCTTGCTGTAAAGTCATTATTGAATAATATTGGTTGCCCTAAAATATGGTACCCAGCAAGGAATCTTGGTTTTTGGAGCAGAGGTGGGAGGAGTCATGGAGTGGGACTCCTGTTGCTCTGATGGCAGCTGACGTGGTAAGATCACCTCCCATTTTCAAGGGGCTGCCCTGAGAGGCCAAGTTTCAGGGTCAGCAGGGAGGCTAATAATAGCTTGTTTCAGTGCTGATGACCCCAGATTCCCTAAAAACATTTGTGAAAGGCAGTTCTTGGGACTTCTGAGGAATCCACTCAAATCCTTGGGGAAACTGGGCTGTGTGTAAATAATTGAGTATCTCTTGAGGTTTACTAGGACTGACTCAGGGATATAGGATCCAGGTCTTGCTGGGTAGCTTGTGTGGACTGCAGAGTCAGCTAGGGGTGAGGAAAGCCTCTGGGGAGGCTTGATGCTAGCAGCCACGCACAGTTGCTGCAGAAGATGCTGTGAGACTGAATTTCCTGTGGGAAGTCACTCTTCTGACTTAGTCCAGGTTTTAAAAACCTCCAGCTGAGGCATCATCATCTTGTCCAGGTTCAGTCCTCCCCATGACATTGATCTGGGTCCTGTAGGAACCATTTAACCCATCTTTCTCCAGTTTCTTTTCTGTCTGGTGGTTCATTCCCCCTCAGCATTTATATATAATGATAATTATGCATTACTCTTTTTTTGACTGCTTACCATGTATCATAAGCTGGTCCTAAAAGAATTATGTGTATAATTTTCTTTAACCGTCATTCAGTGCTGTTCAGTAGATTATTAGCCCTATTTGGCAGCTAAGAAAACTGGATGTCTGAAATACCATGATTTATCTAAAGTACAGAGCTGGTGGTGTAACCGGGATTCCCACCGGGGGTCCCTCGAGAAGACAGCAGCAAACTTGAATAGACACCTAAGTGAAACGTTCAGTGTTCCTCACTTTTCCGCCTTCTCTTCGCAGCCATCTCTTAAACAAGTCCTCAGCCTACTCCCTGACACCCACCCTTGCCTCGCGGCTCTCCCGGCTCGGTGTGTTCCCTGCCCCATCGCCTGGGCCCCGTCCAGCCTTCCCCTTCTCCCACTAGGGTTGCTAGTGACCTCCTGTTACCACAGGCGGAGACACTGTCTTGTGCTCTTGAATTTGACACCGTTTACTGCTTTTGTCTGTACAGAGCTCTTTTCTGCTTTGGTTTCAATGACACTGTCCTTTCGTTAGTTTTCTTGGTGGCTTTTTGGACAGCTCCTCTCAGGGGTTCCCACTTCCCCACATGACCCTTACGTGGTGCTGATTCTGCTTCTTTGTTCTGACTTCACCCTTCTCCCCTCACTGTAGATTTTTCCCTTAACTGTGTTATTCCATATGAAGGGCTGGTCTCTGAGATTTTTTCCTCCAGTCCAGATGACTTTCTTAAGCTCCAGGTCTGTATTTTCAGTTGCCAACCTGTTTACATGGGTATATCAAACTCATCATGTCCAGAATAACTCAGTATATTTTTTCATAAAGCATGTTTTTTTCTGGCATTCCATACTCACCGAGCAGCTATCATTCATTCAGCTACCTAAATAGAACTTTTCACTGTTTTAAAAAGTCTCTCCCTTTTACCTTCTATAATCCAGATTCTTTTGGGGGTAATTGAAAATCTTTTCTACCTGCTTCCTCCTTTCTACCCAGTAGTCACTATTCTTGCTCCAGCCGTCACCTCTCACCTGGATGACTAACGTCTCCTAACCACATCCTCTCTCCAGCCTTTCTCCAAACAGTCCAGTCCTGTGTTCCGTTCATTCAGTCACTCATCATGTCCAACTCTTTGAGAACCCATGGGCTGCAGCACGCCAGTATTCCCTGTCCATCACCAACTCCTGAAGCCTGTTCAAACTCATTCATGTCCACTGAGTCGGTGATGCCATCCAGCCATCTCATCCTCTGTCTTCTCCTTCTCCTCCTGCCTTCAGTCTTTCCCAGCTTTTCAGGGTCTTTTCCAATGAGTCAGTTCTTCGCATCAGGTGGCCAAAGTACTGGGGCTTCAACTTCAGCATCAGTCCTTCCAATGAACATTCAAGACTGATTTTCTTTACAATTGACTGGTTTGATTTTCTTGCAGTCCAAGGGACTCTCAAGAGTCTTCTCCAACACCACAGTTCAAAAGTATCAATTCTTCGGCACTCAGCTTTCTTTATGGTCCAACTCTCACATCCATATATGGCTACTGGAAAAACCATAGCTTTGACTAGGCGGACCTTTGTCCGCAAAGTAATGTCTCTGCTTTTTAATATGCTGTCTAGGTTGGTCATAGCTTTTCTTCCAAGGAGCAAGCATCTTTTAATTTCATGGCTGCAGTCACCATCTGCAGTGATTTTGGAGCCCTCAAAAATAAAGTCTGTCACTGTTTCCACTGTTTCCCTATCTATTTGCCGTGAAGTGATCAGCCTGGATGTCATGATCTTAGTTTTCTGAACGTTGAGCTTTAAGCCAGCTTTTTCACTCTCTTCTTTCACTTTCATCAAGAAGCTCTTCATTTCCTCTTCCCTTTCTGCCGTAAGTGTGGTGTCATCTGCATATCTGAGGTTATTGATATTTCTCCTGGCAATCTAGATTCCAGCTGGTGATTCATCCAGCCCTGCGTTTCTTATTATGTACTCTGCATGTAAGTTAAATAAGCAGGGTGACAATATACAGCCTTGAAGTACTCCTTTCCTAATTTAGAACCAGCCTGCTGTTCCTTGTCCTGTTCTAACTGTTGCTTCTTGACCTGCATTTAGGTTTCTCAGGAGGCAGGTCAGGTGGTCTGTGTTGGAGGGACTTTTATAGCCTGCAGATCTGATTCTGACTTTCTTCTGCTTCAGACCTTTCTGGCACCTGCATAAAGCTGGTCTGTGCCTCCGGTCAGCGCCTCCACCCTGCCCTTCCCCGCAGCGTGTGCCCTAGCCTGCTCCTGCAGACTCGGTTCACCTGTGGGTCTTGGCTGACGTTTCTGACCACATCCTGTTCTTCCTCAACCTTATTCACAGATCCTCTTCTCCTGTGTTCTCCAAGCCCTGTGTGGCTTTGCTGCCAGTTACCACACTGTGTGTAATAGATGTGCCTGAACAGTTCAAAAGGTCCTCACACAGTGCTCATTCAAGAAATGAGTGAACGACCAGCTGCTGCGTTCATCAGCAGAGTACTCAGGTGTTCACCAGTGGTAAAACACCGTTTGTTGGATTAGATCCTTCATGCTTTAACTTCAACCTCTTTGTCCTTATCAGTTCTCAGATACCAGGCCATCAGACTCTGTCTGTGTACATACCTTTCTGTAAATTGTGGTATATTTGTTTAATGATTTAAAACTGTCACTGAATTACCTGAGCCTATCTTTCTCTGTGCTGAATGACCTTAGATCTCTTAGTCTTCAGTCATCACGTACCTTCTTCTTTTCTAGTCTTTTTTTTTTTGGTGACAGACTCAGAGAACTTGGCTGTAGCTCCTTGAACTGTCTGTTCTACCATGGATCTGGACAGCGCCCTGTCTCAGTTCTATTTCTTGCATACCACACTATCCTTTGTGCCTGTTATGTGATGCTAGTCCTGTGCAGTAACCATGCAGCAGGTTTACTGGGTGAGCAAAATACCTGTGGCGATGCAGCACCGAATAAAATGAACCCAAGCTCCGTCCTTATAGTACAGACTTGTCTAGTGGGATGTGCATTAAGGAAATGGACAGTGACAATGCAGGGGAAACACCGTTTTGAGGAAGCAGAGTGTGGAATGGAAGCTCACAGCAGGGGCACCTAACCAAGGCTTACGGATGAAGGGACTCTTCCTGGAAGGAAGAACCTGAAAGATGAGTGAGGGTCGGCCAAATAGGGAGGCAGGTCCCTGGGGTTGGAGAGGTGACACCTTTGCGGACCTGCAGGAGGTTCACCGTGGCTCTCAGGACAGTAGGGTGCAGTGAAGCATCTTAAGCTGGGAAGGGTCATGTATATTGTTTAGTTATAGTCCACATTGGAAAGAGTGTGAGCAGGGAATCAGCGGGCACACTGCTTTCTGGAGCACAGTTTCGGGTCCTCAGCATTGTTGACATTTGGGGCCAGCTAATTCTTTGTTGTGGGGGAGGCCGTGCTGTGCATCCTAGGGCCTCTAATAGCATCCTTGGCTTCTACCGATCATCAGATAGCAGTGGTCCCTCTTCTACTCCCACCCCTGGCCCCAAGCCGTAGCAACCGAAAGTCTTAGACCTTGCCAAGTGTCCCTTCAGGAGCAGCATCACCCTTGGTGGAGGACCACTTGTCTAGAAGCTGAGCAGCAGGAACTGTTGATGTCCTGGAACCGGGGGCTGTGGTGAGGCTTCTAATAAATAGTGAACTCTTGTAGGAATAGCAGCAGCCACAGCACCTTAGCAATGAGTCATTATGGTTCTGCCTGCATAGTAGGGAGTTTGTTTATTTTAGATAAACTTCTTCCTTTCTCAAATGGTTTTTAATTTTGGTTTCAGTTTGTCAGATCCAGGGCCAAATCCAAGATACGCTTTTCTGCGATGTTGTTTTGGTCAGAGATCAGTCTAGAAAGACCTCTGTAAAAGGGTATCAGGAAGCTAAGAGAATAGTAGAGTCAGAGAACCAGGTGACTCTACGGTCATGGAGCCAACATCCAGTAAGCATTGCCTTTCTACCTGGGAGCCGTCACTAGAGCACATGGCAGCCCAGTCTGTAAGGGAGTCTAAGAAACGGAGATTCCATCTTTCCAGCTCAGGACCACATGGAAAGGCAAGCCAGAAAGGAATTAGAATTGGTATTGTATAAGCTAGTCTGTAAAAAAAAATGTCATTGCATTAAAGGCCAGTTTATGATTTTAGATATTTTTCTTTGGGCATTGTTGTTGTTCAGTCACTCAGCCATGTCTGACTCTTTGTGACCCCATGGACTGCAGCACGTTAGGCTTCCCTGTCCTTCACTGTCTCCCAGAGCTTGCTCAAACTCATGTCCATTGAGTCAGCAATGCTGTCTAACCATCTAATCCTCTGCCGCCCGCTTCTCCTCTTGCCCTCAATCTTTTCCAGCATCAGGGTCTTTTCCAGAGAACTGGCTTTTTGCATCAGGTAGGCAAACTATTGGAGCTTCAGCTTCAGCATCAGTCCTTCCAATGAATATTCAGGACTGATTTCCTTTAGGATTGATTGGTTTCATCTCTTTGCTGTCCAAGGAACTCTCAAGAGTCTTCTCCACAATTTGAAAGCATCAGTTATTTGGTGCTCAGCCTGTTTTATGGTCTAACTCTCACATCCATACATGACTGCTGGAAAAACCATAACTTTGACTAGGCAGACCTTTTTTGGCAAAGTGATGTCTCTGCTTTTTAATGTGCTGTCTAGGTTCATCATAGCTTTTCTTCCAAGGAGCAAACATCTTTTAATTTCAAGGCTGCAGTCACCATCTGCAGTGATTTTGGAGTCCAAGAAAATAAAATCTGTCACTGTTTCCACTTTCTCTCCATCTAATTGCCATGAAGTGATGGGACCGGATCCCCTGATCTTAGTTTTATGAATGTTGAGTCTTAAGCAAGCTTTTTCACTCTCTTCTTTCACCCTCCTCAAGAGAGAGCATAAGCATAGTTAGATCTTTCTCATGGTATGGTTTTGCTTTCCTATTAAAATTCTCATACTGAAATTCTCATAACCTGATTTCTCTTTGTTTCTGATCACTTATGAAAATGCCAGGTATGTGACCAAAGACTATGACTTTGCAGATAACAGTGATATTGGTTTCCTTTGCCCTGAGAATAGAGTCCAAATGGCCCCCAGGACTTTGTAGTCTGACCCCAGCCAACCTGGACAGCCTCTGCTCTGGCCACTCCCCACACCGTCTGCCGACACTTAGCCTTTTGCCTAATCACACCCCGCTCTCTCCGATCTTCACTTAAGCTTTGCCTCCTGCCTGGAATCCCCTGTCCTATCTCTGTGCTAAGAGCTCCTGCCTGTTCAGAATTCAGCTCGAGCAGGCCTTCCTCTCTGAACTTTTCTGGATTCCCATAGGAAGTGTCAGGTCGTTCCTCTGCATTTTACTCTTGTCCCCAGGCGCTGTAATTGTTTACATGGCTGTCTCTTCCCTAAGAGCTCCAAGTGCCTTAGAGGCACATTGAGTGTATGTTGAACAAGAATGAATTTGAATCATTGCTACCGAGTTGATTTCCAAAAATAAAAGGGAAAGAATCTTTTAGTAAGATTTCTGTGAGACATTTCTGCTTGAGTGTGTAAGAACTGTTTTTGGTTTGGTTTGGTTTTTAGAAACAGGTTTATAAATATATGCATCTCATGTACACATGAAAATACCAGTACATGAGTAACTCCGAGAACTAGTTTTTGGTGCTGTGTGAGGGTTGCCATGAAACTGCTGTTTGCTTACCTATTTAAGGAATGAGAATATCTTTGGTTTCTTGTAATGCCTTTAATTATTATTGCATTAGCGCTAGTATTGTAGATTTTCTATTTTTGTCCAAAATAATGTTTTAAGAATGAAAATACAAGAGTGCATATAATTATGATATATGTATTTTGTTAGAATATATTGATAAATCCTTGAAAAAAAGGGAGCAAAGGGTATGACCAGGGTGAGGAAACTAAGATTTCTTGGGAGATTCCCTTTATTTATCTGGCATTGTTCTGGATGCTTCTATGCCCGTTACCTAGTTTAATTCTCAGAATGATCCACAGAGACAGGGGACACTGTTGCCATGGTATAGTGTTAAAAGTTTAGGTTCTGAAAGAAAAAAGTATCTTTTTAGGGTCACAGGTGTTTAGTGATACAGGAAGAATGCAGACTCCAGTCTGCGTGGCTGTAAGTCTCCTGTTTTTCTAATTCTGCTGGATTTGAGTTATAAACTGTATGTAAAAATAAGAATAATATTTGTTGTTTTTGTTCTTGGTATATGGAAAATGGCTAAATAAACTGTGATGGTAAAGTTAATATAAATTTTTTCTTAAGTTTGAGGAATTCAGTTTTCAGAAAAGAAACCTCTGTATAATTCTCACTAATATTGTTCATGAATACTACTACTTCCCTGGCCGTGTTTCATTCTGGATTACCCAGGCATCTGAGAGCATGCCCCTCAGAGGGTTGTGATGACCACATAAGAAATTCTTCCTGGGCCACTGTAGGGTCGTTGAGTCACTTTCCTTACTCTCTAAGGGAATAAGCTTTCTCGGAAGATGAAAGAAGAAAGGAAACGTTGAGTGTGAAATACCATCGTGCGGTCAAATGGAAGAGCTCACACAGGGCAGCCAGGAGGTCACTGGTGATGGTGCCAGAGAGGAAAAGGGGGTCAAAGTGAAGCGAGTGGGAGAAGGCAAACCTGTGGTTACCAGGGGGCAGGGGCGGGATAAGCTGGGAGACTGGGGCTAACATGTATACTCTACTATATAGAAAATAGGCGACTAGTAAGGGTCTACTCTATAACACAGGGAACTCTACTGTATTCTGTAATGGTCTAATGGGGAAAGTATCTAAAAAAAGAGTGGGTGTATGTATAGTAACCGATTCACTTTGCTGTGCTGTTGAAACTACCACAACATAGTAAACAGACTATACTCCAATAAAAATTAGAAGAAAAAATGTTGAAAGGTCTGGAGCAAAAACAAGTAGAATAGGAGTAGGGACAACACATAGAAGAAATGTACTTTCTCTCTCTCTCTTTTTGAAGTCTGAAAGGGGTGTCACAAGTAATCAAGTCTGAACCTTTCCTTCTGCAGTGAGGGGAAACTGAGGCCCACAGAGATAAACTTCTTGCCCAGCATGGCTGGATGGGGCATCACACTGCTCTAACCAAAGCTCAGTGATTTGTCTCCTGTCCCACCATTTCTTTAGAAGAAGGAGAGAAAAAATGTTTGAGAACAGTTTTAAAGAGAAACTTTTAAAGATCTCCGTTGCAGAAGAGGTGCTTGTAAATTAAAATGGGCACTGCTGGGAGCATCCCCATCACGTGTGGTCTCGTAGTTTGTGTGAGAGGCTGGGGTGACATGAGCGGGCCCTCAGCTGTTTATCACCCAGCCCGTGGAATCCTGGAAAAATTACCAGCTCTGAGGTCCGTGCCCTGGATCCGTGAGAGAAGCAGATGCTGTTCTCCATGCACTTTCCTCATGCTATAACCCGGGCGTTTTCAGAGGTCCTTCCCTGTAGTTAGAATTACTATGCTTTGTGACGCCCCATGCTGTTTCCTCCCCAGATTTGTAGTCTGATCCCCAGCGGGCTATTGCAGTGTGTGCTCTAGCAGTCTTTATCTGACAGTGTGTTTCTGTCCGGGTGCCTCTCTCCCAGACACAAAGATTTGCTTCTGTCTTAGTTTCTGGTTAGCGTTAAAGTGATGCCTATGCTCCTGTCGCTGGCGGTCAGACAGGGACGCTGCAGCCCGGAGTGGGTGAGTCTGTGCTGGTGAAGGCAGGTGTGGAGGAGACCCTGTTCTCAGCCGGTCTTCCCCTCCGCCCCTCGTTTTCCGCTTTTGACCTGTTACCTCCGTGTCCTGTTTCCCTGCACGTTCACCCTCTTCTGAGCTCCTGTCCTTCCCTTGCAGGCATGATAAAGCCGGCAGGGCCTCTGGGGGCGGCTCCCCCTGGGGGGATGTTGCCTCAGGGCCATCCGCCTCCTGGACCCCACCAGTTTGGCCAGAACGGAGCTCATGCGCAAGGTCCTCCTCCACAAAGGTGAGCTGGAGTCCAACCCCCATCTGTGTAAATCTACCGAAATCGTCTCACGGGTCCCTTCTGCACGTGCAGGTTTGTCGATGGAAACTTTGACCTCTTGATGCCTCGAAAGGATCTACTGGTAAACTGTCAGGAAACAAAGTGTTTACAAAAGTTAGGACATTGAAATACCAGTACTAATAAATAAAGTACCAATACTGTTAAAAAAATAATGAAAATTACTTGTGTCAGTAGCTTTTAGTTTGGAGTTATATTCATCTTCTGTGTATGCGTGCTCAGTTACTAAATTGTGCCCAACTCTGCAACCCCATGGACTCTATCCACCAGTCTCCTCAGTCCATGGGATTTCTCAGGCAAGAATACTGGAGTGGATTTCCATTTCCTTCTCCAGGGGATCTTCCCAACCCAGGGATTGAACCCACGTCTCCTGCACTGGCAGGTCGGTCTGTAGCACTGAGCCACCGGGGAAGCCCATGTTCATCTCAGTGTTTTGTGTTAATCTCTAATTCCTCTAGATGTCTGTGGTTTATGTTCTCCAGTGAAATTTTAAATCATCTGTTCTCTTAAGTCCTTTACAGAACTGAGTTCAGTGCCAGTAGGTGCTGAATAAATACTTAAAAAATTAAATCAGATTGCGACCAGTGGTGAAGACTGTGGATTTGATGTGGAAGGCACATGGATGCCAGTGCAGGACTCTCGAAAGGCGGGGGGCTACTAAAGACAACCCAGGAAATCAGTCTGTTTGTGTTTATAAATTAAGGAAGGGAGAAGTGGGAGGCGGGCCTGGAGAAGCCAAGGTGTGAGATGCGGGACGTGCTGGGAGCCCTGCAACCCCTCGGGACTGTGCCCTGGGGGGGATTCACCTCACACCTTCCCGGCTGGAGTCATGTGTCCTGGGAGGTGTTGCTGTTGAGAATCCCCGTGCTGAGTGGTAGACAGTGTTCACGTTGGAATTTGTCCAGGGATTACCCAGAGGCTTTGTTTCCCAGGATCCTTCCTAGGTTGTCAGGCTGCAGGGTTGGGGTTTGGGGGGAAGTAGGCCCTCTGGAGGACTCTGGACCCTGCTGATGGTGAGGTCCTTGGGTTACCCTTTCAAGGAGACCTAGTCCCTGTTGATGGGGAAACTCCCTCTGGCACATTTTAAATCATCACTGACAGGGCATTCATGAGGCCGTCATCTCCTGGTTCTTGTTCTGATAACATTTTCCATTGAAATGGTAGCTCTGAGATGCAGTGAAGGTTATTGTAGGGATCACTGGATGAGTGAGTCTAAGTAATTTGCTTTCCACGGGATTGTGCTTTGAACAAGGAGCGAGAAGTCCAAGGCCCCAGTTCAGGACCTGCCCCTCCGGCCCCCAGTCTCAACAGTGTAGCAGCGGGGCCTGAGGGGAGGACACAAAGGTTGAACCTAGATGCTACCTCTGGTTCATTAGCCTTGTGATGTTGGAGACATTCCTAGGCCTTTAGATCTCCTTTTCCTCACTTGTACAATGAGGAAATAGAATTCTCAGTCCTGAACAGAGGGGAGAAGTTCTGGAGAAGTACATTGTTGTGAACTGTCAAGCAGGTCAGATTATTTTTTTAAAGAAATGCAAAAATAGAACAGCCACTTTGAAGTTAAATTTTGAGTCACTAGAAATAGCCTAGATTGCTTTGAACTTTTTGGTTGTTTCCACTTGTTTTCTTGAATTAGGTTACGTGTGTATGTTAGTCACTCAGTTGTGTCCGACACATTGCAGCCCCATGGACTGTAGCCCTCAGGCTCCTCTGTCCATGGAATTCTCCAGGCAAGAACACTGGAGTGGGTTGCCGTTCTCCTCGCCAGGGGATCTTTCTGACCCAGGGGTTGGCCTGGGTCTCCTCTGAGCCACTGGGGAAGCCCAGGTGAATCACGGACTTGGCATCAGTCGCATTGTGGCTGTGCGCTCAGCACGGCGTCTGCCAGTGATGAGTAGCAGAGACTAAGGTCGGGCGTATGCGATCCTCGTGGCTCACGCAGCTCTGGCTGGACAAGTTACTCCGCCTCTGCGTGCCTTGGTTTCCTCATCACAGGTGTAACAGTAAAGATGTGCTGGTGAGGATTTTGGTCATTAGTCCATGCAGAGAACCTCGCACAGCGCCCATGAAAGGCAATGTGCATTAGCCGTTATCAACACCTGCTCCACGGGATTTGGAGAGTCTCTGGTCTGTTGCTTGCCCTGCCTGCTAGCTCAGGGTAGCTGCCTCTCATGGCTCAGTTGAGAAATCTGCCTGTGTTGTGATCCCTAGGGAGACACTGACAGATTTTGCCCCATCTCTTTCTCCTCCTGTACTGTTCCGTTGCTTCAGCTTACACTGAATTAAAGGCTGGAAAAGGAGCTATAGACACTGAATTTATGGTTGATGGTGGGGAAGGATGGGGGTAAGGGATAGTTAGGGAGTTTGGGGTTGACATGTACGCACTGCTGTGCATGGATAACTGAAGAAGGACCTACTGGATACCGCAGGGAGCTCTGCTCAGGGGTCTGTGGCAGCCTGGATGGGGAGTGGTGTGAGGGAGAAGGGATACGTGTGTATGTATGGCTGGGTCCCCTCGCTGTTCACCGGAAACTGTCACAACTTTGTTAGCTATACCCTAACACAAACTACAAAGTTAAAAAAAAAAAAATGGAGAGGTCCAGTGTTCAGGCTAAGCCTCTGTGGTGAGACTCCGTAGCCTCCCGGACGCATTTCTGTGTCTGCAGTTCAGTGCAGGGCAAAGGGCCCCGTGACTGTGCTGGTGAGTCATTCCAGCCTGAGGACAGGGCTTGTCAGAGAGAGCAGGTCACCCGTGGCCTTTTTGTGATGGTTGCAGCACTTCAAGGAGTCATTTGTCCCGAGAGGACCCATCCTAGAAGTCTTTTCATTTTTTTTTTTTTTGCCATATCTAAACTGTTGAATAAAAACGTGATCAATTCAGAGCCATTATGCTGAGTTAAATTTTAAAATCATAATTTTTATTTTTAAATATTGCTATTTCAAAGTTTCCTAAAACTTAAAAATCATACCTAGTCATTTGGCTTTTTGATTGGCTGAGGCAGAATAAATGTCTTAAAATTATAAATGGTACTAAAGTTATCTACAGTGTGTTACTGCTGGGTGGGATTAATTTCTTATACAAAATCTATAACCTAAAGTTCCATTTTTTAATCATTAAGGGAAAATTTAATTGTAAGTGTTCTGTTTTGACCCAAGAAATGGGAAATTACATGGAAGGGAAGGTGGGAAGGAGACTCGTCTTCCCAAATTGAAGCTATTATCAGGGTGAATCTACTAAGAAATTGGCTTCAGTGGAAAAGTAGAAAACAAGAAAAATAAACACATAGTTGTTTTCTTTTTCTTTTTTGTGTGTATGTGTAATGACATTACACAATGACAATTTGGCAGAGCTTTTATTTTATTCAGTGGGCTCAGTATTTAAAAATCTAGATTTTGTATCCATCTAATCTTGAAAAATTTGGTACCTTACCTCCAGATTCTAATAAACTTCAGCATGTCACTCACTCCTTAGGCAATTTGTTGTTAACTTGAAGATGAAAAGTGTTTGAGGTTGAGCAGACCACAGACAGCTGAGTCACCTCTTGAGAAGTTTAGGGTGAAATCGAGGCTCACTTCTGATATTTTATAATCCTCAGGTTATAATCTTTTATGGTTCTTTTTGATTACCTCTCCTGACATTCAATGAAACAGTTAATTAAAATATGTAATTGGAGCTTATCTATTCTAATTTTCATTATAATTGTGCTAAATTTATAGATTTAACTTGAAAAGAATTGATACCGTAATAACTTTGAATCTTTTGATTCATAAACAAGTATATTCCTCTATTTAAGTCTACTTTAATTTCTCTTAGCAATAGTTTATATCTTCTAGTATAGAGGTTTTGCACTTATTTTGTTAAATTCATTCCCAGTGCTGTATGTTTTTCAATGGTATTATAAATGGTGTATTTTAAACTTGCACTTCCTCATTGTTTGTTGCTAGTATATAGAAATAGAATTCATTTTTGCAAAAAAAAAAAAGTAATTGAATGTTTCTTAACCAAGAAACATGGTAAATGGAGTAATCAGTGAGAAATACTTAAATCTGTATGATTTTTAATTCTAACCACATTGTATTTAGAGCAGGGAAAGGATCGTTCCTTCTTTATGGATTGAAAACTGAGAGCTACAAGGAATTATGTGGCTTCTCCCAGCTCACACAGCAAGTCTTTAGGTTAGGAATCAGAGGCCTGGATTCTCACTGAAGCTCTGAGATCCACATGGCCTTGAATAAACTAATTTAGGAAAGTAATGAAACTTGAAAAATATTAAACCATTTTGTATGTTTAAGATGTTTTGTTAATCTTTTCATATGTATGTCAGAGCTTTTAAAAATATTTTTATTAAAAAGTTATTTAATAAAAGTTATCCTTTCAGTACTATTTTACTTTTACTTTTAAGTTGATAATATTGCTTGACTGATTCATGTTGACGTATGGCAAAAACCACCACAATATTGTAATCATCCTCCAGTTAAAATTCATTAATTTAAAAAATCTAATCTGTTTAAGAGTTTGGTTGATCAGAAAAATAATTTGTGAATTTCTGATGCCTAACTCCTAGGATATGTATTAGGCAATGAATGATAAGTTGGCATTTATGGGTCAAAAAGTAATAGCTAATGGTTGTTAGGTCTCTCATTCTGTATTTTAAATCTTTAACCTTTTGTTAAAAAATACTTGAGGGTGCTTGTCCTGCTTCTATTTGAAACAATCCTGTCTGTACTATCTCTTTAAAAATGATTCACAGGATTTTTATTTTTAAAAAATATTGTTAACATCTATGAAATATTTCTGAACATGTTGGGGAAATGGTTTTTCTCAAAAGAGAGAATACTACTACCCGCCTTCTCTGGTTGGCCCAAACCCTCTTACTGTACCTCACACTACAGCCGCTAATACATTCTGTAGCATATGTACATTCTGCCTGAGTGCACGTGTTTCATATATCTACGAAACCCCATGAATGAGTTTTAAGAAACAGACAGCATAATTTTTTGAAAGAAATGCAATTATTTCTTTTTATGAAGCAAGGATTTACAAAGCATATCTTTAACACAGTTCTCAAAAACTCAGTTCTAAGTGATCATAAAGATACAGTCAACGAAGCATTTTAGTTTTCTTGATTTCTGTCCTATTGATCATTAGCCCTAGTATAGATGATTTCTAATGGACTCAGCTTCCTAAATTGATTTCCACAACTTGTTAAGTGATTACCATTAGATTTTTTATTTTTTTTGGCTAAGTGTCTTGATGTCTTTAGCATGTGAGCATAAATATGGGATGGTGCTACACGATCTTGAGTTCACGTTGAGGTTAAAGGTGTATCATATAATATGAGTCATTTTCCTAGTGCCCACTAGACGGGCTGATTTAACTTTGCCAGTTGTTGTACGTCATTTGCATATGACATTAACACCCCTTTTCTCCCTCAGATTCCCTGGCCCTCCGCCTGTCAGCAGTGCGGCCCCCTCCTACCCACCATACTCGCCCTCAACACAGTCGTCGTATCCAAGTCCAGGGTCCACCGCGTCCATGGCCCAGCTGGGCAGTCAGCTCGGTGCTATGCACATTAACAGCTACGGTAACAGTTTCACTCTTCATGCTTATTGACCGCCTTGTCTCATGAGTATTTTTAGTAAGAAACTTTTTCCTCAGATTCAAAATAGACATATCTCTGGTATACCATATTGAACTAGTTTTGGACATTTTCATATAAATTATCTGTATTATGTATGGCAGTATTTTTTTTTTCCAAATCATGCTGCCATTTATTTCAAGGTAAGTGAAGGATCCACAGAATGCCTTACATTCAACACTAGACCAATTAAAAAAAAAAATTTCACAAATCAACATTAGAACAGTGAAATTCCTTTAAGAAATGTAAGTTTTAACCCTGTGTTTATTATGAGGCCCACAAATCAAAAATATAATACTCTGTTTCACAGTCCATTTTAAATTCTGCAGTTAGGTCATGTGAGGAATGGAAGCTCAGATGTTGTGAGGCAGAACAGAATAATAGGAGAGAAGACAGTTACAATACTGAGATGTACATCAATAGAAATGCTGGCTATTTTAGGAACCATGGCAATGTTCACTGCAACAACTGCAGGGTCAGCCATTGATCTTGATGTCAAATGTTTTCATTACTTATAGTTAGTTTCTTAAAAGTATCAGTGAAACTCCCCTTAGAATATTTCCTTTTACTGATTGCAAAATGGGTAAGTCTTCAAAGCTGCAACTCAGTTTCACATAATCAGGGAAAGGAAAAAGTAATCTGGCTCTACAATTTCAAATATGACTGGATAGGATTTTAGTTGCCAGTCCCTTCTCCTTCCTTATTTCTTCCTACTTTCAAAGTCCATTCTATCAAGACAAGCACAGGATGTAAATAATTTATTGCCCTGAGTAAATAATGCTTGTTATGTAAAAAATATTCTTCTTCTGTATGATTTTCTATACTCTGTACCAGACAAAGTTCAGTTGCTCAGTCGTGTCCGACTCTTTGTGACCCCATGGACTGCAGCACGCCAGGCTTCCAGTCCACTTTTCATGATAATTAATGCCATGTATCATGAAAAGTAGATGCAACTGAGTTAAAATTTATCCCTCTAATTTTCTATCATTATAAATGTAGCTCTTTTAAAATTCTTCGCTTGTATAAAATACCCCAAATAGGATTTGTGTTACTTTCCAAAAGATGATTTCTTCTTGTGGGGGAAAAAGTGACTTGTGTAAGGGTGCCTTCTTGCTTTACTGGGGAAGAGAAGCGTCCCTGTTGTGTATATGTGGTGGAGGTGAAAGAGTTGCGGAGTGTGGTGTTCACGTGGGCCGGTCTTCTGTTTCTGCCTAGGTTCAGGGGCGGCTCCCCCCACCCAGGGCCCGCCTGGCCCTGCGTCGGCAGCCTCAGTCCAGGGGCCTCCACAGCCTCCACAGCCGTCCATCCTGCAGCCTGGATCTCAGGTTCTCCCCCCGCCGCCCACTGCACTAAACGGTCCCGGAGCCTCACCCTTGCCTCCGCCAACGCACAGACCAGACGGGCTCCCTGGGCCTGCTCCTCCGAACGCCCAGTACCAGCCCGCGCCTCTCCCAGGACAGACCCTGGGCCCTGGATATCCGGCACAGCAGGGTAAAGTCGCCTTGGGTTACCTGGGGGTACCCTTAGTTGGGAATCAGGTTTGTTGCGATGGTACTGGACATCTATCCCTTACAATTTTTGAATAGTGTAACAAGTAAAAAGACAAGGGGAACTGTAGATACTTGCTTTTAATTCCCTGCCTTATTTAATATGCAAAATGCGGCATGCTCGACTGAACAGCATAATACTGCCAGTGAGCCCTGCGTCTGCGTTTTGGGCTTATGGTCACTTCTTTTTCACTTTTCTTCCCAGCAGCCAACTATGGGCCCCCGGTAGCAGGGGCCCAGCTCTCCTACCCGGGAGGCTTCCCGGGAGGGCCTGCACAGATGGCCGGCCCGCCGCAGCCCCAGAAGAAGCTGGATCCCGACTCCGTCCCCAGCCCCGTAAGTGCTCTGCTCTCCATCTCCGTGAAGAACCCACTCTTCTTCTGTGCTCTCAGAAACTTCAGCTTGTCAGCGTTTACCCTGTCCTTTATCGTCCGAGCACAGTGCCATCACATGGACGAGGCTCGCTTCCCTCTGTATGTACGGGGTGGGGAGGGGGCGTCATGCTGTACCAGAAGTCTCCCTGAGAGACGCAGCCTGTGGGGACTTCTCTGGTGTCATGTAATCTTGGCAGTACCCATTGATGTTTATTCTCATGTACATCAGCTGTATTTATTGATACTTAATGATTCATTTGTAGTAAGAATATATTCTATATAAAAATACTATTTTCAGAAACTAAAAGATCCTTTCAGGATACCCATAGGAGTGAGAGTACAAAGTATTTTACATATTTTTAAAAACTGCTTTATATAAAATTAGAGCTATAACTTACTCTCCTCCACCAAAGTGATTTTCTCTAGAGGAGTACTCTTTAGTAACTGTATCAGGCAGCTTTATTAGGTTTAGTCTGCATAACAAACAGTCCTCAATTTGGCTTACATCCACAAAGATTTTTTTATCACCTAGGTTACCTGTAAGCTGCATTAGCTGCAGTTTGATTTTAGATTCTGCTCCGTATGCCCTTATCACTTCAGAATCCAGAGTGAAGGGGCATCCCTCCTGGGGACATGTATTATTATGACAATGGGAGAAAAGGGGGAAAACCGGTTAAAAGGTGCAGTAGCTCTTAAATCTTCCAGTCAGATGTGACACATGTCAAAATCATTCACCTGTCCTTGGCTGAAGCAAGTCATATATCAGAGCCTGATGTCAGTGGCGGAGGGATGTAAATGTTTGCCTCAGAAATTGGAAGTCTTATGGCTCTGAGCAGGGATGTAAACTCCTTTGGAGTAAGAAATAAAATTGTGTACAGTTAACTTTCATCTTTGAAGTGGTTTTATAAACATGAGTCGAAAAATTTAGAAAGAGACTAAAGAGCACTAAGAGGTACTATGTTTACATTTTATATTTTTATAACCTAACTTTTATATTAACAAATCATCAGAAACCTTAGTAGCTCACAAGCACTATTTATTCATGCTCATGAGTCTGGGCAGGCTTGCTAATCTGGGCTGGATTTGACTGATTTTGGCTTGCTTTCTGCATGAGGGGTCAGCTAGAGGCCTGGCTGGAGTCTTGGTCGAGGATGGTCTGTGCATTTTCTGTGGTTGCTGTAGCCAAGTACCATAAACGCGGTAGCTTAAAGCAACAGGGATTTCTTGTCTGAGTTCTGGAGGTGGTAGGTCTGAAGTCAGTGTAGGCAGGGCTGTGCTCCCTCCAGAAGTTCCGTGAGCGAGCCTGTTCGTGTCTCTTCATTCTTTGGCTTGTAGTCCCATCATTCCAGTCTCTGCCTCTGTTGTTACATCACCTTTCCCTCATCTCTGTGTCTTTTCCTCCAGGTTTCGATCTCAAAACTGCTTGTGCCCTTCTCATAAGTTTCGTGTGACTCCCTTTAGGGTCCACCAGATAGTCTAGAATAAGCATCAGCTCTCAAAATTCTTAATTTGATCAATTCTTTTGCTATATGCAGTGTTTTTGTTGTTTAGTCACTAAGCTGTGTTCGATTCTTTTGTGACCCCATGGACTGTAGCCCACCAGGCTCCCCTGTCCATGGGATTCTGCAGGCAAGAATACTGGAGTGGGTAACCATTTCCTTCTCCAGGGAATCTTCCCAACCCAAGGGCCAAACTTGCGTCTCCTGCTTTGCCGGCAGATTCTTTACCTTCTGAGCCCCTGAGAAAGCCCTATATGCAGTGCCCTTATTGATGATCCTATTTCCAGCCATTACTTTTCTAGCTTATTATTGGGTTGGCCACAATGTTCATTCAGGTTTTCCTGTATGATGGTATGGAAAAACACAAACGAACTTTTTGGCCAACCCAATATTAAATTATTCCACTTGAAGAAGTATCATGATGTATTTATGTGATTGACAGTTTAACTTCTTATTTCTCTGCTTGTATGTAACCTCTACAGACTCTCTAGTTCATTTCACTTCATTCTCTGATGCTTTTGACTCCCGCTTTGTTGTTAATTTCTCCAGTACTATTTCTGTTACAGTTACTAGCAATTTTATTATCCGTCTATAGACTCTTCCATCTCCAGTGTCTCTCAGTTCTTGATCTTCCTTTCTTCTGATGTGCTTTTCATCTGCCCCACATCTAGTCTTCCTGTCATTGCCAGTGACTGTGTATCTTCAAAGTCTCAGTTGAAAACATTCCATGCTCCAACCACTGACTCTTATCTTTTCAGCTCATTCCCTTTAGGACTCAAACTCCCATAACACTCACCCACCAGGATTTACAATCTACCAGTTTTTCTTGATTCACGTCACCTCCATCTTCTCACTTCTCTTAAGCAGCTTAGATTACATGATCCGTAATTAAAATCTGTCCCTTGCATCCCAGAGCATCTTCTTCTCTGAATTCCTTTGCCCCCTCCCTCCACTGAATTCATCTAGAAAATTCCCATTTGTTGTTAAACTAACTTTCCACCTACTCTGTGGATGCTGAAGACAACTCAAGAAAGATGCATGCCATGCTGACTGGTCTCACTTTGAAATCATAACCACTAAACTTAGCAGCAGCAGCAAACTAAAGTGAACGTTCAGTTGTGTTTTCTAAGACCTGGCTGCGTGAAATACTAACTGGTGGAACATTTAAAATCACGGATGCCTTGCTCCCAGCCCCCCACATTATGATTTAATTGTACTGGGCCTTGGGGTTTTTCAAGGTTTCTCCATTAATTCAAATGTGTAGCAAGTTTGGAGACCATCACCCACTTCAACTGATCCCCTTCCATGTCCCTGGATGACTGTCGTTTTTTCTCTCTTGGAACTTCTGATACTACCTTTCCCTTTTCTGACTCTTTAATGATCACCTTGCTTCTGAGAAAATAGAAGAAATGCAAAAAGAAGCTCTGCATGCTTCATTTCTGCATCTCCCCGTGTCTGTGCCCATTTACCCCTCTTCCCACTGTTAGGGTGAATAAGCTTGTCCATACTCCTGACCAAGGCTGTCGCATCCACTTGTGCCCTGGAATCCATCCCTTATGGCCTTTCAAGAACAGCCTCCCAGAAAATGTCCACTATATTAGAGTTCTCAAAAACAAAAAACAACCACTAGGATATATGTCTTTATATGGAAATAAATTTATTTTAAAGAATTGGTTTGCTTGATTGTTGGGGACTGGCAAGACCAAAATCTGCTGGACTGGCCAGCATGCTGGAGACACAGGAAGAGCTGATGTTGCAGCTGGAGTCTGAAGGTGTCTGGAAGCAAAGTTCTCTCTTCCTCCGGGGACCTTGCTCTGTTTCTCTTCATCCTTCAACAGGTTGGATGAGGCCCACCCACTGCTTCACGCAAAGTCTACTGATTAAATTCTAATCATGTATTATTTAAAAAGTACCTTCACAGCAAGATCTGGACTGGTGTTTATAACTGGGTACCGTGACCTAGCTACATACATACACACACACACCGTTCTGTCCTGGGCCCTCCCTGCTCTTCTCCATCGCGTCAGTCACACCAGCCTCCTTGGTACTCCTCAGCCAGCTGTCCTCCTGCCTCCAGGCCTTTGCTCATGTGGTCCCCTCTGCCCAGATCTCTTCCCCGACGTAGATGCAGAGCGTGGCTCAGTTCTGTGTTTCCTTCACGGCCCTGTTGCTCTCACTTGCACCCTTGTCCACGTCGCTCGTATCCATGGCACTTATGACCTCACATAGGCTGTATCTTATCTATGCACTTATCTCCTGTCTTCCAAACTAGGATGTCAGCTCCAGGAGGTCCAGGATTTGGTTTTGTTCACTGCTGTGTCCCTAGCACACAGAACAGGGCCTAGTACAGAGTATGCCCTCACATATTTGTTGAATGAATGTTAACAACAAAAGCAATAAGCAGTATATGTTGTGATTTATTTCAGACTCCTAAAATATACACATACAAATCAGTCCAATAGTATTTTTATCTTAAAAGTAGTGAAATAGCAATGCCATATGGAACTTGTTTATGTTCTTATTACCAAAGTAGAATGCTTTTGCTAACTAAATTAATTCTTCCTTCTGGAAAGAAAGATGTGAAACCATATTTTCTGATCTGTTGCATGCCAGTCCTGAGCTAAGGGCTCATTACACTTTCGGATGGTGGTCTTAATCCACATTTTTGGAGTTGAGGACACTGGCATCACCATCAAACTCTTCCTCACTCTCTAATCAGCGGGAGGATTATCCAGAATTTGAGCTCTTCCCATCCCCCTCTTCCTCTAACCATGCCAAAGTGCAGATATTTCTGCTTTAAGCAGCCTGCCTTAGCGGTGCACATGCATCTTGTTATCTTGCCTCCCTTATCTGTCTTCTTCATTTATCTCAGGAAGATCACTTTCTTTTTTTCTCTTTCCTGATTCTATTTTATGAGAGCACTCTATTCATAGCAGAGAAGTGTGAAATTAATTCTAGTGGCACATCTTCTGGAGGAAAAAGAAATCCATAAACTTTGAAGTGGCATTAGCATTATCAGGAGTTACTGTCAATCAAGCTGAAATCATTTAAGAACTGAGGCACACTCAAAACCTCTATTGAGATTTCTCTGTGGTGTTTTATGTCTAAGCTGTTTTCCGAGAACATGGATTTGAGGTTTAAATAAAAGCTCTATTTTTAATAATCAGAAAAAGAATATATACATATGAATCACTTTGCTGTATACCTGAAACTAATGCGATATTATAAATCAGCTATGCTTCAACTTAAAAAGAAAAAACAACTCCTAACAGAAAGAAAGAAACCATTGCTTAATCCAATAAAAACTATATATTTAGAAATTACTAGAACTGTTATATTTCTTACTTTCTTTGTAGTATTCTAGATCTCTTTGTAGTATTCTAGCAAAGATGTGTATTTATTTAGAAGTGTATAATTACCACTTGTCCTTGTTTCTTTGGCGGCAGTGCTTTGTAAGTTGCAAATGGCTAATTTAAAACAAACTTTCTGGAAGCATAGTCTGTTTTGAGACTGAGAGCTATCTATGTTCAATATACAGATTATTGTGGTTTTTACCTCACTTTCATATTTGACACTTCATTGGTTGAAATGATGACAGTAAATGTTGATAGTAGAAAAGCTCCTCCAGTTTTGAAGAAACCAGATGACCCCTGTGGTTGAAATACAGAGTGTAATTACCGGGGTTTGATTTTTCTCTTTGCTTCTTTTCTTTGCCCATGGTAGCTTTTAGTCTCATTTGTGTCTTACAGTAGTTGCGTTTGGAGCATATTCAGTACCCTTAATTGAGTAAGAGTTTAAATCCTATGAAATTAAAGAGAAATGTGTGAATTTAAAAGCAGGCTAAATCTCTCTGATATGTTGTAGAAACCAGTGATATCAGTGCCACCTGGGGTATGGTTGGGCGAGATGGGAGGGAAACGGAGCAGGTAACGCTTCAGAGCTCAGGGAAGGACAGCTTTTGTGTTAGTAGTAGTTTTTTTTTAATTGAAATATAGTTGGTTTGCAATATTGTGTTTCAAATAAATAGCAGAGTGATTCAGTTACACATATTTTTCAGATTTTTTTCCCACTGAAATACAGTTCCCTGTGCTATATAGTAAATCCTGTTGTTTATCTATTTTATACATGGTGATGTGTATATGTTAATCCCAAACTCCTAATTTATTTCTTCCCTTTCCCCTTTGGTAACCATAAATTTGTTTTCTGTGTCTGTTAGTTTGTTTCTGCTTTGTAAATAAATTTATTTGTATTATTTTTTAGATTCCACGTTTAAGCAATACCATATATTTGTCTTTCTGTCTTACTTCACTCAGTATGATAATCTCCCATGTCTGTCCACGTTGCTGCAAATGGCAATATCTCATTCTTTTTTATGGCTGAATAATATTCTGTTATATATGTATGTACAGGATCTTCTTTATCCATTCATCTGCTTGTAGACACTTAGATTGTTTCCAGTAGTCTTAGCTATTGTAAATAGTGCTGCTATGAACATTGGGGTGCATTGTATCTTTTTTAATTCATTTTTATCTTTCCATATATACTGAGGAGTGGCATTACCATATCATATGGTAGCTCTATTTTTAGTTTTTGAGAAACCTCCACACTGTTTTCCATAGTAGCTATACCAATTATATTTCTACCAACCATGTAGGAGAGTTCCTTTTTCTCCACACCCTCCCTGGCATTTATTATATATAGACTTTTTTATAATGAGCAGTGTGAGGTGATTTACCTCATTGTAGTTTTGGTTTGCATTTCTGTAAATGGCTAGTGATGTCAAGCATGTTTTCATGTACCTATTGGTCATCTGTGTGTCTTCCTTGGAGAATTATCTATTAACATGCAGGTCTTCTGTCCATTCTTTGATTGGTTTATCTGTTTCTTTAATGTTGAGCTGTATGAGCTGTTTGGATATTTAGGAAATTAGCCTCTTGTCAGTCACATCATTTGCAGTCTATAGGTTGTCTTTTTGTTTTATTTATGGTTTTCTTTGTTGTGCAAAAGTTCTGAAGTTTGCTTAGGCCTCATTTGTTTATTTTTGCTTTTGTTTATTTTGCCTTGGGAGATTGAGCTAAGAAAAAATTGCTACAATATGTGTCTGAGAATGTTTTATCTATGTTTTCTTCCAGGAGTCTTATGGTGTCATGTCTTATATTTAAGTCTTTAAACTATTTTGAGTTTATTTGTGCATGTGGTGTGAAGAATTGTGCTAACTGTATTGATTTACATGAAGCTATCCCGTTTTCTCAGCACCACTTTCTGAAAAGACTGACTATTATTCATTGTCTATTCTTGCTTCTCTTCTTGAAGATTTAACTGAATGTAGGTGTGTGGGTTTACTTCTGGGCTCTGTTCTGTTCCATTGATCCATGTATGGTTTTGTGCCAGTACTACACTGTTTTGATGATAGTAGCTTCATAGTGTTGTCTGAAGTCTGAGAAAGTTACGCTTCCTGCTTTGTTCTTTTTCCTCAGGATTGCCTTTGGTAATTCTGGGTCCTTTGTGGTTCCATATAAATTTTACGATTATTTCTCCTAGTTCTGTGAAAAATGCCACAGACAATATGATAAGGATCACATTAAATCTGTAGATTGCCTTGGGTAGGATGACCATTTTAACAATATTAATTCTTCCAATCCAAGAGATGGATGTCTTTCCATTTCCCTTTCTCCTTCTGATGTTTCATTGTTAAAGAAATGTAGCAGATTTCTGTATGTTAGTCTGGTACTCTGCTGCCTTCCTGAGTTCATTTGTTAGCTCCCATAGTGTTGGTATGGAGTGTTTAGGGTTTTCCGTATAGAGTATCATGTCATCTGCATATAGTAACAGTTTTACCACCCAGGGGCACCAGGCCTGTGCTGACTGCTCCTCCCCATCCTCATCCTTTGGTACTACCGAGTTACAAGGGGGATCATTCCTGCAGCTTTGGTTGTGTAAGAGGTCTTCTGCCAGCTTTCCGTTAGTACTCTCTGAGAATTCTCCCACATGTAGATGTATTTTTGATGTGTGTGGGAGGAGGTGAGCTCCACGTCCTTCTCCTCTGCCTTCTACTCTTGATCTCCCCTCACGTTAATAGTGTCTTTAAACTGCACGTCCTCCAGTGTAAATATTCCACTCTGAATGCTCATCTCATTTCTCCCCTCTTTTCCCTCTAAATTTTTACTCCTTCCTTTTTTTTTTTTTTTTTTTTTTTTAAGTTTTTTGCCACTTTTACCCTGTAAGGAAGAAGTGAGGGCAGGGAGAAGAGAAAGAGAAAGACCCTTTTTTTTTTTAAGAATTCCTTGCAACTAGTCCCTGGAAAGTTACAACAGGACAGTACTTTGTGCCTATATCTTCATCAATAAATGTTTTAGTAGAGAAATATAAGGTGTTTCCAAATTAGAGGACAAAACTTTGGGACTTTTCTTTTCTTCTCATCTGTACATGATAGGCAAAAGCCATATGGGAACAGTTGATATTGTTTGTTTCTTATGTCGCAAGAAGCAGGGATGTGGTGGGGAAACTTGAAAGGCAAAGTAAAGATTAAGAGGGATTTGAGGAGAAAAGTCAGGGCTTTTATGTTATAAATAATTTCTTCTGAATTTAATTATTTTTAGCTTTTTAGAGTTTCCTTTAACTACAGAAAGTATTTTTTTAATGTTATTTTCAATTTCTTTTCTAGTGAGAATCCTTTCCCAAAGAACTGTTACCTGTGATCCCAAGAAACAAATTGAATAAAAATAGATTTCCCTGAAAGATCAGAGTTGGAGCTCAAGAGTATTACAGAATAGAATTTGGAAGCTAGTGGCTTAAGGTTGTGAAAGTAAACAAAAGTGAGGCTGAAGATATGATGGATTCTCAATGAGAGTTTGATTTGAAATCAGCTGAAAGGATTTAGAAAATGCCTGTGTGTGTGCGTGTGTGTAATGAGAGGGAAATGTTGAGAAGTCTAAACTGACTTTAACGTGCCCTTGATCTCTTACTGTCAGATCCAGGTGATCGAGAGTGACCGAGCCAGCAGAGTGGGACAAGTTTATGCCACCAACGCCAGAGGCCAGATCCCGCCACTGGTCACGACAGACTGTGTCATACAAGACCAAGGTATTCTTCTCTCAGTTACGTTTCTGACTGAGGTCTTAGTATTTCTCACCTTTTTTTTTTCTTAAAGCAAATGCACTGATACCCTCCAGTCATGCTGTCACGGATGGGCCACCCCTTTATAGCTGGTAACAGGAACTAATTTGTCATTAATCGAGTGTGGAGAAGGTACTGTCAGCTGAATTCTTGTCAAAATCTACAAGTTTAAGAAAATTTTAAATTTTAATTTATGGGTTTAAATTTGTTCATGCCTTACTTTGGTTTAATTTATTTACTACAGTGAGAACCTGGCAGGGTGGCATGAACGGATGGTAGGGAATTAACTGTTTAATTAAGCCAGAAGACTTGGTTCTAGCCCCGGTGACATTTTTAAAATAAGTCCTTTAATGTTTTGGGCTCTGGTTTCCCATTTTAGAACTGGATGGGGAGAGGCTGAGCTGTCTCTACTGACTCTATCCCATGTTTGCTATCAGTTTCCTATTTCTGTTAAACTTTGTGCAGGTTTAATCAGGGAATATATTATTCTGTTTATGGCAAGTTAAAATACAGCCTGGTGCAATGCATCATCTTATATTCTGAACTTGATGGATTATATACTCAGTTCTAGAAATATAACACTGATATATATATATATATAACACGCAGGCGTGTCGTCTCATCTCAGAGTTGTCGAGTCAGCCAGTTTCCTGGTGGGCCCCCCTCTTGTTAGTCCATCCTGGGTTCTGCCTCCAGCACGGTCTTTTGAGAGCTTGCAGACCAGTGAGGCAGAAGGACCTGTGATTGGGAGTTTGGCACACCTGCACGCAGACCCAGGCTCTCTTCCTCACCATCCTGAGCTTTGCTTACCCCACCCCTCTGAACCTCAGTGTTACCCTCTGTGAGATGTGAGGACTAAGACCTGCCCTGCAGGGCCAGTGTGAGGATTAAAGGTGACTCTGTGTGTGTGTCTGTGTCTGTATGCTTGCATTGTTGTTCAGCCACTCAAGTCGTGTCCAACTCTGCGACCCTGTGGACTGCAGCACACCAAGCTTCTCTGTCCTTGTCCATCTCCTGGAGCTTGCTCAAACTCATGTCCATTGAGTCGATGATGCCATCCAACCGTCTCATCCTCTGTCGTCCCCTTCTCCTCCTGCCTTCAATCTTTCCGAGCATCAGGGTCTTTTCCAATGAGTCAGTTCTTCGCATCAGGTGGCCAGAGTATTGGAACTTCAGCTTCAGCATCAGTCCTTCCAGTGAATATTCAGGATTGATTTCCTTCAGGACTGACTGGTGTGCATGTGTGGAAGTATCTTTATATGTACGTGGGGTCTTGACCTGTAGAAGGGGTTGATCTAGATTACAGATGATGTTACTGTTAGAGGTACTACTATTAAAACAGACTTCAGATTACTTCATTTCCTCTACTAAAAGTGATTTGTTCCTGATTACTTACAGAATCCATCCAAACTTGTTAAATGAATTCGTATTTATTCAGTACTTACGACCTGGTAGGTTGAGCTATACGAAATTGCTGATTTTTTCTGTTTTGTTGACCTACAAAAATGGCAGTTTCGTTTCAGCCTAATAGTAAGTGTTGCATTTGTATTTTTTAATATTTTAGTTTGAGGCTCTTTACAGGCCTAATGAATATTCCTCACGAGCCTCATCTCTCCCCTGTTTCTTTCTATACATCTGCCTCAGCCATACTAAACTCACCCCCTTCTCCTCATGTCACCGATTCTCATTTTGTGCTATTATCTCTGCAACAGATTAGTACTATGTTTGTTCACCATTGTACCCCTAGAAATTCACCTGGTATCTAGAACATAATGGTCACCCAACAAATATTTATTGAATAAATGTACTTGGTATATATAACTCTAACCCTTTTAGTTGGGGAATTCCTAGTTCTTCCAAACTCAATTTAATTTTCCCTTAGAAATCTCCTCCAATTTCTTCCCTCACAGTGCTTCATAGACACTCCTATTATAACTCTGTTCCATTAAATTTTACTGTGGTTTGGGTCATCTTTCCTACAAGGCTATGAGCTACTTAGAGCAGGATCATACTTGTTCATTCATTCATTCACTTACTCATTCAGCAAACATTCAGTACCTATTACCATTGTGGTTAATATTTATTAAGTGTTTGCTATGCATTAAGATATCTTCTGAATACTTTATGTGTATTAATTCATTTAATCCTCTCTGTAATTTACTGGGATAGGCATTAATCTCATCTTCATTTTACAGTGTGAAACCAAAGCACAGAATGCTTAGGTCATTTACCAAGATACTCAGCTAATGGGAAACAAAGCTAGAATTTGAATCCCAGCATTCTGATGCTAGAAGCCATGCTCTTAACAACTCACCTACTGCCTCAATTCAGAAGTGAAAGACGCAGTTCTGTTCTTTTTTTCCTTTTTTTGGCTACGCCGTGCAGCATGTAGGATCTCAGTTCCCTGATCTGGGATCAAACCTGTACCCCCTGCACTGGGAACGCAGAGTCTTAACCACTGGACTGCCAGAAAAGTCCCATGGTCTTATTCTTAAATGCGTGCACAATCTGGCAGGAAAAAGATATAACTAAATATTAATATTATAATAGTATGGTAATGTTATAAGGATAAAACGCATTTTGCTGTGGGGACTTAAACATGCGGTAACTAGCCCAGCCTGTGCTGCGAGAGCAGGGGCCACTAAGCTGAGCCCCAAGTGAGCAGGTGTGGGCCGGGACACAAGTGGGGAGCTTGGGAGAGAAGGTCGGCAGCCAGCAGAGGCGGCTGTGCTGAGGTCTGGCAGTGGGAGAGCGTGCATGTGTTAAGGAGCAGCACCTGCAGAGCTTGTTTTTGTATTTTTTTTTAACATAGAGGTGATTTTTTAAAATTGTGGTTAAATGCACATAAAATAAAGTTTGCTGTGTTAATGATTTTAAGTATACAATTCACAGTGTCGTGCAACCATCATGATTATCCATTTCCAGAACGTTTTCATCAGTCTACACTGAAACTGTGTACCAGTAAACCGCTGCTCCCCATTCCTTCACCCTGCCAGCCCCTGGTGCCTCCTGTTCTGCTCTGTCTCTGAATGCCTCGTGTGAGCAGATTCGTGTGACATCTGTCCTTTGTGTCTGGCTTACTTCACTCAGCATAATATTGTCAGAGTTTGTCCGTGCTGCAGCGTGAGTCAGAAGCTCGTTCCTTTTTAAGGCTGAAGGATGCTTACTCTTAGTATATACTGCATTTTGTTGTCCATCCTTTGAAGACCATTGTTATCCATCTTTTGAAGACCATTCGGGTTTTTTCCATCTCTTGACTACAGTGCACAGCTGTGGCCACGAACACTGGTACACACGCGTCTCTGTGAATCCCTCCTTCAGTTCTCTCAAATGTTTACCTAGGAGTGGAACTGCTGGGTCGTATCGTCCATATAGGGGAAGCGTAGAAGGAAGGAGTGGAAAGAGGGGGAAGGAGGTGGCAAGGTCTTGATTATCATCAGCTTTCCACAGGCTGCAGCCCAGCCCTTGGCAAGAACAGAGAGCCGCCTGGCATGGAGGGAACCCTGCAGTTGGGCAAGTCACACCCGTTTGCTGTAAAGCCCGTTTCTCTGGCTTATTTGCTGTTACTGATTAGTAGACTTTTTAAAATTGTAAATTTTTTTTAATTGAAGTTAAATTGATTTACAGTATCATGTTAGATCCAAGTGTACAGCAGAATGATTCAGTTTTATGTATATTTTCTTTTTCAGATTCTTTTCCATTGTAGGTTCTTACAAAATATTGAGCATGTTTCCCTGTGCCATACAGTAGGTCCGCGTGGATTATTTTATATATAGTAGCATGTATATGTTACTCCCAACTTCCTAATTTATCCCTCACCACTCCTGTCTCCTGTGGTAGCCATTAGTTTGTTTTCTATGTCTGTGATTCTGTTTCTGTTTTATAAATACGTTCACTTGGGTCATATTTTAGATTCCACATTTAAGTGACATCTTATAATATTTGTCTCTGACTTAACTTCACTTAGTATGACACTCTCTAGGTCTATCCATGTTGCTGCAAATGGCATTGTTTCTTTTTCATGGCTGAGTAATATTCCATTATATATACGTACCACATCTTTATCCACTCATCTGTTAATGGACATTTAGGTTGCTTCCATGTCTTGGCTACTATAAGGAATGCAGCAGTAAACATTGGGTGCATGTATCTTCTTGAATTAGTTTTCATCTTTTCCAGATATATACTCAAGAAGGGACATCAGTGGGCCAAGTGGTAACTCTAGTTTTAGTTTTTAAAGGAATCTTCATACTATTCTCCATAATGACTGTACCAATGACATTCCCACTGACAGAGTAGAGGGTTCCCCTTTCTCCACACCCTCTTCAGCATTTATTATTTGTAGACTTTTTAATATGGCCTTTCTGACTGGTGTGATGTGACACCTCATTATAGTTTTGATGTGCATTTCTCTAATAATTAGAGATGTTGAGCATCTTTTCATGTGGGCTTTCAGCCACCTGTCTGTCTTTGGAGAAATGTCTGTTTATATTTTCTGCCCATGTTTTGATTAGGTTGTTTGTTTTTGTGATATTGAGCTGTATAGAGCGGTTTGTATATTTTGGAGATTAATCCCTCTTGGTTGCATCATCTGCAAATATTTTCTTTCCTTCTGTAGGTTGTCTTTTTGTTTTGTTTATGGTTTCCTTTGTTGGACAAAAGCTTGTAAGTTTAATTAGGTTCTATTTGTTTCTTTTTGTTTTTATTTCCAGTACTCTAGGAGACAGATCCAAAAAAATATTGTTGCGATTTATGTCAAAGAGCATTCTGCTGGTATTTTCCTCTAGGAGTTTTATAGTTAGTGTTCAGTCTTACGTTTATTAATAGGTCTTTAATCCCTTTTGAGTTTATCTTTGTTTAGTGTTAGAGAATGTTCTAATTTCATTCTTTTCCACGTAGCTGTCCAATTTCCCTAGCACGACTTTTTTCAGTTACAGTTTTTATTTACTGCTTTGTGGCTCTGCTGGTCTGCATCACTGTGAGGTTTCTGTCTGTAGTTGTCATGGGGGTGCTGCTCTCTAGTTGCAGCCAGTGGGCTTGTTGCTGCCATACTTCTCTGGTTGTGGTGGAGAAGCCAATAAAGGGGCGCACCTGCTTTAAGAATATCACTTCTTTGCCTTTGGCTGCAGGATCTGATCTAAGACTGTTTCCCCCTCGATTCTGAGCTTCCGCCTGCCCCACAAGATCTTGTTCAAGCAGTGCATCCCTTGCGTGGTCACCTGTGACCCGTGCGTAAAACTCGTTGCCTTCCTTGGGCCACTTAGTAATCGGTTTGCTCTTCTGTGATTCTTACCTGCCATGTTGCAGTTGTCCGCTTTATTTACTTTATTATTTATTGTTGGCTTCGTTGGTCTTCATTGCTGCTGGGCTTTTGTCTGGTTGTGGCGAGTGGGGCTCCCCTCCAGTTGCAGTGCATGGGCCGCTCACTGCGTGGCCGCTCACTGTGTGGCCTGCTCACTGAGTGGCCTGCTCACTGCGTGGCTGCTCACTGTGGCCCGCTCACTGCGTGGCCTGTCACTGTGTGGCCTGCTCACTGCGTGGCCTGCTCACTGTGGCCTGCTCACTGCATGGCCCCGCTCACTGTGGCCTGCTCACTGTGGCCTGCTCACTGCGTGGTCTGCTCACTGTGGCCTGCTCACTGCGTGGTCTGCTCACTGTGGCCCCGCTCACTGCGTGGCCTGCTCACTGTGGCCCGCTCACTGTGGCCCACTCACTGCGTGGCCTGTTCACTGTGGCCTGCTCACTGCGTGGCCTGCTCACTGTGGCCTGCTCACTGTGGCCTGCTCACTGCGTGGCCTGCTCACTGTGGCCTGCTCACTGTGGCCTGCTCACTGCATGGCCTGCTCACTGTGACCTGCTCACTGTGGCCTGCTCACTGCGTGGCCTGCTCACTGTGGCCTGCTCACTGTGGCCTGCTCACTGCATGGCCTGCTCACTGTGACCTGCTCACTGTGGCCTGCTCACTGCGTGGCCTGCTCACTGTGGCCTGCTCACTGTGGCCTGCTCACTGCATGGCCTGCTCACTGTGACCTGCTCACTGTGGCCTGCTCACTGCGTGGCCTGCTCACTGTGGCCTGCTCACTGTGGCCCGCTCACTGTGTGGCCTGCTCACTGTGGCCTGCTCACTGCATGGCCTGTCACTGAGTGGCCTGCTCACTGCATGGCCTGTTCACTGCGTGGTCTGCTCACTGCGTGGCCGCTCACTGTGGCCTGCTCACTGCATGGCCTGCTCACTGCGTGGCCACTCACTGTGTGGCACTCACTGCAAGCCCTGAGGGGTGGACCCGGCAGCTGCAGCTCCTGGGCTCTAGCAGACAGGCTCCGCAGTTGTGGCGCATGAGCTCAGCTGCTCTGTGGCACGTGGAGTCTTCCCGGATCAGGGGCTGAACCTGGGTCTCCTGCATTGGCAGGTGGGTTCTTTACCACCGAGTCAGCAGGGATGCCCCCAAATATCTGCTTTATCATCATTCTCTTCTACCAGACCTTAAAGCCAAAGGCTTCGCTCTGCTGTCTCTAAGCCTCTAACTTGGGGATTAGCTTCATAAATAGTTGTTGAATGAATAAATTACTGAATGTTTTTTAGTCAGTTTGTCCCATAAGTTTCTTTATTAAGCATATCAAGGGATTTGGATCTTAATCACCAAGGTTGCTAAATTATCTTCTATAAACACCTTTTATGCCCCACTTTTGCATACCTGCTTAAGAAATAAATTCTTCATTGCTTTTTAAAAATTTATTCTTTGTGTGCATTAGCTTCTTTAACAAGTTTGTTTAGTCACCTTCATAAACTTGTTCATGTGCATATTTCATTGTAAAAAATAAGATTTTTAAAGATAACAAATGCTCAATTTCAATGTATTATTGGAAGTGTTAACTAGTGAAAATTGAGTACAAAGAAAAATTAAAATACACTTTAAAATATTCTTATTTCCCGCTATGTGTAACATTGTGTGATGATGAGAAGGAAGGTTTTATCTAAGTTATATGAAATATACACTAATAAGGGTTCAAGCATGTTTACATTTATTACCTAATATTTCTTTTTCTTCTATTCCTGATGTCAGAACTCTTGTTTTACCCTATGTCACTATTCACTTGGACTCTACCTGTCTCTGATCTTTCTTCTTTCCCCCAGAAGCTATCTAGTACATTCTGAATAATTTTCTTCAGGTATTTATTTGATCATATGGGTGGCTTAGTGGTAAAGAATCCACCTGCCAATGCAGGAATCACAGGAGACGCATGTTGGATCCCTGGGTTAGGAAGATCCCCTGGAGGAGGAAATGGTAACCCACTCCAGTATTCTTGCCTGGGAAATCCTATGGACAGAGGAACATGACAGGCTGCAGACCATGGGGTCAAAAAGAGCAGGACACAGCTGAGCACACACACATGCATTGATGAGAAATGTCCCATCATTGCCCAGGGGAAAACAGGATTGATCTTAACTCTTGTCCAAATTCACAGCTTCATGACCTGGACCCAACTTGTCTGGGATGTCGGAGAGACTGTGATAGGTTCTAACACCACTTTTGCCACTTCTAACCCTTTGACTTTGGTAAATCACTTAAGCTCCCAGTGTCTCAGTTTACTCCTCTGTAAAATGGGATCGTAGGGTATCAGTCTCATAGGCAATTGTGAGACTAGAATGAATTTACATGTAGCAATCTTAGAATGATGCCTAATCCATTGGCATTGATTGTTATTACCCTTGTTGCTAGTACCACATTTTCCCCCTTTATCACACTCTCTGCAGCGGGGCCCCCAAACTGGATTCAGCCTACAGACATGTTAATTTGTTATACAGAATAATTTATTTCTGTTTGAATTAGTTGCCATTATATAAAAATCAAAAATTTTATGTAAAAATCAAGATTTCTGTCTGGTCCCCCCAAACTGTAAAATGTGTAAATAATAGATTAAATATGAAAGGAAGCTCAGCTTCTCAAGTCCAGCCTTCCCCTCATTCTCGACCCACCTGTGCAGTGAGGCATGGCCAGAGAAAGGCCAAAGAAAGGCTGAGAGGCTGCAGGCCCGGCAGAGTGACCACTGATCCTTTCCTTTCAGCTGGCTGTTACGTCCTCCCTTCTGAGAACAGGACACAATCAGAAGAGAACTTCCATGGATCCTCACCATCATGTCAGCCCCCATTCCTCATAGGGCCTTGTGCTCTGCCTTCCTACTCTTGGCCATAAACGTGCTGCAGCTGAAATCTCCTACTGTGTGCCACTCAAGTGTACTGCTACCCTGTCTCCCCGCCTCTCGCACGTCATTAAGAGTTCTCTTTCTACATAGTGACTCCCGTCTTTTACAAGGCCTTCTCCTATCTTAAACAATGTTTTCTTGATCCACTTCCTTTACCAGCTCCCCCCTTTCTTTGCTCTTGGGTGCTCCTCCATGCCGGGCAGCAAAGGAGACACAGACGTGAAGAACAGACTTTTGGACTCGGTGGGAGAGGGAGAGGGTGAGATCTGAGAGAATAGTGTTTAAGCGTATGCATCACCGCAGGTACAGTGGCTAAGCAGTGTGGGTTTGCTGCGTGATGGGGGACATGCAAAGCTGGTGCTCTCTGACAGTCTGGGGGGCGTGGTGGGGAGGGAGATGGCGGGGGCACACATGGGTTCCTGTGGCAGAGATCATCACAGTATTGTAAAGTAATCATCTGCCAATTAAAGTAAATATATTAAAAACCCTTGGAAGGATTATTGCATACTCATCACCTGCCTCTCTCTCCTAAACTCACTGTGCGTGGCCTCCCTGCCCTCCTCCTCCTCACCCCACCGTTCCCCGGAAAGTCTCTGCCGGCTCCCCAGCCCTGCTGCCCCCAGCGGTCATGCTGACCTGGCGTCAACGCCTGCACAGACAGTCCTGCCTCTTCCCTGATGGACTTTCTTCCCCTCCAGGACGCCCAGACGCCTCGTTTTTACACTTCTTGGTCCTTCTGCTGGTTTCTCCATGTCTCCTGGCTTCTTTATGTCAGAGGACTCAGGGCTCAGTCCTCACGCAGCTCTTCTCTGGCCACTTTGTGGTTTTTAATCTAGTTTCCTGGCTCCGAATACTGTTTATAGGCCCAGAACTCCCAAATGTGTTTCTCCATCTCAGCTTTCATCCCAGCGCCAAGACGCGTGTGTCTGATTGCTTACTCAGCATCACTGCTTGATCGCCTAATAGATTTTCCAGATGGACATGCCCGGAGCCAGGTGCCTGGTTTTCAACCACTCAACCGGGCTCAATAAAAACCCCTTCCTTTCCCGGAGCCTTTCTCTGGTCAGTTTGTGGCAACTTCACGCTTCTGATCCCTCAGGCCAAAAGCTTTGGGGTCACCTGCATCGAGCTGATTTGGGCTCTGTGCCGTCCTTGAATTCCTTGCCAGCTGCCCCAACTGCCTCATCCCAGCCTCACAGGCCTCCTGACGTTCCTTCACCAGCCCAGGCTCACGCTGTCCCCGGACACCTGCGGGCAGATCCCATCCCACTTGGCAGCCTTTGCTCCAATGATGCCTTTTGAAGAAGATCGATTCTATAACTGTTTAAAATTGCAGTATTTTCCCACTGTGGTACCCCTCCCCCTCCCCCAGAGGTGCTTTTTTCCCATAACATTTGTCATCTTCTAAGCTCCTGTGTAATTTATTGGGGTTTTTTAGGTCTATTATTGTCCGTGTTCCTTGCAAGAACACAAACTCTACAAGGAAGCACCTAGGACAGTATCTAGAATAGGCAGACAATCAATACACACTCGTTTGATAATTATGTTCTTTTGCCAAAATATATTATGATTTAATTGTTAAGTTTATTTTCAATAAGTTATTCTAGTGATTTAAAAATATTCATGCCATGGATATTGGGTTTTTTTAATTTATTTTTAATTGGAGGATAATTGCTTTACTATGCTGTGCTGGTTTCTGCCACACAACGTGTATCAGCCATAAGTATGCATGTACCCCCTCTCTCTTGACTCTCCCCACTCCCCCATCCCACCCCCAGGTTTTCCCAGAGCACTGGGTTGAGCCCCCTGTATTACACGGCAACTTTCCCCTAGGTATCTAGTGTATATGTATACAGTATACACTGTATGTATACTGTATGTATACATATACTGATGTACATGTTCCAGTGCTACTCTCTGAATTTGCTCCCCCCTCTCCTTCCTCACCGTGTCCACACGTCTGTTCTCTGGGTGTCTCTATTCCTACCCTGCAAATAAGTTCGTCAGTACAATTTCCATGGATATTGTTTTAATACTCATGCATGCTATGAAAAAAATATTTGGTCAGGAAACTTGGTGTATTTTAAAAATAGATACAGATGTTTTTAAAAAACTTTTTCTATTATAAATAGAATTTTAATTTCTAAGTTGAATTACAAGTTAAGGAGGAAAACATAGTCAAACGGAATTCTATTTGACACAGTATAACTAGCTGATATGAAATGGTATACAAATGCTTACCTTTCTCATAACAGATGTATTGATAGGAGAGGATGAAGAAGAAGTTTTATTCTTGTTTTGTGTCTTTGCTTTACTTTTCCCATTGAATCTAAATACCTCTCGAATCTCTGAGTGGCTGTTTTAATACCCTGCTTATGGAAAATAATTTAAAATCTTTTACATTTTTGCAGCAGTATTTAGTGTCTTATTTTACAAGAAACTATAACGTGCCTAGAGTATAGGTCATAAAACTATACAGTGCTCCTTTTATTTTTTAGAAACCGTGAAGCTTTACAAATAAGGCAATGCATTACCTAGACGTGCCTTTATAAATGCTTAAATACACAGGGCAGGTTTTAAGTCTGCGTTGTTGACCGTTTCAGGCAACGCCAGCCCCCGGTACATCCGCTGCACCACGTACTGCTTGCCCTGCACATCAGAGATGGCCAAGCAAGCTCAGATCCCCTTGGCCGCCATCATCACACCCTTTGCCACGATCCCTTCAAATGAGGTAAGTGACGAAAATAGCAATTCAGTAATTCAATAACTCTAAAATTCCTCTTTTGTCATTTTTTTCCTGTATATTTTTCTGTATCATAAACAGAAAACTGGAGCATGAAAAACATGTAATCATTCAATTCATTAAGTAAACCAATATCTGATAACTAAGGCGAGCCGGCCATACATCACAGGGGACTCTGCTCACTGCTCTGTGGAGACTTAAATGGGAAGAGAACCCCACAACAAGGGTGTATGTACATGTATATACATTTTATTTAATATATAGAGACAGCGGACTCCTTGGCTGTACCACAGAAACTGACACATTATGAAGCGACTAAACTCCAATTTTTAAAAAGTAAGTTTAAGAGGAAAAAAGAAAAAAATCTGATAAACTGTGCTTTTTTGGCATCCTGTATTCCAAACACAGATGGGCGAGGTCATTTTTGGCCTGTTGTAACAATGCACATGGGCCTGCCTGACTCCTCTGTTCATGGAATTCTCCAGGGAAGAATACTGGCGTGAGTAGCCAGCCGTTCCCTTCTCCAGGGGATCTTCCCAACCCAGGGATTGAACCCAGGTCTTTTGCGTTGCTGGTGGATTCTTTACTGTCTGAGTCACCAGGAAAGCCCCAAGAATACTGGAGTGGTTAGCCTAGCCCTTCTCCAGGGGATCTTCCTGACCCAGGGATCGAACCCAGGTCTCCTGCGTTGCAGGCGGATTCTTTACCAGCTGAGCTACCAGGGAAGCCCCTGGTTTGTGTCATTGGAAAAGTCCCTGATGCTGGGAAAGATTGAGGACAGAAGGAGAAGAGGGCATCAGAGAATGAGATGGGTTGATGGCATCACCGATGCGATGGACATGAACTTGGGCTGACTTTGGGAGATGGTGAGGGACAGAGAAGCCTAGCGTGCTCAGCCCATGGGATCGCAAAGAGTCGGACACAACCGGTGACTCAACAACCACAACAGCAATGCACATATACAGGAAATACGGACTGTCAGAAAAGGACAGATACCCAAACCTCTTGTGAGGTCTTTATGCCCTCGCTCAGTACTGCAGCATTGAGGTGCACTGGTAAAAGGAAGATAACGCAGCCTGAGGTCCTTGGTCTTACTACATCTGCTTTAGTAATCACTGGGCCAAGATGCTCATAAACCCCTATTTAAACTCAGCAGCATTAGAAAGCATGAGATAGATCAATCTGTATCTTTCAGCTGAGAAAGATGTGCCCTATTTATAGCTGTTATGCAGTATGCTATGTGTCATGTCTGACTCTTTGCTACCCCGTGCCTGTAGCCCGCCAGGCTCCTCTCATGGAGTGTTCCAGATAAGAATACTGGAGTGGGTTGCCATTTCCTCCTCCAGGGGATCTTCCCGACCCAGGGATCGAACCCACGTCTTCTGCATTGGCAGGCGGATTCTTTACTGCTGAGCCGCCTGGGAAGCCCCCTGTTTATAGTTACGTGGCGACAGAAATAAGTGGTGTGCATTTAAGATCTCCGATGTTACAATGCTGTTAGTGGGTCCTGGGATTAGGACATCCACTCTGTGTAGCTGCCACCCCTCCTTTTGTTGCCCCTGGATGGTGGATGCCCACGTGCGCGTGGAGACAGACACAAGGTCCTATGGCAAAGCTGGTCAGATGGGAGCTGAAGGAAAGCCTTACTCGGACTGGAGCTTTGACTGTGACCTCCATGCAGTGGTCCAGTAAATTAGGCTGAGCTCTGGATTCTGTTTGCTCATTAAAAGCTGAAGCATAGATGGCTTTTCCCAAGTTAAACCTGACCTTGGCTCTGATCCTTTGAGATCGCTGACCTGATGCTTACTTAGTAGCACCTGAGCAAGAAGTAGAGCCTCTCTGAGAGAGAACAGATCTGTACTGTTTCTCGGGCCTGTCTCACCAGCTGGGAGCAGGTAGGGGGCTGCTGTGTGACTCCTTAGAGAAGAAAGAAAGAGGAGAGGGGCAGTGTCCACGTGCACGGGGGCTTCCATCCCCCTTGAGATGTCCACTCAGTCTTTCTATGGGTGCAGCAGAATGCCGCCGTCTCCTCTGAGAGCACAGTGAACTGGGTTAGAGTCGGGCATAGAAGAGGCACTGGGTTGTTTCTGAAAGCCAGTCTTACGTGCAGTTATGGTCTCATAGTTGTAAATGAGAAGCACATGCAGTATTTGCTTATTTTAGGGATGGTGTCTTCTGTGATGGTCCCAGAAATTTAATATAATGCTCATAAGTGGAAGTCAAAGTGTTAGTCGCTCAGTCATGTCCAGCTCTTTGTGACCTCATGGACTGTGGCCTCCAGGCTCCTCTAACCATGGGATTTCCCAGGCAAGAATACTGGAGTAGATTGCCATTTCCTTCTCCAGGGGATCTTCCTGACCCAGGGATCGAATCCACATCTGCTGAGTCTCCTGCATTGCAGGTGAATTCTTTACTGCTGTGCCACCTAGGAAGCCCCATCAGTTTATCTGCTCTTTTAGGGATGGACATCTGGCTATTTCTGCTTTTTGGCTTTTGTGAATAAAGCAGCTTCTATAAATATTCTAGTACAAGTGTTTCTATGGATACATATTCATTTCTTTTGGGTTAATACCTGTGAGTAGATTGTTGGCTGATGGGGATACATGTTTATTTATATAAGAAACTGCCAGACCATTTTCGAAAGTGGTTATATGATTTTGTAGTCTTTTCAACATGGTATCAGAGTTCCAGTTGTCCTGCATTCTCTCCAACCTTTGTTATTGTTGTCTTTTTAATTTTAGCAGTTCTGACTGCAGTGTAGTAGTATCTGTGAGAGAGATTTCTTAAATTTTAATCTTGATCCTTTGAACAAAATTTAAAGTGTTAGTGAATAATACATCCGTGTACATGCCACCATCATTAACAAATATTAACGTTTTGTTGTATTGGCTTAAGATAATTTTCTAAGAATTAAAGCTTCACAGGATCTCTCCTCTCCCCTTCCACCTGAGGCATAAACACTGATGAATTTGACATGTGTCCTGCCTATACATGTGGGTTTTATATATTTGACTTCATATACGTGTGTCCATAACAATATGTAGTATTTTATGCTTTTTAATGAACCAGTTACTTTTAAAGAGGTAAAATATAAACATTCAAAAAATGAAAGTGGTATACAGTGAAAAAGTTTCCTTCCTACCCCTCTGCCCCACCCTTATAATTTTTACTCATTCTTTGTGATTCCTTCTAGAAATAAGTATGCATATACAAGCATATCAATATCCATCCCTTAAAAAAATAAATGTATAAATGGTGGTATAGCATACTATCACCACTCCACTCCGCCACTGGCTGGATGAAAGTCCGGGTCACCAAGGATTTAGGCCTTCTTGACCGCCTTCCCTCTGTGGTTCCCGTGACAGCCTCCTGGTGTGTCTTTTCCGGCCTCACAGGGAGGGAGCGTTTTAGTTCCTTTTGTTACCATCCTGACTTCTAATATTGGGGTTCATTAAGGCTTGAGTTTGGGGTTCCCTCTTTTTTTCTCTTCCTTTTTTACTTTTTAACATATGAAAATATGATAACACATTTATAGGAGACTTGGAAAATACAGAACAAAGTTACATATAGTTCCACTATACATTGCAATTATTCTTTTAAGTAGATAAATTAAGATTTTTAGTTGGAGTTTCAATATCAAACTCTCAAAAATTAATAGAATGGATGTACAGAAAAGTAGAAAGATATAGTAGACCTGAAAAGCACCATGAACCAATTCAACATAATTAAGATTTATGCAGTTTTCACACAGCAGCAGGATAAACTGGGAGACACGGAGTGTATCCAGTGTCTGGATATATCCAGTATATCCAGGGACATAAAACAAGTGCAAAAATTTCATGGTCTAAAGGTACTGAAATCATGCAGAGTCTGTTCTCTTATCACTGTGGAATTATGTTAAAAATCAGTATCAAAAGGTATTTGAAAATAACTCGGGGTCTCCTCTTTTTTCTCTTAGACTCTGTATCCTCCCAAAGACTAAGTATCATCTGTAACAGTTACTGATGAGAATAATAATAGTCATAACTTATAAAGCACTTAGTGAGCACAGTTAGACATTTTAAATATATGTTCATTTACTTAATTCTCACATCAGCCTACGTATTGTTCCATTTCTGATATAAAGAAACTGAGGCACAGAGTTAGATAACTCTTAAGACCAGTAGCCAACAAACGTTGCCTAAGACCAGCGGCTCCTAAGTAACAGAGCTGGGGTTCCAAGCCGGGCGGTCCAGGCCAGAAGCCAGGTTACTATACTGTTGCTCTCATACACTCATTCCTACATCTGTAGCCCCCCCTTCACATACCCAAATGCCTTTCTAGAATCTCTCCTGGGGTACCTCTTAGAACCCTCAAACTTAACATGTTCAGAAGTGAATTTCTGGTCTCTACACCCTAAACCTGTTCATTCTTCTGCATATCTATAAATGGCACTATCATTTATTTAGTTCATGTCAGAAGCCCAAAGCTAAACAGTTATAGTTAATAACAGAAAATAAGGGGTATGCTGATTTTTAAAACATATTTATTTATTTGGCTGCACCAGATCTTGGTTGTGGCATGTGGGATCTAGTTCCCTGACTAGGGCTCGAACCTGGACCCCCTGCATTGGTAGCATGGAGTCTTAGCCACTGGACCAGCAGGGAGTTCCTGATGTGTTATATTTATAACCTGTAATCAAGGAAATGAGTTTTAAAGTTTGTTTCTTGAAGGAAAATGGATTGCATGAATAGTGTTATCCTCCTTCTGAATAGCATCCTAATTTCTTTTCCTCTAGAATAAATGACTTACTTATTTTTAGGTAAAGTAAAAGTTTAGGATTTTATTCCTTATCTAATATTGACACTATTGCTGCAATTTAGAAAAAGATATTCTTCAAGATACCCTGATTTGGCATCTCTCACAAGGATTTATTTAGTATAGCTTTTTTTTTTTTTTTTTTAAGTCAGTTCTCTTGTTTGACAGAACCTTTAAAGCATGTCATTGTGTTAGCAACGGACTACAAAAATAAACCTAACCCAAGCAGTTACTCCCCAAGAATGTTCCCCGTGAGCATTTGCTTTGGAGATGTACACTCTTTCCAAGGACGTATCTGTGTCATCTTTGTTTAATATTTCATGCTCCTTACCATAAATTTTAACTTTTTTGGTATTTGTTTTAAGTGAAACCCATTACTGTATTTAATATAATTAAATATGAGGCATTTATTCAGCAAAAGTAATCAGTTATCTTTTAGGCTATTTTGCTTAGTAACCTGTGAATTTATTTTTGATGTTGTATTTTAAGAACTAAGGTAGAAATGGTAGATTTCTGGCAAAAATTATACTTCGTTCTTCATTTTCTTTAAAATAGGAAATTTTACATTTTGGACAAGTACATACATCATCTAATTATACATGAAATTAAGTAATTTCACCTATATAAAACAGATGGCAGAAACTTTTACTCCATTTGGGAATAGATTCAGGAGTATCTGTGTAATTTTCTTAGATTAGAAATGGATATAATAGTCAAAGCAATTTCCTTTCTTATTGATTTAATCAGATAATTTTTTTATCCAAGACTTTAAATTTCACTTGATTTATAATCAACTACTAACTCTGTAGGAACTTAGCTGGACTTTAGGGACACAGGGAAAAACAAGACCAGTTATTCTTGTCTAAAACAGGTAGAAAATCTTGGACATAACTAATTTTTGTACAGTATGAAAAAGTGGGAATAATCTTATTCTTTGGAGTTTAGGTTCAGGGAAATTGTACCTTAGTTATGACTTAATGCTGTCAAAGTGCTGCACTCAATATGCCAGCAAATTTGGAAACCTCAGCAGTGGCCACAGGACTGGAAAAGGTCAGTTTTCATTCCAATCCCAAAGAAAGACAATGCCAAAGAATGTTCAGACTACCACACAGTTGTACTCATCTCACTGCTAGCAAAATTCTCCAAGCCAGGCCTCAGCAATACGTGAACTGTGAACTTCCAGATGTTCAAGCTGGCTTTAGAAAAGGCAGAGGAACCAGAGATCAAACTGCCAACATCCACTGGATCATCAAAAAAGCAAGAGAGTTCCAGAAAAACATCTATTTCTGCTTTCTTGACTACATCAACACCTTTGTGTGGATCACAACAAACTGTGGAAAATTCTTCAAGAGCTGGGAATACCAGATCACCTGACCTGCCTCCTGAGAAATCTGTATGCAGGTCAGGAAGCAACAGTTAGAACTGGACATGGAACAACAGACTGGTTCCAAATAGGAAAAGGAGGACGTCAAGGCTGTATATTGTCACCCTGCTTATTTAACTTATATGCAGAGTACATCATGAGAAATGCTGGGCTGGAAGAAGCACAAGCTGGAATCAAGATTGCCGGGAGAAATATCAATAACCTCAGATATGCAGATGACACCACCCTTACGGCAGAAAGGGAAGAGGAAATGAAGAGCTTCTTAATGAAAGTGAAAGAGGAGAGTGAAAAAGTTGGCTTAAAGCTCAACATTCAGAAAACTAAGATCATGGCATCCGGTGCCATCACTTCATGGCAGATTGATGGGGAAACAATTGAAACGGTGAGAGACTTTATTTTGGGAGGCTCCAAAATCTCTGCAAATGGTGACTGCAGCTGTGAAACTGAAAGATTGCTTGCTCCATGGAAGAAAAGCTATGACCAACCTAGACAGCTTATTAAAAAACAGAGACATTACTTTGCCAACAAAGGTCCATCTAGTCAAGGCTATGGTTTTTCCAGTGGTCATGTATGGATGTGAGAGTTCAACTCTAAAGAAAGCTCAGCATGAATAATTGATGCTTTTGAACTGTGGTGTTGGAGAAGACTCTTGAGAGTCTCTTGGACTGCAAGGAGATCCAACCAGTCCATCCTAAAGGAAATCAGTCCTGGGTGTTCATTGGAAGGACTGATGTTGAAGCTGAAACTCCAATACTTTGGTCACCTGATGCGAAGAACTGACTCATTTGAAAAGCCCCTGATGCTGGGAAAGATTGAGGGCAGGAGGAGGAGGGGGCAACAGAGGGTTAATTGGTTGGATGGCATCACCAATGCGATGGACTTGAGTTTGAGTAAACTCTGGGAGTTGGTGATGGACAGGAAAGCCTGGTGTGCTGCAGTCCATGGGGTCACAAAGAGTCAGACATGACTGAGCGACTGAACTGAACTGAGTATGACTTGATGGATAAGGCAGTTTGTACTGTTATTAAATAGTCTGATAGATTTGGTGGATATGAAGAATATGCCGTTGGAAAGAAAAAGGGTTGGATGTCAGTGAACTGACAAACGGGGTTAATAAAAAAGGGAAAGACTGTCGGAGAATAAATGAACACCAGCACATTACGTCCACATCCGTCACCTACAGAAGACCTCGCTTGGTCATGCACTAGCCTCAGCCTGTCTTGCTGGCATGAGTGCGCAGGGTTTTGGCAGAGTTTCCACTGCTGTTTAACCCATCAAAGGGAAGAAAGTCTGCCTCACTGTTGTAGTTTGTGTGTCAACTTTTTAAAAGGAAGCCAGCAGCTTGTAAAAAGGCGTTATCCGCGTTTTATAGATGCAGAAGTTCTCCAGGTTATGGGACAATTAAAATCATACAGCAAAGTCATTGCTAATAAGTAATGCTCTGGATATCAAGGTTCCAAATTCCAAGTTCTTTCAGCAATATCTGGCTTACTGAGGTTTTATTTACTAAGCACATAAAATAACATTCCTTTTTCTTGTTCTCAGAGATCTCTTGCTCCTGCCAACTTGTGGGTTAGCTTGACATGTCCACCTTAGACCTCTTTTGCTGAAGTCTTTTTATTTTAAGTTACTGCATGGTGCTCCTTGAAGGCAAAGACCATCTAGAGTGCGGCAGTGGGCTGGGCTTACCGTGGAGGCCCTGGCCGAACAGATGCATTCTCCTGAGGGCTGGACGGACGTTTAAAAGACAAAGACAAACCAAACTGCAGAACAGTGGCTGAGTTCTCTAGGTATGTTAGGCTTCTGACAAACGGTGTGAATACAGAAAAAAGAATCGTTTGAGAGATTGTTGATGTATTCTATCACCTATTAATGTGACACCAGTATATTCTGTCATGCCAATGAGAGAGGTTATGGTTCATTTTAAAGAGCAGAACAGGAAAGTAAGTAGGAAGACTATTGTAATAATTTTTATAGTTTTTTAGTTTTTGCTTGTGCGGATCTCTTCCTCTAGCTGTGACGAGCGGGATCCGCTCTTCCTTGCAGCGCACGGGCTGCTCCCTGCGGGGGCTTCTCTCATTGCCCAGCGCAGGCTCTGGGTGCCCGAGGTTTGTTGGCTGCGGCTCCCAGGCTCCGGAACTCAGGCGTAGTAGCTGCCCATGGCATGTGGCATCTCCCCGGACCAGGGATCAAACCCATGGCCCCTGCATTGGCAGCTGGATTCTTATCCTCTCTACCACTGGGGAAGTCCTCGGAAGAATTTTTGATCGTATAAAGATATTTGAGAAACCATGTTAGAAAACTGACTACTTTCTCCAAAGCACAGTAGATGTAAGCATTATGTGGAAAGCTGGGCCAGGAGGCGGGGACTGACTGCAGGTCTGTGCTCTGCCTGGTATTGCGACTTAAGCTTCCATTCTCAGGAGGGAGAAGCCTGGTTCTGACGTTCTGTAAATCTCGAAGGCTAACGTCTACCTTCCTTTTCCACTCTTTATTAGATTTTCAGCATGGATTACCATGTATTTGTCACACATCCTGTATGTTATTAGAAATTCATGTGAACATATTGAACAACCCAACCCAAAGGGGTTCCATTAATACTATGCTTTTAGTATAAGAAACCTATAGTATATTATTTACCTCAAAAGTACATGAAGATTGTGAAACTATGCGTTTTTATATCTAAGCCCGATTTAGCTAGCTTTAGGGATAAATATGCTCTGAAGTAAAACTGATTACTGCATAAGACTGTGTCCTTTAAAGAACTTAAAGACTTATATCTCAAATTATTTTAAAATGAAAGCCTCCAAAGCCTGAATCTATTTTTAACATGTGCATTATAACCTTAAATTGTTTTCTTTAATGCAGTATTTTAAAAGTATTAACATAAGAACTTGGAAACATAGATTGTATGTACTCATGTAGAAATAGAATTATGAACATAAGATTTAAAATATTTAATTTATAAAGTTACTTTAGAAACTGAATCTCATCCCTTAAGGATTTTGGCCGCTGTCTGTATACGGCTGTGAGAAAGTACCATGAAATAAAGCTCGGCAGCTGGAGCGCAGAATGTTACCCCTTTTTAGAATGGTGTTACAGCAGACACACGGAGCTGTCACATTTGTCAGGGCAAAGGTGGTTAGAATCCTATTTTAAGTTACAGTTTGGAAAGTTAAATACACCAAGCTTATTTTTTCAATCTTGAAATTATTCATATAAATATTTCTTTTATTAAATGGAGAATTATGTTGGGAGAAACAAGAAAAGAGAAAGCGTCTTTCCTTGGTTTGATTTTCAGTGAATCCATGTGTGGGTTTTATGACCTCTGGTGCCTGGCAACTGCGTGTTGTGGTTGTTGAGTCGCTCAGTCGTGTTAGACGTTTTGCAGCCCCATGGATTGCAGCACACCGGGCTTCCCTGTCCTTCACTATCTCCTGGCGTTTGCTCCATGATGATGGACATGAGTCGATGATGTCATCCAACATCTGTTGCCCCCTTTTCCTCGTACTCTCAATCTTTCCCAGCATCAGGGTCTTTTCCAGTGAGTCTGCTCTTCCCATCAGGTGGGCGAAGTATTGGAGTTTCAGCTTCGGCATCATTCCTTCCAGTGAATACTCAGGATTGATCTCCTTTAGGATGGGCTGGTTGGACCTCCTTGCAGTCCAAGTGACTCTCAAGAGTCTTCTCCAGCACCACAGTTCGAAAGCATCAGTTCTTTGGCACTCAGTTTCTTTATGGTCCAGCTCTCACACCAGTGCACGACCACTGGAAAAACCATAGCTTTGACTGTACGGAACTTTGTTGGCAAAGTGATGTCTCTGCTTTTTAATATGCTGTCTAAGTTCGTCATAACGTTTCTTCCAAGGAGCAAGCATCTTTTAATTTAATGGCTGCAGTCACTGTCCACAGTGATTCTGGAACCCAAGAAAATAAAGTCTGTCACTGTTTCCATTTTGTCCCCATTTGTTTGCCATGAAGTGATGGGACCGGTTGCCACAATCTTAGGTTTTTGAATGTTGAGTTTTAAGCCAACTTTTTCACTGTCCTCTTTAACCTTCATCAAGAGGCTCTTCAGTTTCTCTTCACTTTCTGCCATTAAGGTGGTATCATTTGCATATCTGAGGTTATTGATATTTTTCCCAGCAATCTTGATTCCAGCTTGAGCTTCATCCAGCCTGGCATTTCACATGATGTACTCTGCATATAAGTTAAATAAGCAGGGTAACAATATACAGCCTTGAGGTACTCCTTTTCCAATTTGGAACCAGTCTGTTGTTTCATGTCTGATTCGGTTACTTCCTGACCTGCATACAGATTTCTCAGGAGGCAGGTAGTGTGGCCTGGTATTCCCATCTCTTTAAGAATTTTCCAGTTTGTTGTGATCCACACAGTCAAAGGATTTAGTGTCATCTATGAAGCAGAAGTAGATGTTTTTTGGAATTCTCTTGCATTTTCTATGATCCAGAAAATGTTGGCAATTTGATCTCTGGTTCCTCTGCCTTTTCAAAATCCAGCTTATACATCTGGAAATTTTCATTTCATGTACTATTGAAGCCTAGCTTGAAGGGTTTTGAGCATTACTTTGATAGCATGTGAAGTGAGTGCAATTGTGTGGTAGTTTGAACATTCTTTGGCATTGCCTTTCTTTGAGATTGGGATGAAAACTGACCTTTTCCAGTCCTGTGGCCACTGTTGAGGTTTCCAAATTTGCTGGCATATTGAGTGCAGCACGTTAACAGCATCATCTTTTAAGATTTGAAATAGCCCAGCTGGAGTTCCGTCAACCCCACTGTCTTTGTTCATAGTGAGGCCCACTTGACCTCACACCCCGGTATGTCTGCCTCTAGGTGACTGATCACACCATGGTGGTTATCTGGGACATTGAGACCTTTTCTGTACAGTTGTGTGCATTCTTGCCACCTCTGCTTGATCTCTTCTGCCTCTCCTGGGTCCATACTATTTCTGTGTCTTGATTGTGCCCATCTTTGCATGAAACATTCCCTTCATATGTGCAGTGTCCAAGACCAGGCTCCCTGGCTGTGGAACCCTGGGCATCCACAGAGAGCCACCACAGCTGAGGAAGTATTTTAGAGCCTCTCACTCTCATTTTTATCAACTCTAAGGCCCGCATTTTCTCACATTTTAACATTTCTAAAGTAGGAGTGTGTCTTACTAACAGTGACTTCTTAGCAGTATGTCATGATAAGTTGGAGGCTTCGATGGGATTTTAGAATCATTGAAATACATGTGTGTGCCCTGCTTGATGACCTCTACCTCCAGTTATGTTTTGTAGGTATTTAAGTAATGCTGGGACTTGAAGTTTATGTAGTTGATGTGTCCTCTCAGTGGTAAAGTATAAGAAAGTAAAAAATTTAAAGATTTTTATTTGATAGTTTCCTGAGCAACAAGTTCTCACTGAATAAAAGGCTAAAAAAAAGTTTTTTTTTAAAATAAAGTCCTATTTTTTGGGCCAAAGAACTAAACAGACATTTCTCCAAAGACATACAGATGGCTAACAAACACATGAAAAGATGCTCAACATCACTCATTATCAGAGAAATGCAAATCAAAACCACAGTGAGGTACCATTACACGCCAGTCAGGATGGCTGCTATCCAAAAGTCTACAAGCAATAAATGCTGGAGAGGGTGTGGAGAAAAGGGAACCCTCTTACACTGTTGGTGGGAATGCAAACTAGTACAGCCGCTATGGAAAACAGTGTGGAGATTTCTTAAAAAACTGGAAATAGAACTGCCACATGACCCAGCAATCCCACTTCTGGGCATACACACCGAGGAAACCAGATCTGAAAGAGACACATGCACCCCAAAGTTCATTGCAGCACTGTTTATGATAGCCAGGACATTGAAGCAACCTAGATGCCCATCAGCAGATGAATGGATAAGGAAGCTGTGGTACATATACACCATGGAATATTACTCAGCCATTAAAAAGAATTCATTTGAATCAGTTCTAATGAGATGGATGAAACTGGAGGCCATTATACAGAGTGAAGTAAGCCAGAAAGATAAAGAACATTACAGCATACTAACACATATATATGGAATTTAGAAAGACGGTAATGATAACCCTATATGCAAAACAGAAAAAGAGACACAGAAGTACAGAACAGACTTTTGAACTCTGTGGGAGAAGGCGAGGGTGGGATGTTTTGAGAGAACAGCATGTATATTATCTATGGTAAAACAGATCACCAGCCCAGGTGGGATGCATGAGACAAGTGCTCGGGCCTGGTGCACTGGGAAGACCCAGAGGAATCGGGTGGAGAGGGAGGTGGGAGGGGGGATCGGGATGGGGAATACATGTAACTCCATGGCTGATTCATGTCAATGTATGACAAAACCCACGGCAATGTTGTGAAGTAATTAGCCTCCAACTAATAAAAATAAATGAAAAAATAAAATAAAAGAGCAACTGGAATTTTAAAAAAATAAAATAAAGTCCTATTTTTAAGGAAGGAAGAAAAAGAGCCTGGGCAAACCTGTAGTTTGGAATTGTTTCATGGACTGTTTGAAAATGACACCGTAGCTTGTCTGGTGCGTGAGTGATTAGGGAGGGACTCTCTGGCAGAAGGCGAGCATCACGTGGGTGATGTGGTTCGGGCCGGAGTTTGGGGGTCAGATGAAGTTGGGTGCACAAGCTGACCTTGAAAAATTTTCCATAAATTTTGTGGACCTCACTTTTCTCATAAAATTATAGCACCACTTAACAATTTAAAAATAAGCTGGTATGAGATATGGGTATCTTTATCATTAGTTACCACTGTTTGCAGTATTAAATTCTTCTTTGGAAAATTTCATTTAATCTAACATTCATTGATTTGGGCTGTCTACTATGTACAAGGAAGAGAAGTATGAAAGCTATGGTAGCTTGCATTCACCTGCAGTGTACACATCTAAGAGAGGGACCGTCAGACCCGTCCAGTGATGCTAATTATCTGTCTCACGTGAGAAGGAGCAAACTGACATGGATGCCACAACTTGTGTTCATATAAGAAGGGAAGAGAGACTTATTTATGTTTTTTAAAAGAAATGTTGCATGGTCTCTGTCATTTGATATTGTTTTTACTTTCTATTTTTTACTATTCAAATGGAAAACACCCACCATTATAATTATATAAACATTTCTTTAGCTTTTGTTTTTTCATAAGGTGTTCACAGGCACTTGCTGGAATAATTTTCCCTCAACCTCCTTCTCACTGTCCTGCCGTTTTAGCCTAGTTAATTCCTATTCATCTTGTAAATTTCAGTTCATGGTCACCTCCTCAGGAGAGCTTTCCAGAATTCCCCACATTATACTCCTTGGAGCTCTAGTACTGTGTATCACAGTTTGCGATTTTGTATTTATGTTTTTGAGTCCTGTTTTTCTCCCGTTAGATTCCATGAGGGTAGGGACCACCTCTAATTTTTTCTCACTCTTTCATTTTGCAAGACCTAAAACAGTTCCTGAGAAATTTTTGTGCCAAATAAATATTTAATTTTATAGTTTCATTACATGATATCATTTGTGTATGGAAGTAAATTGGAAGTTTGAGAGCAGGTAATTTGATGAGTTTGCTGACATTAAAAAAATGCACAATATGAGAATTATGAGTTAAGTTTTATTTGGCAAATAAGGACCATAGCCTGGGAGATAGCATTTCAGACACCTCTTAGAAACTGCCTCAAAGAGATGAGAGGAAGTCCAGTATATACGTGATTTTGGTGAAGGGGGAGTGCACGCATCAAGCACATATTTTTGGGCAGAAGGTGTCCGCTGGTCTAGTGAAGGTGTGTGCTGGTCTAGTGGGGGCGTCCGCTGGTCTAGTGAGAGTGTCCGCTGGTCTAGCAAGGGCATCCGCTGGTCTAGCGGGGGCGTCCACTGGTCTAGTGAGAGTGTCCAGTGGTCTGGCGGGGGTGTCCGCTGGTCTAGTGAAGGTTTCTGGTAGTCATGTGGAGCAGTCATCATCATGGAGAATTTTAGTGCTCTTCTAGATACCAGAAGATACAAGAACTGAGCTCATGGCTCCTGAAAATACCTATCTGAAGGCCTGTCCTGCTGGCTTTTCCCAGAGCACAGAGCCTCTTCTCTGCTCTCCACCTTGCACTCCTTCCCAGGGCTGTTGCAGTCAGCAGCCGCAGCAGCATGGTTTAATTCTTGTAGAGGTCGATGGCAGGTGCCAGTCTGTAGGTGACAAGATTTTCTGTGCTCAAACCCCTACTGAGCACCCACGTTACGAAGAAACGCTGCATTTGGTACTGAACAAGTTCCAAGGTAATTTAAGAAGGAGCTGACAATCCAGGAGCCAAATTGTGCCAACTAGGATAACAATTGCTTAAAAAATTTCCTGGACAGTAAACTTCATTAGGTTAGCTTAGGTTTCACTTTATTCTCCCTCTAGTGTTTCTTTTCATATCCTCTCACTATAAAGTGAAGGGGTGTGTGTGTGTGTGTGTGTGTCTGTGTATGGGTGGGGGAGGATAAATGAGACATAAAAGAGAAGATTAAAATCTTTAAAATGTTATTCTTTAGGAAAATAAGAGCATGTTTGACTTTTTGAACAATATGTCTGCAAAATACAGAAAGAAAACAGAAGAGCCATATGGTATGGTAAAACAGAAGAGCCATAATAATACACTCTAGTGTATGCAGATATCACGGAATTCATCTACTGCAGAGTTCACTCTTCTTAATCCAGAACTGCACTTCTGGAGGTAAATTGACACATGTCATAGTCTTTAACATGGGAATGAGATTTAAATTTCTTTTTGTTTGGTACATTCCATACTGTCTTCTCTTCCATAGTTTAAAAAGTTTTGAAAAACTCTTTTATCTAAACACTTCAAAACTTATAATTTCATCTACATTTCTTGTTTTCCTATAGAAAAAGGATAGACTCTTAGCTCATATTTATCAGTTTTTATTACTTATTTGATACATTAAGAATCATCTTTCTTCTCCTTCCAGCTCACTGTTCATGCATAATAAATATATAAATGTATTTATTTCTCCAGTTGCTTTCAAATTGGTCACATACATTTTTTAAATTAAAATTTTCTAAACTTTTTGTACCACCCTGTTTTCAAGTCTTACCTCCAGATGCTTTGTATGTTTTCCCAGATCAAATTAACTCACAAAAGATGATTCTCTTCATTACTTGGAAGCAGACTGGCTGGGGCCCGGGGCTGCCCTCCAGTGGTGCCAAGGACAGCGGGTCGGACTGTGTGAAACTTGCGGTCCTGTGTTTTTTTCCCCACTCTAAAAGCAGTTCATATAAAAAACTTCAGATAATCTTGGATAAATGTAGAGCTTCTGTAGGTGTAAACTGTGAAAAGAAAAATGGTAATTTGACTCTTGTGATATCCTTATATACAGAGTTAGTTATATAATTGTATAATCACATATGGATTTTAGGGATTTTTCAGTTGTTTTGTACATAATGAGGGCAATAATACATTGTTATGTGATATGATGAGCAGTGTCCATTTTAATGAAGAATCAATTTACTTAAACAAGGATTTTTTTTAATTGACATACAGTTGATTTACAAAGTTCTGTTAGTTTGTAGTATACAGCACAATGATTTAGTTATTCATACATATATATCCAAGAAAAAAATGCAAACGGCAAAATGGTTGTCTGAGGAAGCCTTACAAATAGCTGAGAAAAGAAGAGAAGCTAAAGGCAAAGGAGGAAAGGAAAGAGATACCCATCTGAATGCAGAGTTCCAAAGAAGAGCAAGGAGAGACAAGAAAGCCTTCCTCAGTAATTAATGCAAAGAAATAGAGGAAAACAATAGAATGGGAAAGACTAGAGATCTCTTCAAGAAAATTAGAGATACCAAGGGAACATTTCATGCAAAGATGGGCACAATAAAGGACAGAAATGGTATGGACTGAACAGAAGCAGAAGATATTAGGAAGAGGTGGCAAGAATAAACAGAACTATACAAAAAAGATCTTCATGACCCAGATAATCACGATGGTGTAATCACTCACCTAGAGCCAGACATCCTGGAATGTGAAGTCAAGTGGGCCTTAGGCAGCATCACTATGAACAAAGCTAGTGGAGGTGATGGAATTCCAGTTGAGCTATTTCAAATCCTAAAAGATGATGCTGTGAAAGTGCTGCACTCAATATGCCAGCAAATTTGGAAAACTCAGCAGTGGTCACAAGACAGGAAAAGGTCAGCATTCCTTCCAATCCCAAAGAAAGGCAATGACAAAGAATGCTTAAACTAACACATAGTTGCACTCGTTCACACACTAGCAAAGTAATGCTCAAAATTCTCCAAGCCAGGCTTCAACAATATGTGAACTGTGAACTTCCAGATGTTCAAGCTGGCTTTAAAAAAGGCAGAGGAACCAGAGATCTAATTGCCAACATCCAGTGGATCATTGAAAAAGCAAGAGAGTTCCAGAAAAACATATACTTCTGCTTTATTGACTATATCAAGGCCTCTGACTGTGTGGATCACAACAAACTGTGGATAATTCTTCAAGAGATGGGAATACCAGAACACCTGACCTGCTTCCTGAGAAATCTGTATGCAGGTCAGAAGCAACAATTAGAACTGGACATGAAACAACAGACTGGTTCAGAGTTGGGAAAGGAGTACATCAAGGCTGTATATTGTCACCCTGCTTATTTAACTTACATGCAGAGTACATCATGTGAAATGCTAGGCTAGATGAAGCACAAGCTGGAATCAAGATTGTCGGGAGAAATATCAATAACCTCAGATATGCAGATGACACCACCCTATGGCAGAAAGAGAACTAAAGAGCCTCTTGAGGAAAGTGAAAGAGGAGAGTGAAAATGTTGGCTTAAAGCTCAACATTCAGAAAACTAAGATCATGGCATCCGGTGCCATCACTTCATGGCAAATAGATGGGGAAACAATTGAAGCGGTGGCAGACTTTATTTTTTTGGGCTCCAAAATCACTGCAGATGGTGACTGCAGCCGTGAAATTAAAAGACGCTTGCTCCTTGGAAGAAAAGCTATGACCAACCTAGACAGCTTATTTAAAAGCAGAGACATTACTTTGCCAACAAAGGTCCATCTAGTCAAGGCTATGGTTTTTCCAGTAGTCATGTATGGATGTGAGAGTTCAACTCTAAAGAAAGCTCAGCATGAATAATTGATGCTTTTGAACTGTGGTGTTGGAGAAGACTCTTGAGAGTCCCTTGGACTGCAAGGAGATGCAACCAGTCCATCCTAAAGGAAATCAGTCCTGAGTATTCATTGGAAGGACAGATGCTGAAGCTGAAACTCCAATACTTTGGCCACCTGATGTAAAGAACTGACTCAGGGAAAAAGACCCTGATGCTGAGAAAGATTGAAGGCAGGAGGAGAAGGGGACGACAGAGCATGAGATGGTTGGATGGCATCACCGACTCGATGGACATGAGTTTGAATAAGCTCTGGGATTTGTTGATGGACAGGGAAGCCTGGCGTGCTGCAGTCCATGGGGTCGCAAAGAACGACTGAACAGAACTGAATATATATATATATATATATATATATATATATATATATATATATATATATATATATATATCTGGGCTTCCCCAGTGGCTCAGCAGTAAAGAATCTACCTACAGTGCAGCAGCCTCAGGAGACATGGGTTCAATTCCTGGGTTGGAGGAAATGGCAACCCACTCCAGTATTCTTGCCTGGAGAATTCATGGACAGAGGAGCCTGGCAGGCTACAGTCCATGTGGTCGCAAAGAGTCAGACACGACTGAAGTGACTTAGCATGCATGCACCCATATATCTATTTTTATCAAGTTCTTTTCCTTTATAGGTTATTATAAAATAGTGTAATTCCCTGTGCTAAACCGTAGGTCCTTATTGGTTACCTGTTTTTTACATAGTAGAGTATATATATTAATCCCAACCTCCTAATTTACCTTTCTCCTTTGGTAACCATAAGTTTATTTTCTGTGTCTGCGGATCTATTTCTATCTTATATTTCATATGTATCTTTTTTTTTGACTTCACATATAAGTGATATCATATGATATTTGTCTCTGGCTTACTTTACTTAGTATGCTAGTCTCTAGATCTATCCATGTTGCTGCAAATGGCATTATTTCATTCTTCATGACTAATATTCCATTGTATATATGTACCACATCTTTATCTAGTCATCTTTTGATGTACGTTTAGGCTGCTTTCATGTCTTAGCTTTTGCAAATAGTGCTGCTGTGAAAATGGGGGTGCATATATCTTTTCAAATTAGAGTTTTGTCCAGATATATGCCTAGGAATGGGACTGCAGGATCAGATCATATGGTAACTCTGTTTTTGGTTTTTAAAGGATCCTCCGTACTGTTCTTTATGGTGTCTCTACAATCTGCATTCCCAACAGGGTGGGAGGGTTCCTTTTCTCCATACCCTCTCCAGCATTTATTATTTGTACACTTTCTGATATTGGCCATTCTGACTTGTGTGAGGTGGAATCTCATTGTAGTTTTGATTTGCATTCTCTGATAATTAGCAGTGTTGAGCATCTTTTCTTGTGCCTTTTGGCCATCTGTCTCTCTTTGGAGAAATGTCTATTTAGATCTTCTGCCCATTTTTTAAATTGTTTTTTGGTTTTGTATTTTTTTTTTTACTTTGAGTTATATGAGCTGTTTGTATATTTCAGAAATTAATCCCTTGTTGGTTGCATCATTTGCAGATATTTCACCCCATTCTGTGGGTTGCCTTTTCATTTTGTCTACAGCTTCCTTTCCTATGCAAAAGCTTCTGCATTTAATTGGGTCCCATTTGTTTATTTTTGTTTTTATTTTCATTACTCTCAGAGACAGAGCCAAAAAGATATTGCTGTGATTTATAACAAAGAGCATTTTGCCTATCTTTTCCTCTAGGAATTTTTTAGTATCCAGTCTTACATTTAGGTCTTTAATTTGTCTTAAGTTCATTTTTGTGTGTGGTGTTAGAGGATGTTCTTATTTCATTCTTTTCCACATAGCTGTCCATCTTTCCCAGAATCATTTATTGAAGACTGTCTTTTCTTCTTGTAGATTCTTGTCTCCTTTGTCATAGATTAACTGACCATAGGCCTGGTCTGGTCTGAAATCGCTCAGTCATGTCCGACTCTTTTGCGATCCCATGGACTATAGCCCACTAGGCTCTTCCATCCATCCAAGTCTCCAGGCAAGAATACTGGAGTGAATTGCCATGCCCTTCTCTGGGAGATCTTCCCAACCCAGGGATCAAATTCAGGTCTCCTGCATTGCAGGCAGATTCTTTAACTGTCTGAGCCACCATAGGTGCATGGATTTATTTCTTTCTATCCTGGTATTCAATGAAGATTTAATTCAGCAAATGTTTACTCTTTACCCATTTTGTGCCACATACTCTTCGTGGTCCTGGGATATGTCAGTGAACAATACAGACAAAAATCTCTGTACTCATGGAGCTAACATTTTAATGGAAAGAAGAAAGACAGTGAACCTAGTAATAAGAAAATTATTGAACAAATGGAGGAAGGAAAAAGTAGAGCAGGTCAGGGGATGGGGGCAGCCTGGGGAAGCGGGTGGAGTGCAGGTTTCAGATTGCATACTGTGGACAGTAGACCTGATTAAGAAGGTGTCATTTAAATACAGATTGGGCTCATGCTTAGGTGGGGGAATATTTTGAAGTGTTTCCATAGCCATAAAGAAGTGAGATAAATGGAGGGAAGACTTTGGCTAACTTGTAATTCTGTCAGAAAGACAAAGGAAGTTGGGCTCTGAGCTTATTATCTTTAACACTTTCATGTTTAAAGTGGAGCATTGTACATTTTTCTGAGAAACAAAAAACTGCCAGTCATTTTGTTATGGAAGAAACAAGCTTGATTCATAGGGTTTTTAAGTCTACAATATATTTTCATTATCTGTGGACCACTGTGTGTTCTTATAGCAATTAAACATGGCTTCAGTCAGTGGCCTATAATCAGACAACAAAATATAATTCTTCCTTAGGGACCAAAGATAAATTATAATAGGTCAAAGTTTAAAAAAAATGTGGGAAAATAGAATCCCTGAATAACATAGCTCCTTGAGACGGAATGTCTTACTCAAGTTTTCAACATGTGTTCCAGTAAGAACAGTAGCACTGATCTTTGCAAATATACCTGTAACTTGAAAGACTACGTCAACACAATCCAATCCAAAAAGACCATCTTTTTTTGCCTAAGAATTATTTCTCATGGTTTGTAATTTTGTCATGAACTATGACTTCCATTCAGGTAAACTGATGTGATGGTGCTCTCTGAACTGCACTGACAATTGTTTTCCCTTTGAAACCCTGGGTGCCCTGTCAGCAGGAGCAAGCAGCCCTCTCGTAGACTTCAGCGTATGGTCTGACCTGACCTTCCCCCTGAAAAGCCTCGCGGCATCGGAGGGCCCTGGGAGGAAAGTCACAGCTGTGTTTGCTTTAAGATGCTGTTGGCCATTCCAAGAGAAGAGGCTCCCGGTCTACTTATTTTTGCGTACCTTGGGATGAACCTAACATACTAGGGTTTTTCACACCCAGACCTGATCTTCTGTGATGAGAAGACTGGAAAATATATCCAAATGTAACTTCTGTATTTTCCTTCTTCCCTCATTTTTCTTTTTCATTCAGTTTTTCCTTTTCCCCCTCCCTCCCTCCCTCTTTTTCTTGTCATCCATTCAACAAGCATTCATTGAGAATTTATTCTGAAACGTGCACCACTTGGGATCAGTGGTGAACCTGAGGTTTACCTAAGCAGTTAAGGAATAGACTTTTTTTAGTTAGAAATTTAGAAGTAATATTCGAACATCTTTTGAGTTTATTTTTAAAAGAGATTTTAGGGATTGAATAAAATACAGTTGATGATGAAACAAATTCTAAAAATTCCTCACGGTAATTGTAAAGAATTTACTAATTTATAAGCAGGTTTGGAAACCAGTACCAATCATTCTTCCCATTCCATTGCTTTAGTTTTGTGAAAGGTGAGATCCCAGCTGGTTTGAGATGAGAGAGGAGGAGAGGGATGGAGTGGGGCAGGGAAGGAGGGAGACCTGAGCAGTCAGGGTATGCTGCTCTGCCTGGCTTTGAGCTTTCTCCCTAGAATCCCTCCAGCCCTCCTGTTCGTCTTCCTTCTCAGCTCAGCCTGGCTCCTGCCTGCCGGCCACCACCTTCCCCCAGCTCAGGCTTTCCTTCCTGAGCCCTGTGCTTTCACTGTTATGTCCTCAGTGGAAATGCAGCTCCTTGTAACTCCCTGCCTCTGTGAAAGAATACTTTACCGGCCCCCCTCTTCCAACGAGCGGTTTCTTCTTTTATTTCTGCCTTTCGTTTAGCATCTATCATGAACTGCCCTGGGCTTGGGACCGCATATTTGCGGGTACCTGGTAGATATTCTGTTTGTTCATTCAAAAACTATCGACTGCCTGTTCTCTAGGCATTGCGCTGTAGGAGGAACACCAATTAAACAAGCAAAGGTGTCAGGCCTGTAAGGCATGGGTCTGAGAATTTAGTAGTGATGCTCAGAAGTAAAGCATTGTGAAGGCTGTTGTCAGACACAAGGTCTAGTGGCAACACACAGCTGAAATGCCTGAGCCAGTGCTGAGGGGCCGGTTGGGACCTGGTCCCTGAAATGCCTGAGCCAGTGCTGAGGGGCCGGTTGGGACCTGGTCCCTGAAATGCCTGAGCCAGTGCTGAGGGGCCAGCTGGGACGTGGTCCCGGTTTAGATAAAGTCCCCGAGAACATGTCAGGAGGAGAGAGGGACACTCTTCTTATTGTGACAGGAGGGAGAAAAGCAAACGTTAAGTAGGTGCTGGTACGTTCATGGGAGTTCCTATCTGAGGTTTTGTTTTCCTTTGTGAGCAAGGAGGGGAAATTATCTGCTGAGGGAGGTGGGAAGAGAGCTTATTTGAAGGATTCAGTGGAACTGAAGACATAAAATAGCTCCTGTAGAGAGAGAGAGAGGAGACACTTCACAGGTCCCAGGGACCACTGAGGGCTTGGTTCAAGTGGTGGACCATGGGTGATGGCAGCTTTCTCCGAATTGATGTGTTTCCCTACCAAAGCAATCTGCAGGCAGTTTCTGAATGTATAGCACAGGAAATGAATGGGAATTCAAGCTCCTGCTCTGCAGTTTATTGGGTGAATGAATCATTGTTCCTCACTGATGTCCATTCCCTTCTGAACAACAGGATGATAATTCCCACACCCAGGTTTGTTAACATCTCAGCAGCACGAGATTTTTATATACATGAAAGCATTTTAAACCACGGATCATACAGATGATAGTTATGATCTTGCATATATTATAAATTTGAATCAGGATTTGTCAATGCTGGATAGATACAAAAAACAAGCCCCCTCCAAATGAAAAAAGACCAGTTTCCAAATTAAGGACATGCTAAAATCCAATATAAGTTCTTGATATAGTTATAACAAGAGTAAATGTTCTATAACATTACATACAATATTATACTGTTGTTATTGTTGTTCATTTGCTCAGTCGTGTCAGACTGTTTGCGACCCCATGGACTGCAGCTCGCCAGGCTCCCTGTCCTTCACCATCTCCCAGAGTTTGCTCTTGTCCATTGAGTCGGTGATGCCATCCAACCATCTTATCCTCCGTAATCCCCTTCTCCTCTTACCTTCAATCTTTCCCAATAAATGACTACTCAGTAGCATTATTAAAGAGGAAAAAAATTGAAAATAATCTCTCAAGTGCCACAAACTAGCAAGAGGTTAATTTTCTAGAAGTATGAAAACACAAAGTTTTAGGGCCAACTAAAAACACTTTTAAAAAGTATGAATATATTCTTACAGTTTTTCCAGGACATTGAGTGTTTTATGACTAGGCTCAGTTTCTTTTCAGAAGAATGATTTTTAAAAGGCATTAAAAAAATATTATTCTTTCATGCCATATTTGTTATTTTAAAAAGTCCAACGAAATAGTACTGCTGTTGAGAAAACGTGTGTACAGTGAGCACCCCACTGCCCTGTTCCTTTTCTGTGGGTGCAGGCTGACCGAACGGCATACGTGGCGAAGCCAAAAATAGAAAACACGCACAAGCTTCTCATTTCTCTTTCTTATAGAAATATGTTTAATAAGCACAGTTGATATAGACTCTCTTCATTTTAACTGCTGGGCATAATCCTCTGGGAATCCGACTCTGCTTGTCTTCCAGCATGTTTAATAGTCTGAACGTTTAACATTTTTAAAGGGTAGTTGTTCATCACAAGTTCTGGATTATCTTTTCAGATACCGTTTTCATGCTTCCACTTATATCCCCTGATTAATCCAAATCACTAACTGAAACTCTCTTGAAATAGACCCAAACTGTAAGCAGCACTCCAGTCCCAAAGAAGTAGCTGTGTGCCAGGATCACATTTGATAATACACTGTACCTTTGCTGCTAGAGATATATATATTTACAGTAATTTACTAGGGAGTATAGTCTGATATTGAATATGATCCTATATCAAGCCACATTTTGATTGAGGAATCACTGTAGGCAAAACTATCTCTCCCATTGCTAGTAGTTACTTAGCCTAGCTATTTCCTTCAGGCACTTAGTAAAGTTGAATATTCTTTGTGTGGGGACAACTGTGTAGTCCCAGGACAGTGATTGCTCTCCTGGAGACTTCTCATGAAGGAAACAGGAGAGAAAAAAGGAAGAGAAGTATATATTGAAAATGCAAAGTGTGTCTCTTTTTCAGAATCAGTAAACAAGCATTAGAAGACGGGGGAAAGTAGGTGGTTAAGAGTGAGCTTGTGTGTATGTCCGTGCCTGTGTCAGAGCTTAGGCGAAAGGCAGAGGGACTGTTTTCACCCAGGAACGTCCCGGAGACGGGCAGGAACACCTTCCTAAGTCAGCATGTTCCTGGGATCTCCCTACTTGGCCGCTCTGGGCTGTGTCCTCCCTCATCCGCCCCGTTGCCGGGGGTTGGATGTTCCCGCAGGAGGATCAGCCCTCCGTCTCAGGGAACGGCTCACGCCTCGCTGTCTTTACCTTGCTTCGCACGGAGAGCGCGAGCCGGCGCCGGGAGCGGGCGGGTGCCGGCAGCCGGAGGGCCGGCTTCCCCGCCCCGGGCAGCAGCATCCCGTGTGCCGGGGCCGCTAGTCCCTGCGGGGCCCCCGTTTTCCTGCATGTAGTCACGGAGGTTGGGAGAGGATTAGAACCTTTAAAAAAGGTTCTTCTCCACTCTCCTGTTCAGTAAATTTGGCACAGTCTGTAATTTCTATGTAGTTCATGCTTAAAATAGCCTGTATTTCATCTTTAACCACATTTTGTTTTCACCAGAATATTTTTTAACCATTATCAAAGACTCTCTCAAGAACAGTATAAGTTTCTTAATTTTGTGACGGTAACAACTGACATAAATTCAGTTGATTGTGGTGATAGCTACATAAAATGTGTATAACATAATTATCTTGAATGTTTTATTACGTGAGCGAATAGTTTTTAATTTTTAGTTCTACAATGCCACCTAGTGGATCTGTGGTATAAGAACACCCTCGTATTTTCTTCATTTTCCAGGTTTGGTGTAATTATAGGTATAGTTAAGGGCTTCCCTGGTGGCTGGGCTGGTAAAGAATCTGCCTGCAATGCGGGAGACCTGGATTCGATCCCTAGGCTGGGAAGATCCCCTGGAGGAGGGCATGGAAACCCACTCCAGTATTCTGGCCTGGAGAATCCCATGGACTGTATACATATAGTTCACGGGGTTGCAAACAGCCGGACACGACTGAATGACTTTCACCTTTCATAGGCAGCTTAAAGGTATAAGCAGCTATAATAGCTACCTTCTGTTTATCACTTTGCTAAAACTAAGAGTTTATATGGAAAGACTTGTGTATTCAGACTTTGGTTATAGAGATGCCAAAGCAAAAGTACCTCGGCCATAAACTTTGTCAAAATTCTCCATGTCGGACCTTTCTCGGTTGTGCTTCATTTCTTTGAGCATTTATTTTTGTTGTTGTTGTTTTGGGTTACAATCTGTGAATACTTTAATGTTGCTTTTATTAATGATGATTTCCCAAGTATTCTTTCTGCTCCTCCATTGCTCTTTTAATTGCATGTTTCTGTGTTTAATGTCTTTCCGTCCCACTGGACTGTATATCCCATCAAGACACACCACACCCAGCACTGAATGTACAGATGTTAAAAGGAGTGACCGGAACACTTGGAAACTGATGCTATATAAATATAGGAAAACTTTAAAGGTTGTATTAGCAGTGCCAAGGAGTCGTTGATTGACACATTTTGTTGTCTACTCCTTTTACATGGAATAGTATTCAAAACTTTTAACACTGAACCTCATTTCTCCATGAATTATATTCTCTTGTGGTCCAAATGGACTGTGATGTTATATATGCATAAAAAGGAGATATGTTTTATTCAGCTAAAGGATCTTAGTTAAAATTAGTACCAATAAAGTATTTGGCATAAGCCTGGTAGATCAAAAATACAAACCAGGGGTTCAGATACTATTCTTCTCTGTCTTTCTTTCCCCAGAATCACTATTAGTTTCGTGTTATATAAACTCAGGCCACACAGGACCGGAGCCAAGAAGAGCCAAATGAGGGTTTTAGAGTGAGGCTCTCCATCGTTTCACTTTTTTCCATTTAAGAAAAGAACAGAAAAGAAAGAGCAGGCAGGAATATACTAGAGGCCAAAAGAGTAAAAAACACACTTATAAACAAAATTGCAAAATCTGAAGATATTTCTTAGGTAAGTGTAATAGGATGTCCTTATTAAGAAGAAGAGAAAGGAAACTTAGGACTTTTTGGAAAGTAATTTGATTTTTTCCTAAGCTGTATACACTAAAGTTGAACTGAGAATACAAGTGAGATTAGCTGTTTATGAGCTCATGCATGCTACTGTAAAGCAGATAAGCAGACATCTGGGGAAAGCAAAGCAAGTCTCTGATGGCCTTCAGCACAGCCTGAGAAACATGAGGCGAGACAGTGTGATGTGGAAACCCTTGTGCTGGTGCCCAGAAAGAAAATGTAAACAGTCTAAAAGCTTTTAACATTCTTTACCGTCACCTCAATTGTCTGCAGTCCTTCCCTTACCTATCCATCATTCAGTTTCCAGAAGAGCGAAAACTGAAAAAAAATGCATGTGTGTTTCACAGCCTCGATACAGTCATTGCTCAATTCCAGTTTGTGACGAGACACTCGTTTTCAGTTCTGCAAGTTTGAATCTGCCCGGAATGGAATGCTTAGATGGTAGCTGCCGACAATTTCACAGTAATTTTTGGTTGGGCCTGCCTTTGAGTAAATCATATCAGGAAAAATAAGGTTAATTTCCATTACCTCTGCTTTGTCTAGCAAATAATTGCATCAGATTTTGTTGCTAAAGTATCTCAGTGAATTGATGATAGAACTTTGAGCTCTTTGAAAATGATAAAGGGATGAGAGAAGTACGCTTGGCTGGAGTTGATGTATGTTGGAGGCTTTAACCCTGGTGTAACTCTCTGGAAAGCTGCTCCTCATCTCTGAGGTTAAAGCTGTAGAACCCAGCAGCACCCAGAGACTGACTGACGACTGGGTTTTTGACCCAGAAAAAAGCTGCATTATCATTACCTTTTGTTGTCTTTCACTTCTGGTTCTGCATTCATTGACCTAAACCCACATCTTTTTTTGATTGGGGTGTAATTGCCTTACAGTGGCATGGTAGTTTCTCCTGTACAATGTGAATCAGCCATAAGTGTATGTCATATTCTCACATGCTTCCCTTTTGTAGCCCTCAGATTATTTCTTATTATTTCTATCTGAAGACAACACACATTTGTCACTTAATGCCTTTCAAACAAACAGTGTATATGAGAAAGTATTGTATGGGTCTGTGTTTGAATGCATATATAGTGTGCATTCCTTGAGTGTATGCAAGGACTTCCCTGGTGGCTCAGATAGTAAAGAATCCTGCAATACAGGAGACATGGATTTGATTCCTGGGTTGGGAAGATCCTCTTGATGAGGCCATGGTGACCCACTGCAATATTTCTGCCTGGAGAACCCCCATGGACAAAGGAGCCTGGAAGACTACAGACTGTGGAGTTGCGTAGAGTCTGAAATGACTTGAGTGACTAGGCATAGCACATGTGTATGCAAATCAAACTCATAGAAGAATTTTAAAATCTAGTGGGCCTCTCAACGTTTTTAAGCATCGGATGGTATCAAAATCTCCTGAAAGGTGGATTCCCTGTCTTCTAAATAATTTTTACAATAACATTTCATATTAACACATTAGCTAATTTAAATAGTTATATGAATAAATGCCTTTAGAAACTCAAGCCTATCTCAAACTTATCAAACTCTAACCCTCCTATTAAATATACATACTCTCTTGAGCTGAGTGGTTTTAAGAGAGGAAAGAAAGATTGTTCTGTACAGATATGACAACAACAGTTAGATACCTTTTATTCAATAATTTTATGCCAGGCTTAATACTCTACATTTCTCATGGCCTCCTAACTGTGTGGGGCTTCCCCGGTGGCTCAGATGGTGAAGAATCTGGCTGCAATGCAGGACACGTGGGTCCAGTCCCTGGGTCAGGAAGAACTCCTGGAGAAGTATTCTTGCCTAGAGAATTCCTTGGACAGAGGAGCCTGGTGGACTGCAGTCCGTGGGATGGCAGAGTCGGACACAACTGAGAGATGAACACTTTTACTTTTTCTTCATTGAATCCTTCTCACAACCTGATGACTCAGACACCAAAGCCATACCCATGCTAAGACCAGGAGAGGCCAGAAACGGGAAAATTGAATCTATCTCCTGGCTTCCTTGAAGCAAGAGGTGGGAGAGAGGACAGTGCCTAGTGATTCTGAATGTATTTTTTATCCTTTCCCTGATTCTTTTATGTATCATACTATCTGTTTTTTCCCTGCTCTGAGGTCTCAAAACTTGTTTCTGAAACCTCAGCAGATTAGCTTCCACATTGGACGTCTGGGCAGGGACAGACTGTAGATCTCTCCTCTCTCTCTTTTCTCCCCTGAGAAAATGGCAGAAAATGGCCTTATGACCTCACCTCATCGCCACCTTCCTCCTGCTCTTCAAGTCTCCATTAAGCAGCAGTCTGCTTTATTTACATCTGTTTCTCTAAAGAAAAACTTAGTTGATGTGCCAAACCCTGTATTGTCAAGCTTTTCTAGAAATGTTATCTTTAAGGAGATTTATAAAAACAAGAAGAATCTTTGTGGTTTTGTCCTGAAAGCTGGAAGTGCTGAGAGACCAGGCGGACTTCCAGCGCTGAGCCTTTTCACTTTCAAGCTGTAAAGGATGTGTAATGGGTTCTACACATGTTTATGAGGAAGAAGCCTTTGAAATATTTATTCTTTTTGTTCTGGCAAAGCATGACCTGCTGCACTGAGAGTACTTCCTTCATGAGACATTTTGTCACGGGATAAAGAAATGGAAAAGGCAGGATCAGCCTCCTTGCCTGAATAAGTGAACAGCACTGCAGGTTTCTTGAGAGTTGCCGTTTTGAAGAAATAATTTGTATATTGGGTGGAATTATCTAAGCAGCATGCCGATGTGCAAACTAGTGCTTTTAAAATCAGACCCAGTTCCCTTCTTTATTTATAGTTAATGAACAAACTTAGCAAGATATGTGATACGTGGTATCCAGGACATCTTCAGCATAAGCTTTATTAAGTATTATTACTGTTGTTTAGTCATGAAGTCGTGTCCAACTCTTAGCAACCCCGGACTGCAGCACTCCAGGACAGGCTTCCCTGTACTTCACTGTCTCCCGGAGTTTGCTGAGACTCATGTCCATGGAGTCGGTGATGCCATCCAACCGCCTCATCTTCTGTCGCCCCCTTCTCCTGCCTTCAGTCTTTCCCAGCATCAGGGTCTTTCCCCAAGAGTCGGCTCATTGCATCAGGTGGCCAAAGTATTGGAGCTTCAGCTTCATCATCAGTCCTTCCAGTGAATATTCAGGGTATCATCACTGTATTTTTTTTCTCCTTCTGTCTTCACACACATTGGTCAATACACATATACATAAATGTACAAATATGTTTATACACTGGACATGCATTTAAAGTAATTTTTGTTTGGGTATTGCCTTGAATTCCACACAGTCTCAAGAGAGGCGTCCTTACTCCCCTGGTGGACACTGAGTGGAGTTCCCTAATGAGTCCGGAGTTTTCACATTTCAGTGACTACAGCTGTAGGACTTCTGAGGAAGCCTGGAAATGCTGTGCCCACGTGTCTCTTGCTTCTGCTTGCTTCCTCTAGACGCCCCTCTACCTGGTAAACCATGGGGAGGCTGGACCAGTCCGATGCAACAGGTGCAAAGCCTACATGTGCCCGTTCATGCAGTTCATCGAAGGAGGGAGGAGGTACCAGTGTGGCTTCTGCAGCTGCGTGAATGACGGTGAGTGGCGCCCGCCGGGTCTGAGCCGCGTGCGGCCCTCCTGCCTGCGTCGTCGGGCGGGCTCTGGCGGGCGGGCGGCGCTGGCCTCCTCGTGCGCCCTTCACACAGCCCTGGCTTCGCCTGCCCCCAGTGCAGGAGACTGACAGCGAGGCCTCCTCAGAGAGACCTTTAGAAGCCGCCTGCTGCGGAGTGGGGTCTTGGCTTCCAGCCTTGTCTCGAGGACTCCCCCGGCCCCCTGGGAGGCCTTGCGCCCTGCAGCGGTGCCACCTGTTCGGCAGACCCTGGTATACTAGAGCGCGCGCGCTCCGCTGCTTCTCCACCTTTACTGCTCTTTCTAAGGAAAGTCTTACTCCATCGCTCGTCCTTCATGAAATCTGCAACCAAATCCCACACAACCCTGGGACCTGAATCTCAGGAACCCTGTGAGCACATGCTTCCAAGTGATTTCGTTTTGGGGGGAAAAGTTAGGAGATGGCAGAGGCCTCTCCTGGATAATTTTCATCACGCCTCCACAGGGTCACCGGATTCCTAGCATGTTCACTCCAGCCCCCAACTTCCTTCACAAGGTGATCAGAAATCCATCCAGGATCCGTTCACGTAGAGCATCTGGGATCTTTGTTTCCTGTGTGACTCTCTGGCCTCACACCCAAAGTGTCAGCTTGAAGCCTTAAAAGGCCCTGCCACTTCCTGGTAGAGGAAAACACACGAAGTTCTTGTGTTTCTACCCGAGGGAATCCCTTGGGTGTCCACTCCTGGGAAGCTGTTGTGTTCATTTTCTAATAGGGTTATTCATATTGTTGTTGTTGTTCAGTTGCTAAGCTGTGTCCGACTCTGCGATCCTATAGACTGCAGCACGCCAGGCCTCCCTGTCCTTCACTATCTCCTGGAGTTTGCTCAAACTCGTCCATTGAGTCAGTGATGCCATCCAACTATCTCGTCCTCTGTCACCCCCTTCTGTTGCCGTCAGTCTTTCCCAGCATCAGGGTCTTTTTCAATGACTCTGCTTTTCACATCAGGTGGCCACAGTATTAGAGCTTCAGCATCAGTCCTTCCACTGAATACTCAGGACTGATTTCCTTTAGGACTGACTGGTTTCATCTCCTTGCAGTCCAAGGGACTCTCAAGAGTCTTCTCCAACACCACAGTTCAAAAGCATCAATTCTTTGGTGCTCAACTTTCTGTATGGTCCAACTCTCACATCCATACATGACTACTGGAAAAACCATAGCTTTGACTAGATGCACCTTCGTCGGCAAAAATACTAGATTCCAATATTTGTTCTTGCAAGAAAGCCAGACCCCCTTAGATTTACATTGGCGCCTACATTCTTCATTTAGGTTTAAAGAAGGCAGAGGTTTGTCAGAAAGAACCTTGCAGGCATAGTCAAATGGTTTCACTCTGTTTTCCTTAGAAATGTCAGAGATTCTCTCTCATTCGGAAGAACTTGAGGCCAAAGACATGCAGGAAGACGAGTGTCATGTGGCCACGTGTAATTTTTGGGAGGACTTGAATCTGGTTTATGAAACGTGACAAATAATATTAAATGCTAACAAATATAAAGCTAATTGATTTTAAGGGGAATTTTTTTTTCACCAATTACATGTAGATGTGTGAATAAAAATAAATTATAGAAAGTGTGTAGAAAGTACCACCCATACATCATAGAACAGTTGGTGCCACATTATCCATCTCATCTATTCTTGCCTGGAAGATTCCATGGATAGAGGAGCCTGACAGGCTGCAGTCCATGGGGTTTCAAAAGAGTCGACACGACTAAGTAACTGAGTGTGCTAAACATAACAGAAGAGCAATTAAAAGCCGTCATAGCCTTCTTAGCCCAGCTGAGACTGTCAGCTTCCCACTTCCACAATCTTTTCAAAACACTGAATTTCCAAGTTCAGAGATCTCTATGTACAAGGGAATCTTATAAAACTTGTTTTAAAAGAAATGGCCACAATATAGTAAGAAAATAGGGAAAAAAAAAAAAAAAAAAATCAAGCCTCAGTGACTGTTCTTATGTCCAGACAAAGAAAACTGCCCTGTTGTAACCCATGTGCTAGTGATAGTGAAAGTTGCTCAGTCGTGTCCAACTCTTTGACCCCATGGACTACACAGTCCCTGGAATTCTCCAGGCCAGAATACTGGACTGGGTAGCCTTTCCCTTCTCAGGGGATCTTCCCAACCCAGGGATCGAATCCAGGTCTTCCGCATCGCAGGCAGAGTCTTTACCAGCTGAGCCACAAGGGAAGTCCAACCCATGTGCTGGTTCACAACTAAAAATAAAGAATACTGAGCTATTGGTTTTAAAACAAGTCATTAGTTACATGGTTTTACAAACGAAAATGTTCTTTATGAAATGCTTAAAACCAGAGCATAGCTAGTTATTCTAAATACTTCTGTTGTCAGTGGTTTAACAGTCAGCCCTGTTCTTCTCAAGGCAGCAGAGGTCGTTTGCACAGAGATACCAGGCCATATTTGTCCAAGAGTTCAGTGTGTGAGTCATAAGTGTTCCTGCCCTGTTGGAGGACTTCCAGGGCTTAGCCAGAACTAACCTTCTTAGACATTTGAATCAAATTAAGAGTTCCTCAGCTGAGATCTCATGGCGTAGTCTTTCCCTAATACAGTAATCGTCTCCACTCTGAAGCCCAAACATTAAAAGATTACCGTGCAAACTCCCTGTGGCTGAAGACATCTCTGATTAAAAGATAATAAACATTAGAGCTAACAGCATAGTCCAAATAACCAATGTATATTTGCTGGGCTATTGAAAATTTGAATAGTTTGAAAAGTTAGAATTCCTGTGAGAAAAAGTCCTTAAATAGGGAGAATTAACTTTTGGTTGTGACGATTTAAAAACTCCTGTGCTTTTATCTGCTGTTTCTCTGTAATGATCCAGACCATTAATGTTCTTTGTCATCAGTAACTTGCAGAAGGGTCAGGAAGATATTTTAGAAAATATCTTTCCAAGACTGCAAAGAAAGACTAGTGGATTTTTAGAATATGCTACATTCCAGCTTTAAAATGCTTTTTTTTTTTCTCATACTATCTCCTTTCCTCCCATAATAAACTTTGAGAACTTACTAAATTGTCTGTGTTGTAAAAACAAAAGATTCCCTTTCCTATTTTGTTTTTATTAGTTCCACCATTCTATTTCCAACATCTGGACCACATTGGAAGAAGACTGGACCACTATGAGAAGCCAGAGTTATCTCTAGGATCGTATGAATATGTTGCTACTTTGGATTACTGCAGGGTAAGTGCTCCCAGGACTTCCAGTGTTTATATATGGATATCAGATACAAGTGAATAACTTTAATGTTTAATGACCTGACTTTAACTCACAACCAAAGCATTTGAGTGGTGCCATAGGGAAGTGGAAATCCCTAAGACACAGATCAAGCCGTCTAGGCTGTTAATGCGGTTAAATAGCCAGACCATCCACTGCAGTGACAGGAAGAAAAAAATAATAATTTCATTTTTATGTCCCTTTAAGAGAGAATATGCTAGGTTCTTAATGCACCAGTTCCCCACTGCACCTCTGCCTTGTTTGTTTTGTCAGTCATCCCCAAAGAATCTCCCTTTGCAGGCTGAAGGTCAGTCAGTATGGTCAGTAAGACTATTGACATGTTTCTCTGGCTCTCTTCTCCACTCAGCCATCACCACAGTAAGTTAGACTCTCAGAATCGCCCTTAGGTTATTTCAGCAGCCTGGTATCCTGTCCTCTGGCTTCCTTGCTTTAAAATGTAACTGTGAGACTCCTCCTACTGCCTCAATCTAAAAAGTGAAATTCAAAAGTTTATTTCCTTGTAAGACCATTAGCTCCCACCTCAGCTGCATCTTCAATTGTACAAAACTGGCTCCCATACTCTGAAAGGATCACTCCTCTGCTCAACTCCAGGCTTGTATCTAAGATATTCTTTTGACCTGACTACATTTTCATCCTCCTGTTACAGCTCTGCATATCCCACCCAGCAAATTCCTACTTATTCTCTAATCTCTGGCTGAAATTTTATTTTATGTGAGTGTTTCTCTGACTTTATCTGACTTTCTCTGACTTCATTGTGGTTGTTATTTACTAAATGTTCTGATTTGTCTTCCACATAATTTGGTCCGTGTATCTGTTTTAGCAGTTATCCCCATAGAATTTAAATCTTGCTATGTTTTCCCTCTTCCTAGATTCTGATATCATGGGAACAAGAATCTTGTCCTAGCTATGTTTTTTTTTTTTAATATACTAACATTTTTGAATTTAATTAATTCACTTTTGGCTGCGCTGAGTCTTCGTTGCTCACAGGGCTTTCCCTAGTTGCGGTGAGTGGGAGCTACTCTCCAGTTGGGATGTGAGGGTTCCTCACTGTGCTGGCTTCTCTGCTGGGGGCCCAGGCAGCAGTTGCAGCCCTCGGGTTCAGTTGCTTTGTGGCACGTGGGATCTTCCCAGACCAGGGATTGAGCCCGGGTTCCCTGCTCTGGCAGGGAGACTCTTAACCACTGGACCGTCAGGCCAGCCCTGTCCTAGCTGTCTTTACGGCATCTACCACAGTTCCTGCTGCAGGGTAGGCGGCTGATGAGTCCGTGTGGATGGATGGATAGTGAGTCAGTGGACGAGGAAATGAACTTGCAAGGGTGTCGCTACTCCCAGGACCAGCTGTTTCCCTTCCCCAACCTCCTAGTGATAGTGACATCATGATGGGTATCTTGCAGGTCTTTAAAATTCTTTAGTGATTTGAAAACATCTTGGATGTCACTTCAAGTTGCAGCTTGTATCTGAAGTGCTGTGTGTAGACTTGAAGACACACAGTCATTCTGACTTACTTCCCCTTCCAAAAATGAGTGCTCCTGAGTGCCCAGTCCTCAGGAAGCAGCCTCTGACCCACAGGTGTCTTCCCTAGATATTCCCTAGGGGGCCAGCCCATGTTGTGTTTAGTAAAAATTACAAAGAACATCGTTCCTAATTAGAAGCTTTTTCAACTGAGTGAATTTAAAAATGTTTTCCAATGAATATACCTTTTTCATTCATTTTAGTGTGCAATATGAGTTTTTAACTACATAACATAGACCTAGTTATCAGAGAAGAGTTAATACTTTAGTAGTTTTAAGTGTAGCACTTGAACATATTTAGGGAAAACATAAAAACATTTTTTGGTACAGATGATTTATTTCACACAAAAAAGATGTCCTATAGTACCAATTGCTTTTGGACAGTTTATTTGTCCTTTAACTGTTACTGACTGAAGGAAAAGGATTAGGCAGAACATAAACATTTGAAGTTCTAATTAAATATACTAAAGCTATTGTAACCTAGTGACAGAAAATTTATTCACTGATCTTTGCAACTGGAGTATAAATCTAACTATGCTCCGAGTTTCCAGTTCTCTGCCAAAAAGACCAGATTATCTTTATTTTCTGCTTTTTTAGTAGAAACCTAGGCAGGGAGTCAAATCTATTTCTGGGAACAAAAGTCTCAGTATCTTCAAACTCTGCTATGTGGAAATGCTCCAGACGTCTAATTGTTGGGAAATCTCACACAGCAGGCAAGGAACCAAATAAAAACTGTACGTTTCGAAGAGTTTTTTTTAGTAAGCTTAATGTTCTGTTCATTATTCCAAATAAGGTTCATAATAAAAAGATACTGTTAATATCTTAAAATTTAAGTATAACTAAAATGTAAATGAAGTATAATAATGAATTGCCTTAGGGATTTGGATGATGAGAAAGAGTGTATTTAATTTGTATGTGACTTCCCTGGTGGTTCAGTGGTTAAGACTTTGCCTTCCAATGCAGGAGGTATGAGTCTGTTCCTGGTAAGGGGGCTAAAGATTCTCCATGCCTCATGGCCCAAAACCAAAACATAAAAAAACAGAAGCAATATTGTAACAAAGTTAATAAAGATGTTAAAAAATGGTCCACATTTTTAAAAAAATCTTTAATTTGTATGTGTATTTTTTAACACCATACGCACTTAAAGGAGAATTACAAAATCACATTTTTACTATTCATGTTAGTTTATCTTAATGCCAACTTTAGATGCTAAAATCACCACTCATGAGCATTCACTGTGTGTGATGCTGTGTGCTAAGTGCCTTCTCTGTATCGTATCATGTAGTTCTCCAGTGAACTCATGTGGTGAGTTACCACCATGATGTGGGGAAACTGAGGCCTAGAGACCTTAAATGCCAACCTCAGGCCCTGCATATAGAAAATGATGGGGCCAGAGCGGAAACCTCGTCTGTGTGACCACACAGCCCCTGTTCCCTATCTGTGTGCTGTGGATATGTTGGCATGTATTTACGAAATCACCGTGGAGTTTTCCTAGAAAAAAAGACCCAGCTCTGTCTCATAACTGAAAGTTTTTTACTTCGAAGTTTACGGAATATATCTATGTACACATATAGTGTACCTGGAAGGTAAACTTTCATTCCAAACTACTCGTTGTTGTTTTTTTTTTTTTAATGTAGTTTCCCCATTTAATTTTGGTTCACTTTGACATTTATTTTATACCTAGTATGTCCAAGGCTCATTGGTTGTAATTCCAAAACTAGCAAGGATATGAACCCGATCTCAGTCGTTACCATGCGTAGAATCCTGATAAGAAAAGTACGTCATTATAAATCCAAATGGAAATGCTACGAGAGTAGAATAATCAGAGTGCCATGAGAAAACAGATGAGCAATCATGTCTGATTTGGCGAGGATTGAAGAAGGGCTTTAGAAAGTAAGTGACATCTGAGCAGAGGATGGACATGTGAAGACGGAAGGGGAAACTAGGCGGTGAGCAGAAGCAGTTTCTCAGGTGTATTTGCAGCTTATCCAGTTCCTTTTGGCAGCCCACTGCAGCATTCCTGCTGGGAGAATCCCACAGACAGAGGAGCCTGGCAGGCAACGGTCCGTAGGGTCGCACAGAGTCCACACGACTTCAGTCGTGTGCGAGTTAGCTATTGTAACAGTGCGAGTTAGCACTTTTGGGGGTGAAGTGGGCGTTGCAGATGAGTGATGGGGCCCTGGAAGAGGGACTAGAATAATTGGAGAGTATATTCCTCTTTCCCCCAAAACACAGGCACATTCAAATATTTTTTAAAAACACTATGCCAAACAAAATAGTTTTTCCAGCCAAGGAAATATTTTTCTTGGCCCAGGCCCACTAGATTGTGACTTCTGGATAGAAAATGTTTTGAAAATGGCAAACACTTAAATTGGAGGAATGTGTTTTGGGGCATGATAGGAAGTAAAGCTGGGAAGTTGTTTTGAGACCAGACCATCCTTTTATGTTCCACTAGGCTTGGCATAGCTTTGATCTCTTAGGCTTTTATACATGTTTGCTGAATGAGTATTACGGGGAGTTTCAAATGCCAGGCCATTGAAGAATTTTATTAATTCAGTAGGCCATGAGGACACTTAAAGGCTAAGAGGGAATTGTTGGTGTTAATCCACCCACCCATCTACACGTTCATTCAAGTGTGGCACGGTACTGGGCGCTCTTCTGACCAGGCTCTGTGCCTAACTCTGGGGACTCGGTCAGCTGCCTGTCCTCAGAGGAGCAGTGTTGGGGTCTGTACTGTGCCTTGGGTAGTTTATTCTGACAGAAGTCCATGTCCTGAGAGGAGGGAGATTGGTTAATACAGTAGTTAACCAGTTAACATGCAAGAGAAAATGAGGGTCATTTAGCAATTTCTCAAAAAAAAAAAAAAATTGCCAAATGGTCCAGCAATTCCACTTCTGGGTATAGTCCCAAAATAATTTAAAAGAGAGTCTCAGAGAGAGATCTGTACATCTGTGTTCTTAACAGCATTAATCACAATAGCCAAAAGGTGGAAGCAACCCAGGTATCCATAGATGGATGAATGGATGAACAAAATGTGGTATGTACATAACATGCAGTATTAGTGAGCCTTAGAAAGGAAGGGAATTCTGACACATGCTTTAACATGGATAACTGTTTAGGACATTATGCTTAGAGAAGCCAGCCGCATAAATGACAAATACTGTATGATTTTACTTATATGAAGTACCTAGAGTAGTTCAACTCATAGAGACAGAAATTAGAAATGTAGAAAAGTGGTTCACAGGGACAAGGAGGGGGAGGGGATGGTAAATGATTGTTTGATGGGGATGAAGTTTCCGTTTTGTGTGCTAGAGGTGGATAGTGGTTACAGTTGCACAACAATGTGAGTGTACTTGATAGCACAGACTTTACACTTAGAAACGGTGGTTCTTGTTTAGTCGATAAGTTGTGTCCAACTCTTTTGTGACCCCATAGACTGTATTCTGCCAGGCTCTTCTGTGCATGGGATTTGCCAGGCAAGAATACTGGAGTGGGTTGCCATTTCCTTCTCCAGGGGTCTTCCCAACCCAGGGGTCAAACCCAAGTCTCCAGCATCTCTTGCACTAGCAGGCAGATTCTTTACCACGGAGCCACCAAGGAAGCCCAAATGGTTAAGATGGTAGATTATTTTCTGTGTTTTACTACTATTGAAAATAATTTTAAAAGGAAAGAAAATGAGGGTCCAAATTTGGTTACTGGAACTAGAAGGAGCCTCAGAGGGCTTCACAGTTAACTCCATGTGGCTAGTAAGGGAGATGGACAGTTCCAGAGAGAAAGAGGGTGTGAAGCCCAGATTATTTAAGAGGATCATGCTTTCTGTAAGTTCCTTATAGAAGGCCAGCCAGAGTGGGAGAAGCATTGTCTACACTTCTGAGTGTAAGATGCTGGTGGGGCCTTGCCCTGGAGGCGGGCTGGACTGTAGTTGACTGGAAGGCTGGTTGGGAGCTCAGGAAACAGACCTTGAGGAGAGAACCTGAGGAGTCGCCGATAGGGAGGTGCTGGTTAAAAATGAGCAAATGAGATTCTATGCTGGATCATGTGGTAAGAAGAGCGAAGAAGCTATCCTTTGGAAAAGGTAAGACAGTGAGAAACAGAGGAAGAGATCGGACAAGTGGGAGAGGAAGTGAGACCTTGTGCCTCAGCAGCTGAAAAAGGGATGGTGGTCTGCCAGAGACAGAGAATAAGGATGAGAGCTGGATTTTGTTTCAGGTCACTGTGGTTTGCAGCCAGGAGGTCTGTGAGCTTCAAGAGAGCACTTTTAGTGAGATGATCCAGTAAACCAGCATATAGAGTCCATCCATTGCCAAGCTTGGCTGGGCAAAGCACACTGGAGTGACTGGGTGGAGTGGTGGGTGGAGGCGGCCAGTGATGGAGCCAGTACAGGTGTTAAGGCCCGAGATGAGAAGCTTCCCAGTGGCTAAGAGGGCAATGGGGTAAAACATGTGAAAGAAGCGTTTTGAAAGAATAAATCGATGGAACTTGATGGAAAGAAAAGGAAGTGTCACATCTAATTTCATGTTTCCAAGCCTTTGGGTTGATGTGTAGTGATGTTATTGATAACAGCTGTTGGAAGGCAATGTACTTTAAAAGAGTGACATATTAATTTTGTGTAGGTGGCTCAGATGGTAAAGAATCTGCCTGCAATGTGGGAGACTGGGTTTGATCCTTGGGTTGGGAAGATTCCCTGGAGGAGGGCATGGCAACCCATTCCAGTATTCTTGCCTGGAGAATCCCATGGATAGAGGAGCCTGGTGGGCTACAGTCTGTGCATTTGCAAAGAGTCAGACGTGACTGAAGTGTCTAACACACAAAGTTATGAGGATGAAGAAGATGCAAAAAACAAGTTAGAGGGATGCATTACATAGAAATGTGTAGATTGGAGATAATGGAAGATATTCAGTGGGGAACTGGTGATGCTGAACTTGGGAGAGAAGGTAAAAATGGTAGGGCATATTTGGCTTGGTCACAGGTTTTGGTCTAATCAGTGGGAATGATGGTTTTAATTCTGTGTAAATCAGCATAAGTATGTTAGGAATTAGATTATGTGGAAATCGAGAAATTTGCAATAAAAATTGCTCGCGTAGACAGCAGTAGAGTTACTTTCTTTTTCTGACTTGTTGTGTTTTGGGCCGTACTGGGTCTTTGTTGCTGCATCCGGCTTTCTCTGGTTTCGGTGAGCGGGCTTCTCATTGTGGAGCCTGGGCTCAGCAATGGCGGTGCATGACCTTAGTTGCTCCGAGGCATGTGGGATCTTCCTCGACCAGGGATTGAACTGGTCTCATCTGCACTGCAAGGCAGATTCTTAACCACTCCACAACCAGGGAAGTCCAGTAGAGTTCTTATATTTCTTTGTTGGTCTGATTCTGGATGTGGCAAAACTATGAAATAATCAGGTCGGTAGTTTTCAAGTCCTGCAATTTTTTTTCTTTTTTTTTTTTTTTAAACAAATGACTTTTATTAGAGAAATGTTACATCTAACCCTATAGTGGATATAGGATGAGTTACTAAGATAATTGGGAGATATTATCACCTAATTTTATAATTGTAGCAATTAAAATATAATTTAGAACATTTTTCACTTATCCTAAAGTTAAGATTTAATTAGCCTTAATTCTTTATTCTCTAGTGTCACAAAAGACGTTTGCCTGTGGTTCTAAATATTTTCTAAATATTTTGTACAATCCAACTGATGAATCCCTTGCTAAGAGCTGTTTGAACACCCACCAGTAAAGGGACCAAAAGCTACAAAACATATTTAGCAGCTGCTTTATGTTACAGTGATTATTTCAAGCAAATAGAAAAAAGACCCAGTATTCAACTTTTTTTTTTACCATAAGTATGTAAGGGACAGGTAAGTATTTAATAATATAGTATAAATTTTCAAGTATACAATTATATTTTTATATGTAATTTTATATCCTTAAAGAGCTTATAAAGGAAGAGTTGAACATGATGATATCAAGTTTATGAAGTTTAACCTCAGTTTCAAAAACAAACACTAATTATAGTTTTGTACTGTTTGAGGGCACAGTCTGCCAGGGTTCCAGACACATTTCTTCCCCTGAGGCAGAGGGTTGTAAGCAAGGCCCCCACAAGACCGTACTCACCTTTGGGCAGTTGTGGTCATAAGGCCTTCTGAGCCCTGCAAAAGTGAACCTTCTCTTTTAGCTGTCATAATCCTGTCTACTTCAATAGTGGGACTCAGGTCACAGCCTGGAAAATAAACAGCCTTTACCTTTTTTATAGTGTCAGAGACTGTTCCAGAAAGTGATTTGATTCCACAGATGTCATATCATAAAATATTAAAGGAGAGGTCTGATGACCTTCTAGAGTTCCTGGGGGCTTTAATTTGATTATGAAATGCATGTACTTTATATGTGTGTGATTTGCTTGCTTTCATGTAGAAGAATAAGCCTCCCAACCCACCAGCCTTCATCTTCATGATTGACGTGTCATATAGTAACATCAAGAATGGACTTGTGAAGCTCATATGTGAAGAACTGAAAACCGTGCTGGAGAGACTTCCGAAGTAAGGGAACTTCCATTCTTTCTGTAGCTTACACAATATTGCTGAATTAATTTGTTGGCCAGAAAACAAGGGCTGAATGGCCCATTGAGATTTTTTGGTAATGGGGACATTAGATAATTGTTTAAACAGCGCCAAATAATCCTTAGAGAGTCAGAGTGCTCTTTTATATGAAGAAAAAGAGACAAAACTGATAAGAAATAATGCCACAGTAAGCAACATTCAAAACACATTCCAGGGACTTCCCTGGTGGCTCAGTGACTGAGACTCTGTGTTCCCAATGCAGGGGGCACGGGTTCAGCCCCTGGTCCGGGAACTACATGTTGCAACTAAGAGTTTGCATGCTGCAACTGAAAATCAAGACCTTATGTGTCCCAACCTAGAACGAAGATCCTGCGTGTTGTCACTAAGACCTGGTGCAGCCAAAACAAACAAATAATTAAGCAAAAGCTGATCTTAAAAAAGTGCATTCTAAGTTGTAAGGAAAATCCAAGCAGTGTGGTGGGAAAAGCCTTGGCAGTCAGTTTTCCCTTTTCAAAAACACTGATTTTCCAGTGGAAACAGGTAGTTGCTGGTGTGGTAGGATTTCTAAGGGACACAGGAAAACTGACCGCCTTCTCATGGCAGCCATCGTGGCTCTTTGGCCAAATTTCCTTCTGTCCTTCTGATTCCCTGTCTGGCCCCTCGGCAGCCTTCCTGCCTCTGTGACCTGTGACTTAAGGGCATAGCGTACATCACTTGTCTTGTCATTGCAGGGGGAGTGCATAAAAGGAAAGATGGAAAGTGTGTTAGCACACATGACTATGTTTTATCGTCTGCAAACTAGCTTGTTTAGGATTGGAACTAGCATCTAGGAAGGAGACTTGGAGCAGGGAGAAAGCCTTTTTTTTAAGAGGAAGGTGCGCTTAAGGACAAAAGGCGGCTGTGGAAGACCGTCTGAAACCTAGTGTGTGCACCAGCCTTAATCTCTTCGCCCCTCCCCCCACCCTGAACACCAGCAGCCTCTGTCCCGGAAGGGGTGCTCTGCGGGGTGGGCTGCCCACGGCCCCCGGGGCTCCGTGAGCGCTCGGGCGCCCCCTCCTCTCTCTGCCCCACGTGTGGCTGGGGCTGTGGTGCCTGTGAGTGAAGCTCAGCTGAGTGAGCGCTGCTGCCGGACCTCCCAGGAGCCGTTCTGTTTGTATCCGTGAAGCTGAAGTCATCGTATTCTCAAGGAGATGGTTTGGAAAAGCAGTGGGGATGTTTAAGAAAACACCGAGGTGATTTCAAACTGAAGCTTGCAGTGAAGAATGAGCTGAGAGCAAGATGAAGATGGGGCAAAAAAAAGGCCTTGCTGCCTGCCAGCGGTTCTGAGTACAGTTTCTGTTACCTCGTTCTCAGGGACACTTGACAAGGATGGGCTTTCTGCCGAAAATGACGTCTTTGATCACAGACCTCTCACAGGGCTGCTTTAATATACTACATCTCAATTTCACACTTGAGGAGTTAGAAAGTGTTCTAGTTTCATTCTTTTACAAGTGGTTGACCAGTTTTCCCAGCACCACTTGTTAAAGAGGTTGTCTTTTTTCCATTGTATATCCTTGCCTCCTTTGTCGAAGATAAGGTGTCCATAGGTACGTGGATTTATCTCTGGGCTTTCTATTCTGTTCCATTGATCTATATTTCTGTCTTTGTGCCAGTACCATACTGTCTTGATGACTGTGGCTTTGTAGTAGAGCCTGAAGTCAGGCAGGTTGATTCCTCCAGTTCCATTCTTCTTTCTCAAGATTGCTTTGGCTATTCGAGGGTTTTTGTATTTCCATACAAATTGTGAAATTATTTTTTCTAGTTCTGTGAAGAATACTGTTGGTAGCTTGATAGGAATTGCATTGAATCTATAGATTGCTTTGGGTAGTATAGTCATTTTGACAATATGGATTCTTCCAATCCATGAACACGGTATATTTCTCCATCTGTTTGTGTCCTCTTTGATTTCTTTCATCAGTGTTTTATAGTTTTCTATGTATAGGTCTTTTGTTTCTTTAGGTAGATATACTCCTAAGTATTTTATTCTTTTTGTTGCAATGGTGAATGGTATTGTTTCCTTAATTTCTCTTTCTGTTTTCTCATTGTTAATGTATAGAAATGCAAGGGATTTCTGTGTGTTAATTTTATATCCTGCAACTTTACTATATTCATTGATTAGCTCTAGTAATTTTCTGGTAGAGTCTTTAGGGTTTTCTGTGTAGAGGATCATGTCATCTGCAAACAGTGAGAGTTTCACTTCTTCTTTTCCTATCTAGATTCCTTTTATTTTTTTTTCTGCTCTGATTGCTGTGGCCAACACTTCCAAAACTATGTTGAATAGTCGTGGTGAGAGTGTGCACCCTTGTCTTGTTCCTGATTTCAGGGGAAATGCTTTCAATTTTTCACCACTGAGGGTAATGCTTGCTGTGGGTTTGTCATATATGGCTTTTATTATGTCGAGGTATGCTCCTTCTCTGCTTGCTTTAAGTGTGAAGCTACTGATTTCTGGAAACAGTCTCTCCCCTTCTCTCAGACTGCTTCAGATTCCTTTCTCACATGACTAGTCCCTTCACCAACCCCATGTGCCTTTTCAGCACACTGCTGATATGAAGCTTGTAACCTATTGATGAAAGTTATAAAATCACACTATTAGGTGTCATCATAACTTTTATATACCATTGGAGCAGACATATGACTTTGGCAAAAGATAGGAGAAAAATACAAATAAAAAGATACTGCTGGCTATTCCCTGCCACTTCTCAAATATTTCTCATAAAAGTTCTTATTCAAGCCAGAATACCTTCTCTTTATCTTTTAAAATGAGCTTCCCTGGTGGCTCAGCTGGTAAAGAATCCACCTTCAATGTGGAAGACCTGGGTTCGATATCTGGGTTGGGAAGATCCCCTGGAGAAGGGAATGGCTATCCACTCCAGTATTCTAGTCTGGAGAATTCCACGTACTGTATAATCCATTGGGTCGCAAAGAGTCAGACACGACTGAGCAACCATTCCAGTGCAGGAGACGCAAGAAATGTGGGTTCGATCCCTGGGTCAGGAAGATCCCCTGGAGAAGGAAATGGTACCCCACTCCAGTATTCTTGCCTGGAGAATTCCATGGACAGAGGAGCCTGGAGGGCTACAGTCTGTGGGGTTGCAAAGAGTCAGACATGACTGAGCACATCTTTTAGATTAAAACAAATTATTTTTTCTTTTCTTCCATGAAATCTATTTTGGGCTGTATGTAAGTATGCATGTGTATAACTATATTTTTGATGGTATGGTTGCCATTTAATTCTTTGAATTAAAGCAGGTAATATGCCCAAGAGCATTTCTAAAGCACAGTATAAGTCTTGGTTAATGTCTAAGTCGGGTCTTCCCTGGTGGCTCAGTGGTAAGGAATCTGCCTGCAATGCAGGAGACATGGTTCAGTCCCTGGGTCAGGAAGATCCCCTGGAGGAGGGAGTGGCAACCTAGTCCAGTGTTCTTGTCTGGGAATCCTATGGACAGAGGAGCCTGGCGGCTGCAGTCCAAGGGGTCACAAGAGTCGGACACGACTGAGCGACTAATCCACCACGACCACGAGTGTCTAAGGCATGTCCATCTCTCAGCTAGTCTTTTGAGAAGGGAAAGCCCGTTCCTTACTCTTGAACTTTGAATTTGCATCTTTGGTGTGGCCAGGGTGGCAGCCCTCTCTGTCTGACTTTTCCGGAAAAGGACAGAAAAGATTGAAGTGTTTTGCTTGTTATTCAGACCAGACTCTTGGCTTTCTTTCTGAGTTGTTTGTGTCTAATGCTGGTGTAGCTAATCTGTTCAGAATGTTTGATTTTGGAATATTCTAGTTCTTCAGGTTACTTGATATCTCTGGTGTTGCTCTGTCAGATTCATTCCATTATAATAGCGGCGAGTGTTGAGGGAAAGGGTCATTGAAAAAGGGAACAAACCACGTTGTTCTTTATGATATCCTGTCTATAACTTTACAGAATTGGTATAGAATTAACATGAAGGAGAGACAGATTCCATTTTCTTCTGGATATGGTTTATCAAGGCAGCTATCCTGTTGAAAAAGAAAATTTTAGCATAGTTCTTTCTTAAATTTAAAAACAACTGTTCCAATGAAAACACTGCTCCTAATATTTTGTAATAATGTGAGATGTCCTGATTAGATATTTATAAAAAATGTTAATTAGAATTTAAGTGAACCCTATGAATCCCAGGATACTCTTTTCCCATCACTAAAAACGCCCAAGGCCAATGGGGAATAGCAATTCAGATTCTTCTCTATAGTTTTTGTGTCTTTTGCCTTGGCTGACTCCGAGTTAACTATTAAAAGAGAATAAATGCCCTTCATGATTTGCTGGACATTTTTCTCTTATGTAATACAAGGTTTACTGGGAAATAGGAGCTTAACCAATGATGTGCTGGAAAACTGCTCTGAAATAAGCAAAGCCTTTATTTGCATTGTTTGCTCATTCCTGTGGTGTAAACACTTCCAGGAGGCTGATTTTAAGCTACCAATGCAACATCACTCACCTGGAGCTGGGAAAAGATACAATCAGTTTATCAGTCTGGGCTCTAACCTGCCATCCCAAACACGTGTTTCACCATCATGATAATCGTCCTCAACAAGACCTCTAATTCCCCACGTTGTGCTAGGCCCTCTGAGAGCAGAGAGCAGAAGCCTTGAGCCCTGACCTTTATTGGATTATAGGCAAGGATTCAGGAAATGTTAGCTGAAAGACACTCTCTACCAAGAGCCAACTGAGAAGGAGTTGTAGGAAGTTGGGAAAAGGAAATAACTTCTGGTTGGTGGCATCAGGGGAAGTTTCACAGAAGGAGGACTTGTGCTTGGCCTCGAGGAGTAAAAGTCTAACGAAAAGGGAAGGAAGAGGGAACACATGGATGCAGTAGAGTGTTGTCACTGGTTGCCTGATGTCACGCAGTTTAGGATGTGCATGTGCGTGAGAGTCTGTGTGTGTGTAGTTACAAAAGAGACGGATTCCTGTTTCCAAAAATTTTGCGAGTCCAAAATACAAACATTTACCAAGTGCTTGTGGAAGAGATTATAAGGATCTATTTAAACTGCCCACTCATTTATCAAGGCCACAGTGAAGAGCCAATGCCATCAGCAAAGTAAACAGAAAAATAAAAGAGAATATTAAAGTCAAGAGTCAGCCTGTACTCTGCTGGAACATCAAGGAAACTGGGATGTCTGTGGTGGAACCAGCGGTTGGAACTTCATGTCATTCCATTTTCCTTCCTCTTGTACTCAGGTAGCTCTCTAGGCCACATGCAAGGTTCAGAAAGCAAGCACGCTAGGTTCTTTTTCAAAAAAGTTCTCCCTGAGCAGAATGTTTGCTGACGTCTGAGGGTCAGAGACACTGGCACCTGTGGCTTTAACACAGTCCTTAAGCGCTGTTATGTCGACTGCTGATTATCTGGAAGAGCATCACTGGTGTCCGGGTGTGCTATTTTAGAAAGGGGTGTGGAAGCAGGAGGGGGAGGGAGGAAGAGGGAAAACACGGAAGTCCAGACCGCTCAGCTATAAATTTACTCAGTACAGACTTGAGTAAGAAGATTCGTGCCTGTATACTCCTTTCAGGAACAGCAGAGCCTTGTCCTGGAATTTTGCAAAAAATTTTAAACGCTCTGTTACAATTCTGTAGTCCTTATTGCTTTTACTGTTTACTTGTGAGTAGCACAAATGGTTACCTAATAATTTCATTGTCAATTCGTAGACGTGGTTGTTTCACGTATTTGTCCTGTATGTTTGTTTATATGGTATGGTGGTTTAGTCGCCACGTCGTGTCCGACTGTTGTAACCCTGTGGACTGTAGCTGCCAGTCTTCTCTGTCCGTGGGATTCTCCAGGCAAGAACAGTGGAGCGGGTTGCCATTTCCTTCTCCATTATATGGTATATAACTTTCAAAACCTAGCCCATCTCCTGTTGAGTCTTGAGAATGTGTAAGACAAGTCACGGGAGGAGCAGGTCCCTTCTTGATAAAATAGCTGTCCCGTTTGTGATCTGAACGTGTGTTTCTCTTCAGATATGCCATCTGTTACTGTGACCTTCTGGTGACTTCTGAGAGCTTTGTTTATAAAGAATGTAATAAGCCTAGCTTGTTTATGGTGGTGGGGGCGGGGGTGGAATACTTTGTAATTGCTATGGCTTGAGAATAAATATGTTAGAAAAATACAAACAAATTCATAATATCTATTTGTTGTTTTACCTAGATTTTTGAGAATTTTTTTTATCAACTTGCTTAGTTTTGAAATATCCCCCGCCCCACCACTGTGAATCAGTATTATCTACATCTGGTAAATGATAACAAAACTTTAAAACATATCTTCCATATGTCTTATGGAATTCCTTACTGAATTTTTTTAACTTAAATTCCTTACTGGATTTCTCATAGAGACCTCTCTCATAAATTTATGAAAGAGCCTCAAACTTTTCCCCCCCCACCCCTCTCACAGGGAAGATCAAGAAGAAACTTCTGCAATTCGAGTTGGTTTCATCACATATAACAAAGTTCTGCATTTCTTCAATGTGAAGAGTAACCTGGCCCAGCCTCAGATGATGGTGGTGACTGACGTCAGCGAGGTCTTTGTTCCTCTGTTGGATGGTTTCCTTGTCAACTATCAAGAATCTCAGTCTGTGATCCACAAGCAAGTACCAAGTGCTTTATAACTGAGACCCAGGCCACTGGTCTGTCTGTTCATGTCTTGATTCAATCACATATGTCTTGCTTTGTCATTAACAAGGGGGTTTTAACACATGGATTATAAACCTCTACGTTAGGTCTGTCTCTTCTCAGCGTAGACCAGTGTCTGAAACGAGGAATGATTTAGTACTCACACTCAGCCCTGTCCCTCCCTTCTCTTTGCTGGAGAGGCAGCGCAGGAGTTATTTCCTCTGCGTGGATCAGCATTTTCACTGATGATGTAGCCACTGTTGTATAATCATAGTCTAAGAGATCAGAAATGTGGTAAATAGAAAAGTAACATTTATAAAGAGCGTGATTTTTGTAAATGTTCCAACCAAATCATGAATTTTGGTGCCAAACCACACCAGGGTATCGTTCCCTGAGGAGGGACCTGTGAGATTCACGCACAGGCGTTCAGTGTAAAATGAACACCACATGTATTTAGCCTCGATGTGCTCGTGAGTTACTTCTTGATGTGTGTTATAAATATGCTGAGTATTTAAAGCCTTTTGCTCATTCATTCTTACAGTTTATTGGATCAGATTCCAGAGATGTTTGCAGACTCTAATGAGAATGAGACCGTCTTTGCCCCTGTCATCCAGGCTGGCATGGAAGCCCTAAAGGTGAGCAGAAGCCTCTTGTGGTTGGTAGTAAGTGAACTTTAGAAATGACACACACACGGGAAGTTTCATCCATGAAAAAAATACAGCCTTCATTAAAGCATGCAGCTTGCTGGAGGCTGTCCCCCACTTCCCCGCAAATCTCAGGAGGAAACGGCCAGACCGCAGCTCGCTCCCAGGGTTTACATTCCAGTGCTGTTAGCATCCGAGCAACTGGTTCTGTCAGGGTTTCCAGTTTAGCTCCTCCCTTTGGCTTTTATATGAACTTTATGTGATCTATTTTTAAATTATTGCAGCAACATCTGAACCACCAGATATGAAGAGGAAAACCCCCATTTCTCTCCTTCCTTGGGGTTTTCAAACACGCAGGGGCAAAGTTGTGACTAGTCAGTGGCAGAAGCAGATGCTGCTGGGCCTCCCGAACGCGTCGTGGGTGTGGGGTTGGCATGTCTCTGCTTGGGAAGCTGGGCCAAAGTGACTCTGGTCATTGTCATCGTAATAAGGACAGTGATTTGAGGAAGGCAGAATGGTTGGAAAGTGCTTCACTCCTAATCATTATTACCTTAGCACAGGAGTCACCTTTGGTCTAGACAGCTAGTTCCTGAAATTGGTTTTTTAATCTTATTATTAAAGCTACATTTAAATTAATTTTTAAGATAAAATGGCTAGCAATAATAACAAACAGCAACAACAACCCTACGGAATTAAGTTTATGAACTACTTCCGCATAAATTTTGTGACCAGACGTTTTAGTCTGGTTCCAGTATAGATGCTTGCCTGGGTTTTTTGATCTTCAGAGTATTTACTGATGAGATCAAAGACTTGCAGATATCCCTCAAAAAGCCTCAATACATGTTAATTTAACATAAAATTAAAGATAAAGTTTATATCTGAAAGCGATTTGGAAATATTAATTTTCACCCCGTGGAAGCCAGCAGTGATCATTGTTGGGACTACAGAAAGACTTTAGGAATTCCTATTTTATTCCACAGTGCTAAAGACAAATATCTGTTTCAGTTTGAAAGTTCTGCAGTTGTTGTTATTCTGTCCTCCGATAAGGTGTCTAGAAATTCATATGCAAATTTCCTGATATGTGATAAGTTATACATGATGCTACAGGTATTTCTACCCTAATGAGTTCATCCTGGGAGTAACAGTATATTCACATGCACGTGCCTGAGAGGAAAGATGAGTGGAGAATCGCAAGCCAGTAAATCATTAGTTAAGACCGCAGAGTGGCTCTTCTTTAAGTGAAGTGAAAGTCGCTCAGTCGTGTCTGACTCTTTGTGACTCCATGGACTACAGAGTCCATGGAATTCTCCAGGCCAGAATACTGGAGTGGGTAGCCTTTCCCTTCTCCAGGGGATCTTCCCAACCCAGGGATCAAATCCAGATCTCCCGCATTGCAGGCGGATTCTTTACCAGCTGAGCCACAAGGGCTCTTCTTTCAGTTCAGTTCAGTTCAGTTCAGTTCATTCGCTCAGTCGTGTCTGACTCTTTGTGACACCATGAATCGCAGCACGCCAGGCCTCCCTGTCCATCACCAACTCCCGGAGTTTACTCAAACCCATGCCCATCGAGTCGGTGATGCCATCCAGCCATCTCATCCTCTGTCACCCCCTTCTCCTCTTGCCCCCAATCCCTCCCAGCATCAGGGTCTTTTCCAATGAGTCAACTCTTCTCATGAGGTGGCCAAAGTACTGGAGTTTCAGCTTCAGCATCAGTCCTTCCAGTGAATACCCAGGACTTATCTCCTTTAGGATGGACTGGTTGGATCTCTTTGCAGTCCAAGGGATTCTCAAGAATCTTCTCCAACACCATAGTTCAAAAGCATCAATTTTTTGGCACTCAGCTTTCTTCACAGACCAACTCTCACATCCAAACATGACCACTGGAAAAACCATAGCCTTGACCAGACGGACCTTTGTAGGCAAAGTAATGTCTCTGCTTTTTAGTATGCTATCTAGGTTGGCCATAACTTTCCTTCCAAGGAGTAAGTGTCTTTTAATTTCATGGCTGCAGTCACCATCTGCAGTGATTTTGGAGCCCAAAAAAATGAAGTCTGACACTGTTTCCACTGTCTCCCCATCTATTTCCCATGAGGTGATGGGACCAGATCTTAGCATGATCTTAGTTCTGTAGTTACTAGTAAATAATTTTTTTAAAAAGACAGGCGTGCACACACACACAGGAAATTTCATCCATAAAAGAAAATACAGGCGTCATTAAAATATGCATACAGAATCCCAGTTCAACCTCATATATCATTTCTAAAAGGGAGCAGTACTGTCTTGTCACAGTGGGTTCCGCACTGGCAGTCCACACGAGGTCTAGAGGCTGCTAAGCTTCCTAGAAAGAAAAAATGTAGGGAGCAGTGTGTGTGCGTGCTTTCCAGTGTCCAGAGTGTGGTGTTAGGGTGCAGGACGGAAATCACTGTGTCCCTAGTGAGCAGGGTGTTCCTGGAGGCCACTCAGCACCACGCCGACTGCACTGTGTTCTCAGCTGCCCGTCCGTTACCAGAGGCCACTTCATTTCAGCCCATCTCCTTTTTATTTTTATATTATGCTTGCAGTTTTAATGTTAGAGTAACATATGCCTTTCCACTGACGTTTAAAGAGAAGAAACGAACCTCTAAATATAACTAATCAGAAATCAAAGTTAATAAGTACACTATTCTTACAAAGTAGAATGAACTCCTTTTGGAGAAGGTAAATAACCGTCCTTCTGTGAAGATGAGGAGCTGGACATGCTGTCGGTGGCGGTTCCTGCCCCTGCCTGCTGCCAGGTTCCCCCAGCCCCAACCCTGCACAGGCCCCTCGGCTGCAGAAGGACGAGGAGGCGGCCACGCCCCAGCTAATGTCAGTGCAGTCACGTGTTTAAAGGGCAAGTGCTTTTTAAAACTACAACTTTTGGCCCCACTTCCAGAGATCCTGATTCATCAGCTCCACAGTTTACTGACTATCTGTATTTCAGAACCACCAGCATCAAGAATTGCTACTCATTCTGCAGTCTCTGAGAATATCCTCACATTAAGTTAACTCTGCAGAAAATTGCATGCCTGACCCTTCCAGCTTCACATTACACTTGGACTAAGAGTGCTTTTCATTTAACTATGATTTAATGTCTTAGTCTCTGCTTTTATTTATTTTTAATTTATGTCTTTAGCTGTGCCAGGTCTTTGCTGCCCTAGTTGCAGTGAGCAGGGGCTACTCTCGTTGCGGGGTGCAGGCTTCTCACTGTCGTGGCTTTTCTTGTTGCAGACCCCAAGTTTTGGCAGCTGTGGCACATGGGCTCTGGATCCCGGGCTCAGGGGCTTAGTTGCCCCGTGGCACAGGAAGATATTCCCTGACCAGGAATCGAGCCCGTGTCTCCTATATTAACAGGCAGCTTCTTTACCACTGAGACACCAGGGAAGCTCTTCTATGCTTTAAACTGATGGTTAAATTAAGAAAGAACATAATGAAGAAAGTTTCTTTCTTGTGTAGAACATTAAGTGGAGACATTATTGAATGATTCAGTCTCTAACATGTAGAAAAGATTCACTAGCTGGTTTCCTAGAGTCAGTTGTGATAAGCGTTCTAATTCATAGTTTGTTTTAGCCTTGACTACAATAAAACTGCTAATACTGCTTAGGGTGGATGTTCCGGTTTCCCTGACCTTTCTACTGATTTCTAGTTCCTTACATTTGCCTTAGGAATTCTGTTATTATGTGCCTTTAATTGTCTGTTTCATCAAAAGTTTTTTTTACAAATAGATTATTGCTATAAATAACAAACTAATGAAAAATATTTCTTCTGCATCTCCCAGGAAGATTCCAGGTGATTATAATTTGTTGTATAAGAGCAGAAACTACTATAGTACAGTTGGAGCTTGTCTGTGGGTTATACTATCTGCCTCAAGCAACTTTATCAGGTTCGGATGAAGAAAAAATAGCGTAAATGTGTGTTTGTGTAAAAGTGTGTAAATGTCTAATGTGTGTATGATAGTTCAGCTGCCCCTGACAGTCATACTATCTCATCATCTTTCAGCTTCTGTGTGACTAAAAATCAGTCAGACTTAAATTTGTATAAACATATACAAGGGTACTAAAAGTCTTGCCTGAAGTCATTATCAGGCTGAAGGCTAACAGTTTTGAGAATCTGCAGGGTAGTATCTAAATATTGAAGAGACCACATCATTCGTTCACTTGTTCTTTCAATCAGCAAAGACTGACCAAATGCCTGTGTTTTATGAGACAGTGTTAGGACTACTGTCCCTGTTTCTAAGTTGCTTACAGTGTGTGGAAGAGATGTAACTCTGTAATACAAGACATGATGTTTATTGCTGATGTTCCCAAAAAGCCGTGGGGAGGAGGGCAAAGAGTGCCTCTGGAGTGTCCAGGTCTGCGGCAGGTCAGTGAGCAGCTCAGAGTATTCTTCCCCGGAGGCCGGGGCCCAGGGTCTCATCCCCTCTGCGCAGGAGGAGAGGCTGAGAGGACAGCAAAGCACACCGTTTGTTCTTTGTGTCCAAGCGGAGACGCCGCAGAACCAGACTCCCCCACTTGAATTATAGCTTTACCTTCTATCAGATAGATGCCAAGTCAAAGCTATATATAATTAGTTGTAATAAACTTTTTGAAGCAAAGACAGAAGACAAAAATGGACATAAAACATGTGCAGATTTGTCACAAAGATAAAAAGGGACTGTTTGGAACGTTCTTACGCATACTTTCCAGCTAAAGTCTTCAGTTCTCTATTTTCTGTTGTACACGCTTCCGTGTCGACAGCACCTTGTACTCGTAGTGTCTTTTTTTTAATATATATAGTCTTTCAAAATCTGCATCTATTTTAAAATCTGAACTCATAATCCAACTGTATGTGAATTGCTGGCACTGTCTTTCAAGTTGGCCTCAGAACAGTTTTCTGAGTTAGCTTTCACTTTCCCATAAAACGAGATAAACAGAGTTTGCCAAAAAAGTTAGAGGGAAATGGCCTTGAGCGGTTATGCTTCAAGTACACCATTAGATGCGGGGAGTCCATCTCTCAGTCGTCTTCGCTTCCGTTTGGTTTCAAGATGCTATCACCACGTTCCCTCCACGGGAATTCATGGGGCACCTGTAGGGTGAGGGGCCAGACCTGAGGCAGGGGTAGGGCGGGCGGTGTGGCTGGAGAGACCCGCGGTAGGAAAGTCACAGGCCTGCCTTCCTCGTGGACCGGAGATCCTGGAAGACAGCAGAATCATAAAGGCTCATGAATTCTAGAAAAGTCTCACCTATAGAGCAGAGTGGGGCAGAGGTAGAGGCAAGCAGCTCTGCCAAGGGCAACCATAACACCTCTCTCGGAAGAAAGGACGTTGGAGCTGAACTTTGAACAATGGGTTCTCCAGGTCAGCCTTCCTCAGCCTGTTTCCATCATAACGAGAATGGCATGTCACTCGTCTAATCCTGTGTGATACCCTCATGTGGGCACAATCAGATTCTGGTAGAAACGTAACATTTTGTAGGGACATAAAGCGTATAAAGCCATAGGAGCTCTTTCTTTTATTGCTACTTATAAAAGATTTTTTAAAGGATGTGATTAATGAAATTATATCTGAAATTAATAGCCATTATATATATAAATAGATAAATATGGCTTCTTAATTTTTTTCCCTAATGTTATACTTTATCTTTTTTCCTTCAGAGTTTTACTCAGTGGGTAGTATTAACTAGGCAGTCATGTATGTGTAATTAGGATTAACACCATGTCCTGCATCATTGAATTCTCTCAGTATTTTTGTAAAACAGTTACGATGTTTCCTATGTCATATAATTAGATAATTGAGGCATGAAAGTGAAAGCTGCTCAGTCATGTCCAGCTCTTTGCAACATGGAATTCTCCAGGCCAGAATACTGGAGTGGGTAGCCTTTCCCTTCTCCAGGGGATCTTCCCAACCCAGGGATCGAACCCAGGTCTCCTGCATTGGAGGCAGCTGTTTGATAGCTGAGCCACAAGGGAAGCCCTGTTGAGGCATAGAGAAGTTAAATATTTTGCCCAGTGTCATTTAGCTAATAAAATGGCTGGGATTCTAAACCCTTGCAGACAGGAACCATACCCATGCTGTTAACTCCTGTGGTATAAAATTATAATCCTTCCATGAGTAGCAAAGATCTAGACAGATAGAAGAATTTTTGACAATAAATTCCTTAGGGAAATTGGGCAGGTGAGGCAAGAAAAGTCAGGGAGAAGATAGACCTTTAAGAAAAGTTTTATACCTTTTCTGCTACTTGAATTAAGACAAAAAAACACTTTTGTAAAAGTGACAAAAATGAAAAAGCTTTAGTCATAGAATTTCAAAGCCTTTAATGTGTTGGTATCAGTATCACTGGAAATTCTACTAGGCTTTGGTTATTGGAGCTAACGTGTGTCTCTTGCCAAGAGTGTTGACCGCCTGCTTCTCCTGTGTGGTGTCTGCACCATGAGAAGAAGGCAGCCTTCCCTCCTCCGCATTAATGTTGTGTCTGTCAGTAATTTTCAATAGAAGTCTCGGGCAACAGTAAAGCTGCTGCTCATACTGAGTCACACAGCGAAGATGGGACGGGCATGGGTTACCCCCTCCCAGGGTGTCAGCTGGGACCCGCCCCCTGGGACCTGTCCACAAAGCGCATCAGAGTCACATGGTCAGACACATAGCACTGGGCTCACCTTGAGTTCTCTTCATTTGCTTTTTGAGGAAGTTAGTCACAAACCCACATACCTTATTATTAGCAATAAGTTCACAACACATTTTGCAGCTGACCCGGCCCATCGCGTGTGCCACTGAACCCCATCTTTGCACACACCGCTCCAGGTCACAGAGAGGGAGAGATGTGCTCCAGCCAGAGGGAACAGAATGTGCAAAGATAAAGAGGTGTGTAAAGCATATGGTGTACTCCAGGAAAGCAGGGAGGGCTAGAACTTCCAGTGGAGGGGATGGTCAGGGCAAGATTAGACTGGAAAACAGACTCAGACTCAGCTCCAAAGGGCCTGGGAGCTGTTTTTACATGCTCTGTGACCTGGGCCAGGCTGGATGGGCCTCGGTTCTCCGGACCTTAATATGCAACCCACACTACCTTCTTCCCCAGGTTGTCCGCATGAAATAAGAAATGTGTGCAAAGGTCTGGGGCAGAGCTGCACACAGCAAATATTGGTGGCAACACATCCCACTGTTTCCTGGCTTTCCTGCCCAGATAAAGGGATGGGGACTTTACTCTGTAATGGAAAGCCTTCAGGCGTCACAGGGAGAAAAGCCACCTCTGTGATCAGAACGGTTGTCTTCATTTCGAGGCAACGATGTGTCCAGGTGACTTGGAGAAAGGCAGGACCGCAGAGGGGCAGGATCCTGCGTTACTTACTTGCAGTAAGTTTTGCTCACAGGTTACTTCTCAGCTCCCTAAATAAGATTTTAAATCTTGATGCTGAGTCGACATTCATGGCGCCCACCTGGGCTCTCTGTTACTTCCCAAGGACTACAGGTCGCCGGGTCATCGTGATCCCACGTTCTTTCCTTTTGTCCTCTTGCCTGAAAGCTGCTCCTTGGGTTTCACGCCGCTGCAGCACCGTTGCATTCTTGTGCATTCCTCCTCGGGGCACCAGTTCAGATTTCATCTGTTTACTGACGGTTTCAAAGAAGAGCTTCTATTCTGTCAGGATCCTGGGAATCTTATTATTTACTTCTACTTTTGGGATTCACCTGGTTCTGAAAGACTTCTGTTGGCTAAAGGAGAAAGTATTTTTACTGGGACACATCATTTTAATAGGTGTTTAAAACATGGTACAGAGACCTACACTTAAATATTGGCTCTTCAGGGATTCCCGGTGGTCCACGGGTTGGTACTGCATGCTGTCACCGTTTGGGGCCTGGGTTCCGTCCCCGGCTGGGGAAGTCAGATTCTGCAAGCCCTGCAGTGCAGCCGATGCATATTTATAGTCTCTTTCATTTACAGGTTGTTTGACTTGAAGCAGATCTCTCAGCCTCCCTGAGCCTGTTTCCCAGTCTATATAAGGCACAAGGTTATTGTCAGGATTAATGAGATGTATACAGTGCCCAGCTCATAGAAAGGACTTATATTTTATTTTTCAGAGTCCCTTACAATAAAACTTTCCTACCGAAGTCTTTTTTTTTTTTTTAAAGGCAGCAGACTGTCCTGGGAAGCTGTTCATCTTCCATTCCTCTTTGCCAACTGCAGAAGCACCAGGGAAACTCAAAAACAGAGATGACAAAAAAATGATTAATACGGACAAAGAAAAGGTATATGTAAACAGCTGCCCTTTGAAATGTCCATATGTCAGTTCTTACAAGGGAATAAAGAGACAGGGCATGTGTGATTTGTGTAGGAAAGGGGGCAAAGTTAAATATATAAATCTGGGGTACTGTACATTGTAAGGAAGATTGTGAATTGTAAATACTTTAGGAAACTGTATATTCCTAGGGAAAGGGATATCTGATCTACATTAAGATAAAATCTCAAGCTTTTTCATGTATAACTCATGTAAGACACTGCTTGGTAAGACTGTTAAGGGGAGGGGAGAAGTGGGGGAAAATGCAGAAAGGTCAGGTAGAGGGTGAGTGTGATGGACAGCCCCCTCGGACGGCAGTCCTGGCGTGCCCGGGGCTCAGAATACGCTTTGCTGAAACCCTCTGAGCTGTTGCCCTGGGACCCAGTCAGGGCGCAGGGTGAACCGTGAGACGGGCATCCAGCCGGGGCCCCGCGACCCCGGACAGGCGCCTGTCTCGGCCTGTGCAGGGAGGGCAGCGGCGTCAGCGTCCCTGGAGTCGGGGTCCGATGACCCACGCACGTGCGTGCACTTGACCTGGCACACGCCTGGCACACGGGGCGCTGACAGCCGCCCCGCTGGGCACACCGCGGCCCGCTTCCTCAGCTCGGAGGACGCAGTGGACGCTAGCAACAGAAACGTTCTGCGGGCTTCATTTCCCCCCTGTGCGCCCTTTCCTTCAGATCCTTTTCCAGCCTCAGACCAACGTCTACGACTCTCTGGCCAAAGACTGCGTGGCTCACGGCTGCTGCGTGACCCTCTTCCTCTTCCCCAGCCAGTACGTGGACGTGGCCTCCCTGGGGCTCGTGCCCCAGCTCACGGGGGGCACGCTCTACAAATACAACGGCTTCCAGGTAAATGCCCGCCGTGTTCCCCGGGTGCCTCCTGCCGCTTGGACCTCAAAGCTGCGCCCCCTCGTGGGCAACCGACAAACGTGAACTCTCGGGCCGAGGGCAGAGGACGGGCCGGTGGCTGAGAATTGCTTTCAGGGGAGGGCCACTGGCAGAGACACACGAGCGCGCGTGAAACACGCGGCCGGCGGGGCCTGCTGTGTGGCCCAGCGCGCTCAGCCCGGGCTCTGATGGCCTGGAGGGGGAGACGCGGGGCGGGGTGGGGGCTCAGGACCGAGGGGGTGTAAGCATACTGACGGCTGATTCACGGTGTTGTGCGGTATCGTAAAGCAATTATCCTGCAATCAAAGAGAAATTTTTTAAAAAATTACAGGAAAAAAAATTGCTCTCCTGCTTCCTAAGATATGGCAACAGATTGAGCTCATTCAGCCTCAGGTTTGAATATCACTGTGTAAGCTTCCCTGTTGGAGGGAGATAATATTTTCTATAAAATGTTTATATGTTATATAAAAGCTTATATTCAGTATATTTGAGTTTGCTTTTTAAAGTGACCATGTGTTGGTTTCAAATTGCTATGGTTTGAAGGGGTCAGTTCATTGTACCCCCTCTCTTCCAAGCCTGAACTGAGAGTCAAGAGATGGTCAGAATGTCAGCACTGGAAGGGACCCAGGTCTGTGGGACTTGCTACTCTTTTCCCCTCCGAGAGACAGACACCACCAGACACAGGGTGGGCGCAGATAGAAGCGTCTCCTGGACCCCTGGCCCTTGCAAGCTCCAATATTGAGGGCCAGGCTGTGCGTGCCTCCTGCAGGCTGCCCCCCACCCCAGAGGCTGCATAAGAGGCTGAGCTCTGCCCACCCGGCTCCTTGTCCCAAACTCAGACGTCACCTGCCCTCACCCGAGAAAGGTGAGGAGGCGCCTCTGGTGTGTGTACCCCCACATGGAAACATGGAGTGGGAACGAGTGTTCCCCCAACAAATGTGACAAATGTTCATCATCTTTATTTTGATGAATGCAATTATTTTTAATTGCATAGCTACGTACTTATATTGTAAACTAGCTAAGGGATTTGATAAGATCAAAGATCACAAATGAAATAACATTGAAAGGGCTTTCTAAACCCTAAGATTTCTGGATAAACTAGGTTTTAATCAAGATTTTTTTTTTTTTAATAGAATTGTTTTCAGTATTTTACCGCCACCTGGTGGACATGATTGTCCTTTATTTTTTAGATGCACTTGGACAGCCAGCAGTTTTTGAATGACCTCAGAAATGATATTGAGAAGAAAATAGGATTTGATGCTATCATGCGGGTTCGTACCAGCACAGGTACTTTCCATTTATACTGGTTTTCTGGTCTCTGATGTATAAGTGCTTCCTCTTGAAACTAACAACAGGCCAACAAAGAAAATGACAGTAAGATAAGGAGAAACAAAATTTTCGTTTTCCCTCCTCCTCCTCAGGTTTCAGAGCCACTGACTTCTTTGGCGGCATTTATATGAACAACACCACCGACGTAGAGATGGCAGCCATCGACTGTGACAAAGCCGTGACCGTGGAGTTCAAGCATGATGACAAGCTCAGTGAAGACACCGGGGCCTTGATTCAGGTGACTCAGAGCGGACGCCTGGCTTTTGCTTAGTTTGTTACTGACAGTGATCATTGGGGAGACTCCCAGGACCATCGGCTGTGCCAGTCTCTCCAGAAGGAAGTCCAAAGGTGGAAGGCACTAGATTGGAGGGCTCTGTGGCTTATTCTGCACACTCTGATTCCTGTGCTGTTTCTCGGAAGTAATGATGTCTATGGAGTGTTTGCATGAGAGCCCACAGACTTGAGGTCAGATGACAGGCATTGGTCCCCAGCCCCCGGGTTTGCGGCACCCCTGCCATGTGCCGGACACCGTGCTGAGAAGGGTCATCATGGCAGAAGCAAGTGTCCACAGGACATGGCTTTGTAGCAAGTAAGATTAACTAGAAGCCACGGAGACTGTGACATAAAACAGGAGAAATTCTAATGGTCAGTTTTCAGACAACAGTATCACCCTCAAAGAAGGGAGAGGTTGACATCAAATTGAGGAAGAACTCTAGCAATTAATATGTATTTTAAAATCACAGAAATGTGGAAATGGTTACTTGTTCACATTATCAAAATGTATATATTTATCATTAGTATAAAATCTGTCACCAGAGCTAGCTGTTTCTTTCTGGGTGAAGTGAGCCTGGAGTAGGACTATAGTAATGTGAAGGTATTATTTCTGGACCTGAATCCCTGGCAATAAAATCAAAGCTAGGAAGTGTAGCCTAGCTGTGGAATCGCAAACAGGTATTTGCATGTGAACAGCCCCATTAAAACCTAAGCTTAAACCAGCGAAATGAAATGCGTATCGCTGGCCATCATTCCTCCCTTGTGTTGTTTAGTCTTTAGCAGTAACAGGAAAGGCCTGCTGGAGGGTTCAGAGGCCTTGGAGCTGTGCACGCTCTTCTGTGCACGTAAGTAAGAGCAGGCTAGCTTGGGTGGACGTGCTCACCAGGAAACACGCGCCCGCAATGTTGCCTCTGCAGTGCGCCGTGCTCTACACAACCGTCGGCGGTCAGAGACGACTTCGGATTCACAACCTGGCCTTGAACTGCAGCTCCCAGCTGGCGGATCTCTATAAGAGCTGCGAGACAGATGCCCTCGTCAACTTTTTCGCCAAGTCAGGTAACTCTTTGCCAATCCTGGGGTGCAGAGTACCTTGCCTAGTGGTTCAGGCAGCCTTGTGGGTTAAACCGAGTTAGTAGCTAACAAGTCTTGGGATTGTGTGGCCTTCTGGTGGGTAAATTCAGAATTTATAAAAGCAGAGGGTGAAGAATAAGAGTCAGCATTTCTAGCTCTAGACAAATAAGCAGAACACTGAGTCCTTCCCAGGGCGACAGAGCTGAAATTGAGGAAGGTGATCCTGAGACTCAGGATGGTGTGCTGTGCCCTCTGGCACATGGAGATAATGGAAGAATAGGGTCCCTCTCATGAGACTGAACTGGATTACCCTTACCGAGATAATTAGGAAATGGCAGGGGCCCGAGGTGTTTTCTGGCTCCTTCTCCCCTCCTTGCCCCAAACCCCAGGTGAAATTCTGCACTGAGCTTTAGAAGAGCAGTCCAGCCTGTAGGAGTTCAGAGCATCCGAGATGGTGAACTGGTCTTGCTTTTCTCTGAGTAGAGTCCTATTTCTAATATTCTGAGGAAGAATCTGGACTGATTTCCTGCATTTTGTTATAGGTAGGCTGTTGTTTTCCATTGGCTAAACCATACTTAGTCAAGAGGAGAGCCTTATCCAATGACTTTAACATTTTAAAATGCTGTTATTCCTAGCTGAGGGGTCTGAAGATAATAGCAATTTATTCTTTTATTATTTGGAGGGCTCCATTTCTGAGCTAAACTTTTTGCGCCCTTTTCATTGTTTTGTGCAAATAGCTTTTAAAGCAGTTCTACACCAACCCTTGAAGGTCATTCGGGAAATTCTGGTTAACCAGACTGCCCACATGTTGGCCTGTTACCGGAAGAACTGTGCTAGTCCGTCTGCAGCCAGCCAGGTAAGTCACCTGCTGTCTTCCGGGACTTGCTCATGCCGCGCTCTGCTGCCTCTGTCGTCTGGGCACTGAGATGCTGCCCAGTGAACTGTAACCAAGAAGACTGAGGATGCCACTGGGGGGACCATGGTGTTTTATGTGTGAAAGGTGCTCAGGTATGTCAGACTCTGCAGCCCCATGGACTGTAGCTCACCCAGCTCCTCTGTTCATGGGATTCTCCAGGCAAAAATACCGGAGTGAGTAGCCGTTCCCTTTTCCAGGGGATGCTCCCAACCCAGGGATCGAACCCAGGTCTCCTGCATTGCAGGTGGATTCTTTACCAGCTGAGCCACCAGGGAAGCCCATGGTATTTTTACAGCCAACATTAAACAACTTAGTGGCCTTACAACATGCATGAACCTCAAAATGTGTGTGCATGTTGTGCTGACAGTCACTACATTATGTAAAATGAAAGAATGTTATATGTAAGAAATGTCAATATAAATCAGGCTTTCTTTTGCATATAAAGATGAATATTACATTGTGAAATGGGGAAGCTTAAATACTTTTTGGATATATTAACAATCAAAGTTGACACGAGCTAATGGCAGAAATGACTTATCTATATTTTATAAACACAATTTACAAATTCTAAAGTTCTTTGTGTTTAATAGTTAATAATAGGGAACTCCCTGGCAGTCCAGTGGTTAGGACTCCCTGCTTTCACTGCAGGGGGCACAGGTTTGATCCCTGGCTGGGGAACTAAGATCCCCATGCTGCACAGTCAAAAAATAAAAAGTTAGTAATAGGTATGAAGAGTTTTGAAAAAAGTTGGCTAATAACTTGAAATTTTAGAAGATCTTTTAAATAAATCTGACTCATAAAAACAAAAGAAAAAAAAAGGAAGAAGCTTAGGCCCACATTTATTTTTGTATCTGTTCTCTTTTTCGTAATCTTTCCCATCATAGCTAGATGCCATTTTTCATAGCTGTATTGAACATCTGAACACAGAATCAAAGAAGATGGCAACAGGTGGGAGACTTTCTGGTTAATTCGTGTTCACAGTGACACTTGAAACTCCACCTAACGCAACCCTTCAGCAACAACAATAGTAGAGATACATCTGGGGGCCAAATTCATAATCTGGGTAATGCAGGAAATTAAAAGATCGTTATTAGTTTGGACTTTTTACAGAAATTCCTTTGTTGTCCAGAGGGATTAAAGTAGCCATCCATTCTTCATCTCCTGCTGATATCACAGAAGCAACTCTTAGATCTGTGTGAGTCAGCCCTCTTTGTTATTCAGAGGATTTGCCTCTTCAGTAAACTCGGCGTCAGTCCCATTTTGGAGCATCCTACACAGAGCCCCCCAGGAGCTCCTGGGTACAGTCCAGCCAGGACCACTGTACCCCCCAGTCTCACTGTTTTGGAGCTCTGGAAACATTGCTCTGTGTCTGGAGTGTCTCACATGTCAGGAGGACTTGCTGAAGAAGAACAGGTACAGTTAGTGAGCTCTAAGGAAGTTAATTTGCTAAAACAACTGGATTCAAAAAAACCTTACGTTAAAAACAAATCTGTTGCCTACTTAAGGGAAGAAATAAAACTGGTCGGTTCCTTCTGGTTTAAAGTTATAAGCTTTGCCTTTACTTACTAGATCATCTGTTTGCACAGTTTATTTCTGGAGTGACAGCATTCTGATGCCAGTCTGTTTCTGAAAAAAGTAGATAAAGATTAGTCCTGTTCTTTTGGAGATTTTTCTTTCTCCATTAGCACATTTCAGCTATACCTTTTTCCATCAGGGAGTAGGGGAAATGTAGAGATGATAATACTGTTAGTAACAATGATATATTAAAATACACCATTATTTAACAGAATGGCTAGACTTGAGGTTCTTCTCAAAGAATGTAACTTCAAATTTGATGGTCTTTCCATAGTTCATTTGCAAGAAATAATTTCCATGGAGAAATCTGTAAAGGAATTCCACTGTTTTATTCAATACTACAGAGCCCAAAGTTTCCTTGATCCAAGCAAGACTGTTAAGGACTGTGTACTTGCATTATATGTACTGGACCTCAGGAGATATGCTTTTACTGAATTGTCAGGGCCAGCACAAGATGTTGTAAAAGAGGAGCTTAAGATGCAAAATTTAAGGAGGCACCCATTCTGCAGATCATAGGATAGATGCTGAGTTAAGACATATAATTTAAAACAACATTAAAACAATTTTTTAAGCTTACATAAGCAATGTAGCTCCCTTTTTCATTAAATATAACAACGCACTGTCCCAAACTTAAATACATGACATCATATGGGAGTACACTGACTGCAGGAGGTGAGTCGCATCACCTTAACTGGAAAGTAACAGTGTTTTTTTTTTTCCATTACCACACCAGTTACTTCAAAACCCAAAGCACAGAGTTCTCCAAATTCAGGCAAACTGGACTCATGTGAATTTGCACTCCCTCCTCACTCACACCTTTTCTTCTCAAGAGTAATTTCACTATTTATGGAGAGGATCAGGGAGGCAAGGAAAGGTTTTAAGTACTGCTCTGTTACCACATTTTCTTCCCTACCTCAAAAACATTGACTATCTGTTTTCTTTCACTCTAACTCATTTTTCTTCATCACAAAATTTCCTTCTTACTTTCATTCTCTGTTCTATTCCTTCTGCCCTCCGTAGTCTCCTCTAATCAGACTTTTTAGTCCTGAAAGTGTCATCACGGGCCAGGCCCAACTCTTTGTGGTATTTAGGGCAACAAATTTCTAAACTGTCTTAATATGACCTGATTAATGAGAAACAGCCAGTGAATTGCAAGATAATATTTAAAAACTGTACGTACATGCTTCTCTATGGGGATCTAAGAACATTTTTAATCCATAACAGGTAAGATGCCTAACTGGTAATTAGCCCAGAAATAGCCCTGGAGCCACTTGGCTCCAATGACCATGGTTTGTGTCCTTGGATTGTAATTTTTTTTTTTTAATCCTAATTTTCCTCACATTCCAGTACCAAATGCTGTCAAATAAAAATACTTTATTCTAAATAAGTGAAATAAGTCATAGAAAGATAAATACCATATGCTCTCACTTATATGGGGAATCTAAAAGACAAAAACCAAGTTCAAATACTGAAAAGAGATTGGTGGCTGCAGGGAGGTGTGGAGGGTGGGCAAAATGGGTGAAGGGGCTCAAAAGGTACAAACTTCCAGTTATAAAATAAGCAAGTAATGGAGATATGATGCACAGCATAGCTGCTCTAGTTAATGATGCTGTATTGCATGTGTGAAAGTTGCCAAGAGTAAATATTAAAAAGTTCTCATCACAGGAAAATTCTGTAACTTTTATGGTGATGATGTTAACTAGAATTGTTTTCATTTCACAGTATATACAAGTATCAATTATTATGTTATATACCTGAAACTAATATAATGTTAAACATTATTTCTCAATTAAAAAAAAGCTTATGCTAGAGAAGAAATTCTAAGAGCGTTTCCTCACATGAGGAAACATGCATTTATCTAACTGTCTTTGGTTTTTTTGAAAGGAGATAAAAGTTGAGAGGAAAAACAAACTGCAAAGTAGAATTGTTCTAAAATATATTTTCCTTAATCAGTTAGAAAGTTCTGTCTTACATATTTCTTACTTAGAAGATCATGGGAAGCAATAATAGATTTGAGGAATAAATCCTATTAATAACAGAGCTGTAAGGGAAATTTTCTTTTCAGCATGTGTTCTGTTAAGTGTATATTTTTTTCATCATTAAAATAGAAAGCTAAAAAGAAATCATGAATTTATAGACCAGATATTTATATTTGCAGGTTACCTATCTCCTGTATATGCTTTTCTTTTGGATGTTTTGTTGTTCATTGACCTACTGTTAAATGGAAGAACTGACACTCAATCTCTCTTGATTCTTAGACATATTTGTAAAACTGTGTGTTGGTAAGGTTAAACAAAAAGGCAAATTATTTGTAATTTTTTTACTCATGTTTCTAGAATTGCTTCATTGTGTTACTATTTGGAGCATCATATTATGGTATGTACTTGGAGGCAGTTAGAATGAAGTCAGAGGGTCACATGAGCCAAAGAGAGGATGGAGAGGAAGCAGGTACAGGTGGATTTTAAAGGTTATAAAGGTAGATTATAAAGGGATGGAGAGAATTTGTGTTCTAATTGAAGGTAAAGAAAAAATGAAATTAGGGTTCATCTAGTAGCTCTAGTATCTAAAACAGGAAACATAAGAGGAAAAACATGTTTGTGGAATTGTAGGAGTTTGATTTTTTCCTATTATCATTTAGTGACATACCTAATAAAGTCACAATACATTTCCTGTTTTAATTTCTATATATATTGAACAGTATTATAATTTGAATTTTCCTTATTATGGTTTATCTGTCTATATGCATATCATCCCCAGTGCACATTAGACATCTTGCACGTGGACTATGCTCATTCCTCTGCAGAGGCCTTGATGCTTGGGTAGAACCTGTGACACAGCCCTCCTCCGGTGTCCGAGTCTGTGACTGTGCGAGTGTAAGCTGCAGGAAGAGCACAGAGGAAGAGCGATCTCAGGGGTAGCTGGAAATGCTGTTCTTGAAATCAAGAGCTAGAAAGAAGCTGGTAATACAGATTAGGAAATAATTTATAAATTTCATTTAATAAACGTGTATATGACACTGTGTGATGGGCCTTACTATAAGTGCTCCACAAATTAGAAATAATTTAATCCTAACCACCCCAGGATCATGAAGTAGAGGTGCTATTATTTTAGAAGAGAAAATGGAGGAACAGAGAGGGTACGGAATTTTCGCGAGGCGTACAGCTGGTAAGACGCATAGCCCGGACCACAGGCCCCGCGGTGAGCTGCGCTGCTTTCCCTGATCTAGGGGATGTATGTGGGTTACCATTTCGTCCTCTCTGCAACCTCAGAAAGCAGATGTTTCTCTTTTACAGGTAAAGTGCAGTGGGTCTTGATTCTCAGTAAAGAGCAAGCATCTGAACCTGGTGTCTCTCTCTTCCAGCTGATCTTACCGGATTCCATGAAAGTCCTGCCGGTGTACATGAACAGCCTGTTGAAGAACTGCGTGCTGCTCGGCAGACCCGAGATCTCCACGGACGAGCGGGCCTACCAGAGGCAGCTGGTCATGACCATGGGCGTGGCTGACTCGCAACTCTTCTTTTACCCGCAGCTTCTGCCCATAGTAAGTAGGAAGCGCGTTATGGTGGCGCGTTTCCTAGAGACGTCTGGGAGAGAGTCCTAGTTTGTTCTAAACCAGAAACTTTGGTGTCACGTGCCGCGCAGACCTGAGACGGCCTCGGGGCGGGGCGCTCCAGCTCACGGAGCTGTCGGGTGACCGCGTCTCTGCCCTCATTCCCAGACGGGTTAGGATTCTTTGACGGATTAGGCACTGAATGGTCAGGACGCCCAGCCTCAGTTGAAGAAATCTACTTTATGGCATTAAAGGCAACTGCTGTATCTGTATGGACTTTTATAAACACACATGTGTTTGTTTTTAGACAGTGTATTAATTATCTGATAGTCACCACATTGAATCGGAATGGCTCTGATGAGCCTTGTGCAGATGCCCTCAGAGTTTACCTGGTGATGCATTCTGCTTCTTTACTGAAGACAACCTTGACGTGCTCTCTGCCTCGGCTCCTTCCCCCCGAGACCTAGCAAGCAGGTTATAACTGCGGGATCAGAAAGGGGACAGCCGAGGGCTGGTTTCTGACTCCTGGATTAAAGCTCACGCCCAGGCTCTCAGTAGTAGTGCAGTTAGGAAGAGTTAACATACGTTCAAATAGTTGATGTTCAGATAAAACTGGACTCTGCCAGAGAAGCTAGGACCCTCGGGGACACGGACATGACGGTCTTACTAAGATCGCCTTGCCGAGGTCCCGGTGGTCAACATGTTAATAAACCCAGTGGGCCGCTCGCAGTCCTCTGCTGTGAGCACGGCATCTGACAGCTCCCTCTAGAGCGCCCTCTTCCCCCGGTTTCTCTGCTTCCCCGGCCTCTCCCGCTGCCGGCTTTGCTGGTTTACCGTTTTCCCCGTGCGGCCCCCGGGTCTCAGGCCCAGGACGCTTCTGTCTGTGCACACAGCCCTGCGGGGTCTGACCTGCGTCAGGCCGGCAGCCGCCGTCTGCGCCGACGCTCGAGTTCCCGTCTGCAGCCGGCACCGCCCTGAGCTCCGCGGCGCTTGGCGCTGGCGCCCCTGGAGCCCGTCCCCGTGGGCTGTGCTGGGCACCGCCCCGAGCGCACTGGGCCTCCTCTCCGGCAGTCTTCCTCTCTCCTTCCGGGTCCTCAGGACCCAAGGCCCACGCTCACCCTTTGGCTGTCTCCTTCCTCACCCACCACATCGCAGCCGTCAGCAGTGGCAGCTCTTCCTTCCAAGAACACGCAGACTTCCACGCCCACTGCCACCACCCCGCCTCCAGCAGAGCCGCCTCTCCTAACGAGCCTGCTCGCTGGCTCCTGTGGCCCTGCAGTCACTTTTTGGCACGGAAGTTAGAATAACGCTGCTCAAGTCACTGTCGGTTCATGGCCCTCCGCCCCTCAGAACACTTGAGGATTTCCCCTTTCCGGAGAAGCCCCCCTGCTCTCTGTCCGACTCAGCGTATTTCTCTCTCACTCTCTGCTCCAGCCACACCGGGCTCCTCGCGGAGCCCTGAACGCCCGAGAAAGCCCTGCGCCTCAGGCCCTCTGCCCCCGAGGCCCCCCATCTGGAATGCGCACGCCCCGCTCAGACGTTACCTTCTTAGCAAACCTCCTGGCCTCCCCTGTGTAAAACTGTACCACCAGAGGGCTCTATCCCGCTGCCCTGCTTCACAGCACTTGGCACCGTCTAAGTTTCTAGACACTTAGATTTATCTGCTCTCTTTTCTTTCCTCCAAAAAATGGCTGTATAGCTATACAAGGCGGGGATAGCTGTCTGATGACTAGGATGCCTGGCGCAGGGCAAGGACGCGTTGAATGTGAACTGCGAGGGAGGATGGGGAGCGGGTAAGAGAGAGGGGGAGCAGGAGGGCGTCTGACTCTGGCCTCTGCCTCGCAGCACACCCTGGATGTCAAGAGCACAACATTACCTGCTGCTATTCGCTGCTCTGAGACCCGTCTTTCAGAAGAAGGGATATTCCTCTTGGCGAACGGTCTAAACATGTTCTTGTGGTTGGGAGTAAGTAGCCCACCAGAACTGATTCAAGGAATCTTTAACGTGCCATCTCTTGCACATGTCAACACAGATATGGTAGGTATATTTTTTTCCTTTGTTTTGCAGTAATAAATTCTTAAATGCTTTTTGTTCATGTGCAACCATATATTGTAGAGAAAACAATAAGGACTGTAGTTCTATATAAGAGAGTTTCATGTTTTAATGAATAACAATTAGCTAGCATAAAGTTGTTTGTATAAAGTATTATCCAACAGCCAAATTATATGATTTTAATAGAGACTGCCAACACTACCAGACCATTTCCTATTTGTTAATCACTGTGCTCCAAATACTTTAAATACACTGTTTCATTTAATTCTTGTAACAAATCGGTGAGACAGATACTGCTGCTGCTGCTGCTAAGTCGCTTCAGTCGTGTCCGACTCTGTGCGACCCCAGAGACGGCAGCCCACCAGGCTCCCCCGTCCCTGGGATTCTCCAGGCAAGAGCACTGGAGTGGGTTGCCATTTCCATTTTCTAGACAGCTCCAGTGAGGCGTAGAGACAGGTTCTTTCAGTAGTGAGTGGCAGAGGTGGGAAGTGAGTTTGGTCTCAGGCTCTGGGCTCATCCCTGGTGCTGAACTGCATATTCACAAGGATGCAGAATCTCTCATACATGTTCAGCTACAGATAGGACCACCCCACGAAAACAAATTATGCATGCTTCTGTTTCATTTATTTCAGAAGAGATTTTAGATTTGATATGGAATGAACACAAATGATGTTCTTAAACTATTAATTGCTGCTTTTCCTAGTATACTTTGAGAATCACACTGACTGCATACCTTATTTGCAGACCATCGTGTGAGCGCCATTGCTGTGATGGTTGTCTTCCTCTGCTCGACTGGATTCCTTATGAATTCAGATGCAGAATGCAGCAGAGAATTTGTTCCCTGAGTCCTCACTCACATTTTGATAGATGGCTTAAGGCTTTAATTTCTGGTATGAAGGTAGACACATAGCATCCGGAGGAGGAGTTTAGATTAAAATTTCAGGTTAAATAGATAAGTTTAGAGAGCTGCATATCTATTATGAATATAAAAATATATTTTTAAAGAAGTTAAAGGTATCCATTAAGAGGTTAGTTTTAAGATGAAGATTTAGAAATAGTAATATGTTTGCATGTGGTTGAAATTAAGAATGATTAGAAAGGCAATTTCTTAAAAATTAAAATTCAGTGGGCAAAGAACTATGAGTGTGAAGAATGTTTATATAAAATTTAAGGAAGCCTCTTCTTATTTCATATATGAAATATAAGTTTCACATATTAAATTTAAATTTCACATATAAAATAACTGTTAATGCATATTTTTTGAACATACATATGAAGTAGCCAAAGTCTGTCCACCACAAAGCAACAGATTGCTAGTTTTGTGCTTATGTCACCATATTTCTTCTCAACCTTCTTCAAAAAGTAAGACAAAAAAACAAATCTTGCTTTCTTTTTAGAGGTAGTTGGCACTTTGAGACATAAAGTATACTTAATGTTTTTTTTTAATGAAAATAAAAAAAATAGTCTTAAATGTCAAGAGAATACATAGAGGGTGTGGAATGTGAATATAAATAATGAATTTCTTGCCTTTTTTTTTTTTAACAACTCCTGTGAAAAATACTGGCTATGATCTTTTCCTGAGATGTGTGACTTTTTGGTAAAATGTTCCCGTTCACTTTTCCAGTGGCTAACTCACAGATGTTGTCTTAGCTCTTGGTATCTCCTTGCTTAGAAGTACGCATTAACATTTACTGTCTTAATGAGAGAAATCTAAGTCCAGACCTCTCATGGTCCCCAGGGGCCACATGCAGTGGGTGCTCTCTCTTATATACCATCACCCAGATTTCAGGGAAATCTAAAAGGCCACATTCCCTCTGAGAAGTTAGCGTTTGGTGGTTTGTTTGAATGTTGGGACAGTGGTATTTGGATGGCATTTTCCATGTGGGGTAATGCCTCAGGGTCCTGCCGCTGACCCACTAAAGGAGTGAACTACATCCTTCTCTCATAACACAGCCTTGAAGTATCTATCTTGCAAAGGAGTTAAAATCATGGTGAGTTGACATTCTTTGCAAAAATCATATACTGTTTGTGTCAAATTATGCTGATAAGTATGAATCATTTTTAATGCATTTTTATTTCACATGTTTTGTTTTTAGGTAAATGAACTAAGCCAACAGCTTAGAAGGATGTTTTTTAACTTTAACATTCTAATAATCTCATTCTGCTTCTATCTAAATGTACTGAAACTTAAATTTTATTTTCCTTAAATTTAGACATTATTGCCTGAGGTGGGAAATCCATACTCACAAACACTCAGAATGATAATGGGTATTATCCAACAAAAGCGGCCATATTCAATGAAGGTAAGAATGAGATTTTCTTCTTTCTTCAAGTGTTCTGATTTCCTTACAGACTTTAAAATGCATGGCCTATATTTTTATAACATGACTTCTGATAGAAAACTCACAATCTCTGAGTATACCTACCTACCTGTCAACCACACACATACAAAAATAACTATCACCATGCATTAACTAAGGGTTATCTTACTAAGTATTAACTTAGAAACAATTGATATTATTAAGTCTTTGAAATGACTTTTCCTTCAATGCTTAAAATTATAGAAGTATAAAATAATTTGTTACATTTGACTTTTACAGCTTTTGATTTATTATCTCTGAAAAATTATGTTATCTTAGTCTCTCCAAGCTTTTTTTGAGTGTGAGTAAAAGAATTTAAAATGTCTGTTAAGTCAGGAAAATTATGCCTGTTGCTAAGTGCCAAGTACTCAACCCTGTCTTCCTTTTCAAGCTCAACAGTAGTGTTGCCTGGAATGTACAGATGACGGTGGTCTATTACTATACTACTTCCTGCAGAGGTGCAGAACTCTCAGCTACAGGCAGGCCTCTACAAGAACCAGGGTATTGTGGGGCTCTTGTTCCCCTGAAACATAAATATTATGTCAGTTTATATCAATGTTCTTTACCATGATAGGCATGCATGCAAACGTCAACTTTAGTAGAACTTAGGAAAGTTGAATAAAGAGCTTTATAATCTCTAGGACATCTGGGTAAACAAAACCTTTCCAGAACTGTTTTTACATCACTACTTGGGTTCAGTTTTAGGGCAGGACCTAGAGATGGCAGAGAAGGCTCAAACTAAACATGTTCTTCACATAACACTCTGAACACCCTGGAGACATGTGGTGAGATCCTAGGGTCTTCCGACATGCAGACTGACCTCTAGTGTTCAGAACGCACAGCAAGGGTACCCACCTGTGTCCAAGTGGCTGCGTCTCCACAACCGGCCCCACATTGTAGAGAAGGGGCCAGACTAAACGTGGCCATCACCCCTGTGCTCAACAACCCCTTCTTCCAGGAAAAAAGAAAACCCTCTCCTCTCCTCTGCTTTCTCTCACCTGCTCCATGACCTGCTTATCAAGGTCATGTCAGCTTTGTTTATTAAAATATCTGGGGTAGACTCCAAATATGATATGTAAATAAAATATAAGAAATTATATAATATTATTACTAATTTTAGCTTGAATGATTTTTTTTTATGTGCTACTTGCAAATGTAACTGTGAAAAATCCTTGACATTTTCAGGGTTTCAAAGAATTTGAAAATCTAAAATCCAGAAATGTGAGAGCTGAAGGAATCCAGGAGATGCCTGGTCCCCCACAGCCTCTCAGCTGCCCCTGCTGCTTAGCAGACGTGAAGAGGCGTGCACTCAACTGGTCAGGGCGCACAGCTAGGTCACGACAGACACAGGCCTGTCCTGGCTGTTCAGTCCAGTGCACTTGGTTTTACATCTTTTTCTCCAACCTTTGAAAATGGATCACACAAAAGAAATGAAAAACGCATTTAAAGAGTCTTTGTATCTTTGAAAGAGTCCAGACTGACTAGGAGGAGAAAACGGACAAGGATAGCAAAATCAAACCAGAAGGCATTGCTACCTTCTCGATTATGCTAGTTAGTTTTTCAGAGAATCAGCCCTCTTAGACCTCACTGTTGGCAGTCTTACATTTGCGGGAGAACAAAAAAAAAAAAAAAAGATTTCTATCACAGTGTATTCCCAGATTACCTAAATCAAATGCTTTACTGAAATTCTAGTCCTGCCCTGCTCATGGTTCTCCAGGTTCCAAAGTATCTCTTCTTCCTCTTGTGTTTCCTAGAATCCTCCCTCCCCACTGGCTCCTTTCCAGTTTACAAGCTGTTTTCACATCTTCCTTCTTTGAAGCTGCTGCTTCTCCAAGACGCTGCTTGCTTTCCCTTTTTATCCCCCAAGTTTGTACTGAACACTAAATATAGCAGGCATTACACCACCATGCCTCCTGAAATGTCAGTAACTGCTTGTAATTTCCTTCTTCCCATCTCCAGTTTTCTCTGAACTGCCAAACTGCTAAAGACATTTTATTCTCCACCCCTTTGCAGGACCGAGTACTACTGCTTTCCTCAGTTTTTCTCTTCTGTCCGCTTTCAAGACATCATACTCTCCTGATTCTTTCTCACTGACCTTTTTCATTTGGCTTCTCTTCATTCATCTGCCCCTTAGGACGAGCTGCGTTCTCCAGAGTTATACCCACGGCGCTCTCCCCTCCTTCAGCATACTCCTGATCACTGCCGTCATTTATCTGTGCCCTGGGAAACAGGCAATGTGAGAGATGAAAATGCATTTTGAAGTACAATAGTTCTGTAAGCACCGGTAACATGGCCCAGAGAATATCCCATTTAGACCAGTTGGGTTGACCAGGCCTTCCACAGAGAGGGCACACAGGAACCTGGGGTGCAGACCAGCAGTGACCGTTTTACAGTCCTCTCCCCTCCCCACCCCTGCACCCCAGAGCTGCGTCCCTCCCTATGGAATCAGAGGGAATAACACACAGATTCCCAGTCCCTCCCAATATACTTTCTCCTCTGACGTGTGTGGTGTACCCATGAGACTACCAGTGCATCAAGACGCCGTATCCACCACTTCTCTAAATGCAGAGACTTTCCACCAAGTCCTGGATGATCTAGCTTTGTAGAGACTCAAATGCGAGAGCAGGATATTAATTCCTTTACCTTAAAGATGAGTTCCTTCCAAGGTTGAAATTCATTCCCTCTTCTATTTCCTACTTCAGATTATGGCCAGATGCACACATCAGAGGAGGTTTTACAGTGACCACTACATTTAAACCAAAAAATAAATACATGAATGGCAGTACCCCCCAGATGAGCAATATGAACTTCCATTAATTTCCATAGAACAATTAAATTCTAAGGAAATTAGGGCCTCAAATCCTTCCCTCCATGGTGTTTTTATTCTGCCCAGTCTCAGCCTGAGCTGTCTGAAGCCAGACCCACATTGGTGTTCCCATAGCAGACAATGATTGTAGAGTCTTAGCGGCACCTGGGAAAAGGTGGAGAAGACAATTTACTTGTGTAAATTTCTCTTTTCGAGAAAACTACTTTGGTTTCAGACTCACCAGGATGCACACTTTAAACTCCGTGGCCATGTTCCCACGAGAGGGGCTAGTTTCTTTCCCCCCGTCAGATGGGATATGACTGCACACCGCTGTTCCAGTGTCAGCTCCCAGGGCCTGGCACGGACCGGCCAAGACGTCACGTGTGTCCGTATCCACATGGGACTCGCCGGCTCAAAACGGTAGCTGCGCCCAGCCGATATGGAGCGTGCCTTCCTCGCCGCAGCTGGTGTGAAGCTGGTAGCAGCAGGCACTGTCTCACCAGGCAGAAGGAAGCGAGAGAAGATGCCCTGGCTCTCCTTAATTATACACGTGGTAGATGGGGACAGTGTTCTGCACATCTGTCTCCATTAACCACACACACAGCTCAGTAGATACCAAATTCTGACCATTCTGATCGTCTGCTTTAACTTCTTGAAACAGAAGTGAGGAAGTGGGTCAACAGAAGAGCTGAGAGTGTTCATGACAAACTGTCTTTTTCTGGGCTTCCTCCCCACAGGTCTCTCCCTCTAGAGCAGCACTGTCTGATAATGCAAGCTGCACATTAATCCTAAGCTTTGTAGCAGCCACAATTAAAATGAAAAATGACAATTTTGATAAGGTTTTATTAACTTATACAAAATATTACCATTTCCACATGTAATCGGTGTAAAATTATTTTGAATATTTTAAGATTAATTTCAGTTTAAGAACATTATCTTTTTCATCTGTCTCCTTTGCAGCTACACTGCCTCATTCAGGTCTTGACTGTCTCCCGCCTTAGATGCTTCCAGCTGCTTCCTGTCTCGTTTCCCTCATCCCCTTAATGAATGCTATGCACCTTCATCACCTTCACTGAATCACATTTCCTACAAAAACCCAAACTTGTTACCTCCCACTGACTTCTAGAAGTGTGTGCTAATTTACCTGCCATCCAGGACTGTGTATTTGACATGCGGTTCCCCAGTAGATTGCTCCCTAACACCATACTCCCACATCCTTAAGGAAATCCTACCCTGTCCTCTAAAGTTCAGCGAGTCACTGCCATTGTGAAGCCATTTCCATGGCATTCTGCTTGTGTTTCATTGTTGCCACTTACATGTCTTGATTTTTGTGGCTTTGTGCTCAATGCCTCTCTCCACTCTGGGTAACAGGCCCTTCCTATCCTCCTCCAAGGCCTCATAGACAAGACATGTAATTCTGGTGGAACCAAAGCATACAAAATTGAGCCACATTTGGAAAATGTTTATAACCAGCTGCCTTGTTGTTTTCTTCCTAGCTGACGATAGTAAAGCAGCGAGAACAGCCAGAAATGGTTTTCCGACAGTTCCTGGTAGAAGACAAAGGACTTTATGGAGGATCATCCTACGTGGATTTCCTTTGTTGTGTTCACAAGGAGATCTGTCAGCTTCTTAATTAACGGAAACTGCTCTATTGTTAATACTGCATTTCTAAGGAGACACTCTCCTTCTTGGTGCCTAATTCTCCGGATAGTAACAGTCTAGTTTTGATTTCTTGCTCATTTTCAGAATAGCTTTCCAAGACGGCATTTTAGAACTTCAGCTTTGGTGCTCAGGTATAAAGCCAATTGAGGTACAATTGTACCTTAAAGGGAACAGTCTATTTCTGATTGCACAATTTTAAAAAAATTATGCAGTTTGCATTTCATGAAAGGCATAGTTTACAAAACTGTAAACATTCTCAATTTTCTTTCTTTGTGCTAGACATATAAATTATTTTTCAAAATGTATAGATTTGGGGTAAAAAGTTGTCTCAGTTCCTCTCCCATTTACAGTAAGGGATAAAAAAAACTTAATTTTTACATTATTCTTAATTTTTTAAAAACAGTATAACCCCATTGAACATTTTTCAACTTAAGGTTTGCATAGCAGACTTTTAAATAACCTTGGAATCTATTTTGTGGAACAATTTGTGTTCTACGTTTTTTTCATAATTACATGTTGTGTATGTTAAGACTATTTTCCAGTTGTTTTGTCTGTAAAACTGTCTTTATCAATATTCTTCATGGTTCCCTGTACAATTTTGATGGTTTCTACCTGTATATAATGGATCTTAACCAGTATCAATAAATTACTTCATATGCTCTTACCTACCAGGTAGAATTCATTATTTAGGTATTTTGAGGTTTTAAAAGAAATGAGAGTGGTAGTTAAAGTGTCTTGGAAAAAGTTGGATGGATGGATCACTAAAAAACTAAGTTTTGGGGGTGAGTTGGGAAGAATTAGGTAAATAAATAAAGCAATGTCAGACAGTGTACTCAAGAAAGGCAATTTAAAAGTTCTCCAGTGTGTCTTGGTGAGCAAAATAAATAAAACAGGACCATTATTAATGAATATACATAAGCCTAGGAGAGTAGCTTTGAGTGGTGTGACACAGGTATCCTTCTCTCTCCTGTTCAACTCTGATGTCAGTGACGTGAGTAATTAATAAGAGCTCAGTTAAAAGACCCTTACTCCTTGGAAGGAAGGTATGACCAACCTACATAGCATATTAAAAAGCAGAGACATTACTTTGCCAACAAAGGTCCATCTGGTCAAGGCTATGGTTTTTCCAGTGGTCATGTATGGATGTGAGAGTTGGACTGTGAAGAAAGCTGAGCGCCGAAAAAATTGATGCTTTTGAATTGTGGTATTGTAGAAGACTCTTGAGAGTCCCTTGGACTGCAGGGAGATCCAACCAGTCCATCCTAAAGGAGATCAGTCCTGAGTGGTCATTGGAAGGACTGATGCTGAAGCTGAAACTCCAATCCTTTGGCCACCTCATGCGAAGAGTTGACTCATTGGAAAAGACCCTGATGCTGGGAGGGATTGGAGGCAGGAGGAGGAAGGGACGACAGAGGATGAGATGACAGGATGGCATCACTGACTCGATGGGCATGAGTTTGAGTAAACTCCAGGAGCTGGTGATGGACAAGGAGGCCTGGCGTGCTGCGATTCATGGGGTCGCAAAGAGTCAGACACAACTGAGCGACTGGACTGAACTGAACTGAAAGTACACTGAATACATACAATGTTCCAAGAACTGCACGGGCTGCTCTGTGAACATCTCCACATTCATTCCTCACAGTAACCATAATCTTATTATTAGCTCCATTCACAGATGAAGAAACAAGCTTGAAATGGCTAAGGATTTCATCTGTGATTACATGTCACTCCTTAGAGCCAGACATCCAGGAGTATGAAGTCAAGTGGGCCTTAGAAATCATTAGTATGAACAAAGCTAGTGGAGGTGATGGAATTCCAGCTGAGCTATTTAAAATCCTAGGAGATGATGTTGTTAAAGTGCTGCACTCAATATGTCAGCAAATTTGGAAAACTCAGCAGTGGCCACAGGACTAGAAAAGGTCAGTTTTCATTCTAATCCCAAAGAAAGGCAATGCCAAAGAATGATCAAATTACCACAGAGTTGTACTTATTTCACATGCTAGTGAAGTTATGCTCAAAATCCGTCAGCAGCATGTGAACCAAGAACTCCCAGATGTATATAATACAAGCTGGGTTTCAAAGAAGCAGGGGAACCAGAGATCAAGATGCCAACATTTGTTGGATCACGGAGAAAGCAAGAGAGTTCCAGAAAAACATCTATTTCTGCTTCATTCATTACACTAAAGCCTTTGACTCTGTGGATCACAATGAACTGTAGAAAATTCTTTAAAAGAGATGGGAATACCAGACCACCTTACTTATCTCCTGAGAAACCTGTATGAAGGTCAAGAAGCAAAAGTTAGAACTGGACAGGGAACAACACATTGGTTCAAAATTGGGAAAAGAGTATGTCAAGGCTGTATACTGTCACCCTGTCGGGGTCCAGCCTCGGCAGGATCCAGGGGGTACCCTCGGGATGAACGGCGTCGGCGAGAGAGAGTCTTGAGACCAGCCTTGATAGGGCCAAGTCTGCGAGGGAGAGAGGGAAAGAGAGAGACCAGACCGGGGGGGGGGGGGGGGGGGGGGTGCAGCAGGGTCTGGCAGGGTTTGGCAATGCTTTATTTTTTACCATGGCTTTTATACCCTAAGTTAGTACATCTCTAAGGGGAAGATAGCTTAACATTACATCAACTTGTCCTTCACAAAACCAGGGTGTTTTCTGCATATTCTTTGCTTATGAAGGTCTTGTACATTATCTTCTGGCCTTGGGGCCTATTAACATTTTATGCAAGTCAGGGGAATGTAAACCTATTTTCTGTTTCTCTGGTGACCTTAACTGAAAGGTAGCAGTCTCACAGGGCAACAGTACAGAGTAGAAGTATAACCTTGTTAACACAAAAATTAATCCTCCTGCAGAAGTTGTCAGTTGAGTTTATCTAAGAAGTTTACCCCACAGCGTTTATCTAAGAAATTTACCCCACACAGACTCTGCAGCTTCAGTGAGGCAGCTTCTGCCTAGCACTCCTGGCTGACAATTAACAACTGTTTCATTGTTACCACACTAGGGCTAAGCTCTTATTTTTCTAGATCTATAACTATATTAACAATGGTTTCTATAACACAACCTTAGCACATTAAGAGCAAAAACACAGCAAGCAAATGTTAACCCAATAACCACCTTTAGAATAATTTTTCTTATGTTTTCTAATAGGACTCCTTCACCCCCCAAAAAGGCTCTTTGTCTATTAGGGCTTTTATATAATCGGGTTCTTTATGCTATTTTATGATTAGGGTATTATAAGCAATCATGCATATTAGTACCAAGGGCATAAATGCATTTGGCAAACAAACTACCAGCAAAGGAGTTTAAATTAAAACACTCCTTTCACCCTGGATAATCTCATAAAATACCACCACCTGGGAAACTTATTGATTAAAGTTCTAAATTGATTCTTATTTGGGAAGAGATCGGGGAAGGCCTTCTGCCTGTGTCACAGATATTAGGGAGTAGTCTATTGAAGCAAGCATCAGAAAGAGATATCATCTTTAAGGTGAGTGCTGGGGGCAGCTTTTCGGAATCCCTGAAAACCTGATCCGTCTTGCCTGTCAGGTTTTCTCCTCATGACCTTGTCATGGGTGGGATCTTGTGTGCCGGCTCCCGGCATCACCCTGTTTATTTAACTTCTATGCAGAGCTGTTGTTCAGTCGTCCAGTCACGTCTGACTCTTTGCGACCCCATGGACTGCAGCACACCTGGCCTCCCTGTCCTTCACCATTTCCTGGAGTTTGTACATCATGTGAAATGCCAGGCTGGATGAATCACAAGCTGGAATCAAGACTGCTGAGAGAAGTATCAACAAGCTGAGATATGCAGATAAGCATTTCTGCCTAATGGCAGAAAGCAAAGAGAAACTAAAGATCCTTTTGATGAAGGTGAAAGAGGAGAGTGAAAAATCTGGCTTAAAACTGAACTTTCAAAACACTAAGATCATGGCATACAGTCCCATCACTTCATAGCAGATAGATGGGGAAAAAAATGGAAACAGTAACAGACTCTTTTTTCTTGGGCTCAAAAATTAACTGTAGGTAGTCTGACTGCAGCCATGAAATTAAAAGACACTTGTCCCTTGGAAAGAAAGCTATGACAAAACTAAGTATATTAAAAAACAGAGACATCATTTTGGCAAGAAAGGTTCGTATGAGTCAAAGCTATGGCTTTTCCAGTAGTCATGTATGGATGTGAGAGCCAGACCAGAAAGAAGGCTGAGCACCGAGGAACTGATGCTTTCGAACTGTGGTGTTGGAGAAGTCTCTAGACAGTCCCTTGGACTGCAAAGAGATCAACTCAATCGATCCTAAAGGAAATCAACCCTGAATATTCACTGGAAGGATGGATGCTGAAGCTGAAGCTTCAATACTTTGGCCACCTGATGCAAAGAGTCGACTCACTGGAAGAGACCCTGATGCTGGGAAAGATGGAGGGCAGGAGGAGAAGGGGGCAGCAGAGGATGAGATGGTCAGATACCATTATTGACTCTATGGTCATGCGTTTGAGCAAACTGGGAGACACTGAAGGACAGGGAAGCCTGGCGTGCTGCAGTCCATGGGGTCGCAGGATTTGGTCATGACTTAGCAACTGAATAACAACAACAAGCCTAACAAGGTATGCTTTAAAATTTGTAGATATCGGGGGGCAGGCAATAGACCTGTAACCCCCAGGGCTTTCAAGCCAAAGACCCTAGGACCCAGCCCCCAACCCCCTCCACCCACCAAGGAGCAGACACCAGCCAAAAGAAAACTGCAGCTCTGATAGCTGACCAACCACTAGCAAGCCACACAAAATAAAAGGGCCATATACCACAATCAAGTGGGATTTAACCCAAGGATACAAAGAGTTTTCAATATCCACAGAATTAATATGATACACCACAGGAACAAACTGATAAAGAACACATGATTATCTCAAAAGATAAATAAAAATCTTTTTATAAAATTCAGCATCTACTTATAAAAAATCTTCAGAAAGTGGGCAAAGGGAACATACCTCAACATAATAAAGGTCATACATGGCAACCCACAGCTAGGTCATACATGATAACCCACAGCTAACATCATACTCAACTATGAAAACTGAAAGCATTTCCTCTAAGATCAGAAACAAGACAATGATGCCCACTCTCACCACTTTCATTCAACAGTGTTGGAAGTCATAGCTACAGCAATCAAACAGGAAATAAAAGAAATCTAAATTGGAAAAGCAGCAGTTAAAAAAAAAATACTAACACTACTTGCAGGTATCATACTATATAAAGAAAATCCTAAAGATGCCACCAAAAAACTACTAGAGCTCATCAATTAATTCAGTAAAGGGTACAAAATTAACATAGAGAAATTTGTTGCATTTCTACATACTAAAACAAACTAACAAAAAGAAATTAAGAAAATCCCACTTATAATAAAAAAGAATAAAATTCCTGGGAATAAACTACCTAAGGAAATTAAAAAAAAAAAAAAAAACCTGTGCTTGAAAAACTAAGACAACTATAAGACACTGGGATGCAAAAGCAGGAAGTCAAGAGACAACCTGCAGAAAAAGGCAAGTTTGGCCTTCGAGTACAAAATGAGCAGGGCAAAGGCAAACAGTTTTGCCAAGAGAATGTACTGGTCATAGCAAACACCATCTTCCAACAACACAAGAGATGACTCTACACATGGACATCACCAGATGGTCAAGACTGAAATCAGATTAATTATAGTCTTTGCAGCCGAAGATGGAAAAGCTCTATACAATCAGCAAAAACAAGACCGGGAGCTGACTGTGGTTCAGATCATGAACTCCTTATTGCAAAATTCAGACTTAAACTGAAGAAATTAGGGAAAACCACTAAGCCATTCAGGTATGACCCAAATCAAATCCAGTATACAATGGAAGTGAAAAAGACATTTAAGGGATCAGATCTGATACAGTATAAAGAACTGTGGACGGAGGTTCCTAACACTATATAGGGAGGCAGTGGTTAAAACCATCCCCAAGAAAAAGAAATGCAACAAGGCAAAATGGTTGTTTGAGGAAGTCTTACAAATAGCTAAGAAAAGAAGAGAAGCAAAAGGCAAAGGAAAAAAGGAAAGATAAACCCATCCGAATGCAGAGTTCCAAAGAATAGCAAGGAGAGGTAAGAAAGCCTTCCTCAGCGATCAATGCAAAGAAATAAGAGAAAAACAATAGAATGGAAAAGACTAGAGATCTCAAGAAAATTAGAGATACCAAGGGAACATTTCATGCAAAGATGGGCCCAGTAAAGGACAGAAACAGTGTGGACCTAACAGAAGTAGAATATATTAAGAAGAGGTGGCAAGAATACACAGAAGAACTGTAGGAGAAAGGTCTTAATGACTGAGATAACCACGATGGTGTGATCACTCACCTAGAGCCAGAACTTCTAGAGTGTGAAATCAAGTGGGCCTTAGGAAGCATTACTATGAACAAAGCTAGTGGAGGTGATGGAATTCCAGTCAAGCTATTTCAAATCCTAAAAGATGAGGCTGTGAAAGTGCTGCACTCAATATTCCAGCAAATTTGGAAAACTCAGCAGTGGTCACAGGACTGGAAAAGGTCAGTTTTCATTCCAATCCTGAAGAGCAATGACTAAGAATGTTCAAACTACCGCCCAATTGCACTCATCTCACATGCTAGCAAAGTAATGTTCAAAATTCTTCAAGCTAGGCTTCGACCTCCTCAACTGGGGAGTTCATCTTTCAGTGTCATATCTTCTTGCCTTTTCATACTGTTCATGGGGTTCTCAAGGCAAGAATACTGGAGTAGTCTGCCATTCCCTTCTCCAGTGGGTCACATTTTGTCAGAACTCTCCACTATTACCTATCCATCTTGAGTGGCCCTACACAGCATGGCTCATTGTTTCATTGAGTTAGATAAAGCTGTGGCCCATGTGATCAACTTGGTTAGTTTTCTGTGGTTGTGGTTTTCATTCTATCTGCTCTCTGATGGGGAAGGATAAGAGGACTGTGGAGGCTTCCTGGTGGAAGGGACTGGCTGTGGGGAAAACTGGGTCTTGCTCTGCTGGGCAGGGCCATGCTCAGTAAATCTGTAACCCAATTTTCAGCTGATGTTCCCTTCCTGTAGTTTGTCCAGAGGCCAAACTATGGTAGGGATAATGGCAGTGATGGTGACCTCCTTCAAAAGGACTTATGACAGCGCTGTTGTATCCAGTGCTCCTGACCCCGCAGCAGGCCACTGTCAACCCACACCTCCACCAGAGATTTCTGGACACTCACAGGCAAGTCTGGCTCAGTCTCTCCTGGGGTCACTGCTCCTTTCTCCTGGGTCCTGGGGCACACACGGTTTTATCTGTGCCCTCCAAGAGTCTGTTTCCTCAGTCCTGTGGAAGTTCTGTAATAAAATCCCACTGGCCTTCAAAGTCAAATTCCCTGGGAGTTCTCAGTCCCTTTGCTGGATCTCCAGGCTGGGAAATCTGTTATGGGCCCTAGAACTTTTGCAACAGTGCAAGAACTTCTTCGGTATAATTGCTTTCCAATTTGTGGGTCGTCTGCTTGATGGCTCTATAGTGGGGCTAATGGAGACCTCCTCCAAGAGGACTTCTGCCACACTCTGCGCCTCCCAGGTCTGCTGCAGTCAGAGCCCCCGTCCCCCTGGCAGGCCACTGCTGACCTGTGCCTCCGCAGGAGACAGTCAAACACTCAAAGGCAGGTCTAGCTCAGTCTCTTGTGGGGGTCACTGCTCCTTTCTCTACGTCCTGGTGTGCACAAGGTTTTGTGTGTGTCCTCCGAGTGGACAAGAGTGAAAAAGGTGGCTTAAAACTCAACACTCAAGAAATGAACATCATGGCATCTGGTCTGATGACTTCATGGCAAACAGATGGGGAAAGAATGGAAACAGTGACAGACTTTATTTTCTTGGGCTCCAAAATCACTGCAGATGGTGACTGCAGTCATGAAATTAAAACACTTGCTCCCTTGGAAGAAATGATATGATCTACCTAGACAGTATATTAAAAAGCAGAAACATTACTATTTGCCAACAAAGGTCCGTATAGTCAAAGCTGTGTTTTTTCCAGTAGTCATGTATGGATGTGAGAGTTGGACCATAAAGAAGGCTGGGCACCAAAGAATTGATGCTTTTGAACTGTGGTGTTGAAGACTCCTGACAGTCCCTTGGACTACAAAGAGATCAAACCAGTCAATTCTAAAGGAAATCAATCTTGAATACTCATTGGAAGGACAGATGCTGAAGCTCCAATACTTGGGCCAATCTGATGTGAAGAGCCAACTTATTAGAAAAGACCCCGATGCTGGGAAAGAAAGATCGAATGCAGGAGAAGGGGACAACAGAGGATGAGATGATTGGATGGCATCACTGATTCAATGGACATGAGTTTGAGCAAACTCTGGGAGATAGCGATGGACAGGGAAGCCTGGTGTGCTGCAGTCCATGGGGTCGCAGAGTCAGACATGACTGAGTGACTGAACAACAAACAATAAGGCTTCAACAGTACATGAACCGGGAACTTCCAGAAGTTCAAGCTGGATATAGAAAAGGCAGAGGAACCAGAGATGAAGTTGGTTATGATCCAGCATCTGCTGGATCATAGTGACAGCTTACGGTGAACAGTGTTGGATTCGTGATCTCTGAAGAAGATTTAACTTCGGGACCAGGCTTGATCACTCAAGAGATTTTGTATAGCAGAGTTTTATTAAAGTGAAAAGGGGCTGAGAAAGCTTCTGACACTGACATCAGAAGAGGTACGGAGAGTGCGCCTCCTTTCTACAGTAAGAGCAAGCCCATCCGTTTTCACCAGGGTCTCTCTGGGCATTTTTCTCAGGCTGTTTAAGAATGGTTTTGACAGCCATTACTTCTTTTGCTGCCTTTCTTTCTTTTCCTCATATTCCCTGCCATAAAACACTGAGCCAATTGCAACAGATTATCCAAAGACTGATTTGGTCCATGTGCCTGTTTTAATAGCTTATGGCAGATATCTGGAGCCAACTGAGTGAGAAATCCTTTAAGATCACTTTTTCCTCTTCACTTTTGGGATCAATCTCAGTGAATCTGCACAGGGATTCCGTCAATCTAGGAATTTACCAGGAGCTTCTTTCTCTTCCTGTTCCTGTTTGCCAATTTGGCATAGTTTAAAGTCTTAGCATGTGCTTGCCTGAGTTCTTCAAGAATACACCTACAAAATGACTCTGATCCCATCTTCCTTTACCATATTATAGTCCTAGGCTGGTTCTATAGTCAGGACCGCCTGATTCCCAGTGGGGAGGACAGCTATCTCGTCCTCCCTCTTCCCTACTGATTCATTACCAAGCCATTCATCTCCAGAGACAACCGCTTTCCCCAAAACTCGAGTTTTTGAGTCGGGGATTAGCGTTTGTCCCAGGACATATATCATGTCCTTCCAAGCAGAGTCATAAAGCAGAGTAACACCCTTAAAGGCTCTAATGTATTTTTCCGGGTCCTCTAACTAGTCTCCCAGATCCTCCTTGATTCTTTGTATTTCTTGGTAAGAAAAGGGCTTATTAACTCTCATAGACTGATTATTTCTCCCCATGGGTGCTTCATGAAGAGACAACAGCTTGTGTGGCTGTTCCTCAGCCTCTCTGGCTGCTTGGCGTGTATGATCCCAGGGAGAGATTGGACAGACCTGCTTTCTTTTTTCTCTTTGTCTCCTGTCCTCCATCTCATCCTGCATTTCACCCTTAGTCTGTGCTGTCTGAGCTTCTCTTACTTCGATGGCCTGAGTTTCTACTGAAACCAGAGTAGTCTGCAGTCGTGCTGAGACGGGGGTGTTTGGAAGTCTACTTGGGCCGTTTGAATCACAGCTTGGGTTGTCACCGAGACCAAGGCAACCCTTCCTGGGGAGCCCCTGGCTTCCAGTTTGCCCAGTTTGGAGCCCTGAGTATGGGGGCAAAGCAGGAGGACAGGAGGAAGCTGAAGGTTTCACACCCAAATCTACACCCTTAGGACATAAGTCCAGCAAGAATCACACAGAGAAAATGGGCAACACGTATGCTACTTCTACCCATTTCCCTTGCTTTCTACAGAACCGGTCTAACTGTAAAACTGTTATAGTTAAGAGACCCGTTCGCCGTCCTCCAGTGGGTACCACGGCCATACAGTATCACATGGGAAGACCAGGCGTGTCTTCTTTAAGCCCTGGGAATGAAATCTATCCCAGTTTTTCGGGATACCGTTCACAGGAGTGAGGCTGAATTGTTAGCTCCCATCTGTTAAGACAGAAAAAAGCAACCAGCGCCCTCTTTCTGCCGGAGGCGTCCCTCGCTGCTCTAGATGAGGGTGTAGACAGACTTTCCATGAAGGTTTCCTTCCCTGGCCGGACTTAGACTGTCCCTTACCAATGCAGGCGCCGTATTTGTCCCTCCCGGTTTACCACCGAGGTGGGGTGGAGATGCATCAGAGGCAGACCTAGACCTGATGGCATCCCAGACTGATGTCCAGCTCCTCACCATTAAAACCTTTGCCTCTGATGCCACCCGGCGTGTGATCAGAGTAACCTTCCAGAATGCCTCCCGAGCTAAGACCGCTGGGGGAAACATTCGTCACCTGAGTGCCTGTGCACCACCCCAAGTATATTCCTGACCACAATAAGATCAGTATAATTATAAAACCAAACTGTTCCTTCTGAGCATCACCACACCAGTATTCTCACAGATTCCACAGAAAGAATATCTAAGGAGTTGGGACAAAAGCCACTGAGAGCTAGTGTTACCAAAGGAAGAAGCCTGCTGTCCTTTATGAGTAACCTTGAACCTGAGAGATGCTCTTGGAGTGAGAGCTCCATCTATCTTCTGAGCTTTCGACTCCTACCAATCTAAGTTTGGGACCTAAGTAACAGCACATAGTAACAGCATAGATCAGAAGTCTCTTCAAAGTCTGTGGTCCGACAGATTAGCTTAGTAGTTCTAACTTCCCACGCAATTACGAAGTGGTCAAAGAGACCAGGAAAAGGTGACCGAGAAGGGAAAGTTCAGTCCACACGCTTTGCCCATCTCTGGCCGCTCCCCTCGCAGGGAGGTTGGGTGTCCCTTGGCATTGGCAGGTCGGTATAAACCCCCAATAAGGTTCCTCTTTGGAGGGCTGCCTTCAGTCGTTACAAGGCACCACAAAGCCCGAGCAGGGCTCACCACGTGCTTCACGCAGGGCGTGTCATTCATTCACACAGCACAGTGAGGAGTCAGCAAAACGGAAAACGTGTGTGCTGACAGAGCAGACAGGCTACAGCTCTACGTGTTCTTACCTTGTCCTGAGGATCCCGGACGAGCCCCCGAGACAATAGCTTACGGTGAATGGTGTCAGATTCGTGATCTCCGAAGATGATGATTTGACTTCGGGACCAGGGACCAGGCTTGACCACTCAAGAGCTCTTGTGTAGCAGAGTTTCATTACAGTGTGAAAAGGGACAGAAGAAGCTTCTGACATAGACATCAGGAGAGGGATGGAGACTGCCCCCCTGCTAGTGTCAGCAAGCTGTTTTATGTCTGTTAGAAAGCTGTCAATCAGCAGAGAGAGCCCTTCCAGGCTGACGGAGTTTCACCAGGCCCCTCTCCCACAGTATGCATTTTCGAGATAGGATGGCGCAAGGTGTGTCATCCCCCAGCCATAAAATACTGGTCTGTTGAGCTATTATTAGCCCAAGGCTTGAGAAAAGAAAAGTTAGTCTTACGTGGAACCATTTTGAAGAAGGGCGAATTTCAAAGCAAATATATACTTTTATTAGCATAGTTTAAGGAAGAAAAAAAAATTTTCCATAGAGTTTGTTTCCTCCTGCCGCTTAAGGGAGAGAGAAAAAATGTCTGAGGCTTGCAGCCTATTTTCTCCATTTGGAGACACCTGGCCTTCCTGCCTGTCACCCTCTCAATAGAAAAAGCAAGGGAATTCCAGAACATCTACTTCTGTCCATTGACTACGCTAAAGCCTCTGACTATCCACTTATTGTGAACCACAACAAACTGTGGGAAATTCTTAAACAGATGGGAATACCAGACCCTCTTATGTGCCTCCTGAGAAACCTGTATGCAGGTCAAGAAGCAACAGTTAGATACTGGACGTGGAACAACCAAATGGTTCAAAATTGGGAAAGGAGTAAGTCAAGGCTGTATATTATCACCCTGCTTATTTAACTTCTATTCAGAGTACATCATGTGAAATATGAAGCTGGATGAATCTCAAGCTGGAATCACGTATCTCAGATATGCAGTTGACACCACCCTAATGGCAGACAGATAAGAGGAACTAAAGAGCTTCGATGAAGGTGAAAGAGGACAGCGAACAAGGTGGCTGAAAGCAACATTAAAAAAACTAAGATCATGGCATCTGGTCCCATCACTTCACAGCAAATAGATGGGGAAAAAGTGGAAACAGTAACAGACTTTATTTTCTTGGGCTCCAAAATCACTGTGGACAGTGACTGCAGCCATGAAATTAAAAGATGCTTGCTCCTTGGAAGAAAAGCTATGACAAACCTAGATAGCATATTAAAAAGCAGAAACATCGCTTTGCCAACAAAGGTCAGAATAGTCAAAGCTATGGTTTTTCCAGCAGTCATGTACCAGATGTGAGAGTTGAACCAACCATAAAGAAAGCTGAGCACCGAAGAATTGATGCTTTCGAGCTGTGGGTCTAGAGAACAGTCTTGAGAGTCTCTTGGACAGCAAGGAGATCAAACTGATCAATCCTAAAGGAAATCAACTCTATATTCATTGCAAGGGCTAATGCTGAAGCTCCAATACTTTGGACACCTGACGTGAAGAACCGACTTATTGGAAAAGACCCTGATTTGGGGGAAAGACCGAAGGCAGAAGGAGAAAAGGGTGACAGAGGATAAGATGGTTGGATAGCATCACTGACTCAATGGACATGGGTCTGAGCAAACTCCAGGAGATAGTGAAGGACGGGAAAGCCTGGTGTGCTATAGTCCATGGGATCGCAAAGAGTCGGACATGGCTGAGAGACTGATCAACAAGACAATGATGAAAGAAATTAAAGACAACACAAGCAGATGGAAAGGTATACTGTGTTCATGGATTGGAAGGATTAATGTTGTTAAAATAACTTATCTACCTAAGGCAATCTACAGATTGAATGCAATCCCTATCAAAATACCAAAGGCATTTTTCACAGTAATAGAACAAATAATTTTAAAATTTGTATGGAAACATAAAAGGCCCCAATCATGAGAAAGAAAGCCAGAGCTAGAGGAATCACACTCCCTGACATCAGCATATAATATGAAGCTACAGTAATAAAAATACTATAAGGGAACAAAAATAGACAAACAGATCAATAAAACAGAATAGACAACCCAGAAATAAACTCACACATCTATGGCCAAAGCAAGAATATATAATGAAGAAAGACAGTTTCTTCAATACATGGTGGTAGGAAAACTGAATAGTTATATGTAAAAGAATGAAATTAGAACATTCTCTAACACCGCACACAAAAACAAACTCAAATGTATTCAACACCTAAATTTAAGACCAGAAACCATAAATCTCCTGGAGGAAAACATAGGACAAACACTCTTTGACATAAATTGTAGCAGTAATTTTTTGTCTGTTTCCTAAAGTAAAGGAAGTAGAAGCAACATTAGACAAATCGGACCTGATTAAATTTAAAAGCTACTGCACAGCAAGGGAAACCATAAAACAAAAAGGTTAACTACTAAATGGGAGAAGATATTTGCAACTGATATAACCAATAAGGGATAGCTATCTAAATATATATAAACAGCTCATAAAGCAAACAGACAAAAAAACCCAACTAAAAACCGGGCGGAAGACCTGAGCAGACATTTTTCCAAGGCATAAAGATGGCCAGCAGGAACATGAAAAGAAGCTCAACACTGTTAATCAGAGAAGTGCAAATCAAAACCACAATGAGCTATCATCACACCTACTAGAATGGCTAGCATCGAAAAGAACATAAATAACAAATGTTGGTGAAGATGGAGAAAAGGGAACCCTCATACACTGCCAGTGGAAATCAAATTGGTACAGCCACTGTGGGAAACAGTATGGAGGTTCCTCAAAACACTAAAAACATATACTACATGACCTAGCAATTCCACTCCTGAGTACCTATCTGAAAAAAATAAAAACACTAAGTTGAAAAGATACATGAACCCCCATCATAACACAGCAGCAAAGCTAAGCTAAGGAACAATACAATAGCCAAGCTAAGAAGCAACTTAAGTGTTCATCAACAGATGAACAGATAAATATATGGTACGTACACACACACACACACACTCTCTCTCTCTCTCTTACAATGAAATACTACTCAGCAACAACAGCAAAAAAAGAATGAAATTTTGCCAAATGCAACAATATGGATGGACTTGGAGGGTATTACGCTTAGTGAAATTAAGTCAGAGAAGATAAATGCTGCATGTTATCATTTACATGTAGAGTCTAAAAAAATGAAAGAAACTAGCGAATATAACAAAGAAACAGACTCACAGACACAGAGAACAACAGTTAGCAGCAGGCAAAGGGAAGTGGGGTGGAAAGAGCAAGATAGGAATAGGGCGTTAAAAGGTACAAACTACTATGTATAAAACAAAGTACAAGGATATATTGTACAATACAGGGAATAAAACCAATATTTTATAACAACTATACATGAGGTACAACTTTTTAAAAAATTAAAAAATAATCTAATTATTGCCCTGTGTGTTCCCAAGGGTATAGAAAATAGAACCAATAAATGTAAGTGACAAGGTGCAGCTTAACTGAAAGAAGAAACTTCTAAGTAATTAGGTAGGTGCTCAAAGAATATGCTACTCAAAGAGGCAATCTGTTCTCACTTAACAAGTATTTACTTCACACCTGCTGTGTGCAGTACGTCAGGCATTATACCCCTACTGGGGAGACAGACAACAGTAAGACCACAACCCAAATCTCATGTATATATGCTGTATACACATATGTCTGTATGTATATATATCATATATGGGCTCCTTGGTGGCTCAGTGGTATAGAATCTGCCGGCAATGCAAGAGACACAGGTTCAATCCTTGAGTTGGAAAGATCAAGGAAACGGTAACCTACTCCAGTATTCTTGCCTGGGAAATCCCATGGACTGAGGAGCCTGGCAGGCTTCAGTCTGTGGGCTTGCAAAAGAGTCGGGCACGACTGAGCACGCAGGCACTTGCATGATATAGAATATATATGTTAGGGATATCTGATCTAATCTAGCTGGGGGCAGGGTAAAGATTTCACAGTAAATCATTAAATTATTAAAGTAAATCATTAAAGTAAGTCAGCAAAGATTTCACAGTACTTAAAACACTGAAGCTGGGACCTGGAAAATTTGGTAGATATTAGCCAGGTCATAGAGAGTACTGGTAAAATATTCCAGAAAAGAAAAAAAATATGCATGAAGCCCCAGAGTGAGAGACAGCATATTTATTACCCTTCCAATAAACCCAAAGGATTTTAAGTTTAAAGTTGACTGGAACTTACTAAGGAGAAAAAAGCAGCAAAAGAGAAAACTAACTGAGTTCTGGTCAAGGGGGAGTTTGGACTTAAGCCTAAAGGCAAACTGCAGACATTCAAAGTAACTTCAGCAAGACAGATAAGATCATCCTTTAGGAAGATCACTTTAAGGTATGAGGCGGCAGAACTAAAGCAGAGAAACCATTTGGGCAGTTCTCAGAATAGTCCCTTTGAGGACACATAGGGTGGCCTGAACTAAAATGATGGTATTTGACAGAAAAGGGCAGGGAGGAACCAGAGTTAGTGAGGGAGAAGGAAGTGTCTGAAAATGATTTCTGCTTTGGATAGCTGGGTAGACAGACCATTCCCTAGAAAAGGAAACATGGAGTTCAAACAGACTGTGTATATGTGTGTGTCTCCGTAAGGGGTAGTTCACATCTGTACATTAAGGTGCCTTGTAAGTTATCCAAGTGAGACCAACTATAGCACCTAAAAATATGGGTCTGAGGCTCAGGAAAGAACTCTGGGCTGGAAATGTGCAAGCCATCTATACATAGAGGGGGAAAAAGCCACACAAGTAAATGAAAGAAAAACAAAACAAAGCAAAACATAGGGAAATCCTGTAGTAAGAGCACAACAAATCCTTGACAGACAGTAAAATAGAAACCTGGAGAGACTGAGAAGGAAGTGCCAGAGAAGACGGAAGACGTGGCAGGAGGATGTCACAGCGCCAAGGGAAAGGGGTACATGGAAGTGGACAGGCACATTCCAGGCTCCTCAAAGGCAAGCTATAAAGACTAAGAGGCACGTTAGAATTAGTTTAAAAAAAAAAGGTCGTGGGGAACTGGTAAGAGCAGTGTTACTGGGTCAATGAGCTTAAATCCTAGATTAGAAAAGGTTGAGGAATAGGAGGCAGAATGGAGGCAGCTCAAGGAAGGGATGAGAGAGGGTCACAGACAGAAGGATTTTGTTACTTAAGACAGGTAGGGATTTGACATTTAAATACCGGCAGAGTCCAGTATTATATCAGAAAAAAAAAAAAAAATAGTGGCAGTACTGTTTCATTCAACTCTAAGAATGTTGAAGGTTGAAAACAGAAAAACAGAAATAGAAACAAACAAAACCCTTAAAAGTCAAACTCAAGAGCACAGGAAGGAATGTAACACAAAGTACAATAGAGACTAGATTTCAACGGTGCGTGTGCTAAGTTGCTCCGGTTGGTCTGACTCTTTGTGACCCTATGGTTCCTCTGTCCACGGGATTCTCCAGGGAAGAATACTGGAGTGGGTTGCCGTGCCCACCTCCAGGGGATCTTCCTGTCCCAGGGATCGAACACATGTCTCAGGTCTCCTGCACTGGCAGGCAGGTTCTTTGCAACTAGCACCACCTAGGAAGACCCTTCAATGGTAGAAGAACCCAATACACAATGGAGGTGCGCCAGTGAATCCCAAATGACTACTTGCTGAAAATGGTGTGAGTGCTGTCCCATCATTTCTGAGTTACCCCATCCCCCAAACCCTGAGAGGCAGGAGGGCATAATGGCTAAGAGCATGGGCTCTGGACCAGCCATGTGGATTTCTACTGTAGCTCTACCACACAGGTGTGTGATACAGCTGAGTTAGACACCATTCTGTGCTTCAGTTTCCTTTCCCGTTGTTTCATGGATTAAGTTAACACAAGGCTTAGAACAGTTCTTGGCACACAGTGGTATCCCATCACCACAGTTTCACTGCTATTAATATTAGGTATCAATATCAAGAAATCTTGATCCTTAAACATCCTAAAACATGTAGGACTCCTACAAGTCTCATGAATAGCTTAATTTATGTCCTTAAAGCCAAGCATCTTTAAATTCTAAAGAAGGATCCAATTAAAAGATGGTCTCAGAGATTAAAATAAACTCTTCAATGAGAAAAATATCAAACCAAGCTGCTTTAGGTGTTAAACCAAAACTTAAGCTAACCTGCTTTAACTGTTAAATCAAAACTTTAGTAATATATAAACCAAAAGCAAGAATTTGTATTTGGAAAGTTGAAGAATCAGTATGAGAAAAATAAGAGTTCACTCACTCAAAAAGGCACATCTTTGAGGATGTTACTAAATGGTACTCCCTTCACGTCCTAGAAATCTAACCTAATAAGACTGAGAATAATTAGGAGTAGTATATTAATCTCTATTAAAAATGCTGCCAGATGGAAACACGTTTCTCTATTGATAAGACCATGAAGAATAGAGATCAAAATTTAGATCATGTTCAGAGGTAACCTCAGCTCCACTGGGAGGCATTACACACCGAGGGTCTGGAAACCTTCCGAAAGGTTTAGCTGGTGATTTTCCAGAGAAGACAATTCTTCGGGGGAGAATTGACTACATAAATTATAATTGCTGAAAACAAAACGCAGCACTGAATAATCTGGATAAAAAGGAAAAAAGCAACAGAAATCCCCAGTCACCATCTCTAACAGATGTTTCCTGGCCTCTGCTTTGAAACAATGTGTTAAGAAGCTTACTTCTTCCCAAGCAGCCACTTATGAACAGTTCTGTTAGAAAATCATATTTAGCAGACTGCATTACTGAAATTTCCCTTTTGTGCAAACTCTGTCTGAGGTCACAGGTGAATTCTTCCACATGATGACAGTTTTCAGAAAGTTCAAAGGCTACCATGTATCCCTATCACATCCCTTGTCCAGGCTAAACCCCCCCAATTTCCAAAGTATGTCTTCAGGAATATGATTTCCAGAGCCACTGTCATTCAAGAAAATCCAGTTTTAAACTACATAAAGAACTAAGTCAATTTGGGAAGCAAAATAACGACTGTCTAGTTTAGGAAACTATCATAATAATGACTACAGATCCGGTCTCAAGAGTATGAGCTGTGCAAGGATTTTCAGGGTGTTTTTTATTTTCATGACATTAAAAAATATTAACAGTTATAAACAGAGTTCTTATATGATAAGAATTTTCTATTTTAAGAGCTTTTACAGAACAAGACTTTGAAGCCAATATTTTTCAAACAAGGGTATACCTTAGGTCCATGAAAAACTCTTCTTTAAAAAGATATTGTTTCAAAAATACAGTTTTAGGATACCCCATGAGGCTTAACGTTACCCAATCAATGTTTTAGGGACTCATCATGCCTGTTCGGCAAAAAGGCTATTACATTTATGAATTAGGGGAAATCAGATTTGGCATATTGACATGAATTTGCAGCAGTAAACTCTAGTATACAAAAAAAAAAAATGTTTTAAAAATTAGCATAATCGCTTCTTGGCCCTATGGCTAAGATCAAGTGTAAAAATAAATCTGACTCAGAATCTCTTATTTCATAGAACTGGCAGGGAAGATTTCCTGTCTTCAGTCCACACTGATGACTAGTGTTGAAGCCCCACAGTCTCCTTAAGTCCAGGACTCCTCTGCTTCCACACTGTGTTTGGGAGAAATTAATGTGTAGCCTGGGGACCAACTTTCCTGTGTGCACAATTCAGCTACTTCCCAGTGAGGTCCTCTCTGCCTGAGGCAGTGTCACTGACCCCCAGAAGTTTCCCAAGACCCCCAGGAGCCTCCTGATGCCCATCCACAGCCCTCCTGTGCTCTCCTCACTCTTAGGCAACCTACCCTCCCTCAGGTCCACTACTATAGATAGGAGGAATAGTCTAATCTTTTACTGAAGCTGTTAGCAACAAGGTGATACAGATGTGGTTAATCAGTCTGCCTTACTTTAACAGGCTGCATTCGACACAGTATTTTAAAAATTAATGTCCTGAGGGAAGTCACATGCCTTTAAACTCACACCAAAGGAAACTGATTCTATAAGTCCACTGGTAAGTAGTGAGTGGAAATTACTTCATTTCCTCAGCCTCAAAGATGATGTTCTATTACTTGAGAGGAAAAAAATCCTTACTATTTAGAAAATCAGTCCTCTTATGGAGCAAAAAAGAAACAGCAGAAGGGAAAAGAAGTGAAACGAGAAGGATATTAAAAATCCTCTGGGAATTACTTCCAATTATTAGTCAAATCAAAGAGTAGAGGGCTATTTATTGACTAAGCACTTGCAATGTGCTGCACATGAGAAGCTGAGAAAGCACACTGCTGCCATTACAGAGTCTGTGACAAAGACCAATTGCTAAGAGCATGAGCAGCAGAGTTAGCAGTTCAGAACTAAATGAGCAGGCAAAGGCAGGTACCAGATGGAATGGGAATCTTTCACTTGATAAGCATCACTCTAAAGCAATCAGAATTGGGAATGTTCCCCAAAGAAGTTCTAACGACATTCTGGCCCAATATGCTATCAGCACCATCTCAAGGAAGTGATGGGATTTCAAATTCAGGGGGTCATAGGACTTCTCTGGTGGTCCAGTGCCTAAGGCTCCACACTACCAAAGCAGGGGGGCCCCAAGTTCAGTCCCTAGTCAGGGAACTAGCTCCCACATGCCACAACTACGGAGTTCACATACTGCAACTAAGAGGTCACATGCCACAACTAAGCACTCACATGTTACAACTAAAATCCCGCATGCTGCAACTAAAAGATTCTGCCTGCCGCAAAGACGATCAAAGATCCCATGTGCCACAACTTAGACCTAACGCAGCCAAATGAACAAATACTCAATAGAATAAAATAAAATTCAGAGAGTCAATTAGCTGACTAGCTTACATGTGTGCTTATAGTTTCTTAAATTTTGCTTTGGAATTACTTTTATAAGCATAGTACTCTTAATGATGCTTTTATGCTTTAAGATTTTTATTTCAGTAAGATATAGCAGCAGAAAAGTAAGCTACAATCTTGAGATCCTATTTACCACTATACATACCTTGCTTTTTGGACAAGAAAAAATAATCCCTCTACCTGTGCAGCTTATTTGAATCATGGGCAACATTATTACATCCAAACCCTTTCCTTGTACTTGATATGAAAGTATGTACCTACCATCTTGAAAAGTGTTAACCTATAAAATGACAGCAAATTCCTTAAGACATCCAAGCAATTACCCTGGAAATTTAACCAGCATAAACTGGGTATCTCAGCAAAATAGTTTGTCCTCTACTTTAAAAAGGCATGCAAAAAAACCCCACAGAATGATGATGTACTCTTTTATGACATTAACAGCTGTGATTCTAAGCTAAAAGCTGGGGCAGATGTGGGGTTCTGTAAGGAAGTGTGGCAAACAGGCCTAGCCCTCCACATTCCCTCCACTGGACAGATGAATGGCTGCAGTCACACTCCTATGTCCAACTTTAAAGTATTAGTCCATGTCTGCAATCTCATTAATGTGTTTCAAAGTGTACCAACAACATTTTCGAAGTCAATGTTTCCTGTCCAAATCAAGTAAATTTTTTTCTTCCTCTTTAAGTAAATTTGGTAATAGTATTTAGAAGCCAGAAGTTAAAATAATGTATGCAGTATTTGGACAGCCAAACTAATTTTTTAAAATTTCAGTTCTTTGAAAGGAAAATGTAAGCAAAGGACACAAAGTGTTTTAACTGCCAACATCTAGAGAGATCTCACATGCACATTCAGACTTGCCATCCTCCCTCTTTGGTGACAGTCGGCAGGACCTGAGTATGATGCCCACCTTACCCATGAGATCTGTTGCCACCTCTCAGATCTCCACGGCCCTGAAAGCAAGTCAGTGACTACTTGTTAAGGTGCTCTGTTCTGCTTCCTTTTCTTCAAGAGGAGGTAAGAAAACCCACCAGTGTGGGAAAGCAGCAGAGACAGGACAAAAGGGGGACAGTAAATGAAAGTAAATGGTCCTGCATTAAATATGCAAATAGTGTTGTGAAAGTCACTCAAAATGTCTAAAAAAACAATTCAGTTCAGTTCAGTCACTCAGTCGTGGTCCGACTCTTTGCGACCCCATGAACTGCAGCACGCCAGGCCTCCCTGTCCATCACCAACTCCCGGAGTCCACCCAAACCCATGTCCATTGAGATGGTGATGCCATCCAACCATCTCATCCTCTGTCACCCCTTCTCTCCTGCCTTCAATCTTTCCCAGCATCAGGGTCTTTTCCAATGAGTCAACTCTTTGCATGAAGTGGCCAAAGTATTGGAGTTTCAGCTTCAGCATCAGTCCTTCCAATGAACAGACGGATTTCTTTTAGGATGGACTGGTTGGATCTCCTTGCAGTCCAAGGGACTCTTAAGAGTCTTCTCCAACACCACAGTTCAAAAGCATCAATTCTTCTGTACTCAGCTTTCTTCACAGTCTAACTCTCACATCCATACATGACCACTGGAAAAACCATAGCCTTGACTATACAGACCTTTGTTGGCAAAGTGATGTCTCTGCTTTTTAATATGCTGTCTGGGTTGGTCATAGCTTTCCTTCCAAGGAGCAAGCATCTTTTAATTTCATGGCTGTAGTCACCATTCCATTATAAAATAAACTCATGGCTTGCTTCACTGATTCACATTATATATGTAATTCCTATATGCATTTTATATCACTGACTTCAAATTTAATTTTTTAGAAGTATTTTTGGGAAAAACCTACCTTATTTGATTTCATTGTTCATTAATCCCTCTAGTTACTAAAGAACAGACTCAAACTGATCATTTAAATATTTTGTCAAACTCTAGAAAAAGAATATCTAGATTAAATGAGGTAGTATTTTCTCTGTGCATTATACCTAACAATGTTCATATGAGTAATTGATTGGGGGTCTTGAGAGCAGAAGTAATGTGACTTTTCAGAAATGGAGTCTTCAATGGGCTCAATTTGCCAGATAAATGTTCTAACCTCCTGGGGAGTCCTAGGTTTATAGCTTAAAAACTGACAGCATATACTTAAGTCCCTATCAGTTCAGTCCCTATCACTGAACATCAAAGATAATGCTAATGTCCTATATGGACCCCAAGATTATACAGGACTGTTCCAAGAAAAGCCTTTCTTATACACAAAAGCTTATGTTTTTAACAGCACACAGAAAAAAAAGTATCTGATCAAAGACTATAATTTAGAATGAATCCCAACTGGGCCATCATTTTGTCAAGTTAATAAAAATTATTTTAAATCAATAAAATCTAGAACTATACTTCAAAGACTAAATCTTCTGTTCTTAAATTCAGAAGGAAAACAGTACAGGTTTTAAAAACAAGCTGCTGTAATCCGAACATTGTAAGTTAACAACTAAAACGGGTAGAAAGTATTTTAAGAGACATGCAAAGGAATCATTCTTAAGTTAGTGTGCTGTCCCAGGCATCCAACCATTACAATCCCATCAATTTAAAATGAAACTGTGGCATGACAATTACTCGGTTTACAAATAAGAGAGGCATGTAGTTTTTATGAGCTAAGGACTCCGGAGGTGGATCTTCTACTTACCAAAGTATCAGCTGGTGCAGCACTGATTCCCACTCCAACTCTGGATATGCAGCCTGGCTAGCAAGTCTGACTCCACACTTGATCCCCCATGAAAAAGCCTGACGCCTCGTGCACCGTGCTGTCTCATTCTACACTTGACTGACATCACGACAATTCCCTGGCCTAATATGGTTCAGGAGTGTTTGGGTATGATATTCCCCACTACGAACCCTGTTCTAGCTGACCCAGAGCAGGGACCAGGCTAGAGTCCTATTTAAAGGACAGAGTCACTCCCTAGCTGGTGTGTCTAAGGACTCCCATTGGGCAACTGAGTATCTGTCGTCTTCATTCCCAGGTCACCTGTAACAAATAGAGTTCTCTCTCTGGTAACTTTTAATTACTGAAGCTGAAAATGTACCACCATTTCAGTAAAAATTCTAACCAACAGTTCCACTGTTGTCCTTCCACTAATGTCAAGAAGGACATTAGTCAAATGCTACTTGTACTAGAAAGCTCTAACAGATCGAGCAAGTAAAATTCATCAGGCTTGTAAGAATCTCAAGCATAATCCTATAATTCAGCCCCTATCTTCAAACTGAGTCTTTAACGGACATAACATAACCTCATTTTAAGAGCCAATGAAAAGCACAGAAGGGCTACTCACAGACCAAGAGAATAGTTTCATCTGAGGTCAATCCTTTTTCATTTGGTAACGATGACAATTCCACTCACAGAAGAGAGACTCTCAAAGTTCAAAGGTTTAAAGTTTCATTAGAAAAATCATACATAAAATAAAAAATATGTTTATCAACAATAATGGTATTATTTCATTCAGCAGATTCATGCAAAACATGAGTGACAGTATAGAAATGACAATATAAAATCTCATACAACTAACTTATCTGGAGAACCAATCCCTTAGAAGGCAACTGCAGTTCCATTTTCCCAAGCTCTCTTCTTAAGTTGAGGGTTTTCTGTAATTGGTTTTACCTTTTCTCCAGAACAAGTTTAAAGATGCATGTCATTTTCCCATCACCAAGTACTTTATTTCCCAAAATGTTTAAACCAAGCACCTGATAACCAGGTGTATCTGTTGCTTCCGATTCTTTTATTTTGCTAAGGAATATGAAACTGCTTTGAAAGTCAATCCAAGATTACACCAAAGTTCTATTGTCCTTGGCTACTTGGCTCTTTGTCCTCGTCGGCTTCTTAGGAAGTATGAGTAACAGTCATCGGTAGCTGCACAACTGACATTATAATGAACACTTTGTTTTCCTCTTTGTAAAGTATGCCTATAGGTTCTACCTCCTCTCTGCCCACCCGGTGGCTCCACCTCCCTGATCAGATTCAGACTTGGGAGGAGGTTTTTGTTCCAAGTCTCTTAATTTCTTCTGTGATCAAAGTACACGAGTTTACTTAAGATTTTTCAAAAAGAAAGAAAAAAAGTCTCTTTTATTGTTTCAGTGAGAAAATGCTGAAACCCCAAGAGAAGTTTACCACCTGTCCCAACTCCACTCCATCAAGGCTGCCAAGCAGCTCCCGTCTGCTGTGACAGCAGTGATGGGATGCCCACCATCAACTACTGTCAGCACCGGTGTGACACTTCAGACTGCGTCTTTTCACTGCTCGCTTTATTCCTAAAAAGCAAAAGCCTTTGTAATTAGACTAAATTCAGTTCTGAAAGTGAAGGTATTTGTGTTGTTCCACTGTTTGGTTACATGCACAGGACAAAAGACAGGATGACTCATTTACCCTGAATAAAACGAGACAGTGACAACTAGGTTGATTAAAATATTCCTGTAGCTTAGAGAAACTAAAGCAAAGTGCAAGCTGGAACAGAGTTCTAAACATCTCCCGGGTGAAATTCAAACTATCGGAAAGAAGGCGAAGGGGCATTAATAGGATCAGTGTCCTAAAAAACTATCGAGGTGGAAAGCCACCTCTGTGCGCGCCTCCACGGCCCCCCCTGAAGCCACCTCTTTCTCCTCGGAAGTTAGATCGATTTCTCTCTCGCCCACGGCCAGCAGAAGTGCCACCTCTTCCGCCTCCTCTGGGAGCTCCACCTCCTCGATCAGATTTAGATTTGGGAGGAGGTGATTTTGGTCGAAGTCTCTCAATTTCCTCTGTACATCCAGTCAAATAAGAATTCGGGGCACTGAAGTAGGATGCATACGTTTCTGCATTGTAGTTACTATTTGTAAGAGTTGGTCCAACTGTAAGCCACCCTGAAATGGAGGGAAGAAAGATTAACCTTTTTATGCCCCCCAATTCTCTTACTGATCTTTAGGAGCCATTTCAAATCTCCAGTGTATTTCTAAAGATGTCCCTATCACTTACTCAATATTGATATTTTACATAGAACATGTGGCATTTAACTATGGTCTTTGATTTCATATATATATATATATATATGTGTGTGTGTGTATATATATATATATATATATATATATATATAGTTTGCTTGTTTCGTTTTTCCTCTTAAACTGTAACTTTTATAATATAATTGTCATTTCCATCCATATTTCACATTCTGTGAGAATAGGATTTAGAAAATATTGGACACCACATGAATTCTGCTTAGTGAAAATTTATTAAATTTTATATCACCTTCCTACTTGTAGAAATGGTTCCAGTTTTCTGACTAACATCCTGGAACTAACTTTTGCTTCTTTTCTTCCAACCACATTAACCCAGCTGACAGGTCTTAGAAATTCAACCTATTACCATGTTGCTCCTATTTGTTACCATCTTTCCATTTCTACTCCCACCCTTAAGAGTTTTTGTTTTTCTACTAGTTTTGTCCCCTACACATATAACAGACATACATGTATACTGTAATGCTTTCTCAATCTCTCCTCCCTCTAAAAGTGGAAAGCCTAAAGTAAAGCTAAAACCACATTCCTTCTCTGCACAACCTTCTGGGCTTTCCACTAAGCCAGAATTCAGAAATATGGAATCGAAAGTCTTATACAATGAGGTCTGAACTAGCTTTCTAATCGCACTGCTGAAACAATGAACCACTATAGTTAACTGTTTGCACACGGATATCCACCTTGAGCCTATAATTTTCTCTATCCTGTCAACCTAGTGAAAATTCCATCCTTCAACATCCACCTTAAACATGTATCTTAATGAAATGAATTATCTTTCTGAATTTCCATTACATATTATATTTCTATAGGTAAAAAGGTATTTTTGTCAACTTCATTGCTAGACAGTTTTCTTTATAAGGGTGGTTTCTGTTCAATCGCCTTGTATCTGCAGCAGGAAGAACTACAGATTAACTGTAAACGCCTGATGGAGACCTCGTGCTTCGAGGCTCCCTCCACGTGCTGATTCCTGATCACTGGGGCAGGCCGAGGAATCTCTAAGAATGAGGTTCTTCACCTGAAAAATCAGTCTCACACTATTGATGCCTTATCAAGATTATTTCTTAGACTATTAGGTCCATGATAAAATGCAAAATATTTGACTAAGATCACATTCTAAAATGCAGTAGCCTTTTTTGTACAACACTGTGTTCATCATTTAAATCATCTAACAGTACACAGATAAGATCTGTAATATCTGGAGAAAAATAACAGATAAAACCGTATGATGCCTTTCATGTCTCATCAAGTAGACACCCTGGTAAAAGTCAGATGAAAGAATACACTGCACACCTATGTGGTCTCACTGACAACTGAACCTATGAGACTTCTACTTGCTTTTGGTTTATTTTCTGCTATATATATGGTGCTGTGGAACACAACGCACAAGCAAGAGGTAAGAAAAAATTCGAAGATTTAATAAAAATAGTTAATATTGTCTCTTTCATGCTATATAGCCCTACATAAATAAGACATGTAAACCTTTACAAAGTAAATTGCAAGGGACGCTGCTTCCCACTCACAAATTCTTCACCGCAACAGAGTTCTATTAAAATTTCTAATCCTTAATTTCTAAGAACCAAGTAAGCTTAAATTAGCCTGGCTTCAGCGAGTATGATATATATAGCAATTTTTAAACTTTTAAAGCAGTAATAAAGAGTATTCCTCTGGTATGTGTTATATACCTTAGACTACCTCCTTGAGGAAGAAGTGTATTTGAGGATTTGATCCAAATAAATTATAGCCTCTTGAACAGACTTCTCTCAATTGTTCCTATTATTATTTACATGGTTAACTTCCTACTACATAATTTTCCCAAGTGGATATTCCTTCTTAATACTAAAATAATTTTTGCAAGAATGGGCAAAGATAAAGAATCAGATAGTAGTTTACAAGCAAAAAATAAAATCTGAACCTTTAAGACTTTGTGCAACTGGTATAGATATAGATAGAAGGGTATCAAAGATATAATGTATAATATAAAGTGGGTAGAGTGGCCACAGCTAAATGAATGGAGAAAATTCCCATGATGTTATAGTTATAGAATATTATAAATACAAACTGGCACCAAAATTTGTATTTTTACTTCAGTTGCTGTTTATGCTTGTATCTACAGCTATACTTAACAATTATCTACTCTCTCTACTCCTTAGGTTCTTCCACTCACATTAAAAAAAAACTTAAAATAATGCTATAAAGCCGTTAAAAGCATTATAACTAATTATTTAAATGTAGAAATAATTTTGACGTATATTTTGACAAATATTTTGACATAATATTGAGAAAAATATAAAACGATGAATGACACAGTTATGTAAAAATTTGTATGCACAAGAGGATTGGAAAGTATTATGCAAAAAAAATAATACTTCTTGGAAGTAGTGAGGTTGAATCTTTTTTCCTCTTGAAAATCTTCTTTAATGTTGTTACACTGACTTTTCAATTATTAAAAGATTACCATCTGTTTGATGTTCCCTTTTATTGTTTAAAGAGCTTTGCTTTTTCTTTAAAGTTTTCTACTTCCTTTAAACAGCAGTTCCCACTGGAGATTGTTCCCAGATTCAAGAGCTATTTTTGGGTACAAAGGTTAATGATGGAAGATAAAAATCTGTTCCTTATTTCCTCAAACACTACAGCCATAATCTTAATATTCAGTATCTATGGACATCTACACTTTCTGAAAAACACACAATTCCAGCTAAGCATCTAGTTGTTACTTTCTTTTAAGCCAGTGAAGAGGAAATATTTGCTTGCCACAAGCTCTGTTGCCAAAATATTTTACTTTGATAAGAGAGTAAAATCATCTACTAAACCTCCAAACAAGATGTTCATGTATGTGTACAGCAGAAGTCTCAACAACTCAAAGTTCATTCTGTAGCTGTCTATCTAGTAAGGGTGTAATAACTCAGGCATGACTATATATATATATATTGAGAAAAACTGGTTTTAAAAGACTAAAGAAACTATGAGGCATAACCATAGCATTCCTACCCTTTAAAAAAAACAATACGCTATTTTACTTTAGAATTTAATAATTCAAGGGTACAAGCTGCAATTTCCAAGAAAACCAGTGAAGGAACAATGAAAGAATATTTAACAAGTTAATAAAAAAGAAACACTGAATAATATAAGAATACTTAATCCAAAAGAAATGAGAGAAAAGGGGACACCGAACAGGTGGTACCAATGTAAAGCGAACAGTAAGGTGGTCACCTTCCCTTCAAACACCCTCTTCCAACAACACGAGACAACCGTATGCATGGATTGACTCACCAGATGGTCAATACTGAAATCAGATGGATTATATTCTTTGTAGCCAAAGATGGAGAAGCTCTATACAGTCAGCAAAAACAAGATGGGGAGCTGACTGTGACTCATATCATGAACTCTTTATTGCAAAATTCAGACTTAAATTGAAGAAAGTAGGGAAAACCACTAGGCCATTCATGTATGACCTAAATCAAATCCATTATGATTATACAGTGGAAGTGACAAATACGTTTAAAGGATCAGATCTGATAGAGTGACTGAAGAATATGGACAGAGGTTCCTGACACTGTACAAGAGGTGGTGATCAAAACCATTCCTAAGAAAAAGAAATGCAACAAGGCAAAATGGTTGTCTGAGGAGGTCTTACAAATAGCTAAGAAAAGAAGAGAAGCAAAAGGCTAAGGAGAAAAGGAAAGATACACCCATCTGAATGCAGAGTTCCAGAGGGGGGATAAGTTCCAAGGAGGGATAAGGCCTTCTTAAGTGAACAATGCAAAGAAATAGAGGAAAATAGAATGAGAAAGACTAGAGATCTCATCAAGAAAATCTGAGATACCAAAGGAACATTTCATGCAAAGATGGGCACAATAAAGGAAAGAAACAGTATGGACCTTATAGAAGCAGAAGAGATATAAGAAGTGGCAAGAATACACTGAAGAACTGTACAAAAAAGGTCTTAATGACTTGGATAAACACAATGGTGTGATCACTCAGCTAGAACCAGACCTCCTAGAGTGTGAAGACAAGTGGGCCTTAGGAAGCATTAATACGAACCAAGCTAGTGGAGGTGACAGAATTCCAGCTGAGCTATTTCAAATTCTAAAAAGTGATGCTGTGAAAGTGCTGCACTCAATATGCCAGCAAAGATGGAAAACTCAGCAGCGGCCACAGGACTGGAAAAGCTCAGTTTTCATTCCAATCCCAAAGAAGGGCAACGCCGAAGAATGTTCAAACTACCACACAATTGTACTCATTTCACATGTAAGCAAAGTAACACTCAAAATCCTTCAAGCAAGGCTTCAACAGTATGTGAACCAAGAACTTCCAGATGTACAAACTAAATTTAGGAAAGGAAGAGGAACCAGAGATCACACTGCCAACATCTATTGGATCATAGAAAAAGCAAGAGAGTTCCAGAAAAACATCTACTTCTGCTTCAGTAACAACACAGTCTTTACTGTGTGGATCACAACAAACTGTGGAAAATTCTTAAGAGATGGGATACCAGACCACCTTACTGGCCTTCTGAGAAACCTGTCTGCAGGTTAAGTAGCAACAATTAGAACTGGACATGGAACAACAGACTGGATCAAAACTGGGAAATGACTATGTCAAGGCTGAATATTGTCATCCTGCTTATTTAACTTATATGCAGAATATATCTGCATGAGAAATGCCGGGCTGGATGAAGAACAAGTAGGAATCAAGATTGCCAGGAGAAATATCGATACCTCAGATATGCAGACTGACTCCATCCTAAGGGCAGAAAGTGAAGAGGAACTAAAGATACTCTTGATGAAAGTGAAAGAGGAGAGTGAAAAAACTGGCTTAAAATTCAATATTCAAAAAACTAAGATCATGGCATCCAGTCCCATCACTTCATGCCAAATAGATGGGGAAACAATGGAAACAGTGACAGACTTTATTTTCTGTCTCCAAAATCACTATGGATGATGACTACAGCCATGAAATTTAAAGACACTTGTTCCTTGGAAGAAAAGCTATGACAAACCTAGACAGCATATTAAAAAGCAGAGACATCGCTTTGCCGACAAAGGTCCGTATAATCAAAGGTATGGTTTTTCCAGTAGTCACATACAGATGTAAGAGTTGGACCATAAACAAAGCTGAGTGCCAGAGAATTCATGCTTTTGAATTGTGGTGCTGGAGAAGACTCTTGAGAGTCCCTTGGACAGCAAGGAGATCAAATCAGCCAATTCCAAAAGAAATAAACCATAATTTAGAAGAACCCATGCTGAAACTGAAGCTCCAATACCTCAGCCACTTGATGCAAAGAGCCAACTCACTGGAAAAGGCCCTGATGCTGGGAAAGATTGAAGGCAGGAGGAGAAGCGGATGACAGACGATGACACGGTTCGATGGCATCACCAACTCAATGGGCTTGAGTTTGAGCAAACTCCAGAAATAGTGAAGGACAGGGAAGGGAAGCCTGGGGTGCTGCAGTCCATGGGGTCGCAAATAGTTGGACACGACTGAGCGACTGAACAACCACAAATATCAGAAACTACATTAAAGGTTACCCTAGTGGCTCAGTGGTAAAGAAACCCCACGCCAATGCAGGAGACACAGATTTGCCCTTGATCCTGGAAGATTATACATGCTGCAGGACAACTAAGCCCATTTGCAATTACTGAGCCTGTATTCTAGAAACTCCAACTACTGAGGCCGTGTGCCAAAACTACTGAAGTCCTCGTGTCCTAGAGCCTCTATTTCACAAGAAAATCCACTCAAATGAGAAGCTTGTGCACCATAACTAGAGTAGCCCCTGCTAGCTGAGAAGTCTGTGTAGCAACAAAGACCCAGCTCAGCTAAGAATAAATAAAAAGAAATATTTTTTAAAAAGAAATTACATTAAATATAGACTTGACTTGTAGCTCAATTGGTCAAGAATCTGCCTGCAATGCAGGAAGCCAGGGTTTAATCCCTGTGTTGGGAAGATCCTCTGGAGAAGGAAACGGCAACCCACTCCAGTATTCTTGCCTGGAGAATCCCATGGACAGAGAAGCCTTGCAGGCTCATGGTTCATGGTTCATGGAGTCACAAGAGTTGGACACGACTTAGAGACTAAACCACCACCACCACAACCAAACAATTCAATTAAGGGACTTCCCTGGTGGTCCAGTGGTCAGGATTCCACACTTCCAAAGCAAGGGGCATGGGATAAATTCCTGGTTGCAGAACTGAGATCCTATGTCTCTCAGCCAAAAACAAAAACAAAAACAAAAAAAACAAACATGGGAAAGGGAACAATCAATTATTTTAAAAAACCCCAATTCAAAGATAAAGATTAAAACTACCTATTTAATGAAAACTACCTCTGTGTTTGATCACAAGAGATATATTAAAGGATATGGAAGACTGAAAATAAAGCATGGAAATAATATGCAAAGCAAACACAAACCAAAAAAAAAAAAATGGAATCACTGTAATAATGTTAGATGAAGTAGGACTTAAAGTTAAGAAACTGGATTAAGAAGGACATTTCTTAATATTAAAAGCATCAATCTACTAGGAAGGCATAAAAGTCCAACATTTTAAATACACCTAATAATCTCGAATAGACATAAATTCAAAACTGACAACTAAACAGAACCACAAACCCATAATCTTAATAGATTTAAACATACCTTTCTCATAGAATAAATAGTTAAACAAAATCAGTAAAGACATGGCTGACAGAACAGCATACAACAAATACTACAATCAACAACAAAAAATTTACATTATTTTCCATCAGACTTTCATCTGAATTGGATAGTCATCTAAATTCAGTCAAAGCAAATTATAAATTAGTGATATTTTATGATACATATTATTTGACCACAATATTAAGCCAAAAAGCAATGACAAATGATAACTTCAGCAACGCAATTATTTGACCACAATATTAAGCCAAAAAGCAATGACAAATGATAACTTCAGCAACGCAATTCTGAATAACAAACTGCCAAGATAAACACCATTTAACTTTTAAATACAGAAAACATTTTCTCTAATCCTAAGCCACAGAGAAAAAAACATTTCACACACAAAATATTTCTTTGTAAAGAGAATGCACTTTTATTTTTCTCTTTATCATTTTACAGAACTTTATGAAATTCAAGACCAGTTTCTACAAACGAAGATATTTCTAAGCGTGTTCACTAAAGCACATCCACAGAGACCAGCTGACGAGTCTGGGGTGGAGGCAAGGAAGATGGATCCCGTTATACCTACCCACCTACCGCAACTTTAAGGGTTACTTTTTTTAGAACGAACATCAGAGTTTCTCCTAAATTCATAGGTACTTTGAAGGCCAATTATTTCACTGTACCTTCTTCAACTTTTACTTTGTATAAAATGTAGACTATTTAAAACAAATAAGATCCTGGCTCCTTTTCAGCTTTAAACAACATTTCTAGCATGGTAAAACCAAACAGGTTGATTTCATATACTGTGATTGAACAATGCAACGTCCTTAAAAGTAACTTTTATATTTTCCGAGAAGTAAAAGAAACGGAATGTATAATTACTTCAACAATACTTTGTAAACAAAAGCTGTGCCCTCTGAAAAAAAATTCCAGTCTATAATAGCTTAATTATTTTCTACTCATTTTTTTCAAAATTGTAAATTCACATTATACAGATTTAGTCAAAAAAGTTAAAGTTTTGATAAAACAGTATCATGATATATGTAAGGAGACAAGTCAAGTACTAATAAAGCTGGGATATATCATATATTTCACAAATGTACGGTTATTTTCTACAGGATCATTTGGTTAGCAGACATTTAGCGCCATCTAAAAAGTAGGACATTTTGTTCACGCCAAAAGGTCCTCGAAACCTGAGCAAATCTGGTCCCTGCCAAATAATTTTGGACAGGGCCAAATATCAGGAGCCTTTTGGTGTGGACCAAATGTCTTACAGACGTTTTGGACAGGACCAAATGTCCATTATGCATTCCTTCAACACAGTATTTATTTAATAACCTAAATGCTGGGTCAAAAGAAGAAAATAAGAGAGTCTTCGCTTTCCATGAGACTGAAATGCTAAAGAGACTGACTATAAACATGTCCAAACGATTTTATAATTCAGATAATAATAGTGCTATGAGGGAAAGAGTGGTGGGAGGACTGGATAGTACTGTGAAGCCGGCTAATTTAGACAGTGTTGTGAGAAAAGGTCTGTCAGGATCAGAATGATAGGAAAGAGGGCCATGAAAGAGTACTGAGACAAGACAGAGTATACTTGAAATACAGCAAGAAGAGGGGTCAAATATGTCATAAGCATTTTATTTTACAAAGCACTGTGTACCCTTTCTTAACATCTATATCTCAAGGAACTATCAACACTTCCCCCCCGCTGAGATCTTACCTGGTCGAATTGTACTATCTCTTCCAAACAGATGAAGGCGTCTTCTACCAAGACAAAAATGTTCAATTATATGAAAAATTTCTACAGGCTTTTCTATATTGCCAATTTCAGGTTCTTCTGTGATAATCAAGTCAATGTCAACATTAGCATGAATGAAGTCCCCATCTGTGCTACGCTTAACAGTTCCTTTGATCCCCATAAGGCAGTGTTCCTAAGTAACAATAAAAACAGGCCAATTAATCTCTTTTCATAAACAGTCATATTGCACAACATTTTACATTTCAAATTCCAAAACAATACTCATTTCTCTGAATCTTTGGGATATAGTTCTATGGGCAAAAACACAATAGGAAAAACCTGGATCTCTGGACCTCCGAAGATTGGCAGGGAAGCTAGACATTAAACTCAGGGCTGTCACATTTTAGATAACTGAGTCAATGACTGGGATCTTTTCTTCTGCAACTCTTGATAGTAACTTGTTTCCAGAAGTTATGGAAACATGGGACTTGACTTCAGAATCTGATGTCATATTGGGTCTTGCATGATCCAAGAGCAAATCTATACACAAGGTGTAAGCCTTTTCAAATGGAGGAAAGACTTTAAGCAAGGATACAAACTTAAAATACTCAACATACATAAATGTGAAAGTCAAACAATTTCCTTTTTTGTTGTTTATTGTTTGACCTCTATTTAATCTGGACAACAGGGTATAGTTTAAATAAATTTAATCTCACTTGACTCCATGAACCAACGGATGGCTTGGATTCCCTTCAAAAAGAATTTCTAGCCCAAGAAAGACTTCAAAAAGACCCTCCCCCTGAAGCTCCCAGAAGAGTGAAAGACTGGAGGACAAACTGTTAAACCCTGATAACTAGGAGGGCAGTCCTACTAATCAGAGGTTCTCAGGGTTCTTGTTCAGGTTCTTATGCAGAAAAAAGAAGGGAAAGTGAAAGTTGCTCTGTCCATGGAATTCTCCAGGCCAAAATACTGGAGTGGGTAGCCTTTCCCTTCTCCAGGGGATCTTCCCAACTCAGGGATCGAACTAGGGTCTCTGGCATTGCGGATGGATTCTTTACCAGCTGAGCCACCAGAGAAGCCAAGTATACTAGACTGGGTAGCCTATCCCTTCTCCAGGGGATCTTCCCAACCCAGGAATCAAACTGGGGTCTCCTGCATTGCAGGCGGATTGTTTACCAACCAAGCTATCAGGGAAGCCCAGAAAAAAGGGAAGAGGAGAGAAATATTCATCTCAGCTGGCCAGCTATTGAGTCTTGCTGCCATTTCTTTTTTCTGAGTCTAGAGAAAGGAAAAAATATGGGGGTCAGAAGTACCAAAAGCCCATATCTGACTGAGAATTACAGTAGTATAGGATATACGGGAATACATATTACCTTCTCCAGCACAGCACAGGCTTCTCTGAGTGAATAAAATTTTTAAAATGAACTTGGCTTTGTTACTTTAATGCTCAATGCTATCTGTGCAAGTCTGAGAGAACCCTTCCACCAAAATGAATTAAACAGCATGGAGTCATCTGGAAAAGCTTGAGAGAAAATAATTAAAATACAGAAAAGAAAACAGTAAAGACAATACCTTTGTTCTCTGGAAGACAGCCTTTGGATCTAAAGTCTTAGTCTTCCCAGGATTGTTTTTATTGGTTTTAATCCAACAAATATCTTCACATCTTCTGTAACCCCACTTGCGTAAACACTAGAAATAAGAGAATTTTTAAAAAATCCTTAGCTAAAAGAAATAAACAATACTTAACCAACCAGCATTAAAAACTTCCTAGAGGTTTGAGACACTAAATTCCAAGATGGCATAGTAATTTTGTATTACTGTAGAAACAGAAAAAAAGAAATACTTGTCTTTAAATATACAGCCATTATAAAAACATATAAAATCAAAACATGTAAAAGACTATATAATACTCCAATTCTTTATACTACCTTCCACTGTCATCAATAGAAAGTGAGCTTTAAATAAGAGAATAAGCAGCCCCTATTAAATCAAAAAATAATTCAAAAGGTAACTGTTCTTGCCACCTCAATTTTCTATCCTCTGATAAAGCTAAAAACTGTTGAGAAGTTCTAATCAGTAACTTCCTTTCAAATGAGTCTTGTAAAATGTTATTTTTATATATTTAATACTAAACCTCAAAAATCCAAAAACTTACAATTGTCTGTATATTTCTTTATAGGATAAAACTTTACTTTCAGCTTTATGTAACCTAGACAATAGAGAGTTTTGAATCTTAGTGTCTTAGAATCTGTCATATATGAACATATAACAAATACCAGCTAAGTGAGTACCCAGAGTAGCATTTTGAGCCCTACCATATGTAGGTGTTTGCTAGCTGCTGGGATTAAAAACTTGAGTAGGATGCAGTCCTTACCCCTAATTGACTAAGAGCAAAGTAGGAGGAATTAAGTAAATTGTGCAGTGCAATACTGTTGGCACTATGATCAAGTACAAATAAAGACACAGTGGAGCATAAAACATATGTACTGTATGCACTGTATAAACTGAGATACACCTCAAAATGGAACTTAGATTTTTAACTTAAAATCTCAAAAATCACAATCACTATCTGTTCCTGTTGCCAAATATTTGTTTAGCACTGGATATTCATGAAGTATCACAAGGGCCTAAATCCAACAAGCCCTAATCAACTTACCACAAGTTCATGAGTATTTCTCATGCTGTATTATTTTTGTAATTATTTGGGGCCAAAATCTGCTTTCACTAGTATGATAAACTGCTGCATAAACAAGTAAGATAAAGCCTCCTAGTCAATTTCAAGCTAATTTGAGGGGTAGGAGAAAAGCCCAAAGCTAGACATTTGATCTAACAAGGGTAATATACCTATAAAATATACCAATATACCCATAAAAACATACGGTGTGTTTCTATTTTCTTAGATTTTTTTTTACAGCATCTTAGGGAGATGCCAGCAATAAAACAGATTCCCAGTATACAGTTATAGTCTTACCATGGAGTTAATAAATGATGGAAGCAATGATGTGATCCAACAATCTCAAACTTGCTATTTATACAAAAACTACAAAGCAACTGCAGAATTTCAGGATTTGAGCACAAATTTATCTCAATATAATCCTACTTAAATTCTTCACCTGTCAAATGGACACCTCCTAAAATTACCAGGATTAAATGAGATCTTGGTAGTATATCAAGTATTAATAATGTCCTAAAAATGTAAACATTATCCCATAACAAGTGAGGAAACTGAAGCACACAAGAGTAAATACCTCTTTACACAAAGTTTCACAGCTGGACAGCAGATCTGAGACCAAAACTAGCCACAAAGCTACCAGTATTAAAAAGAAAAAGCTTTCATTATTTGGTTTCCACTTAGAAATTCAAAATACTCCAACCAAAAAAACAAAGAAAGTTCTGAATATGATAAACATAAGGTACCTAAAATAAACTGAGATGATAAACTTCTTTCTCACTCTCACTCATCCCTTCAAACTATGTGTTCTAGACGCTGTGTTATTTATCCAACTCGATTTGGCTTCCACTTGGAATTCATGAGTTAAGGCTACTCAGAAGAATACATTTTAGCTACTAATAATGGACAGTATACAACAGTAAGCCTCCCGTTTTTGAGCTGCAATTCAATTTCAAATCTCTAAACTGTTCTCTTCTTGCAGTTGTAATAAATTGTAGTTTGATTTTTTATCCTAAAAGCTAGTTAACTGACTAAGGGGTACTGTCTTTTACATATTCTTTTTATTTAATTTTTAAAAATTTTTTACATATTCTTTTTAAAACAGTTTTTCTTTCTGAATATTTGAGTACTATGTAAGAAATGAAGAACAATTTAACATTAATCTTCAAATTTCTTACACAACATACTGTTATTTGTTTCTTATGAATTTTAAAAAAACACTTAAAAAAAAAACACCATCTTACCACTCTTCCAAGGTCCAATCCTTCCCCAGAACCACACCAGAGAAAAATAAATGATCGAGGTGCTGCAATCTCATCGATTTCTAACTTCATAATCTGGAAGAAGCCAAAACAGTATAGCAGAGAAGTATCTTGTTTCCCACTCATTCTAAATCCAAAAGAACAAGCACTGAGATTTATCAGGACTTATAGTCTATGTTTATATACTTATAATATATGCTTCCCTGGTGGCGCAGATGGTAAAATGTCTGCCTGCAATGTGGGAGACCTGGGTTCGATCCCTGGGTCAGGAAGATCCCCTGGAGAAGGAAATGGCAACCCACTCCAGTACCCTTGCCTGGAAAGGATGGGCTCCTCCAGGATGGAGGAGCCTGGTAGGCTACAGTCCATGGGGCCGTAAAGAGTCGGACATGACTGAGCAACTTCACTTTCCTTTTCACTTATAGTATATGTGCTCTTTAAATGTACTAATTTTCATTAGGAAATACAATGGAAAATAAATTTTATCCTTAAAGCTTGTTCTTAAGGGTTTTTTTTCCCCTGTATTAATACAACACAGATGAACACATGCACATACATACACTTGATTTTATATGAAAAGTTTATAGAAAACCATATTTATAGAATTATGGAATTTTATAAGGTATAGCTTTAGAGCAACCTGTTACCACTTACAGAAAAAGAAACTGAAAAGGAAAAGGATTAAATTACCCCAAAGTTAGGGGCAAACTTAAAATAAAACATAACTACAAATGTTTGTGGAGGACATGGTTTCCAGTAGAACAGTTCTAAATAAAATAAATCAATATACACATTTCATTGTAACGATCACTTTCGGTCTGAAATGTAAAAAAAAATAGGCTATAATTGTTGGCTTTGTATGTGTTGAGTATGACTATCAAAAAAAAAGTTCTTTAATAATTAAATCTCTAAATTTGGGGACTACCATAAATGTGTATAAATGACTACAAAAGCAATCATTTAATATGGTATTCTTATTCTACTGCTTCCTATTACAGCTAACAAGTTTCACAGACCATGGCTCAAGCTAATACGTATTAGTTAGATGTATTAAGAAAAGTTTAACTTAGAAAAAATTTTTTTTCCTTTATTTTTTTCTTTGACCACACCTCACGGGCGTGTGGAACTTTCCCAACCAAGGATGGAACCCACATTCCCCACAGAGGAAGTACAGAGTCCTAACCACTGGACTACAAGGGAAGTTCCTTAACTTTTACCTGAATGCATCATAACTGCATCACCTATAACTTATCTAAGTAAAAGAAACATTATTTGAGGGTGATAGTGAAAATAAATTACAATAGGCATAAACCTGTTCAGTTTTACACTTCCAACTTTATCTTGATATAACGCCTGATGTAATAGTCTCATAAGAATATGAATAAACATTAATATGCACAGACACACACATATATTCCTACACACATTCCTACACACATATTATACATGGCATAGCTAAGGTAAGTGATGGCACACAGTGAAGAAGATTAAGCAAATAACTCTTGATGTTACAATTATAAATACTAAATATTGGTATTTTAAGTAAGTGCTTATATTCTTAACTAAAACACACTGACCTCTACTGACTTTAACATGAAAAAGAATACCTGAGAAACTCAAACACTTTTTAAATTTATATTTAGCTATTGGCACTTTCTTTAGGTCATTACTACATAAAGGTTAAGTTCTAAAGCTTAGAGTTCTTAGGGCTCCAGACAAACTTTTCAATATGCATATAAAATGGAATTTCTTTATTTCAAAAACTCTATTAGTTTATCATATAAAATTTAAACTCTTGGATTTCACTGACCAAATCTTACAGATGGGCCAGAGAAAATAAAGTTCAACCTAACTACTAATTATAGACATAATAAGATTAATTTTTCAAGTTTCTTTTGCCTAAATTGAAAAAGATTATTTTCTATATCAATTTTAATGAGGAAAAATAGACATTTCTTAAACACCATCAGAACAAATATTAATTTGTGCAATCTATCTGGAAAACCTCTCAGCCCTAAATATCAACAGCACTACATCTGTAACCTTAAATTTTGGGGATACTATATATTTCTGTGTTTCAACAATAAACATAGATTATACTTATCAGAGGACAGGAAAAACTTGCAAAATAAAAATGTAAATAAATGTGACAGAGGTATTGAAGCTAAAAAGAAAAGTTTCAAGGAAGAAAAACTGAAGTTATATCTTGAAGAGTAAGGAATACTAACAATAGTAATGACTATTAACTCAGAAGGGGATATGCAAGGATTTAAAGCAACTTCCTGTGAAATAGCAGTTTACAGAGTTTCCGTCCACTGCTTTCCCTACCTCTCTTCTGTGTTCAACGCTTTTGATCACATGCTCCTCAACTAGGGAAGCTCTCTATTTCCTTGGCTTCCATGACATTCAAACTGTCTTGATTCACCTCATTCATCTGTGACCCATTCTTTTCACATCTTTTCTATTTGCCTCTTAAATATAAGTTCCCTGAGGCTTTACTGTAAACTCACATTGTATCCTAATTGAGATACTATCTCAAATGAATATACATTCATTTATTCTCATAGGTTTAATATGCTAACCCTTTAAAATCTGTCTTTTGAGATGGCCAGATCCTTCTGTTACGTTGCATACTCCTGTTACAACCTTCACTTGAATGTCTCTCATACACCTCTAATCAACACATTCAGCATAATCCTAATCCCTCTAACCCTGCTCCTCTCCTTAAACTGACTTTCAGCTGGTGATAACTGAACGCACTTATCCCAAGACTCAAACTTCCAAGCATCCTTACCTCTTTCCCTCATCCCAATCACTAGATCTCACAAGAAATACCTACAAAACATTTCTGAATTTATCACTTTTCTATCCTTACTACCATTACCCTAATTCAGGGATCCTTTATCTCCTAACCAGACTACTCCAACAGTCTGCTACCTGCTCTTCCCTCTCCAGTCTTCATTTTCTCTGGACCATCCTTCTCCACACACTAATTAGACCATTTTACTAAACTGGTTAAAGCCCTTCAAAGATTCCTTAATGCCTTCACGATAAAAGTCCAAGCTTCTAAGAAGACAGCATCTCTAGACAGTCTCCATCTGTGTTTCAACACAATCAACATACATACAGACCTCCATTCTCATCTCTTTGCCTCCTGCTCTTGCTGTTCCTTCAGCTTGCCCATTCTCAGCGGCTAATTCTAGCTAATCTGTACACGCATCACCTCCTCTTTATGTCCCCCAGCTTCCTCAACTTGATCAGGTTTTTGTTCAGATCACCTTATGCAGTCCTCTATTATTGAACTAACAAAATGATACTGCAATTATCTGTTTAGGTCACTGCTTATCCCATTCAACTCTGTGCTCCTTAAGGCCAAATACTAAGTCTCATTCATCTTTGAATCTCTAGTACCTAGTTGCCTAGTACAGAGTGGTACTCAATAAATATATATTTGCTATTTTTGTTACTGACCAGTAAAAACAGATTACTTTATGTAACTCACTGAAGCTATCAGTTTGTTTAATTAGGAAAACAGAACTTTACTGTAACTATATAAGACTGAGATTATATATTTTTAAAATCTATTATACTGTAAGTTCTTTAAAGAGTAAAAATTATGCTAATATATATATGTGTGTGTGAATACTCTGATATTCACTGAAACTAACCAAATACAGAAAGCTATCAACCATTCAATCTGTTTTTAGACTTCTATAGACAACTTACTTATTCCCTGCTCAACTTCTGCCTCAAAAAGAAAGACCAAAGATATTATAATGTTTGTTGCTGCACCTTAGATTTTCAGCCACAATATATACTATAAATCTATATTTATAATTCCTAAAACAGTATTTATAATATTACTCTCTGATCAAATAAAGATATATTCATTTGAAAAATAAATAATTCATTACAATGCAGAAAGTTTCATCATACATCATCCCAAGTCCAGCATTTTTCATTAGCAGTGATGCCAGTCTCTCTGTAATATTCTTCTAAAGGTGGTTCAAGAAGAATCACATCAAATTTGGGTGTCAGTTCTCTGATGTCAAAGGCTTCTATATCTGCTTGTAAGTACCTATTTGATTAAAGCATAAAAAGTAAGAGATTACAGATGGTAATGAAAAAAAGTTTCTTAAATATTTCCTAATACTATTTCAAAGTCATCATGAGCTAATAACTAAATATCTTTTTATGGAGGAATCTCTCTCCTCAGTATAGACAGGAAAACTATCTATCACTGTTCTTCCTGAGGACATGGATAGAATCATACTGCAAAGCAAAACCATGATCCCACAGGAATATCCTGAGTATAAACCTCTCTCATTTTTTATACTGAAAATCCATACTTAGATGTGACTGTCTGAGTCCCTTTCCATTATCATCATAATACTTCGAGGAATATCACATTATTTTTCCTGCAATTGTCCTTTAGAAAAATTGTTTTGTTTTAAATTCCTCCATCTAAAAAAGTTTCTAAAGATAGACATAATTTTCTTTTGCTAGTTTGTTTGTTAGCAACAGTGTTTATATTAACAGTCCTTTCCAGCCACTTAGTATAAATTACTACTAGCCTTTATTTAATGGTTATTTCTACACAGTATGAAGGTATTTCAAATATAAATATAAAACACTCTGGGGCCTCCCCGGTGGCTCAGTGGTTAAGAATTCACCTGCAATGCAGAAGACCCAGGTTCAATCCCTGGGTCGGGAAGATCCCCTGGAGGAGGGCATGGCAACCCACTCCAGTATTCTTGCCCACATAATCGCATGGACAGAGGAGCCTGAAGGGCTACAGTCCATAGGGTTGCAAAGAGTTGGACACAATTGAAGCAACTTAGCATGCATGCATGCATAAGATACTTTAAATGTAAAATATTTCTAAATATGATAAATATTATCCTGTTAAAATTTTTTTCACAAACTCAGTCATCTCTGTGGTTTTTCTAATAATAGTATACATTTTAGCAAACTGTTAAATGTACAAAATGTTCAAAGTAAGCTAAAGAGTCTCCAACTTTAAGGATTATACACATTTTTTGAAGGAAACATTATTCTGTTAGCAAAGGTTAAAATGAATTTTTGTATTCCAAAATGTTAAGAATAGTATCCCTAGATGCCAAGTTATAATTTAACTTTCATTTTCTTATTTTCTCTCGCTTTCTAACTTTCTTCAGTAAGTAATTTTTGCGAAGGAAATATATTTAAAAACATTTAAAGATAGTTAAGAATACAACAAATAAGATTTTCTAAGAAAAAATACTTAAAGACACTCTAAATTATCTAGTAAACTGAAAACAAATAAAATGACAACCTACTGTGTACTCAGTACCAGAGTTTCAAACTAATACATTTCACTATTAAAGAAGAAAGAGTGTGTTAACCTTTCAAAGGTGCTGAATTTTTTTCAAACTTCAGAAAGGTTACATTACAAAATGTAAAATATTAGTCTGAGTTGGGAACAAAAATTTTAAGCCTGAGTTGGGAACAAAAACTCCACTTACATAGGAGGAGTGTTGGATTTAGCTATTAACTCATCCTTCAGTCTGATAAGCTCCCGCAGTTTAGGGTATTCTTCAAATCTGTCGGCCAAACCTGGGGAGGAAAAATAGTAAATTCCAAATTTCAATACAATTGAGTATCAGTGAATTCAAAGGTGATGAGCCTGCTCAGGAAAACAAAACAAGACACAACCAACTTATCATTCTCACATCCTTTGTAAAAAAAGTTAGTTCTGAGTATTTTTAAATACTTCATATACACATTTTATACCTAATGACCCTAATTTCACATGTAGGCAAACACCCAGGGGTTTTAAAGGCCAGATGGTTTAAGTCAATTAACCATTGAATTTTTCAAACTCATTACATAATCTGCTTAAAGTATCAAGTTTAGACATTCTGTTGTCTCAGGAAAAGAAATTTTTTTTTATTCATGCTTTTTTTTTTTTTTTTTTAACTAAAAAACAACACCAACAACAAAAAACAACTCTCCCAAAGATCTAGTGACTGTTCAGTTTTCCCTTAGTTTGACAGTTATCCAAAAGAGAAAACGAAGATTTGTTATCCTTACTACTGACGATCTTAAATGGCTTAAATTATCGACACAATCCCAGAACAAATCTAGGCAGGGAGATAATGAGTCCCTATTAGTCAATTAGCTTTCACCTCACTCACTCTGATTACTTATCTAAATTGCACTACCAACTCCAAGACAAGTCATTTTCTATAAGAACATATCCTATATCAGTATTTATAGTTTTAAAGATCTCATATCTCCACATATTATAAACCAAATCCTCATATATATTTTCAAGCTTAGGATCTTCAAAAACACCTCAAAGTCCCAGAAAGGTTAAAAGCAGGAGCCTCATTGTTTCCATGTCCTCAAAAATATTTAAATCTTTGAACCTCAGAAGAGATTGCAGGTAAAACAGCATAATGCCTATTTAAACAACTGTAAGGGTAAGTAGGGCCTTGAATATCAAAGATTCCTAAACGATTTTATTTTACTTTATCATTCTGCCTTGCAAGAATCATAATCATCTTAAGTTAAAAACCAAAAGTACATTTTCACAATCCTAATATCAAAAATTTAAAAAATGAAAGATTTTGTAAACAGTGCTTAATCAGTGGTTATAGATCAAATTTCAAATGAAACAAGTTTGAAGATTTTATTATATTCGGGTTTCAATCACAGTAGAGTCAGCTCTCAATCACCTACAAAACAGAGGTACAATTTTTTCTCAATTCATAATAGTTTCCTACGTACATTTTCTTTGCCTCAGAGAAATAAACGTCTTAAAAGCAGAAAGGCCAATAATGAAATCTGGCTATATTACTTTTAACCTTAAAAAAAGCTTTACTGAAGTATAATTGATAAACAAAAACCTTATAAACTTATATTTAATGGATGCAATCTGATGAGTTTTAACATATGCACATAGCTGTGAAACCATAACCACAATCAAGGTAAGACATATTAATAACCTTCAGAAGTTTGTGTTCCTCCAGTTTTGGCGTGTGTATGTGCAGTAAGACCCCTTCATGGATCACTGCCTTGCCATGGCGAATGACGGGCTTGCATAACTCAATGAAGCTATGAGCCATACTGTGAAGGGCCACCCAAGACAGACGGGTCATGGTGGAGGGTTTGGACAAAACGTGATCCACTGGAGGAGAGAATGGCAAACCACACCAGTATACAAGCCTTGAGAACTCCATGAACTGTATAAAAAGGCAAAAAGATGTGACACTGAAAGATGAGCCACTCAGGTTGGAAGGTGTCCAATATGCTACTGGGGAAGAGCGGAGTACAACTACTAATAGCTCCAGAAAGAATGAAGCGGCTGGGCCAAAGCAGAAACAACACTCAGTTGTGGATGTGTCTGGTGATATAAGTAAAATCGGGTGTTTTAAAGAATAGCACTGCATAGGAACCTGGAATGTCAGATTCATGAATCAAGGTACATTGGACATGGTCAAGCAGGAGATGACAAGAGTAAACATCGACATCTTAGGAATCCATGAACTAAAATGAATGGGAATGGGTGAAATTAATTCAGATGATCATTGGACCTACTACTGTGGACAAGAATCCCCAAGGGAAGCAACCTAGATACCCAGCGACAGATGAATGGATAAAGAATTTGTGCTACATATGCACAATGGAATATTACTCAGCCATTAAAAGGAATGCATTTGAGTCAGTTCTGATGAGATGGATGAATGTAGACCCTATTATACAGAGTGAGGTGAGTCAGAAAGGGAAAGATAAATATTGTATTCTAACACAGAATCTGGAAAAATGGTACTGAAGAATTTACTTATAGGGCAGCAAAGGAGAAACAGACAGAGAAGTCTTATGGACATGGTGGGAGGGGAGGAGAGGGTGAGATGTATGGAGAGAGTAACATGGAAATTTACATTACCATACGTAAAACAGATAGCCAAGGGGAATTTGCTGTATGGCTCAGGAAACTCAAACAGGGGCTCTGTATTAACCTAGAGGGGTGGGATGGGAGGGAGATGGGAAGGACGCTCAAAAGGGAGGGGACATGTGTATACCTATGGCTGATTTATATTGAGGTTTGAGAGAAAACAACAAAATTCTGTAAAGCAATTATCCTTCAATAAAAAAAATAAATTAAAAAAAAAAGAATCCCTTAGAAGAAATGGAGTAATCTTTATAATCAACAAAAGAGTCTGAAATGCAGTACTTGGTTGCAACCTTAAAAATAACAAAATGATTTCAGTTCGTTTTCAAGGCAAACTATTCTACATCACATCCCAACCACCAATGCTGAAGAAGCTAATCAGTTCTATGAAGACCTAGAAGTCTTCTAGAACACCAAAAAAAGATGTCCTATTCATCATAAAGAAAGCCGAGTGCCAAAGAATTGATGCTCCTGAACTGTGGTGTTGGAGAAGACTCTTGAGAGTCCCCTGGACTGCAAGGAGGTCAAACCAATCAATCCTAAAGGAAATCAGTCCTGAATATTCATTGGGAAGACTGATGCTGAAGCTGAAACTTCAATACTTTGGCCACCTGTTGTGAAGAACTGACTCATTTGAAAAGACCCTGATGCTGGAAAGATTGAAGGTGGGAGGAGAAGGGGACGACAGGGGATAAGATGGTTGGATGGCATCACCGACTAAATGGACAAAGTTTGAGCAAGCTCGGGGAGTTGGCAAAGGACAGGGGAGCTTGGCGTGCTGCAGTCCATGGGGTCACAAACAGTCAGACATGACTGAGTGACTGAACTGAACTGATTCATCATAAGGGACTGGAATGCAAAGTACGAACTCAAGAGATACTTGAAATAACAGGCAGGTTTGGCCTTGGAGTACAAAATGAAGCAGGGCAATGGTTGACAGAATTCTGCCAAGAAAATACACTTGTCAGAGCAAACACCCTTTTATAACAACACAAGAGATGACTTTACACATGGACATCACCAAATGGTCAAACTGAAATCAGATCGATTACATTCTTCATAGCTGAAGACAGAGAAACTGTATAGAGTCAACAAAAACAAGACCTGGAGCTGACTGTGGCTCAGATCATCAGCTCCTCATAGCAAAATTCAAGCCTAAAAGAAAGAAAGCAGGGACAACTACTAGGCCAGTCAGGTAAGACTCAAATCAAATTCCCTACGAATATCAGCGGAGGTGACAAACACTCAAATGATTAGATCCAGTGAGCAGAGGGCCTGGAGAACTATGGACTGAGGTCTACAACACTGTACAGGAGGCAGCAAACAGCACCCCAACGAAGAAAACGCAAGAAGGCACGTGGCTGCCTGAGGAGGCTTCACAAACAGCTGGGGAAAGGAGAGGAGCAAAGAGAATGGGTGAAATGGAAAGGTTCACCCAACTAAATGCAGAGTTCCAGAAAACAGCAAGACCAGAAGGTCTTCTTCAATGAACAGTACAGAGAAATAGAGGACAACAGAAAGCCTAAGGCTAGAGATCTCTTCAAGAAAATTGGAAATACCAAAGGAAAATTTCATCCAAAGATGGGCACAATAAAGAACAGAAACAGTAAAGACCTAATTGAAGCAGAAGAGATCAAGAAAAGATGGAAAAAACACACAGAAGAACTGTACAAAAAAGATCTTAATGACCTGGATAACCACGATGGTGTAGTCTCTCATTCAGAGTCTGACATCCTGGAGTGTGAAGTCAAGTGGGTGTTAGGAAGCACTGCTGCCAATAAAGCTAGTGGAGGTGATGAAATTCCAGCAGAGCTATTTAAAATTCTAAAAGATGATGTTATTAAAGCGCTGCACTCAATAAGTCAGCAAATTTGGAGAATCCAGCAGTGATCACAGGACTGGAAAAGATCAATCCTCATCGTAACTCCCAAGGTCAGTACTAAAGAACGTTCAAACCAATGGACAACTGCACTCATCTTCCATGCTAGTAAGGCTATGTTCAAAATCCTCCAAGGCAGGCTTCAGCATTACGTGAACCAAGAACTTCCAGAAGTTCAACAAGCAAGCTGCATTCAGAAAAGGCAGAGGAACCAGAGATCACATTGCCAACCCTTCACTGAATCACACAGCAAGCAAGGGAATTCCAGAAAAACATCTACCTGTTTCACTGACTATGCTAAAGCCTTTAACTGTGTGGATCATAACAAACTGTGGAAGATTAGAGATGAGACTATCAGACCATATTACCTATCTCCTAAGAAACCTGTATGCAGGTCAAGAAGCAACAGTGAGAGCCCTACAGGGAACAACTGACTGGTTCAGGATTGAGAAAGGAGTAGGACAAGGCTGGTGTTGTCAACCCTGTTTATTTAACTTATATACAAAGTACATCATGGAAATACTAGGCTGGATGAGTTACAAGCTGGAATCAAGATTGCCAGGAGAAATATCAACAACTTCAGATATGCAGATTATACCATTCTAATGGCAGAGCATGCAGAGGAACTGAAGAGCCTCTTGATGAGGGTGAAAGAGGAGAGTGAAAAAGCTGGCTTAAAACTTAATATTAAAAAAACCAAGCTCATGACATCCATTCCCATCACTTCAGGGCAAAGAGAAGGGGGAAAGGGAAAAGCAATGACAAATTTTCTCTTCTTGGGCTTTAAAATGACCACGGATGGTGACTACAGCCATAAAATTAGAAGACAACTGCTTCTTGGCAGGGAAGGAAGATGACAGCTTCTTGGCAGGAAAGCTACAGCAAACCTAGACAGTGTGTTAAAAAGCAAAGACATCACTTGGCCAACAAAGGTCCATATAGTCAATCAAAGCTACGATCTTTCCAGTAGTCATGTACGGATGTGAAAACTGTACCATAAAGAAGGCTGAACACCAAAGAAGTGATGCTGTTGAACTGGTGCTGGAGAAGACTCTTGAAAGTCCCTTGGAAAGCAAGGAGATCAAACCAAATCAAATCTTAAAGGAAATCAACCATGAACACTCTTTGGAAGGACTAATGCTAAAGCTGTAGTTCCAATCCTTTGGCCACCTGATACAAAGAGCTGACTCATTAGAAAAGACCCTGATGCTGGGAAAGATTGAAAGCAGGAGAAGAGGGCAAGAGGATGATGGTTGGCATCACTAATTCAATGGACATGACTTGGGCAAACTTTGGAAGAGGGTGAGGGATAGCAAAGCCTGGCGTGATGCAGTCCATGGGGTCACAGAGAATCAGACACAACTTGGCGACTCAACAAGTATCTTTAAGTAAGATAAAATATGCCCTCTTAAATTTTTTGAAGTATCGCTGACTATGGTCAGCAGTATTGCTGAGTATAGACAATTTGCTATACAGCAGACCTATAGAATCTTTTCATCACAGGGGCCTGGAATGCAAAGTAGGAAGTCAAGAGTTAACAGACAAGTCTGGCCTTGGAGTGCACAATGAAGCAGGGCAAAGGCTAACAGACTTTCACCAAGAGAACATACTGGTCATAACAAACACCCTCTTCCAACAACACAAGAGACAGCTCTACACATGGACATCACCAGATGGAGAAGATGGAGCAGCTCTTTACAGCCAAAGATAGAGAAACTCTATACAGTGAGCAAAAACAAGACCAGGAGCTGACTCAGATCATGAACTCCTTATTGCAAAATTCAGACTTAAACTGAAGAAAGTAGGGAAAACCACTAGGCCATTTAGTTATGACCCAAATCAAATCCATTATGATTATACAGCAGAAGTGACAAATAGATTCAAGGGATTAGATCTGATAAGAGTGTGCCTGAAGAACTACGGAAGCAGTTCAAAACACTGTATAGGAGGTAGTGACCAAAATCATTCCTAGGAAATAAAACAAGGTAAAATGGTTGTCTGAGGAGGCTTTACAAATAGCTGAGAAAAGAAGAGAAGTGAAAGGCAAAGGAGAAAAGGAAAGATATACCCATCTGAATGCAAAGTCCCAAAGAATAACAAGGAGAGATAAGAAACAAAGAATAACAAGGAGAGATAAGAAAGCCTTCCTCAGTGATCAATGAGGAGAAATAGAGGAAAACAACAGAATGGGAAAGACTAGAGATCTCTTCAAAGAGCTACCAAGGGAACATTTCATGCAAAGATGGGCACAATAAAGAACAGAAACAGTATGAAACAGAAGCAGAAGCGATATAAAAAGAAGTAGCAAAAATACACTGAAGAACTTTATAAAAAAGGTTTCAATGACCCGGGTAACCATGATGGTATGATCTCTCACCTATAGCCAGACCTCCTGGACTATGAAGTCAAGTGGGCGTTAGGAAGCATTAACATGAACAAAGCTAGTAGAGGTGATGGAATTCCAGCTGAGCTATTCACATTCTAAAAGATGATATGCCAGCAAATTTGGAAAACTCAGGAGTGGCCACAGGACTGGAAAAGGTCAGTTTTCATTCCAATCTCAAAGAAGGGTAATGCCAAAGAATGCCAAACTATCGCACAATTACACTCATTTCACATACTAGCAAGGTAATGCTCAAAATCCTTCAAGCTAGGCTTCAGCAGTACACAAATTGAGAACTTCCAGATTTCGTAATGTACAAGCTGTATTTACAAAAGGCAGAGGAACCAGAGATCACATTGCCAACATCCTTTGGATCATAGAAAAAGCAAGGGAATTTCAGAAAAACATCTACTTCTACTTCATTGACTACACTAAAGCTTTTGACTGTGTGGATCACAAGAAACTGGAAAATTCTTCAAGAGATGGGACTACCAGACCACCTTACCTGCCTCCTGAGAAACCTGTATGCAGGTCAAGAAGCAACATTTAGAACAAGACATGGCACAACAGACTGGTTCCAAATTGCAAAAAGAGTATGTCATGGCTGTATATTGTCACCCTGCTTATTTAACTTATATACAGAGTATATCATGGGAAATGAGGAGCTGGTTGAATCACAAGCTGAAATCAAGATTGCCAGGAGAAATATCAATAACCTCAGATACGCAGATGACACCACTCCAACGGCAGAAAGCAAAGAGGAACTAAAGAGTCTTTTGAAGGTGAAAGAGGAGAGTGAAAAAGCTGACTTAAAACTCAACATTCAAAAAACTATGATAATGGCATCTGGTCCCATCACTTCATGGCAAATAGATGGGGGAAAAAATGGAAACAGTGATAGGCTTTATTTTCCAGGCTGTAAACTATTACAAACCTAGACAGTGTATTAAAAAGCAGAGATATCACTTTGCTGACAAAGGTCCATATAGTCAAAGTTATGGTTTTTCCAGTAGACATGTAGGGCTATGAGAGTTGCCCTATTAAAGCCTGAGCGCTGAAGAATTGATGCTTCTGAAATGTGGTGATGAAAAAGACTCTTGCAATCCCTTGGACAGCAAGGAGATCAAACCAGTCAATCCTAAAGGAAATTAACCCTGAATATTCATTGGAAGGACTGATGCTAAAGCTGAAGCTCTTAATACTCTGGCCACCTGATGCAAAGAGCCGACTCACTGGAAAAGTGATGGTGGGAAAGACTGACCGCAGGAGGAGAAAGGGGCAGCAGAGGTTGAGATAGTTGGATGGCATCACCAGGTCAATGGGCATAAGTTTGAGCAAATTCCAGGAGACAGTGAAGGACAGGGAAGCCTTGCAAGCTGCGGTCCATGGAGTCACAGAGTCAGACATGACTGAGCGACTGAACAACAAGATCTACACAATTAATTTATCTTGCATAACTGAAACTTTATGCCAACGCACAACAACTTCTCATTTTCTTCTCTCTCCAGCCTCTGACAACCACTGCTGTATTCTCTTCTTCTATGAGAATTACTATTTTAGGTAGCTCATAAAAGTGTATGTATTTATATATGTACTACTGATATTTTAAGTACCTCTTTAAGTGTGTGCATTTTTGTCATTCTGTAACTGGCCTATCTCACCATTATTATAACTTTTTGTACTACACCTAATCTGTGACCATGAAAACATTAAAACCAGTTTCTACATGTTGCTTACAAGCAAAAAAAGAAAAAGTATATTGGATTACATCAAAATAAAATTTTTGTGTGGCAAATGGTGCCATCAAAAAAGTGAAAAGATAACCCACAGAATGGGAGGAAATATTTGCAAATCACACATCTGATAAAGGACTTACACTGAGAATATACAAAGAACTCTTACAATAAAATAATAAAAAGTCAAATACAAAAAAAAGAAGCTTTCAGACATTTCTCCAAAATAGGTATTTAAATGGAAAAATAAGCATAGGAAAGATTTTTAATATCGTTAGTCACTAGGGAAATGCAGATCAAAACCACAATGAAATACTACTTCATAATCACTAGTATAGCTATAAAGACAGACAATAGAAAGTGTCAATGATACGTGAAATATTGTTGGAACCCTCACATATTGTTAGTAGAAATGTATACAGTACAGCTGCTCTGAAAAACAGATTTGCAGTTCCTCAAGAAGTTAAATGTAGAACTATCACATGACCCAGTGATTCTCTCCCAGGCATACACCCAAGAGAAATGAGAGCATACATCCACACAAAAACTCTAAATGAACATTCACAGCAGGAGAGTTTTCAAGTCAGAAAGTGGAAACAATCCAAATTAATAGATAAACAAAATGTGGGATGCACTTACAGTGGAATATTATTTGGCAATAAAAAGAAACAAAGTACTACACACTGCTAACATCAATGGCCCCTGAAAACATTATGTTAAGTGAGAAAAGCCCAGTCACAAAATCACATATTGTATGAGTCCAATCATATGAAAAGTCTAGAATAGGCAAACTGATAAGGAGTCAATGAATGGTCACTTAAGGCTGGTGGGGGTGGGGCAGCTGTGTGTGAAGGAATGGGAACTGACTGTTAATGATCGAGTTCTGAGTTTCTTTAGGGGAGATAAAAATGTTCTAAGGATGCGTGATATTGTTGGTAGGAATGTAAACTGGTGCGGCAACTGTGGAAAACAGTATGGAACTACCATAGTGTTTTCTCAAAAAACTAAAAACAGAAGTAACTATATGAATACAGAAATTCCACTCCAGGGTATATATCTGCTGCTGCTAAGTCGCTTCAGTCGTGTCCGACCCTGTGCGACCCCTTGGACGGCAGCCCACCAGGCTCCCCCATCCCTGGGATTCTCCAGGCAAGGACACTGGAGTGGGTTGCCATTTCCTTCTCCAATGCATGAAAGTGAAAAGTGGAAGTGAAGTTGCTCAGTCGTGTCCAACTCTTAGCGACCCCATGGACTGCAGCCTACCAGGCTCCTCTGTCCATGGGATTTTCCAGGCAAGAGTGCTGGAGTGGGGTGCCACTGCCTTCTCCAGGTATATATCTGAAGAAAACAAAAACACTAATTCAAAAAGACGCATGCACCCAATGTTCTTAGCACTGTTTACAACAGCCAGGATATGGAAGCGACCTAAGTGCCCATCAACACATGAAAGGATAAAGAAGATGTAGTATATATACATATCCAATGGAGTACTACTCAGCCATAAAAAAGTGATTATTTTTTTCACCATTTGCAACAACATGGAGGATATTATGCTTAGTGAAATAAGTCAGAAAGACAAATACCATATATTATCACTCATGTGAAATCTAAAAAATAAAGAGCAACCTAGTGAATACAACAAAAAGATGCAGAAAACAAATTAGTGGTTATCAGTGGGGATAGAAGAGGGAGAGCAAAATGGGGGAGGGGATTAAGAAATACAAATTTCTTTACATATAATAAATAAGTTACAAGCATAATGTTCAGCAGAGAGAATATAGCCAATATTTTATGTTAACTATAAATGAAGTGCAAACTTTAAAAATTGTGAACCACTATTTGTACACCTAAAACTTATATAATATTTTAAGTCAAATATACCTCAATTTTAAAAAAAGGTCTAAAATTAGATGGTGGCGATGGTTGCACAAACCTGTAGATACTTTAAAAAATTAAATTATATTCTTTAAATGGGTGAATTGTATAGTACATGAATTATCTTAATCAAGCTGCTTTTATTTTTTTTGGACTAGATTCATTATTTTTTTTTCACTTATTTTTATTAGTTGGAGGCTAGTCACTCCACAACATTGCAGTGGTTTCTGCCATACATTGACGTGAATCAGCCATGGATTCACATGTGTTCCCCATCCCAATCCCCCCTCCTGCCTCCCTCCCCATCCCATCCCTCTCAGTCATCCCAGTGCACCAGCCCCGAGCACTCGTCTCATGCATCCAACCTGGGCTGGCAATCTGTTTCACCCTAGATACTATACTTGCTTCAATGCTGTTCTCTCAGAATATCCCACCCTCGCCTTCTCCCACAGAGTCCCAAAGTCTGTTCTGTACATCTGTGTCTCTTTTTCTGTTGTGCATATTGGGTTATCGTTACCATCTTTCTAAATTCCATATATATGCATTAGTATACTGTACTGGTCTTTATTTTTCTGGCTTACTTTACTCTGTATAATGGGCTCCAGTTTCATCCATCTCATTAGAACTGATTCAAATGAATTCTTTTTAATGGCTGAGTAATATTCCATTGTGTATATGTACCATAGCTTCCTTATCCATTTGTCTGCTGATGGATATCTAGGTTGCTTCTATGTCCTGGCAATTATAAACAGTGCTGCGATGAACATTGGGGTGCACGTGTCTCTTTCAGATCTAGTTTCCTCCGTGTGTATGCCCAGGAGTGGTATTGCTGGGTCATATGGCACCTCGAATAGCCAAAGCAATCTTGAGAAAGAAGAATGGTCTGGAGGAACCAACCTGCCTGACTTCAGGCTCTACTACAAAGCCACAGTCATCAAGACAGTATGGTACTGGCACAAAGACAGAAATATAGATCAATGGAACAGAATTGAAAGCCCAGAGATAAATACACACACCTATGGACACCTTATCTTTGACAAAGGAGGCAAGGATATATAATGGAAAAAAGACAACCTCTTTAACAAGTGGTGCTGGGAAAACTGGTCAACCAGTTGTAAAAGAATGAAACTAGAATACCTTCTAACACCATACACAAAAATAAACTCAAAATGGATTAAAGATCTAAATTTAAGACCAGAAACTATAAAACTCCTAGAGGAGAACACAGGCAAAACACTCTCTGACATAAATCACAGCAGGATCCTCTATGACCCACCTCCCGAATACTGGAAATAAAAGCAAAAATAAACAAATGGGACCTAATTAAACTTAAAAGCTTTTGCACAACAAAGGAAACTATAAGCAAAGTGAAAAGACAGCCCTCAGATTGGGAGAAAATAATAGCAAACGAAGCAACAGCAAAGGATTAATCTCAAAAATATACAAGCAACTCCTGAAGCTCAATTCCAGAAAAATAAATGACCCAATCAAAAAATGGGCCAAAGAACTAAACAGACATTTCTCCAAAGAAGACATACAGATGGCTAACAAACACATGAAAAGATGCTCAACATCACTCATTATCAGAGAAATGCAAATCAAAACCACAATGAGGTACCATTACACACCAGTCAGGATGGCTGCTATCCAAAGTCTACAAGCAATAAAGACTGGAGAAGGTGTGGAGAAAAGGGAACCCTCTTACACTGTTGGTGGGAATGCAAACTAGTACAGCCACTATGGAGAACAGTGTGGAGGTTCCTTAAAAAACTGGAAATAGAACTGCCATATGATCAAGCTGCTTTTAAAAATCCAGGGATACTGCCTCTGACGAGCATACTGGTAGACCGAACAAGCTGAGGAAAGAATCTAAGCTTGAGGACATCTCAACAGAAATCTCAAAAACTGAAAAGTAAAGAGAACAAAAATTGGGGGGGGGGGGGGGGGGGTGAAAAAAGACTATCCAAGGAACATTAAGATAACTACAAAAGGTGTAATGGAAATACCAGAAGAAGAAAAAAACCAGAGGAAGAGAAGAAATATCTGAATCAATAATAACTGGGGGGACTTCCCTGGTGGTCCAGCCGTTAAGAATACAACCTGCAATGCAGGGGATGACAGTTCGATCCCCGATTGGGGAACTAAGACCCCACCTGCGGCAGGACAACTAAGTCCATGTGCCACAACTACTGAGCCACAACAGTGAGCTCACATGCCACAACTAAGATCTGAAGAAGTCAAAAATAAACAAATAAAATAATGACTAAACATTTCACAAATTAATGTCAGACATCAAACCCCAGATATAGGAAGCTCAGAGAATACCAAACAGGATACATATCAAAAAAAAAAGAAAAACTCAACTATACCTACACATATTCATTTTCAAGCTATAGAAAATAAAATTCCTGAAAGAAACCAGGAAAAAAAAAAAACTACTGTGGAACAAAGTTAAGAATTATATCCAACTTCTCAGAAAAAAGCAAGCAAAAAGAGAGTGAAGTAAAATATTTAAAGTACTGAAAGAAAGAAAGCACCAATCCAGAATTCTGTACTTTACAAAATTAATCTTTCAAAAGTAAAGGAGAAATAAACACTTTCTCAGAGAAACAAAAGCTGAGGGAATTTGTTGCTAGCCGGCCTATCTTGCAAGAAATGTTAAAAAAAATTCTTAGAGGAAAGGAAAATGACATAGGTCAAAAAATCAGATTTACCTAAAGAAAGGAAGAGCATCAAAGAAGGAATAAATAAAGGCAAAATAAAAATGAGGGATAATCACAGAAACAAAATGAAGGAAAGGAAGGAAGAAGGAAAAAAGCAACACTGCCTGATGGAAAAAGAGAGTGTACAAAAAGTACTATGAATGGAAAGGGGAAGCCAAGCCAGGAAAAAGTAATTTTGTTAGAAATAAACCACAAAATGGATAAATTACATGCATGTCATCGACAGCCAGCAATTGCATATTCCCAACAAATCAGACATACCTACATCCCTGATGAAATTCTGGGGTCTATGTCCAGTGTCTACAAAATGTTGGCAGTAATCATTATGGGGATTTAAACTCTGTGTTCCCTAAAGAAAAAGTCAAAATTAAATTAATAGATTTCACTCTGGTGGCAGATACATTAACTTGGAGCTTTTTTTTTATTATTATGAGGCCAAGCAAAATATAAGCTAACTGATAGATTTAAAAAATAAAAAACATCACTACTAAAATGATAGTTTACAATTTAGTTATCTACAAACATTAATAGCCAAGCATCAGAAAAACATTTCATGAATAATTTTAAATGATATTTTATTTTATAATAATAATGATCCCTCAATAACTGAAAAAAAGTCTTGAACATAAATAAGTATTTAAAATCTTTTCAGGCACAGAGCTGAAACATGAAAAGTTAAAGATTTGAAAATTATTTACCTTAAGAAAAGTACTAGAATCTTTATAAATCTCTTCTTCATATGGCAAATTCTCTTCCTCCTGTTGCATTTCTAATTCATCCTTAAAAAAGGAAGATTAAGTATATTTTATGTTTAAGAGGAATCTTATGTATTATATTGTAAGTATTAAGACTCATAAATATTTTATTTCCCTAAGACATAAATTTTTCAAATTACCATTAAACTCAAACATTGAATTCTTTGCTTTCTCATCATTACCTCTAACTAGCTATATTTATAATAAAAATTTCCTTTTCACTCTCAATAATAACTGTCTATAACTACTAATTTTGTTGACTAAGTTATCTAGATTTACCTTAGATATAATACTTGAAATTATTAGATGCTTAAATCATGAAAGATAGGCCCACCAATGGGGCAATTTTACTTCTACTAGAGCAAACTGAAAGAAATCGCTATTTTATAGGTCAAAAATGTTAAAATGTTAGGAACTGTATATGCTTTAATCTAACATAGTCACAAATATTTAAGTTATATATTAGGATATATCAAATGCAACCAACACACAATATTGTTGTTTCACTAAGTTGTGTCCAACTCTTTATGACCTCATGGACTGTAGCCTGCCAGGCCCCTCTGTCCACAGGATTTCCTAGGCAAGAATACTGGAGTGGGTTGCCATTTCCCCCTCCAGGGTATCTTTCAAACCCAGGGATTGAACCCACATCTCTTATGTCTCCTGCACTGGCAGGCACATTCTTTACACTAAGCCACCAGGGAAGCCCAACACACAACATAGTTTTTATGAAATTAGGTAATTATACTTAGAGATTTACTGAACTATTTATTCTCTTCTGTTAAATATAGCTGCATGACAATTAATTTGAAAAGGTGGAAATAGGTTTTTTGCCCTTTACTTTTTTTTCACCTAAATAATGCAACTGTAAGTTCATAAGTTGGGTTTTTTACCTTGGGCCTCTGTTAGAAATGCTTCTACACTGTTATCTAGCCCATGGATTCTCAAAATATTTTAACTGCACTACCCTATATTGTTAAGATGAAATAACATAACTCATAAAAGATAGTAGTGCAGCCTCCTGAAAATTGATGCAATTATCCAACGTTTCTGGTACATCTACCTCCTTGCTCTTATTTAAGAATGTTGTTGTCTAGAGCTTACTAGGCATGGCGCTTAGTGTTTTATATACATCACCTGATTTAATCCACATACCTCTTCTATTAAAATGAGTAAATTGATATAAATGGTGACATATATGCTACTGACATTATTCAGTGTTTTGTCAAAATTCAACTTTTGTCAAATTTGTTTTCCTAGATAAGACTCTACAGATTGTAAGGACTTATTTTTTTTCTTGACCAAAACACTGTCCCATTCTCTACTTGCCTTATATTCTTCCATCTTGTCTTCATCTGTCTCTCCTTCATCCTGATACTTACGTTTTGCGTTTGGAGCAGCGGTATCGTAGGAAGCCCTGAAAATTAAAACTGAAATATCACTCACAAATACATAAGATGTATACATGTATCCATTAATATTAAAGAACAGTTTTACAGAGACAGAACAAGGCAAAATTTCCTAACTAAACAGTATCCATTCACTCAGTTTTAAAAGTATCACAACCTGATTAGTAACTTTGTCCTTTATTTTTTAGAAAGCAACCAAATGAGAAAATAAGTTTTTATAAGGTATGTATGGCAAAGAGAAATTTCTACATTACATATCATTCTAATCTGTCTTGAGTGAAACTGATGTTCTAACTGGTAACTACAATACTGAAAAATTCTAAATGCTTTATGAACTATCAAATGAGTACCACTTTTAGGGTAAAGTACTTTTTTTTTAAATAAGGATTTTTAAAATAAAATTATATATGGTACATAAGCTAATTGTCAGTCTAACATTCCATTTTCTAACTAGCTCATAAATGAGAACTTACTTATATTCAGAAAATAAGCATTTCGTAATTCATAGACAATAAAAATCAATGTTTTCCAAATTGGTATACTGATGCTTATCATAACAACACACTTGATGCCTAAGATTACTGTTTATTAAAGCAATGATCCTTTTGCAAATATTAACATTATCACTTATAAAGAGCAATTATTCTACTGACCTGCAAGTTTCTCTTGTTTCAGCAATTTCTCTCTGCTCATCTTTGCTATTTAACACAGCACCAATGCTGTCGGCACTTTCAGCTCCCAACTGAGAAAAGGCAAAAATCAGAACACAATGTACTGAACATCCTTTCTAGCCATTTGTAGCAGCATTTAATACATCAAATATTTAAAAAAAAAAAAAAGAAAGAAAGAAATATCCCTAACTATAGTAGCAAGCAAATGGACTATTTACCTTGCAGGAAAAAGGGAAAGTACCTTGAAACAAAACCACATTATTTAAGAATGATTTCGACAGCTGAAAAGTATTTTATGCTTTAAGTTATACTGAAATCAAAACAATTAACTTGAGCCAATCTTCTTTTAAAGTAAATAATAAAACATGATTTAGCAGTAGTAACAAAAAAAAAAAAAAAAAGCAGCTAACAGTGTTCATAGTTTGATAGGCATTATGTTAAACACTTTCATCCATCTACATACCATACCTTATTTCTTCTATATAGTACATATACTTCATGTGCTACACTTTATTTATCCCATACTGTAATAAATACCTATTTGGTTTTATTCAAGCCAAGTCTTTATATAATGATTACAGGCACAATACTAAACTTTCCAAATACCTGAAAAATAGTTATGCAAATTATGGCTGGCAGTTGGGGAAATTTTGCAAAATGCAAACGTAAACAAATCCCTAGTTGAGATAAGTCTGGCTACAAACTGTGGCATCAATTCATGAAAAAATTAAAAACCAAACCAAAGGTATAGAAAGCAATTTATAGGCCATGAGGAATCACTTAATATTTTTAAGCACAAGAAGAGCATGAGGAAGTCTGCATTAAAATAGTCCTTAAGCTCAAAACAGGTGAGAAAGCATACAATACTAGAGCCCAGCCTTTATTGAACAATTATATTAATTCCCACTGCCTCTTTAGACTATTCCATGACTCCCCTAAGGTTTCTCCAATGATACATCTCTTCCAATATTATTAACTGTTCTGATATTTTAACTCTTCCAAAAAATTTTCCTGATCCCTACTCTGTTTCGTCAGAAAACACATCTACTTCCTGTAGGGGAAATGCTTTTTAACCTTCTTCCCATTAAAGCGACTGACTCCACTCCCTTCAGTTCTCAGATAAACACAAGTCACTTTCTCAGAGAGTTCTTCCATGAACACTAGAGACAGAATAGGTAGTCTCCTTCCATTTTTTTCTTACCTCCTCATTTTCTCATTCAGATCAAAATGCAAACTAATTTTGTTTTACTTTTGTTTATTCACTATTTATATTATTTTATATTTTACATTTGTACACCTCAATAATTTTATGTTTACTTTTGTCTACTTCTCCCCCCACTGAATTGTTAGCTCACTGAGGAAAAACTCTGCCCTGTTGATATCTATATGTTCAGGAGCTATTATAAAGTCTGACTTATAATAGATGCTCAATAAATACGTGAATAAACCAATTAGATTTCTTGCCAAGGCCTAAATTAGAATACGATGTTTTATAAGACAAGCGCTTTAAATCAAATTGTGCTTACATACATATTCGTCTTGTGTTCCAACATTTTTTTTTTTAATTGTGGAATGACTGGAGTAATTAGACTTTCTATTGTGTGTGGGTGGGTGGGGTGTATGTGTGTGTGTAAACAGACTTTCCATTGTGGGTGGGTGGGTGTGGCTATGTGTGTGGGTGTGTGCATTTGTCCAATTCTTTGTGATTCTTCCTTGAAAGTAGCCCACAAGGCTACTCTGCCCATGGAATTCTCCAAGCAAGAATACTGGAGTGGGCTGCCATTTCCACTGTGGTAGCACTAAATATATTATTTGAATAATTATGACAATTTGGTATCCTTTGGAAGTATATTAATTTTTAAAAACAAAGCTACAAGTTAAAGAGCAGGCGTAAATTACTGGTGGCAGCATCAATGGCCACAATCATAGCGTGTGCCTATACACTGCATCTGATATACCCAGCAGCCAAAAGCAAATCAAGCAAATTACATACATTGAGTTGTGCTCTAGTTTGAAGTTCATGAATCAACAAAAGCTTATTAAAAACTAGCTTTGGGTAAGAAAAGGAGTTAGGGCAGAAGATTAACCCAACTGGAACTGTCCGTATGAGTTAGTGATGTGCAGTCGTGGACTCAACACTCAGGACAAGGGACGCACAGAGCAAGGAAAGCCTAAACCAGGGTGTCCCTGACGGAGTTCCATCACAAAGCTCTGACCTGGGCTGTGCCATAAAGAGCAGACAGAAATCAGAAAGACAGGACACTTCTTGAAAGTTATAAAGTCTATTATATTACACAAATAACTTTCTGGAGAGCAACCAGTCTGTCTTGTTCATGTAGTAAGTGAAAAAAAAGGCTGCTGATAAAGTGGAAATCTACCATTGATGATATTGGCCATCCTCACCCAGGTGGAATGGTTTCTAACCAGTTATACCAACCAGGGTGCCAGGTGCATTGGAAAGAGCACAGAAAGGCGTAAGACTGAAGCTGGCAAACTTAAGTTTTGTCACCTTCAGCCTGTAAGGTAAATTCTTTGAGCTTTATTTTTTTCATCTATAAGATCCAGATAGCATCTGACTTGTATGATAAAATATAACATACGTAAAAGTTTGTCAAGTCCTTTGACACATACAAGGGACAGCTGCTGCTGCTGTCGCTTCAGTCGTGTCTGACTCTGTGCGATTCCATAGACGGCAGCCCACCAGTCTCCCCTGTCTCTGGGATTCTCCTGGCAAGAACACTGGAGTGGGTTGCCATTTCCTTCTCCAATGCATGAAAGTGAAAAGTGAAAGGGAAGTCGCTCAGTCATGTCCGACTCTTAGAGACCCCTTGGACTGCAGCCTACCAGGCTCCTCCGTCCATGGGATTTTCCAGGCAAGAGTACTGCAGTGGGGGTACCACTGCCTTCTCCATAATAAATGGCAGCCATTATTAAATGCTGTACACTATGTAAATTCTCAAAAGGTAGGATAACCTATTATTCACAGCTGAATAACCAACATCTACAAGAGTTCCTGGTACATAGTAAGACATTCAAGAAATAACTGTTTATGTATGTATTTTGAGTTAAATATAGGTCTGATTTCAAAACTTAAAAGTGTAAAAATCTTACTTGGTTGTAAAAAAGAGCCACTGGACATTTTCAAACATAACATGATAAAAGCAACTGGGATAAAGAAGTCTTGAAAAAGATATCTGTTTGTCAAAAAAATCATGTCAGAGGCACAAAAACAGATCTGATTCCAAACATCCAGTTTTGTTTTGTTTTGTTTTTGGCTTACACCACGGGGCTTAAGGGATCTTAGTTCCCAGACCAGGGATTGAACCCAGGCCACAGCCATGAAATCGCAGAGTCCTAACCACTAGACCAACAGAGAAGTCCCTGAACACCGACATTTTAAACTCTATGCCATAAATCTTTTCATCATGTCATAAAAGAAGCTATATCTTTGATTTTCATTTACTAAAAGCAAGACTTATCACAGAAAAAGTAACTATTTTCGAATAACTATTAAGATTCCTCATTAAAGCTTATGAGCATTTCCCCCATCACTTTTACTGACCCGAGGGGTAGAAAGGAAAACACAACCTGACTTTAAGCAAAGGTGTGCATCTGCATTTTCTGCATGGGTACTCTACTAATCAGCACCTGTCAACTTACACACAAGAAGCAGTGAAGACAAGCTTTGGAGAGACAAACCTGGGTTCAACTTATTGGCCTAGCAGTTAAGACTCGGGGGCGGGGGGTGGGGAATCAGTTAACTACCGGCGCTTGTGTTTCATTATGTGAAGATAATGCTACCTCTTTCAGAGATTTGTTGTGACTGATAAATTCAAACATTTAGCTGTGGGTAATGACGAGGATACCGTACATGGCACAGTCGACTGCAATACCCATGATGCAGAACCTAAAATTTACACTCAGGCTACTTCCAATGCGGTCTTTAGATATTATGTCAGGAAAAAAAAAAAACAAAACAAAACTGTAAACCTATTTCACAATGAAGCCACAATCTCATGAATCAGGTGCTGATACGAGAAACGCAAGACACAAACGACTATTTACAAAGTGAACAGAAATTTAGGGGCTAACGAGTCGCCTTTCCTCGCGTGAACTGCCAAAGTTTATACACAAAACACCAAAGTTTTGTATCCTCATCACTGAGGATGCCAGACACCTGACGGGCAATCCATACACGATGCTGAAGACCAGGCGTGGCGGTCGGTTTAGCACCACCACAAGGGCCACAACATGAAAGGGGAACGATTCGGGGAACACAGGTAGGTAGGTCCTGGGATTTAAGTCTCGAGACCAGAAAGGACTGGCGGGTGGCAGGTGAGGAGACGGAAAAGCCGGGAGAAAGGGACGAGGAACGCCGCGCACGCGCATTCGCGACCCCTCCCTGGGCCGCGGACCTGCTGCGCGAGAAGCTGTCGACGTAACTTCTGCCGCTCCCGGATCTCCTGCAAGCGGCTGTCCATGTCCCGACTTGTTCTCCACTACCTCGGAAACTTGGCAATTAGCGGGTGAATCCTTGTCCCAATTTCTCTTCGGAATCTGTGGAACACAAAATTTTCCAGCCGCTTCAGGAGGCCGGTACCCAATACCCTTACCTCAGTAGGTATATCCGGCGCGGCCGGAACTTTGCGCCACGGGGCCCGGAAGTCCCGCCTCTTCCCTGACGCCGCGATTTGACGCCATTTAGCAGAGGCCCAATGAGTGTCCTGCGGCGCCGGAGGCGTCACGTAATTTGTCCGCCCTTCCGAGAGCGCGGGCTTTCAGAGTGGCGCGGGCAGGTGGCATGACCTCTCACTGTGCTCTCCTGGGACTGCAGGCTTCCTAGGTCTGTTAGCACTGTTTCCGAGTTGTGGGCCGTATTGTCGATTCCCTTTTCCAGTAATTCCCCAGTTGCCAGTGCTGACGTTTTAAAAATTGCTGGATACCAGGTTTTTTGCTAAAAGCACAACTCGAGTCGGATTGCCGGGTTTAAACCTGGGACTTACTAGCTGAATGGCCTTGGCTAGTTAATCACCGTCTGTGTTCCTCTAGTTTTCTCATTTGTACAGTGGGAGTGATAAGAGGGCCTACTTCACAGAGTTGAAGATTGAAAGAATAAGCAGAGCTAAAAGCATACCACCACGGAGCTGTTTATTGAGATTTTTATTATTACTTACATTTCCCTGTAGGCAGGGAACAACAATGCAGGAGACATGAGAGACGGGTTTGATCCCTGGGTCAGGAAGAGCCCATGGAGGAGGGCATGGCAACCCAGTCCAGCATTCTTGCCTGGAGAATCCCATGGACAGAGGAGCCTGGCGGGCTGCAGCCCATGGGGTCACAAAGAGTTGGACACGACCGAAGCGCCTTAGCACTGAACAACCCAGGGGACAGTCACTGTCTGCTCATGCTCCTCACAACTTGTTCTGCCCGTAGTCCGAGTCCCCGGTCGGGAAAGAAGACTCTTCAAAACAATGCAACTTGCAATAGGGGAATTTATTACTGACTCGAGCCAGGGCCTCCTGCCCTCACCAAATGTGTGAGGACGAAAAGGCCCCGAGCCCCAGTTCTCTCCGGTATTTATTGGGTACAATTATTCAAATGTAAGCAGCAGGTAGTTGGCGCAAGCAGACTGGTTACACAGTAGCGGGTAGTTGGCCAAGCGGATTGGTTACACAGTTGCAAGGCAATTTTTGTTGGCCTAATCCTTCTTGGGCTTTCAGCTTTACCCTGATAGGTTCCCCCTTTCCCGCTAGGCACATGATGATTGGCTGACTCCAGGTGGCCTGATAATTATGTTACCCCGGGAAACCAGGCTCCTACTGGTTAGGGTTAACTACTCCTAATCTAGGCTGCCTGTCATGGCGTTAGCCATGACAGCCTCACATCTATAAGCTTAAGTTATACATAAACGGCCCATCTCTGGGAACCCTGCTTTCCAGGGAATGCACATTAAGCTAAAATCCTTCTCATAGGAAACATCCTGACCAGACCCACCTGTGAATCACTGCCAGGAGAAAGAAATTAACATGCCCGCCCGCACCCCCCCCCCACCCCCCACCCCCACCCCCAGAGGCTGATAGGAAACAGAAGGCGTTTGACTTTACTTCCTCCACTTTTACTATAAAAAAAAAAAAAAAAAAGCCTAAATTCTAACTCAGGCAAGATGGTTCTTTGGGGCATGAGCCCACTCTCTTCTTGCTTAACTGACTTTCCAAAGGAAGTCATTATTCCTTGTCCCAACTACTTGCTTGCCTCTTAATTACTGGCCTTTTGTGCAGCAAGCAGTATAAGCTTAGACTTGGTAACAGATGGGTCAAAGGAAAACAAGTCTTGGTTTTATTCTAGACGTCAGATGCTACGGGGCCCCTTTTTTGTGCTTGTGCATTTGTCTTAGCTGGAAATAACCCTGAGATATAAAAACAAATAGCCTACTGAAATAACCTGCTTGTAGCTGAGGACTCCGTGATGCTTCTCTTCTCTTTATATGAAGGCAGCAAATACCGAAGTCTTAAGTTATTACCACTATACACCATATTATCATCTTATTCCAAATTCAAAGTACTAGCAGAAGTAGACTAAGAAAGTCATGTGGCTCCATGTTTAATTGGAAATTGTGGCAAGTACTTAGTAACATTAGTAACAAGTCTATATTCTTCAAGAGGGGATTTACTTTTTGAAAATAGTATTAAATCCTCCAGATCAAAAGCAAGTGGTCCAGGCTAGGTCAAAAGGGCTAAACTCAGTAACGGATGGGTCATAGTAAAACATGTTTTGGTTCATGTTCTAGAGGTCAGATGCTAGGGGTCCCCTTTCTGTGTTTGTTCATTTGTCTTAGCTGGAAATAACCAGTTCTAGACTCTACCAATTTTCATGTATTTCTCAATAAGTAGCTCTGAAAGGCAATTTCAAGAAGGAGTCCTAAAAATCCTTTGAGTAATGGCAGCACTACTTGAAAAAGTATGCTGACTTCCACGGGCCCTATACTGTAAAAGGCAATACTAACTTGTACTTAAAAATTAGCTGCATCACTTGCCAGTCACATGAGTACTGATTTGAACTTTTATTGATCAGTGATGTAAATAGACATTTTGTTCACTCAAATATGCATTGATATTTATTGAGCACTTTATAGGACAGACACTATTATGGACCCTCAGGTATATAAAAAAAACAAAAACAAAATCAGACAGTTTTCTTTAGGGAGCTTACTATTGAAAGGAGGGAAAAATTTTTTTTCTGGTAAAGTGCAGTGCAGTGAGTGGTATTTGAGCCCCATAGTCACCCACACTCTGCTCTGTGATGATGGTTAAGCTGGGAGTTCACAAACTGAATTTCCCAACTTTCCTTGTCTGATGGCTTCCTGTAAGATTCTGCCAAGAATTCTGCACAGGCAGAAGATTAGAAGGTGGAACATGGAAAAGCTATTGTCCTTTATTTCTCTGCCTCTCTGCTTCTATGTCTGGGGGAATGTCTGTGGCCTTCAACATTTCTCCATAGCAAATGCTGTCTCTTTAGAATTCCTTGTATGATTTGTTTTCCTGCCTGAAATGTGTACTGATAAAGAAGCAAATGTGTACTACCTTATAGTATTTACAAAGCCATTGGCATGTAGCAGAGAGTTGTTGCAATTTTCACAAACAAAGGGATGTAACTCTGAAGTCTGTCTCCCAATGAATTTTAAAACACCAGACCACACCAGCACACCTGTAGAGTACTGTACATGTGCATCAGTAATATTTCTTCATCACGACAAAATAAGGGCCACTAGGGAATGTGTGTGGCAGGGGCGGGGGAAGAAGAAATTTGAAAATTCCCCAAATATAATTCATATTCTTTGCAAAAGCAGTTTTACTTGTAGGCACTTATTTGAAGGAAGTAATGAGAGATGCGGCTTTCCCAGGTGTCTCAGTGGTAAAGAATCCACCTGCCAATGCAGGAGATGTGGGTTCAGTTCCTGGATTGGGAAGCTCGCCTGGATGAGGGAATGGCAACCCACTCTAGTTTTCTTGCCAGAAAAATCCCGTGGACAGAGGAGCCTAGCGGGCTATAGTCCATGGGGTCACAAAAGAGTCTGACATGACTTAGCAACCAAACAACAACAAATAAAAGATCTCAGTAACAATGAATGCAGCTCCCCTCTTGGGCTCCATCCCATAGGCCTACAATCCTGTGTTCACCCAGCTTCAAGCCCAGAGTTAGCAACAGAGACACCAATGGTTTAATGGATGGGGGACTCACATGTGTGAAGCAAAGTCCTGGAGCAACACCTCATGGGGTATGGCAGACGGCAGGCAAGACATGGTGGCCATCTTCACTGGGGCGATCGGAGTATATTACCAGTTATAAGGGAACTGATGTCAGGTGGGCTCATTAGTTACTAGGGAAACCAGTAGAGGGACATGCCCCTCCCCACCTCTTTGATGAGAACAATCACTAAATCACTAGCTGGAGCCTGAGGCAAGTTCATAGGAAGGTCAGCCATCTGATTAGGGTGCAGGCAGTTGGGGTGCAGGGCATGTGCAGAGAGCAAGAGAGCAAACGTCTTCAGTGACCTGACCATGCACCCCTCTAAGTTCCCTGAGGATGACTCTTCCAAACTTACGCATCCAACTGCCTATTGTCCATCTTACTAAAATGTCCCTCAGTCTCAAAGCGGAGATGGCTATAAGGTGAATCCATCAGTTACCCGCATCCATTTATTTTTAAATTACCTTTTATTGAAGTGTAGTTGCTTTACAGTGTTGTGTCAGTTCCTGCTGTACAGAAGAATGAACACACATACATACCCCGCGCTTTCGGACTTCCTTCCATCCAGGTCACCGCAGTGCGTTAAGCAGAGCTCCCTGGGCCTGTCTTTTTAATTCTACTCCGAAAATGGTTCCTCTTTCAGTGCGTGGGATCAGTAGCCAGCCATTTTCCTAAATAAGAAGCACTCTACCTCTCCTTCGGCTTCCTTATCTTCTTTGTGACTGTAATCTCTTCCCTGACCTTAGCACTACACACACACACACACACCTACACACACACCCCAGTCTCCATTTCACACACACACACACACACCCCAGTCTTCATTTCTATAAACGCAACCTTGGATGATACATATCCTGATTCATATCCTAATTTTCCTATCAGTTTTCAGTCTATCAAATTCTTCCTAGAGATTTGTGGAAAAATAAACATTTATCACTTCCAACTCTACTAAAAATTTTTGCATGCTTCCCCACTGTCTGGGGGCAGTGCTGTCCAAGAAATAATTTTATAATTATAGAAATGTGCTATTTGCACTAAACCACTAGCAATATGTATGCACTGAGGACTTAAAATGTGCCTAGTGTACCCAAGGAATAGAATTTTTATTTGGTTTTAATTAATGTAATTAACCATATTTAGTTTATCAGCTACTATATTACATAACACAGCTCTAGGTTCAAGAGGATTAAAATCTAAACTACCCAGCATTATATGCAAAACAGTCCTCTGTTACCCCTCCCATTTTCATTCTATTCTCCTTTATGTATCCAATCTTCAGGTATATTAAAATTTTTATCTATTTTCCTAAAACATACCTTTTTTCTTGTACTTTTTATGAACTTATAACTGAGTGAGAGAAAATCTCCTAAAATAAAAAGAGATACGCTTAAATGACTTTTAAAAAATACATTTGGTAAGAAACTTTTTAGGAAAGAGCTAAAGAACTAGAAACGAACGCTTTCTCCCAGTGCCTTGGAAAGAACAAACACTCAACAAATGCTTATTGATGAACTGGTTGAAGCTAACTCTCTAATTTTTCTGAGCTTCGTTGGGAAGGTTGGTTGTAAGTGGCTGTTTTGGGAGGGATGGGAGACAGCCAGTTAGCATTTGACATTTTCTACATCATCCGTGGAAATTCATTTACAGCCATGGGTGGAGGTTTCTCCGTCCGTGATTGTGCCCAACAGGAAAACAGTTAAGACCTAGTGCAGCTGTAGCAGGAGAGAATACTTAGCAACCCTCACGTGTAAATAAATGGACTACATAAGTGCCGGGCCTGCCGGCTAGATGAACAGGTCGAGGACGCAATCACCACAGCACCTGAGAAATAAAAGACTAAGAAAGATGGGGTTGAGAGGGACGGAGTCAGCTTGTGACTGATTCCGACAACTTTATTGAGGGGTAACATACATATATATACTAACAGGATTCACCAAATTTTAGATCAAAGACTTGCATACGTGCAGAACTGCAGACACTAGTTTTAGCTCAGGAGTTTTATCTTAACTCCAGCAGAGCATGGCACCAGGTTCTTACAATCAGGTAAAGACTACCTAGACATAAGCCATTCACAGGAGCCCGATAATCTTATCAGAGTCAGGAAAATGGGCAAATGGTGGCTGCAGCGATTTCCTTGAGGGAGGTGAGAAAGGCCAATTTGCACTTTAACAAATCAGGGGTGGCGGGACAGAGAGGGACCTTTTGATCTCTCTCAGGGCTGAGAAGGGGCCTGAGCAGTCAGGCCGGCTCCCCGCATCTCCCCCTTTTCTTTTGACTAATGGCCATTATATCTCCCTCGAAGGAAATGGCCGCGTTTGCAAACGGGAAAACATCAGCAATCTTTTATTTATCATCTCAGATATGCATTGACAAATGCAAGGGCCAAAACACAGCAATAACAATATGCATATAATGATAAAAATTATAGATTTCCACCAACCACTATGAAACCAGGCAGATATCTGACTCCAAATGCTGGAGTCAGGAAAATCCATAGCGGCTACTTGTTGTTTCATATCTTCTAAAGCATCAGAAACATTTGAGGAATAATCAGGAATATATACACAACACTCCATTTTTATTAAGGCACATGTTCCCCCTTGAGAGGCTGTTAGAATATCCAGAGCCATACGATTTTGTAGAACGGCTTTTCTCATCTGTTTTTGTTCTTCATTAAGAGCCTCTAAAGCTCTTCTAGTATCTGTCAAAGCTTGTTTTGTAAAATTGTTCAAAGCCTCTACCCTGAGCATAATATCAGTGGCTCCTAAAGAGGGCACAAAAATTGAGGCTAAATAATCATACCAATGAAAAACAGAGCGTGACCACCGGGCTTTAACATAAGGTAAATTAACAGGTTGACTAATTTTTTGCTTATGAATTCTCCCAGGGGCAAACACAAACCCTAGGGTACATCTCCCCACCCATCCTACAGGGAGCCAGGGCCAAAGGTTGTATCCACAAATCCATCGAGTGTTATTTGGGGCTACCCATCTTATACCAGGGCTATTTTCCCAATCTGTCCCTGGCCAAATAACAGACTTGTTGACAATAAACGTTACATCCATTACAGTCTTACATTTGTGGGTAGGCAATAGTCCCATATGTTTTATGTGATATCCTGGAAATTCTCGGCCTCCAAATGTTGGTACATGAGTCTTTTGCTCCCAGCAAATGTCAGCAGGGGTCAGTAGCTGTCCTTTTTCAGGGGTCATCCAGAAATATTCATCCCAAACTTGGTAGTAGTCACCCTCAAATCGATTAAAATCATTAGGAGAAGAAACAGATCTATTTTCGTAATATAAGTACGCATTAACACTCATGCATCTGCTGATTTGTCGGGAGAAGATTCCTCTGCTGTAAAGTCAGCCGACCTAATTGCTGATTCAGTAATCTCCTCCGTCTGGCGTACCAGCCTTTCCGGGAGCCAGCGCGGTGCTTCGGCATCCTGTGGAAAAACACATACCTGACCCCTCCCCCAAATTAACACGGGATCTGGGCCAAGCCAGTTATTATCCAGCGGGTCTTTCCACAAGACCATCGGCTTTCTGCTGGAAATCTGAGGGTCCCAAAATCTCTGCGCGGCTGAATGTCCTTCTTTATCTAAAATTTAAAAATTTAAAATATATAAAGCGTGATTAAGGTAATTTCTGGGTAGAACGGGGTAGAGCTCCCCCCTCTGTATTTTTTGAAGCTGTAGTTTCAAAGTTTGATTAGCACGTTCCACGATGCCTTGACCCTGTGGATTATAAGGAATGCCTGTTTTTAGGGTGATAGAAAAAGAGGAACAAAAATTTTTGAAAGCAGAGGAAACATAGCCGGGGCCATTATCAGTTTTTATAATCTTTGGCGTGCCTAAAATGGAAAAAGCATAAAGACAGTGTGAGATAGAATGTTTTGCGGCTTCACCAGTCTGTAAGGATGCCACAATATATCCTGAAAAGGTGTCAATAGATACATGAACGTACTTTAAACGACCAAAGGAAGGGACATGAGTGACATCCATTTGCCAAAGATGATTCGGTAGAAGCCCGCGAGGATTAACGCCAAGATGTGGAACTGGGAGAAACTTAGGGCAAACAGAACAAGATTTAACAATTTGTCGTGCAGTCTCTCGAGGGATTTGAAACTGTAAACGAAGAGTATTACTATTCTGGTGATGTAGCGCATGTGATTGCTGTGCTGCTTCCACCTGTGAAAGAAAAACTCTAGTGTGAGAATCAGCCATCTGATTTCCCATAGATAGAGGTCCAGGAAGCCCAGTGTGGGTACGTAAATGTCCAAAGAAGCAGGGTAAGGTGCGCTGTTGCAGCAGAGACTGAATTGAACGTAATAAATTTTGAATGTTAGAATTCACAGTAGAAATAAAGGGAACAGTTTCTATATATTGCAAAGCATGAGCAATGTATTTGCTATCAGTAAACAAATTAAAAGACTGTGAGGAATATCGTGAGCATACTTTATGGACGGCTGAAAGTTCTACTTCTTGAGCCGATGTATAGTTCGTCTGCCAGGAGAAAGGGGTATCATTAACCACAAAGGCAGCAGTTCCATTGGAGGATCCATCAGTAAAGATCGTAAGAGCATCTTGAATAGGAACATTAGAAACATTCTTTGGAAAAATAAATGAATGCTGGCTGGCAAAATGCAAAAGTTTATCAGAAGGTAAATGATTAATAATTTGACCTGTAAAGGAGGAAAAGGCCAAAGCCCATGAGTCATTAAACTGAAAAAGCCATTCCTGCTGTTCTTTGGTATAGGGCACATAAATGTAAGCAGGATCGGCTCCCAACATTTCTCTGGAAAGACGCCTTCCTTTGGCAACGAGGAGGCTAATGAAATCAAAAAAAAGGAGTAAGAACTTTTGAAGGCGATACAGGTAAATGGATCCACTGTAAGGGAGCATTTTGATATAACACTGCCATCGGGGTATGTTTAGAGGGAAACACATATAGTCCCCACGGTTGAGAAAAATCACAGTAGGTAGCAAAATGCTGAGAGAGGGCCTTTTCAATTAATGCCAGAGCAGCTCGCCCTTCATCGTTTAATATTCTGGGAGAGGAAGGATCGGTAGGTCCTTTTAAAATATCAAACAAAGGTTTCAATTCTCCAGTAGTCAATTTTAGATAGGGACGGATCCAATTTATGTCCCCTAATAATTTTTGAAAGTCATTCAAAGTCTTCAGATTATCTTTTCGAATCTGAAGTTTCTGCGCTCGAAAGGTCTCTCTCTCTAGCCTAAACCCCAAATAAGAAAACGGCAGGGATCGTTGTATTTTTTCAGAAGCAATTTGCAATCCAAATTTAGTTAATTGAAGCAATAGCAGGTCATACGCTTGCAAAAGAATACCCTCTATACAATGAGCAAGTAAAATGTCATCCATATAATGGACTAAATAAACTTCAGGATAAGCCTTTCGAACGGGGTCAATCGCCTGATCAACAAATTTTTGACAAAGTGTGGGGCTGTTAGCCATACCCTGCGGAAGAACTTTCCAATGATATCTTCGTGCAGGCTGTTTAAAATTTGTGGAGGGGATGCTAAAAGCAAAGCGATGACAATCATTAGGGTGCAGGGGTATCGTGTAAAAACAATCTTTTAAATCTATAATTATTTTATAGGTTGCACGTGGTATCCCAGCTGGTGAGGGTAAACCAGGCTGGAGTGGTCCCATAACCACCATGGTCTCATTAACTTTTCGAAGATCTTGAAGCAATCTCCATTTGCCAGATTTCTTTTTAATAACAAATATAGGGGAATTCCAAGGTGAATTAGAAGGCTCAATATGTCCTAAATGCAATTGCTCCTGTACCAACTGCTCAGCTGCAGCAATCTTTTCTTTGGTCAGGGGCCACTGATCAACCCAGACAGGCTCATCAGTTTTCCAACTGATTGGGTCTGCATGGATTACAGGAGAATCAGTAGCCCCCATTAAAAACACCCTAGTCCAGATCTGAACGGTTTTGAGTCGGGCAATATAGGTTGAGTAATTCCCTGATTATCTTTTCCTAGCCCCTGTTGAGGGAGGAGTCCTTGGTTTAACATCATGTTAGAAACAATTTTATTTGGGGCAAACATATAAACTCCCATTTGTTGCATAACATCTCTTCCCCATAAATTGACCGGGAGATGAGGGAGAATAAAGGGCTGAAAATCTCCTTCATGTCCCTCAGAGTCCCTCCAATGCAGGATGCGGCTACTCTGCTGTGGACTATGAGACTGTCCTATTCCCCTCAAGGTGGAGTAAGCTTCTTGTTTGAGCCAATGTTGAGGCCAATGCTCCTCAGCTATAACTGATACATCTGCACCAGTATCTAAAATTCCTGAAAATTTTTTGTTCTCAATAAAAAGGTCGAGTTTAGGCCGTTCAGCAGAAATAGACTGCACCCAATATACATCAGATGAACCAAAACCATCAGTATTGAGCCCTCGTCTAGAGGCAACTTTCCCCTCCATGTGAAGAGGCAACAGAACTAACTGGGCAATTCGTTGATTTGTGGGAATACTGATTATATTTAAAGGCGCATGAGCCATAATTTTGAGTTCTCCCATATAATCTGCATCAATTACTCCAGGGGATACCGATAAGCCTTTCATGGTCCAACTACTTCTGCCAATAATTAAACCTACAGTTCCTTTTGGTAAAGGCCCGAAAACTCCAGTGGGAATGGCTTGCATCCCCATATCAGGTGTTAGTACTGTGTAGGCGGCGGCACACAAGTCCAATCCTGCGCTGCCTGGGGTAGCTCGGAGGAGGCTCTTAATATCGGGCCGGTTGGGTTGGGCTGAAGTTCGTTCTGAAGCGCCCCATAACACTGTTTCGGGGCCTGGGGCTGGCCCCTCACCCAGTTTCCCGACTGTGACAGAAGAGGTTTGCCATCCACATCTGTCTTTGATCTGCAGTCTCTAGCCCAGTGTTTTCCTTTCTTACATCTAGGGCATACATTAGGATTTTTGGTGCTATCTACGTTGTTTTTCTTAGGGCATTGCGCCATGCGGTGTCCCAATTGTCTACATGAGAAACAACTGCCAGGAGGCCCTCCCTTCTTTACACTATTCTTGTTCTTAGTTTGTTGATATAAAACTTCCTGGATAGTTTTTCCCTGGATAGCAGCAGCCATAGACAATCCCTGAAGATAGGAAGGGCCGATGTCAGCACAAATTCTTACATAATCCGCTAAACCTCCCTTTTTCCTATAAGGTCTTAAAGCAGCCTGACAAGCAGTATTAGCATTCTCATATGCCATCTGTTTAGTTAAAATAGTTCCGGCTTCCTCATCTCCTATAATTTTTGACACTGCCTCGAGAAGTCGAGCGACGAAATCCTGATAAGGCTCGTCAGGCCCCTGCCGGATTTTTGATAAGTCCTCAGCCTTTCTATTCGAGGCAGGGAGCCTTTTCCATGCCTTTAGGGCTGCCTCATTGATTTGTGGATAAGCTTGTTCAGGGTAGGTCAATTGTTGATTAAGGTCTCTAAATTGTCCTTCCCCCATTAGCATGTCAAAAGTAACCTGCAGCCCATTGCGGCGGTTACGGTCTTCAATGATGTTACAGACCTCGCCGTATTCTTGAGCGCCACAAGAGATAATCACCTCCTGAGAGACAGGCTCGCGCAACTGCCTTCCAATCATTAGGAGGCAAGTATTGAGATGAAAGACTTTCAGTTATGGCTGGAGAAAACGGCGCAGTAGGCCCGTATTGGGCGCAATCTTGTTTCAGTTGTTTAAAAGGCAGAGGCTCAGGATACCTCCCATGATTAGCATCTAGAAAAACAGGGAAAATCATAGAATATCCCTCAAGATTTTCACCCTGTTCTCGGGCTGTTTTCACAGCCATTTGTAGTGGTGAAAGTACTGGCCTTTTTAGGCTAGATGGAACATATACAGGCGCTGTTGGAATCAAAGGCGCTTCTGCGAGAGGAGGGGGAGGGAGTGGGACGGGCGGCGGCAGCGGGTCAGGATCTAAACCGGCTATAACAGATGGCGTTTTAGAATGCAACGGCCTAGCTGTATTTATGGGCGATAAGTCTAGTTGTTCCATTCTCTGAGATAAGGATGTTAGCATCTCTCTAAGTTCAGAAAAAGGGGAGCCTTGGTCTTTATTCTTTTGTTGAGTTACTATAAAGGCATCCCATCCTTCTTTGTCATGCTCAAAAGCCTGCTCTTTTAAATCATCTTCCTCATCAGGAGAAAGTTCCGAATCTGAGTCTTGTTCCAGAGCAGTAGTCTCATTATCATTTTTTCTGGAACCTGAAACAATTGGGGAGTCATATATGTGCTCCGCTACCCGTTGGGGGGCACCTGAACACTTGGGTGTTATAAGTTTCAAGGCTGTTTCAAATTTCCTACTCTCGTGTTCTGGGTTTAAGCAATCTCTTATTAGAGTCCATAGAGAATAAGCATCAAGAGGAACTTTGTCTGGTCCACAGAGGGTATAAACTGTTTGAATTTCTTCTCCCACCTTTACCCAAGTTTCAAGGCTAATAGTTCCTTCCTCTGGGAACCAAGGACAAGTTTCCTCCACAAAGACAAGAAATCTTTCTAATTTCTGTTTAGACACAGAAATTCCTCTAGCTTTTAGCATAGTTTTTAACATAGAAACAAAGAACTGCCTACTATTACTTTGCCCCATAATTTTTACTCTCAACTATATACCCTCTCCACCCACAGTTTTCCAACGATACCTGAATAGGTGAGGCTTTCTCCCGGGATCCCTTTCAATATTTTTGGGTGGCTGTGCGGTGGGATCCGCCCACGTCCCTGTTCAGGCGCCACTTGCCGGGCCTGCCGGCTAGATGAACAGGTCGAGGACGCAATCACCACAGCACCTGAGAAATAAAAGACTAAGAAAGATGGGGTTGAGAGGGACGGAGTCAGCTTGTGACTGATTCCGACAACTTTATTGAGGGGTAACATACATATATATACTAACAGGATTCACCAAATTTTAGATCAAAGACTTGCATACGTGCAGAACTGCAGACACTAGTTTTAGCTCAGGAGTTTTATCTTAACTCCAGCAGAGCATGGCACCAGGTTCTTACAATCAGGTAAAGACTACCTAGACATAAGCCATTCACAGGAGCCCGATAATCTTATCAGAGTCAGGAAAATGGGCAAATGGTGGCTGCAGCGATTTCCTTGAGGGAGGTGAGAAAGGCCAATTTGCACTTTAACAAATCAGGGGTGGCGGGACAGAGAGGGACCTTTTGATCTCTCTCAGGGCCGAGAAGGGGCCTGAGCAGTCAGGCCGGCTCCCCGCACATAAGAAACAGGGATTAAGATGGTTTTTCTTATCACCTGTCAATAGATTTTAGTAAGGGCACTGTGATTAAATTATTCTGGAGACTTTCCTGGTGGTCCAGTGGCTAAAATTCCACGCTTCCGAAGAAGGGGGCCCAGTTTCTACCTCTGGCCAGGGAAATGGATTGCACATGCCACAATTAAAGAGTTTGAATGCCTGCAATGAAAGATCCCGCATGCTGAAATGACCATCAAAGATCCCACGTGTCACAACTAAGACCTGGTGGAGCCAAGTAAATTTTTAATAATACTTAAAAAAATTTCATAAAAGATTGGTTTCCTGGAATACAAGAAGAATATTTCACAGATTATATGTCAGTGTTAAATGGAAAAATGTGGAGAATGGAGTATGTTTGATTTACCTGGAGAATTAGCACAAAAAATCCCTAGTCTTTTCAAAATGAAAAAAAGAAGGAAGCAAGTGAGACAAGGCCAAGTGAAAAGCATAAAATAATGCAAAGACACTTTAAGTAATGTCAACACACTTAACTAAATAGATGAAGAAAAATATTTAAATATTGGTTAGTGTGATGTTAAATGACTGCATTATTCGCAAAAATCAGTTCTGCTGGAGCGCACAAAATAGAGTGGATGAATCCTATAGGATGTGTTAAGAACAGATAGTGAGTAAGGCCTTGGAGCACAGACTGAAGCAGGCAAAGGCTACCAGAGTTTTACCAAGGGGACACACTGGTCACAGCAAACACCCTCTTCCAAAAACACAAGAGAAGACTCTACACATGGACATCACCATATGGTCAATACCGAAATCAGATGGATTATATTCTTTACAGTCAAAGAATGAGAAGCTGTATACAATCAGCAAAAACAAGACCGGGAGCTGACTGTGGCTCAGATCATGCACCCCTTATTGCAAAATTCAGACTTAAATTGAAGAAAGTAGGGGGAACCACTAGACTATTCAGGTATGACCTAAATCAAATCCCTTATGATTATACAGTGGAAGTGACAAATAGATTCAAGGGATTAGATGTGATAGAGAGCCTGAAGAACTATGGATGGAGGTTCGTGACATTGTACAGGAGGCAGGGATCAAGACCACCCCAGGAAAAAGAAATGCAAAAAGACAAAATCGTTGTTTGATGAGGCTTTACAAATAGCTGTGAAAAGAAGAGAAGTGAAAGGCAAAGGAGAAAAGGAAAGCTATACCCATTTGAATGCAGAGCCAAAGAATAGCAAGGAGAGATAAGAAAGCCTTCCTCAGTGATCAATGCAAAGAAATAGAAGAAAACAATAGAATGGGAAAGACTAGAGATCTCTTCAAGAAAATTAGAGATACCAAGGGAATATTTCATGCAAAGATGGGCACAATAAAGGACAGAAATGGTATGGACTGAACAGAAGCAGAAGATATTAAGAAGAGGTGGCAAAAATACACAGAAGAGCTGTACAAAAAAGATCTTAGTGACCCAGGTAATCATGATGGTGTGATCACTCACCTAGGGCCAGACATCCTGGAATGTGAAGTCAAGAGGGCCTTAGGAAAAATCACTGTGAACAAAGCTAGTGGAGGCGATGGAATTCCAGTTGAGCTATTTCAAATCCTAAAAGATGATGCTGTGAAAGTGTTGCACTCAATATATCAGCAAATTTGGAAAACTCAGCAGTGGCCACAGGACTGGAAATGGTCAGTTTTCATTCCAATCCCAAAGAAAGGCAATGCCAAAGAATATTCAAACTACCGCACAATTGCACTCATCTCAAATGCTAGCAAAGTAATGCTAAAAATTCTCCAAGCCAAGCTTCAACAGTATGTGAACCGTGAACCTCCAGATGTTCAAACTGGATTTAAAAAAGCAGAGGAACCAGAGATCAAATTGCCAACATCCTTTGGATCATCAAAAAAGCAAGAGAGTTCCAGGAAAATATCTACTTCAGCTTTATTGACTATGCCAAAGCCTTTGTGTGGATTACAAGAAACTGTGGAACATTCTTCAAGACTTGGGAATACCAGACCACCTGACCTGAGAAATCCGTATTCAGGTTAAGAAGCAACAGTTAGAACTGGACATGAAACAACAGACTGGTTCCAAATTGGGAAAGCAGTACGTCAAGGCTGTATATTGTCACCCTGCTTATTTAACTTATACGCAGAGTACATCATGAGAAATACCAGGCTGGATGAAGCACAAGCTGAAATCAAGATTGCCAGGAGAAATATCAATAATCTCAGATATGCAGATGACACCACACTTATGGCAGAAAGCGAAGAACTAAAGAGTCTCTTGATGAAAGTGAAACAGAAGACCGAAAAAGTTGGCTTCAGTCAGTCAATCAGTTCAGTTGCTCAGTCATGTCCAATCTTTGTGACCCCATGAACTGCAGCAAGCCAGGCCTCCCTGTCCATCACCAACTCCTGGAGTTTACTCCAACTCATGTCCACTGAGTAAGTGATGCCATCCAGCCATCTCATCCTCTGTCATCCCCTTCTCCTCCCACCTTTAATCTTTCCCAGCATCAAGGTCTTTTCAAATGAGCCAGGTCTTCATATCACGTGGCCAAAGTGTTGGAGTTTCAGCTTCAACATCAGTTCTTCCAATGAATATTCAGGACTGATTTCCTTTAGGATGGACTGGTTGGATCTCTTTGCAGTCCAAAGGACTCTCAAGAGTCTTCTCCAGCACCACAGTTCAAAAGCATCAATTCTTCGGCGCTCAGCTTTCTTTATAGTCCAACTCTCACATCCATACATGACTACTGGAAAAACTATAGCTTTGACTAGATGGACCTTTGTTGGCAAAGTAATGTCTCTGCTTTTTAGTATGCTGTCTAGGTTGGTCATAACTTTTCTTTCAAGTAGTAAGCAGAGACATCTGGACATCACCAGATGGTCAGTACTGAAATCAGATTGATTATATTCTTTGCAGCCAAAGATGGAGAAGCTCTATACAGTCAGCAAAAACAAGACCAGGAGCTGACTGTGGCTCAGATCATGAACTCCTTATTGTCAAGTTCAGGCTTAAACTGAAGAAAGTAGGAAAAACCACTAGACCATTTAGGTATGACCTAAATCAAGTCCCTTTTGACTATACAGTGGAAGTCAGAAATAGATTTAAGGGACTAGATCTGATAGACAGAGAGCCTGATGAACTATGGACGTGAGTTTGAGTAAGCTCCACGAGTTGGTGATGAACAGGGAAGACTGGCGTGCTGCAGTCCATGGAGGTGCAAAGAGTCAGACGCGACCGAGCAACTGAACTGAACTGAACTGATATTTTAAAACATTTAAATTATCAAGAAGAGAGAAGAGCAAGAGGCTTTAAAAACACTTATAATTAGGAGGAAGTGGATGTATAGTTCTACCTTTTATGAATTCTTCTATTATTTCTATACAATTTCTTCAACATTCCCTGTAACTTTATTCCTATTTCAAAAACACTAATAATGCAGTTGAGATAAAAAATTTAATAAAATGAAATATCCCTATGAAATGAAAGCAATTCCCCCCTAATTTATCTCTTCTATAGTTTATTTTAACAGGTAAGTGTATCTCAATTTCCTGGATAAGGAAAGGGCAACTCACTCCAGTATTTGTGCCTGAAAACTCCCATGGACAGAGGAGGCTGGTGGACTACAGTCCATGGGGTCGCCAAGAGTCGGTCATGACCGAGCCACTGAGCACGCACACAGGTATCTCTGTGTAACACAGAAAATGTTGAGTTAGAAATCTGTAAAGTTTGAAATACCTGTAACAGCATGTAGGGCTTTCTCTAAGAAGATTACCATACTTACGTAAGAAATGAAATTGTTTATGAAGCAAATACTTTTGGGAGCTTATTCAGTGGTTTTTAATAACAGGAGGTTTTGTTCTGTAGCTTACTCCAACTAACAGCCTTAATGCTTTACACTATTTTTCAAATGTGTTTGTTTTTACAGCTTAATTCTTTGAGTTTTCTCTCTCTCCAGAATTTGAAATGTTAAAAACAATTAGAAAAAGAAATTACGTTCTGGAATGAATCAAAATAAAACCTATAGGGGCTTCCTTGGTGTTCCAGTGGTTAAGGATCCACAATCCGATGCAGGGGACACAGAGTCTATCCCTGACTGAAGAACTATATCCCACACGACGCTAGGCTTGCATGCCACAACTAGAGAAAGCCAGCGCAGCGAAGACCCAGTGCGGCCAAAAATGATAAATACATAAAACTCATAGTCAAAGAGGAGTTGATGATATAATAGTAAGTGCTGCTCACTTTTTACTGATCTGTTTGCGATTTGGGGGATTTTAAAATATTTACGGTATTTTATAAAACACACATACAAACTGTACAAGATTTGGTCTAATTACAAAGTACTATTATAAAGGAATACACTATTCCAGAAATTTGGATCAGAAAAATACTACAAACTATTTTTGTAACTTTATACCCAAACTTCCCAGGTGGCGCTCGTGGTAAAGAACCTGCCTGCCAATGCAACAGACGTTAAGAGACGCAAGTTCAATCCCTGGGTCGGGAAGATCCCCTGGAGGACAGCATGGTAACCCACTCCAGTATTCTTGCCTGGAGAATTCCATGGACAGAGGAGCCTGGTGGGCTACAGCCCATAGGATCGCACAGAGCCAAATATGACTGAAGCAACTTAGCACGCAGGCACCGTGATTATAGATTTCATTGGATACATTCTTTAAAACAGGCGACATATTCATACAGAGTGAAGTAATAGAAAGAGAAAAACAAACATTTATTAATGCATGTGTATGGAATCTAGAAAGATGGTACAGATGAGCCTGTTTGCAGGGCAGGAATAGAGATGCAGACGTAGGGATAAGTGGACACGGGAGGCGGGGAATGGATTGACATATACTATACACTACTGAGTGTAGAACAGATAGCTAGTGGGAAGCAGCTGTGTATAGCACAGGGAACTCGGCTCTGTGCTCTGTGGTGACCTAGACAGGTGTAATGGGGGAGGTGGGAGTGGGAGCGAGGCTCAAGACACAGGGGATACAAGTGCACACACAGCTGATTTACTTTGCTGTACATCAGAAACTAACACGACATTCCAAAGCAATTATATGCCAATTCAAAAAACAGTATAATAGATTATTGTAGCCAATGCAAACGCTGTAATTTTTACAGTATTTAAAATTAAATTTCTAAATTCCAAAGAATTAAGTTTCAAATGAATATGAAAAGGCAATTCTTGTATATGTGCACAAAAATACAGATATTAAGACCAAATTATGGCTAAATCTGTTTTAGATTATAAATCAGTGCATCCAAGAGAAATCACTGGAGTCGCCCTACTTTCTCCTTCCCAGCCTTCTCCTCTGGGCATTTATGTCAGATGACTTAGGAATGTGCAGAATTAGCACTCACTGGCTACTCACTGGTTATGCAGAATTCCCTCCGATTTGAGTGATCTCAACTATGTTTTTTTTACTCTCATCTGTTTATGGGTCAAATATACAATAACTCAAAGCATGTTGATCCTAGTGAAATTTAGCAGAGAAAAACAGCTTTGGCCACAGAAACTTGAAGAGCTTTACTGAAGGGAAAAAATTGGACATTTTCTCATGGAGAGGAGCTGGATAGGATTCTAACTTCAATTTCCAACTGTAATAGTTTTGTTATGTCTCTACAGGCTGGACCTTACTTATAGTAAGACTCATCTTAGGCCAAAATAAACAATTTCCATATTTGTAGCACAGTATTACTGCTCTATAAGTTAATTAATTCAGGAAAACTGGAAATGACATAATAAGTAAGCAACTCTTTCACATCTGTACCCAAGTCTGAATTGGTAGTTTCTGAAAACAGGTATCATTTTCATAGCAGGGGTAAAAGCACATGATTCTGTATGTACGTGTACACACATATGTACATATGGCAATAGTATAATTTGGAAAATTTTTGTTAAGATATATAGGAAGATTAGGGCTTCCCAGGTGGTGAAGAATCTGCCTGCCAATGCAGGAGGTACACTATACGAAGGTTCGATCCCTGGGCCAGGAATATCCTCTGGAGAAGGAAATGGCAACCCACTTCAGTATTCTTGCCCGGAGAATCCCATGGACAGAGGAACCTGGTGGGCTACAGTCCATGGGGTCACAAAGAGTCGGACACTGAGTCTGCACGCATAGGAAGATTACCTTTATATTTAGAATACTGACGCAGCAGGGCCTGTAGCATATATTCATAAAGCAAATTAATTATTGTCTTCTTTCTGTGAAACTGTGAAACTCTTTCTGTGAAACTGGTTCTTCCCTTGTCTTTGGATGAAAACTTAAGCAGTCTTCATAGTTTTTCTGGTCATTCTTTTTTAATGGAAACAGTTATTTGGTTATTCAAGTTTTCGTCTCATTATAACAATCAATGAGACGGGGGCAGGGTGGGGGGGGGTGCCTTCCTTGGTGGCTCAGTTGGCAAGAATCTGCCTGCAATGAATACCTGGGTTTGATCCCTGGGTCAGGAAGATCCCCTGGAGAAGGGCATAGCAACCCACTCCAGTATTCTTGCCTGGAGAATTCCATGGACAGAGGAGCCTGGCGGGCTACAGTCCATGGGGTAGCAAAGAGTCAGACACGACTGAGTGACTAACACACACATAACAATCAAAATAAGAAGTCACAATTTAATTCTGGCTTTCTGGTAAAGGCTTGTCTCCTTACCCCCGTCTTCAGGCCAGTTGCAGGCGTGAAGCTAACCACTGCAGAGGCAGAGAAAGGAGGGCACCATCTGCTGCTTCTCTCCTTCCTCCTGGGGATGCTCCAGCTCCACCAGTTAGATCTGCAGACCTCCCCTCCAAGGTAGGAGTGTGGGGACCGAGGGGACTTAATGGACAGCTTTCTGGAAAAGTTCTTACTAAATTGGTACTGTCTTCATGATCTAGCATAGAAACTTTCTGGACTTGGCAGATGTTCAAAATTGATTCTTTTTCTCTCTTTAAAATATTTCTTTTATGTATTTGGCTGTGCCACTTCTTAGTTGTGGCACGTGGGGTCTTTGCTCTTCATTGCAGCACGTGGAATCTTTAACTGCAGCATGCAAACTCTTAGTTGAAGCATGTGAACTTGAGTTGCAGCATGTGGAATCTCATTCCCTTGCTGAGAGAGAGTGAAGTTTTAGCCACTGGACCACAATGGAAGTCTCTTAAAATTGACACTTTCTCATTTTGCATTTTCATGGGTTCTTCCAAGACCCACTCTACTCTCCCTGTGGGTTCCCATGACAAGAGCTAATGCATCTCTGTTTCTACTTCTCTTTAGCTTTCTTTATTTGCTTGGCTTCTTTCTGCAGAGGACTAGTCAACCCTCTTGGCTATTCTTCAGGGCATAATCTAAGAAGACCCCATGCTGGCTTTCTAAGTGAGTGGCTTTCCAAGATTTGGTTCACGGAAAAACCACTGTTTATCCCAACAGACTCTGGGAGCAGTATTTTACTGCCAGAATTCAGGAAACCCAGAAATCCTATTACAAAGTGGCCACTTGACCCTTTGAGCAACTAACCAACCATTCCAAATGGAAAGTAAACAGTCCCATATCCCCCAGACCTCAGGTTCCCCCTTAGTCTCCTTAAGGCCTCCTTTGTTGATTTAGGACTAAGCTCTCCCTCCCTTCCTTGAAAGAAAGGGTGGTATCACAACATAATACAGTGAACTCTGAAAATTCTCTCCTCCAATCATCACTTCTTGATCATTTGAGGACTCAGAAGCAGACAGACTAGTTTAGAGCCTTACAGCCAATTATCTTCTACTTCTTTTACATGTCCGACAGGGTGGTTGTGATCCACAACTTTGGAAACTTTGGAAGTCCTAGCCAAAACTTCCACAAGTACTATTGTACACTTAAGTGAAAGATATATCCTACGATGTTGTTCAGTCACTAAGTCATGTCTGACTCTTTGTGGCCCCATGGACTGAAGCTCACCAGGCCTCCCTGTCCTTCACTATCTCCTGGAGTTTGGTCAAACCCATGTCCATTGAGTCAGTGATGCCATCCAACCACCTTATCCTTACTGGCTCTCTTCTCCTCCTGCCCTCAGTCTTTCCCAGCATCAGAGTTTTTTCCACTTAACGGGCTCTTTACATCCAGTGGCCAAAGTATTGGAGCTTCAGCTCCAGCTTCAGTCCTTCCAACAAATATACAGGGTTTACTTCCTTTAGGATTGACTAGTTTGATCTTCTTGCTGTCCAAGGGACTCTGAAGAGTCTTCTCCAACACCACACCTCCAAAGCATCAATTCTTCAGTGCTCAGTCTTCTTTATGGTCTAACTCTCGCATCTGTACACGACTACTGGAAAAACCATAACTTTGAAGAGACCGACCTTTGTCGGCAAAGTGATGTCTCTGCTTCTTAATACACTGTCTAGGCTTGTCATAGCTTTTCTTCCAAGGAGTAAGCATCTTTTAATCCTAAAAATCATAGCAAACACCCTCTTCCAACAACACAAGAGAAGACTCTACACATGGACATCACCAGATGATCAACACTGAAATCAGACTGATTATATTCTTTGCAGCCAAAATGGAGAAGCTCTATACAGTCAGCAAAAACAAGACTGGGAGCTGACTGTGGCTCAGATCATGAACTCCTTATTGCCAAATTCAGACTTAAACTGAAGAAAGCAGGGAAAACCACTAGACCATTCAGGTATGACCTAAATCAAATCCCTTATGACTATACAGTGGAAGTGAGAAATAGATTTAAGGGACTAAATCTGATAGACAGAGAGCCTGATGAACTATGAACGGAGGTTCGTGACATTGTACAGGAGACAGGGATCAAGACCATCCCCATGGAAAAGAAATGCAAAAAGGCAAAATGGTTGTCTGAGGAGGCCTTACAAATAGCTGTGAAAAGAAGAGAAGCAAAAAGCAAAGGAGAAAAGGAAAGATATTCCCATTTGAATGCAGAGTTCCAAAGAATAGCCATGAGAGATAAGAAAGCCTTCCTCAGTGATCAATGCAAAGAAATAGAGGAAAACAATAGGATGGGAAAGACTAGAGATCTCTTCAAGAAAATTAGAGATATCAAGGGAACATTTCAGGCAAAGATGGGTTCAATAAAGGACAGAAACGGTATGGACCTAACAGAAGCAGAAGATATTAAGAAGAGGTGGCAAGAATACACAGAAGAACTGTACAAAAAAGATTTTCATGAGCCAGATAATCACAATAGTGTGATCACTCACCTAGAGCCAGACATCCTGGACTGTGAAGTCAAGTGGGCCTTAGAAAGCATCACTACGAACAAAGCTAGTGGAGGTGATGGAATTCCAGTTGAGCTATTTCAAATCCTGAAAGATGATGCTGTGAAAGTGCTGCATGCAATATGCCAGCAAATTTGGAAAACTCAGCAGTGGCCACAGGACTGGAAAAGGTCAGTTTTCATTCCAATCCCTAAGAAAGGCAATCCCAAAGAATGCTCAAACTACCACACAATTGCACTCATCTCAAATGCTAGTAAAGTAATGCTCAAAATTCTCCAAGCCAGGCTTCAGCAATATGTGAACCGAGAACTTCCAGATGTTCAAGCTGGTTTTAGAAAAGGCAGAGGAACCAGAGATCAAATTGCCAACATCCTTTGGATCATCGAAAAAGCAAGAGAGTTCCAGAAAAACATCTATTTCTACTTTATTGACTATGCCAAAGCCTTCGACTGTGTGGATCACAATAAACTGTGGAAAATTCTGAAAGAGATGGGAATACCAGACCACCTGACCTGCCTCTTGAGAAACCTGTATGCAGGTCAGGAAGCAACAGTTAGAACTGGACATGGAACAACAGACTGGTTCCAAATAGGAAAAGGAGTACGTCAAGGCTGTATATTGTCCCCCTGCTTATTTAACTTATATGCAGAGTACATCATGAGAAACGCTGGGCTGGAAGAAGCACAAGCTGGAATCAAGATTGCCGGGAGAAATATCAATAACCTCAGATATGCAGATGACACCAGCCTTATGCCAGAGAGTGAAGAGGAACTGAAAAGCCTCTTGATGAAAGTGAAAGAGGAGAGTGAAAAAGTTGGCTTAAAACTTAACATTCAGAAAACTAAGATCATGGCATCTGGTCCCATCACCTCATGGGAAATAGATAGGGAGACAGTAGAAACAGTGTCAGACTTCATTTCTTTGGGCTCCAAAATCACTGCAGATGGTGACTGCAGCGATGAAATTAAAAGACACTTACTCCTTGGAAGGAAAGTTATGACCAACCTACATAGCATATTAAAAAGCAGAGACATTACTTTGCCAACAAAGGTCCATCTGGTCAAGGCTATGGTTTTTCCAGTGGTCATGTATGGATGTGAGAGTTGGACTGTGAAGAAAGCTGAGCGCCGAAAAATTGATGCTTTTGAACTGTGGTGTTGGAGAAGACTCTTGAGAGTCCCTTGGACTGCAAGGAGATCCAGCCAGTCCATCCTAAAGAAAATAAGTCCTGGGTGTTCATTGGAAGGACTGATGCTGAAGCTGAAACTCCAATACTTTGGCCACCTCATGCGAAGAGTTGACTCATTGGAAAAGACCCTGATGCTGGGAGGGATTGGGGGCAGGAGGAGAAGGGGACGACAGAGGATGAGATGGCTGGATGGCATCACCAACTCGATGGGCATGAGTTTGAGTAAACTCCGGGAGTTGGTGATGGACAGGGAGGCCTGGCGTGCTGCGATTCATGGAGTTGCAAAGAGTCGGACACGACTGAGTGACTGAACTGAACTGATACAATAGTTAAATTTTAAAAATTAAAGGTTTTAATTTGTTACTACTCTGTTGTGTGTTATTCTTTTGCACTAGACTAGCTGAAATTATTTGTCTACTTCATCTGCCCCCACTCAAAGTGTGACCTTGCCTGTCATAGTCATCACATCTCAAACACTCAGCATATAGGGGTCACTCAATATTTATTACATGTTTCACATTTCTATTTCCTTTTCAAAATGCAAATTCTTTTTGAGTATTCAACTACTGGTAGATTCAGTATATCCTCAAAAGGGACTGTTTATAGTGTTGTTAATTAATTACAGAAACAAAGAAAAGTGAGCTCTGATTTCAGATAAATCCTACTCATGCTGCTTACCACCAAGTCCAGTCCTCTGTTCATGCTGCCTGAAGTAAATAAAACACGTGGAACCACATATTAATATATCTCAGACATAGCTTGATTCTAAATGAAAGAGAGGATATTGTTGTCGTGTTTCACAAGTTCCAGAAACCATGGGAATTTTTATCCTTTGACTTCATTAGTAATTTGGTGATTTAACCTAGGCAAGTCTGAACAGGCTTTCACAGCTTTGTGTTTTGTTGTGTTAAAAGGATATAGCACAAGCTTACCTCATCAAGATGCTATGTAAAAGTTTCTATTTGTTCTAAGTGCTGTGTGATTTTGTGTCTATATTTGTATGGAACAGCACATTTATTACATGATGGCATCAAAAGAGTTCATGCCACAAAGGATGATACATTCTTAGAGATACTAGTGGGATTCTATTATATCTGTTAAATTAATTTTGGGGGTTGGGTTGCAGTTAAGTCTAAAGATAAATTTGGAATTTAGCTAGGTTGAAAAATTGTCTCAGACTTTTTTAAATTGTGTCTTTAGAATAAGACCCTTCGATATCTCAGGATAGCCTCAAAACTTTAGTAGAAAATCAGTGAAATACATCTTATAAACTTAAAATTCTATAGTTTATGTATCTATTACATAATTAGAATACTGAAGGCACATTCCTTATTTTGAAATGAAAGAGCTTTCTGATATTATTAGCATTCACTTACTTGAAACCCTGTGGAACTCAACACAATAATAGAACACACAAATAGAAAAAATTGTCCATTTATCCATTCTGATTCTGAAAGGATTTTAAAAGAAACTGAAACTTAAAATATATGATACACTTTCATAAAATGCATTGTGTAGAGTTTTTAAAAGAATTTTAAAATATCACAAGAGCCTTATGGTTACCTTAATATAACTAGGAGTAATATTGTAATAGAATTCAGTAAAATAAAAACTGTAATTTAATTTATAAAATTACAATTTTTATTTATAAATGTAAACTAGGCTTTAAAACTTCTTGAGCTATGAAAAAGAAGTAGCTTTATGGCATGGATCAAGTCATCTAACCATTTGTATCCTGTGTTCCTAAACTGCAATTCCAAAGGAATGAAATAATTTAGTGGTTCTCAAATAATTCAGTGGTTCTTTGCGATTTCTCAAAGAAGTCCCAAGGACTTCTTTACTCTCTTAAAACAGGTGATCTCAATGAGCTCAATTTATGTTTGTGAGGATTATATTAATCATTATTACAATATTAGAAATTAAGATTGACAAAAACTTGAGAAATATTGTATTCATTCAAGAATAACTATCTCACTGTATGTTAGCATAAACAATACATTTTATGAGAAATAACTATGTTTTCCAAAACAAAATATTTTTCTCAGAAGAGTAGCACTGTTTTGCATGATAAAAAAAATCTGTTTAATGTCTGGTTTAATAAAGAAAGGCTGGATTCTTAGATGTTTTCCTGCATTGATTTTCCTGTGATATGTTGTCTTGATTAAAGTATATGAATAAAATTTGGTCTCATGTAGATACTTGGAAAGGAGTTTAAACCTTTAAAATTTTAATATTCTTTTAAGATAATTATGGATATTTTTCTTCATACCACATGGAAGCTTGATACATGATCATTTTATTAAAGCCCAGCTGCTATGTGAAATCTGTCGGAGAAGGCAATGGCAACCTACTCCAGGACTCTTGCTTGGAAACTCCCATGGATGGAGGAGCCTGGTAGGCTGCCGTCCATGGGGTAGATAAGAGTTGGACACGACTGAGCGACTTCACTTTCATTTTTCACTTTCATGCATTGGAGAAGGAAATGGCAACACACTCCAGTGTTCTTGCCTGGAGCATCCCAGGGACAGAGGAGCCTGGTGGGCTGCCGTCTATGGGGTCGCACGGAGTCGGACACGACTGAAGCGACTTAGCAGCAGCAGCAGCAGCTATGTGAAATCTGTAATCATAGCAATGAATTTTTCATATCAAAGAGTAACAACTTTCTGGAGAGTGGCTTGAAAATGAATAGAGGTTATGCCACCTTTTAGTCTACCACTAAGAGTGATGTGATGAGAGTTTTTTATTCCTTTATCTTTACTTGACCCCTTTTCATTTGTGAATATTCTTTCATTGTCTTGAAAAAATTTATTTTTGGTGAATTTTCTTAAGACCAGATAATAGCTAAGCAATCTAAATAGAGAGGTAATTTAAGAGATATCACAGTAAAATGAAGAATACTGAATATCATCAATTTAATCAGAAATTCTGTGAGTCTGTCTCGACTGAAAGATAGAAGATCAGTGGGGGAGGGGAGTGGGCGGAACAGAGTTAGTGGTTCAGTACAGTCACAGTAGTAGTAATAACAGAATAATGCTCCGTTCAGTTGTACCAGCAGCATCCTGGGAACCTAGCTTCTAAACCTTTCATTCAGGATCGAGATGGGCTCAAAATGTCTCTTAGATCAATTTACGATCTGAGTCTTCTCGGTGCTCTCTTAGAAGCCTCCCTTTCTACTGATGGTGATGATGGCCTCTTGTGTCCTGTATCACTAGATCTCTGATCCTCTGTTCTTCCCGAGTTGAAGAGTCCTGGTGCTCAGATGGCAGAGTCTGCCTGCAATGGAGGAGACCCAGGTTCGATCCCTGGGTCAGAAATATCCTCTGGAGAAGGAAATGGCAACCCACTCCAGTATTCTTGCCTGGAGAATCCCATGGATGGAGGGACCTGGGGATTTGGAGTCTATCGGATTGCAAGGAGTCAGATATGACTGAATGACTAACACTTCTTACATTTCTAGGACCAAGAGAAAATGAAATCCAGAGAGGGAGCATCCTGTTCCCCATCTGTTCTATGCCATTAAGACACACATAAAATAACTCCTCAAAATGGCTTTATTCTATTCTTCATTTTGAGAGTTTCTTCTCAACCTGACACTCTAGCTGAGAGGTTTGGACTAGACCTTGTTCTCTGATGATTTAAGGACCTTACAACTGTGCTAGGGAACCGCTATCAAAAGTAGCTCAGCTAGTCATTGCCCTTCTCATGAACTGTACAGTTTTTCAAGGGAATAGACCCAGCTAGCCCACTTGTTTTCACTATAAACGTAGCTGGTGACTATTCAAGAGGTTCATGCTTTGGACTTCATTCCAGTAAACTTCCTACCCAGAATTTTGGTTTACCTTGCTCTCTTGATTTCATTTTCTCTCAGTCTAAGATACTCCTGTGCCTGCATTCTCTTACTCTCTTTAGCCCAATTATTACTTTCTTAATCACGAGCAAAAAAGTTTGATCTATGCTCCAAAGGCTTAAAAACTTCTCTGTGTCTCAGAATCACCTGGGGAGATTTACAAAAGCTTTATTCTAAGGCTGTATCTACCTCTTTCAAGAAACAGAAGCTGTGTGTGTGTGTGTGTGTGTGTGTGTGTGTGTGTGTGTGCACACGCACGTGTGCCTGGAAGAGGAAGGCGATGAAGACAGGGAATAGTGACCTCCAGGTGAAGAGAGGTAGGCATCAGGGATGGAGGTTTGGTTGGAAGAAGAGTTGTCCTTTTCCCTCTCCTACATTGTTCTGGCTAATTATTTCCCATCCCACTGCCTCGGCAGGGCAGAAGAACACTAGCACCGGCTCAGTGCCAGCCCAGGGTAATGGTATGGTAGCATGTAACAACTAAGGCAGGCAAGCTGACTATGCCCTGAGCATGCAACCTACTCCTTCACCCACCTCACCCCAGCTCTGGCCAGGTAATTACAGCTGAAGGAGACAGCTGCTGGAGAGAACAGTGCCCAGGTTGGTAAAAGTGACAGAAGGTTTCCTAAGGGATAGGATTGCCTGGTAGATCATGGGAAGGGTGGAGATGGGGAGTGGTCAATTCACATTGCAACATCAAAGACAAAGAAAACATCTTAGAAGATTTCTGAGAGAAAATGCATATCACCTATAGCTTGATTAAGCCTTTCATGAGCCACTCTAGGTGCAAGAAAGTAAGAGAGTTAATATTTTCAAAGGATTTTAGCAAAACAACTTTTAACCTAGATTTTTTTACTTCTAGGAAAACTACATTTGTGTGTAAGGGCTTGATAATACAAGGAGGCAAAAGTTTTTTCCTGAAAAATCTTCTTTGCAATGACTCTTGGAGGAAATACTCCCTCAAGAGAGAAATAAATTCTGGAGAAAACAACTTTATATTTATATTTAAAGATGAACAAAATAATATAAAGATAAACAATAAGTTCATTAAACATTGACTTGAGAAAAAGAATGTGAAAGAAGCATTTAAAATATATTTATATCAATTCTGAGCGAAAATGCTAGATGATACCAGTATGGGCTGGTGAAGGGCAGAGGCAGAACAGAAAGAAATGGGCTGATGCTAAGGTCCTTATCTTGTTTGAGGCAAGACATACCTATTGATAAGTACAACTAATTTGTAGAGACAATTGAGTCTAGTCCTTTGGGTTTTAGGAAGAGACAATAAAGAACCAAATAACACAATTATTCTTGTTGTGCAGTCGCCAAGTCATGTTTGACTCTCTGCAACCCCAAGAACTGGAGTACACCAGGCTTCCCTATCCTTCACTATCTCCCTTTGGGAGGATAGAATTCACTGGTTTGAGCTCCTTACTGTCCAAGGGGACTCTCAAGAGCCTTCTCCAGCACAACTTGAAAGCCTCAATTCTTAGGCGCTCAGTCTTCTCTATGGTTCAACTCTCACGTCCATACATGATTACTGGAAAAACCCCATAGCTTTGACTATATGGACCTTTGGTGGCAAAGCAATGTCTCTGTCTTTTAGTATGTTGTCTAGGTTTGTCATAGGCTTCCCAGGTGGTGCTAGTGGTAAATAATCCCCCTGCCAGTTCAGGAGATGTAAGAGACATGGGTGCAATCCCTGAGTCAGGATGATCCCCTGGAGGAGGGCATGGCAACCCGCTCCAGTATTCTTGCCTGGAGAATCCCATGGGCAGGGGAGGCTGGTAGGCTACAGTCTGTGGGGTCAAAAAGAGTCGGATACCACTGAAGTGACTTAGCAAACACCACGCAGGTTTGTCATAGCTTTTCTTTGAAGGAGCAAATGTCTTTTAATTTCATGGCTGCAATCACCATCCACAGTGATTTTGGAACCCAAGAAAATAAAATCTGTCACTGTTTCCACTTTTTCCCCATCTATTTCCCATGAAGTGATGGGACCAAATGCCATGATCTTAATTTTTTGAATGTTGAGTTTTAAGCCAGATTTTTCATTCTCCTCTTTCACCTTCACCAAGAGGCTCTTTAGTTCCTCTTCACTTTCTGCCATTAAAGTGGTATCTATCATCAGCCTATCTGAGATTGTTGATACTTCTCCTGGCAATCTTGATTCCAGCTTGTGATTCATCCAGCTCAGCATTTTGCATGATGTACCCTGCATAAAAGTTAAATAAGCAGGGTGACAATATACAGCCTTCACATACTCCTTTCCCAATTTTGAACTAGTTCACTGTTGCTCATCCAATTCTAACTGTTGCTTCTTGACCTGCATACAGGTTTCTCAGGAGGCAGGTAAGATGGTCTGGTATTCCCATCTCTTTAAGAATTTTCCACAGTATGTTGTGGTCCACACAGTCAAAGAGTTTAGCATAGTCAATGAAGCAGAAGTAGATTTTTTGGGAATTCCCTTGCTTTTTCTATGATCCAGTGGATGTTGGCAATTTGATTTCTGGCTCCTCTGCTTTTTCTAAATCCAGATTGTACATCTGGAAGTTGTCAGTTCATGTACAGCTGAAGCCTAGCTTGAAGGATTTTGAGCATAATCTTGCAAGCATGTGAAATGAGTGCAATTGTACAGTAATTTGAACAATCTTTGGCATTGCCTTTCTTTGGGGTTGGAATGAAAATTGACCTTTTCCCGTCCTGTAACCACTGCTGAGTTTTCCAGATTTGCTGGCATATTGAGTGCAACACTTTAACAAAATGCATAACTTTTAAATCAGCAAAACATAATATGCATTATCCTGTGGGAAGTAGAAAAGGAAGAAAAGAATACAGCAATTGCAAAACACTAAATAAGGGATCAGAAAACATGCCAAATATCACAATAATTTCAATCAATGTCAGTAGGTTAAATGTACAGATTACAAGACAGAAATTTTCAGATTGTATTAAAAATATAACAGTTTCTAAAAACTACATTTCTTAAAAGAGACTGTTTCTTTTCTCAGAGAGATACATGGGTGAGCTGTGCACCCCCATTGGAGTCTGTATCCGTTCTCCCTCTGGGCATCAAGAACCTACAGCCAGACCTTCACCATATCCATTGTCAAGATCATTGCCAAAGCTTCCCAGAAACTTGGTGTTGAGGTTAAGCTTTCCATCTGAAAACTTGTCTTCAGAGCTCTTCTAATAGCATGTCAATCAGTATACATATATATAAGGCCCTCAAGCTCTGGGAAACAGTGAAAAAAAGTGGCACCAAAGCTGTCAAACACATCAGCTAAAGTACTGGAACTGCCCAGTGAACAAGGGACTGGGTGTTATGTAAAGGAGGTTGACAAACTGATGACAAATTGGCACTGGGGAGGAATTTAAGTAGAAATATTGTCACACTAAGTATTCCCCTTGCTGTCAAGGCTGAAACTGTCAAAGCGGGGGGGTCTCTCCCCCATCTCGTTATAACTAATCTGGCCACTCAGATGTCAGCTAGTCAGTTCCAGTTTTCAGTGTGATCAAGAACAGAAACAAGCTTACAATGCAGTGTTTCATAACACTTCCCTACCAGTGATGCAAACTTCAGATAATGCAGTAGAGTTGAGGTCTAACAAAACAAAAGAACTTCATCAAGGAGGAATAAAGAAAGATGCAGCAATAAGGGGCATGAGAGGTTTTCCTCTAAACACCCTTGAGAAGAACGAAGCCCTAGTCCTGTTAAAGATCATCACTGCCAAGGCTGCATCCAAGGATAAAGTTGTTGACATAGATGAAAGTACCTCTGGTTCTTCCTGTGTTGGAGATACGACCTGGATTTCAAGTCTTTTGTTAACTCTAGCTGGTATATCTTATCTGACTAGTTATCAAGCATGTGCAGTTTTTTCATCAAGGATGATTTGGTGGCATGATGCTGTGTCTATTTAATATCATTTTCATAAGGATGGCTAGGAAACTTGAAAGAAGTTCTCCAGCATACTATTTTCCAGGTGGTGGGAGTAGATCTCATGGTGACCAGCCCCAAGCATATTTCCAAGGCTGTGCTGAGAAGTCATGCCATTGCCTTCTGCTCACAGTGAATCAGATCAGCTCTGAAACTGAGTGTTTTCAGGTGTGCTATTTGGTTCAGTCCAAAAGGTGAATTCTCATGGTTTCCCATAATTCTAAAGATACTGAGATATTACTGTTGTCAGCATGGACAGCACAAGGCCATCCCTGTTCCGATCTAAGTGCTTGGCCAAGTACAACAGGGCAACAAAGAAACCAAAAGTTCCATAGACAAGTATTACTGAGTAAGACCTCTGCTCCTCTTCTAAAAGCAGGTAGCCTAAGATAGCATAATTACCTCTTCTTCTGCCCATTTACCTTTTGATAGGCTCCATGAGATTCATTAGAACTGCTAACCTGGAAACTAAGCTTGTACCTGGAGCATGTTGGGGGAAGAATGTAGATTTTGTGTCTGACTCAGAATTATTATGTAACCTCATCTGTCTCTATGAAGCTATACACTTATAATGTAGATCTTAAAGTGTTTGTAAGCAAGACCCGTGGCTTTATGTTGGCGAAGGGAAACAATTCAGTAACTTACCTCAAATGTGTGTATAAAAGGGTATATGTTAAGAAAAAGAGATATCAGGTAAATATGAAACAATCTCCTTTAAAACAAAGCCATGATAGCAAAATAAAATTTGAAGTTAAAAGTAACTTTTAGAATAACAGTATGCCAATAAACTATAACAATATAATACAAACATTTCAGCAACAGACAACATAACTTTCAATTATATAAGGAAGCAGAAAGAACTATTGAGAAAAATTAATAAATTAATTTAAGCTGGAGATTTTAAGTCATCCCTTTAAAAAAACTGATTAAGTCTTCAAAAAATGAACACTATACAAAATTATAACATGACTTATAAACTGAAATGAAGATAATAGAATCTTACACTCAGCAGAGTATAATATATATATAATATATAAATTATATAATATAAATATATTTTAATATATTAATATATTAATATTATGTATTAATTATTAATACATTATCTATATTATACAATATAATCTATGTTATATAACATACTTATATATTATATAATATAAATTATACATAGTGTATAATGTATATAATATATTGTATATTATATAATAGATAATATATATTATATAAATATAATATATATTATATAGACATTAATATATTACATTATATATAATTATTATATATAATATATTAAATATTAACTATATATTGCATACTTATTAGTATATATTATATATTATATAGTGTATATAATTATAAATTATAGATAATGTATTATATATATACATTATCTATAATATATGTATTGTATTACATATGTTACATATTACATATGTATATATATTAAATTGTATATATACATATATTACATATATGCACATATATATGACATTATTTATACATTATATAATGTCATATATATTATATATTACATATATAATATATATAATGTCATATATATGTACTATAATATATGTATCTATTATAATACAATATATATATATTATATAGTGTAATATTATAATATCTAATATGTATAATATACATTAAATGATATATAATATATATTAATATTTATAATATATATTAATATATAATATATATGACATTATATAATGTATATATAATGTGTATATATGTACTGTAATATATGTATATATGTAATATATGTATATATTATAGTATTATTATATATAATATATATATAATAATATTATAATATCTAATATATCTATAGCATAATATAGATATATATTATATACAATATATATACTTGTATATATTAACAAATACTTGTGTTATACATATATATATACTTGTTATATATATAATATACTATACTATATATTATTATCTATTATATATTAATGTGTAATATATAATGTATTAATATTACATTGTGTATATATAATTATATTTTATATATAATATAATAATGTGTATATTAATATTATATATAATAATACATAATGTATATATTTAATATATATTATGCAATATATATAATTTATATTATATTATATATATTAACATGTACTTGTTATAATTAATATTATAATTGATGTTATATATTAATATTACAATGCTATGTTATTAATATTATGTTATATATTATGATGCTATATAATTAATACAATTAATGTTATATATAATACATATAACAGTTTTAGAAAGCAGTTTTAAAATAACTGAGCAAAATAAAACAAGCATTAAACTCAAAGAACCAGAAAAGTAAACAACAGAATAAACATAGAAACAGGAAGGGAGGAGATAATACAAATAAGGAAAAATCAATAAGAAAGAAAGAAATCAATAGAGATGACAATCAAAACCTTATTTCTGAAGAGATAAAGTATTGAACACAAATATCTGACAAAGCTGATCAACCAAATAAAAGACTATTAATTAAAACTTAACCCCCAAAAGAAAATTAAGTGTTGAAATAACTGAGATTTAAAAATAACAAAAACGATGAACTACACAACAGTAATACCAAACAATCTGCAGGCGGGCGTGCGTCCCTGCAGGCTCAGCGGTAAAACTCGCTGCCAGCGCAGGAGACGCGGGCTTGGGCCTGACCCGGGAGGCCCCACGTGCCGCGGGGCCGCGAAGCCCACGCGCCCAAGCGCCGAGCCTGAGCTTGAGAGCCGGGGGTCCACAAACGCCCAGCCCGTGCGCGGCAGCTCCCGGGGCCCTCGGCCCCAGAGTCCACGCGCGCCTACAACAGAGGGCTCCACAGTGAGACGCCTGAGCTCCGCAACTGGAGAAAAGCCTATGGAAGGACCAGCACAGCCGAAAATAAGAATAAAGAAAGATATAAATTTTCAGGAAAAAATTTGCCTGAGAAGAAATAGAAAACTTGGATAATGCATTAATCATGAAAGAGATTTCTAATTATTCATCAGGACTCCAGTCTAAAATTTATGGTCAAGTTTCTTAATTTTAGTTAAGTAAATAGTTAAGTAGTTAGGATACTCTCCAAAGGATTTTTTAAAGAGTATATAAATCACAGAATTGTTAAAAAGACCGATGAAACAGACTACAACTGAGCTCTCAAGAATGATTTCCAAAACCCACCAGGAATAAACAAAAGAACTGTGGCCACTATTATGATCAGGAATTTGCTGCCCGCACTTCTGACTACCACCACCACTGCCAAAATCTATATGATAAAAACAAATGTACAAAGTTATAAGATAAAATCAGTACTAGAGATGTAAAGCACAACATGATAAACATAATTAACTTTGCTATATGTTATATATGAAACATATGTATATATGTTATATATATAAATTGTTAAAAGAATAAATGCCAAGGCTTTTCCTCACAAGGAAAACATTTTTTCTCCCTTTACTTTTACATTTATATGAGATGACGGGTGTTCACTGTACTTACTGTGATAATCATTTCATGAACGTATTTATGTTGAATCATTATGCTGTACACCTTAAACCTATACAGTACTGTATGTCAGTTATGGGCTTCCCTTGTAGCTCAGTTGGTAAAGAATCTGCCTGCAATGCAGGAGACCTGGGTTCGATTCCTGGGTCGGGAAGATCCCCTGGAGAAGGAAATAGCAACCCACTCCAGCATTCTTGCCTGGAGAACCCCATGGACGGAGGAGCCTGGCAGGCTACAGTCCATGGGGTTGCTAGAGTCGGACACGACTTAGTGACTGAACCACCACCATGTCAATTATATCCCAATAAAACTGGAAGAAAAAAAATGAATGCACTGTACCCTGTTTCCACGTGACTCTTTGATTCAATCTCAGTTCAGATTTTGAGACTGAATCAAAATCTCCCACAAGTGAATCTTATTACCAGACCTTAAATCACATTCAGAAAACTGTCAGAGAATTTGAAACAAGTAGATTTTACTTTCAGTTTCTGCATGTTACAAGAGTTAGAATGAGATTGAAAAATAAATCCACAGGATCAGATAGTATTTTGAGTTTCAGAACTTTCAAAGTAAAGATAATTCCAGTTGACATAAAGTGGTCCAGAAAAAAGAAAATGAGGGAAAGCAGTGCACCTCATTTTAGGTCTCAATTCAAGTTAATTAACTTTAATTATAATCTTCAGATCAGTAATGGATTGGGAAATGACAAGGAAACAATCTATTAGCCCATTTCACTATGAACAAAATATGAAATCCTAAATAAATATTAGTTGAGTTCAACGTGTTTTTATAAACAAAACACGGTGATGTCAATTTCATTTCAGAAATGTAAGGGGATTCATCACCAGAAAAGTTATCAATAAAATTTAGCTCATTAATGACCTATAGGGAAAAAAAATTACTTCAACATAAGCATAATTAATATTTGGTAAAGTTTAAAACCTTTTTATGATATTTTTAAGTGTTAAAAAATTAGGAATTAGAGAAAATTTAACTTAATAAAAGCTTTTAACAAAAACCTATGAAAAAATTATGACATGTTATGATTAGGAACAGGGAAGAGAGACTTGTTATTACAGCTCTCATAGTGAGGAGATTTTGGCCAATATAATAAGACAAGAAAAAAACAGGAGGTATAAGGATTGGGTAGAATAAATTACTCTGTCACTGTAGATCATTAGATCTTCTATTAGAAGACCTAACTGAATCAATAGACAAACTATTAGAACTAATAGAGTTCAAAAAGATTGCATAGGTACAAGATCAATAATAGGCAACATACTAAGTAATATGTAAGCATATACTAAGTACTATATAAGAAACTATATAAATATTTTACTTATACTAATCTATTTATATTTAATGTAAATATCAAGACACTTTTCTGCATCAGCAGCAACCAACCAGAAATAAGCATGGAGAATATGACTTCACTTACATTAGCAACAAAAACTACAAATTACATAAGATAACCTAATGAAGAAGTACTAATCCTTTACAAAGTACTTTTCAAATTTTATTAAATTACATAAAATAAGATTTAGGTAAAAAGAGAAAAGTAACATGTTCATGGATGGGAAAAACTACACTGTAAAAAAATATCATTCTCCATAAATGAACTTATAAAGTCAATACAGTTTTGATGAAAATTTTAGCAGGGTTTTGTGAGAAAACAGAAAAATAGTTTCTGTGAATGGAAGAATAATGGACTAAAGAAAGGGAATTTGTTTTATTGGATATATTAAGATATTTTATAAAACCAAAGCAATAAAAACAGCATGGTACTAGTACAGAAACAGATTAAAAAAATAGATGCAACAAATAGAAAAGCAATGAATAAGTGCCTGTTATATACAAGAAGGTAGCAGAAATCAGCATCACAAATCAAAAAAAGAAGAATTATTTAGTAAATGACTCAATATATAGGTAAAAGTATATTTAGGTTCTTATAGAATTAATTCCAAGTATATTAAAAACCTAACTATAAAAGGCAATATATAAAGTAATAAAATATATGAGGCTGTCTTTGTGAACTTGGGATAGGAAAGGATGTTTAGACAAGACTAAAAATTTGTAAACTTTAAGAATAAGTCGAACCATGTATATTATCAAGTGTGAAACAGATCGCCAGTCCAGGTAAGATGCATGAGACAAGTGCTCAGGGCTGGTGCACTGGGAAGACCCAGAGGGATGGGATGGGGAGGGAGGTGGGAGGGGGGATCAGGATGGGGAACACATGTAAATCCAAGGCTGATTCATGTCAATGTATGGCAAAAACCACTACAATATTGTAAAGTAATTAGCCTCCAACTAATAAAAATAATTGGGAAAAAAAAAAAGAATAAGTGAGGAGCTTCCCTGGTGGTCCAGAGGTTAAGAATCTGCCTTCCAATGCAGGGGACTTGGGTGTGATCCCTGGTGGAGGAGCTAGGATCCCACATGCACAAGACAACTAAACCCTCGGGCTGCAACACCACAGTGAGAAGTCTGAGCATCGCAAAGAAGACCCAGCGCAGCCAAAAGGAGTAGGTGGTGTATGAATTTTAATTCACATACAACTTAATACAGAAATCTTTCATTTTAATTCATATTAAAATCAAAGACTTCTATACAAAGAGGATATAATAGACAAACTTAACAAGCTTGTGGAAGATTAAAAGATGTTTTCAAAACTTAAAACTGAAAAATGATTATTAACAAATAGAATATATAAAGAACTACCTAATATCTTCAAGGAAACAAAAACTCGACAAGGAGTACAAATAGACTATTCATGGAAGAAGTAGTCTAAACAGCCAATATGGACATGAAGAGATGTTTAACTTCATATGAAGTCAGAGAAATTCAAATTAAGCCAACCTAGTACTGGGAAACGGAGGAGGAAATGGCAACCCACTCCAGTACTCTTGCCTGGAAAATCTCATGGACAGGGGGAGTCTGGTGGGCTGCCGTCTAAGGGGTCGCACAGAGTCGGACACGACTGAAGCGACTTAGCAGCAGCAGCAGCTGCAGTATTGGGAAAAATTTTAAAGTCAGCTAATACCAAATGTTGGTTAGAATGAGGAGTCATGAGAAACTTCATGCACTCTTGGGAGAGTAAACTGATAATATTGAGTGAAATTAACTATCCATATATTCTGTATACATATCATTACTTCATCTGGGTTTACACTGTGCACAAGTGTACAAGTGTCCCCTTAAAAGGGGACATTTATGAGGATAATGTCATTGCCTTATTTGTGTTAGCAGAAAGTTATAAGAAGCCTTGACATCTGTCCCTAGGGAAATGGATTATCAGAATATGTGATAAATACATGCAATGAAATACAGTACAGCAGTAAGTAATCATTTTAAGTTATAGCAATATGGACAGATCTTAGAAATATAGAATGAATTATATATGGCAAAACAATTTATGTACACTCAAAACACACACATAGAAGGTAATATTATTTCTCAGGGTTATAGCTTCAGATGCCTAAGGACATATATTGAATATACTAATGTAAACATCTCTGATGGGAAGAACAATGTAAATGAGAATGTGTAGGACAAAGGGGAAAGAATAATGAAATGAAACGAGAGGAGCATTTCATGGACTTTATAATAAGAGTAGAAAATGAAATCTGTGTTTTTGAGAGCCATCTGACTCATGAATAATTAGCATTTGTCCTAACTTGGGAGAGGAGTAAGTAATGTTCCCAGCAAAAGGATGCACATATTTTAAAACAGATTCTGGGAGGATTTGAATGGCCTTATGTAGAAGACAGATGGGTATCTGACTAGTATACATCTTTGCTTTAAATATATTTCTCCACTGAAAGTGTTAGAAATTAGTTTGAAATTAGCCTCCAGCAATCAATCAGTCTAGGAAAGGAGTGAAAATTTGAAAATGTGACTATTTAACACTCAGAGAGAATTGCTCTGTAAATCTGGAAAATGCAAAATACTCTGTGAAAAGTTTGCCTTCTGTTGCGTTTCATGTAATCTGTCATGCAGTAGTTTAAAAAGCATCAGTTTGTTTTGTTCGATGGTTTTATCTCATTGCACATATTCACTGACTAAACCTTTTATTCATCAATAAAATTTTCACTATCATTAATTCTTGTGTGAACAATATACTACAAATTATAGCTTGTAGATGCTGCTCTGTCATGCTTAGCATATTGCATTTTTCAATTGCTTTGGTATTCTCGGTATTATCTTAAAACTCTTTAAAGTCTTCTGGACATTATGTCACTTTTGTCCATATTGTCCTTAATAAATCATAGCAACATGAACTAAATAATTAAGTGAAGGTTAAATTCTATGTGCTAAATATTCAAAGGCACTACTTTTTGATGGTCCAACCTCATGCATGCTTTTCTTGGTTAAATAGAAAATATAACCATCTTTTCCTATCACTCACATTTTAGAAGTAATATGATTTTCATTATTAATATTTTAAATAATATTCTTCAATCATAGCAAATATCTCTATTAAAATGTCTTGGAGCTTGTCAAAAATTGTCCCTCGTTTTTCCGTTACAATGTAGGGGAAATCTTAGGAGTTAATAGAACGGGGGATTAATAATAACAGGCTTTGCCAGAACTTAGGCACAATATTCTCTAAATCATCACATTTTCTTTATCAGGTAACTAAAACCACTGTTTTATACAAGTTTTCTAATAATGTTATAGATGTATATATTTATATATATACTTATGAATGTCTTATTGTTCCACAATTTTGTGATTCTTATTTAATATTTCATGTTCTTTTCTAACTGGAAAGTAGGTCAGTGTACAAAAGTTCTGAGTATATTAATGTTCTTCTTTCAGATGTTTTTCATGCCTTGTGTGTGTCAGTCACTCAGTCGTGTCTGACAGTGACCCCGTGGATTGCAGCCCACCAGGCTCCTCTGTCCATGAAATTCTCCAGGAATGGAGTGGGTTGCCATGCCCTTCTCCAGGGGATCTTCCCAACCCAGGGACTGAACCTGAATTTTCCACATTGCATACAGATTTCTTTACCACCTGAGCCACCAGGGAAGTCCTTGGTAAATTAAAATATGATCACATTTATAAGGCACCCAGTGAAAGTTATGTGAAGCCACTTGAAGCCAGAGGCAACTCCCTGTCCTTTAAGTCCTGCCCCACCATCCTGGAGCTGAAGGGGGAGCTATTTCCTACACATTTAACAACTCTGTTCCAGCAACCAGATTGGAAAGCTCTGAATTAACGCTTTAAAATTTTTTTAAAGAAATCATTTCTTTCCCAGCCTCTAGAGGTAAGATTAAATCTAGAACATAGTGAGACCTCCTCTTTTATACAGAAAGAATGAATAAAAGATGGTAAGTTGTATGACCCTTCAAAGAGTCGGGAAGACTCAGGGAAAATCCCTGGAGACTTTTTACTAGTAGAAGTAGTATAATGATTTATATTTGGAATCATGATGTCAATATCTGTCTAGATTTAATAGTTTTTAAGGGATGCTAGTAATGCGGCAGACACAGAAGGTGATAGGCAAGCAGGACAGGGCATTTGAAAATATGGGGTGGATAGTAGGAGACTACACTGCAGGTTATTTGAGAGCAATGATCCACAAACTGCTCAGTCTTTCAGTGTCCAAGATAACTGGAGGAAACCCTGAGTAGGTAATGACTGATCTGTCTGCCTTTTCCAAAGCACTTTCTTCAGGACATCTTGTGAGATATTCCTAAGTATTTGGAGGGGCGGGGGAAAGACGAATCTCTTTTTCAAATAAATGTGGGAAATTCTGAAATAAAGTTACACTTGATGCTTGATTTCTAAGTCTTTAATATGCTGCTATTATTCATATGTTTCCAGGAGGAAACAGTAACACATACCCTTTCTCAGATGAGCAAACTATAATATACACCCTTTCTCAAATGTGTTTGGCCATGTGAACTTACTTACTTATTTTTTCTCAAAATATATTATTAACCCCCTCAGAACACTAGGGTTTTTTCTAAGATAAGAGTAGACCTATCCTACTGCCTTTAAGTGTGTTGTTTGGAACAATATATAACAACTTTGAAGACTATGAACTGGTGGTAGTAACCTGTCCTGAGGTTGGATCAATAAAAGTGTTTTTCCCTTTTTACCTTTAATTTGTTTTCTATCTCTAGTCAATATCTTTTAATATACAAAGTTGTAATACAAATTGATCTGTGACATGTTTCTCAATTTATATGAGATGATTTCACACATTTTAAACAATTTGATCAATCTTTCAAGTGGTTGCAATTTTTTGCTATTCAGGAAAAAAAGTTTGTGGAAAGTTATATATGGCTTTTATAGCCTGTTAGGATTAATTTTATGTATAATATTAATTTTTAAATGTGGTTAAGAAAATGTAGCAAATTAGAAATTAATAAAACTGATTAAGTTAATTTCACTTGATAGTAAATTTAATTTGGGCTTCCTAGGTGGGGCTAGTGGTAAAGAACCTGCCTACCAATACAGGAGACATAAGAAATGTGGGTTTGATCCCTGAGTTGGGAAGATCCCCTTGAGGAGGGCATGGGACCAACTCGAGTATTCTTGCCTGGAGAATCTCATGGACAGAGGAGCCTCATAGGCTACAGTCCATAGGTTCTCAAAGAGAAGGACACAACTGGAGGGACTTAGCACACGCACAAGAAAATTTTACTTGTCACTAACCCAATTATTTTGCATTTTTTGCTGATTTGTTCTTTATACACTATAGCTTTTCTAACTTCCTATATTGCTTTTACAGTGAAAAATCAGACTTCATTATATTTTGCTATATGATATGTAAAACATAAGGTCCTAAGACACTGGAAGGAAATGTGCAAAATATAACCACAGTTGTCTTGGAGTGATGGGGCTTTATGCAATTCAACTGCGAGGGCCCTCTGAATTCTACTTCTGCATTTTAGGAATTTATTATAAGGACAAATAAATATGTTTTTAAAAAGATTTAATTGCCACCTGGACAATAGAGTGCTGCAACACTGTAAACATCTAAAGTGAAGCAGGAGATAAACCTCCACAGGCCCTAAGGTCAGTAGGTCCTTCCCTTTCCATGGGACCTTCACTAAGTCACTGACCTGTTCCAAACCTCTTCTATATAACTGGAACAGTAACGCACCTACCTCACAGGAAATTAAAATAGGAAAACACTGTTTTCTGGATGACTAAACTGAAGATGTAACTGCCTACATAAAAATGAAAATTCTTTGGAAAAAATCTCCAAGTTTATGATAACACAATTTAACAGTGTTTTGCTATTGACACAATCAGTTCAGTCTTCAGTGAATTGAAGTTTGAGAAACCTTGAGGGAAATTATAAAGAGTTAAAATTCTAAAATAATCGGCAGCAGCTCTGATGAGACAACGGATGTCCAGCCTGCCTCTTGTTGATGTTTATCTGCATTTTACATAGATCAACATTCTATCAAGGATGAGGTTCTATTGCTTGTGTTCAAGCTTGTGTGAGACAAAGCCTAATTACTATTGCTTTACTCTAGTTCAAAGATGCAAATATACTTTTGGCGTTTTGATTCTGGAAATTATCCTATCTGGTTCTACACCATTTTGACATCAATGTAATTGTTGATTTTCCACCACAAGGAGTATAAAAAGAAAGATACAGCCTAGAGGCAGCCATGTATTTTAGATTAAGGGTGGCTGTGAATCCCATTTTCTCACCCTGGTCCACCGAGAGAAAAACTTCATGCTCTGTGTACTGGTGGGACAGGATGAAGCACACTGCTTTGAAACTTTTAACTAATTTTTACTATTGTATTTTCTTTCTTTTCAATTTAGAAAGATAATAAGAGAAAGAATTACAGGGGAAACTATGTTTCTATCTCAGTGTTTTGAACAAAGCAATCTATTGAATCTTTGACATTTTTTAGAAACCACCCACATGATTTAAAAAAAAAAAGTTTGCTTCTTCCTGAGGCTCATTTAAAGAAACTTCAAATACAAGGAAACGCATGACAATTATCTTCTGATTGCTGCAATTCAGTGGGACTCATTTAATGTTAGAATGCCAATAAAAATTTTTGCTGCCCAGCAGAAACACAGAATGCAGATCAGATGGTCTTGATTACCTATAACACTGACAATAGATTAAGAACAGGCACTGTATTTTGGAGCATACTGCTCTTATTGTGACGTTTTGGACAGCTTTTTTTTTTACAAACTTTCTATGTTGTACTGGGGTATAGCCGACTAACAATGTTGTGATGCTTTCAGGTAAACAGTGAGGGGACTCAGCCATCCATATACACGTATCCATGGGCTTTCCCAATGGCTCAGTTGTAAAGAATCTACCTGCAATGCAGGAGACAAAGGAGACATGGGTTCAATCCCTGGATGGGGAAGATCCCCTGGAGGAGGAAATGGAAACCCACTCCAGTATTCTAGCCTGAAAAAATCCCATGGACAGAGGAGCCTGGTGGGCTACAGTCCAAAGGGTGGCGTAGAGTCGGACATGACTGAGCACATTCTCCCCCAAACTCCCCTTCCATCCAAGCTGCCACGTAACATTGAGCAGAGTTCCATGTGCCACACAGCAGGACCTTGTTGGTTAGCATTTTAAATATAGTAGTGTGGACATGTTTCTCCCAAGCTCCCTACCCATCCCTTCCCTGCATCCTGACCCCTGGCAACCATAAGTTTGTTCTCTAAGTCTGTGAGTCTAGGACAACGTTGAAGTGAGGATTCTTCCTCCGCAATCTTCTTTGTGAAAGAGATTCAAACTCCTTTGATCTAAGCTCAGATTTCACCCTGGGGCCACTGGTTGCTGGTTGGGGATGGCCGGCGGCAGATGCCTTGAGCAAAGGCACATGCGGGCTGGGTTTGGGTACAGAGGGAGACAGACACAGATAAGAGATCAGTGCTCAACAAGGTGTGTTTGTTCATACTCAGATTTGTGTTATTGAGGGAGTACCGCTTCTTAGAACTTCTTCTTAGAATAAAAGTACCACTATTAGTCAGGATCCAATCAGGAAACCAAGGTCCACACCATGTGGTTCAATAGGAGGAATTTAATATAGGAGCCTCTTACAAAGGTCATGAAATCTGGGGCCACCATGACTTTCTGCCCAGAGAGTCTTTACCATCAGGCTGTTTCTTTCACTTAGGGAAGAATTAACTAAAAACAGATATTTTCCAGTTGTTTCCTTCTTAGGTGTATTATTTTCCCCACTCATTCTTTAAAATATGTTTAACAGTTATTCTAAAACCCTTCCCTTATTTACTTTTCCTCATATGCAAATCAGACTCTGAAAAATACCTTCAAAAATACAAAAATCAACAATGCAGATCATAGAAATAAAAAATGCAAAAAAAAAAAAAAAAATCTTAAAATACCAATCACTCTACACCCAGAGATAATAATTTCAAATTTTTGGTTGAAAAGTTTATAGAAAAATCTTACAGTATTATACAGTTTTGTTACTAGCTTTTATCCTCCAATGAACATTTTTTTTCCTATTTCTTTACATATTCTTCAGAAACTTTCCTTTTGGTGGATTCACTATATTCCAAGCCTAAATTTCTTTACCATTTTCCTGCTGTTGGAAATTGAGTTTATTTCCAACCATGTAATTTTAAATAAAGCTAAAATATAATATTCTTATAAATAAGCTTTTTTTTCTTTTTGTTGCCTCTTTGATTATTTCCAAAACTAAGACAAGTCCTACCCTCTTTTTGTCCCTTCTTAATTTGTGAGAGGGGGCAAAGAGTCGGGTCTAATTATGACTTAAATATGAGTAGTGCTAAATGACATGGTTTCTTAGAAATTAAAGAAAATTATAACTTTAAAATACAATGATATATAAAAAATAACCAATTCCAGAAACCTCTAAAGTTTTCATGCCCTTTAGCCCCCTCAATGTTCTCTTCATGTTCTCTCTGTTTTCCTCTTAATGAACATAATTTTCTACAGTGTCATCCTTCAAGAAAAAGAATCAGATTCTCTTATACAGATTTTCTACTTTATTCAGTTTCTGTAGTTGGAGGCAATATTATTTTCTACTATTTCAATAAACTGTACTTCAGATGAATAACAGGCTTGGATATATATCTTTATACTTAATATTGTTTCTATGGGAAAATGTATTCAGAGATTCAAATACATATTTAAAAATAAACCTTAACGATACAATTTGCTTACAGGTAAAGGACGTTCAGGATTTCAAAAAGTAAACCTATCTGGTTAAACGGGTTTCATTATTCATATATTACCAAATACCATTGTGCTTTGATATGTAGTTCATCAGGTCACATATGAAAATCTCTTTTCTAAGAAATGTGTGTGTGCATTAAATATTAGATATGGTAGATTCTTTGAAAGATTTAGGCACTTGGAATTACTAGCTGACCCTTAAGTTATGTTGATTTCCAGAAGGAGACTATAAACTGTGTCAATGAAGATCCTGAGCAAATTTTGCACAATAGCATAGTCATCACTGTTGTTATTGTCTTGCTTTATTTTTTTTCATAACATTTATCAATCGGTTTATAATATATTTATATGTTTTTATTTTAAATTCCATCCTTCATTAGAGTATTAGCACCATAAGAGCAGGTCATTTCTTTTATTCTCTGCTTTATTCACTGTCTTGTATATAGTAGGTGCTCAATTAATGCCTTATTTGAATGAATGATTATTGTGTGAATAAAATGTGAAGATTGTTTCAGATATGATACAACAGAAATAACATAAAATATTAAAAATTTTGTAAATAAGCCCAATTAAAAAAATTGCAAGTGTCATATTTTTATTATCATCCAAAGTATTTGTGAGCTGTTTTGTTTTATAGATATGTTCATTTGTGTCATTTTTTAGATTACACATATAAATAATATCTTGAAATACTGAGTGTGTCAAATCTTGAGCTGTGTCTGTACAGAAAAGAAGTGTGAATCTCAAAGCCTACATTACAAAACATGTATCTTTTTCTTTCAAAGTAAATTAAAAAATTTTGTCTTAAAAAAATGTGAAATAGACCTAACTCTTTAAACCAAGCAGCACTGTTGATGATTTTAGAATGTGGTTGCCCTGACCTTCATGGAAAGTCACAAATATGTTTTTCATTTAATACAGACTTCATTTGCTTGATTCTTAGTAAGTAAGTTAAATGTCCCACACCATAAAAATTACCCTTAGACAAAGGGTACTTTGTCTTCTAAAAGGAAGAATTCTGAAGCTAAGAATTCTCAACGATTCAAAGATAAACGTTAGTCTTTATGGAGGGGCAAGGCTACAAAGAAATAATATGACCAGGGTCAAATTTAGTCTGGCTTTTTCCCCCCAGCAACTCTTAGGCATTTGTCATAGGGTTTAACAAAAGTTCCCAAGGTTAAATGAGGGAATGGAATTAGAATAGATTTTAAACAAATGTTTATTAAGATCCACAACTGTATTCACTATTGGTAACTGAAACTTCAAAGCAGAGTAATGAATTTAAACACATAGTAACTAAAAATACTTTTTAAAATTTATAGAAGGAACAAGTTAGGTTGGAAAGAATCATTACCATCAATCAGTCTTAGAACTGAAGCCTTTATTTTATGCATGCCTGAGAGGTAAACTGGTTAATGTATCTATGGCCTGCACATTTCCACTATATCTCTTTTCTCTCTCTTTCCCACTCTACCCTTCATTTTTCAGGCCCCCTTCACCTCTCCCAACACAGTCACCCCACACATTCATGCACATGCACAAGTCTGTCTTTGGTATAAAGCTAACATCTTAGGTTTATTGGTAACTCATCTTACTCATGGACCCCGTTACAATGATCTCATTAGAAAAGTTAAAACAATAGTTGCCTATTAATCATAGAAATGTTTGCAAATGATTAAAAAAGTAATTCCCTTTTCTTGTCCTAAATTGCAGAGACTGTAATGAAAGCAATTATTTTTGCCATTTCCTGTGTTATCAGAATGTTCATATCACTGCAGAAGTAAGAAAAGTTTTTCTATTTAGTTTGGCCTCTGCAATCACAACAAAAGGTATTTATATAAAAGGCCAGAAAACCATCAAGAAATTTTACCCAGTATCCCAATGCTATCAAATCTATCCTAAGAAAATATTCTAAAATAGCGAAAATTATGAATACAAGTATTGCTGCAAGCAATAAAATGAATTCAAGGTAAATTAAGCAAGTAGGAGAATTTGTTGAAAAGATAAGTCATAAATTTAATGGCACATTTGTAAAACAGCTTCAGGAACAGATAGGAGCTAAAAAACAACCCTAGAGTGGGTCAGAGCTACAGGAATTCCTAGACTCTCTTATCATTGTGCTACCACTGGAATTAGTCAGCTCTAACTACATTTTCTTTCTAGACTTTTACATGCTTAAGATTCAAAAAGTAAAGAAAAAAGAGGATTAACTAACATCAGAAATGAAAGGGAGATATTACAATTGATTCCACAGAAATACAAAGGATCATAAGAGATTACTATAAACAATTACATGACAACAAATTGGACAACCTAGAAGAAATGGAAGAATTTCTAAAACCATACAACCTATTAAGACTGAATCATGGTAGAAGAAAATCTAAACAGACCAATTAACTGTTAATGAAATTGAATCAGTAATTAAAAACCTCCCAGCAAACAAAAGTTTAAAACTTCAGAGATGAATTCTACCAAACATTCAAAAGAGAATTAAACCAATCCCTCTCAAAAATAGAAGAGAACTCTTTTAAACTCATTTAAAGAGGTCAGCATTACCCTGATACCAACACCAGACAGGATACCAAAGAAAAGAAATTATAGGCCAATATTATTGATGGATCAGAGAAGGCAATGGCACCCTACTTCAGTACTCTTGCCTGGGAGATCCCATGGACGGAGGAGCCTGGTAGGCTGCAGTCCATGGGGTTGCTACGAGTCGGACACGACTGAGTGACTTCACTTTCACTTTTCACTTTCATGCATTGGAGAAGGAAATGGCAACCCACTCCAGGGTTCTTGCCTGGAGAATCCCAGGGACGGGGGAGCCTGGTGAGCTGCTGTCTATGGCGTTGCACAGAGTCGGACACGACTGAAGTGACTTAGCAGCAGCAGCATTATTGATGGGTGCAAAAATCCTCGACAAAATATTAGCAAACTGATTTCAACAATACATTTTAAGGATCATACACCATGATCAAGTAGGATTTTTTCCAGGGATGTAAGTATCATTCAATATCTGCTATGAAGTCAATGTGATACACCACATTAACAAAATGAAGGATAAAAATTATGATTATCTCAACTGAAACAAACAAAAAAAGCATTTGACAAAAGTCAACATCCTTGTACAAAAAAATCTCTAAACAAAATGAGAATAGAGGGAATGTACCTCAACATAATAAAGGCTGTACATGACAAAGCCACAGCTAACATCACACTCAACGGCGAAAAGCTGCAAGTCTTTCCTCTAAGATGAGAAACAAGACAAGATGTTCACTGTCACCAGTTATTTTCAACACAGTATAGGAAATGCTACACAGAGTAATTAGGTGAGAAAAAGAAATAAAAGGCATCCAAATTGGAAAGGAAGAAGTAAACCTGTCACTTGCAGATATTATATGCAAAAAACCCTAAAGATGCCATAAAAACTGTTAGAGACAGTAAACAAAATCAGTAAGGTTGCAGGATACAAAATCAATATGCAAAAATTTGGTATGTTCCTGTACACAAATAAACTAACATAAAGGGAAATAAAGAAAATAATCTCATTTATAATTACATCAAAAAGAATAAAGTTCTTAGGAATAAATTTAACCAAGAAGGTGAAAAGCTTACATATTGAAAACTAGGGAATTCCCTGGCAGTCCAGTGGTTAAGACTCAGCACTTTCAATGTGGGGGCCTGTGTTTGATCGAAATAGACAAAAACAACAGAATGGGAAAGACTTGAGGTCTCTTCAAGAAAATTAGAGATACCAAGGGAACTTTTCATGCAAAGATGGGCTCAATAAAGGACAGAAATGGTAGGGACCTAACAGAAGCAGAAGATATTAAGAAGAGGTGGCAAGAATACATGGAAAAACAATACAAAAAAGATCTTCATGACCCAGATAACCACAATGGTGTGATCACTCACCTAGAACCAGACATCCTGGAATGCAAAGTCAGGTGGGCCTTGGGAAGCATCACTATGAACAAAGCTAGTGGAGGTGATGGAGTTCCAGTTGAACTGTTTCGAATCCTAAAAGATGATGCTGTGAAAGTGCTGCACTCAATATGCAGCAAATTTGGAAAACTCAGCAGTGGCCACAGGACTGGAAAAGGTCAGTTTTCATTCCAATCCCAAAGAAAGGCAATGCCAAAGAATGCTCAAACTACCACACAATTACACTCATCTCAAATGCTAGTAAAGTAATGCTCAAAATTCTCCAAGCCAGGCTTCAACAGTATGTGAACTGTGAACTTCCAGATGTTCACACTGGATTTAGAAAAGGCAGAGGATTCAGAGATCAAATTGCCAACATCTGTTGTAGTTGTTGATTTTATTGGCACTATGAAATCTAATTAAGCTTTTGAGATTTTTCTTTTTTTCTTCCAATCACACTTTTTATTGCTATTATAAACCTCTGCCTCTATGTTGGGCTTTTGCAGTTCTGTGGAGTTTTTCTTTTTCTTTTTCCTTTCCTCTTCCTTTTTTCTTCTAATTTTTTAAAATCTATTATTATTTTTTCTACATTTATTACTTTGCTTGCTTTTCCTACTGTTCTTTTCCCCTTGAAGTTATCTTTAATGTATATAAATCTTCTTTATCTATCTCTATTTAGCTTTGCATATCTATTCTTTCTTATCTTTCCTCTCAACATAGTTTTGTTTTCATTGCTTTATTCCAAACATGGCACCTTGCTTTATTTATCAAACTGGAAAACAAAACTAAAGCAAGGTATTTTTTTGGCACCTTGCTTTAGTTTTGTTTTCCAGTTTGTGCTTTAGTTAGTTTTGTTCTTAATTGACAGATATAATTTTTGGTTTCCTTTGTTCGCCAGGTCACTATTGTACTTTATTTTGGTTGGACTGTTTTGATTTTGCTTATGGATGTATCTGTATATGTGTATAGTCCATGATTTTAATTATTATTTGCTGATTATGTAAAACTGCCATTAGTCTGGGATTCATCTTTGGTTTCTCATTTTTGAGTATGTGTTTTTATCTCACTTGATGCCATAACAAACCACCTGTGGAATTTCATTTCTGACCAGAGATCATGCCCTGAACCTTTGGATTGGGAGCACTGACTCCAAGATGCTAGACACCAGAGAACTAACCCTAGGGAGTATCAAATAGTGAGAAGTCACACAAAGGAAACCACTGAATACAAGACCCAGCATCACCCAACCTCCAATAGCACCCCGTGCAGGATGCCTCATCCAAAGAACAAACAAAACAAAAATACAAACAGAATTATCAGCCTTAATTACCACCTCACTCAGCCTTACCCAGCAGAGGAAAACCAACCAAATAAAAAACTTAGCATAAATCTCACCCTATACAAGGCTTACACAAACCACTGCACCAACCTTAGCGAGGCAGAAACCAAAAGGAAGAAAAAATTCAACCTTGAAGCCTGGGAAAAGGAGATCTCAAACACAATAAGTTTAAAAAAAAATAATGAAAAGGCAGAGAATTACTGCACAAATGAATAAACAAACTAGAAACACAGAAGTCCAAATAAATGAAGAGGAAATAGGCAAACTACCTGAAAAAGAATTCAGAATAATGATAGTAAAGATGATAAAAAAAATCTTGAAAACATAATGGGGAAAATGCAAGAATCAATTAACAAAGACCTCGAAGAATTAAAGAATAAACATACAGAGACAAACAACACAATTACTTAAATTAAAAATACTCTACAAGGAATCAGTAGCATAATATCTGAAGCAGAAGAATGAATCAGTGAGCTGGCAGATAAAATGGTGGAAATAGCTTCTGAAGAGCAGAATAAAGTAAAAAGAAGGAAAAGAACTGAGGATAGTCTCAGAGACCTGCAGGACAAATATCAAATGCACTAACATTTGAATCATAGGGGTCCCAGAAGAAGAGAAAAAGAAAGGGTATGAGAAAATTTTTGAAGAGACTATAGTTGAAAATTCCCCCAACATGGAAAAGGAAATAGTCAATCAAGTCCAAGAGGCACAAAGAGTCCCATACAGGGAGAAACATGCCACAAGACACATACTAATCAAACTAACAAAGATTAAACACAAATAAAGAATATCAAAAGCAGCAAGGGAAAAGCACAAGTAACATACAAGAGAGACCCCATATGTTTAACAGCTGATCTTTCAGGAGAAACTCTGCAGGCCAGAAGGGAAAGGCAGGATATATATAAAGTACTGAAAGGGAAAAAGCTACAACCAAGATTACTCTATCTGGAAAGGATCTCATTCAAAATTGATGGAGAAATCAAAAGCTTTTCAGACAAGCAAAGTTAAGAGAATTCAGTAACACCAAACCAGCTTTACAACAAATGTTAAATGGACTTATGTAGTCAAGAAATACAAGAGAAGAAAAAAGATCTACAAAATCAAACCCCAAACAATTAAGAAAATGGCAATAGGAACATATATATAAATAATTACTTTAAATGTAAATGGATTAAATGCTCCAACCAAAAGACAGAGATTGGCTGAATGGATAAAAAAACAGGACCCATATAAATGCTGTCTACAAGAAACCCACTTCAGACCTAAAGACACATATAGACTGAAAGTGAGTGGATGGAAAAACATATTCCATGAAAATAGAAGCAAAAGAAAGCTGGAGTAGCAATCTTCATATCAGACAAAATAGAGCTTAAAATAAAGAATATTACAAGAGATAAGGAAGGACACTGCATAATGATCAAGGTATCAATCCAAGAGGAAAATATAACAATTGTAAATATCTATGCACTTAACATAGGAGCACCTCAATACATAAGACAAGCACTAACAGATATAAAAGGAGAAATTGACCGTAACACAATAATAGTAGGAGACTTTCACACCCCACTCACACCAATGGACAGATCATCAAAACAGAAAATTAATAAGGAAACACAAGTTTTTTTTTTTTTTTTTTTTTTGTATTTTACCATGATTTTTTTTTTAATTTTTTAATTTTTATTATTATTATTTTTTTTTTCCAGTGGGTTTTGTCATACATTGATATGAATCAGCCATGGATTTACATGTATTCCCAATCCCGATCCCCCCTCCCACCTCCCTCTCCACCCGATCCCTCTGGGTCTTCCCAGTGCACCAGGCCGGGGCACCTGTCTCATGCATCCCACCTGGGCTGGTGATCTGTTTCACCATAGATAGTATACATGCTGTTCTTTTGAAATATCCCACCCTCACATTCTCCCACAAAGTTCAAAAGTCTGCTCTGTATTTCTGTGTCTCCTTTTCTGTCTTGCATATAGGGCCATCGTTATCACCTTTCTAAATTCCATATATATGTGTTAGTATGCTGTAATGTTCTTTATCTTTCTGGCTTACTTCACTCTGTATAATGGGCTCCAGCTTCATCCATCTCATTAGGACTGGTTCAAATGAATTCTTTTTAATGGCTGAGTAATATTCCATGGTGTATATGTACCACAGCTTCCTTATCCATTCATCTGCTGATGGGCATCTAGGTTGCTTCCATGTCCTGGCTATTATAAACAGTGCTGCAATGAACATTGGGGTGCACGTGTCTCTTTCAGATCTGGTTTCCTCAGTGTGTATGCCCAGAAGTGGGATTGCTGGGTCATATGGCAGTTCTATTTCCAGTTTTTTAAGAAATCTCCACACTGTTCTCCATAGCGGCTGTACTAGTTTGCATTCCCACCAACAGTGTAAGAGGGTTCCCTTTTCTCCACACCCTCTCCAGCATTTATTGCTTGTAGACTTTTGGATAGCAGCCATCCTGACTGGCGTGTAATGGTACCTCATTGTGGTTTTGATTTGCATTTCTCTAATAATGAGTGATGTTGAGCATCTTTTCATGGGAAACACAAGTCTTAAATGATACATTAGATGAGATGGATCTCATTGATATTTTCAGGACAGTCCATCCAAATGCAGGAGAACACACCTTCTTTTCAAGTGCACATGGAACATTCTCCAGGATAGACCACATCTTAGGTCACAAATCAAACCTCAGTAAATTTAAGAAAATTAAAATCATATCAAGCATCTTTTCTGACCACAATGCTATGAGACTAGACATCAATTACAAGAAAAAACTAAAAAAACCAACACGTGGAGATTAAACAATGCATTTCTAAATAGCCAACAGGTTACTGAAGAAATCAAAAGGGAAATCAAAAAATTTCTAGAAACAAATGACAATGAAAACATGACAACTCAAAACCTATGGGATGCAGCAAAAACAGTTCTAAGAGAGAATACAATCCTACTTTAAGAAATAGAAAAACATCAAATAGACAACCTCACTTTACACCTAAAACAAATGGAAAAAGAAGAACAAAAAAACCCCAAAGTTAGCAGAAGGAAAGAAATAGTAAAGATCTGAGCAGAAATAAATGAAAAAGAAATGAAAGAAACAATAGTAAAGATTAATAAAACTAAAAGCTGGTTTTTCAAGAAGATAAACAAAATTGACAAACCTTTGGCCAGACTCATCAAGAAAAAAAAAACAGAGAAGAATCAAATGAACAAAATTAGAAATGAAAAAGGAGAGGTTACAACAGACAATGCAGAAATACAAAGGATTATGAGACTATTATGAACAACTATATGGCAATAAAATGGATAACCTGGAAGAAATGGACGGATTCTTAGAAGAGTTCAATCTTCCAAGACTGAACAGGAAGAAATAGAAATTATGAACAACCCAGTTACAAGCACTGAATTTGAAGCTGTGATCAAAAATCTCCCCCCCCAAAACAAAAGCCTAGGACAGGATGGCTTCACAGGAGTATTCTATCAAACATTCAGAGAAGAGCTAACGCCATCTTTCTAAAACTCCTTCAAAAAACTGGAGAGGAAGGAACACTTTGAAACTCATTTTATGAGGCCACCATCACCCTGATACCAAAACCAGACAAAGACAACACAAAAAAAGAAAACTACAGGCCAATATCACTGATGAACATAGAATCAAAAACCCTCAGCAAAGTTTTAGCAAACAGAATTCAACAACACATTAAAAAGCTCATACAACATGATCAAGTTGGGTTTATTCCAGGAATGCAAGGATTCTTCAATATATGCAAACCAGTTAATGTGATCTACAATATTAACAAACTGAAAAATAAAAAACATATGATAAGCTCAACAGATGCAGAAAAAGCCTTTGACAAAATTCAGCACCCATTTATGATTACAACTCTTCAAAAGATGGGCATAGAAGGAACCTACCTCAACATAGTAAAGGACATATATGATAAGCCCACAGCAAACATTATTCTCAATGGTGAAAAACTGAAAACATTCCCCCTAAGATCAGGAACAAGACAAGGGTGTCCACTTTCGCCACTATTAGTCAACATAGTGGTGGAAATCCTAGCTATAGCAATCAGAGAAGAAAAAGAAAAAAAGAATCCAGATCAGAAAAGAAGAAGTAAAGCTCTCACTGTTTGTAGATTACATGATACTGTACATAGAAAACCCTAAAGATAGTATTAACAAATTAGTAGAGCTAATCAGTGAATTGAGTAAAATTGCAGGATACAAAATCAATCCACAGAAAGTGTATTTCTATATGCTAACAATGAAAAACCCAAAAGAGTAATTAAGGAATCAGTCCTATTCAGCATTGCAACAAAAAGAATTAAATATCTAGGAATAAACTTACCTAAGGAGACAAAAGAACTGTACACAGAAAGCTATAAGACACTAATGAAAGAATTAAAAGATGACATAAACAGATGGAGAGATATTCCATGTTTCTGGGTAGGAAGAATCAATATTGTGAAAATGACCATACTACCAAATGCAATCTATAGATTCAGTGCAATCCCTATCAAATTACCAATGGCTTTTTCTCAGAACTAGAACAAAAAATTTCACAATTCATATGGAAACACAAAAGACCCCGAATAACCAAAGCAGTCTTCAGAAAGAACGGAGCTGGAGGAATCAACCTTCCTGACTTCAGATGATGCTACAAAGCTACATTCATCAAGACAGCATGGTACTGGCACAAAAACAGAAATATAGACCAATGGAACAAGATAGAAAGCCCAGAAATAAACCTATGCACCTATGGGTACCTTATTTTTTACAAAGGAGGTAAGAATATACAATGGGGAAAAGACAGCCTCTTCAATAAATGGGAAAACTGGACAGTTACATGTAAAAGAATGAAATTAGAACACTTCCTAACACCACACACAAAGCTAAACTCAAAATGGATTTAAGACCTAAATGCAAGACCAGAAACTACAGAACTTCTAGAGGAAAACACGCAGAACACTCAATGACATAAATCAAAGCAAGATCCTCTATGACCCACCTCCTACAGTAATGGAAATAAAAACAAAAGTAAACAAATGGGACCTGATTAAACTTAAAAGCTTTTGCACAGCAAAGGAAACTATAAGCAAGGTGAAAAGACAACCCTCAGAATGGGAGAAAATAATAGCAAATGAAACAACTGGAAAAGGATTAATTTCCAAAATATACAGACAGCTCATACAACTCAATACAAGAAAAACAACCAACCCAATCAAAAAGTGGAAAAAAGACCTTAACAGACATTTCTTCAAAGAAGACAGATAGCTAACAAACACATGAAAAGATGCTCAACATCGCTCATTATTAGAAAAATGCAAATCAAAACTATAATGAGATATCACCTCACACTGGTCAGAATGGCCATCATCAAAAAGTCTACAAACAGTAAATGCTGGAGAAGGTGTGGAGAAAAGGGAACACTGTTACACTGTTGGTTGGAATATAAATTGATATAGCCAGTATGGAAGAAAGTATGGAGATTCCTTAAAATCTAGGAATAAAAGCAACATATGACCCAGTAATCCCACTCCTAGGCATATACCCTAAGGAAACAAAAATTGAAAAAGGCACAGGTATCCCATTGTTCTTTGCAGCACTATTTACAATAGCTGGAACATGGAAGCAACTTAGACATCCATCAACAGATGAATGGATAAAGAAATTGTGGTACATATACACAATGGAATACTACTCAGCCATAAAAAGGAACACATTTGAGTCAGTTTTAATGAGGTGGATGAACCTATAGACTATTATACAGAGTAAAGTAAATCAGAAAGAGAAAGATAAATATTGTATACTAGGACATATATATGGAATCTAAAAAAATGGTACTTAAGAATTTATTTACAGGGCAGCAATGGAGAAACAGACATAGAGAATAGACTTATGGACATGGGGAGAAGGGAGGAGAGAGTGAGATGTATGGAGAGAGTAACATGGAAACTTACATCACCATATGTAAAATACATAGCCAACGGGAATTTGCTGTATGTCTCAGGAAACTCAAACAGGGGCTCTGCATCAACCTAGAGGGGTGGGATGGGGAGGGAGACGGGAGGGAGGTTCAAGAGGGAGGGGATGTATGTATACCTATGGCTGATTCATGTTGAGGTTTGACAGAAAACAACAAAATTCTGTAAAGCAATTATCCTTCAATTAAAAAATGAATAAATTAAAAAAAAAAGCTGAAGGCATCATGCTCCCTGATTTCAAACTGCAATATAAAGCATTATAAATCAAAACATGGTACTGGGGAAAAAACACATACATAGATCAATGGGACAAGACAGAGATTGCAGAAACAGACCAACACACAGGGGCCATTGATTTATGATAAAGGACCAAGAATATATAATGAAGAAAGGGAAGTCTCTACAACAAATGTTGTTAGGAAAGTTGGACAGCCAAATACTAAAGAATGAAACTGGATTACTGTCTTGTACTACACACAAAAATTAACTCAAAATGGATTGAGGATTTGAATAGAAGACCTGAAGCCATAAAATTTCTAGAAGAAAATATAAGTGATAAGCTCCTTGACATAGGTCTTGGCTACAATTTTTAAAATGACACCCAAAGCAAAAGCAACAAAAGCAAAAATAAATAAGTAGAACTACATCATACTAAAAAGCTTCTACACAGTAAATGAAACCATAAACAAAATGAATAGGCAACCTATGGACTGAGAGAAAATATTTGCAAATCACCTGATAAGGAGTTAATATCCAGGAAATGTAAAGAGCTCACACAATTCAATAGCCAAAGAACAAAAACAAAAATGTGATTAAATAATGGACAGAATATCTAAAAATAGATTTTGCCAAAGAAGACATACAGATGGCTAACAGGTACAGGAAAAGATATTCAGCATCCTTAATCATCAGGGAAGTGCAAATCAAAACCACAGTAGGATATCTCCTCACATCTCCTAGAATGGCTGTTATCAAAAGACAAGAAATAACAGGTGTCAGCAAGGGTGTGAAGCAAAGGGAACCCTTCTGAACTGTCAGTGGGAATGCAAATTGGTGCAGTCACTTTGAACACAGTATGGAGTTTTCTCAAAAACTAAAAATATAACTACCATACCGTTCAGCAGTTCTACCTCTAGGTATTATCAGAAGAAAATTAAAATACTAATTCAGAAAGATGCATGACTTCAAGTTCACTGTAACATTATTTACAACATCAAGATATGGGAACAACCTAACTGTACACGGATGGGTGAATGGGTAAAGAAGATGTGGTGAATATATACAAACAAATATGTGTGTCAAGTATGTTGAGGTTGCCTAACAAATTTAAAAATGAAAAAAAAAAACTTGCCATTTGCAACAACATGCATGGACCTTTAAGGCATTATGCTAAGTGAAATAAGTCAGAGACAAATATTCTACGATCCCTTTTATATATGAAATCTAAAAAATAAACATAACCGTTCATAGATATAGAGAACAAATTGGTGATTGTCAGAAGTGGGTGTGGGTGTGGGAAGAATAGGTATTAGAGGTGAAAAGGTAAAAAAATAAAAAAGAATTACTTGTGAAATAGCCAATAGATTCTTATTATGCGCTTCTTAAAATGTCCTTATTTCTATCAACAGAAGCAACATTAATTCAAACCTACCCGAGATATTTAGATGTAGTGAAAATATCTGATTTATAGTCTAATTCTCCACAACATACTTTTATAACCAAACTATAAGATTGAGTAGAGGATTATAGAAGATCCACTGCTTCATTAATGGATTAAGCTGCTCTGTGACTACAACTTAAGATGTTTATTCTTTCAGCAAACGATTATTGAATATCTACTGTGGCCAGCTTCAGAGGTAACTGCCAACACGTAACTGTCTGTACAGAGGTGGTTACTGCACAATTGCACTCATTTCACGTGCTAGCAAAATAATCCTCAAAATTCTCCAAGCTCAGCACGTGAACTGAGAATTTCCAGATGTTCAAGCTGGATTTAGAAAAGGCAGAGGAACCAGCGATCAAATTGCCAATATACGTTGGATCACAGAAAAAGCAAGAGAATTCCAGAAAAAAACATCTACTTCTGCTTCATTGACTATGCTAAAGCCTTTGACTGTATGGATCACAACAAACTGTGGAAAATTCTTAGAGAGATGGGAATACCAGACCACCTCACCTATCTCCTCAGAAACCTGTATGCAGGTCAAGAAGCAACAGTTAGAACCGGATATGGAAAAACGGACTGGTTCCAAATCGGAAAAGTAGTACATCAAGGCCGTATATTGTCACCCTGCTTATTATACTTATATGCATAGTACATCATGCAAAATGCCAGCTGAATGAAGCACAAGTTAGAATCAAGACTGCTGGAAGAAATATCAATAACCTCTGATATGCAGATGACACCACCCTTATGGCAGAAAGAGAAGAGGAACTAAAGAGCCTCCTGATGAAGGAGAGTGAAAAGGTGGCTTAAAACTCAACATTCAAAAAACAAAAACCATGGTATCCGGTTTCATCACTTCATGGCAAATAGATAGAAAACAATGGAAACAGTGACAGACTTCATTTTCTTGGGCTCCAAAATCACTGCAGATGGTGACTGCAGTCGTGAAATTAAAAGACACTTGCTCCTCGGAAGAAAAGCTAAGTCAAAACTAGACAGCATATTAAAAAGCAGAGACATTACTTTACTGACAAAGGTCTGTCTAGTCAAAGCTATGGTTTTTCCAGTAGTCATGTATGGATGTGAGGTGGACCATAAAGAAGGCTGAGTGCCAAAGAATTGATGCTTTTGAACTGTGGTGTTGGAGAAGACTCTTGAGAGTCCCTTGGACAGCAAGGAGATCAAACCAGTCAATCCTAAAGGAAATCAATCCTGAATATTCATTGGAAGGACTGATGCTGAAGCTGAAACTCCAATCCTTTGGCCACCTCATGCGAAGAGTTGACTTATTAGAAAAGACCCTGATGCTGGGAAAGACTGAAGGCAGGAGGAGAAGAGGATGACAGAGGATGAAATGGTTGGATGGCATCACTGACTCAACGGACACAAGTTTGAGCAAGTTCCAGGAGATGGTGAGGGACAGGGAAATCTGGCGTGCTTCTGTCCATGGGGCTGCAAAGATCTGGACACAACTAAGCGCTGAACAACATAGAGGTGGGAAAGGTAAATATTCTATAATGCTCTTTGGAGCCAGGTTTATATGTTTAGTTTCTAACGTATGTTCTTTTGTAAAAAATATGTTCAGTTCAGTTCAGTCACTCAGTCGTGACTTGGCATGGACTGCAGCACGCCAGGCCTCCCTGTCCATCACCAACTCCCGGAGTTACTCAAACTCATTACCCAAAGGAAGGCAATGCCAGAGAATGCCCCAAAATATGTAATATCAATGTAAATTTAATTTCAGTGTATGAATTATGATGTTACTGTTGTCTGAATTAGTAAAATCTCACTCTGTTCTCAAAAGTGTTAATGAGGTTATTCTTGGTACAGACATAGCTTGTCTCATTGCACTTTGCTTTATTGTTTTTCAAAGATACTGTGGCATATATCCAGACAAAACTATAACTCAAAAAGATAGCAGCACTATTCACAGTAGCCAAAACACGAAAACAACCAAAATGTCCAATGATGGATGAATTGATAAAGAATATGTGGTACATATTTACAACTACTCAGCCATAAAAAGGAAGAAAATAATGTCATTTGCAACAACATGGATTCAACTAGAGATTATCATACTAAGTGATGTAAACTAGAAAGAGAAAGACAAATACCATATGATATCACTTATAGGTGGAACCTAAAATATGCACAAATGAACCTGTCTACAAAACAGAAACAGACTCATAGGCAGACAGATCAGACTTGTGGTTGGCAAGGGAGAGGAGAAAAGGGAGAGGGATGATCTGGGAATTCGGGGTCGATAGATGCAAACTATTACATTTAGAATGGATAAATAACAAGGTCCTACGGTACACCACACAGCCAATCTCCTGGGATAATCCATAACGGAAAAGAATGTTTTAAAAAGAGAATGTAGGCCATTTCGTGGACGTCGGGTATGCCAGCGCATCCGGGAACGCGGGCGGGAAGGGACCGGGAAGATCTAGCTTAGGTTCTGTGGATTTGAACTTCCGCATCTCTGACCTAAGATCTCGAAACGCATCGTGATTCCTGTCCATTGGACTGTAGATAATCTTGGAAACAATGGTAACAGGACTGAATTGGAAGGCGCTTTTGGCTATTATGGACCACTCTGAAGTGTGTGGGTTGCTAGAAACCGTCCTGGCTTTGCTTTTGTTGAATCTGAAGATCCCCCAGATGCAGCTGATGCTGTCCCAGAGTTAGACGGGAGAGAACACTGTGTGGCTGCCGAGAAGGGTGAAAAGGGAAGTCGAAATCGTGGCGCACCTTCTTCTTGGGGTCGTCGCCCTCGAGATGATTATCGGAGGAGGAGTCCTCCACCTCCACGCAGATCTCCAAGACAGAGAAGCTTCTCCCGCAGCCGGAGCAGGGCCCTTTCTAGAGATAAGAGAAGAGAGAGATCACTGTCCCAGGAGAGAAATCACAAGTCCTGATCTTTCTCTAGGTCTCATAGCAGATCTAGGTCAAATTAAAGGAAATGAAAGATCAGTCTGCAAGAGGAGTGGTGTACAGGAGATAACTTCATTTGACAGGAGTAGGCACAGAAAATTCAAGTTTTGTTTGAGACTTCATAAGCGTGGTGCATTTTTAAAATGTTTTCGCTGTTCACATTTGTCTGTTGGAACAGTGACAGACAAAGGTGTAATTCTCTATGGTTTGAAATGGATCATATAAGGCACATAATATCAAGAATTGTTCCTTTACAATGTTCCCTTAAACAAAGTTTAATTTGCTTTGAATTTTAGTCTTGCATAGGCTGATAATAAACCTCTAACTTTTGCCCAGGTAAAGTCGATGTTAAACATTATGGAAACAAAAACTGGCAAAAATTGGAAGATTTTTTCCACATAGCTGGGATATGGTATGCAGCTGTAGTTACGCAGTTTTTAAAAGCTGTTGTGAACTCAAAAGCTAGCTGGAAAAATTAAAGCTGCACCCTTAAACTAGATTAGAGGTTAAAAAATTCCACTAGTCTTCACACTGGACAAAGGGTTGTCCAGTTGGTGTAGAATCTAAGAAGTTTCAAGGAAGTTAGTTTACCTTTGCTTTAGGTTATAAGTTCCTTCTGTGATTGCTTTGTAAGAATATATAGCTCTTTGTAACATTCTTTATTTGGAAATTTGAGACTACTCAAGATACCAAATATCCTGCCAGTTTAAGGGTACATTGTAGAGCTGAACTGAGTTACTGTGCAAGATTCTTTTTTCATGCTGTAATTTGTAATATGTTTTGTGTGAATCCTTGGGGTTAAAGTTTTGGTTACAAAAAAAAAAGAGAGAATGTATATATGTGTAAAACTGAGTCACTCTTCTGAGTTTTGCACAATGTTGCAAATCAAGTATGTGTCAATAAAAAAGGGGGAAAAAAAAATAAGGTGGTTCTACTGTGAACCTGTAAGATTAACAGAGAAGAAAAGTCTGGCAATACCAAGAATGTCAAGCACATAGGAAAACAAACTCTCAAGTACAGCTGGTGGAGTATAACTTTGTATAATCATTTTGGAGAGCATCTGGCAATGTTTAGTATAATTAAAGATGCACATACACTACTTCCCAGCAATTTAACTTCTAGATATACACTCTGAAGAAATTATCACCGACATGTACAAGGATACATGTTCAGGATGTATACAAGATTATTTTCTGTAACAGCAAAAAAAACTATACTAAATGTAGAAAAATGAATGAATAATATATGTGTATATATGTGTGTATAACAAAATATATATCATATTTAAACACAAATAAAACACTAAAAAATAAATCAAGGGATTTCCCTAATGATCCAGTGATTAAGACTCTGCCTTCCAATGCAAGAGACACAGGTTTGATCCCTGGTCCGAGAATTAAGAGCCCACATACTTCGCGGCAACTAAGTCTGACTGCTGGACCTAGACAGAAGCCTGCACTCCAAAGAAAGGTCCTGCACGCCGCAACTAAGACCTGATGTAGATAAATAAATAAATGTTAAAAATAAAATAAAAGCTAGAAATGATTAAGTGTAGTATGGAAGGCATGTAGAAAGCCAAGGCAGGCCAAAAGTGAGGCCTCTTGCACTGACCACTTAGCCAAGCTGTGAATGCAAAGGAAAAGTTCTTGAAGGAAATTAATTGTGTATGTGTGTTTTCCTTCACTGTGTTAGGTGTCTGGGCATGCGTCTGTAATACGTTACTTCAGTCATGTGACTCTTTACAACCCTATAGACCGTAGCCCACCAGGCTCTTCCGTCCATCGGATTCTCCAGGCAAGAATACTGGAGTGGGTTACTATGTCCCCCTCCAGGGAATCTCCCTGATCCAGGAATGAAACCCACGTCTTATGTCTCCTGCATTGGCAGGTGGGTTTTTACCACTAGCACCCCCTGGGAAGCCCAATGTGGTGTATTACATTAATTAATTATTAATTGATTTCCATATGTTGAACTATCCTTACATTCTAGGAATAAACCCCACTTGGTCATCTTGTTTAATCTTTATCGCAAGCTGCTGAATTCTATTTGCTCGTATCTTGTTGAGGATTTTTGCATCAATACTCATAAAGGATATTGATCTGTAGTTTCCTTTCTTGCTGGTCTTTGGCTTTGGTAATTCTGACCTCACAGATTGAGTCAGAAAGTGTTTCATCCTCTTCAGTTTCTTGGAAGAGTTTGAGAAGCAGTGGTGTTAGTTCATCTTTAAATGTCTGGTAGTGAAGCCATGGTCCAGGGCTTGCTTTGTCAGATTTTTGATTACTGATTCAATCTCATCACTAGTTAGTTCTTAGGGTTCAATCTTGGTAGGTTTTGTGTTTCTAAATAAATGGAGTTTATCCATTTCAGCTAAGTCATCTATTTTGTTGGTATATAATAGTTCATAGCACTCTCATAAAGCTCTTTATTTCTATGTAATTGGTAATAATGATCCCATTTTTATTTATATTGGTTATGCATTCTCTGTGTCTTTTTTTCCTTTGTCAACCTAGCTTAAAATTTGTCAATTTTGTTCTTTTCGAAGATCCAGCTTTTGGCTTTATTTTGTCTATTGTTTTTCTGGCCTCTATTTTTTTCTCTGCTGTTATATTTATTCTTTTCCCTCTTTTACGGTTTCTTTAGTGTGCCAACCTTATCTCCAATTTAAATCCTTTACAATAGTGTCTGGTTTTGTGGCTTGGGATACTCTTTACCAGGTATTTCCTGACTCGCCCTTTATTTCCTTTAGGACTCGGTTCCTCTGGACCCCTTTACTGACCATCCAGTCGAAAGGAGCTTATAGCTATTTTCTATCACAGCATCATGTATTCTTCACAGCCCTTATCACTCTATATTTTCTTTTTTGTTTTTTTTGTCTGCCCCCCCAACATGCTTGCACATGCATGTATGCATATGTGCATACATGTGCATGCACATTCCTTAGAGTATAAACTCTGAAAGAAGAAATATTTTCTTTGCCTTGTTTAACCACTGCATCCGCATGGCCTAGAATAGTCTCTGGCCCAACAGTAAAAAATGTTCAATAAATAGTATTGACTGCTCTAACGTGTTGCAAAGGCTATTATTTTGAAAATGAGTGATTGGTTAAAAAACTTGTTACCTCTTGCTCCTAGAACATTACTGAAAGACAAGAGATTTATAAAGTAGTTTTAAATTTTAAGATGGCCATAACTGAAATCATTGCTGTCTAATATACTTTATTGACAGTTGGTTTAACATAGTTATTAGGTAAATAATGATGCTTTACATGCTATCTTTATAATATATCAGCATCTACTTACTTATGTATTATTTATTATTCTATTTGTTTTTTGAGGTTAAAGTTTTTTGGGGGATATAAATTATACACTACTCGTATCAGGCAGTCAGTACGTGTCACTAAACTGGAAGTCTTCGTTTCTAGCTTCATCTTTGCTACTATTTAATTTGTATAGCTTTGGGAAGAAGGGCTTCCCTGCTGGCTCAGCTGGTAGTAAAGAATCCACCTGCAATGTGGGAGACCTGGGTTCGATCCCTGGGTTGGGAAGATCCCCTAGAGAAGGGAAGGGCTACCCACTCCAGTATTCTGGCCTGGAGAATTGCATGGACTGTATAGTCCACAGGGTTGCAAAGAGTCGGACACACCTGAGTGACTTTCACTTTGGAAAGAATTGTTTAACTTGTTTGTACCTCAGTTTTTTCATTTGCAAAATAAGGGGATTAAATTAGATAAACTGATAAAGTCCCTTCCAACAATCAAATCTATAATTCCATAATTTAGAGTTCAGTTTTACTAGTTTAAAATGTTTATAATTGTTGGATGTTCATAACACATTTTTCTTTACTTTGTAAAATGTTAAGCTCTTTAATGTTACTTAAGTTATAAAATCACAACCCCCAGTTTGAGCATGGAGATTCCTTCACAGATTTCTACTTTATTTTTCTTAGGAGAAGACATATCTTTTTTTTGTTTCTACAATATATATTTTTTTATTTTAATTAATTTAAAATTTTTGGCTGTGCTGGGACTTTGTTGCAGAAAAAGCACTAGGGCTTTCTCTAGCTGCAGCTCTTGGGCTTAGTTGTCCCATGACTGAGATAAGTAGCTGGCGCTCAATAAATTTTCTTGAATTTTTAAGTTGAGTCTGTTAAAAGAAAAGGAAAGATAATATAGCAATGATTGATTGCTAAGAAAAATATCATACTCCAAAAGTATATAACACTTTACATCAAGGAATTCCATTTAAAAATAACTAAAATTATAAATTAAAATGCATAATAATTTAATGAGAAGATGAAATGCTTTCAGACTCTATGGCATCTATAAAATAAATTTTATTTAACCTCGCAATTGGATTTAAACATAAGAGACATGAATCCTGATATAAAAAGTAACATCAAAAGGACAATGTTGATTTCTTCTCATAAACTTTAGGATCTTGAATATAAACAACCATCATATGTTAGAGGAAATAGATCTTAGAAGTTGAGGTAAGTTTACTTTTCCAATTTCCTGACCCACTCCTGGACGGTCACAATTTTCCTCTTTCTCTCTCTCTTTCTCTCTCTCTCACACACACATACATGTGTAATATTTTGGATATATTTAAAGTAAAAATTTTAGGAAGTGTAGCAGGTAACTGTTGTTTAATCGCTGGTTGTGTCTGACTCTTTGTGATCCCACAGACTACAGCTGCCTGATTCTTCTGCCCATGGGATTTCCCAGGCAAGAGTACTGCAGTGGGTTGCCATTCCCTTCTCCAGGGATCTTCCTGACCCAGGGATCAAACCCGCGTCTCCTGCACTGGCAGGTGGAGAGTTTACCACTGAGAAGCCCAGGAAATTGTTAGTAGTCTAAAATACATATTTTATGTCTTCAGAGATTCAAAATGGGAGGACTAACTGTAAATATTCAATATAAAGTCCTGCTCATTAAGAAAATAGTGAGTTGTGACTCTATGAGGTAAAAAGCTTTGATTTACTTCACCAAAGGACACTTCTATGATTATAAGTGTGTTCTGTGAATGTAGCTAGTCAATTTGATTTGTTACCATTTCTCTATAGGAATAAAGATAACATAAAGGGAGTCTCTCAAGAGGATTAGAGACTTCGTACTGGCCAACCACTTGGTACCTTTTTAATTATCTTTTTTCTCTTCTCTGTATTTAGACCATTTAATTCATTTAGAATCCCCATTGAAACTCTAGCACCTCCTCCACCATGAACCATTTATGGAAAGACTTCCTCCATACAATCCATTTTGCATGATATAATGAAAGGGCTGAGCAGAAGGGATTTGTTAAGCATAATTTACATCTACTGCATAGTCAACCTTAATTATTTAGTGACTGATTGTCCTTTTAGGGGATTATGCAAGCATTTTGTTTCTACTCTGTCTCACTGCTGCTAACTGTTTAGCCATTTCACTAATTAGCATGTCTATTAAGAGCAGTTTGGGGATAGAGTAAAGCAGAGGATCACACTGTGATCCATCATTTTGCCATTTCTTAGAAGATTTAGTAAAATCTTTAATGATGTGGGGGACTGAAGCTTGTGTGTAAATCAGTGGAATTTAAAGTTTTCATTATCCATCTTATTCTTTGTCTCCTGAGGACAATTAAAAGTTTGATGTATTCATTTTGAAAATCTTAAGAATAAGAACATGCATCATACTTTGTTCAGGATGCTATAATAAAATACCACAGACTGGGTGGCTTATAAACAGCAGAAATTTATGACAGTTCTGGAGGCTAGAAGTCCAAGGTCAGCGTGACAACTCTCTCTGACTGCAGAACTCACTGTATCCCGCTGTAGCACAAGGGGCTGGGGAGCTCGGTGAGATTTCTTTTTGATGGAAAAAACTCGAAAGAATTTCTTGGCCAGCTCGATATAAACACACTTATTCCGTCCAGGAGGGCTACATTCTCATAACCTCAACAGCCCCGAAAGACTCCCCTACTAATAACATCACCTTTGAGGGTTAGGGTTTCAGTATATAAATGATTGAACATAAACTTTCAGCCCACAGCAACAAGGCTATTGTTGTTCAGCTGCCGTCTGAATCTCTGTGACCCCACAGACTGTAGACTGCCAGGCTCCTCTGTCAATGGGATTTTCCAGGCAAGAATACTGGAGTGGGCTGCCATTCCCTTCTCCAGGGGATCTTCCTGACCCAGGGACCAAAGCTGTGACTCTTGCCACATCTGCATTGACAGATGGATTCTTTACCCATGAGCCACCAGGGAAGCCCCAGCAACATGATTATACACATTTAAATTTTTAATGGGTATTGCTATATCATCCTATAAGAAAGTTTCACCAGTTGTTACTCCCCGTGAATGGTGCATAAGCGTGGCTTCCCTCTCTAAACTTCTCCAAACAACACTACATCTTTTTCCCAAAAGGATGGGTGAATTTAACTGTTAAATCTTTCAGGTAATCTATCTTTCAAATAAACTTACATAAATGCACAAGACATTTTCATTTAAAGGGATAAAACCCATAGTAGAGAAGTTTGAGGGGTAAAGGTTAGAGGGAGAAAAAATTTAAATACAGCAAATTATTTTTAATAATACAAAATGTTTCCCTTGAAATGCATTGCTACATTAAAATTTCCTTTTGGGAGTTGAAAAATCAAGTGGAGAACTATATTTTTAAATAAATATTTCATGTTAATATGTGAAAAGATAAAAACATTAGTCTCTCAGTTGTGTTCCCTCTTTGTGACCCCATGGACTGTGGCCTGCCAGCCTCCTCTGTCCATGGAATTCTTCAGGCAAGAGTACTGCAGTGGATTGCCATTTCCTTCTTCAGGGGATCTTCCTGATCCAGAGAGTCTCCCACATTACAGGCAGATTCCTCACTGTCTAAGCCACCAGGGAAGCCCCAATATTAATATATAAGCTTACATTAAGTTATAATATTAATATATAAGCTTATATTGTTATATTGTTATTTCAGTATAAAATGCCACTAGTAGCTAATAGATGTGGAAACAATGGAACAGTGAGAGACTTTAATTTTTTGGGCTTCAAAATCACTGCAGATGGTGACTGCAGCCATGAAATTAAAAGATGCTTGCTCCTTGGAAGAAAAGTTATGACCAACCTAGACAGCATACTAAAAAGCAGAGACATTACTTTGCCAACAAAGGTCCGTTTCATCAAAGCTATGGTTTTTCCAGTAGTCATGTATGGACGTGAGAATTGGACCATAAAGAAAGCTGAGCACCAAAGAATTGATGCTTTTGAACTGTGGGTGTTGGAGAAGATTCTTGAGAGTCCCTTGGACTACAAGGAGATCCAACCAGTCCACCTAAAGGAAATCAGTCCTGAATATTCACTGGAAGGACTGATGCTGAAGCTGAAGGTCCAATACTTTGGCCACCTGATGCGAAGAACTGACTCATTGGAAAATACCATGATGCTGGGAAAGACTGAAGGCAGGAGAAGGGATGACAGAGGATGAGATGGTTGGATGGCAGCACTGACTCAATGGACATGAGTTTGAGCAAGCTCCGGATTTGGTGATGGACAGGGAGGACTGGCGTGCTGTAGTCCATGGGGTCGCAAAGAGTCAGACACAACTGAGCAACTGAACTGAACTGAATATAGCAGTATTATAAACTAGAAAATTAGATAAGTATTATAAACTGGAAAATTAGATAAGGGTTACATGCTACATTATAAATGAAAGGAGTATATAAAAGTTCAGCCATTTTCAAACTAACAGTAGCATTTGCCTTTGACATTCAAACCCTTTTTCTCTGAATCATTTCCTAATTATAATTATTTACAATAGACAATATTTGGAAATGGTCAAAATCTTCAACAATGTAATTGAATACTACAAAGCCATTAAAATAGACATTTCAAAGAAATTTTTAACGTCATGGAAAAGATTCTACAATGATATAATGAGTGGCGGAGTCAGAGAACAAAACTGAAAATACAGTGTGACTTCAATTTAGTATTTCCATCCTCCACTGGAAAGAGAGAGTGTGAGTGAGAAAGGAAGTACGGAAAATGCACAGTAAGAGCATTGAAAGGAAATCAAGTCAGCAAAATGCTAACAAAATTACCTCTGGGCGATGGCATATAAGAATTTAATTTTCTAAGTTTTTCTTTATTTTTGAGTTTTTATAGTGATAATAACTTTTGTTAACAAAATTTCTTCCTTATTTTCTGTTTTTTTTTTTTTTAAACATCTATACTATCAGCATGTACTGTAGCAATGATCATGTTAATTCTTCCACAAAACTAGGATTTCCTGGGGAAGAGAGCCTTGTTTATTTATCTTTATACTCTCAGCAAGGAAATGGTAATCCACTCCAGTATTCTTGCCTGGAAAATCCCATGGACAGAGGAGCCTGGTGGGCTACAGTCCATGGGGCCGCAAGAGTCGGACACGACTTAGCGACTAAACGAAACGAATGACACTCTCAGCATATAGAGCTTAACAAATGTTTGTTAAATTTCAAACCCACTGGGAAAAAAAATAATAATAATAAAAAAAAAGAAAAAAAAATAAAGTATAAAAAAAATAAAATAAAATAAATTTCAAAGCTTGAGATAATGAAAAAAAAAAAAAAACACCTCACAATATAACTAACACCCAACTCTCAGGGCTTTGGACCTTCCCTTGCGGCTCAGATGGTGAAGAATTTGCCTGCAGTGAAGGAGACCTGGGTTTGATCCCTGGGTTGGGAAGATCCCCTGGAGGAGGGCATGGCAACCCACTCCAGCACTCCTGCCTGGAGAATCCCATGGACAGAGGAGCCTGGTGGGCTGCAGTCCACGGGGTCACAAAGAGTTGGACACGACCGAGTGACTAAGCCCAGCGTAGCACATCAGGGCCTCCCAGGAGGCTCAGTGGTAATGAATTCACCTGCGGTGCAGGAGATGAAGGTTCATCTCCTGAGCCTGGACGATGCCCTGGAGAAGGACATGGCAACCAACTTCAGTATTCTTGCCTGGAAAATCCCATGGACAGAGGAGCCTTGCGGGCTACAGTCTATGGGGTCGCAAGAGTCAGACATGACTGAGCCACTAAAGAAACAAAAAAATGAGAGTACTCATCCCCTAGTCCAAGTGCTAGCATCTGTCACATTGTTCTATCCATCTATCATCCTTCTATCTATATCACTGCTGATGTCATGTGTCACCCTTACAGAATAAAAATACTCTTCTACACAAACATCACCATCAAGAAATTTAATACTATGTAGTAATGTTATATTCAAATTTCCCCAATTGTCTGAATAATGTTTATAGCTTTTCGTTTGTTTAATTCAAGACCCAAACAAGGCTCATGCATTGCATTTAACTGATAGGTTACCCTAGCCTCTTTTGCTCTAGGTAAAAAAAGGTGGTTTTTTTTTTTTTTTTTTTTTTTTTACCTAAAAGAGGGTTCTGGGTTTTTTTCTTTGATTTTCATGACCACCATTTTTAAGCATCTAGGCTAGGTGTTTTGTAGAATGTCCACAATTTCAGTTTGTCTGACTGCTTCCTCACAATTAGAAGCAGTTGAAATATTTTTGACAAAAATACTAAAAAGATGATATAATGTCTTTCTTAAATGCATCACATTTGGAGGTACATAATATCCACTTGTCCCATTATATTTATGCTATTTTTAACATAAGTGTTAAAAGTTTTGTAATTCCTTCCAACTGCCATCATGGCTGTATCCCACAAATCTGGATAAGTAAATTCATTTCATTCAATTCTAAATATCAACTTCCACTATAACTTCTTTAACCCATAAATTACATAGATATGTGTTTTGACATTCCAAACAAAATTTCCTCATTGTTTTTACTATTTTTCAGACTTAATATTTTGAAATAATTGAAGTTACTGGAAATTCACCTGAAAGTTTCAGAAATGTACACAAAGCTCCTGCATATCCAGTTTTTGAGCACTTCCTTACTGGCATATCAAAATATTTCAGATTTGTACTTTCCTAATCCTGACGTGGAGATAGACTATATTCTAAGGATCTTGGTCCCTTTTTTGCATGTGTGTTCAGTCGCTTAGTTGTGTCCAACTCTTTGTGGCCCAATGGACTGTAGCCCATGGGGCTCCTTTGTCCATGGGATTTTCCAGCCAAGAATACCGGAGTGGGTTGTCATTTTCTTCTGCAGGGGATCTCGCCAACCCAGGGGCTGAGCCCATGTCCCCTACGTCTCCTGCACCGGCAGGCAGATTGTTTATCACAGTGCCACCTGGGAAGTGCTGGTACCTTTTATAAGGTGCGTGTTTGGGTGACCAGTCACTTCAGCCATGCAGACTCCAGCCCGCCAGGCTACGCTGTCCATGGGATTCTCCAGGCAAGGATACTGGATACAAGGTAATGGAATTTAAAAACAGGATCTGGGCACGGCATGCTTTCTTTTTCTGTGTTTTTAAATGACCATAACGAGGCATCATGAGATGGAGATCAGCACATGAATTTTAAGTCAAAGTGCAAGGCTCCAGTTTCGACCAGCCAAGTTGCCAGCTGTGTAACCTAGGGGCGTTATTCTCCCTGATGCTTGGTTTCCTCATCTTTAAAAAAGTTACCTAAAAAAATAGTAACAACAAAAACAATAATGATAACAAAGAAGGGAAGGGTAATGATATGTGATTATAGTAATCTGATGGGTACTATTCTAAGTTCTTATATAAACACTTAATTTTCACAATAATATTGTTATTATATCCATTTTACAGGTGAAGTAAATGAAGATCATAATAAAATATTTATATCATTCAAATAAAATAAAGTATGTGGAAGTGATATGGATTCGAATTGTTTGGGTCCACTTATATGTGAATTTTTTTCAACAGTCAATACTACAGTACTACACTATCTAAGGCTGGCTGAATGAGGGGATGTGGGACCTCGGATTCAGAGAAGTAGCAAGCATATTTGGAGGGTCAAGTATAAAATATACATGGATTTTGGACTTAACCTCCACGTTGTTCAAGGGTCAATTGCATATGTATACATATAATCATTCAATTATTTATTGATTCAATCAGTGAGTATCTATTAAGTATTTACTAAGTACCATATGCAATTTTTATGCTAAGTATAAAATAAAACAATGTATACATGTCAAAGTTTATCATTATATATGCATATCTATATGTTTATAACTCCACAGAAAATTTATTTTAAAGTGCCATACAACAAAAATATAATTAAGTCACATATGTAATTTAAATTTTCCTAGTAGCTGTAGTAAAATGGCTTTATTAAAGGTGAAATTAATTTTAATTGTATATTTTATTTTACATAGTATATCCAAGATATTGTCATTCTAACATATAAATGTAAAACAATTATTAATGATATATTTTACACCTTTTTAGTCTTCAAAGTCCATCACAAATTTTATACTTAGCACATCTCAGTTAGAACAAGCAACAGCTTAAGTTCAAAACAATCACGTGTAGTTAGTGGCATCTGTTGGATATTTCAGGTCTAGAATAATATACAAAAAACTGACTGGGAGATGGAAGAGGTGGAGGAATTTACCTTTTATTACATATCCTTTCATACTTTAGATTCCTGTATGCTGTGGACTTGTTGCCTAATCAAAGAAATTTGAAAAAATAAGTTAATATATTAAAAGCATCATGTTTTTATCTGTGCATGTGTGTGCATTCTTGTCTGTCAGTGGTTTTCAATTGCGGGTGATTCCCCGTCCCCTTCAGGAGACATTTGGGAACTTTTGGAGGTATTTTGGGTAGGTGGGTGGGGACCGCTGGCATCCCCGAGTAGCTGTGAGGCATGCTGTTATAGATCCCACAATGTATGCTACAGCACCCACCCCCAAACAAGAATTACATGACCCAAAATATCAACAGCGCTGAGGCTGAAAAACTCATCTACGTTACGTGTTTTAAAAAGTAAAAATTTCAGTGTCTATTTGTTACCAGGCATCACTAAGACCTGGATATACAGAGAAGGTCCACAGCGCCTGCACCGTCAACAGCTCACAGTCTAGTGAGGGAGGGAGACAATAGGCAAATAATTACAGATATGTGATAAATTTTAGAAGAGAGTAGAAAGAAGGCATTAAGAAAGAATTAAAGTATCTGTAAACATATTCATAAACTAGAAAGCCACAAGTTAGAAACACCCATTTGAATTGAATAGTTGAAATTGAGGGCTTCCCAGGTGGCGCTAATGGTAAAGAACCTGCCTGCCAATGCAGGAGATTTAAGAGACCTGGGTTCCATCCCTGGTTGGGAAGATCCCCTGGAGAAGGTCATGGCAACCCACTCCAATATTCTTGCCTGGAGGATCTCATGAATAGGGGAGCCCGATGGCCTCAGCCCATGGGGTTGCAAAGAGTCGGACACAACTGAAGCAATTCAGCACGTACACAAGCTGTTGAAATTGAAACATCAATTTCAGAAGTTATTTTCCACCAAATCCTCAGATTGAGAGTGTAGCACTTTATTCAAAGGCTTTAATGTGCCTCTGTACCACTCTAATGTCAATAAAAGATGTCTGGAAAGAACCCTTAATTTGGTTATAACATCTGTTACTCTATTTCTGTGCTGAGTATTACATTTTGGAACTTTAAATGGACTCTGATATATCTTAAAAAGAATGTGTAAGTCATGACTAATTGTTGTTGCTGTCTGAAAGAGACAGCTATATTTTATAAGAACAACAGTCCAAAGGATTATCGTGCTTTGCAGATTTCTTCCCACGAATGTCTCCACTTTTCTAAGAGGCTCCCAAGTTCAACCATATTTCATTACCTATCAAAGAAATGAGACAAAAACTCAGATTGTGAATTCCACTGGCTTTGTTTAGGTTTTCTTAAACCTTAATGCTCCCGTATTTTTGCTTTGGTTTAGTTTTTCACGAGGGAGCTCACAAAGTACTGTCCACATCTGTTTGCAGATTAAAAGAAGCCTTGTGGCCTTCTCACTGCCTGCAAACTGCCAATACAGGGCAGTGGGGAAGGGCAAGCGCTCTGGCATCTGGTAAGACCTGGCTTCGAGGCCTGGCTTCACCTCCTAAGCTGCAGTGCAGCTTACTTAACCTCACCAAACTTCTGTATCCTCATGTAAAATGTCTATCCTTCAACAAGATCAAACAGGATAACATACTAAATTCACTTGTCATTGCTAGGAATGAAGTAATGGGAGCTGTTATTATCCGAATGGCATAAAACAAAAAGCAGACTTTTAAGCTGCAAGTCAGAATAGAGCTCATGGGCTTTTCTCCACCAGAAATTATTTACGTTTTCATAGTCATTATGTTCCTAAAAAAATCAGTGATTCCCTACCTTTTTATTTGAACCTTAATCAGAGAAATGTGAGTGCTGCTTTGGCACTCTGGGTTGAATTGGTTCACATTTGCATTCACTATTCATTTCTTGGTACCTTTCACCACTGCGCTGTTAGAACACTGTTACTAGCTCCTATCTTTTTAGATCTATGTTTCTTCCCAGCTAAGTTCACGCTGTGTATTTAAAACCCAACTTCCCCGTTGGGCCCTCATTATCACACTAACTAAACCTCACTAAATAGTAACCTGTATCTGTTTAGCAACAAGCCCATCTTCAACAGCCTGAAAAAATACAGTGCTGTTCCACAGAGTTCATCTATACGCAGAGACAAAAGGCTTCTTCTCGACTTGTAATTTCAACAGACCAAGTGATTGTAATGTTACTGTGGTAAAAAATGCAGCTGCATTTTTTCACGCTTTCTAGAAAAGTTGAGATACAATCTTACAATCACACCACACAAAGTTTATTATTCAAACCTCAAAGAGGTTTGAATTTTTCATTCTCAATTTTCAATTTTTCATTTTTCAATTTTCAATTTTTTCATTCAAAAAGCTGAAATTATACATTTCATTTTGCTTGTGTGAAAAGTTATACTGGAATCAATTAATTTTATACAAAATCTTACATTCTTCTTCTGTCAAAATACCCACTGAATGCCTAATTAAAAGATGCAATAGCTTTCTTCATCTTTTAATATATTGATATTTTACACTACCCTATTTTCATGACAGCAAAAAGTTAATGACCTAATTCAAGATTAGAGGAGGTTATAATAACAAAGAATATAGGTAATTTCATTGTTTTTCTTATGATTGACATTAATAATGATAGCATTAATAGAGAAGAGCATAAATAAAAGGTAAACTAACGATCTAATAGCCTAATGACTTGAGACAGACAGTTAGGCTCCAATCCATCAAGGAAGATGAGGAGACCTCCAAGGTGAGCAGGTTTTTTGTAGAGAGGGAGAGCCTGGACTCTGTCCTTCCCTTTCCACACAAGCGAGGATGAGAAACAGATCCAAGCTTCTTTTAACATGTTTCCTCCTGTTTTTCCCTGCATTCCTTTCCTAAAGGGAATATTTCAGAGGTGGTATGTCCATTATACACATAACAGATTCCAAAAGAGGGATTTTTTTTTTTTTTTTTTAATGAGAGAGCATGTAAGGGAACGAGGAAAACACAAATGGGGCAGGCAGAGAGCAACTGCAGACTGCGTAAGTAAGCCGTGGAGAAGAACTACCACTGGAATGGGTGTGGGGAGAGGCAAAGAGAGCCTTTGGGGGAAATGGCTGAAGAGCTGAGAGAACAATCGGGGGAATGTAGACGTTTAGAAATCACCATAGGAAATCTAAAGCCTCAAGTGGATCATTTTATTATTTTTCCCCCCAAACTGAGCTCAAGTCGCTTCTTTATCCAGTTCTGGAGAGCTGGGAGAAAAAGTCCTTGGCCACAGACCCAGCAGAATATGAGCTGCCCAACAAGCTCCTCATCAGAAGCACCAGTCTCAACCTGTTGACGCTCCTTCACCTCTTACCTGGTCCAGAATTTTAACCTCTCCTCTCATTCCTGTGGGTGACACACCGCAGTGGATGGTTATCTTAGAAAGCTATTACAAGACTCCTGGAGGTGGAGAAGAGGCCCTGAGGGTTCTAGTCCAGCACAAAGGAATGAATCACATCAACTGCTGGCAAACACTCAGGGTCTGATGCTGTCCATAACCCTGGAGAAGGGCATGGCAACCTACTCAGTATCCTTGCCTGGAGAATCCCACAGACAGAGGAGCCTGGTGGGCTACAGTCCATGGGGTCACAAAGAGTCGGACATGACTGAAGCGATTTAGGGGTGCGCATTGTCCATAAGGCAGTGTTTGTGATAGGAGATGTGCAGAGAGAGGACAGCCTGCAGCCTTGAGGCTGTATTCCTGAAGCTACCTTCTGAGTATGAAGGGATGAACAGATGGAAAGTGCCAGATCTAGGAGAGAAGGTCCTGGAATTCCACTCAGGAGGTACACTGCTACAGAGGGTGCTCAAAGGGAAGAATATGGAAAAGCAAGAAGTACCAAATTTATGTATTTCTTTTTTTATTGCATATAGGGCTTAACTTGGTTTGATATCAGTTAACAACCGTTCTGGAGTGGGTCTGGGTTGGAATCCTCACTGTCTGGAGCAGGCTGGTATGAAAAGGGGGGATTACATTAGCATGTATTGTCTCAAAGAGGCTGGTGGCACTCTTGAGAATCCTGAGCTATATTTTGGGGCTAATGCCTGAGCTCCAGGTGGCCCAGGGATAAAGAATCATCTGCCAACGCAGGAGACGCAAGATATACAGGTTCAATCACTGGGTTGGGGAGATGCCCTGGAGTGGAAATGGCAACCCACTCCAGTATTCTTGCCTGGAAAATCCCATGGACAGAGGAGCCTGGGTGGCTACAGTCCATGGCGTCGCAAAGAGTCGAACATGGCTAAGGGACTAAGCACGCGCACGAACACACACACATTCACACACACACTCATTTACACACACACTCACACACACACTCTCTCTCACACACACACTCACACACGCACACACTAACACACACACATTCACACACACTAACACACACACACATTCACACACACACTCACACACGCACACACTAACACACACACATTCACACACACACACACATTCACACACACTAACACACACATTCACACACACGCACACACTAACACACACACATTCACACACACTAACACACACACACACACTCTCAAACACACTCACACACACACTCACCAAAAAGTCTCTCAGAACTGAATGAGGTCAAAACTGATTGATTCCAACCTAAATCAAGGTTAATCATTCAGATGAGTGGACTAACCACTGAAACTTAGGGCAGAGTCGTGAGGAATTCTATTAACAACAGGTAGCCCAGTGCTTTTAAAATGAGGGCCGTTGTTTTAAACAACATTGTGGACTAGAATCGTCTCGAAGGATATTTATAGGAGGAAAAAATGGACCTTGGTTAATTGGTAAGATTAAATAGTTGGAGAAGAGGATGAAGACAGTCATTGATTCATTCATTTATTTCTTGAAGAAATTATTTGTGAGGCCTCTATGGGAACTGTGCCATCAGGGATTTTGTGGCGAGCAGAAGGGACAAGTTCCCGCCCTAATGGCACTTACCTTCCTGAGTGTGGAGTCAGACAACAAACACAGTAAAAGACAAAGGTGACTTCAGGCAGCAGTGGGTGCTGTGAAGGGAGGAGAACAGTTTAATAGGATGGAGAGTGACCTGCGGGGAGGCTGACGATGAGTTTTTAGCTAGAGGGTGCAGATTCGCAGACTACCTGGAGAGGTGCTTTCTGATTGAGACCCGAGGGTTGAAATGTGGCCCTGTGAAGACCCAGAGAAGGGCATTCTTTGAAGAGGGAGTAGCAAGTACGAGAGTCCTGAAGTATCAGTGAGCTTGATAGAGTGGGGGAAGAAGTCAGTAACAACAATGAAAAGGAATGTGGCCAGAGAAAGGAAACAAAGGACAAAAAGTCCAAGACAAAGTTAGCATGCTAGGCCACATGGAAAGAGTTTCTGTAACTGTAAAGAGAATTAAAAGGGAAGATTAAAGTAGAGGCCAGTTCTGATCCAGACAAGATTCAGGAAAAGTCAGACAGAATCCATTAAAAGAGCATTTTTGAGGACGTAGAGAAAAGAGGGCAACCCTGGGTGTAGCGCCCCTATAATCGTAAAGACAAGAGCTAAAACCTGGGTGATACTCAATGTCAGTAAGCTTTGGTTTACAAATGTGTGCTCCAGAAAAAAAGGTAAAACAAAACAAAACAAAACAAAAAAAAACACCTCGCTGTGGCTGCAGCATAGGTAAGGAAGCCCAGGGATCAAGCCAGACTACAGTGTTACAGTTCCCACAGCTGGTATTCTAAATCAAGAGCAAGAGGGAAATGACTACCACTGATACCTTCATTAAACTAGAACAACAGACTTACACAGATAAAATGTAATGGCCTCAATATCTTAGATTTTTAATAAAGTAAAAAAAGTTAAAATCCCCGTGTGAGAACCCAAAAGAGTATCAGTGCATAATTTAGTCTTTAGAGGTAATATCTTACTTGTTTTATGTTTCAAAGGCTTAACAACACTTTAATTTGGTCTGAATGCCTTTGTCTACCAATTTAAAAGCCAAAGAAAGCTCATTTCTTTCCCAAAGAAGCTGAGATTTTAACTAACTACACATTATTTACCAGATTTCAGAGCCACAAATGCACACTGGGTAAGGGTTTTGTTTTGTTTTTTAAAGGTTAGCATGTTCTCAAGGATGTGTAGCAACTTTCCCTGCTGTTCTGCTTCAGTCTGGGTTGTAAAACTGCATGTTGACTCAACATGCTTTGGTAGGAAAAAACTGTTAGTCCTTCAATAATATTGAACAAAGGATGAGGTACAAAGGGGGGAAAAAAACGAAACAGAAAACATACCATCTGTTCAGTGGTCATGAAGTAGTCAGCACAGCATTTTTCTTATTCCTGCACAACATCACTCTAAGGTGGTGCTGACATCCCTAGATGCAACTTGGAGAGAAACTAGCAAAGATCTGAGTTGTTAAAAGGCTGGGGAAAATTTGATATAACAGCCTTTGGTTGACAGTCTGTGTGCTGTCCACCAGGCTACACAGCATCCCCTTATTTAGATGTTTGTAATAGAGATGATAAAAATTTGTTTGCTGACATTAAGAAAAATTAATAAATGCAACTGATGAAAGGTCACTTTAATTGTAACACCCCCCTTTTCTGATGGAAAAGTTACCTATTAAAAATTGGCGAAGGATACAGATAGCTTGGCAAAAGGAAAACAGGGCCGCAGAGCACGAGATGGTTAAATAGCATCACTGACTCAATGAACAGGAACTTGAACAAATGCTGGGGGACAGAGGAGGACAGGGGAGCCTGGTATGCTGCAGTCCCCGGGGGTCAAAAAGTCAGATACGACTTAGCAACTGAACAACAACACAGGTACAGTTGGGATTCCCTGATGGCTAAGTGGAAAAGAATGTGCCTGCCAATGTAGGAGACGGAGGTTCGATCCCTGGGTAGGAAAGACCCGGAAAGGAGAAAATGGCAACCCACTCCAGTATTCTTGCCTAGAAAATCCCATGACGGAGGAGTCCATGGGGCTCACAAAAGAGTCAGACACAACTTAGAGACTAAACAACAACAACAGGCACCTCTCACAGAGTGTCTATGATGCAGAAGGCCTGGAGAAAGGAGGGAGAAGGTAAGAACAGCCTGCATGGGAGTCTAGGAAGATTAACCACCAGAGTCTGAGGAAAGGGAATTTTTCCAATTCCTTTCAGTCAGTCAGTTCAGTCACTCAGAGGTGTCTGACTCTCTGCGACCCCATGGACGCACCCATTGGACGCCGTGGCATGCAAAATGCCAGGACTCCCTATCATCACCAACTCCCGGAGCTTGCTCAAACTCATGTCCACTGAGTCGGTGATGCCATCCAACCACCTCATCCTCTGTCATCCCTGTCCCCTCCTGCCCTCAATCTTTCCCAGCATCAGAGTCTTTTCCAATGAGTCCGCTCTTCACATCAGGTGGCCAAAGTATTGGCGTTTCAGCTTCAGCATCCATCCTTCCAGTGAATACTAAGGACTGATTTCCTTTAGGATGCACTGGTTAGATCTCCTTGCAGTCCAATGGACTCTTCTCCAAGAGTCTTCTCCAACACCACAGTTCAAAAGCATCAATTCTTTGGTGCTCAGCTTTCTTTAGAGTCCAACCCTCACATCCATACATGACTACTGGAAAAACCATAGCTTTGATGAGTCGGACCTTTGTTGGCAAAGTAATGTCTCTGCTTTTTCATATGCTCTCTAGGTTGGTCATAGCTTTTCTTCCAAGAAGTAAGCATCTTTTAATTTCATGGCTGCAGTCACCATCTGCAGTGATTTTGGAGCCCCCCAAAATAAAGTCTCTCACTGTTTCCATTGTTTTCCCATTTTTTTGCCATGAGGTGATGGGACTGGATGCCATGATCTTAGTTTTCTGAATCTTGAATTTTAAGCTAAAAATTTCACTCTCCTTTTCACTTTCATGAAGAGATTCTTTAGTTCTTCACTTTCTGCCATAAGGGTGGTGTCATCTGCATATCTGAGGTTATTGATATTTCTCCTGGCAATCTTGATTCCAGCTTGTGTTTCATCCAGCCCAGGATTTCTCATGATGTGCTCTGCATAAAAGTTAAACAAGCAGGGTGACAATATACAGCCTTGACATACTCCTTTCCCAATTTGAAACAAGTCTGTGGTCCCATGTCCAATTCTAACTGTTGCTTCCTGACCTGCATACAGATTTCTCAGGAGGCAGGTAAGGTGTCTGGTATTCCCATCTCTTGTAGAATTTTCCACAGTTTGTTGTGTTCCACACAACCAAAGGCTTTGATGTAGTCAATAAAGCAGAAGTAGATGTTTTTCTGGAACTATCTTGCTTTTTCAATGATCCAATGGATGTTGGAAACTTGATCTCTGGTTCCTCTGCCTTTTCTAAATCCAGTTTGAACATCTGGACATTCATGGTTCATGTACTGTTGAAGCCTGGCTTCAGGAATTTTAAGCATTACTTTGCTAGCATGTGAGATGAGTGCAATTACACAGTAGTTTGAACATTCTTTGGCACTGCCTTTCTTTGGGATTGGAATGAATACTGAACTTTTCCAGTCCTGTGGCCACTGCTGAGTTTTCCAAAATTGTTGGCATATTGAATGCAGCACTTTGACAGCATCATCTTTTAAGATTTGAAATAGTTCAACTGGAATTCCATCACCTCCACTAGCTTTGTTCACAGTGATGCCTCATAAGGCCCACCTGACTTCACATTCTAGGATGTCTGGCTCTAGGTGAGTGATCACACTATCACGGTTATCTGGGTCATGAAGATCTTTTGTGTATAATTCTTCTGTGTATTGTTGCCACCTCTCCTTAATATCTTCTGCTTCTGTTAGGTCCATATCTTTTCTGTCCTTTATTGAGCCATCTTTGCATGAAGTATTCCCTTGGTATCTCTAATTTTCTTGAAGAGATCTCTAGACTTTCCCATTCTATTGTTCTCCTTATTTCTTTGCATTGTTCTCTGAAAAAGACTTTCTTGTCTCTCCTTACTATTCTTTGGAACTCTGCATTCAAATGAGTGTATTTTTTCCTTTTTCTCCTTTGCCTTTAGCTTCTCTTCTTTTCACAGCTATTTGTAAGGCCTCCTCAGACAACCATTTTGCCTTTTTGCATTTTCTTTCCTTGGGAATGGTCTTGATCCCTGCCTCCTGTACAATGTCATGAACCTCTGTTCATAGTTCTTCAGGCACTCTGTCTAATCAGATCTAATCCCTTGAATCTATTTGTCACTTCCACAGTATAATCATAAGGCATTTGATTTAGGTCATACCTGAATGGTCTAGTGGTTTTCCCTACTTTCTTCAATTTAAGTCTGAATTTTGCAATAAGGGGTTCATGATCTGACCCACAGTCAGCTCCTGGTCTTGTTTTTGCTGACTGTATAGAGCTTCTCCATCTTTGGCTGCAAAGAATATAATCAATCTGATTTTGGTGTTGACCATCTGGTGATGTCCATGTGTAGAGTCTTCTCTTGTGCTGTTGGAAGAGGGTGTTTGCTATGGCCAGTGCGTTCTCTTGGCAAAACTCTATTAGCCTTTGCCCTGCTTCATTCCATACTCCAAGGCCAAATTTGCCTGTTACTCCAGGTGTTTCTTGATTTCCTACTTTTGTATTCCAGTCTTCTATAAATAATAAGGACATCTGTTTTGGGTGTTAGCTCTGGAAGGTCTTGTAAGTCTTCATAGAACCATTCAACTTCAGTTTCTTCAGCATTACTGGTCGGGACATAGACTTGGATTACTGTGATATTGAGTGGTTTGCCTTGGAAATGAACAAAGATCATTCGGTCATTTTTGAGATCGCATCCAAGTACTGCATTTTGGATTCTTTTTTTTTTTTTGACTATGAGGGCTACTCAATTTCTTCTAAGGGATTCTTGTCCACAGTAGTAGATATAATGGTCCTCTGAGTTAAATTCACCCATTCCAGTCCATTTTAGTTGCCTGATTCCCAAAATGTCGATGTTCACTTTTGCCATCTCCTGTTTGACCACTTCTAATTTACCTTGATTCATGGACCTAACATTCCAGGTTTCTATGCAATATTGTTCTTTACAGCATCAGACTACTTCCATCATCCGTCACATCCACAACTTGGTGTTGTTTTTGCTTTGGCTCCATCTCTTCATTCTTTGTGGAGTTACTTTGCCACTGTTCTCCAGTAGCATCTTGGGCACCTACCAACCTGGGGATTTCATCTTTCAGTGTCCTATCTTTTTGCCTTTTCATACTGTTCATGGGGCAAGAATACTGAAATGGTTTGCCATTCCCTCCTCCAATGGACCAGATTTTGTCAGAACTCTCCATCATGACCTGTCTGTCTTGAATGGCCCTACATATGGCATGGCTCATAGTTTCATTGAATTAGACAAGGCTGTGGTCCATGAGATCAGCTTGATTAGTTTTCTGTGATCCTGAATTTCATTCTGTCTGCCCTCTGATGGAGAGGGATAAGAGGCTTATGGAAACTTCCTGATGGGAGAGACTGACTGAGGGGGAAACTGGGTCTTGTTCTCATGGGCAGGGCCATGCTCAGTAAAACTTTAATCCAATTTTCTGTTGATGGGCGGGGCTGTGTCCCCTCCCTGTTGTTTGACCTATGGTGGAGATAATGAATGGTGACCTCCTTCAAAAGGTCCCCTGCAAGGACTGATTCACTCAGAGCCCCCGACCCTGTAGCAGGTCACCACTGACCCATATCTCTGCCAGAGACTCCTGGACACTTATGGGCAAGTCTGGATCAGTCTCATGGGGGAGACTGCTCCTTTCTTCTGGGTCCTGGTGCACACAAGGTTCTGTTTGTGCCCTCCAAGAGTCTGTTTCCCCAGTCCTGTGTAAGTTCTGGCAGCTCTATGGTGGGATTAATGGCGATCTCCTTCAAGAGGGCTTATGCCATACCCAGGTCTGCTGCACCCAGAGCCCCTGCCCCTGTGGCAGGCCACTGCTGACCCAGACCTCTGCAGGAGACACTCAGACACTCATAGGCAGGTCTGGCTCAGTCTCTGTAGGGTCTCCTGGTGCACACAAGGTTTTGTTTGAGCCCTCCTAGCATCTCCAGTGTTCTTGCCTGGAGAATCCCAGGGATGGAGGAGCCTGGTGGGCTGCCCTCTATGGGGTCACACAGAGTCGGACACGACTGAAGCGACCTAGCAGCAGCAGCAGCAGCATCTCTGGTGGGTATGGGGTTTGATTCTAAACTCAGTTTCACCCCTCCTACTGTCTTGTTTGGGCTCCTCCTTTGCCCTTGGATGTGGGATACCTTTTTTTGGTGGGATCCAGCATTCTCCAGGTGATGGTTGCTCAGCAGTGAGCTGTCACAGAAGATGAGTGCACGTCCTTCTACTCCGTCATCTCTTAGAAACCAGTTCCTTTGGCCTGTCTATCCAAGAAATCATGCAGAAGCCTAGGATGAGCTCCTTAAAATTTACAGAAACCAGCAATCTGCTTTGTCTTTCTTTACAACACAATAAATACAGAAGTGTATGAGTTCTTTCAGGTAACATTTAGGTTTATGGATCAGTATTTTTGCTTGGAAGAAGACTGCTGTGCTTGCTCTTAAGCATGGACCACTTGCAACCCGAGCACCTAATGTTATCCCAGCTCCTGGGCAGACTGAGTCTAACTGTTAATTAACCTGTGACTTCCCTAAACCATGTCCAAACTTCCTTCTGAACCTCGTTCTCAGAAGACAGTCTAATGGCCTGATCTGGGGCCAAAATCAACAAAGCAGTATAGAAAGCCCTGTTCTATTTCGTTGCACCTCCCCGATCCTAAGGTGTCCTAGTCTGGCAATAATATTAATAGCTATCATTTATCCAGAACTTACTGTATGCCAAGTATTATGCTGTTACTGCACTATTTTATTTAATCATCACCAACGAGTATCCTTGAGGTAAGTATTACTGTTGTCAGTCGCTCAGTCGTGTCTGACCCTTTGTGACCCCATGGACCATAACCCACCAGGCTCCTCCGTCCATGGAATTTTCCAGGCAAGAGTACTGGAGCGCATTGCCATTTTCTTCTCCAGGGGATCTTCCTGACCCATGGATCAAACCCAGATCTCCCACATTGGAGGCAGGCTCTTTACCATCTGAGTTACTAGGGAAGCCCAAGGTAAATATTAGAGTTGAACTCATTTTATAATTGTAAACTGAGCTAAAAGAAGTAAGCAACTTGCTTATGTGATAATAAGTACATAATTTCTTCAAAAAATGTTTTTGTTTATGAACAGCAGTTTTCAAATGCCTATTTTAACGAACTAAATGCTTCTCACTTTTAATTAATATTCTTTTGATCCCTTTCCCTCTCTTTTTCTTTCTCAAAGAGCCAGACCTAAATAAATGCCTTATAAGCATCATCCCACTTAATTCTTGTAACAATTTTATAAAGCTTATGTAAGTTATGCAACTTGCCCAAATGATCAAATTGATAGTAAGCTACTGGGATGGATTTGAACTCAAGCTGTCTGAATCCAGAGCTTGCACTGACAACAGTCAAATCATGCTATTAAAATTCACCTGTGTGACAAAATCATAAACTGATCAGACAACAGCTCAGGTGGTCTCTCGTGAGCTATCATCTTCTCATTTGACTTTTTAGCTTTTCAACAGGTCAGATCTATGTATTCAGCTGGCACTAAAGTGTGAAGATCTATCTGATAAATTCAGTCACTAAACCCAAATAAGCCCCTGAAATCTGCTTTTCTATGGCTGCACAGCAGAAATTAACTAAAGCCTGATTCTAGCCTTCAGTTTAATACTGGAAGTTAATCAAATCTACTGAATCTTTGCTTTGAGAACTGGTGAATTGTATATTTGTACTGAAATCTATGGGCTTCCCTGGTGGCTCAGTGGTAAAGAACCCACCTGCAATGCAGGAGAGGTGGGTTTGATCTCTGGGTCAGGAAGATCCCCTAGAGAAGGAAATGGCAACCCACTCCAATATTCTTGCCAGGAGAATTCCATGGACAGAGGAGAATGGTGGGCTGCAATCCATGGGGTTGTGAAGAGTCAGACACAACTTAGGGATGGAAACAACAAACTCTCTAAGCCGGTTTTCTCTTCGCTTGTCAGTGGGATATTAATGCCTCTATTATGGAATTTAGGAAATATTAATAAATATGTATTAAATGTATGGTTGATAATGTGGTTAATGTTATGGTTAATAGTGTGGTTCACTTAGTGAACGTAAGTGTTCAATTAATGTCAACTCACTATTTAACCTAAATTGTCAAGACAGTTATTTTGACTCTTCTCTTGCCTATAAATTGTATGCTGCTAACATAAGCTTTGAATGTGAGGGTTCAGTAGGCAGACAAATCTGAAGAATTAAGCATGCGTTTTTGATCTAGTACTTATTAGGTTTATTATTTATAATTCTTCATACTTTGCTCCATATTAGTTCACATAAAGTTTGAGTTGGCATTCATAACAAGTTCAGTTTGGAACAAATTGTGGCAGATACTTAGTGACACACAAAAAAGAAACTCTTGCCTCTATTATTTGCAAATAAAAAGTAAGTAACTGGGACTCCCATGGTGGTCCAGTGGTTAAGAATCTCCCTTGCAATGCAGAGAATGTGGGTTTGATCTCTGGTCCAGGAACTAAGATCCTACACATGCCTTGGAGCAACTAAGCCGCACTCCAAAATTAGAGAGAGTCTGTGTGTTGCAACAAAAGAACCTGCATGATAGAGAACCCAGAGATAAACCTATGCACATATGGGTACCTTATTTTTGACAAAGGAGGCAAGAATATACAATGGGTCAAAGATAACCTCTTCAATAAGTGGTGCTGGGAAAACTGGGCAGCAACATGCAAAAGAATGAAATTAGAGCACTTCCTAACGTATACAAAGATAAACTCAAAATGGATTAAAGACCTAAATGTAAGACCAGAAACAACAAAACTCTTAGGAAAACAGGCAGAACAGTCAGTGACATAAATCAAAGCAAGATCCTCTATGATCCACCTCCTAGAGTAATGGAAATAAAAAGGAAAGTAAACAAGTGGGACTTAACTAAACTTAAAAGCTTTTGCACAGCAAAGGAAACTATAAGCAAGGTGAAAAGACAACCCTCAGATGGGAAAAAATAATAGCAAAGGAAACAATTGACAAAGAATTACTTTCCAAAATACACAAGCAGCTCATACAACTCAATACCAGAGAAGCAAACAACCCAATCAAAGAGTGGGAAAGGGACCTGAAGAGACATTTCTTCAAAGAGGACATACAGATGTCTAAAAAGCACAGGAAAAGATGCTCAACACCATTCATTTTTAGAGGAATGCAAATCAAAACTACAATGAGATACCACCTCATACCAGTCAGAATGGCCACCATCAGGAAGTCTACAAACAATAAATGCTGGAGAAGGTGTGGAGAAAAGGGAATGCTCTTGTATTGCTGGTGGGAATATAAATTGATACAGCCACTATGGAAAACGATATAGAAATTCCTTAAACAACTAGGAATAAAACCACCATATGACCCAGCAGTCCCACTCCTATGCATATACCCTAAGGAAACCAAAATTGAAAAAGACACATGTACCCCAATGTTCATTGCAGCACTATTTACAAGAAGTAGACCATGGAAGCAACCTAGATGTCCATCAACAGATGAATGGATAAAGAAGCTATGGTACATATATACAATGGAATACTACTCAGCCATAAAAGGAATGCATTTGAATCCATTCTAATGAGGTGGATGAACCTAAAGCTTATTATACAGAGTGAAGTGAGTCAGAAAGAGAAAGATAAATATAGTATACTGACACATATATGTAGAATCTAAAGAGATGGCACTGATGAATTTATTTCAGGGCAGCAGTGGAGAAACAGACGTAGAGAACAGACGTATGGACATGGGGGGAGGAGAGAAGGGAGAAGGGGAGATGTAAGGAGACAGTAACGCAGAAATTTCCAATACTGTGTGTAAAATAGATAGCCAATGGGAACTCAAACAGGGCTCTGTGACTGGGTGAAGGGCGGGTTGGGGAGGGAGACGGGAGGGAGGTCTGGGAGGGAGGGGACATGGGTGTACCTATGGTGATTCTTATTGATGTCTAACAGAAAACCACAAAATTCTGTAAAGCAATTATCCTTCAAAGAAAAAAATTTAAAAAAAAGAAGCCACATGATGCAACAAAGGTCCTGTGTGCTGCAACTAAGGCCTAACATAGCCAAATAAATAAATTTTTTTTAAAGTTATTGTTGTTTAGTCACTAAGTCATGTCCAACTGTTTTGCGACCCCCATAGACTGTAGCTCAGCAGGCTCCTCTGCCCACGGAATTCCCCAGGCAAAAATACTGGAGTGGGTTGGCATTTCCTTCTCCGGGAGATCTTCCCAACCCAGGAATTGAACCTGAGTCTCCTGCATAGGTAGGTGGATTCTTTACCGCTGAGCTACCGGGGAAGCCCTTCTTTTAAAGTAAGCAACTATAAAAATTCTCAACTCCTACAGAGTCACTTAGATTTAGGAATAGTTAAGTTTATAGAATAAGAGTTTCTCTTTGAAATACAGATATTCCTCGACTGACCATGGGGTTATATTCTATAAACATAAGCTGAATATATTGTATGTTGAAAGTGCATTAAATACACCTAACCTACTAAACATCGGAGCTTCGCCTCATTCACCTTAAACATGCTCAGAACAGTTACATTAGCCCACAGCTGGGCAAAACCATCTACACAAAGTTTAATTTATAATAAAGTGTTGACTAGCTCATGTATATGAATATTGCACTGAAAGTCAAAAACAGAATGGCTGTGTGGAGACAGATGGTTATTAACACGTGCTGGTTGTTTACTGTTGTGATCGTGAAGGCAGCTGCTCCTACTGAGTATCATGAGATTATACCATATAATGCTAGCCTGAAAAAAAAGATCAAGCTTCAAAATCTGAGGTATGATTTCTACTAAATGCATATCGTACTGCCATTAAGTTAAAAAATCATTAAATTGAACTACTGTAAGTCAGGGACCATCTACAGCAGCATTGTTAATACCATATCTTCCTTCTTTAAACACAGCAATGCTGTTAATAACTTTTTTAACTTTATAACTTCCTGAAATATTGGATCCATTTACTTGTTTTTCCTGAACATAGCATATGTTCATTTTTGCTGATTCATATAGAACAATTTCTTTTTCATTCAGTATCATTCTTAAGATTGTTTAATATCCTGCAACTTCATGAGACAGGTGGGCTAGAGTGAAGTTCATAAAAACTGAAATCACAGCATTCGCCAGTATTTGCAAAACAGGAGGATGGATACAGTGTGGTTGTGTGAGTTCCACGATTGATTTTGCACTTGTGTGATGGGTTTCCCTGGTGGCTCAGACGGTAAAGAACCTGCCTACAATGCGGCAGACCTAGGTTCGATCCCTGGGTTGGGAAGATCCCCTGGAGGAGGGCATGGCAACTGACTCCAGTATTCTCACCTGGAGAATCCCTATGGACAGAGGAGCCTGGCAGGCTAGTCCATGGAGCTGCAAAGAGTTGGACATGACTCAGCGACTAAGCGCATGACTGACCCTGACCACCAAAAGCACTCTAAAAAATCACCATTGCTCCAAATTCATCTCCAGATGCTTAAAAATTGTTTGGTCACAGTCCCTCTAGAATCGCTAATCCAATCTGCATCTAAGGGCATAAAAAAGAAAATATAATGGGAAGATACATATCTGTAGCAAAATAAGATGTTGTAAATAAAGCCAGCTTCTTTGTTTTTATTAACATTTTTCATAAAAACTCATTTAACTTGCAGGGAAAAAACTCCGCATTTCACTGCCTTATGTGCATTTAACCCCAGGCAACCATCTCACAAAGGTAAACAGCTAACCATCAAGAGAACTAGACAAGAGACTACAGTCACTGAAAATATTCATTGAGAAGCTTCGTAATGAGGATCCAGAAATGAATAAGATCCAGCACTTCACTCAAGAGCTTATAGAAGCCCAGCACAATTCCATCCAACCACTTGAGAAAAATTCATTATGAAGAAGACAATACTCCGGGGACAGTGCCAGGTGGGGAGTTTGACTGGGGCGGTACACCTGTCAAACGGTAATGCGGGTGTCCTAAGGCGAACTCAGGGAGGACAGAAACCTCCCGTGGAGCAGAAGGGCAAAAGCTCGCTTGATCTTGATTTTCAGAAGACAATATATTTTTAAGTGCTCACTTGGATTCCACTAAATGTGTCCTTGGTGCTTTCTGTGTAAATCTTTATCAAACATATTTTGAAAATAAAAGAACATAGAAAATTATGAAGTATAAAATCATAACTTTCAAACACTATTATGTATCACAATCAAGAACCAAAATTATGGCATTATCTATATTCTTAAAACTAATGTTATTGCTCAGATTTTTGTGTTGATTTCCAGTGTTCAAGCATTTTAAAACTCTTCAAGAGGTCTATCTCTTAACAGATTTCTTCTTTCTGCCTTCATCATTATATGCCCTGTTGAGCTAGTTAAGTTCCAAAGGTTAATATTATTCAAAGTTATTGTTGAGTCTTTGAAATAATTTACCTAAAACATTCCTGAAGAAAAACATTCCACAAGACATAAGCATTACATTAATAGTGGTTCTTTCACAGAACAAAACCTTGTTAACATTTCTTATTTCAGGTTCCTAGATGGAACCCAGAAACATCCATGAAGTTGCCTTTGTTCAGACTCAGGAGTGAGCTCCAACAGAACTGATACTGTGGGCCTAGTATTGCTTTTCTTGTTGACTGACTGACTATGTTTCATTTTTCTAATGACCAGGGGATAGCAAAGAACATTTAGTCATATGTAGAGACTTTTAACACTGGAGAGAGGTTTTCTAAGCCTTCTAAAAATAAAGACTAGTCAAGAGTAGTTTAATATTTTTAATGCCCCGAGTTTATTACACAACTCAGTTATAAATACTGCCAATGAATCTCTGTTTCAAAACTGTATCTATCTTTCAGTCTCCAAATGAGGGCAAACTGTACTTCACAATGTAACTGTTTTATGGAAGGGGGAGAAAAGAAATTCCTTCTGATCTCAACTCCACCAGCATATTTTGTTTCTAGTTGTTGTAGCAGTGTTATGCAGGAATGTGAGCCTTTTTAATGCTTTGAGGTTTTTGGTTTGAGGGCATGTAGGACAGCAACAGCAATGGGTGAAGCTTAAATTTCTTGGACAAGAAACTTCACTGCATTACAAAATTCTGGGAGTTGTGGTGAATACAATTTAACTGAGAAGTTTTGTGATCTCATCACTAAGCTGTGTTTGCCTCTTTGTGCAACTCCATGGACTGTAGCCTGCCAGGCCCCTCTGTCCATGGACTTCCCAGGCAAGAATACTAGAGTGGATTGCCATTTTCTTCTCCAGGGGATCTTCCCAACCCTGGGATCAAACCTGTTGTGGTCTCCTGCTTGGCAGGCATATTCTTCACCGCTGAGGCAACTGTGAAGTACTCCCATCAAATTAAACCAGGGCTATTTCTGTTTCATGTTTCTTTTTCTTTATCAGTATGCTACTAGGGACAGCCTTACATGAGGCACAGTTGCAGGAGGCTTCCTCCTTATCCAAATTCCTGCTCTCCTGGGACTCAGTTCAGGGGATGCCTGAAAGCCCCTAATTCCTTTGTCCATTCCATGCATTCTTTTGTCCCTGTTACAATGTTAATATCGCCACACTGGTTGATACATTAAGTCTTATCAGGCAACTGGTACACTTTAGGAGTCTTTTACTAGGAGTTTGGAGACCTGAATTCATTGATAAAATCTTTTGTTTTTTTTTTTCCTTTGCAAACAGATAAAAAACAAGACTGAGTTAGCTTATAACGTAGAGGGGGGATGTAATTCTAGGGATATTAAGACACCTTTGCCTACAGCTGACCCTATGTTTCTCTGGTGTGATTGTTTAATTGACAATCACCTCCAAGTTATTTAGCACTGGGAAAATTCATGTAGTCACACTGCAAATAAGCATCTGTTTAAATTCCCTGTCTGGGACTTCTCTGGTGGTCCAGTGGTTAGGAATCTGCCTTGCAATGCAGGGTACGTGGGTTCGAACCCTGGTTGGGTAACAGAGATCCTCCATGCAGCGGGACAGCCCGGCCTGTGGGCACAGTTGACGGTCCAGGCTCTGCCGCAATCTGGCACGATGCAACAAAGACCCCGCGTGCCACAGCTGGGATCCGACGCAGCCAATAAAGAAGGACTTTATAAATTCATATACATATATATGTATAAATTTCCTGCACAGAACAGTTTTGCAGAATGCAACCCTGGAACTCACACCCCTCCTGCACCGTTACACAGTTAGTTAACTCTGTGAGCAATAGGATATGGCAGAAGTGACAGTATGTCTATTGTAAGATTAGATCATAAGAATCTTCATGATTTCTGTCTTGGTCATGCTCTTGCTCTTTTGGATCACTGGCCCCGGTGGAAGCCAATGCCTTATTGTGAATGGCCTTATGAGAATTCCATGTGTTGAGGAACTAAGGCCTCCAGCCAACAGCCTGTGAGTGATCTGGGAAGCAATTCCTCCAGCGCAGCCAGGCCTTCAGATAACTGCAGTCCCATCACTGGTTGGACTGCAGCTTCATAAGACATCTTAAGCCGGAAACACCCAGTTTGGCCACTCACAAATTCCTGACTCCCAGAAACTCTGTGAGATAATAAATGCTTATTGTTTTAGACCACTAAATTGTGGGACAAAACATTGTCATGTCACTGTAGACATTTATCATGTGTCTCCAGAATCCATAGGCTAAAATATCTGTGAAACATCATAATTTAGCATGAAACTGCTGCCAGATAAAAAAGTATAAACTGGGTGTAGTAAACTCAAATGCTTACAAAGTCCAGGCAGGTAGGACCCATGGTGAATTGAGGACTGTTCCCTAAGTCTAAGGACGGAAACAGCCATAGACATTTGTCACTGTGTGGGAACTAGGGATGTCACAGTACCAGAGCTTCTGATGTTTTCAATTTGTATTGTACATCGGTCGATCTCTTCCCAAGTGCCCACATAGTTAGTTCAAGCTAACCACAGCTAAGTCTATCCTTCAGTCAGTGAGCGTTGCAGGAACAGGTGTGCATGCACGCTCAGTTGTGTCCGACTCTTTGTGAACCCGTGGACTGCAGCCTTCCCGCCTCCTCTGTCCATGGGATTCTCCAGGCAAGAATACTGGAGCGGGTTGCCAATTCCTTCTCCAGGGCATATTCCTGACCCAGGGATCAAACTCGTGTCTCCTGCATCTCTTTGGCAGGTGGATTATTTACCACTGAGCCACCAGGGAAACCACAGGGACAGGCACGGAACCCAGGAATGGCCTACAGGGTGTGTGGGGAAATATCCCTGGATGCCTTTGGGAAAGATTATTTTGCTCCTGAAACAGGGGCACAGAAAGAACATGTTCTTCTTCCGGACAAGAACTCTATCTAGATGTAATGTCTTGTTCTTTGTTGGAGGTCTGAAGATAAAGCCAACACTCAGATAGCCAAACAGAGAGATACAGAGCCTGCTACCTCAAAGGCGAGGTCAGGCACTGGAGCAATCAACCTGGATTGCTTGGTACTGCCTACCGGATGAGATCATATAATCCTCGAAAATACCTGACTTTAGGCCAGTTTGAGTCGAAGCGTCTTTTACTTGCAGCCAAAAGCTTTCTAACATGCACTCACACAAGGAAGGCTGGTAACCCATAATTTCATGGATGAGCTACTGATTTTAAATAATATATACAGTTCAATTATTAAAGTAATGCTTCACTAAACAAATATATCTGGATGGCATGTCCATCTTGGTGGTGGCTAGTTTGTGATTTCTCTTGTAGACACTACACTGTCATATTATAAAAAAGCATTAAAAGCTCATTTGCATTTTATTTGAGGATCTCATTTGTTCACTGTTCATTGGCTGACGTTTTTAAAAACTTGACTTAAAATTTTTAGAGCAGTTTTAGGTTTACAGCAAAACTGAGGGGGAAGGTACACAGACTTCCACATATCCTCTTCACCATTCATGCATAGCTTCCTCCATTATCAACATCCTCCACCAAAGTGACGTATTTGCTACAACTGATGAACCTACACTGATACATGATAATCGCCCAAAGTCCATAGTTTATATTATGGTTTACTCTCGGTGGTATACATTCCATGTACTTGGACAGATGTATAATGACATGTATGCATTATGATAGTATCATATGAAGTATTTTTACTGTCCTAAAAATTCCCTAAGCTCTGCCTATTCATTTCTGCCCCAACACTTCAACCTCCAGCAGCCACTGATCTTTTTACTGTCTCAACAGGTTTGTCTTTTCCAGAATGTCAAATAGTTGAACTCATATAGTATATAGTTTATTCAGATTGGCTTCTTTCATTTAGAGATATGCTTTTAAGATCCTTCCACATCTTTTCATGCTGAGTAATTCTTTTCAGTGCTGAATAATACTCCATCACCTATTGGCTTCATTTAAGGACCAATCATTATAGAACACATGATTCTTTCCATTGGGGGTTTTACAATGAAAACAAGTCTGGAACAATGTGTGGCTGTAGAAATTCTGTGTGTACAGCATGCCAGGCTAACCTATATTTCAAGAGCAGAATTTGATTAGGGAAGATTTCATAGTTTGAACAGGCTATGGGGAATTTTGTCAGATGGACAAAAGTTAAAGAGTAAACTCAAATACAACAGTGACTGTGTTTATTGTATAACAACCACATATTATGCAGCTGTGGAAAACTTAATGTAATCACAGTGTGGTACGTGGAAGAAGAGTGACTTTTTTCCATTGAAATCTGCAATGGGTAAATAATATCTGAGGTACTGTTTTTAATTCTGTGAGTTGCCATTTACTGCCATATTTGTCCTGATAATTGTCTTCACATACTTAAATGATAGTCATGTGCTCACTGTCCTTAATATACTGTTTCTAACTCTTACAGCTTCGTAAAATAGAGTTATCTTCATATTACAGACAGGGAAACTCTATTTTCAAAGAGGTTAGCAGTGATTGATGGATGAGTGGGCAGCCAGGACCCCTAAATCCTATCTCCACCCCCACCCTCTCCCATTCTCAGGCAATGAGTTCCCCAGAGGACGTTTATGCATTGGATACAAGCTGGGCAAATGCAGACTTTTACAATTAGCTGAGGCTTTGATCCCAAACCCCAAAATAGTTTCCTAGTAGTGGTGGAAGTGTTAGTCACTTAGTCGTATCCAGCTCTTTGTGACTTCACAGACTATAGCCCGCCAGGCTCCTCTGTCCATGGAATTCTCCAGGCAGGAATACTGGAGTGGGTTGACATTCTCTTCTCCAGGAGATCCTCCAGACCCAGAGATGGAACCCAGGTACCCTGCATTGCAGGCAGATTCTTTACCAATGAGCCTTCAGGGAGGCAACCAACCAAACGGCTAAACAGCTTCTCTCCCTCTCTTCCAACCTCAGCCCAGGTCCAAATCTCAACTTCATGGTCCCTAAGATTCCAGTGATGAAGTAGGAAAAACAATAAGCAGAAGGAGGGAAAATAGGACATTGACCATTTATGCTTACACAGACCTATACCTCCCATGATAATACTATTAAAGAGAGTCCAGTAATGAGAATCAGTTGCTGTTCTTGGATCTGCACACTCTAAATCAGGAAATCTCTTTCTTGAACGTGAAAGAAGTTGGGGAGAAAGGAGTCTTTAATACCACTCTCCCCCCAGAGGCCAGGAAACTAATAAATAATTTAATAGGGATTTGAACCCAGGTCTGCTGGACTCTAAATCAGTAGGAGAGTATAACCAGCATCATAGCTGGATAAAGTAGGTTTCCACCTGGAGGCAACTTGTGGCTTAGTAGATGGGAAGATTTTCCTAACAATTTGGATTTTCTAGAGACGGAGTGAGCTGGCTTCCAAATAGAAATTTCCCCCACCTACAGTTTTTAAAAGATACCTGGAAGTCCACTTGTTAGGAAATTCTGGAAAGGTTTCCTGCATTTAACAGAGAGTTGGGCCTCTAAGTCCTTTTCAACGGGGAGATTCTGTGCTTCCCAGATCACGGGCAAACAGTTCTAGCCAGGTTTTTCCTTCTATCTGTTTACTCCTTTTACCAGTGACCACAGCTCACTTGCAACTGAGAGATGTGAAAACTATGCATTATCCTTAGGCAGACTGCTCAGGAAGAGTTTTAACTCAAAATATCTAGTATTGGGTTGACCAGAAAGTTCATTAGGGTTTGTTTGTAACACTTTGGCTTTCAGGGACCAAACCTGTTGCGGGGGAGGAGAGAGAAAACCCACGGGACAGGACTAGTGCTCAGGGGAGTGGAGTGAGGGTGGATGCATGCTTGTCTGTCTTAGAGGGGAGATGCTGTGAGGCAGCAAGGGGCAGGAGATGCTGATTTGACCCCTGGTTCGGGAAGATCTCCTGCAGAGAGAAATGGCAACCCACTCCAGTGTTCTTGCCTGGGAAATCCCATGGACAGAGGAGCCTGGTGGGCTACAGTCCATGGGGTCACAAAAGAGTCGGACATGACGTAGCAACAAAACAACAATGAAAATCTATATATTTACATTTATATTCCTCATATACCCTATGTATAATTTGAGTAAGCCTGAAAGTGAATCTACAGAATTAATTTCCATGTAGAGATTACACCAAGGTTAGATGAACTTTTTAAAATAAATGGAAACAAAAAAGTATTCTGCTTTATAAAATTCTTTTTAAAACAATAAGGAAAATAGAGATCAAATGCCTCTTAAAAGCATTATGAATACAATGAGCCAAGCAGAACTTTTCTTTGGCTCTCGGCCACCATAAGTAAGGTCAGCAGCCCTTACACATGGTTATATATGGTTATATACAGAACGGCTGTTGCAGTTGTGGGTCCTCAGACGTCTTCATGGCAGAGGGCTGGCAAAGCAGAGGGTGATCAGTATGAGGAAGAGATATAAACCTGACCTCTACTGCCAGAGACTTCTGCCAATGGAGGCCCTTTGCCCAAACCACTGTGCCATTCATTTAGCAGTTCGTTACTTGTTTTCTGGATCTTTCTTTTATTTTCTAGAACTTTTAACTAAATACTATATGTTATTTTATTGTATCCACCCTCCTTGACCAACGGCCTGATAATGTCTTATAATTTTAAATCTTCCACAGTCCCTAGACAGGGACTTATGTTATTGATATGATTTAATAGATTTTTGCTTTTATGTGAAAGAACAGTGCCCAGTGTTTCTTTTTTAACAATATTTTTGCACTTGGAATTGTTCAAGCAAATACTGCTTTTAGCTTTTCCAAATACAGGCGGTTATCCAAATTGTACGTGGAAACTTATCCAAAAGTTATTTGGTGCATTGGTTTTAGAACTCTGTGTATTCAGTGCATTATGTGGGTAAAGCATAATGACCCCCTAAACGACTGGAAAACCAAATGTCCCCGTATAACACAGCTGCCGGAGTAAAGTGCAGGTATGCACGTGTATTCAGTATTCAGGCCCAGCTCTACCCCAAGGCTGCACCCCCCTCCCTGCTGTGAGGTGGAAGGGAGACGGCCCTCTTCACTTCCCTTGTTAGGCTTTTGGCTGGGAGGCTGGGGACAGTTGAGTTCTTGAGCCTTTGTCACCCAGGTTGCTTGATGGGACTGGAGGTTACAGAGGTGACAAGAGAGACTGGGGACCTCATGGGGCTTTCGAAGGCTTGTGCTGGGAAATGCCTGCCGAGCGTCATCTGTTTCCTTCTGTTCCTTCTTCTTGCTCCTTTATTGCTGCTGAAAGGATTGGAAGGCAGAGAAAGAATCCATAGTGGGCTTCTTGCAGCTGTAACACGATGGAGTTGCTGCCCCCTTTCCTTCAGTTTTGCTGTGTGTGACTGGGTGAGCAGTCTGATGGGAGAGCGGTGGCCGGGTGGGGCCTCTCTGGGGTTGGGGGAGACTTCTCCCCAGCCCCCAACACAGGTACTGTACTGTGTCAGAGGCAGGGGCGAGAAACACGTGTCAGGGAATGGGGAATCCACTCCACTGGATGGGGAATTGGAAATCCTAAACATCTGCATGTTGGTAGCAGCCAGGAGGAATGAAAGAAGAGAGGGAAGGAAGAGATTAGCAGAGGAGGGGAGTAATATGTAAAGAGCACGTCTGTTTAAGTCATACTTTCCCGTAAAATACAGGACAAAACCCAAATCGAGGCCCTTGACTTCACAGTCCAATTACCGACATGCTGTTTTATCATCTCGGAAAGGGTACGCTTTAAAATGGAAGTGATTACATCCAGATGTGGAATTTTCTGTGTGTAACTCCACGTCGTATGTGTCAGCGTCATAACCTGTTAAGTAGACCTTGGAAAACCTTCAGCTCCTCTCAGGTGTGAAACGAGCTGGAGAAGAGGCCACACCAGGGTCCCTCCTCTTTTGAGCTCAGTTCCAACCATCTTCTCTTCTACTCACTTCTGTCTTGTTATTTTCCGCTCTCCAAGGTGCACAGGTGCGCTGGGACTGGGTCTGCCTCCAGACTCCAGGAAGTGTGAAAGCCTGGGTGTGGGAGCCTTGAAGAGAAAGGAGGGCAGCAGGCCTAAGCGGGCCACTCAGAATCCCCAGGTGAGCCTTTCTGGGACCATCATGTGAGTGGCAGAAGGTGGAGACTCAGTTTTGAAGAAAAAGGGTGATTCCTTTGAGAACTGTCACCTATTATAGGCAAAGAATCTATGATTTGTCAGAATCTGTGATTCTTCCCTGATGGTCCACAGTGGCTCAGACTCCCTGCTCCCAATATAGGGGCCTGGGCTCAATCCCTGGTCAGGGAACTAGAGCCCATGTGCTACAACTAAGACCCAGCACAGACAAATAAATAAAAATAAAGAAGTAATTAAAAAAAATAAAGTGTACAAATCAATGGTTAAAGAAAAAAAGAAAAAAAAAGAATCTGCAATTGATGAATTCTGCTGACCCCTACTAAAACAAGTAAATCAACTTCCCCCAAATATGTATTTAACTTTACTCTTCTTCGCCAAGTGCAGTTTTAACCATGCTTTTGGAATCAGAAAAGTGTAAGTTTAAAAAAAATGAAACAGTGGGCAAAAGCATCTTGAGCAAAAACATCTTGAATGAAGATTTGATAAACACATTCCTGGATGCCTAATATTGTTCATTTGTCCACTTCTCTAAGTAAAAATCAGATATTTCATTAACAGGAATGAAAAATTAAGAAAACAGTAAGATGATTCAGAATGGTTAAACTAAGATTATTCGAGTTGGGTGTAGGAAATTCATTCAGTTTCGAACTGAAACTAGCTTTTAACAATAAACATTTAAGTCATGTTCAAGTTTTCTTCGGAGTACAGTGTACTATGGGATTCCCGGTGGCTCGCACTAAAGAAAACTTCCTGTGATGCAGGAGACTCCGCTTGGATCCCTGGGTCAGGAAGATCCCCCGGAGGAGAACGGCAACCCACTCCAGGGTTCTAGCCTGAGAAAACCCATGGACAGAGGAGCCTGGTGGGTTACAAAAGAGTCACCGGGTCATAAAAGAGTCAGACACGACTGAGCCACTAAACAACAGGATACTGTGGGACAGCCGGTCTCCCCTACCCTTCAACACGATTATGCCAGGATGCAAAACATTACCTTCTTTATTGGCCTCCCGTGTTTAACTTCAGTGGCATAGTCAGGAACAACTGAAAGGGGAAATCCCTAAAACATCCAGCTTCAGGGATTTTTAAAAAGATTCTAAAGCAACTTTTTTTTTTTTTTTCCCTGCCCGGAGAGGTGGGGCGGTGCAAGTCGGGGGAGCTGTTGAAAAGGCTTTGCTGAGGTCGAGCCAACAGCTATAGAGTTGCCGGTGGACAGAGTCCACCGTGGAAAGGCAAATGAGCAGGCTTAACTCAAGTCCCATGCTCGGCCAAAACGAGGCAGGTGTTAGAGGGATGGGCTTTTTGGATAGGATGGAGACCCGGACGGATGAAGTCTTCTCTGGTTAGAAAGGAAATTTGGTATTAAGAGGGCTTCACTGAATCCCAATAATAACCAAACAACTGGTGTTGTTCAGGGCTCCGGTGGAGAGTGGGTGGCAGGAAGTAGAAAGGCTCGACCTGCTTTCCCTGGGTCGGTTCAGGAATTTAATTTCAGCAAATGTTTATCGGAGCCTAATAAGTGTTGCCCACGGTTTTAAGTTTTAAGCACTGGGATACAAAGGGAAACGAAACGTGGTCTTGTCCTTGAGAAGCTCACAGCTCAGGACAACGGCTTCGGCATTCCAAGTGGGCTTAGATAACTTTTACCCCGGGATTTATCAAGGGACTAAACCCATTCACACTTATAAATATTGCAAAACATAGGAAATGAGGCGCGGCAAGGGGGTGGAGGAGAGGTGGGCTGCAGGGGCTGGCGGCAGGTTTGGCGGCCGCCAGACGGAGGGGCTGTGGTGGTGTCGCCTGCTGGCAAGGAGCAGCCAAGACCGTCCCCCGCGTTGGCACCCTCGGACTTGGCTCCAGCACCCCGAGGCCGCCGGGGTGCCAGCGAGCTGGTCTGGCCGGGCCGGGCAAGGACAGCGTGGAGCCCGGCTCCGGGGCGAGACCGCGCGCCTGTGCCCGCCGCCAGGGGGCAGAGTGCCCGGGTCCGCGCCTTCTCTCGGCGGGTCCACTCCACGAGCCAGGGCTCCGCGGAGCGCACGCCTTCCCCGCCCGGGACCGCTCCCGGGCGCGGCGAGCAGGGCGCGGCCGCGGGCCCCGCGGCGGGAGGCGGCCCGCGCGCGGGAGGGCGGGAGGGGGCTGGCGCGGGGGTTCCGGGGAAGCGCAGCGCCGCCCCCGCCTCCCCTTCAGAAGCGGCGGAGCCGGGGAGCATGGACCAGACGCCGCGGCTCCGGCACCATGACGCCCCCCTACTTCGCGGTGGCTCTGATTCTCGGGGCGCTCCCCGGCGTGGTCAGCTTTGATTCGGTCCTCGGTTATTCCCTCCACCCCCGCCATCACCATGCGCCCTCTCGGGGTCCGCAGGACCCTTATTCCCTTACCTCCCAGCCGCGGCCACAGAAGACACGGCCGCCGCCCCCGCTCCCGCGCGCCCTGCACGCCCCGCCGGCGCTCCGCGCCTCGCGCGCGCACGGCCTCCGCACGCCCCGGCCGCCGCCGGGGGACTGCCCCGCCGGCGCGGCCGGGGCCAACGTGACGGACTCCGGCGCCCCTTGTCTGCGCTGGGCAGACGTGCCGCCGTTCCTCGCGCGGTCGCCCCCCGAGGGCTGGGCGCAACTGCGAGGGCAGCGCCACAACTTTTGCCGGAGTCCGGACGGCGCGGGCAGACCCTGGTGCTTCTACGGGAACGCCCGCGGCAAGGTGGACTGGGGCTACTGCGACTGCAGACGGGGTGAGTGGCCGCAGGGCGGCGGCGACCGGGGGCCGGCGGGGAGCCCGCCTGGGTGGGCGAGCGCGTTAGGTGCTCCTGGAGGAGAAAGTGAGAGGCGGTGGGGCTGTGGGTTTGCCTCGCTCGGTGTGAAGGTGGACGGCCACCGACTTAGCGTCCGCGTCCCTTGGCACCGTGACTTGGAACTGGCGAGGCGCGCTTAGTGTGCGGTTACCTGGGGTGACAGTCTCCCTGGAAGGTGCTGCACTCTCGGGCTCCTGGGTGAGGGCTTGTCTCCGGGCTGCGGGGTTGTCTCCGGGCTGCGGGGCTGTCTCCGGGCTGCGGGCTGCGGGCTTGGCTCCGGCCACAGTGATACGTGTGGGGGCGGGGAAGGGGGTGCGCGCACGCGGCGTGGATGTGTGTTTTCTGCATCAGTTGTGCCTTGAGAATGGTACCGTATTTACGGAGAAGTGGCAAAGCAAAAGAAAAGATAATTTCTAATTACCTGTTTTGGAAAGGGAAATATGAAATCTAATATGAAAATCAATTACCACCCGCCCCCCTCAATTTCTGCCGGCAGTTGACATGTATTTGAAAAAGTTTTTGCAAACTTTCTGGGCCAAAACGTGACTTGTCAAATGATGTTCATGTTCTGGGGCACACGGCGGTAAATATCAGTGAGTGGAGAAGAAACAAAGGGAAAAGATAGGAATAGTAACTATTCTAGGGAAAAAGCAACTTGATATAGTCAAGTGCTGTTTTCAAGAATGCCAGTATTCAACTGTATATGTTATTTGTGGAAAACCGGAATTAGTTGGTAAAGAGATTAAGTTGGTAAGATGTTTCACGTTAATTAATGTAAAAGATCACATTAATAGATTTAATGTAAGTGAATCATCTGCCTTTGAACAGTGCTTTGTTTTGAGTTGGTGGCGTTTTGTTTACTATTAGGGCTTTTTTTTTTTTCTTTAATAGCTGTGGGGAAAAAACCTAAAGTTCTTCAAAGTTTGGATTTTCCTTTAAATATTTTTTTTTTTTTTGGCAGCTCTCCATCCAAGCTCTGTGGCAGGGGCTTCGTTAATTGTGATTCTGAGATATGTTGTACTTTGTACCTTTTGGTGATTTGGAGGTTAAATTTTCACAGGGCCGTTCTTTGCCTTCAGAAATTTTTATTTATCTGTGCCTTCAGTTGCATTAGCGCTTTGAGTGAAAGGGAAGTGATAGGAAGGTTAAGATCCATTATCCTTCATCCTAGAGAATGAAGTCATCGCTATACTTGTTACACAGACAGAATGCCAATGTGGCTATAAAAAATTTGAGGTGATGTCAAGCAGAGAGCCCTAGTGCTGTTTCACTCTTTACTATGAAATTGTCTCTAGTAAAAGCTCATGGTTAGCAAACACTGACACTTTTTTCATTTTTGTGTTATTATATTTCCTATTTCCTATTGTGTATACATATATATGTAAATAAGTGGAATTCAAAGTTAAAACACTGTAATGATCTATTGTTCTCTAACACCTAATTTTTTAAATTTTACATCCGGAAAGAGGAGAACAGCATAGCGGTTCATTTTCCCCACCCTCTTGTGTTGAAAAGAAATTTAAACCTCACATCAGTACAGACTCTTTGGGATACCTTTATGTTCATAGCTAATTCTCATTAGACAAAACTCTAAGCACTGCATAATGGTGTGTCCTTCCTGAAATAAAGTGACTGAACACAAGAGAAACAAAAGAAACCCCCCAAGATGGGAGATAAATACACTCCCCACCCCACCCCCCCAAAAAAAGAAACAGGAAAACAATCTGCTGGCTATATATTAATTTCATTACTCTCACAGGCCCAGTCTGTCATTTACTCCTCACTTTCTGACTGGGCATAGTCATGCCTTAAAATGACTGACATGTTCTGAAATGATGGCTTTCTTGGTTCTGCATTTCAGTTAGGAGTGTAAACAAAGCTATCATGGTGTGGTGAGAAGAATATGGAATTGTGCTCTGGAAAACACTGGTGTCCACTTTGGCTCAGCCAGTAGCTATACAGTGCTGAGTAGGACTCGTCACCCACAGAGCTTTGGTTTCCTTATCTGGAGGAAGGCAGTTTGGGGATAGATTTATTCAAAGGACTTTCCTAGTACTGAGCACATACCAGAACAGCCCAGCCTGATGGTAACAGGTAGGACTGATTGAGGATTCATTCTGTGTTGGAGGCTGAGCTAAGCATTTTATATATTAGTTTTCTCATTTAATTCTCATAGGAACATTATAAGATAGTGCACATTCCACTCCACAGCTCATTTTCCTCTTTAATTAGATGAACATGTAGAAAGTCTGTGTGCTCAGTTGCTCAACTGTGTCCAACTCTTTTTGACCCCCATGGACTGGAGCCCGCCAGGCTCCTCTGTCCGTGGGATTCTCCAGGCAAGAACACTGACTGGAGTGGGTTGCCACTTCCTCCTCCAGGGGATCTTCCCCACCCAGGGAAGGAACTCGAATTTCATGTGTCCCCTGCCATGCCGGTGATTGTTTACCAATGAGCCTCCTGGGAAGCCTGTAGAAAAGTCTAATGATTCTATTTTTGTAGCTTAAAGACTAGTTTAAAAGGAGAGAGAAATGAAACTAAGTTTGGTTTAATGCACATGATTTCCAGTGTCTTATGACTTGAAAATATCCAGGGTTTTTGTTCTCTTTGTTTTTTAAACAAAAAACAGCTTCAACAAAAGGAAAGAAGATTAATTGTAAGGGAATCCCTCCGTTGAAAAATACTCTGGAGGCCAGATTTTCATGTACCTGGTTGCGTGGAGAGCAATGAGGAAGTTGGTGCCTCCAAGGTGGAAAGTTGATTGAAACCTCGTTGCAGGGGTGGCAGGGGGATCTCAGGTGAGCCGGCTCAGGGCGTGGACACTCCAGTGGCTCAAAAGTCTGAGAACAAGGAAGATGATGCCTGGGCCCTGGTTGTGTGAAACTTGCAAATTAGTGATCAAAGAATCTTTGGGGGATTGGAATACCCTGAATCTGCCCTGGGAGCTAGTTCTTATAATAAGCATTAGAATTGTGGCAAGGGCGAGATGGGGGCGGGGCTTATTAAAATGCAGATACCTAGACTCTAGCCTTGAGACCCTGTTTAAGTAGTCTCAGGAATCTGGCTGGGGAATGTGCATTTCTACTGAGCAGTCAAGGTCATTTGGAAACTGAAAACTCATTGCCATAGTCAGGGAAAACCAGGGGAGGGCATCAGAACCCACCTAAGCTGTATAGCGGTGGGTGGTCACGTCAGCTGAATCTGCCATTCTGTGACTTAATCCTGCTAGATTTAGGTGGCACTAGTGGTGAAGAACCCTCCTGCCAATGCAGGAGACATAAGAGATGCAGGTTCGATCCCTGGGTCCGATCCCTGGGTCAGGAAGATCCCTTGGAGGAGGGCATGGCAACCCACTCCAGTATTCTTGCCTGGAAAATTCCATCGACAGCGGAGCCTGGCAGACTACAGACGGTAGGATCGCAAGTAGAAGCAACTTAGCATACATGCACATGTGGCAGGCCTATGGGAGCTTTTTGTGTGGTTTTAGAAAATGGTACCACACTTGTTATTTGACCAGTGTGGGATAATACCAACTTAGTTCACCAGAATATGATTTATTAACTGAAAGTGAGCCAAATTAGTTTTTACATTTCTACAGGAAGAATTAACAGGATGATCTCCAGTAACGTGCTCAGTTGTTCAGTTGTGTCTGTCTCTCGGTGACCCCGTGGACTGTAGCCCACCAGGCTCCTCTGTCCATGGAATTTTTCAGGCACGAATACTTGGAGTGGGTTGCCATTTCCTCCTCCGAGGAATCGTCTAGATTGAACCCCCATCTCTTGTGTCTCCTGCATTGGCAGTCAGAGTCTTCACCACTGTGCTACCTGGGAAGCCCCAGTAATTTACGACTTCCTGACTAGAAGGAGAAATCCCCTTTCTAGTCTCAGGTTGGCCCTGCAGGTGGGGCGACTTGCTTGCACTGTGCTGGGAACTCCTCTTTGTTACAAGCAACTGAGTGGAACTCAGCCTTAAGTGACTGATGTGTAAAATAAGAAACAATAGTGCTCTAATAACTGAGATTTTACCAGAAAGAATGATTCATAGATCTGACTTTTTGTTGTGTCCTGCTAATCTGTTCACCCAAATCTGATTCAAATAGAGATAGTGGACTTGTGGGATAAATGCTGTTGTTTACAGGCTGTGCTCTCTGAAGTCCATCTGGTGTTTGAAGTGAAGGTTAATTAAAAAGTTGGCTGAAAGCTGTCTCTTTTTAAATTTTTTTAATGCTGCATCTTGATGCTGTGTAGCAGGTGCTAAAATCATTTATTAGCAATAACAGATTTGATACATTTCCTGGCTGGATTTTAGATATTGAGCTCAATTTTCTTTACAGGCTAAGGCAGATATAAAATACTTTGATTTGGAGGCATTATCAGACTCTTTACTAATGTGAAAAAAGATTTTATGAAGAAAATTAGACATTCAGCTACTATTGCCTTTTATTGATTATCCTGGACACACACTGTATACAGATAGACATACACACACTCTCTTACTGAATATATATTTATTCATATATATATTTATTCATGTATAAATATGAATATATTTATATTTATGCAGTGCGTGTGTGTGAAGGTAACCTTTGTAAAAGTAACTGGTTTTATAGCTGTGAAGGCAAGCCTAAATGTGCAGCAATAATGGATTACTCAGAGGTCCCTTTATTGGATGTATATTGTGCAGGTCCTAAGGGCTTCCCAGGTGGCACCAATGGTGAAGAACCCAGCTGCCAATGCAGGAGACGTAAGAGACCTGGGTTCAATCCCTGGGTGGGGAAGATCCCCTGAGGAGACATGGCAACCCGCTCCAGTATTCTTGCCTGGAGAATCCCATGGATAGAGGAGCCTGGCGGGCTACAGTCCATGGGGTCGCAGAGTCGGTGTGTGGTGCTGCTCTTAAGTGATAATTGCAAAGACTGTCTATAGAAGATAGAAAAATGCTCATGATAAGGTTGAAGGGAAAAGATTGACACAAAATGTATATACGTTATTGCTAACTGCAAATAAAGATGGCTGTGGAAAATTTGGGAGAGAAAACAGGTGATGAACTTGGATATGAGTGTGGCTTGGATCAGTTCATGTAGCTTTGGTGGCAAAGAATAGCAAACCCAATTCAAAATGACTGAAGGAATAAGGAGGTTTGTTGTTCGTATTACAAGAAGTCGGGCTTCAACATAGTACATCTCTGTCTTTCTGCTACTCTCTTGATTCCATTATTTTCAAAGTGTGGCTTTTATCCTTAGACTAATGGTTATTCCAGATTTCATATTGAGTTAGAATAACTTGAAGACGCAAGATAGGGCATTCTCTTCATGTATGTTCCGTTGAGAGAGCAAGGAGACCTTCCCAGAACTCCTGCACAGATTTCCTCCTGTATTTCACCGGTCAGACCTTCCTGGCACTCTCTGGGAAGGAAAATGCAGTTACCGTGCTTCGCCGGTATTAGTCAGGATTGACCTCTGAACACATGGGGCCTCTCCTGGCAGCGAGAAGCAGGTAGTTATTCAAGAGAGCCAACAGAGTCTGTCAAAAAGTGTGATTGAGGTTTGTCCTGTCGGGCTGCACACCACAAACTTGCAAGCCCTGGTACCTGCCCAGCTTCCTACGACCATGGTTTAATGGATGCGGGGGACCTTACATGTCTGCAGCCAGCCCCTGAAGCAGCTTCTCACCAGGTGTGGCAGGCGGTGGGCAGGACGCAGCAGAAGTCTTTGCTGTGTGTGTGTGTTGGGGGTGCGAGGCAGGAGGAATGGGGTGAGAGTTGGGGCTGGGAGGTGGAGAGGGAGGTTACCAGTTACAGAGGGAATGAGTGGTCAGGTTGGCCCTGGTTACCAGGGAGACCAGCAGGGGAGCACAGCTCTCGACACCCCTTTGATGAGCTGTCGCAGGGCGGTGCTCTGTTCTAAGAATTCACAGTCCCTAGCTGGAGTTGGGGCGGGTGTGCAAGAGTTTATGATGAGGCTCTGTGATTGAGAGGGAAGGTCAGCCACGTGAGTAGGGTGAAGGTAACGCAGGGACCGATGGATGTCCTGAGAGCAAGGGGACTCCATCTGGGATGGCCTGACCTTACAGTCCTCACACAGGTGTCCCTCACTTTTTGAAAGTTTGGCTTATGCCGCTTCGCTTTTAAGAAAGACCTACATCAGTACTTGTTTTCGCTAACCAAAAGAAATCCAAAGACAGTTTTCACTTTTATGAACAATGGTGAAAATTGAAAAGTGCTCTCGGCGTTTGTTTTGCTAGCGGCCGTTATAAACTCAGGGAGATAGTGGAGGACGGAGGCGCCTGGCCTGCCGCAGTCCATGGAGTCGCCGAGCGGAACACGACTTGAGCTCCTGAACATTGTGGAGGCGGCGCACCCCGCTCAGCAGCGAGAGTGCTGCCCCCAAGCGCCTTCTCCAGGAACTGCACTCAGCATGTCCGCGTCCGGCGGCCGCCAGTCTTTGCGCTGTGTCTGGGAGCATCTGTGCCTTTTCTGTTTATTTTGTGCGTTTCTTAGCAAGATGTTTCCTAAGATTAATTGCTTCTTTTTTTTTTGTTGTTGTTGTTGTAAGGTGTAGGTGTTGTTTTTTTGACAAGTTGTGTCTGACTTTTGCAGCCCCAGGGACTGTAGCCTGCCAGGCTCCTCTGTCCATGGAATTTTCCAGGCAAAATACTGAAGTAGATTGCCATTTCCTTCTCCAGGGGATCATCCCGACCCAGGGATCGAACCCATGGCTCCTGCATTGGCAGGCAAAATTTTCACTGCTGAGCTGCCAGAGAAGCCCAGGAACAGAACTTAGAAAGATGAATAAGAAATCACCTAAGTCCTCTGGTTAAGGATGCCCACTCTCTGGTTGAAATGTCAAGATAATACTAGGCATTTTTTATTACCTTTCCTGTGATATGTACTCTGGGAGACAGATAAACTTACTATTAAGTGTAGTTTAATTTCATCACTTACAGTTGTACAATAAAAGGTTAATACCCACACTATGTGTTTATGTGTGGACTGGACTGAGCTACTGAACTGAACAGTGGATAGTTCAGACACAATTTGTAAAATTTTCTGCTAAAGTTATTTAAACGCATATATTGTCTTCTTCTTTTGCATAATGTTATATAATGTTTTAAACGCATGAATAACGGGTGGTGGTGGTGTTCAGTAACTCAGTCGTGTCCGACTCTTTGCGACCTCATGGGCTGCAGCACTCCAGGCTACCCTGTCCTTCACCATCTCCCAGATGGGCTTATAAATTTATGTAAGCCCGATGTAAATGGGTAGAATTGCTTATTCAGTAGATATGCTTTCATTTTGAACCTGACAAGTTCTTATTTTTCTTAGTACAAAAGGTATCTACATAAATAATAGATGAACAATTAATATGAATTATAGATGTGGACTAATGGGGAGAGTATAGTTCAGTTGGATATTTAAGGGGTTGCTTCCTATGTTAAAAGATGATTTCATTTTGACATGGCATGATTTGAATAAAATCTATTATTTTGCAATGCTAAACTGATTTCAGTTATGGGTAAGTGTAATCATTGACCAAATAGAATACCTGAATTCTATCAAATAAGCTGTAGGAAAAAACAAAACAAAACATAAAAATTAATGTAGACTCCCCAACTGTACTTGAAAAATTCAACTAACTATTGCTCTATTCAGTTGTTTTTAGGCAATGTGATTTTTTTGTGTGTATTTTATAATTAAGACAAAAAATGATCACTTAGTATATTTTTCCAATTTTGCCTTTGGTAGAAGGCATGCGATTATATTTAATTCATTGTCAAATATATGTGCTAAATTGTCCAATATGTAATGAACCTTTGTTCTGTTTTTTTAGTAGTTCGTAAACTGAAATTTCTACATCACTTTCAGCTTTGAGTATACTTTTTGTCAAAGATCTAAATAATAGCTTGACGTCACCAGCATGAATTTCTGATTCCACCAGAACAATAGAGCTGACTAAAATTAATTATTTTGTGCCTCTGTGAAGTTCATTAATGATGAGAAAGGATTTGGGTGATAACATTAAGTTTCTATTACTCATTTATCAAACTGTGATTTATACAAGATTTCAGAAATATTTATTTTTAATTCTGTTCAGAATACTACTGGAATGGATCTTTGTTTTTGGGTGTTTTTTTCTGTCACGTGACTTCCCTGGTGGCTTAGACGGTAAAGCATCTGCCTGCCATGCTGGAGACCTGGGTTCGATCCCTGGGTTGGGAAGATCCCCTGGAGAAGGAAATGGCAACCCACTCTAGTACTCTTGCCTGGAAAATTCCATGGATGGAGGAGCCTTGTAGGCTACAGTCCATGGGGTCATAAAGAGACGGACACGACTGAGCGACTTCACTTCACTTTACACTTCTGTCACATGAGTGAGCTCTATTGTATATTTTAAGGAGTTAACTAAATAGGCATACCTTTTCATTTGGCTAATTTTGGAATGAGCTGGATTTAAAGAACAAAGATAACTGACCTGTTTGGCTCCTTTTCTGATATTTCTTTTAGGTCTTCTTGAAGTGTGGACGGTGAGAAGGGAGGTTTTGCCAGCTGTCCATGGAGGAATAATACCAGAATGGGTCTATTAGTTTGCTAAAGCTGCTGTAATGAGTACCACAGACCGAGTAGCTTAAACAAAGAAACTTGTTATTTCACAGTTCTGGGGACTGGAAGTCCAAGATCAGTGTCAGCAGAGCCGTACTTCCTCTCCAGACACCAGGGAAGGATCTGGTCCAGGGCTGTCTCCTGGCTTCCGATAGTTCCTTGGCTTGTGGAAATGTAACTGCAACCTCCGGATGGCGTTCTCCCTATGTGTGTCTGTCCAAATCTCTCCTTTTTACAAGATCATAGTCATACTGGACTGGAGCCCACCCTGATGACCTCATTTATCTTGATCCTCTGCAAAGACCCTATTTCCAAATAAATTCACACATTCACGGGCACTGGATGTCAGTGCTTCAACATCTTTTGGGGGGAAAAGGATTCAGCCCACTGCAATAGCCATGAGAACCAATGAAACTTGTGAAGAGAATTTTAATCTAGTTAGCTCTCTTTCTCTAGATTACCTTGTATTGAGTGAGACTGATAACATGGCAGAAGAGAACCCCTCTGGAATGTCTCTTTGTTTTAGGAATCCCTATTTGTTTCTAGCTAAGTTATCCATAAAGCAAATTTCTGTAACAAAAATCTTTTGTGTTCCTTTTCCTTTATAAAACTGGAGATATGTTTACATGATAAAAAATAGTAGTAAACTAAAATGACAGTGATTTCAACATTTTTAAAAAGTGTATTCATTTTTAATTGGAGGATAATTGCTTTATAATATTGTGTTGGTTTCTGCCACACATCAACAGGAATCAGTCACAGGTACATGTATGTCCCCTTCTTGAACCTCCCTCCCACCTCCTACCCCATCCTACCCCAAGTTCAACATTTTTGGCAGGGAATTAAGGTAGTAGAATTCTGACCATTGTTGTGTATTGGCACATTTTGCCTTTAGGTAGTTGTTAATACCAACAGGCTGGTACAACTGACAATTTTCTTTGTTTTTTGCAATAATTCTTTTCATGAAAGAGGGGGCCTCCTCTCCATGACATGCCATCATGCATAGCTTTATAGTTCCAGACTTTTTTCTATTACTGGCTTAGTCTGTAAATTAGTAATGACTACTATAGTTGAGATCTAAAACCTCTGAGACTTCAAATTTTAGATTATTGTTGTTAACACTTTTTAAAAATAGGAATATTTAGAATAGAATATTTTCCATCAAATTGGCACATGAGAGACTTTAAGACCATGCAACTCTGGATTCACTGAGGTGTTGGTGAGAGACATGAGCTGAGACTATAAGGAACATCGCAAAGTGCTGGGCGGAGGTAGGAAAGTATGAACCAAGGAAGACAGATTGACTTTTGGTGATAAGAGGCTGGGACAGAGGAGCACTATTTACCAAAGAATCTGGTCTAGGATTCGTCTGGAGAACTTTATTGTTAGGAAGATAGTAATAGAAACGAGTTTAGCAGGCTTGGGCCTTTGTGGATTGCTTTATTGTTTTATCCTCTCTCTCTCTGTTTTTTTTTTTTTTTTTCATTGAGCTAAGGGTATTTCCTCTTGTAATTGCACACCTATAAATTTGTGCAAATGTATAGTCCTAGAAATTTGTATAGCCCATGGGACTGGCCTCCGCTGGAGGATTAGCCTCAAATATAGATCACCAGAAAGCCACCTGTCTCATGTTGTGTAGTATAGAGAAACTCTTGAGCCTGTCTTATTGATCTGCCTGGCTAGTTTATTCCCATGTAATGTTTGGTGGATTTGTTGTAATATTTCACCATGCTGGTCAATGCTCACATGGCAGACTGCATAAAGTGGTACCTGAACTATTGAAGGGTGCTTATTGCATCCCAAGTCTTTGCTCAGGCTCGGAGGCAAGGCACGGGTAGCAAGGGACGGAAGCTGGGAGGCAGTTTGTCATGGCTCTGCAACTGCCCAGCTGATTGGCTCCATAGCTTCCTCATCCATAAATTAAGGGAAACCAGTGACAGTTTGACCGTCTTAAGCATTCTAAGAGAGCTAAGTGAAGCAAGAACGAAGTAAAACCAAAACCAAAGAAAAACCACTGCCTGTCTTAAATGTATGTACTGTGAATTATGTGTTCTTGCTTTTATTATCTTAGGCATATTATCATGCTGATTTTTTTTTAAAGTTCTTTCAAAAGATTATTAGAAGTATAAACTCCATGGAATTACATACCAGTAAGAAATACTGAGTTCAAGGTAGATGATTACTCAGATATTTTGGAAATTTTTATGGCGTGAGGAAAGGATAAACTATGTGGAGGGGCACTGCCAGGCAGGTGTGTGCTTTGGGGATGTTGGAGTTGAGAATGGATTCTGCCAGAGAATTTGTTAGTCGTTGACATGCAAACTGCCTTTCCAGAATCGCAAATATTTGTATCCATTTGTTAAAGGAAAATTGGATGAGCACTCCACATTTCTTGCCATATAGCAAATACAGATAAACAAATCCAGGTTTTCACAGCATGTTTGGCGCATGTGAGAAATGATGGTAGAACTTATAGTTGACCTGGAAATTATTTCCAGTGCTATCATTTTTGTTACAATGATGTTATGGTAACAATTACACATTATGCAGAGTTTTCTCCTCCTCATTTGTGGATGCCTTAATCATTTAGATAATATTCCTGCATCATTTCTTCTTTGAAAGCTTTTTAGTGATTTGGGCAATATTTTGCATTTTATTGTGATTATTTAACATGCATAAATAGAGTTCCAGTTTGTTTTCATTACTAGAACATTTGTCCAACCCTTTGACATGAATAATTTGATGGTCGTGGTATTTGTGGTGGTGGTGAATGAATAAACAGATAATAGATTAAATGGTTTCCCTGGTGGCTCAGCTGGTAAAGAATCCGCCTGCGATGTGGGAGACCTGGGTTCGATCCCTGGGTTGGGATGATGCCCCTGGAGAAGGAGACAGCTACCCACTCCAGTATTCTGACCTGGAGAATTCCATGGACGGTATAGTCATTGGGCCACAAAGAGTCGGACATGACTGTGCGACTTTCACTTTTCATATTAAACTTTCAGATTTCAAATAACATGTGTTTGAGCTGAACAAATGAATTCTTTGATTTGGAAAAAAATCAAAAGACATTTTTACTGTGCATGATATTAGTATTATGTGGGTCTCTATCGAAGACATTTTGTGATTATAAAAAATCATTAAAGTTCAGTTAAACTCTTTGGACATATTTCTTTAAAGATATTCTATAGTTCACACTTTTTGTTGCGGGAAGGGGGACCTCTTCTAAGGCCCTTGTCTGACACTGAGAAATGAATTGTCTGAGGAGGCACATGTGCTGACAAAGCAAGAGATTTTATTGGGAAGGGGCGCCCGGGTGGAGAGCACTAGGGTCAGGGAACCCAGGAGAACTGCTCTGCCGCATGGCTCAGTCTCGGGGTCTGTGGTGATTAGTTTCCGGGTTGTCTCTGGCCAGTCATTCTGACTCAGGTCCTTCCTGTTGGTATAGGCAGTGCCCAGTCAAGATGGATTCCAGAGAGGAGGATTCTGGGAAGTTGGTAGGACCTAGGGATTGGTGTCTCCTCTGGAGCTTTCCCAAATTCTTCTGGTTGGTGGTGGCTTGTTGGTTTCATGTTCTTTACCAGGACCCCCTGTCATAAAATAAATTGTGCGGATGGTTACCGTGGTACCTGGCCAGGGCGAGCGGCTTCAGTTGGTGTTTCCCTCTAACATTTTCACTGAGCTAGACAGGGCTTCCTCTTGCTTGGTCTGAATTAAAGAAGGTTAGAATATATATGAATGAGTTTTAGATTATCTGTCATATGAATGATGCACACCCATGTTCTCTCCTGAGTAGTCAGGATTTGGCAGTGCAACTTTGCCTCCATTTGTTCTTGCCTCTTGTTTGAATTAAATGACACTTTGTATTTATCATGAGAGATAAGATATGTGTTTCTTAAATAGTCACATTTCTTTTAAGGATGATTGTGTGGAAAATAATAGTGATAGGTGACTAGGCTGGTGCAAATGAAATGAATGGATGATTTAGAATCTGTTATTTTTGAAAAATAATTATAAAGCCATAGATTACTTTGAAATATGTAAAATGTGTCAGAAATTTTTAGTAAAATTTAATTTCTTAACCTATTTACTTATGAGATAAAGGTCATCTTAAGTGACTTTTCACAGACTTTTATGAAATTTTTAAGTTGTCTGAGTTTGATTCTACCTCTGCATATGTCTCAACTGCAGCCTCAGGACTGACTCTAAAAACAAGTGCCAGTGAGAAGAGAAATGTAGTCCTTTGATACACACTTAAAAAAAACCTGAAATATATTTGATTTACACTATTATGTTGGTTTCAGATGTACTGCATAGTGATTGGAATTTGCATATGTTATGAAATAATCACCACAGCGAGCCTAGTAACCACTTTGATCCACAGTTAAGGGGTAAGACTATCTTCCCAGGGATGCTCTAATTTAAATTTTGACTCTTTTAAGACTGAGAAGAATGACTCAAATTATGGACTGTGGAGCAGCTGAGTGGGGAATGATGTGTAAAGAGAAGTGAAGTTCCAGGGCCATTCAGTTATATCACACCACTCTCCCTAGGGGCAGTTTCCCTAAGACTACCTTTAGACAATATTTCTGACACTTAACACCTTTCTGAAATTTTAGACATTATCTTTAGACTTCTCACAACTACTGGTAGAGGCTAAAAGGGGAAAAACATTTTATTCTTTAGTGGAAGAGCAGGTAGAAGGAAGATACAACAGCTGATAACAGGTAACTTGTTAACAGCATTCTGTTTGTTTCTGTTTTTTTTTTTTTTTAATCTATGACCTCTTGTGGAGATGGAAGGTGATATATAAGTGATAAGAACTTCATATGTGATGTAATCAAATATGTGGGATGTAATATCAGCCATTAGTCACAGTCTTCCACTTTTTCCCTTTGGACTTCTGTTTGCCTGGATTAAAAAAGGAAGTATCCTTAGCATTGACATCAGGATGTTAATTTAAAAAAAAAAAAAAAAAAAAAGAGCCTGCTAAATCCTGATTCAAAGAAAGAAGGACTTGCTGTGAACAGTGAAAGCCTGGTTCTCTCAGCATGCTACCCGAGGACTTGTTCAGTATGTTCAAATGGTTATGTTCTATTCAAGGATTTGGGGATTCTTTTCCATTTAGGGTCAGTCTGGCTTCGTGGTGGCGAAAGCGCCTTTGAAGGCTGTAGAAGTATATGAGAAGGGCGTCTGGGGCGTCGTTTGTAGCAGCCACTGGGACGACGCTGCTGCTTCAGTCGTTTGTCACCAGCTGCAGCTGGGCTGAGTTTGTTCGTCCTTGACCGAATCTGTCTGCTGATGCCTGAAGGGGGTGCTGGCCCCCCACCGTTACCTTGGAGAGGCTACCTCCTCCTCCTCCTTCTCTCACATTCCTCTCTCACTTCTCTCAGAAGACTTTTAAAGGAAGGGCTCCCAATGGAAGGAGTGAGTTCCTTTAGGTACAACTGCACTTCACTTGTTACTACCCCTGCTGCTAGGAAATACCTGCCAGAAACGCTCAGAGGGCTCAAACAAACCTTGTGTGCGCCAGGACCCAGGACCCAACGGAGACTGAGACAGACTGTGTCTGAGTGTCCCTGTGGAGGTCCGGGTCAGCAGTGGCCTGCCGCGGGGCAGGGGCTCTGGGTGCAGCTGACCTGGGTGGGGCATAAGCCCTCTTGGAGGAGGTCGCTGTTAACCCCACCATGGAGCTGCCAGAACTTACACAGGACTGGGGAAACAGACTCTTGGAGGGCACAAACAGAACCTTGTGCCCCAGGACCCAGGAGAAAGGAGCAGTGACCCCACAACAGACCGACTAGACTTTCCTGTGAGTGTCCGGGAGTCTTCAGCGGAGGCGTGGGTCGGTGGTGGCCTGCTGCAGGGTTGGGGGCATTGATTGTAGCAGTACATGCATGGGACGTTTTGAAGGAGGTCACCATTATCATCATTACCATAGTTTGCCCTCAGGTCAAACAACAGGGAGGGAACACAGCCCCACCCACCAACAGAAAATTGGGTTAAAGATTTACTGAGCATGGCCCCGCCCATGAGAACAGGACCCAATATCCTCCTCAGTCAGTCTCTCCCATCAGGAAGCTTCCATAAGCCTCTTATCCTTATCCATCAGAGGGCAGACAGACTGAAAACCACAATCACAGAAAACTAACCAATCTCATCACATGAACCACAGCCTTGTCTAACTCAATGGAACTATGAGCAATGCTGTGTAGGGCCACCCAAGACAGATGGGTCATGGTGGAGAATTCTGACAAAATATGGTCCACTGGAGAAGTGAATGGCAAACCACTTCAGTATTCTTGCCTTGAGAACCCCATGAACAGTATGAAAAGGCAGAAAGATATGACATTGAAAGATGAACTCCCCAGGGGCCCAATATGCTACTGGAGATCAGTGGAGAAATAACTCCAGAGAGAATGAAGAGATGGAGCCAAAGCAAAAACAACACCCAGTTGTGGATGTGACTGGTGATGGAAGTGAAGTCTGATGCTGTAAGGAGCAGTGTTGCATAGGAACCAGGAATGTTAGGTCCATGAATCAGGGCAAATTGGAAGTGGTCAAACAGGAGATGGCAAGAGTGAATGTCGATATTTTAGGAATCACTGAACTAAAATGGACTGGAATGGGTGAATTTAACTCAGATGACCATTATATCTACTACTATGGGCAGGAATCCCTTAGAAGAAATGGAGTAGCCCTCATAGTCAACAAAAGAGTCCAAAATGCAGTACTTGGATGCAGTCTCAAAAATGACAGAATGATCTCTGTTTCTGAGGCAAACCATTCAGTATCACAGTAATCCAAGCCTATGCCCTGACCAGTAATGCTGAAGAAGCTGAAGTTGAACGGTTCTATGAAGACCTGCAAGACCTTCTAGAACTAACACCCAAAAAAAGATGTCCTTTTCGTTAGAGGGGACTGGAATGCAAAAGTAGGGAGTAGAAAATTACCTGAAGTAGCAGGCAAATTTGCCATTGGAGTACAGAATGAAGCAGGGCAAAGGCTAATAGAGTTTTGCCAAGAGAACACGCTGGTCATAGCAAACACCCTCTTCCAACAACACAAGAGAAGACTCTACACATGGACATCACCAGGTGGTCAACACTGAAATCAGATTGATTATATTCTTTGCAGCCAAAGAAGGAAAAGCTCTATACAGTCAGCAAAAACAAGAGCCGGAGCTGACTATGGCTCAGACCATGAACTCCTTATTGCCAAATTCAGACTTAAATTGAAGAAAGTAGGAAAACCACTAGACCATTCAGGTATGACCTAAATCAAATCCCATACAATTATACACTGGAAGTGAGAAATAGATTCAAGGGATTAGATCTGTAGACAGAGTGCCTGAAGAACTATGGATGGAGGTTCGTGACATTGTACAGGAGGCAGGGATCAAGACCATCTCCAAGAAAAGGAAATGCAAAAAGGCAAAATGGTTGTCTGAGGAGGCCTTACAAATAGCTGTGAATAGAAGAGAAGCAAAAGGCAAAGGAGAAAAGGAAACATATACCCACTTGAATGCAGAGTTCCAAAGAGTAGCAAGGAGGGATAAGAAAGACTTTTTCAGTGAACAATGCAAAGAAATAAGGAGAACAATATAATGGGGAAGTCTAGAGATCTCGTCAAGAAAATTAGGGATACCAGGGGAACATTTCATGCAAAGATGGGCACAATAAAGGACAGAAGTGGTATGGATCTAACAGAAGTAGAAGATATTAAGAAGATATGGCAAGAATACACTGAAGACCTGTACAAGAAAGATCTTCATGACCCAGATAACCACAATGGTGTGATCACCAGCCTGGGGCCAGACAGCCTGGAATGCAAAGTCAAGTGGGCCTTAAGAAGCATCACTATGAATGAAGTTAGTGGAGGTGATGGAGTTCCAGTTGAGCTATTTCAAATCCTAAAAGATGATGCTGTGAAAGTGCTGCACTCAATATGCCAGCAAATTTGGAAATCTCAGCAGTGGCCACAGGACTGGAAAAGGTCAGTTTTTATTCCAATCCCAAAGAAAGGCAATCCCCAAAGAATGCTCAAACTACTGAACAATTGCACTCATTCCACATACTAGTAAAGTAATGCTCAAAATTCTCCAAGGCAGGCTTCAACAGTGAACTTGCAGATGTTCAAGCTGGATTTAGCAAAGGCAGCAGAACCAGAGATCAAATTGCCAACATCTGTTGGATCATCGAAAAAGCAAGAGAGTTCCAGAAAAACATCTGGTTCTGCTTTATTGATTATGCCAAAGCCATTGACTTTGTGGATCACAATAAACTGTGGAAAATTTCGAAGGAGATGGGAATACCAGAGCACCTGACCTGCCTCTTGAGAAATCTGTATGTAGATTAGGAAGCAACAGTTAGAACTGTACATGGAACAACTGACTGGTTCCAGATACAGAAAGGAGTACATCAAGGGTGTATATTGTCACCCTGCTTATTAACTTATGTGCAGAGTACATCATGAGAAATGCTGGGCTGGATGAAGCACAAGCTGGAATCAAGATTGCCAGGAGAAATATCAATAACCTCAGATAGGCAGATGACACCACACTTATGGCAGAAAGCGAAGAACTAAAGAGCCTCTTGATGAAAGTGAAAGAGGAGAGTGAAAAAGTTGTTTTAAAACTCAATATTCAGAAAACTAAGATCATGTGGTCCCATCACTTCATGGCAAACATATGGGAAACAGTGGATGACTTTATTTTTTTGGTCTCTAAAATCACTGCAGATGGTGACTGCAGCCATGAAATTAAAAGATGCTTCCTCCTTGGAAGAAAACTTGTGACCGATCTAGACAGCATGTTAAAAAGCAGAGATATTGCTTTGCTAACAAAGGTCCATCTCATCAAAGCTGTGGTTTTCCCAGTAGTCATGTATGGATGTGAAAGTAGGACTATAAAGAAAGCTGAGCGCTGAAGAACTGATGCTTTCGAACTGTGGTGTTGGAGAAGATTATTGAGAGTCCCTTGGACTGTAAGGAGATCCAACCAATCCTACCTAAAGAAAATCAGTCCTGAATGTTCATTGGAAGGACTGATGCTGAAGCTGAAAGTCCAATACTTTGCCCACCTGATTTGAAGAACTGACTCATTGGAAGAGACCCTGATGCTTGGCAAAATTGAAGGCAGGAGGAGAAGGGGACAACAGAGGATGAGATGGTTGGATGGCGTCACTGACTCAATGGACATGAGTTTGAGTAAACTCCGGGAGTTGGCGATGGACAGGGAGGCCTGGCGTGCCGCAGTCCATGGGGTCGCAAAGAGTCAGACATGACTGAGCAACTGAACTGAACTGAATTGACTAGGAAATGGGCAGAAGCTAAGTGGTCCAAAAATAAAAGCATCTTTTGGTCTTTGATTTAACAATCAGATTCTTCAGCGCCAGGAAACAAAGAACTGGGTCCAAAAAGTTTTATTTTCCCAGTAGCCTGTACAGCCTGTGGTTGCTGTCATTTGCTTTTAACTTTCTACCTTGAGCCACCCACAAATTCCGCTGTTGTGTGTGTGTGTGTAGGAGGTGAAGTTCATTTGCAGTTTCATCCCATGCTGGGTAAGGTGTGATATCCTGGGACACAGGTTTCTGCACCGAGGAGATCCTGTAAGAGATGGCAGCTTCCCACAGCCCAGCGGCACCCATCATCGTGAGAAGCTGCTGGCCCTTGCTGTCACCCTCAGTTCATTTCAGTTCAGTCGCTCAGTCATGTCTGACTCTTTGCGACCCCATGGACTGCAGCACGCCAGGCCTTCCTGTCCATCACCAACTCCCGGAGTTTACCCAAACTCATGTCCATTGAGCAGGCGATGCCATCCAGCCATCTCATCCTCTGTCACCCTCTTCTCCTTCTGCCTTCAGCCTGATCCCAGGCACTCTCCTTAAAATGGACTGGTGTAAAAAAAAAAAAAAAAATGGACTGGTGTACCATGCCCAGGACCTTTGTACTTTGTTTCAAGGGGTTTCCCAGAAGCAGAAGTTTCCATTTTGGTTCCAAATAACTGGTTTTCTTTTTGTTGCTATCTTTCTGTTTTTGTGTATCATTTATTTTTTCCAAGTATCCATGCCCTATATTTTTCTTGACCTTTATCACAAAGGATCTTTAAAAAGCTTGGAAAATATCTTGTTATGAAAAAAAATAAAGGTTTAAAGACCTGAAAGAAAAGCTTTCCATTTGCAAATATTTTAGATTACTAATCAATGAGTGGTAATATCTAATGTGATGACACATTTGGAAAGGTTAGTCAACTGCAGTCAAATAAGTAAAAATTTTGATTTGCCTGTTTCCTGTCTTCTCACTCGGAAGGTGGGAAGTTAGTATTTAGTACAGGCGAACCTTGAGGGCTTAAGTTTTGTCCAAACTTTTGATTCTATTCAGTTCAGTTCAGTCGCTCAGTCATGTCCGACTCTGTGTGACCCCATGAATCGCAGCACGCCAGGCCTCCCTGTTTATCACCAACTCCTGGAGTTTACTCAAACTCATGTCCATCGAGTCGGTGATGCCATCCAGCCATCTCATCCTCTGTCGTCCCCTTCTTCTCCTGCCCCCAATCCCTCCCAGCAGCAAATAGGGTTAATGTAATACTTAATCAATGCTTTCCCACTGTGGTGTTGGAGAATCCTCTTGAGAGTCCCTTAGACTCAAGGAGATCAAACCAGGCAATCCTAAAGGAAATCAACCGTGAATATTTATTGGAAGGACTGATGCTGAAGCTGAAGCTCCAGTACTTTGGCCACCTGATGTGACGGGCTGACTGATTGGAAAAGACCCTGATGCTGGAAAGATGGAAGGCAGGAGGAGAAGGGGATGATGAGATGGTTGGATGGCATCACAGACTCAGTGGACATGAGTTTGAACAAGCTCCTGGAGATGGTGAAGGAGACGGAAGTCTGGTGTGCTGCAGTCCTTGGGGTCTCAGAGAGTTGGACATGACTGAGTGACTGAACAATACTTAATTAGGCTTCCTGGTGGCTTATCAGTAAAGAATCCGCCTGCCAGTGCAAGAGATGCAAGTTCTGTCTCTAGGTCAGGAAGAGCCCCTGAGAATGAAGTAGCAACCCACTCTGGTTTTCTTGCTGGGAAATCCCATGGACAGAGGAGCCTGGTGGGCTACAGTCCATGGGGTTGCAAAGAGTCATGCCTCAGCAACTAAACAATGATTAGTTAAGTTATTAGTTAACTAAACAATTAGTTAGGTTAAGCAACAACCTCACTAATTTTTTACAATGAGGGTTGGAATAAATCAGGATAAAAGCAAGAGGAAGGGGAGCACCTACAAAGAGTTATGGTGTTATCGTGTTAATTACTGATTTCATCTCTTTTGTTGGAAACAGTCCTTGGCTGGTGGGCAAGTCACAAAGAATGTCGGCTTGGTGCTTCTTCTTTGACATCCTGCAGGTGTAACAAATTTGTAGGCTCCTGTCGGTGTCTTTCTTCATGTACCTTTCTACCTGTGCTTTTATTATCCCTGAAAATCAGGGAAGAGTAAAATTTTCTGTGAGACTGACATCAGAAAACAAAAATGATACAAATGAACTTATTTACAAAATAGAAGTAGAGTTACAGATGTAGAAAACAATCCTATGATTACTAAGGGGGAACAGTAGGGAGGGATAAATTGGGAGATTGATATTGATATATACAGACTATTATATATAAAATAGATAATTATGTGAAGTAATTAGCCTCCAACTAATAAAAAAAAAAGAGAAAAAAAATAGATAATTAATAAGTACCTGTTTTATAGCACAGGGAACTCTACTCCATGCTCTGTGAAGACCTATATGGGAAAATAATCTAAAAAAGAATGGATATATGTCCATGCACAGCTGATTCACTTTTCTGCACAGCAGACAGAATGGGTGTGTGTGTGCATAATTGATTCACTTTTCTGCACAGCAGACAGAATGGGTGTGTGTGTGCATAATTGATTCACTTTTCTGTACGGCAGACAGAATGGGTGTGTGTGTGCATAGCTGATTCACTTTTCTGTACGGCAGACAGAATGGGTGTGTGTGTGCATAGCTGATTCACTTTTCTGTACGGCAGACAGAATGAGGGTGTGTGTGTGTGTGTGCATAATTGATTCACTTTTCTGTACAGCAGACAGAATGGGTGTGTATGTGCATAGCTGGTTCACTTTTCTGTATGCAGACACAACATTGTAAACCAACTATATGCCATTAAAATTTTCTAAAAAATTTAAAAACAAAAACAAGCTCTGTAGTGGAGATGTGAATTACAGAGATTCTCTCTATTGATCAAAGAATGTAAACTAGCTTTCTGCAAACATAAACTTCAGATAAGCTGATCTGATTCCTTCTGTCATCTCTTAGTCATCCATTAATAAAAGAGAATTTCAAATAAGGGCAGAGCAACCTGGCTTTATTGCTGTCAAGACAGATTCATATTTTAGATACACCCCAAATATTTATCGTTGGGTTAATGGAAGCTGTCGCATGGAGACAGTTCTAGAGATCATCATGTTATTCAGATAAGCATTTAATCTTTTAAAAATTTAATTTCAGTTTTGTACATATCAGAGGTTAAAAGTATGTAGACTAGATGAGTTATCTTAATTGATTTCAAAGTCTTGCTAGCAAATGCTATTATATATATATGTATAAAATTTTTAAAAAATGGGAATGGATTGTCTCTCTTGGTATTACCTTGCTTAGATGTGGTAATAATAATTGTTTTGAAGATGACAGCCTAAAATATTGGAGTAGGAAAGAATCTTCAAGCATCCAGACTTCTTTTGTGTATCAGAAGGAAGGACTTAGAGACATGTTAGAGTAATTTGCAGCTGAGTGCAGACTGGAATCCAAGTCCCACTAGATCACAGGACAGACACATTTCTTTCACATAACCATCCAGACTCCTCTGTTTTACGTCTGTAGGATTTGCCCATTTTCTTCTAAAATCAGCTGTAGATAAAGGCACATGCCTAGCATTAGTTATTCAAGGTTAATTAGAAAGATTGCCATAGGTAATCACCCTGTTCTGATCTAATGTTTTGATTTCCTTGACATTTACATAATCCATTATGTTTGTCTTTTTCTTCCACATCCACCTTTATTGATTTCTTCCATTTTTTAAAATCCTAGTGCTTTGATAAAAATTAGCCTACATTCGATAAACCTAACCTTGAGCATTGTACTTCCAGAGGAAAAGGAATCGCAAAACAAGCCCTGTTTTCTGAACTGGGCCTTATTCCCATTTATTGGAGTAATGTCCGTTGCTGAGGAGATGAAGAAAATATACTGCTTTGTGAAAAAGACATCTGGCAGGGCGGGGCATATTCTGAGAAGATGGCAGCTGCTGTCCTGTGTAGCTTTTCCCATGGTAAAAAGAAAAAAAATTTTATTTTCTTGCTTTACTTTTATTCTGTTTTCAACATTCCAGATGAAAAACGTGTCTTAGTTAAATGTTTTCCTAAGCGTTTAAATACAGACCTGAGTCTGAATCATCATAGTCTATCAACAATCTAATTAGTCTTTAAAGGAATTCATCTAACAGTTGGATTTATGTTTGAACTCAGTTTTTTTTTTTTAAATTAAAAAATTTTTTGGTTGTGCTGAGTCTTTACTACTGTGCATGGGCTCTCTCTAGTTGCAGTAAGCGGGGGCTACTCTCTAGTTGCAGTAAGCGGGCTTCTCCTTGAGGTGGCTTTTCTTGCTGTGGATCACGGGCTGTAGAGCATGCAGGCTTTAGTAGTTGTGAAGCTTGGGCCTAACTGCCCCCTAGCATGTGGGATCTTCCCAGACCAGGGATTGAACTGGTATCCCCTGCATTTCAAGGCAAACTCTTAGCCACTGGACCACCTGGGAAGCCCTGACCTCATTTCACATATTTTCTGTTTTAATCTAATTTGTTTACAGGATTATTATATACTGTATTTGAGACACTTACTTGGGTAATGAAAAATTGTGATAGAATCAAGTTAAAAATCATCTTGAAACCAAATATAAAATACAGCAACTACAAAAAATGTTTTCACTTTATAGAATAGAATAGACTCATAGTATTAGTGTTCTCCTTTGAAGATAGCACATTCCATAAAACAAATCGCTACCTTGGACAAGGGCTCCTTCTATGCATGATGTCCTAGGCATTCAGTTCAGTTCAGTTGCTCAGTCGTGTCTGACTGTTCGCGACCCCATGGACCGCAGCATTCCAGGCCTCCCTGTCCATCACCAACTCCCGGAGTTTACCCAAACGCATCTCCATTGACTCGGTGATGCCATCCAGCCATCTCATCCTCTCTTGTCACCTTCTCCTCTTCCCTCAATCTTTCCCAACATCAGGGTCTTTTCAAATGAGTCAGCTCTTCGCATCAGGTAGCCAAAGTATTGGACCTTCAGCTTCAACATCAGTCCTTCCAATGAACACTCAGGACTGATTTTCTTTAGGTAGGACTGGTTGGATCTCCTTGCAGTTCAAGGGACTCTCAAGAGTCTTCTCCAGCACCACAGTTCAAAAGCATCAATTCTTCGGCGCTCAGCTTTCTTTATAGTCCAACTCTCACATCCGTGCATGACCACTGGAAAAACCATAGCCTTGACTAGACGGACCTTTGTTGACAAAGTAATGTCTCTGCTTTTTAATATGCTGCTTAGGTTGGTCATAACTTTCCTTCCAAGGAGGAAGCATCCTTTAATTTCATGGCTGCAGTCACCATCTGCAGCATTGGTGATTAGTATATGGTTTCGGTATACAGGTGTGTGTATGCTCATGTGAACGGAAGCAGCAGGAGAAGCTCCCTTTGCCAGTTATTTTTCCTTGTTTGGGATATTCTTTCTAGGCTTTTAGTTTCACAATGGCGGGTGGGTTTTCTGGGGTCCATGGTTGTTTTAACGTGTGACCACAGCCTGTGGCTATCACACCTTTTTGGATTTTCTTGGAGATAGCAATGTGATCAGATGTCCCAAGTCTTAGAATGCCAGCAGACAGCCAGGGCAATGGTTTCTGATTGAGTACAAGTATCACGGAAGGAATTGACACGCTTCCTCCACAAAACATAGGAAGATCCAAGCTAGGGTCATTCCTGTGAACTGACTGGAAGAACTAGTGGAAATGGTGCAGGATATCATAAGTGTGTGCTTGCAGAGCTACAGTCCTCTGTGGGTGCAAGGTGCGTTCTGAATCTTATGCCTTGTAGGTTTTTCCTCTTCTTCCTTTGCCTCTCCACCTCTTGGTAATCCTATCTTTGGCACATACATGTTTACACATTGCTACATCAGGGATGCTGTGAATCAGGCTCAACAGTGCACTGCTTTTTGTAGATATTGCTTGTATTCTGTGCTCAAACTAACTGATAAATATGTTAGCTTTTTTCACGTAGTGAAGTAAGTAAAATTTTGAAAACAATCCTTTTTTTCAGGATCTCTGTCTACTCTTTCTTTTTAGAAAGCTGTCCATTCTCTATAATCTACCCACTTGTTTATACTCTGGCTGCAAAGATAAATTTAAGCTTGGTGTAAGCATATATAAAATATTGAAGGTTGAGAATAAATTAGAAGTGAGAGTGCAAAAACATGCTTTTATGGTAAATTAAATGAGAATATGAAAACAAATAGCTCAAATCAGCAAACACTGAGTCTATCTTAAGGCACAGAGTAGACCTTTAATATTAATACTTTCTTTTAGTGTGGAATTTACATTTAGCATCTTGGCATGTAGTATTTTTCCAACACTTAGAAAGTATAAGATCTTATCTGAGTATTGGGCATAGGAAATATCAATATAAATGAAAATGTCTGGGAGTTTTATTTATCCACAAATTAAATACGAGTCAACTACTTCACTGAAATTTCTTTCAAATGATTTTTTTTGTGAGTGTATTTGTTGGGAAGATGTGAGATGGTGACTAAATTTTGTCTTTGAGCTTCTCTATATTTTCACAAATACTTATACAACCAGTGTAAAAACTACATTTAAAAATAAAGCACAACATTTTAAAAAATGTAAGGTAATTATGCCATAATGTTTCTAGGTTGTAGACAATTTTAAATTTCCTCTTAAATTTTTTTGTTTTTCTGTTTTTCCCATGCTTACCATGGAGGTGGGGAGAAGAGAGGCAGAGAAGGATATAATAATTTAAGAAATTTATGCTGTTTCCACTGGTTTGTTTCTATATTTTCCAAGCTTCTTAAAAGAAAAACATAATAACATGTAAATTTAGGTTTCTTATACATAATTCAGCAATCGTAAATCATAAGAAGCTGCTATATAATGTTGAGAACAGTTATGTTTATTAAACCTACCTTTATTGTTTTCCAAATTACAAGTGCTAGTTGACTTATGTAAGAAAACTGTGTTACAAATATCAGAATATGAGTAGATGTACATGTTCACTAATCTAAATCCCTTCTCTGGTGTGATATAAATACGAATGTCCAAATACCATTTATTGATAGCTGCTTATACTGTGGAGGAATTAGAAGCGTATTTCTTGTGGATAAATGATGAGTCTTTGGCAAGAGATAAAACTAAATTCCCTAATAGGGACCCAGCCTGTTCTGAACCTTTGACCATCTCACATTCTTTATTCCAGAAAAATTAGAGGCCGTTCTGTTTCCCAAACACATACAGCTTTGTGCTTCTGTGCTTTTGTTCATTCGGTTCATTTTGTCTGAACTGCACATCCCCCATGTCTAACATATGAAATCCCATCCATCATCTTGGCCCTCTTAGCTGCAGCTCCTTTAGAAGGGATTCCCTAATTTCCTCTAGTGGTGGGCAAGCACCTTTTGCACCTGAGCCCCTGCAGGGCCTTCTCAATGGTCTCTCATCTGTGCTCATGTTGTCCATATCCCGAGGCAATATACTTAAGGGCAGCATTTGTGTGATGCCTCTCTGCCTAATAGCAGTTTAAGAAACAGAATTGAAGGAATGGATGTCGATAGTTGTTTTTTCGTTGTTTGGGATATTCTTTCTAGGCTTTTAGTCATCACTTGCCAATCCAATCAGTCAACAGATATTTATTACATGCCTTCTCCATAGCTGGGTATCTGAAGTACTTGAGTGAAAGGGAAAGGCGTTCCCTGTGTCCTCAATTCTAGACTAAGAAAAAGAGAGAAAAATGAAAAAACTGATGAAGCTAGACTATAGGCATTGTAGACTGTAATAAGGAATTTGCATGGGGAAGCCTCTGGTATTCTTCACAGAGAATGAATTGATTCATACACAAATGATGAACTGATTCATACGCAGATGAATCTTCAATATTGTTTTTTGAAGGTACTGGCTGTGATGTCCACCAGCATCTTATATTGTGATAATGTTAACTTTGACTTGATCTTTACAAATGTAAAAATATTTCTGTGCTGAAAGCAAGTATGTCATAGATATAAGTGCCATTGTTAATAATTACATGTTGGTAATGCTCAGGTTACTGTAAATAAAAAATCAGTGCTACCCCCCACAATACCATAAAAATCAAATGGATTTCCAATAACTGGTTTTGAGTGTGTCTTTTCTGGTTTCTGAGGTCCTCGGGGAAAAGTGAATTTAGACTGCTTCCTCTTGACAGCTATTTGTATGAGTGTAATGCAACTTGGAGGGTTTTAATCAGTTGAGATTATCATAAAATATATTAGAGATGCATGGGTATGTCCATATCGCTGAAGTGGCTTATTAAATATAACTTTATGATTGAGAATGGCAAAGAAATAGAATATGCCTGATCTTCTACAGCTCAGTGTAAATGTGTAGGTTTAATTTGTTGTTAATTTCATATTGCAGGCCCTGCGTTCCCCATCCTGCGCCTTGTTGGGGGGAGCAGTGTGCGTGAGGGCCGAGTGGAGGTCTACCATGCCGGTCAGTGGGGGACAGTCTGTGACGACCAGTGGGATGATGCAGATGCAGAAGTGGTCTGCAGGCAGCTGGGTCTGAGGTTGGTGGTTCTTGTTTTGTTTTGCTTACATTTCTAAGTTTATTACTTCCATACCCAAAGGTAGGTGTGTTTAAATTGCACATTTCTTTGAACAAATAGAGAAAGCCACCTTTTTGATCATTGTATTTGGCTGTAGTCTCCTTGAAGAGAATGTCTGTGTACCTATAGATCTAACCTGTTTGTAATCTGAATTCGACTGATTTTTGTATCCTTAAGAATCTTAAGGCTTTTACCACTTTTTATCAGGAGCCTTTACAGGACTCCCAGGTAGTGGCTAGCACGGTCAACTGCAGTAACTTACCGAAGTCATATGATGAAACTGGTTGTGAGGCTTTAGCTGAAGTTCAGCTTCTTTCCCCCAAATATTGTCTAAACTTTTGACCTTTGCTGCCTTATTTGTTAGGTATGTGCTTAGAACAAAGAATGTTTATTAATGTTCAAAGGAAATAATTCCTAGATATGGCAATGAAACTTGTGGAAAAAGACAGAAAGCCAGTATTATATGTTGCTTTAGTTATGGTTACTTTGGAATAGTATGTTATAATTTTGTATCCTCTGATCCCTGTCTTTAGTGATTTTGAATATTGGTATAGCAGGCTTAAAAGTTTCTCTCAAATTATACTGGCAGATCTTCTGAAAGTTGATATTTTACTTTAAATTTGAAAAAAAAAATTACTTAGCATGTTGTGGCAGGTAGGGGTGGGTTCATGTGGAGACTTCTCAAAATTAGAACTTCTCAGTTCTTGTTTCACTTTGTCCAGTTAAGTATGGTCTTTGATACTGGAGTGTGATTTTTGAACCTTGAACCGTGATTTTTTTGCGATTGTTTTTGCAACTGACCCCTCCCCCCCCCCAACTTTTTCAAAACTGTAGGTTAATAATACTAAAGTATTATAAAACAAAATAAAGATGTTTCAACATTTTACCTCTAAATACTTCAGTGTGCATCTTTTAAAAGTAAGAACATTGTCCTACATAGCCAAATTATCATCACCACTAATGTAAGTGGTAATCATTCTTACATTGTTTAATATCCTGTCATATTCAAATTTCCATAGGTGTTCCCAGCATGTCCTTGACAGATGGTTTCTCTGTAGCAGAATTCAGCCCAGGGCCTTGTGGTGCATCTGGATGTCATATCCCCAAAGTCTTTTAATCCAGAACAGTCTCTTGTTTTTCCTAACACTGACTTGTTGCAGAGACCAAAGACAATACCAGTTGTTTTGTAGAATATACTACCTTCTGAGTTTGTCTCATTTCTTCCTCCTGGTGTCACTTAGCTTACTCCTCTGGTTCTTGTAACTTCTGAAATGGGAGGCTAGATCCAAAAGTTTGGTTAGACAAACATCACTCAAGTATTTGCTTCCCAGGTGGCGCTACTGGTAAGGAACCCACTTCCTAATGCAGGATACTGAAGAGACGTGGGTTCGATCCCTGGGTTGGGAAGATCCCCTGGAGGAGAAAATGGCAACCCACTCCAGTATTCTTGCCTGGAGAATTCTATGGACAGTGGAACCTGGCAGACTGTAGTCCGTGGGGTCGCAAAGAGTTGAATACCACTGAGCAACTAACACTTTAACTTTCATAGTTTTAAAACTGATTCTAAAAATTCATGTTGTAATGTAGAGTTCCGTCTTGAGAGCCAAGATTTTTTCTTCCACCAACATAAACAGTTCTTAAGCAAAGACTGTGTTGACAAACAATAGTCTACTACATGGAAAGAGTATAGAGATAGAATCACAAGGAAGACGGTATTAATGTTGAACATATGTGTGGGGTGAGTAAAGTGTTTACATCTTTTTTAAGCATTTGCTCATTGCTATCTTTTGTATGAGGAGATTTGTGTTTGGAGAAGTGATGAAAAGGAAAAATATCTTCAAATATTCAAGACAGCAAAGATCTTCTACAAGCCTGTGTAATAACCAACGATCTAGCTTGGTGGAGATTTTTTTTTATAAGTACCCTAGGATCTGAGCTGATGCTGTTCTTTTGCTTTATTTTTCTTTCCTTTGATTTTCTACTCTCATAAGCTTGTAGTACAGCAGTATTCTGCAACTGCTTTTCCCCTAGAATTTGTTTTGCTCACTTAAAGGCACAGTACTTTCAGATGAAATAATTTTTAATGTTACATGTTTCATCTCAGTGGTACTTGCTTTGTTGAATTCCCAAAGGGAAACTATATCATGCCTCCCTGGAGTGCTGGTTACAATTTCTTTGTGAGATGCTGTCTTTGTTGACCCTCATCTTTTAATGGTGGCTGTGGATTTTGGTAGCTGGCAAGCTTCCTAAAACACAAAAGGAATAACTGTCCTTAAGATATTTAAATTTGATTAGCCCAGAACTCAGAGAAACATGCGGATCAGGAAAGGAAGCAGCCAAGTGTTAGAAAATTGAACTTGAGAATGCATACATACACAGTGAAGTTTCAGGTAGAGGCATTTTAATTGGAGTTCCTTTCGTGCACCTAACATTGAAGCATTTCCTATGTCTTTCAGAACTCTTAAAAGCGTAGCTGCTCATGGAACTGTGACATCATATTTTATTCTGCAGATATGCCATAATTTACATAAGAATTTAAAATTTTTGAACCCTTTTTTCTTCTTAGGTTTTTTTGGCTATAAAATTATCTTACAGAATCATATTATTCAGTGGTCAAAATAAAAATTCTTCTCATACTCTTTTAAAATATTTATTTGTTCTTTTATTGTTTACTAATTTTTAAAATACTTTATAAACATTATTGGTATGTCGAATTATTGAGCAGAAAGGAGGCCTTATTGATGAGAAAGTTAGGCTCTCTGAGATTACTCAAAGTGCCCAAATTATACTGTGAGTGAAGACTGGAATCTTGAGATTTATGGCTCCCAAAGTAGGATTTTTCCTTTCATGTTACACTGTTTGCAAAATAGGCAGGTATTAATAAGAATAAATATGAATACAGGCTGAAAGAAATAGGGAAGTCAAGAGAGAAAAGTTTATTGTGGGAGGAAATTGATGAGGAGCATGTTTTAGACAGACCATATATTAATGTGCCACAGACACCTCACTGAAGATGCCCCAAGAGACTGAGAGAAAGCAAAGTGTTTCAGAGTCTGCTCTAAAGCCAGGCAAAGTTTACCATCTAATGCTGGGCAAATTGTTTAACTTCTGCACCTCAGTTTCCTCATCTGTAAACAGTGGATAATAGCATCATGGGGCTGGAGGGAGGATTGAAAGAATTAATACATTTGAAGCTGTTAGACCAGTGTCTGGCATACAGTAATCATTCAGTGCTCTTCAAAATGCCATTATTGGAGATACAGGGGATTGTTTTCCAGAAAGAAATATGGACTATTGACCTGTAGAAATGAGTTTTTCATCCAAATGTTATGTGTCACAAAATGATATTTGTGGTCAAAGAACCAATCTTTTATAACCAATTCTTTTTACACAACAGAATTGTGTAACTCAATTCTCTGTCTATTTAAAGTAGTAGCTAAATCCAAGGATTGAGTTAGTCAGGTGGTACTTTTTATTTGCTCTTTTTCTGTGAAAAACAGACAAATTTTATATGAATACAATCAGATTAGCTAGGTTTAGAAATGTTTGGATACGGATCAGACATAGGATCAATTCAGTGTTTATTGGGGATTGCTGCTATGTAGGTCAAACAACTTTGCATAAAATAACCTAATAAATCAATGTATTATATCAGAGAACCCCTATTCCACAGATTTATTCTGTGGTCAGATGGTAAGAAAGCAGTAAAACTGGGACCGTTACTGCAAACGAACTGCCAGGGCTGGTGTGGACATACTTTTCATAATGGAAGCGAAGAGAACACACAACTTTATCAAATTTACATCGTACTTATTAGCCTTTAACAAACCATGAGTTTTATGTTGCTCTCCCTGGTATCAGACAGTTTCTTGAAGGGCAGAGTCATCCATTTCTTTGGTATTCCCCTGAAAGCCAGTACAGTCCAGGGCACCAGGAAATAGGCTGAAAGACTGTGTGTATTTATAAATATCATCTTAATTTTTAATAAATTCAAAATTAGCTAGGAAACCTAGTTTGTTTTACATCATGGTTTCCTAGTTAGTGTTTTTTTGTTTTGTTTTGGTTCTTGAATATATTGCATTAATTTTTCTGATTAGTTTATTTTAATTAAACATTTTTATGATCATTAAAATAATGGTTGTAAGCAATGGAAAATATGGAGACACATAAGGAAGAAAATCAAACGCCCAAATGATGTTTTCAGGCTGCATTATAACATAGATGATTTTCCCCAGAGTCCCTATCCGGGGCTTCTGATCTCCCATTTAGTATCCTCCCTTAAGGAAGGAACACAGTTTAGAGGCTATTAATCAGGCCTTTTGCTTTTCCTAGAACCTCTACAATATCTTTGACATATTTGAAATGCAATGTATTTCAGTTACTCTGTCCAGCCTGTCTCAAGTCACTCCCAAGTAATGAGTATTTTAGGTTTGTTATTTTTTTCTTGGGAATAGAAAGCCTTTAGTTTTTAATCTTTTAGCCTAGATTTTTAGTGCAAAGGATTTTAAGATATGTAAAAATGCACTCTTACTGTTTTAATTTGATCATTGTAAGTTGAGCATCTTGCCATATGCTCAGTGGCCATGGATATTTCTTCTTCTGTAAATAGCTTGTTTCTCTCCATCACCCTATTTTTGATGTTGGTCATTTTGTCTTTCATTATGATAATAATAAATTATGATTATTTACTTCTAGGAATTTTTTATCTTTGATTGCTGCTATATATTATAAATATATCTTTAACCTTCTTTGCCTTTTGATCTGATTGTGGTGTATTTTGCTATACAATAGTTCAAATTTATGTGATTGGTTTATTTATTACATAGTTCAAATTTATAAGTTTAACTTTTTTTAGTCTTTGTTTTCTGATTTCTTGGCTTTTTATCTTGCTCAGAAAATTCCCTTATTACCAAAGTTGTAAGAACTATGTTCTTATTATTTCATTGCATTGTATTAACTTTTTAGTCATCTTGTCTTCCTCTTTCCCTCCTTCCTCCCTTTCTTTCCTTCTTTCTATTTAGATTTTTAAACCATCTGGAGTTTATTTTTTGTTTCTGAGTTTGGGATCAAATTTTATTTTCTCTCATGTTGGTCCCTGGTTTTATTTTAGCACCTAATCTTGCCTCAAGGAATTATATTCACTGAAGTTTTCTTTAACAGATCTTTTTCTTTTCTAGCAATTGTCACAGGGCAGAGATCCAAGGAGACGGTTATCTGCCTTTCTCCAAAGCTCTCCTGTCTGGCTCCCCCGTGACCTGCATTAGTCATCCTGTCTCCCCTGCTTCTGTCCTCCAACTTTCAGTGCTCTCTAAATCAGCTTCCATATTTGCTTTCATTAATCTCCTTCCTCTAGAGCAAGGGCCAACAAACATTTTCCGTAAAGGGACAGATAGTGAGTGCTTTAGACTTTCCAATTACTCCACTGAGCTTTGGTGTAGTGCAGAAGCAGCCACAGATAGTAATTTGGGAATGAGTGTGGCTTTGTTCTGATAAAACCTTATTTCTGGATAGTAAAATTTGAATTACATATATTAAAATTGCATTCCTGTTTTGGTTTTAAATTCTCAAGATAGTTATACTGTAAGGAGAAAAAGACAACTTAAATAATGGGAATAGATGCAGTATTGTTGAAAAGCAAACTAAAAATATAAATACTCTAGTCTAAGAATTAAATGGCTGAAAAGGGCTGAAGATGCAATTTCTGAAGTCATTTATCATTTTGACAGGCAATCATGATCTTCTTCATTGAAATCTGGGGTTCTAGAGAATATGTGAGAGAAGTAAATTTAGTCAAATAAATTTGGGTGAAGAGATGTTTGGCCATGAGTAACAGAGAACTGAAAATAACCGTGGCTTAAACAAGACATACTTCATGGGAAATAGTTGGGGAGACAGTAGAAACAGTGTCAGACTTTATTTGCTTGGGCTCCAAAATCACTGTGGATGGTGACTGCAGCCATGAAATTAAAAGACGCTTACTCCTTGGAAGGAGAGTTATGACCAACCTAAGCAGCATACTAAAAAGCAGAGACGTTACTTTGCCAACAAGGGCCTGTCTGGTCAAGGCTATGGTTTTTCCAGTGGTCATGTATGGATGTGAGAGTTGGACTATAAAGAAAGCTGAGCACTGAAGAATTGACACTTTTGAACTGTGGTGTTGGAGAAGACTCTTGAGAGTCCCTTCGACTGCAAGGAGATCCAACCAGTCCATCCAAAAGGAGATCAGTCCTGGGTGTTCATTGGAAGGACTGACGCTGAAGCTGAAACTCCAATGCTTTGGCCACCTCATGCGAAGAGTTGACTCATTGGAAAAGACCCTGATGCTGGGAGGGATTGGGGGCAGGAGGAGAAGGGGACGACAGAGGATGAGATGGCTGGATGACATCACCGACTCGATGGGCATGAGTTTGAGTAAACTCCGGGAGTTTGTGATGGACAGGGAGGCCTGGCGTGCTGTGATTCATGGGGTCACAAACAGTCGGACATGACTGAGCCACTGAATTGACTGAGCTTAAGCAAGACATGAGAAATGCCAGGCTGGATGAGTTACAAGCTGGAATCAAAATAGGCAGGAGAAACATCAACAGCCTCAGATATGCAGATGATACCACTCTAATGGCAGAAAGAGGAACTAGAGAGCCTCTAGATGGGGCAAAGGAGGAGAGTGAAAGAGCTGGCTTAAAACTAAATGTTAAAAAAGCTAAGATCATGGCATCCAGCCCCATTCCTTCATGGCAAATAGAGAGGGAAAAAGGTGGAAGTAGTGACAGGTTTCCTCTTCTTGGGCTCCAAAATCACTGTGGACGGTGACAGCAGCCATGAAATCAGTAGGTGTTTGCTTCTTGGCAGGAAAGCTGTGACAAACCTAGACAGTGTGTTGAAAAGCAGAGACATTACTCTGCTGACAAAGGTCTGAATAGTCAAGGACATGGTCTTCCCAGTGATCATGTCCGGTTGTGAGAACTGGACCGTAAAGAAGGCAGAGCGCAGAAGAATTGATGCCTTCAAACTGTGGTGCTGGAGAAGACTCCTGAAAGTCCCTTGGACTGCAAGGAGATCAAACCAGTCAATCTTAAGGGAAATCAACCCTGAATACTTGTTGGAAGGACTGATGCTGAAGCTGAAACTCCAGTATTTTGGTCACCTGATGTGAACAGCTGACTCATTGGAAAAATCCCTGATGCTGGTAAAGATTGAGGACAAAAGGAGAGGAGGGCATCAGAAGATGAGATGGCTGGCCGGCATCACTGATGCAATGGACATGAACTTGAGCAAACTTCGGGAGATGGTGAGGGACAAGGAGGCCTGGCCTGCTGCAGTCCATGGGGTCACAAAGGGTCAGACACGACTGGGTTACTGAACAACAACGAACAAGACAAGAGTTTATTTCTTTCTCCAGACACCAGAGATAGTCAACTCAAGGTTGGTACGGTGTTTCCACAGTCATCAGGGCCCCAGACTCTAGCTTGTAGCTCTTTCCTTCTTAGTTTGGTACTTTATGGACCAAGATAGCTACAATGGAGTGAATTGATAAGGAAAATTATAAATTAATCATAAGTTTACCTTTGCCAGAGGCAAAAGAAGAAACAGGTCAGACTAAGCTTCGATCTGACTTATGTACTTATGTTTGTCCAGCGGCATTGCCAAAGCATGGAGTCAGGCGCGTTTTGGGGAAGGGTCTGGCCCAGTAATGTTGGATGAAGTACGCTGCACCGGGAATGAGCTTTCTATTGAGCAGTGTCCGAAGAGTTCCTGGGGAGAGCATAACTGTGACCATAAAGAAGATGCTGGAGTGTCCTGTACCCCTCTAACAGGTAGGAACTTCACCCTGTCAACCTAGCCACTCTTGCCTTCGCCCCTATTTGGGCTTAACTTCCCTCCTCAATTTAGCTAATATTACTAAATGAGCTTACAAATAAATCCCCCAAATAAGACATAAAAAGAATATATACTGTATATTAAAATGCTGTCTGTTTATTTATAGATATTTCTGAATTTTTCAGTTGAAAGCTACACAATCCTATAAAGTAATTAAGAACATATGATCTTGTTGCAACATATAGTACCCAGCAGTCAGAATCAGTATACAATGATAAATTTAGGATGTTAGGTATTATAATTATATATTTAGTCCATTCACTTACTAGCCTGTCTTGACTCTCAGAATGTGTTTATAGCTGGTAAAACTATTTTGATGGGATTGTTGATTAAAGCACACTATTAAAGAACCAGGTTGACCTTTGCTGTGCTGACTATCCAGACTGTTCCAAATAACGGCATGCTTGTCAAGCTATGTCTTGTGTTGCAAGAAGGACATGTCTGAGTGCAAATGAGTGTATGTGTATGTACTTAAATGTTTGGGGGGGAAGAAGAGAGAAATGGACGGGCAAGAGAAGTTGGGTCATCACAAATCTGTTGTTTCTATAGCAAAAAGAGCTTGAAGACAAAAATTAGGGTTTTAATATTTCTTTAAAAAAGTCAAATGAAATACTTCCGAGAGACTGTGAAATGCTGAAGGTCTACTTTTCTATTTACATAGTTCTGTACACACTTGTTTTATTAGAATAACACATTTATACACAAAATAAATAGAAAATTTATACCAGATTGTAAGCCAGAGCACTTCATCTTCTTGAGCCTCCATTTCCTCCTCTTTCAAATGAGGATAGCCTTGTAGTGTTGCTGGTCAGATGAGGTAACAGGTGTAACAAGGCTTTGCAAACAGTGAAATTTTACATTAATAATGATTCTATTGCTAGGAGACCTTAATTTGAATGATCCCAGAGATTCATGAAAAGTATGACTTCCCGCCAAGATTATTTATATATTTCATTTGGGAGGAGGGACAGTGTTTGGATTATTTTGGATGGAAATGGCCTCTTATATTTTTTGGGGAATGAATTTATTATATTGTGTATCTGCTTGGAAGCTTTTTACAGCATTTTCTGGGAATTAAGTATTCATCTAATTTCAGAAGATTCAAATTTAGATTTGATTTATCGATAAAAGAACAAAGGCAAAACTTGCACCCCAGTTTTAATTCCCTTCTCCAGGGGATCTTCCCGACCCAGGAATTGAACCTGGGTCTCCTGCATTGCAGGTGGATTCTTTACCATCTGAGCCACCAGGGAATCCTTTATGAAAGCCTAAGGAATAATAATAAATACTTTGACATGATAGATCACTCTTTAACCAGGATAGCTTTTTGTGTCTTCATATTTCAATACTTTTTCATTCACAGTTAAATTTTTCAGCTATTTCCAAGTTACTGTGTTTTTATACTTTTTAAATTGAAATGACAAATAGTGCTCATACTTAAGGAGATTAAGGAGAAGGCAATGACACCCCACTCCAGTACTCTTGCCTGGAAAATCCCATGGATGGAGGAGCCTGGTGGGCTGCAGTCCATAAGGTCGCTAAGAGTCAGACACGACTGAGCGACTTCACTTTCACTTTTCACTTTCATGCATTGGAGAAGGAAATGGCAACCCACTCCAGTGTTCTTGCCTGGAGAAACCCACGGACGGGGGAGCCTGGTGGGCTGCCGTCTATGGGGTCGCACAGAGTCGGACACGACTGAAGTGACTTAACAGCAGCAGCAAGGAGATTAAAGCCGTAAGAAATTTCCCAAGTATTATTTAATCTGGAGAAATCTAAATAATTACTTTGGAATTATATCAGAGTATATTTTTCTACGTAGACACAGGAGTACAAGTAAAAGGGAAAGTATTTTGTTAGGACAGATATGTGTTATGACTTTGTTCAGGAGCAGCCCCATTAATGACCTCAGATCACTAAGCACAGTTCTATGCTTGTGTGCTGAGGCGCTTCAGCTGTGAACGACTCTTTGCAACCCTATGGACTGTAGTCCCCCAGACTCCTCTGTCCATGGGATTCTCTAGGCAAGAATCCTGGAATGGGGTGCCGTTTCCTTCTCCAGGGGATCTTCCTGGCCCAGGGATTGAACCCAGGTCTCCAGCATTGCAGGCAGACTCTTTACTGTCCGAGCTACCAAGGACAAGGACAATTCTAGTAGGAGTTTAAAAAAAGGCCTAGAGAGAGATCTGGGTCGGATGATATGTGTCATGAAATTAACACGTTGCTCGGCCTTTTTCTGGTCGTTATTTGCTCAGTCTCCGTGTCTCCTTCTTGTCGCAGATGGCGTCATCAGACTTGCCGGTGGTAAAGGCAGCCACGAGGGTCGCCTGGAGGTGTATCACAGGGGCCAGTGGGGGACTGTCTGTAGTGACGGCTGGACTGATCTTAATACCTATGTGGTTTGCCGACAGCTGGGATTTAAGTAAGATCTGTTGATACGAGATAGCTAAATGCCAAGCTATATTTTTAAAAGTCTTATTTTGTTACCCTTACTTGTAATGTCTATAATACTAACAATATATATTCTCAATCATTATCTACCCGTCTATTCTACCTACCTTCCTACCCCTCTTATCTCCCTATCTATATATGGAAATTCAGCAATTAAAAAACAATAATATTCTCTTTGAAGATAAATAACCATATCTTGCTGTTTTTCTCATTTGCCTTTCCTGCCACCACCCCCCTTCTTGAATAACTGGTTGGAGCCATGGATGACTTTTAAGTCCCATTTTGTCTGTTTAAGTGAGACTGTGCTGTGAATGTTCAGTTTTATCCTGATGCATTGCTACTATTGGATGCTGTTAGTAATAACATCACTGTGTTTAAAATTGCAGAGAAGTCCAATGTCAAATTCTTTGGTATTACATTATTTCCTTTCTCATAATGTGATGATAATTATCACTTTTGTTTGAGAAAAACAGCTTTCTTGTCATGAGATGACCTTTTGAACTCACCCTTGACCTCATTCTCTTAAAAACTGAGTATCACACTTTGAGCAATATATTTCATGTCACACACATAATGCATTCCAGAGTAGAAACCTAAGTTGCTTGAAATAATTGCAAATGATGCCTTTGAGCTAGTATCTGAATGAAACCAGTGAATGTCCATTCTTTCTTATTTTCCATATTTCTATGTCATACTTGAAGTAATTGTCTCGTTTAAAAGAAATAAGCAAAATTATATTATTTCTTGAGATAGAATTAATTGCAAATATTTATTAAAACTTAAAAATATGCTTTCATTCAAGCTATGTTTAAACATATATTTTTAAAGGTGTAAAAGTACTATAAAATTTTAGAGATATGGAAAAAAGAGAAAATAAAAAACTACCCCTAATTTTTTCATTATTAAAACTTGTGTATAACTTTGTAACAGCTCTAGTAGTAGATATATAATTTTACTATTCACTTTTTTACTTTATATTACTGTAGTCATAATTTTTAATAGCATAACTGATGATGTTCATACTATAATTTACTTAATATTTAGTTTAAATTTTCCTGTTGTAAATAATGACATCACAAAGGTATAGATGTATGTGATTGACAAATATTTTGAATTTTCATGGGCAGTGCAGTTAATTATAATTATGAGGTCAAGGGCTATGACATGCTAGCCAAATAAATATTGATATTTAATTAATAAGAATTACTTTAAAATGCCATTTCATCTGAGTAAATCTCTGTTAGTCTGAGAACTGTATCCCATTTTCACAAGTCTAGAAAAATTCAAAAATATTATTGTTTACTGTTCTCATATTTTTCCTTACTAGTGAAAACAGTTGAATAAATGCTGAGTTTTTTCTCCATTTTTTATTTTTGTTTCACAGATACATTCAGTTTTTCTTGCATATACAGAGTATCAGAACTTAATGGTTCTGAAAGTGTTCTCAATATTTGTTAAAATTCTAAGTGATTGCGTTAGAAGGTAGAATAGGCACCTGCTACATTTACATTTTAGTTTACAGAGGAATTTCTGAAAGAGAATGCTCTTTTGGAATGAAAAAGAGGGTGAACTCTGGGTTTCTTCATACAAACGAAATCCCAAAGTAAAATGGCCTCTTGCTGTCTCTTACATAATTGACATGAGCGGATGTAATCAGATTGCTGCATTTTGTGGAAACCTGCTGTAAGTTGAAAGTGATAGGAGTATGGAATTCAGGATAATTACTTTTCTAGCTAAGAATTGATTAGTCAGCAAAATAGAAGTCTTAGAATGACACTGAAAGTTGCGTTGTTTTAATTTATTGCAATGTTCATCATGTTAAATAAAATTAATAAATAAGTGCATGGGAAAAAATTAGGAAAATTCCTCTTTCAGACCAAAAGATCTCTTCATATTCTTAGTACAAAAATAATAAAATGAAATGGAAGTGACCAACATAAAATTTATGAGTTAGAGTTTAATTATTTATATAGACCAATTGAAAGACTCTTCAGATATCTTTTAGTCCAGGGATTTCTGGAGGCTTGTTTGGATTTTATAGAACAAAAGAACCAAATTGGGAAGAAGATGACTGAAGGTAGAGATTGACTTATTTGCTAATTTTTAATTTAGTGAATCTTTCCTATTTCTACAGTGTGTATATATATTATAATACACTTAGACTTTTTCAGTAGGGCAGTGTTACAAATAAAGTCAATTGAAACACAAATATAATTCATGAAAGTTTAAAAAATCAGATTTATGTAACCTTATAAAAAGCTAGAAACACTGTTATTACTCTGATTTCGATGGGTTAAAATCCAGGTTTCATCATGGATTGGAATGATGCTTGAGAAATCACTGAACCAATACATACATTTATTTTGTTTTTATTTTTTGTTTATTTGTTTTCTTTGACTGCGCCTTGCAGCTTTCAGTATCTTAGTTCCACTACCAGGAATTGAACCAGCAACCCTTGGCAGTGAAAGTGTGGAATCCTAACCACTGAACCTCCAGGAAAATCCTCACACGGTTTATTTTGGAAGACAGGATAGGAAAGGGGCTTAGAGAGCTACTGAAATCAAACGCACTCAGAAGGCTTTCAGAGGCTGATATGAGTGTTCTCACCATCTGGTGCACTGTTTTATTTCCACGGTCAGGAATTTGACATTTATCTGTCTGCATTCTCTCTGGATGGTGGGCTAAATTGTAGACAAAACACAAGAGTGGTTGGGGGAATAGGATTAATCATCCACTCGTTACCCATTCAATCAATCAAACATTGTTAAGATCATCAAAATATGTGATGTAGTGAACACCACTGTTAGAACTGAATTCTCAGGATAGGAGAAAGAACAAATACCCTCTGAAGTCATCACTTAATGAGGTTGCTTGTTTTATGGTTTGTGGTTCCTTAAAACAAGAGACAGCAGTTGTGAGCCTGATGTTTATTTTATTGCCACAGATATGGCAAACAAGCCTCTGCAAACCATTTTGAAGAGAGCATGGGACCCATATGGTTGAATGGTGTCAGTTGCTCAGGAAAGGAAGCCAATTTCCTTCAGTGTTCGCGGAGACCCTGGGGAAGTCATGACTGCAGTCATCGGGAAGATGTTGGCATCTCCTGCTATACCGGCGGGAACGGATTCAGATTCTCCCTGGGTGAGGTCCTGCCACAGCTCTTGAGTATTCAAAATCCAGTAGCCACTGCACATCTAGCCACTGGTCCAGAATGTGAAACATTTCTCATCTCTGGCTTTTCAAAAAGTCTGTTTCCCCAGATGCTCTAATTTTGATTTCAGAGAAAAATAGTCTTTTGAGTCTTTCCACCAATGTTACAAAATTTTACTCCAGTTTTTCTCTACCTATGAGCCTGCGTTTCTCATGTATCTGAACGATGGAAGAAAGAAACTGCAGTGTCCATTCCCCAACTGGTTAGTCACCTATTCTGCCTCTCATTTTCCTTGAATTCTAGTGAACTGTTTGAGAAAGGATTGAAAATAAATCAGAACAAAACCATAGGTCTCTTTCCCACCCTTCATGATTCATTTGCCTTTAGTCCTGAGGTCTTGTCACTCATTGCTTGCCAGCCAACCATTGCTGTGTCCTAACCTAGATCTTTCAGTTTCTCACTGGACTCCAAGGTGGTCCATTGGAGTAAACAGCCCACCTATCTTTCTAAGATATCCTGTTACTAAAAACCCATTAGCATCACTATTACCCCTCATTCCAAATTTCTTCAGATTTATAGTCAGATAAAAGGTACTTAGCTCATCTAACAGTCTAAAATATTTGTGTGTGGTGTTAATCACTCAGTCGTGTCCAGCTTGTTTGACCCCATGGACTGTAGCCTGCCAGGCTCCTCTGTCCCTGGGATTTCCCAGGCAAGAATACTGGAGTGGGTGGCCATTTCCTTTTCCAGGGGATCTTCCCGACCCAGGGGTCCAGCCTGGGTCTCCTGCATAGCAGGCAGATTCTTTAGCATTTGAGCTACAGGGAAGACCTTAAATATTCTTAGATAAAGGTCCTTTTGTGAGCAGAGAGAAACTACTATATATCCTTGACAGACTTAACATCTGATGAGGAGGCCAGAATAAATATGAATGAAAAGTATAGAGAGAGATATTCAGAAGACTTGCCAGGACTCTACCATAGCCCTGTTTGTATCTATACATGTATTCTTTGGTACATAAATGTTGAAATAACCACTGGTGGTCCTTAAGTCTCACCTCGGGCTTGAGTCAGCCCCTTTTATATCCTCCTGTTTTGAGACCCTGAAGCTGGAATCTTCGTATTGTGAAATACCGGGATGTGTTGAATCCCACAGGATTAACTATTCCCTGGTGGCACAGTGGTAAAGAATCTGTCTGCCAATGAAGGAGACGTGGGCTTGATCCCTGGGTCGGGAAGGAAAGGGAGAAGGAAATGGCAACCCACTCCAGTATTCTTGCCTGGAAAATTCCACAGATAGAGGGGCCTGGAAGACTATAGTCCACGGGGTCACAAAGAATGGGACACGACTGAGCACGCAGTTAAGCACACATACTTTAATTTGTCAAAGTGTATGTTGATTCCTCATTGTACTCTGCCCTGTGAGATCATAGCGATGTACCCACTAAATCGAGCACTGATGATACCAGGTAGAAATGCAGCATTTCACCCTGTCCCTCATAGGTCATATTTTAAATTGTTTCTGTTTGGTCTCCTCCCTTGCTACTTTCTTCCTATAAAGGATTTATGATCCTCCTAGGATTATGTGATGTGGTTGGGAGAGATAGAGCCTGTTTGCTAGAAATGGAACCTCTTAGCCCCACATAGCAGGTATTTGGATCATGGAGTGATCTATTTAGGCATATTCCATCAGAACTCCATGTGATGAAGTATTATAAATACTATGCATGTATTCTAAGCCACTTCAGTCGTGTCTGACTTTTTGTAACCCTTTGGACTATTGCCTGCCAGGCTTCTCTGTCCATAGGACTCTCCAGGCAAGAATATTGAAGTGGGTTGCCATGCCCTCCTCCAGGGGATCTTCCCGACCCAGGGATGGATCACCCCCCAACCCCCCACCCTGTCTCTTTTCTCTCCTGCGTTGGCAGGTGGGTTCTTTACTACTAGTGGCATCTGGGAAGCATACCAAATACTACAATCTCAGTTCTCTGAAGATCTGTGTGGTTAAATATACACATACAGTTAGGACAACTAATCCTTTCAATTTCCTTAAAATCTTTAATTTTCTAGGATTATTTTGATGTATTTTTAAAAAATTTAAAAAGTTTAGGGTGATAATTATTAATAAAATATGAGATCATTATTATGAATTCTTTGGTCCTAATTTTGGTAATATATTAACTATTCATTTGTCCAAAGAACATTATATCTGAGCCAAATTATTCTTTCACAACAGAATCAGATTACCCTTTATTCATCCAAAGAGATCATTACTTTCCCACTTATCAAAAAGGACTGCATAATTAAAACAGAAGTTTAGGAAAGAGATCATGGAATGGTGCATTTTAAAAACAATCGAGTTTTTTCACTTCTTTGGCTCTATGATAAGAGCTGTTAGACTATTAGAGTATTCAACTGTTTGAAGGCAACTCATTGACCTTAATTTTAATTGTGAATGAAACTTTTCTCAAAATTAGTAGTAGTTCAGTAGACACTTAATTTTAGGTGTGTGGTAGATGGAATGCTCAAAAACAATATTCTAGGTCAGTAAAGGTGATTTAGTACAAATGTAGTTAATGCCTATGTTAGTTGGGGGAAATTTGTGAGATGGTAAATATGTAGATTTCTTATTTTAATACTGCATTCTTTTTTAGAAAGTTAAATAAATTTATTAATTACCAATTTTTCCACATCCTATCTCAGACTTACTTGCCCTGATTGCCCTAAGACTACTCTCCACCAATACTGCATTAATTCTAAAGTCAGAGTATTAAATCTTAACAGAGATATCTTTCACACTTCATTGTCTCTGAGGTTTACAGTATAAAGTTCAACTTTTATGCTAGATTTTAAAGTTCAACTTTTATGCTAGATTTTATCTTTCTTTTAGGAAAAACATTATTTTCTTAAAAATAATGTATTAAATCAGTTTTATAGGAAAATTGAAATAAAGAAAACTGTTGTAATCAGAGTTTGAGATATATAATGAGAGGTAATATATACCCTGTTTAGTTTTCCCAAGCATTTTAAGATTTTAGAAATAAATCATGTATGTTATTATTGCTATAACAAAAAGAACTTAGTGAGGTGGTATTAATAGAATGGCTTCTGTCATTCAGTTTCCCTTCAAGCATCAAAAATCCAATGATTTAATAAAATGAATGGCTAAAGTTAGGTTCAGAAATATTGTATGTATTATTTTTACAAAGTATGTAACTTAGGCTTTAAAAATACTTTATCATTATTATTTTTATGGAATGTGAAAAACTGCCCATAAAACAACTAGGATGGAATGTGGAGATCTAATTCCATTTGTGTATTATTTCTTAACTTTGCACCAAAGATCTAAAAAGTGTAAAAATCGAAAACTTGAAGAATTTCATCCTTTAAATTTTTTCTTTGAGAATCACTTTTCCCCTTGCTCCTCTCACAAAGAATCCCTAAATTTCAGATACAATAATAAGAAATGTAAAGTTTTAAATATAATGTGTTTTGTAACATGCCTGTTACAAAAATTTTTTAGCTAATGTAAACAACGCATAGAGAAGGTTGTTATTTTGACTTTGGTGTGTTCCACTCTGATGCCTGTTCCATGAAGTGAGTATGATCAGAGATTAGAGAGCCAGCAACTCTGGGGCAACAAAGAATTCGAGCAATCAAAGTAGGATGTATCTATCTTGCCAACTGTGTTTTCTTTCAGTTAAATAATGTCATCTAGCGATTACATACATGGGGTTGAACACATATTGAATGATACTTGGTTTGTTAGCTGCTTGCGTCACCTCCCTAGGTTCTGATAATTTCACCATGTTGGATGGTATTCTTTGAATCCTTATCAATCTTAAAGACGCAAGCTGGAGATCCTTCTAGTAACTAGATAATGTAAAGAAAGTGTATTAGTTTGCTTGGACTACTGTAACAAATCACACACTGGGTGGCTTAAACAACAGGTATTTATTGTCTCACACTTCTAGAATCTGGAAGTCCAAAATCAAGGTGTGCACAATGGTTGGGTACTTCTGAGGACTGGGAGGGAAAGATCTGTTCCAGGCCTCTCTCTTCAGCTTGTAGGTGGCTGTTTTCTCCTGTCTCTTCACAACATCTTCCTTCTGTGTATCTCTGTGTACAAATTGGATTAGAGCCCATTCTAACGGCTTCACAATTCAACAGCAGGCAGTATGCAAGCCATAATGAGGGCTTTTAATTAAACAAAACCATATTTATTGGTGTCAGTAGAGATGTATGAAAAACTCTACAAGTCATTTCTTTTGCATAATTCAGATAAGCCCCCAGTTTGCTAGAGATCAGTTTCTCAACTTTTACATCTTTAATGATTTTTATGACTTAAGCCCTTCCTTGGGAATCAATAGTAAATAGGAAGCCTGAGATGGAAATTGTCCTTATTAGTTGCTTGCATTGTTTTTTTTTTCTTCTCTTCCATCATTCAAGTTACTCATGCATCCTGAAGTATATCTAAAAATTCTTCTTAAAAATCCTAGCTTTGGAATATAATTTCTAGGTATGTTCGTGGATAAGTGAGTAGATGTAGAACAAAAACAATTCCAAGTTAATGTCTTTTACTAACTAGAAGTTAGACGTAATAAAATAATACACAGTTTTACAGTGCTATATATTCATTTATTCAATAAACAGATGTTATGTGTACTCTATAATGCCAGGCACTGTTTCAAGTGCTGGGAATATAAAGTTGAGCAAGATAAGCACTCTGACCTCAAGGTTTCAAAAGATATTGCAAAAGTGGATACAGTTTAAATTGGTATGTCCTCTCTCTCTCACTGTCCATCTAATATTTAGCTCATTTCAAAAGCAAATACTATTTTATAAAGTCTCTGATGCTTTAACATCAGTTAGCTTGTTTTGGCTCTTATAAAAGTAATAATGAGTATTACTTTTAACTTGCGACTTAGGTTTCCCCATCAGACTGATGGATGGAGAAAATAAGAAAGAAGGACGAGTGGAGGTTTTTATCAATGGCCAGTGGGGAACAGTTTGTGATGATGGGTGGACTGATAAGGATGCAACTGTGATCTGTCGACAGCTTGGCTACAAGTAAGAAAACCTTATTATTTGGGATGGTTGCTTGACAAAATGTATGATTTTTTACTCTTGTTCTTGTATAAAATTAGTATTTATGATTCAGTTGAAAATACTGGCAACCTGCTGGCTTGATTCAGAATGGTAAAGAAATATGAAGTAGAGTCTGTTTAAATTTTTCTATACTCTTACAAGACATATACATTATGTTACTTAAGAAATGTAGCTTTTATCTAATAACAAATAGTCCAATAACTCTTGATTATTCATAACACTGGAGAAGGAAATGGCAGCCCACTCCAGTATTCGTACCTGGGAAATCCCATGGACAGAGGAGCCTGGCCGGCTACAGTCCATGGGGTCGCAAAAGGGTCGGACAGAGCTTAGCGACTAAACAAAAACAACAGCATTCGTAACAATGCTTCTGTCAGCCAAACATATTAACCTTTTCTCTGTGATTTATGTCGCAACACAGTAGCCTTGTAAGGGATTCTGCTGTTACTGAAATTACAGTTGGTTCTTGTTATTTGCAGTAGTTACATTCTGTAAAGTCATTGTGAACATTAAGTTAGGAAATACTGAGCCATTGCTTCTAGAGCTGAGGTCAAACCAAGCGATGTTCTGCCTTCTTGTTTTAACTCTCATGCTTGCAAGCAGTTGCCCTTTTTGTAGTCTCCTAATGCTTTCCCCTCCCCTGCATTTCTGCACCTTTTTGTTAACGATTTCTCTGTTTAAAATGCCCCTTAGCATTGTGATGGACAGGGAGGCCTGGCGTGCTGCAGTTCATGGGGTCGCAAGGAGTCGGACACGACTGAGCGACTGAACTGAACTGAACTGAAGCATTGTGCTGCCGTGCTGGCTAGTATTCCTGAATGAAGACGGCTGTGATGTGCCTTATGAAGGAAATAAGTGTGTTAGTCTTCATTCAGGCATGAGTTATATAGCATGAAAAATGTGGCACTAAATAAGGTGGGAAACGGACACTTATTTCCAGTTTGAGGTGAACTAGAAAGATAGCTTATCTCCTTGAGAGACCTCAACTGGGAAACTCAAAATTGTTTGAGACTTTATGCATGTCCACAAATGACAGTGAAAAGTCTGACTGATTTTAGAGTTGCAAATATATATGGAATATGTTACAGTTTAGAGGTCTATGAAATTTAAGCCAATAAACAATTTGCCTGGCTTATTTTGGATTACTAATAGTGGTGTGAATTTTAAAATATATCCTTAATTACACATCTGTGTGTATCTTAAATATTGATAAATTTAACTGGTTATTCCCATGCAGAATATACTTTTATTTTTAAAGCTGTTTCCATTTTGATAAAAATTCAAATTTTTTCTCTGAAGTTTTAAGCCAAAGTTTATTTTCGACTACTTAGATCCTACTTCAATTTACTGCTCAGTTTTGGACCAAGTTGCCATTCCAATTGCTCTGTGGTCAGTGGGTTCATTATTTGTAATATAGATTGTTCAGTATTCAAAATTTGTGGTATGTGACATTTTTGACTTTCAAAATATAGGGTAATAGAATAAGGGAGGAAGAATCTACATTAGATGAATTTAGTCAACAATTTAAGTTTCCTTTGCTCACTACATTTCTAACATTCGTTTTTCCATTAAATATATATATATATATAATTGTTCTTAGATTATATTCTCAGTGAATTTCTTATCTAAAATCAGCCATTAAAGTTTATTACTGCTTGAGACTAATTTTTTGGCTTACTTTTATTTTTTTGGTAGAGGTAATCCAGGAAACCTAGTGTTACCTTTGGAAATGTGAAGGAAAATGTGAAAGAAAAGGTCAAATTTGATCCTTCAGTTGTGTGTCTAAGTCACATTTAAGGAGCAAAAAATTTGTACAAATGTCCATCAATGCATTTTCACTTTGTTTTCCTTCTACATCTTTCCTTGCTTTTTGCTTATCATTTAGTCCATTTTGCATTCAACTCAAATGGTGAATTTAGGTGAGACCAATCTAGATTAAGTGAACAAAGCTTGTAGAAATCTTCAATAATATTTCTGTAGCAAGTATCGAGAAAAGCATTAAAAGAAGATCCTACTTCATGGTGGTTTTTATTTTTAAAAGTATCTGTTTGTTTATTTCCGTGGTGCAGACTCTGGCTGCGGCGAGCTGGGCTGCCCTCCAGGAGTGGCGCGTGGGCTCTCACGGTGGGGGCTTCTCCTGCAGCAGAGCTCAGGCTCTGGAGCCTGGATTTCAGTGGTTGCAGCGTGTGGCCTCAGTCGTTGTGGCTCCCGAGCTCCAGAGCGCAGGCTCGATAGTTGTGGCTTGGGGGCTTATTTGCTCCTTGGCATGTGGAATCTTCCTGGGTCAGGGACCGAACCCATGTCTCCTGCGTTGTCAGGCAGACTCTTTACCACTAAACCACCAGGGAAGCCCCGTACTTTATAACTGTTTCTTATATAAGCTCATATAAGAGCTTATAATTATAAATAAGTATGTGATGAGAATAGGGGATTTTTCCCCCCTATCTACTTTGAATTATTAAAAATCTTTAATAAAGCATTTATTTGTAGAAATCAATCCAGAAAGCTTTGAAGATGTCAGAAGACTTGAGGTTTCTTAATAAGAATACCAGAGAACTGTTTCCCCACCAGCTATATTGCCCCTGAGGATTAGTACTTGGAAATACTGAGAATCAAAAGAACGTTAGCTTTTTCATAATGTAAGAAACAGAAATGAAGTAATAAAAATCAGGAACATGAATGGCAACTAATATAGATGCACTTAGAGTGAACAGAAAGTAAAAGGCACTCTTTAATCGTATATTACATAAGTCTGACAAAGTCTAGCATATGAGCACATTGCTTTTAGAGGGTTGAGAGAGAATGTGTTGCTATCAGCTAACCTCATTAGGACTAAATAGTCATGATGGAGATTCCATTCTTTTTGAACTTTGTGTGATTCCATTAGTGCATGCTTCAGTGTGACATTGCTCTTGCACTTATTAGAGTTATAGCCCCTAAAAGAATCTTCACAGGGTGTAACCTTATCGCTTTGCCTGTGTGCTCAGTCATTTCAGTCGTGCCCAGCTCTTTGCAACCCTGTGGACTGCAGCCCACCATGTTCCTCTGTCCATGACAGGAGTACCATTCCTCTCTCCAGACAGGAGTATTGGAGTGGGTTGCCATGCCCTCCTCCAGGGGATCTTCTCCACCCAGGGATTGAGCCCGCATCTCTTAACGTTTCCTAGCACTGGCAGGCAGCTTCTTTACCACTAACACTACCTGGGAAGCCCATCCCTATTGCCTTAATAGAGACCTAAAAGTAACTGTATCTAATTTTTAATCTTACATTTAAATAGCTGCAAGGAGTTTAATTTCTGGCATATTTGTATATGACATTTAAAAGTTGAGGTTACATCATTCTTTTAATTATATGCAGTAAAACACAAATATAGTGTTTTGATACTGTCATTCATTTAAAAAATACATGAATAAGTTCTTCTTTGACCTTCACAAATTTTGCATAGTTCCTTTTGTCCTTGAAATTTTAGTTTAAATTTTCTTTCCCCACAGAATCCTAATGTTACTGTGTTTTAAAAAATGTGTGTGTGTGTGTGTGTGTGTGTGTGTGTGTGTGTGTACACATGCAGAGTGAGATAGAGAAAAATTCTTCTAACAAGTTGCTCTCAGGATTTTATGATTTCTGGTACACAATTAATTAAGAACAACAAATTTGATAAATGATTTTTCAACATGGAAAGAAAAGTTGACAAAAGCTCCCATTTCCTAGACCTGTGGGTTGGGTTCTTGGTCCTTGGATACAGGAGGCATCATTGCTATCATTGTTTTGAACTGTTCTTTTGGCCACTTCAGAGGCTTTTACGTCTCGGAGCAGTGCACTGTGGCTGGATTTGGCTGAGTGAAAGGCATGCATGCCTTTCCTTTGTGTAGTGGGGAAGGGGAAATTTTGAAAGAGAAGTTGATCCTGACTTAGCAAGACCAGTTTTAGGAGAGAATACACATGGATTTTGATGATCTCCATATCAGTTCCCATATCTCTTGGAAAATCATCATCTACTCCCAGGAGGACTTGATACTGAGTTTAAGTGAAGTGAAGTGAAAGTCGCTCGGTCGTGTCCGACTCTTTGCGACCCCATGGATTGTCCATGGGATTCTCCAGGCCAGAATACTGGAGTGGGTAGCCTTTCCTTTCCCCAGGGAATCTTCCCAACCCAGGGATCAAACCCAGGCCTCAGTTTAAAGACTTGCGTATTAGAGCCTATTGTCTCACTGAAATTATCAGCTATGAATTACTTCATGCTTGTAACTCAGAAGTCCCTATAGGTGTGACAGTCTTTGGTTTTTTTTTTTAAGTCAAAGAAAAATGTATTAGATTTTACTGTATCTTTGAGAATGTCTTTAATTATGTACTTTTATTAGTTAGAATGTTCTCTAGTTCTACTTGTTGATATATCTAAAATGGTACATTCTCTTTAGTTTGTGCATTGATTGGTAAATTGCTCAGAAATCATCCTTTTGGTTTATTTAATGAGTCTAGTTTTATTTTCAACATGTTTACTTCCACCTGTCATCTACTTTTATGCTATTTATCATGCTTTATTTTTGGTTCTTTATATGACCTTCCAGTTTCTGATTCACAAGCAATCTAATATTCTTTCTTTGCTACCTCTAGTTGTCTGAAATTTCAGCATTCTTGTTTTACTAGAAATTCTCTTTAAATTTTTAGCAAAGATATTCAGATATTTTCTTACCAATTTCACAAATTATCTGTAATTTCCCCTTCTTGAAAAATATCAAGACATTTAGCTTATTGTTATTTGCTCTCTACCTTTGCTCATCCTCACACCCAAAACTGATGGGAATCACCTTGGATATTAGTTTCAGGATGTTATTAATTTTCAATTTTCTTCAAATTATGGCTATTTGAATTTCAAATTGCTCTTCATTACACAGGCATTTATCAGCAATTATTTCCATTTTTAAAAAAAGATTAATGAGATAACAATTTCTCTCAATTCTGATTAAGAAAAAGAATATAAGTAAACGTTAGAGAAAAGAAATATAAGCACAGATACAGACGGTTAAAAATTGTAGAATACTATAAAATTGCTTTTAGCTAATGAATTTGCACATCTGGACGAAATGAACAATTGTCTAGGAAACTGTACATTTCAGCAAAAAATATAATTATCAAGAGGATTCCCTGGCAGTCCAGTGGTTTGGCCTTGGTTTTTCACTGCGGGGGCCCAGGTTCAAGCCCTGGTTGGAGAACTAAGATACCACAAGCATGCAGCATAGCCATAAAAAAAGAAAAAAAACCTAAAAAATCAAACCAAAACAAAAAATTTTTACAGTTGATACAAAAGATAGAAAACCCAAATAAATTAAAATAAATTACTAATGACAGGAGAACTGACTCTTGACTCTTTGCTGAAGAGTTTTGACCAGTCTTTAAGACACAGATTGCTCCTGAGTTATTAATATAAACGTTGTTGTATAGCAAAAAAACAGATGAAAATCTTTCCATTCACTTTATGAAGTTAGTATAACTTGATTTTAAGTCTAGACAAGGATTCATACACAAAAGAAAACTCATGAATCTATATTAAAAATTCTAAACAAAATATTAATGAATTTATCAGCAGTATATTAAAAGAAGACTACCACTCAAACAAGTTTTCTATAAGAATATGAGAGTAGTTCAGCTGAAGCGTTCAATTTATTGTATTTTGGTGTATTGTCTATAAATGAAAACATATATGATTATCATAGTACTGTCGAAAAGTTACATGATAAAAATCAATATTCCTGCCTCATATTTCCTAGGATGTTGAGAATAGCATAAAACTACCTTAACTGTGTTATCACAAACAAGCATGAAATAGGAACAGGTAAGTTTGCCCGTTTTTACTGCAATGACTCAGTATTATCTGGAGTTTCCACTAATCATTAAGAAGAACTGAGGTACTGGAATTTTTAAAAAGCCAGAATTGTTATATGAATAATGTAATGTCCACCTAGAATACCCAGGAGGATCATCTGAAAAGACACTAGGACTAGTGTTTGTTAATGTAACAATATGAAATATAAATATTTTTTAAAAAGCAATAATGTTCCTATATGCTAAGTAGAAAGTTTTTTTAAATGTCCTTTATAAAAGTTATGACTTCCTTGGTGGCTCAGACGGTAAAGTGTCTGCCTACAATGCGGGAGACCCAGGTTCGCTACAAAACTCAAAAAAATTCAAGGAATAAACTTCACAAAAATTGAGGTCTATGTGAACAAAAGCTATTAGTAAATCTTTACAGAAGCTGTAAGACTTCGTGATACTCCACAAATGGGAAGACAAAATAGAAATTAATCTGTCCATTAAATGCTCTCCTCATCGAAGTCTTTTTCGATGAAAAAGAAAGAAAGAAAGAAAAACTTTTTTGATGAAAAAGAAGAAAAACTTCGAAGAAAAACACCAAGGTTTTCTTGGTGTGTTTGACGGTTGGGGAGAAGGGCTTAACTTCCAAGTTCATCTGAAATCAAGTCTATGTGATACTGGCATAGGAATAGGCAAAGAGGTCGGTGATGGTTAACAGCCTTGGTTGTGCATGGAAATCACTTTGGGACATAAAAAATATTACCCAGGCCTGGCCCCACTCCCACTGTGCTTCACATCTTAATTCTGCTTTAATTGACATCCAGTGGGGTTCAGATTGTGCTGTATTTTAAAGGAGCCCAAAGGTAATTTTAATGTGCAGAATTATTGAGCTATAAAGACCGAGAGGTGGCCTGTGTACTTAACAAGCATGATAAATAAGTGAATAAAAATGCCCTTTAAGTCAGCAGGAAGAGTTATTAGGACAGTTACTTAGGGACAGAAAGAAAGCTAGATCCCTCACTAATATTAACAGAGATAAATTCCAGACAGATCAGAACTGTGATGTACAAAGTAAATCAGAAAAATACCTTTCCTTTAAATAGTCATATTTTATTGTACATATTTCAAATGCATAATTTGCTTTCCAGAGACTTGTCCTATATGAAACAATGTATGTATCCAGAAACTTAAGAAATGTTTATATCTGTTGAATAAAAAATTTCACTTCTGGGAAGAAATCTAAGCTGCCCACAAAGATTAATATATAAGGATGTATATACTTGTAAAATCTATAAAAATTTTAAAATAAATGTGCAGCAGTAAAGAAAGAAATACTTTTTTTTCCCCTCCACTGAAATTTGATGCAGAACCACCTTCTTCATAAGAATTGTCCACTTAGTTTGAGATCCACTAGTCTGTACAATGAGTTTTTTTTTAACAATTAAAAATCGTAGTTAATATTTTCCCCATAAATGTGTTCCAGATGCTAGCAGTGTGTGGTTGGGGTTTTTTAATGCTTTTTTTTGCAAACTTGATATAATGAGCGTTTTTTACTTATACAACTATTGAAAGTTTTATATGTAGAAAGAATTAAAGAGTAACTTTAAAGTTGCCTATTTGATCTTTCATGACTATAAGTATTTCTGATGGGTTAAATCTTATTTTTATTTGCAATTTATGTCAGAGTAGCTGTCACTAATACAGAAGAAATTTTAGGGTACATTTTTGAAATGAGTGTACTGCCAGCTACAAGCCTGTGAGGCCAGGTCTCATAGCTGAAAGGGGATTATTCAAGCAAATTCCTCAGATAATCCATATCAATAAACTACTTTGCCTGAGTTCCTTGCATAACTATAAGGAAAGTATAATAACCTTATCCTAACTAAGTAGAAAGTATTTTAATATTAGCAATCTAGTCTATATTGTCATTTTTAATAAGACAGTTTCTTTTGATTTAAAACCCTCCTGCTTTTCTACTGGTTGCTGGTTTTTTATTTTATAAATGAAATTTGAGTTATTTGTATATTATATGCTATTTCCCTCTATTAGAGAATGCATTCATCAACACACACACACACACACACACACACACACATATAGTATACATACTCATCAACTTTATTATTTTTTTTTTGTTTTTTTTTGAAAAAGAAACAACTTTATTGAGGTATAATTTAGGTTCCATATTTAAATTGTACACTTCAATGACCTTTTTTAAAAAGTTTATTTTTAAATGTACAACAGGCTCCAAGACAACACTTCATTCTAGATATGGGTGGCAATAGATGTTATGGCAGGGAACCCAGATGCTTAAACAGGAGTGGAATTGAGGATCACTTCAATGACCTTCATTAAACTTACCTAGTTGTGCAACCATCACCACAGTCAAGTTCTGTAACATTTTTATCTCCCCAATAAGATTCCTCTTACTAATTAATAGTTAGTGATGATTCCCATTCTTACCCCTATGGTCAGTAGTTCAGTCGTATCCTATTTGTGACCACATGGACTCCTGTCTATGGAATTTTCTAGGCAAGAATACTGGAGTAGGTTGCCATTTCCTTCTCCATACTCATCAACTTTAAAATTTATCTTTTCACTTTCCTTTGGTGGTTTTTAATTAAGTGGCATTTTAAAATTTTTGTTGAGCTTATCAGTCTTTTAATTTAAGGTATACCATCTATGCTTTTTTTTTTTTTAACAAATCTTTCCCTAACTTGAAGTTACAAGGATAATTTTCCTATAATTCAAACATTAAAATTTGGCCGTTCATAATCATGTCATTAATTTAACAGTAACTGAATTTTGAATATGGTGTTAGTTTGAAATACTTCACTGAAAATTTTGTATTTGGATATTTAATAAGAAATAATATATTATTAGAAAAAGAGAGAAACCAAAGAAAAGTGATATGCCTAAAGTAATTCTGCCTTCTTAACTATGGTTCCTGGTTTTCTCTTTCTCAGTTAAAAATTGTGCGTTTTTACTTCTAAAGTGGGCTTTAAAAATTCTTAGCTCCCTAGGTAATTATTTATTTAATTCTCATAATTTTCTTGGAAACCAATTTTAAGAGAGTATTATACTCTGGAAGACAGTAGATATTTTTAAGAAGATTTTTTTTTCCTACTTAAAATTTTGACATGCGACTTTCTTATTAGAAATTAAGATGTAATCAAGAAGCCGTGGAATATGATAACAAAGAATGCATAGTTATTACCTCTCAAGCTTTTTTTTTGATAGTCATAAAATAATTTTTTAGCACATATTGATGCCAATGTTAATATATGAAAGTTAAGAAATATACTTGGATGAGAGTGTATGTTGTGATTTATTCAAATGTACGATTGACTGACTCTCCACATCCTCAAGAATGCTCTGTTTGCAGGGGCCCAGCCAGAGCAAGGAGCATGGCGTATTTTGGGGAAGGGGAGGGACCCATCCATATGGATAACGTGAAGTGCACAGGAAACGAAAGGTCCCTGGCTGACTGTGTCAAACAAGACATTGGAGATCACAACTGCCGCCACAATGAAGACGCAGGAGTTATTTGTGATTATTTTGGGAAAAAAGCATCAGGAAACAGTAGTAAAGGTATGTCACCTTCTGGGACGTGTCTCTGAAGGTCAAAGAATACTCATCCCCATGTCATTATTCTGAGCAGCACTTGGGTAATGAACTCCCTTCCATAAGAATATATTCAACTCTTCTTCCTTCTGCTAGTATTTAGAGGCAGTGGTTCTTCTCCAACTTTCCTGTGTGGGACTCCCAGAGAGGGCAGAGTTCAGGGGAAGGAGTGGTTTAGAGGATTTTGTAATCTCTGAGATTGTCCCCCTTTGACATTCTTAGCCATTTATAACCATTCCTTCTTTGAATGTAATAAAGTACTTGCTGGTATCCTTGAAGGTTTAGAAATGATACTTGCTTCATAAAAGCAGGAAAGAAATGAAAATTTAAAGGTGAATCAGAGAAGGGCACTTCTTCCACTCTTATTAATATCTTAACAGGGATAGTTTTTGAAATGAATTGCAAAAAGAAAATTATCTTTTGTAGATTCTACTCTCTGAAATTTAAAAATGTAAGGAAAATGAGAAGTAATCTTTCAGTGTAATACAGTGATGGATAGTTCATACTTATATAAATAGAAGAGTTCATACAAACTGAGTTTAATTATTATGAAGCAAATACTGCTTTAAGTGAAGAAGGGGAAAAACTAGCTCTTGTGGAGGAAACTGTGGTTATGTTTTATGAAAAGAACAGTTGTTTATGTAGATTAAAAATTCATGGTTTTGATACTTAAGATTTTCTTAAAATCAGGTATATCTATACTTGAGTATCCTCTTTTTCTAACATCTTTTAATAACCATTAAAGACAATCCAATAAATTGGATATTGTTAATATGATTCTTCATTATCTGAGAGTCATTTTTGAGTGTGAAGAATATTTGCAACCTTTTATGCTTTGTTTTATATATATATATTTATTTATATATATATACACACACACATATATTACATGAAATAAACATGATTTGGTAAGCCAGTTTTTCCTAACTATAGACTGTAACTTAATTAAATTCCCTTCAGTAATTTAAATACAGTTACAAAGTAAACATAGCTAAGTCTTTCGATTATGGAAAATTTCTTAAGCAGTAGAGATACATAAGAATTCAGTAACTGAAATATTTTAGTATATTTCTATGTAAAATAAACCTATTTTAAAATATGAAATGCCATATTTATTTCTTCATTATTAATACATTGCTTTAATGCCTTCCAAAGGTGTAGCAATGCTCATTTTGATACCTTTCCATGGTCCCAATGCTACCATATCTGAAATAAAAAGATTTTATCTTAGACCAACTGGATTACTGAATCTGACTTATTAACTTGTTGATTTTGTATTGAGGTTCAAGACCTGTTAACTTCTTTTTTTTTTTTTTTTTAAAGACCTGTTAACTTCTATAAGGTGATTAAAACTCAAGCTATCAGTTTTTGGTCATCTGATGGGATCCTTTCATAAATGAGTTTCATTTTACTTTATAACCTTTTTATAATAGTGAATTTTATGGCTTTCAGTAAATTTTACTTTCTTGCAATCTGGTACTTTGCCCCAGAATGATGTAAACTTTTGGTTTTGCTTGTTTAATATTACATCATTCTTTGTGTTGGCATTATATGCATTGACCTGACTTGGAACATTATTGGAAACTTGTGTTTTTCTGGTATCTTCTAACTTACAGGGTCATGTAGAGGACTCATATCATAAGAGATGAGGATTAAGGTTTGACAGCATGTCTCTGAGATCATTTGACAAATTAGTGATCTTGGTACACATTGCTGAACCTCTTTCTCCATGAAGAAACACCTAGTACTGAGATTCCTGTTTGGCTCCCTTTTACCTGGTTATTATGGAGACTATTAATGCTGGCTAGACGTTCGTGGTCTTGGCACAATTCCTATGCTTTCTTCCTACTCTGATAGAAAAATAGTATATACTGTATTTTATACATGTATACTTACCCATCCCTGGGTTGGGAAGATCCCTTGGAGGAGGAAATGGCAACCTACTCCAGTAATCTCGCCTGGGAAATCCCATGGACAGAGGAGCCTGGCAGGCTTCAGTTCACAGGGTCACAAGGAGTTGGACATGACTGAAACAACTTAGCACGCACACACACATTCTAAAATTATTTTTAAAACTAGTCATACCTTATTTACTCTTCTTTTATACATCACCTTTTCATATATTTTCAATTTAACTCTGCTTTTTTTTTAATACTCTTGACAGAAATCTGTTATTTTGAGATGTTTGACTGTATAGCCTTAAATCCATTTTGCCACTTAAACTGGCTTAGTAAATCCTTTGCATATATTAATATGCTATTTGAATAAATGTAAATCTGTGTCAGAATTTCTTCCTGGGAATGTGCTCTGCTTCTCTGAGTTATATTTGTATATGTAGCTTGGAAGAGTGTTGTCTGTGAAAATTAAATAATTCAGATCATCATCATTTTTTGTAGTCCTCTTGTTTAGTATTTCCAAACTCCTGAACAGTCCCCATTGTCAGCAGAGGAGTAGGTGTGGGTACCATAAGGATGATGCACTAGATAGGGCCAGACCACTCAACAGTCCATGAAACCTCATCAGAGCTGACTGTGGGAAACCTCGTAAAGTCTACTTGTGAATTATTGTTGCCTTCGTTAACTGAGAAAACAACGTTTAATTTTTATTATAAGAAAAATAGCCTATAATTTGAAGAGAAAAGGCACTTTAAAATAGAGGAAGCAGCTGCAGGGAAATGTGTCACTTGTATCTCTACTCCAGTATCAGCAATGTGGTAGTTTAATTAAAAACCTCATTCTGCTTCAGAGTCCCTCTCATCTGTTTGTGGTTTGAGATTATTGTCCCCTCGGCAGAAGCGGATCGTTGGTGGGAAGAATTCTTTAAGGTAAAAGTTTCTTCAGAAGTGATTTTCCATATTACAGAATTATTTATACAGAGAGGGGGTTACAAATTGGGGCATTTTCTACTATTATATAGTGGATTTCTCTTATTTTATTTTCTAAACTAAATACAGATTACACCGATAATTTCACTGCCCTTTGACCTATATTTATTTATATAGACCATGTTCTTCAAATCACTATCCCCTGATATATTATATATATATATATATATATTTGTTGTTGCAGAAACAAACTGATTTACCAGGAAGTCTGAAAAATTGTATAACTACACGTTTACTTAATTTAGAATATATTTGTTTTGGACTTGACTGATTCTTAATATAATTTTTTTGTTTATTGAATTTACAAATGGAAAACCAGTGCTTTGCTTAGTAAATATGTCTTCAGGGGAATTCCCTGGACCTGGCGGGCTACAGTCCATGGGGTCACAAAGAGTCGGACGTGATTGGAGCAACTTAGCATGCGTGCCGATGGTTGGGACTGCGCTTTCTCTGCCATGACTCGGGTTCAATCCCTCATTGGGCAGCTGAGATCCCACAAGCCATGTGGCATGACCAACAGAAAAAAAAGAAAAAACACAACTTCTTTAGGGTATTTAGGTGAGGGAGAAAATATGCTTCAAATCACAAAATATAAAGAAGACACAAATTGTTTGCAAGGACGTCAGAGTTAGGGGCGATGCACACAGATGCTATAGGCAAATCTTCAGGGTGTTCTGCTCAAAGTTGTAGGAATATCATTCTCAAAGTAGGAGAGGAGTTCACATTCTCAAGTCTCTTTTATACTCCTTTCCTCCTACCTGCATGCCTAAGTCATTGTTTTACTGGATGATGTGCCTTGCTTTTCTGATGAGTGGCTTACTTTCTTCTTAGGGGTAGTTGGCCTTGGCAAGTATCCCTCCGGCTGAGGTCATCCCACGGAGACGGTAGGCTCCTTTGTGGGGCCACGCTTCTGAGTAGCTGCTGGGTCCTTACAGCAGCACACTGCTTCAAGAGGTATGTGTGTACCTTTCCAGATAATGCAGTTTGGCCCTTGCTTACCAGTTCTTCCAAGCCCTTCCTGCTCTACAGCATACTGGACACTTGGAGTGTCAGAGATAGGCTAGAGGCATTCCTTGTCTCCTCCAGTGGCGCCGTGGAAGCAAGGGGGTGACATTAGGAGCAAAGAGAGCTCTCAGAAAGTCACTTGCTACCCTGGTATTAAAGCAAACTCTAGGTTTAGGGAGAAGAGAAGATGGGTCTTTGGAGGGGAGGCAGCTATGTTATTGCTTCTCCAAGAACACGTCTGAGGATGAAATCATGTGCCCACAGAGCTGGAAGAGACCTCAAATTATTTGCTCCTGAATGCTGAGGAATAGGGAGTCCACGTTCAGTGTTTTGATTTGAATTTTAGAACCTTTGAGTCTGCTTGGTGTTTTGTGTCTTCCCGAGAAAGACTTCTCTATGTGTACCTGTCAGTTTGCATCCTGGTTATTTCCTGTTGTCTCAGACATTTTGGGCTTCCCCGGTGGCTCAGTTGGTAAAGAATCCGCCTTAAATCCCTGTGTTGGGAAGGTCTCCTGAAGAAGGAAAGGGCAAACCACTGCAGCATTCTCGCCTGGGAAATCCTATGGGCAGAGGAGCCTGGCGGGCTGCAGTCCATGGGGTCACAAAGAGTTGGACGTGCCTTAGCGACTAAACCAGGCATTTTATCAGCCCAGTCGGAAGTCTTTCCAGTTCGGAGGGGAAGCCCTGCAGGGGAGCTCAGCGTGCTAGAGTCACGCTGCCCACGCAGAGCCTGCAGGGACCTGCTGGTCCCGTCTCCACGCCCTGCGCTCCGTAGTGGCCCTGGGAGTGGCCACATCCTCAGCATGAGTTTAGTGTTTAAAAGTGTGTACCGTTGCTTGGCAGATGTTAATGATGACTGCAGCAAGGTGATGAATACAGGGGGTTTCACTATTCTAATTTTGTGTATTTAAAAATACTCAAAAAACGTTTTAAACAGAACACTACTATAGTGTTAAAACATTCTTACAACCAAAAATTTGTTTTGTATTTTTTCATTTGTGAGATTACGTGGCTTCATTGTGTATTTACAATCCATCCATGTAGATTTTGTTCATTTTAACTGCCATATGAGTGTGTTAAGTCCTATTGTAAGATGCAACCAACCACAGTGTATTTATTCTCCGGCTGGTGGACAGTTAGGTGGCTTCCATTCTGTCATTACTAAAAAGAGTGCTGCAGTAGATGCATGTGTCTGATTGGCACATACACGTGGGAGCATCGTTCTGGGTCCAGGAGTGCGGGTGCCACGCATATTTACTGGGCACTACTAGTTTATGTTCTGAGTAATGGTATCAGTTTATATCACAGCAGTTTGTAAGTTCCTGTTTCCTCACATCCCTGTCTCAATTTGATACCGTCAACATTTTCAGTTTTTGCCAGTCTTAAAGAGTTTTTGGGTTTCTCTCTTAATTCTATTCTCCTGATTTCATGTTGTCTTCTTTCGTAAATTACTTGTTTGTATCCTTTGCTTATTTTTCTATTCAATTGTCTTTTATAATTGATTTTAAATTTTTTTGGATATATTCTTTGTACAGAGGCTTTGTTATTATGTGTTACAAATACTTTTTACCAGTCTGGGGCGTGTGCTTTCATTAGCTTAACGTCTTTTTCTTATGAAGATATTTCAGTTTTAATATTTTTAAGTTTGTCAGTTTCTATAAAAGCTTTGTATATCTTTTTTTAAAAACTCTTCTTTAGCCCCATAAGAAGATACTATCCTAGTTTTACAAAAAATTTTACAGTTTTGCTTTTCCTGTTTAGATTTTTAATCCGGTTACAGTTTTTTTTTTTGTGTGTGTGTATGGTATATGGTATAAGGAAGGGACCTAATGTTATATTTTTCCTTATGGATAGCTCATTTTTCCAGTACTTTTTAAAATTAAACATTCCATTCTTTATCCACTGATATGTCAGTTGTGAAGTTCTCATATATCCTTGTTTCTAGAATCTCTATTCATTTCCTCTTACCTATCTTGATAAATACTTATGGACTAATGTTCCATGCTCAAAGTGCTGCGAAAGACACAAGTCTGTGTTTTACATATTTTCTGTCATTCATGGGTAATAGTTGAGTTTGAGAGTTCACCTATATACTAGTAGGTTTAATATATTCATGTGTTACATGAGTGGTACAGACAATAAAGATCCATTTATTAACTTAACAAAAAATTATTGAGCCTGTAATATTCCTAGAAATGTGCCATGCACTAGAAATATCTTGGAGAATAAGACAGATAGCACCCTTGTTAGCAAGAAGTTTTCTTGCAGCTATAGGAACCCAGAGGAGGGAGACATATAGGATGAAAAAAAGTATAGAGTGTCATTTTTAAAATGAGGTCTTTTCTCCATAATATTATTTAGATACATTCAGCTTATTAAAAACCCAGATTCCTGAGTCAGTATCCTAGATCTTCTGAATCTTCGGAGCTAAGACCCAGGAGTTTGCATTCTTATCAAGCTTCTTTGATGATTCTTATGAACATTAAAAGTTAAGACCCTCTTGCTCCTGGATAGAATAGCATATGGTCTGGACATTTGAAGAAAGATGATGAGAAAGAATATAATGGAGTTAGCAGGATACTTATCCTTGCCCTATTCAACATATTAATAGCTAAGCTGAAAAAGGACACCGACGGGAAGTTAATTATATTTTTTGATGCCGGGAGATTGGTAGAGACACATAACAGGTTGGAAGATACGATCTATCGTGGCAAAGAATCTTGATAAGCTGGTTCTAACAAGTAATGTGGCATAAAGAATAAAATGCTGCCTTTAGTTCGGGAACCATGACTTAAATGCAGCACAAGTGAAAAAGACCTTATGGGTTTTAGCATCCTGCAGCCTCAGCGGTAAAGAATCTACCTGCCAAGGCAGGAGACGTAAGAGACGCAGGCTCCATCCCTGCGTTGGGAAGATCCCCTGGAGGAGAAAATGGCAACCCACTGCAGTATTGGGATAATCCCATGGACGGAGAAGCCTGGTGGGCTATATAGTCCATGGGGTCGCAGAGAGTCGGACATGACTAAGAGTGACTGAGCACGCACGAAACCTTATAATAGAGTCAGTGAGGTAGTGCGGCTGCCCGCGAAGTTAATCAGCCTTGGGCAGCCCTGCCGGAACAGCGCCAGCACCAAGCAGTGAAGAGCCTCGCTCTTCTGCCCTGCTGTGGCCAAGCTGTTGTCGGGGCAGAAAGAGAGAGAGCTGTGCTCAGTTCTGAGACATTCTACGAGAAAGCGACATGGTGCCCCACAGAAGGCAAGCAGGAAGGGGGGAGTGTCAGGAATCAGATCAAATTTATTATGTGTTGCTTCAAATACCACAGATGCTAATGGGAGGTAGTTTTCATTTTAGCATAGGAAAGAGGTCTGTTGTTTGGACAGTTCCAAGCTGGAGTGGGATGTATGTGGGAGGAAGAGTGAGTTCTGTTATGGAGTCTGTTCAAGCAGAGAGGCTGAATTCATGTATTGGTAGAGGCTGGAGGCAGAGAACGTCTAATGTTGAGAACACAGTGGTGAGAAAACATAAAGCATGTTTGAAGGATGGCAGTGACTAGGATCATGGATCCAGAATGTGTATAGTGGAGTTACAGTAAAGAAGCAGGATTGGTCTGGGATGTCAGGGGAGTGAATCTCTGTTTCATTTACTCGGTAGTGCAAAACCACTAAAGGTTTTTGAGCCTTGAAATATGATCAAGAGGAGTTTTAGGAGATATGTCATTGGAGATATATGGGATAGATCTGAGGGGGAAAGCAAAGTTGTTAATCTAGGAGTCTGTGAACAAGCTTCAAATTATATGAAAAATATTTGCATACATGCTTCTATCCTTTTTTCTAGAGTGACTCAAATTGACCCTGTTACCAAGTGATTAAACCCACTGTGGTAGGAACTGAAGGGAGACTTGTTGTAAGGCTACTGTAACAACGGTAGAAGGTTGCAAAGGAGAGGAGGGAGGAAAGGTAGAGACCCCGAGAGAAATCAGTAGAACTTGGTACTGGGTAACCAGAGAATGAGATCTGGCCATTAAGACCAAGGTTAGAATGGCCCGGCGCATGTCTGTGACTGGGCCCCACAGGCTGGAAAAACAACACTGGCCTAGAATGCCACTGAAGTTGTAAAGTCCTCTGGTGTGCCTGTTGACAGATTTTATACAGAAGGAATAAGACAGGGAGGAATAAGAATAGGGTTCGATGTTGTCACTCTGTCTGGCATCCAGGGACTTTTATCCAGAATTGGGTCGGACCTGCCCCCTGGAAAGCGTGAGTAGGGCAGTACGTAGTGGGTCTGACGTCCTTTGAGCAGCAGCGCTCCCAGTCTTGAGGAATAGATCAAGCCCTGAGCCTTGGAGTGGGAGCACTGACTCCAAGACCCTAGACTACCAGAGAACTAACCCTGGGGAGTATCAAATAGTGAGAACTCACACAAAGGAACCATTGGAATATAAGACCTGGCATCATCCAGCCACCAGTAGCACCCTGTGCAGGACATGTCAGCTAAACAACAAACAAAATAAAAATACAAATCCAGCGGTCAACAGACAGGATTACCACCTCACTCAGCCTTGCCCATCAGAGGAAAAACAAAGAAACAAACAAAAACTCAGCACAAATATCACCCTGTGTGAAGCTTACACAAACAACTGGACCAACTTTAGGAGGGCAGAAACCAAAGGGAAGAAAGAATTCAGCCTTGAAGCCGGGGAAAAGGAGAGCTTAAACACAATACTTAAAAAAAAAGAAAGAAAAGAAAAGGCAGAGAAACACTACACAAATGAAGGAACAAATTAGAAACACAGAAGTCCAAATAAATGAAGAGGAAACGGGCAAACTACCTGAAAAAGAATTCAGAATAATGATGGTCAAGGTGACCAAAAACCTTGAAAGGAGAATGGAGAAAATGCAAGAAAAGACCTAGAAGAATTAAAGAATAAACATACAGAGACAAACAACACAATTACTGAAATTAAAAATACTCTGGAAGGAATCAGTAGCAGAATATCTGAAGCAGAAGAACGAATCAGTGAGCTGGAAGATAAAATGGTGGAAATAGCTTCTGAAGAGCCGAATAAAGTAAAAAGAAGGAAGAGAACTGAGGAGAGTCAGAGATAGTCAGAGATCTCTGAGACCGAAATGTAAGACCAGAAACTATAAAACTCTTAGAGGAAAACATAGGTAGAACACTCGATGGCATACATCAAAGCAAGATCCTCTATGACCCACTTCCTAGAGTAATGGAAGTAAAAACAAAGTAAACAAGTGGGACCTGATTAAACTTAAAGGCTTTTGCACAGCAAAGGAAACTATAAGCAAGGTGAAAAGACAGCCCTCAGAATGGGAGAAAATAATAGCAAATGAAACAACTGACAAAGGATTAATTTCCAAAATACACAAGCAGCTCATACAGCTCAATGCCAGAAAAACAAGCAACCTAATCCAAAAGTGGGAAAAAGACCTAAACAGACATTTCTTCAAAGAAGACAGATGGGTAACAAACACATGAAAAGATACTCAACATCGCTCATTATTAGAGAAATGCAAATCCAAACTACAATGAGATATCACCTCACTCCAGTCAGAATGGCCATCATCAAAAAGTCTGCAAAGAATAAATGCTGGAGAGGGTGTGGAGAAAGGGAACGCTCTTGCATTGTTGGTGGGAATGTAAATTGATATAGCTACTATGGAAGACAGTATTGAGATTCCTTAAAAAACTAGGAATAAAACTACCATATGACCCAGTAATCCCACTCCTAGGCAAATACCTTGAGGAAACCAAAATTGAAAAAGATACATGTATCCCATTGTTCACTGCAGCACTATTTACAGTGGCTTGAACATGGAAGCAACCTAGATGTTCATCAAGAGATGAATGGATAAAGAAGTTGTGGTACACAGTGGAATATTACTCAGCCATAAAAAGGAACGCCTTTGAGTCAGTACTAATGAAGTGGATGAATCTAGAACCTATTATACAGAGTGAAGTAAGTCAGAAAGAGAAAGAGAAATATCATATACTAATGCCTATATATGGAATCTAGAAAAATGGTACTGAAGAATTTACTTACAGGACAGCAATAGAGAAACAGACATAGAGAATAGACTTAGGGACGTGGGGAGAGGGGAGGAGGGGGTGAGATGAATGGAAAGAGTAACATGGAAACTTACATTACCATATGTAAAATAGAGAGCCAACCAGAATTTGGTGTATGGCTAAGGAAACTCAAACAGGGCTCTGCATCAGCCTAGTGGGGTGGGGAGGGAGACGGGAGGGAGGGTCAAAAGGGAGGGGATGTATGTGTACCAGTGGCTGATTCATGTTGAGGTCTGACAGAAAACAACAGAATTCTGTAAAGCAATTATCCTTCAATAAAAAAATAAATATATTAAAAAAAATAAATGGCAACCTTAATACCACCAGTAAAAAAGAAAAGACCAAAGTTACAGTTCCAGCTCCTCCAACTGGTCATTGTTGCACTTTGTGGAGATTAGTTTAACCTCCAGCAGTCTCAGTTTTCTCATCTGTAAAATGAAGGCAATAATGTTCCACAGTGAGGAACAAATGATCTGCAGAATATGTAAAGGATTTTTATGTCTGTTAAGAACAAATGTTGGTTGTTATTATGGGAGGGTTCAAAAACAGGAAGCAAATATTATTATTAACAAGAGTAGAGAATTCAGGATAGTTTCATCCCACTGACTATTGGAGAAAAAGGTAGGAAACTGCAGAGAAACTGGATTCTTGGGCTAAGAATTTAAGTGAAATAATTCAGTATGTTCAGTTTAGGTTTTCCTCCTCTTGCTCAAGACTCCTTATCTTTCAAGTTGATCTCTCTCTGCTAAAAGTTATAGACCTTGGGGTTCAAGGCTTAGAGTATTAAAGTAGGGAAATTGTCCAAAAATTCCACTTGAGGTTGAAAACTTTGATCTGACTTTTGAGTTCCCTCAGAGGTTTTTTTTTTTTTTTTTTAAAGGTACATGTTTGGGTTTGTTTGTTTAAAGGTCATTATTCCTCTCTTGGCTTGCTCCTTCTAGATTATTGCTTCAAGTCAGTAATCATCTCATTTGTGTTTATTAACTAAGTGTCTAATATATTACTTGGCACAAACAGACCCCCTAAATGATGGTTACATGATGAAAGTGGGGATCAGTTGCCAGATAGTGGATATATTTAAGAATGTTGGACTCTTTAGAAGATGGTGGTATTTTAAACCTAGATCAATGGATAATTCGTTCCATATGTCATTCTGAATTTCTTCCCATTATCTGCACAGTATAAAATAAAGACAGTTGATTAAAAAACAGAGGGGCAGTTGATGATATGCAGCATTCTGACTTGCTTTGGATAGAATGCAGGACTCTTTAATGTTAACAGGGAGAAATCTATTTTGCAAAGGTGTTACACATCCATCTGACTTGGTCTGTTGTTTTCAAGTGCCCAAGAAGGCTACAACTCACATCTTTATTACGGTAAGTTTTTTGAAAGCCAGTGATTAAGAGGACAGTGACCAGTGATTAGAACAAACTCCAAATTTTGTCTTCTAGGTTCAGGGACTTTAGATTAAAACAACCTTCTTTTAATAATCAAAAACTCGGAAATGTGCAAAATAGAGAATTTTCCTCTGGAATTGTAGACACTGTAGTGTAGAAGGGGCTGCCCAGCTGGTGCAGTGGTAAAGAATCCGCCTGCCAGTGCAGGAGATGCAAGAGACATGGGTTCAATCCTTGGGTTGGGAAGATCCCCTAGAGGGGGAAATGGAGACCCACTCCAGTATTCCTTTTTTTTTTAATATACATAAATATTTATTTATTTGGCTGCACTGGGTCTTAGTTGTGATACGTGGGATCCAGTTCCTCGGCCAGGGGTCGAACCCAGGCCTCCTGCATTGGGAGTGTGGAGTCTTGGCCACTGGGCCAGCAGGAAGGTCCCCCACTCTTGTATTCTTGCCTGGAAAATTCCATGGACAGAGGAGCTGTCAGGCTACAGCTCATGGGGTCACAAAGAGTCAGATACGACTGAGCAACTGAGCACACACAGCCCACTGTGGTGTAGACGCGATGTGGTTAGCTTCTGAGAGGGTCTCTTCCTTTTAAGGGCTTCCCTGTGGCTCAGCTGGTAAAGAATCTGCCTGCAGTGCGGGGGACCTGGGTCGATCCCTGGGTCGGGAAGATCCCCTGGAGGAGGGAGAGGCTACCCACTCCAGTATTCTGGCCTGGAGCATTCCAAGGGGGTCGCAAAGAGTCGGACACGACTGAGCGGCTTTCACTCCCTTTTAAATTCTGGGGAGTCTAACTTAAGGCCCACTGGGAAGGGGCCTAGATCTCGTATTTTGAAATTAGCTCTCCCACCCGTTTCCTTTCCGTTTGTATTTCTGCTGCTTTAACTGTCAGTGAAGTGTCAGTCACTCAGTTGTGCCCGACTCTTTGCGACCCCATGGACTCAGCCCACCAGGCTTCTCTGTCCATGGGATTTTCCAGGCAAGGATACTGGAGTGGGCTGCCATTTCCTTCTCCAGGGGATCTTCCGGACCCTGAGATCAATCACTGGCCTCTTGCACCGCAGGCATTTTCTTTACTGACTGATCTATGAGGGAAGCCCAAAAGCCAAATTTTCTTTGCTTTAAAATCGCTCAGTCGTGCCCAGCTCCTTGTGACCCCATGGACTATATGTATAGTCCATGGAATTCTCTAGGTCATAATACTGGCATTGGTAGCCTTTCCCTTCTCCAGGGGATCTTCCCAACCCAGGGATTGAACCCAGGTCTCTCGCATTGCGGGTGGATTCTTTACCAGCTGAGCCTCAAGGGAAGCCCTAACTATAGTTTCTTATTCATGGGGCCTTTTTTGGTGCCTAATTCTTGCAGTGATATGGGCCAGTGCTCTTGAACAGCGGTTCTGAACAATACAGCATAGATTGCTCTCACCATCTGTGTTATTTTATGCTATAGGATGACAGTTTCTTAAATGTTTATTTTTTTGGCTCTGTAAAATATTCACTCTTTTATGTAATCCTCATATCAGAATAATCTAGGAATGATGGCCTGGGGATGATGAGATCAGAACACAATTACTCACATCCACCATCCTGTTATACTCATTTCCTATAGCGTCTCTATATGATAAAGGTACTTTATTGGCAGGCTGACAGAATTTTAGTAAACCAGCTCTATGTTCATAGCTTTCACATGTTATGAGGTGTCCAAAACATTCTTTTATGCTAACAGGGGTAACTGAGGTAGTTAGTGAATCACTGTTTAAAGGCCTTCTTTCCCATTTTTCACATTTTTCCTAGTGTTAATAGGAATGCAATACCCGTTAGCAGTTTGAAGCAGAAACCTGGATAAATGAAGTTTTTGTTTTGCAGTTACCCTGTGAATTTTACAAAATACAAATTGCTTACTTTTGCTGTTTCCTATTTTAAATAATTATTCAAGTACAATAAAATGATCCTCTGTCTGTGGTAGTATGGGAATATAATTGAGAGAAAAATTCCTGAATGTTAAACTAATTTCTTTTAATTGCTTGTTCTGATAACAAACACCATTTTGGAGAAAAGAACGTACTTCAATAAAAGGATTCTTTTATTTCTGTAGTTCTGCAGCAAAGTTGATTTTATCAAGAATTATAGCTTGACCTGATTTTATCTTTTTGACTATTTGCCTAGAGACACCATAGCAGCTGGAAATTGTCAAGAGACTAGTGCTCTGAAAATAAGAAATATCTCAATTATTAGAAATTATAAAGATGAGGCACAGAAGTAATGGCACTTACTTTTTAAAAACAAAATGTGTCCTGTACTTAAACCTGTGTTCCAGCATGACCTGGAACATGGTAGAATTCTTTTAAGAACAAGGTCTTTGGCGATGTACACAATAGCATCAATCATGCTAAAATCATTTCCTGAACACACACCACATGTGTAAAAGGGGCAGTGAAAGATTCTACAGAGAAGGTCACTTCTGTGAGCAATTGGAATCATTTACCCAAGCAACTTAGTCAGCCACTTTTTGACTTTCAGACAGCAGACAAGGACAGATTCTAGTAGTAGCAGATGTGTACAGGCTGATGTAAAATATTGTCTTTTTGAATAGATAAATCTATAGAGAGAACACACATAAAGGAAATGACCCTGCCATCCAAATTAACTCTTCTCTTTTTAATTCTAGGAATTTTAAATTGTTGTTTAACTCTAGAGTCTCAGAAAAACTGAAATAGAGGATCTGCCCTGTCTTAGATACTCTTTTGCTCAAACTTGTCCAGGAATTTCATCCAGTTTTTATTTGAGGGGGAGTGGAAGGCATTTCAGCAAAGCAAACAACTGAATGGTGTGTCAGCCAAAATCTGAAATGTTTGTTTTAGAAGCAATTTTGAAAATAATCTATCAAAATAACAAAAGTTCAACTAGAAATACCTTAAAATACATTGAAAAAGCAAATTCCCGATAAGTTTTCTTGAGAAGTCTAGAACCATAGAAAATGCTTTCTAAGCCCAAGACTATACTGGTAACCTCAGCGGAGTGTTATCTGTGAGGTATATAGTCATACCACTAGGAGAGGTGACACTGGGGACAAATATTTGGCTAGCAAACTAATCCAGTCTTATGTCAGATGACCTTCAAATTCCAAGCATAAATCTATTCTAAGAATAACTGGAGTGAAAGGAGTGTGGGAATCACTTCTTGGGTTTAGCTGGTCCATTTCTTAAATCAGGATTTTAAAAGTATACATACTAATAAAGAACTTCATTTTAACAAGAGTGGTGCATTTCTTCCTTCTTGTCAGGTAAATATTTTGTTTTTATTCTCAGTTTAATGTCAACTCCTGGTTGGTGAGCATATTAATTTTGGGATATACTCAAAAATGGGCTTCCCTGGTGGCTCAGCATTAAAAGAGGCCACCTGCCAATGCAGGAGACATAAGTTCGATCCCTGGGTCAGGAAGATCCCCTGGAGAAGGAAATGGCAACTCACTCCAGTATTCTTGTCTGGAGAATTCCATGGGTGGAGGCAGGCTATAGTCCATGGGATCGCAAGAGTTGGACACGACTTAGCGACTAAACAACCACTGCAGTACACGAAAATACATGCTGAAATCTACCTGGCCTGAGAACAGTGTGTGTGTGGAATGTGCACATGTTCGTGTTATTGCAGTCATCTTTTAGGAGACTCACTTCATTTCAGTGACATTCCAGGCCTGAAGGGACGGAGTTGAGCCGGTGCCTTTCAGTCTGTGTTTTGGCGGTTCTCGAGTCCTACTGTGAATTTGTGGTCCTGCATCATCTCTGTTGATTTTACGTTCTCAGAGTTTGTGTGGCCTGGACATTTGTAGTCTTAAAAAGTGGTACAGGTGGTTCTCATGAACAACCAGCATTAATGAGAACAGTAGATCTTTGTGGGGACCTTTGTTTATTTTTCCAAAGAAATAAAAACTTCTGTGATGCTGTTGTTACAACATAGCAATTGGTGAGATGTCTCTTTCACTTCATTAATTTAGGGATGAGAGTGTATGTGTGTGTCTTCCAAAAGAAGTCATTTAGCATACAGTTATTAAGAGCTTTCTCTGTGCTGACTTTGCTCACAGATGTGAGCATCACATGGTCTTAACACTTAGGGAGCCTTTAACAGGGTAGACCTGACACTTTAACAAGTCCTAGTGTGTGTGCATGCTCAGTCACTCAGTTGTGTCCGATTCTTTGTAACCCCATGGACTGTAGCCCACCAGGCTCCTCTGTCCATGGATTCTCTAGGCAAGAATAAGCCATGCCCTCCTCCAGGGGATCTTCCCAACCCGGGGATGGAACCTGAGTCTCCTGCACTGCAGACGGATTCTTTACCGCTGAGCCACCGGGAAGCCCAACAAGTCCTAGAAGCTGTTGTGAATGCTCTGACAGTGCTGTTGGGAGTGTTCAGGGGAAGGCTTGGGCAGCTTTCTGGGAGGGCAGGAAGAGTGTCCTAGATCTTGAGACTTAAAAGTTAAAATCAGTTTTTGCCATCTTAGGGTGAAGGAGGGGGGAATGATATTGCAAATAGTTTGAATAAAGACAGGTTTGTCAGACACCTCTTCAAGCCACTAAAACGACTGTGGCACAGAAGCTGTATTAGAGTGGTGGACAAGGGCTGTTCTTGGATGGATTTGTGTATCACTGAAGAAGTTTGAACTTTATCATGTAGACACAGTTGGGACCCCTTGAAGGGTATCCAGAAGAGCAGTTATATTACCAGATATTTCTATCTGGCTATTTCTGTTTCGCTCTGGCTGCAGTGTGAAGGATGGCTTGAAAGTTAAAACTTGAAGTAGTGATGCCATTTAGCAGACTGTTGCAGTAATTCAGGCAAGAAGTGACACATGAAGGCAAGACTGTCCAAGACTAAGACTGGGATATTTACAAAATAAATTTCCATGTAATAATGTCCTGTTTCTTTGTTCACTGGCTAAATTTTTAGATAATGTAGGATATATTTATGTAGGTTTTAGATGCAAGGGTTATTTTAGCTAAGTGTCAAAGCCCTCTTTTGAAGAACAGAAAATATTGTTGCAGTAAAATAAGTTTTTAGGTTGAACAGTAATGTAATTATCTTTAATATAAAAAGTTGACATACATAGGGAATGTCTCATAACTGGAGCTTAAGGGTTATAAGCAACATAAGAGACTGCATTAAAAAAACAAAATAGGATGCCTACTTTATGCCAGACTATTTCTCTAGACCAGTGTTATCTAGTAGGAATATAATGTGAGCCACAAATATAAATCATACATGTAACTTTAAATTTTCCAGTAGCCACTTTAAAAGATTAAAAAACTAAGTGGGTGAAGTTAATTTTAATGATATATTTCATATAACTTAGTATATCCAAAATATATAAAAAATTGAGATATTTTATATTCCTATTATCTATAGAAACAATATATTTCATATTCTTTTTCATACTAAATGTTTGAAATCCTGTGCACATTTTGTACTTTTTTTATAGTAAATATTCACCACTATATTTCTTTTTTAAAAAATTATTTAATTGGACGCTAATTACAATATTGTGATGGTTTTTGCCATATACTGACATGAATCAGCCACGGTGCACACGTGTCCCCCATCCTAAACCCCCCTCCCACCTCCCTCCCCACTCCATCCCTGTGGGTGGTCCCAGAGCACGGGCTTTGAGCACCTTGCTTCATGCATTGAACTTGCACTGGTCACCTATTTCACACACGGTAATATACATGTTTCAATGCTATTCTCTCAAATCATCCCACCCTCACCTTCTCCCACAGAGTCCAAAAGTCTGTTCTTTACATCTGTGTCTCTTTTGCTGCCTTGTGTATAGGGTCATCGTTACCATGTTTCTAAATTCCATATATATGCATTAGTATACTGTACTGGTGTTTCTCTCTCTGACTTACTTCATTCTGTATAATAGGCTCCAGTTTCATCCACTTCACATCTCATTTTGGACCATCCACATTTCAAGTGCTCTGATAGCACATGTGGCCACTGCCTCCTGAGCTGAACAGTGAAGCTTGAGATTAATTTCTTAAATTCCGCTCCAGGGATACAGTCAACCTTTCAGCAGCACTTTCAAGGATGCAGTGACAGTTAATCACTTGGGATTTTTCTTTAAAAACCTGGATATTAATGAGACATTGAATTTTATAATACAACAGTATCAATACACAGAAAGTAGAAATAAGTTATTTAAATATCTGATTCTTCATGACTGTTAATTTTTACAGTTTCAGGATGTGAAATAATCCTAAATTCAAAGTTTGAAGTAGAACCCACAAGAAGTCTAAGCACAATATATGAAAAGCCTTCTGTACTTTAAAGATATGTGATGATTTAATGTTCAAAATGGAGAATTTCAAGGAATCGCAGGAAATTGTTAGTTTCATCGATCACTAGTAGGTGATCATCTTTGTTGCATTGTTCAGGTTTCTGAGTTGACATGGTTACGAAAACCACTTTACATTTTGAAGTGTTGTCGGAGGCCCACCTTGGGCTCTGCTGCTGTGTGGCTTTTCTCTCGCTGCAGTGAGCAGGCCTGCTCTCTAGTAGAGGTGTGCGGGCTTCTCACCGTGCTGGCTTCTCTTGTTGCAGAGCACAGGCTCTAGAGTGGGCTTCATGACTGTGGCTCTGGGGCTCCAGGTGCATGGGCTTAGCTGCCCTGCAGCATGTGGGATCTTCCATCTTCCTGGACTAGGGGTTGAACCCCTGTCTCCTGGATTGGTAGGTGAATTCTTTACCACTGAGCCACCAGGGAAGTCCTGTTGAGAACGTTTTAAGTAGCCACAGGAGAAGTGGGGGCTTCCCAGGTGGGGCTAGTGGTAAAGAACCCACCTGCCAATGCAGGAGATTCAAGAGACACGGGTCCGATCCCTGGGTCGGGAAGATCCCTGGAGGAGGGCGTGGCAACCCACCCCAGTATTCTCGTCTGGAGAATCCCAGGGACAGGAGGGCCTGGTGGGCCACAGCCGACAGGGTCGCAGAGAGTGGACTGCAGTGACTCAGCGCGCACGCACAGGTGGAAGTGAACGACGTGTTGTATCTTCAGTGAGAAAGAGGAAGTGATCAGGACGTGGACTGGATCTTGTAGGTTGGTGGTTCTCAGTGGGGGACAGTTTGCACCATAGGGAATATTTGGCAGTGTCTGGAGACATTTTTGGTTGTCACACTCGGGTGTGTGTATGTGAGTGTGTGTGCAACTGACATCTAGTGGACAGAGAGGCCAGAGATGCTTCTAAACATCCTACAATGCACAGGACTCCCCTTTCCATTAAAGAATAATCTGGTCCCTAATGTCAGTAGTGCTGAGCTTGAGAAACTGCTGTAGGTAGATGTATCAGAATCAAGGTATGTTGGCTGAAAAACAGGCCAAGACCTATCAATCAAGTAAATATTATGCTTATTTTTTATGTGAGTAGTTCCTATGGAAAAAGACATTCATTAAAAATCTGCATTCATTCATTAAATCAACCGATCTAAGCTGCATTTCTACTTAACTGGCGTTGCTATACTAGATGTGTAAGATTCATCAGTGAACACAGATAAAAGATCCCTGCCCTTGAGTACCTTTTGTTTAAGCAGGGCGAGACAGAATAATAAATATGATAAGTAAACTAGATAGTTTGTTAGAAAGTAGAGTTTTTAGAAAAGGAAAAAGTAGAGCAGATAAGGATAGTGGGAGTGCTGGGGGAATGGAGTGACAAACAAAGGTGGGCTATAATTTCAAATGAGCGTCAAAGTAGGTCTCACTGTCTGAACAAAGATTTAAGAGATGAGAGCATATAACGAATGTATGTTGCCTGAAGATAACAGTTCTGGCTTACGTTCAGTTCACAGGAAAGGGGAGAAAAGTGGATTGTGCTAACTAAGTGACCTGGGAAGTACAGAGTTAGACCAAACATGGTTTCTGCCCTCATGGAACGTCATGGGAAAGTCACCATCTCGGAAATGACAGGAAAATGATGACGGCAAAGGCAGGATTGTCATTTTGCCCTATTGCATTCGCTCCTGTTTTGATCCTTTTTCGTGGTGGGAAAGTGACTGGTTAGTGATTACTTTCCATTCATCCTCCACATTTGATCCTTCTCAGAAAAGTTAGACAGTAACATGGGTTAAACAGTGAAATGAACGAAGGGAAAACATGAGTACCAGACAGAGCGCAGCGGGGTCAGAGCAATGGAGAGAAGGTGAAACTCACAAAAGGAGTGAATGATTTGGAAGAAAGGGTTACAAGCATCTCTGTTAAGCTTCCTGGCAGGCAGTGACCAGTTTACAGTGTTTGAAACAAGCCTCCCATTAGCTCTTTCTGCCTCTCAGGTACGGTAACAATACTAGGAACTACGTGGTTCGGGTTGGGGATTATCATACGATGGTGCCAGAGGAGTTTGAAGAAGAGATCGGAGTCAAGCAGATCGTAACCCACCGGCACTACTGCCCACACAGCAACGACTATGACATCGCCCTGGTTAGGTTACAGGGACCGGAGGAGCAGTGTGCCAGACTCAGCAGCCACGTTCTGCCGGCCTGCTTGCCACGCTGGAAAGAGAGGCCACAGAAGGGAGCCCCCAGCTGCTACATAACAGGATGGGGAGATACAGGTAACATAGAAAACCCAAGGAAACAGTGAAGATATGGCCACCTTCTTGCGTCTGGATTATCCATTTGGGTATGCAGTGGGTTGTTCAGTTGCTAAGTCATGTCCCTCTTTCCGACCCCACGGACTGAGGCACACCAGGCTTCCCTGTTCTTCACCATCTCCTGGAGTTTGCTTAAACTCCTGTCCATTGAGTTGGTGATACCGTCCAACTGTCTTGTCCTCTGTCGCCCCCTTCTCCTCCTGCCTGCAATCTTTCCCAGCACCAGGGTCATTTCCAGTGAGTCGGCTCTTTGCATCAGTGGCCAAAGTATTGGAGCTTGTTTCAGCATCAGTACATGGGGTACAGCATCAGTACCCCATTCAGTACAGTGGGTAGCAAAATCTTAAAAGGGGGTTCAGGCTTAGTTGTTTGGAAATTCCGCCAAGTGTGAGATGCTTGCATGCAGTTTGGATTCCTATCCTGAGGGTACTATGGTTTCCATTAGGACGCAGACGCTACCTTAGGACTTGGGCCTGGCTGTCTCTGTTTGAAAGTTTTCCCAGATGACTTGGACGTAGCTACCCCAGCAAATAGAGGAGGAAATGGCGACCCACTCCAGTATTCTTGCCTAGAGAATCCCATGGACAAAGGAGCCTGGTGGGCCACAGTCCATGGAGTCACAAAGAGTCTGACACTACTGGGTGACTTAACACACACACAACCCAGCAAAGGGCTTTGGTATTAGGTTTTCTTTCTTTTTTTTTTTTGTAATGGAGCCCTTTATCAAACTAAATCTTAAGGAGATTCTATAAAGGACAGCCAAAAAACAAAACAAAGCTGCTGAGGTTGAAGAGGAAGCATCCACCCCACTTGGGTTTCTCCTTCACCACTCTCCCCTTTCTATTCTTCCCACAGATAGTGTTCAGCTTATGCTCTTCTTAGGCAAACAGCTTTCTGTATTGTCTTGCTAGAGTTAACATCAGCTAGTGTTTTCTCAGGAGCTCAGGGGTAAAGAATCCCCCTGCCAATGCAGGAGATGTGGGTTTGATTCCTGGGTCAGGAATATCCCCTGGAGAAGGAAATGACAACCCACTCCAGTGTTCTTGCCTGGAGAATCTCATGGACAGAGGAGCCTAGTGGGCTACTGTCCACGGGGTCACAAAAAATTGGACATGATGTCCTAAACAACAACAGTGCTTGCTCAGGATAGTCTTTGAAACAGAACTCTTAAGTCTCACTTGGATCAGGTACTCGATTCACAAATGACTGTTGAATAAGGAGAAATGATTGGGCTGACTGCTCTGCATTAAAAATAATTAACACTGTTAACTGTACTCTTGAAAACAGCATCTAATACATATTTCTACAGGTGATGATTTCAATAAGGTTTTACCTAGTAAATTTATTATATTTCAGTGTTCATTTTAACTGTTAAATCTTGGCTTTAGACTAGGAGTCCATGGGGTTGCGAAGAGTCAGATAAGACCTAGCAACTAATACTTTCACTTTCTTTAGATTCAACATTATTTCATAGCAGCAAAATGTAGAAACACCTGTAGCAGATACAGAATACTGGGACCAATCCTGAGAGAAACCATAAAAAATGGAAACATTTCCTGGATGATGTAATAAAATCCGGTCAGAGTAAATGCTTTCTCAAGGAAACACTATGCTGAGCTATGATGCAAATCAAAGATTAAAGTGTAGGTGTTAAAATTACTTCTTCAGGGAGAGTTCAATCATCTTCCTTAAGACACTACATCTGAACAGAGGTAACACAGGAAGTAAATTTCACCAAATGATTTTATTATGAAAATCACTGCAGTTGAGTATACTGGACAATAATGGTGGAATTTAGATGCAAGTAAAGGCTATCATAGAGAACCTACCAATTATGCATTTTAGCCCCTAAACAAAGAGTAGCTTACAGTAAATACAGTACCTTAACATCAAAAGGTTAAACTTAAGGCTGTCTGTATATAAAGTTGTTTCTGAATCATCTTCATGAAATATTGAGGATAGTACTTGCCAGCTGACGTAGATGAGTTTTAGAGCAATGGATATGCTAATACAGAAGTAGCATGAATGCACTCTCAGCATTTTAATACAGAGAAGTTAAATTCTAAAGCCTACACAAACGTGCTTTCTGTAGGTTACCCTCTTCTAGCAGGCAAATCCGTAAATGTCACTCAACTATTCTTCAAAAACTTCAGAACTGAGAAACAGATCAGTGAAGGATTAGAGTATGGTTAACTGCTCACTCTAGTACTCTTACCTGGAAAATTCCATGTATGGAGGAGCATGGTGGGCTGCAGTCCATGGGTTTGCAAAGAGTCAGACACGACCGAGTGACTTCATTTCACTTCAACTGCAAACATTGAAGAAAAAAACCATTTATAGTTATCTATAGTTTATAGTTTACTACTATAGTTTATAGTTATACTCATTTAAACTACACTAATGCCACAATAGGGCTTTTTTATCTTCAAGACTGTTAAATGTTCATTTAACTGTTAAATATAGCTCTTTCTCTAAGATCTTTAGCTGGAATCTAATCCAGTTGTTTGGCCTGCATAGGACCAGCCTACTCAAGAACTCTACAACAAGCAGCCATCCCCTTACTTGCCAAGAGGTTTTGTGAACATCGTTATAAGGGTCGGTTTACACGAAGGATGCTCTGTGCTGGAAACCTCCATGAACACAAACGTGTGGACAGTTGCCAAGGAGACAGCGGAGGACCACTTGTGTGTCAACGACCGGGAGGGAGCTGGGTTGTGTATGGGGTGACCTCCTGGGGATATGGCTGTGGAGCCAAGGATTCCCCTGGTGTTTATACCAAAGTCTCAGCCTTTGTACCTTGGATAAAAAGGGTCACCAAACTGTAATCCTTCATGGAAATGTCAAGAAGATAGTATTTAAAGAACATGTAGGAAAATTTCCAACATTGGCATTTAACCAGAGATGCCAACTAATGGGAGCGGAGATCTATGTTTTTGCATTGTGTTGATAAAAGTGATGTACCTCTTTGCTGCTTGAGAATTCATGATGTGAACATTCTGGTTACAGATACCTCAGTGTAGTGATGACTATTCTTATTTAGCACTGTTGTCTACCCAAATTAGTTTTATGGGAGACTACATTCGTTATTCTGTCTTGTCTCAATTTCTCAGCATTCTCCAGAGATTACTGTATATTGATTGTGCAATAGGGCTGTTTATACATGTATTTGGATTGAGAACTCCTTTGTAACTGAATTAGTATGGTATATATTCATATTAAGGGCCTACCTTTGATATAAAAAAATACCCTTTACTACAGTTAAAATAAAAGTGGCAGTGTTTTCTGTTCATGTAATTTTTAAGCTGATTTTTTCCCCTGAAGGTTGATAAGCAATCTCCACAGATGAGCCTTTCCGGCCTTTCACAAGTGAAAAAAGTATAGAATCCAAAAAGGTAAAGCAATCCTATTACAAACAGACTGGACTAGGAATATCATGTCACAGTACATTTCTGAATGAAGCCTTTATACCAAGGCACTCGGGCAACTAGAGAAAAACATTCTAGCTACCTTGTATGTTGCTAGCACAATTTGGCATTCCTGATGACATTAAGAATTATCTTCAAATAGTTTAATACATAACCTGATTCATCCACCGTGTACGTGCCAACATTTATATGGTTACTTTTAATGACTTCAGATTTGCTGCTTGGTAAAACAAATTTTATTTTCCTTAGCAGCATGCTCTTTTCTAGACTGTGGTGTAAGAGTGCCACCTATTGCAACTCTCTGGTAACTAACTGAAACCTGCAGATTTCCTAAGACTGTCCTGTTAAGAAGTCAAGTTGCTCAGCCGTGCTCAGACTCTGACCCCAGTTGACTGTAGCCTACCAGACTTCTCTGTCCATGGCATTTTCCAGGGAAGAGTACTGCTGCTGCCTTCTCCAAGGGATCTTCCTGACCCAGGTTTCCCACATTGCAAGCTTTATCCTCTGAGCCACCAGAGAAGCCTGTCATCCTGACACAGTCCCATCTAGTAAAGATTTTGCTGAGTTGCTGTGTCCTCTTCTTTCCAACTCCAGGGACTGTAGCATGCCATGCTCCTGTCCTCTAACTCAAATTCATGTCTGTTGTGGCACTGATGCTCACCCATCTCATTCTCTCCCTAATAAAAATACACAATTAACAATGCTTTCCTGTCTGTAGCGTGGGAAAGCTCTAAAATAACTGCAATATTTAATCCAGTTATGTACTAGGTAACTATGCACCTCATTGACAATTTATAAAAGGCAGATAAGATTTTATAGTGTCCCTAGTTTCTAAATGGGTTAACAAGCAGAGGCCAATGAGACACTTGGAGGGTTTTCAGTCCAAGCACCAGGAGAGTCACAAGAAAGACAAGGGAATCTCTTCCACCTAGTTTTCCATTTCTCAAAGGAGTAAGGGATAGCTGCTTACTATGCAGCCTTGCTGGAGAAGGAAATGGCAACCCACTCCAGTATTCTTGCCTGAGAATCCCATGGACAGAGGAACCTGGCAGGCTACCGTTCATGGGATCGCGAATTGGACTTGGTGCTGCCTTTCTCTATGCAGCCTTACAGGGCATTCTTGGTAGCAGTACAAAAATCTGTCCCAATATGTAGTTTAAGGAATTGTGTATACAAGGGATAGATGCATAAAGACAGGTGAAGAGGTGAGTGCAAAACTATAGAATTAAGAATGCTAAGTAATCCTTTTAAATGGCTGATCACGAAGGGACCTTTTTATTTCCTTTCTCTTCTGCATCATACTGTGTCCTTTTGTAAACTGAGGTATGTAAAAAACTGGTGCTAATCTGAAAGTGCTTTATAATTTACTACTTTGCAGAACTGCAATGCCAAGCCATTATATTTTTCAAAACACATTTGATAAAGGAACTGTACAAGCATTTACATTTAGAGATGACAGAACCACAGTGCACACATGCATGAGAGCCTGGGAAAAACAAACAGTGCAGGTGAAGAAAATTCTCACCAGTTTCTCATGGGCCATCCTTGTAATTAAACTGCAGTGCTAGTGTAAACATTCATAGTGGAATTCTAACTGTTACCGAGTTCAGCCTCGTGCATCCAAAATGAGGTGTTGGGGCAAGGAAGAGACTTAATCGGGGAGCCAGCAGACCGAGATGGCAGGCTAGAACCTCAAAATAACCATCTTCTTGGGGTCTGGATGCCAGGTTCTTTAATAGATCAGAGAGAAGGAACCAATTAGGAACTAAAGTCAAAAGGCAGAATAGAGAGGGAGATACAGTGAGAAGTGAAAAGGTCTCCAGTCTCGCAAGGAATATCTAGCCTTCAGAAGTGTGTTAATCTCTTCTGTTCACAGGTGGGCAAGGACTTCCAGGCAAGCCATTGAGTATGATTATAATAAAAGCCAAGCCAAATAAAATTTCCAATAAAATAAAAAGTCATAATTGGCTTCCTCCTTGCAACTAGACCAGAGACTGGTTAACCTAAAAGGTCAGTTAACAGGTTATCTTCAGTTTTATCAACCTTGAGGTAGAGTGCTCCCTTCATAAAATATAACCTTTATTATAACTTTTTCTCATTAAATGACTTGAAGACCCAAGTGTCAACTGCACATGCTATGTGGTCCCTAAATACCATATACAGAACTAACTCATATTGCCACCACCGGAGCTGGTAACAATAGAACAGGTCGCATCTGTTAGACCTCGGTTTGATCCCTGGATGGGAAGATCCCCTGGAGAATCCCAAGGACACAGGAGCCTGCCAGGCTACAGTCCATGGGGTCTCAAAAGAGTTGGACATGACTTAATGACTAAACCATTCCCATTGTAGTCATAAATCATTCACTCCTGGAACACTGTATGTACAAATCGAGCATTTTATTATACAAATAAAAGCAGCATGCACTTATTCTCTATTTAAATACCATACACGAGATTTAAAATCACATTTAGCAGTGTCCTGCAGGATGCTCAATCAGACTTCACCCACATCACTTTGGATTTCTTGGTATATCTGCAAGAGAGAAAACCAGCTTAACAAGACTGATTTGTGTACAGTGTTAAGATTTTAGCGACTAAAGCAGTTACAGTCTCTTCAGTTGGCTAGTAAGTTACAAAACGCCTGCACAATGTGCCAGTTCTGGCCTTCCAAATCCTTAGCTCTAAGGATTTGAGATACATAAAACAGGAACGTACCTCGTTATGCTTTCCATCATCCACTGGAACCATTAGCTCAGCTTCCTAGAAACATTTGAACAGTAGTTTAATGTTTGCCCAATAACCCAGCACACTGCAGGTTTTTAAAGTGAAGAATGTTACTTGTGCAAGTCAGAATCTGATACCAATTAAATGGTGACAGCTTTGCCAATAAACAAGAATATGCTCTTCCATGGCTAGGAAGGGAGACTGCCACAGCCGACAGGTCCCAAAGATACATGGAGGTTCATAATCCCAGAAAGGACCAGCAAAGGCAACTACAGATACTACTCACCACTTGGATCAAACCGTCAGGATGCCGTGTTGCTCTTCAAGAGTGGCAGAGTTAACAGATTCAAGATGGCCACATGGCACCGACAGTACAACGCACGACCTTTTTCACCCGAGTCATCGGCGGTATTTAACCTCTGCCGGAGGGCCCACGACGCACGCGGGACTGGCTTCCGACTCAACTCCCGGGGCTGCACGTGGCCGCCCCGCTAACGAACGAACATGAAATTTCACTCAAGCTTCTGAACCTAGACGTTTTCAAAGCTAACGTCGGCCTACTACTACAAGACCGCTGCATCGCCTGCATCTTAAACTAGACCGAAAAGCCGTGTTCCTTGTTACTTTACCTCACAAAACAACCACAACCGACAGCCCGTCCCTAAACCGGACGCTTACCGGATGTAAAAGGCCGGAGTCGTCTGCACAAGCTCTCTTATAGCGCTAACGACGCCATTCCGGGGAGGTCCCGCGAGGGGCGAGGCCTGCGCGCTTGCTCCCTCCGCCCCGCCCTCGCGGCTCCGCCCGCTCCGTTGGCCACCGCCTCCCTGATGGCCCCGCCCCTTCCTCAGTGTTCCGCCCTCCTCGCGCGTCTTCTAGATCTGCCCTGCTAGCGCGGCGTCTGACTTTGACGCATGCGCATACAGGCCCCTCCCCCTTCCTCAGTGCCCCGCCTTTCTCGCGCGTCTTCTAGATCTGCCTTGCTAGCGCGGCGTCTGACTTTGACGCATGCGCATACAGGCCCCTCCCCCCTTCCTCAGTGCGCCTCTCTTCTCGCGCGTCTTCTAGATCTTCCCTGCTAGCGCGGCGTCTGAGTTTGACGCATGCGCATTACAGAGTTCTCCCGTGAAAGAAATCCTTCCGATCTCGCGCGTACGCTGTGTGAAAAAGGTGGAAGGGTTGTGTTGTTTCTTGTATACTTTAGGACAGTTACCTTAGAAGTCGCTGTTACCAAAACGCCCGGTTCTATAGTTCTCTTCTTCTTAACCTTTTGGTAGGTTGATTTCTGTGGAACTACCTTTTTATTTTTTTTCTCTGCTTAAAAAACTTCGTATCTCCCCTAAGTAAGTGTTAGTCGCTCAGTCGTGCCCGACTCTTTGCGACCCCATGACTGTAGCCCACCAGGCTCCTGTGTCCATGCGATTTTCTAGGCAAGGATACTGGAGTGGGTTAGCCATTTCCTTCTCCAGGGGATCTTCCCAACCCAGGGATCAAACCCGAGTCTTCTGTACTACAGGCAGAGTCTTTCCCGACTGAGCTACGAGGGAAGTCCATAGTTTCCTGTATTCCACTGAAATTACTGTTTCTGAGCGCAGGTGTAAGTGGTCTACAATAAGTTATTTTGTTTTGTTTTTCGGGAGTCTGAGCTCTTAGGAGTATTTGTACTCATTTTTGAAAGCCTTGCCGCACGAATTTGTACACAGATTAGCAGAAGACAACAGGAGCGTGAGGGAGATGCTTTTTCGTGCGTGTGTGGACATTTCGTCTGTTGCCTGCTCGCCCACAGTTTGTGGTCTACAGATAGCGTCTCCAGAGCTGCTGTTGACTTTTGAAAGAGCTCACCTGGGTCCTAACATCCGTGACTTACGTTTCTTTAAGGGTGAAAGTAAAGCATAAGTCTATTTTTTGTAAAAGGAAATTAAAGGTATTTAGGAATACTTTTAGTCCTAGGCATGTGCATGGAGTAGGAAGTGGCAACCCACTCTAGTGTTCTTGCCTGGAAAATTTCATGGACCCAGGAGAGTCTGGCTGGCTGCAGTCGTTGGGATCCCAAAGAGTCAGCAGGACTGAGTGAGCACTTGTGCTTGTTAAATGTCACTGAAATTTATTTTCTGTTTTCCATTTTAGTTTTCACCTCGTGTGAAACAAAAAGGTGGAGCTAGGTGAAGCTTTTACTTAGTAGTGGACAAGTTGGAGCACTATGTTGCAGCAGTTGTCAGGCATACTGGTATCAAGAGGTCTGAACTTTCCAGGTGGCTCAGTGGTAAAGAATCGTCCTGCCAGTGTAAGAGATGCAGGTTCAGTCCCATGATTGAGAAGATCCGTTGGAGAAGGAAGTGGCAACCTGGTCCAGTATTCTTGCCTGGGAAATCCCATGGCCAGGAACCTGGTGGTCGGTAGCCCATGGAGTCGCAAAGAGCTAAATAGGACTGAGTGACTAAATAACAACAATACCTGGTGACTAAAGTGCTACAAAAGAGATCCCTGAAGCTTCTTGAAATTGCTGAAATTAGAGTAAAATTTCTTGTTATGGTTAGGGTTGGGACTGGACAAGTTTATAAGGGCATAATAAATTTTAATTTGAAAGAGCTAGAGCTGTTCCTAAGGCTGACCTTATATCACTTTTCTTACCTTTACTCTTCATGTCACTATTGAATGGAAAGAACTGTTGAATGACAATGCTTAAATTAGAAATCACAGAGGGGAATTTTGCCAAAATGGGTGTGATTTTTAGAATCTATAACTGAGCATCTGTGTTATTTTGCTAAGGCTGATATGACAATTTACTACATATTGGGTGGCTTAAACACCAGAAATTTGCTTTCTCACAGTTCTGGAGACAAGAAGTCAGATCAAGGTGTCCATAGGTTTGTTCTTCAGAGATCGCTCCCTGGCTTTAGATGACCCTGTTTCTTCACATCCTCTTCTCTGTGCTTATATCTTTTTTTTAACTATTTATTTTTAATTGGAGGCTAATTATTTTACAATATTGTGGTGGTTTTTGCCATACACTGACATGAATCAGCCATGGGTGTACATGTGTCCAGGGCCCCCCCACCCTGAGCCCTCCTCTGACCTCTCTCCCCGTCCCATCCCTCTGGGTTGTCCCAGTGCACCGGCTTGAGTGCCCTGTTTCATGCATGGAATTTGGACTGGTCATCTGTTTCATGTATGATAATATACATGTCTTAATGCTATTGTCTCGAATCATCTCACCCTTGCCTTCTCCTACAGAGTCCAAAACTCTGTTCTTTATGTCTTTTTTGCTGTCTTGCATATAGGGTCATCATTACCATCTTTCTAAATTCCATGTATATGCATTAATGTACCGTATGGGTGTTTTTCTTTCTAACTTACTTCACCCAGTATAATAGGGTCCCATTTCATTCACCTCATTAGAACTGACTCAAATGCATTCTTTTTAACAGCTGAATAATATTCCATTGTGTATATGTCCCACAACCTTCTTATCCATTCGTCTGCTGATGGACCTCTAGGTTGCTTCCATGTCATGGCTATTATAAACAGTGCTGCGATAAACATTAGGGTACACGTGTCTCTTTGAATCCTGGTTTCCTTGATGTGTATGCCCAGCAGTGGGATTGCTGGATCGTATGGCAGTTCTATTTCCAGTTTTTTAAGGACTCTCCACACTGTTCTCCATAGTGTCTGTACTAGTTTGCATTCCCACCAACAGTGTAAGAGGGTTCCCTTTTCTCCACACCCTCTCCAGCATATATTGTTTGTAGACTTTGATAGAAGCCATTCTGACCGGTGTGAGATGGTACCTTATTGTGGTTTTGGTTTGCATTGCTTTGATAATGAGTGATGTTGAGCATCTTTTCATGTGTTTGTTAGCCATCTGTATGTCTTCTTTGGAGAAATGTCTGTTTAGTTCTTTGGCCCATTTTTTGATTAGGTTGTTTATTTTTCTGGTATTGACGAGCTGCTTGTATATTTTTGAGGTAAGTTCTTTGTCAGTTGCTTTGATTGCTATTATTTGTTCCCATTCTGAAGGCTGTCTTTTTACCTTGCTTATAGTTTCCTTTGTCATGCAAAAGCTTTTAAGTTTAATTAAGTCCAATTTGCTTATTTTTGCTTTTATTTCCATTACTGTGGGAGGTGGGTCATAGAGGATCTTGCTGTGATTTATGTCAAAGTGTACTGCTTATGTTTTCCTCTAGGAGTTTTATAGTTTTTGCTCCTACATTTAAATCTTTAATCCATTTTGAGTTTATTTTTGTGTATGGTGTTAGAAAGTGTTCTAGTTTCATTCTTTTACAAGTGGTTGACCAGTTTTCCCAGCACCACTTGTTAAAGAGGTTGTCTTTTCTCCATTGTATATTTTTGCCTCTTTTGTCAAAGATAAAAGATGTCCATAGGTGCGTGGATTTATCTCTGGGCTTTCTATTTTGTTCCATTGATCTATAGTTCTGTCTTTGTTCTGTGCCTATATCTTTATAGCTTCTTAGAAGGACTCTAGTCATACTGGATTAGGGTCTGTCCTAATGACTTCTTTTAATTTTAATTAGCTTTTTAAAGATCTTATGTCCAAGTATAGTCATATAATGGGGTACCAAAGGTTAGAACATCAGCATAATGAATCATGGGGAGACTAAGCACCACCCATTTATGCTAAGCTATGAAAATTTACTGAAGATCTTAAAATGAATGTTTCCATTGGGTTACAGTGCAAAAACACTGAATGAATGAGAAAGAGTTCTTATATTTTGTTTATGCTCTTTTCTCCATCTTGGATGTCTTTCCATCTAGTTTTTTTTCCTTCCTGTAGTTGACATATTAGTTTCAGTTGTACAACATAATATCTGATATTTTTGTGTATATTGTGAAATCATCACCACAGTTAGTCTAGTTAATCTTCATCCCCATACACAGTTATAAAATTTTTTTTTTTCCTTGTGGTGAGAAATTTTTGTAGATTTATTTTCTTAGTAACTTTCAAATATGCAGTACAGTATTATTAACTGTAGTCACTGTGTTGTACATTACATCCCCAGGACTTGCTTCATAACTGGTAGTTTATAGTATGAATCTATTTTTTTTTTATTCCACATATCAGTGGGATCATGCAATGTTTGTCTTTCTCTGATGTATTGCATTTAGCATGATACCTTTAAGATCATCTATCTTGTCACAAATGGAAAGATTTCATTCTTGTTTATAGCTTAATATTTCCGTGTGTGTGAATACACCACATCTTTCTTCATTCATATTATTACATCAATGGACACTTGGATTGTTTCCATATCTTGGCTATTGAAAATAATGCTGAAATGAACATGGCGGTACATATATCTTTTTGAGTTCATGTTTTTGTTTACTTTGAGTAAATACCAAGCAGTGGAATTGCTGGATCACACTCTATTTTTAATTTTTTTGAGGAATTCCCATGTAGTTTTCCATAGTGGTTACACCAGTTGCATTCCCACCAATAGTGCATGACAGCTCTTTTTTCTCCACATTCTTACCAACACTTGTTATTTCTTATCTTTTTTGATAATGGCCATTCTAACGTGTGATGTGATACCCCACTATATTTTTGATTTGCATTTTCTGATGTTAGTGATATTGACCATCTTTTTAGGTGTCTCCAGGCATATAATGAGCAGATATTCTGCTCATTTTTTAATTGGATTTTTTTTCTATTGAGTTCTATGAGTTTTTATGTATTTTGGATATTAGCTCCTTATCAGGGTATATGATTTTCAAATATTTTTTCCTGTTCCATAAACTATCATTTCATTTTGTTGATGGTTTCCTTTGCTGTGATGAAACTTATTAGTTTGATGTAGTCCAACTTGCCTATTTTTGCTTTTGTTGCCTTTACTTTTGGGGTCAGGTTCAAAAAATCATCACCAAAACTGATGTCAGGTAGCTTACCACCTATGTTTTCTCCTAGCAGTTTTATAGTTTCAGGTCTTATATTCAAGTCTTTAATCCATTTTGAGTTCATTTTTGTGTATGGTGTAAGATAGTGGCCCACTTTTGATCTTTTGCACATGGTTTTCCAGTTTCTCAACACCATTTATTGAAGAGAACTATTCTTTCCCTATTGTATTATCTTGGCTTCTGTGATTGTGTATATGTGGGGTTATTTCTGAGGTCTCTGTTCTGTTGAATCTGTAGATTGCTTTGCATAGTATGGACATTATAACAGTATTCTTTCACTCCATGAGTATGGACGATCTTTTCACTTATTTGTGTCTTCAGTTTCTTTCAAAGATGTATTATAGTTTTCAGTGTATAGGTCTTTAACCTCTTTGGTTGAATTTATCCCTAGATATTTTATTCTTTTTGATGCAGTTGTAAATGGGATTGTTTTCTTAATTTCTCTTTATGATACTTTATTATTAATGTATAGAAATGTAACAGATTTTTGTTTGTTGATTTTGTATTCTGCAATTTTACGAATTCATTTATTAGTTCTAACAATTTTTGGTGGAATATTTGAGTTTTCTGTATATGAAATCATGTCTTCTAAAATAGTGACAGTTTTACTCCTTTTTTTCCAATTTGAATACTTTTTATTTCTTTGCCTAATTGCTCTGACTAGGACTTCCAATACTATGTTAATAAAAGTGGTGAGAGTGGGCATCCTTGTCTTATTCCTGATATTAGAAGGAAAATTTTCAGTTTTTCACTATATGATATTAGGTGTGGGATTGATATATATGGCTTTTATTATGTTGAAGTGCATTCTCTTTGTGTCCACTGTTGAGAGTTTTAAATTGCAAATGGATGTGAATTTCCATCTGTTTTCATCTGTCAAAATTATATTCAGTTTTACTTTGCTTAAATATTTCTTGTTCTGTGAAACTTCTCATTACTTCATTACTCCAACTGGATTTTATTTTTTTTCCCTTTTTGTGACGCTTTAGTACTTAACCAGCATTTTTCTTGTGGTATCCTAACTACATTATAAACTCCCTGTGGTGCAGGACTATGTCTAACACTTATTTGAAATGCCTAGCAGAGTGACTTATGTTAAATGGGCACTTAATTGCATTATCAGATGCTTTGGGTACTCAATATGTATTTCAGAAATTGAGTAAATTTTATGTTTATTCTAAAAAGTCACTTATCTCCAGGAGATGGAGTTTAGTTTCCCTTCCCTACCCCCATACCATCTTGAATATGGGCTGTGCTTAGCAACTTTCTTTCAAAGGGTAAGGTAAGGCAAAATGGGGAAAGCATAACTTTACAGTAGAGAAATCTGGTAAATACTATCTAAGCCAGGTAAGCAATATCAGCAACAGTGATAAGTCATATCAATAGTTCAAACCCTGATAAGATATGATGAGAACACTTCACCTCCTTCTGTGTTATTCTTCCTCAAAGCCCTAACCTCAGTCTATCCATGAGAAAAGCATCAGCCCAAAGCAAATTGATGGATGTCCTCCTCCTGATTGGTCTGTGTGGTTTCTTTCTGAGAACTGCCGATAGCAATATGTCTTCAAGGAAATTTGAAAATTGGGCATCCTGCCCCCCAGTTCAAAGCAACAAGCGTTATGCCAGATGATCAATTCAAAGATACCAGTCCGTCTGACTACAAAGGGAGATACGTCGTGTTCGTCTCTTACCCTCTTGACTTAGCCTTTGTGTGCCCCGTGGAGCGCATTGCTTTCAGTGATAGGGCGGAAGAATTTAAGAAGCTCAGCTGCCAGGTAACTGGTGCTTCCTTGGTTCTCACTTCTGTCACCTGGTGTGGGTCAGCATACCCAAGAAACAAGGAAGACTGGGGCCATGCACATTCCCTGATATCAGAGCCCGAGCACACCGTTGCTCAGTACTCTGGGGTCTTAAAGGCTGATGAGGGCTTCTCATTCAGGAACCTTTTTGTTACTGATGATGAAGGTATCTTTTGACAGATTACCATAAACGACCTTCCTGTTGGCCGCTCTGTGGATGAGAGACTGAGACTAGTTCAGGCCTTTCCAGTTCACTGACACACATGGGGACCTGTGCCCAGCTGGCTGGAAGCCCGGTGGTGATACCAAGAAGCCTGATGCCCAGAGCAAAGAATATTTCTCTAAGCAGAAGTGAGTGCTGGGCCATTTTAGGGCCAGGCTGCAGTAGGTGGCCATGAGAGCAAAACCTCTTTTGTACTGTTGTCATGAAAACACACTCAGTCCAGATGTGTGGGACAACACTGGACTTTCCTGCAGGGGCTGGAGGCCAGCCTTTCTTCCTCTGAAGAAGGCCTGAGCTGTGTTATGGGGCAGGTTAGCTGATGTGTGCAGTAGTACGATATCACTTTTGATCTTTTGTAGTTTTATTAAACTTGAACTGAGAAAAAACATCAAATTGATGGACATACTTTAGGGTTCTCTAAACTGTGCTCAAAGCTGTTACGCTCATGAAAAACAAATTCTGAAAAACACCAGAGGAGAGGAGACGTAATGACTAAAGGCAATATGGGATCCTCAAGCCAAAAACGGATGTTAATGGAAAGCTAGTGAAACTGGAATAAAGTGTGGGCTTTAGTTAACAGTAATGTGCCATTCAGGTGGCTCAGTGGTCAGGAATCCGCCTGCCAATGCAGGAGACACAGGAGATGCAGGTTTAATCCCTGGGTCAGGAATATCAACCCACTCTAATATTCTTGCCTGGGAAATCCCATGGACGGAGGAACCTGGTGGGCTACAGTCCATGGGATTGCAGAGAGTTGGACAGGACTTAGTGACTGAGCCTGCGGGCATGCTGGTTTCTTAGTTGTACATGGTGTCATGAGATGTTAACAGTAGGGGATATTGGATGAGGGGTGTCTGGGAACTCCCTGTACCATTTTTGTACGGTTTTCTGTAAATCTGAAACTATTTTTAAAATAAAGCTTGATAAAAAGTCGTGATTTTTGTTTTATTTTCATTTTAAGAAGTGGCACATTTGTGATGATATCTCTCAGTGTGAAATTTGTGGCTAAGATGGCAGTATTTCTACATTTATTTGAGGGGATTCAAGATCATACCTAATGAGTTTAGCTGCTGTTCAATCTTTGAGGCTTAGAGTGAGTTCTCAGGAGAGAGAATGTGGTAATAGAGGAATTAAAAATTGATTATAAGTAAAGTTTAGTTTAAGGATTTTAAAGGTAGACTGGAGGTGGAGCCATCAGACTGGTAAAATGATGGTTGGAAAATACTTAAATTCTGCATTGGCTACATGGACTGGATTCTGTACATTTGTTATAGAATACTCATTCTTCAACTATAGTACCTCCTTATTTTTAGGGTTTTAGGGTAGAAACTTTGGTAATCATCAGGGAAGCAAAATTTACATAACTGCACACCTCTCATATCGATGTTGAGATAAGTGGGGGAAGATACAGTCAGGAAATGGCCTGTGAGTCTGTTTTCACATTCAGACACTTAGGAAACTTAAACTTGCAACTGGTGTTCACTAGCAGTGTGACTTAGCAGCAGCAGCAGCAGTGTGATACTGCTGGTAACAAATTGTGATAGAAGCATAGTATCTAGACAGGAGGAGATAGAAAAGCTTTTCTTCTAGAACATCTCTTAGTCTCTCCCTTTTCTTGCCACCCTTAATGTGTACTCTTAGTGCCTTATGTTTTTAAAAATTGTTCATCAGTAAATATGTAATGAATTCCTTCTCCGTTATTTTTACTGAAATATTTTTTTTCAGTTCTGGACATTTGTTTTTTTTCAGTCAGCTCCTCTGTCCATGAGATTCTCCAGGCAAGAATACCAGAATGGGCTTCTGTGCCCTCCTCCAGGGGATCTTCCAGACTCAGGAATCAAACTGGCGTCTCTTATGTCTCCTGCATTGACAGGCAAGTTCTTTACAGGTAGCGCCACCTGGGAAGCCCTAAATGTTTATAAGACTCCAGCAGATGTTTGTTTATCAAACATGTCCCTTGCCTCAAAACTATAATGAAATTGAGTAACTTATAGTCAGTGATAATCACAATTTTCTCAAATTATTCCAAGCTCAAAGCCTAGGAGTTATCTTAGATCTTTTTTTGCCACTTTATTTTTTAATTGAAAGATAATTGCTTACAGAATTTTTCAGTTTTCTGTCAAACATCAGCAAGAGAAAAGAAAAAAAAATCAACAAGAATCAGCCATAGGTACACACATGTCCCCTCCCTCCCAAACCATCCTCTCATCTTCCTCCCCATCCCACCCTTGTAGATTGTCACAGAGTCCCTGTTTCTATCCTCCATTTTCAATTTCTAGTGTGTTTCTATATCATTCAACATATTTGTTATCTATTGCTGAGTCTCACATTAGCCTAAAGCATGGTGGATTAAGACAATTAGTTTTTATCATCTCATGCAATTTCTGTAGATCAGGAATCCATAGCACCTAGGTTGCCTCAGTGTATCTTTGAAGTTGCAGTCAGTATGTTGCTGGGGCTGTGGGATCCTCTTGAATCCTCTTCCAAGCTCACTCCCAGCTTGGCAAGTGAATGCTAATAGTTGGCAGGAGGACTCAAACCCTCAGCAGGTGAATCTCCGTAGAGCTGCTTGAGCGTCCTCAAGGTACCGAAGTTCGGTTTTCCCCAAAGTGAGTGATCCAAGAGACAAAAAAGTCCCAATGTTTTTTTATGACCTACTCGGAGAAGTTAAGCACTATCACTTGTTAGAGGGCTTGCCAGGTGGCGCTAGTGGTAAAGAACCCACCTGCCAATGCAGGAGAGACTCAGGTTTGATCCCTGGGTCAGGAAGATCCCCTGGAGGAGGGCATGGCAACCCACTCCAGCATTCTTGCCTGGACCATCCCAGGAGCCTGGTGGGCTATAGTCCATAGGGTCGCAAAGAGTCAGACATGACTGAAGCTACTTGGCATGCACAATCACACACTTGTTAGAAGTGAGTTATTAGCTTCAACTCACACAAAAAGGGAGGGAAATTAAACTTCATCTCTTAAAGAGGGAAATGTAAGTATCTGTCAACTTAAGTTAAAGCTGCCACAATCAGAATGGGTGAGACTGTGTTGCAGTTAGGAACAATCTAAAGTCTCAGTGGCTTAAAATCAGAAAGGTTTGTTTCTCGTCATGTTCTTGGCCATTTAGGTATTCAGACCAGTGAGACTTTCACTTTTGTAATGTTTCTAGGCAACATGAAAGGAGAAGGGAAGGCAGAGAATCACACTTGTTAGTAAAGGCTTCCATTTTGAAGTGGGCCTTGTCACATTGCTTCATATTTCTGGGACCAAAGCAAGTTGCATGGCCATGCATAACTTCAAAAGGGTGGGGAAATGGAACCATACTATGTGTTTAGGAGGAGAATCAGATATGTCAACAAATAGCACTAATGATTTATACAGTTACAGTGTTACAACCTTTTTTTTCTTTTTTTTTTTACAATTTTATATCTACCCTTTTCCTCTGTTGTCATACTGCTAATCTAAGAGAACATATCTGTGTTGTCTCCTTACTTTTCTAATTCCCCCTTTCCAATCAAGTGAGTATATTCCTGAAAGGTTAAATTTAATGAAATTGTGTTTTCTCCATCTTAGTCACCTGCTATGGAGACTGTAATGGCTTACCCAGGTCAAATTCCTCATCCCTGGACAACATACAATGTATGTTACATTTAGCATGCTCCTCTCTATTTTTTTCATGCTATTTCATACTGTAGATGATGTTTCCTTCCTAGCCATCCTTTAAGACACATTTCAGTTTTTATTTTTTACAGGAGCTTTTCTTCTAGAACATCTATTAGTCTCTCCCTTTTCTTGCCACCCTTGATGTTTATTCTTTGTGCCTTATATTTTTAAGAATTGTTCATTAGTAAATATGTAATCAATTCCTACTACTTACCATACATAGGCCCTGTTCTAGGTGCTGGGGTAAGAGCAGTAAGCAAAGCAGGTCCACGTTTTTACTCACAGAGCTTATAGATTTTAATGCCAGAAAAAAGACATCAAGTAGTGTTAGAGTTCTGTCAGAGGAGCAGGACTACTACCAAAAGTCAGATCACAAATGGCTAGGTGGAGGAAGCACAGAAAGCTGGGAACTTCAAGGATGAACTGGAACCCGTGGGAATGGATTGGAGTTTGCACACACCTTTGATGACGGAGGTGATCTGCCCGAGGAGCCAGTCCTTTGTCACAGACTCAAGAGTTACTGAAATTGGAAGAGAATCCCTGGAGTTGAAGGTTGGGACCTGGCTGCTGCCTCACACCTACAAGATGAGCTGACAGAAGAGGTGACAACGTGCATGATGTGCAACAATGCCTGGTACCCTGCACTGGCCCTCCTGGTGTAAAAGTACATGACCGCTTACACCTGTCAGATCTCAGGCAGAACACCTCTGTGGCTCATACTATCCCGGAAATCTTCAGGGAAGGAAGTGAAAATGTACTACCAGCTTAACTAAGTTGACAGCATAGAAACCAACCACAATAAGTAAATTATATGGTATGTTAAAGTCGATAAGTGCTGTGGAGAAAAATAAGGATGAGGATGAGGAGTCTTTGAGGGGTAGGAATTGTAATTTTAAAAGGCGTGTTCACAGAAGGTCTCACTGAGCAGGTGACATTAGGTCAAAGACTTGAAGCAGCTGCGGGAGTGAAACGTGCTGCTATCTCAAAGAAGAACAGTCTAAGCGACCAGTGCTCCCCGAGTGGCACCAAACCTGTGTGGTGGACACCCTTCTACAAGGCTCCCAGTGAGCCCCCTGCATGTCACTCCCTCCCTTATGCAGTCCCCTTCCCTGGAGCGGCGAAGAGTTGAGATGCTACTTCTGTGGTTAGATAATAAAAGACTCTGACCTGTGTCTTGCCCCATTCTTTCTCTTGATCCTATATTGGAGAGGTATATGTGGCAAAGAACAGAGAATGACCTATGGCCCACATCCAGTAAGGAATTAAGGCTGTCAGACCAATAGCTCATAGCATCCTGTCAACAGCCAGGTAACCAAGCTTGGAAATGAATCTTTAAACAAGCCGAGCCTTGAGATGACTATAGCTATAGCTGTTTGTTGCAGTCTGTGACAGATGCTAAAGCAGAGAATCCACCTAAGTCATACCTAGATTTCCTGACCTACAGAAAGTGTGTGAGATGAGGTGTGTTTTTTTTTTTTTTTTTTTTTGAGATGAGGTTTTTTTAAGTGAGTAAGTTTGGGGGTAATATGGTATTCAGCCATCAATAACTCACATACTTGGTAAAGTCAAGGAACAGAAATGAGATCAGTTTGGATGGAGTGGAGTAAGGAAGTAGGAGGTGAAGTTAGGTAATAAGCTACCTGGTACATTATAAGTCATTGTTCAGTTTTTAGGTTTTTTTTGTTTGAGGAAATTCGGTAGCTATTGGAGAGTTTTGAATAGGGAAGTGACATGATATGACTTTGGATTTACATGTTGAAAAGTCATGTCAATGAACAGAGAAAGAGCAGTGGTGGAAATAGGGTTGGAGCAGGAAAAACTAGTTAAGCTAATGCACTGATTCAGATGAGAGTGATGTTGGCTTAGTGGTACTAGCGGAGGAAATAAATGATTCAATTCTGGATGTATTTTTATGGTAGAGTAGACAGTATTTGATGACTGATTGGATATAGGATATAAGAGAAAGGGAATGTGGTATAAGAAAAATGGCTCCAAGATTTTTTATTATAAGCTGAGATGATGATGACTAAGGAGTAGCAAGTTTAAGAGGAGGTGTACTCAGGAACATAGTTTGGTACACGTTAAGTTTGAGATGCCGTTTAAACATTCACATAGAATTGTTAATTGTTGAGTGAGGAGTTCACATATGAGTATGGAGTTCTGGGGAGAGATCTGGGCTGGAGAAACAAATATGGGAGCTGTCACAGTGGCACTTACAGCCACAAGATTGGATGCTAATGTCAGGGGACAACATATAGACAGAAAATAGGATCAAAAATTGAGCCTTTGGTCATGTCCACATTTATCTACCGGGAAAACTATCAGGAGCCCGGCAAGGAGATTGAGAAGTGAAGTAAGGAGGCATGTGGTATCCTGAAAGTTGAGAAAGTTTTTCACATAAAGAGGGAGTGATCAACTGTTCATGGTACAAGTAAAATGGGAGTTGAGGAATGACTATCAGATTTACTGTGTGGAGGTCAGTTAAGAATAGGACCTTGTTAAGAATAGTTTCATATAGAAACAGACTCACAGACATAGAGAAGAGTCTTGTGGCCACAGGGCGGGGAGGGGGTATTGGAGAGATGGATTGGGAGTTTGAAGTTAGAAGATACAAACTGTTATAAATAGAATGGATAAACAATAAGGCCCTATTGTATAGCACAGGGAGCTGTCTTCAATATCCTGTGATAAATTATAATAGGAAAGAAAGTGAAAAAAAGAAACAAAATACAGGTAACTGAGTCACTTTGCTGTGCACCAGAAACTAACACAGCATTGTAAATCAGCAATGCGTTAATAAAATAAAATTTTAAAAAAGTTTCATAATGGAAGGAGTACAGTCAGTGACCATGGATTTGAATGATTCATCTGAGGAATTATACTATACAGGGGATGAGCAGTAGGACAGTGTTTCAGAGGGATGTGGGATGAAGGTTGGTTAATTTCTAAGCATGGGAGAATGTAAAGTGTGTTTGTATTCTGATGGGAATGATCTGGTAGAAATGAAGAAAACTGGTTATGCAAGAGAGGGCTGGTGAATTACCTGGTTGATGAGGTGGAATCTTGTGCATGAAATAGGAATAGCTTAAATGGTAGTTCAAGCAGTTCATCTATCGAAGCAGGAGTAACAGTACAGATACTGGTGAGTGATGTGCTGTGTGAACTTTTGAATGATCTCTTCTATTCATTTTTTCCCTTTTTTCAGAGTGATACAAAGCAAGGTCATCAACTGAGTGTGAGGATGAGGGAGGGAGTGCTGGATATTTGAGGAGAGAGGAGAAGTTCTAGTTAGGAGGTAGTGTGAATAGACTAAGACATGAATCAGGGTTCCTGGGTCACATGAGGGGCTCACTTCAGTTCTTGTAATGAATTTAAATGCATTAAAAAAAAAAAAAAAAAAACAACTGGGGGCTTCCCAGGTGGCACTAGTGGGTAAAGAAGGCCCCTGCCAATGCAGGAAGGAACCCTCCCTGGGTCAGGAAGATCCCCTGGAGGAGGGCATGGCATCCCACTGCAGTATTCTTGCCTGGAGAATCCCATGGACCAGAGGAGCCTGGTGGACTACAGTCCATAGGGTCGCAGAAAAGTCAGATACGACTGAAGTGGCTTAGCATGCACAAATAAAAAACTAGCACGAATGTATATTTTTCCACACCAAGCTTAGCAGCAAAGGTGTAGGTATAAAGCTGACAGAGAGTTGGAATTAACTCAGGTTGAGGTTTGCCAAGAAAGGAAACAAAATGAAAGAAGGCAAAGAAAAAAAAGTAGAAGAGATTACATTAATTTGCCATGAAATTTAAGCTAGGTGAAGAGGGATGGCAACACATGAGCTGAGGGAGGATCACTGGAAATGTAAATAGGATGAATGAATCTTGAGGTGATGGTGAGTCAAATTTTGGAGCTGGGAAACTGGAGTAAATGACTTGAAATATCTGTAACACACACATATATTGGGAGGTTTAGTAAGAAACCTGCTGAGACGTTTTTTGGTTCCGATGACAAACTGTGGAGTTGCCGGGTGTTCAGTGATCTTAAATTGGCCTCCATCACCTCAAGAATGATTGCTTGCCTTGGTTGTAGAAATGTGCATATCAGTGAGATGTTGCACTCTTGTTTTACTAAATATTTAACATCTCAAAGCTTTTTCTTTCCTTTCGTCTCAGACAGACAACATGTAATCCTTGATTTTTGGTTTAATCTATTGGTTTAATCTAATAAGGCCTTAAGTTTTTTTTGATTTGTTTGCCTTTATGCAAAAGAAGATTATTTAATACATAGTATATAAATATAGTATATTAAACTGAAAGATATTATTACTGTTTTATAGTATATAAGCTAATAATCTAATGCTTATATACTTGACATTAAGTTGAAAATGGTCACTTGCTAAAACTCTGTTTTCCTTTATTTTCTCTTATAATAGGCTTTATAGATGTTTGTGATGTCAAACATTTACTCTAGTGCTCTAAATATTATTAATACCTGTATCAGTGAAAAGATAAGCTTATGTTAATGTAAAACTTAATAGGATGAAAAAGACAAGCATTCTTTTTTATGAGGCCACTAGGTGGCACTGGTACCCTGTTAAGTCTGTCTAACACTAGATTTTTTTTTTCTTTTCTTTTTTATTTATTTATTTATTTATTTATTTTTTTTATTATTATTATTTTTTTTTCCAGTGGGTTTTGTCATACATTGATATGAATCAGCCATGGATTTACATGGATTCCCAATCCCGATCCCCCCTCCCACCTCCCTCTCCACCCGATTCCTCTGGGTCTTCCCAGTGCACCAGGCCGGAGCACTTGTCTCATGCATCCCACCTGGGCTGGTGATCTGTTTCACCATAGATAGTATACATGCTGTTCTTTTGAAATATCCCACCCTCACATTCTCCCACAGAGTTCAAAAGTCTGTTCTGTATTTCTGTGTCTCTTTTTCTGTTCTGCATATAGGGTTATCGTTAGCATCTTTCTAAATTCCATATATATGTGATAGTATGCTGTAATGTTCTTTATCTTTCTGGCTTACTTCACTCTGTATAATGGGCTCCAGCTTCATCCATATCATTAGGACTGGTTCAAATGAATTATTTTTAATGGCTGAGTAATATTCCATGGTGTATATGTACCACAGCTTCCTTATCCATTCATCTGCTGATGGGCATCTAGGTTGCTTCCATGTCCTGGCTATTATAAACAGTGCTGCGATGAACATTGGGGTGCATGTGTCTCTTTCAGATCTGGCTTCCTCAGTGTGTATGCCCAGAAGTGGGATTGCTGGGTCATATGGCAGTTCTATTTCCAGTTTTTTAAGAAATCTCCACACTGTTTTCCATAGCGGCTGTACTAGTTTGCGTTCCCACCAACAGTGTAAGAGGGTTCCCTTTTCTCCACACCCTCTCCAGCATTTATTGCTTGTAGACTTTTGGATAGCAGCCATCCTGACTGGCGTGTAATGGTACCTCATTGTGGTTTTGATTTGCATTTCTCTAATAATGAGTGATGTTGAGCATCTTTTCATGTGTTTGTTAGCCATCTGTATGTCTTCTTTGGAGAAATGTCTGTTTAGTTCTTTGGCCCATTTTTTGATTGGGTCATTTATTTTTCTGGAATTGAGCTGCAGGAGTTGCTTGTATATTTTTGAGATTAATCCTTTGTCTGTTTCTTCATTTGCTATTATTTTCTCCCATTTTGAAGGCTGTCTTTTCACCTTGCTTATAGTTTCCTTTGTAGTGCAAAAGCTTTTAAGTTTCATTAGGTCCCATTTGTTTAGTTTTGCTTTTATTTCCAATATTCTGGGAGGTGGGTCATAGAGGATCTTGCTGTGGTTTATGTCGGAGAGTGTTTTGCCTATGTTCTCCTCTAGGAGTTTTATAGTTTCTGGTCTTACATTTAGATCTTTAATCCATTTTGAGCTTATTTTTGTGTATGGTGTTAGAAAGTGTTCTAGTTTCATTCTTTTACAAGTGGTTGACCAGTTTTCCCAGCACCACTTGTTAAAGAGGTTGTCTTTTTTCCATTGTATATCCTTGCCTCCTTTGTCAAAGATAAGGTGTCCATAGGTTCGTGGATTTATCTCTGGGCTTTCTATTCTGTTCCATTGATCTATATTTCTGTCTTTGTGCCAGTACCATACTGTCTTGATGACTGTGGCTTTGTAGTAGAGTCTGAAGTCAGGCAGGTTGATTCCTCCAGTTCCATTCTTCTTTCTCAAGATTACTTTGGCTATTCGAGGTTTTTTGTATTTCCATACAAATTGTGAAATTCTTTGGTCTAGTTCTGTGAAAAATACCGTTGGTAGCTTGATAGGGATTGCATTGAATCTATAGACTGTTTTGGGTAGAATAGCCCAAATGGACAACTTGGATGAAATGGACAAATTCTTAGAAAAGTACAACTTTCCAAAACTGAACCAGGAAGAAATAGAAGATCTTAACAGACCCATCACAAGCAAGGAAATCGAAACTGTCATCAAAAATCTTCCAGCAAACAAAAGCCCAGGACCAGATGGCTTCACAGCTGAATTCTACCAAAAATGTAGAGAAGAGCTAACACCTATCTTACTCAAAGTCTTCCAGAAAATTGCAGAAGAAGGTAAACTTCCAAACTCATTCTATGAGGCCACCATCACCCTACAAAGGTGACCAGACAAAGATGCCACAAAAAAAGAAAACTACAGGCCAATATCACTGATGAACATAGATGCAAAAATCCTTAACAAAATTCTAGCAAACAGAATCCAACAACATATTAAAAAAATCATACACCATGACCAAGTGGGCTTTATCCCAGGGATGCAAGGATTCTTTAATATCCGCAAATCAATCAATGTAATACACCACATTAACAAATTGAAAGATAAAAACCATATGATTATCTCAATAGATGCAGAGAAAGCCTTTGACAAAATTCAACACTCATTTATGATTAAAACTCTCCAAAAAGCAGGAATAGAAGGAACATACCTCAACATAATAAAAGCTATATATGACAAACCCACAGCAAGCATCACCCTCAATGGTGAAAAATTGAAGGCATTTCCCCTGAAATCAGGAACAAGACAAGGGTGCCCACTCTCACCACTACTATTCAACATAGTGTTGGAAGTTCTGGCCACAGCAATCAGAGCAGAAAAAGAAGTAAAAGGAATCCAGATAGGAAAAGAAGAAGTGAAACTCTCACTGTTTGCAGATGACATGATCCTCTACATAGAAAACCCTAAAGACTCTACCAGAAAATTACTAGAGCTAATCAATGAATATAGTAAAGTTGCAGGATATAAAATTAACACACAGAAATCCCTTGCATTCCTATATACTAACAATGAAAAAACAGACAGAGAAATTAAGGAAACAATACCATTCACCATTGCAACAAAAAGAATAAAATACTTAGGAGTATATCTACCTAAAGAAACAAAAGACCTATACATAGAAAACTATAAAACACTGATGAAAGAAATCAAAGAGGACACAAACAGATGGAGAAACATACCGTGTTCTTTTTCTTTTTTTAATATTGGAGTACAGTTAATGTCCCCTGGAGAAGGGAACGGCAGCCCACTCTACTATTGTCTGGAAAATCCCATGGACAGAGGAGCTTGGTGGGCTACAGCCCATGGAGTGGCAAAGAGTCGGGCATGACTGAGCGTGCATGCACCACATAGTTAATTTGCAGTGTTTTAGTTTTAGGTGTACAGCAAAAGTGATTCAGTTATACACATACATACATGTACTGACATATACACACTACTATATTTAAAATAGTTAACTAGCAAGGACCTACTGTCTAGCAAAGGGAACTCTACTCATTGTAGTAACTTAGATGTGAAAAGAATTTGAACTAGTATGTTTAAAATAAATACATTCATTTATTATTGTGCATGAGTGTTTATACATTCAGTTATTGAATGTGTGGATAATAACATGAAAATGTCAGAATATGTAATGACTCTACAACCCTACCCTCTGGACTCCAGTTTTATACAGTAAATATCCATACCTAATGTTAAAAACCTTATAAGAGGAACAACTTTCCCCAGATGCAGATTCTAAGAATATAATTAAAATATCGTGTAGTTTTGTATGCAAATTTGATGTATAGGTTTTTAAAATGCTATATTAAGTAGAGATTTAATTCATTACCTATTGTCTAAAGAGTTTAGGTTGATACATTTTTAAACTGGACTGTATGGAAGTGGAGAGTTATTCTCTTGGAGAAAAGAAGTATTTTTGCTCAATTTACCAGAGGACAAGGATGTAATCATATTCATCTTACCCACAGCAATACTTGATCCGTGAATGTGAGTGTTGAATGAAGAAACTGTGATGGTAAAAGTGAAAAAAAAAGATTTGTGGGAAATCATACACAGCATTCAAAAGGAAAATTTCCAGCTAGTATATTAAAGCAGAAATGTATTTTTTGATTTGGGGCATATCTTAACTCTGTCTTTGCCAAAAGTTTTAAATTGAGGGTTTTCTTTCCCTCCTATGGGAATATATTTCAAGTTTTTATAACGGAAATCATTTTACAGAGAACATTTTGTGACAAACTTTGGAACTGATTCCTATTAGTCAATGTTTATAATTGAAATAGATCTTCACTGTCTTAAATCTCAATATCAGAGGTGTACATCTTCTTGAGACTGTAAGGACTATGTTGAGTAATTTCTATTTGATCTTCAAAGAACTGACAGGACTCATAATGCTCTGAAAAATTTTAGCTTGAGCTGAACCTAGAAAAATCTTAACACTCTTTTTTTAAATGAAAATAAAAGAATTTATGGAAATACTCCAATTTACTATATAAGATGTTTTAGTAGGTGTTTATTTATTCTCTCCAAGTAAATTTATAGAAAATCAAATAGAATTAATATTAGAGAAATGACTTTTCTATTTCTTTAAAAGTCTTTTACTTGTATGGTAATTTATACAAATGGATAATATGTCTTAGAAATCAGGGGAGTCCTCAAAGAAATCCCTGGAATTCAGTACATTTGATAAAAGCAGTGAAAATTTTGAAATACTCATCATTCCTTTTTAAAAAAAATTATTTATTTTTTAATTGAAGGATAGTTACTTTACAGAATTTTATTGTTTCCTGCCAAATATCAACATGAATCAGACATAGGTATACATATGTCCCCTCCTTCTTGAACCTCCCTTCCACCTCCCTCTCCATTTCACCCGTCTAGGGTATTACAGAGCCCTCTTTGAGTTCCCTGAGTCCTATAGCGAATTCGGATTGACTACCTATTTTACATGTGGTAATTAAGTTTCCATGTTACTCTCTCCATACCTCTCACCCTCCTTCCTCCCTCCCCACCCCACTGCGTCCATAAATCTGTTCTCTATTTCTGTTTCTTCATTGCTGCCCTGCAAATAAATTCATTGGTGCCATCTTTCTAGATTCCATATATATGCATTAGTATGCAATATTTATCTTTCTCTGACTTACTTCACTCTGTATAATATGCTCTAGGTTCATCCACCTCATTACCTGATTCAAATGTGTTTTTTTTTATGGCTGAGTATACATATTCCTTTGTGTATATGTACCACAGCTTCTTTATTCATTCATCTGTCTATGGACATCTAGATTGCTTCCATGTTCTAGCTACTATACATCGTGATGCAATGACAATTGGGGTACATGTGTCTTTTTCAATTTTGGTTTCTTCAAGGTATATCCCTAGTAGTGGGATTACTGAGTCATATGGTGGTTTTATTCCTAGTTTTTTAAGGAATCTCCATACCGTCTTCCATAGTGGCTGTATCAATTTACATTCCCACCAACAGTGCAAGAGTGTTCCCTTTTCTCCACAACCTCTCTAGCATTTATTGTTTGTAGACTTTTTTGATGATGGCCATTCTGACCGGTGTGAGGTGATATCTGATTGTGGTTTTGATTTGCATTTCTCTAATAATGAGCACTCATCATTCTTTAAAGTACTGAACAGTAATGACTGAGGAGATCTAAAGATGGAAATATGAGCAGACACTAAGGGGATTCTGAAAAGAACAATTATTTGTTATTATCACCTTCTAGAGGTAATAATTATAATAATAGTGATAATAATGGTAATAACTAATGTTTATTGAGTCTATATGTGCTCCTTAACTCATTTCTTTGTCTCAACAATTGAATGAAATTGTACTGTTATCTCCATTTACTGATACAGATGAGTAAATTGAAGCAGAGGAAAATAATATAAGTTAACCCAAGGTTAGCTCTGGGATTTGAGTGTAATCTTGCTCAGGTCCCCATTTCTAACTGCCATGTGTTGTAAAGGAGGAAGAATGATATTAGGTATAAGATAAATTTAAGTCTGAGCTCAAATCTCAAATTTTTGCCTTTGCTTCTGGTGTGATGTTGGTTTAGTTATCTGTCCTTTCCATAGCTGTTTCTTCATCTATAAAGGAAGCTGGCAATATCTCTTAGAATAATTGTTCAGGTAATTTGTACAAATAGTTTAGCAAATACAAAACACTACTTAAGGCTAGAGGGTTTTTTTTCATCTTATATTTGAAAAAATTACTTTGCTAATTTTAGTTCTTTGTTAGGAATTCATTATTATTTAAAGTCTGAACTTGTTTTTTGTTATTTAGAAGAGAGACCTTTTTTTTAAGTCTTTGCATGATTGCGGAAATATGTATCTTTACCAAATTTATTGATTGGTAAAAATTACACTTTTTTCTAAGGCTTAAATGGAAGAAAATATGCCATGTTAAAACTATCATCCTTTGCCTTTTTTCTTTCCCATTTATTGCTAAATTAATTAATTCAGCAAATATTTATTGAGTGCCTATTACATGTCAGAGACGACACACTTGAATGTAGGGATTACACTGATGAAAGAAAGCAGATGCATTTGCCTTCATGAAGCTTATTTGAGTAGGAGAAGACAACAATGCTGTTAAATCAGTAAACTACACAATTAGTTGTAAGATTATAGGTACTATGGCAACACAAAAATTAGATCAGGGAAATGGGAATCAGGAGAACCAAGGAAAGAGATATTTTCTATAAGGTTGTTGGTGCTGGCTTTTTTTTAAAAGATAATATTTGAGCAGGGACTCAGAAAAACTGTAGGAGCTGACCATGTGGACAACCGAGGGAACATCAGCGCAGGGGCTGTATGTTAGCACGGAAGCCGGTGCAGCTGTCGAAGAGGGAGGGAGGTGCGAGGCGAACTGTCAGCTCCAAAGCAATGGACATCAGGTCACCAAAGACCTCAAACTCTGGAAAGGAGAGCTGCTGCGGGATATTTAACACAGGAGTACTTAATCTGTAAAAAGGTTGTTTTGGGTATAGAGTTGACATAGATTATTAGGACAGAGATGGAAGCGGGGAAGATATCCAAGTTAAAGAAGAGGTTATCTCAGAGCAGCTGTGGAGTTGGTGTCTTGACAGATTGGATGTGGGGCGTGCTAATCAAGAGAGTGATTGTCCTAACATAGCTACAGTTTCGGCCCACACTCAGAGCAGTATTACACAAGGGCATGACTCTCCAGGTGTGTCCACCATAGGACAGAACAGCTTATTTCATAGGAAGATGAAAATCTGCAAGTGTGCTCCATCTGCACACTCATGCCTAATAAATCACCATGCCTGTCCCTGGCTCTTCCTAACTGAGGCAGTCTAGCCAGGCAATCTAGCACTGGCAAGAGCCAGTGCTCTTGACCCTGGCTGTTTTTTCTCCTGTGCATCTCCATTGTTGCCAATTGAACCTGGGATAGACTGCTTATATAGTGGGTATAAATTCCATAATCTACAACCTGTGCAGAAATGTAGCTTTGTTCAGTTTTCAGTGACTGTCCCATTTTAGATCTATTCCATCACTTTAGGAATTTTTAATTCTATTTTAGAGACAATGAAAAATTAAGCCAAAGACTTTTGAATTGTGGTGTTGGGAGAAGACTCTTGAGAGTCCCTTGGACTGCAAGGAGATCAAACCAGTCAGTCCTAAAGGAAATCAACCTTGAATATTCATTGGAAAGACTGATGCTGAAGCTGAAGCTCTAACACTTTGGCCACCTGATGCAAAGAACCAACTCACTGGAAAAAACCTTGATGCTGAAAAGATTGAAGGCAAAAGAAGGGGGTGGCAGAAGATGAGATGATTAGATAGCATCGCTGACTCAATGGACATGAATCTGAGCAAACTCCAGGAGACAGTAGAATATAGGGGAGCCTGGTGTGCTGCAGTGCATGGGGTTTCAAAGAGTCGGACACGACTTAGTGAATGGACAACAATAGAAACACCCAAATTAAGAATGCTTCTCTCCTTTCTTGTCAGGGTGGTCTTGGACATGAGGAAGAAGGTGACACCAGGCCTCAGACCCATCTGTCTTCTGCTGGCACTGGATGAATCTCGTCAAGTTTGGTCTTTGGTAAGTGGGCTCTGGCATCCATGGTCTGGGCTCTTCATATCCTGCAGTCCTCAGTCTGTGTAGGTCATTAGATGTCCTCCCGGTCCTAGCTTACCGTCCCTTTGGATCTGAAAAGGCCCATTCTTAGTGATTGCAGCTTCCAGTGGAGTCTGGGAATGCCTATACACTCTGTGCCACTGCGGGAGCTGTGCGGCCTTAGACTGTGTGCCTAGAACACCGTGGCCTGCTGGCACTCGGGTGCTCCTGTACCATTAGCGGGCAGAGCACACAGAGCAGGGCGCTGTTCGGCAAGCCTTTGTTTGGAGAGTAGGACACAGCTTTCTCTCTTCTTGGAGCCTCAGTTTTAAAGAAAATCTCTTGTCCTGAACTCATACCCATGTTTGCCTCTCTTCTTCCTTTCCAGTATTTCTTCATCTCCAGTCAGGCAACCTCCAGTCTGTGAGTGGGATAGGAATAAGATAGAAGGTATAGTCTGGCTTTCCATCTGTTTTCTTTCTAGCCTATTACTTATGGTATAAGTTTTGGCTTATGATACATAAATTACTTTCAACTCTTAGCGATTCTCACATTTTTTGGTCTCAGGATCCCTTACACTTAAAAAAATTATTGAGGACTCCAAAATTTATAAAGGTTATATCTATCAATATTTATTGTACTAGAAATTCAAATTGAAGAACCAAAAATATTAATTCATTTAAGAACAAGAGCAAACCCATAAGATCATAGTTTTAATAAAATATAACTGTTTTCCAAAACAAAAAAAATTAGTGAACAGAGTGATGTTGTGTTATATCTTTGTAAATCTCTTTAATCTTTAACTTAGTAGAAGATAGGTGGATTCTGATTTCTGTTTTTGCATTCAGTCTATTTTGATGTTGCTTTTGCTGAGGTGTGTAGAGAAAATCTAAATTTACCCAAATATGTGTTTGGGAAAGGGGAGTGTATACTTATAGCCTTTCAGCTAATTGTGGGTATTTTTCTTTGATACTATGCTAAAACTTGACCAGTGGTATTTTCTTCGAGGCTATTTGTAATGTGGAATCTGAAACCAAATCAAAGACCTTTTCACACTATGCTACATTAAAAACTATTAGGTTATCTTGCCTAAGAATGGGTGTTTTACCATTATAATGCTTGCACTACATACAATGATTTTTGTAACCTCATACATCAGTTGTTTGGAAAATACTGGTTTACTAGTCAGATCTTCCAAACGTTGGTACATTTTAATAGATAATATTAAAAGAGTGTATTCGTTAATATCACCCTCAGTCTCACCAGAGAAAGTATTTAAATAATAGTATGCTCTTAAGCTCCAAGTAATGCATACAAGATCTACAACATTCTAATTTTCACTTGAAAGTTCAAATTTTATCATTGGCAATAAATACTGTTATTTATTGTTAATTGTTTTTCTTAAAGTGACAGGCTCACTTTTTTCATTAAAAAAAGTCTTAAAATTCTCAAGTTTGAGTAATCATAGTTCCTGCCGTTCTTCTAACTCAAAATGTAAATAAATTAAAAAAGTTCAATTTGCTCAAATAATTGCTCAGGTGCTTTTCCTTGAGACAGCTATCTGCTTCAGTGTATAGTGGAGGTACTCCAGGTATGCTTCACATTTTGAAGCAGAGAATATTAAAAAGTTAGGTGTTGAGGGTATGAAATTGAATGGTATCAATAGTTCTTACTGCCTTGCTGCGTGTATCCTTAACTGAAGCTGACTTGGTAAACGAGTGTGTGATGGTGGAGAATGCAGTGACCAGGAGACTTCTGTTGAAGCACCAGCGGTTTTACCCATTATTACTCTTGCAGAAACAGTGAGAATATCAGCACAATGACAAGGGAATATGATAAACTGGTATTATATGAAAGTAGTTCTGACCATGCAGATTCCCCGAAAAGGACTTGGGTCTGCCGGGGGACCACAGACTCTGCTTTGAGAACCATGTAAGCACTAAGTAAGGCTCTGTATCGCCACAGAGGTCTTGCCTACCAGTCAGTCTCCTGGATAACATCCACCAGCTGATGCTAAAATCAGTTGCCAATTACTGTTGGGCCTGAATATTTATCTGTATTTTTTTAAAAAAATGATAGATTATTGCTGTTACTATTGATACTAAAGTATTACATGCACTTGGAAATGAAAATTCAAATACTTCTCCCTGGTCTTGCACTCCAGCCCCATTTATCAAAGGTAAGTAACCATTCATATCCGAGTTGTGTTGATTGCCTTCATAATACCAACTATCATTCACCTTATCATCTTGGTTTGTCAGCTTGAAGCATCATCTGTTGGTTCACACATAAAGGAAGAGAGGTTTGGCTCATGTAGACCCTTATTCCTTGATGTGTGTAAATGTTTAATTCATTTACCCTCTTGGTCATCTTCCTATTTTTTTTTAGCATATATTTATATTTTTGTTTTTTGTTCTTTTGGTTATGTTTGTGGCTTTAAATAATGTATTTAAAAATAGATTTCTGCTGAACTTACTACAGGCCAAAAGCAGACCAGAGTATTCTCCAAACAGAAGTGAGGGAGGAGGGATTGAAATACTCAGACCCCACTTCTGCCTCCAGCTTTCCCACCTAGATAATTTGTGGCTCCTGCCTGTGGCAGAATGTGTGAGAGACAGGGAGAACCACATGTCACAGTAAATGACGATAAAATGGAACAAGGGAAGGAGCTGGTACTGATGATCTCATTTGACTCCCTCCATTGAAGGATGAGGAAATTGAGGCCCTAAAGGAAAACTGACTTACTCAGTGTTGTTTTGGTTAAGAACCGATATCAGGGCCAACATCTATATTAGTCCAGTCGATTCTGTCTGCTATTCCAGTTGTACTTAGGGTATCCTTAATTGGGGATAGAAGCAACATGGTTTCATCAAGTTGATCCCAGGTGGGAATGAAAATTGGTCAGTATTACATTTTCATAGCTTTTTATTGTTTTTAAAATTAGAATCTTTAATTTCTTTTAAATTTGTCAGTTTATTTATCTGTCTGTAAAGCAGACTCTTTTGTTTTTGATAGTAGATGTTTTGTGGGCTTTTAAAAGTTTTGTTTACTTTGAAAGACATAAATTAAGTTCTGAAAAAATACTCTGTAGCCCTAAGAGTATATCGCATCTTGAACTTGCATTTCTGTTTAAAGTGGTTGAAACTGAAAAATTCAGACTGAGAATAAAGTATTTACCAAATAGAGAAGAGAAGACCAATCTTTCTGGTCCAACTGTATAAATTATGCATAATATTTAAGAGCAAGATCTGCCTTCCATTTCACTTATTGATTTGAAGAAGAGCGTTTTGGCATCAGAAATGCAGACAGCAGTCATTTCCTACACCTAATTTATTCCCTCATAACCAAGAAACAGCTTGATATAGACGGTTTTATGTAAGATTTGTCACAGATCCTGGGTGCTTTGGAAATGTTTCACATTTCATTCAGTTTAATTCTGTTTTCTGTATGAAAAAAATGTGGGTAAATACATTCTTCCTAGCAGTATCTTGGAGACTTTATACTGTGAGTATTTAATTTGTGGAATTTGCTTTGACTTCTGTGGAAGGAATTGATAGGCAAATAAAGTATTTGACCTGAATCTGGCTAGTGAATGTCTTTCTTAAACACTTAATGACACTATTCATGATTCTTCTTTTTCTATAAAGGAGATGGTGAAAATATAGCAGGTTCCAATTTTAATGATCTATTAATCTTTGTGTCTATAACTTTTGGGAATAGACTGAGAAATGATAGAAACTCAATGAGTAAGATAAGTACAGGATTAAAGGAAGAAGGTGGAAGTGGAGGGCAAGAATAAATTTCACCTGCTAATAAATAAATGAATATATTTTTGTGACTTTTGTTAAGAAACTGAATATATGGAGAACTGTGTGGACAATAAATTGAGGACAAATAGCAGGAACTTGTAGTAGCACTGGATGGGGAGAAATGGCCCTCAAATTCTCTTAGCTTCCGTTGGCCACAGGTGAAAGGCTTGCTCAAAGTAAATTCTAGATTTTTCTGGGAACGCAATCAATGAGACACTGTCTTTAGCTCTTATCCTCAAAGCATAAATTAATGGCTTGACCTTATAAAATTTAGTTTGCTTTTAGGTAAAGTGAAAAGAAGTTAAACATGTCAAGCCAACACAAATAATTTCTTAAGGATTATCCACCACAGGGATTCATTGCTCTTTCCATGACTCCTAACTATTTGGGGATGGGTGCGTGTGTGCATGGGGTGGGGTGGGCAGGATGAAGGCGGTAGCCATGCTGTAGGTGGTAACCACGCTGTGTCAGTTTTGGCAGAATAGAACTCAGCCTTAGAGAATAATTTGAAAATAGAGAAATCCCTTCCTTCTGAAATATTTGAACTGTTCAGTGCCTCCTCAACAGTGAGCCTTAAACATATCTCCTGGAAAATGTACTGCTGATATCTCTTGAAGGTAAAGTATTGTAAGTCATTATAAGCCGCTAACATCAATGGGGTTGGTTTATTAACCACTCACCAGTTGGTCTCAGAGTAAATAGAACATAGGATGGCACACATAGAAAATTGGGGGTCAGATGTATCCTAGACTGGAGAACTGTGTGTCTGGGAGATAATCCTATGAAGAATCAACTGGTGTATGATGACAGGGTGGGTTGCAACATGAGAAAGCCTGATGTTTAGAAAAGAAAGGGACTGGAATAGAGAAAAGAAAGTTTTGTGGAAAATGTAGATAAATGTCTAACTCTCCTGATCCCCTCCTTTTCTTTTTTTTGCAGAGATGGTCTGTTTTGCTAGATTTTTAAGAAAAGAGAGACTAGCTAACTCCTTATAAAGCTCTAAAGAAAGCAGCTGATTTGTGGGGAGCAGAGCAGAGCACTAGGAGTAAGAGATGCTCAGACTTCAGGCTCTCAAGTCTGTTAAGTAACAGCTGTGTGCTCTTCTCACTTTCTGGTCTCATGAGTGACCCTAGGAACTGTTTTACATGTAGTAGAACTAAACAAAAACTAACTAATATTGATTAGAAGATCTGTTTAAGGTTATATCATTAAAAATAAACTCATGTCTTCTTGGGAAGTTTTCCATGTATCTCACCATTTTGAATTGTATTAGTGGTATCTATGTTCTATGACCACCTCCCACTTGGTCACAGGCAAACACCGACTATCAAACAAATGCCTACTTGTTATCTAAAATCACCAGGCTCAAACTCTTTTCTTATCACAGTTTATTGTTGTACATATGAGGTACCATGCTACTATCAGAATTATATCCAGGTTTTTTATTTTAAAAAACTCAGAAAAAAAAAATGTTTCCATTAATTTTCATTCAATGTGAATGACAAGAATATTATAGCTATAAACACTGAAATAACCATTTCATTTCTTCCTGAGGAAGTTTCATATTTTAAGCAATGAAAAAAGAATGCCATACAAAGCTAGTTTGAAATCACATTATCTCTTTCTTTCCCCATGTGTATTTATGTTACTTTCAGAAGAGCATAACAACCACCTGGAGTATCCAGTATAGTAAGTATGCGTGTCCCCTAGTATTTGAGTTGTCTTCCAGATACACTGAGTGATCAAAATTCCTTTTCAAAGGTTTGCTGCTCTAGGTAGCATAATATCTATATTATGAATGAGTAAATTTTGGCATGATCTCTTCTTTTTTCTCCTTTCATCCCACAAGCATCCAGTGTGTTTTTAACATTTCTTAAAGGGTAAGCTGTTTAGTTGACTGAGTTTATCCAGACAGAATTACACCATTAGCAGCTTTGTTTAGAAGTTTAAATGCACATCTCATCCTTGAAGTGTAAATGCATTGTTTTTCTTCTCCTTTCCTTTTTTTTTTGAATCAGTAGAAATGTTGTCAGAATGAAAACACAATACTGTATGTAACTGTTGGGGCTTATTCTCACTATGACCCTTTTAAGTGAATTTTCTTAAAATAATGAAGATCAAAGGCTATATTCATTTTCTAGTATGTTAGGCATGTGCTGTTCATAAAAGGTAGTGGTAAGCATGAAGACTGACCTTACCATCTTGTTCCAAATGACTTTGATTTTGCTTTTACTGTCAGGGATCTTAAAATCTGGTTCTTTGTCTAACTCTTTCTGCTAATAGCTTGTTTGTTTAAAAATTGGCTTATCATTTGGGTATACAAAACTTTAAAACATTTAATTCATTATTATAATACAATTTTAGAAATGGATAGTTAGTGAAAGTATCTCAAAATTTGCTTTCTAATTAGTGAATAGTTGATAGAGTTCAATTTCACATATTATAATGGCCATGAAACTATTTGGGCATACTTTTTTTCTAATCATACTTTTGATAACATTCATAAAAGCTTATATAGTCATAGCAAGGAATTTATTTACTACTTAAATTTCTTATGTGTATAGTATATTTAATAACTAAGTAAATATAAGCACAGGAAAATCAGCATGACATTCTTTTCTTTTTTTTGAATGCTTTATTAATCATGTAATCATTAAAAATTTAAGTGTAAAATATATTTTAAGAACCATGCCTGGCTCATCTTGGTACTTCCTCCATTTAATTTAGTAGATAACCCATAAATTTAACTGTGTTCTATTGTCTTCCATGAGAGTGATGTACAAAATGTTCTAAAAAAATGGCACTGGGCTTTGATTATCTTTTTCTGCCTTGTACCATTCATTGCAAATCTGAGATTAAAAATCATACATTAATTTGTTTTTTGTCACAGATCTCTGTATTATACAATTTCATTTTGAATTATCTGCAAATATGTAATTTTTCTGTAATTTAAACATAAATAACCCAACATATCATCTGGAGAAACTGTCCTTAAGATTTCAGTTAATAGGTTTTTTTCTTGGGACCATTAAGAAAAAGTTGTTTACATTAAAAATTCAGTTTGTTTCTAGAGATGACATAGACCTATTCTGAGCAAACATTTCTGTAGAACCAGTGAGAACTACTGGAGTTGATCTGCAGCTCACAGCAAAGGGACATAAGTTGTCAATCAGATATCTTTAGACCCCTACAATTTCTTGCTTTTAGAGGATTTAGTCAGTACACTTAATATTGCTTCTTACCGTTTTGGCATACTCAGTGTGTTTCTATTTCCCATCCAATAGCTGGTACAACATACCTTTCAGAATAATAATTATGTAATGATAGAGACATTAGTAACTTTTACAGAAATGCACTAGACTATGTGGATGAAAAATCACTTTTTTCCTTCTATAACACTTATCTTTTTTTAATTTTTTTTCGATGCAGATAAAGCTCAGATATAACTTTACCACTCTCTGATCTAGGACAAATTGTAAATTATAATTCTTTCTAAATACTTCAGTGGATTTTATATTTTTGCAAGCAGTTTTCATGGGTATTAGGCCTCTGGCGCTTTATGCTACATTGTGATGTTTACTTTTTGTTTTGTAGGACACTTTATAGAATCAAAGAATAAGAAAACATTCTACAGGCAAACAGCAGCCTAAAAGTCTACAGAGACATAATCTTAGTTGATATATAAAAGTGTAAATATTACTACGAAATGGAACAGTTCTGCATTGGTATTTGATATTTATATTGGTTGCTATTGATTAACACATGAGTGCACAGTAGTCTCCAATAACCCCACAGGCTCAGATACGGGTTAAGAGAAAGGCCATAGGCCTCAAGGCTTATAACAAATACTTTTAGTTTTGTTTTGTTTCTAATCATCCACGTGCCAGCACATGGAAAGAACTTTGTTTTTCTTGTCTCATTTGAAGAGGTATATTTTAAACCACCTTTTGGTAGCTCCGGGAAGCTCCGGGAGAGGTGAGCGTTCCATGGAGACGCTTCGGCTTTCTGACAGTGCTATCTCAGCTTCTGCAGCTCCTGCCTCAGCCAGGACGGCAGAGGCTGCCCCAGTCTGTGCAGCAGCTTGGAGAGTTCCACGTTGTGCTCGCGGTAGTAGCTGGACAGAAATGCTCTGCTCTGAGGTGGGGGGAGGAGACACAACGACATCAATTGTGTCTGTTAGAGTACACTTCACACACTGTGACGATGTTTATTTATAGCTGTAGATATTTACATAGTGGCTTAAAATTGATTTTAAGCATGCACACTATTTATTTAGCACAATCTAGTCAACAAAAGAGCCCAAAATACAATATACAAAATACTTGGGTGCAACCTAAAAATGACAGAATGATCTTGGTTCGTTTCCAAGGCAAACCATTCAGTATCACAGTAATCTAAGTCTATGCCTCAACCACTGATGCCAAAGAAGCTGAAGTTGACTGGTTCTATGAAAACCTATTACACCTTCTAGAACTAGCACCCCAAAAAGACGTCCTTTTCATCACAGGGGACTGAAATGCAAAAGTAGGAAGTCAAGAGATACCCAGAATAACAGGCAAGTTTGGTCTTGAAGTACAAAATGAAACAGGGCAAAACCTAACAGTTTTGTCAAGAGAACATGTTAGTTATAGCATTTCCCATAACTCAAAAGGTGACTCTACATATGGACATCACCAGATGGTGATGAAATCATACTGTGTTCTTTGCAGCCAAAGATGGAGAAGCTCTATACAGTTAGCAAAAACAAGACCTGGAGCTGACTGTGGCTTAGATCATGAACTCCTAATTGCAAACTTCATGCTTAAACTGAAAGAAAGTAGGGTAAATCACTAGCCCATTCAGCTCTGACCTAAATCAAATCCCTTATGATTATATAGTGGAAGTAACAAATATATTCAGGGGATTAGATCTGGTAGACACAGTACCTGAAGAACTATGGATGGAAGTTTGTGACATTGTACCCAAGGCAGTAATCAAAACCATCCTAATGAAAAAGAAATGCAAGAAGCTGAAGTGGTTGAGGAGGCTTTACAAATAGCTGAGGAAGAAAGAGAAGTGAAGGTAAGGGAGAAAGGGAATGATATACCCAGCTGAATGCAGAGTTCCAGAGAAGAGCAAGGAGAGATAAGAAGGCCTTGTTAAATAGAGGAAATAGAGGAAAACAATAGGATGGGGAAGACTAGAGACATCTTCAAGACAATTGGAGATCTCAAGGGAACATTTCATGCCAGGACGGGCATGATAAAGGACAGAAACGGTAAGGACTTAACAGAAGCAGAGAGATTAAAAAGAGATAGCAAGAATACACAGAAGAACTGTACAAGAAAGTTCTTAATGACCGAGATAACCATGATGATGTGGTCACTCACCTAGAGCTAGACGTCCTGGAATGTGAAGTCAGGTGGACCTTAGGAAGCACTACTATGAACAAAGCTAGTGGAGGTGATGGAATTTCAGCTGAGGTATTTCAGATCCTAAAAGATGATGCTGTTAAAGTGCTGCACTCAATATGCCAGCAAATTTGGAAAACTCAGCAGTGGCCACAGAACTGGAAAAGGTCAGTTTTCATTCCAATCCCAAAGAAAGGCAATGCCAAATAATGCTCAAACTACTGTACAGTTGTGCTTATTTCACGTTAGTAAGGTTATGCTCAAAGTCCTTCAAGCTAGGCTTTAGCAGGACATGAATTGAGAACTTCCAGATGCACAAACTGGATTTAGAAAAGGCAGAGGAACCAGAGATCAAATTGTCAACATTTGCTGGACCATGGAGAAAACAAGAGAGTAGAAAAAACTGGAAAGTCCTAGTCAAAGCTATGTTTTTTCCAGTAGTCATGTATAGATGTGAGAGTTGGACCATAAAAAAGGCTGAGTGCTGAAGAATTGATGCTTTTGAACTGCTGTGCTGGAAAATACTCTTGAGAGTCCCTTGGACTGCAAGGAGATTAAACCAGTCAATCCTAAAGGAAATCAACCCCTGAATATTCATTGGGAGAACTGATGCTGAAGCTGAAGCTCCAGTACTTTGGCCACCTGATGCAAAAGAGCTGACTCATTGGAAAAGACCCTGATGCTGAGAAAAATTGAAGGCAGAAGGAGAAGGGAGTGGCAGAGGATGAGATGGTTGGATAGTTTCACTGACTCAATGGACATGAATTTGAGTGAACTCCAGGAGATAGGGGAGGACAGAGGACTGGGGCGTGCTGCCGTCCATGGAGTTAGAGAGTCAGACATGCCTTAGTGGCTGAACAACAAAACACAGTGACTCTGTTCTTGAAAATACACACTCCAAACACATAAATGTTTTCACTAGGGAAAAGACTTTTGTATTAAACATGTGGTTTATTTGTGCAGAATTAAATGTTCAAATAGCTAGATTGAGTTTAGAAATACAGCTGTAACAACTGATTGGTTCCAGTATTATGCTCTATTAAAACCATTCTGGCTTTGGAGCAAGAGTTGGCTTGATAAATCTATAAAATAAAACACTCCTTTGTCATCATTAATTTACATGTAGAATTTGAAGATAATATTTTCTTAAGAGCACTTTTAAGGCATACACAAAATATTCACTGTTAAAACAGTACTGTGTTAGGTAAATCAGATAAACCTATAACCTGATATATTTGCACTATTTGACCCAAGGAAGGAAAGGAATGCCTTGTAAATGATCCTGATTTATAAGGAGGTAGATTTCCCTTCAATAAAAGAAAATATTTTAATAATTGAAATTGTAAGAAATGGGAAGTGCTGTGATGTAAGGTGGTGTTTAGTGGGATTTATATGTAGTTCAAATGACTGCTGTTGGGAATGTCTTGGAGGGTGGGTTTCTGGATCTTTATCTGTACCTTTCTGCTTTACTACTCTGAGTTTCAGTTCAGTTGAATCTTTAAAAGATTAATTTTAAGTTAATCTTATTTTCTTCTGCTCCTCTCTTAAAATATCATATCTGGTACCCCATCTTCAATGCCATAGGAAAACATGTCATTTTATGTTGATGTCAATGTAACATAGTGGTTTTTGCAGTAATTACGATCACTGGAACAAGACTGAACCTTTGTGCTGTACTGTAACCATCACTGTGATCAAGGGAGAATGCAAACCTTTGTGTGGCTCATGTGTCAGTCTCCCTGCTTTTCTCTGTTTGGGTCTCCTTAGTCATCAGCTCTAAAACCACCGACAGGCCCAGATAGCACACCCTAGCCAGAGAAAGGTGGAGACAAAACATATTCCCAGATCCTCTGTCTGGGGGCCTGATCATTCTGTGCCTCCTTTCCTGCCAACCAGACCTGGAATCCAGGGCTGAGCCTTAGACCTTTGTGTAGAGCCTTTCCCACCGTGTTCTCTGCTAACATCTTCCTTTGCATTGCTCCTCTTTATGAATGAAGTCCTGGGGCAACAGCAGCCTGGGACTGCCTACATCCTGCCAGCTTGCTCCCTAATATTTCCCATGGATTCTCCAGCATCTCAACTAACTTTAGAATTGAACCTCCTGAGATCCACATTCTTCCTACATTTCTTTGGAGTTTTTTTTATCAGTATCGTACCTCCTGATACTGAGGATTATCTAAACTGCATCTCAATGTATTGGCTTTTTTGGCATTATTTTCAAACCTGACAGCCTATGTCAGCAGCCAAACCCTTGTCCTGTGCCCTATTGAGTGAGTATGTTGGTCCCCATAATCAAGTACCCCTTCTTCTTCTGCTCCCTCCTATGGCAAGGTAACTGATATGAGATTTGTAAAGCACAACACATCCTATTTGAGAGTCTAATATGTTCAGGTCAAAAATTGCTAGGACAGAATTCAGTGATATGCAGAATTTATTGTACATACATCGTTATCTGATGATTATTCAGAAAGGGTACTATTTTAGATGGCAAATCAGAGAGAATATATGCTAATATATGCCAATGTAGTCCATTTCATGGAAATTCACATGAAATTAATGTAATAAAAGGAATAATAATGTATGCTTCTATAATATAAAACAGGATAAAAGAAGGAATCGTATAATTCAGTATCAGGTTGCTTATTGGACTATTATCAAAGAAACTATTTAGTGTTTTTGATTTGGAGAGGTAATTGACTAAGTGGTTCATTCAAAATGTCAGATTTTCTTTCTTTCCTATAATATATTTTGATAAACAAAGCCAAAGTGGAAGCCAAATAATCCACCAAATCTTGATTTCCAGGATCAAATGTATCCTGTGATGTTTTGGTGATCCTTGTGGGGAAGGGTACTGGTGTTTTTTCTGCAGCAGAAGGAGAAGCAAGCAGTGTGGTGACAGGACTGCCCGCTCGAATCTGTTCTACGCACTTGTGTTTTCATTACCTCCAGGAAAGATGCCTTATCTCGCCTCCTGTCTGGGCATTATCTGTATGAAGTCAGCCACCCTACTCCCTCAAATAAATCCATATGGATAGATATTGTGATATAATAAGAAAAACAAATTTGGTTTTGAATCTGGCTCCAGCAGAGAGCTCCTAAGAACCTTGTAATTTCCTGAGTTACAGGGGTGAAGAGTGTCTTTTGTTACATACAGTAAGTTCCTTTAAACTTTGCCTAAGTTTATGCCAATAGAGTGACTCTTACGGGTACCTAGACAACTTCAGACAGGCGGGTCGCTAGAGGAGAAGCTCTGGCGCTCAGGACCCTTCTGGACCTTCTCCTGTGTACCTCTTCATTTATAATAATAGAAAGCAAAGTATTTCTGGGGCATGTGAATCATTATATCAAATTATAAAACTTGGGGAGGAATTCTTGGGAACCTCTGATTTGTAGCCAAGTTGGACAGATGTGTGAATAACCTGGGACCCCACTACTTGCTACTAGAGTTTGAAGGGGGCAGTTTTGTGCGACTGAGCCCTTAATCTGTGGGGACTGTACTTAACCCTGGGTAGTTGGTGTCAGAATTGGATTAAATTATGGGATACCTACCTGGTGTCTGCAGAAAATTACAGAATTGCTTGGTATAGAATGCCCACATATCTGATGTCAGAGGTGTTTGAGAAAAAACATCTTCAGAATGTATTACATAGAAACCTTATTGAGAGACATGGAAGTAGTGATATCCTGAAAAGTGTTGGTTTTTTAATCTTTCTCTACCATAGAATTTAATATCATGTCTCAGTATGTGTTTGATGGGAGTAAAATAAAATGCTAAGAAAGATGTTCTACAGCGTCTTAAATGTTTTAGTTTCAGTAAATATACAGAGAAATAGCTTTGACACACATGAAAATGAAACATTTTATATTGCTGTCTTGAAATGCTATGGAAATTGCACTTGAATATTTATTAATGTGTATTGTTTTCATAGTGCTCTGAAGGTATATTTTAATAATCCACCAAAGAAAACTGTAGTCCTGAGAGTACCCTCTGTTTATCAAAACAACAGTAAGAACCCCCACAATGTCTTTTAGATAGAATTTAATTATGAGCTTAGTGAGGACAAAGCTCTGTCTCTATCAGATTGGGAAAAAAAAAAATGGTCCTGAAAGTCTGCAAGTATTAAAAAGGATTCAGATAAGTTCAGACCATGTTAGGATTCTCAGACCACTGTAGGATTCTTAGTTACCACAATATATTAAACATCATGGGAAAACAGTCTCAAATAATGTTTTAATTTTTGAGTTTTTTTTTTTTTTTAAATAAAATCAATCTACTTGTGTTCTTATGTCCAAATTGCACATTAACTGGACTGATTATGAAATCAAAGTATTAATAAATTGTAATATATGTGTAGTAAGCTTTAAAGTGAAAATATAGGGCCAACAAAGTGGGAAAACTGTAGCTTTAAGTGACCACCATGGCACCATTTGGAGCACAACAAACATGACATGTTACATGTCTATTGCAAAGTTTGGGTGTCTCCATTCTCCAGAGCCTAAATTACCTGCTAGTATGTTATACATCTGGGAAATATATTAATTGTTTAATCTTATTATCATATTAGCAGTTCAAAACTCAGTATACCAGTAATTATTATTATTATGCAGGCCACATTTACCACTACAGAGTGACTTAGTGAAAATAAAATATTTTGGTCCTATTTTTAATTTCCAGTTGATATATTTCCTGCCCTGGTTTCAGTTAATATTTTTAGTGCTAAAATTTCTGTGAATGTATCTCTTTTTGGAATGAGATGTTGCCTTCTTTGTTCTGATTCAAAATGGCAAATTCTATTGTTGGCCTTTATTCTCGCATGACAGGTAATATATCACTGGAAAAATCAAAACAAGCAAGCAGGATGCATCCAATCCAAATGTTACTTTTTATTTTTAGAGAGTGAATTTTTTATTTTAATCATTTTTTTAAGAAAATAGATATATTTTTATGTATCATTTTGCTTATTTAGTTTGTATTTTTAAGCTCTATACTTACATCAGGATCCATTGGAGGGTATTTTCTTCCTTTGCTCTTTCCAAGGCATTTTGTTTTACCTTCTTCCAGTAACTGACACCAGAAACCTTTATGAGAATCAAACCTTAAAAAAATACAAAGAGCAAAATAGTAGTTTTCGAGCAACTAATATAATATACTGACCAAAAACATGGAATATTTTAATTTGGATATTAATCTATAACTGAGGAAACTGGTATATTTTTTGACTACATCACTTTACATAAAGTCTTTTGGCATACTTCTGAATTCTCAGTCCATCTGTCATCTCGAGAGTGCCAGATTTCTAATAGAAAAATTGTCAGCAGAAGGTCTCCTATTAATAGAAATTAATAAGCCTACCTCCTTCATCTGGAAGGAAAAGTTTTATGTTTCAAGCCCATTCTTTCCTTTTGCAGGGTTTAAAAATGACACATCAGGCTTCATCTGTATCTGTGGATTTACATAGTACTTTTATCATTTGATTACAGGTTAATAGAAGAGATGGGTTTTGGTGTGTCATGGAGTAATTAATTTTAGAATTCTCTAGCTATAATCCATTTAATTTTTTTTTCCAAAGACACTTTCTTATTTTGGTATGAGCTCTGTATTAAAGTAATAACACTTATAAATGAAGATTTTATGGTATAATTATAATAAAAATAATAGTAGCACATTAAATTTATATTTTAGTTTACCAAAATATTTCATATACCTCTTTTTCATTTGAGCTTTCCTTATAACTCCTTAATGATATGGAGTATAGCATTTGTCCCATTTAGTGGCACTTAGCTTAGTGTTTGGCTCTTTGTGAACACTCACCAACTGTTAGCTGAATAAAAAATGAGAAAGAAGGAAATGTTTGTTGAGGTTTATCTATCTTGGACTATATACTTTTTAAGTATGCAGGTGACAACTCAAGTCTGGGCCTCCTGACTCTAGGTCTGGGGCCATTTCTTCTTTACTGGTCTCTGGTCATGTTTTGTATTATCATTCATTATGAATATATAGTAATTTCCATGCTTGACTGTAAAAGTGACTGCTAACAGTATTCATGATTCTTTCACTTGCTTTTGTTATTCAGTGATTCTATTGCTATAATTTCTTCTTCATTAGAAATTATTATCATTTAGGAGCATGTTTTTCTTTTGTCTTCAATCCATACCACTCAGAATGCTGCATCTAACTCTTTCTTAAAATTATAGTGTAAACAATGAACAACTGGAAATCAGAATAAAAACATTTATTTTAGCATAAAACATGAAATACCTAGGGATAAATTTAACACAAAATATGTGCAAGATCTGTGTACTGAAAACAATTGTTAAGAGAAATTACAGAAGACACAAACAACAGAAGAGCTATACTGTGTTCACAGATCAGAAGACTAAATATTTTTAAAATATCAGTTCTCTCCAGATTTATCCCCACTCTAGTATTCTTGCCTGGAGCATCCCATGGGCAGAGGAACCTGGTTGAGTACAGTCCATGGGGTCGCAAAGAGTTGGACATGACTTAGCGACTGAATGACAACAACCAGATTTATCTAGAGATTCAATGTGAGTTCAATCAAAACTCCAGTGGACTTTTTTGGGTAGAAATTAATAATATGATTATAAAATGTATATGGAAATAAAAGCTAACAATTTGTTTTAAACAAGCCAAAACAATTTGAGAGAGGAGATCAAAGCTGGAGATCTTATACTATTTTATTTCAAGATTTACTATAATGCCACAATAATGAAGCCTATGTAGTACTGGAGCCAATGGATCAATGAACAAAATAGAATCTAGAAACACACCAACACATCTACTGTTAACTGATTTTTAAAAGTAGTTCAGTGGGAAAGGACAGTCTTTTAAGCAAATGGAACTGGAAAAATTGGATATCTATATGAAAAATATGAATATCAATCCCAACCTCACACTGTATATGAAAATTAACTTGAAATGGCTTATAAAACCTAAATCTAAGAGCTAAACTGTAAGAATTCTGGAAGTAAACATAGAGAAAAACACATATAAAATTTTTGTACCTTTGTTTAGGCAAAGATTTCTTAGGAAGAGTGGTAAAAGAATAATGATAATTTTGAATACATCAAAATTTAAAACTTTTGCTTTTCTAAAATACTCAAGAAAATGAAAGGAGAAACCACAGGTTGGGCAAAAATATTTGTAAAATGTATATCTAATAAAGGACTTATATTCAGAATACACAACTGAACTCAATAAAAAAAGATGACATTATCAGTGAAAACTGAGTAAAAGATTGGAATAGACACTTCATCAAAAAACACAGATGGATGATCAATAAACAAATGCAAGTTTGCTCAATATTGTTAGTCATTAAGAAAATGCAAATTAAAAACCACAAATGAAATATCACTAGATACTAGAATGACTTAATTAAAAAAGGCCAACACCAAGCATTGACAAAGATGTGGAACAGCTAGAACTGCTAAACTTTGTTAGGAGAAATTTAAAGATACTATAGCCACTTGGGAAAATTTCTTATAAAGTTAAATATGTAATTACTTTACAACCCACTAATCCCATTTCTAGGTATTTACCCAAAGGAAATGAAAATATATGTCCATACAAAGATCTGTACACAAATGTTCATAGTAGCTTTGTTCACAGTAGTCCCCAATGGAAACAACCTTATGTCTATCAACTGGCAAAAGGATAAATTAATTGTGTTATATCCATAAAACAGAGTACTATGTAACAATAAAAAACCCCAGTTACTGATGATGTAACACCATGGAGGAATGTCAAATGTATTATGCTAAGTGAGGAAGTGGAAGAGGGGAAAAGATTGACTGCAAGAGAGCATGAGGAGACTTTTTCTTTAAAAAACTTTAAAAAGAACTTCTTTCTTTTTCTTTGTGATGGTGTATACATGTTTATCAAAATTCATTAAACTGTACAATGAAAATGGGTGAACTTTATTATATGTAAATTACACATCAATAGACCTGATTTAAAATTAGATTGCGACTGAATGTGTGATTTAGAGAGTAGTCTTTGTAGCTAATCTTGTAGACTTTGTAACTATAGTCCTATGAGAAGAAGGCAAACCTGTATCTCTGTATCTGCACTGCTTGGGGTATTAGAGACACTACAGGATTGCTCACATCCCACTTGTGCAAAGCCCATTTCAATCATTATATTAAAGTGATTACGTGGACTTCCCTGACGATCCAGTGGTTAAGAATCCACTGGCCAGTGCAGGGTACATGGGTTTGATCCCTGGTCCAGGAAGATTCCACATGCTTTGGCAACTAATTAAATTTTAAAAAATTATTTAAAAAGTTAAAAAAGTGATTTTGTGGGATCAGAACACAACATGATATGTCTCTGTTGTTTATTTTCTTGTTTGAATCTGTAGGGCAACTGAAAAAATTAGTTTCATACACAAAGGTATAAGAAAGGAAAGCATTAGTAAATCAACTAACTTCAATAAAATAAATCATTAAGAAATAAAGACTTATTGAAATAATCTATACATGAAAGCTGGGATGCTTTAATGCAACATTTCTGAAAGTCTGCTATTGACATAATTTTTTTCATTAACATTTTGTCATTAGTAATTTCCATAATTGAACTCTGACTCATTCAGCCAGGTATTATTATGATTTTTTTTTTGTTGTTGTTAATATACCTAACTGTAGATACATGTCTGGGTCATACACATACCTTATATTAAAATGAGCAGTCTACGGATATAATGTTTCTTTAAGGAACATTAAACTTCACACATATTAAAATTAAACATCAAAATAAAAATAGATTTTTCTTTCACCTCTGGTAGTTGATTACATCTCATGCAGTGAGCTGTCATGCTGGACTTTACTGAGAAAAATATGTGTCTGTGTAGCTGACACCTAGCCCAGACATCTATATGCATAAGTTCACGGGCAGTGGTATAAGTGTATCATAGTGGAAACAAAAAGGAGAGGAAGGTAAAGGAAGATCATATTATTTTTCAGGTTGACTGAGAAGGTGAGGGACTGATGTTGATGAAGGACCTTGTAAGCAATTCAGATCCCAAGTGAAGAAGCTTGACAGGAGATGGAGAAAGATCTTATTCCAGTCTTTTTATATCAGCAGTGTCCTTCAGGACTACTAATATCTGGTAGAACAGCAAGGAAACAACCTTTCCATGTAGGCACTGGCAGCTCGTCATTTCATGTGGGAACTAGTGCTGGCTAGGAACATTTTGGAGAAAAATTAAGTGTTGTTTAGCGTCTCTCCGTGTTTATCCCTCCCTGGAGGTAAGGTTACTTTATCATTGTGTCCCCAGAGTCATGACATAATATTGTCATTCAACAAATCTTTGTTGAATTAAATTTAGAATAAAACAAAACAAGAATGGACTGGTACTTAAGTTTGTGTGAAATATTGATATCACCTGGGGCTGTCTAGAAATAACTGGAAGAGACTTGTGGCAGGGACAATCAAGATTCTCCAGTGACTCAGCTTCCAAATGGTAACATTCTCTTTGTTAATGAAGATGTGACCCTTATCTTACCCTTGGGCAGGTGAATTCCAGGGAACATTCAGATTATACTTAGGTGCAAGGCTGTTTGAAATGTCTTTACACTGAATTGTTATTTTCATGAATGAATACTGAATTGTGTGGATATGCCAATTTTTCTTAAGTCTATTTACCAAACTGGTTCCAGCTTTAGGCTATTATGAACAATGCTGCTGTGAACAATTCTTTGTGAACATAGGTTTTCATTTTTTTGGGGGTAGATTCATAGCCATGGCATTGGATTATTTGTAAACTTCTGTTTAATTTTTAAGAAACTGTAAAACTGCTTTTCTGAAGTGGCTATACATTACTATCAGCAGTATATGAGGTTACCAGTTTCTCCACATTTGTGCCAATATTTGGTATTGTCTTTTGGATTATAGCTATTCTAGTGGTATTTTGATATGGTCTTAATTTGAATATCACTAGGATTATACATTTATTATGCATAGTGACAGTGTGTCTGGAGATGAATTATTTTTATTTATTTATTTTTAGTGTATTTCAAAATTTATCCTGTTTTTTTTTTCTTTTTTTATTTATTTTTATTATTATTATTATTTTTTTCCAGTGGGTTTTGTCATACATTGATATGAATCAGCCATGGATTTACATGTATTCCCAATCCGGATCCCCCCTCCCACCTCCCTCTCCACCCGATTCCTCTGGGTCTTCCCAGTGCACCAGGCCGGAGCACTTGTCTCATGCATCCCACCTGGGCTGGTGATCTGTTTCACCATAGATAGTATACATGCTGTTCTTTTGAAATATCCCACCCTCACATTCTCCCACAGAGTTCAAAAGTCTGTTCTGTATTTCTGTGTCTCTTTTTCTGTTCTGCATATAGGGTTATCGTTATCACCTTTCTAAATTCCATATATATGTGTTAGTATGCTGTAATGTTCTTTATCTTTCTGGCTTACTTCACTCTGTATAATGGGCTCCAGCTTCATCCATATCATTAGGACTGGTTCAAATGAATTATTTTTAATGGCTGAGTAATATTCCATGGTGTATATGTACCACAGCTTCCTTATCCATTCATCTGCTGATGGGCATCTAGGTTGCTTCCATGTCCTGGCTATTATAAACAGTGCTGCGATGAACATTGGGGTGCACGTGTCTCTTTCAGATCTGGTTTCCCCAGTGTGTATGCCCAGAAGTGGGATTGCTGGGTCATATGGCAGTTCTATTTCCAGTTTTTTAAGAAATCTCCACACTGTTTTCCATAGCGGCTGTACTAGTTTGCATTCCCACCAACAGTGTAAGAGGGTTCCCTTTTCTCCACACCCTCTCCAGCATTTATTGCTTGTAGACTTTTGGATAGCAGCCATCCTGACGGGCGTGTAATGGTACCTCATTGTGGTTTTGATTTAAAATTTATCCTGTTTTAATCAGTGGATAGTATTCCATTGGATGTATCTACCACATTTATATTTATTTTTAATTGAAGTATAGTTGATTTCACGAATCACTAAAAATAGTTCTTCAGGCACTGGATCTATCAGATCTAATCCCTTGAATCTATTTGTTACTTCCACTGTTCATGACATTATACAGGTTCATGACATTGTACAGGAGTCAGTGATCAAGACCATCCCCAAGAAAAAGAAATGCAAAAGGGCAAATAGTTATCTCAGGAGGCCTTACAAATAGCTGTGAAAAGAAGCAAAGTGAAAAGTAAAGGAGAAAAGGAAAGATATTCCCATCTGAATGCAGAGTTCCAAAGAATAGCAAGGAGAGACAAGAAAGCCTTTCTCAGTGATCAATGCAAAGAAATAGAGTAAAACAACAGAATGGGAAAGACTAGAGATCTCTTCAAGAAAATTAGAGATACCAAGGGGATATTTCATGGAAAGATGGGCACAATAAAGGACAGAAATGGTACGGACCTAAGAGAAGCAGAAGATATTAAGAAGAGGTGGCAAGAATACACAGAAGAACTATACAAAAAAGATCTTCATGACCCAGATAACCATGATGGCATGATCAGTCATCTAGAGCCAGACATCCTGGAATGTGAAGTCAAGTGGGCCTTAGGAAGCATCACTACAAACAAAGCTAGTGGAGGTGATGGAATTCAAGTTGAGTTATGTTAAATCCTAACAGATGATGCTGGTAAAGTGCTGCACTCAATATGCCAGCAAATTTGGATAATTCAGCAGTGGCCACAGGACTGGAAAAGGTCAGTTTTCATTTCAATCCCAAAGAAAGGCAATGCCAAAGAATGTTCAAACTACTACACAATTGCACTCATCTCACACACTAGCAAAGTAATGCTCAAAATTCTCCAAGCCAGGCTTCAACAGTACATGAACCGTGAATGTCCACATGTTCAAGCTGGATTTAGAAAAAGCAGAGGAACCAGAGATCAAATTGCCAACATCCATTGGATCATAGAAAAAGCAAGAGAGTTCCAGAAAAACATTTACTTCTGCTTCATTGACTATGCCAAAGCCTTTGACTGTGTGGATCACAACAAACTGGAAAATTCTGAAAGAGATGGGAATACCAGACCACCTTACCTGCCTCCTAAGAAATCTGTATGCAGGTCAAGAAGCAAGTTAGAACTGGACATGGAATAATAGACTGGTTCCAAATAGGAAAAGGAGTATGTCAAGGCTGTATATTGTCACCCTACTGATTTAACTTATATGCAGAGTACATCATGAGAAACGCTGGGCTGGAAGAAGCACAAGCTGGAATCAAGATTGCTGGTAGAAATAACAATAACCTCAGATATGCAGGTGACACTACCCTTATGGCAGAAAGCGAAGAACAACTAAAGGGCCTCTTGATGAAAGTGAAAGAGGAGCATGAAAAAGTTGGCTTAAAACTCAACATTCTGAAAACTAAGATTATGGCATCTGGTCCCATCACTTCATGGCAAATAGATGGGGAAACGGTGGAAACAGTGAGAGACTTTATTTTGGGGGCTCCCAAATCACTGCAGATGGTGACTGCAGTCATGAAATTAAAAGATGCTTGCTCCTTGGAAGAAAAGCTATGACCAACATAGACAGCATATTAAAAAGCAGAGATATTACACTGCTAACAAAGGTCCATCCAGTTAAAGCTACGGTTTTTTCCAGTAGTAATGTATGGATGTGAGAGTTGGACTATAAAGAAAGCTGAGCGTTGAAGAATTGATACTTTTGAACTGTGGTGTTGGAGAAGACTCTTGAGTGTCCCTTGGAGTGCAAGGAGATCCAACCAGTCCGTCCTGGGGGAAAATCAGTCTTGAATATTCATTGAAAGGACTGATGCTGAAGCTGAAACTCCAATACTTTGGCCACCTGATGTGAAGAACTAACTATTGGAAAAGACCCTGATGCTGGGAAAGATTGAAGGCAGGAGGAGAAGGGGACGACAGAGGATGAGATGGTTGGATGGCATTACCGACTAGATGGGACATGAATTTGAGCAAGCTCCGGGAGTTGGTGATGGACAGGGAAGCCTGGAGTGCTGCAGTCCATGGAGTCTCAAGGAGTCAGAAGCAACTGAGCAACTGAACTGAACTGATAGTTGATTTACAGCATTGTGTTAATTTCTGCTATACAGCAAAGTGACTCAGTTCTACATATATATACATTCTTTTTTATATTCTTTTCCATTATGGTTTATCCTGGGACATTGACTATAGTTCCCAGTGCTATATCGTAGGACCTTGTTGTCCACCCATTCTATATATAATAGTTTGCATCTATTAACCCCAAACTCCCAGTGCATCCTCCACCCACCCACTTACCCCATTGTTGTTGTTATTCAGTCACTGAGTCATGTCTGACTCTTTGCAACCTCATGAACTGCAGCATACGTGGCTTCCCTCTCCTTCACTATCTCCTGGAGTTGTTCAGGCTCATGTCCATTGAGTCAGTGATGACATCCAACCATCTCATCCTCTGTCACCCTCTTTTCCCTTGCCCTCAATCTTTCCCGGCATCAGGATCTTTTCCAATGAGCTGGCTCTTCACATCAGTTGGCCAAAGTATTGGTACTTCATCCACAGTCCTTGAATGAATATTCAGTGTTGATTTTCTACTCTCAAGAGTCTTTCCAGCACCACAGTTTGAAAACATCAGTTCCTCAGTGCTCAGCCTTCTTTATGGTCCAACTCTCATATCCATACATGACTACTGGAAAAACCATAGCTTTGATTATAGGGACCTATGCCAGCAAAGTGCTGTCTCTGCTTTTAAAAACACTGTCTAGGTTTGTCATAGCTATTCTTTCAAGAAGCAAGTGTCTTTTATTTTGTGGCTGCAGTCACCATCTGCATAGATTTTGGAGCCCAAGAAAATGAAATCTGACATGATTTCCACATTTTCCTCATGTATTTGCCATGAAGTGATAGGACTGGATGCCATAATTTCATTTTATGAATGTTGAGTTTTAAGCCAGCTTTTTCACTCTCCTTTTTTCACCTTCATCAAGAGGCTCTTTAATTCCTCTTCACTTTCTGCCATTAGAGTGGTATCATCTGCATATCTGAGGTTGTTGATATTTCTCCTGGCAATCTTGATTCCAGCTTGTGATTCATCCAGCTTGGCATTTCCAATGATGTACTCTGCATTTAAGTTAAATAAGGAGGGTTCAATATATAGCCTTGATGTACTCTTTTCCCAATTTGGAACCAGTCTGTTTTTCCATGTCCAGTTCTAACTGTTGCTTCTTGTCCTACATACAGGTTCTCAGGAGGCAGGTAATGAGGTCTGGTATTCCCATCTCATTAAGAATACTCCACAGTTGGTTGTGATCTACAAAGTCAAAGGATTTAGCATAGTCAATGAAGCAGAAGTAGATTTTTTTTTTTGAATTCCCTTGCTTTTTCTGTGATCCAGTGTATATTGGCAGTTTGATCTCTTGTTCCTCTACCTTGTCTAAATCTAGCATGTACACCTGTAAGTTCTTGGTTCACCTATTGCTGAAGCCTAGCTTGAAGGATTTTGAACATAATCCTGCTGGCATGTGAAATGAGTGCCATTGTGCGATAATTGGAACATTCTTCAGCATTGCCTGTCTTTGGGATTGGAATGAAAAACTGACCTTTTCCAGTCCTGTGGCCACTGCTGAGTCTTCCAAATTTGCTGGCATATTGAGTGCAGCACTTTCACAGCATCATCTTTTAGGATTTGAAATAGCTCAGCTGGAATTCCGTCACCTCCATCTGCTTTGTTCATAGTGATGCTTCCTTAGGCCCACTTGACTTCACACTCCAGGATGTCTAGGACAATTGTCTAGGACAATTGCCTCCTTAGCAATAACAAGTCAGTTCTCTATGTCTGAGTCTGTATCTGCTTCATAGAGAGGTTCATTTGTGTCATATTTTAGATTCTACATATAAGTGATATCATATGGTGTTTTTCTCTCTCAGACTTACTTCACTTAGTATGATAACCTCTAGTGGCATCCATGTTGCTGTAAGTGGCATTACGTCATTCTTTTTCATGGCTGAGTATTGTTCCATTATATACACACTGCATCTTCCTTATCGACTCATCTGTGGATGGACACTTAGGCTGTTTCCATATCTTGGCTATTGTGAATAGTGCTGCTGTGAATGGCTGCGTATAGTCTTTCTGAATTATAGTTTTGTTCAGATATATTCCCAGGATTGGAACCCTGGATCACATGGTAATTCTATTTTTAGTTTGCTGAGGAACCTCCATACTGTTTTCCATAGTGGCTGCACCAACTTACATTCCCATCAACAATGTAGGGGGTTCTCTTTCCTCCACATCCTCTCCAGCATTTATTTGTAGACTTTTAAATGATGCCTGTTCTAACTGGTCTGAGGTGGTACCTTACTATAGTCTTGATTTGCGTTTCTCTAGGAATGGAGTCTTTTTTTTAATAATGTCTGAGACAACTTAAAAAACTCATTTTAAGGTTTCAGTTTTTTAAAGGAAGTACTTCCTCTTGTTATACTATTCATCAGTAAAACTTCACAATGTTATTTTTCTCTGGTTTTTGTGCCAGTTTGAAGAGCTTAGTAGATTGGCAGTGCAGGCTCCAGAGGAGTAAGTGTGTTTCAGTCCTGCCTCCTCAGCTTACTTTTGAGTGACTTTTGGCTTGGCTTTACTGTGCCCCAGTTTTTGTAGCTGAAAAAAGGAGCTAATAGTACCTAGCGCATAGTATTGTTATATGTAAAGTATTTAGAACATATAAATGTATACTGATTTTGAAATGTTATAACCACTTTTAAAACAAATTTATATGAAATTGGAGTAGATTATTTTCTTCCTTTTCACTTAGCATTTCCAACTGTTTCACAGGTCATTTAAGAACCAGCAGATTTTAGCTACTATGACTGTTTTTTGCTACCAAAATAGTTTTATTTTGGCACAATTTTACTCAAACTCATCTAAAATGGGAGAGGATTCTTCGACCAATAGATTTGGTTGTCAGAGGAAGTGATATTAGAAACAACAGAAGCAGCTTCAGTTCTTTATGGCTTAGGTAACCCCATCCATAGAACAAAATATACACACAAACAATCTTCATTTAACTCTTCGCCTTCAAATCCTTACTGTCCATTTATTGAAGTTTTCATAGTAAATTATTATTGAAAATTCCTATAACCCAGTCTGGTTTCATTCATGTTAATGAACAGGGTAACTGAGAAATAGAGATGTCAGGTTCAGTAAGTGTGAAGACTTGTCACAGTCATTGATGACTGGATATAATTGTTAGTGGATATATTCATGGGAAAATTAAAAGTTTACATTTTTTCATTTTAGTTTATAAAGTTTATTTTAGTATAATTTAACACATATATAAACTGTATGTGCTAGTTCAGTTTAGCACAACACCACACTAAGCATTATTTTTCCTGCTTTTTCTTAAATGATTAGACAGCTTAAATTCTATATAACACATAATATACACACTAAAATAATGTTGGTATATCAATCCTATTTATAGTTTAGTGATTACGGTTATGATGAACAAGAATTGTAAAATGTGAATTACTTATTTGAATGAGAAAACTCCCATTCATATTTTTTAAAGCTTATACTGCTTATTTCTGATAACAACCACACTCACTGAGAAAATTTGATTTCTAAAAACTGTTTTTTTTTGGTTGCACTGCACAGCTTGTGGGATATTAGTTCCCTGACCAAAGATTGAATCCGTGCCCCCTTCATTGGAAGCATGAAGCCTTAACCACTGGACAACCAGGAAAGTCCCAAGAAGATAAGATTTTTATGTATTCAGTATATCATCTAAAATCCATGATGACAGCACTAAGTCATTTTAATATATCAACCATCCATTACTATATGAAATTTGGAAGTCTTGAACACTTCTGTAGTGACTGTGGAATGGAATAAATAATACTCTTAATGATGGAGATTTATTGCCATTTTTCTTGAAAAATAGTTTTGAAACTGGAACATTTTTATATTGAAGATAACCAGGAGACTGTAGATCTCTTACACTGGAGTACTCTTTCATGCCAAAACTGTATGGTAAAACTTTTGCAGAGGCCTAGTTTCATTGATTTATTGTATTGTGTGCAAAGAACTGAATTTTTGTGGTTAGTTGAGAATTCATATCTGTTTGCAGTTTAGTACAATATCAGAAGGCTTTAAATAATTTTGTAAATACCAAAGAGCAGGAAAAATATAAAGCAATTAAAGACATTCCTGAGAACATGCATTTTTAACACCCAGTCATCCCTAACATGTCCAAAGCACCAGAGAAACAACTTCCCAGTACAGGTATTTTAACAAGAATAAGTAAATTTTGAGGGCAGGATTCAGAACAGCTGCAAAGGGCATGGGTGAAGGAGAATTCAGAGCTAAGTCAATGACATGAAATTCCAAATATTCTACAACAGGTACACTGATGTTTTTTCCAAGGTGTGTCAGGCCAACCGATTGACAAGAGAATATGAAAAGAAGCTGAATGGCAGTACATTATCTTTATCAGCAGGGTGAGTGCTTGGGCAGCCCTACTGGACCAGAAACTGTGGTTTCAGAGACTACACACATCTTATCTTGCTACTTCACCCACTGAGCCCCCAACCAGGCTACAGACCATATAAGGGGTAATTTTAGTCAGACACATCCCAGGTGCAAAGTGACCCACAGTTCTTTGTATATAGTATTTTGCTTTGGTATTATTTCCCTTAAGTTTACACTCCCTTTACTTGGCAGTGGAGGTGAATAAAACGCTTGCTGCTGAGCTGGATACAAAGGGGATAAATACACAGCATGCAGGTCAAGGACCATTCCGTAAGAAAAAGAGATTATGTCTTTATAAAATACTCCCATTCTTCTTTCTGAAATGCAGTGCTTTGCTATACACTCTATAAAAAAGATCCAAAGATAAGTCAACTTGAGTTAGAAACCTGTTTAGAAAATAAAAGCTTTCTTTTCTAAGAGATACTTAAAAAGACATAAAGCAGAAAGTGGGCTCGAATTTCTAACTGAAGCTAAAATCACTCCATTTTCTTTAAGGTCAAGCTGAAAGTTAAATACCTGAGGCTAGTGTCTGTGTTGGTACTTCAACTAAGCTCACCAAAGCTCTGATAGGACTCACACTATAGAAAAGATGAAGGTCAGAAGATTAACAGTACCAACAGAGTAAATGACTCTTAGAGAGGAAGCTCAAAACTCTCGAGTTCCACCTACTCCTTTGTCCTCTGAATCAGAATCTCTCTCTTACATGTGTGTCTCTACATATGATTTGTGCAAGATGTTTGCAGTATTTGATGGTTGTCTGCAAAACTTTTACTGTAAGGGATGGTGAAAAGTAAAGGAATCCTGTATGTCACTTTCTAAACTGCTACAGCATGAAGAATACCATGAAAAGCGAAAATCAGTTGATCTATACAACTGAGTTTTATACTGAGAAATAGAATGGAAGAGTCCCATACTACAATCTTAATTGGTTTCTTTAAGGCTCAGTCTGTAACCCTAAAATTATATATATATTACATATATATAAAGTACAAAATTATATGTATGATATAAAATTATATATCTATATAACATTTTAGATTACATATATGTGATATATATATTACAGTGAGAGCCAGGTCCACGGCTCATCCAACTCAGGCTGTCTCATTTGCTTGTTCCAGTTGCATATGAAATAGGAAGAAACACATCCCTCACACACCTGATTGCTGGGCTTCCCAGGAGGCTCAGTGGTAAAGAACCTGCCTTGCCAAGCAGGAGACGTGGGTTCAATCCCTGGGTCGAGAAGATCCCATGGAGGGAAGCACGGCAACCCACTCTAGTATTCTTGCCTGGAGAAGACAGACAGAGGAGCCTGGCGGGCTACAGTCCGTGGGGTCGTAAAGAGTTGGACACTCACAAGGAGTTGGACTAAGCGACTAAACAGCAACCGTAGCATAAATGGACAAAGTCAGATGGAGGTTTTCTTTAAAATGTTAGATAAGTCCAGAGTCAGGATTAAAGTGAGGCAAGAGAGGCAGGTACCTTGGCCACTCACTCTCAGGTATCTGTGGGGTCCTTTTTTTTTTTCATTTATTTTTATTAGTTGGAGGCTAATTACTTTACAATATTGTAGTGGGTTTTGTCATACATTGACATGAATCAGCCATGGAGTTACATGTATTCCCCATCCCGATCCCCCCTCCCTTCCCCATCCCGATCCCTCCTCCTTAGGGGTCCTTAAATCCTTGTTGCTTTTCCTGTGTCACCCTGGCTCCCACCCTGATGGAATTGACTACCTAAGAAAATCAGTGGGAACCAGCAAAAGAAAACCAAACCAGAGCTGTTAACAGCTGAGGCCTCTGAAGAAGAGGTGACAAGGTTAGTCATACAGTGGGTAAAGACCAAAAAATGGAAGTATGTGTAAGAGTAATAATAGCACCTCTCTCTCTCTCTTATTCAGCCACCTATGGGGCTATTTCTTGCTCTGTGACATTCGTTTTTTAAAATTACACAAAAGGGAGAGGAGTTCATAAATCACCTGGTTCAAGAGGTCTTTTTATGCTTCCAAGAGTCTCAATACTGTCTGGTTAAATAGGCTTAGTGCTTCCAGCATTATTTCAGTAACCTCTTTTAAGGTTAGTTGTTGCTTTTAAGACTTAAAACTCTTTGTTCCTCTCTTTTCCTTCCAGAGAAAACTTCCCTAGTTAGAAATCAATAGAGGATTTTGGACATTTCATAGCCAAACTGTTGACATGTTCTTTCTCAAGTGATTAACTCAACTGGAAAATAATCAGTATGCAAGGGGCAGCTAACTCAATAGCTGCATCACCAAACTACAACTTCTCTAAAATCAGTTCTCTGCTGAGACTTCAATAAATTAATTAGAATATAAACTTACGTTAATGCTTCTGAGTAATTATAATGAGGAGAGACTCCTAGAAACTTCTGTACTTCATCCATCACTGTAGCAGGATCAGTTCTTAACTGTTGCCCATCAATAATTAGCAGCTAAGTGACCAAGGAAATAAAAAAAAAGACAATGCAAATTGGAAAAAGACATGTAACAGCATGATACAAAAATTCTGCACTTTGAATTTATTCCATGAAAGACACTGTACTGAGGGGATTTGCATTCATTGTTGTTAAGACTTAACCAGGCCATCCTCATTAATGACATGGAACAAAAAACAAATCACACTAATTAAATGCATTTGTGTGTTATAGTTTGAGGCATCCTGCAAACACTATGAAAACAAACAAAAAAATTTGAGGGTACCAAGAGAGCTTAAGAAAGGTGACTATAAAATCACAAATGAAAATCAAGTTTAAAAACAGATAAAGCAATGATTCCATGATTCAAGGTGGGAAGGAGATTTGTAGGAAAGAAGAAAAGTGACTGGACCAGGTACCATGAGACAGAGGACATATCATTATCCATGATTCCAGTCAAAGGAGCAGCACTGTAAAGTTTTTAGAAATTCTTTGATAATCCATTTGGAGAAAAAGGTAAGATTCCTAGAAAACCTTAAAGTAAACAGAAGTTCCTCAACAGACTACCGAGAAGAATTTGCTTGTTACTCTGGTGAGGGAAGGGGGTGGTCCCAGTAAGATAAATGACAGGGGATGGTGATGAAGGGCCATAAAGCCTGGAATGCAATTCCTGCTCACACATCTTCTCCATTGTTTCTATTTAGTTTACACCAGCATTGTTCATTAGAAATTTCTGTGTTGATGGACATACTGTGAGGCTGTGGTATCTAACTGATGGCTATTGAACATTTGAAGTGTGGCTAATGTGACTGAGAAACAGTTTTTAATTTTATATAATTTCAATAGAAATATAAATAGCCATATATGCTTGCATGTATGGTATCATTGTGGCCAGCATGGTTCTAGATACACAGGTATCCACTGTGTCTGATGTCGTCAGATTGCTTTATGCAATCCAGTGTAGGGGCTGATTTTGTAATCTAGGCTAACACTGAGCAAAAGAGAGAAACAAGGACACCAAGGGAAACACAGGACTTGTGAAAAATCCAGCAAGGTGGTTCACAGGGAAATAATGGCAGTGAAAGCCAAACAGTGTTTGCCTTGTTTGGTTAAGAGGTTCTCAAGCTTTATTCTCAGAATAAGAATCAGGAGTATCAAGCTTCTAAAGCTGTTAATGATCAGGAAAGGCATGCACTAGAAAATAGGGCAGGGAGAATTATCCTGAAATACTTCTCGAAAGAGAATTCGTTTTTCTACCTCTGCCTGTTATTGTCTGCCAGAGTCTCAATTACAGCTAAAGAGTGAATGCTAGACATGTTTTAATGAGTAAAAATGTCCTCTATCCTAGAGGCAAAGTCATTGACTTAATGAGACTGTACTATGATGAAGATTCTTATCGCTCAATACCTGAAAGGGGGGGAAATAAACAAGCCATCTCTCAATGTGGCTGGCATACCACCCTGGGACCAAACATCTCTTCTGCAAGGCTCTCAGCTCGGAGGGTGCACGGGGCCCAGCTGAGATCACTTCGTAGAAACTGAATCTCAGAGCTGCGGGGTCTTCGTGTGATCGCTGATGCTATGATGAAAAGGTAGATAATTAAACTGACTTGAACCATAGGCATAAATAATTAAAAACCAATCTCTGCGACAAGTCTCAAAGCTAAAGGAAGGAGTGCCTCACTGAGGGAGAGTTATTTGTTTTGCAATTAATAAAGGATGAAGATGCTTGGAGCATCAGGCTTTAAAATTACGACACTGATGAGAGTATATTTTTGAGAATTATTTGGTAGAGGTGGAATTCTTCTTGATATAATTTCTTAACCTATTTTTCTGAGTCATTTCCATAGTGTATATATATATTATTCTGAAAGTAAACTTTTGAAAGTCGCCTTAACTCCCCACCCCCCTTTCAGCCCGTAAGAAACCATTTATCATGTCCAGTTAATATCCATAATGTACAAAACACTCTGCCAGTTCTGCCACATAGTTTTGTTCCATCTAGTAATGCAGTTTTAGATGAGAAAAACCCTATGGGCTATTCAAATGGAGAACCTGGTGAAAACTCTGACATGTGCATTATCTGAAATCCACAGCTTTTATCATATACACTCCAGCATCTAAAAGCCAAGATTATTTTACCTAATGGTAACCTCTGCGATGAATCAGAACCACTTACTGTATAGAAAATGCAGACAGCAGCAATCCTAAAAGGAAAGCACTTCATAATGGCTCAGGCTCAGGCCCAGGGGTCTGAGGAAATCACCTTTTCCCTAAATTGACCAATAAATATTCAGGCTTAGTGGTGGGTTTGTGAATGTTTACCACGTCTAGTTGAATAGCAAATTTGCTGCAATTGAGATTCAAATTACTATACTACAAACTCTACTAGACTTTGTTAAGGCCTGCATTTTGCCACTGTGGAGTGATTTATTTGTAATATTTAGGATGTTTTGTTAGCTTTCAGCCTTGAAGCTTCCTTTTTCAGCAAATTCTGAATTTTTCAGGGGCTAAGTGGTTGCCAAGCTCCAATTTTCTGCTTTCTCTTTGAGTCAATTAAGGCGTGTTCCTTTTTTCTCCAGATACCTAGTGGTTAAGGTAAAAGGCGCAAGATCAAATCAGTCAATTTGCTGTATATTTGGTTTAAAGGATGGTTCTAGGAGTTGGGCATGACTGATTTGTGTGGAATTGTGGATTTCGTTTTTCCAGGATGTCTCACTCCCTGTTACACAGATTATTATCAATATGCCTGTTAAGATCCCATGACCTTTTCCTAGTCTGTCCCAGCCATGAAGCCTTTCCTGACAATTTGTTCTTTCTTTAGTGAACCTGGAAAAATGGCTTTTGTTTAAAAAAAGGACTCCATGCTGAGAAAGTTTGTTCTCTAATATCATAGATTGTCAGAAATTTAGATGTATGAAATCACTGGGAATACAGCATCCAGTCTCGCCTGGAGGATAAGAGCTTTTTGGGTCACTTTAATTCAGAGAAGCAGCCTTATTTCCAGTTCAGGTGCAGAGTTTCAGATAAAGGAATTTTGGATATAACATTCCATGTTTATCTTAACTTTAGAGTTGCTAAGGAAGTAAGTCTCTTAGTCTGTTTTTCAGCCCTGGCCCTGCTTGCACCTATCAAGCAGTTCATGTTAATTTTACTTACATTTCTCCCTATCATACAAATCCTCCCCCTCTTTAGGGAAATGCCTGATAGTTCTTCAAGTGTTCAGGCGCCTCCCCTGCAGCCAATTAATACACCTAACTTGTCCCTGGTGGTCTTTATCAGGTAGGCTTTATTACTCTGTAGGAGTCTGTCTGTCACTTAATACTTCCTGATTTATACACTGCTTATTTAAACATATTTCCCCAATTAGACTGAAAGCAGTCTCAAGTGTAGCATCCACATTTGTTAATTTACTTTCAAATCATACTTAGAACAATACTTTGCACGTGGTAGTCGTTAAAATTATTTAATGAAGGGATGAACACATGAACATCAGGAGAGTGGTTTTTAAATTACAAAACTGAAGAATGATAACTAAGGATGCTGTGACTTCAGTCGTGTCCGACTCTGTGCGACCCCATGGATGGCAGCCCACCAGGCTCCTCTGTCCCTGGGCTTCTCCAGGCAAGAATACTGCAGTGGGTTGCCATGCCCTCCTCCAGGCGGGGACAGTCAGGGGACCTTCCTGACCCAGGGATCAAACCCATGTGTCATTATGTCTCCTGCATTTGGAGGTGGGTTTGTCACCACTAGTACCACCTGGGAAGCTCCTAACTAAGAATAATAGAGATTAAAGACACTGACTCTATTAATTTTGTTATGTTCTTATATTTAATATTGCTGTTTTTTATTAAACTTTTTCCATTTGGTGATTAATAAAATATCACTGAGGCAGTTTTTTCCCTATTATTTTTAATATTTATTCAGGTAAAAATGTATGGCATATAAGTTTTATTATTAGAATTTGTTAAAATTCTTTCAAACTGATCGTTTCTGTGCTAGGTTCTAACCAACATCATAATGGCAATGTTTATGTGAGAAAGAGGCTTAAAACAGGGGACACTGGCTGGGCTTTTAAGGATGAAGAATTCATATATTCTGTTTTGCTGATAGGTTATTTCTTCAATACAAGCAGTTATTTAAGCTCTTTCAGAGTCAGGGTCATCAATCTATGGTCCATGGACTAAATTTTGCTTGTTGTTTGTTTCTGTAAATAAAGTTTTACTGGAACACAGTTAGGCTCATTAATTTACATATTGTCTATGGCTGCTTCTGCAATACAATGGCAGAGTTGCAATTATATGGCCTGCAAAGCCTGAAATATTTACTCTCTGGACCTTTACAGAACAAAACCTCTGACTTCTGCTTCGGTGGAATCAGGTATATTTCTTATCTGTAAAACTGAGATAATAATAGCAGCATTATATGCATATTAGATGAAAAAGAATGATTTTAAATTATAACATTTTACTTTTATTTTTTTTTCTTTCCATTTATTTTTATTAGTTGGAGGCTAATTACTTTACAATATTGTAGTGGTTTTTGCCATACATTGACATGAATCAGCCATGGATTTACATGTGTTCCCCATCCCGATCCCCCCTCCCACCACCCTCCCCATCCCATCCCTCTGGGTCTTCCCAGTGCACCAACCCTGAGCATTTGTCTCATGCATCCAACCTGGGCTGGGGATCTGTTTCACCTTTGATAGCATACTTGTTTCAATGCTATTCTCTCAAAACATCCCACCCTCGCCTTCTCCCACAGAGTCCAAAAGTCTGTTCTGTACATTTGTGTTTCCATTTTACTTTTAAAATACAGATATATAGAAGCACACATTAATAATATTTTGTTTGCTTTAATTTCTTATTGTATTAATACATTTTATTAAATTAATCAAATGAATGCAAAATTAATAAAAACTAAAGGGAACATTTCTCTATGGAAGCAAAGAGAAATTTATCTACTTTCTTGAAGATATAAAGCTAACAAATCTTTTTTGTTAAAACCCGAAGTGGTGACTATTACTGAAAACCACCTTCCCTTCTCTAAACTCCTCCTCTATTTGCTGGGTTTTGTCAGTATTTTCCTTACCTGGTACCAGGAATATGCTCGGTCTGATGGATCAATGAGAATGGTGATAATCTTGGCTTTGGGGACCAAAGAAGCCGCCCTTTTAGGAGCTTCCTCTGAGTGGAAGTAGTTGGCACTCTTCTCAAACAGAAAATCAGTGGTAACATTAGATGGGACTGGGAAGAAATCCATATACCTAAAAGGGAATATTTCTCAAAATGAAACTCTGGTTTATACTCAGACCCTGGTTAGTGAAAGATGTTAAAGGTGTCCCACAAACAAAATTGTTTCCTAAAAAAAAAAAAGCCTTTTTTTTTTTTTTAAAGGCATTTGTCCCACAAGCCTGTTAGCAAGGAAAAAACATACAGAACAAGAATAGTGTATTTTCAAAATGTTTTTCTAAATACATTTTCTTTGTAGTCTACTTAATATCAATAAAAAGGTATGGGAAATAACAAAAATGTAGATACAAAGGAATCGAGTGGCAATATTCAACCTAACTGTATAAAATGTATCTAAAAGCAGGCATATTTTACTGCATGAGCCTCTGGAGCCAGACAAATATGAGTGCTCAACCAAAAAGAAAACTGGATCAAAACAAATAGTGTGTTCAGTTCAAAGGCATTTTAAACAGACTTAGACAAAACATTTTTTACTTCATCACAAGTAAAAATAATTTCATTCCCACCAGTGTGTTGCCCTTACATTCAACTATAAAGTGTCAAAGGGCAGAACAGATGTGGTGTGAAAACACTGCCTGTTTGCTTATTTTTTCACATAAAGAGCCGTTTATATTGTTTAGAATAATTATAGAAGTTGAAATAGTACATATTTCCAGATATGAAATACTATCAAATTTTCTAAGGTCAGGTTCTGTGTCCTTAAGTGGGGTGAGATTTGTCACCAGCAGTGAAGACAGGAATACCTACCTGTAGCCTGAAGCACAGAAACGTAGGACGTAATGGAATTTGTATAATGTGCCATTTGCACAAAATGTCAAATAGAAGTGAATTCAAGCATATGATGATGGGTATTTCTGAAGCATCAAAGAACATCTTTTAAAGGCAAAGGGCCTTTTTAGAAAGAACGTGCAAATTTAACGTTTAGGGTTTCTTACATTTTCTAATAAAGGCCTCACCCTCCAGACCCACACCGTCTCTAATTCATAAGCCACAATGATTTTGAGCTACCAAGACAAGGTAGTTCAATAATGACTGAAAAAGAGAGCCGTTAACGTGAGTTCTTTTTGCAGTGTGTTGTTTTCTTCCATTCACACAATAAAGCTCCTAGCAGGATTCCAGTTGTTACCGTTACATAATTTGGCTGGCGCAACAGAGTGATGTCTTCAGACTCAGCGCAGCACGGCAATCATCTTATGTTTTTCTGGAAATTGCTTTGTTGGTCATGTGTCATGCTGGGATTCCTTTCTTTTAGGGGTAAAGACATGTAAACATTTCTGGGAAGTTTGATCTGCTATCTGTTCTGGTATACACTCTATTAATAGAAGGTGCCACATTTTAGGACACTTTTTAATTTAGATGCCCACGCTTGTTCCAGGGGTGCTAAGGTCATATCAGGTGTCTTAGTGGTATCTTATTTGGTCCGAGCTTGCTTATTCTGAGAAAGGGTCCAAAAATCACAAAAGAAGGGCAGGAGGTACTAAATTCAGATAACTTTTGACTTCTGAAAACTGTCCCACCTTCCTGGTAGTCCTTTATACCTACGTCACTTTAGGCCCTGAAATCGTCCTCAGGCAGTTGTGGATCTTGGACCAAAAATGTATTGATTTTGTCTGACTCCAGAGGCTATGGAAAAAGCAGGGGCCAGTTCTTATTTGCTTATGTGCCCACATTTTTCTAATATACTGGCTGGTACTTATGGGCACTTGAAAAGTGTTTGCTGAATACACAAGGTGGTGAAGAATTCAGCTTCATATTTCCAGGGTGGAAACAGGCCCACATTTGGAGAATTTGAATGCAGGTTATTCAAAGAATTGGTGAGCAAAGTAGAGTAGTTTAATAATTTGGGGGTTAAACATGAATGCCTGCCTCATTTAAGCTTTGTTACTCCCATGACAGCTCAGCACTTCTTTTAAAAATTGAAAGATGTAAATTTTGCAACACTCCACATTTATTTGTTTCTGGGTATTTCTAAGTGATTTTACTCAGAGCCAGATTAAGATGTTTAGGGTTTCTAAATGTTAGCAGGGTTGTACGACCCTCCAGGTGCTGCTCCGACCATCCACTGCCTCCTTAAGTGATAATAAAATATAATACCAAACTGTAGGATATAAAAGTTAACTGTATGCCTACATCAAACATTTTTCTTAGAAATTCTGATTGCAAGTCTTGGCTATTTTTATCAAAGACGGAGTTTTCTCATTTTCATTTGCCCTACTTTGCTTGTGCCCTAAGCCTGTGTTCAGGTTGCCTGTTAGGGAAGCCCTGGTTTTGCCCAGTTCTCCAGAAAGAGCAGATCCATGTCTCCAGATTAATTAACTGTGCCTGGGCTAATTCTGTAAGTGACCTTGGCACGCTGAGACACACAGACTTCAACCTCATGGCTCTGTTGTCTTAAAGGGACTGCTGAGGTACCTCAGGGAGAGGCAAGGCCAGTCTAAGCACTGAATACGTTTGCTGTCCTTGAGAGCAAAGCTCTAGTTATTGCTAATAGATTGATACTTACAGTTGTTGTTATTTGTATTAATTGCCTTTTATAAACACATAATTTGTCAATCAAAAGTGTTTATAATTGGGGTATTTTTAGCAAGCTATCATTAAAATCTTTAATTGCTCTTTCATTTTCTACTTATTTATGCCATCTCTTTGGAAACCACTTAAGGGACTGTCCATTTCTGTTATGGTCCCTATACACATTATTGTGTTAGGAACAGCTTTTTCTTAAAAAAATTGAATATTCTCACAGATATTCTTAAGTCCCAGGGAATCTAAGTATTATTGCATTTCTCTATTTCCAAAGCAGTTTTTAATCAACCCCTTTAATCTTGATGTAAACAAGGACTAAATTTTTTATTCTACTACATACAAGCATATTTATTTGAGTCAGTGGGAAAACAGCAGCTGAAGTAGTTGATGGATCCTTGACTCTCACAACTATTATCTAATACTACATAATTAATCAGTATCAACCAGTGTGCTGAGGAATTGGCAAGAAAATATATAATAATTAAAATATATATAAATCCTAGTAGGAGCTCAGCTTATACTCAATCCATTTAGCTTTCCATTTGGACTTTTCACAAGCAAACCTTGAGGGCGCTGATACATATAAAATAGAGATCATGCAACCTGATAACAGAAGTTAATATATAACAGCTGTATGCTAAATGACACGCAGAATGTTTATGTTCATGCTCTACGGTTGTTATAAGAATTTACTTTTACACTACTTTCTGCACAAATTTGTACATTAAAGAAGGACTTCTAGATACATTTTAGGATTAACACGTTTGTTTGTAACACCTATTCCTCCTGCATTACGTATTTTTTGTATAGTAGACATTTTAAGTTTTAATTTTAATTAACTCTTTTCCTCAGATGGCTGATATGGTTCTAGTTTCAAAGGCCCAAAATTAAATTTTGTATATTGTTGATAGCTTTTTAAAAATAGCTTTCATTACTCATGAAATGCATACACATGTCTAACTTTATTTATTTACCTTTTGTACCAAAGTAAATAGTATATTACATGTGAACTGTAGCATCACTTTAATGCAAAGTACATAAGAACAAAAAATTATGAAAGTGTTTTCTTAAGAGTAGAAAAAAATGAAATTCTTGTATATTAGGTATTTCTCTTTTTATTTGTAATTACCATCAAAGATAATTAATGCAAATTAAAATTACACATGAGTCTCTTGAGGTGACAAATCCCTTCATAAGCTGAGAAAAGTTTGTTATGAGTAATTTCTGTGCTCCTTCATGTTATTTAATCAAGGCACAGAGATAATTACTATTTGTAGCTAACAGACTTAAATGTTGATTATAAGCACTAATTTAATACTGTGCACAGTGCATATACTTTTAGATTTATACTAATAACCCATCTTACCAATCAATCCCCCTGTGGTAGTTATTTCTATTAAAGAACTGTACCTCCTCAAAGGTTTTTGGGCTGGGGGAGTTACTAAGGATGGAAGGATGCATAACCAGGAACAAATACAAAGCAGTGGTTCCTGAAAAGACAATAGAGGTTCAGAGATTAATTGAATGAAAACAGTTTCCTACTATTAGCATTTGAGTTGTTAATAAACTGTATTACAATGATCCAAACAGATGCATATAAGTAACCCTTGAATTAAATTGAATAGATAACCAGCATCTTAAGAAACGAATTCTAAAAAATGAGGACAGTGTCAGGTGAGAAAAGGCCTGCTGTGAGAACAGCAAGAATAGGCTTTTGGACTCAGTTCAGTCATTGACTTTGGCTTTTTGCTTTGTCTTATTAGTGGAAAATCGCTTGCCTTAATCATTTGTTAGGCTTTCTCTGAGGACAAAAAGACATATTGTGCCTGAAGATATTTTGATATTAATAAAGTACCATGTAAATGAAAGACATCATTATTTAACATATTATATTATTAATACTTGGGTTCCCCTATAAAGTTCCTCCCAAGGCCTATGAAGCTTATTAATTTGAGACAGAATGAAAACGTTTAACCAGTTTGTTTAAGTTTGAATGTACTTACATACCTATACAAAGTAGTGTCAAAATTGTTTAAATTGCTAAATTTGAAAAAAAAATGGTGCCTTTTCTTGGTGAAATAACACAATTTGCATTTTTGGAGAGAGGGTGGCATATCATAGGTACCCATATAGATTTGTTAAAATAACTCTTGTCAACAGCAATATTGTCTAAAACAATGAGTTGGAAGAGGCAGTGTTCCTAGATTTTATCTGAACCAAACAATGAACATTTTGTCTATAATGATAGATAACTATAGGGAATGAAACACAGTAATCTATGCTATACAAGGTAAAAATGATCTTCACAAACTCGATTAAAACAGTGGTTCTTGAACTTTAGCATGCATCAGGTTCACCTGAAGTGAAAATCAAAGTCACTCAGTCGTGTCCGCCTCTGCGACCTGGAACTCTCCAGGCCAGAATACTGGAGTGGGTAGCGTTTCCCTTCTCCAGGGGATCTTCCCAACCCAGGGATCGATCCCAGGTCTCCCGCATTGCAGGTGGATTCTTTACGAGCTGAGCCACAAGGGAAGCCCCAAGAATACTGGAGTGGGTAGCCTATCCCTTCTCCAGGGGATCCCTGGGTCCTGACCCAGGAATCGAACCAGGGTCTCCTGCATTGCAGGCGGATTCTTTACCAACTGAGCTATTAGGGAAGCCCCAGCTTCACCTAGAGGGCTGTTAAAACAGAGAGCTGGGCCTGATCCCAGAGTTTCTGATTCAGCACACTTCAAGAATCATTGACTTACAAGAAATAAGGGACAAAATCTAAAATTTGTTGGGGAAAAAAATGTTCCATTACTTGAAATACATAGTAAAGCTTTCTAGAGCATAATACCTCAGAGTCTGATAACTTCTAAGATCAAAAGTTTTATTTCTAGCACTTACCAGCTGTTTGAACTTGAACAAAAATTATATGACCTGAGTCTTAGTTTTCTTATCCATGTAGTGGGGAAGAAACTACTTAGCAGTCACGGCTTTATGAGGGTCAAGTGAGGTAATCTATTTAAAAATAGTTAAAAAGCTCAATATCTGAATATTGTAAGGTATTTAAAAAATAATGTTTTGTGAGCTAAAATTCACTAATGCATTTTAAAAAATTGAAAAGAATATAGTGTTTGTAAAGACAAAAAGAATAGCTATTACAATATGAAAGAAGAAAACAGGTTAATCCTTTCTCAGTTCATCTGATAAAATTCTTTTCTGAATTTTATTTTTAAAAATTGTATTGCATCATATTACTTGCTTTTAATAGCATGATGAGCATTAATAAGACAAGCAAAAAAATGAATACAATCTAATTATCTACCTAGTCAGTAAAAGGCACACTGTAATTTATCAGTGGTCAAAAAATTAAGTTGTGGTTTCTGAATTCTGTCTTTACCTACTCATATTCTTGGGTCTGAATAAGCTGTCGTGTGTGTGTGTGTGTGTGTGTATGTTGTATTTCAACAACATAATCATAGACACAAAAACAAGAATTCAAAAATTAAAAAAAAAAGCTTCAGGTTTTCTGTTTTTGTTAGTTTCAACACTAAAAATATTTGAATATCCAGATGACTATACATTTATGCAAAATTATTCAGAAAAATACTTTTGGCAAAACTAAAGATTAAAAATAAAGCTAATTTTTACGGATGATACAAGAAGCTATGTCTGTCCACTTAAAAAATATTCTCATAAAATATCAATAGGTACAATATGGATGAATCTCAAAAGCAATATGCTAAGTGAAAGAAGTCCAACACAAAAGATACTTTATATTTCCATTTATGTGAAATTCTAGAAAAGCCAAAACTACAGTGCTAGAAGGTGGTTTTCTGTGACTGAGGATTGGGGAAGGAAAACTGACTTGAAAAAAGATGTGGAGAAACTTTTTAGGGAGACAGAAGTGTTCCAAATCTTAAATGTTGTAGTGGTTACACCACTGTGTACAATTTCCAAGATTCATAAAACTATGCATTTAAAGTTGGTGAATTTTATTGTATGTAAATTATATCCCTATAAGACTGGGAAAATTTCAATTTCTATAAAAAGGATTTAGAAATTCCCTTCCAAAGGTAAATGTCATATACAATTGTAACATAAACATTTGGAAACCCAATTGAGCTGAAGATGACAAGTAATAATTCTGCTATCTAACCATGATATTAAAATGTCTGCATATCTAGCGCAACACAAGAGGAAGTATACCCTGCAGGGCTTTCTGAAGCATACTTGATCTGCCAAGCTTCTGAGAGAAGATGCGACTGTTAATGATAAAGCTACGTGATGACAGTGGGAGTTCGCTAAAGAAACTTTAGTTTAAATGTCTTTCTAGTTGCTTCTTGACTGTAAATAAGGACAAGTGAGATAAATAAGGATAAGAGAAGTACGTGTCATATTTATTATTGTTTTCAGATTGTTATTTGTAAATGGGACTAAGAGAAAATGAGTAGGTTAACTTAACTGTGTATATTACATAGAATTCTCCCAAGTTATTTCTAGAGAAATAAGAAAAGGAAATTTATTCCCCTAAGAAGGGATGTGAAATGGCTGTTTTCTGTAAAGCTAGAAACGAAGAGCCCCAAATAATTTATCATGCAGGATACAGCTTGAATGTCTGGCATTTTTAAAGCTTCCATTGGGCTTCATTTTAATACTGTTTCTTACAGAAACAAGAAGTTTATGGGAAAAATTGCACACCAACTTAAAAAAAAAGGTGCCAGAGATTTCTTCTGGGTATGAATAAATATCTTTCTTAACACAAAGCAACACAAAGTTTTGTTTATGCTTATGAATTCTGCTTGTCAAGCATCCTTTATAAACTTTTGGAAAGTAGTCATTTCTGCAAGAGTTTAGAAATAAACTGTATCAGGAAGATGTCAGAAAAAGACTAAATTTCTGGAAGATTTATATGTGTCCATCTTGAAATTTGATGAAATCTTGTAAGTCACTCTTCAAACACATGATTAGTTTTGATTTTAGAAATGTTAATAAGAGCAATTTTCAATTAGGGTCTTTGGGGAAAAAGTAACTTCACCACCAAATTGACTTCTGGATATTCCAACTATGTAATATCTATCTGCATCCTTTTTACTTGAAGAAACATTCAGCTCAACAAAGAGAATAAAATGTCATTCATTCATCAGTGTTTATAGGGAGTTTGAGAAGTCATTGTGGCAAGAATTCACTGTCTAGTCATCAGGATTTTTATACATGTTGATTATAACATAAAAAGTTCTCACCAGTTTTCTGGGGTCCTATTACCAAGAATTTTGGTAAGCGATCACAGGTTTTTTCTTTAGACCAAATGTCTCTGTGGCGTTTGTCATCACAAGGATTCTAAACAGGAGAAAAAAACAGAGATGTGTATTTTTTGTGGCTGACCATTGTGTGCTAGAGTTTTTCAGCTTCTGTCATTGAAAAGTTATCCCCAGAAGCAAGGCTATGGTGGCTCCCTCTTTTAAATGAAAGTCGTAAAGTGGCATCCATGGAGGATTTCAAATAAGTCCTTTTCCATCCTGAAGGTGAGTGTTGACTGAGGAGGTGAGGGAGGGGAGGCATTTCCATTATGGGTAAACAGCTTCATAGCACTGAGGGTTTAATTATTTTTTTCTGCTATTGGTAGTTCTATGTCTTAATTGTGTGCGTGTGTGTGGTTTAAGTTTTAAAATAGTGAGCTTGTTGGGCAGAGGCTGTGCTTGCTTGCACTGCTAACCTAGAAGAGGACACACACTCAGCACTGAAATATATAAGGTATCAGATTTTTATTCTAAGTAACTTCGATCTTTCCTGCTGTGCTTCAAAAGGAGATGGATCTGGTCATAATAATACTGTTTAAAGAGATAGCAGATTCCTTTCAGCTGCTTTCAGAGGTCAGTAAATGTATGTCTAAAACTATAACTTTACAACTGTGATGCTAAAAAGCACTAAACTTCAGCAAAAGCGTAAAATGAGGGTGAATTACTGCCTTAGGGAATCTACTTTTGGAAAATAGTACTTAACCCAAACTCACTGTGCAAACTCCATCTAGAACATCCTTAATTTTAACCGCTAGCTGCATATTACATAAACAGTTACGGTACTTTTAATACTTTTCAGGAATAGGCAAATGGGACAGCGCTCTATTTCAATTCAATTGATACTACATGTGTAGTTAAACACACCTGCTTATTTAGCATAAACAACAGATTTAAAGACTAAGGTGAGGGTATTTCTTTTTTTTTGGCTCTTGTTCTAGAAAAAAAGTGGTTTCACCTGAAATAATGATTTCAATTTTAAAATAAGGTGTTAAATTAGCAGGAAAGTTTCATATCTTTCCAGTGGCTGACACTTGGTGATGTTCTGTAGTGGTTAAGATAAAAAGACGGATGTTTTAAAAATCTTAACTGCCAAATAGTATGCAGTGATAATTCTACAACCACTGACTTTAACCTTCTAAAATATGTAGTTATATATCTTCTTGTGGTTATCTGTTTGTGCCTATGAGGCAATTAGCTCAAGTTCACAGATACATGAATAGAATAAAAGTGCAGAGCTTACTGAAACTTCAATCTGTGAAATTTACTGAGCTCTACTTCTAAACAACAACAACTTCTGAAGATCGTTATTATTATACCATCAGCTCTGTCGGTAATTCTCATTTAGAACAGCGATTCAGAGTGCAGTGTCTGGAGCCAGGTGGCCCAGAATTCACTACCGTTCTGTCACACAAGAGCTGTATGCCTTTGCATAAGTGTCTCAGCCTTTCTGTGTTGCCCCCGTTTCTTTAACTGTAAGATGGGGGTAATAACTACACCTCATAGGGTAGCTGTAAAGACTGAATGGATGAACATATGTAAAGAACTCAGTCAGACATATAACAGGCACTATGTAGTTACTTGCTAAGATTATTACTTTCCCCAGGTCATGAGGCGGGCAATTTAAGCTCAAAATGTGTTTCTGTAATTCTAGGACAGGTAGAGTGTAAGCTTTGAAATCTGGGTTATGCCTGGAACCGTTTGAATATGCCATATTTACATGACATTTTCTCTTAAGAAGCTCAGTGATTTTGCCACTAAACATTTTCCCCATGTCCAGAGTAATACCTGACTAATGCTTTTGCCTATATTCTGCAACTGTCGGTGACCCTGTGGTTCAGAGGCAGATAGCGGTTCTGAACTCTCCTCACCTACCCCTTTAATGTTGTTTAGTCATGAGAGGTATACGGATATGTTCAAGGCCGACTCCCTGCCTAACACATGCCTAAAACCATCTTCTGTTCTGTCAACTTGCTGCAATCTGCAAACTGATCCCTCACTCCTGATTGAAAATATGACATCTACTGACCCTCTCACTGAGCTTTCAGCATTCATAGTTTCTAAAGGGCCTGGGAACAGAGAATCTGGCCCACAATGAAGTTTCTCAAATCTACTAACATTTCCAAAATGTACATTATTTTTCCCCCTGATGCCTTCACTTTTTAGAGTTGTATTAACTCATAGAACATATGTTTGTGGGATTAATTAATGATACCAATTATGACCCAGTCTTACCTGCCAGAGAGGGTCTTTTTGATCAGGAAAGAGCTCAAAATACTTGTGAGCCAACTGCACTGGAGGCAGAGTCTGAAGTCTCAGGTTGGTCCAGCTCTGCACGAAGTTGGCCAGGTTGACGAATGTGTATAATCCCAGCCGGTCATTCCCGTAGTTAGACAAATGGGTCATGAAAATGCTGATCTGAAAAAGGCAAATGAACTTCAGCATAAACACAAGTTATTTTCACCCTAGGGGGCAGTGCAGCCATAGCAATGCTAGTTTTTCTAAAGAACTCTTTGTATAGGGTTTCAGTTTGTGAAATGTTTTGGAATTTTGGACATATCTCAGATATTCTCACTATATTAATGCACTCCGGAGGATGTGTTATTAGTAAGACTTGGTGAGCATTTTTCCTGAGGTTTTAGTGTATTTCAAAACAGAAAATGAGTCCAGCTGCCATAGCCCCTGTTGGTGCAACTAGACCAATGCTGAATAACATGTCCTAGATGTTCACACATAACGGCTTTCTGATATGTGAACTATTCATAATTTGAGGCAGTAGGAGGGTGGGATTTTATAATATCAGTCAACTTAATTTGGTTTGTACCATAGTACATAAAGTTAATGGACATAAATCATCACTGAGTTGTCTTTATTAGCATTAGCTGAAAATCCTCTGATATGTATTTATCAGAGGCCATAATGACAAAAGACCAGCAACTAAAGTTTTACTAAGATAACTATCAACTATTTTCCATCCATAATACTCTGAAAGTCTTTCCCTATTTATTGAGTCTACTATTTCCAGTATCAAATACCCTGAAGAAAAATTTTTAATTCTTCAATAGATAAATTCTTCCTATTCAAGCAGGTGTCCTAGATCAAATCCATAAATTGAAAAAAAATTATAGCAAACATGGGGAACGTTTTATAATGAAATAAATTTGAATTCTGTAGGATTAATTAAATTGGTAAGGAATGTAGAAAGGGCATTTTAATAGCTATTACTTTAAGTAATAAGCTTAAGCAAATAGTTTTTTTGGTTAGTGTTGACAAATGGAAATAATTCTGCATGAGATTTTCAATGGCAATGAGAACCACTGTGACATTTATGCTGCTATAAAAAGATCATAAAAATAATTCATGTGCTAATAGGATGCTCCTAAAATATATAATGTCATATGAATGAATAGTAATAATAGTTATTTTAATCATCATAATAATGAACATAATAGCTTCATTCATTAAGAGACAGAAATATTTAAGAAAATTTATTGAGGTAAAGTGGTAGCGATGAAAATTTTGATATAGAGAATGAGAGAAATACAGTTACTTATAACTATGAATAAAAGGAAACAGTGATATCCTATATTCTATTGAACAAATCACACAGACTTTAACATGAAAAATTTCAAGTATGATCAAGGATATTTGTGTTTCTATTCATGCTGCCTGATTATATTTTAAATCTTAGAACTTTTACAGACAAAAATACTTCCAGGGTGATTTTAAATAGCTACCAGCACACAGATGAACTTATGGAGTTGGTTGGTGAGATTTTTACCATTTAGGGTATTTGGGAAAAATGAGACTTTTAAAACTTAACCTTCTGGTTATTATGATTTTTTTTTTTTTAGTAGTTTCAATTGTTTGACTTTTCTCATCTCCTCCTTTCTTCCTTCAAAATTCATCAAAACAGTAGGCTACTGAGAGACTTAATAAAATCATTCTTAAGTTTGGAAGTTCTTTCCTAATATTTATTATAGGCAGTCTTTCGTTATTTGTTTTATATGCCACATTTTTCATTGTAGCCCAATAACAGTGGCAAAATACTTCATGTTGCCTTTCTACTAATTTTTTCATACAATGTAAAAAATATATATGTTAACCAAGCTAGCCACTAATTCAAATTTATTGCTTTATTTTTATGAAAAATTTATCAAAAAAACTGTGTCTGCATTTTACTTGGACAATATCTGCATTGAACAGAAAATGAAAAACTTAGAGATTCTGTGTGACCTTCTGATACAAGTGCATTTGACATCCCTTTGAATTTATTTTTCAACACTGGAAAGCATTTTATGCTGTGACATTTAAAGCATAGTGCCACATTTTTACTTGTATGAGTGCAGAAAGTAAAAAAATACTATTTTTTTCTGGTTAAAGCAGTAGTGACCCAAAGTGAGTATGAGCTGGTTGTTGGCATTGCTTTTGCTGAAACTGAACCTGATGGGCAAGAATTAAGGTTATACTTATAAGGTGTTGAACTTAATCCTGTAAAACAAAAGCTACTTAACCTCCAACCAGTGAACCTTTCCTAACTGAAAGTTTCCTAAGTTTCAATTCTATTTTTGCATGTCTACTTTAACATAATGCAGAGTGTACCATTAGCAAAAGGACTGTGTCAGAGTGGTGGTTTTGTATTGATTGTCATCTCATGACACTATTCTAGGCTTTGGACTCAAGCCGGGGATTTGTTTTGTGCTCCATAAAAAGAATATAATTGGTCAGGACATAAAGCATCTCAATTTCTTTTAAAACTCTTTTCTAGGGGGTAAATCATAGTATTCTCGCCACATATACTGTTGTATATATCTTTTTTGATGAACATGTAGCCTCTCCAAGTTTTCTTTATTATTTTTTAGTTAGGAAGGTATGCACAACAGGACAGGTGGGAACAGATATATAAGGAGAAGGTTTTGGTCAAAAATTAGCTTGCTTTCCAAATAGTATTTCTTCTTTTGTCCTGATCTGTGACAACTCTACTATCTCTTTACTTCTTGACAATCCCTTACCTGACAGCAATGTCTGCACAGAATAGAAAGAAATGAAGAAGGAGTTTGAGAAGGTTGCCATTTCAGGGAAAGTAGATACTAATCTTTTCCTAAAGAAGATGGTTTTATAATTTTAAGAGCGTTTCAGAACTGAGGGGTTTTTTTTGTTTTGCTTTAAACAAGGATTGAATGTATCAAAATAAGTTATCTTTATTATAGATACAGAATCCAATGAAAAGGAAAATGTCAAAGGAAGTTGCAACTGCATTTCTATAACAGTTTTTGCTGTAAGCACACTGCAAGCAATTCTCGTTGTTACTCAGGAGACTAGCTGCTTAAAATTCAAATCACTGGAAATTACCAAAGGCATAAAGTCTATCCGATTAACAGCTGAAAACAATTTTAGCCCGATTAACATATATTTGTATGGCAAGATACTTATATATAATTTTTTTTTCTGTAAAGGCAAAAGGTGAATGCCAAACATCATATATCCTGGTATTTATGAGAAAGGAAACAGTTACCAGTTGTAAAAGAGTGACTAAGAGAAAGATATGGGAAGTTTTATCTACACTTTTCAGCCTCAACCATGTGACTCAGATAAGTTCCAGGCACAAGAGATGAATGAACTACTACCAAGTAGAATTAGGAACAAAACATAGGTCCTGGTGCAAACGCAGTTGACAAGGCAATAATTACTCTGTTTTGAGAAGGTCAGGAGGAGGGGAGATGAAATTTGGTGAAAAAAAGGTATGTTATTAATACTTATATTTCATTTATGGGGCTTCCCAGCTGGCACCAGTGGTAGAGAAACCGGGTGCCAATGCAGGAGACGAAAGAGATGGGGTTTGATCCTTGGGTCAGAAAGATCCCCTGAAGGAGGGCATGGCAACCCACTGCAGTATTCTTGCCTAGTGAGCCCACAGACAGAGGACCCTGGTAGGCTATAGCCCATGAAATGACTTAGCACACACGCATGCCATTTATGATCGTGCTGCTTAGTTCAAATCCACCAACTTTCTTATTCTATTTGCCAGATGCTCTGATTGGTTCTGTAGAGGTGCTAATATAAATATGATGCTCATTTTCGCGAGTCTTGTTTGTGGAAAAGTTTAGAATTCAAGAGGCACAAAAGAGTTTATAATGAAAAAAGTCTTACCTCCCACCTCTCTCCTTTAGGCAGTTCTGTTTTGTTTTGGTATTCTTCCAGGTGACCAGAGATTCAAAAGCCTAGCATATATACAAATCGCCTAGAAGTTTATAAAAGTTCAGATCACCAGGCCTTACACTCAGAGATTTTGATTTTCTGGTCTGGAGGGTGGCCTGGTACCTCCATTGAGAGGAGCAGCCTCTGTTCAGATGCAGGTGCCATTGGAATATGATTTGAGGAAAACCAGCCAGACCCATCATTTATTCCCACAGAAAAGATTTTGTTCATCAAAAGCATCAGCTTTTCTGTAGTGATTCTTTTTAATACGTTTTAAAAACAAACATGACACATTTATGAATATGTTTTGATGTTATAGACTCAGAGCTAACCATGGCACAAAGAACAACTTGGTGAGTGCCCTTGGCCATGCCTTTGGAGGGCTTCTGCATTGCTGACATGTGTGTGGAGATCCACATAAGACTGTGACAGAAAGAACTGGTCCACATAGACACATGCTATTGGTTCCTAAATCTCCTTCAATCCTGTTTTTTGTTTTTAAACCAAAGAAAAATTCTTCTCTGTTTTGTCATGTACCCCTCAGATGCGTATTGCCTTGTAACTTCTCTATTTAATAGGCTGCTTTTCATATTCATTTTTTTCTTTATTTCATGGCATTTAAAAGATTTTCTGGAAGAGGACAAGTATAAGGTAATTCACTTCTTTAGGGAAAAAAATAAGGAAAACAGTTCATTTTTACGGGATAGTGATCAAACTGTGGAAGTCTTATTACCAAGAAAATATGAGTTTCACCACTGTCAAGATGGTACTTCATTTGATGAGGATGTCTCTTTCTGGAAAATAAATTAAAACTTCTGAGGAGAAGGTTCTTCTAATGAGGCCCTGGGCCTAAACCTCCAATCCTATAATTTCACAGATCACACCTTCTAATAGTTTCTCACTGCCTTCTGAATTAAATAAAATTCAGGATTTCATCCTAAATTACATCATGATCCCAGGCTACTTTTCCAATCTTATCTGTGTTCAGGGCACCAATCAGCCTGCCTTGCTTGCTGCTCCCCAGAGTCCTCTAGACTCACCTACCTCTATGCTTAGTTCATGCAGTCTCTTCTTTAGAAACACTGCCTTACTTTTCTCCTTGTCAATCCTACGTATCCAGAGGGTTACATCTAATTTTTCAGATCTCTCCAGGCGAATGCAGTCTTTCAAAAATCTGAGCCTCAGACTATTACAGTTTAGTCTTCCTGACATTTTCTTAACTCTGAGTTGTATTATGCTTTTAAAAAATACTTGTTTTATTTGTGTCTAGATTGTCAGTTCCTTGAGGGCTGGCATGAGGTCTTTTCAACTTTATTCTCTTAAGTTCCTTGAGTTTACTACGTACAGTATGCTCCTTGTGTTGGCACTAATAATCTTACTTAAAAAGTTGGGCAATCTAGGGTCAGTTATTTTTTTCAGTGCCATTAATTCTGGTAATCCTTTAGCACCATTCAAATTGTGAGCCTCCTCAGTGATTTATTCTTGTCTCTTCCAGCTTTATCCCCGTTTGCTCTGTACTCTTCCCCCGAACTCTGCCCACCCATTCTACACTTATTTTCTACTGCCCATTCCCTTCTGTTTCCTGTGAAACTTCCTTCCTTTGTAAATTAATGGTATCTTTAGGTCTTTGACTTTAGCCTGCATGGTGGTTAAGAAAGTGGGCTGTACCACATATTGGCTCTTTGATCTTAGCAAGTTGTTTAAATTCTCAGTACTTTAATTTACTTATCTGAAGGGAAAAAGGGGAGAGAAAAATAGTGACTACCTCACAGGGTTGCTCTGATGATTAAACGTAATAAAACATGTAAAGCACTCCTTGGCACACAGTGATTGCTTAATGTGTGCCTGCATGCCGGGTTGCTTCGGTTGTGTCTGACTCTTTGCAAACTTATGGACTGTGGCCCATCAGGCTCCTGTGTCCATGGGATTCTCCAGGCAAGAATACTGGAGTGGGTTGCCATGCCCTCCTCCAGGGGATCTTTCCAACCCAGGGATCGAACCCGCATCTCTTATGTCTCCTGCATTGGCAGGTGGGTTCTTTACCACTGGCACCACCTGGAAGCCCCAATTGCTTAATATCTAATAGCCATTTGTTATTGTTTTTGTTGTTATATTACTATGGGTTTGGAGGAACATCAATTCTCATTTATAGCTTCCTTCCAGCAGCTCATCAACCTTATCTATATCTCTAGTTTCTTAATCCCTTCATTTTTTCTGCATCTGTCAATGTTCATCTGATTACTTCCTTCATGAGGCAAAATTCTGTGGTCAGTAATTTGAACTTCTCTCCCACTATCACCTCAGATTCCCAACCATCTTTTTTGCTTTCTATTGTCTGCAGGTCTGAGACTTTCCATCAGTTTTCCATTCAATTTCTTCACTCCCATGTGTGGATGTACAGCACAGTTAGAGAAAAAATATACACTGGGAGCTATCTGGGTCACAGAGGCACAGGGCCCCCAATTTCAATGGAATCCTCTATACTATTGATATTCTCTTTATTCATTCTTTATCTCTTCACTCTTCAGTTACCTTCAGCTGCTATTTCAACCGCTCATTCTTCTCTTAAGGCCTTTTTGTCAGTCTCAACTCTCCCTAATCTCCCTAGTTCATCATCTTGTGATTGATGGAGAAGTAATGGTCATAAGGCAGGAACTCTTTCAACTTCTACCCTCTCTGTAGATATTCGTCTTATAAAATTCCTCCTGACGCCTTCAGTGTCAGACAGAAGTGCTCTATTTTGTTTTCAAGACCCAATATATCTCCAAGTGCCTTTAACCCCCTCAACTCCTAAGATCTCATCCTATCATTTATCCCTCTATTTCCTTCTATTTTTAATCTGCTCTACTGTCCCTTCCCTACTACCTGAAAACATGCTTGAGTCTCTCTCACCTTAGGCTCTCTCTTGAGCTTTTTTATTTTCTAGACCTTGTCCTTCCTAGCCAGGGTCTCTAAAGGAGCAGCGTAATAGGTGCTTTCAGATCTCATTTTTGTTCACTTTTTAGTCTTTTGTAATCTGGATTTTGTTCCCACAGTTCCATTGAAAATGCCTTGTCAAAGGTGAGCAACTCCAAACATAATATCTGTGGTCTTAAAAAATCATTGTGTAACTCACACAGGAAACGTTTCAGATTCATGGGACACATTTATTAAAGTAACCTGGTTGCTTTTTTGCACCATCCCTTTAACATTTACTCAGTGTGGGTGGCGTCCCCTTACCCCTGGATGAGGCTGGGGCAGGCCCCATGCACTCCCTAGTTTCCTTAGTGAGTAGATAGCGCTCATGTAGCTTTAAGTTGCTAGCACAGTGTTGATTTACTAGTTTAAATTTCCTTGTTCAGAGAAAAGAATCAAAACTCCAAGTTTGATGCAATATTAAATCTTCTCCTTTCTCTCAGCTGCAGCCTGGTACAGGAGAGAATCTGCCAGAGAGGCTGGGAAGAGAGCCTGGTTGATTCTTCTCCAGTGGGTGATTTTATTCTTCATCTTGCTAGGTGATATTTCTTATCCCTTAGTGTTTGGGACATGGAGATGAAGGAGGGTAAGGGAGACAGGGATGATTACGTGGTTGGTAACGTCACAAGATGGAGCATGCTTAAGTCATCCGAGATCTTTGGTGATACCTCTCCCAGGCCCCACCAGTGCGGTTGCCTTTATGAGGCTCAGTCTTCAGTGGAGTCCGTTTAAAAGGATTCCCAGATAACATTCCTACTAAGAATTCCACATCTGGGCCCTGAGAGTTAGAGGCCTTTGAGCTGACTTTGGAAAAGAATGCACATATTTCTTAGAAGTGTCCTCCTCCTCTTTAAGTTCTATAAAATAACTTATTTATATATAAAAATCTATAAGTAATACTGTTATGCAATGAGTTATACTTTCTAAAAGTGAATTATTTGAGGAATTAGGTAAATCAGCTTAAGAACTGGAGTTTTAAAATGTTACATTTCTGAAACTGTCAACCCTTTCAGCAACTCCCCAGAACCACATGTCACAGACCATTGTAGCCACCATCTCTTTCATGGTTTAGTTTTATGAGTCATGAGGCAGACTCTAGCCCAAAATGTCCCTTTTCTGCAGGGAAGCCACAGCAAGCTCTCTTTTCGTTTCAGTGACCCTCACCCCGGAGCTGAGATGAGCAGCAGGTCATTCAGCCTCTGCTCTCCCGCAGACACAAAGTGGTGGGGGCCACGCTCACTGTACAGCACGAGTTTCTGCAAAAATCTTCCTCACAAATTCTCCTTAATTTCCAGAAACTTGATCATTTTATCTTGGTGGTCCCAGGCACAGCTCATTTTGGTGCTAGTATCTTCCATAATTTTGTGCCATTTTATGTTAAAAATTATTTTCATTAACCTTATCACCCTGTCCAGTGGGAGAAAAAAGATGTCACTCATTTTTGAGGCTTAAATTCATTGAGTATCATTTTTCTACCTGGCTTGTGCCTTGGTCATCATTTAAGAATCTCAAAGGGAAGCTCAGCTGCAGAATAATTTGGCAAAGGGCCCTTAACATTGTGAATTGGGGATCTGATAGGTTTTACAGGAAAGGTGGAATGGTAAATCAATTGCTCTCAATTAGGGACAGGTTTCAAAGGTACAGTGATGAGGTCAATGTAATTTAAAGCAATTTAGCCTGGAACATTTTTCTTTTTTATAACATTCATGTCTCTCACTTAATTTTTCTGGCTATACATTCAGAACTGCAAGTTCAGCCCTTTCATTACAAGCTAATGATTGATGATCAATTAGCATTTCTGTTAGGTGCCAGAAGTAATTCTATTGTCTCAATGTACTGCCATTGCTTCAGCTGCTGAACAAATGTTTACACACACACGAGTGTTTCCAGCTCTCAGATCACCAATTTTCAGTGAACTCTGCGTTGTGTACCTTGGGCATGCTGTTCTGATATTGTCTCTGCATTATTCTGGAAGACTCTTACTTATTCAGAGACTAGAAGAACAGCTGTTCTCGTTCTATTAGACTTACAAAGTGACAGGATAATGAATAGTTACAGCTTATCATAAATTTAAAAATGATTAATTAAGAGAAATCTTTATTTAAGCAGCAATGTAGTATAAAAGTTATACTCAGTTTTGCAATGAAAATATATATATATTTTTCTAGCAGAAAACATTTTGCTTCTTAGTTTTCTATGGCATAATGAAGACATAGAGAGGAGATGAAATTAAACATCCCTTAAGGTGTTTCCACTGAAAAAACCTGACAGAATTTTTAAAAAGCTTTCAAAGTAAATGTACCTACATGAAAATTTGATTTTGGCTCACATGTGAACAAGCTGAAACTCCAATACTTTGGCCACCTGATGCGAAGAGCTGACTCATTGGAAAAGACCCTGATGCTGGGAAAGATTGAGGGCAGGAGGAGAAGGGGACGACAGAGGATGGGATGGTTGGATGGCATCACTGACTCAATGGACATGAGTTTGGGTAGATTCCGGGAGTTGGTGATGGACAGGAAGGCCTGGCATGCTGTGGTTCATGGGGTCGCAAAGAGTTGGACACGACTGAGCAACTGAACTGAACTGAACTGAATCACAAAGACCAGCTTCATCATCAGGAGATTTCAATTAATTATATTTGCTCATAAAGCTGAGTTCACCCTGGGGGCAAAAATAACCATATCAAATAAGTATATTTATTTTGTACAGAAAAGCTAGTTTTTAAAAACTAGGAACTAACTGTCAAGTTTCTAAATATTCAAAATCATTAAAAATTTTTCTTTTTACTTATTTAAGGCAGTCCCTCTAATAAAGTGACTTATAAAATGCTGACAGATTTTGGGTCTCCATTTTGCACAGAAATTTAAGCAGAGGGCGAGGACTCAGAGGATAAGACAGAACAATGCTAAAGAATAAACCGCTGCTGCTGCTGTGCTCAGATGTGTCCAGGTCTTCACCACCCCGTGGACTGTAGCCTGCCAGGCTCCTCTGTCCAGGCGGGAAGACTGGAGTGGGTTGCCAGTTCCTACTGCAGGGGATCTTTCCAGCCCAGGGATTAAACCCAGGTCTCCTGCACTGGCAGGCAGATCCTTTACCACTGAGCCACCTTCAGTGGGAGGAAAAATGCCAGGGCTGGAGTGGGCCTGCACAGGCCATAGCTTAGTTCTGACAAAAAGAAAAGATATTTTAAGAAAGTTTAGCACAATGTAGCATAAGTGAATTAGTTCTTTTCAGGGCTTTGAAGGAGACGAACCAGATACAAGAGTCAGCTAGGTGCTGTATGAAACTTAATTAAAACTAAGCTAACTAGAAGGGCTAACTAAAAGAAATGGGTAAGGAGAAGAAAGAGAAAGGAATCCAAACTCTTATGAGTTAGCGCAGCTCCTACTGCCAAGGATGTTGGCAGTTCAGAGGGTCTCTTTAAACTGTAGTGAGTTAATACTATGATAGAGGTTTCTAAAAGGTGATTAGGGCATAAAAGATTGTAAATAAACCAAGTATCTATTTTAAAAAGTCTGTAGTAGGAACCCTACATTTGATTTATTTCTTATTATTGCTGTAAGTTATAAGTGCTCTAAAATAACTTATTTACAGGTAAAAATCTGTAAGTAATACTGTTGTGTAATAAGGAGTTATAGTTTCTAAAAGTAAATTATCTGAAGAATTAGAAATAAGTTTAAGAAGAAGTGAGCTTTTAAAATGTTTCTTTTCGGAAACCGTCAACCCTTTCACACAGTAGCAGCTACTCAGAACTACACATAAGAGGTACCAGGAGATTTAATGAGGTTATGAAGTTTGAAATGTATATTCTAATTTCTACTGAGGTCAATGATTTGATTGGATATCATCATTATCATCATCACCACAACCAGACAAGCCTGATACAGATCAGAATTTTGAAAGAACTTCAAGGGTTTTAGTAAACAGTTTCATTAAACACCAGAGTCTAGGGAATAGTGCATGCTGAATAAGAAAATTTATCTTATTTGGTAGATAACTGGGTAGAGGGGAGGAGGGCAGGTTTCCTTTCCAACCATGAAGGGACTTTTCTATACTTTTATAAATATGGCTCCCATTTAAAGCTTTATAAAGAACTCTACTATGACACTCATTTGTGTTTGGTTGAAGCAGTAAACCTCCAGGAATTCATGTGCTTCGTTTGTAAAGATGGGATGGTAATTATATTTCCCCAAGGTTCAGGCTGCAAAGGTTCAGTTCTTTCTTTGCTTAAACACAGAAACTACTACTAGGTGTATTTCTGTTCTTGGATGTCTACATTCTTCCTTTATACAAGTTTATCCATCACTACCAACTTCTGATTCTCTCTCTAACCTTATAGCTACCACTCTGACTTTAGGCCTCACTTCTTTTAAACCTTACTTTGGTTAGGTAATATTGCTTCATATGAAATTCTAAAGGCATGAGCAAGTATACAGTAAAACTCTTCTTCCTCCTGTCCTCAGCCACTCAGTTCTTTTAAAGAAGCCACCAATATCATTGGTTTGTGTGTTCTTCCAGAAATACTATATGTATACAAAACCATGTATGTATATATATTCCTCCTCTTCTTTTTTATTTTTAAAACGCAAATGGAAGCAAACTGAACACATGGTTTTATTTTATGTCTTGAGTTTTTTAAGCTTACATCTTGGAAACTGTTCAGTATGTGTGCACAAAGGGACTTCCTCTTTCTTATTGTATAGATGTACTGTAATTCTGTTGTATGGATTGCTTCAATTTATCCAAAAAGTCCTTGTGATTTTATGAATACTATGAATAACCTTGTGTATGCATCAGTTCACTTTTTTTGCAAGTATATTGAAGCATGAATTCTTGGAGGGGAATTGCTGAAAATAATATATGCATTTCTACTACTGATAGATATTGCCAAGTTGCATTTCATAGAGACTGTATTAATTTACACTCCTGCTAGCAATGTGTAAGAGTGAGGCCTTGTTACTTTTTGCTTGAACCACTCTAATAACTTCCTGAATGATCTCCTCACTTTTATTTCTCCCAGCTCTGTTATATCCCAAATGCGCTGTGCTTAGTAGCTCAGTCATGTCCCGCTCTTTGCTACCCCATGGGCCGTAGCCTGCCAGGCTCCTCTATCCATGGAATTCTCCAGGCAAGAATACTGGAGTGGGCTGCCACGCTCTCCTCCAGGGAATCTTCCCGACCCAGGGACAGTACCTAGGTTTCCTGCAAGGAAGGCGGATTCTTTACTGCCTGAACCACCAGGGAAGCCCATATCCCATATGCTCACACCAGAAAAATCTTGCTAAAGCAAAACTCTTTTGTTTAGAAAATAATAATAACTCCATATTTTCTACTAAGTTAAACTCCTTTACCTGGCACTCAGAATCCTTGATGAATCAGGCCCATATTCCTTCTTGAGTTTTATCTTCCCCCACATACACTTTCTAAGAAGAAAATGGAACTACTCCTTATTCTGCAAATGTTCATGCTCTAGGGCTAATATCCCTGTCCTCTGTAAAGAATGCTGCTCTACCTGTGTGTCTTTCAGGCTAAATTCTACGCACCTTTCAAGGACAGTCTCAAATATTACCTACTTAAAGGTCAAAACTGATTGGTTCTTTGACTTACATTCTTTATTCTGCTAATAGCATACACTTAGAGTAAATAAAGCCTTTCCTGGTGGACCAATGGGAAAGAATCTGCCTACAATGCAGGAGATGCAGGAGATATGGGTTCGATCCCTGGGTTGGGAAGATCCCCTGGAAGAGGGCATGGCAACCCACTCCAGTATTCTTGCCTGGGGAATCCCATGGACAGAGGAGCTAGGCGGACTCTGGTCCATGGGATTGCAAAGAGTAGGACATGACAGAAGCTTCTGAGCAGCAGCAGAATAAATAAATATTTCAACTGTTATCATTGACTTTTGGTTCAGATGTAATTCAAACCTTTTTGATTGTGTAGATGCTTAGTTCATGGATGACAGGAAGGAAGAGGTCAGAAGCAGAACTGGTGCAAAGTTTCCAGGGTGAGTGTTGTTGAGGGTGGTGGCAGGGAACACATATACACTGAATGCTCAATATGTGGCAGCTATTATATATTTGTAATCTCATCACTCATAAGGAACTGGATATTATGATTCCCATTTTACAGTCAGACAAACCAGACAGCTAGGAGACAGCTGAGTCAGTATCTAAATTCAGGCCTGTCTGGATGCAAAGCCTGGACTCCCTCACACTGCACTGCACTGACATGTCTGGCCGAGAAGAGCAGCCAGAAATGGCTAATATCTCAAGTTACATTTCTGAAGATGAAGAAAGAAAAACCTACAAAACGCTGATACACAAACATCAGTATAATGACTGGAACCATTCAATGTACAGCAACCTGTGCTTTATGGATGTCAGTTTTATTAGAGAACAAGGAGATAAACAAATCATGTCTAGAGCAGTCTGATTAGAAGGCAGGGAAAGGTTTACTGTATCTAGCAAGGCTTCAATTCTGTTTTTTAAAGTGATATGTGAATAGGTTAACTCTGTCTGAAAAATGAACTCACTTGTCTATCGTTGGTCTACCATTCTGTAAACGGAGGATAAATGGGTAGGGGTGTGTATATTTGTGTGCATGTGTGTGTGTGCGTGTGTTTGTGTACACTCTTGAGATTTTTGGCTTTCTCTTTGAGTGTCTTTATGTCTTGAGGCTCATCTGCATCAGTGAAAATCTTCCCTATTTATACACAAACTGGTATCACTATAAACTGGGAGGTAAGTCTGCTCAACTTTAGATAAATGTTGGACACATAAAAAACAGATGCAACAATAATATTAACATTATTATTATTAAATTATAAAGAAACTAAACAAAAATAAGTATTTCTAGAATTAACAGCTTTTTTGGAATTCACAGGAAATGAAGTTAAAAGCCACTTTAATATGAGGCCAAGCAATCATACAGGTATAGAGTACGTGAATGCTCAAAATTGTTAGGTTTGTTAGCTCTAATTTCAGAATAAACTTGTTATAAACAAGTACACTCATGTAAAAATTAGTTCAGCTAACTTTCCTTGCCTTCCAAACTTATCATATCCACTGCTTTTAAATTTGAAATGGTATTCAAAAACCAGTTAATAAGAAGCAACAGTATCTTAGAAGGTTTTTGTATATATAGATCTATATATCTACATACACATACACATATTATATATGGTATAAAAATATATAATTTATAATAAATATAATACAATTATTTATCATTTTGATTTAATCTTATACTTATTGACTTTAATTGACAGGGATTTATCATTTCAAATCTTACATATTATGCTAATGTTGGTAGTTGATTTCCTATTAAAGTAAGCTTTTCTTGTTTATAAGTAATTGCAATGAATAGAAACTATTACAAATGTTTTATTCTGCATTCATACATGAAGTAAAATGCTTTATAGAATATTCAATAAAAATGATAAAACACCTCAAATATTCCTTGAAATTCAACAGGCATTTACAAATATACTTTAGCATATGCATCTATTTCAATTATATTTTAATGTTCTTTAGAAATGTAATTGAATAGCTGTTTCACACTATGTGTTTCTTTAGCATTGTTACTTCTTAAGAAACATAAGGAACCAGTAGGATATTTTGTACAGAAATTTGGTGATTCACATTTACTGTCCTTGAAGTAAAGTATACAAGTCTGACTTATTTGTGCCTCATTTCATTAGCCAGTGGAGTAAGAATGCAGGAAAAAAATTGATAGAGAACAAGGTACTTCATGGAAAATGTAAAGGCCTAGGGATGGTCGGTAACCATTTAACTTCCATGGTCAGAGGGCACAGGGGAGAAGGCAGACCACAGTTTATTTCTTTGGTATATGTAGAATAAAAGCACATTTATACCCATCAGTTATGGACACTTGATATTGTGTATTATTACACAATATTATTAATAAGAGTGTGTTAGTTAGGATTATCCAGAGAAATATAACCAACAGGATGTATGTATAAGTTTCTTTTTGTGTATTGTATATATATGTATGTGTGTGTGTGTGTGTGTGTGTGTGTGTGTGAGGAGGGCATGGCAACCTACTCCAGTATTCTTGCCTGGAGAATCCCATGGACAGAAAAGCCTGGAGGGCTACAGTCCAGTAGGGTTGCACAGAGTTGTACATGACTAAAGTGACCTAACACACACACACACACACACATATATATGTATACTATATAGTATACATATATGTATAGTATATATATACTACATATATATACTATATATATATATATATATATATAGTAGTTGGGTATGCCAGAATTTCCTCTTCTTCTGGGGAGGTCAGTCTTTTCTGTTCAGGCCTTTAGTGATCAGATGCGACCAACCCACATTATGAAGGGTAATATGTTTTAGTCAACCTACTAACTTAAATGTTATCCTATCTAAAAAATATCTTCCCAGAAGCATTTAGAATAATGTTTTACCAAATATCTGTATGCCTTGGCCTACCATGGAGTTTGTAAAATTAGCCATCATAGAGAAGATCAGTACTTTTTTTTTTAAAGGTTTCATTTTCTTTTTCAATAACAAGCGTAACAAAACAATTCATTAAACTTTTTTGTGCCACATGCATTCTCTTTAGACCTAGTTTTATGAGAGGGCTTTGTTAGGAAAGGGGAGAGAGAGAGGTGCAAAACTGCAAAACTCTAACCAGGACAGAGGTTCTGTGAGTGAGGAGGTGCCTTAGCCACCCTCTGACTACCCTGGGTGACTGCAGGACCTCCCATTTGCGTGAAAGCCTCTGTGGTCTATCCACGTAGACTGGGGCCAAGGCTTCTGGGTCTCCAAACTCAGTCCAGATTCCTTTATCCCAGCCTGACAGACATAGAGGTCAAGATCTGTTGACTTTTGTATCATCAGGCAGCTTAGCCAATAACAATTAACAGGATGTGAAAATGCAGTTATTTTAGTTTCAGTTTCATCTGAGGGCCCAAGATAAAAGCTGCTGAATCCTAAATTTCAGGGTGAGGGCCTTGGACCCCTTGTCTTATAAGGGAAGTGGTAACAAATCTTTGACCATTCACTGTCTGGAGGATTGTTGTTACTAAGGAATTTGACTGGTCTTTGTCCCTGGTTCCTGGGAGGAAAACTCTAAACCCTTAGAATTTCCCTAGTGCTAGAAGTTCTTTGTTATTCATGGTGAGTGCTAACAGTTTATGCTTTTGAGGTGACTCACAGTGGTCCCTATATAGCTTATGCTAATGACTCAGAATAGGGAAAGGCTAACCCAGAAAGAGCAATCCTGTGATTAGAGGGTTGGAACTTTAACCTACGTGATATCAAACTGAGCTTCTCTGAAGGAAAGGAGAAAAGAGAGGGCTGGCAATTAAGCTCGCGTGTGGCCGGTGACTTAATAAACATGCCAGTGTGATGGAATCCCAGTGAAAACCCTGGACGCTGAAGGTCAGGGGTCCCTCTCGGCTGGTGAGCACGCTGATGTGCGCTGACGTCACCACAAGCGGCAGAGAAGCACTGTGTTTCTTCAGGCCCTGCGCTCTGTGCAGCCTGTATAGTAAGGCTAGAATCACAATGGCAGTGCTTTCCTGAGGTCTGTGGGCCATTCTAGCAACTTGTGCAACCTGAGGGGATAGGGGCAATGCCTGAATTTGTAACCAGGAGACCTGGGGGATCCCTCAGCCACTTGGGGCTGGCATCTGAGGTCAAGGCAGTTTTCTTGGGAACCAGGCCCTTATAACCTTATAAACAAGAGAAAGTAGTAAAAATGGGCAATACTTATGGATTGTAATACTTATGGATGGATGAGTAATAATTAGCAATAAATGATATTGGAAAAAAGAAGGCAAATAAATGGTTCCTAGAGCAAGAGAAGCCTTAAGTTAGTAAAAAAAAAAAAAAAAAAAAAAGGAACAATGAGTCAAAAGAGGCAAGATAAAGATAGGGAAAAGGAAAAAATGGAAGAAAATATTTATGGTTTCATGGTTAAAGAGAGTTCAGTTGTGATTTATGTCGGAGAGTGTTTTGCCTCTGTTCTCCTCTAGGAGTTTTATAGTTTCTGGTCTTACATTTAGATCTTTAATCCATTTTGAGTTTATTTTTGTGTATGGTGTTAGAAAGTGTTCTAGTTTCATTCTTTTACAAGTGGTTGACCAGTTTTCCCAGCACCACTTGTTAAAGAGGTTGTCTTTTTTCCATTGTATATCCTTGCCTCCTTTGTCAAAGACAAGGTGTCCATAGGTTCATGGATTTCTCTCTGGGCTTTTTATTCTGTTCCATTGATCTATATTTCTGTCTTTGTGCCAGTACCATACTGTCTTGATGACTGTGGCTTTGTAGTAGAGTCTGAAGTCAGGCAGATTGATTCCTCCAGTTCCATTCTTCTTTCTCAAGATTACTTTGGCTATTCGAGGTTTTTTGTATTTCCATACAAATTGTGAAATTCTTTGGTCCAGTTCTGTGAAAAATACCGTTGGTAGCTTGATAGGGATTGCATTGAATCTATAGACTGCTTTGGGTAGAATAGCCATTTTGACAATATTAATTCTTCCAATCCATGAACACGGTATGTTTCTCCATCTGTTTGTGTCCTCTTTGATTTCTTTCATCAGTGTTTTATAGTTTTCTATGTATAGGTCTTTTGTTTCTTTAGGTAGATATACTCCTAAGTATTTTATTCTTTTTGTTGCAATGGTGAATGGTATTGTTTCCTTAATTTCTCTGTCTGTTTTTTCATTGTTAGTATATAGGAATGCAAGGGATTTCTGTGTGTTAATTTTATATCCTGCAACTTTACTATATTCATTGATTAGCTCTAGTAATTTTCTGGTAGAGTCTTTAGGGTTTTCTATGTAGAGGATCATGTCATCTGCAAACAGTGAGAGTTTCACTTCTTCTTTTCCTATCTGGATTCCTTTTACCTCTTTTTCTGCTCTGATTGCTGTGGCCAGAACTTCCAACACTATGTTGAATAGTAGTGGTGAGAGTGGGCACCCTTGTCTTGTTCCTGATTTCAGGGGAAATGCTTTCAATTTTTCACCATTGAGGGTGATGCTTGCTGTGGGTTTGTCATATATAGCTTTTATTATGTTGAGGTATGTTCCTTCTATTCCTGCTTTTTGGAGAGTTTTAATCATAAATGAGTGTTGAATTTTGTCAAAGGCTTTCTCTGCATCTATTGAGATAATCATATGGTTTTTATCTTTCAATTTGTTAATGTGGTGTATTACATTGATTGATTTGTGGATATTAAAGAATCCTTGCATTCCTGGGATAAAGCCCACTTGGTCATGGTGTATGATTTTTTTAATATGTTGTTGGATTCTGACAGCAAGATCCTCTATGACCCACCTCCCAGAATATTGGAAATAAAAGCAAAACTAAACAAATGGGACCTAATGAAACTTAAAAGCTTTTGCACTACAAAGGAAACTATAAGTAAGGTGAAAAGACAGCCCTCAGATTGGGAGAAAATAATAGCAAATGAAGAAACAGACAAAGGATTAATCTCAAAAATATACCAGCAACTCCTGCAGCTCAATTCCAGAAAAATAAATGACCCAATCAAAAAATGGGCCAAAGAACTAAACAGACATTTCTCCAAAGAAGACATACAGATGGCTAACAAACACATGAAAAGATGCTCAACATCACTCATTATTAGAGAAATGCAAATCAAAACCACAATGAGGTACCATTACACGCCAGTGAGGATGGCTGCTATCCAAAAGTCTACAAGCAATAAATGCTGGAGAGGGTGTGGAGAAAAGGGAACCCTCTTACACTGTTGGTGGGAATGCAAACTAGTACAGCCGCTATGGAAAACAGTGTGGAGATTTCTTAAAAAACTGGAAATAGAACTGCCATATGACCCAGCAATCCCACTTCTGGGCATACACACTGAGGAGACCAGATCTGAAAGAGACACGTGCACCCCAATGTTCATCGCAGCACTGTTTATAATAGCCAGGACATGGAAGCAACCTAGATGCCCATCAGCAGACGAATGGATAAGGAAGCTGTGGTATATATATACCATGGAATATTACTCAGCCATTAAAAAGAATTCATTTGAACCAGTCCTAATGAGATGGATGAAGCTGGAGCCCCTTATACAGAGTGAAGTAAGCCAGAAAGATAAAGAACATTACAGCATACTATCACATATATATGGAATTTAGAAAGATGGTAACGATAACCCTATATGCAAAACAGAAAAAGAGACACAGAAATACAGAACAGACTTTTGAACTCTGTGGGAGAATGTGAGGGTGGGATATTTCAAAAGAACAGCATGTATACTATCTATGGTGAAACAGATCACCAGCCCAGGTGGGATGCATGAGACAAGTGCTCGGGCCTGGTGCACTGGGAAGACCCAGAGGAATCGGGTGGAGAGGGAGGTGGGAGGGGGGATCGGGATGGGGAATACGTGTAAATCCATGGCTGATTCATGTCAATGTATGACAAAACCCACTGAAATGATGTGAAGTGATTGGCCTCCAACTAATAAAAAAAAAAAAAAAAAAAAGAGTTCAGTTGGTAAAACTGACATAGATAGGCTTTTACATTAAAAAAAGACACAGGCGTATTTTGCTGGAAGTCTTTGAGTACTCTCTGTGAGGCAAGAAAACAATCTGAAATCAAGCCTAAATGTTGGAGCCCTGAGTTGATGAAGTGAGTCAGTGGGTGTAGAGCCATATATACCCGAGAAAGGACTGCTGGTCAGATATGGAGTATTATAAGAGCAACGTGAAGTTCTCTGTAGACTGTGATGAACGGTCAGGGTTCTAGTTATCTGTCAATCTTACGAGGGAACGGTGGGGTCAGAGCATACGAAATGACAAAATCAGAGGTGACAATGTGGAGGCAAGTGGAAAGGAAGTCACAGAAAGGGATTCTCAAGAAGAGTTCATCTCTGAAGATGAACTCAAGGATATCTGCAACTGGTTGGGTTGAGTGACTATGAAGAGAGTTCTTTCAAGGCTCAGAGAGTCAAGAAGTAACAAATTAGAACACAAATTGTGCCAAACATTTTGTGAATGCCATTCCTGAACTGGAAAGAGTGGTGGGAGCATTTAAACAAAAATGATATCTGATAGAAATGTTTAAGTTAGTACCACACTATCAAAATATTCCATCTCCTTTCACTCGGAAGCATAAATGCTTGAGAGCATGCTGGGCAGTGCTGCTGAGAGCTCTGTTCAATGATGGTTAGTTCACAGTCCAGCCAGCCATTCCGAGTTAGGAATATATATTTAAAAATTCAGAACAAAATGGTGCGTTACTTCCTATATGCTTCATCAGATCTGATTTCTCTTGTAAATATAAGTAGGGATCATTTGCAAAATAACAGAGTAGAATTTCCTGTGCAGACAGATGCTTTTTATATTTATAAAGCTTGAGCTCTTTTCTTCCCCCTCTTTAATGCTCTGGGAAACTGGAAACTGATATGATTTTTCGTATCAAGTTTAGTTTAACATATGGCAGAGAACTCTATGAGACGATCTCCAAACGTTGCAGTTAACAGTTTCCAGCCTACACAGGAAGCGGAGCTGTGCTTCTGACGCATTCCTGTTCTATGGGAAGACCACAGAGAACAGCCTAAAGTTAAACCACAGAAACTGTGTGCATACAAAGTGCAGCTTCCACTGAAGCCACAGTAGCTCAGAAAGCTTTGGTGATGTTTCAATTCCACTTCGGCATTGTTCTAGCAAAATATTTCAAGGCATATCGATAACTAAGTAGCTGTTAAGTCTGTTCTTGGCTTTTACTTAGACAAACAAAAAACAAGCTCTGAATTTGGATACTGCATATTCTGAGGGGCCTCAGTTTAGTAATCGCCTTATGTTTGTAAGTCTTCTACTAGGTTCTTAAGTATAACAAAAACAAAACAAACTCCTCATCCACTCAGAGCCCTTGGGGAAGAGTGAGGATGATCTTTGTGCAGAATAGCTTTCAGGTACTACATTCCTCCTGTATTACAGAGTACATGAAAAATAAAGTATTGAATATACCAATTATCTCAGCTTTGCATAAAGTTGTATGTTTTGTCATAAAACTGTTCTATTCCACTGCATAACTATGCTTTTTGAGTTCTTGGGTGCTTTTTATTAGATGTTCTTGTTTTTTTGGGGGGGTGAGTTCCTACTTTCTCTCTCAGCTTTGATTTCCCACACCCATTTCTCTAGCACTCTTTCTCTCATGTTTGTGCATAATATGTCCCTTAGGATGAGAAACCGGACTGAGCAGTGTGGCCCTTCAGGGCTCTGAATGTGGGCCAGGGATAGTCTATCAACAAAGCACAATGACAGAAAGAATGAGGACTTTTCTCTTACTGTTTCTCTTTGGGCAAATTAGGGAATTTCTTTGAGCCCCAGTTTCCTCATCTATGATGTGCCTCATAGAATTGCTGTTGAGATTGAATAAGTTAATATACACAAAGCCTCATGGAATTGTTGCTAGAATGAAACAGAGTCCCTTATGACAAGCATGGGCTTCCCTGGTGGCTCAGATGGTAAAGAATCTATCTGCCATGCGGGAGACATAGGTTTGATCCCTGGGTCAGGAAGATCCCCTCCAGAAGAGCCTGGCAACCCACTCCAGTATTCTTGCCTGGAGAATTCCATGGACAGAGAAGCCCGGCGGGCTACAGTCCATGAGCTCGCAGTCAGACACTACTGAGTGACTAACACTTTCACTTTCACAACAAGCATGGTGCCCATGGCCTGGCACAGAGCATCAACAGGTTCCCTTTGTCTCTTTCTCTCCTGCTCAGGGGCCCTTCTGGCTTATCGCCTTGTTCTTGCTGCAGTCCATACAGTTGTGAAAGGGAAAAAGCAGAATTATAGAAATATTAGTGTTTCACCACTTATCCTATGGAATTTTACAAGGTGTTAATATTTTGAAACTTGAAGAAAAAGAGACTTTAGATGCCCAAAAAGTATTGCTGAACCAAATCCCCTAATATAATACCTTGTCTTAAATAATTTCTATAAATGGTAATTCATAGTTGAACTGATTTGATCATTTTTTGTTAATAGAGACTCTTGTGTTAGTACTTTAAAAGTCAGTGCTTTATCTGTTAAAAAAAGATGATGAAAACTCATTAAAAGAAAAATTATAAAATACAGAAAAGCAGAAAGAAAAAGTCCCAAATTTCAACATCCAAAGATCCATTTCTTTTCAGTACTTTTATCTATAGTTTTTTTTTAAGCAAGATTCTAATACCTTACATATAATTTTGAATCCTAGTTATACATAATATAGGACTTCCCTGGTGGCTCAGATGGTAAAGAATCTGCCTGCAACGGTTTGATCCCTGGGTTGGGAAGATACCCTGGAGAAGGGAAGGGCAATCCACTCCAGTATTCTTCCCTGGAGAATTCCATGGACATAGACGCCTGATGGGTGCATGGGGTCGCAGAATCAGACGTGACTGAGCAACTAACATAAATATTACATATCTTTTACTTCTCATATTATTGCTCAATTATTTGTACACACAAAAGTTTAAATCTGCGTAATAGCCTAAGTGGACATTATGTACACATTTCCTTTCAATTGGACATCATTTATTTCCATTGTCTTTTCCTATTATAATTAGCACTTTAAAAACAATCTAGAATAGATTCCTAGGAGTGGAATTATAGTGTTAAAGGATAGGAAGATTTCTTTTAAAGGCTTTTGCCAAACTGGAAAATGGCAATCTCAGAATTACAGTTTTAGTATGGAGGACACCTAGCCAAGCCTCCCTGGCATTTCACTGTCCTGTTTTCTCCAGATGAGTCTTAGCATTTTTCACCCAGGATAGCAATCTCACCTGGGTTTGCTCACTTTACTGATGCCAGTGCAGTGAGCACTCAGATGGCCTGGTAACACTTTTGAAGACTGACTTCTCATATCTTTTAAATATTTAAGTTCTAATAAGAGAGACCTATACTGTTATTATCTCATTGGCCGCTGAGTTCCTGACACATTGAGTTTACCCATAAGCCCTGCTGAACACAGCGTTCACCGGTTTGGAAGGAAAGATGTGGTCAACCTCCTCATTTTGGAAATCAAAAGGCCCAATTATCTGTGGGACTGATACCTCCCCTGAAGACAGTATCATATGACCTTCAGAAAGAACCACAATTCTGCTGAGACCCAAGACCAAAACCTCAGGAACAAATATATGCAATGGCAATGTGGCTTCTGTGAGGGCCTCCATCCAAGACAGGACATCACTGAGGCCTGTAGTAGGCAGCACAATCCTCCAGGACCTCAGGCAAGCGAGGTCCAATAGAGCACTGAGCGTTAGTGGAAGGCAGCCACGAAGAAAGGCAGTGGATTAAACCCCGCAAAGTGAAACCTTGTGAAGATCCTACTAGTTACTACAGGGAATGCTTAGACAATCTAAACCTCAGTTATAATACAATGCAATATGCTCTGGAGGTAAGATTGAAAGAGTGCCGAGCATCCTGCAGGGAATATCAAATAGGTGAAATTCTAATTTGAACGTAACAGAACTTTCTTACATTATCCCGGCTACCTCTGATTTTCCTTTCCTAAACAGAATTCTCAGGCATTTTGGGGTACAGTGAGAATTGATCTGGCTTTGACTGAGTTCTTCTAGAGCTGAAGTTCCTACAGCCAAGAAACGAGTGAGCAGGCAGGGCACTGAGGCTTCACATCACACGAGAAGCTCTCTGAGATGTGTACACAGAGATTTATGGAGAAGATGCTTAAGAGGCATCAATTAAAATAGAATATTGTAAACTACCTGATGTTCCTAAAACACAGCAAGCACACTCATGGGGCTTTGGTACTTGCTGCTCCCTCTGCCTGGAGATAATATCAGGGAGGTGAGGGTTCAGTTCCCACAGGGTCCTGTAGGTCACGGTGAGGAGTCAGGCTTCTAAACTGAAGAAGGAGGTCTGGAAGATGTGAGCAGAGACATAATAGGATCTGACTTAGATTATTTCCCACTCAGTTACTTGAGGAGCATTATAAACCTATAGAAAAGCAAAAAATTTGGACAAAGAACATCTGTATATCCTTTACCTATTCTCCAACTGCTTATATTTCACTCCATTTGCTTTGTATTTTCTTTGTTTCTCTCTTAAATGTACCTGTTATTTTGTTAAATCACTTGAAAATAAGTTGCAGATAGCAAAACACTGCCACTAAATCCATAGCATGAATCATCTAAGAACACGATAAAATCAAATATAATCATGTCTGAGAAGGCATAATTAATTCAATATCATCTATTGTCCAGTTCCTATTTAAATTTCTCTATTTGTTCCATAGTTGTCTGTGATAAATCATATTTTCCAAGGATGCCCCCCACCCCACCAGTTTCTCTGTCTTCTAGAACTCTGTCACGCCCTTGTGGAGAGGTGGAATCAAATTCTCCTCCCTCTGTATGTGGGCAAGCAGCATGTGAGCAGACATGCTGCTGAGACTTCTGAATCCCAGGCAGTTCCGCTTCTGCCTTGGTCATCCTGACACCTGATGAGCTCTGTGTGAGTGCCGGAGGCCTTCTTGCTGTGAGGAAGCCCCTAGAAGCCTGGGGAGAGGTCACAAAGGAGAGGGTGGGATGATTTGAGAGAACAGCATCAAACATACACATTATCATATGTGAAACAGGTAACCAGCGCGAGTAAGTTTGAGGCATGAAGGAGGGCACCCAAAGCCGGTGCTCTGGGACAGCCTAGAGGGAAGTGGGGAGAGAGAGGTGGGAGGCTGGGTTCCGGACTGGGGGGGCACATGTATACCTATGGCCAGCTCATGTTGATGTATGGCAGAAGCCATCATGATATTGTGAAATAATTACCATCCAATTAAAATAAAAAAATTAATTAAAAACAAACAAACACCAAAAAAAAAAAAGAGCCTCCAGACAGTGAGGAGATGCCCTGCCAGCTAGCGGCTGTTGCAGCTGCCAAGTTTTCCGTTCTAGTCACCGTCTGACTGCAGCCTCAAGACACTGGAGACCAGGATCCTCAACCTGTGCAGCCCTTCCTGAATTCTCATCTGTAGGAACCATGAGTCATGATAAAATAATCACTGTCTTCTTTTTACCCATTGTGTTTTGGGGACACTTTGTTACCCAGAAGTAATAACTAGAAAAATGACTTTTATAGATATATATTTTTTAAAAACTCAGGATTGAATGAAGGCTTGAGATTTAAAAATTGTATTAGGTTATTATGTCTTTTGGGCTTCTTTGATGGCTCAGATGGTAAAGAATCTGCCTGCAGTGCAGGAGACCTGGGTTTGATCCCTGGGTTGGGAAGACCCCCTGGAGGAGGGCATGGCAGCCCACTCCAGTGTGCTTGCCTAGAAAATCCCCATGGACGGGAGCCTGGCGGGCTACAGTCCACGGGGTCGCAAAGAGTCGGACATGACGGAGAGACTAAGAACAGCACAGATTATATCTTCTGGTTTCTTTTATTTTTTTTTTTTTTTTTTTTTTTTTTTTTTTTTAATTTTTATTATTATTTTTTTTTTCCAGTGGGTTTTGTCATACATTGCTATGAATCAGCCATGGATTTACATGTATTCCCAATCCCGATCCCCCCTCCCACCTCCCTCTCCACCCGATTCCTCTGGGTCTTCCCAGTGCACCAGGCCGGAGCACTTGTCTCGTGCATCCCACCTGGGCTGGTGATCTGTTTCACCATAGTTAGTATACATGCTGTTCTTTTGAAATATTCTGGTTTCTTTTAAACTAGAATTATCCCTCTTCTTTAGTTTTTTTAAACATGATATTTTTTGGGAAAACTCCAGGACATTTGTTTTATAGAATATACCAGATTTTGGACTTGTGAGATTGCTTTTCCATGATTAAATTCATGGTTAAAATGTACTGTCAAGGGATTTCTCTGGTGGTCCAGTGGCTGCGACTCCATGCTTCCAATGTAGGGGGTGTGGGTTCAATCTGTCGCTGGGGATCTGGATCCTACATGCTGCAACTAAGAGTTTGCATGCTGAAACTAGGGATCCCACACGCCACAATGAAGATCGAGGATCCCACATGCCACAATTAAGATGTGTCACAGCCAAATAAATAAATAAAAATAAATATTAAAAAAAATCACAGCTGGGACAAACTCTGGGGGATACAAAGAGACTAAAAAATCCAACTGCCCCCTTAAAAAAATGTACTGTCAAAAAGATAAAAAAGTATCTTTTAAAGTTCTTTCACTTTTAGAAAAAATGTGGTAAAAAACATGAAATCTACCTCTTAGCAAATTTTTTTAATGTACAGTATAGTACGTACACATGGTTGTATGGTAGATGTCTAGAACTTTTCATCTTGCAGAGCTAGACCTCTATACCCACTGAAGAGCAACTCTCCATCTTCTCCCTCTAGCCCATTCTACTTTGTTTCTATGAGTCTGACTACTTTAGACACCTCAAGAAATGGATTTAGGCAGTGTTTGTCCTTTTGTGACTGGCTTATTTCACTTAGCATATAATGTCCTCAAGTTTCATTCATGTGGTAGCCTATGACAGGATTTTCTTCCTTTTTAAGGCTGGATAATATTCCACTGTGCATATATACCATATTTTCTTTATTCATTCATCTGTCAAAGGACATTTCTTGTCTACTGCAAATAATGCTGCAGTGAACATAGGATGGCCAATATCTCTTTAAGATCTCATTTTCAATTCTTTTGGACAAATATCCAAAAGTAAGATTGCTGGATCATATGTGTGCTAAGTCGTTCCAGTCATGTCTGACTCTTTGTGACCCTATGGACTGTAGCCAACCAGGCTCCTCTGTCCGTGGAATTCTCCAGGCAAGAAATACTGGAGCGAGTTGCCATGCCCTTCTCCAGACTGGACCATATGGTAGTCCTACTTGTGGCAGTCCTATTTTTAATTTTTTAAGGAAACTCCAGATTCTGTTTTCCATAGTGGCTGTAACATTTCACATTCTCTCCTTAGAGGTTGCACCACTTTGCGCCACTATGATGTATGAGAGTATCTGTTTTCCCACAGCCTTGTTAACAGAATATTTTATCAGTCTTTTGAATTTCTGACAATATGGTGAATAACAAATGGTATCTCAGTATCTTTAACCTTGGATTTTTCTTCCTGTGCATGAAACTGACCATCTTTTCATAAAGTTCAGTTCAGTCGCTCAGTCCTGTCTGACTCTTTGTGACACCAGGGGCTGCAGCATGCCAGGCTGCAACACCAACTGTTCATCACCCTGTCCATCACCAACTCCCAGAGTCCACCCAAGCCCATGTCCATTGAATTGGTGATGCCATCCAACCATCTCACCCTCCAGCATCCCCTTCTCCTCCTGCCCTCAATCTTTCCCAGCATCAGGGTCTTTTCCAATGAGTCAGCTCTTTGCATCAGGTGGCCAAAGTACTGGAGTTTCAGCTTCAACATCAGTCCTTCCAATGAACACCCAGGACTGATCTCCTTTAGAATGGACTGGTTGGATCTCCTTGCAGTCCAAGGGACTCTCAAAGAGTCTTCTCCAAAACCACAGTTCAAAAGCATCAATTCTTCGGTGCTCAGCTTTCTTTATAGTCCAACTCTCACATCCATACATGACTACTGGAAAAACCATGGCTTTGACTAGATGGACCTTTGTTGGCTTTTTAATATGCTGTCTAGGTTGGTCATTACTTTTCTTCCAAGGAGTAAGCATCTTTTTATTTCATGGCTGCAATCACCATCTGCAGTGATTTTGGAGCCCCAAAAAATAAAGTCTGACACTGTTTCCACTGTTTCTCCATCTATTTGCCATGAAGTGATGGGACTGGATGCCATGATCTTAGTTTTCTGAATGCTGAGCTTTAAGTCAACTTTTTCACTCTTCTGTTTCACTTTCATCAAGAGACTCTTTAGTTCTTCTCCCTCTCTGCCATAAGGGTGGTATCATCTGCATATCTGAGGTTATTGATATTTCTCCCAGCAATCTTGATTCCAGCTTGTGCTTCATCCAGCCCAGGGTTTCTCATGATGTACTCTGCATAAAAGTTAAATAAGCACGGTAACAATATACAGCTTTGACATACTTCTTTCTTGATTTGGAATCAGTCTGTTGTTGCGTGTCCAGTTCTAACTGTTGCTTCCTGACCTGCATATAGAGTTCTCAAGAGGCAGGTCAGGTGGTCTGGTAGTCCCATCTTTTTCAGAATTTTCCACAGTTTATTGTGATCCACACAGTCAAAGGCTTTGGCATAGTCAATAAAGCAGAAGTAGATGTTTTTCTGGAACTCTCTTGCTTTTTCGATGATCCAGCAGATGTTGGCAATTTGATCTGTGGTTCCTCTGCCTTTTCTAAAACCAGCTTGAACATCTGGAAGTTCATGGTTTATGTATTGTTGAAGCCTGGCTTGGAGAATTTTGAGCATTACTTTGCTAGCATGTGAGATACGTGCAATTGTGTGGTAGTTTGAGCATTATATATGACCCCATGGACTGTATATAATTCTCCAGGCCAAAATACTGGAGTGGGTAGCCTTTCCCTTCTCCAGGGGATCTTCCCAACCCAGGGATCGAACTCAGGTCTCCCAAGTTGCAGGCAGATTCTTTACCAGCTGATCCACAAGGGAAGCCCTTTCATAAAGTTAATGACTTTCAAAAGGATATCCCTGAATGGCATGTTGGGAGAAATGAAAGCACAGTAATGCAAACTCTTGAGTCAAATGAATTCTGTGAGTAGGTATTTCCAAGGCACCTAGGTTTTTCTTCAGATTCAAAGACAGTATATATATATATATATATATATATATATATATATATATATATATATGCATGTATGTTAATCCACTGTCATTTATTGAGTCTACTATGCAACACAATTTTGCAATGTATAGATTAAAAAATAGAATAAAACATGATGCTTTCTATTAAGGAATGCACAAACTATTGGATGAGAAAGATAACTGATTATAGAATTGAGGGCAAGTTATGTTACGGTTATGCCGTGTTCTATGAGAACACAGAAGAGAAACTGGAGAGTTGGGGGACGTCTTCTGTAAAAAGACGATTTTCTGGAAGGTATGCCAGCCTGAGGTAGAGGCACTTGAAGGCAGAGAATGAGATAACAGGTCCTGTTTAGAGAACTACAAATTCTTTTGTATGTGTGGAGTGAAAGGTGGATAGATGAGATTTTTGAAAAAACAAACCATAAAGGTGTGTAGGAGCCAGGCTTAATTTTTTCCAAGTTAAAGATTTTTTGTTTGTTTATCCTATAAGTTATGTGAAACTATGGAAGGATTAAACAAAGAATAACATAATATTCATTTCTTTAATATCTAATTTCTTAAAAATATCTGTTTCAATGAGTTGAGAATTTACAATATTTCTGTTTTTCTTAACTATAGAATCAAAAAGATTTGATCATGCTTTCTTGGACTATTCTTAATTTCACAGTGGCAAGTAATTATATAATACCAGTTAGTCATGAAGAACACTGATAGAAAAATCGGGCTAATATGGAAAGTAGGAAACAAATGAAATAAAGTGTCTTTTGGCTTTGCAAATTTAACAGTCTAAATTTAACAGAACAAAAATTGTTTTAAATGTTGATGTTATATGTAACATCAACAAGATTTACTGTTTTAAGACAAAAAATACATAGTTTATTATTCATAGTTCTTTAAAAATACATTTGACACTTTTCCTTAGCTATAACTGCTTATTATAGCTTTTTTTCCAAAAGCACTTATTTTTTGTTTTTCACTCAAAAAATGGGTTGCTTTTTCTAGATAATGGCCAGAAATTTTAAACTATTCACACATTTTCCTGGTACCAGGTAACTGAGTCATATTAAGAGATGACATGCGTCACATTAAGGCCAGTTTACCCAGGAGTGCAGAAGCAGTGTGTTGCAGTGGTGGAAGCACCAAACCCAGAGTCAGGAAGGCTGAGGTTCTCTTCAGAAAAACACAGGCGTGATCTTGAGTCTAAAACTGGGTGATCAAGAAGAGGAATTTTGTGGTTCTTTCCAGCTTTAATTATCCATTGTTCCATGTCAGGCTAATTCATCATCACTTGTAAAAACCTGCCAAACATTTAGGGTCCTGTAAAAATTTCCTGGATCCTGAATTTCTTTCTCTTGAAAGCAGAGAATCTGCTAGAATGTAGTTTTATTAAAACCAAGCTTATTATTACTCACATTTGGATATGCCCCTAAGTCAAGTGATGCCCCTAAAACATAGCTATTCTTGCGTTTAGTTAGTCATTTAGAAAACATTTAGTGACCTCTTACTAGATTTAAAACATTAATCCAGATACCATGGGAAGCACAAAAATGAAACACACAGAGTTCATTCTGCAAGAATGTCCCCTCATATAGAAGAAAAGGTGCTATATATACACACGGATAACTGTGCAGCAAGGCAGGTGTTAGGTGACACGTGGGACAGATAGGGAACAATTGGAACTGAGTAAATACTAATTCTTCCCCTGATATATCACTAAATAAATAATTACATTTTATAGCCTTCATTGTTAGTGTTACATAATTCTTTCTTGTTGTTTTTAACGTAACATTTTCTGTGTGTGTGCTGGTTTTAAGAGTATACATGTTCAATGTAGACCTCTAAAAATTAGGCAAATGAGCGAAAATCATCTTTAATCTTATGATCTAGGGCAACCATTGTTAACATTCTGCTGAATTCATTCTAGTTTATTTGCACGCTCACATCTAGTTTTCTAATAACTTACTTTTTTTCATTAAATATAAGTATTTTCTATATCATTAAAAATTATTATACAATGTATTTTTTAATGGCCGAATGTATTCCACTCTGGGGGGAACAAAATTTGCTCTTGTAGTACCCATACCCCATTGTTGGACATTAAATTTCATTCATTCACATATGAAATACTTCTTATCAAGGTCTGGAGTATCACTGAAGCTCATAATTACTATCTTTCAAATCTGCTATAATTAAATTTTTTTCTTTCCTGTAGCTAGTAACTACTCGATTCCATCAGATTTTCTCATTCTCATTCAGTCCTTAAAAAGTGTCATGTGCTAAATTACTAGCATGCCTACTTGTACCCGGACCTTTCGTTTTCTTTTCTTTTTTAAAAAACTATTTTGTATTGGGGTATAGCCAGTTAACAAAGTTGTGATAGTTTCAGGTGAGCAGCAAAGGGCCTCAGCCATACATGCACATGTATCCCTTCTCCCCCAAACTCCCCTCCCATCCAGGCTGCCACATAACACTGAGCAGAGTTCCCTGTGTTATACAGTAAGGACCTTTCTTAATTTTAACAGAGACTTTATCCAGACATTTTATTTTGGGATGGAGAATTCATGGGAAACAGGCCATGGGAAACACTCCTCACTCTGTTCTGCAAGGCAGACCTCACTAACTAACGAGAGTAGTCTTTCCTTGGCGAAGACGTGGGCTGAGTCTAGAAGTGCGCTTCTTAACCACAAGTCTCTAGGGAACTATAGTTGCTTCCAAAAATTGGAGTTTGCGTGCCAGATGAAGTTAATTTGGATTCCTTGAATATATTTTGGTATCTAGCAAGGTCTGTCATTTATTTTGAATCCCAGGATTTATCTGAAAGTAATTGTCTACTGAAGGTTTTTTGAATCAGAAAAGAACATTTTGGGAAGTTTTTTCTCCCGTTTATTCCCTGTGAATCTCCTCAGCAAGACAAACGAATTTGCCAAAGGTAATAACCTTTATCAATAGATAAAGGCCTGAAAAGTAGCAAATTTTGCTAAACATTTGAAGGGTTTGTTCAGTTCAGTTCAGGCGCTCAGTCGTGTCCAACTCTCTGCGACCCCATGAATCGCAGCACGCAAGGCCTCCCTGTCCATCACCAACTCCCAGAGTTTACTCAAACTCATGTCCATTGAGTCGGTGATGTCATCCAGCCATCTCATCCTCTGTCATCCCCTTCTCCTCCTGCCCCCAATCCCTCCCAGCATCACGGTCTTTTCCAATGAGTCAGCTCTTCACATGAGATGGCCAAAGTACGGAGTTTCAGCTTCAGCATCAGTCCTTCCAATGAAGGACTGGGTAGGACTGATCTCCTTTAGGATGGACTGGTTGGATCTCCTTGCAGTCCAAGGGACTCTCAAGAGTCTTCTCCAACACCACAGTTCAAAAGCATCAATTTTTCGGCGCTCATCTTTCTTCACAGTCCAACTCTCACATCCATACATGACCACTGGAAAAACCATAGCCTTGACTAGACAGACCTTCGTTGGCAAAATAATGTCTCTGCTTTTTAATATGCTATCTAGGTTGGTCATAACTTTCCTTCCAAGGAGTAAGCGTCTTTTAATTTCATGGCTGTAGTTACCATCCGCAGTGATTTTGGAGCCTCTCAAAATAAAGTCTGACACTGCTTCCACTGTTTCCCCAGTTAGTTTAGTTCAAATTAGTATCCAAGATTAACATAAGCTTTACTATGAGATTTTTTTCAGTTAAGAAAATAATACGTTTTTTAATTAGTAAAAATTAAATATTTGTAACTATATTGGACATGATCAATGCAAAGAAATAGAGGAAACAATAAAATGGGAAAGACTCGAGATCTCTTCAAGGAAATTGGAGATACCAAGGGAACATTTCATACAAAGATGGGCTCAATAAAGGACAGAAATGGCAAAGACCTAACAGAAGTAGAAGATATTAAGAAGTGGCAAGAATACACAGAACTGTATGAAAAAGGTCTTAATGACCCAGATAACCACCATGGTGTGGTCACTCACCTAGAGCCAGACATCCTGGAGGGTGAAGCCTAGTAGGCCTTAGGAAATCTTACTATGAACAAAACTAGTGGAGGTGATGGAATTCCAGCTGAACTATTTAAAAATCCTAAAAATTGATGCTGTTAAAGTACTCCTGTCAATATGCTAGCAAATTTGGAAAACTCAGCAGTGGCCACAGGACCGGAAAAGGTCAGTTTTCATTTCAATCCCAAAGGAAATGCCAGAGAATGTTCAAACTACTGTATAATTGTGCTAATTTCACATGGTAGCAAGGTAATGCTCAATATCCTTCAGGTTAAGCTTCAACAGTATATGAACCGATAACTTCCAGACGTATAAGCTGGATTTAGAAAAGGCAGAGGAGCCAGAAATCAAATGGCCAACATTGGTTGGATCATAGTAAAAGCAAGGGAATTAAAAAAAAAATCTACTTCTCATTGACTAAAGCCTTTGACTGTGTGGATCACAACAAACTGGAAAATTATTAAAGAGATGGGAATACCAGACCACCTTACCTGCCTCCTCAGAAACCTGTATTCAGGTCCAAAAGCAACAGCTAGAACTGGACATGGAATAATGGACTGGTTCCAAATTGGGAAAGGAGTACATCAAAGCTGTATCTTATCACCCTGCTTATTTACAGAGTACATCATTTACCTTATTTACATCAGGTAAAATGTTGGGCTGGATGAAGCACAAGCTGGAATGAAGATTGCTAGGAGAAATATCAGCAACCTCACATTTGCAGATGATACCACCCTGATGGCAGAAAAGCAAAGAGGAACTAAAGAGCCTCTTGATGAGGGTGAAAGGGGAGAGTGAAAAACCTGGCTTAAAGCTCAACATTCAAAAAATGAAGATCATGGCATCTGGTCCCATCACTTCATGGCGAATTGATGGAAAAAAAGTGGAAACTGACAGATTTTATTTTCCTGTACTCCAAAATCACTGTGGACAGTGATTGAAGCCATGAAATTAAAAGACACTTCTCCTTGGAAGAAAAGCTATGAGAAATCTAGACAGTATATTAAAAAGTGGAGACATCACTTTGCTGACAAAGGTCCATATAGTCAAAGCTATGGTTTTTCCAGTAGTCACGTGTGGATGTAAGAGTTGGGCTATAAGGAAGGCTGAGTACTGGAGAACTGATGCTTTCGAACTGTGGTACTGGAGAAGATTCTTGAGAATCCCTTGGATGGCATGGAGATCAAACCAGTCAATCCTCAAGGAAATCAACCCTGAATATTCATTGGAAGGACTGATACTGAAGCTCTAATACTTTGACCACCTGATGTGAATAGCTGACTCACTGGAAAAGACCCTGATGCTGGGAAAGATTGAAGACAGGAGGAGAAGGGAATGACAGAGGATGAGAAGGTTGGATGGCATCACCAACTCAATGGACATGAGTTTGAGCAAACTCTGGGAGATAGTGAAAGATAGGAAAACCTGGCATGCTGCAGTTCATGGGGTCACAAAGAGTCAGCCACGACTTAGCAACTGAACAACAACAACAACTGGTCATGAATGATCTAGTTTTGAATTTCTTCTATGTTAAATACAACTAATTTGGTTTAGAAAGTTCTGAAATTACAATACTACTATGAATTTCTTAAGCGCCAAAGCAACTGTTGTTTAAAAAAATCAAATAAATGATTACCTGTTCACAGTCCTTTTTGTTGAAAGGAAGTAGAAAACATTAGAATTTTACAGATTATAGATTAAGGAGTCTTAAAATTATCGTGATAATGTTACCATATTAAGAATATTTTAACTGAGTTTTCAGTTCACAATCAGGTATTGGTTTAACTCTTTTCATTGAATTGAGGAAAAAAATGAAGAAAACCATATGAGATGATTCCAAAGAGACTTCCATTTGTAAAGAAGATAGAAGAACCAGGTTATTTCTGATATATAAATCAGAATTATTTATATTTTGGCAGTAGGACGGTTAATAAACTTCCAGAAGGCCAAATGTCATATTAATTCAGACTATAGTGATTTTTTGATATATGTGCTAATTTTGCCCAAAGATGAGTTATTTACTTACTTCTATCTCATTTTCTTGGAGCTGAGAAATAGATAGCTATTGAATATTAGTAGACAATGAAAAACATCTGCAATTTTGATTGCAAAACCTGTAAAATTAAGGTCAAGAGAGGGGTCTTAGAATTTCTTCCCATTTGGAGAATTACATTTTAAAAAAAATCTTGAATATTGCTGACATTAGGGACAAATTTACTGTAAATAAATACAGCTTTACATTTTGTATCAGTGATTTTCAGAAGGGAAATAAAAATCCCTTCTTTTCCTTATGCACCTTACTTCAATTAGTTATTTCTCATGAACTCTATAACACTTGCCTCAAACAGAAATAAATACAAATGGTTCCTTTGGGAGCTGGTATTAACTGGCACCTTGATATTAAGAAGTAAAGGAGAAAGAACAGTAGTAGCCGAACAAAACAGGCTGCCCTGCCCTGTCCTGAGACAGAGCAGAACAAGATCTAACGTGACTGTTCCAGCAGTGACCATATTTGCTTATCTAATTTCTCTCCCATTTCACTTCTACATTGACTTTAAGTAAGGAAAAAATAGAGGTATAGTCACCTAAATGAAAAACTGGTCCCATTAGGAACAGAAGAGTTTTATAGGTGAAAATTTTATTCTGCATAAAAGCAAGAGTATCTGAATTTTGATGACTTTCCATTGCAGAGAAGGGTTTGCTAGAGCACTTCCTTGGTTCCTCTGTGAGTTCCTCATCTCATTACTACTTGGAGAATTAGTTTGCCCCCATTACTAAATATGGTTCCATTTAGTTATTAATTACTGTTTTATAACTGAAACTTCATATTGATTTGGCTGATAACCACCAAAACCCTGCCTGTTTGTCATCTGTTTTGTCATTTTTCATTATTTATTTGGAGAAAAGCTCAAAGTACTTACTGGGTTGAGGACCACAGTGAAGAAAAGTTCACCTCCCTGGATACTCTTGTCCAGCTCTTTAGGACCTCCTGGATATTCTTTATAGAAAATCGTGTGAGTGAAAAGCCCACAGGTTTGTCTTGGGAGAACCTGAAGGAAGAACGAACAAGTAAGGAAAAAGTTCCCTTCAACCAATTAATATACTGACTTAGCTTCTTCCCTCATGGAAGATAAAGTTGGTGTCATTATTCAACTCTTTACTGTGGTGGTTTAGTTGCCAAGTCATGTCCAACTCTTGCAACCCCATGGACTATATAGCCTGCCAGGCTCCTTTGTCTGTGGGATTTCCCAGGCAAGAATACCGAAATGGGTTGCCATTCCTTCTCCAGGGGATCTTCCCAACCCAGGGATCAAACCCGAGTCTCCTGCATTGCAGGCGGATTCTTTATCTCTGAGATCCTTCATCCCCCAAATCCTTCATAATCTGGAAAGTGGGGATGACATCACTATAGGAGGAATACTGAAGACAGTGGAAGAAATATGTGAAAACTAAAACAGACTTTGAATTATTTTAGCCACTTATCTATTTTAAATCTCCAAGTCATTACTTCTGTTATGAAACCTAGTATGTTCCAGCATCTTATGAAATAAAACAAAAAAAGTAAAAATGAAATTTAAAAAGTATTGGATTTGCCTGTGCTATACATTGTAATTTTAGGCAAAAAATTTAAGGATAATACTTCTATCAAATTCTACACATGCATTATAAAATGAAGTCAATTAGTAACTTAATATGATTCTTAGGAAATAACATTTTAAATTAGAACAAATATTTGAGACACAAGTCATAGTTTCTGCTCTACTCTGAAAGGACCACTGTAGGTTGTAGTAACTGCCACAAATTCTAAGTCTGAAGACTGACAGTTCCAAAAGAAAGAAAGAGATTATGCATTTGGTTAGCAATTTTTGTAATGCATCACAAACAAAATGATAAAAAGGTCACTTAGTAAAAAGTATTCTTTTTATCTTTTGTATATAGAAGCCATTATTTACTTCAATTACACATATTTGTGATAAGGGTTTTTTTTTTTTTTTTTTTTTTCCCCAAATTCTTACAGCTTTCCTGGTAAAATGGCAGTATAATTTTAAAAGGGTGAGCAAAAACTGTGCAAGGTGGTACAATCTTTAGCTAAATTTTATGTAATGACTTCTTTATGATCTGCATTTGTCATTATTCACTTGAAGTGGTAGAAAATAAATGAATATATTTAGGAGAGATACAAGTTTTACAGAATTTTAAATAGACAGGTCTTCAGCTTATTGTCCTAAGCAATCAATCTTCAGTTTTTTCTGTTTTGATTCTTAAAGCACAGTTGGTTCAGTTGTTGTCAAAATATTACTGTACAGGGCTCCCCATGCTTTGCAGTTCCCTAGAAATATACTTGGCGGGGGGTGGGGGGCTCTTTTCTTTCATTTGAATGTGTATTATTATAAATTTCAATCTAGTCCTTGAAAGTTTTCTTAGAAAACATGATTCTCAGCTCAATCACTATATTATATATTGCTGTGTAAATCAAAACTGAACATATCCTATTTATTTTGGTAAACTGGTTAAAGTTATATCCTTAGAAGCTATTTTATCTTGATGAGATCATTCAGAGAACTTCAGTTTAATTGCAGAGTACTAGCTCTGATGATGGTTATGTTTAAAAGCATTATATATTCTCATAATGTTATACACAAAATCAACAACAAAAAAGAACTAAGTGCAAAAATATTCTAACCGAATCAAATATATTCCTTAATAACTCATGGAAATACAATTTCCTGGAAATAGCAGTTATTTATTTCACAAATACTGATTCAAAATTCTATGCAAGTCCAGGTGGGAGAACACAGTGGTATATCCTTTATATTCAAGAAGGATTTAAAGTGTCTGGGAGGTAGAGAGAATTATCCCAAAGCTAAATAATGAAATGCCTACATGTAATTAAATGCCAGGTTAGTTTTACATTTTAAATATGCATGATTCTGAATCACTTTTAGGATTTAGCTTTAATATCTTGCTTGAAAAACTGTGGTAACATAAAGAGCCAACTTTGGGACTTGATTATCTAGCTGATTCTATGCAATAGATAGAGAGAGAAGTGAAAAGATATTTGAGCCTCATTTATTTCTCAAATTGTTTGTATTTGAACAGAGGGAAGAGGAAGTGTTAGGCTTTACCCTGCAACTGTGGGGAGGATCACACTTGCTGAGAGGATGAGAGTCACTGTGAGCCCTAGGATGGTCAGTGGACCACCGAAGGAGGCCGAGGAGACCAGGAGGGTGTAGGAGGGTCATGTCCCATTGCTTCTCCCTAATTCCAGTGCTACAGGACACTGACCATGATTCTTGAAATAGCTCTCTAGTGTTAGAGAAGGAGTAAGAGAAGTTTTAGGCATTCTGCTCTCTAGAACTGTTTCTGGGAGTGTAACACTATCAAATTCAAACTCTCATATATTGATAAACCCCTGCAAACCTTATATATAGCTGCTGACCCTAACTAACTAGAAGATGGTTATGAAAACCATAATCACAAGAATCTCCACTAATGGACCTAAAACCAATATCCTATACGTAAGGTCTGAATTTGGGCTTCCCTGATGGCTCAGTGGATCAAGAATCCGCCCGCAATGAAGGAGATGTGGGTTCAATCCCTGGGTCAGGAAGATCTCCTAGAGGAGGAAATGGCAACCCTCTCCAGTATTCTTGCCTGAAAAATCCCATGGACAGAGGAGCCTGGCGGGCAGTAGTCCAAAGGGTCGCAAAGAGTCAGATATGACTGAGCAATTGAGCGCGCATGCACAAGCAAGGCCTGAATCTAGAGCAACTGCCAATAAGTGTTCCTGGTAAATGCCACCCATGAGGCTGCTGGGAGGACTGGTGGGAGTCTCTACCAGTGGGTATCTCCATTAGAAAGAGTAAATAAATACTCAAGTTTGTAATCTAATTGCTTTGAGGTCTCTGGCTCTCTTCAGAGAGTCACATTTAACAACCAGGGATTGGGATGGGATGTCTTGGCTTTCCATCAGTTCCTTACTGAATAAAGAGAAAAACTGCCCTATAATGCAATGGGACTGGAGCCTCAGAGCCTCTGGTTAGGGCACAAACATCTTGAAATGTGGTAAGTCTTTATGTTCCCAGTGGCGTTACAAGATGATATGTTATGGGAATTCAGAGGAGAATAAGACCAGTGTAGGCCGGACCTGGTGGCTAGGTTGGACTTCCCTGGTGGCTCAGATGGTAAGGCGTCTGCCTACAATGCGGGAGACCCAGGTTCAATCCCTGGGTTGGGAAGATCCTCTGGAGAAGGAAATGGCAACCCACTCCAGTACCCTTGCCTGGAAAATCCCATGAAGAGAGGATCGTGGTAGACTAAAGTCCATGGGGTTGCAAAGAGTCGGACACAACTGAGCGACTTCAGTTCACTTCAGGCCAGACCTAGGTGCTGAACTGCTAGACATACACCAAAGTGCTTTATGTTATATATGATATGGGACTTGATACTGAGGAATAAATGGAATAGGAACAGGTAGAGAGTGGTCAGAAAGTCTTTCAAGGTTGAAAGGACAACAGAGGCACGGAGACGGTGATATTGCTGCAGATCTTTTTGGCTGGAGTGAGTCTGTGCTAACTACGGGAAGATAGGAGCCAGAAAGGTGGACTTAGTTTAAATTGTTTTTAGGTCCTGCAGAGCAAGTTAAGGGCTGTGGAAACAACTGGAAAGAATCAGGTTAGGAAGGTGAAGGTGAAGGCAGCATTTAGGATTAAAAGGTTGGCAGTGTCCATGGGATAGACTGTGGTAGGGGGTGGATAGAAGCTGTAAATAGATGAAATAGGAATCAGCCTTGTGGTTTACGAATAAAAGTCAAGGCAGTGAATTAGGCTGTGAGAAAGGTAGTGAATATTAAAGTATTATGAAGGAATTATTGATGGAATGTAGAGACTGATTGGACATGGGGTGGGTAGTGCAATGTTCAAATCGCTGAGCTGAATTAGAAATAGCAGGACCAATAGCTGGAATGAAGGGAAGATAATAGGTTTCATTTGAGGTCTTATGAGTTTGATTTGTAGACACATCAACAAAACCCAGATGATCAAAATATGGGTGTGATCTAAATGTGTGTCTAAATCAGGAGACCTATGCCTAACACCACAGTGCTCTTTAGATCTTCTGATTTGGGAAAAAATTAGGATTTTTTCCTAATTACTTACTTTGAGAGGCCTCACAAAGTATTAAGTAACAATATATCTTGACAATATATATTTGTCACCAGTGTAAAAACACAAAACCAAATAGAGACACTTTGGAGAGAATTTGACAACAGATATAAATGACTTAACATCATCTCTCATTTGTACTCTCTATTATGACTTGTTAATGATTATGCAGGACATGTGGCTTCTTGTAAATACCTGAGTTTTTTTTTTTTCTTTTAGTCTGACATTGATAAAGAGGACAGTTTGGCTTGTAAAAGAGTGGCATGGTTAATATACAGAGAGATGGTGTTAGTTTTACATGCTAAGCAACTGAAGAAATGAAGGCTTCTATAAATTATCTGCAAGTTAGATGTAATGTCTCCTTAGTGGTTTAACATCAGTGCCTGATTAATAGCAGTAGTGTCAGTAAAGAAACACTTTAAAGTTCTGTTTGAAGAACTGAAAAAACAGTGACTATAACTAAAACATCCTTTGCTTGGATGTGGAAACTATGCTTCCTGCTGCACGGAGCTTCCCCTCTGTTAAGCTTTCACTCTTTTGTTCTTCTCTTGCATTCTTTCTGTCAGAACGTGGTGTGCCGGACCCATACTGGGGATGCTCACCATGATGTTTTTGTGGATGAAGCCCCTCCGGTATCTAGCTGGTTTCAGGTGTGGATATTCTTCAGTGCTGGTGATTCTAATATTCCAAACCTTCTTCCAGGCTTCATATAGCTGAACATGTACAGGGTAGACGCCTGAATGGTGAGGGGCCACTGCATAGCCCATGTCAGTAGGAATGCCATGCTCCTAAGATCAAGCAAATGTTAGTTAGAATGTGGGAAGATTTATCGGCATCCTATTTTTACCCCAGGATTTTCACATATGCTACAAATACATTTGCTTCAGTCCATCATTACTTAATTATATGGTACAATTAGAGTGATGAATATGAAGACTGCTAGACTTCATGAAGCCCGATAGCCATTCCACCAGTCTCAATGATGATGCATTTGTATTAAGAGCTGGTGAGACAGGGCTGGCGATTTTAACGAATAATGTGAAAGAGCCTGCGTTCAGTGTATCCTGTCACAGGCACATCCTTTTCTCTCCTCACCATCTCAGTAAGTTAAATGACAAACACTTACTGTAAAGAACACTCAGTACTTCCCACAAAATAAAACCGACACTTGCTAGAGGGACAGAACACATTCTGCACTCATTAGACTTGCTAACAGGATTTTACTTTGCCTGTATCCCAGTTTCTACCAGGTTTGCCACATTTCTGCTGGTCTCTCAAGGAGAGGGCCAGTAACGGTGTTCCCTGCCTTGGTAGAAGCACACAATTTTGACTAGGAAATGCGGTAAAAATTTTATAGACCAATTTTCTTTGAAGCCAAAGCTTGGTTACAGTGAAAGTAGGAAGTTCTGAAAGAACCTAACAATCTGGAAATTCAGTTGATCTGAAATCCAGCTTTAGTATATAAAATGAATCCAGCTTAAAAATTTTCTAAATTAAACACACACACTCCCTCTCTGTACCCCTTCTCTCCCAGCTCCTCCTTCTTCTATTCATTTGGTCCTGACCACCTCTCGAAATTCCAAACATAAATCTATGCGACAACTGGGCTATTTTGGAGGGGGCTTGGGACAACTCTGTATAATTGTAATTATTCTTCTTCATTTCAGATGGCCCACTAATCCTAATAAGTGTCCTTTGCATATAAGATGAAATGCCTTTCATTAAAAGAACACTTGTAGCTTCAGTGGCAGATATGTATTTTTTTTCTCCTAAATGATATTTTATTTTTCTACTTGTATTTTTCCAAAAGTTCCACCCAAATAGACTTCCGTTGAATTAGTTGTGGTTTTTCTTCATGCCAAAGCACAATTTCACGCACAGAGAACCATGGTATCAGGAATTACAGAAATATGCTACAAACGGATATGGATAAAATGGAAAAGGCATGACAAGCTTTGCTTTCAACCTAAATAATAATAGGAGGTGAAGGAAGTGTCTGAGCACCTAAGCACAGAAGGCTCATGGGCTGCCAGCGGTGTGTTATCCCTTAAGTATCTATCAGACTCCTTCAGTACGGCAGGAAAGGCTCTCAAAATTTGGTCCCAACCTACCTAACGTAGATTATGTCCTATTTGCATTCATCTCCCCACCCCAATTTCTGATGATTCCCTTTACATCTTTGCTGTACATTGTACATACTATCTACCTAACTGGAATGCCCCTTTTCTCTTTTTTTTTTTTTGCCAGTCTTAGTTATTTTTTCTTTTTTTTTTATAATTATTATTTTTATTATTATTATTTTTTGGTCATACATTGATATGAATCAGCCATAGATTTACACGTATTCCCCATCCCGATCCCCCCTCCCACCTCCCTCTCCACCCAATTCCTCTGGGTCTTCCCAGTGCACCAGGTCCGAGCACTTGTCTCATGCATCCCACCTGTGCCCCTGCCCTTTTTCTCTTAACTTATAAGTCTTCATCATTCAGAACTCAGCTCAGTCAGCTGTAGCTGAGGATGCTGGAAAGGGAGCTGCCACACTGTTGTTGCGAGGAAGAGAATGGGTGGGTTGAGAGGTGGAGTGGATTATACTTGTGTTTCCGAAGGGTGGGAGGAAATCACCATGTTCTTCACTTTATTTGCATCTTTTCTAGAAATTACCATAACTAGGCAATTATTATCTGGGCTTCCCAGGTGATGCTAGTGGTAAAGAACCTGCCTGCCAGTGCAGGAGACATAAAAGACATGGGTTCGATCCCTGGGTTGGGAAGATCCCCTGGAGAAGGAAATGGCAACCCCCTCCAGTATTCTTCCCTAGAGAATCCCATGGACAGAGGAGCCTGGCAGGGGTCACATGCCTGCCATGGGGTCACAAAGGGTCAGACGCAACTGAGCCTTATTATTATGTCATTTAGAATTAGAAGCAGCAACTGAAGAAATAGTGAATAGTTATTTCCCAAAACTGATGGGATACATTAAAAAAATCTGTTAAACTTCAAAGCAAGATAAGTTTAAAAAAAATCAACATTTACAGAGCAAAGCTGTGAAAACTAAAAGCAATGAAAAAGTCTTAAAAATAGCAAAACCAAACAAATACTTTTAAAGGGGGAAAATGTGATTGACAACTGACCACTTGATAGAAACCCTGTAAATGTGAAGAACATGAAATAAAATATTTTTTAATAAAAAAAATTGAATTTCACTACAAAGTGAATTGAAATATCATTTCTTTTCTCCCCCTTGGTTTTTAAAAACTCAAACTAAGGCATTTTTTTTCAACTAAAAATTACCAACATATACTTTGTATTAGAAAAAGTCAGTGAAATATTTATCTAAAGTGGTTTAAGAACAGGGGTGTAATGATAATGAACCAGTGGAAAGCAAGTGAATTTCAACCATAGAAATTTAAAGGAAAATGGTGAACAAGTACAGGTTAACAGCTTTAAAAAGGGTATACAAGGAAGCAAAAGTGAAATTCACAATGACAGGAGCGACATTATAAAACTCAGGTATCTCCAAGTGTGTGAGAAATTATGCTGACAGAAAGCTCAAGGTAGTTTTTAAATACCTGTAAGTGGTCACCTATCTCTTCAGAACACCGTGTAAGAAAAGGACCGTCCAATACAGCAGAGACATTCCCCTTATTTTGGAATATTTCCCAGACAAGAACATTGGAGTGGGCTGCCATTTCCTTCTCCAGGGGCTCTTCCGCCTAGGGATCGAACTGCATCTCCTGGATTGGCAGGCGGATTCTTTACCACTGCACCACCTGGAAAGCCAGGAATAGTCCCAAATATTTGCAAACCAACATGTACACAATTCCTGTTTTTAGTTTTAGCTCTTAACTCTAAAGAACTACTGAGGTTCTATAATCTCATCTTTGATTCGTATGCTGATACAATCTGAGGCACACTGGTAGCTAACTCCACTTCTGGAGGCAAACAGACCTGGCCATTTCACTCTTGCATTTACCACCTATGTGGGCTTTGGAGAATGACTTATGACCTCTAAACCTCATAAGGGGTTTGGAGGAAATTCGATAATATAATACATGGAAAGCACTGAGTGCAGTTCCTGAAACATGATACACATTCAGTGAATGTCGTTTAGTATCGTTGTCATTGTTGGCCTGCCTTCATTTTTAAATAAGCTATCATCCTACTTAACTCAATGGTATTAGATTACACTAGATAGTACCACATTCCTCTTGATGATGTATCTTTTTGAAGCTGAGTTTGGGGCCATGGCTGTGATAAAAAGCTAGTGGTGTGTGTGTGCTCAGTCACATAGGACTCTTTGTGACCCCATGGACTGTAGCCCACCAGGCTGCTCTCTCCATGGGACTTCCCAATCAAGAATACTAGAATGGGTTGCCATTTCCTCCTCCAGGGGCTCTTCCTGACCCAGGGATCAAATCTGTGTCTCAGGTATAATGTGGAATTATGAAAATACTGGGCCACCCTTTCTCTGTCAATAAAAGACAGGCCCTTTTTTCTGCTTTCACTGTGGACTTGGAGATTGTCCCTCATGAGGCTTTGTACCTTCTGTCCCACTCACTGTCCCCTCCTGGGCCTGCTTTCCTCCTGATCTGTCTACCCTCAACCAAGGCCACGTGGCTCCAACCTGTGACTCACTGAGCATGAGTCAGTAGGTGGTCTCTCTTAAAAGAGATGAAGGCAATGTAAATTGGCCCCCAAATTTGCATTCAATACCAGGAAGAACACCTGAAATATTATTGCACAGAAAAGTTTGGGCTAAGATTGCAGGTTGTATGTTCTGGAAGGCAGTCTATTATGTTTCAGATTTATTCCTTATGCTAAACTCCTGCTCTTCTCTTCCAGATCTTTTTTTTCCTCTTCCAGATCTTTTAATTTGAAATTGAGTACACTATTATTTTGGAATCTAGGTCAAAAAGTCTAAGAGAGTAGACATTTTAGATTAAAAAGTTAATTCCCCTTATTCTTTTCATTAATCCTTGATTGAAAGTAGCATCTTAGATCTAGCATCTATAATCAGAATTTCCTTAGTAGAGGACATGGACCAAAAAGATTGGGGATTATGTCTATGTTACTATAAAATGTATGTTAAATACTTAGAACACAAGTGGGATTAATTAGTCTCACAACTGAACTCTGAAACTCCGCCTCTCAAGCTCTACCAAACAGGCTCTTTCCCCAGGGTTCCTCCATGCGACTAAATAACATGATCAGTTATCAACCAACGAGTTTCTGTGTCAAAAAGACAGAGGCTATTCTTGACACATTTCTTCATTCCCTTCTTAATCTAGGTCATTATCATGTTCTATCAGTATGTCTCTACTGTAAATCTGAAACCTATTCACTTTTCTCCAGTTCTAAAATCAGCATCATCGTCACTCCCCTAATCCAGTCTGCATGTTATTCCATGGCCTCCTAATCATTGGACCCATTTCCACTCTGTGTGCTTCCAATCCATCCTCTACATAGCAGCCAGAGTCGCACTTTAACACCCAAATATGACCCAGTGACATACTCAAAATCTTTCCACGGTTTCCCCTGGCACTTAAGATAAAATACAAAATTCTTAGAATGGTCGTGAATCTTGCACGGTGTGACTTTTGCTTCTCTCTCTTGCCTCGTTTTGTACCACCCTCCACATTTTACTGTATTTTAATCACGTTAATTTTTTCTTGAAAGTCACCAAGCAGTTTCCATCCTCAGCATCCTCCCACCTGTGGTCTTCCCAGACTAGAATTTCCCTAGTCCAACTCTTCACTTGGATAAATTTGAGATCTCTCTTAGTTACTTTATCTGTGATATCTTCAGAGAAGCCTCCACCGACAAGTCCCAATCTAAATTAAGTCCACATTACGACGGCTCTTAGTAGTGCTCATCTTTTTTCCATGGTACACAGCACAGTTTGTAAGTGAACATTCACTCATGTAATTATTTCTCTGCCCTTAATAAGTCTGTTACAGTTTTCCCTGCATGTATTTGTTTCGGTCCCGCATGGTGTTTGCTGCTGCGCTCAGGCTCCCTCTCGTTGCGGAGCACGGACTCTAGGCGCCAGGGCCTCAGCAGCTGCAGCACGTGGCTCTGCATTGTGGCCTGTGGGCTTAGCTGTTCCGCAGCATGTGGGATCTCCCCGGACCAGGGATCAAACCCAGGGCCCCTGCACTGGCAGGCGGATTCTTAACCACTGGAACACAAGGCAAGTCCCATATAATTGTTTCTTAATGTCTCTCTTCCTCATTAAACAATAAGCTCCATGAATTCTGGGTTCTGTTTTATCCACTGCTATCAGCCCAGCGTCTTGCCAACAGCAAGCACTCCAGTAACATTAATGAACAAGTGTGTGAACTGATTCTGACTGCCTCCCTCCCATTCTAATTTTTACTCTCTCAATTATCTCAAACTGTCAGTTCTCTGCAGAATGGACATATGGTAACTCACAGAGAAATTTAACACCTATAAAATTAACACCCATAAAAGTAATACTTCAAAACACTTTTGAGACTACAGTTAAAGATTATTATTCAAGTAATAAACAGACATTTATTATTATGAATTTATATTTTTAAATTTAATTTTATTTTTTTCATTTATTTATATTAGTTGGAGGCTAATTACTTTACAATATTGTAGTGGTTTTTGCCGTACATTGATATGAATCAGCCATGGATTTACATGTGTTCCCCATCCTGAACCCTCCTTGAATTTATATTTAAACTACACTGTATAGAATTAAAAATTGCAAGACTTTCCTAAATTGTATGTTCAGATGTTTCCACATGCAAATATGAAGATAACACAATTTTATTAAGCAAAAAGTGATGTGGTATTTCTCAGAAAAACTTTCTCAAAACCAAAAGAATAAAAGGAATAAATTGGCATTCATGTATTTGAGAAACACAGTAACTTCATTCCTAAAGAAATAATTGTTTTTTACTATTCTTGATAATTGATGCTTTTGAACAGTGGTGTTGGACTTTTGAGAGTCCCTTGGACTGCAAGGAGATCCAACCAGTCAATCCTAAAGGAAATCAACCCTGAATATTCACTGGAAGGACTGATGCTGAAGCTGAAGCTCCAATACTCTGGCCACCTGATGCAAAGAGCCGACTCATTAGAAAAGACCCTGATGATGGGAAAGATTGAAGGTGGGAAGAGAAGGGGACGACAGAGCACAAGATGGTTGGATGGCATCTTGAACTCAATGGACATGAGTTTGAGCAAGCTCTGGGAGATGGTGAAGGACAGGAAAGCCTGGCGTGCTGCAGTCCATGGGGTCACAAAGAGTCAGACACAACTGAGCGACTGAAGAACAACAACAAATCCTTGGTGATATTTCTTATTTAAATTCTTGCTAGTAATCAAGAATGGTACTTTACTTTTTAAAAATTGTAGTTGATTTACAATGTGTTGTGCTAGTCTCTGCTGTACCAGCAGAGAGACTCAGTTTTATACATATATACATTCTTTTTTAAAATGTTCTTTTCTATTATGGTTTATCCCAGGAGACTGGATTTAGTTTCCTGTGCCATCTGGTATTCTTGCCTGGAGAATCCCAGGGTCGGGGGAGCCTGGTGGGCTGCCGTCTATGGGGTCACAGAGTCAGACATGACTGCAGCGACTTGGCAGCAGCAGCAGCTGTACAGTAGGACTTAGCTATTTATCCATTCTGAATGATGGCTGGCATCTGCAAGCCCCCAGATTCCCAGTCCATTCTTCATTCTCCCTCCCTGTCCCTTGGCAGCCACAAATCCGATCTCTGTGTCTGTGAGGCTGCCTTCTGTTTTGTAGATAGGTTCATCTGTGCCATATTTTAAACTACATATAAGTGATATCACCTAGTATTTGTCTTTTTCTTTCCGACTTACTTCACTTGGTATAATGATGTTGAGTTGTGTCTGTGTTGCTGCAAATGGCATTATTTTGTTTTTTTTTTTAACAGCTGAGTAATATTCCATGGTATGTATGTACCACATCTTCTCTATCCATTCATCTGTCAGTGCTCATTCAGGTTGTGTCTATGACTTGGCCACTGTGAATAGTGCTGTTATGAACATAGGGGTACAAGTATCTTTTTGAATTATAGTTTTGTCCAGGTGTATACCCAAGAATGGTACTTTACTCTTAATATTTTCCTCTATTTCAGTCTTTCTAAAGAGAACATTTTAAATTTCCACTAATGACCTGAAATTGTGTTGCCCATTTCCATATTTTTCAGATTAGCAAGTACACAAACTAATGTAATAAAAAATGTACAATGATAGGAAATCAAACAGACACTCTGAAACAAAACAAAAACAAACATTCTACATTCTAAAGTTGGAAGAAAATCTAAAACTTCTTTACAAACTTCATTACAAAGTAATTTCAAAATACTTCTAAATGCTTTTCTGAAGTTAATTTGGGTTAGAATGTCCCATTTCTTCAGTATATAGAAGTTCATGCTTTGTTTAACTATCTTCTAGTATTGAGAATTTACATTTACAGATAAAATGGGCTTCCAATAAAGTGTACCTATGTTTATATTTGGTAGTATCTTTTGGAGTTGTTTCTAGAAGAAAATGGTTTGCTTCGGTTTTTAAACTGGCTTCTTTAAAAGCTGTGGCTGTATGAGCTATTATTTCACACAGAAAATAATGCATTTTTTTCAGATAATAGGAGCTTGTTTGAGAAGTGGAATTAAAACCTTTTCACTAAAAGACATATGCATATACATACACATATGCATGTATATACACATACACACACAGTATGTGAAGAAAACAAATTCATAAACTATTCCCTTGAGTTTGAGAAGCATTTTAAAGCTTCTAAAGAGTGTTTTCCTAAGGTAATACTAATGATCAACACATGACTTTTTAGCTTATGAGAACCTGTGGGGCCTTGGCACTGGGAGTGGTCCTATAGCAGTTGCTGTAACTTGGGGAGGGAAGTAAGAAATGGAATTGATGGTGGCCCAATATATGTAAAGTTACTATTTAAAGGAATCTTATTTCCTTCTTCATCTAGAACCAAACTAGGCAAGTCAGGATTTATCCTTAGGTTAGCGAATTAGATTTGGTACTGAATGCTAAGAGTGTAAATATTAGAACACATTCCTGTGATTAAATGATGGTATTTCTGGCATGCTATGTAATGAAAGATCTTGAAAGAAATAACTCCTTTAGTAAAGGAAGCTGAGTTTTCATTTTTTTCAGTTGTGAATTAAAAGGGTTGTGCAAGTAATCACTAAGATTCAGATTTAAAATTCTGTGTTTCTTTGACATAATCCTTGTGGTGTTTAGAAATAGTCTCATATTTGTATGCTAAATATAAATTCACTATTTTAAATCCATGATCTAATCTTAAACTAACATGTATAATTTTCTTCTTACATATTTAAGGAAGTGATAACACCCTAAAATGTGATAGGCATATTTACATAAATCTGGTTAGTATTTATAGATTTGGCTACTAGGTTTCTTTCTAGTTTTTCAGTGTGCTCTTTAATTCATAATATAAATTCTGTTTGCTGGCTGGTATGTGAAAAATCTTCAGTGATGATCGTGATGTTTTTTAGATTTGGTTTATGAGTTTAAAATCATCCTCTGTTGGCAGCTGTTGTGTAATTAAAAAACTGGCTGGTCTTCATCATCCCTGGTTGCTGGGAGGTAAGCCCTAAATCCTTGGAATTTTCTAAGTGACAGGAATGTCCTTTATTCATGGTGGATCCCTGAGACCGAAGATCTGAATTTATGTTAACAAAATGACTCAGTTCAGAATTTAGCCAGGACTGAAAGACCAAACATCTGATTAGAGATTTGGGGCACTGAGCCAGCCTATATCAACCTGATCTCTAGGCAGGGCAGGAGACTTTGATACTGAGTTCAACCATGTGGCCAGTGACTCAATCAATCATATCTATGAAATGAATAGATATGATTGTGTGTATGTTAGTCGTTCAGTCATGTCCGACTTTTTGCGGCCCCATGGACTGCAGCCCACCAGGCTCCTCTGTCCATGGGCTTCTCCAGGCAAGAATACTGGAGTGGGTGGTCATTTCCTTCTCCACGGGATCTTCCCAACCCAGGGATCAAACCTGGGTCTCCCGCATTGCAAGTGGATTCTTTACCATCTGAGCCACCAAGGAAGCCCCTATGAAATGAAACTCCACCAAAAACATGGAACACCAAGGCTGAGGCAAACTGCTCCAGTTAGTGATATTCCTGTGGGTCCAGAAACCCCAGCAAGGTGATGGTCTTTGTCTCACAGTTTGGAGTTTGGAAAAACATGACTATAGTAACAAGGGCTTCCTGGGGGTTCAGTGGTACACAATCCGCCTGTGATATAGGAGACATGGGTTTGATCCTTGAGTTGGGAAGATCACCCTGGAGTCGGACATGACTGAAGCGACTTAGCAGCAGCAGCAGAGCAGGTTATACAACTTCACCAAACCTCAATTTCTTTATTTGCCAAGTAGGGGTAATAAATTATCTTACTCTAGTGTAGAAAATAAAACATACAAGCAACATTAGAGGTCAAGTGCCATTTGATTTCCTTTCATCTTATTAACATTATTCTCTTTCTTATTGAAACAACAACAAATAAAACAAAGAAACAAAGGTAAACTAAGAATCCTTCCACCAGTACTTCCAGTTCCCCCCCAAGACTGAGGATTCTTATTTGAGAGAAAACATCCCTTAAAAGAAGATATGGGGGCTGAAAATACACTATTATTATCAGTCTTATCTAAAAAAAAAGTTTTATCAAACAGTATACATTTCTTCTGGAAAAAGTAATTGATATTGTATGTAAAGTAGGAGATTAAAATATCCTTGGTGAACAATAAATTTGACAAGGCCATAATAATGACATCAGCAAAAGCCCTTTCTTGACATCAGATATTCCTCTTCAAGTATCCTAAAAGAATAGCTGAATTATTTGAAGAACTTTAATGAAATTTAGTAAGCCTAATGCTTTAAGAAATTCCAGAAACACATATAAAAATATCAAATCACTATGTTGTGTAACAGGAACTAACATGGTATTGTAGGTCAGTTATAAACTGCAGGCATAAAATGAAAAGACGCTTGCTCTTTGGAAGAAAAGCTATGACCAACCTAGATAGCATATTAAAAAGCAGAGACATTACTTTACCAACAAAGGTCCATCTAGTCAAAGCTATGGTTTTTCCAGTAGTCATGTATGGATGTGAGAGTTGGACTATAAAGAAAGCTGAGCACTGAAGAATCGATGCTTTTGAACTGTGTTGTTGGAGAAGACTCTTGAGAGTCTCTTGGACAGCAAGGAGCTTAAACCAGTCAATCCTAAAGGAAATCAGTCCTGAATATTCATTGGAAGGACTGATGCTGAAGCTGAAACTCCAATACTTTGGCCACCTGATGCAAAGAACTGACTCATTGGAAAAGACCCAGATGTTGGGAATGATTGAAGGCGGGAGGAGAAGGGGACGACAGAGGATGAGATGGTTGGATGGCATCACTGACTTGATGGACATGAGTTTGAGTAAGCTCCGGGAGTTGGTGATGGACAGGGAGGCCTGGCATGCTGCGATTCATGGGGTCACAAAGAGTCAGACACGACTGAGCGACTGAACTGAACTGAATTGAATGATACTTCAAAAAACAAACAAGCTCATAGAAAAAGAGATCAGATTTGTACTTATCAGATGTGGGGGGTGGGGGAGTGGGAATTGGATGAAGTCAGTCAAAAGGTACAAACTTTCAGTTATAAATAAGTACCAGGGACATAATATATGACATGATAAACATAAAAGTTGTTGACAATAAATCCTAGGAGTTCTAATCATAAGGAAATATCTTTTCTATCAATATTTCTTTGATTTTATATCTATATGAGATGAGGGATGTTCCCTAAGCTTACTGTGGGAATCATTTCGTGATGTATATAAATCAAATCATGCTGCACTCCTTAAACTAAACAATATTGAATGTGTATCAGTTGTATCTCAATAAAACTGGAAGAAAAAAAAAAAGAAATCACAGAAGCAAAAGTTAAGCTAATAATTTAGTACCAATAAAGAAAGAAGGTATACATACTTAGCTTCATTTTCATTTGTAACCTCTAAGAAAGAATTATTTTGGGGAGTGATTGATTTTCTTCTAGTCTCCCCTAATAATTATGTAATTTATTTCAAGTAAGTTTCCATTTAACAGAGCATAGTGTTTTCCCCTCTCAGAGTTCCCTTCAGAATTTCTGAAGTGTCATCATATCTTTTTGGAGTGACTCACAAGTAAATATACCACTAAAGGGTACAGTTTTGTAAGAATACTCAACAGAATGATGTAAACACTTGTACTTTACACAGGCCAGGTTAATTTTTTTTTTGAATTGCTAAGATTTCTTCAAGTAAACACATGAAGGGGTTTATAGAAATATAAGAAAAAAAGAATATATGAGGCTTTGCTTTTTTATGTTGTAGCAAAATAACTGAAAATAAAATTATCTAGAGACACAGTGAAGGAATTGGAGGGTTTAGTTTAATCCAGCTTTCTCAGAGTTTGAAGTTATGAGTTTACTATGGACCTTCGGGGTCCTTGAGAAGTAATAATGCCATAAACAATTCAGAGACAGGCTTAAATTCCCCAAGTATTTGCAACACATTTAATCTTTTTGAAAATACATAAAGAATAGACTAGGAATAGACTAGGATACATAAAGAATAGACTAGGAATCTTTAAGACTTCATGGTATTAACTTTAACTGAAGTAATAATACTGACAGAGTAGAACAGTTGATACTGATCTTTTTTATACCTACTGCATACCGTCTGGTATTTATAATAAACATCAGGACAGTTAATACTTGTGTGATGGCTACACAAACACGAGAAATTGCATAAATCATATAAACAGCACTTAAAAGAAAAACATTGTAAAAATCCAGATTTTAATATACTGAATTTGTTTAAATTAAATATAACTCTTCAGAGAAATAGTAACATTCCAGTCATGAGGTTTTTGTAATAGCAATCAATAACAGTATCAATGGCATGGGCAACTTTCAGTTACACAAACCATGCTGCTTATGTGGGCTTTGGATCTTGACCCGGCTGAGATCAAATCCTTTCCCCAGTTTTCACTGGCTGTGTGATTTTAAGAAAATTACATAAGCTCTCTGAGCCTCACTTTTTGCATTTTAAATATGGGAATAACTAGGTTCACAGGTGTCTGTCTGGATGAACTGAGGATACGTGGAAAGCACTGAGTTCAGTGTCTGGTAGCTATCTAGAGCTCAAAATGTTCTCTTCTTATATTTCCTCTGGAGAGTCAAGAACCTTTCTCACTGAAATGCAAGGTTCTGTTTCACGCAGGGAAAACAGAACAATAGAATTTCAAGTTTCACAGCTTTCCCTATCTGAGCATAAATTAAAGAAAAAGAACGGGGAATTGGGGAGACTAGTTTAGATGCTGCTGCAGGGATCCAGGCGTGGGATAAAACATTTGGAAGTGGAGTGGAGATGGGAAGTTTTGAGATGGAGCAGGAATAGTACAAAAGAAAACTCATAGAAACTACTGAATAACTGGGAACTTGAAGGGGGAAGTACAAAAAGGTGAAAATAGACACAAAGTTAGCAGTTATATAGATTTTACTTTCATTGATGGATTGATCATATTCAGGGTTAACACTCAAAATATTTACCAGTCAACATGCCATCCACTGATTGGTCAGACCTGCTGCCAGCTGCAGAACTGAAGCTGGATGTTGGGGACTGTGAACCAGGCCCTCTTGGTTGCTGAGTAGCTGGGAGGCTTGGAACATGCCTGGGGAGGGTCTAAGGTGGTCCTGGGGGTATTGACATTTTCAATATTGTAATAACTGACATGGCCATACCAGTACTTTCAATGTGAATATTAACCCTGATAATATATCCCTTGCTCTCCTCTTCTTTGTCTTGCCCTCTCCAAGTTCTTTCAGCCATTCTTTTCATGAAATAAATTATTAATTTCACCATCTTGGTCATCCTGCATTGAATAATGGCTATTGGCTTTCTTAAACTGTGCTGCTTCCTTTGGTCCAGAAGCAATCTACCAGCTCAGAGTTGACTTTGTGAATTCTGATTTAAACTCTGTTTCTATTAGGATAATCAGAATTACACTTTGTTTTCAATATCAATAAAATGACAACCTAATGTCCTTTTTTTTATAAAGTGCTTCACTGAAGTGACAATGATAAAATTCATTCATTCTCTAGCTGGCAAGCAAACTAATTAAAAGATTATTATATATTCCTTAAGCCAGCAAGTCTCTCAATATATTTTAAATTACATTTTGATACTGTAATCTTTATTTCCACATTAGAAAAGTTAATGTGCTCACTATCCTAAGAAGTTGCATAATTGACACTAGACATTTCAGATAACATAAATTAGCAGGTTCTGCTGAACTTGGAAAATGGGGGGGTGGAAAGGACACTACGTGAAAGAATAATAATAATGCAATCAAAATGTACAATCCTGGCCAAGATTTTGTTTTCAGGATCCAGAACATTGTTTTACAACTACCAATTTTAAAAGTATTGTCTATAACAGTGCTAGGTATCACTGATATTGGTAATGAGTTCTACGATAAAAATTTCTACTGACTATTTTATCTCTAAAAACTAAACTACCATAATTCACTAAAATTTAAATCCAGGTTTCCAGTTGAGAGTATATATACTGATGATTCTTTTGATGTTTAAATGCAGTAAGTTATTTTATTATTCTAATGGAATTTTATCCAATTTAAAAAGCTGCATAAGATATTTCCACTGTGTTGTAGGTCAATGATTAATGTTACAATTTTTGCCTCAGAAATGGTACCTTTCAAAAAAATCCCCTGTTGAAATTTCATCTTAGTACCTGAATTATCCCATATTTGATAACTAAAAATATTTTCTAATCAATCTCTAAAGCTGTATTTCCTGATGGCTGTAATCATCAAATACAAGTTTGCTTAGAGGATTTGGTTGACCTTCCATAGTAAGCAATTAGACAGAGCTTTCAAAGCTAAATTAAAATGGACATCAAATTCCCTTGTGAGACAGAAGTGTCTATATTGTGCAGAAGGATTAATAGATGTGTTTGCTAAAACTTAGTGAAAATAGCAAGTCTTTGGCTATAGATGGTGACAGAGAGGATCCAATCAAAGAGTCTTACATCATAGTCTCAGATTCTCTTAGTTGGAAAAGAATTTAAGTGTCCTGTAACTAACTCCTGTGAATATTAAATTCTATCCATGATGTCTAGTCTTGTTTGAACACCCAGTTGCTTCTTTGTATGTGCTTTCAGTTCCTTCACTGTGAAACACTCATGCTCCTCTTTAAATTTAGAGCTTCCAAGCTGGTGGAAAAAAGCAGAATGTGACCCAATTTACAAATGCAGTATTAGCACAATGCTGCTTATTCCATCTAGTGAGTGGAGAATCAAGGCAGAATTTCCTCTGGAACAGTTTCTCTGAATTAAAGTAGACTCTGTATCTGGCAGCGGTGGGGACACAGACATAGAGAGCAGACTTACGGACATGGCTGGAGGGGGAGGAAGGAGAGGCTGGGGTGTATGCAGAGAGTAACATGGAAATATATTACCATGTGTAAAACAGACAGCTAATGGGAATTTGCTATAGGACTCAGGGAACTCAAACTGGGGCTTGGTATCAACCTAGAGGGGTAGGATGGGAGGAAGGTGGAAGGGATGTTGAAGTGGGAAGGGACATGGGTAAACTTATGGCTGATTCATGTTGATGTTTTGTAGAAACCAACACAATACTGTAAAGCAATGATCCTTCAATTAAAAATAAATAAATTTTAAGAAAGTACCACTGGGAAAAACAAAATAAGTGCCCTTGAACTAAAAAAATATATAAATAAAGTAGACTCTGCATCTATACATGATGGGGCTTCCAAGGTGGTGTAGCTGATAAAGAATCAGCCTGCCAGTACAGGAGAGGAAAGGGATGTGGGTTTGATACCTAGGTTGGGAAGATCCCCTGGAGTAGGGAATGGCAACCCACTGCAGTATTCTTGCCTGGAAAATTCCATGGACAGAGGAGCCTGGCGGGCTATAGTCCATGGTGTCGCAAAGAGTTGGACACGACTGAGCACATACAACCAATGCCGTTTAGACATGTGGAAAGTTCCCCTGATTCAGTTGTTTGTCTTCCTTCCCAACATGTTATAAACTCTGCCTATCTCAAGGAGCATTTGGGAACCTAAGGGAAATGTTGTCCTATGAATTTCACCTCTAGTCCTCAATTTCCCTGATGTTAGCAGAATTCCCAGATATCCCCTTGGGTTACCAGGCAAAAGAGAAATCTAGACTTATAACTGTGAGTTGGTTTAGGAGGCTAGTGAGGAAGCTTGGAATCACAATTTATGCAGTTTAAAAATAAAAGAGGATTTCTGGTTTTAAATTCTACCACTAGTGAGCTTTGTCACCATGAGTGGGTCACTGGCATTTCTCTGACTTCTCAGTTTTCTTCTTCATGGTGTGAGAATAAGTATACCTACAGTTCAGAGTTGCTGGAAGAATTTAAGGAAATAATATAGAATATATGAAAAATAAATAAAACCCTTGAACTTTTCTTATTGCATCTTTAAATTTAACAGCAAAGCAGCTTTGTGACTTTGTGACTTTAGTGGGCATTAGAGAACACATACTAGAAAATGTAGAATTCACATGAACCAGTGTCTTCCCAATATAAAATAAGCTTTTAAACTTGAGGATCTTTGTCCCTCTTACCTGTCACTCTAAGCACAGAAACCTAGGCAACAACTGAAGATGGCAGTTTGACGATACTGAGTATAATGATAATGAAAACAACAGCTGTTCTCTGCTGGGTGATATACTAATCACTGCTCCCAAAAGCTGCTCTTCTCTTTCACATTGTCATGACCCAGGAGGGACTGAGCCTGGATCCAGTCTCTTGTTATGTGTGTCTTCTCCTGACAAAAAAGCCAATTGGTTCTGTATTTTATTAAACTTTTATGAATGTTCTCTGCTGCCTCAAGATCATAATTTGAGTTGTCAACCTGAAACTAGGAATGGCATTTTTAAGAAATGTCCTCTATTTAACATGTGAGGTTAAGAATGACCAATTTCAAATTTGAATTATTCTTTCAATTCATGATCATTTCAAGTTGAGAATTCCAAAAAATATGTATGACTCCTGTCCATGTCTGTTCTTACTATATGTACTTTCAAGTATTTACATTTAACTATAACCATAATATTGGCATATATATTCTTGCAGCCAAAGGTAGAGAAGGTCTATACAGTCAGCAAAAACAAGACCAGGAGCTGACTGTGGCTCAGATCATGGACTCCTTATTGCCAAATTCAGACTTAAATTGAAGAAAGTAGGGAAAACCACTAGACCATTCAGGTATGACCTAAATCAAATTCCTTATGGTTATACAGTGGAAGTGACAAATAGATTCAAGGGATTAGATCTGATAGACAGAGTGCCTGAAAACCTATGGATGGAAGTTCGTGACATTGTACACAAGACAGGGATCAAGACCATCCCCAAGAAAAAGAAATGCAAAAAGGCAAAATGGTTGTCTGAAGAGGCCTTACAAATAGCTGTGAAAAGAAGAGAAGAGAAAAGCAAAGGAGAAAGGAAAGATATACCCATTTGAATGCAGAGTTCCAAAGAATAGCAAGGAGAGATAAGAAAGCCTTCCTCAGTGATCAATGCAAAGAAATAGAGGAAAACAATAGAATGGGAAAGACTAGAAATCTCTTCAAGAAAATTAGAGATACCAAGGGGATATTTCATGCAAAGACGGGCTCAATAAAGGACAGAAATGGTAGGGACCTAACAGAAGCAGAATATATTAAGAAAAGGTGGCAAGAATACACAGAAGAACTATACAAAAAAGATCTTTATGACCCAGATAATCACGATGGTGTGATCACTCACCTAGAGTCAGACATCCTGGAATGTGAAGTCAAGTAGGCCTTAGGAAGCATCACTATGAACAAAGCATGTGGAGGTGATAGAACTCCAGTTGAGTTATTGCAAATCCTAAAAGATGATGCTGTGAAAGTGCTGCACTCAATATGCCAGCAAATTTGGATAACTCAGCCGTGGCCACAGGACTGGAAAAGATCAGTATTCATTTCACTCCCAAAGAAAGGAAATGCCAAAGAATGCTCAAACTACCACACAATTGTATTCATCTCACAAGCTAGCAATGTAATGCTTAAAATTTTCCAAGCCAGGCTTCAACAGTGTGTAAACCGTGAATGTCCAGATGCTCAAGCTGGATTTAGAAAAAGCAGAGCAACCAGAGATCAAATTGCCAGCATCCATTGGATCGTGGAAAAAAGCAAGAGAGTTCCAGGAAAACATCTACTTCTGCTTTATTGACTATGCGAAAGCCTTTGACTGTGTGGATCACAGCAAACTGGAAAATTCTTAAAGAGATGGGAATACCACAACACCTGACCTGCCTCCTGAGAAATCTGTATGCAGGTCAAGAAGCAACAGTTAGAATTGGACATGGAACAACAGACTGATTCCAAATAGGAAAAGGAGTACATCAAGGCTATATACTGTCACCCTGCTTATTTAACTTATATGCAGAGTATATATGAGAAATGCGGGGCTGGATGATGCACAAGCTGGAATCTAGATTGCCAGGAGAAATAGAAATAACCTCAGATATGCAGATGATACCACCCTTATGGCAGAAAGGGAAGAAGAACTAAAGAGCCTCTTGATGAAAGTTAAAGAGGAGAGTGAAAAAGTTGGCTTAAAACTCAACATTTAGAAAACTAAGATCATGGCATCTGGTCCCATCACTTCATGGCAAATAGATGGGGAAACAGTAAAAACAGGGACAGACTTTATTTTTGGGGCTCCAAAATCACTGCAGATGGTGACTGCAGCTATGAAATTAAAAGACATTTGCTCCTTGGAAGAAAAGCTATGACCAACCTAGATAGCATATTAAAAAGTAGAGGTATTATTTTGCTAACCAAGGTCCATCTAGTCAAGGCTATGGTTTTTCCAGTAGTAAGGTATGTATGTGAGAGTTGGACTATAAAGAAAGCTTAGCGCTGATAAATTGATGCTTTTGAACTGTGGTGTTGGAGAAGACTCTTGAGAGTCCCTTGGACTGCAAGGAGATCCAACCAGTCCATCCTAAAAGAGATCAGTCCTGGGTGTTCGTTGGAAGGACTGATGTTGAAGCTGACTCCAGTACTTTGACCACCTCATGCGAAGAGTTGACTCATTGGAAAAGACTGTGATGCTGGGAGGGATTGGGGGCAGGAGGAGAAGGGGACGACAGAGGATGATGGTTGAATGGCATCACTGACTTGATGGGCATGGGTTTGAGTAAACTCGGGGAGTTGGTGATGGACAGGGAGTCTTGGCGTGCTGCAGTCCATGGGGACGCAAAGAGTCTGACACGATTGAGCGATTGAACTGAACTGAATGGAATAATATTGGCATATGTTGATTCATTCATCCAAGTCATAACAGAATACTATTATTCCAGATAATGTTCTATTTTCAGGGGAATATAACAGTGAATGTCATCAAATATGCCTTGCTAAAATGTTTTTTGAACGCTACCAAAACAACAATAACAACATACCTAGAAATCTTCTCTATCACTTCTTAGTTTATCTTTTATTAGTACTTTCTTTTATTTTATGTATGTATTTTCCTTGTTTACAAATTCCTTCCTTTCTCCACAGATTTAAAAATAAACTACAAAGTAATTTTCTTCTCCATATCCTCTCTTGCTGATTAACTTTGCTAATATCAGCAGTCTTAGATTTCTGAAGATGACAGAATTACTGTTTGCTACATTGAGGGGATTTTAGTGCTATTACAAACTGTGGCAATATTTATCCACTTCTACGTGCTGTTTACTAGTCCTAATTATATATATGTTTTTTGGGAAAGATGGTGGCTCTCCATCTCATAGGAGTTTGCAAATACTGTCAACATATTCAAAATACTAGCATGTAGGGAACTATTTGTGTTTTCTTGACAAAATATCAATGTCTGAAAAAGGTGCCCTTGAAGCCATTTGTCTATCTTGGGGAGAAGATTGAAGTTAAAAGATAAATATGGGCTCCTGATGCTACCTATAAATATTTGGTCTTCTATATTCTTGTGGAAAAAGCAGTCTGTTTCATTAATGCAAACTTTTGTTGTACAGATTTGAGTAACATACTATGTGAGTCAACTATTCAAACCTCTTGGGACTTTAGAAGTTTATGTAAAATACATTTCATGTTAATTGGGCAAGTGGCCATCAGCACTTTCTTAAATTCTAATTAACCAGAAAAACTAATAGTTACATAACTGGGGGGCCAGCCAAGGGAGATATAACATGTGGTCTTGTTTCCACAGAGTTCCATATAGTTTCAGGGTTTAGAGACTAACACTGGAAAAGGCAAAGATGCAGGAAACATCAAAACTGAGATTATACTTCAAATTAGTCATTTCTTGTTTTGGTGCATGTTCAGTTGCATCCAACTCTTTACAACGCTATGGACTGTCACCCACCAGGCTCCTTTATCCATGGGATTCTCCAGCAAGAATACTGAAGTGGGTTACCATTTGTTCCTCCAGGAACTCTTTCCAACACTGGGATCGAACCAGCATCTCCTGCATCTCCTGCATTAGCAGGTAGATTCTTTTACCACTGAGCCACCTGGGAAGCCCCTAGTTTTGGGATCAAGACTTCAAATCTATAGAAAAAAATTTTGGTCTGTTAAGGGAGTGGTTATATTTTAGTATTTCCCAAATCATATGCAAATTAACTAGTGTAATGTATTTTAATTCTTTTGCACACTAGCCTTAGCCTACAGTTAGTAAGATTTACCTAGAAATACAGTATGTGAACAACACTACACCAAGGCCTTTGGCTGTGTGGATCACGACAAACTGTGGAAAATTCTTAAAGAGATGGAAATAACAGACCACCTGATCTGCCTCCTGAGAAATCTGTATCGTGCTCAAGAAGCAACACTTAGAATGGGACATGGAACAACAGACTGGTTCCAAATAGGGAAAGGAGTGTGTCAAGGTTGTATATTGTCACCCTGCTTATTTAACTTACATGCAGAGTACATCATGTGAAATGCTGGACTGCATGAAACACAAGCTGGAATCAAGATTGCCAGGAGAAATATCAATAACCTCAGATATGCAGATGACACCATCCTTATGGCAGAAAGGGAAGAAGACCTAAAGAGCCTCTTGATGAAAGTGAAAGAGGAGAGTGAAAAAGTTGGCTTAAAACTCAACATTCAGAAAACTAAGATCATGGCATCTGGTCCCATCACTTCATGGCAAATAGATGGGGAAACAGTAGAAACAGGGACGGACTTTATTTTTTTGGGCTCCAAAATCACTGCAGATGGTGACTGCAGCTATGAAATTAAAAGACATTTGCTCCTTGGAAGAAAAGCTATGACCAACCTAGATAGCATATTAAAAAGCTGACCTTTGTTACTTTGCTAAAAAAGGTCTGCCTAGTCAAAGCTATGGTTTTTCCAGTAGTCATGTATATGTGTTACAATTGGACCATAAAGAAAGCTAAGTGCTGAAGAATTGATGCTTTTGAACTGTGGTGTCAGAGAAGACTCTTGTGAGTCCCTTGGACTGCAAGGAGATCCAACCAGTCCATCCCGGGGGGAAATCAGTCCTGAATATTCATTGGAAGGACTGATGCTGAAGCTGAATCTCCAGTACTTTGACCACTTGATGCGAAAAACTGACTCATTGGAAAAGACCCTGATGCTGGGAAAGATTGAAGGCCGGAGGAGAAGAGGACAACAGAGGATGAGATCATTGGATGGCATCACCGACTCAAAGGACATGGGTTTGAGCAAGCTCCAGGAATTGGTGATGGACAGGGAAGCCTGGCGTGCTGCAGCCCATGGGATCGCAAAGAGTTGGATATGACTGAGCGACTGAACTGAACCTAGAAACATGATCTGATGGTTTTAGATTTATTAACATAATCTGTGAACACTGTAATATAAATTTTGGGGTTTGCAAATAAGAAAAATGCTGTAATAAATAAAGATATATTACACTTCACTTGCTTTTTTGAGAGGTAATTTCTGCTGCTTTAATTGTTCATACTTCAAATATTCACTGAGTATGTTTATGAACTAGGAACTGTGATAGAGCATGGTTCTTGCCCCAGTGTACTGTCTGCCCAGGAAGGAGAATGCTGGTACAGTAAAGAGTTACCTGTCTGGACTCTTTCCACGTGTTTGTGTGCTCATAAGAATAATACAAAGGTAAACACCCTCCCACCCCCAACATGCTGTATTGGCTTGTTAACCACTCTATACCATCTCCACTCATCACAAGCACATTTTCCCATGTGCTGCACTTATTAGAACTTTAACTGTAAATTTTCCTGTCCAGAATCAGAATCCTCTTGATTATAAAACAGTGTATCTTGCTCAGTCAAATGAATGTTCCTTCCCTGTGTTATATGTATGTGATGTCTTTGAAATGGTTTTCTTCCCATTCCTCTTGCCTTTCCAGATTAAGATTTCATTACCTCCTGCCAGCAAACACCTCCTACCTGGTGTTTCCCTCAGCCTCATTTAGCTCCAAATTCTCCCTGACACTTAAATCTTATTCTTATTTCAGAATGTACCTAAAACCCTATTTACACAACATTTCCCTGGGTACTCTCAATGACACTTACTTCTCTGAATGGTGGATTTTATGTCTATACAGTTTGGCACCAGGTCCAGTAATATCTCATTTTACTGAAGACTATTTTTTATTTTTCTAAATTGAACTATAGTTGATTTAAAATATTGTGCTAGCTTCTGTTTGCAGGAAAATGATTCAATTAAATATCTATATGTATGTATGTGTATATATATATATATTTCATATTCTTTTCTATTATGGTTTATTACAGGATATCAAATATAGTTTCCTGTGGTATACAGTAAGACCTCATTGTTTATCGATTTTATCTGTACTAGTTTGTATCTGCTAATCCTCAATTCCTTTTTTTATCCCTCCCCCATCTCCTTTGGTAACTGTATGTTTGTTTTCTAAGTGGAGATTTATTTCATGTGTGTATTTTGTTTTCTCAGTGTAGCAGAAAGCTCTTTCTGGATGTGAATCATATTTTATGAGCTCTGACCATGTCATGTAGCTGAGTCCTGTGAGTGTCTGGAAAATTTCCTTTTAAATTAGACCCCTCATATATATGGAATTTAGAAAGATGGTAACGATAACCCTATATGCAAAACAGAAAAAGAGACACAGAAATACAGAACAGACTTTTGAACTCTGTGGGAGAATGTGAGGGTGGGATATTTCAAAAGAACAGCATGTATACTATCTATGGTGAAACAGATCACCAGCCCAGGTGGGATGCATGAGACAAGTGCTCGGACCTGGTGCACTGGGAAGACCCAGAGGAATTGGGTGGAGAGGGAGGTGGGAGGGGGGATCGGGATGGGGAATACGTGTAAATCTATGGCTGATTCATATCAATGTATGACAAAAAAATAAAAAAAATAAAAAAAAAAGAATAAAAAAATAAATAAATTAGACCCCTCAAAGTATTAAGCATAGTGATGACCATCCAATACAAATTCAAAAGTCACATACTGAAAGGCTGCAATGCCAAGGGTTTCCAACTATCACATAGACATGCCTGCTCAAGGAGTGCTGGTATGCCCCAAAACTCTAAGATGTTCTCAATATAAAAAGCCAGTCACTTCAGTAGGCTGTGCACTTTAGTTACTTACTAAGGCAAACTTTTTGTTGAGAATCATCTGTTCCACCAAAGATGACTCATTATGGAAGAGGTGGGGCTGCATATGGCTCCACATATGTGGAAACCACCAGAACTCATCAACAGACCCCAAAAGACGGTCATCACCTTCATCTTCCTCTTCAGTTCCTGGTGGGTAGGGAAGAGGGAAAAGGTTATTCAATTAATTTCAGCTACACTGATTGCCTCTTTATCTGTATGTATATCTGTCCATCTATCCATCCAATTATGTAATCCAATATATGCATTTAGAAGATACCATTTATACTATCTTACATACATGTAAAACTTTGAACATGAATTGTAACACAGGAAAATCTGTTGCTTGGGGAACAACCAGAGACTGTGATACAACTCTTTTTTAAAGTTTTAAAACATGAGACATGCATATAAAATCAGTGCAAGAAGGAAATACACAATTATTCCAAAGGACTTTAGAATTTTTAACTTTTAGGATCTTTGTATTGTTTAGGTTTGGAGAGAAATGGGGGATAAGCAGGGAATGCAACCCAGGGAATATGAGGGGGAAATGTGTTGTGGAGCTCTAATAGTATTTAGATCACTCTGACAGGGTTTGTAACACAACAGTGCCAACAAAATAATTCCATAATTTATCTGGGTTACTCCTTACATTTGCAAATAAGTTCAGCTCGGTCACTCAGCTCTGTCTGACACTTTGTGACCCCATGAACTGCAGCATGCCAGGCCTCCCTGTCCATCACCAACTCCCAGAGTTTACTCAAACCCATGTCCATTGAGTCGGTGATGCCATCCAACCATCTCATCCTCTGTCGTCCCCTTCTCCTCCTGCCCTCAGTCTTTCCCAGCATCAGGGTCTTTTCCAATGAGTCAGGTCTTCACATCAGGTGGCCAAAATATTGGAGTTTCAGCTTCAGCATCAGTCCTTCCAATGAACACCCAGGACTGATGTCCTTTAGGATGGACTGGTTGGATCTCCTTGCAGTCCAAGGGACTCTCAAGAGTCTTCTCCAACACCACAGTTCAAAAGCATCAATTCTTCAGCACTCAGCTTTCTTTATAGTCCAGCTCTCACATCCATACATGACCACTGGAAAGACCATAGCCTTGACTAGATGGGCCTTTGTTGGCAAAGTAATGTCTCTGCTTTTTAATATGCTTTTTAATATGCTATCTAGGGTCATAACTTTCCCTCCAAGGAGTAAGTGTCTTTTAATTTCATGGCTGCAATCACCATCTGCAGTGATTTTGGAGCCCCCAAAAATAAAGTTTGACACTGTTTTCACTGTTTTCCCATCTATTTGCCATGAAGTGATGGGACCAGATGCCACGATCTTAGTTTTCTGAATGTTAAGCTTTAAGCCAACTTTTTCATTCTCCTCTTCCACTTTCATCAAGAGGTTCTTTAGTTCTTCTTCCCTTTCTGCCATAAGGATGGTGTCATCTGCATATCTAAGGTTATTGATATTTCTCCTGGCAATCTAGATTCCAGCTTGTGCTTCATCCAGCCCAGCGTTTCTCATGATGTACTCTGCATATAAGTTAAATAAGCAGGGTGACAATAGACAGCCTTGTCATACTCCTTTTCCTATTTGGAATCAGTCTGTTGTTCCATGTCCAGTTGTAACTGTTGCTTCCTGACCTGCATATAGGTTTCTTAGGAGGCAGGTCAGGTACTCTGGTATTCCCATGTCTTTCAGAATTTTCCACAGTTTATTGTGATCCACACAGTCAAAGGCTTTGGCATAGTAAAAAAGCAGAAATAGATGTTTTTCTGGAACTCTTGCTTTTTTGATGATCCAGCAGATGTTGGCAATTTGATCTCTGTCTCCTCTGCCTTTTATACTAATGCATAAAAGGGAGAAAAGGGGAAATGTGGGAACTGTTGTTGAAAAAACTAGAGAAAACTGAAGGAAAGAAAAAAAAGATGGTAATGGAAATAAGCTGAGAAATGAAGTCATCATCAAACAACCCAAGAATCACGGTGCTCCTTGGTGGAACTCATGTTCGTCATGCTTGTCCTGTCTTTCAAGTTCTTGGAAGCAAACTTTTCATCAAGAAACCTCTGTTTCCTTGAGAGTCAGCTTTGTTGTTCTTCTGAATTTCATATTTGGGTTTATTTTATTTCCTTCATTTTCTCTGGTCTGCAGTTTAGTTGAGTGTGGGAAATGAAACAGTTCTCTAATATATATGCAGGAGTAGGAGTCTCTTTTTATACTTCTCCAGGCAGAGTTTCTTTATGAAAGCAGAAATGAGAGCAGCGTAAGGTATCTGTCCTGGCATCGCCTAAGATGATGTTAATCATCACAGAATTATGCAGTCACACTTTAATTTCAGCGATGAGACTCAATTCCATAAGGTCCTAGAGCAGTAGATTCTTTAAATGTCCCTTCTGCATGGAGAAAAACGTCCACCTATTTTCAATAGCAGTTCTTATGTGACTGGTTGTGATGGGTCTCTAGAGGCTAACAAGGGTGGACAGACTGTTCTGCCTGCACAGCCAACCAAGCCTACTGCTTGTTACCACCCCTCTATGATATAATTTTCTGAAAGAATGAAGGTAGAGCGTACTGGCAGGAATAGGAGCAGTTAGATCTTATGATTTATTGGGCAATGAAAGAGACCAAAGATAAAGATGTAATATGAGGCTGCATGGTTGTTTTGATGTATGCAGGAGGAACAGGATTAGTGATATAGAATGGGTGTAATAACATAATCTTTCAATAAGGACAGTCTTCAATTTCACCTTCATACGCTTAAGTACTTTGCTGATGTGAGGGAATTCTTGCTCTCTGTGTAAAGGGCATATTTAAATTGAATCTGTTTTGGTTCCCTTATTTTATTCTCTTTAGCATACTACTCATGTTACTTTCGTTACTCATGTCAGTAGAGTTGAACAAGTACAGCCTTTGGAGTTAGAAGCTTTTTAGTTTATTTCTAGGTTCCAGCACATTTGAGCTGTGGGCAAGTAGGCAAAAATATGGACAGCAATACCTATTTTATTCCTTTTGTGAGAAAGTGTCTACATAGTCCAGGCACATACTGGGTAATTTAAAATGCCCATGTCCTTCCCTCCTGTATTTCTTGCTCCTGTTCTTGCTTCTTCTACATGTCTCCTAGAGTTTTTTCTTTTTTCACTACAGTACTATATGGGGGGGGGGGGGGGGGCGGCGGCTCACCAGAGTGTTATGTGACAGAAGGGACGCTGTATTTAAGAACTGATCAAGCCATTATATTAAGTAATTGTTTGATTAATGAGTCACCCACACCAGGCATTCTTGGGGCTTCTAAGCTCTGGGAAGCCTTCTAGAAAGGAATGAGAAAGAATAGGAAGATACAGTCAGGGGCTTAGAAATCTGATGACCCCAGTCATGGCAAAGTCTTGTGCCCTGCTGCCTTTTAGGTAATAAATAAGGTGGCCCTGGTAAAGAGACATTTGCTAAGTGTGACTGGTGATGCTTAAATACGTTTTTCTTTTTTTTCTGACATAAGGATGATGCTTTTGGTTTCCCTGCAGTTAAATGTCTCTACTTATATACTCTTCTCTTGCTTAACATTTTGTATGTCCTCAGGACACCCTGTTAGTTAAGATTACAAGTCAATTACTTGTTGCAGTTTTACTTTCACATACTGAAAACAAGTAGATTTCTCTTAGGGTTTCCTAGTAATCAGTTCATTGCTGATTTCCACCTCCTCTGGGAAAAGTGAGCTGAGTTTCCTACTTTATGAATAAAGTCACCCCTCCAACTACTTTTAAGCTCCATTCTCTGTCTCCTATAGTTCCTACCTTTCCCTATCTTTCTTCTGCTCTGCTCTTTATTCATTTTTCTAGTTGGCCTTTATTCAAAGTTTATATATGAGGACAGTGCAACAGATTTCAGAATTCTCTGGAAAGACTGCTCAGGCATTTGTTGTCCTTTCCTGAGCACCCTAGAGGGCCCCTCTGATAGGCTTATGTAAGTTCATAGCAGGCGTAGGCCCTTCCTTTTTTTCTTTACAGCTCTCCCTTATCTGATTTCCTTTCTTTCTACTTTGCGGATATTTTACATCAGAATTAATTACATTGAGAATAAGTATCTGTTGCCTAATACTTCAAACGTCATGATAAAAAACAGCTGAAACATAGTTATTCATGGTTTGATTAGCCTGGCTTCTTGTCACTCCTTTGTTTCCCCACTTTACCACCTTTTGTCAGAAGTGGACAGAGAATAACTCAAGTCAAATTCCTCAATTTTAAGTGTCATTTCTTAAATTGTTACAAAACTACACTGAAATCTTATAATGTAAATTATTATTTTATTATGTATCTATTTAAGCAACTTGTGTCTCTTCAATATTTTTTCTGTAATATTTCTTACTCTGATACTACATTAAAAACTATCATTGATTGAGACTATTTTAACTGTTTTTCAAGTATTGTCTCATTTAATTCTCACTAGAACTATGCTCTCAAAGCCACTAACTCCATTTTACAGATAAGGAAATTGATATTTGTAGAGGTGATGCAATTTGCCACAAGTCAATGGAAATACGGGATAGAACCTGAATTCAGAATCTTAATTCTAACCCAGATTACACGACTCCAAATTCAGGACCCTTAACCATCATTCACAGACCAAATGTGGAGTTTAGAGATAAGATGAACATTTACTAATTTATATAACTTTGCTCTTCACATTGTTAATTAATTTTCTGATATAATTAAAATGTACAAACATTATTAGTTCTCATCTGCAGCGCTATTTCAGATGGTGACTGCAGCCATGAAATTAAAAGACGCTTGCTTCTTGGAAGAAAAGTTATGACCAACCTAAATAGCTTATTAAAAAGCAGAGACATTACTTTGCCAACAAAGGTCCATCTAGTTAAAGCTATGATTTTTCCAGTAGTCATATATGGATGTGAGAGTTGGACTATAAAGAAAGCTGAGGGCTGAAGAATTGATTCTTTTGAACTGTGGTGTTGGAGAAGACTCTTGGGAGTCCCTCAGACTGCAGGGAGATCCAACCAGTTCATCCTAAAGGAAATCAGTCCTGAATATTCACTGGAAGGACTGATGCTGAAGCTGAAACTCCAATACTTTGGCCACCTGATGTGAAGAACTGACTCGTTTGAAAAGACCCTAATGGTGGGAAAGACTGAAGGCGGGAGGAGAAGGGGATGACAGAGGATAAGATGGTTGGATGGCATCACTGACTCAATGGACATGAGTTTGAGTAAACTCTGGAAGTTGGTGATGGACAGGGAGGCCTGGCGTGCTGCAGTCCATGGGGTTGCAGAGTGTCGGACACGACTGAGTGACTGAACTGAACTGATTGGTTCTTGGTGATTTGAAAAAATATACAACCTAAAGAACCTACAGATAAGGGGAAGGCACCTTTTGCCATTCAGCTTCCTTAATCAAGGATTGCCAATTTAATGATAAAAATCCATTTTTTTCCTAATACATAAGACTTGGGCTCTGACTAAAAGTTAAGAGTATTTTTTTTTTTTTTTTACATGTAACTAGCTATATAACCTTGGGCCCCTTGAAGTTTCTATGTTATCTAGAAAACAAGATAACACATTCTTTAACTCCTAGAATTCAATGAAAAGTTACAAGGAAAATGCTTAGTTAAGTACCTAGAATATGGTGTTGTTCACTAAAAGGGAACTATAATTTTTATCCTTTCATCTCTTTATTTTTCACAAAATGCACAAATCTTTCAAAAACTAAAAGTAAACCAAATAAGATGAAACTCTTTCCTAAGATAAAATCTTACTGGTATGATGGTGCTATTTTTCTTCTTCCCTTCAAGACTGAATAAAACAATTTTTAACAGAAAAAGGAGTTACTCATTTAGAAAGGAAGACAATGTAATTCAATTAAACTTTACAATATCCAATTTTCAAAGGATTCATATTACTAAATTTCATATCTGTTCCCATTGAAAACTGATTTTACTGGTTTTAGACAACCCGAGCTAAGTTTTGTGGGCGCTTTCAGATCTTAGACAAAACTCTTTCATGCTTTCTCCTTAGCTTCCTCTTGTGTTCCACTCTCCTTGGCTTAGAGAGAGGACTGTGAGCTGTCTGGGAGAACCCCAGTAAGGAAAGAGGTGAGTCTCTCAGAAACAGAAATCATGGGGAGCAACTGGCTAGAGTCGTTCTTTAGTATCAGCACTGGACAAAAAAATTTAGTTGCCGTGTATTTAGTTTTCATGTATTTCTATTGTATTTCAATGTATGTATGTATGTATGAAATGTATGTATTTCAGTGAAAATTTAGTTTTCATGTATTTCTATTATATTTGGGAAAGAAGTTTTTAGTTATTCTTAATGTTTAAGTGATTTTCTTCCACAACACAACATGGTCAAATTGTATTCTCTGACCTTGTCCCTTATAAATACTAATGGTGAAAAGAAAGGTAATTTTATTTTCACCCAATCCTTTATTCATTAGCTCATTTTTTTTTTCAATAGGCACTGTTCTGCTTGCTGGTATTACAACAATGAAGTGTTTGTAGAGTGATCATTTTAGTGAGGAGTGACAACAGATAATTTACAAATAAAGTACATTTAACATCCATACATTTAGCAATCTAGGAACAGAAGGGATCTTACTTAAGCTAATAAAGACTTTCTATGAAATTGTCTATTGAAAAAATTCCCGTCAAGAACAGGAACAGAACTACTTAAGGGTTTCCCCTGAGGTCAGGAACAGTACATGTGTTGTTATCACTATGTTTATTTAATATTTAGTGGACATCCAAGCTAATGCAGTAGGCAAGGAAAAGAAAAGAAATTTTATAAAGCTCAGAAAGGAAGAAATAAAATTTTTACCATCCAAAAATTGTGTGATTGAGTAGGTAGAAAATCCAAAAGAATCTTGAAAGTATAGAATTAATAAGTGAGTGTAGCAAGGCTGCTGAATATTAATATCAGTACACAAAATCAATTTTATTTCTACATATTATTAACAGAGAAATGGGGAAAGAAACTTTAAAAAAGACACCATAAACTATTGCATCAAAAAAACTCCACCAAGGAATAAATAGAAAATTAATAAAGTTTTGTCAAGTATAATTAAAGAGAACCTACTAAATATGAGTGCTTCCCAATTGGTAAAGAATTCATTCGCCTGCCAATGCAGGAGACGCAAGAGACTCGGGTTGGACCCCTGAGTCAGAAAGATCCCTTGAAGTAGGCACTGGCAACCCACTCCAGTATTCTTGCCTGGAAAATTCCATGGACAGAGGAGCCTGGCGGGCTACAGTCACTGGGGTGGCAGAGAGTCGGATGTGACTGAGCACACACTGAGCACAAATACGTTCAAGCATAGGAAGACTCACTGTTTAGTACAACAATTCTCCCCAAATTAATTTAGATTTAATGTAATTTAAATAAGAATTCTACAGGGTGACAAAGCTGTGTATTGTCACTTTGCTTATTTAAGTTCTATGCAGAGTACTTCATGTGAAATGCTGGGCTGGAGGAATCACAAGCTGGAATCAAGACTACCAGGAGAAATATCAACCACCTCAGATATGCAAATGATACCATTCTAATGACAGAAAGTGAAGAGGAACTAAAAAGCCTGTTGATGAAAGTAAAAGAGGAGAGTGAAAAAGCTGGGCTGAAACTCCACATTAAAAAACCAATATCATGGCATCCGATTCCATCATCTCATGGCAAAGAGATGGGGAAATAGCAGAAGCAGTGAGAGTTTCCTTTCTTGGGTTCCAAAATCACTGTGGACAGTGACTGCAGCCATGAAATCAAAAGATGCTAGCTTCTTGGAAGGAAAGCTGATAAACAGCGTATTAAAAAAGCAGAGACATCATTTTGTCAACAAAGGTCTGTGTAGTCAAAGCTATAGTTTTCCCAGTAGTCATGTATGGGTGTGAGAGTTGGACCAGAAGAAGGCTGAGTGCTGAAGAACTGATACTTTTGAATTGCAGTGCTACAGAAGACTCTTGAGAGTCCCTTGGACTGCAAGGAGATCAAACTGGTCAATACTAAGGAAATCAACCTTGAATATTCATTGGGAGAACTGTTGCTAAAGTGGAAGCTACAATACTTTGGCCACCTGGTGTGAAAAGCTGACTCACTGAAAAAGACCCTGATGCTGGGGAAGATTGAAGGCAAAAGGACAAGAGGGCAACAGAGGATAAGATGGTTCAGACAGTATCATTGACTCACTTGACATGAATTTGAGCAATCTCTGGGAGACAGTCGAGGACCGAAGAGCCTGGCGTGCTACAGTCCCTGGGGTTGCAAAGAGCAGGACAGGACTTAGTGACTGGACAACCACAGCAACAATAAAATAAAAATTCTAGTGAGGATCTTTGTGGATATGGTAAGCTAATTTTAAAATTTATATAAAAGTGCAAAAGGCCAAGAATTGCCAAGGCAATGATGGAAGACGATGAACAAACTTAGAAGACTTAAATAGCAGATATTAGTATCAACTTTGATGCTTTGACCATCTGATACAAAGAACAAACTCATTGGAAAAGACCCTGATGCTGGGAAAGATTGCAGGCACGAGGAGAAGGGGATGACAGAGGATGAGATGGTTGGATGGCATCACCGATTCGATGGACATGAATTTGAGCAAGCTCCTGGAGTTGGTGATGGACAGAGAAGCCTGGAGTGCTGCAGTCTGTGGGGTTGCAAAGAGTCGGACATGACTGAGTGACTGAACTGAACCAATTAGTTATAGTAAATAAGATAGCATGATGACGCAAATAGAACCAATGAGCAGGAAAGTCCAAAAACAGAGTCCACACATCTATGGTCATCTAATTTATTACAATGATGACACCATGGTGTGGTGAAAAAAGGATGGTCTTTTCAATACTTGGTACCAATTAGACATCTTAATGAGAAAAAAAATGTTTCTTTCTATTTTTTTGTTGTGAAGTAGAACACTCACCCTGAAATCAGAACAAGTGTTTTCAAATTAATTAGAAAACCACACTAGCTCAAAAAGCAGGTATCTTGACCCTTATCTCACACATACACAAAAATCAATTCTAGATGGATCTCAGATGCATGCATTTTAAGAATGTAGGGACATATTTTCATGATCTTGTGGCATGCAAAAATGTCTTTAAAAAGACACAAAAAGGAAAAAAAAGATAAATTGGACTACATTTTGTTCATCAAAAAGTATCGGTAGGAATGTAAAAATGATAAACCACACGTCAGGAGAAAATATTTGCAATGCATATAACTGACAAAGAGGTCATTAAGAATACATAAAGAATTTCTACAAATCAATAAGTGAATGCAGATAACCCAATAAAAGCAGTAAGATATTTCAAAAACAGAAGAGATACAAATGGTCAATAAATATGTGAAAGGAACTCAGTTTCACTACTTGTCAGTGAAATGTACATTCAAACCATAATATGGTATCACTACATGCCCACCAGAAGGGCTAAAATAATAAGATAAATATTAATAATATTAAATATTTGGAGGAATATAAAATAACAAGAAAACTCACATAGTATTGGAAATATAAATTGATATCACCACTTTGAAAAACTGTTTGGCATTTTCTACTAAAGCTGATCATAAGTATACCATATAACCAGCAATTCATCTGGTTGATAAACAACAGAAAAACATATGTCCTCTGAAGGACAACTATTTTTAACAATAGTTGTGTTTAAAATGTTCTTAACACGACTATTCAAAAAAAAGAAAGGCAAACACTGAAAACAACCCAGCCATTCACACTGGAACAGAATGGAATAAAGAAATTCTGTAAATTCAAACAGTGAAATACTACAGAACAATAAAGCTGAAAGAAATACAACCCTACACAATAATGTCTGCAAAACCAAAATGTTAGACAAAACAAGCTATATACAGAAGAGTCCATTTATATGATTCTTTTTATACAGATCTTAAAGCCAGGCAAACTAATTTATGATGTTAGAAGTCAGGATAGTGGTTTTCTTGGTGGGAAGCTAGTGACTCTAAAGCAGCGCAAGGGAGAGGGTGTGTGGATTCTGGTAGTACCTCTTTCTTGATCTGGGTACGTAGCTCGGTACGCTTGGTGAAATTCATTGAGCACTATACTTATTACTTACACAGTTTTATATATGTAAATTATAGTTCAGTAGAGAAAAGGCCATTAAATAATAATATGGTGAATAAACTTTTAAGCTATTAACATTTTGTAAAGGTGGAAAAATAAGTTAAATGAAATTGAGTAATATGAAGAAAATAAAGTAGTGGAGAGACACAAGAAGGTGTGAAGAGGAGGGGGTCACAGTTTTAGAGTGGTCAGAGAGGCTAACTATGGGGATAGTTAATCTCTATCTTACCTGTATGGTAAAATTTCCCTGAAAATCCCAGGTTGAAAGTAAAATTTGTGATTTGTGCACGCAAAAGATTCTGAGTATCAAGCAGGGCCTGAAATACATAATTAAAAAAATGTATCAGGTAGAGAATGGCTTTGAGAAGATATCTTCCTTTAGCAGTCAAAAGGTAAAAATACTCCTTTAGGCATGAGAGAATTAAATAATGGAAAGTAGTTTTTTTTTTCTTTTTCTCATCTTACAACTAGCAAGATGGTTCTGAGATTACATAATTACATATTTATATATTTATTCTTTAGATGCAGTAAATCAGCAAAAAGTGTCAGTTAGAAAAAGGAAGTTAAATGAAAATTTATTCTTCTTGTTCAAAGGAACTAGTATCTAATACATAAAATACATCTCATTTTACCCTTTAGGGGATGTAACTCACCAACTGTCAAAAAAAAAAAAAGACATTCTTTTAACGTGAAATTATGTAAAAACATATATTGAAAGAAACAGATAGTTGTTTTTCAGATACATCTTCGGTCTTCAAAATCCAATTCTTTTCAATCTGTAAGTCTTAGATTCCCCAAAGATAGTGATTATTCTTCAAAAATGGGTATCATGGTAAAGTAAATGTCTAATTTGCCCTTTCACTGGAAAAGAGATGAACAAACTTTGTACTAATGACAGGTAAAGCTATTTTGAGGTTTAATTATTATATCATATAAAGTATTATGCTATGAGTATTTAGTGGACTTCTCTTTCTCCTTTTCTTTCTCATTCTTATTCAAATTCACATTCTTATATTCCTTCTCTTCCCCTTCCCCAGACTATGGTAGTTCAGTGCCCACCTAAAGGAAGCAAAAAGTAACTCTAGATGGTAGACTTGTAAAGGATCTTAGTTAGTACTTCTATTATACATGAAGAAAGTCAGGAGAAATGATTTACCTATTTTCACAGATAAAATTAGTGGTATGTCCTAGATTAAGAATATAGATCACCTGATTCCAAGTTAGGTACTCTTTTTACTCTACCACACTAAATCTTTTCCTACACTTCCATAGTACAGCTGGACCTAACAACAGAATCTTTTCTCTTCTCAGTATCTGATACCTGCAAGCCCCGCCCCCTTGTGCTCATGACCTGAATCTTCTGGGGGGATAAACAGATTTTCATTTTATTCAGAGACCCTCTCACAACTGCATGTGTTCAACAATTACTAGTTGCCATTCCTCTCTTATTGCTGCTGCTACAATTACTACTACTAATTTGTTGTTGTTATCATTAGTGATAGATAATACAAATCTATCTGAACTTTAACCATCATTTGTTAAAGTAGAGACAATTACCTAGTTCATAGAACTGCGATGAGAAACGTAGAAGATATAATATATGCAGGAATGTCTGATAAACTTTTTAAAAAGTGGCATAAAATACTAGGTGTTCATATAATTACCAGCAATATATTACATGTTAATGTAATTATGTGCATTATATTATTTTGATAACTGTATCTATCTTTATATTGTATACCTCTCATCTACTTATTTTTTATTTGAAATACAGCTGACAAACAATATTATGTTAGCTTCAGGAATATAAAATATTAATTTGACATTTAAATACATTATGAAATGATCAAACGGAAGTCTAGGAACCATCTGTGCCCATACAATATCATTACAGTATTACTGACCATATTTCTTATGCATATGTATGTAAATTACATCCCCATGACTTAATTATTTTATAATCAGCAGTTTGTACTCTTAATTTCACTTACCAATTACCTTAATTTCACTCATTCCCCCAAACTTTGTCTTTTTGGCAACCACCCATTTGTTCTCCGTATCTACGAGTCTGTTTTTGTTTTGTTTTGTTTGTTTTTTAGATTCTAAATATAAGTGAGATCATATAGTATTTATCTTTCTCTGAGCATAATACCCTCTAGACCCATCCATGATGTCCCATGGCAAGATTTCACTCTTTTTTTAAATAGCAAATATTCTACTGTATATATACACTACATCTTTATCCATTCATCTATTGATGGACCTTAGCTTGCTTCTATATCTTGGCTGTTATAAATAATACTAGAATGAAAATAGGGTTTTTTAATTAGTGATTTTGCTTGCTTTGGGTAAATACTCAGAAGTGAAATTACCAGACGATATGGTAGTTCTATTTTTAATTTTTTGAGGAAGGTTTATACTGTTTTACATAGTGGCTGCACCAGTGTAAACCCCACCAACAGTATACAGGAGTTCTTTTTCATCCACATCCTTTCCAGCACTTGTTATTTCTTGTCCTTGTCTGAGCTGTTCTGAAGTGATATCTCATTGTGGCTTTGTTTGCATTTCCCTGATGATTAGTGATGCTTAACATCTTTTCCTGTGTGTGCTGGCTATCTGTATGTCTTTGTGTTCTCTGTTTTTTACCACAATAAAATAGGTGTGTATACACACACACACACACACACACACACACACAGCCCCATACACACATTTCATAAGCTTCCCTGGTGGCTCAGTGGTAAAGAATCGACCTGTGGGTGCAGAAGACCAGGTTCAATCCCTGGATCAGGAAGAGCCCCTGGAGGAGGAAATCGCAACCCATTCTAGTATTCTTGCCTGGGAAATCTCATGGACAGAGTGGCCCGGAAGGCTACTATCCACAAGGTTGCAAAGAGTTGGATATGACTTAGAGAGTAAAACAACAAAAACAATATATACTTAGATATACAGATATACAGCTAAGTGAAATTAGAGCCATAAAGTAAAAATTAGAACTGTATCAATTATAATTAAAAATACAGTTTTGAATTTTGCCTTTTCCATTTAATAGTATATCACAAGCTTTCTCTCATCACATTAACCATTCAAATCCAAAATTTTTAATCTATTGATTTTAATGGATGCTGAATATTACATCAAATGCATACATTATAATTTATTTAACCATTTTACACTACTGTTGTACATTTAGATTGTTTACTTTTTTTGTCTAATATAAATTCTGCTTTATGTATCAATACATATTTATATAGCAATGAAGTAACCATTTCCTCAGGAGAAAATAATTCTGCTTACTCTTACCAAGCAAAACAATTTCTGAGCAAATCTGAAAATGCTTATAAAAGTATTGGGCTTCCCTAGTGGCTCGGTGGTAAAAAAATCTGCCTGTCAATGCAGGAGACTTGGGTTCAGTCCTGGGTTGGGAAGATTCCCTGGAGAAGGAAATGGTAACCCACTCCAGTATTCTTGCCTGGGAAATCCTATTGACAGAGGAACCTGGTGAGCTACAGCCAATGGGATCACAAAAGAGTTGGACCAGACTTAGCAACTAAACAATAGCAAATAAAAGTATTACTAGGGGACATAATATCCAATAAACATTATAAGAGAATTATATTTGAATCTCTATGCTACCCCACTAACTTAGTTTTTTGAGGCTTCATTCTATAAAGCCAAAAGCAGTTACAGGCATTAAAAGATCTAGTTGAAGGCAGAAAAAAAAAAAATCTAATTTAAAGAAACAGGGGTCTGAGAACTGAGTGAAATGGGAGATTTTATATATCTTTGGATTTTCTCCAAATTTCTTTAACAGAATGAACATATCAAAGCAAATAGAAAAGACAAAATTTTTTAAAAATAACTGCAAAAGAGTTTTATATGGAGATTTATGTTAGGACTCATTACATGTGTGACATTCTTTGGGGAATTGTCTGCTAGCTTTTTGTTTCTTATCTGGGCTTCCTAAATTATATTTTGACCTATTTTATCTTTTGATAGTTAACAAAAGTATTTGGTGACCAAATTAAGGCTGGGAAAGAAATTTTAGTGTTTAATATGGTTTTTTAGCAATAGGCAAAAGTATATTTCAGCACAGAATTTTTAGAGTTACTATTTTCTTAATTAACCAAATACTAATTATAATATAAATATGGATAATGTAGCTAGATCTGCTAAAGTAAATAAAAACAATTGGGCAGCTAATTACCAATATAAGCTCCTGTATCTCTTGACCTAGGTACACATACACACGAACATCAGAGATATTCATGGGTTTGGCATGAAGATCAAATGAGAACATGGATACATGACCTTAATACCTTTCCTAGCACACAGAAGTGGAGTTTTAGCACTATGAGTGGAATTTTTCATTCTTTCCTCTGTCAACCTTAAAAGTTCCTTATCATCCTGTCACAAAATTCCATCTTCTACTTCCTACTGTTGTTCACTTGGCATAAAGTCAGGCATATGCCTAAAATTTTAAATGATATTTTTAAATTGAGCCTTGGCACTTTTGGAGTTGTCTAATCAGCACTGGGGCTTCAGATGGCTCAGTGGTCAAGAATCCGCCTGCCAGTGTAGGAGACACTGGAGATGTGGGTTGGATCCCTGGGTCGGGAAGATTCCCTGGAGAAGGAAATGGCAGCTTGCTCCAGTATTCTTGCCTGGAAAATTTCACGGACAGAGGAACCTGGTGGGCTACAGTCCATGGAGTTGCACACAGTCAGACATGACTGAGCACGCACACGTTATCGGCACTGAGGATTTTAAACAAAAGAGGAATGTGGTCCATGTAGCTGTATTAGAGCAGTTTTACAGTGCAGTGCATTTCTTTCAAGTGACCTTGTGTGTTAGTCACTCAGCCGTGTCTGATGCTCTGTGACCCCATGGACTGTAGCCTGCCAGGCTCCTCTGTCCATGGGATTCTCCAGGCAAGGGGACTGGAGTGGGCTGCCATGCCCTCCTGCAGGGGATCTTCCTGACCCAGGGGTCAAACCCAGATCTCCCGCATTGCAGGCAGATTCTTTACCAACTGAGCCACCTGGGAAACCCTTAGTGAATCCTTTATTCTCCAACAAAATGTTCATGTATTTTATTGTTTGTGTTGTAGTAAAAGAATAATGACAATGGTTTTTATGGAAACCAAGGAGGAGACAGTAACACAGTCATCTTGAATTATTTGTTAATCATACCTAAACTGTCCAGAGCATAATTATATAACCTCTAAATCATACACATGAGAGATGGTTTGCTAGAAAATTTATTGGACTGAAATTGGTAAATAATGACATATGTGTAGGAAAACAGAAAACAAGTACCATTCTCATTGAACATTCATTTGAAATTGTTATACATATTCTATTTAGCTTATGGCTGTATACCCAAATAGTCAAAATGCTAATGTACTTTTTCAAAAAAGAAATAAAAATAAAAGCTAGTTCTCAGCACTTTTAGGCAACTGTAAGTTGTATCTCACTCATTCAATTATACAGAAAAGGTTTTTATGTATTGTAATAAACATAATTTTTAAACCTTAGTAATTTAAACTACTTGCTTCCAGCAGCAAAGTAGAAAAGGATGGAGAGGTATGGGATTCCATATGAAGGGACTAAAGCATCTCAACCCATGTACTACTGTTCCAGAGCAAATGAAGTTTCCTTTAACAGTTGCAGAGATATGTTGGAAACCCCTTAAGTAGCATTATCTGTTCTGCTTAAGAGGTGAAAGTGGTAAATACTTTAAAAAAACTCTGATAACTAGTCACCATCCCTATCCCCACCAAATACATTTTGAGTTTTACTAAAGCTGGACTATAAATTCCATGAGGTAGTGTCTCTGTCCAGTTTACTTTTCACTACTGAAGTCTAGCATGTTGTCAGGGGGAGAAGAGGGACAATTAACTATTTATTGAATGGGGATATTAATGAATTTCTGATTGATCTCATACTGCAGTAAACTCATAAAGACTTGACAATAATATTGTGGAACATTCTTTTGCAATTTTATTTTCATAAACTGTTTTTAATCTTGAATTAATTTCAACATATTCCACATCCAAAAAGTAATTATAAAACATTCTATTTTCAAATTATTTGTAAAAAAAGAAAGTGCTAAAATAAAAGCATTCCCTATTTCAGTACTTCTCAAACTTCTAAACACATGAAGATAATCTTAAAAGCTTAATAAAATGCAGATTTCTGGGTTCTAACCCAGGAATTTAACCAGAGATTCTGAACTATAGTGCTGAAGCAGGCCAAAGCATCCTAGATGATTCTGCTGGAGGTGACATTATACCACACTCTAAGAATCACTGTCTTATTCCTTGATTTCAAATAGCTCAATGCAAGTTTTCATTTACTTCGAGGCATGCTTTTCTCTGAGAATATGAAATCTTTGATATCCACTATATAACAACATTCTTGGTATACAGTAGGCATTCAGCTATCAATTTTATAAGCCACATTTGTAATAGGTACTGTGAATTCTAAAATCAAAAATATTCTAGGAAAAAAAAAAGAAATATATAGGATCATCAGAATCCAGTTGAATATCCAATTGAGGAAATATATAGGATCACAGAATCCAACCCACTGTGTTGACCCCAAAGTACTTCATCATGCTTGGAGTAATCTGGGTTAGAAATTATACAACACAGATGGTAGCCTTTAAAAGTTTTCATGTTTTGTCTTTATCAATTTTATTTTCCTTATTTTTTCTAATAAAAGTCCCCCTTCAGCTTGAGTTGGGAGAACCAGTTAATCAGATTGCAGTCTAAGGTAATCAGCTTCAACCTAGGGAAGTTATGGTGTTGAAGAGGCAAGTGATTATAGAAGATGGATATGTCTTATGAATCAGACTGCCATGGGACTGTACAATTCAGCTATTGTGGAGAACAGTTTGGTGGTATCTCAAAAAGTAAAATATAGAATTATCATATGACTCAGCAATTATGATCCTCATTTTATATTCAAAAGAGCTGAAAACAGGTTTTCAGAGAAATATTTGCACACACTTGTTGATAGTGGCAGTATTCACAATAGCCAAAAGGTAGAAACAACCCAGGTGTTCATCAGTAGATGAACAGGTAAACAAATTGCAGTTCACATATACAATGGAACATTATTCAGCCATAACAAGGAATGAAGTGCTGATACATGCTACAATATGGATGAATCTTGAAAACATTAAAACTAAGTGAAAGAAGCCAGTCACAAAAGGTCACATACTGTATGATTCCATTTACGTGAAGTATCCAGGATAGGTAAATCTGTGGTGATGGAAAGTAGATGGTGCTGCAGGGGTAGGTAGGGAGAAATTGATAGAACTCCTTAATGGGTGTGGGTTTTCCTTTTGGGGTGATGAAAGTGTTTTGTACCAGACAGAGGTGGTGGTTGAACAGCACTGTGAATGTACTAATGCCATTGAATTATTTTAATACGGTAGTTTTATGTATGTGAATTTCACCTCAAAAACCAAAAAAAACTGTTCAATTGTGAGTACTGTTGTCTTCATGTTTTTTTTTTCCTAAATTTTATTGAAAGAGCATTACATGTATTACTCTACCCAAATTATTTCCAACAGATGCCCCATATCCTTTACACTGACTTTAAGAACTGTCCAGAAACGGATTAAGTAAACACATGAGGAACTGTTGGGATGTAGTGACAGTCGATATTCAAAAATTCCTATGGTATTTGGAACTTGCCTTAGACCTTATCTTCTATCATCCTCCTTTCTATTCACCCAGCTGTGGATTCACTCATCTGTATGCTGTTCCTGGATCATACCAAGTTTATTCTCACTTCAAGGGCCTTAGTCTTGCTATTTCCTCTTCAAAGATATACTTTGCTCAGATATTCATGTGGTTCACTTCCTCACCTCTGCTAGGTCTCTGCTTAAATATCATCCCCTCGGTGAGACCTTCCCTACCCCCTTTTTTATTGAAGAGTTGATTTACAATGTTGTATTAGTTTCAGATGTACAACACAGTAATTTGATATTTTTATACCTTATACTCCATTTAAAGTTATTATGAAATATTAGCTATATTCCCTGTGCTGTACATTACATACTTATATCTTATTTTATACCTCTTAATTCCCTTCCCTTTTCTTGACCTTTCCTCCACCCCTCTCCCCTCTGGTAACCACTAGTATGTTTCCTGTATCTATAAGTTTATTTCTGTTTCGTTGTACTCATTTGTTTTATTTTTTAGATGCCACATATAAGTGAAAACATACAGTATTTGTCTTCCTTTGTCTGAGCTACTTCACTAAACCCAATACCCTCCAAGTCCATCGAAGTTGCTGCAAATGGCCAGATTTCACTCTTTTTTATGGCTGAGTAGTAGTCCATTGTGTGTGTGTGTATGTGTGTGTGTGTATACACACACTACATCTTCTTTATCCATTCATCTGTTAAAGGATACTTGAGGTTGCTTCTATAGTAAGCTGATTGTGCATAATGCTGCTATGAACCTTGGAGTGCATATATCTTTTCAAATTTGTATTTTCATTTTTCTTCAGATATATACCTTGGAGTGGAATTACTGGATCATATGGTAGTTCTAATTTTAGTCTTTTGAGGAATCTCCTTATGGTTTTCCATAGTGGCTGTTAACTACACTCTTAAACAGATCACTGTTATCTGGTTTCCCTAGTTTATTTTTTTTCTTCACAGAATTTATTATACCACTATTTAGTATTTATTTATTTATAATCATTCATTCAGCTACCCCCTTCCGGAATCATTCATTTAGCTTCTTAAGAGAGTAGATATGACATCTGTCTTTACGACGCTGGATCTGCAGTGCCCAAAGCAGTGCCGGGCACGTAGTGGGCTCCAAATGGCTCCTTGTTGAGTGAATGAAAGAATAAATGAATGGTGGTAACGCCACGGTAATCCCCAACCAGGAGAGGAAAGAACAACATTTGACCTTTTTTGTAGGACAACTAAAGAGTAAACAGATGTGATGGCTTCCATGAAGAGGACGCAGGAATTATGCTGCATAAAGTGGGTAGATCATTAACACTGGACAGGAGCTGTTGCTTGGGTGAGGGCTAAGTAGGCTCAGATAACCTGTGGGTGCTTCAGGTGACCAGGTCCAGTGTGACCCAACAAGGAAGCTCTGAGTGTGGCTTTAGATCAGATCACAGAGCCTGTTTGGTTCCTTTGGACTGAAATGCTCTATAAATTTTCTTCTTTTTTTTTTTTTTATGAAAGCTAGGGTAAAGACACAAGTGTATACTTTGCTTAGCAACTTAGTCCGCTACAGCCTCACTGTCAACGTATAAATAAAAAAGATGAAGTCAAAACAACAGGAAGCATGAATTAATAATATTCAACTTATTAAAAAAAGTTTCATGCTCTCACTTAGAATCACTTTTACAGCATAGGTTCTGATAAGCTTTATGAAATGAGTTCCAAGAGAATATGGCAGATTAGATAAATCTGAAGTTATGGAGACTAACTACAAGAAAAAGTGCTGAAGAACCTAAAGGAAGAGTTAGATAGGAAAAGCATAAATTACTACAAAAAATAAATACACATGTATATTACGGTGGAGGCAGATGACCTGACACATCACCATAGCTTCTAAGGCTTCCCTACATTATAATCCAATCAGTGGTCAATAAAAATGAATGTAAGGTTGAAAAAGTTGTCCCATTGATTCCATAAGTCAACTTATTAGTTCAATATACATTCACTGAGTGCCTACTATATTTTATGTCCTATGTTAGTTGCTGGGATAATCAAATTAGACTTACCACTCAGTCTTAGGAAGTTTTAAGAAGAAAATGAGGTAATATCTGAGAAAAGTCTCTTTATACTTTAAAGTCCTAAACAATGTATAAATATATTAATATTGTCTAAAATAAGTTTTCTGGGAAACGATTTATATTTTTAAAGTCAAATGACATTCCTGAACGACTTACAGATGAGTCAAGCAATTCCAGGCATCAACTCATTTTTCTCAGCTCTAGCCCACAGGCTTTCTTATCGTCAGGGAAAAACCCTAAGCTTCTTCCGGCATCTGGGCCTTTGTTCTTGCTGTTCTTTCTATCTTCCCCAAATAGGCACATTTTTGATTCATATTTCTTTTATGTCTCTGCTCAAATATTACCTTATTGAAGAAGCTTTCCCTGGCCATCCTTTTAAACTTTGCAACAACACACCTCCACGCTGAGGCCCACACTTTCCTATCTCCTTTCCCCTACACTATTTTCTACAGCACTGTCATGCCTAATATGTTGTATCATATGTTTGTTTATTATTGTCTACTCCCACTGAACATAAGGAACATGAGAGCAAGGACTTGGCCTGTATGAAGACTGCCCATTGCCTGATATGTAGTAGGTACTCATAAATAGTTGCTGAATAAATAAATGAATGGATGGATGCTCCTGAATTGAAAGTTAGGGTAGTTGGAGCTGAAGCGGAAGTATAGTTCTTTAGCCAAAGTTGGAACTGAAATTGAGAAAAAATTATTTGGACCAGTCCAGCTTCTTTGAAACAGCAGTAAAAGCAAAAAGAATAGAAGCTCTAAAGATGGAAAGAGAGAAAAGGCCAGTTGTCTTGACGAGACCAGAAACAGAAATGGTCTAACATCTGACAATGACTTCAAGCCAAGTCAAGCTACCAGGATGACTTCCTCTAACTTTCTGACAACATTTTAATTGTGAGGCTATTCAGAAAAATAATTGTGTGGTTTCAGAAGGGAAGGTTCCTGGGCTTGAATCCCAACTCCAAGTACACTAAGTAATTTTTTACACTGGCAAATGCCTTTCCTTAAGCCTCAATTTTCTTATTTCAAAAATACTGTGTTTCAATACCTATTTCATAGGGTTGTAAGTTTTGGATGATGTAATCTGTGTAAAGAACACTGTCTGGAACATAAAAATCATGATAGGATTTTAATATACTTTAACCTAAATCTAAAAAAAAAAAAATGACTTAAAATGATCACAAGAATGTTTAACACTGGGGCTTCCCAGGTGGTGCTAGTGGTAAAGAACCTGCCTGCCTAAGAGACACAGGTTTGATCACCGGGTTGGGAAGATCCCCTGGAGGAGGAAATGGCAACGCACTCCAGTATTCTTGCCTGGAGAATCCCATGGACAGAGGAGCCTGGCGGACTACAGTCCAGAGGGTCACACAAAGTCGACGTAGCATGCACATATGTGTAACACTAAAGTGACAAATATTATGTAAAGTGGTTTAAAAGGGAAAAAAATGATAGATATAAAATGGAATAAATTATAATAAAAGTAAATTATAATATAAATTATTCAAATTATTCAAATAAATGAATTAAAAAATAAATTATATTATAATATAAATAAAAATAAATTATAATAAAATATTAGCTCTGTATGGACTGTGCATCAGTGGACAGACTGGAGGAAGCATATTACTACTGGGAAGGGGAAAGATCCAGAAATTCCTTCATGGAGGGGGTTCTCCATTCCTTCAGAGAGCAGGGAACAGCAGGAAATATCTGGCAATCAAAACTTGACTAGAGAGTCCTCTGCCTGGGGCTGAACTAAGAATGCATCATGAATAATGAGAATCACACAGGAGAATCACAGAATCTGAAGCTGGAAAATTTTTAAGAGATGGCCACGCCTGGTATTTCTCAAACTGTTGCACTGAGGTCTCTATCTTTGATCACGAGGATAAGCATATTACTGCTGATCTCTCATACCCTCCAGGACTTTGCTCTATAGATTGACTTGATTCTTACCAAAAAAAAAAAGAGAATAGTTTAAATTATTCATGTTAATTTATAAAACCAAACCAAATCAAACCAAACCAAGAAAAATTAATTTTTAAATTAAGTTTGAAAAACATAATTCTATTCATATACATTATTTTAATTTTACCTTTCACAGCTGATCCAATTAGACCATTTCATAAAGCTCTTCTACTTCATAAAACTCTGGAATTTTGGCCCAGAATTATTTTATACTAAAAAAGCCTCTTTAAATATTGGAACTAGTTTAAAGACATCTGAAAATTACTTATTTCCCTAAGAGAAGTATTTCCTTCCTTTCTTGATTTTTTTTCTTCTTTTTGAGTGAATAAAGCCATGAAAGATTACAAGTTTCAAATAAATGGTAAGACGAAAATCAGAAACAGTACTGGCAGATTTCACACATCTGATTTTAGATTGTTTATTTGTTAATGAAAAAAATAGTGGTTTGTTACTATTGCTCTCCCAGCCTTGCATGATTTCAAGCTTGTCTAGTAAACAGGAATTTCATTTATTCATCTGTTTGAATTAATTAAAAGCCAAAGAACCCACAGTCAGTTAATGAAAAGTTAAATGGCCCACAACTACTGACTTTATATTCAACCCACGGGCTCTAATAAGATGGGGCAATCCATTCCATTTTAGAATGAGCCTTTCAGTTGTTTGTAAATGTCTCAAAAAATGTCTTAAAGCAGAAGTAAACTTCAAATCAGATTTGCTCTCAAAGTTTAACATACTGTTTAAAATATTCCCCATTCACTTTTTGTGAAATGTGGTATCAAATACAGAAGTCCTCAATGCCCCACCAAGTCCTGTCACAGCAGGGCTGTGCTGGGGATGAGGGTGGAGGTGGAGGTAGTTTAGGTGGCTTCTTATCCCTAATGGAAACATAAAGGGTCCGTGAGACGATGCCACGAGGATCAGGCATTCCTTTGCCGTGCGTGCTCCATAGGCTGGAAGTAGACAGTCGTTCCACTCATTTGTATGAGTGGCAGGTGGTCTCTTCCACTGGTGCTCTGAACCTTTAACCCAGTATGCCTTTTCTTCCAGGCTCGGTCTTTCAGCTTTAAGAAGGGTGACATTTATCTCCAGGATGGAGTTGGCTTGACATGTGCCTTCTTTGACCAGATTTTCTTTCCTAGTTATCATTCTGCTTCTACCCTTGTTTGCAAAGTTTATGTCTTACTCTTCATAGCTCAGGGTCAACAATGGGGGTCCTAGTTACAGGAAGCCCTTCTTATTCTCAAGGATATCATTTTTAATAAAATGCTCTGTCATGGGCCTCTCCTTTGGAAAGAAATTGGGAACACACACCAGCTGCTGATGTGTGACTGATGTGGGGGATTCACATACACAAAGGCAAAGCACAGAACACAGACTTCAGTGCTTTAGTCTTTGAAATTATTAAACGGAATATCTAAAGTCACGTTTGTTTGACATTATGACTTCGGACCATTCTTCTAATAATAAATCCTAGGCTTGATTTAAATTTTGAGTTATAATTGGTAGGTTGACTCTAAACTTGGGAAATATGCTATTATTTTCTTCTTTTTTTCAGCTTTACTGAGGTTATTTATTCTATTTATGTCATCAAATAGTTATTTGCTCTTGGTGACCAGTTCAGATGTAAATAAATGAGCTGGATGGGAATCCTCTTACTACCTCAGAAGGAGTACAAGACGACATCTCTTTAGTTCCCTAGAGGAAAATTTTTTCTTTATAAATATAATTTCACATAAAACTAAAATGAAAGTCTAGTCAATGATAGAATTGTCTAGAATCCAAAGGCTCTATATTACTGTCTGCAGTGACTTAAAAAAATCACATATATATACATATATATATATCCCATTACTAAGGAAGAGAGAGTTTACAAATCAAATTATTTAACTTGTTTCTGCAAGATTGATTAAAAATTTTCAAAAAGCTTTGAAACATGTTCTTTTTCCACAGAGCCTTCCAATATCATAAATTCCAAATAGGAGTTACACTTGTCATTCCCTGAACCTATGAAAATCAATTTCCTTAGATGAAGAGACCAGTTGTGACCTATACCTGCTTTTGTTTGTCTTATGTAAAAATCTCATAATAACATCCTTAACGATCAGAGGGTCAGCAACAGTCTAAACATGGAGGCTGTGCTTTCATACCTGAACTCCACTGAGGCACAGCTGATGTGGCAAGGAGGTTCCTAACCACTTTGTTTTTTACTTCTCTGTTTGAAAATGCAGATGAAAATATGCACAGCTTTCAGAGTGGGTTTTAGAAAGGCCCTCTTTTCAAACACAAGGAGAATCTTTGTGTTAGTTTCCATTTAAACATTTCAGAGATTAATGAAGTTACAGAAAGTTGACGAAAACTAAATTACAATTTCTTTGTTTTGGAAGTTTGTTACTACAGACCGTGTAAAACGAACATTCTCAGAAACGCTGTAAAAATGCTGACGGGACTGAGAGGAGCAGACTGCTTCTCCAGGTCCCGTGAGCAGCACGAGCTAGCGCTGGGCACGCCCTGGCCCTGCCCCAACCTGAGTCAGCTGAGCACAGCGATGGCCATGCAGCCGTTCAGATAACTTTGAGTTTCATATGTATTTGTAATCTGTGAATGTTAGTTTGCTTGCCATTCACAATTAGATGCCCTAGGAACAACCTAGGGGATGAAACATTTTATTTTGACCATGGTTTTTGTCACTGCAAGATAACCCTAAAAATCTGCTTTCATCAAATTCTGAATAGTGTGATTTTGATAAGGAATGGTTTAAAACACTATTTCCAGTTCTCCCATTGCTATTATTTTTATTCTCAATATTAAAAAAAAATACCTAGCATTGGACCTCACTTAGATGACTCTCATTTCTGCAGTTTGACTGGTACTTTCACAGAAAACCCAAGTGGTGACTAAGGGTTTATTATAGACAGTTCCACTTACTTTCAACTTCATAAACAAGGGTGGGAATTGAAACCAAAGAAAATAATGCAACATTCAAACTCTCCTCTACTATCCCTAGTATGGTGAGTTTCCTTATGTCTGACAACATCCCACAGGTTGTACTTGGGGATGCCCATCCTAGTTGAGAATAGTTAAGGTCAGTCTCCATTGTGTTAAAATCCAACCTAAATCTTCCCACACAGATATTTTTGTATTGGTATGAAAAGATAATGTGTTTGGTTAGTATGTTTACTAATTCATCTACACTCTCCCTGCATTCATATTCTCTCTATATACATATATCTGTGTACACATATATATTTGTGTTGTTCAGTTGCTGAGTTGTGTCCCACTCTTTTTGTGACCCCATGGACTGTAGCCTGCCAGGATCCTCTGTCTATGGGGATCTTCAGACAAGAACACTGGAGTGAGTTGATATTTCCTCCTCCAGGGGATCTTCCTGACCCAGGGATTGAACCCGCATCTCCTGCATTGGCAGGTGGGCTCTTTACCACTGAGCCACCTGGAAAGCCCCATATATATATTACATACATAATATAAATGTAATCTTTCTTGAGTATGAATTAGTCTTTCATTTATGTATCACAAAAAAAAAAAAAGTATTTAAAATGGAAGAATGGTTTGGTCTCAACCAAACTGTCGAACGCATAGCATTTATAAGTTCACTCTTTATATTACAGAGAATAGATTAAGGCTGGATATCCTGAGAGTAACAGTCTTAAAAGTGCTCTGCTGTGACTTTCCACAAGCAAGAGTGGCTTTCACATTGATACAAAACGTGATTTTCTGTCCTCAGGCCAAGCTGGTAGGCAGATTGCTTTTATGAAATTCCTGTGAAGCTGGCAGGAGGTGACTCATATACATAAATGCCTCTTTCAATCAGGAAGAAGGTGTCAGAGGGCAGGTGGGTGGTGTCTGAGTGACTAAGTTTTAAGATGTCAGGGGTACTGAAAAAATTCTCCTAAAATGAAAGTTTTTACGGAGATGTACATGTGAGGCTCTGGATCACATCGATGAATCAAAGGAAAATGTTAAAAGATTTTTTACTACATTGTTTGAATCTCAGTCTTTACTTCATAACTCAATGCAAAGAGAAACTCACATATAATCTTAAACTACTTATAAATTAAAAGCAGCCCAGATTTTAAACAAGCTCTAGGAATGAGCCTTGATTCCAAGACACTTAAAATACTAAGTACATTGTATGAAAGGGACAGAGAAGTTATGGGCATGAAAAAGGTGTGAGAGAGCCAGAAATGTTTAGCAGTAGCCACAGGCTACAGTAGAGGAGGAGTACATTCCTGAGAAAATAAGTGACCACTCACGGTAAAGCGTCTGCCTGCAATGCGGGAGACCTGGGGTGGGGAGATCCCCTGGAGAAGGCAATGGCAACCCACTCCAGTATTCTCGCCTGGAAAATCCCATGGACGGAGGAGCCTGGTGGGCTACAGTTCATGGGTCGCAAAGAGTCGGACATGACTGAGCGACTTCACTGTCTTTTCACTCACTATCTCATTCAAGTAAAATAAAACTCTCTTACAAATGGCAGTGGTATGGAGCAGAAAAAAATCTTTATTGAAATCCTTGAGAGGATTTCAGATAAACACGAAGTAACAAAATGGCCACGGATCTAGGTGGTAGTCCATAATAGCTGACGTTCTCAGTAAATGCTCAGTGGAACAGATTAAAGCCAATACAGTAATTGAACTCCTAGGGAAAGCTGAACAGGCTGACAGAGTGAAATTCTTCATTTCATGGCTTTGTGTTCTAGTTTTCTCACAAGACCATGTTATATAGCTACTGTTTTTTTCCTTTAAAAAATTTAAAGGAGGCAGAACAACAACAAGGGTAGATCACGTATGAAGTTGTTGTAATAGTAACCAAGAGTGACCACTGTGAGCGAGGTGGGGTCTGGATTCAACAACGTTAGCAACGAAAGGCTGCAAAGTTTTTTCATTCACTTGTTCTGTGTGTTATGTTGGTTGACTGGCTTTCCCTATAGTATCAAATTATTATTTTCAGGGACTACATGATTACTTTCAATTATTGTACCACAATAGTTTCTATTAGTACTTTCCCCAGTTCAGATATGTTTAAGATTATATATGAATTCTAAATATCCTCAGGCAGTTCTGGGACATTTATCTGAACCCTTCTATCAGACATTTAAAAATTTTTATTTTGGAGTTTTCTTGATGTGAATTTCTGAGACAGCTGGAAGCATTATTTCAGAAAACTTCTGCTTTGGTTCACTACTGTCAATAAAGATTTCAGGAAACACAGGATCTTAATTCTGCAGCAAATCTATAGCAAACCTTACTCTAGCGTTAGGAAGCAATCATTATTTTCCACAGCCTGATTTTTTGTGAGGTTCTTTGAAGAATGTATAATCGATTTTCTGAGCAGAGTTGCTAAGAAAGAAAATTCCTTGGAACTGTTAAAAAGGCATGTTTTTACCTTTGTTTGTTTTAGTATAGCATTAGGAATCTATCTTCCAAAGTTAAAAGGAGTTTGTAGGATTTACCTGAATGAGGATTTTGCTATTATTGCAGACTTATTATAATTTACTTTTATATTTTCTGTTTAATGGCTCTCAAAAAAGCCAACATACTATAGAAGTGGTCATGCTTGCATTTCTCAAAGATGTCACTCTGTCACTAAGGTTCCTGAGAGAAATTTGAAAGCCACCAAAACCAGGAATCATATACTCAGAATGACTGAGAAAAACATGTTGATTGGACCTATGCATCTGGCATTGGCTGTGGTACAAAAAGTGGCATTTAGGCCACACGTATAGCTCAAACCTAGCAGGTTGTACATATTATTGTACCTAAAGATGGGCTTCCCTTGTAGCTCAGTTGGTAAAGAATCTACCTGCAAGGCAGGAGACCCAAGTTTGATTCCTGGGTTGGGAAGATACCCTGGAGAAGGAAATGGCAACCCACTCCATTATTCTTGCCTGGAGAATGCCAAGGGCAAAGGAGCCTGGCAGGCTGTAGTCTATGGGGTCGCAAGAGTCAGACACGACTTAGTGACTAAACCACCAAAGATAGGGAGATTGTTGAACAAAGTAAGATTGGATGGTTAAAAATTAAAAAGGCAGAGTCATACTAGTCACACAGGATTTGACTTCTGCTCTTCCATTTCTAAGCTGTATGACCTCGATAATATGTGAGTCTCGGTCTACACTCTTGTAAAATGAACCTTCTTTAAAAGGTGATTTAAATGACACCTTCTACGAAGAATGATTTAAATAATTCATGGAAGCACTAGATCAAATAATTGACCTAAAACACATAATAGGTCTCCAAAAATGTTACTTCCTTTTATCTCTACCTGTTGGGGCTTCCCAGGTTGCACTAGTGGAAAAGAACCTGCCTACCAATGCAGGAAACACAAGAGAATGGGTTTGATCCTTAGGTGAGGAAGATCCCCAGGAAGAGGACATGGCAAGCCACTCCAGTATTCTTGCCTGGAGAATCCCAGGGACAGAGGAGCCTGGCAGGCTACAGTCCATAGGGTTGCAAAGAGTCGGACATGACTAAAGTGATTTAGCACACACATGTAGATTCCTGATAAATGCTTCTATAGCAACAAAAAGCAAAACAGCACCCCAGGGTACATTTGGCAATGGGCCCAGTGGTGTTGGTTTAGTGAATGAGGTGTTTTAAGTACTTATCATTAAGCTGCACTTGTAGCCAGTTCTAACGAAAGCTAATATTTATTGAGCAATGGGTACTTAATGTTTACTAGGCTCTGTGCTAAAGATGGACAATCTCATTTCACTTATTAAGCAACTTGTTGTTGGATTATCTTACTTAATTTATTCAACAAGTAGATACTGTTATTTCATTATACATATAAGGACATTGAAGCACACAGAGGTTAAGCAAATTAAGCAGAAATTAAAAACTGCACTTTTAATTCGGTTAAAAAAAAGATGCATGAGGTATTCCTTTGCAAGAGTTGACTTATGTGATTTGGGGATTCAGTTCAGTTCAGTCACTCAGTTGGGTCCGACTCTTTGCAAACCCATGAATCGCAGCACACCAGGCCTCCCTGTCCATCACCAGCTCCTGGAGTTTACTCAAACTCATGTCCAATGAGTCAGTGATACCATCCAACGATCTCATCCTCTGTCATCCCCTTCTCCTCCTGCCCTCAATCTTTCTCAGCATTAGGGTCTTTTCCAATGAGTCAGCTCTTTGCATCAGGTGGCCAAAGTATTGGAGTTTCAGCTGCAACATCAGTCCTTCCAATAAACACCCAGGACTGATCTCCTTCAGGATGGACTGGTTGGATCTCCTCGCAGTCCAAGGGACTCTCAAGAGTCTTCTCCAATAGAAAGTGAAAATGAAGTCACTCAGTTGTGTCTGACTTTCTGCATACCCCATGGACTGTAGCCTACCTGGCTCCTCCATCCGTGGGATTCTCCAGGCAAGAATACTGGAGTGGGTTGCCATTTCCTTCTTACAGTTCAAAAGCATCAATTCTTCAGCCCTCAGCTTTCTTTATAGTCCAGCTCTCACATCCATACCACACTACTGGAAAAACCATAGCCTTGACTAGACGGACCTTTGTTGACAAAGTAATGTCTCTGATTTTTAATATGCTATCTAGGTTGGTTATAACTTTCCTTCCAAGGAGTAAGTGTCTTTTAATTTCATGGCTGTAATCACCATCTGCAGTGATTTTGGAGCCCCCCCCCCCAAAAAGTCAGTCACTGTTTCCACTGTTCCCCATCTATTTGCCATGAAGTGATGGGACCAGATGCCATGATCTTAGTTTTCTGAATGTTGAGCTTTAAGCCAACTTTTTCATTCTCCTCTTTCACTTGCATCAAGAGGCTCTTTAGTTCTTCTTCACTTTCTGCAATAAGGGTGGTGTCATCTGCATATCTGAGGTTATTGATATTTCTCCCAGCAATCTTGATTCCAGCCTGTGCTTCATCCAGCCCAGCATTTCTCATGATGTACTCTGCATATAAGTTAAATAAGCCCGGTGACAATATACAGCCTTGACGTACTCCTTTTCCTATTTGGAACCAAACTTGTTCCATGTCCAGTTCTAACTGTTGCTTCCTGACCTGCATACAGAGTTCTCAAGAGGCAGGTCAGGTGGTCTGGTATTCCCATCTCTTTCAGAATTTTCCACAGTTTATTGTGATCCACAGAGTCAAAGGTTTTGGCATAGTCAATAAAGCAGAAATAGATGTTTTTCTGGAACTCTCTTGCTTTTTTGATGATCCCGTGGATGTTGGCAATTTGATCTCTGATTCCTCTGCCTTTTCTAAGTCCAGATTAAACATCTGGAAGTTCATCGTTCACATACTGTTGAAGCCTGGCTTGGAGAATTTTGAGCATTACTTTACTAGTATGCGAGATGAGTGCAATTGTGTGGTAGTTTGAGCATTCCTTGGCATTGCCTGGGATTGGAATGAAAATTGACCTTTTCCAGTCCTGTGGCCACTGCTGAGTTTTCCAAATTTGCTGATATATTGAGTGCAGCACTTTCACAGAATCATCTTTTAGGATTTGAAATAGCTCACCTGGAATTCCATCACCTCCACTAGCTTTGTTCATAGTGATGCTTCCTAAGGCCCACTTGATTTGGGGATTACATGTTCATAGAACTAAATCCATGTTAACTTTAAAAGCATGTATTGAAAACACTAATAAAATGTAACATAGGTCCATGAAGAAAAAGCTTTGGTGGTGTTGGAAGATAATGCTGTGTGCTATTCTTGCATGCCTGCATGTCTGTGAGCAGAGGCACTGACTATCTTCACTTGGAACTGTCTTTTCAAAGGTGTTTATAGAACAGACAGCCTTTCAAGGTAGAGACAGTATCTCCGTTCAGAGCAAAGGGCAAGATGCCTATTCTGCAGTATAAACAAGACCATGTCTATCCTTGGGGCAAAGGTCACACAGGATTACCACCCATTATATAAGATCTGGATTCCTTGACGATAGGATTCCTCTCCTGTAATGCAGTCCACTGCACGTGCGGGTTATCAGTCTAGACTTCTGCACATCACCCTGCAGGAATGGGGACTTGGGGAACCAGCACAAACGTGAATACTCTGGCTGCTGCTATTGCTGTGAGTAATATAATACTTTCTCTCTGCCTCAGGAGTCTTGCACCTTCTGATAGCATCCATGAAACTGTGGCGGGTGGACTTGTTAGTTTGCAAACAGGATGAAATCTCAGACCCTTCCCAGTTCTTAACAAGTGGAAAAAGGAGAATTGTAAACATGCAAGAACAGGAAAAGATCCAGTCTATTTAAGATACCACTAACAGCAACTGCACAAGGATGTATGTGGGAAAATAACCATCCCCAAAGGCTGTGTTTTGGGACAAACCAGAGCATCTTTGGTATAGGAATTTGTGTGTGTGCATAGAGAAAAACAGGATAGGGCAAAGAAAACATATTGCCTGAAACCATGGGCTACTAATAAATATACATGACAGTAAACAGCTTTCTAAAGACAGGTACAGTGTGCTGCACATGATTTATATGTTTGCTCCCGGCTTAAAAATGAGCACCAGTCCTAAATTCACAAAAGCTGTTAAATTCTTCTGATGTTCAAAGCTGCAGGAAAACAGTTTCATATATATAGTCTCAGTAAGCCAGCAGGCTGGTTTGTAGCTTTATGCAACTATTTTATCTGGCAAATTGAGTGGAGAAAGAAGGGTGAAATTACCATGAATTATAATTCATAGTTAATAAAATGTAACTGGTGACAGTAAGTAAAAAAAAACACAATAGCTTAATGGTGATATGGCAAAGAGGCATTTTTTTTCACTTTAATTTTACTTCATTAACACAGTTCATCCTCTGAGGGGCAGGGAGTAATGAGACCATAGCAGCCCTGGCCTCTGGATTCTGCTAAGTCTGTTTAAAAGCAGCAAACAACCTGATTTGAACAAGGGTAGTAAGACCAAATAGACATTTTTCCAAAGAAGAAATGCAGATGGCCAACAGGCACATGAAATATACTCAAAATTGCTAATTATCAGGGTGATGCAAATCAAGGCCACAATGAGATATCACCTCACACTTATCAGAATGGCCATCATCTAAATGAATATAAATAATGAATGTTGGTGAGGATGTGGATAAAAGAGAACCCTTGTGCACTGTTGGTGGGAATGTAAACTGGTGCAGCTACTTTGGAAAACAGTATGGAGGTTTCTCAAAATACTAAGAACTGCCCTATGACCCAGAAGTTCCTCTCCTAGGTATATATATCTGAAAAAAAGAAAATACTAATTCTAAAAGATATATGTGCCCCAGTGTTCACAGCAGCATTATTTACAATTGCCAAGATATGGAAGAAACCTGTGTTCATCAACAGATGAATGGATAAAGATGTGGTGCATATATACAATAGAATACTACTCAGCCACAAAAAGAATGAAAATTTGCCATTTGCATCAACATGGATGGACTTGGAGGATATTATGCTAAGTGAAATAAGTCAGACACAGAAAAACAAGTAACTTACATCATCACATACATGGAATCTAAAAGTAAAACAAACTAGTGACTAAAAAAAGCAGCAGACTCAGAGATACAGAGAACAAATTAGTGGTCGCCACTGGGGGAGGGCGAGGGGCAATACAGCAGTAGGGATCAAGAGGTACAAACTATTATGTACAAAATAAGCTACAAGAACATATTGTACAATATGGGGAATATATTCAACATTTTATGATTAATTATAAATGGAGTATAATCTTAAAAAAATTGTGAATCACTCTATTATATACCTGTAACTTACACAATATTATTCAGCAATTATACCTCAATAAAAAACCCAAACCAAAGCTTCCCTGGAGGCTCAGATGCTAAAGAATCTGCCTGCCATGCAGGAGACCCAGGTTAGATCCCTGGGTTGGGAAAATCCCCTGGAGAAGGGAATGGCAACCTATTCCAGTATTCTTGCTTGGAGAATTCCATGGACAGAAAAGCCTGGTGGCTCTAGGCCATGAGGTCACAAAAGTCAGACATGACTGAGTGACTAACACTTTCACTGTCACATATCAATTAAAAAAAACCCCAAACTGAAACAAAAGAGAAAAAGGACCAAATTACCAGCCAGCACAGAAGGCGCCCTTACCCCCAGGTGCAGTTTTCTGCAAGCCCGACAAGTGTAAGATGCTGAGCCACTCAGGAGGCAGTTCAAGACGGCCACAGAGTAGGACCCTGAACTCACCTCCTCCCACAGACACACCAAGTCTACAGCAACGTATAGAACAATTCCCACTGAAAAAGACCCGAAAACTAGCTGAACTGTTCCTCCACAAAAAGGATAAGAGAGCCATGCTGGGGCGGGTAGGAGAGGGAGAGAGACAATCTCTCCAAGTGTGTCTCCTGTCCACCCGGGGCGGCCAACCATGGTTGGGAGGTTAGCTCACAGAAATGGCACTTCTCTCGAGGAGTGAGGTTTGTGTCCCACGTCAGTCACCTCAACCCTTGGGACAAGCCCCCCCGCCAAACACCTGGCTTTTAAAACCAACAAGGTTTATGTCCTAGAGGCCCAAAGAGCTATAAGGATCTGAAATTCTGTTAAAAGTGCTTATGCACAGACTTACTAACTCCAGGACCAGGGCAAAAGCAGCAGTTTGAAAAGCACCTAGATCACATCTGAAGGAGATTCAGTGCACCTCTGAGTATTTAACTGAAGAAAACAAAAATAATAAATTTGAAGAGAAATATGCACTCAGCTCTGCTCATTGTAGCATTATTTACAATAGCCAAGCTATGTAAATGACCTAAGTGTCCACTGATGTACGAATGGGTAGAGAAGATGTTTTCACACACACACACACACACACACACACACACACTCCCAATGGAATACTGCTGCTGCTAAGTTGCTTCAGTCCTGTCCGACTCTGTGTGACCCCATAGACGGCAGCCCACCAGGCTCTGCCATCCATGGGATTCTCCAGGCAAGAACACTGGAGTGGGTTGCCATTTCCTTCTCCAGTGGAATACTACTCAGCCATAAAAAGAAAATCTTGTTATTTGGGACAACATGGATGGACCTTGAAGGTTTTGTGCTAAGTGAAATAAGTAAAACAGGGAAAGACAAATGATGGAGGATTTCACTTACATGTGGGATCTGAAAAGCAAAACAGATGAACAAACAAAACAAAACTCATAGATACAGAAAACAGACTGGTGGTTGCCAAGGGGAAGATGAAGGGGATCAAAAGTTACAAATTTCTAACTATTAAATAAATAAATCATGGGAATATAGTGTACAGTATGGTGACTACAGCCAAAATATTATATTTTGAATATCTGAATGTTGCTAAGAGACTAATGGAGAAGGCACTGGCACCCCACTCCAGTACTCTTGCCTGGAAAATCCCACGGACGGAGGAGCCTGGTAGGCTGCAGTCCATGGGGTCGCTATTAGTCGGACATGACTGAGCGACTTCCCTTTCACTTTTCACTTTCACACATTGGAGAAGGAAATGGCAACCCACTCCCGTGTTCTTGCCTGGAGAATCCCAGGGACGGGGGAGCCTGGTGGGTTGCCGTCTATGGGGTCGCACAGGGTCAGACACGACTGAAGTGACTTGGCGGCAGCAGCAGTAGTAGCAAGAGACTAAATCTTAAAAGTTCTCATCACAAGAAAAAAATTTTGTAGCTTTTTATGGATACAGATGATAACTAGACTAGTTCTGGTGATCATTTTGCAGTGTATACAAATATTTAAGTGTATGTTATGTTATATACCTAAAATATGGTGTTATATATCAATTATACTGCAATTTAAAAAATTACACTTGCAGTAATTAAAATGACCATCCCACCCAAGGCAGTCTGCAGATTTAACACAATCTGTATTAAATTACTGATGGAATTTTTCAAAGAATTAGAACAAAACTTTTAAATTTATATAGAAACACAAAAGACCCTGAATAGCCAAAACAATCTTGAGAAAGAACAGAACCAGAGGAACCATGCTCCCTGACTTCAGACTATACTACAAAGCTACAGCATTTAGAACAGTATGGTACTGGCACAAAGACAGATACACGGATCAATGCAACAGGATAGAAAGCCCAGAAATAAACCCATGCACCACGGTCAGTTAATCTACAACAAAGGAGGTAAGAAAATACAATGAAGAAAAGACGTTCTCTTCAATAAGTGCTGCTGGGAAGACTGGACAGCTACATGTAAAAGAATAAAATTAGAACATAATCTAACACAATATACAAAAGTGAACTAAAAATGGATTAAAGGCCTAAATGTAAGATAAAATTCCTAGAGGAAAACAAAGGCAGAAAACCCTTGGGCTTCCTTGGTGGCCCAGTGGTTAAGAATCCACCCTGCAATGCAAGGTACACCAGTTTGATCCCTGGTCCAGGAAGACCCACGTACCATGGAGCATCTAAGCTCACGAGTCACAGTTAATAAACCTGTGCTCTAGAGCCCATGAGCCACAACTCCTGAACCCATATACTGCAACAACTGAAGCCCACACATCCAGCGTCCCTGCTCTGCAAAAACAGAAGGCACTGCAGAGAGAACCCTGAGCACCTCAAGGAGAGACCAGTCCTCACTTGCCACAACTAGAGAAAGCCTGTGTGCAGCAACAAAGTCACCCCACAGCCAAAACAAATAAATAAATAAATCTTAACAAAAAGAATGCTCTTTGACATATTGTAAATTGCAGATTTTTTTTTTTTTTTTTTTTTTTGGCAAATAGATGGGGAAACAGTGGTTGACTTTATTTTTCTGGGCTCCAAAATCACTGCAGATGGTGATTGCAGCCATGAAATTAAAAGATGCTTACTCCTTGGCAGGAAAGTTGTGACCAACCTAGACAGCATATTAAAAAGCAGAGACATTAATTTGCCAACAAAGGTCCGTCTAGTCAAGGCTATGGTTTTTCCAGTGGTCATGTATGGATGTGAGAATTGGACTATAAAGAAAGCTGAGGGCTGAAGATGCTTTTGAACTGTGGTGTTGGAGAAGACTTTTGAGAGTCCCCTGGACTACAAGGAGATCCAACCAGTCCATCCTAAAAGAGATCAGTCCTGGGTGTTATTGGAAGGATTGATGTTGAAGCTGAAACTCCAATACTTTGGTCACCTGATGTGAAGAGCTGACTCATTGGAAAAGACCCCGATGCTGGGAAAGATTGAGGGCAGGAGGAGAAGGGGACGACAGAGGATGAGATGGTTGGATGGCATCACCGACTCAGTGGACATGGGTTTGGGTGGACTCCGGGAGTTGGTGATGGACAGGGAGGCCTGATGTGCTGTGGTTCATGGGGTGGCAAAGAGTTGGACATGACTGAGCGACTGAACTTTTTTTTGGATCTGTCTCCTAGAGTAATGGAAACAAAAATAAATACATGAGGGACTTCCTTGGTGGTATAAGAATCCACTTCCTAAGTGGATAAGAATCTGCCCTCCAGTTGCAAGGGACATGGGTGTGATCCCTAGTCTAAGAAGATTCCACATGCTACAGGTAGCTAAAGTCCATGTGCCACATCTACTGAGCCCACATGCTGCAACTCCTGAAGCCTGTGTGCCTAGAGCCTGTGCTCTGGAACAAGGGAAGCCACCACAATAGAAGCCTGTGCATGGAAACGAAGAGTAGCCCCCACTCACTGCAACTAGAGGAAGCCCATGCACATCAATGAAGACCCAGTGTAACCAAAAATAAATAAATAAATACATGAATTAACTAAAAGAATAAACAAATGGGACCTAATTAAACTCAAAAACTTTTGTACATTAAAGAAAATCATCAAGAAAATGAAAAGACACTCTATGGTCTGGGAGAAAGAAAATATTTGTAAATGATGTGAGTGACAAGGAGTTGGTCTCCCAAAATATACAAAGAGCTTGTACAGCTTAATATAAAAAACAAAACAATCCATCAAAAAATGTGCAGAGGACCTAAATAGACATTTCTCCAAAGAAGACATACCAATAGGCACATGAAAAGATGCTCAATATTGCTAATTATTAGAGAAATGCAAATAAATCTACAACGAGGTATCACTTCACACTGATTAGAGTGGCCATCATCAAAAAGTCCACAATTAATAAATGCTGGAGAGGGTGTGGAGGAAAAAAATGACCTTTCTACACTACTGGTGGGAATGTAAATTGGTATAGCCACTATTGAAAACACTATGGAGGTTCCTTTAAAAATTAAAAACAGGGCTACCACATGACCCTGCAGTCCCACTCCTGGGCATATATCCAGACAAAGCATAATTCTAAAGGATACATGCACTCAAATGTTCATAGCAGTACTGTTTACAACAGCCAATACTTGGAAGCAACCTAAATATCCATCGACAGATGACTGGATGAAGAAGATGTGGTATTAATATTAGCCATGAAAAAGAATGCTATAATGCCATTTGCAGCAACATGGTTGGACCTAGAGATTATCATACTAAGAAAATCAGACAGTGAAAGACAAATATCAGATGATATCATTTATATGTGGAATCTAAAGAGATGGTACAAATGAATTTATTTACAAAACAGAGGTAGACTCACAGATATGGAGGCTAGGCTTGCAGTTATGAAAGGGTACAGTGGAAGGAGGGGGAGCTGGTTTGGGAGTCTGGGATTGGCATAGCACAGTGCTGTGTGGGTGGGTAAGCGCCAGGGGCCTGTGTGTAGCACGGGGAGCTATGCTCAGGGTTCTGTGGCCAAAAGGGAAAAGGACGAAAGACAAGAGCATCACAAGTTACTGTGTGTGCAACAAGTCCACCTGTTACATAGGAAGGATCTTGTCATATATGCTTTAATTTAAAAATGAGTAAACTTATTTATGTAGAACTAAACAGTACACTTTTATAACTCAATGTTCTTTTATATCTACAGATAATATAAAATCTACAATTTGCATACATAATTTAAAAAATAAACTGAATTTTATATGTATAATGAATGCATAAGTACAAAAAACTTTCCATAAGGTTTTTTTTTTAATATATATATGTCACTATAATTTGTAGGAGAGAAAAGGAAATCAACATGTGAGTGTGCAAAGTACAGTATCATTTAGACTCCTTCAAACTTTATGATGTAGGTATTATCATCACCCCTACTTTAAAGATAAGGAGACTGGGGTTCAGACTGGTTGAGTCACTTGTTCAGGTCTCACGACTTGCATGGATCTGAGATTTGAGCACAAATTTGTTTTAGTCCAGAACCTCATTATCTTTACACTTTAAATCTCTTCCTTGTGCAATAGAGAGAGATAAGAATCTAGGCTGACACATAAATTTACCTTCCTAGAACCTTTTTATTTTTTCCCAAAAGAGTCATATTTATTTATTTATTTTTCAATAAAACACTTTCAACTGATGTTCTTCCTCAGAGAAAAATAATTCATGTCTTTAGTAACTAGTCATTCATATGGTAACATGGAAAAGATAAATTATTCATTATAATTCTTTAAATATCCTGGTATCCAATGGGCATTTATTGAGAGAGCCCATGTGTATTACTTTGTATATTAGGGACAGAGAAGAACATGAGAAAAAGGATGCTGCATAATTTGACTGTGAGGGGCCTACAGTTTGATGGAAAAGCATATATGTGAAAGATGAAATGGAGGCCAGTTTATGATCCAGAACTTCAAGTGAAATTTTTATGAATTAATTTAGGAAAAAGATGTATCTAAAAATAATAAATGAGATAAAGAATTCTTTCAGACTCTCCACCATCTCTCTGACATCTAAATGTATCTGGGCCATGACCTTAATGGTAAAGCACCTCAGGGCCGATTGTGTTTTATTCTCTTCTCTACTGTCTTCTCCCAGGTGACGTCATCCAGTGCCAGGACTGGAAATGCCATCAATATGTTAACGAGTTCTAGATTTCTATCTTTCTACATGACTTCTCCCTGAACTCTAAGCTTGCATGCTCAACTGCCTGCACGTCTCCACTTGGACATCTAAAAAATGTTGAAAACAAGTCCAAAAGAACTCTTGATTTTTCTCCCTTTTGTGTTGTTGTTCAGCCGCTAAGTCGTATCCAACTCTTTCTGACCCCATTAACTGCAGCATGCTAGGCTTCCCTGTCCTTCACTGTCTCCTGGAGCTTGTTCAAACCCATGTCCATTGAGTCAGTGATGCCATCCAATCATCTCATCCTCTGTTGTCCCCTTCTCCTCTTGCCCTCAATCTTTCCCAGCATCAGGGTCTTTTAACACCATAAGATAGGCACTGCCCTAAGAACTTTACATGTACTTAATTATTTAATCCTTAGGGTATACCTATGAGATGGGTGAATGATGGGGCTAATTTTACCCAAAAGGAAACTGAGACTTAGAGGCTAATAAGCAAATTGGCCAGAGCTAGTAGCTGATGAAGATGAGAGCCCAGCTTAGCCTGTGTCCACAGTGCATGCTCTTCCTACCACTGCAGGACACTCCTCTTCCCTCCATGGTCTCCAACTCAGGGTACATACCACTGTCAGGACAAACTCTTAGGATGGATCCTTGATTTCACCCTTTCTTGATGTTCCCTACATAATGTCCATTGGCAGACTCATTACTGTCTCCTAACTAGATCCCAGACCTGCTGTCCTATCACGGTGACCCTCCTGGCCAGCAAAGGCCACCTACCTGGGTTCTCACCTTTATTTTTCTACAATCCATCCTCCATATGACAGCCAGTATGAGTTTTTTTTAAAAACGAAATTTGACCCTATTACTTGCCATACCAAAGATCTACAATGGTTGCTCCCTGAAATTAGAATAAAATCCAAGCTCCTCTCAAGGAGAAAGGCAAGGGGCTGCCTTCCTGAACTAATCTCACGGCAGGCTCCTTCATGGCCACTGGGCCCCACTCTCACTAGCCCTCCTTTTCTCCTCTTCCATTTCTGACCACATGCAGCTGGTTCCATCACATCTTTCTGCATGGGACTGTCTTACCCTAGGTCTTTGTATTCACCCCTCTCTCCAGTCTCAGGTCAAATATCACACCAGAGAAGATTTTTTAATCTAGCTTCTCCCAAATCAGAACTCTTCTTGTGCCCTCCTTCCTGCCCTGTCTCCACACCTCCCACCATTCTTGATTGCATAGAACCTGTTTCATTGTTTTTCATTGTGCTCATCTCTATCTGAGATTTGTGTGTTTATTGTCACTAGAGAGGTAAGATGTACATGAGTAGCGAACTGGTCTGTCTTGGCCACCACTAATATCACCAGCTGCTAAAAGAATTCCTGGCATGTGGTAGATATCAATTTTTTTGAATGGATAATCAAAAAGAGTCTCATTTTTTTCTAGCTGATTTTGTATCTCTCAGGTATTCAAAAGAACTAATTTTACTCTCCAAAATACTGCTCAAATATTCTTTCCTGGTACATGACATGTTCATAATAAAAACTAGGTTAAATGTATTGAGGGCCTACTGGAATTAGGCATTTGACATACACTGTCCTTCTCACAAATGGCATACATGCTGTGAAGTAGGTATTCTTACTTTAAAGATATGGAAACTGATGATGGGAGAGATGAAGAAATTTGCCTAAGGTTTCTCAGCTAGAAAGGGAGAGAGCTGAGATTTGGACCCAGGTTGATCTGTTTGACTGTAGATCCCAAGCTATTTTCAACAGGAATATTATGTCCAGCTATATGACTGGCTAGAAAAAGTAAAGAATCAGAAAGATGAAATGATAAGTTTTTCAGTCTATGAAAATGGGAAAGCCAAGAGGGCAATGGTTGAGGTCTATAAGTGGTTGATGTTGAACAGAATGATCACAAATTTCTTAAGAGTTAGGGGCTGGGAAATTTATTTCACATTAAAAGTAAGCTTACAGATTGTACTACAATAACAGATGGTAAGAGTAAGTATATAAATATTTTAAATGTTATGCTATAAATGGATAATAACTTATTCAGGGGAACCAGTGTCTTGAAATTCTCTCTCTCACCTGAAGAGGTCCAAGTCAGGGAGGCCAACTACATCTTCTCACACGTGCCCTCCATGTAGCGCTGTCGGGTCAAGCTTATCATGTGGACAGACAGTGGGATTCTAGCTCCCAGAAAAGGGTGTTCTGCTCACCCTGCGTGTGTGTGTGTGTGTGTGTGTGTGTGTGTGTGAGTGCTCAGGTGCTTAGTCATATCTAATCCTTCAGAGAAATATCAATAACCTCAGATATGCAGATGACACCACCCTTATGGTGAAAGTGAAGAAGAACTAAAGAGCGTCTTGATGAAAGTGAAAGAGGAGAGTGAAAAAGTTGGCTTAAAGCTCAACATACAGAAAACTAAGAACATGGCATCTGGTCCCATCACTTCATGGCAAATAGATGGGGAGACAGTGGCAACAGTGGCTGACTTTATTTTTTGGGGAGCTCCAAAATCACTGCAGATGGTGACTGCAGCCATGAAATTAAAAGACGCTTACACCTTGGAGGAAAGTTATGACCAACCTAGACAGCATAGTAAAAAGCAGAGACATTACTTTGCCAACAAAGGTCCGTCTAGTCAAGGCTATGGTTTTTCCAGTAGTGTTGTATGAATGTGAGAGTTGGACTATAAAGAAAGCTGAGAGCCGAGGAACTTATGCTTTTCAAGTGTGGTGTTGGAGAAGGCTCTTGAGAGTCCCTTGGACTGCAAGGGGATCAACCAGTCCATCCTAAAGGAGATCAGTCCTAGGTGTTCATGGGAAGGACTGATGCTGAAGCTGAAACTCCACCTGAAACTTTGGCCACCTGTTGCAAAGAACTGACTCATTTGAAAAGATCCTGATGCTGGGTAAGATTGAGGGTGGGAGGAGAAGGGGATGACAGAAGATGAGATGGTTGTATGGCATCACCGACTCAATGGACTTGAGTTTGAGTAAACTCCGGGAGTTGGTGACGGATAGGGAGGCCTGGCGTGCTGCAATCCATGGGGTCACAGAGAGTGGGACACGACTGAGCGACTGAACTGAACTGAACTGAATTCTTTTAGACTGCATGGACTGTAGTCTGCCAGGCTCCTCTGTCCATGGAATTTTCCAGGCAAGAACCCTGGAGTGGGTTGCCATTTCCTTCTCCAGGCTATCTTCCTGACCCAGGCATTGAACCTGTGTTTCTAATATCTCCTGCATTGGCAGGTGGATTCTTTACCACTAGCACCACCTTGGACGGCCCTCTGCTCATCCTACTTCACCATATAATTATTATATTCCAATCAGTTTATGATGGGCTTCCCATAGTAATGTTTTAAAAAAATCTCACATAGTTACCTAGCAGAAGCCTTCGCAATGCTTAAATCTAACTCTCTCATCTCAGAGAACAAAACAAACCCAGAGATAATGATTTATAATTTATAAAGTTCTTTCATATTATAGGTTTACCACATCCTCACAAAGGCTCTCTGGCAAAGCTGGTGCAGTTATTTTCATTATCATCCTTACATGGGTGGGAAGAATGAGGCTCTGAGTGGTTACATATACGTCAGTGAGCTTGTCGTTGCAGGAGTAGTGTGAGGTGCTGAGACTTGGTGTATTTTGAAAGAGGCTGCATGAGCTTTGTCCCTCTGATACTAATGAGAGTCTCAGTCTAATTTGTGAGAATTTTCATGAGGTTTTCTTGGATTATGCATATGTGTTATATACCAAGTAGTCGCTAGGTCATGTCTGACTCTTGCAATCCTATGGACTGTAGCTTGCCAGGGTCCTCTGTCCATAGGATTTTCCAGGCAAGAATACTGGAGTGGGTTGCCATTCCCTTCTCCAGGGGATCTTCCCAACCCAGGGATTGAACCCAGGTCTCCTGCACTACAGGCAGATTCTTTATTGACTGAGCTACCAGGGAAGCCCTTACCAAGTAGAAAACATAGTATTCTATTTATGGAACGTGAAATATAAGGCAAAATGATAACTAGTTAGAGAGATCTATAAATATAAGGAAAGTAAGTCCTCCCTTTAATTACATGAGTGAATGAAAGTAATTTATGATATGTTAGACTGGGGAGGAAAGGGGGAGATCATCACTGATATCTTTTTCTTTTCAAAGAGGTAGCATCCTATAGATCAGTAACAAAAGCACCGTAATGGAAAAATAGACAAAAGGCAATTCCCCAAAGAGAAATACAAATGGACAATAAATATGAAAGTGAAAAGTGAAGTGAAAGTCACTCAGTCGTGTCCGACTCTTTGCGACCCATGGACTATACAGTCCATGCAATTCTCTAGGCCAGAATACTGGGCTGGGTAGCCTTTCGCTTCTCTAGGGGATCTTCCCAATCCAGGGATCAAACTCAGGTCTCCTGCATTGCAGGGAGATGTAAACATATGTGACCATGGTAATTTGCTCTCACAATTAAATAAAGATAAAATTTTAAAAATTAATGAAAAAATTTTTACCTTTTGGATTTTCAAACATTAAAGAATGACTAAATTCAGTCTCTAGTGGGAATTAGGGGAAACATTTTTTTCTGTCTTTTCTCTTTATAGTTTTCTACATTGTTTAATTGCTTTTATTACAAAGTACATGTATTATCTATGTATCTGAAAACAAAATTTATTTTTGTTTTAGAGAAAATGAACAAACAAGGGTAGCCCACTCTAACTGTAGTTTTTTAGAGACAAATGTTTAAAGCTTTCTAAGATAAAATTCTTTTCCTCATTCAAAAATATTCCCCTTTTGAATGATTTTTAAAATCATCTGGTGGGGTACCTCTAGCCCAAACCTTTGTGATTCCTTTGGTTTTGTATTATAAGCACATTCACTTAGACTTCAAACACAAAGAATACATCCCACTCTTATATGTCCCCACCTGCTTACTTTCTTTGTCCTTTGTCCCTCCCCTTTCTTCCCTCCCCAACCAAGACCACTTCTCATCCTAGTTCTTATAAACCTCTTGCTCATGGCCCTCTTTGCCCCCATAATCCTTCTTCCTGAAAGATCACAGAAACAACGTACCTCTCATTAATTTACTATGTTAAAATTATCCATTGTCATCTTACTAGGCCATACTAAGCTATCAATTTGCTGGAATCACCTCCTCAAATCTTCTGCTTCCTGTGCCTTCATGTAAAATCCACTCTATCTGTATCCATAAGAAGCTTCACGTGTATACACATTGGCTAAAGTGTTGAACAGTCTTGCTGTATGGCTCAAAATAAGAACTCTCTAAGCGTTGGGTTGAAATCAGTTGCCAAGCTATTAATTCTGTTATGACCTGCTTCCATTATATAAGTGCTTAAATATGCTCAATTAACTATTTTTATGCAAAATTTAACATTTTTCTACCGGGAAAAGTAATAGGACCCATGTCTTTGTATCCTGCAGTAATACTGAATGCACTTTATTTAAACCAGTATTTCTCCAAACTTGCACATTTGCCATCTACATTAGAATCATCTAAGTGAACATATGAAACATAGATTCCTTTGCTCTCCCTAGATCTACCAAGGAAAAATATGTGAGTGTTGGACTGTGAAATCTGCAGTTTAAACAAGCATTTTAAATGATTATTTTGCCACTTTTGATTTGGAAACTCATGAAAATAGTTTCATTTTGATAAGTAACGAAATACATCTAGACATCTCTGAGTGAAAGATTGTCAAGAAGATGAAATTAGGGGAAAATTCTTGGATTGTTCCTTAAAAAAACTATATAGCACCCTGCTTTTTGTTAATTTACAAGTTACAAGTTGATTCATCACTGGTGACTTTAAAAGTATCTCTGCTTTAGGCTCATCAACAATAAAATACAGCTATAAACTGCTGATACGTCATACACAGGGGCTTAAAGGGGGAAGTTAAGTTCTGTAACGATTATGCTCCTTAAAGGCATTTGATTATAATAGCGAGCCAGCGTGAGAACGTGATGGCTTAAAAGGAAGATGTCCAGTGAATCACCATCCTAGGCTGCCCTTCTCTTGAAGATGTTACACTGACATTGTATTAATTGCCAAGTATAGAGCATCTGCTAAAGCTCTGAATTACCCTGAAGGGTTGATGAACAGCCTTCTGTCACTGGCATCCATTAGAGACTGATCCCATTCAGGGAAACAGAATTTTTGAATGTAACATACTGGGTCTTCACTGAGAATGGCGACTGAGTACTCATTAGTTCTTGTGAGGTCGCAAGTGATAGCAATTTTGGAAGTCTAATTCTAGCAATAAAGTTTTAACAAGAATGAAAAAATACAGCTTTCCTCTTCAATTATTCATTTGCCCCTCAGTCAGACCAATGGCAATGCTCCTGTATCAGTTAAGAAGTGTCAAAGACTGGGGAAGTGTTTTTTCTTCTCTCTTTATTCTCTTCAAATGTTTCTTACATTTCTAAAGCAGATTAGCAAATTATGCAAAAATATTTTGAATAGCAAAATACACTATAGTTAAAATGAGCCTTCATTACAATGCCTTCTTTCTCTTGAAAATATTGTCAGGTAATTTTTTGTTAAAAATTTTGTTAAACACAAAACCTCTTAAAGGTATTATTCAGTAGTAGATCAGAAATCCAAGTGTGGCAGGATACAAGATGTTCTGATGACAGCAACTCTAATCTTTAAATGGTTTCTTTTCAAAACCACTCAATTCAATTACTCAAAAGTATCAAGTAAGTTGTCTTTCTATGTGGACTCAAATACCTTGTTTTTTTAGGATTTTTGAACAAGGAAAGGCTGTTATTTGTTGTTCTGATGTATATAGATTATTTAATCCAAGACAAAGAACAGAATAGTGAAGAGCTTTCTCCCCCCACATAGATGATTGTTCAATGCCCTAACCAGCTGGCTCAATTTCTACATGCAGTTTTTTTCTTTTTCTGGAGAGCTGATTCTACTCAGTATATATAGTTCAGAGAGAAAAATAGAGACAGTGAGTTACGTAAAAATAAATATGTAAATCTAAAGGGGGAGAGAATGAGGCAGTGCTGTGCAAATCCAAACACCAGGGAATCAAGGCCAGGGAGAGGAGGGAAGGGATAAGCAGATGGGCCAGAACTCCACGGTCGTTCTTGGATTGGGGTGATCAGAGGATGGGTTCTAAAGGCGGTAAAGTGATAAAATAAGGACTGAGGTGGGTGCAAGAACACAAGATATGTCAAAGAAGATAAAATGGAAAGAGAAAAAGCATGTAATAAAACTGATGATCAGTGCTTATGGCAATTAGTCCTAATAAACTGGTTTTTTTATTACAGTCTTTTAGTTGATCTCATAATACCTGCACTTTTAGAAAAAATGGCTTTAGAAACTACTGAAGTAGTAAACTGGTGATAGTCATACATCTACTTCTACTGAGAAATCTTTGGAGGCTAAGTTTCTTAAACTGCCCAAGTGAATAAAGGGTTACTTGCTTGCTGGTGTTAACTTCTAGAGTGTAAGGGATAGGAAAAGTTTATGAGCAGAATAACTTAATTTTCCCTAATTAATTACTGTTGACTCAGAAGGTTAAATTAATTATTTGACCATAGGTATGGCATCACTTCATGGGAAATAGATGGGGGAACAGTGGAAACAGTGTCAGACTTAATTTTTGGGGGCTCCAAAATCACTGCAGATGGTGACTGCAGCCATGAAATTAAAAGATGCTTACTCCTTGGAAGGAAAGTTATCACCAACCTAGATAGCATATTAAAAAACAGAGACATTAATTTGCCAACAAAGGTCCGTCTAGTCAAGGCTATGGATTTTCCAGTGGTCATGTATGGATGTGAGAGTTGGACTGTGAAGAAAGCTGAGTGCCGAAAAATTGATGCTTTTGAACTGTGGTGTTTGAGAAGACTCTTGAGAGTCCCTTGGACTGCAAGGAGATCCAGCCAGTCCATCCTAAAGGAGGTCAGTCCTGGGTGTTCATTGGAAGGACTGATGCTGAAGCTGAAACTCCAATACTTTGGCCACCTCATGGGAAGTGTTGACTCATTGGAAAAGACCCTGATGCTGGGAGGGATTGGGGGCAGGAGGAGAAGGGGACGACAGAGGATGAGATGGCTGGATGGCATCACCGACTCGATGGACATGAGTTTGAGTAAACTCGGGGAGTTGGTGATGGAGAGGGAGGCCTGGCATGCTGCGATTCATGGGGTCTCAAAGAATTAGACACAACTGAGCGACTGAATGAACTGAACTGAACTGATGGCATCAAAGTTTCATTTCCCAATGAGAAGAGTAATAAAGTCTTTCTGGGGATTGAGCAGCTGTAAGAATTGCGGACATGATTACAGGAAGAGCATAATTTGTGGCAGAATAATGCCTCCTTCTTCCCCTTCTCTCCCCAAGATAAACACGTCATAAGCCCTGAGACATGAGAGCTTCCCAGGGGGCACAAGTGGTGAAGAACCCGCCTGCCACTGCAGGAGACATAAGAGGTACAGGTTCAATCCCTGGGTTGGGAAGGTCACCTGGGGGAGGGCATGGCAACCCACTCCAGTATTCTTGCCTGGAGAATCCCACGGACAGAGGAGCCTGGTGGACATGGGGTCACAAAGAGTCAGACACGACTGAGGCAACTTAACATGCACACGCACAAGCCCTGAACCCTGTGAATATGGTAACTTACACAAAAGTAAAGTGTAAAGTGAAGTCGCTCAGTCGTGTCCGACTCTTTGCGACCCCATGGACAGTAGCCTACCAGGCTCCTTCGTCCATGGGATTTTCCAGGCAAGAAGAGTACTGGAGTGGGTTGCCATTTCCTTCTCCCAGGAGATCTTCCTAACCCAGGGATTGAACCTGGGTCTCCCGCATTATAGGCAGATGCTTTACCGTCTGAGCCACCAGGGAAGTCCTAACTTACATGGCAAGAAGGATTTAGCAGATGTGATTAAGTGAAGGACCTTGAGATAGGGATTGTGTAGGTCTATCAGTCTGATCACACGAGTCATTAAAAAGTGGAAAACCTTCCCGGTTTTAATCAGAGGGAGACGTGGCTATGACAGAAAGGCACACAGATCTACTGTTGCTAGCTTTGGAGATGAAGGAAGGGAACACAAGCAAAGGAATGTGGAGAGACTGGAAGATAGATGAGGTGAGGTAGAAAGAGCGCTGACAATACCTGGACCCTAACACAGTGGGGCCTGTGTGGAGCCCCAGGCCCCTGGAATCGTTAAATGGTAATCTGGGTCATTTTAAGCCACTAAGTTGTCATTCATTACAGCCACAAAAGGAAACAAACATGCAGCTTTTTTAACAATTGGTATAATTAATAGCAATTATTATTTACAATCATTTAGATTATTAATATGAAAATGAAAAAGCACCTAATCTTTTAAGGTAAAATTCCAATATGTAAACTTTAACAGTTTAAAAATTTTAGTCCACTTAGAAGCTTAATGAAACTACTTGGTATATTTCCTTGGTCTGTTTATAAACAGTCCATAAATGTCAAGTAGATCTCATAATTTATTTTCTTTTTTTTTTTCTTTTTTTTTTAATTATTATTATTTTTTTATTATTTTTTTTTTTCCAGTGGGTTTTGTCATACATTCATATGAATCAGCCATGGATTTACATGTATTCCCAATCCCGATCCCCCTCCCTTCATACTGTGATTTTAAGACTTATTTAATATGACTCTTAATAATAATAATAGTTTTATTATGCATACTGCTGCTGCTGCTAAGTCGCTTCAGTCGTGTCTGACTCTGTGTGACCCCATAGACGGCAGCCCACCAGGCTCCCCTGTCCCTGGGATTCTCCAGGCAAGAACACTGGAGTGGGTTGCCATTTCCTTCCCCACCATTATGCATAGACAGTCCATAAAAGTTAAGAATACAAAAAGTGCTTTAGCTATTAATTCACTCTTCGCAAAGACCAACAGATAACATACCAGCTTTTACTTCATTTGAAAAAATTTGTGTGCTTAAAAAAATACTAGGAATGCCTGTATAAAGCACATTAAAACATCATAGGAACTGTAAAATCTGAGTGTATACAGAGAGAAAAAGTTAAATTATCAGGCAATTTCCATTCTTTAATTGAGCTAGCACCAAAAGTATCTGTCATTATATCAACCCTAATTTTATCAAAACTGCTAAAATGGTAACAGTAACCAGAACTGCAGGCAAAGTCCCTAGAAAGAAGAACTTTGGTGCATAGGCAGGTGAACTTAACTCACATTTTCAAGTAAAATCTGCCCTGGCCAAATCATTGCAGTTACTTGAGTCCAAGGCATTTCAAGAAGTAACTGATTGTTCCAAACTTAAAATTAAATTCAGGGCAGAGCTTCAGATATGACCCATCAAGCTGTAATAGACTCTGTCTTGGATCTAATTTGCTACAGAGTTTGGTAGGAAGGATTTGATACGGACACCCCATTGCTGTCTTAGGAGGAAACTGGGGACCAGTGTGTGGTGGGAAAGCTGAGCTTGTGGAGCAGGTGAAGCCACATTTTGTATCCCGGGACTGCCTCTTGCTGGTTGAAAGATCTTAGGCAAGTTAATCTTAGTTAGTCTGTGAACTTCAGTTTATTCATATGAATTGATGTACTTATAGTCATTGCTTTATAGGATTATTTTAATGAGAATTAAATGATAATAAATATAAAACACAAAACAATGTATGTACTCTGTGCAACCTATTTGGGGAGTAGTTAAATACCCCCATACCATTGCTGTCCTTTTCTGAGCCCATCTTTGCATGGCATATTCCCTTGGTGTCTCTAATTTTCTTGAAGAGATCTCTGGTCTTTCCCAGTCTAAGGTTTTCCTCTATTTCTTTGCACTGATCACAGAGGAAGGCTTTCTTATCTCTCCTTGCTATCCTTTGGAACTTTGTGTTCAAATGGGTATATCTTCCTTCTCGTCTTTTCTTTCTTTCTTCTCTTCTCTCCTTTCGCTTCTCTTCTTTTCACAGCTATTTGTAAGGCCTCCTTAGACAACCATTTTGCCTTTTTGCATTTCTTTTTCTTGGAGATGGTCTTGATCCCTGTTTCCTGTACAATGTCATGAACCTCCATCCATGGTTCATCAGGCACTCTGTCTGTCAGATCTAGCCCCTTAAATCTATTTCTCACTTCCACTGTATAGTCATTAGGGATTTGATTTAGGTCATACTTGAATGGTCTAGTGGTTTTCCCTACTTTCTTCAGTTTAAGTCTGAATTTGGCAATAAGGAGTTCATGATTTGAGCCACAGTCATCTCTCAGTCTTGTTTTTTGCTGACTGTATAGAGCTTCTCCATCTTTGGCTGCAAAGAACATAATCAGTCTGATTTCGGTGTTGACCATCTGGTGATGTCCATGTGTAGAGTCTTCTCTTGTGTTGTTGGAAGAGGGTGTCTGCTATGGGCAGTGTGTTCTCTTGGCAGAACTCTATTAGCCTTTGTCCTGCTTCATTCTGTACTCCAAGGCCAAATTTGCCTGTTACTCCAGGTGTTTCTTGACTTCCTACTTTTCCTCAATATGCCAGCAAAGTTTGAAAACTCAGCAGTGGCTACAGGACTGGAAAAGGTCAGTTTTCATTCCAATCCCTAAGAAAGGCAATGCCAAAGAATGCTCAAACTATCGCACAATTGCACTCATCTCACACACTAGCAAAGTAATGCTCAAAATTCTCCCAGCCAGACTTCAACAGTACATGAACTGTGAATGTCTAGATGTTCAAGCTGGATTTAGAAAAGGCAGAGGAACTAGAGATCAATTTGCCAACATCTGCTGGAACACTGAAAAAGCAAGGGAGTTCCAGAAAAACATCTATTTCTGTTTTATTGACTATGCCAAAGCCTTTGACTGTGTGGATCACAATAAACTATGGAAAATTCTTAAAGAGATGGGAATACCAGACCACCTGAATTGCCTTTTGAGAAATCTGTATGCAGGTCAGGAAGCAACAGTCAGAACTGGACATGGAACAACAGACTGGTTCCAAATAGGAAAAGGCGTACGTCAAGGTTGTATATTGTCACTGTGCTTATTTTAACTTATATGCAGAGTATATCATGAGAAACGTTGGGCTGGATGAAGCACAAGCTGGAATCAAGATTTCCGGGAGAAATATCAATAAAGTCAGATATGCAGATGACACCACCCTTATTGCAGAAAGTGAAGAAGAACTAAAGAGCCTCTTGATGAAAGTGAAAGAGGAGAATGAAAAAGTTGGCTTAAATCTCAACATTCAGAAAACTAAGATCATGGCATCCAGTCCCATCACCTCATGGCAAACAGATGGAGAAACAGGGGAAACCAGTGGCAGACTATTTTTTGGGGCTCCAAAATCACTGCAGATTGTTACTGCAGCCATGAAATTAAAAGACACTTACTCTTTGGGAGAAAAGTTATGACCAATCTTGACAGCATTGACTTTACTTTGCCAACAAAGGTCTGTCTAGTCAAGGCTATGGTTTTCCAGTAGTCACGTATGGATGTGAGAATTGTACTATAAAGAAAGCTGAGCACCGAAGAATTGATGCTTTTGAACTATGGTGCTGGCAAAGACTCTTGAGAGTCCCCTGGACTGCAAGGAGATCCAACCAGTCCATCCTGGGGGGAAATCAGTCCTGAATATTCATTGGAAGGACTCATGCTGAAGCTGAAACTCCAATACTTTGGCCACCTGATGCGAAAAGCTGAGTCTTCTGAAAAGACCCTGATGTTGGGAAAGATTGAAGGTTGGGAGGAGAAGGGGACCACAGAGGGTGAGATGGTTGGATGGCATCACTGACTCAATGGACATGAGTTTGAGTAAGCTCTGGGAGTTGGGGTCGCAAAGAGTTGGACGTGACTGAGCTACTGAACTTAACTAAGTACCCCAAAACATATCATTATAAAATAGTTGCATCTTTTATGGACCTATAAGCCATCAGCACAGAAATACAAAAAAAGATCCATTTATATTTTGATTTATTCCTAAGAATTATGCAGTATTTGCAAAATCAATCCAAAGAAGGAAGAGCCCAGTAAAATTTTTTCCTTTCTTCACTTCTTTTGTAAATAATTGTGTTTCACTGTTCATCAGTGTACCCCTTGAAATCCTTATCACAGCACTTTGATGGAGTAGATGTTGATTTTCTGAAGTGGACTGAATATCTCTGGCACCTAAATCTGTACTCAGAGTTTTCCTCTTGTCATCTCCTGCTCGGCCCCAAGCTTGTCATTGCCTGGTTGAGCTTTTGTATCACCTACGACTGTCTTGCTCTTTATCCTGCTTGGGGAGGAGTCACCATATCAGACCTTTAAAAATGTAAGCAGTCACCAGATATTCTGTTTATGTATTCCTGTGGTGTTCAGAAATAGCATTTTGTCTCCTTTAAATAATTTAGAACTCATTTTAGAATGTCATTGTGTAACAGATGTCTCCTTGATATTAATAATAATAGAGATACATCTCACAGTGTAACAAATTTAATAAATGTAAGTTGAAGTAGATTATGGATACAAAAGTTTTTCCCTTTGCTAAACTATTTTCTTATTTTCCCATGTTACTGCCAAAAATTATTTTCAGGAAATTATTTGTTTCATATAATTGTCTTCATAGTTGCTAGCACACTATGGCTATTTGATCTTGACAATAATATTGAGAATGATTCTTTTCCTGTATATTATAAATCACATATCAAATTTAGAAATAAGTGTTCTACCAAACTAAAAGAAAGGGAGAGAAACATTTCATAAACATTCACAACAGTTCCAAATTGCCTAACTTTTTTGACAATTATAAAACAATTAGGGCCTGGGGGGATTCTGATACATCTTGCCACCACAAACATTCAGGTGACTTCTAGGAAGCCCTATGCTTCCAAATATGAGCAGCGATTGTTATACATGAAGAAAGCATCAGTGAGGCTCTGTAAATTCAAGAAAACTATCTTTCAAAGACAAGAGTGAATAAAGATATTTACATACCATAAAATCGGAGAGAGTTTACCATGAATACACTCACTAAAGGTACATCTAAAGGGTAAGCTCCAGGAACAATGAGATTCAGTCATTCAACAGGTATATAAGGAGCCAGGCACAATTCTAGATGTTGGAGATTCCTCAGTGAACAGACAGAAGAGAACATCTTGTCCCCACGGCATTTACACTTTAGTAGCCAAAGTCACAAACCAACAAAAATAAGTAATCACATAGAGTCTGTTTAGTTGTGTGCTGTAAACCTTTAAGACCAGCTCTTTGAAAAGAAAAAAGCCTGAATTTGTATCATTTATCATTTTTTGTGGTAATACTACCCTCATGTGGGAAGAGATGTATACAGTTGACCTGGTGGGCATGTGTGTGCCAGTTTCAGCACGTTATAGATGATCATAAGTTTCAGGGGAAAAAATTAGCAGGAAAAGATGAGAAGGCTTGGGGGTTGCAATTTTAAAGAGAATGGTCATTTCTCTAATAATGAGTGATGTTGAGCATCTTTTCATGTGTTTGTTAGCCATCTGTATGTCTTCTTTGGAGAAATGTCTGTTTAGTTCTTTGGCCCATTTTTTGATTGAGTCATTTATTTTTCTGGAATTGAGCTTCAGGAGTTGCTTGCATATTTTTGAGATTAATCCTTTGTCTGTTTCTTCATTTGCTATTATTTTCTCCCAATCTGAGGGCTGTCTTTTCACCTTACTTATAGTTTCCTTTGTAGTGCAAAAGCTTTTAAGTTTCATTAGGTCCCATTTGTTTAGTTTTGCTTTTATTTCCAATATTCTGGGAGGTGGGTCATGGAGGATCTTGCTGTGATTTATGTCGGAGAGTGTTTTGCCTATGTTCTCCTCTAGGAGTTTTATAGTTTCTGGTCTTACATTTAGATATTTAATCCATTTTGAGTTTATTTTTGTGTATGGTGTTAGAAAGTGTTCTAGTTTCATTCTTTTACAAGTGGTTGACCAGTTTTCCCAGCACCACTTGTTAAACCACAATGAGGTACCATTACACGCCAGTCAGGATGGCTGCTATCCAAAAGTCTACAAGCAATAAATGCTGGAGAGGGTGTGGAGAAAAGGGAACCCTCTTACACTGTTGGTGGGAATGCAAACTAGTACAGCCGCTATGGAAAACAGTGTGGAGATTTCTTAAAAAACTGGAAATAGAACTGCCATATGACCCAGCAATCCCACTTCTGGGCATACACACTGAGGAAACCAGATCTGAAAGAGACACGTGCACCCCAATGTTCATCGCAGCACTGTTTATAATAGCCAGGACATGGAAGCAACCTAGATGCCCATCAGCAGACGAATGGATAAGGAAGCTGCAGTAGATATACACTATGGACTATTACTCAGCCATTAAAAAGAATTCATTTGAACCAGTCCTAATGAGATGGATGAAGCTGGAGCCCCTTATACAGAGTGAAGTAAGCCAGAAAGACAAAGAACATTACAGCATACTAACACATATATATGGAATTTAGAAAGATGGTAACGATAACCCTATATGCAAAACAGAAAAAGAGACACAGAAATACAGAACAGACTTTTGAACTCTGTGGGAGAAGGCGAGGGTGGGATGTTTCGAGAGGAATCGGGTGGAGAGGGAGGTGGGAGCGGGGATTGGGATGGGGAAGACGTGTAAATCCATGGCTGATTCATATCAATGTATGACAAAACCCACTGAAATGTTGTGAAGTAATTAGCCTCCAACTAATAAAAAAATTAAAAAAAAAAGAGAATGGTCAGAGAAGATGTCACTGAGAAGGTGACATTTGAATAGAGACCTGGAAGAAGTGAGGAAGAAGCAATTTAGCTCACACCAAAGTGAGCCATGAACCAATCTGGGGGAAAAGCATTCAAGTCAGAAAGAACAGCAAGTGTAAAACCCTGAAACAGGAGGGACCGTGGAGGGGATAAGAGTGAAGAGGAGTGGAGAAGGACACGTGATCAGGGAGCTACAGAGAGGGTAGAGGAGACTAAGAACTTCGGCAATTATCATGTTTGACACTGGAAGTCACTGAGGGTTCTAGGCAGAGGGACATGATCTGAACTGTATGTTAATGACATCACTCTGGCTTACCTGTGGAAAAAGAGTAGGCTAATCCAATTAAATCATGATGATTGTAAAAGCAAAATGTCTAATATCTGGGATTAAACAGACACGATGCAGTTAACTTTATTTTTTTGGGCTCCAAAATCACTGCAGATGGTGACTGCAGCCATGAAATTAAAAGATGCTTGCTCCTTGGAAGAAAAGCTAAGACCAACCTAGACAGCATATTAAAAAGCAGAGGCATTACTTTGCCAACAAACGTCCATCTAGTCAAAGCTGTGGTTTTTCCAGTAGTCATGTGTGGATGTGAGAGTTGGACTATAAAGAAAGCTCAGTGCCAAAGAATTGATGCTTTTGAACTGTGATGTTGGAGAAGACTCTTGTGAGTGCCTTGGACTGCAAGGAGATCCAGCCAGTCCATCCTAAAGGAAATCAGTCCTGAATATTCATTGGAAGGACTGATGTTGAAGCTGAAATTCCAATACTTTGGCCACCTGATGGGAAGAGCTGACTCATTTGAAAAGATCCTGATGTTGGGAAAGATTGAAGGTAGGAGGAGAAGGAGATGACAGAGGATGAGATGATTGAATGGCATCACCGACTCAATGGACATGGGTTTGGGTGGACTCTGGGAGTTGGTGATGGACAGGGAGGCCTGGCATGCAGTCCATGGGGTCGCAAAGAATTGGTCAGACATGACTGAGTGACTGAACTGAACGCAGTTAACATCCATAACAAGAATGGCTCATCCGAGTGCTCAGGGAGGGAAGGATTGGGAGTCTGAGATTTCCAGATGCAAACTATTTTATATTAGATGGATAAACAACAAGGTCCTACTGTATAGCACAGGGAACTATATTTAATATCTTATAATAAATCATAGTGGAAAAGAACATACACATATAGATACATCTATCTATCTGTATATATCTGAATCACTTTCCTATACATCAAAAATTAACACAACATTGTAAATCAGATTCTCAAGTGGTGGTAGTAGTAAAGAACCTGCCTGCCAATGCAGGAGATGTAAGCGACATGGGCTGGATCTCTGGGTCAGGAAGATCCTCTGGGGGAGGGTATAGTAACCCACTCTAGTATTCTTGCCTGCAGAATTCCATGGACAGAGGAGCCTGGCAGGCTACAGTCCATAGGGTCACAAAGAGTCAGATATGATTGGAGCAACTTAACACACATGCACACATACTTCAGTAAAATATATTTAGAAAAAAGAATGACTCATCAGCCAAAGGAAAACAGACATGATTGGAGACAAAGTAGCCAGCACTTGTTGACCGAGGTGTGAGAATATTAATATTAGCACTTGCTTAGCACATATGTTTAAATTTCTGGAGAAGCCACTGGTGGAAATTACATATATATATCAAACCAAGAATAGGTAGAAAATGGAAACTGACAGTAAAAGCAAAAAAGGACAGAAAGAGAAGAAGACACAGAACAAGTAGGACAAATATAAGCACAAAATAAGACAGCCGAAATTACTTTTATATACATTGGTAATCATATTTAAGTGTATGTAGACTGATCATATCAATTAAAAGACAAATGTTGACATAGTAGATAAATAGGAAAATTCCATAGAGAGTTGTTATCAAACCTGATTCATAATGTAAAGAGAGAAGATACAGCAAATATAAAAATGAGATAAAGTAAAATTTTAAAATAGTAATCTCCCCATAAAAAGCTGATTGTAGCTCTACTATTATTAAGGTAGCCATAGAATAATAAAATATTAAAATAATATATAAATACATATAAACCACACACTTAAGTAACAGCTTCAAAATAGGTAAGGTAACAACTGACAGAAAAACAAGGATATATTTACAATCCACTATCAGAGTTGGAGAATTAAACACACCACCTTTGGTAACATCAGTTAGTCCACTCTATTCCTTCCCCTTCATCCAAAAAAAAAAAAAAGAGAGATCAAAACAGGAAGACTATAGAAGCTCTGAACAACACAGGTAACAAAGATGAGCTAATAGATATACCCTGACTGTACAGTATATGTTCTTAGAAGCAATACTGTATCCAGTCATAAAGTGACTCTAGCAGATGGAAAATGCTGGTATGAAACACATGCTTCCAGAGCATAATGCAATTAAAGTGGATATTAGCAAATACGAGATAAGAAACATCAGAGATAATGGAAAGGAATTAAAGAAATATGGGTTTATAGGGGGAAAAAAGGTTGGTGCTATGTACAGGTCTTGACATCCATCCAGAGCACTGTCAGCAGTGAACTATCTGGTGAAATTTGTTGCCCTTCTATTTCTGCTTATGACAGAACAATTGATTGCAGTTGCCTTTTCCCTGCAAACATCTGGTGTGTTAGGTTCTTTTTCAGTGACTTTATGAAGCCTCTGGCTTGACCTCAGCTGGGGCAGGGAAGGTTCTTATCAGAGGGTGAAGTCAGGCAGCATGAAGCTTCCAGTTTCAGCCTCCGGGGTGTCAGCCCCCCTGCACGACTGAGAAGCCAGCCAGCTCTGTCCTCTGAGCCTGATACCACTGACTTCTCAGAGCTTTTGTTTTTTTTTTCCTCAGAGCTTTGTGGCTTCCTACTTCTGTTTCCAGCACTTTCTTTTCCCTAAGCATTTGGGACCTTCAGTTAGCAAGAAAAATGATGATAAAAATCACTCACAGCATTTTATTAAAGACTGAAGAACTGTCCTCTCAAGAGGCCACTTACAAAATGTAAGGGGCAATCGACAAACAGCCAAACTAAGGAAGAGTGCAGTGTGAGGAAAGAGAAGGAAGGGTTAGGTAGTGAGGATGGGGAGGTTGCTGAGCCGCTGTAACTGTGCTCAGGCGCCTGGGGATACGGCCGGGCTGGGTCTTCATTCTCTCTCGGATGTTAGAAAAGTTTGTCAAATTGAAAAGAGTGTGTGTGCCTAATACAGAAAGAGGAGGAGGGAGAAATGTAGCCACGAGAGTGATACGCAGCTCTTTTATCTGCTGAGAGCACAGATGCACAGAGTTCAGTAAAACCCTTAAGACCACTGTCATCACAGCCTCCCCCCATTCCACTTCCCATCTATCTTAGGGCTAAAACACTACACGGCGTGGTCTAAGTCTAAAGGTACAATGAACCTTAGGCCAAGAGTGAATTCATTCTTCTAGGAGAGAATTTAAATTGTTAGTATTCACTCCATCATGCTGGGCTTTCATGTAGAACTTCAAAATGCTTTAATGGGAGAAGCATCTATTTATATATCACTTTCCTTCTCCAAAAAGCCTTTTCCCCCCCAGAACCACTAGTCTCAGGAAGTTTGAGGAAGATCTTAGAACACTAGGAACTTGAATTTTCTAACATCACAAAACTAGCCCAAGGTAAATTTGAGACATGTCTTGTCCATATAGATCAATTATACACACACACACACACGCACACGCACACACACATACACATCCTGACTTCAATTTTACTGAATGTAATACTGCCTCTATGAAGAGTATTTTAATGTCTAAATTATTTAATATGTTCTTTGGTTCTTTAAGGGCTATGGCTTGTGGCATAGCTCTGTAGCTAATGAAGACAACCCCTTAGATTTGTTATTTATTTTCTTCCTCTTGAAGAGTCATGTGTTTTGTGCTATGTCAGTTTCTTCTTAGCTTTGAGGCTCTTTGAAATATGCTCATATTATTCAATAGCAAGGCAGGTAACACTGATACTGCATTGCTAATTCTTATCTCCCAGTTAAATGAGGAAACAGTTTTTTGTTCCATGTGAGCTAAAAAAGCACTTTTGCAGTGATTAGCATTCTTATTAAAATTTATGTGATATGCACCATCTTTCTAATTTTGCAAGAAACTTCATAGTATGTCACCTTCAATTTCCTCACATTCCTTTCAGTTTTCCTAATACATAAAATGGGGACCATATAATGCTTGTTTTTTAGTGGTAATAATTAAATAAAAGAGCTTGATGAAAATATTTCTGTTAATTATGGACTATTAACCACTGCATCCATGACCTTTTCTTAGACCACCTACTCTTGGATCTTTCTTCCTAGGAAAATATCCTCCCCTTACCCTAGTTAGTTAGGGACATCCATCATTCCAGTCTGCCTGGGACTGAGTTGTAGCCTTGAATGCGCTTAGTCTAAGCAAACCAGGATGGTTGGTTACTCGAACTCCAGTCCACACTCCAGCTAATTTCTCTTCTCTCTTTTATATCAAAATTTCTCTACTGAGCACTCCATGCTCTCCTTCTTCATATCTTAAACCTTAAATTTACTCCTGAATTGACTTCAGCTGTGCTTCTATTACCCTGGATTTTTATGAGTCCCCAGCAGTAGCAGTGACCTGTGTCTTTTGCCAAAGGAAACTCGCCAGTTCTTGCCTCAGTGGACACTGATGATAGATTCTGTATGGCTGTTCACATCCTCACTGAAGCCCTTACTCCCAAGGCTTGTATAGCATAATAACTTTCAAATCTCTGACTGTTTTTTTTGATTCTTATTCATGGGATTATCTTTCTCCACTTGTTTTCTGAAAGATGATTTTCCTCAAGATTCTGTACTCGATCTTTTTATCTTTTTTTCTTATCACTCTATAAACATTTTCCTTGGCTGATCTCCCATACTTTCTCGCTTTGAACCATCCCTTACACAGAATGGTAACTTCAAAAACTACACTTGCTACCCAGACTTCTCTAGTGAGCCAACTACTTGTTAAACATCTGTATACCTGTATGCGCCAGATGCACTTCAATAAAACTGAAATTTTTACCATGACCTCCAATGACCTTCTTGCTCTCTCCTCTTTCTTTGTTGTTGGAATAATCAACTGTTATTCAACTATATGAGAAATCTTTTAACTTTAAAAAAATTTTTATTTAGGTATAGTTGATTTACAATATCATGTTTTCCATTGTATAGCAAATGACTCAGTTGTACATATAAATATTCTTTTTCATATTTTTCCCAATATGATTTATCCCAGGATATTGAATTATAGTCCCCTGTGTTATACAGTAGCACCTTGATGTCCATCCATCGTACATATAATAGTTTGCATCTACTAATCTCAAACTCCCAACCACAGGTCTGTTCTCTATGTCTGTGAATCTGTTTCTCTTTCATAGATGTATTCATTTGTGTTGTATTTTAGATTCCACATATAAGTGATATACAGTATTTGTCTTTCTGACTTCTCTGATTATGATAATCTCTAGGCCCATCCATATTGCTGCAAATGGCATTATTTCATTATTTTTAGTGAATGAATAATATTACATTGTCCTTATATACCACATCTTTATTCACTCATCTGTTGACAGATATTTAAGTTATTTTCATATCTTGGCTATTGTAAACAGTACTGCAATGAACACAACGGCGTATGTACATGTATCTTTTTGAATTATAGATTTGTCTGGGTATGTGCCCAGGAGAGGGAGTGCTGAACCACATGGAAACTCTATTCAACTATGCTAAAAGTCTTACTGTCATTCTTGGTCACATCCCCTTTTGTCTCCATTGACCCAGTTACTAAGTTGTTCAGTTTTACCTTCTATGTAGTTCTTAAATTGGTCGTTCTCTCTCCATTCTTATTCTTATTTCCTAGCTTCAAGAAATCACCTTCTTTTGTCTGAACGCCGTCGCTGCAGCCTCTGAAATCATCCTATCACTCTGGTTTGCCTTCTCAGCCTGTCCCGCTTCGTAGGACTTAATAGTCCTGGTACACAGCACACAGCATAGGTTTTTCACACAACGTCACGTGCATAAAACCACACAGGCAGCTTTAGTATGGTGCTCACCAAACTGCAAGCTCTCTATGTATTTATCACTCCCGCCCCATCCCTAACGAGACAGCGGTATCCTGATCAAGGGGGAGCCGTGCTTTATTACTCTTCGTATCCCCAGTGCCTGGCTCCATGGCTGGCATATCACACGGCTATGCCAAGTGCTAAGCAGGAAGGTGCTCAGCAGTTTTTTCAACTGTGTGCTTCCTGAACTTCTCTAACTGTACTCTCTCTACCCTCTCTTCTAATGGGATAAGACCAAGGTGCATGATTCTATTATTCTATTTCACTTTCACTTTTATATTGGGCTTCCCTGATAGCTCAGTTGGTAAAGAATCCACCTGCAATGCAGCAGACCCTGGTTTGATTCCTGGGTCAGGAGGATTCGCTGGAGAAGGGATAGACTACCCACTCCAGTATTCTTGGGCTTTCCTGGTGGCTTAGCTGGTAAAGAATCTGCATGCAATGCAGGAGACCTGGGTTCAATCCCTGGGTAGGGAGGATTCTCTGGAGAAGGGAAAGGCTACCCACTCCATATTCTGGTCTGGAGAATTCCATGGACTGTATAGTCCATGGGGTCACAAGGAGTCAGACTGAGCGACTTTCACTCTATTTACATATCACCAAAAATATTTCACATGTAGGACATGCTTAATAACTAGTTATAGAATGAATCAGTGAACAAATGAATGAATGGGTGAATGATTATGTTTAGACCAATATTTTGAGACACAATCACAGATACCTCTTAGAAGTAGATCAAAATCAAAGAATTAAAAACATAGCTTCTCTTAAGCCTTTAGGTTGGTTATAAAGTATATTCCTATCTAAATGTGAGCAATTCATAAAATATTTTACAATGTTAAATTCTTACTGAATTTATTCAGTGAAGTTTTAGTTTTTTATACCACTTAAAAATGGCTAAACCTTGAAAGCACCAAAGGCATTTTGTATTTTGTATAACTTTAGAGAATATAGTAGAGTTTCATAAAAATTTGGAGTTTTATCTAGCTTATTTTTAAATTATATAAGAACATAGTTTGGCAGATTTAAAGACATATTTCAGATATAAAGCCTTAAAACATTTTTATCATAATATTTTAGAATGGAAAAATTAGAAATAATTATATGTTGTTTATAATTTTCAAGGACATAATAAATGTTTAAACTACCAGCTCAGTTTTAATTTAGCTACACTTTCAAAGACTATTTCAAAAGACTAATGAAAACTTAAGAACAACTTTTTTTATTAATTAATTTATATTGAATTAAAAGGAAGAGTCTAAAATATTACCAAGAATATGAAAGCTTTTTTTTCTTTTCAGTGTTCACACTCTCATGGTAACATTTAATAGTCCTTCTGGTATCCTTAGCTCATTTAAGTAGTGTGATGAACATTACTATTATTTGCCAGATGCTCAGTGTCTGGAGAAAAGAATGCAGTTTCAAGACTTTTTTTCCATCTGATTCAGTACTCTGTATTTTACCAAAAGGTCAAAACTGTACAGAATAAAAAATTATGTATCAAATTTTTCCTTTCACTTTTATGTGAAATCAATATGTAGTATAACAGAGATAGAATCCAATGGCATTTTGAATGTGAAACTAAGATGAATGTAGATCATTTTAATTTTAAATTCCATTAATATTAAACAGCCAGTCACATTATGTAATAAAACACCTTCACAATGATAATCAACTATCTTCAAATAATCATTTTCTATCTAAGGGCAGCAGTTTACATAATGAGAAATCTAATCCAATATAAATGTAGAATGATAGGTTTCATGTATGAACCACAAGTTCAATGAATTTTGACAATTAATGTAAATCCTTATGTGTATATGTGAATAAGTATGCTTGTGTATTCATAACTCTCCACATTTAGTAGTGCTAATTTTCAGAATTTCAAAAAAAGTAATAAGAGAAAATGAGTTGTACATTTAACTTCCCAAAACATCTGAACTTGCTACTTATGAGATCTTTAATTCTTGAAATTTGTGGGAGTATTTATTTTCATTAAAACAAATTCACCATGATTTCATATTTAAATGGACTAACATCTCAGATTCATAATCATTTGCAGAGGTAGACAGTTTCTGGAAAGTAATTAAACAAAGTGGTTTCTGTCCTGTAGCTTTGAATACACATAGAAATGCAATTCAGGAGTCTGCCACACTCACTCCTTTAGTACACTCTTCATTTTTTCCTTGATTCACAGAAAAATAGATTATCTACTTAGCTGTTCTAGGGCTGGGATATATCCCCATATCTCAAAAATAGCTGAGGGTAGACAACTCATCCCAGTTTGCCTAAGAATTTCCCAATAAAATAAAAATCCTCTGTCCCAGGAAATCCCTTAGGCCTAGACAAACCTACTGAGAGATGAACCACACTTTGAGATAAAGAGCCTTACCTTAACATCATTGGTGTTCATTCTTGTTCCTTCCTTTCCCACAAAAATATCATCAATATCCACGAGAATGTACCTGTCCAAGGACAAAGTGAGCCTCTTCCCTGACAAGAAGGAAACAGCATCTATGAAGATAAGCTTGTGCAACCAAAAGTTCAAATTGTTGCCAAAGAGAACTCTTTGAATTCCATCATGGAGCCCCAGGTCATGTATGACAGTGGCGTGAAAAGCACCTTTAGAGATGGGAGGAGACAGGTTTTCTGGGGTCTTTACTTTGGCGAATATTACTGGTTGGTAGGCAGAGTGATTAATCTGGAAAACAGTCCAGTCAGTTCCAGGTAAAGAACCTTTTTCAAGCTTGGAAGATTTGGTCACGTGAAGCAGTGGAGAATGAGGATTAATACAGCAATCTTTTACTGCGAGGTTTCCATATACAGAAAAAGGGAAGCCTTTCAACTGAAAGCTCTGTAGGCTCTTGTCACTAGTTTTGTGGAATCCAATGACACCCACACCATATTCAACACAGTATTTATCTAAAAGACTTCGATTCCAAGCGTCCATATTTATATACTTTAAAATGTTCTCATAAATAATGAGAATATATTTGCCTCTAGATTTTTCCGTAAGGGCTGGAAGATCCCCTTTGCCAGGAGCAATTTCAATGTGATACTGGAATCTACTGGATTCTAGGATCATAACGATGTCTTGACCAAGCGATGAGTACTGGCTCTCCACAAACACCAGGACCGTGGTGTCTGACCTCGAGGTATCAGACAGCTTCGCTGGCTTCACTTCCATCAGCCGGTATGGTAGGTGCTGCAAGTCCCCACAATCTACTTCCAAAGCCATCTCCGACAGTTCACTTTCCTGTTTGTAGCCATTGTACAGGTAGTAAGCAGAAATAATAATGCTCACCATACAAAATGTGGCAAGCAGAATCACTGTCCTTTGAAAGTGTCTGTGCAGCTTCATGATAAAACTCATGTTGCATATACTTCCCTCAGACTGTTCCAACAGAAGCACCATAAAAAAATGAAAGAAGAAAAGAAAAGATGATGTTTCAGATACTTTTCCAGTTTCAGTCAATAGTTTATGTCACCATTGCAGCACATTTGTGTCACTTGATCAGGACTCACAGAAAATATAGTCTGAAAAGTAGAATAAGATACAATAGAATATTAAACATTCAATCTGCAGCATTAAAATGAGCACGTTTTTATCCTGGCACAAGTGGCAACCTGTTAGGCAGATGAATTGGTGTCTGCTAATTAAAAAAACCTATCTTTTCTTCTCCCAAATCTGAATGAGGACAAGGGAGGAATGGAAAGAGGGAAGGGCTCCACTGAACTAGGGGCAGAAGTCTCTACCCCTAGTATACAAAAGGCACTGGATTAACAAGGAGTTTCCTTTTATTCTTTGAGCTTTGGATCAAATTGTATAGATTATATAAACCTAATGCCACAGACATGTCACCTGAGCCATACACTGTCACAACATGCAATATAGGTTCAAACTATTTGTGGTTAATTACATATACTGAAAATTCATAAAAGTTTGGATGTATTTCATTAAATGCTACAATTAAGACACTAGTTTCTACTTTTTAGAAAATCTCAGTAATTATATAAAAATTACTATAAAATGTTTTTTAAAAACATAATGAAAACAACTGCAACTTCATGAATTACTTTGTTATATTATCATTTCAATTCTTTTTCAAGTCTTAGTAACCTTTGAAAAATTCAGTAACTTCTGAAAAATAACAAGAAAGAAACATGGGTGCTTTTTAGAGCAGAAGTTTATTAGGTCTTATGGTCCTGGCAAGTTTCAAGGAAATATCATGGAATATAAAAAATATTAAGAAAGATCTTGTTATTGCCCATAAGACAGGATGAAAGCTAGCTGTATGATAGCTGAAAGCACTAATGGAGAATGCCACAGTTGACGTTCTTCATAAAATTAGGGTTTATTACTCTTCTGTCTAGTATTAATTGTCACTTTGGCCCTGGTACCTTCTCAGTAAAATGATGAGGTTAGAATAAATGATCACCAAGAACATTCTGGCTCTCTATTATACAGATGAAGTAAGTCAGAAAGAAAAAAACCCAAATATCATATATTGTAATGCGTATATATGGAATCTAGAAAGATGGTACTGATGAACACATTTACAGGGCAACAGTGGGTATGCAGACATAGAAAACAGACTTATGGACTCAGGCAGAGGGGAAGAAGGAGAGGGTGGAGTGAATGGAGAGAGTAGCAAGGAAGCGTATACACCACCATGTGTAAAACAGATAATGGGAATCTGCCGTGTGGCTCAGGAAATGCAGACTGGAGCTCTGTGACAACCGAGAGGGCTGGGAAGGGCTGGCAGGTGAGAGGGACGTTAAAGCGGGATGCCTACGGCTGATTCATGTGGACGTGTGGCAGAGGCCAACACAATATCGTAAAGTAATTTTACTTCAATTAAAAATAAATAAGTTTGGGAAAAGAAAGAACATTCTGGCTCTAAAATTCTGTGACATTCACCTGTGAAATAATCAATGAGGAATATTTTGAGTAATATGTTTATCTTTATGAATACTATAATATTCTGTAATTGCAGAATACTTATAGGATAAATATCTTACTTATCCTATAAATTATATATTGTACTTTATTCATTCAAGTATTTAGGGAAACTATATCATTCATTCAAGTATTTGTGGGATAAATATCTTTTTGTTTCAAATATAAATCATCAACAGAATGAATTTCTTTAAAGGGTCCCAAATTATAAGGTAGAGACTAACTTGAATGCAAACAGTAATGTATGGGTTGTTGATTAGAGACAAATGTCTGTCACAGGATGAGAGAAAAAAAGACATCATGGCAAGTGGGGGTGTCTGCAATGTGGGGAGGGGTTGGATTTGGGCAGAGCCTTGAAGGATGAGGGTAAGATGAAGAGGCATTTGAGATAGAGGGGATTTTACAGAGGAGGAATGAGCACAGTACTGGGCAAGGGACCCTGAAGAGCTGAAGGAAAGAGTAAGGAATACCTAGAAAGTAACTGTATAAATATGGGTAACTCAGATCATAGAGATTAGATAACATAGAAGGTTTTTTTTAAAATTATTATTAGTTTTATTTTATTTTTTTCCATTTATTTTTATTAATTGGAGGCTAATTACTTTACAATATTGTAGTGGGTTTTGCCGAGGGTGGGATGATCTGAGAGATTAGATAACATAGAAGTTTATTGTCAAGAAAGCCTTGTAGGGAACCATTAAATTTTCCTGATTTGGGAAATAAAATGAATTAATCAAGAACGTAGACGACATCACGGGGCAGTGTGAGAGCATCTCTAGCGAACCAGTGCAGGCTCATTTCTCACAGTCCAAGCACAACCTGTTTAGTGCCCACAGAGCAGACAGAACACGGGCCTGGGTGAGTCTGAGGGACAACTGCAAAGAAAGAGGTGCTGAACTTCACATGTCACCAAAGGCCTATGGGACACCACCCTTGGCCAAGGGAAATGCCATTACGGGATCTGACATGCTCCAAAAGAAATCCTACTCTTTTAAACATTTCCCCACAGGTTGAGGTGTAATTCAGGCAAATCAAAATTACCAGGACAACTGAGATTTTTTCACTGTAACTGTAGCTATTTCATTTTGAAAAGTATTGCACTTTTAAAGTTAGGTACATGTTTATGAATAATATAATAGTCTGTGGTACAATAGCAGGATATAAAATCTCACATCTCTCTAGGCCCCTGTTTTAGTTCTAGCTGTGAAGTGCTTCTGAGTGGATACAAAACCTGTTCTCACTTTTTGCAGTTCAGATAGCAGTGTCTCATAGTTTGTTCCTACTATCAGAAGTGAAAGGCATGTAATTCATAAAATTCTTACCTGTGATGAGACAGGGTGGTGAGGTGTATTTGCTCTCACTGTGTAGGATAGTTACTAGAAACCGATCAAAGCTGCCTCCTCCATTAGCAGGTATAAAATACTGAAAAACGTGTGAAACAACAGCCAACGCTATGTTGCACATGATGAGTAGGGATCTTGCTGTACAGACTACGTCTTCTACAAGTTTCAGATGAAAGAGCAAGAGGGAATAAAGAAACTTAGGAGAGTCAGTGCTGCTTTCTTAGAGGCATGGTGCTTGAGGGGGACACAGCATGATGGGCGGGATCTGGGTATAAGGATGCGGTGCATATGCCTGGCATAGAAACCTGGCAAGGACGAAATGCAATGATTACGGCGCATTTATCTGAGGATCCGTCTAAACTAATCATAAGGCACTATGTATTGGACTGAAAATGGAAATCGTGTTTCGCTGAAAACGTGCTGCAGATTAAAGTGACTGTGAATGGAAGAGCGTCGACTGGGAAACAGCACTGGATGTGTCTGAACAGAAGACAGACAGGAAAAATAGGGTTTACAGATGATTAGTATAGTGGTGATGCCGAGAACGGACAAAGAACAATAATATGCACAGAGAAAGTATGAGCTGCATTGCATGGAGTGCAGTAGGTGGAATCAGGACAGTCCCAGCAAAGATGCTGCTGCACGAGCCAGGTAGGGGCGGTCTGAGTCCAGACAAAGGTGGCTGTCAGAGAGGATGACAACAAAGAGGGACTCGGGAGGAAAAGAAAACAGAATGTGGGGGCGGGGGTAGGCAGGCTGGGGGACTAGAAGGATAACAGTGCCGGTAATAAAAGCACCATGGCACAGAGTGGAAATTGGCTTGAGCTACTGCTGGACACTTACGGTTCAAGCAGGTGACCAAATGATGCGTGAGGCGATAGCAAAATCACAATGCTCTACAAAATAGTTGGATGTTGACAAATAAGAAAGTCGAGGAAATTGACTAGGGTCAAAACTGATGGGTTGCGGGCAAATCTCGATATGCTACACAAATTCAGTTCTTCAGGAAAGTCTTTCCGACCAACTCCACTCCTCTCCCCTTTAGGCCAGGTCCCCAGATGATATACTCTAATTATAATCACTTTTCCTTTAAGGCCTCTACCAAAGGCTTACTATTATTAGCAACATGATTTGTTTAAGGTCTCACTGCTTTTTCAGACTGAAATTTCCAAGGGTAGGTTTCATGTTATTCCCAGTGATCTTTTAAACAAGACACGGGATAAAAACATCTTGAAAGGTCAAGAAAATCAACAAGGCAAACACCTCAGTATAGTGACGACTGTGTTCCTGAAGTGCTGTCACAAAAATATGTTAAAAAGTACAGACTCTGCAAGGTCTGAAGGGCTCTCTGCATGACCGAAGAACAGGCACGAGCTTGTGGGTCAGGAGTTTCCATGGACACCACTGTCTTAAAGCACAGAGCTGACAGATGCGGTTGAACTTGCCTATATATACCATGGTAAGGAATATGCTGAATGACCAAGAAACTGTATATGAAACTGAGAATGTCAACAAGCCATTGAGGCAGGCAAAGCTTTGGAACAGTCACAGCAGATACAGGCAGTTACAAGGCTGGGCTGGTTATAAGCATTACCACTCATTAGGATTTCCTATAAGGCACACTGAAGCAAGTCACATCTGTGGGCAGGAAGGATGCCCGCAAGAGCAGCTCAGCTAACATTAATGAATACTGACTATAGGCCAACACGGTCTGAGGCCCTTTAAAGGCAAGCAGCCTGCCCAAGATGCAACAGCTTGTAGTAGCTGAACTGATTTTGAACCTGACAGCCCACAGTCAAGATTTCATCCGCCTGGGAAGGCAACTGCAAACACACCCCCTCCGTGCTAGGAACATGTAGGAAGTGGGTATCAGGCAGCCCCTCCCTCTAGATGCTGCAGTTTCCTCATTAAAAGTGAGATACTTGTGGTACCTACTTAACAGGTCTTTTTTGTTTTTTTTTTTTTCACGCAGAAAGTTTTTATTAGTCAGTTTATTCTTTTTTTAATTAATTAATTTAATTGGAGGGTGATTACAATATTGTGATAGCTTTGATATGGATTATGAAATAAAAGTGTAAAAATCTCTCAGAAAGTTATCTGGTACAGAGAACGAATATACTAAATGTTCCCTGTGATGGTGATGAGGATGATGATGTTATAAATAACATAATAAAAGAGAAAGATCCTGAAGATGACCAATAAAAATGTACTAAGAGTTCATAAAAGGATAGCTACACACATTTTAGAATAAGCAGCGTGGCAGGAGGTACAGAAAGTCCACTTTTGATGCAGGAATCTAAAGTCAGATGGGTCTCAGAGCAGAGGAAGAAGCCCCAAAGAGACATAATCAGAACTGTGTCCACCCTTGGGCTTCTAATCCCTCCCCCTTCTCCTAGATGAGCTCACATGGTCCCTGGCTTTCATTACCAATGATGCCCCCCCCAAATTCCAAATGTTTATTCGTAATTCACACCTCTTTCCTTTGAGCTCCAGGATTTCAAATTGAACTACTGACTTGGTGTAACAACAACTTCCAGTAACCATGCCCTTTCTAACGACAGATCAGCCACTCCTTGGCTCCATTGGAACTGTGTCACAAGCAAGCTCAACCTGTCCATAACCAAACTTGTGATCCACCCTCTAAACCCATCTCCACCTTCCTACAACCATCTGGTGGCTCCTCTCAACACCTTCTTTTCCCTTATTCCTGCCTATTGAAATAGACCCAAGCGCTCTCATTTCCATTTTCCAAAACTCATCAGACGCAACGCCCTTCTCTCTTTACCAGCAGGGTGCCTCTCACTTGAACCACCTCAACAACTAGCCCAACCAGAAACCCTCTCAGCTCCCTCTCTACTTTTCTTAACCCAGCACCAAAGTACAACTCTGATTTTCTTCCCAGATGAAAATCCAGCGATGGCCACCCATCTCACTTGCTGAAAACTCAAATTCCTGTACATATCCCACAAGACCAGAGGCATGCTCCCCTCTGCCTCTGACGTCTCAGGTCTGATCCTATGGTGTGTTCTCTTATGCTCCGGCAGGAGCTGGGCCTGAAACTCTTTTCTGACCTAAGATGCTCTCACATGCTCTTTTCTTTGTCTGGAAGTTTGTTCCGCTCTTCTCATTTTACTTCATTCTCCAAATCCTGTGGCTCTATGTGTATATGTCCGAGCCTCGCAGAAACTTCCCTGTTTCCCCCAGTCTGCCAGGTGCCCCAGAACACACTCTCACATCACTACCTGCTTGCGCTCTGCAGCACGTTCCATAGTTATAATCAGTCGTGGGATTTTCTGGGTAATATTTCTTCATAGTTTGGAAACAGCTGGAAGCACCTGTCCTGTTCACTTCTATACTCTTGCTATCAATACAGTGCCTGAAGTGAGCACATCCCACTGAATACTTGAAAAATGGGCAAAAACGAGCCTCTACTAAATTTTACAAATGGTAGCTGCAGTCACAAACTAGGGCAGTCATGAAGTAAAACCATCTTCTATGAACGGATACCTCGATCAGTCACACTGGCCTCAAACAGTCAGAGTGATAATACAAATCCTGTGAATGGCAGTGACCACCTTGACCACAGCCATAAATCAGACACATCCAGAATGTACCTTTTACTGACTTATTTGAACACCCATTTTTCCTCTTCTGATAGTTCTCAGAATTCAGAGTGGTTAGAGTTCTTTTGCAATTCATCTGTTTTTAAAAAGGAAAACACCTGTTTTTCACCATGGGAACATTAGCCAGCCATTATTTAATTATCTACCATTAATGAAAGACAGAGGGAGCAATTATTTTGGGGGACTCACAGGCCATTCTATATACATAGTGAAGAACTGACTATATACAAACCTACAGTTTGCAAAACATCGCAAAATCTGCAGGGGAAGCACCTACTTGTCCCTGTAACCTATCTTTTTTCTTCCACTCTCTCCCACCACCATTCCAAAGTAAAAATCAATTTCTAAATGAAATAGAATCATGTTGGCAGCATAAGGAATGTGAAAAAAAGACTGCCATCTGGAAAATGAGTATTAATAACTAAAGAACTTCAGGTTCTAACATAAATGAAAGATATTTAAAAGATCTTGACAGTATTCCTCTTTCACAAAATTAACCATATTTTATAGTATTGAAAAATGCATTGAAAGGCCTCAAATACATTGCATGGATTTGCTGAAAGTAATTTTAGCAATATTAAAAATTGACAAAGAACATGCTTTTGTCTGAGAAAGAATGTGTGAAATTGTGTCATATTTATTGAACCCTGCTTACTTGTGATTTGCATGGACTACAACCAAGAATATACTCTTGTCTCTAGAACTGGGCTTTTTTTTTTTTTTTTTTTTAAAGCTGGATGAGAGAAAAGCTGCACTTATGGGGGTATTAGCTTTGTTTAATACATTAGATGGAAAATGACTTTCTATTGCAACTTTCCCTCCTTTGTACTTAGAAATTATGAAGGAGGGAATCCATTTTGTTCACTTCCCCCAGTGGTGTGCCATCCAGTGAGGCAAGAGAAGAAAACTCTCCCACTGCTGCTTGCTGTTTCTGCCTCTGTGACTTACAGGCGAATACGTCTGCCTCTGTCTTCTTAAATTCAGCTAGGATGTATGTATCAGTGCACGCCTAACAGCAGGGCACTATGCCTGCAGCCACTGCAGCCTGCAGCCCAGACTCCAACCTGTGTCATTTTCATCCTTCTTCAGAGACATGGGAACAGAAGATATTAACCCAGTCTCTCACTGTTTGCCTGGACCATAAGATGTAAAGTCTCAGATCAGTTTTTGGCTGTGTTTTAGGACAGGCTACATGAAGCTGAGAGGCAGAGGCAGTCAATCTGCATAGAGAGGATAAAAAAGAGCAGAGAGGAGCAATGAAAAATATGACAGGCAGTCCTGAGGAGGGCTGAGGTCCTGGTTCTCTTATTCACTACCCTATGGATGCATCAGTGAAGAGGTCAGATAAATTACTCCTCTGTTGTCATGGGCAGCTTTTAGAACAAGTGAAACTCAACCCGTTTGGAGCAGCAAGAGAGGAGAAAGAAATCACCTAAACTAGACTATATATAGCTCATTAAGGAAGGCATCACATGTAATGGTCCTGGGAACTCCTTTAAGCCTGGCACAGAAGTAGTAGGTGCAGAGTAAATTTTTCTTGAATAAATGAATGATCATTTCACACATAAGGGGAGAGGTGGTAGAAATGACTGGAGTGGTACATGAGTTTCCTGTGTTATATCAAGAAGCGTATTAAGCACAAATATTTGAAGCCTATGGAGAGAACATGTAATTTAGTTGTTAAGGGCGTGTGCATGGGAGTCAGAGTCAAACTGAATCCCGGCTTTATCATTTGCCAGGGATGCAATCTTTGACAGGTAGATAACCTCTCAGTGCTTCAATTTCCTCATCTGTGAAGTGGACATAATTACAGTATCTGCCTCACATAATCTTTGTGAAGATTACATGAGCTAAAAATTAATATGTAAACTGCTTAAACAGTGCCTGGTACAGGTATACATCCTATGAATGTTGGCTGTTATTTATTTAAGATTTTTTGATGTGGACCATTCTTCTGAAAGTCTTTATTGAGTTTGTCACAGTATTGCTTCTGTTTTTATGTTTTGGTTCTTTGGCCCCTGAGCATGTGGGACCTCAGGTCTATGATCAGGGACTGAGCCTGTATATCCGGACTTGACGGGGCAGTCCTAACCACTGGACCACCTGGGCAGTCCTAGCCGCTATTTCAATAACACATGTACTACTAAAATTCTAGACAATAGTACTTAAGTTTAGTTTTGCATTCTTCCTTTTTTTTTTTCATGTCTCATTGTCCAGTCCTTCAGACTAATTTCCACAGTGTTGGGCAATACAGAGGACAGGAAAGGACCTCTGAGACCCTTATTTTCCAGGTGAGGGACCAAGGCTCAGAGCCAGCAAGGGAGTTGTCCAAGACTAGTGCTTTCATCACAGAACCCAACCTACAAGCCAGATCTAGTCTCAGGTTAGTCTCAAACCCTACAATCGGAGAAGAAGATTTAAAAGTGAAATGTATGTAAAATGGATACCCATCAGTGAGATGCTACGAGGTTTTAGTACAGAACTCTACTACCTGACTTTTGGGCAACAGGTGGTGAAGAGTTGGGCTTCCTGGTGGCTCAGCTGGTAAAGAATCTGCCTGCATTGTGGGAGACCTGGGTTCGATCCCTGGGTTGGGAAGATCCCCTGGAGAAGGGAAAGGCTATCCACTCCAGTATTCTGGCCTGGAGAATTCCATGGATTGTACAGTCCATGGGATCATAAAGAGTCGGACATGACTGAGCAACTTCCACACACACAAGCGAAGATTTACATCTCTCAGTAATTTGCAGGAGTTTTTGTGAAATAATTTATTATATATAATAATTGCAGAAAAGTAATTACAGAAAGGCTTGACATTTTCCTAGTTATACAACTTACATGAAATTGATGAGCAATGTTTAACGCAACATGAAGGGATAAATCACCCACTGTGACATCCCAGAGTCGAGAATATGGTTTTTATTAAAAGCAAACAAGCAGCCAAATAAACCAATTGGTTTTCTAAAACCAATTCTTTGGGTATTCTAAGAGAATCTTCAGTTATAAAACAATTTTAATCTTTGTTCAGACTAGTTATCATCATATTGCAAGCTGTTACTTTGGGGGCCTGGTAATGTCCTCTAATCTGGACAGCTGTTCAGAGTTCATGCATTTCAGTGTAGATGCTCATTTCCAATAGTCACAGCACAGGATAGGTAAACTTCCACTGTCTTTTCTCTATTGTCTAAACTGTTAAGCAATTAGAAATCCAAGGCATTTATTTAGCTGAGAATAGTGTTTTTAATACCAATTCTATTTCCCTGTTTTTGTAGCACAAACAACAAAGTATTTTATAGCTCAAATTTTATTTAAATTTAAAAGTTTCCATTAATCACCAAAGAGCAGTTGAGACTCAACCAGGATTTAATGAAGTCATAGAAGAGTCTCTGAATTAAATGAAAAATTTGCAATTTCTTTATTGTTTTAAAATTCTTAACTGACAAGTCAGCCTTTGACTATCAAGATTCTAGCTCATAATAACTTCTTCAACTGTTCAGGAAAAAAGAACCTCAAATGCCTGGTTATCTCTTCCACTGTATTTTTTTTAAACAAATCTTTCAGTCACAGCACAAATTAGTCTAACATCTGCTACAATCTTCAGAGACAATATTTTCTCAAGGAAATGTATTAAAAGAGAAGGAAAGGAAAGGGAAAGGGTTAGTTGCTCAGTCATGTCTGACTCTGTGAGACCCCATGAACTACTGTAGCCCATCAGGCTCCTCTGTCCATGGGGTTCTCCAGGCAAGAATACTGGGTATGCTATAACTCAACTGAACTGAAGTATAAAAAAAATCTCTCTAGAAAGATAAAAGTTTTGTTTTATCTAAAATAGTTTATTAAAATGAGAATCTTTATAAGACTATGAAGAAAATTAACTCATGTGACCAGTTTAATATCAATATTTACTTATACAAAGAAAGAAACCTCTGTTTTACCATTAAGACCACAAAGAAAAACAATAAAACTATCAGAGAAAGGGCAGATATTGTCTGTGTTAACTTGAGAAAGAAAAGGGGAAAAGCTTCTGTTAAGGCAAGACTCTTGATATGTTCGGTACTATTCTCCAAAAGAATGTCTTTCAAATTTATTTTTGAAATCTCCTTCTCAAATTCAATATTAATAGGGAGCTATGGCTGGAGAAAAAGGAAAAATTTGTCCCTTAGCTGAGTATCAGATGTTTGGAAGTTTCTTTTCCACATCATTCTGCTCTCATGTGGTGAATAGCATTGTTCAATAGTTGATAACATATTTTCTAAGAAAAATAAAAAGTGGATTTGAGATCAGTTTCACATGTGTCTTATGATTTGATTTGTATTTTAATATCAAGATGTAACTGTTTACATCACTTAGGAGTGATTTCCTTAAAACTGTTCCAGATTACATATGTTGCTATAACCAATATGTTTATAGAGAATATGGATAAATTTCAACTTTAAATGAGTTTGAAGCTTAAGTAGTTTCCAGATATTAGAAGAACTAGTTGGAAGATCATCTAGGTAAACCCCTTTAAAAAATCTAACTTAGTTCTTTAAAAAAAAAAAAAAAAAAAGTAGATATATTAAATGGACTACATATGTATTTTTTTTAATTTTAAACTTCCGTATTCAATACTTAGGGTATTTCTTACCAGTTGTATTTAATGTTATTAACTGTATAATTTAAAATTATATTTATAAAATGAATTGCATCAAATAGAAAGATTTGTTGAGGATCATTACTATATAGATAGATAGGTAGTTGTGGTTTAAATCTCCAGTGTTGCTTACAAATTTCTAGTCCAACAAGCAACAGACATATGTTCTGTTTAACAAATCTTCTGAAGAATAATTACAAGTTGTTGGTGGAAACCTGAAACAATTGTAAGTGATCATTGCCTTAATACTTTAATTTTTTAAAAAGAGAAGCTTTAAAATTAAGCCAGGGTAAGACATTTCTTTGTTTCACTCAATTTAATTAAAGGCTCTATCTCTTCTATAAGGATAAAATCAGGCACTTGTTCAATCCTGAAATTCTTACATCAATTGTAAACAAAGTTGCTACTCCTACATTTATGAGTTAGCCATTAAAGTATAGTATAAATAAATAGATACACTTACCTGGAATTAAAACGGAAAGAGCTGCAAACGTTTCAGAAAGTTTCAATAGATAGAAAAGAAACTGAAACAGCAGTATCCACTACCGTGGCTCAGGCTTTTTGGCTTTACAAGTGGCCGCACTACCAGTTCAGGCCCAGTACCCTTGTGTTATGTAACATCTCATTAATATGAGCCATCAAACTGCTACCAAGCTGCCGAGGCACTAGAGGGCAAGAGTGTCACATGCAAGACCCGTCGCCAAGGGACAGGTTTTGGTACCACTTGGGGAAGACAGATGCTAAAGAAGCTGATAAATAACACGAAGCCTGAAAGCAGCAGCGAACTAGAAATGTTTCTCAGTATTTTAAATGTGAATTTTCTGTCTAGCTGGAGTTAACAGGTTAATAAATATGTATAAACAAATAACCACACCATGAAAACTTTCGGGATTGTATTTAAAAACCTCCAAGTCATCCAGGAAGCTATCTTTCTTTTCTTTGTCTAAATAAACTTATTTTTAAAAGGCGAGGAAAGGTCGATTAAATAAAACGAGTGTCAGTCTCAGGACCCCTTTAAACCGCGAGGAACTTGTCCTGACCGTGCGCGCCGCCTCCGGAGCCCGCGTTCCAAGTCTCCGGCGGCGGGTGTCTGGGCGAGGACCGCCCGGTCCCTGGCGATTCCCTCGGGCTGCGGGCGTCCGCGGGATTCTGCTTCCCCGGTCCTGGGCCTCCGCGGCTCCTCGCGATCGCCCCGCCGTCCGGGCGGCGCTCGGGGACGACGCGGTGCCGGGATCCGGGCGGGGACGACGCGCGGGCGGGTCCCCGCGGCCGCGGCCGGTGGGCGCCTCGCGGGTCCGGGAGCGCGGGCGGAGCCGGGCGGGAGCGGCCGCGGGGCCAGCGCGGCGGGCGCGCCGGGGACTCGTGCGCTCGCTCCGACGCGCTCCGCGGCCCCGGGACCCGCCCGGCCGCGCCGCCGCCGCCCTCACGCCGCCTCCCCGCTCCTGGCCCGCGCGCGCCCGCCCGCCCGGGGAAGGGGAGGAGGCGGGAGCCGAGGGGCTGGAGGCGCCTGCATCCGGCCGCCCTGCGCCCTGGTCTACTCCGCCCGGCTGCCTCCCCAGCCTTCGGCGTGGGGACCCTGGGTGTCCCGCCCCGGTCCGCCGGCTCCGACGGCCACTGCGGGCAGGTTGGTAGCGGTCGCCAGGGAGAAGTGTTGGACCGTGTGTGGGAAGTGGGTGTGAGTTCCAGAGGCGGTGCGGGGAAGGTGCGGCGCACCCGCGTCGTCCCGTCCGGTCGCGGCGGCTGCGAGGTTGTAAGCTGGTAATTGCTTCGACTTGCCGGCTTTCTAAAGGCCACGTGTTGTGTTCCAGCTCCTGAAGACAGATGAAGGCCAACAACTGGAGCGACATTTTGGATACAAGGTGTGAGGTTGCACTTGTCTTAAAATATAGGTTGATCAGGAGCCTCAATTGAACGACTTTTTCCCTTTTTAATTTTTGTTTTGATCCACTGAGTGGGTTGCCATGCCCTTCTCCACGGGCTTGATCCACTAACAACAGCATATGTGAAAGTTTTAGTAAGTGGTGCAAGTGGATCTACTAAAGATATACGTTGTACTGGATTTCTATGGTTTTGCCTCTAGCTACGCATTCCTCCTCCTGTAAACAGTACCCTCGTTTACTTTGGAAGATCGAACCAGCGCCCCTCAGCCCATTTGATTCAGGTGATGTCAACCACTCAGTGGGTGACCCACGACTCTCGTGTGGCCACTGGAAGCTTTATGTCCTTCTAGTAGTAGCTAGGGTTGGTTTACAGAAAAGTATGTGACCAAGTTGGCCAATCAGAGACAAGAAAGCACCGTTTGGGGACCATTTTGCCCCCCCTTAAAGAAGGGTCTCCCTTCTGTTGGACTTTGCAGAGTGCGTTGTGAGCTTAAAGCTTTTTGCGTCATCATGTGAAGTCTGGGGATACAGATAATACTCAGGGAGACGTATGGGAGCTGGAGGAAAGTTAAATCTAGATGGGGATATTTGAGCTCTGAACCCAGCTAAAAAAATGTCCTAACTGGATATTTTCAAATATGAATCACCAAATTCAATTTAGTCTTAAGGCAGCTTGACTTGAAATTTCCGCTGGGTGAATATGAAAGAGACCCAAAATGATACAGAAATTAAACATTTTGGTAGATTACTAATGGGTGCATTTGGATATTGTATGGCAGGACTTTTGATTAGATCCTAATGTGAAAATCTTAAGCCTGAAGGATTTTGCTCTTTTGATAAAGAGGTTGCAGAAGTAACTGAACCAATTACTCCTTCTGGAAGCCCAAAAAGATGTCGAGATGGTAGAATTATTTCACCAGATGACATGTGTTAAATTGATTTTACTTATTTATTTATTTTATTATTGTCCCCTGGCCCACAGAGCCTTGTGCCTTTCAGGAATTTTAAGATTCTACATTTATTTTTTTTCATACTTCATTTCCAAACAACTTCATCTGACATCCAGGCACCTTTACAGTCTTCATTCCAGTGATTAAAAAAAAAAAAAAAAAAGAAGAAATTATTGGACATCTACTAAATGGTCCTGGAAATACAATAATGTTTTAATAAGTACAGGAACATTTCCTGCACTTCTGTTACTTGTTATGTATTGATACAGGGATAGGAAGTCAGACTTTTCTACAAACAAAAAATAGAAAAGTTTTTCTACAAAATAATGTATTTAGTATTTTTATGACTGTGTTTTAAGGCTTTCTTCGGGTAGGTGTGCTGGAGGCACAAATTTTCTGATGCTTGGGAAGAATTGCTCCCTTCACCAGTGACTGCTACCCTAGCCATCTGTCTGGAGGTACAGACACCTTAGAAAATGTGAAAGTGTTAGTCACTCAGTCGTGTCCAGCTCTTTGCTACCTCATGCTCTGTAGCCTGCCAGGCTCCTCTGTCCATTGGGATTCTCTAGGCAAGAACACTGGAGTGGGTTGTCCATTCCTTCTCCAGGGGATCTTCTGGGATTTTTTTCCTATGAGGTAGACAAATCTTACAGCTCTACTCCGCAAGTTCCTATCTGTGCACATGTGAGACTTCAGTCAGTGTAATAGCAGATTGGTAAGTTGCCTCTATTTCCTTACTCTTTACTTGCCCAGCAGAAGGTAAAGTGGCAACAGATATCACTGTCAACCATTGTTCCCTCTAGCCCTTCCTTCCTGTCATCTTTCCTTAACTGAGAAATGTTAAAGCCAGGGAATAATTTTTCCTCTGAAAAGATTCCAAAATGTGGAACACTCATTATAGACAGCAAAGAACCTGTGGCAGTGGCAGAGGCAGAGGTGGAGAAGGTTGTCTGCTCCAATGCCTCATGTTTGCAAAGCATTTGTATAATTTAGTATAATCTCTAAATGAGTTTATACAATCTTTTTTTAATGTGGTAAATGTGTTAGGTTTATTTTAGACTTACAGGATAAACCACAGAGTTTATAGTTTTGGCATATCTACTATTACTATTTGTATAAATACTACCTACCTCAAAAATGGAAGAAGTTCAGACTTCTATCAGTCTCTGAGAAGCCCTGAGATAACATGAAATATATTTATTAGAGGCCCAGCTTCCAATCCAAAAGGAAGAGTCTATAAATTAAATACCTGTGGAAACCATTAAAAAGGAGAGACAAAGAACAAAACTATACACGTTTGTATATTGAAATATTCAACCCTTGAATTTACTCTGAAATGAGACACTGAATAATGGAGATTTAAAAATTTATGCTTTTTGTAGTTTACAAATTATTTCTGTCTTTGATGGTCTTTTCCCCCTTTATCTAAATACTCCTATGTAGAGGTGATGATTATGAAGGAATAGGAAACTCATTTCAGTTTGCAGAATCTTCTATTTTTTCAGTGTCTAAATTAAAGCAATGTAGTATTCTAATACATTTTTTAAAATGTAAGTATTAATAAAGAATACATCAGTATTTCTGACCTGAAGTAGTTAGTAAGTATGTGTGTGTGTGTGTTAGTCGTGCAGTTGTGTCCTACTCTTTGCGACCCTATGGACTGAAGCCCACCAGGCTCCTCTGTCCATGGGATTCTCCAGGCAAGAATTCTGGAGTAGGTTGCCATTTCCTTCTCCAAGCTAGTAAGTATAAGTATTACTTTTCTTGGAAATATTCAGTTTGGGTTTATAGTTATGGTAATTAATGACATTATAAAGCTGCTGAAATGTAATGGGATAAAGATTTAAAAGCATATTCTAGCTAAAAACTGCTAACTCAGCTCAAGGAAATACACCCCAAATTTCTTTATTGTCTAAAGAGATGTTTAAGAAAATAGACCAAAACCAAAACTCTCAAAAAAATGATTGGTTAGGAGGAAGAGCAATGGAAATGGTATCTGGCTTCTCAAAAGCCACAGAAAAGGTGAATTTTACCTGCCTCTAAGTCTCCTTACAAACAGGCCTCTGAAAAGTGTACTGGGTTGATTTAGTAGAATGAAAATCTTGCCTTATTTTATAAAGACCAATTTAAAACTTAATAGACTAGTTTGGAGTAGTGGTTCTCAAATTTAATGTACATCAGTGTAATCTGAAAACGTTATTAAATCAAAGGTTGCAGGGCCTCACCCCCAGAGTTTCTGATTCACTAGGAGTGGGGTAGGGCTGAAGAATTTGCATTTTTCACAAGTTGCCTGGTGAAGGTGATATCTTATCTGAGACCACACTTTACGATCCTCTAGATTAGAGCACTATTGAGAACACAGATTTTTTTTTTTTTAATGTTTATTTCTATATTTATTTTCAGCCTTTTTTCCAGGAAAAGATTTAAAATGGATGGTAGTGGGGGTGTTATTACACCTTATAAAGTTCCTGAAGGGCAAAAGACCCTGCCTCTGGCATTCCTTTGATGCAAGACCCAGGCCTGGAGAACTGTGGTCTGTAATAATGAACATTTATTATTATATAAATTATTTGGTTTTCAAAACTAATTCTCTCTTTTTTTTTTATGTTGACCATAATATACAATGAAGTCAAGATTTTAATTGGCTTCCCATACAATCGATTAAGTAAATCATCAATGAAAAGGTAATTGTTTGTTAAAAAATATGGGGCCTTTGGCATAATAAAAAGTAGCAGGACTTTCAAACAGGTGAACAGATGCTGTGCTTACCTCTTTGAGGGCTGGTGTATTTTGTGTCTTTCATTTCCTGGTTTATTTTGTGTCTTTCATTTCCCCAGGACCAGGGTCTTGCACAACAGTGGTCATTTAAAATGAAGTAAAGAAGAGAAAGACATTATTTTCTTAGATAATAAGTAATGTTTTACATTGCCCCTGATCAAGGAAATCACCTTATTCTATTATGTCATTAAACTTTATTTTTATTTTTTAGCCAAAAATACCTCTACACATTATTTTCTATCATTTCTGTTTAATTTTCAAATGCTTTGTCCTCAAAAATAGCTTTTTCCCTAATGTGCAACTAGTTTTAAGTTCTTCTGATCATAATGTATGTAATTAATTATCAGCCTTGGGTGATGGCTGCTTGGCAGTATAAGCATATTCATATCTATAGATTTAGTACAAACTATTGAAATAACTGTTGTTTTGTTCCATTTTAATGGGGAAATACAAGCTATTGTCAGATTGTAGAACATACTGTGTGAGTCTTCAAAACTATCTCTTAATAAATATTCAGGCAGGACCAAACATCATTAAGGTGTTCCTTTGATCTAGCTTGCAACATTAAAACATCATTTTATGGCTTGGCCTCATGCCATGTAGTACAAGAGAGATTCATTGTGAAAGTAAAATGGATGATTTCTCTTTCAATTTGTGTGAAAAACAAGCTTCATAAAAAGACCGCAGAATACTTTCCCTACCACTTTAGTATGATGTTTCTCTATTATATCTGATTCTTCAATTTCAAGAAATTGAAGAAAATAATAAATATTCAAGAAGTTGGAGTTGTATGAATTAATTTTGTTTTGCTCCTCTGCAAGTATCTTTGAAATAGTGACATGGGAAGTTGTTCGAAAAAAGAGAAATAGCAGAGAAAATTGAGATGCCCTGTACATTATGGATCAACACATCCAATATTCTTAGGCTTGAGGCTTTTGGACTGAACTGTCCACCAAACATTTGAATTAAGAGAACTTTGAGTATAAAAATGAAAGTTTAATTGGGAAAGGGAAAATTTATGCATATAGTTTTTCTCCCCCAGACCTGGGCAAGTGCTCACAGTAGTATAGAAGAAATAGAAAATGGAAACTCAGTTTACTTAGCATTAAATTTAAGTGTTGTTCAGCATCTTTTTTCCTTCTGAGGAAAAAAAAATGTAGATGCCCTTATTAATTTTTCTTAAAACTCACACTTGAAATCAAACACATACACTTAAATAAAATTACTGGAACCTAATGGTTAAACCCAGAGTAGTTTTCTCCAAAGTCTCATTTTAATTTTAAAGTTGAGAATCCATGGTCACTTTTGTTTCCCCTCTGCCAGACAGAGTGCAGCCCTCTGGAAAAGATAAATATGCGTTGGTTGGACAAATGAATCCAGAACTTAAAATGTTCTTTTCCTTAAGCCCTTTATGTAAACTATATTTAAGAATTCATCTTTGAAAGATTCCACTTGTAGTTTGTGCCTGTGGTTTTGTATATAAATTATACATTTAGAACTTAATTCTTTTGTTGATCATAGCAGGGAATAAGGTTAGCAGAGACCCTCTAGAGTTCCAAAACTTGCCATAGCCTTGTGCTTACAGCAAAAGAAAAAATTTAAAGCTGATTAAAGAGCTTAAGGTGATAACAGAAGTGTTTTTTATCCAAGCCTGACTATTCTGGGGGCAACAGGTTTCTGGCTCTTGTGAAAAATCTTAAGTGTAACTCAATATAGAAAAATATTACTTTTCAGCATAGGATAGAGTTTAAACCATATGCTAGGAGAACCATATCAATTTAATTTGTATTACTTTATAAATAATAAACTATGTATTAGCATTCTTTGAAGTCAGTCTTGGTTATTTTATATACTCTATCTCTGTGAGTTTTATACAACTCCTTTACCTAAGAACTTAAGCATTTTGACAAGTAGTAATGATAGAACCCTTACACATTAAAAACAGGTACTGCAATGAACCCCTACACCTTAATAACAACAGATACTGCAATGAGACAGAAAACGAGTACTTGTCACGTGTCGGAACTCTGTATGCTGTGTTGTGTAATGTATGTGTTAACTCTACCAGCTCTCTTTCCCAACTTGATGAAGTAAGTGGCCACATTGGGGAAGCGCATGTGTCGAAGAACTTCAGGAGTCCTCAGAAAACCATGGGAATCCTCCAGGAACTGTGGCCTCTTGGAGTCAAGGGTAGTGTCCAGGCAACAGCCAGCGATAAGCTGAACCCTCACCCCTATAAAGCATAGGAAACAAATTCTGCTGGCACCCTGGGTCATCTTAGAAGGAGATTCTTGTGTAGCTGAGCCCAGCAATGAGCATGCCGCCCCACCAGTATCTTCCCAGCAATATTGTGAAACCCTAAGCTGAGCAACTGGCTAAGCTGTCTGTATTCCTGACTGTGGAAACTGTAAGATGATAAATTTTCATTTAGTTGCTAAGTCATGTCCGACTCTTTTGCAACCCCATGGATTGTAGCCCACGAATCTCCTTCTGTCCATGGGATTTCCCAGGCAAGAATACCGGAGTGGGTTGCCGTGCCCTCCTCCAGGATATTTTCCTAACCCAAGGATTGAACCCACATTTCTGTCTCCTGCATTGGCAGGCAAGTTCCTTACCACTGAGCCACCAGGAAAGCCCAAGATAAGTATCTTATTGGGCTCCAAAATCACTGCAGATGGTGATTGCAGTCATGAAATTAAAAGAAATTAAAAAATTACTCCTTGGAAGGAAAGTTATGACCAACCTAGATAGCATATCAAAAAGCAGAGACTTTACTTTGCCAACAAAGGTCTGTCTGTTCAAGGCTATGGTTTTTCCAGTGGTCACGTATGGATGTGAGAGTTGGACTGTGAAGAAAGCTGAGTGCCGAAAAATTGATGCTTTAGAACTATGGTGTTGGAGAAGACTCTTGAGAGTCCCTTGGATTGCAGGGAGATCCAACCAGTCCATCCTAAAGGAGATCAGTCCTGGGCGTTCATTGGAAGGACTGACACTGAAGCTGAAACTCCAATACTTTGGCCACCTCATGGGAAGCGTTGACTCATTGGAGAAGACCCTGATGCTGGGAGGGATTGGGGGCAGGAGGAGAAGGGGACGACAGAGGATGAGATGGTTGAATGGCATCACCGACTTGATGGGCATGAGTTTGAGTAAACTCCAGGAGTTGGTGACGGACAGGGAGGCCTGGCGTGCTGTGATTCATGGGGTCGCGAAGAGTCGGACACGACTGAGTGACTGATCTTGAACTGAACTGAAAGGTGCTAAGTGCATGGTAGCTTGTTTTGGGGAAGATAACTAATATACTTCCTCAGAAACAGCTGGCACAAGCCCTTTGCCCTCATTTCCTTACTTCCTGTCTTCTATCCTTTGCCTTAAACTCAGCTACATCTTTACTAGACTGATAGTTTGAGGACCACACTTTTGGAATGCTGGCGCTTTGAGCTGGAAGACATCTAAGTTCCTAAGGGACAGGGAAATTCATGTGAGCATAATCATTTATCTTATTTGAGTCATTATTTTGCTTTTTCTAGTTTTCTATCATTATTCCAAATAATATTGTAAATGTTATTAACTGGACTTTGTTTCATTTTATTGTTTATTACAATATGAATTTATGTTTATTATAGGAGATTTGGAAGGAACACAGAAATATCACTCATAACTTTATACTCAGAAACACCCACCACTAACATGTAGTCTATTTCTATAAATACTAAAGTATTTTGATCTAACTGTTGGGAAAAAAGACATCTATAGCAAATATTTGTGACATTTAAATGTCATGACTTCTCTGTCATTAAGATAACGTTTATTGAAATTACTTTAAAACATCTGCTTGGAATGTGGAAATGCAATCAAACAAACATTTGGCAAGAGAGAGACAAAATATCTCATCTATTTTTTTTTCACTAAATTTAAGCTTTTTTTAAAAAGTCAATTTAGACTGTTTGTTTTTGTCTTCAGAAATATGACCTCTATATCTAAACAGATAATTCAGGTTCCAAACTGCTGGCTATTGACATGGAAGTTAATTTTGGGCACCCAAAATATGTAGGTTTTTTTTTTTTTTTTTGCCTTCTATGATGAATCTCAGATTATTGCTTAACTTTGTAAACATATATATATATGAGTTGTGATTTTTCTAATATTTTCACATGCTAATTAAAATTCATTTGAACTCAAACTTATATTTTTCATTACAGCTTTTTAAAAGTTGAAGATTTGCTAATCTTAGTTTGAGAGTTTTATACTAAAAATTCTCAAGTCCAAGATTCTTGGTAATTATGATCTTCTACATATTGGGACCAGTCTATCTTTACTAAAGTACATCCCAAGACAACCCTCAGCTCTTGTCCTGCTGGTTTACCCCCAAATAAGCCTTCTAAAGCTCTCTCCTCCACACCTTAACTCAGCTCTCCAGCTTATTATGATCACACCCCCTCTGCACTTTATTTTTTGATCTATTTAAAAAAATATTTATTTATTTTTTATTTTTTTGGCTGTGCTGTCTTAGTTGTGGCATGTGGGATCTATTTCTCTGACTAGGGATTGAACCCAGGCCACCAGCATTGAAGGTGAGGAATCTTAGCTACTGGACCACCAGGGAAGTCTTCTCTGCAACTTAAATGGACCCATCTTTTAAAATTCAGTTGAACTCTCAGCTTTTTCATAGAATCTCTCTTAGATCAAATCAGACCTTTATGATTTCTCCAGAGATTACTTCCTCTGCACCTACCCAGATGGCATTAGAACCTGATACTTTCTTATAATTAGACTTTCTTATTCCCACCTCTCTTCTGCTTGTCTGTATGGCATAGAGATTGATTAGCATTTTTGTTGGAAAGTGACTTGATAAATACAACTCAAATCTCTATTAATAGCTGTATTTTCCACTTATTAAAATGAGTAGAATCATTTTCAATGAAAAGTCTATGAATTTACTTCGTCCATGGGGAAAGATTTGAGAAAAAATAGAGAGCAAGGAAATACAAGCCTGAATTTTGGAAATCGTAACCTTAACTTCTGAACTAAAGTCATATTAAGGACACACTTTTCAGCTCGTTGTGTTTCAGTGTATTGTCCTTGAAAGGAACAAACCTGTCCATGTGATCTTACTGTATTTCCTTTGGAAATGAGGAAAATGAAATAAAATGATATGAGGAGTGCAACATGACATTTTCCAAAAAATGATAATTTGTAGAAACTCTCCAATTCAAGGTGAAGGTGTCAGTTAGCACTTAGAAGCTTCCATGTTCAAGAGTACTTCACAGAAAATAGATAACCAAATTGAGGCGCTCCTCTTTTGAAATCCTCCCAGGGTATTTAGCTGCATCTTTGTACTGTAAGGCCACAAGAGCCCTGATGGCAGGATCCCAATAGTGTTCCGGGAATACTGTTTGATTATATTTCTTTTTATTGTGCTTGAAGGATATTGTGCTTTTTCTTTTTTTTTTTCAAACTGAAGGTTTGTGTCAACCCTGCATGGAGCAGGTCTATTGGTGCCATTTTCCCAACATTTGCTCACTTTTTCTCTGTGTTACATTTTGGTATTTCTTGCAATCTTTGAAGCCCTCCACTAGCCAAAAGATTATGACTTGCTGAAGTATCAGATAATGGTTAGTGCTTTTTAGTGTGAAGGTATTTTTAAATCAATATATGCATAAAGGTTTTTCAGACATAATGCTATTGCACACTTCATAGACTATAGTACAGTGTAAACAAAACTTTTACATGTACTGGGAAACCAAGAAATTTGTACGACTTACTTTATTGTGATATTCAGTTTACTGTGGTGATCTGGAACTGAACCTGCAATGTCTCCAAGGTATGACTGTTTAATGGAGTAAGTTGTAATTTTTAAAAGTTTAAAAAAATCCTCATAATTATGTGAGCCTTTTCAGGTGATACAGGAGATATGAGTTTGATCCCTGGGTCAGGAAGATTCCCTGGAGAAGGAAATGGCAACCTGCTCTAGTTTTTTTGCCTGGAGAGTTCCATGGAGAGAGGAACCTGGTGGGTTACAGCCCATGGGGTCACAAAGAGTAGGACATGACTGAGCACTACCTCCTAATGCTCTTCTTCCTCATAATTATGTAAAAAACAAATGAATTTCCTAATTATGAAACCAAAATATAGGTGGGATTGAAAAATATGACTTGATTTGCAAAATACTTCAGTTTTTGCAAATACTTTATTACTTCAAAATAATTCAGTTTTATTAAACTCTTAGATGATTCCATTCAATCTCTTGAAACCTTAGAGATTCAAGGTACAGGCTTTCCAGACATTCTACTCAGTGGTAAAATGAAGTCTTCAGTTCTGATCCTTTAACTCCTTTGAACAAACTCTCATTCTTGTGAAAAGGAACATTTATTTATGGTGGTGTGGCATTTTAATCCATGCCAGATTACTAAAGAATAAAAATTCTTTGTCATTTAAATTTCCAAAAAGCTGGTTATTATCCTAAATTGAACAGTTCTGTTTTCTTTCTCACTTTCTGGGATATTTCTTTCTACAATGTTTCTTAGTCTTGGCCCAATTTTAGAGTTAGTCACTTTCTGCTTAATCAGGGTAGAGTGGGCAGGGGGCTGTTCCTCTAGGAGGTAAACCAGCAAGCTGGTGAAAGGGGGGATAATTTGCTTTTTCCTCTTCATTGACAAGTTGCTTTATACATTTTGATGTACAACTCCAGATTCCATTTTGTTGCAGTCTTATTTTCTAAGTTTCTAGGTAAGGTAAAATATTCCAGTGATTTGCCATTTTAAGAATAATTTTCAATTTTAGAGAGATGTAGAGATGCAGCACTGTTTAAAATTGTGTGTGTGTGTGAGTTGCTCAGTTGTGGCCAACTCTTTGTGAGTCCGTGGACTTTACCCACCAGACTCCTCTGTCCTTGGAATTCTCCAGGCAAGAATGCTGGAGTGAGTTGCCATTCGCTTCTCTGAGGATCTTCCTCACCCAGGAATTGAATCTGGGTCTCCTGCATTGCAGGCAGATTCTTTACTGTCTGAACCACAAGAGAAGGCTTAGGCAGATTCTTTTTTTTTTTTTTTTAATTTGAAAAGCATATTATTTATTTCTGGAATGATATCTGCTTTTCAATTATGAAAGGCACCTAGAACAAAATTCAAAAGTTGTATGAAGTAGGATTATGCTTTTGTCTCCCTTCACCATTGTCCATAGCCCTCTCAATTTAAATTCTTTTGAGTATGTACCCAAAAGTGGAGTTGATGAATCATTTGGTAATTCTATTTTTAATTTTTTGAGGAACTACCATACTGTTTTCCAATGTGGCTGAACCATTTTGCATTCCCAAGAACAGTGCATATGGGTCCCAACTTTGCTACATACTCACCAACACCTATTATTTATTTTCATAATAGTCATCTAAATGATATGAAATGATATCTCACTGTACTTTTGATTTGCATTTCCCTAATAATCAATGATATTGAGCATATTTTTGTGTGCTTATTCACCATCTATATATCTTCTTTGGAGAAATTTCTGTTTAAGACTTTTGCCCATTTTATTTTTAATTTATTTTTTTTTAATTGAAGGATAATTGCTTTACAGAATTCTGTTGTTTTCTGTCAAACCTCAAAACGAATCAGCCTTAGGTATACATATATCCCTCCCTTTTAAGCCTCCCTCCCGTCTCCCTCCCCACCCCACCCCTCCAGGTTGATACAGAGCCCCTGTTTGAGTTTCCTGAGACACACAGCAAATTTCCGTTGGCTTTCTATTTTACACATGGTGATGTAAGCTTCCATGTTACTCTCTCCATACAGCTCACCCTCTCCTCCCCTCTCCCCATGTCCATAAGCCTATTTTCTATGTCTGTTTCTCCATTGCTGCCCTGCAAATAAATTCATTATAATTTTTCTAGATTCTGCATATATGTGTTAGTATATGATATTTGTGTTTCTCTTTCTGACACTTCACTCTGTATAATAGGCTCTAGGTTCATCCAACTCATCAGAACTGACCCAAATGTGTTCCTTTTTATGGCTGAGTAATATTCTATTGTGTATATGTACCACAGCTTCTTTATCCATTCATCTGTCGATGGACATCTAGGTTGCTTCCATTGTAAACAGTGCTGCAGTGAGCAATGGGATACGTGTGTATTTTTCAGTTTTGGTTTCCTCAGGGCACATGCCTAGGAGTGGGATTGCTGGGTCATATGGTGGTTTCAGTCCTAGATTTTTAAGGACTCTCCGTACCATCTTCCATAGTGGCTGTATCAACTTACACTCCCACCAACAGTGCAAAAGCATTCCCTTTTCTCCACACCCTCTCCAGCATTTATTCTTTGTAGACCTTTCGATGATGGTCATTCTGACCAGTGTGACGTGATGTCTCATTGTAGTTTTGATTTGCTTTTCTCTAATAATGAGCGATGCTGAGCATTTTCATGTGTTTGTTAACCATCTGTATGTCTTCTTTGGAGAAATGTCTGTTTAGGTCTTTTTCCCACTTTCGGATTGGGTTGCTTATTTTTCTGGCATTGAGCTTATGAGCTGCTTGTATATTTTGGAAATTAATCCTTTGTCAGTTATTTCATTTGCTATTATTTTCTCCCATTCTGAGGGCTGTCTTTTCACCTTGCTTATAGTTTCCTTTGCTGTGCAGAAGCTTTTAAGTTTAATCAGGTCCCAGTTGTTTACTTTTGTTTTTATTTCCATTACTCTAGGAGGTGGGTCATAGAGGATCTTGCTTTGATTTATGTCATCAAGTGTTCTGCCTATGTTTTCCTCTAAGAGTTCTAGGGTTTCTGGCCTTACATTTAGGTCTTTAATCCATTTTGAGTTTATCTTTGTATATTTTGTTAGGAAGTGGTCTAATTTCATTCTTTTACATGTAGCTGTCCAGCTTTCCCAGCACTATTTATTAAAGAGGCTAGATTTTTTTTTTACCATATATATATATATATATATATATATGAAATTTATTTGGTGGCTTAGTCTATAAAGAATCTCCTTTATTGTGGGGATCCAAAACATAACTCTTGGTTTGGAATACAACCACTGTTTAGTGGTGAGATTTACAAGGATGCCACCACCTTGAACAAAAACTACTCAGATAATAGGTGAGTGACAGCATTTGAATTACCATCATTAAAGGTGCTCTGGTAACAATTACATATACATATATATAAAATAAATAAATATAAATAATATATAAAAGAAAGTGCTAGTCACTCAGTCCTGTTTGACTCTTTGTGACCCCATGGACTATATAGCCCACCAGGATAGAATTCCATTGTGATTCTATTTCCAAATAATAACACCTTGCTTAAAACTGGAATTTAAACATAATGGCAGAAACAATATTGAACTCGGAATTAAGGGTGCTGAGTTCTGCTTATTAAGTATTTCTCAAATAGACTCTCTGAATTAGAAGCATTGCGAATATTGCTAAAATGCAGATTCCCAAAATCTGACCAAACACATTAAATTCTAGTCTTTGATGGAAACATATGGGTAGCTGTATTTTTACCAGTCACCTTAAGTGAGTCTTAACGCACTCTTAAAGTTCAAGATCCTCTTTTCCTATATCTGTTTCCTAAATTTTCCTTAAGTTTCTTTTATTTCCTATTGATATAAACTGCTCTGTTGATTTCATTGGTCTTTAAATACCATATTTGGGGCACAGCAGTCATTTTTTAATATTATTATTTCTCCTATAAAATAAAAAAAATTGAAATCTGTAAATATAGTTAATGATGAACAACATTGTAGTCATTTCCTTATGACTTATTTTTAAACTAAAATTTCAGAGGAATTTAGTCCTGTGTGATTTACCTTGCTCCTGATTTTTGTAGGGTTTCCCTGATGGCTCAGCGGTAAAGAATCTGCCTGCCACGCAAGAGACTCAAGAGATGTGGGTTCAGTCCCTGGTCGGGAATAATTTAGTGCTGCATGATTTCCCTTGCTGCTGATTTTTAGAACATACAAAAAATTTTCTTCCCATAAAAAATATAATATTGGTGTTATGTTATGCCCTTAGAAGATCTATAACAGAGATGAAGGAGATACACAATCTTAACGATCACACTGCCACCATATCCTATAAGGATTCCACAGTCAGGTTTTATTTCAACAAGATTTTCGTACTGAAGAAAAGCACTGAAAATAAAACTGGGATGATTGAAGAGCTTTGAAGAGGGATGAAGAGAATAATAAAATGAAATTATTGAGAGAGGTACTAAAATCAAAGATGATGATGAATCTTCACTCCTCTGTTAGTACCACAAGCTTTATAAGGACAGTGGATTCTTAGAAAATTCCTCTGTGTACCATTTTAGCATGATTTAAAAAATATATATTACTGCTTCTTATTAACATATTTTTTTCCCTCTTCCATATTATTCTGACTGAATTGTAGGGGGAAAGCACATAATTCCTTTGTAAAAATGAGGAAACTATAGTATGAAAGAAAAAAAAAAATTTTATTGCAGGGGAAGAAAAGAGGATATAGACCTGAAATTGAGTATGCTTTATGTGGTTGTCTGAGATAGTGTTTGAATGTAGCTCAGCTGGTAAAAAAATCTGCCTGCAATGCAGGAGACCCTGGTTTGATTCCCAGGTTCAAAAGATCCCCTGGAGGAGGGATAGGCTACCCACTCCATTATTCTTGCCTGGAGAATTCCATGGACAGAGGAGCATGGCAGGCTACAGCCCATTGGGGTCCTGAAGAGTCAGACATGACTGAGCAGCTATCACTTCACTTCATGACCAGTGACATTATTACTGGTCCCCATGCCCCAAGTATTTTCATATCTCACCTGCTAAAAGTTTTACACTGGGGAGATTAGATTATAATTTTTCATCGAAGATAATATTAACTGGAAAAATATAATAACAGAACGTTCAACCTGAGACCTTTATGGAAGAAAAGATATAATTTACTTTTGTCTTGGGAAAAATGTGATGTGTGTAGATTAGTCATTTGTAAAAAGCACTGACTAACATATCTTCCTTTTCCCTCTACCATTATGGTACTCTCACAGCATGGAACCCTTGGGTTAGATTTGAGATTTTTAGCTTTAGCAGTTGACTTTCAATTTAGTATAAAGTGGTTTTTCACATTTCCTAAAATGCATAGTTAATATGATAAAGAACTTAAATTGTAATTCTAGATATAACTAAGAACATTTCAGGGTATGTTTATCACTTCTGAAATATTGGCTTATAACAACCAATTAAAAGAAACAAATCACAGCTCTAGAGTTTTTGTAGTCTCAGATGTCAGAAACATTCTGTCTTGAAAGTGGATAAACAAATGATTATGAAATAATTATAAGAAATGTTAACATACCAAAAATCAGTGGCATTGAGGCACTTTTTCTAAGTGCCCTTTTTAAAGAACTCATCAATGTTTGACCTCTATTAGACACATGATATTATCCAACACGTGTCTTTTGCACTGTGTTTCCTTCTAATCCTTCTGATAATAGATATAAAGCAGATCTCCAAGGAATGCCCTAGTCAGAAGAATAAAGACAGAAGTATAGTAAAAGAACAACAAGAAGAAACATGAGGATAACTATTAAGCTATAATTGAAAATAAATGATCAATTATTAGAAAATGATTAATACATAATCTACTGATTGTGTATGTTATCTTCAGGATAAGATTGTAAGGCTTTTACCCACCAGAATGATTGAATATGTCTCTACTGTTGTATTTTTTTTTTGTCCAGCAGATGTTGGCAATTTGATCTTTGGTTCCTCTGCCTTTTCTAAAACCAGCTTGAACATCTTGAAGTTCATGGTTCATGTATTGTTGAAGCCTGGCTTGGAGAATTTTGAGCATTATTTTACTAGCGTGTGAGATGACTGTAACTGTGTGGTACTTTGACCATTCTTTGGGATTGCCTTTCTTTGGGAGTGTAATGAAAACAGTCCTGTGGCCACTGTTCAGTTTTCCAAATTTGCTGGCATTTTGAGTGCAGCACTTTCACAGCATCATCTTTTAGGATTTGAAATAGCTCAACTGGAATTCCATCACCTCCACTAGCTTTGTTTGTAGTGATGTTTCCTAAGGCCCACTTGATTTCACATTCCAGTATGTATGGCTCTAGGTGAGTGATCACACCATCTCTTGAGAAATCTGTATGCAGGTCAGGAAACAACAGTTAGAACTGGACATGGAACAACAGACTGGTTCCAATAGGAAAAGGAGTCCATCAGGCTGTATATTGTCACCGTGCTTGTTTAACTTATATGCAGAGTACATCATGAGAAATGCTGGGCTGGATGAAGCACAAGCTGGAATTTCCGGGAGAAATATCAATAACCTCAGATATGCAGATGACACCACCCTTATGGCAGAGAGGGAAGAAGAACTAAAGAGCCTCTTGGTAAACGTGAAAGAGGAGAGTGAAAAAGTTGGCTTTAAGCTCAACATTCAGAAAACTAAGATCATGGCATCTGGTCCTATTACTTCATGGCAAATAGATGGAGAAACAGTGGAAACAGTTGCACACTTTATTTTTTGGGGCTCCAAAATCACTGCAGATGATGATTGCAGCCATGAAATTAAAAGATGCTTACACCTTGGAAGAAAAGGCATGACCAACCTAGATAGCATATTAAAAAGCAGAGGCATTACCTTGCCAACAAAGGTCCATCTAGTCAAAGCTATGGTTTTTCCAGTATTCATGTATGGATGTGAGAGTTGGACTATAAAGAAAGCTCAGTGCCAAAGAATTGATGCTTTTTGTGGTGTTGGAGAAGACTCTTGAGAGTCCCTTGGACTGCAAGGAGATCAAACCAGTCCATCCTAAAGGAAATCAGTCCTGAATAGTCATTGAAAACACTGATGGTGAAGCTGAAACTCCAATACTTTGGCCACCTGATGTGAAGAACTGACTCATTTGAGAACCCTGATGCTGGGAACGATTGAAGGCCGGAAGAGAAGGGGATGACAGAGGATGAAATGGTTGGATGGCATCACTGACTCAATGGACGTGAGTTTGAGTAAACTCCGGGAGTTGGTGATGGACAAGGAGGCCTGGCGTGTTGCAGTCCATGGGGTCACAAAGAGTCAGACATGGCTGAGTGACTGAACTGAACTGGACTGAACTGTTTTGTTACCTAACTGTTTTTGTTGTTTAGTCGCCAAGTTGTGTCCAGCTCTTTGCAACCCTATGGACTCTAACCTACCAGGCTTCTCTGTCCACGGGATTTCCAGGCAAGAATACTGGAGTGGGTTGCCATTTCCTCCTTCAGGGCATCTACCCTCCCCAGGAATGGAACCCACATCTCTTGCACCTACTGCACTGGCAGGTGGATTTTTTACCATTGAGCCACCAGGAGTTCCCACTAAAGAGTATTACTTAGAGCAGATTTCGAACAGCTAGAATTTGAAACACTTTTATTTCATGTTTACTAAGCCAACCTTGTTTGCCAACATGAGGTATTTTCTGAGCATGAAATTTCTAGTTATGTCATGTGTTACTTTTCTAATTCCAACAGCCATTTGACACTTTGTTCCTGATCATGGACTAGTAGAAGTGAATTCTGTATCTTTGGCAAAGGAATATAACCTTTCTTTGTCTAACTGCTGTAATATTTCTTCTCATTGACATCAGCAATGTCCAATGTACTCTTATCAAGGTACATATGGTACAAATGGAACAAACATAAAATGATTTATGCACATTTGAGTGTGTCCTACACTTTATCAAATGAAGATGAATTGCTGTACTTTGCAGGGGTGCATTGTCTCTCTCCCTCAAATTCCTTTTTAGTAGATTTCAAGAGCTTGGTCTTAGGTCTACTGAAAATGTGTTTTAATATAGTACTACTGTTTTTCTACTTTCTGATGTCTGCTACATGATGGATCATTGCAGTGTTCCTCTAGGGAATCTTGGTTGAATTTCATTTTGGTTAAAACTCAGCATACACAAGATTTAGATTTCTCTTAATATTACTTGTTCTTTTGTGGTTTATACTGAAAGATTTCCAACTGTGTGTGCGATAGTCAAGTTTTTTATATCTATGATTTAACTCTATTTTCCTTTTGCATGTGTATCATTTTATGAGGTCACTAATGAACTTTCTACTGAAGTACTTTGGTTAAAGCATTTTAGTACAAAGAGTGGCTTTTAGGGATCAATAATTATGGCAAATAAAGTAATGCATTAATGTAGGAAAGGAGCATTTATCATTAACTTCATGAATGCACATTATCTTGTAGCTTAATGGACAAGCCTACTTCAATCTATCACCCTATAGAGTATTATCCTTCATAGTCTGACTGCCACTTTATCAGCAAAGTGTTAAAGCAAAGAATTAAGAGTTTTTAAGAAGCCAAAGAAAGACTATGTGATCTCACCCTTAAGCCTCAGGGAAATATTTTGCATAAAATCTGTTCCCTGATGCTTTTAAGTTTAGGGTTGTGAAGGTTCTTTGATTTTTCTTGTTTGATTTTGCCAATGTGCTGAAAGGTCAAATGGGAAAGACAATTAAGTAATTTGGATACTGAAAGGCTTATTGTTCCAAAACTTTAGTAGTACACATTCCATTTCTAAAGAAGTCCATAATCATTCATATTTATGTGAAAAGAAAACCTTCAGCCGAAACTGTATTACAGATATATAGCAGTATAACAGTCAATCTACTTAGGATCCAGAGATTTAATTTTGAAGTACTTAAAAATATTTTAATCTTGCTCTATAAATGAAAATTCAAAACATAGTCTATGTAAACAACAGAAGATCTCTAAAGTGTTTGTGAATCAGTGAACTGGATTTTCTTTTTATAGCAGTTCTTGTTCCTTGTGCAGCAGAAAGGAGGGGATCCCATTGATATTGTTATCCATATCTTATCCCATTTTAATAATGAAGCTACCAAAGATTGAAGGACTTAACCAACTTGTTGAATTTTACATAAATAAGTGATAAACAATTCAGGTATTTTGATTTCAAAAGAAAAGCTAAATGGCACAAAATCAGAGGAAATTATAGATTAGATAATCCCCAAACCCAAAATAACAACACAAGCTTTGTCTCTAGTTGCTTAGAAAAACACTTCTACTATTTTTATATATTTTGTGAAATTATCAGTTCTTAATTGTTCAGAACAAGTAAGAGTTTCCTTCCTAGTATAATTATGAGTATGTACTAAAATGAATAAATAGCATTAAATTTAAAAATTTTCAATTTCAGATGAGGTTTTTAACTGAAGAATTAAGGCACTAAAATATTTTAAAGCATTTATTTTGATTTATATTAATATTTGGGACTTTCCAGATGCCTCAGTGGTAGAGAATATGCTTCCCAATGCAGGAGACGTGGGATTGATCCCTGGGTCTGGAGTTGGAAATGGCAACCCACTCCAGTATTCTTGTTTGCAAAATTCCATGGACAGAGGAGCCTAGTGGTCTACAGTCTATGGAGTGACAAAGAGTCAGACACAACCGTGCGACTGAACACACGCACAATCTTTTTTATAGGTTATATCTATATCTATCCCATTAAGAATGGCTCATTTTATTCCAGGCTTACTTTATATTTCTTTTAATCAAAAGCATCTTTAACATCTGAGATTGCATTGTATTTTCAAACTTGACCTATTAATTTAATCATATAATGCTGTAATTATTTACTGGAATATTCACTCTTTCATTCCTACCCCCCTTCCTTTTTCAGTAAAAAATACATTATGTGCCTGTCATAGACTATTCCTTTAATGTAAACATTTTAATCTTTAAATATAAATGTTAGTTAATGAAATGGGTCTTTGATTATATAATATTTTCTTTGAAATATTCTTCAAAAGATATGTGAAACACTTATTGAGTTATTTTTCAAAAACTAAATTGTCTAGTACAAATCCTAGGATCTAGATTTGTGCCTGACAATTCTCCCAAAATGTAGTTAAGCTTTTTTTTTTTTTTTTTTTTTTTGGTAAGACACATGGAAGTCAGCAAACAAAAATAAAGAACAGTCTTTGAAATTATACAGTTAGTGGTGAAACTTACCTCATTTTCAGTATTATCAAGACACATTTAGTATCAGTCTATTTAAAGGACTATTTTAAAGAAAAATAATAGAAAATAAACTGGGATAGCTAATATTAGTGTTTACATATATTTTTTCAAGTCTGGAACTCAATTTCATGACAATTGTCTTTAAGCATGTTGTGTTTATCATTTATTACTTATAATTATCTCTTATTTTGGTTAAAGCAAACTACAAGAAAATACTTGGAGTCATCAATAAATAGTCTTAGCTGGAAGATAAAATGGTGGAAATAACTTCTGAAGAACAGAATAAATTAAAAGAATGAAAAGAAATGAAGATAGTCTCAGATACCTCTGGGACAATATCAAATGCACCAACATTTGAATTTTAGGGGTCTCAGAAGAAGAAGAGAAAAAAAAAGGGTATGAGAAAAATTTTGAAGAGAGAATAGTTGAAAATTTCCCCAATATGGAAAAGTAAGTAGTGAATCAAGTCCAAGAGGTGCAAAGAGTCCCAAACATGACAAACCCAACGAGAAACATGCCAAGACACATACTAATCAAACTAACAAAGATTAAACACAAAGAAAGAATATTAAAAGCAGCGAGGGAGAAGCAACAAGTAACATACAAGGGAACCCCATACGTTTAACAGCTGATCTTTCAGCAGAAACTCTGCAGGCCAGAAGGGAGTGGCAGGATATATTTAAAGCAGTGAAAGGGAAGAATCTACCTGGCAAGGGTCTCATTAAAAATTGATGGAGAAATCAAAAGGTTTTCACACAAGCAAAAGTTAAGAGAATTCATTACCACCAAACCAGCTTTACAACAAATGTTAAAGAGACTTATTTAATCAAGAAATACAAGAGAAGAAAGAAATCTACAAAATCAAATCCCAAACAATTAAAAAATTGCAATAGGAACATATATATCAATAGCTACTTTAAATGTAAATGAATTAAATGCTCCAACCAAAAGACACAGACCGGCTGAATGGATACAAAAACAAGACCCATATATATGCTGTCTACAAGAAACCCATTTCAGACCTAAAGACACATATAGACTGAAAGTGAGAGGATGTAAAGATATATTCCATGCAAATGGGAAGCAAAAGAAAGCTGGAGTAGAAATCCTCAGATCAGACAAAATAGACCTTAAAATAAAGAATATTACAAGAGATAAGGAAGGGCACTGCATAATGATCAAGGGCTCAAGAGGAAGACATAACAATTGTAAATATCCATGGACCCAACATAGGAGCACCTCAATACACAAGACAAACACTAACAGATATAAAAGTAGAAATTTACAGTAACACAATAATAGTGGGAGACTTTAACACCCCACTCACACCAATGGAAAGATCATCAGAACAGAAAATTAATAAGGAAAAGAAAATCTTAAATAATAAATTAACTGAGATGGATCTCATTGATATCTTCAGGACATCCCATCCAAATGCAGAAGAATACATCTGCACTTCTCAACTGCACATGGAATATTCTACAGAATAGACCAGATCTGGGTCACAAAGAAAACCTCTGTAAATTTAAGAAAATTGAGATCATATCAAGCATCTTTTCTGACCACAACACTATGAGACTAGGTATCAATGATAAGAAAAAAAAACTGTAAAAAACACAAACACATGGAGATTAAACAATACGTTTCTAAAGAACCAACAGGTTACTGAAGAAATCAAAAGGGAAATAAAAAAATTTCTAGAAATTCATGACAATGAAAACACGACAACTCATAACCTATGGGATACAGCAAAAGCAGTTCTAAGAGTGAAGTTTATAGCAATATAATCCTACCTCAAGAAACAAGAAAAACATTGAATAAACAACCTAACTTTACACCTAAAACAACTGAAAAAAGAACAAAACCCCACCAAAATTAGCAGAAGGAAAGAAATCATAAAGATCAGAGCATAAATAAATGAAAAAATGAAAGAAGCAGTAATAACAATTAATAAAACTAAAAGCTGGTTCTTTGAGAAGATAAACAAAATGGACAAACCTTTAGCCAGAGTCATCAGGAAAAAAAGAGAGAAGAATCAAATCAACAAAATTAGAAATGAAAAAGGAGAAGTTACAACAGACAATGCAGAAATACAAAGGATTATGAGACTATTGTGAATAACAATGTGGCAATAAAATGGATAACCTGGAAGAAATGGACAGATTCTTAGAAAAGTCAATTCTTTCAAGACTGAACCAGGAAGAAATAGAAATTATGAGCAATCCAATTAGAGGCACTGAAATTGAAGCTATGGTCAAAAATCTCCCAAAAAACAAAAGCCCAGGACCAGATGCCTTCACAGGAGAATTCTATCAAACGTTTAGAGAAAATCTAATAGCTACCCTTCTAAAACTCTTTCAAAAAATTGCAGAGGAAGGAACACTTCCAAACTCATTTTACAAGGCCACCACAGCCTGATACCAAAACCAGACAAAGACAACACACAAAAAATAAAACTACAGGCCAATATCACTGATGAACATAGATGCCAAAATCCTCAACAGAATTTTAGCAAACAGAATTCAGCCACACATTAAAAAGCTCATACATGATGATCAAGTTGGGTTTATTCCAGGGATGCAAGGATTATTCAGTATACACAAATCAATGTGATACACCATATTAACAAATTAAAAGATAAAAATCATATGATAATCTCAGTAGATACAGAAAAAGCCTTTGACAAAATTCAGCACCGATTTATGATTAAAGGTCTTCAATAAATGCACATAAAAGGAACCTACCTCAGCACAATAAAGGCCATATATGATAAACCTACAGTAAACATTATTCTCAATGGTGAAAAACTGAAAGCATTCCCCCTAAGATCAGGAACAAGACAAGGATGTCCACTTTCACCACTATTATTCAACATTGGTTGGAAGTCCTAGCTACAGCAATCAGAGAAGAAAAAGAAATAAAAGGAATTCAGATGGGAAAAGAAGTAACACTCTCACTGTTTGCAGATGACATGATACTGTACATAGAAAACCCAAAGATAGTATCAGAAAATTACTAGAGCTAATCAGTGAATGTAGCACAGTTGCAGGATACAAAATCAATACACAGAAATCACTTGCATTTCTATTCCTAACAATGAAAAATCTGAAAGAGAAATTAAGGAGTCAATCCCATTCACCATTGCAACAAAAAGAATAAAATATCTTGGAATAAGCTTACTTAAGGAGACAAAAGAACTGTACACAGAAAATTATAAGACACTAATGAAAGAAATCAAAGATGACATAAACAGATGGAGAGATATGCCGTGATCCTGGGTAGGAAAAATCAATATTGTGAAAATGACTATACTACCAAATGCAATGTACAGATTTAATACATTCCCTATCAAATTACCAATGGCATTTTTCACAGAACTAGAACAAAAAATTTCACAATTCATACAGAAACACAAAAGACCCTGAATAGCCAAAGCAATCTTGAGAAAGAAGAATGGAGCTGCAGGAATCAACCTTTCTGACTTCAGATGATACTTCAAAGTTACAGTCACCAGGGCAGGTACTGGCACAAAAACAGAAATATAGACCAATGGAACAAGATAGAAAGCCCATAAATAAACCCATGAACCTACAGGTGCCTTATTTTTGACAAAGGAGGCAAGAATATACAATGCGGAAAAGACAGCATCTTCAATAAATGGTGCTGGGAAAACTGGACAGCTCCATGTAAAAGAATGAAATTAGACCACTTCCTAATACCACACACAAAGCTAAACTCGAAATGGATTAAAGACCTAAATGTAAGATCAGAAACTATAAAACTCTTAGAGGAAAACATAGGCAGAACACTTGATGACATAAATCAAAGCAAGATCCTCTATGACCCACCTCCTAGAGTAATGGAAATAAAAACAAAAGTAAACAACTGGGACCTGATTAAACTTAAAAGCTTCTGCACAGCAAAGGAAACTATAAGCAAGGTGAAAAGACAACCCTCAGAGTGGGAGAAAATAATAGCAAATGAAACAACTGACAAAGGATTAATTTCCAAAATATACAAGCAGCTCACAAGCTCAATGCCAGAAAAATAAGCAACCCAATCTGAAAGTGGGAAAAGACCTAAACAGACATTTCTCCAAAGAAGACATACAGATGGTTAACAAACACATGAAAAGATGCTCAGCATCGCTCATTATTAGAGAAAAGCAAATCAAAACTACAATGAGACATCACGTCACACTGGTCAGAATGACCATCATCGAAAGGTCTACAAAGAATAAATGCTGGAGAGGGTGTGGAGAAAAGGGAATGCTTTTGCACTGTTGGTGGGAGTGTAAGTTGATACAGCCACTATGGAAGACGGTACGGAGAGTCCTTAAAAATCTAGGACTGAAACCACCATATGACCCAGCAATCCCACTCCTAGGCATGTGCCCTGAGGAAACCAAAACTGAAAAATACACACGTATCCCATTGCTCACTGCAGCACTGTTTACAATGGAAGCAACCTAGATGTCCATCGACAGATGAATGGATAAAGAAGCTGTGGTACATATACACAATAGAATATTACTCAGCCATAAAAAGGAACACATTTGGGTCAGTTCTGATGAGTTGGATGAACCTAGAGCCTATTATACAGAGTGAAGTGTCAGAAAGAGAAACACAAATATCATATACTAACGCATATATGCAGAATCTAGAAAAATAGTAATGAATTTATTTGCAGGGCAGCAATGGAGAAACAGGCATAGAGAGTAGACTTATGAACATGGGGAGAGGGGAGGAGAGGGTGAGCTGTATGGAGAGAGTAACATGGAAACTTACATCACCGTATGTCAAGTAGATAGCCAACGGGAATTTGCTGTGTGTCTTGGGAAACTCAAACAGGGGCTCTGTATCAACCTAGAGGAGTGGGGTGGGGAGGGAGACGGGAGGGAGGTTCAAAAGGGAGGGGACATGTGTATACCTAAGGCTGATTCATGTTGAGGTTTGACAGGAAACAAAATTCTATAAATCAATTATCCTTCAATTAAAAAATAATTAAGAAAATCACAAACCATAAGAAAAAAAATCTATGGGCATTAAGTAGCTCATTACAGTAATGAGTATAGTGAAAAACTGAGAATCAATTTAATACTGAAAACATGGGAATAAGTAAGTAAAGCAAGGTACAGGCAGTGGATGTAATATTCTGGTGTCACTAAGTAAAAGTTATGAAATTTGTGCAACATGAAAAAGTGTTTGGGATGTCAGCCTAAATGGCAAAAAGTGAAAAGCAATATTTTGTGTAATCAGAACTATAAACCCGAGTCCTTATGTACATATTCTGGAAAGAAAAACTAGAAAACCTTTCAGATACGTAAATTACAGATTTTTTCTTTTAAAATGTATGTTGATATTTTAAATGCATGTATTGCATTTTATTGGATAATTAGCTAATGGTTTATTGATAGTCTTTTGAAGTATTCATGAAAATAGTCCCATCCCAGAGTTCATAGCTCAAGCCCCATTACTTTATATTTAAACACTATGGACTCATAGTGAAGTCGCTCAGTCGTGTCCGACTCTTTGCAACCCCATGGACTGTAGCCTACGAGGCCCCTCTGTTCGCGGGATTTTCCAGGTAAGGGTACTGGAGTGGGTTGCCATTCCTTCTCCAGGGGATATTACCTGCCCAGGAATCGAACCTGGGTCTCTTGCATTGCAGGCAGGCGCTTTACCCTCTAAGCCACCAGGGAACCCCATGGATTCATAACACTACCTAAAATATATGCAGTATTGGATGGTTTCAGTGAATCTGCTGTGAAGATACGTGCAATCTGGCATATCAGTTAAGTTTATTAGCTGATAAAATATGTTCTGTATATTTAATTTCCTTATATACATGTAATTCATTATTTTGTCAAACACATCGTATATATACTCACAAAGATAGTTAAATCTTAGTGGATAAATGTAGAGCAAGGTTATATTATATGATAAAGAAAAAGATATAAAAAAGCAAAATAAACTATGAAATTAAATATACACATATAGAGACATATCTAATCACGTTCTATTCTTTCTTCAGTGTATAACTGAGGTACTTAGACATTTTGGGAGCTCAGCAATCATCAGGATGGTAAACCCCTCAGCTCAGATCAGGGGTTGTAAGCTCAAATCCTGTAAGGGCCAGACCCCGGGCACTAATGAGCAAAGCTGTTTGGTTTCATTTACAGCATGTGCACCACCCAAGGTGCGCAGCAGTGACCGAGGTCTTGCTCATTGCCTTGGGAGAGTAGAGGCCGAGCGTTCAAAGGAAGCCGGACAGACACCTAGAGCTTTATGTGAAAGCTCTTCTTAGCATTCACGTGTGTAAAACAGCGTGTTGCCACAACCACACTTATTCCACCTGTCCTCCAAAACAGAGCTGGAACTTGAATTCTCTTTCTCAGGGACAAGAAAGGACTGAAGTTACTCCTTTCTTCTTTGTAGTGATCATGACTTTCTTTTAGTAATTAATACAGTGTTGCTTCATCTTATTTTTTCCTCTCAAAGTATTTGTATTTTACATGCATGAAACTATTTATCATTTCACATCTTTATATTGTTTTGCTAGTATATTAGATTTTAGCTCCTTTAAGGAAGGAACTGTGTTTTGTATACCCTGGTAGCCATCAGGATTTTTACCATTATGCACTCATTAGATACAGATTTGATTTCACTTATTGCTTTTACCTTTTGTTCTTAGTATTCATATATCTTCCTATTCCTCCTTTGGTGTAGTTTAAATATATTTTTAAAAATGTGATGACATCTAGTATTTTCCCAATGCAAACAAATTACTTGAGCTTTTATTTTTTTGTCAAAGCTTTCAACTGGTAAACATTTTTTATGATTTTGACCAACCCATCCCAAGATAAATGGCCAGTGAAAAAAATGAGTTTTGTTTTCTAAGTCCTTCAGTATCTCAGGTGCATCAGAATTGCTTCCTTTTGTGTTGAGCAGCATTGTTAGCCAACCTTAGCACTTTCTGAATTTCACAGTCTAGTTTGCTTTATATGAAGTAAATAGCAGTGAACTCTGGGTAAGTGGGAAATGAGTTACAATCTGATATACAAACAAATCCTCTGGGGCTCAATAGATGTTTTTATGGGGTTGCTCTGCTCCACTGAATTTCTTTTCCTTGCTGTGTAACTTTTATATCATATTAGAACTGAGAATAATACAAAACATAGGAAAAAATTTAATCTCAAAATATTTATTTAAGTCATTTTCGAAGAAAACTCAATTGGTCTTCCATGTCTAAAGACAAAGAAGCATGTTCATTATCTCCTGCTTTACTGAAAAGAGTGGCAGACTTAAACACAAAATGAGAACTCCTGATATCAATGAAACTTCTCTTCAGTTCCAGAACTTTCTATGCCCAGAGTGGATTTACATATCTTTTAGGAAGTCTGTAAGTCTATGGATAGACTGTCAGATTTCAGATTTGGTGTTATCTTTGACTTGATAAAGATATCTCCTGTTTAAATCTGAGAGATTTAAAAGACAGTAGTATCCTTATTCAAAGAAGGCAATGGCAACCCACTCCAATACTCTTGCCTGGAAAACCCCATAGATGGAGGAGCCTGGTAGGCTGTAGACCATGGGGTCGGCGAAGAGTCAGACACGACTGAGCGACGTCACTTTCACTTTTCCCTTTCATGCATTGGAGGAGGAAATGGCAACCCACTCCAGTGTTCTTTCCTGGGTAATCCCAGGGATGGGGGAGCCTGGTGGGCTGCCGTTTATGGGGTCGCACAGAGTCGGACACGACTGAAGCGACTTAGCAGCAGCAGCAGTATCCTTTTTAAATGCCTAATTGTGTTTATTTAACTGCACTTATCCAACATGAATATTCTTAAAAATATCTTTAATCAACACAAAGAAAAATATCTTAGATTCTCTTGTTTATACATCCTTTGCCACAAAGGAAATAATTATTTTTCTCTTAATTCTTGTGTAAAAAGCCATTTCTCCATTAAATTAGAAAAGTGAATCTACTTCTGTATGCTTTACTGATTTTTTTTAATCTAACAACCTCCCTTAATTTCTGCTCCTGCATGTGCAGTCTACATAGTGGAATTCTTCATCTCTACTTCTAGAATTAGCAGGGCTTACGTTTCAATTGGTGGCCAACACTGAATATTTGGTAATTTTACATGAAATTTGTCTTCTGTTTGAAAGTTGGAAAGTCCAAAATTATATGGTTCACATTTTCTATCACACTGATCTTAGAGTTTAGCCTTTTTGGCAAATCCTGAAATAAATAAACCATATGTATAGTCCAGGATTCTGGTGTCCTTTCTGCTAGGCTTGCACTGGGCTCGAGTGGGTAGAATGAATTTTGTCTTGATCCTAAGAACAAATGTTCCTGAGATCCCTGGCTTTTGTAAGTGGTTGCTGCTGCTGCTGCTAAGTCACTTCAGTCATGTCTGACTCTGTGTGAACCCATAGATAGCAGCCCACCAGGCTCCCCCGTCCCTGGGATTCTCCAGGCAAGAACATTGGAGTGGGTTGCTATTTCCTTCTCCAATGCATGAAAGGGAAAAGTGAAAGTGAAGTTGCTCAGTCGTGTCCAACTCTTAGCGACCCCATGGACTGCAGCCCACCAGGCTCCTCTGTCCATTGGAGTCTCCAGACAAGAATACTGGGTGGGGTGCCATTTCCTTCTCCATTGTAAGTGGTTACTGTCTTAATAATCTTAATTATATCTTAATAATTTGTCTGGTCCTTTAGTTTCCTTGCTTGTACTTCCATAATACCCTGTATGAGCTACTGAGCTCTACTGTGTCCCCTTGGAGCCCTGCAATGCCGTGCATTCCTAACTCTGTATGGCCTTTTTTAAGTCACCCTCCACCCTGCCATCCCTGTCCCAGCATTTTTTCCTCATAATGATTTATTTTGTGGCCATAACTTTATTCTGAAGTTCAGTTGACTTACAGAGGGGATGGAGAAAAAGAAGAGAGGTAACAAGTAAGGGCACATAGTAGTGATGTGTGAAGGCAGATTCTCCAAATTCAGGAGGATTGGGTGGGAATGAAAGACTCTGCATTAAAACAAAGGTGAGCTTCTCAGGTGGCTCGGCGGTAAAGAATCCGCCTGCAATACAGGAGACCTGGGTTTGATCCCTTGGTTGGGAAGATCGCCTGGAGCAGGATATGGCAACCCACTCCAGTCTTCTTGCCTGGAGAATCCCCATGGACAGAGGAGCCTGGCAGGCTTCAGTCCATGGGGTCACAAAGAGTCAGACACGACTGAAGCAACCAAGCTTGAGCTTCTCACTGGTGTTGGCATGGCTGGCTGGCTGGCTGTGCTTCAGTCACCTCCACAGGCCTCTTTTACTAGCCTAGAGACCATGGTTTCCATCTAGCTGGCCAGCAGAACAGGTGATGTCTCGAGTACCCCTAGTATTTGGTCCAGCGTTTGTCTTGGACAAGGTGCCAGGATTGGTGTGCGTCTGAAAGACAGTCTTAGTAGCATATTTCTCCTGAAAGATGGCTTTTCCACCAGTGTCATTGTGTGTGAAATTGCCACTCGGGTAAGAAAGCAGAGTAATCATTCTGTAAATATAGAAATCTCTGTCACACAGCCCTTTCTTTCTGGTTTTCAGAGACCAAAGATTTTCTGCTATTTTTAGGACTTTGTCTGAGAAGACCTTCCTAAAAGACTGGGGCTCACTGTCAACAGTAATGTCGGGTTATGTGACTGAGCTGATCCTGACTGGAGTCAGCCTGGCCTTTACATGGTGGCAGCTCTAAGAGGCAGGACGTGCCTTCTCTGGACCTCCACCTGTCTCCTCTTTTGGATACTGAATTCCCTCCTGGCTAGAATCTTACTCCCTGAGGCTGACTCTTGAGCCTTAGCCCTGCAGTTTTCTCAGTGAGGAAGATTGGTCCCCAGGTTCAGACCTCCCCCATTTGCTGTGAACTGCTGGGTTGTGTACTCAGCTGGGTCAGAGGATTTAACAAACTGCATGTTCCTAGATCTTGTGTCCTGATTTAGAGTTAGAAGAGGTGGAGTGCGTGCAGCCATGGCATCGACTGTGGAAAAGTGACAATGATAAGAAGAATGGATGTAGTTATCTTAAGGATCTGGCAGTGGGGAGATAAAAGAGGACTCTCCTCTTGTGGGTGGAGAAGACAATGGCAACCCACTCCAGTACTCTTGCCTGGAGAATCCCATGGACGGAGGAGCCTGGTGGGCTGCAGTCCACGGGGTCGCGAAGAGTAGGACACACCTGAACGACTTCACTTTCCCTTTTCACTTTCATGCATTGGAGAAGGAAATGGCAACCCACTCCAGTGTTCTTGCCTGGAGAATCCCAGGGACGGAGGAGCCTGGTAGGCTGCCGTCTATGGGGTCACATAGAGTCGGACACGACTGAAGCGACCTATCAGCAGCAGCAGCTCCTTTGTGGGCATGAAGGGAAAAGCATCAGTATATAAAACTTCATTTCACATGATCATTTTGATAGTGAAATCTATGTGAAACTGTGTGCAGGCATGAGTGCTCAGTCATGTCCGATTCTTCTGCGACCCCGTGGACTGTAGTCTGCCAGTCTCCTCTGTCCATGGAATTTTCCAGTCAAGAATACTGGAGTGGGTTACCATTTTCTCCTCCAGGGGATCTTTCTGACCCAGAGATTGAACTCTTGTCTCCTGCTTCTTCCTGCATTGGCAGGTGGATTCCTCACCACTGAGCCACCTGGGAAGTCAACTAAATACATAGTTTAGTGTAAATACAGATGATTAACTGTAAAGCCTAATAGAATTTCTTACTTTCACTCATGGAGCTTTAAATATTCCATGTTGGCATGTTCTGGACCAAGATCCACTCCTGCTCCCTTGTTTGGAAACCAGTTTTCATTGGTGAGAAATATTCTCCTCAGATAAAATACCGAGTTGTAGTGATAAAGAGAAGTAATAACTGAAGTTATGAGAGATTTGATATCCTGACTTTTATGATCTGATCCTTAATGTCTCTTTCCACATAAGATTTAGAGCTTGCACAGGTTGAATGAAACAACATTTAATGGCCAGCACTGAACAATTTGCCCAAGTCCTGGCCCCTGCACTGCTCCCCTTGGTGGGTACTTGCCTGCCTGACAGCTTGTGTGGGCTTGGGTTCTGACTAATTGTTTTCTTAATGCAACTGAGAAGTTCTGATCTTTTCAAACACCTTATTCAGTAGTGAAAAAGAACCAAGAAAGTAGTCTCAGCAGAGAAGAAATCTAAGCATTCTTATTTACAAAGGTGTAGCTTGCTCCTTGGAGAGGACAGGCCTCATCAAATTCCACATGAAGTGATAATCACAGCTCTTATTTTCTGAGTGTTTAGCCATCTGCCAGGTACCATATTGGGGTGAGATTTATTTATTTATTCATTAAGTCTTTACAAAAACCCTACAGGGTAATCATATTTTCTCCCATTTGCCAACAGGAAACTGAGGTTGAGAGGCAAAGTAACTCTCAGTACATCGGCACAGCTTATTAATTGAAAAGCTGGGCTTTCACCCCAGACCTGATTCTAAAGCAGGCATTTTCTCATTTCACCATAATGAGAAAAATAGTGGCTGAAGCCTTTTCTTTCTTTGCTGCAGGTCTACAAAGGCAACCCGACTGGCAACCTCTTTAACATATGTTCCCCAGGATGCCAGACTTGGTATCTTGAAATCCTGAATGAATGATGTTGCACATTTCTGTAAAGGGCTTGTATTTCCAGTTGTGTGTGTGTTTATAATAAGATGCATCCTTTTTTGAATCTTTTGAAGCTTCCAGCCCCACCTATAGGAGACTGATCTTATATGGCCCTAATATCCAATTGCAGTCTTGGCCTTCACATTGTGGTAATGGCATTTAGTCTGAAAGTGTTTCCTCACAGGGTCCAGACTGGGAGAGGGGAAGCCTGCACATCCCATGTTGAAATCTGGGTGGGCTGGAAGGGAGTGTGAGCCCTGAAGGAGGAAGGTCAAGCTGAGTACTGCTGAGTGTTCTCTGTAGGAACAGGTGGGAATGTGGGTGTGGGGGAGACAGGAAAAACACATTTCCTCTGGAGAGGATCTTGGGCCTTCCTAGTTTTTAGATCTTGAAAGGATATAGCACAGCAGCAGAAGCACTGTCTCAGAGCAGTGGGAAGGCGTACTTTAATTCCGTGTTTTCTGGGTTTCTTTTGCATTCAGGTCTGATGGTGCTGTGGTCTGAATGTCTGCATTCCTCTCTCCCCCCAGTTAATATGTTAAAAGCCTAATGCCAGCAGTGATGGTGTTAGGAGCTGGTGCTCCTGAGACCTGCCTGATGATGAGGGTGGAGTCCTCATGATAGAGTTAGTGTTCTTCCGAAAGAGACCCCACCAAGATCCCTTACCCTTCTGCCACAGGAGAACACCCTGAAGAGGCACTAGCTGGGAACCAAGGAACCATGCAGGCACCCTGACCTTGGACTTTTCAGCTTCCACATAGCTGAGAGATTTCTATTGTCTGTGAGCTGCCTGCTCTGTGGTGTTTTGTGGTCATAGCCCGAATGGATTAAGAGAGATAGTTATAAAGAGGAGCAGGTATGCTGCTGTCCCAGGGGAACATGGAGCCATTGCAGCATCATGCACTGGGAGAGTACGGAGGAAAAACAATGCCATCGGCACACAGGCCAGCCTGTGGCTGGAGATGTCCAGACAACAGATTTCTGATTTGAATGTGACTTCTATATGAAGTCTTCTCACATCCCTGCCTGTCTTCTCAGTGGAGGACATATCCTGGGGTCTTTGAATAGCAGGATCAACGGGAAGATGGGGAGTATGAATAGAGAAGAACAGCACCTCCCTGTGCTGGGGGTTCCTGGGGGTACTGGGCTGATACAACATTATTGACATGGGCCATGTGGTGGACGCTGTGATAAGCCACCCAATTTCCACTTTAGGGCTGGAGGATTTACTTCCCCGGTTGCTAGGAGTGCTGTTGGCAGAAAGACCTCAGCTGTCATCTCTCTACAGAATCTGCTTCTGCTGAGAAGTAACTCAGCCAAGGTCACACTCCAATAATAACTGATCTACATGGGATATAAAAAAAAATGCTGGCCTTCTCTCCTTAACTCAGGCCAACTCTGAAGGATCGCTCTGGCTTTACAGCTTCCCAGAGAGCTGATTAAGCCTCCACTGAGGTTGCACTGATGCTCGGCTTCTTCTTTTGTCTAGTTCTGATTTTTCTTTCCTCCTTTCACAGATATTGAACCTGAGCAATTCCTAATAACTGCCTCTTACACTAAACTCTGCCTCAGCATTTTCTTCCTGGGGAAATCTGACATGTGACAGACACAAGCAGGGTGTAGAGCAGTGGGGGCTTCTCCAGTCACAGCTGCAGGTGGTCCAGTGGTCCATAAGGATTGTTCTAGCAAGGGATAGTTCATCAGCTGCAGAGTTGGAGGGCAGTTCTTCCTAGAATGATTACACCATCAAGTAATATAATGAAAATTTGTATATATGTATGTGCAGTATTCTTACAAACACCATGCGCTCATTTGTTTTCCTTCCAAAAACTTCTGAGGATTTTGGAAATATCTGGTAGGTTTATACTTTGCTTTATTTAGAGGCCAGTGGAGGAGACACAAGGCTTTCTCTGTAGAAGACTGATATATGATATGTGAAAATTTTTCCAATTACTCCATTCATACTGATTTTTCTTGTTTCTAAAGATATAATTAGTTTCTAATGTTATAATATCTAATGATATGATAGTATGTCATCATGTTATATTGCATTTCTTTTGTTACTGATGAAATTAAACAGTGCTTACCAGGTATTTATTGATATCTCTCTTTCTTCTTGAGAAGTTAAAGACCCAGACAATGTGCTAGATATCCAACACCTGTTAACTCACTTAATAAACATAACACTTTATTTGATGTTCCTTTTTGTTCATTCATTAGGAGAATTCTTTGCTCCTATTGGGTTATGATCTGGTGATGCAGAAATAAAAGTTGGTACATATAGTTTTCCTTAACAATTGAAAAACCCTACTCAACTTCATATCACTCAAATGAGTCATGTAAAGATGGAAGCTCTCTTAGAAGTGAACTTCACCATTTAAAAATGTTAAGCATTTCAAGAAACTGAGCCACAGAGAATGAGAAGACCCTAGCTGCTAGGACTGGTTGGGACTGGGCTGGTTTCTGGACTCTGATTGCTGGTCCTGTCCTCTCTCTGATATGTCATTTCTTCTTTACACACACAGATGCCATCCAGAGACTGGTGGTAGGGAAGTCTCTAGATTAAAATAACTGTCATGAAAAAAAAAAAGACAGGACTATCAAGAAATCACTTGAAATTTGAGCACACAGAGCTTCAGACCTAAAGGTCATGCTTACTTCACAGCATGAGTGGGATGAGTTTGTTAGATGGGGAAATATGCCTCTTGTTCAGGGTGACACAGATGAAAGATTTAAGTGCCCTTTAAAAAATATTGCTTTCCCAAACTCTCAGAAAACTTGTAAAGTTCTCTAACTCTAGTAAACTATAGTTTAAAAAAGCAGATATCTTGCATATTATAAAGATGATAAGTCAACAAGTAAATACCATATAGTATATATTTATATTTCAGCTGCTTGCTATCCAGCATCCATTTCCAGTTAACACCTTGATTTTCCTGGGAAAGATACAAATTTCTCTTATTCTAACTTTCAATTTTTCCACCATAGTTCACAGAAAAAAATTACATCACAACCTACCAAACACATTTCTATTTATATAAAACCAATCAAGTTTCAACAAAAAATATTACTAATGGTAATGCACTCTGATATTTTTATTTCTGTTCTATATTAGTCTATTTGAAAAAAATTGCTTGCAGCCCATTGTAATGAGTGTATGGTCCACAAATGAAATATTATTTACAATTTGAAAAATACTCATCTAATTCAGTACGATTTGAGGGTGGTGGAATTGATCTTGTGAGTGGCCAGATTACTGCCACCAGAGATCCTCTGAGGGATGGGTAAGTAACCCAGACAGAGCCAGTGAGATGGAAGGAAACTTCTGCTAAGACACAAAGATATGAATTTTATAAATTCAAAAGGACTTCACTACCACCAAGGTTGGGGAAGGAAATGGCAGCCCACTCCAATATTCTTGCCTGGAAAATTTCATGTACAGAGGAGCCTGGAAGGCTACAGTCCATGGGGTCCCAAAGAGTTAAATGCCACTAAGAGACTAACACACACCATCAAGGTAGGATGTACTATGACCAGTCACTGTGTGGAGCTGAGGCTGATGCTTTTACTACAGAACCAGAGGGGAGACTTGGAGAGGAACTGATCCTGCATGATAATCTCGGAGTCACTGTATCCTGTCAATTTATCAGTCATGTTTCTGGACAGTTCAGTTATATAAGCCAATAAACTCCTTATATTGTTAGGCAGTCTCACAGAGTGAAAATTTAAATTTGTAATTTATAATTTTATCTATTACTTTCCATATGATTATAAACAGACTTTTTTTTTTTAAAGATCTAAGTCACAGTTTGGAATTATTCATGAGAGGCAAGATTAAATGATCTGTTTCAGTTCATTGCTTGTCTCAGTGAATTCTGGATCAAAATGAATCTCACTGACATTGACAACTTAAGCTCCTGAGGAGGAACATATTCTCCAATGACTCATTCTTGGAAGGAATAAGAACTTTGCTGAGTAGAGGGGTCATGTCTGTTAGGAATGTAGGTGATGTCACACTGGACATTCATTGTAGACAGTTAAAGAAGATTAATGTGTGTGCTTCTAAAGACTAGTGGAAGTAATTGAGAGAATGGAGGGTATAGTCCTTCAGTTCTAGAAGGGGGAGTGGTTGATGGTGTAGAGGGATGCACACCAGTGCCATGAAAATATTTTTGAGTGGATTACAGACCTGTAGGAAGCACCCTACCTAACAAGTGCTCAGTGACCCTGTAAGGTTTGGGACATTCAGTTCAGTCAGTTCAGTCGCTCAGTCGTGTCCAACACTTTGCGATCCCATGAATCGCAGCACGCCAGGCCTTCCTGTCCATCACCAACTCCTGGAGTTTACTCAAACTCATGCCCATCGAGTCAGTGATGCCATCCAGCCATCTCATCCTCTGTCGTCCCCTTCTCCTCCTGCCCCCAATCCCTCCCAGCATCAGGGTCTTTTTCAATGAGTCAACTCTTCACATGAGGTGGCCAAAGTATTGGAGTTTCAGCTTCAGCATCAGTCCTTCCAATGAACACCCAGGACTGATCTCCTTTAGGATGGACTGGTTGGACCTCTCAAGAGTCTTCTCCAACATCAGAGTTCAAAAGCATCAACTTTTCGGTGCTCAGCTTTCTTCACAGTCCAACTCTCACATCCATACATGACCACTGGAAAAACCATATGGGGCATTAGGAATTTATAAAAAGAGAAGGATGTGTTGTTGCTTTGTGTTGTGGATGTAACTAAACCTAAATGTTACTTTGTGTCCCGAGTTTGGTGGAACAAAGTTTAGACACATCCTACATTGATTTGACTTCTACCAACACAGAAAAGTATAACCGAATTTGTTAATTTTAGTTGTGAAGTGAAAATTACTCTTGAACTCTAAAAGTCATACTGAGAATGAAGATGATGAGACACTGGATCTAGTACTTACTTGTTCATACTCTCTGGTTAATTTGGGTATTTAGTAAACCACTCAGATGTCTCTGTGTATAAGGATGTGTGCTGACCTCCCAGGGTCTCTCTGGGAAAGCAGCGCAAGATATGGAAACTAGGCTTGAAGTGAGAAGTCCTGGTTTTGCTTATTGTCTCTTTGGCTTAGGTGGCTCGGTGGTAAAGAATCCCCCTGCCAATGCAGGGGATGTGAATTTGCTCCCTGGGTTGGGAAGATACTCTGGAGAAGGAAAGGGTAACCCATTCCAATATTCTTACCATGGGCATAGGAGCCTGGTAGGCTACAGTCCAAGGGGTCACAAAAGAGCTGGACTTGACTGTTTTTGTGACATTTAGGGGCTCTTTATATTGTTCTTTGGAAATGAGGATAACACCAGTGCCTGTTAACACTGATTTCATTGAGATCATTGTGTCCATTAGATGGAAAATGCAGGTAAAAATGCTTTGAAAACTGTAAAGAACTATAAATATAAGAAATTATCTATATTTGTAGGAAGAACCTAACCCGGCTTTTCACAAATGCCCTGTCAGTATTAAAAAGAAAAAAAGTTAAACAAATTTTTAATTATAGAAGGCCAGAAATTAAAGAGTATCAGTTTTTGCAAGTTCAATATTCTTGATTCTGATAATGAGTATGTTATGATATTTTTATTTTTAGCTTGCTTTGTCATTAATCTTGGCAACTAATTACTAAAAGTGTTAGACAGTAAAGCTCCATAAAGTTAAAGTACAGCAGTGCTTTTGTCTATTATTCTGTTCTATTCAGTATACAAGCACATTACTTTAATCATCCTGTAATGTTAGAAAGGATTTTAGAGATCCCTAATCCAGTCTTAGCGTTTTGCAGATCAAAAAACTAATGTTAGGGTAGTTGAGTCCATTGTTAAAAGATATGGAACTAGTTTTTGAGAGAGCTGGAACTGATACGTAGGTCTTTTTGTTCCCAATTTATTTTTCTCAATGATTCATGTTGATTCTCAAGGAAAAAACAAAATTGTAGGTAGAGTAGTTTTAATTCTTAGGTTTCCAAAACCTAAATGCATATATTGTTTCTATTGTCAGAGAAATAGCTGAGTTATAGTGTGAAGTACTATGTATACCAGTTGTGAAAAAGCTAGTGATTGCAGGACTGGAGAAAAAAGTCCCATTCGATGACTATGATCATAAAGTCACTTTCAGTCTCAGAATAAAATAATTAGAAAAATTATGTTATTACTCGTAACATTTTCTTTGCTCCAAAAGTTAGTGGTTTCCAAATGTAGGGATTGGTTATGGAAACCGACGGATTGTTTAGGAGTCCAAAATGATCAGTTAGACACTTATTCCCTCCTATAGTCTGTGCAGTTAGAAACCCATCCCTCAGTGGTTTTGTCAGGAATATGGAGATTTCTTGTTTGGGGAAAGGGAACCAAGAGACCATAGGCCAGGGACAGCAGGAATAGCAGCTAGAGGTGCCATACCAGAAAGAGAAGCTTATTAAAAGCCCACATATTGGGTGCTGAGACCACCCTGACCTCTCGTGTCTTTTAGACTTGTATCTCTTGGCACAGTAGTGCTGGTAGACTAAAGTTACTCAACAGATTTCTCCCTGGTGAAATGGTATAGCTCCTCAGAAAAGGTACATGATTACTTACCTCTGTGGATATCTAGGCAAACTGTCTGAGTTCCACTAAACAAAATGCACCCACGTGTGTAAAACTTGGAATCTGCCAGCCATTATCCCTTAAATATGAATAAATCAAAGATAATAGCTAAATAGTTGAGAGATGCGTCCAACATAAAATACTCAAATCAAAACCAAATCAACAGACAGTGAAACTCAGAGAAAATGCAGAAAGTAGAAGAAACCTTCAAAGGAGATAATACTCATAAAAAATCTTAAAAACTCACAGGGATATTCAGAGCATACCATCTAAAAATATATGGCAATCAAAATAAACTCTATTATTAGGAAGATAAAGTCAAATTAACCTCTCAGAAGGTAACCAAAATATAAAGAGATCTAAAATTGTAGGGAAAAGATAAGAAATTTAGAGAATGAATCCCAAGACATTAAAAAAATATGTATTAGGAGTGACAGAAAAAGAAAGCAGAGGAAAAAGAGGAAGAGGAATTTACTTGGAGAAATACTGAAGAGCTGAAAAATATTTATTTTCACGTGCAAAACTTTCACCATCCATACCATGCAGTTTCACAGGTTTGTTAACACTTTTCATTAATTTAACAAAACTGTATTGTGTGTCCACTATGTGCCGGGTCCTCTGCTAAGTCCAGGGGTAAAGTGGAAGACACATTAGTGGGAGCTTGCCCTTATAGAGTTTACCCTCCAGAGAGGCAAAGAGATGGGACTAAATCACCCCACCAAAAATGTAAAACTGTAATTGTGACTCATGATAGGAAAACATACCTGGTACCAAGAAAGAGTATCCTTAAGGGCTTTGACCTAGTGAGAGAGCCCAGGAATAGTTTTCAGAGACACAGTGGTGGAGCTATAATATGAGGCTTCCTCTAAGCACAGAGGCAGGACCAGCATGGAATGGTGGTCAGCCACAGAGGACGGACACTGCAGTGTCTGCTGAGATAAGGGAGCATGATGGGTATAAGTGACTGAAAGAAATCAAGCGTGGATGAAGAAGGAACAGGTGCCCGGGGTGAGATGAGGCCAGGGATCAGAGGCCACTGGGGGTGCTGGCTGAACAGAACTTTGTAGGCTGTGTTAGAGTTTGCCTTTTTCCTGTGGGTATACAATTGGCACTCACTGAATGTTGTATACAGTCAGCAAAAACAAGACTGGGAGCTGACTGTGGCTCGGATCATGAACTCCTTATTGCCGAATTCAGACTGAAATTGAAGAAAGTGGAGAAAACCTCTAGACCATTCAGGTATGACCTAAATCAAATCCCTTATGACTATACAGTGGAAGTGAGAAATACATTTAAGGGACTAGATCTGATAGAGTGCCCGATGACTATAGATGGAGATTCGTGACATTGTACAGGAGACAGGAATCAAGACCATCCCCAAGAAAATGAAATGCAAAAAAGCAAAATGGCTGTCTGAGGAGGCCTTACAAATAGCTGAGAAAAGAAGAGAAGTGAAAAGAAAAGGAGAAAAGGAAAGATATTCCCATTTGAATGCAGAGTTCCAAAGAATAGCAAGGAGAGATAAGAAAGCCTTCCTCTGTGATCAGTGCAAAGAAATAGAGGAAAACAATAGACTGGGAAAGACTAGACATCTCTTGAAGAAAATTAGAGATACCAAGGGAACATTTCAAGCAAAGATGGGCTCAATAAAGGACAGAAATGGTAGGGACCTAAGAGAAGCAGAAGATATTAAGAAGAGGTGGCAAGAATACACAGAAAAACTGTACAAAAAAGATCTTCACAACACAGATAATCATGATTGTGTGATCACTCACCTAGAGCCAGACATTCTGGAATGTGTAGTCAAGCAGGCCTTAGGAAGCATCACTACGAACAAAGCTAGGGAGGTTATGGAATTCCAGTTGAGCTGTTTCAAATCCTGAAAGATGATGCTGTGAAAGTGCTGCACCCAATATGCCAGCAAATATGGAAAACTCAGCAGTGGCCACAGGACTGGAAAAGTTCAGTTTTCATTCCAATCCCTAAGAAAGGCAATGCCAAAGAACACTCAAACTACCACACGATTGCACTCATCTCACACACTAGTAAAGTAATGCTCAAAATTCTCCAAGCCAGGCTTCAGCAATACGTGAACCGTGAACTTCCAGGTGTTGAAGCTTGTTTTGGAAAAGGCAGAGGAACCAGAGATCATATTGCCAATAGCTGAGGGATCATCGAAAAAGCAAGAGAGTTCCAGAAAAACATCTATTTCTGCTTTATTGACTATGCCAAAGTCTTTGACTGTATAGATCACGATAAACTGTGGAACATTCTGAAAGAGATGGAACTACCAGACCACCTGACCTGCCTCTTGAGGAACCTGTATGCAGGTCAGGAAGCAACAGTTAGAACTGGACATAGAACAACAGACTGGTTCCAAATAGGAAAAGGAGTACATCAAGGCTGTATATTGTCACCCTGCTTATTTAACTTTTATGCAGAGTACATCATGAGAAATGCTGGGCTGGAGGAAGCACAAACTGGAATCAAGATTGTCAGGAGAAACATCAATAATGTCAGATATGCAGATGACACCACCCTTGTGGCAGAAAGTGAAGAAGAACTAAAGAGCCTCTTGATGAAAGTGAAAGAGGAGAGTGAAAAAGTTGGCTTAAAGCTCAACATTCAGAAAACTAAGATCATGGCATCTGGTCCCATCACTTCATGGCAAATAGATGGGGAAACAGTGGCTGACTTTATTTTTGGGGGCTTCAAAATCACTGCAGGTGGTGATTGTAGCCATGAAATTAAAAGACGCTTACTCCTTGGAAGGAAAGTTATGACCAACCTAGACAGCGTATTAAAAAGCAGAGCCATTACTTTGTCAACAAAGTTCTGTCTAGTCAAGGCTATGGTTTTTACAGTGGTCATGTATGTTTCAACATTTTTTTTTTTTTTTTTTTGATCAAACTGGGAAGTTTTTTTTTTTTTTCTACATTTCAGTGGGTTTTGTCATACATTGATATGAATCAGCCATGGATTTACACGTCTTCCCCATCCCAATCCCCACTCCCACCTCCCTCTCCACCCGATTCCTCTCGAAACATCCCACCCTCGCCTTCTCCCACAGAGTTCAAAAGTCTGTTCTGTATTTCTGTGTCTCTTTTTCTGTTTTGCATATAGGGTTATCGTTACCATCTTTCTAAATTCCATATATATGTGTTAGTATGCTGTAATGTTCTTTGTCTTTCTGGCTTACTTCACTCTGTATAAGGGGCTCCAGCTTCATCCATCTCATTAGGACTGGTTCAAATGAATTCTTTTTAATGGCTGAGTAATATTCCATGGTGTATATGTACCACAGCTTCCTTATCCATTCATCTGCTGATGGGCATCTAGGTTGCTTCCATGTCCTGGCTATTATAAACAGTGCTGCAATAAACATTGGGGTGCACGTGTCTCTTTCAGATCTGGTTTCCTCAGTGTGTATGCCCAGAAGTGGGATTGCTGGGTCATATGGCAGTTCTATTTCCAGTTTTTTAAGAAATCTCCACACTGTTTTCCATAGCGGCTGTACTAGTTTGCATTCCCACCAACAGTGTAAGAGGGTTCCCTTTTCTCCACACCCTCTCCAGCATTTATTGCTTGTAGACTTTTGGATAGCAGCCATCCTGACTGGCGTGTAATGGTATCTCATTGTGGTTTTGATTTGCATTTCTCTAATAATGAGTGATGTTGAGCATCTTTTCATGTGTTTGTTAGCCATCTGTATGTCTTCTTTGGAGAAATGTCTGTTTAGTTCTTTGGCCCATTTTTTGATTGGGTCATTTATTTTTCTGGAATTGAGCTTCAGGTGTTGCTTGTATATTTTTGAGATTAATCCTTTGTCTGTTTCTTCATTTGCTATTATTTTCTCCCAATCTGAGGGCTGTCTTTTCACCTTACTTATAGTTTCCTTTGTTGTGCAAAAGCTTTTAAGTTTCATTAGGTCCCATTTGTTTAGTTTTGCTTTTATTTCCAATATTCTGGGAGGTGGGTCATAGAGGACCTTACTGTGATTTATGTCAGAGACGGTTTTGCCTCTGTTCTCCTCTAGGAGTTTTATAGTTTCTGGTCTTACATTTAGATCTTTAATCCATTTTGAGTTTATTTTTGTGTATGGTGTTAGAAAGTGTGCTAGTTTCATTCTTTTACAAGTGGTTGACCAGTTTTCCCAACACCACTTGTTAAAGAGGTTGTCTTTTTTCCATTGTATATCCTTGCCTCCTTTGTCGAAGATAAGGTGTCCATAGGTTCGTGGATTTCTCTCTGGGCTTTCTATTCTGTTCCATTGATCTATATTTCTGTCTTTGTGCCAGTACCATACTGTCTTGATGACTGTGGCTTTGTAGTAGAGTCTGAAGTCAGGCAGGTTGATTCCTCCAGTTCTATTCTTCTTTCTCAAGATTTCTTTGGCTATTTGAGGTTTTTTGTATTTCCATACAAATTGGAAATTATTTGTTCTAGTTCTGTGAAAAATACCGTTGGTAGCTTGATAGGGATTGCATTGAATCTATAGATTGCTTTAGGTAGAATAGCCATTTTGACAGTATTGATTCTTCCAATCCATGAACACGGTATGTTTCTCCATCTGTTTGTGTCCTCTTTGATTTCTTTCATCAGTGTTTTATAGTTTTGTATGTATAGGTCTTTTGTTTCTTTAGGTAGATATACTCCTAAGTATTTTATTCTTTTTGTTGCAATGGTGAATGGTATTGTTTCCTTAATTTCTCTTTCTGTTTTTTCATTGTTAGTATATAGGAAGGCAAGGGATTTCTCTGTGTTAATTTTATATCCTGCAACTTTACTATATTCATTGATTAGCTCTAGTAATTTTCAGGTAGAGTCTTTAGGGTTTTCTATGTAGAGGATCATGTCATCTGCAAACAGTGAGAGTTTCACTTCTTTTCCTATCTGGATTCCTTTTACTTCTTTTTCTGCTCTGATTGCTGTGGCCAGAACTTCCAACATTATGTTGAATAGTAGTGGTGAGAGTGGGCACCCCTGTCTTGTTCCTGATTTCAGGGGAAATGCTTTCAATTTTTCACCATTGAGGGTGATGCTTGCTGTGGGTTTGTCATATATAGCTTTTATTATGTTGAGGTATGTTCCTTCTATTCCTGCTTTTTGGAGAGTTTTAATCATAAATGAGTGTTGAATTTTGTCAAAGGCTTTCTCTGCATCTATTGAGATAATCATATGGTTTTTATCTTTCAATTTGTTAATGTGGTGTATTACATTGATTGATTTGTGGATATTAAAGTATCCTTGCATTCCTGGGATAAAGCCCACTTGGTTATGGTGTATGATTTTTTTAATATGTTGTTGAATTCTGTTTGCTAGAATTTTGTTAATGATTTTTGCATCTATGTTCATCAGTGATATTGGCCTGTAGTTTTCTTTTTTTGTGGCATCTTTGTCTGGTTTTGGAATTAGGGTGATGGTGGCCTCATAGAATGAGTTTGGAAGCTTACCTTCATCTACAATTTTCTGGAAGAGTTTGAGTAAGATAGGTGTTAGCTCTTCTCTAAATTTTTGGTAGAATTCAGCTGTGAAGCCATCTGGTCCTGGGCTTTTGTTTGCTGGAAGATTTTTGATTACAGTTTCAATTTCCTTGCTTGTGATGAGTCTGTTAAGATCTTCCATTTCTTCCTGGTTCAGTTTTGGAAAGTTATACTTTTCTAAGAATTTGTCCATTTCATCCAAGTTGTCCATTTTATTGGCATAGAGCTGCTGATAGTAGTCTCTTATGATCCTTTGTATTTCAGTGTTGTCTGTTGTGATCTCTCCATTTTCATTTCTAATTTTGTTAATTTGGTTCTTCTCTCTTTGTTTCTTAATGAGTCTTGCTAATGGTTTGTCAATTTTGTTTATTTTTTCAAAAAACCAGCTTTTAGCTTTGTTCATTTTTGCTATGGTCTCTTTAGTTTCTTTTACATTTATTTCTACCCTGAATTTTAAGATTTCTTTCCTTCTGCTAACCCTGGGGTTCTTCATTTCTTCTTTCTCCAATTGCTTTAGGTGTAGAGTTAGGTTATTTATTTGATTTTCTTCTTGTTTCTTGATGTAAGCCTGTAATGCTATGAACCTTCCCTTTAGCACTGCTTTTACAGTGTCCCATAGGTTTTGGGTTGTTGGTTTTCATTTTCATTCATTTCTATACATATTTTCATTTCTTTTTTGATTTCTTCTATGATTTGTTGGTTATTCAGAAGCGTGTTATTTAGCCTCCATATGTTTGAATTTTTAACAATTTTTTTTCCTGTAATTGAGATCTAATCTTACTGCACTGTGGTCAGAAAAGATGGCTGGAATGATTTAAATTTTTTTGAATTTTCCAAGACCAGATTTATGGCCCAGGATGTGATCTATTCTGGAGAAGGTTCCGTGTGCACTTGAGAAAAAGGTGAAGTTGATTGTTTTGGGATGAAATGTCCTATAGATATCAATTAGGTCTAGCTGGTCCATTGTGTCATTTAAGGTTTGTGTTTCCTTGTTAATTTTCTGTTTAGTTGATCTATCCATAGTTGTGAGTGGGGTATTAAAGTCTCCCACTATTATTGTGTTACTATTAATTTCCTCTTTCATACTCGTTAGTGTTTGCCGTACATATTGCGGTGCTCCTATGTTGGGTGCATATATATTTATAATTGTTATATCTTCTTCTTCGATTTATCCTTTGATCATTATGTAGTGTCCTTCTTTGTCTCTTTTCATATCCTTTATTTGAAAGTCTATTTTATCTGATATGCATATTGCGACTCCTGCTTTCTTTTGGTCTCCGTTTGCATGAAATATTTTTTTCCAGTCCTTCACTTTTAGTCTGTATGTGTCTCTTGTTTTGAGGTGGGTCTCTTGTAGACAGCATATATAGGGGTCTTGTTTTTGTATCCATTCAGCCAATCTTTGTCTTTTGGTTGGGGCATTCAACCCATTTACATTTAGTGTAATTATTGATAGGTGTGGTCCCATTGCCATTTAGTTTGTTGTTTTGGGTTCACGTTTATACAACCTTTCTGCATTTCCTGTCTAGAGAAGATCCTTTAGCATTTGTTGAAGAGCTGGTTTGGTGGTGCTGAATTCTCTCAGCTTTTGCTTATCTGTAAAGCTTTTGAATTCTCCTTCATATCTGAATGAGATCCTTGCTGGATACAGTAATCTAGGTTGTAGGTTATTCTCTTTCATTACTTTCAGTACGTCCTGCCATTCCCTTCTGGCCTGGAGGGTTTCTATTGATAGATCAGCTGTTATCCTTATGGGAATCCCTTTGTGTGTTATTTGTTGTTTCTCCCTTGCTGCTTTTAAGATTTGTTCTTTGTGTTTGATCTTTGTTAATTTGATTAATATGTGTCTTGGGGTGTTTCACCTTGGGTTTATCCTGTTTGGGACTCTCTGGGTTTCTTGGACTTGGGTGGCTATTTCCTTCCCCATTTTAGGGAAGTTTTCAGCTATTATCTCCTCGAGTATTTTCTCATGGCCTTTCTTTTGGTCTTCTTCTTCTGGGACTCCTATGATTCGAATGTTGGGGCGTTTCACATTGTCCCAGAGGTCCCTGAGGTTGTCCTCATTTCTTTTGATCCTTTTTTCTTTTTTCCTCTCTGCTTCATTTATTTCCACTATTTTATCTTCTACCTCACTTATCCTATCTTCTGCCTCCGTTATTCTACTCTTGGTTCCCTCCAAAGTGTTTTTGATCTCATTCATTGCATTGTTCATTTTTAATTGACTCTTTTTTTATTTCTTCTAGGTCTTTGTTAAACATTTCTTGCCTCTTTTCAATCTTTGTCTCCAGGCTATTTATCTGTAACTCCATTTTGTTTTCAAGATTTTGGATCATTTTTATTATCATTATTCTGAATTCTTTTTCAGGTAGATTCCCTATCTCCTCCTCTTTTGTTTGACTTGGTGGGTATTTTTCATGTTCCTTTACCTGTTGGGTATTTCTTTGCCTTTTCATCTTGTTTACATTGCTGTGTCTGGAGTGGGCTTTCTGTATTCTGGAGGTCTGTGGTTCCTTTTTATTGTGGAGGATTTATCCAGTGGGTGGGGTTAGACGATTGGCTTGTCAAGGTTTCCTGGTTAGGGAAGCTTGCGTCAGTGTTCTGGTGCGTGGAACTTGATTTCTTCTCTTTGGAGAGCAATGGAGTCCCCAGTAATGAGTTTTGAGATGGGTCTATGTGTTAGGTGTGACCTTGGGCAGCCTGTATGTTGACGTTCAGGGCTATGTTCCTGCGTTGCTGGAGAATTTGCGTGGTATGTCTTGCTCTAAAACTTATTGGCTCTTGGGTGGTGGTTGGTTTCAGTGTAGGTATGGAGGCTTTTGGACGGTCACTTATTACTTAAAGTTCCATGTAGTCAGGAGTTTTCTGGTGTTCTTAGGTTTTGGGCTTCAGTTTCCTGCCTCTGGATTTTAGTTTTATTCTTCCTGTAGTCTCAGGACTTCTCCAACTATACAGCACTGATAATAAAACTTCTAGGTTAATGGCGAAAAGATTCTCCCCCGTTAGGGACACCCAGAGAGGTTCACAGAGTTACATGAAGAGGAGAAAAGGGAGGAGGGAGATAGAGATGAGCAGGAGGAGAAAAAGGGGGACTCAAGAGGAGAGAGACAGATCTACGCAGCTGTCTGTTCCCAGAGTGTTCTCCGTATCTCAGACACCTACAAAGATTCACAGAATTGGATTGGGAAGAGAAGGGGAAAGGAGGAAATAGAGGTGTCCTGAGGTAGAAAACAGAGAGTCAAGATTGGGAGAGAATAATCTTCAGTTTAAAATTAGGGCTTCTCTTCCTTTTTTTTTTTTTTTTTTTGTAAGGTTATAGTGTATTGAAAATGAAAATTAAGGAGTAGTAGAGGAGTACTAGAGAACTTTAAAAGAAATAAGAGAAAAAGAAAAATAGAAAAAAGAAGAGAGAAAGGAAAAAAAAAGAAGAAAAAAGAAAAAAAAAAGAAAAAGAAAAAAAAAAGAAAAAAAAAGAAAGAGAAAAAAAAATTTTTTTTCCTAATTAAAAAAAATCATAAAAATCTATGAAAATGAAAGTGAAGGAGTAATGGGGGAGTAATAGGGAATTTTAAAGGAAAATAAAAGAGAAAAAATAAAAAATAAAAAATAAAAAAAGAAAAAAAAAATTTTTTTTTTTCTTCCTTACTTAGGAAAAAAAAAAAAAAAGTAAAAATATATCTAGGAATTTCTCTGGAGCTGTTGCGGTCAGTGTGGGTTCGGCTCAGTTTCAGATAGCTCCTTGTTCCAGCTTACATTTCTTGATATCTACAGGCCCCTTCCGGTGTAGTCGGTGTTTTCTAGAGGGATTTTAATCTGTTGCACCAGTCCCTTCTGAAGCGGTTCCCTTTGTTTATTTGGCTTCTCTTTGCCAGTCTCTTCAGAGCCTCATTTCCGGCCTGACACAGGCGGGCGGAAGTGGACTCTTATTCAGGTAGCTAGTTCCGTTGCTCTGCGGGGAGGGGCTGGCGCCGCGGGGAGGGGCTGGTGCTGCCGGGAGGGGCTGACGCTGCTTTCTCAGTCTGCGCCGCTCAGGCTCCCGGCTGTTCTATATGGAGCGCGCCCCGCGCTGCGCGAGGTTCCATCCCTCGGGTGTTCCACAAAAGCGCTGAACGAAAAGCTGCGCCTGCTCTCTGTGCCTTCCCCGTCAGAGCGGTCCAGGCAGCCAGGGGCTTGGTGGGTGCACTCTCCCCAGGTGTGGCGTGCCCACTCCCTTCCGCGGACCCAGTCTCAGTTTCCGCTGGCGCCAGTCGGGTGCCTGTGTCTTCTGCCCTCCGCATCCCCAGCCCCAGTCCCCGCCCGCGCCGGTCGGGTGCCTGCGCCCTGGGTCTCGCCGCGACCTTCCCCTCCCCCCTGCCTCCTGCCTCCGGCGGGGCTGGGCCGGTCCGCAGCCTGCGAGCTCTTCTCTGGACTTTCTCGGTCCCTTTGTTCTGCAAACGGCCGGCAGTGTGTTCCGGCTGGTTAATTTTCTCTCTCTCTTTTGGTCTCCCACTGTTCAAGTTGGCAACTCACAGAAGCTCCCTCCGATTGTCCTCAGGGCACTCAGGCCCGGACCCTACCCCAAGCAGTGCCGCCTAAGACTCCCTTCCCGGGACGGATCTCCGTCCTTAGCTCTTTTGTCTCACTTTTTATCTTTATATTTTGTCCTACCTCCTTTCGAAGACAATGGGCTGCTTTTCTGGGCACCTGATGACCTCAGCTAGCGATCAGAAGTTGTTTTGTGAAGTTTGTTCTGCATTCAGTTATTCTTTTGATGAATTTGTAGGAGAGAAAGTGGTCTCCCCGTCCTACTCCTCTGCCATCTTGGCTCCTCCCTACAGTGGTCATGTATGGATGTGAGAGTTGGACTATAACGAAAGCTGAGCACCGAAGAATTGATGCTTTTAAAGTGTGGTGATGGAGAAGACTCTTGAGAGTCCCTTGGACTGCAAGGAGATCCAACCAGTCCATCCTAGAGGAGATCAGTCCTGGGTGTTCGTTGGCAGGACTGATGTTGAAGCTGAAACTCCAATCCTTTGGTCACCTGACGTGAAGAACTGACTCATTTGAAAAGACCCTGATGCTGGGAGGGACTGGGGGCAGGAGGAGAAGGGGATGACAGAGGATGAGATGGCTGGATGGCATCACCGACTTGATGGGCATGAGTTTGAGTAAACTCCGGGAGTTGGTGATGGACAGGGAGGCCTGGCGTGCTGCGATTCATGGGGTTGCAGAGTCGGACACGGCTGAGCAATTGAACTGAATGTTGTAAGCAGGGGTGGAGATGGAGTACAATTTGTGTTATTGTGAAGGTCAGTTCACCTGCAAGGTGGAGAATGGATTGGAGAAAGGTTAGAGGGAGATCTTGGGCAGATTTCACAGTTGCCAGGCAAAGGATGATGGTGGTCTGGACAAGTGTGATAATGATGAGGATGAAGAGAAGAGGAAGTTCCTCAGAAATACTCGGTGGCTCAAATAAGCAGGCCTTTGTGATAATTTATATCAAGGGCTGATCCTTTGAACATTCTAAGTAAAATAACTTGCCTTGTGTGACCAAAAACAAAACAAAACAGGGAGAGGGAAAAATAAATTAGAGCTTCCCTGGTGGCTCACATAGTAAAGATTCTGCCTGCAGCCCAGGTTCCATCCCTGGGCTGGGAGGATCCCCTGGAAGAGGAAATGGCTCCCCATCCCAGTATTCTAGGCTGGGGATACATAAATTAAGGACATTAGAACTGTCAAAGCATGTATATGTACATATAACAAAAGTGTTTTAAAAGTTTACCAGTGAATGCTAGGTATAATTCAGTACAGCAAGTTTGAAAATCTAGATGAGGTCGGTTTTCTAGGAAAATAAAGATTACCACTCTCTTTTCATGGTTTATGACATCCTGAACCTGCTAGAAACCAGAGAGCCAGGCTCAGTGGTGACTCTTGTGGGAACGGGAGGATTTGGGCACAACTGGACAGTGCTCTAATCAAAGCATCGGGAAGTGTTCTAATCTGCTCTTTAAAGTAACCTTGATAATCACTGCATGGCCCACTTTCTGCTGCCCATCCTGGTGAATAACAAGCTTGGCTCTTCTGGGGAGTTACTGGACAGAGGAACTGTGATCTCTGTGGCATCTTCTCCAAATCCAGAGCTTTTGGAGACGTGCTGTATTCTTCGTGCACTTTTCTGACATTTCAGCAGGACTATAGGGAAAGGGGAAATGATGTCTGTTTTTTTTTTATCCTTTCTCATTGAACCAGAAGAAGAAGGTATTTTAAAATATATCTTTATAGTTGAAATTCACTATTTTCATAATTTTTGAAAATTAATATAATCTTTGAGTTAAATATTCAAAGAAACTTTTCCTACACATCTTTGTCTTAGTATTCTTATTTATGATGAAGCTTGTTTAGACATAAGGAACATCAAATCACCATTACTTATTGGTACTCATTATTTCTGTGTAATTTGGAACTAAAATTGGTGGGATCTAATTTAAAGAATTTAAGAGAAAACATTCCATAAAGTTGTGAATGCCAAAGAAGTTTCTGTGTCTCAGAATTTTTGGTTTCTCTGTTTTAAAAGATTTGACAGAAATGAACTCCCAAATAAAGCAGTATGAATAATTAAATTCCTCTTCATCCAAGGCATTTTGGAATAAAAAGTGACAATAACCATACAGCAAGTTAAATATTTTATAAGTTACAAATTTTGCAGTTGAACAAACCAATGCTGTGACGTGCTAATTTGTCATTAATAGGCTAACAGAAGCATACTGTGAAAAAATCAGTTTAATGAATGGTCCTGACACAGATATTCTTAAAATCCTATAACCTTCACCTGCTTTCATAAATGGTGATCTGGCTCAGCACAAAAAAACCAGTGCTCAGCCTAAAAGGCAAGGAATTGAAGTATTTAAAATACCTACACCCAGTGTGTAGGTATTTTTTATACTTATAATTCCACATATCAGTGATATCATACAAATTACAATACCAATTTGCTATTTGTGTTGGAAAAAAACTATGTTATAAAGCATTCTGTATTTTAATATGTAGTCCTCAAAAACTTTTGAAAAGTTTTCACTAAAATTTATTAGCATTCAAGTCATCTGGTTAAATGTTATTGTATCACTGCTATATTTAAAATAGATAACCCATAATGTCCCACTGTATGGATATGGAACTCTGCTCAATGTTATTGTGTCAGCCTGGAATGGAGGGCAGTTTGGCTGAGTCCCTTCACTGTTCATCTGAAACTATTCATATCACAACATTGTATGGGGGTTATACCCCAATACAAAATAAAATGTTTTTAAAAATGTTATTATATCAATACTATAGACATAAAAATATACTTTTCAGATACTGAAGTAATATGTTTTTTAACATTTTAAAATTGAAGTATAGTTGGTTTATAATGTTTCTGTTGTACAGCAAAGTGATTCAGTTATAGAGCCTCAGAAATTTTTATATGGATCCATTTTATTTTTCCCAAATATTCTCTTAACTTTCTTTTCTTAGGAAATTACCTGTGTGTCTCCAGAAGAGTCCTGCATGACCTACAGTGAAAAGATACTTTGTTCTTTTCTCTCCATCACTGAGGAGCATTGGTTTTAGCTCCTATAAATGTCTCTCAAATCACTCTAAATCGCCCCCTCTCCTTTGTATCCATTCTAGGCCAAAATGCTATTGTTTGGCTCCTAACACTGGTGAAATAGCCTCCCAATTGTTCTTGAATCCATTTTCCTCCTAACAAGCAAATCTTTAGTTAAAGTGGCCTCTTTAAAATAAAAATATTATGATACTCCTAGCTTATCATTTCTTGATTTTCCAAGCTCTTGAAATACAGTTCAAAATTCTTATCATGTTCTGTAAAAGCACAAGCGGCAGATGTGGGAAAACCTCCAAATGTTTCTTTCCTTCATGCGCTTATTATTCTTTATGATTGTATCTTCATTCACAAAATGCTCTGCGTTCATTTGTGATCATTTTGTCTTTGATTTCACTTCTACATTTGTGTAAATTTCACAATACATTGTTACTATTTTAATTTTAGAGAGTTACTTAAAAATTTTTTATTGAAACAAAGATCCTTTAAATTATATATGCTTTACAATTTTTAAAAGTTTCACACAGGTAATTTGATATAATTCCTTAATAACTCTTTTCTTTCATCTACCCTTATATTTCCTCTCCCTCCTTCTCTCTCCCATCCCACTGGTAACCACTAACTTGTTCTCTATGTTTGTGGGTCTGCTTATTTTATGTTTTATTCACTAGTTTGTTGTAGTTTTTTAGACTCCACATATAAGTGATATCATACAGTTTTTGTCTTTCTCTGTCTGACTTATTCCATTTAGCACAATGCCAAGTTCATCCACGCTGCTACAAATGATAAAATTTCAGTCTTTTTTCCAGCTAAGTAATATTCCATTGTGTATATGTACCATACCTTCTTTATCCATTCATATGTTGACAAACACTTAGATTGTTCCCATACCTTGGCAATTGTAAGTTATTTTTGAAAGGAGACTTAAACATCAGATAAAAGTGGTTTTAAAATTTACCCTCAGTTCTTTTTTACCACTTCTATAGCTCTTTATTTCTCTATGTAAATGAAAATTTTAATGTTGTATCAAACCTGTTGCCTAAGGAATTACTTTAGCATTTCTTACTACTTCTATAGCTCTTTATTTCTCTATGTAAATGAAAATTTTAATGTTGTATCAAACCTGTTGCCTAAGAAATTACCTTTAGCATTTCTTATAGTGCAGTTCTCCTGATAATACATTTTATTCACTTTTGTTTCACTGAAAAGTCTTTATTTTGCTTTTGTTTCTGTAAGATTTTTTTGAGTTAAGATTTCTGTTTTGACAATTTTTTCTTTCAGTATTTCATTGTTGACTGGTTTTGCACTATTTCTGACAAGAAGTCTGCTGAATACTTTGTTTATTTTGTAGGTAACATTTCTTTATTATTTGGTTACTTTCATGATTTTCTCTTTATATATTTTAAAGAAAAAACGGTTTCATTAGGATGTTTCTAATTTAAATATATATATATATATATAGATAGATAGATATATTCAGCTTGGGTTTCTCTGAGTTTCTTAGATATGTGGTTTGTTTGCTGTGTTTCATTAATTAAAAAAAAATTCTTCGCTATTATCTCTTCAAATATTCCTCCTGCCCCATTCTATGTATTTTGTCCTCCTAGAACCTAATGGTACATTTATTGAACCAGCTGTTATTGTCCCACAACTCTTGGGTGTTTTGTTCTGTTTTGGTATTCTTTTTCTCTTTGTGTTTGGATAAATTCCATTGACCTGCCTTTACTTTTATTGATTTATTAATAATTTTATTTTATTTATTCTTTAATTGATTAAATTTTATTTTTAATAAAAATAATTGATTTAATTTAATAATTAAATTAAATTATTGATTTAATTTTATTGATTCTTTCCTTAGCCTTGTCCAATCTGATTAGAAAGTCATCCAGAGAATTCATTTGTAATATCATGTTTTTATTTCTAGCATTTCCATTTTGACATTGTTTCCATTTTCTGCTAAATTTTCCTTTTTATTTTATGGGAATTTTGTCATTTTTACCATTACTGTACATTTTTATATAATAAGCATAGTTATTTTTAAGACTTTGTTAGTTCTAACATCTTGGTCGTCTCTGAATCCTTTCTGTTAAACATTTTCTCTCTTGATTGTTTTCTTTCCCTCCCTTTTTGGGTATGTGTTATCATAAATAACATTTCTTCTTGAAATGGTCATCCTTCCTCTCCTTTCTGGTCATTTGTTTTGAAGACTGAACCCATCAGTCAGTAGTTGAACTGGGTTTTGGTTTTATTGTTGCTGTAATCAAGTTTAGTGCTCGGCAGACTTCAGATTCTCCCAGGAATGAACCACTGCTGCCTTGAGTTTAGTGTTGGATTTGGGTTCTGGCTGGGTTTCCCATGTTTCTGGTCCCCTCCTCATGGTGAGCAGCCCCGCATGCATGTGCCACAGCGAGTTTTCTCTCCGTCCTCTTGCCAGCCTCCGATGAGAGACTCCTGTTGATTGTTACTCACCTATTGTGGTCCAGCTTCAGTCTTAGGCAGGTCCTACGTACTTTGGATTATGGAATGGAATTTCTCAGCATTTCTTTCCCTGCCTCACATGAGAGCCAAATTCTTCCTTCTCTCCATGTGTGTATTTGTGCATGTGTGTGTGCCGTGCACATACCTGTGGTTGGATGGTCTTGGGTGGGAGAGGGTTTCCTTCTTGCTGCCCCAATGTTAGCGGATTTTAGCTTTCTATCATTCTATGACCCTAAGCATGACCGAGTGTCCTACCCGCCTCCTGGGACAAAGAGCTGTTCTTTCTGCCCTCCGCCCTGAGGCATTTCGTCTTTGCCGGAACCCTGGGGATGGATGGTTTATAATTTGTCTCCCAGTTGCTTAAGGCTTTTGCTTTATGTGAGGGAAGGGTCTAGAGATGGGGTTGGGTTTTGTACCTCTCTGTCACTGAGGGGTCTCTAGCAGTCTCCTCCCTGCCTGTCTTTTTCACAGCACCTGGTGGAGCCTGGACAAAGAACTCATGTGTAAGACTAAACTCTCCTTGCATTAAAATTTAACATATTTAAAGACCTTAAATATGGAGGTCTTTCTTCATACCCACTCTGATGTTCCTTACCCCTCCAAGTGTACTGTGCCAATGGTCCATGTTGCTTCTGTCTCCTCAGAAGTGCGAGGGGAATAGATTTTCCCCTTCTCGACTTCAAAAATCCATTTTGTGTTAAGGTAGGTTGTAAATTGGACACAGATAGATTTTAAGGAAACACTGTTAACCCAAAGTCTTTCTGAAATAGTATATGTAAAAAAAAATATGTTTAATGGGAAAATGAGTAAGATGATAGTTTAGGACTCTTTTTTATTCAAAACACAGCAGTAGTTTTTTGTAATCTTGAAAGTTATGAGAAACTATTAGATAGTTTTGGTCTTCCAGATTTAACTAAGGAGTAGTCTTCATTTGCAGTTTTAAAATGTTTATGTACTGTTAAGAAGCCTCTGCAAGTAAAATTTCCCAACTCTGTTCCTTAATGTGCTTAAAAAATCCTTTAGGGTTTAGATCGTAAAGTAAAGAAAGTTCAACCATCTGTACTGTCTATATTTTCTCTTTAAAACACCAATAAACAACTGTGATCATTTATTGAGGATTTATTAAGTGTCAGGAACTCCACTGGATGCTTTGTTTTCATTAACTCAATACTTTTGAGTGGGAGATGATATTTAATCTCTTTATAGGTGAGGAAATAGCTGTGACCCAACTGACATTCTGTAACCTCTGAGCAGTCTGATCCTGGAGTACTTAAGCATAACAGTGAAGCCTTTTATGGGTTAATAATTTTGTGATGATTTTGTTTATGTATTTATTTAGATTCATAAGCAAAGGAAAACTTTATCCTTTTATCAGAGAATGGAGAGGTGTGAGCTCGTACTCTAGAGCACATGTGCTCTATGAGGGTTTTAGTTTTTCTAAACAAATGAAAGCAGAGACACCATGGGAGTTCAAATTTAAACAGCACTATTTTCTTTGACTTATCTCGTAAAAAAATCAAATGAAATTTATTTTCCCTATACTCTGATATTCTACCTTAGTAATATTTTTTGTTTTACATTTTACTTAAAAACTTTCTTAGAGCTGAAAGTTTCTTCTAGGTGTACTAGTAGTAATCTTAGTGTATATTGCTAAATATTGGAGAAGGAAGTGGCAACCCACTCCAGTACTCTTGCCTGGAAAATCCCATGGACAGAGGAGCCTGGTGGGCTGCTGCCCATGGGGTCACACAGAGTTGGACATGACTGAAGTGACTTAGCATGCATGCATGCATTGGAGAAGGAAATGGCAACCCACTCCAGTGTTCTTGCCTGGAGAATTCCAGGGACAGGGGAGCCTGGTGGGCTGCCGTCTATGGGGTCGCACGGAATCAGACACGACTTATGTGACTTAGCAGCAGCAGCATTGCTAAATATAGTTTGGGGCAAATAGAAGAAATAATCATTCTCACTGACTGGATATTGGATGACATTAAGGAATAAATATTAAATTATTTTTGGCATGATAATGGTGCTGTGGTTATGTTTTAAAGAACTCTTAGCTTTAAGCATTCATACATTTTATTTTATTTATTTTTATTTTTTTTCATTCATACATTTTAAAAGGAAGTAATATCATTCAGGGATTTGGTTCAAAATAAAATTGGTAGAGTTAGTGGATAAGACTATAGATTAAAATGATTGCCATGAACTGATGATTTTTAAACACGGTGAGGGGAGCATGGAGGTCATTATTTTATTTGAAATTTTCCATGATAACAAACAAACAAAGAAGAAATAGTCACATCAATGGACATCACTATAATATAACAATATTGCAATTTAGTTGAAGCAATTGTGATAGGCTTGTCTACCTAGTATGTTCCAGACAATGGCAATACAAGGTTGGTTAAGAGATACATTTCTTGCCATGCAAATTATACACTACTGAGAGGGAAATCAAATTGATTATATTCTTTGCAGCCAAAGATGGATAAGCTCTATACAGTCAGCAAAAACAAGACTTGGAGCTGAGTGTGGCTCAGATCTTGAGCTCCTTATTGCAAAATTCCATCTTAAATTTAAGAAATGTAGGGAAAACCACTAGGCCATTCAGGTGTGACCTAAATCAAATCCCTTATGTTTATACAGTGGAGGTAGCTAATGGATTAAAGGGGTTAATCTGGAAGACAGAGTGCCTGAAGAACTATGGATGGAGGTTCATAACATTATACAGAAGGCAGTGACCAAAATCACTCCAAAGAAAAAGAAATGCAAGAAGGCAAAGTAGTTGCCTGTAGAGGACTTACAAATAGCTGAGAAAGGAAGAGAAGCAAAAGGCAAAGGAGAAAGGGAAAGATATACCCCACTGAATGTAGAGTTCCACAGAATAGTAAGGAGAGATAAGACAGCCTTCTTAATTGAACAGTGCAAAGAAATAGAGGAAAACAATAGAATGGGAAAGACTAGAGATCTCTTCAACAAAATCAGAGCTACCAAGGGAACATTTCATGCCAAGATGAGCACAATAAAGGACAGAAACGGTATGGACCTAACAGAAGCAGAGACCACACTGCTGAGTCAATCACAAGAAAATGTGGAAAATTCTTAAAGAGATGGGAATACCAGACCACCTTACTTGTCTCCTGAGACACCTGTACACAGGTCAGTTAGAACCAGACTGGAACTATGGTTCCAGAGTGGAACCACGGACTAATTCAAAACTGGGAAAGGAATGTGACAAGGTTGTGTATTGTCAGTCTGTTTATTTAACTTATATACAGACTACATCATGCGAAATGTCAGACTGTATGATTCACAAGCAAGAATCAAGATTGCCAGGAGAAATATCAACAACCTCAGATATGCAGATAATACTACTCTAATGGCAGAAAGGGAAGAGGAACTAAAAAGCCTCTTGATGAGTGTGTAAGAGTAGAATGAAAAGAGCTGGCTTATAACTCAAAAAACTAAGATCATGGTATCTAGTCCCATCACTTCATGAAAAATAGAAGGGAAAAAAGTGGAAGCAGTGACAGATTTTATTTTCCTGTGCTTCAAAATCACTGTGAATGGTGACTGCAGCCATGAAATTAAAAGACATTTGTCCTTGAAAGAAAAACCATGACAAACCTAGACAGCATATTAAAAAGCAGAGAAATAACTTTGCCAACAAAGGTCCATGTAGTCAAGGCTGTGTTTTTTCCAGTAGTCATGTATGGATGTGAGAGTTGGACCATAAAGAAGGTTGAGCACCAAAGAAATGATGCCTTTGAATTGTGATTTTGGAGAAGTCTCTTGAGAATCCCTTGGACAGCAAGATCAAGCCATTCAGTCCTAAAGGAAATCAATCCTGAATATTTATTGGAAGAACTGATGCTGAAGTTGAAGCTCCAATACTTTGGCCACCTGATGTGAAGAGTTGGCTCATTGGAAAAGACCCTGATGCTGGAATGATTGAGGGCAGGAGGAGAAGGGGGTGACAGAAGATGAGATGGTTGGATGACATCACTGACTCAGTGGACATGGGTTTGAGCAAACTTCAGGAGATAGTAAAAGACAGGGAAGCCTGGTGTGCCGCAGTCCATGGGGTCACAAAGAGTTGGGCATGACTGAAGAACTGAACAACAACAAGAAAGAAAGTAATAATGAATTATATTTCAGTACAATATAGTGTGGGTTATGATTTTTAAAAGTAACAGACTGCTAAAGGATTAAAACAATCCCCAGACAAAATGTGTTCTCAGAAATCCTATAAAGGGATGATTATTGCTGTCTTGTATTTTAAAAGAATATTTGACTACAAAAGAAACATTTTCATGTACATTTTTAAGTAAGGAAAAGCACTTTTAGTTTTTTAATTAAAAATTCATTTTAATTAAAATGTTTAAAATCAACATACCAAAGTGAGAAAGTTATCTAAACTTAGAATATACTTTTCTTTAAAATTTGTTTTGAGATTTCAAATAGTATGCATTTAGCCTGTAATTCTTATAATAAAATTATACATTCATAAACACTAATATAATTTTATATACAATGAGTTGTTTAGTGATATATTCCTGCTGTGAGGGCTCCCTGGTGGCGCAGCAGTTAAGAACCCACCTGCCAATGCAGGAGATGCAGGAGACTCGAGTTTAACCCCTGGGTCAGAAAGATCCCCTGCAGGAGGAAATGGCAGCCCACTCCAGTCTTCTTGCCTGGAGAATCCCATGAACAGAGGAGCCTGGTGGGCTACAGTCTAATGGGGTCCCAAAGAAATACTGAGCACATTATGCTATAATGAAAAAACAGTGTTAATTCATGTTAGAGGACTTGTAAATTTTTTACGCTTTTAGGGGAGGGGACAAAAAGCCACAAGATATGGCAAAAAAGTATTAAAGTAAAATCCATAATCTCATGGGAGTGGGTGGTAGTAGGTTTTCTGCACAGATTGAAATTTTATTGGATTAAGCTTTTAACTCCTCCTGGCTAAAGGAGCCTAGAAATAAACTTTGCTCTCCCTGAATTAGAAGGTTACACATAATCAAGTCAGATTTAAAAAGGGGAGAAACAATAATTATTTTTTGTGTGGAAATTTTATAATCCTTAAGCTAGAGATGAATGAATTTAGTATATAATATAAAGATTGCCAGAATAAATTTACCATTGTTATAAACATGTTGATTTATTAATGTTGCAATATTTTTTAAGCAGCAAGTAACAGGAAATAGTGGTCTTTATTTAAAAAAATGAAAATTCTAACATTATACCTATTTTATCTGTACCTGTAACACCTTTCCATTTATTAAATATACTTTTTGTAGTATATTCATGATATGAAGTAGTTTATTGGAGAGTTTATTGCTCTATTTACATAACTCATTTAACCTTGCTGCAGGTATATCAGTTTTACTATTTATCCTACCTGTGTGCTTCACTGAAGTTTATTTTCATATTCTATTTGTGTTTTTTAAATTAATTTATTATTTTAATTGGAGGCTAATTACTTTACAATATTATAGTGGTTTTTGCCATACATTCACATGAATCAGCCATAGGTGTACATGTGTTCCCCATCCTGAATCCCCCTCACACCTCCCTTCCCACCCCATCCCTCAGGGTCATCCCAGTGCACCAACCCTGAGCACCCTGTCTCATGCATTGAACCTGGACTGGCGATCTGTTTCACACTTGATAATATACATGTTTCAATGCTATTCTCTCAAATCATCCCACCCTCGCTTTCTCCCACAGAGTCCAAAAATCTGTTCTTTACATTTGTGTCTCTTTTGCTGCATTGCAAATAGGGTCATCCTTACCATCTTTCTAAATTCCATATATATGCGTTAATATACTGTATTGGTGTTTTTCTTTCTGACTTACTTCACTCTGTACAATAGTCTCCGGTTTCATCCACTTCATTAGAACTAATTCAAATGCATTCTTTTTAATACCTGAGTAATATTCCTTTGTGAATCTGTACCACAGTTTTCTTATCCATTCATCTGCTGATGGACATCTAGTTTGCTGGCTATTTTAAACAGTGCTGTGATGAACATTGGGGTGCACGTGTCTCTTTCAATTCTGGTTTCCTCAGTGGGATTGCTGGGTCATATGGCAGTTCTGTTTCCAGTTTTTTAAGGAATCTCCACACTGTTCTCCATAGTGACTGTACTAGTTTGCATTCCCACCAACAGTATAAGAGGGTTCCCTTTTCTCCACATCCTCTCCAGCATTTATTGTTTGTAGACTTTTGGATAGCAGCCATTCTGATCAGTGTGAGATGGTACTTTATTGTGGTTTTGATTTGCATTTCTCTGATAATGAGTGATGTTGAGCATCTTTTCATGTGTTTGTTAGCCATCTCTATGTTTTCTTTGGAGAAATGACTGTTTAGTTCTTTGGCCCATTTTTTGATTCGGTCATTTATTTTTCTGGGATTGAGCTGCAGGAGTTGCTTGTGTAATTTTGAGATTAATTCTTTGTCAGTTGCTTCGTTTGCTATTATTTTCTCCCATTCTGAAGGCTGTCTTTTCACCTTGCTTATCGTTTCCTTCGTTGTGCAAAAGCTTTTAAGTTTATTTAGGTCCCATTTGTTTATTTTTCTTTTATTGCCATTACTTTTGGAGGTGGGTCATAGAGGATCCTGCTGTGATTTATGTCAGAGTGTTCTGCCTATGTTTTCCTCTAGGAGTTTTATAGTTTCTGGTCTTACATTTAGATCTGTAATCCATTTTGAGTTTATTTTTGTGTATGGTGTTAGAAAGTGTTCTAGTTTCATTCTTTTACAAGTGGTTGACCAGTTTACCAAGCACCACTTGTTAAAGAGATTATTTTTTCTCCATTGTATATTCTTGCCTCCTTTGTCAAACATAAAGAGTCCATAGGTGTGTTGATTTATCTCTGGGCTTTCTATTTTCAACATCCATTTATGATAAGATCCTCCAGAAAGCAGGCATAGAAGGAACATACCTCAGCATAATAAAAGCCATATATGATAAACCCACAGCGAACATTATCCTCAATGGTGAAAAATTGAAAGCATTTCCCCTAAAGTCAGGAACAAGACAAGGGTGCCCACTCTCACCACTGCTGTTCAACATAGTTTTGGAAGTTTTAGCCACAGCAGTCAGAGAAGAAAAAGAAATAAAAGGAATCCAGAATGGAAAAGAAGAAATAAAACTCTCACTGTTTACAGATGGCATGATCCTCTATGTAGAAAACCATAAAGACACCACCAGAAAATTACTAGAACTAACAATGAATATAGTAAAGTTGCAGGATATAAAATTAACACACAGAAATACCTTGTATTCCTATACACTAACAATGAGAAAACAGAGACTTTAAGGAAACAATTCCATTCACCAGTGCATCAAAAAGAATAAAATACTTAGGAATAAATCTACCTAAAGAAATAAAAGATCTATATATAGAAAACTATAAAACACTGATGAAAGAAATCAAATAGGACATAAATAGATGGACAAATATACCGTGTTCATAGATTGGAAGAATCAATGTAGTGAAAATGAGTATACTACCCAAAGCAATCTATAGATTCAATGCAATCCCTATCAAGTTACCAACGGTATTTTTCAAAGAACTAGAACAAATAATTTCACAATTTGTATGGAAATACAAAATAGCCAAAGCAATCTTGAGAAAGAAGAATGGAACTGGAGGAATCAACCTGCCTGACTTCAGACTATACTACACAGCTACAGTAATTAAGACAATATGGTACTGGCACAAAGACAGAAATTATAGATTAGTGGAACATATTTTATTTGTTTTAACGATACTAGAGTAGAAATTTAAAAAATACCACTACTTTTACTTTTCTAAATAAAAGAAACCATATTACACTGTTTGGGCATAAATGTTAACTTTAGAAGGAGTTGATTGTGTCATTTTGTCCTATTATCTCATGAAGTGTTTTAGACTAGCCAGAGAAGCATTTTTGCAGAAAAGTGTATTTTTGCCTTTTTATTAATGGTATTTAGTTTGCATAATATTCTGTCACTTGAATGCTATTTTTTTTTTCTTAAATAATAATATGGAAAGTGTCTTGTGTTAGAGTTTGCACAGTCATTTCACTTGCCGTGTAATTTATATGAAAAGATCAGCTTTCTAAATATATTTTTTAAACTGTGATACCATTCTCAACCCTTTGCAACTCATTTTTCTTGTAATTAAAAAAAATTTTTTTAGCTCAATTACTTGGCACTATTTTTAATGAAAGAATTTGCTGGATGTTTGTTGCCAAGTTGTGTTATGCCCCAAAGTGAACAATTTGTTTCAGCTTTGGAAAAGCTCAGCATTTTTCTGTCTCTAAAGATAGGTAGGAAAATCATACCACAACTTGCTACCCACTGATTGTAACTCTGTCTAGCACACATTTATTTTATGTATTAAGATGATCTCTTACTGAAGCAGAATCTTAAAATTTATTTTGTATTTGCAGAGTTGTTTCCTCTTTTTCACTTTCTATATTATATATTAACTAGAAAATAAAACATGTCAAATATAGTAGTCATTCACTCAACAAATGTTTTTGCATGAATACTATATGCAGGGCATATTTCTGAATACTGGAAATACAATTGTGAACAAACAGGCAAAATTCTCCGCCCCTCAAGGGGTCCACCTTCCAGTGGAGCTGGAGACAGTATGTAAAGGAGTGAAGCAGATTGTGTGGCATGTGGTCACTGCCATAGCCTATTTGGGCTGCTATAACAAAGTACCACACAGTGGGTGGCTTATAAGATTTTACTGGTCATGGTTGTGGAGGTTGGGAAGTCCAAGATCAAGATACCAGCATGGCTGACCTCTGGGCATGATTGACCTCTGACCCCCTTCCTGGTTGTCAGCCAGCACCTTCTTGCTGTGTCCTTGCATGATGTGAGGGGCTGGGATCTCTCTGGAACCTCTTTTATAAGCATTAGTCCCATTTATGAGGGTACCACCCTTGTGACCTAAGGACCCCCTGAAGACCCACCTCCTGGTACTTTACACAGGCCTCTAGAATTTTCAACATACGAATTTTGCAGGGACACAAATATTCAGATCCTAGCAGTCCCAAATGCTGTGGGAAACAAGAAAAGATAAAGAAAGGAGATAATGAGAGTAGGGACTGGAAACTGGGAACTGCCGTTTAAACAAAGATTAGGAGAAAGTAAACTGACTGTCACAGAAGTGACCCCAAGCAACTGCGTCATTTAGTTAATTAGTTCCAGTAGTGCATATCATGTAGGAAAAAAACCATTTTATATATGACCATGTTTTAAACGGAATTAACTATAAAAATGAGGACTACTAATAAAAATCCTGTCCCCTTAGATGCTTAGAGTAGATCTGGGTCATTTGGAATTTGATAAAAAAGTGAATATATAACGTTTTCTTATAAGCAGAAGTATAGGCTGGGATTTAATGGCCTAAAGCTGTGAAAAGAGCCCAATGGTGGTTTATTTAGGCTCGGCTGTTTGTAATAAAACAGCCTGATGAATAGCAGCTTAAAATAAGAGATGCATATTTCTTAGTGATATAAATGAAGAAAGAGGCTTGGTTATCTAGTTGTAGAGGGGCAACCCAATGGTATTGTGGACCTAGCTTCTCTTTTCCCCCTTCTGTTTACGTAACTTCATCCTAATGTTACCTCATGGGAAGTAAGTGTGTAGCAGAGGGCCACTCAGTGGGTGAGGGGTGCTCACTGTGCCTTAAGGGGTTGACTCAGGGGGCTTGGGGGGCTCAACCCTGCACATAGCAAAGAAAGGCCTGGCCCTTGCCTGGCTATAGGCAGCAACAGCCTCTGAGCCCTTGGAATATCCCACCTGATAAGAATGTTCTCGAGACCCTGGACCACGCAGATAGCTTCTGTTAGCAATGTGGTTTACAGTGAACACCTGCTTTTATTCTCCTGTGCCTGAACTGCACCGTCAGTTTGGCCTCCGTGGGGGCTGGAGGCTGCATCGCTCAGGTCAGCTGGTGTGTGCTGCTGGCCTTGGTGACTGATTCCCAGCAAGACCATGGGCACTCAGGTGAGCTTCTCTGCTTGGGGGCCCTCGATAGTTGTCACAGCTCCTTGCTGGGAGAATGAAGTGCTGTCTGTGAAACTCTTCTGGGAGAGAACCCCTGGGAACTCCTGTCAGTTTCTCTCGGACCGATGCCCCTCATGTCTTTTTCTTACATTGCTGCTTTTCTGTGTCCTTTTGTTGTAATAAACCATTCCATGAGTTTAACAGCATTTCTGGGTCCTGCTAGTGAATCAACCAGTGGTCATGGGGGCCCCTGACATGGTAGGGGATCACTAGTCCATCCGTGCTGCAGATAATAGAAAGCAGGCCATGCCTTTCACAGTAAAGAACTCCCTGAATGTGGAACACAGTATGTCCATTTATGTATTATTGGCTGCGAGTTACTTACAAGGCCTAGCTATAATCTTATATAGTTTGGCAGCAGCATGTTAATCCAAAACTTGAATTCTTGTCACTAAAGTAAAAGGGGAAGCTGGATATGAAGAAGGGATCAGCAGTCTCTTCTATAAGTGGATTAAATTTGGCTTATAAGAAAAATATACTTTCTGCTTGGGTGTTTGCTCATTTTCTTAACTTCTGCTTTTCCTTTTTAATACTATATAGCTTTAATTTTAAAGTAAATTGATTTATTGATATAAAAATCTTCATCAAAAATTTGGTGTTTAAATGTAGATTTATCTATCTTCCTTATTTATTTTCTTCTATTTAATACACACATACTGTAAGTTTTACTCATGTCCCTGGACTAAGTTAATGAAGTGCTGCTGATGGAGGGAACTGCATGTGATGAAGATGAAGTGTTCTGTAGGAATTTAGCTGTTTTTTTTTAAGGACCAAAGTGAAATTTTAGTTTTGTGCTTTATCCATCTCTTACCTGTGTATGTATCTATGTATCTGTCTAGTACGTATTTTAAGTGCCTGTTTTCTCTGTATCTGTATTTCCTGTGTATCGTGTCTATCAATGAATGGGACTGACTTTCCGGCTACATTCTCACCAACTCAGGACTGTCTCTTCCTCCCCCTCGAGGCAGGCCCTGTGATGCGCCGTCTCTGTGCTCTCCCATGTGGCACTGTGAGTGCTCCCTGTTCTCTTCCTTCCCCCACTTTTTGAGTCTCTTTCCCTATTTCCCTCTGTTTCCCATCACAACTATATTAGACAAATTGGCCCTGCTCTTAATCCCCGTGGGGGAAACGGTCTCACCCACAGCCACTGTGAAGGGACGAGGTCTCAGTCATTCCAGAAGTGGGGTGAACATGATGTGTACCACATCACCCCCACCCCCAGTCTTCACTGAGAGTGTCTGAGCTGCAGCGGGCACCTGACTAACCCATAGCCTTACCTGTGAGGCCATTTGACAGATTAAAAACTGCCTGAACAAGGATCAGCTGAGCAAATTAGACTCTTGTGAATTAAAACTGGAAATATGGACCAGGGGATTAGGTAGTTGAAGCAGAAGTTGAAAAAAGAATCAGACAGAGAGGTGGGGCTGAACGACCACGAGGAAATAAGCTAAAAGGTATGGATGCTCTTGCTGATAGTTTGTGAAAAGAGAGGAAACAGGAGCTGAGTATCTTGCAAGCAGAGAAGCACTAAGCTTCTGCCACCCAGGTAAAAAGAAAATCCGTTCTTTCCCTAGACTTCTGTCCCAGTCTCTACTTCTGATTTCTCTCCATCCCTGTGACCAAGGGCTCCAAGACTGCCACACGATTCCCTTGGTCCTCATGTGAACATTTATCTTTACAACAAACTTACCATTACTTGACTTAGTCCTCTGTGAACCCAACTCACATCAGTTCTATCATTTTAGATGACGCTCTTGCCTTTATCGTCAAATGGCTATTCCTGGTTCTGAACTCAAATCCCTTCTCGTTTTCGTTCAACACAACTGAATTCTTACACTGCCGTTCTTCACAACTCTCTTCTTGAGACTTGCACTCTCAGCATGGTTATACACCCTTTAGTATATCTCTACAGGGACTCACAATTGATATTTATGTTTTCAAGCTAACCCTCTCTGGCTGCCATTAAACATTAAATCAACCCCCACCTTCCCTCACCCCTCTGCTGGCTCTCATTTCTGGTGTAAGACACACTACTCAGAATGGAGACAGTTCCCCCAGACTTCACAGTTTTCTCCAGTCTTCCGGAGGAATAGGACCAGTTCTCTCTCTGTCTATTAGCATAAAGAGGTAAGTTCATATAGCTTCTACCAACCGACAGCTGTCAAATGGTTTATAAATGAGATCTTGGAACGCTGGAATGACTCACTGAGCAAAAAGATATGCAGAACCCATTAACAAATGTGTGTGTCAAGGGATTTATATTTCCATTTCTAAAAACTTTTGTGACATTGTCCATAAGCCAGTGGCTTTCAAAAATTCTTAAGAGTTGAGCCATTTCTTCCAAAAGTGAAACCCTAATATGTAAAACATACAGAGCGGAGCTGCTCTGTTGCGAACAGGCGTGAAAGCCCCAAGACCCCCTTTCTCAACCGCTGAGCCTGTCAAATCCCTGCCGGCTGCTCCTGGAGGCCCCTTCTTTGAGCTGTACAGCTTTTTGGAGTGAAGCTTTTTGGAGTGCAGTTTGAAAGCCATTTCCCTGAGCTTTGAGACCTGTAAACAAAATAGTGTTACCTGCTGGGGTGAACAGAATATTTAACTGCTCTCCAGGGTCAAACTTCTTTCCAGCCCTGGGAAAACCTGAGTCAGACTCTCAGTCTCCCTAAGAAAGGTATTTCCCCTTGTCCATTCCCTCCTTGGGCTTCCTTGGTGGCTCGGAAGGTAAAGAATCCACCTACAATGCAGGAGACAGAGGAGATGAAGTTTCAATCCCTTGGTCAGGAAGATCCCCTGGTGTAGGAAATGGCTACCCACTCCAGTGTTCTTGCCTAGAGAATCCCATGGACAAAGGAGCCTGGAGGACTACAGTCTGTGAGGTCGCAGAGAGTCAGATATGACTGAGTGACTAACACTTTCACTTCCTACTTGCCCCATCAATCTCTGCCTAGTTGCACTATTCTCATGGCATTATGGATTCTTCCCAAGGACCTTTCCTTTGCTTCTCAAGGGAGTATAGTAACTTGTTCCAGAGCATATTTGTGGTTTTCCCCTAGAGCATGCTGGGCACTACTGAGCCAGTATCCTCCATACACACATCCTGTCGGAGCTGGGATGGGTACCCCTTTTGAGCCTTGTAGGTTTCTGTGATGTCACATGTGATACGAGAGCACCACGATGACTGAGAGTCACTGAAGAGGGGACCCCGAGAGGAGCTGGCTCAGTGGCTGGCTCATGTCTGCAGACGGCCTCGGTCTCAGTGAGCCATCACCGAATCTCTGACGGGCAGCATGATGAGTGTGGTGGGAGACGCCTGGCGGAGCCCTGTCTGTGAGGGATGGCCATAGCTTTTATTTATTTATTTTTTTCCCATTTATTTTTATTAGTTGGAGACTAATTACTTTACAATATTGTAGTGGTTTTTGTCATACATTGATATGAATCAGCCATAGAGTTACACGTATTCCCCATCCCGATCCCCCCTCCCACCTCCCTCTCCACCCGATTCCTCTGGGTCTTCCCAGTGCACCAGGCCCGAGCACTTGTCTCACGCATCCAGCCTGGGCTGGTGATCTGTTTCACCCTAGATAATATACATGTTTTGATGCTGTTCTCTCGAAACATCCCACCCTCGCCTTCTCCCACAGAGTCCAAAATTCTGTTCTGTACATCTGTGTCTCTTTTTCTGTTTTGCATATAGGGTTATCATTACCATCTTTCTAAATTCCATATATATGCGTTAGTATACTGTATTGGTCTTTATCTTTCTGGCTTACTTCACTCTGTATAATGGGCTCCAGTTTCATCCATCTCATTAGAACTGATTCAAATGAATTCTTTTTAATGGCTGAGTAATATTCCATGGTGTATATGTACCGCAGCTTCCTTATCCATTCGTCTGCTGATGGGCATCTAGGTTGCTTCCATGTCCTGGCTATTATAAAGAGTGTTGTGATGAACATTGGGGTGCACGTGTCTCTTTCAGATCTGGTTTCCTCGATGTGTATGCTCAGCAGTGGGATTGCTGGGTCATATGGCAGTTCTTTTCTTAAAAAACTGGTCATAGCTTTTAGCTGGGCGAGAGTGTCTTCAGCACGGAGCTGCAGTCCTTTGGGGTTGACTTATCTGGGTATACTGTCCTCCTTTTCTTTCCTGCTCGCACATCCTCTCCTCTTCCTTTTCATCATTTAAGCAGAAGATACACATCTCTTTCCCAGCCTGAGTGGCATGTAGAGCTCCGTATGAGGATACAACCGTGAATTCCCATTGCAGCTTCTGTGTCTTGATTACCTCTTGCTCTGTCTTTGTGGGAGGTGATAGCATAGCAGCACAGCTTACCTGTGGCAAATCCTCTGATTGCAAGTGGCAGTCTGTGAGCTCTCCCTTCCTGGAAAACTTGGGAGAATAGACAGAAATCACTTTTGTGACTGCATAAAGGTCCAAGAGGTATTAGGGGGCATGTCAGGGAATAACATTATATTATCTTGGGATAATATTGTGGACTGCCATACTTTGCTCTGGAAGCAGGATGAAGTTATCTAAGGATTGAAATAGAGCATGTAAATATCTCGCTGAACACAATATTTAGGTCACTGATCCCTCAGTAAATACTGGTAATTGTGGTTATTATCATCATGATTATTTTTTAATTAAAATTAGTTTAGCATCTGCCTGTGTTAGATTGACAATATGATATTACATCATTGTGAGAACTAGTTAATTTTGTCTTTTATTCTACAGGTACATTACCAGTATCATTTCCCTGGTATATATCATCATGCCTAATATCATAACAGACTTTCAAAACAGTTTTGTGGAATGACTGAGTGAGTTCCTAACCTTGGCATATTGTTACCCATATTCTGGCATGTCCATGAAGCTATGTACATCTATCACCATGAATGGAAAAAGAAAACAGCACAGCTTACTGTTAAAATAGTGTCATTTAAATTAAATTTTAGATTTGCTTTTGTACCATTTTATTTACTGCCAGATTTCCTTTTTTTTAGATCCCCCACTGAGAGGGGACTTGGGCACTGCTATAGGAGGTGTTAAGAGGAGAGTTACAGATGTTTTCAGTGTTTATTAAGCTTGGACGGCCACTTGAGGATGGCTCTGGGCAAACATGAATTTGCTGGAACACAAAGGTTGTGCCATATGCAGAGCATCATGCCTCTGCCTGCGCTTTCTTTGCTTTCTAACAGTTTGGAGCCACCAGCTTAGAACACAATGGCTATTAAAGTTGGCTTTACAAGTCAGTGAAAGGGGAAAATTTATCAGATGATAAACTTTTATAGTTCCTATTCATGGCATGGTTGGCAAAGGAATAATTAAAATCAACAGCATACTCTTTTTCCTCAGTCTATTTTCTTTCAACCCAAGGCCACCTAAATGCCCAACTAAATCAGTCAGCAATGGATGCAAAAAGTTTTACCCCTGCATCACAGTTATTTGTGCACTTTCTTGAAAAATTTATAAATATTTTCATGGAATATCAGTCTAAATGCTGCCATTTGTCAGGGCTTTGCTGCCTGTGTTTGAACGGAAGCAGTGAGCCTTTCCAGGGCAGAGAAAAATCAGAGAAACCATATCCTGTTGACTTTGCCTTGTGGTTATGGAGAGAGAGGAAGAGACAGGTGTAACAGTAACTGTTTTGCAAACCACATTTGGAGAGGGGACCAATTCCTTTCTCTACTTACTGCAAATGCATCCTGAGTAGACATTTATTTGTAATATTTATGCTGTTTTAATTTTCTGCACAATTTCAATTGCATACCACTGTATGCCAGCTTTGCATCTGGCTTCAGGTATTCAGTTCAAAAATAGCATAATTCACAAGTACATTTTGTTTTTAAAAATTATCAAGCCAAGTTCTACAAATACTTGTAAATCTTACAAATTTCTGAGGAGGTACAGAAGATGCCAAAGAACAGCTTAGTATATCAACATCCACAATACAGGTTTTGGTCATCCCCACTTATTTTTGTTGTTCAGTCACTGAGTCGTGTCTGAGTCATGTCTGACTCTATCACATGGACTGTGGCAACCAGACTCTGCAGTCCTTCACTGTCTCCCAGAGTTTGCTCATATGCATGTCCATTGAGTAAGTGATGCTGTCTAACCATCTCATCCTCTGCTGCCCCCTTCTGTTTCCATCTATCTTTCCCAAAAGACCCAGGAAAACCAGAGTCTTTTCCAATGAGTTGACTCTTTACATCAGGTGGCCAAAGTATTAGAGCTTCAGCATCAGTCCTTCCAATGAATATTAAGGACTGATTTCCCTTAGGACTGACAGGTTTGATCTCCTTGCTATCCAAGGGACTATCAAGAGTCTTCCCCAGCCCCACAATTTGAAAATATCAGTTCTTCAGCCCTCAGCCTTCTTTATGGTCCAACTGTCACATTTGTATATGGCTATTGAAAAACCATAGCTTTGACTATATGGACCATTATTGGCAAAGTGACGTCTTTGCTTTTTAGTATGATGTCTAGCTTTGTCATGGGCTTCCCTTGTGGCTCCGCTGGTAAAGAATCCACCTGCAATGCAGGAGACCTGGGTTCAATCCCTGGGTTGGGAAGATCCCCTGGAGAAGTAAGGAAAAGGATACCCACTTCAGTATTCTGACCTGGAGAATTCCATGGACTGTATAGTCCATGGGGTCACAAAGAGTCGGACATGACTGAGTGACTTTCACTAGGTTTGTCATAACTTTCCTTCTGAGGAGCAAGTGTCTTTTAATTTCAAGGCTTCAGTCAACATCCACAGTGATTTTGGAGCCTAAGGAAAAAATCTGTTGATGCTTCCACTTTTTCCCCTTTAATTTTCAATGAAGTGATGGGACTGGATGCCATGATCTTAGGTTTTTGAATGTTGAGTTTCAAGCCAGTTTTTTTACTCTACTCTTCCCTTCTCATCAAGAGAGTTATACTTATGTATAAACTTAGTTGAGATTTGAGTTAGACCCTAGGAATATTATATAATTTTCTTTAAAATGAGAATTTTAAAAAATTCCTTTTTAAAAACCAAATTATAATGATTTGACAGTAGAAATTGAATGATTAGTTCTGGAATTCTAACTTTCATGCTGCCACTAACCTTGTTAGCCAAACAAATTAGGCCTTATCTATAGGATCCAAAAGGTATGTGTGGAGCAAGATAGTATTTTGCATGATGTTCAGTTGCAATGTATATGTGTGTAATATAACAACATGTATACACGAATATATGTATGTATATGTACCGAAATCACTGCAGATGGTGACTGCAGCCATGAAATGAAAAGACGCTTAATCCTTGGAAGATAAGTTATGACCAACGTAGACAGCATATTAAAAAACAGAGACATTACTTTGCCAACAAAGGTCCGTCTAGTCAAGGCTATGGTTTTTCTGGTAGTCATGCATGCATGTGAGATTTGGACTATAAAGAAAGCTAAGTGCCAAAGAATTGATGCTTTTGAACTGTGGTGTTGGAGAAGACTCTTGAGACTCCTTTGGACTGCAAGAAAATCCAACCAGCCCATCCTAAAGGAAATCAGTCCTGAATATTTGTTGGAAGAACTGATGCTGAAGCTGAAACTCCAATACTTTGGCTACCTGTTGCAAAGAACTGACTCATTTGAAAAGACCCTGATGCTGGGAAAGATTGAAGGTGGGAGGAGAAGGGGAGGACAGAGGATGAGATGGTTGGATGGCATCACTGACTTAATGGACATCAGTTTGAGTAAACTTTGGGAGTTGGTGTTGGACAGGGAGTCCTGGCATGCTGCAGTCCATGAAGTTGCAAAGAGTTGGACATATCTGAGTGACTGAACTGATACTGATATGTATTCACACATATATATGTATATAAATGTATACACACACACACACATGCACACACACACACATATATATATATGAGATACTGAGAGTGTTAAACAATTAACATCATCATCCCTGGCTAATCTATAATTATTCCTTGAGCATCTGTTGTGTGTTTAGAAATAGTAAATGAATGGAATAAAGAAATGGCATATACAGTTCTATTTTCTGGTAAAAATTCAAAGGGAAAAGATATTAATTGCTTTGACTGGTGACTTTTAATATTCTGACAATTTTCATCAGTACAGCCCAATCCTCCACAGACAAATTTGTCATATTCAGAGAAAACTGGAGTGAGACAAAACTTTACCCCTCATCCTTCTGCTGGCCTTCCCAGGCTCCGCATAATAAAGCCCCCCCCTCCCCCCCAGCAATTCTGGAGCTTTTCTGATGTTATATTTTTCATAACTGAAAATTTTTGCTGGTTTTATTTCTCATGTTTCCTTATAGAAGGAATGATATATTTGTGAAAGTTCACTAGTCTCAGAGGGATAAACATTTTCCATATCTAGAGGAGTGGGCCAAATAAGTGTTTTTGTCGACATAGCATAAGGAATTTTACCCAGAGAATAATTGAGTGAATCTTATGTGATAAGTGCTTTCTCTCATTCTCTGCGGGTAAGTGACCTCTTAACACAAGATTGGGATGTGTTAAGAAAGATGGCACTTGCCAACATAGAGACTCACTCTGCTACCTCAGGACAAGCCAGTAATAATTCTAAATTGTCACAGATTCCTAAGTAAGATACATTTCCTTAACACAGGGTCTCTAAATGTAAAGGTGGTGAACAATTATCAACAGTTGGGAAAGATATGACTGCATTTCCAGAAAAACCAAGAGCTTCTTCCCAACAGTTAAAGGTTATTTCAGATGAGGAAAAGAATACAAAAATTTTAAAGCCATAAAATGTTGATAAAATACACGAAAACTTATTAAAATAATACTATAAACAAAGTCAAATGACAAGTGGCAACCTAGAAGAAGATATTTGGAAATGTATGAAGAAGACCTAACTGCAAAATATATAGAAAGGGACTACAAATCTATTAAAAGCAATTGAAACATGAATAAATAACATGGCCAGGTTTTATAGGAAAAAAAACTGATTTTTAAGCAAAAACAAGACATCCAACTTTACACTTAATAAAGATGTAAATTAATATTAAATCAAAAACTACTTTTTTGTTTTGCCAGTTAGATTGACAAAGTTTTTAGTAATGAAATGGGTGAAAGTGTTGGCAGGAGATTTACTGTTTTACTGATGGGAATGTGAGCTGGTTAAAACTCTATGGAGAAATACTTGAAAATATCTATTAAAATTTAAAATGAATATATTCTTTTACCCAGCAATTCTGCTTTGAGATTTATTCTTACTATTTATATATCCAATGTGTTGAAATATTCACTTCATTAACTGAAGAATTTTTGATACAGTGAAAATTAGAAAAAAAGTGAAGCCACTCAGTCATGTCTGACTCTTTGCAATTCCATGGACTGTAGCCTACCAGGCTCCTCCATCCATGGAATTTTCCAGGCAAGAGTACTGGAGTGGGTTGCCATTTCCTCCTCCAGGAGATCTTCCCAACCCAGAGATTGAACCCGGGTCTGCCGCGTTGCAGGCAGACGCTTTACCGTCTGAGCTACCAGGGAAATCACTGCCCATGTAGATCATAAGTTAAATGCATTATGAAACACCATAATATGGAGTGCTAAGCCTCCATTAAATGGTAACAAAATAGTTCTGTCTATGCTGTATGGAATGAGCCTTAAAATCTATGGTAAAATGAAAAGTCAGACCCAGAACAGGATGCATCATATACATGTTAGTATAGGATTATAGGTAGAATAATACAGCAAAACTGATAACATTTATTGTACTTGGGACCATGGAAAGAAGGAAAAGAAGACAAAAGACAGAGGATTTCTTTTATCTATTTTTTTTTTTTTTCATGCTCCCAGAATGTACGGGCTTGTGTGAATTAGAATTTATCAAACTGTGAATAGGTTATCATTTATGACACCATTATTATGTGATTTAGAAATCATATTAACAGAAAGATAGTATCATGTCTGTTTTACAGATGAGGAATGAAAGCCTAGGAAAAATAAGTTGCACAAGGTCAAAAAGCTTGTGGAGGGAACTCTCCTACATTGTTGGTGGGAATGTAAATTGCTGCAGCCACTGTGGAGAATAGCATGAAGTTTTCATAAATAACTAAAAACAGAACTACCATATGATCCAGCAATCCTCCTGGACATATGTCTAGAGAACACCAGACTTTGGGACGATATATGGACCCCAATGTCCACTGAAGCACTATTCACAGTAGTCAAGGCATGGAAACAGCCTAAATGTTCATCGACAGATAAATGGTCAAAGATGATGTGGTACATATGTACAATGGACTGTTACTCTGTTATAAAAAAGAATGAAATAATGCCACTTGCAGCAAGACAGATGGACCTAGAGATTATCATACTAAATGAAGTTAAGTCAGAGAAAGACAAATATATATCATTTACATGTGGAATCCAAAAAAATGATACAAATGAACTTATTTACAAAACAGAAACAGATTCAGACTTAGAAAACACACCTCAACCTTGTCTGCATTGGTAGGGTTGAGTCCTAGGGACATTGAGTTTACATTTATTTAATTTTGATTAATGAACAATGTTAATTCTATTCTGATTTTGACTTTTAGTTGTGTTAAGACTCGTAAGAATGTTTCTTTTTTCTATTCATAGCCAATTGATTCATTCATTCATTTACTTAGTTGTTTATTCATTCAGGTTCAGAACATTTAATAGGTGCTCACAATGATGAAAGGACAGTTTCCACCCTCATAATGTGGTGTTTGTGATCCTTCTGGGAATCAGTGATCACACTGACAATTATGATATACTGATGTATATAACAGAGTTACAGGCAGAGTAAAGACGTTGTGCAGAGAAATAGGAGGTTCGGTCAGCTGGGCAGAGTCCAGGAAGGTCTCCTGCAAAAGGTGAAAACTGAGTTGTAAAAGCAGATCATTTGTTTTTTAGATGGTGATGGGGAGAGGGTATATACCAGGCAGAGGCACCGGCAAATGCCTGTGAGACTTGTCCGGGAACAACAGGTGATTTAAAATTACCGTTGTTATTGCTGTTTTTCAGTTGCTAAGTCATTTAAAATTGCTTGAATATTTAGGGTAGATGTGGAGTGGTGAAAAATGATGTCAGAGAGATGTTAACGACACAGGTAATAAAGTGATCATTTGTATAATAGTACAGAGTTTATTATGAAAAGCAATTGAAAAAGATGGAGCAGGGTTAGAGTTGTATTAATGTATTGGACATGGGACAACAGACTGGTTCCAAATAGGAAAAGGAGTACGTCAAGGCTGTATGTTGTCACCCTGCTTATTTAATTTATATGCAGAGTACATCATGAGAAACGCTGGGCTGGAAGAAGCGCAAGCTGGAATCAAGATCGCTGGGAGAAATATCAATAACCTCAGATACGCAGATGACACCACCCTTATGGCAGAAAGTGAGGAAGAACTAAAGAGCCTCTTGATGAAAGTGAAAGAGGAAAGTGAAAAAGTTGGCTTAAAGCCCAACATTCAGAAAACTAAGATCATGGCATCCGGTCCCATCACTTCATGGCAAATAGATGGGGAAACAGTGGAAACAGTGGCAGACTATTTTTCTGGGCTCCAAAATCACTGCAGATGGTGATTGCAGCCATGAAATTAAAAGATGCTTACTCCTTGGAAGGAAAGGTATGACCAACCTAGACAGCATATTAAAAAGCAGAGACATTACTTTGTCCACAAAGGTCCGTCTGGTCAAGGCTATGGTTTTTCCAGTGGTCATGTATGGATGTGAGAGTTGGACTATAAAGAAAGCTGAGTGCCGAAGAATTGATGCTTTTGAACTGTGGTGTTGGAAGACTCTTCAGAGTCTCTTGGACTGCAAGGAGATCCAACCAGTCCATCCTAAAGTAGATCAGTTTTGAATATTCCTTGGAAGGACTGATGCTGAAGCTGAAACTCCAATACTTTGGCCACCTGATGAGAATAACTGACTCATTGGAAAAGACCCCAATGCTGGGCAAGATTGAGGACAGGAGGAGAAGGGGACGACAGAGGATGAGATGATTGGATGGCATCTCCAACTCAATGGACATGGGTTTGGGTGAACTCTGGGAGTTGGTGATGGACAGGGAGGCCCGGTGTGCTGCAGTTCATGGGGTCTCAAAGAGTCAGACACAACTGAACGACTGAACTGAACTGAAATCACATCAATGATGTTTTTCAATATGATAAATATAAGTAATTGTATATGAGTTTACATCTACATTATTTATTCTAGTTGTCCATTTTTCTGTTTCAAGTACTCTCCCTATCTTATTTTTTAAATTCAATATGCAGTTCAATTTAACATGAAAGTGTCTCATAGCTCTTTAAAAGTAAGATAAGAAAATCCTTGAAACAGATTCCTAGAAGGGCATGGTAAGATGCCCTCATATGACAGCCAGTGTCATCTTTCCAATCAAGAAGGAACAGTCCTATTTAAACTAAACAGGCTAAAAACACATCTGGAATCAGTAGCTTGAGAAACAAATTTGGAAAAGGTATTCTCTACAGAACAGTGGCCTTCTCTTTGTTCCAACAGAGCATTTAGTTTCTCAGGGATCATCAAATAAAGGTCCAACTCTACTTTGCCTCTGGGCACACCATTTTTTTCTTCCAGGCTCTCCTGTCCTCATTAGTGATGTAATTCCCTTTGGGAATCCTTGTATAAAGAAAGACATCTGTTCTCATTTTCTTCTTCTGAGAGAGAGAAACAAGATCTCTCCATGTCATAACATAGGTTAGTACCATGCGTGTTAGTCACTTTCTGTGAGGCATAAGCTCAGAGATCAAGGGGACGTGAGGACCTGGAAGACAGGTGCAATGTGTTTGCCCCACACCATAGATGTTTTACTGCTACTGATGCTTAATGTGAAGGAATGCATCTTTTTTCTTTTCCTCTTTCCCTCTCTCTTGGTCTCCTTTTCTTTCTTCCTTCCTTCCCTTTTATTGTAATTTGCAGAGATAGTAAAGAGACATAGAAGTATTCCACTTCCCCGCAAAATGCAAATTTGCATTTACAGCTGGTTCTCTGCATCTGCTGGTTGTGCATCCATGCTTGCAACAACCAGGGGTCAAAAATACTTTTAAAAAATTGTAGAACACTCCCCCAAACAAAATTTGAATTTGCTGCTTGCAGGGAACTATGTAGCGTTTACACTGTGTTAGGTATTAAAAGTAATCTAGAGCTAATTTAAATTATATGGGAGGATATGTGGAGGTTATATGCAAATATTATTCCATTTTATGTAAGGCACTTGAGCATCCTTGGTATTGGAAACTGAGGGGCGTTCTGAAGCCAATCCCCCATGGATGCTGAGGGACAACAGTACATTCTAAATGAGAAAATTATGATTTTGTTTTCTGTAACATCTTGCAAGTAAAATGTGTCTCAAATGGTTTTACAACTCAGAAGAGAGTTATAAATCTAAAACTTTTAAAAATTATATAGGGAGAGACAGAATAATGCATGAGAAAAAAAGAGGTAGTATATTTGTGTTGTAAGCACCATGGTTAAGTCAGGTTTTTTAGTGATTCACTTTGGGTGAAATATCTTTATGAATTATGAACATATTCCATAATAAGGATCGATAAATTAGTTTACTATCACAAATGAGTTAAATTCAAAAATATGCATAACTTCAGCTAGTTAGAAGTGATTTGCTCTTATGACATTTTTTTCTTCTGCAAATTATTTAGTTCTATCAGCAGACCTTGTGAAAGTTTACTTTGTTCTACACATCAATCTAATTCTTAAATTTCACTAATATCAGGTAAGAAATATATGTTGCATACATAATATTTAAACATTTATATAAACTATATAAATTGTACATACTTATATATACAGTATATTACAGTATATATACAATATATTCTTATATAACTTATATAAATATTAATATTTGTTGTGTTTTGAAGAGAATGTTTTTTTCTAAAAACCCATTTAGTTTGAAGCTGACAGTTAAAAGCAATAAGGAAATCAATATTTGTCAAAGGCCCACAACACAGTAGGCCCTATGTCTACAATACATTACCTAATCCTTACACGAATTCTAAATTAGCTGTTGTCCCCTCCACCTTCACAGAGGAGGATGCCCAGGCAGAGAGAGGTTCAGGGATTTGACTCTGTTTGTATAAAACCCAAATCTGGCCATTGAAGTAAGATTCAAACTTTTCTGGCTCCTATTCATGCTCTTTGTAGAATATTGTATAAAGGTTTGAAAACTAATGAATCTGTTGAATAAATTAAATGTTTTGTGCCAAATTCAGATTACTTTCATACTCCCAGAACTTGTTTCCATAGTAGGCTTATCCTAAAGTACGATTCAGTCACTGTCTTAAGTGATCATTTCTTCAAGCTGAGGACTGTTTCATTTGCTCAGCTGAAAACTGGTGAGAAGCCTAGAAGTTCCTGGAATAGAAGGATTTCAGGATATCTGAGTAGACCCTGGAGAAGGAAAGAGAACAGTGCAACACTGGTAACTTTTATGATGGGTAGGGCTGGCCAGTGACAAAGTAGCTATTTCCTCCTCTTCCAAGTCCTGAAATACTTGCAGTTTGACTTGTCAACTTCTATCTGATCAAACACACCTTAACATTTTAACTCAGGTTTTCAGCTGTGAGCTAAATGATTTTGGTGCGCAACTTCCAGAAGAGAATTATTAATCAATTCAATGATTCAGGTACTGTTGCCTATGTATCTTTTACTAGAAGTAGCTATATAAAAATGAGAAACAACTCTGAATTCTAGGCTTTTTTTTTTTTTCTCTCAAAGAAATGAAGATATTTTAATTTAAAATTCCCACCTAATAATAAGTTTCATGGAAAGTCCTTTGTAGGATCCTCCCCTAGGCCTTGTTGCTCAGTCTTGGCATGGGTGGCATTTTGGGTTGAATATGTCCTTTCTCCCCAAGGTTTATTTATTGACTGGCTGTGCTGGATCTTTGCTGCTGTGCCTGGGCTTTCCCTAGTTGCGTGTGTGGGCCTCTGCTTGTGGCGGTCGCTCTTGTTGCGGAGCACGGGCTCCAGGCTGGGCCCGCCTCAGCAGCTGTGGCTCGGGGCCCTCCGGGTGCTGGCGCAGTAGCTGTGTTCTATAGCTCTAGCTGCTCTGCAGCATGTGGAATCTTCTGGGACCAGAGGCCGAACCAGCATCCCTTGCATTGCAAGTCAGATTCTCAACCACTGAGCCACCAAGGAAGCCCTGAATACTTCTCTGTTGTGGGGGCTCTCCTGCGCACCGTAGGCTGTGAAGCAGACCCTCGGGTTCACAATGAGATGCCAGTAGCATCTCCAAGCTGTGACAGTCAAAAACATTTCTAGGTATTGGCACAAACAAATGCCCCACTGCCAGAGACCCCTTAAACTTTATTTTTGGTCAGTTTGGGGTAGGAAAGAAAAAAACAGTTCTGAAGATATAGAAGGGAGACTAAAAATGAGAAGTGTTATAAATAAATAAAATTAGATGCAAGACAGCAGGATTATTCCTAACATACTCAAACTGAAAAAATTACAAATGTTCATCAGTTGGTTAATGGTTAAACAAATTGTGGCACATCCATGCAACGGGAATTTAGCAATAAATAGGAAAATGAACTTCTGTATAGTGTTTTGTGCTATACAAAATGATTTTGGATTTTGAATGAATCTCAGAAACACCATGCTTCATGAAAGAAATAAGATACAAAAAACTATATACTCTATGATTCCATTTGTATGAAGTTCTAGGAAAGCTAGAACTCTAGTGGGAGGAATCAGATCATGAATTCCTGAAGCTGGGTCTTGTGAGAGCAGATGACCTCAGATGGGCATGAGAAAATTCGTGGTGGTGAAGATGATCTATGTTTTGACTATAGTGGTGGTTACATGACAGTGTACATTGCCAATATACATGAAATGTAGGATTAAAATGGGTTAATTTTATTGTATGCAAATTATACCTCAAAAAAGCTGTTTGTAAAATAGACGTAAAGACAGTGAAAAGAATATACTATAGAGGACAGGATGGGGAAGCCATTTCCAGACTCATTTTTATAAACAATCTGTGACAACTGACCTCATAGAAGTGGATGTGAATTCCCAGGGCTGGAGCTGATTGGCGGGTCTGACTTTGCTTCAGGAAAACCCCCTGGCAGCCTCTATTTTTGCACAGCAGCTTGTTCCTAGCAGGGCCAGTCAGAGTTGTCTCAAAGATTATCTGGCGGCCCCCAGATCCTTGGGACCTATCATCTAGGAACCCAGAGGCTCCTTTGAGAAACTATAAATAAATGAGGTAGGAGGTTAGATCTACAAAGTCAGCCAGCAATGTCTCCTTAGACTCTGAGACACCAAAAGCCAACTTTAGGAATGACCTTCCGGTTCTCATTCACTAACTAAGCAGATCTTCAATGTTTCCTTCCTACTCAATTTTTCTACATAAAATAACGTGAACTAACCATATGAGAACTTAATGCATGGTTAGCATAAACTTGCTCACTTTTTTTTTCTAAGAAATGGTTAGCAAATTGTAAGAAAAAAGCCAAAGAGAGACAGCTCCTGCTATGAGGTTAGAAGAAGGGAAGATGATTTCAAGAAATGGTTGACTTAAAATTGACTTCTTAAGAAAAAGCCCTTAAAACTGGACAGATCTGTATGTAAGCCCTGGCTCACTCTCTCTAGATCAGTCAATTACTTTGCTTTTTGAGTCAGTTTCTTAGTATAGAAACTGGGACAGGATATTTATTTACAGTTATTATGAGAATACTAAAAGTATTGTGTTTGTTTCCTATGGTTATTGTAACAAATTACCATAAACTTGGTGGCTTAAAACAACAATGTATTTTCTCAGAGTTCTGGAGACGAAAATTCCAAAATCAGTGTGTTGGCAAGGACACACTCCCTCTGGAGACCCTGGAGGAGAACACTCCTTGCTTCTTCAGGTTTTGGTGGCTGTCAGGATTCCTGTGGCTGCAGCTTTCCAATTTCTGTGTCTCTTCACATGGCCATCTCCCATGTGTCTCTAACCTCCCTCTGCCTTTTATAAAATAAGGACATCTGTCATTGAACCTAGGACCTTTCTTCATCCAAGATGATCGCATCTCAAAGTCCTTAATTATATCTACAAAGACCCCTTTTCCAATGAAGATCAGATTCACAGTTCCTGAGTAGAATACATCTCTTGGGTGGGGTGGGTGGGCCTCAATTCACCTCACTGCAAGTCCTCCTGGAAAGCACAGGTGTCAGCTCAGTACTTGGTAGCTATTATTATGTTCATGATTTTACTTTTGTAATTTCACCAGAGCTAAAGCAATAACGTTGTAATAACTGTTTGAATGCCTCAAATTTCATGTAATTCTACTCCCTTAGGCACAATAATATATCAAGACAAATCATTTCTGAAATTAATGAATATTCTATAATTAGCCTTTTTTTCAACACTGTGACAATGTTTTTGTTTTCTTTCAACCTTCTGTGTAGCCTCACAGCGGGTAAGCATTAGGATATACAGTCATTATGTTTATTTTATGTATTATTTTAATAACAAATATTTATTGAACAGTTATGATGGAACAGTGAATTGGAAGACAATACACAGGGTCAGAATGGATAATCTGGGAGTTTATATTCATGGAAGGGAAGGGAGCTAATCTGTTTAGGGTCTCTGTATATATTATCTTTTGTTTTCTTTTCCATTCTATATACATTATTTTATTTGCTCCTCTATGGGACTAGGGGCTACTATTTTTATACCATTTTATGCACAGACTGACTTACTCAAGGTCATATAAATTGTATGAGTGAGTTGACTGGCTTAAGGGACATCCCAACACATGGAGCTGTTATTATAATAATACACAGAATATATTAGCCCATTTCCCCACCCCCTCTTTCCAAATCAAAAAATTTAATTACCTGCCTCTAAAACTCAATAGCTTTTGAAGTTATGACTCAAATGAATCTCAGCTTTGCTTAGCAATAGGATTCTGCTCGGTAGCTTAAATAAATTCCAAAGAAGCTTTCCCCCTCTCTCCCTTTTCACAGGTTTAATAACCATCTTTTCTCCCTCAGTAGTGATATACAGGCTCGGCATTTTCTGCAGATAACACAACACACGATCAGAATGTGCGGAAGGGATATAAACGGCGCGTGAGCATCATCTGTTGTCCGCAGGCAGCGCGTTGGCACCGATTCATTTGCTTCTCTGCGGGCTTGACAGGCATCCTGCTCCCTGACGGCGAAGCCAGCGCGCCTCCGCAGCGGCTGCAGAAGCTGCTTCGGGTGATTAAATCTCAGGCTTCTGTCAGGAAACTGCCCGTGATGTCTTTTCTCACAACTACTTATGTCTCATTACAAGCCTCCTTTCTTCTCTGCAGATTCGGCTCTGGCATCGCAAAGAAAAAGTGCTCACGCGGCACGTCTTGTTTTCAGATCTGTTACCTTTATGTTTTCGGTGACAGGATGCTTTATTTGCTCATTAATAAGGAAGCTGAAAACGGAGGAGACTATTTCTGAAAATATTGAAGCTTGCACATGCATTTCTAATCTAAATGCTCGTTTCTTTTTTTTCTCCCGAGGAGACCATACATACACATTCTTGCTCGGTTTTCACTGGTATTTTCTAAGCAAATATTATAGTACTTCAGTGAGTATCTTAGTGCTTGTTATGTAGTGGGTTTATGCCATATATATATAAATAACAGATGAATTTTACCAGCAAATTTAGATGTGGTCCAGCAAAAGAGTAGATTTATATTCACAGATAAATATTGTAAAAAATAAGTCTACAGTCAGTTTGATAATAAGAGCAGGCTTTTGGATGAAGGTGACTTGTGAAAAAAACAAAGAAGTAAATAACCAAGAAGGTTATGAATAACGTTGGAGTGAAGCATCATCTCTGTGACTCAGGAATGGGTTTAATTATTTAGAGAAAAAAGATCAAAACAGTCACAGAAATTGAAGCATGCCTCTCCCATCCTTTCTTCTATTTTTGCCTTCATTTCTTTATTGACAAATGGAGGTGAGGTTTTTATTAAATGAGTCAGTTCAGGAATTAATGGAACTATATGTCAAGTTATTTTTGAAAAACCATGTACACCACTTTAAGTTTTGTTCCCCGAAGCAGAGCCTGACATTCAGGCACAAGTGTTTTGTTGAGGGAGTGGTAGTGTTGAGGAAAACCTTTGAAGGGAGTGAATGAAGCAGAACGGAGGGGAGTGGTAAAGCCCAGTGTGGGCCTGGCCTGCAGGGGGTGAGTTCAAGAGTGAACCTCATCCTCCAGCCCTTCTCTTGAGGCTGTGGAGCTGGTGTGTCATTACTCATTGCTGTGGCTTTGGATGTGAGGCTGAATGGTGAGTGGGGACATACCTTTCCTTAGTTCCCTTTCAGTTTAGTTCAGTCAGTCAGCCGTGTCCGACTCTTTGCGACCCCATGAATCGCAGCACGCCAGGCCTCCCTGTCCATCACCAACCCCCGGAGTTTACTCAAACTCATGCCCATCGAGTCAGTGATGCCATCCAGCCATCTCATCCTCTGTCGTCCCCCTCTCCTCTTGCCCCCAACCCCTGCAAGCATCAGAGTCTTTTCCAATGAGTCAACTCTTCACATGAGGTGGTCAAAGTATTGGAGTTTCAGCTTCTGCATCAGTCCTTCCAATGAATATTCAGGACTGATTTCCTTTAGGATTAACTGGTTGGATCTCCTTGCAGTCCAAGGGATTCTCAAGAGTCTTCTCCAACACCACAGTTCAAAAGCATAAATTTTTCAGCGTTCAACTTTCTTCACAGTCCAACTCTCACATCCATACATGACCACTGGAAAAACCATAGCCTTGACCAGACGGACCTTTGTTGGCAAAGTAATGTGTCTGCTTTTTAATATGCTATCTAGGTTGGTCATAACTTTCCTTCCAAGGAGTAAGCGTCTTTTAATTTCATGGCTGCAGTCACCATCTGCGGTGATTTTGGAGCCCATAAAAGTAAAGTCTGACACAGTTTCCACTGTCTCCCCATCTATTTCTCATGAGGTGATGGGACCAGATGCCATGATCTTAGTTTTCTGAATGTTGAGCTTTAAGCCAACTTTTTCACTCTCCTCTTTCACTTTCATCAAGAGGCTTTTTAGTTCCTCTTCACTTTCTGCCATAAGGGTGGTGTCATCTGCATATCTGAGGTTATTGATATTTCTCCCGGCAATCTTAATTCCAGCTTGTGTTTCTTCCAGCCCAGCATTTCTCATGATGTACTCTGCATATAAGTTAAATAAGCAGGGTGACAATATACAGCCTTGATGTACTCCTTTTCCTATTTGGAACCAGTCTGTTGTTCCATGTCCAGTTCTAATAACTGAGGGCAATTCACTGCAGGAAGGTGCAGCTGTGAGCCTTTAGGAGCCGGCATTTACCAGAGTGCCTAGAGATGAGGCCGCTGGCTCAGAAGAGGGGATTTGAACTGGCACTTCACTATCATCTACATCTAACCTACTAAGTCTATTACTTTAAAATCCTGTGTTTGTGTGTGTGTATGGTAATTTGGCTGGAAAGGATCCCACGTCTTCATATATATTGGTTAAAACTTTGCCTTTTACAATCTTTCTATGGGCAAATGAACTTATCATTGTTAAAATGCTGACTCCTTGGGATAGATAATATTGCAAACACTTTATCTCACTTTTGTATTAATTAATAGATTACTGTTCTTTGAAGAGCTGGATAAACATAGTGGAGGAAATGGATCTGAATAACAAATGAGAAATAAGTTCAATTTGAACTTAAGATATTGGCATAAAAGATAACCCAGTGGGAGTTCTGTGCAGTCAGAGGAGTCGAAATTGGCAAGGTAATGTTGCTTCCGGTCAGGTTGTCTTGTGTGTATGGCTTTGTGAAAATATCTGCAGTGTCATCATAAAGTCATAGGTCAACTTGTAGCTTATTATTCATTTTTTCCCAGTTCCACAGAGCTGGTATTACATGCAATTAATTCAGGCTACATGACTGTACTCTTTAAAACTTTATTTTAATTGGAGGATATTTGCTTTACAGTATTGTGTTGGCTTCTGTGGTACAACAGCATGAATCAGCCATAAGCATACATATATCCCCTCTCTCTTGAACCTCTTTAATCATTAAATATTAGAGAAATGCAATCAAAACTGCAATGAGGTATCACCTCACACTAGCCAGAATGGCTATCATGAAAAAACCCACAAGCAATAAATGCTGGAGAGGGTGTGGAGAGGAGAGAACCTTCCTACATCATCGATGGGAATGTAAATTGGTATAGCCACTATGGAGAAATTATGGTGGTTCCTTAAAAAACTAAAAGTAGAGCTACCACATGGCACTGCAATCCCACTCCTGGGCATATATCGAGAGAAAAACATGATCTGAAAGGATATAGGCACTCCAATGTTCCTTGCAGCACTGTTTACAATAGCCAAGATGTGGAAGCAAGCTAAATGTCCATTAACAGAGGAATGGATAAAGAAGATGTGGTACATATATACATATATAGTACTTAACCATTAAAAAGAGTGAAATGAGGCCATTTGCAGCAACATGTATGGGCCTATGAGTGTCATCCTGAGTGACGTAAGTCAGACAGAGAAGGAGAAATATCATATGACATCCGTTATATGTGGAATCTAAAGAAATGATACAAATGAATTTACAAAACAGAGACAGATTCACTGACTTCTAGCACAAGCTTATGGTTGCTGAGTGGAAGGGTGGGGGAAGGCATAGTTATAGAGTTTGAGATGAACATTTACACACTGCCATATTTAAAATGGATAACCAACAAGGACCTGCTATAGAGCACGTGAAGCTCTGCTCAATGTCATGTGGGCCTGGATGGGAGGGGAGTTTGGGGGGAGACTAGATACATGTGTATGTATGGCTGAGTCCCTTTGGCATTCATCTGAAACTATCACAGCCTTGTTAACCAGCTACACCCCAATACAAAACAAAAAGTCTTTTTGAAAAGGTGATATATTTAAGTTGGTTCCAATTTTTATTTTTATTGTTAATAATAATGTTATAAATGTGCTTATACACCAACTTTTCCCCTTTATTTCTGCTAATTGTATCCTCTTTGCCAAAGGGTATAGCAGTTATTTTTGTTTTCTGTTTATTGTTTCAGAGCTTCTAGGAAAAATTGCAATGAAAAGACCATGCCTTAATATTAACTGTATTTATTTATAGTGAAATTCATCTATTGTTGGTATGTGTGAATATGTATGTGGTATTAGGTTCAGAGATAAAATGAATTGAGCAGTTCTCCATAATTTTCTAGGCTCCAGAAGTGATTACATTTTTTAGAATTTTCTACTACTCAAAAATTTAAAAGAATTTGTTTAAATTACTGTTTATATTCAGAGCTTTGTTTGGAACTTTTAAGGTATGTTACTATATTTCACTTTTTTTCATAATTTATTTTTCCTCTACTTAGGTTCTTTCTTAGGTCAGTTTTAACAGTTTTATTCTTTCCTACCAAAATATCTGTTATTATTAGAATGTTTAAGTTTGTTATCATGCCACTGTGCATTATGTTCTTGTAGAAAAACAGAAGAGGTAAATCTTTAATCAAACCCAAATTCTCATTTGTATCATCCATTCCCTTTCTTATTCTCAATTTTGTTTATTCTTTCGCTCTCTCTCTCTCTCTCTCTCTCATGATTTTTTACTTACTTCCTTCTGCCTCAGTGATTTCAGGATTAAAACAAAATTAATGTTTAAGTAAAAAATTACCAGGTTAGGTCCAAGTGTGGTGCTTTTTATAATCACAAAATTTCCTGGAATCCAGTGAGTTTTTTTGGTTTGAAGACTTATTTTAGGTGAGAAAAATGTTATTTTATTATATCTCTGAATATCATTCTTTCATTTGAACACATAATTTCTAGCTTAAAATCATTTCTTATGTTTATTATTTTCTCTTTACATCCTGAGTTTTGTATTTTTGTCTTCTCATTAGCAATTCAATTTTAGGTTGTGTTTTTGTTTCTTTAGCCTTCAGTGGACATTTAAACTGTCATTGAATGTTAAATTCTCTTTTTTTCTTTTTCATGCAATTCTACTTTTATCTATGATTTTTTTCTTATGTAGTCCTTAAGGCCAAGCTTCTTGAATTTTATTAAAACCTGCTTTTAAAAAAGATCAAGAATACCAGGCAAATCTTTCTTTAGAAATATTTTTCATATTTTTCTTGAAGAAAGTCATTTTCACAGACAGGATTTTCATTTTCATCTGTGTCTTTAGGGCAGTGTTCCTTGCTGTTATGTTTAGCATTTTTCACATTCCTTATTTTTCTCCCTTATTTCTCATCCTTGGAGTGAGAGGTACCCAGACTTAGCTTTGATGATCAGCCCTGGCAAGGCAGATGATGTGTCTTTAGCCCTGTAAGTAATAACTTGGTTAACGGCAGCCTCACCTTCCTGATCTAACTCTGAAAATCAGGTTGACCGCCTGTTCTTCAGTATGCCATAGTTAGTAGGCATTTCTCTATTTAGTATATTGAAGCTGGATTGCCCCCTGTCTCAGAGGGGGTTTTCTGACTTGTTTAGCGTGTTAGGGACTCGTGTCTGCATTCTCCAGCCGGCTCTGTGCTCCTGGCCTGTTCATCTTGTTCCCTGGTCTACATCTTCCTTTGGGGTCTCTAAGTCTCAGAATTCTATAAAATTTTGTCCTTCTCCCCTTTGCTGGACAGCTGAAAGCAAATAATTTTTGTATTATAAGTGGTAACACTGATGAAATGACTTGAATTACTGCGAACTCCTAGAATTACCTGTGCTGCTAGAAAACAGTAACAACATAAGAAGTTCCTGTATCCTTTTGTGTTCTGGGAAATGTTCTTGGAAATAAAGAATGACCCTTCCCCCCAACTTAGGTAAGCTTTGGGGATGTCCACTTAATTACCTAGGACAAGGTCAGATACAGGCCCTCCAAATTTTCATCCTTTATTTTGCTGACCTGAAAGAAATAGACTTACATATATTTCTCCCGCAAGGGTGGGTTTATTTGGGATTAGCAGAGAACTGCAGTACAGAGTCCACAACCATGGTGAGTCATGCGCAAGTCTCCCAAGGAAAGGGAAGGAGGGTGTTGCATGTAACTCCATGGCTGATTCATGTCAATGTATGACAAAACCCACTGCAATGTTGTGAAGTAATTAGCCTCCAACTAATAAAAATAAATGAAAAAATATATATATATATAAATACACTAAAAAAAAAAAAAAAGGAGGAAGAGGAAACTTGGGTGGGCAATAGTAAAGAGGCTGTGTCAGGAAAGTTGGGTGGTGAATAGTAAAGAGAGGAAAAGAGGAGTCTGTCTTCTTCCTTTGGGCTCTACTCTTGTTGCAGGGTGGGCAAGTTCCCCCTCCCAGTTTCCCAACTCGATTTAATTGAAAGAGAAAGTGTTAGTTGCTCAGTCTTGTCTGGCCCTTTGTGACTCAATGGACTGTTGCCTGCCAGGCGCCTGTGTCCATGGGATTCTCCAGGCAAGAATATGAAGCGGGTTTCCGTTTCCTTCTCCAGGGGATCTTCTGGACCCAGGGGTCGAGTTTGTATCTTCTGCATTGGCAGGCAGATTCTTTACTGTCTGAGCCACTGGGTAAGCCCTATTTAATTGAGGTTTCTATTAATTAATTTGTAGCACCTTCATATATGATTAGGTGAAATATTTATCCCTACTGATTAATCAGGAGGAGATGCTTATTGACTAAACTTTGAAAAGTTTCTGTTCTTACCCTAGGCCCTTGAACTTTGACCCACACTCAGCCTGAGCCATCCTCTTATGGATATCTCCAGTGAATAGTCTGTCCTTAAGGTAAAACATTCTCTGATCTGTTGTCTGATCTATGGTCATCCCACCCTCACACCTGATTTAGCCTCGTTAATTTCTTGCTGTAATGGAAAAGCCCCTTTCTGCCTAACCATGAGCAAATCTCATGACTGGAATGTTCTACCTAATACAATAATGATTCTTTCTTGATTGAATTGTCTTGGTGCTTTTGTCAACAATTGTTGTTGTTCAGTCGCTAACTCATGTCCAACTCTTTGCAACCTCAAGGACTGCAGCCCATCAGACCCCACAGTCCTCTACTGTCTCCTGAAGTTTGCTCATTTTCAGTCCATTAAGTCAGTGATCCTAACTATCTTATCCTCTTCCACCCTCTTCTTTTGCCTTTGATCTTTCCCAGCATCAGAGTCTTTTCCAGTGAGTCTACTCTTCTCATCAGGTGGCCAAAGTATTGGAACTTCAGCATCAGTCCTTCCAGTGAATATTCAGGGTTGATTTTCTTTAGGATGGACTGGTTTGATCTCCTTGCAGTCCAAGGGACTCTCAGGAGTGTTCTCCAACAATTCAAAAGCATCTATTCTTTGGTGTTAAGCCTTCTTTATGGTCCAACTCTCACATCCATAGACTCTCACATCCACATCTGACATACAAGACTACTGGAAAACCATAGTTTTGACTATATGGACCTTTGTCAGCAAAGTGAGGTCTCTGCTTTTTCATATGCTGTCTAGGTTTGTCATAGCTTTTCTTCCAAGGAACAAGTGTCTTTTAATTTCATGACTTGTAGATGCATTGCTCCAATCTCTGCTTCTGTCACCACGTGGCCATCGATCCTGTGTCTCTGTCTTCATGTGGCAGTTTCCTCTCCTTACAATGAAAGGACATTAGTCTTATTGGATTAGGGCCCACCCTAATGACCTTTTAATAACTTAATTGCATCTGCGAATTTCCTATTTCCAAATAAAGTCACGTTCACAGGATCCAGGGCTTAGGGATTCAGAATATCTTTTGGGGACACAATTCAACCCATAACGTTTCAGGAGGTTTCTAGGTTCTCTTAGGCCATGGAAAGTCCACTGGTTTTTTTAGATTACAAAACCATATTTTAATTTTAAAATACAACACAGCCAATGTCAAAGTTACGGTGTGTAGAAGACATACATGATGTGGGTTTCCTACCCTCTAGAGATAAGTATAAGGTAGATTACTATCCTCTTTCTTACTGGGTACTTTCCTGCTTGTAAGGGGCTGTTTCTGACCTTCTATGTCCGGAATGGAGGGAGAAATGGAAAAGGAGAGCAGAGACTCTGGACTTCGCTGGCCTGGGTTGTAAGCTGCCATTGTTCTCTGTAGGCCCAGATAATACTTCAAATTGACCTTTCATGGATTCTTTAGAGACTTCTCTGAGAGCCTCTCAACTGTCAGTCTTTTGGAGTCTGTTCTCTGCTTCCTACTTGTCTGGCTGTTTGCTCCCTCTTCAGCTCCTAGTTTTCTAGTGGCAACCCCCAGCAGATGCTCCCTGTTGGAGACAATTACTCTTCTACGCTGGCAGTTTTGTTGGGAAAATGGGAAAACCTGCCTCGTATCACCTTTCTGTACTGCATGGTCGACAGCTGGTTCTTGGGACATACCAAGTACTTTTTTCTGAAGAGGTCAGCTTCCTCTCTCTGCATGAAGAAACTAACTAGCTGTCACTTCTCAGTTAAGATTTCTCAGCTGGTCTGGTGCTTCTAAACTACAGGAAACACGTCCCAACCTCCCAGCAATGCAGCCCTCTATAGTCGAGAGGTGACATGGACTCTCTCATAACCAAACTCTGGCCAGCCTCCTCTTAGCCATTTTCGTTGGTAGTGGCCTATAAAGGCTTGAACAAACGTCAGTATAGCTTGTAACAACTCAAGGCTGCATCGTTATGATGACCCTAGTCCTCCTTCAAGTGTGTGCCTGAGAAAACTCAAGGATGCCAGCAGAATGTACTATTTATTCCAGTCAATATCTGAAGATAGGGCCCCTGACTCCCAGTCTTGTGGGCCCTTGTGGGAGGGGAGAAGCCTAACTTCCATAAGCACCAGTTGGCAAATCCAGATGGTTTCACATGGATCAACTCCTTCCTCCTGCCCTCCTTTTTGTAATTTTTCACTTTCTGACTCTATGGAGCCCTGGCTCATTTCCCTCCCCGCTCTTTCAGTCATCCTTTAAAACACCCAGTAACTTCTGTAGAAATCAAAGTTGGGTTCAGTTCACACTGGACTTTTCTCTATTGCAATAGATGCTACAGATTCAAATCTAGCTTTACCGCTTCCCCTAGCCTCCAGCTTTGCTTATCTTTGCTAAGGGGAGCAACCTTTTCCTCTCCTTCTTTCCAGGAGGTAAGACTCATAGCACTCTGCTATATTTCTTCAAAGACTCTTCAAAGAGTCTCAGTGCTTTTATATACCTGCTCTAGATGAGAAGTGAAAGTGAAAGTCGCTCAGTCATGTATGACTCTTTGCAACCCCATGGACTATACAGCCATGGAATGCTCCAGGCCAGAATACTGGAGTGGGTAGCCTTTCCCTTCTCCAGGGGATCTTCCCGACCCAGGGATCGAACCTAGGTCTCCCGCATTGCAGCCAGATTGTTTACCAACTGAGCCACAAGGGAAGCCCAAGAAGACTGGAATGGGTAGCCTATCCCTTCTCCAGTGGATCTTCCCGACCCAAGAATCGAACCGGGGTCTCCTGCATTGCAGGTGGATTCTTTACCAACTGAGCTATCAGGGAAGCCCCTAGGTGAGAAACTTGTGCTTAAATGGCCCAATAATCATGGAACTGGGTATTAGAGTTCGGATTCCCTCAGAAGCAGCCGTGGAGACAAGGATCTGAGTGCAAGGAGTGTATTTGGAAAGAGCAGAAAACATCAGCAGGGGAGTAGGGGAGTGAGAAAAGGAGGAAAAGCTTCTCTTCTAGAAAGAAGATACACTATTGAAACAGCTCTCATGATGGAGACTTGAAGCTTAACCTCACAGCTCTGGGTAATAGTGTAAAATTCATGCTTCAGAGTGATCCCAACCAGAAGGGCAAGAGAGAGTGATGTTTGTGCACCAGAGATGGTTGAAGGACGTCTCTAGCCAGAAAGAGAAAGCGAAAAGGTGTTGTTTTCCTGGTACTTCCAGCCTGCTGCCCCTGTGAGAACTACTCTGCAGAGACTCAGACTAAGCCCTCAGACTCGCAGTGGCAGATCCCGGCGGTTGGAAGCTTTCCAGGTGACACTGAGAGAAAAGATTCGAAAAGTAATATGGATCTGTTGGCTACAGTCTACATCTCAGATTCCATGTATCAAGGCAGTGACTGGTCACAGTTTCTTAAAAAAACCTTACAATACAAAGATTGAAAGGCCAAATTACAAGCTTAGTCTCTGCTAGGACTTTGGTCCCACGTTTGATTTATTATTTCACTGTTTTTCTTCCTCTTTTTCATCATTTCTCTTTCCTGTCACTAATTCTGGATTGTTCCATGCTCTCACTTATCATTTTTGATGTTCTCTGCTGCTTGCCCAGCATGGTAACCCAGACAGACTATAGCAGATGCCTTGTCCACGTCTCCTTGGAGCCTTTCACTATGTGTGTGTGTGTGTGTGTGTGTGTGTGTGTGTGTGTGTGTGTGTGTGTGTGTACACTGAATTTCAGTGTTGTTTCATGTCCAACAGTCAGTACCCAAATCACTTTGGCACTGGGCTATCATCAGGCTGCTGGAACCCACTTTGCCAACAGACAAGGAGACTCAGAATTACATGGGAATTTCCATCCTCGAGGGGGCAACTCTTAACCAGAGACTAGTAGGATGTAGCTACTCTGATGCTCTGACTCCTTTTCAGTACCTCTGTGAGATGTCACCCATATGGTCCCCAGAGCTGTCCTGTGGGATGGAAACATTATTTCTCTATGTTGCCCTCCGCTTGATATCATACTGTTGTTTGGCCTTCTTCCTTCTCAGTCTCATTTTATCTACTCTCCTGTTTGTTTTCCTAGGAACATTTCCCCAACAAATAATTTTTCAGATGAATCCTTCTTTCACACTCTGCTTCTAGTGAAACCTAACCTTAGACACAGAGCTTGATGTGAGTGGTTGGAACCCCTGGTTACCCTGCCTTTGTCACTTAGGGTTTAGAAGCACTAATAAAATTAATAAAATTTCTGAGTTCCAGAAATATTCATCCCTTCTCTGCTCTGTACAATAGAACTACCTCCTTATTGTAACCAGGATCCATTTGTCTTACTATTATAGTAAATCTGTTATTTTGTTGTTTATTAGCTTTTACCTGCTGATATACTGGCATTCAGGTCGGGTCAGTTTAGTTCAGTCAGTCAGTCGTGTCCGACTCTTTGCGACCCCACGAATCACAGCACGCCAGACCTCCCTGCCCATCACCAACTCCCAGAGTCTACTCAAACTCATGTCCATCGAGTCAGTGATGCCATCCAGCCATCTCATCCTCTGTCGTCCCCTTTTCCTCCTACCCCCAATCCCTCCCAGCATCAGGGTCTTTTCCAATGAGTCAGCTCTTCGCATCAGGTGGCCAGATTACTGGAGTTTCAGCTTCAGCATCAGTCCTCCCAATCTCCTTTAGGATGGACTGGTTGGATCTCCTTGCGGCCCAAGAGACTCTCAAGAGTCTTCTCTAACACCATAGTTCAAAAGCATCAGTTTTTCGGCACTCAGCTTTCTTCACAGTCCAACTCTCACATCCATACATGACCACTGGAAAACCATAGTCTTGACTAGACGGACCTTATACTGGCATAGAAACCCCCAAATGTCCATACAGTAGCTTAGCCCCAAGTTTAGTTTTAGTACCCTCTTAGCATGCCCTCTGTTGGTACCATTTCTCAAGTGGGTAACTGTGAGTAATGGTGAAAGGTGCTACTTCTAATGCTTTGACTTAGAATACTCTATTTTTCAGCATCATATAAAGTCTACTGGTTTAAAGCATTTGTAGCATATTGACTGACAACATCCCCAAAACGCATGATGTCATCTCCAACCTAATGCCTGAGTTGAGCCTTTCAGAGGTCATTCTAAAGTTCTGGGAGGCAGTTGTTTATGGATCACGTGATAAATTGTAGGCCTGGAGAATCTGTGATCATGGATTCACAGTGGCAGCTCTTTAGCTGATAAAAGGATGATATGTGCGGGATCCTAGGATGACAATCAGACCCTAGATGATTTAAAATTCTTGAGCTAAATCAAGTTAATGCATGTGGGAAAGCTAAATCCCAAATCTGGTGTAAATGTTGATTCTTGTCAAAATGAATCGCTTGTTGTTTTTTACCAAGTGGTTGGTTGGTCTCCTTGAGGGGTAGTTTCATAGCGGTGGCTCAGCCTTGATCTCTATTTTTGATTGTTAGGCACTTGCAGTAGCTATGGCAGCCTTGGTGAGGTAGCCCATCCATAACCTCCATATCTACCACCATGTCTGCTTAAGCATTCTCTTAACCCATTCTTCATCTATTCTGGTCACATAGTGTCAGCCCATCCAGTTTACCCATAGGAACGCTGTGAACTGTAGCTCATCTCTGGATCCCTGAGGGTCAGGGCTCACTGATGCCATTCTGTCTCTGGTGCTTGTTGTGGTAACTTTGTCAACTTTGTTACATGTTGCCAAATGACTTCTGCTGTGGAAAAACTATGACCTCCATTGACCTTTGGAAACCCTGTTCCACTGGATTGAATTGATCCATATAATCCTTTCTGATCCAGACATTACTTTGTTAGTCTCATGTTTGTCTTAAATGTTTTAAGTGGAGCCTTTTGCTTCTTAAAAGGAAACCATTAGTATTTTCTCCAGGTTGGATTATCCATAAACAAGTGGGCTAATAAAGTTCTTAGGTTTATCACTTTCTCTACTTATATATCTAGCATTTTTGAAGCTTCTCATTTATGGAAAAAACACCAATCAAATTTGTCAGGCTAACAGAAAATTGAAAGTTAAATGGAGTCTTCAATTTGACTATTCCATTCTAGGAACTCACTAAAAGATCACTTGAGTTTTTCAGTTATTTATTTAAGATGCAATTTCTTCTTGGTTTGTTTAATTTGGTACTGATAATCTCATCTCCTCATCCAATCACCAAGATTTTATCTTCTTTCACTCTACTTTACTTGTAGGTATTCCTTATTGCATGTCTTTCTCTGTCATAAAATGGCCAGCTCTCTATGGGAAGTAAGGTTATGCCATTTTTATTTCTGTATTTCCTCTGCCAAATACAGTAGATATCCAATAAATGTTTTTTGAGTGAATAATTACGTGACTAACTGAGACTGATGTGGACGGTTGTCTCCTACCTGGTTGCTGACTCAGTAAACATCTTACATTCCTTTCATCTGGTTTTCTAGCCTTGGATGGAAGTTTTGGAGTTTATAGATTGGAAGCAGCTTTGCTAAACATGCTCTACTCACTTCCTCACTGGCTTTTAAAAGTCTCGATGTCTCGCTTTTATCACATATCTCATTGCCTTCCCAAATGAGCTATTTTATTTCTCTTTCACTTTGTCTTTATGGTGTTAAAGCAGGAATCTTTTATTCCCCCCTCAGTTTCAACTGAATTATTAAAGACCAAGAAACATACAGTTGACGTGAAGTTGTCATGCAAAGACACAATCTAAAGTAAGTTAACTAGGATGAGTTAAGAGCCTATGAATTAGGTTATACCAATATTACAAATCCTCTACCTTGGCCCTAGGAAAGAGTAGACTTTGAGGAGTATATGAGAGGATTCCATTGGGGAGGATTTTTGGTGTGTATCATGTACCTGCACTTAGCTCCCACTCCTAACTATAGGAGAAGAGTGTATATGTGGGGTTCTTTAGCTTCACAACTATATTTTCAGAAAACTTGTTTACTATTATTATGTTTTTCACCACACTTCCTTCCCATTATTTAGGCAGACCTGAACTGAGTGAAGAGATGTGTCTATATTGAATTAAATGTAGAGGCATGATACTACATAAAATTGGACTGGGGATTTTAATTATTGAAGTAAGATGAGACTACTCTGTGACTAAGATGAGCTATAAAGGCTAGAAAGAACTAGATTCCAGAGAGTTATTGAAGGGGCTGAAGAATTGATGCTTTTGAACTGTGGTGTTGGAGAAGACTCTTGAGAGTCCCTTGGACTGCAAGGAGATCCAACCAGTCCATCCTAAAGGATATCAGTCCTGGGTGTTCATTGAAAGGACTGATGTTGAAGCTGAAACTTCAATACTTTGGCTACCTGATGCCAAGAGCTGACTCATTTGAACAGACCCTGATGCTGGGAGGGATTGAAGGCAGGACGAGAAGGGGATGACAGAGGATGAGATGGTTGGATGGCATCACCTACTCAATGGACATGGGTTTGGGTGGACTCCAGCAGTTGGTGATAGACAGGGAGGCCTGGTGTGCTGTAGTCCATGGGGTTGCAGAGTCAGACACGACTGAGCGACTGAACTAAACTGATTGAAGGGGCAAAGGGAGAAAGAATAAAGTACTTTGTACTGTACCGAACAAGCTCATTAACAGCTAGTTACCCATATAAGCCTTCCTATATAGCTGTGAACCCCATGCTTAAGTAATTTCTCATTCTGTTGATTCATGAGAATGCCTCTTGTTGTGTTAGTTCAGTGTATTATGTGTCAGTGTGTGGTTCTAGGCTTTTCAGGGATAGATACTTAAGATAATATATTAAATACTGTTGGTAGACACTCCAATATGATGCAGCACGCTTGAGATCATTTGTATAGTTAATAAGAACTATTGAACAATAATTGGATATCTTTTCCACTTTCAGATACTTCACCACTTTTTATTAATACCTTTGTATGTTCATTGAATTCCTTACTATTATAATTATGGGAAATAAAATTCAATTTGCAGGTTCTTTGAGGTAGAAGTTAAAACAGAAGAAATGTTTTTAAAACTTCTGTTAATCTTTTACTCCCTGAACTTCATTTATTTCTAGACCAACGTCTTGTCTGTATCCTGTGTGCTAATTAACAGTTGAATTGGATGAAACAACTGGTCTCATAAGCAAAGGAAAACAAATTCCTGTTTCTTAGTTTCAGCTATTAGAAAAATACAATCATTGCCTCTGTACTCATTTCTCTAAAAATATTGCACAAATTTATCAGTTTTATCAAATGTTTGGCTTCTGGATTTTGTTACTCTATTATTTAGTACATGAATCTTTGTATCTGTAGCAATGTTGGAGATTTATGTTTATTGTTATTAAAAAGTCTTTAGGCCATTAGTTCTTTAAATTTGAATCTCGTTTTGTGTTGTATTGATAATGCCACAGTCCTCTTTTTTCTGGCATTTATTTGATATATCTTTATCCATCTCTTTATTTTTAGCTATTGAAAAATAAAAACACTTTGTTTTTTAATATATATTTTCTATAAACAGTCTTTCTTTAAGTAACTCTTATGTTTTTCCAGTCATGATTTTGATTAAGTATGTGCTGTATGTTGGTGAGACCCTTCTGTTTATCTTCCAGTATTCTAATTTGAACTTTGCTTCTATGTCAAACTGAGGGTCATGGATTTTGATAGCAGTGTTCAGCCTGTTCATGGTTATTTGGTCCAGGATTCCTGGTTTGAAGATACCCTTAATTATGCTTTTTTGTGCATCAGTTTATATTTATTTTTAATTTTACTTTGTCAGTTTTTTCTTTCTTTACATTTTTTTTTGTTTGACTAGGTTAAATTTCAATAACTTTTACCCTACTTTATCCTTTTAAAATAATCTTTTGTGCCCTCCTTTCACTAAGAAGTGGTTTTTTTTTTCTTTCTTGTTGGTTACCTTCCTGTTTTTAACTCTCAGATACATATCTGTATTCTCCAGGTCATTGTACTTACCACTTCCTCCCATCTACCCAGTAAGACTTTTAAATGTTTTTGCTTCTCTATTTCCTCACGTTACATATTTTCCTTCTGCAACTCCTGGGTTTTCCTCAGATAATCTAGACTTTTAATTCTAAGCTATTATAACATTTTACCTTACAATATCTTTGGTTCTTAAAATCCTCACTTGTCACTTAAACATTAATTTCTGCTCATATTATCATCAATTTAAATTTATTAAAAATGCAAGAGTCATCGCTCACCACTATTTTCTCTTGTATTTCTTATTCCTCCAGCTTGGGATCCTATAACTGAATTCTTTTTTATTTCGTTGGCATGCCTCCTCAAGTGTGCTCCACAGATAAGCACTTGGTTGTGCGTGTGATCTGTGAGCTCTGAACGTCGCACTATCTTTTTTCTTTTGTAGAAGAATGGTATCTTGGCTGCTGAGTGTGGGATTCTTCAACCACATAACTTTCTCTCATTGCCTTAAAGTTATTTCAGTATTTTCTATGTTCCAGAGTTACAGAAAAGACATCCGATATTTGCAGAGTTACCATTACTTTGCAAGTAATCTTTTGCATATATATTTTTTCATAAACTTTTTTTTTAATAGCAGTTTTAAATTTGTAACAAAAGTGAGCAGAAAGTACATAGGGGTTCTCATACCCCCATCACCACCTCAACCTCCGATACTCACAACATCCCACATTAGAGGCCAGTGTATTTTTAAGAGTTTTAATTCACGTTTGAGATGGCTCATCAAGAGAGGTCTCAGGATGCATTAAAGAATTAGTTATGTGCAAGAATTGGTGAGGTCTTTAAATGCAGGAAGTTTTCATCCATTATCATTCTGATTTCAACTTTCTCTATTCTCATTCTCATTTTTGTTTTGACATTTCTATTACTTGATTCTTTATACTTTTGGTCTCTTTATCTTTCAGGTGTAGTATTTCATTCTTTTTTTTCCCCCATTTGTTTTCCCGTTTGAATTATGGTTTATCTCTTCCTATTTGACTTTCCTGCATCTGTGGGAGCCATCTGCTCTGGTTGTTCACTTTCTCTCATCTTCTGCAATGTACTCTGTCTCCTTTAATGGCTTGTGGTTTTTATTCATCTGCTTCTGTCAACCAGGATTTAATGTGACCCTTCAACAACCATGCCAGTCAGTGTTCGGTCTCTTTGGTAGCAGGGGACAAAAGGCAGTGAAAGATGGAGGTGAGTTGGTGGTCGTGGTGGTGTGTGTGAGTGATCAGTAGGCAATCTGAGATTTCTTCTGAATTATTATAGGGAAGAACTCTGTTTTCAAGTAAAAGTGAGGTGGGGCTCTCAGAGTGCCACACTGTTGTTTGCTGACCGTGCTGCTCCTGTGAGGGAGAAGCAGGGCGCAGAAACGAGGAGGGTCGGGGAGGAGGTCATTCAGTGTCTTTCTCTCTCCATCCTCTTGGTTTACTCCTTCCCCTGCTATAGCACCGTGCTTTATTTCCAAAGATGGCCAGTCTCTAAGCTCTCTACTAGTTACAGTGAAGTGAGGGTGTTATAGCAAAAAGACCAAAACCCAGAATGGCGTAGCAAGCAGGTTTCTCTCTCTAACAGGAGCCAGCTCTGCTCAACACAGAGGCTTCCCTCCCTGGATGATTGTCATCAGAATGATCAGAGCTGAGTTACTGTGAGTTAGATGGGGAGATTTTGGGGTGTATGCGTGATTCTCAGCCAGACCTGGAAGTGCTGCCCGTCACCCCTTCAAACATGCTGTTCGTCAGAACCCAGCCAGTGGTGACGCATGGCGCAGAATGAGAGGTTGGGAGCCCTGAACTAGCTGAACGCTGTTTCTATGCAGAAAGGAGGAGTTGGACTTTTACTCCAGTGAGGCACCTTAGTCATAGTATTCCAACTTTTCCAGAAATGAATCCAGTGATTCACTTGTCACTTTATTAGTTGCATCAATCACTCCAGCAGGGAATTGGTAGGGAGAGAGGGTTGGTGGCACCTCACGTATGCAGAGCACTGGATGTGTGTTAGTCACTCAGTTGTGTCTGACTCTTTGAGACCCCATGGCCTGTAGCCCTCCAGGCTCCCCTGTCCATGGGATTCTCCAGGCAGGAATACTGGAGTGGGTTGCCATTGCCTCCTCCAGAGAGCATTGGATAGTTTCTCACTGATGACTGCATAAATGACCACTCAGTAATGACTGCTACTTTATTATTAGGACCTATTAGCACTCTGTGGTGATTATGTAATTTATTGGCTAAGTGGGACACCTTTGACAAGAAAAGGGCATTACTAATAAGCATACCTGAACACTGGGAAAACTGCAGTGTTACCCATTAAGTTATTGACTCTGAAGACTGAACAATCATTTCTCTTATGATATTATTCTTTTGATGAAAAATTTAGGTTAAGAATGGGGAGATTGCTGTCAATCGAACCAGGGCAATTTCTGTAGATTTCCCCTTTGCTCCTTCCCACTGACTACATGGTCTCTAGGACTAAATAGGAGAGGTCTGAACCCCAGGCTTATGCACAACAGAAAGAACAAATCACATTGCAGCTTTCAAGCTGCTTTCACACATACCGTGTCTTCTGACTGTGACACGAATGCTCTGTGGTGAGTGGTATTATTGTCTCTATTGAGTTAATGAAGAAAAGACCCAGGCGGATTAAGACGATGAAATGGTAGGACCAGAACCAGGCCTCACATCTTCTCCTTCCAATGGTTGTGCTCTTTCACTGCAGCACACAGTTTGCTCACATTTGACATCAGCCTTTCTTTTGGGTGGATTTATCAGCTAGAGTGAAATTTATTCAGCTCCTTGAAGTATTAGCTGAAGAGCAGATGCTGAATGCTGGCAATATTGTCTTTGGAGTAAGAATCAGAGAGATAACCAGGTGGTCACCACTCTCCTGCCTCACATTTTCCATTGTGGATAAATGTGTGAAATTGATTTCCAGGAAGAAATATTTCATTATCAATCCTTCTGTATTAATAGTAATTGATCATGTCCCTTAAATAGATACTCTTTTTGTTATTCTTTTTCCTCAGAATTTTTTTTTAATTTAAACTCTTGGGAGAATATTTTGAGGCTATAAAGTTATAGTATGTTGTTTAATATTTTGTGAACACTTTTAAATCAACTTGAGTATGTCAAAAATACAAATATTCTGATTACATGGCTATTGTTTTTATATTCATAGTATCTAATACTATCTATTTTTCATTCTGTTTATACAATTAGAAAATACAACATCTGGAAGAAGATCTTAGAGATAAAATAATTTGTATCCCCAAGGTCCAATTTTATAGGTGAAGGCAGTATATCCAGATTCCTTCTAAATAGGAACTGCTTCCCCACACACCCCTAAAACAAAAAAAATCAGCTAAACCAGACCAAATAAAGTTGCCCTATATTAAGTGAAAAACTGTAGCGATCATTAAATAATAAATATTTAGTGTACTTTGTTTATTCAATTGACATCCAACTCTTATTTCAGTTTTACTTGCTGATATTGGAGATAGCCCAGATGTAGAATAATTTCTAGAAATTATAAGTTTTTATTTTAAATCATTTGATCACATCTCTTTTACAACACCATCAGTAGTTCGAATTTTGTCATGTCTTTAACTTTCTCAAAGTGCTTACAAATTCTTATAGTCCACATTACCACACAAATAGTGTGTTAGAAAACCAGTCTTTGTGTCTTGGAGACACTATTAGTGCCTGGTCGTGCCTCTTAGGGCTTCGCCGTTTCTGGGCCCAGTGGGGTCTTCTCACCCATGCAGCTGCCCCTCTCATCCAGAGAACTTTCTCTGCGGAAGGAAGCTTGAGTCCCTGAGCAGGGACGGCCAGAGTTGCCAGGCAGTCAGTGCTCCCGGGAGCAGCTTTCAGCTCGTTCTGGACGGGAGTGTATTACACCCAGCTTTGTTTGCTGCTGAACGTCCACAAACAGTGGCCCTGGCAGAAGTTCCACACGAGGGGAGATCACCTATGCCAAGAAAATGTATGTAATCCTGTGAAGATGAAGCTCTGCATCCTGCGGGAAGATGCCGTATAATCAGTCAGCTTGCCACAAGGTAGCCGGCTAGTCCTGCTAGAAATCATGTTTTAGGGGCTCAGCATTGCTCTGGCCTCTACGGCTGGCAGGCCGACCGGTCAGCTGTGATGGGATCATGAGGCTGAACTCGTGCTGAACTCCTTGAAGGCCCGCTGAATAAAGACAGGAAGTAGCTGGGGGAGAAAGCTGTCTGACACCCTTAGGATGGATCAGACTGTGCTCCTTGCTACTGACAGCCTGCCCAGCACTGACCGGGCCATCCAGAGGCGTTCACTTACTTGTCACATGGTCTTAGCATTCTGAAACCATTCTCCTCATCCACATATCCTTCCTCAGACATCCTTGTCACGATTCTTCTAATGTTGTTTTCTCCAAGTTCATAATCACCCAAGCAGCCCAGAGTTTTCCTCTGCTGCCTTTCAGGGCTGCCTCTGCGTGTGGCTGTAAGTCTTCTCTTCATGAGCACACTGGTGTCTTCTCCTTTAGCCCCCGTCAGTGAAACATTATGGAAAAACTACACTCTTTGAAAGGAACTGCCAAAAAATCTTAATTTTCAAAATTTATGAACTCTTAAAGGTCAATTTTTTATAAGTAGGCATAAACTTTCTACACATAAATAAAACATAGCTAAATATCACTTTTTCCTAGGAAAAAACACCCACCTTAAGCAATTCAACAAATATTAATTAAGTGATTAATATATGCCTAATATTCTCTTGGTCTACTGTTTGAGTACCGTACTGTGCAATGGAACTTTCTGCAGTGCTGCTAATGTTCTATATCTTTGCTATCCAGTATGATAGCCACTAGCTATATGTGGCTATTGAACACTTGAAATATGGCTGAGATGACTTGAGGAATTGCATTCTAAATTTTATTTCATTTTAATGCAGTTAAAATTAAATGGTCACATGTGGCTACTGTCTGTTATATTACAGAGCACATTCAATAGGTTAATGGTTTTAACCATTTTGCTAGTTTGCAAATATTTTCTCCCATTCCTTAGGTTGTCTTTCACACTATTGATTATCACTTTTGTTGTGCAGAAGCCTTTTAGTTTGGACCACTTATCTCTTTCTTTCTTTCTTTCTTTCTTTTTTGCTTTCTTTCTTTCTTTTTTGCTTCTCTTGTCTGTTTTTGGTGTTATTGAAGGCAGGAGAAGAAGGGGATGGCAAAGGATGAGAAGGTTGGATGGCATCACCTACTCAATGGACATGGGTTTGGGTGGACTCCAGGAGTTGGTGATGGACAGGGAAGCCTGGTGTGCTGCGGTTCATGGGGTCGCAAAGAGTCGGATGCAACTGAGCGACTGAACTGAACTTTGATGTTATAACCTTGAAATACTTGTCAAGACTGACGTTATGAAGATTTCTCCTATATTTTCTCCCAGGAGTTCTAGCCAAAACCCGTACATTATGAGTTGATTTTTGTGTGTGGTGTAAGAGAAGAGGACGGTTTTATTCTTCGGCATGTTGCTGTCCAGTTTTTCCAGCACTCTTTGTTAAAGTCACTATCCTTTCCCCACTGTGTAGTCCTGGTATTCTTGTCAAAGATCTGTTGACCACATACATGTGGGTTTAATTCTAGGCTCTCTATTCTATTCCATGACTATCTTTATGTCTATACATGGTATTTTGATTGCTATAGCTATAAATTTGGAAATAAGGAAGTCTGATGCCTATAGCTTGATTCTTCTTTTTCAAGATTGTTTTGGCTGTTCAAAGTCTCATGTGATTCCATGTGAATTTTAGAATTGTCTTTTCTATTTCTGTAATGATGCCATTGAGACTTAGATAGACATTACTTTGACTCTGTCCATATCTTTGGGTAATGTGTTAGTCTCTCAGTCCAGTCCAATTCTTTGCGACCCCATGGACTGTGGCCCACCAGGCCCTTCTGTCCATGGGATTCTCCAGGCAAGAATACTGGAGTGTATTGCCATTCCCTTCTCCAATATCTTTGGGTAGTATGGACATTTTAATGATATTAATTCTTCCAATTTGTGAACACGAGCTATCCTTCTAGTTGTTTTTGTATTATTTATTTTATGAATGTTTTGTCTTTTTCAGTGTACAAATTTTTCATTTTCTTAATTAAGTTTATTCCTAAATAGTTTATTCTTTTTGATGTTATTATAAATGGGATAGATTTCCTAATTCCCTTTTCCAATAGTTTGTTACTACTGTATAGCAACACAACCAATTTTTAAACACTGATTTTGTATACTGTAACTTTCCTGAAGATATCTGATAAGGGTTAGCTTCCAAAATATATAAGGTATTTCTACATCTCAATAGTGGGCTTTCCTGGTGACTCAGCAGTAAAGAATCTGCCTGCCAATGCAGGAGATGTCAGTTCGATCCCTGGGTAGGGAAGATCCCCTGGAGAATGAAGTGGCAACCCATTTGCAGTATTCTTGCCTGGAAAATCCCATGGACAGAGGAGCCTGGCAGGCTACAAAGAGTTGCATGGGGTCACAAAGAGCTGCACATGACTTAGCCACTAAACAACAACAGCATCTCAATAAAAAGAAAACCTAATAATTCTACTAAAAATGAGTTAGAGATTTGAGTAGACATTTCTCCAAAGAAGACATACAAATGGCCAACAAGTGTATGAAAAAGTGCTTAATGCCGCTAATCATCAGAAAATGCAAATCAAATTATGATAATATGTCACCTCTCATCTGTTAGGACAGTTATGAAAAAAAAAAGGCAAGTGTGGGTGAGAACGTAAAATAATTAGAACCTTTGTACACTGTTGGTGGGAATTCTAAATGGTGCCGTCACTATGGAAAACAATATGGAGGTTTCCCAGAAAATTAAAAATAGAACTACCATCTGACCCAGCAAACCTGCTTTTAGGTATTTATCTTAAAGAATTGAGATCAGAATCCTGAAGAGATATTAGCACTCCTACATTCACTGCAGCGTTATTCAGAATAGCTAAGATGTGGAACCAATGTACATGTTCATTGACAGATGAATGAATTAACAATTTTGTACTATATACACACAATGTACTACTATTCAGCCTTTTGATAAAAGGAAATCCTGTCATATGCAACAACATTTATGAATCTTGAGAACATTATGCTGAGTGAAATAAACTAGTTATAGAAGGACAGTTACTGTATGATTCCACTTATATTGAATCTAAATAGTCAAATTCATCGAAACAGTGAAATGGTGGTTGCCAAAGCTTGGAGGGTAGGGAACTGGGGAGTTGCTGACCAGGTATGAAAATTTCAGTTATGCAAGATGAGTGATTTTTAAAGATCTGGTGTACATAAATCTCATGTAGTTGTTCTTATCACAATAAAAACTAAAAGAATATTTCCCATGGTAAAGGATAAACTGAATAGCAGATTTAAAATACCCACTGTATTTCAGGGACTTAAAACTATTAATAAAGGGAAAACAATGCATTTTCTGGTAAACCAATTGATTTTCTTTTTAAAAAGTTTAAAAATATAGACTACTTTTTTAGAAAAGTTCTCAGTTTACAGAAAAATTAAGATCATAGTATAAGCAAGTTACCATATAACTGCCTTCCATTTCCCCATTTTACTAATATCATACACTGATATGGTACATTTGTTACAATTAATGAATTGATACCAGTATATAATTATTAACCTAAGTCCATAATTTATTTATAGGCTTTCCAGGTAGAGCAGTGGTAAAGAATCTGCCTGCCAAAGCAGGAGACCGAAGAGAAACGGGTTTGATTCCTGGGTTGGGAAGATTCCCTGGAGTACGAAATGGCAATCCACTCTAGTATTCTTGTCTGGAAAACGCCATGGACAGAAGACCTGGTGGGGTACAGTTCATGGGGTTGCAAAGAATCAAACAGCACTGAGTGACTGAGAATGCATGTGAAAGATTGTTGCTGAATGATAAGAAGCCGGGATTCTTGGCCTCTGGAGGAGATGAATTCAATCCGGGGCCAGAGATGAGGCTGGATCGCTCAGAGCTTTTGTGTAATAAAGTTTTATTAAAGCATAAAGGAGATAGAGAAAGCTTCTGACATAGGCATCAGAAGGGGGCAGAAAGAGTACCCCCCTCCTAGTCTTTAGCTGTAAACTATATAGGCACTCTCAGTCTGTTAATGAAAAGAAAGGAATGTCTTAAAATGTAGAATGGCACCAGATAATTCATCCCCGGCCATAAAACGATTGACTTGAATCTTGCAGAAGGGCAGATTACCAAACAAATAGTTTCGTTTACATAGATTAGGGGAACAATATCTGAGTAAGTAGGTTAGGCCATTTGGAGGAACTTACAGTGTCTGGGGTAAATTAACATATCTTAAGACAAATATTTCCATAAAAAAATGTATTGGTTAACTCAAGGTTTGAGAACAGTTAGCTTCAGGTGAAACCAGGTGTCACGGCAACACAGCATTTTAAGAGAAACCTCCTTTTAAATTTGTATAGAGAAGAAAAAAATATCGCTGGTTTGTTTCCTCCTGCCGCTTGAGAGAGAGATAAAAATGTCTGGCATTTGCAGCCTATTTCCTCTGTTTGGAGACCCCTGGCCTTCCTGCCTGTTACCCTCTCACATGCATGCACACTTGATTCATACTTACTTAGGTTTTAGCTACTGTCCTTTTTCTGTTTCAGGACCCCATCCAGCACACCATATATTGTTTAGATGTCACAGTCCTGGAGGCTTCTCTTGGCTGTCTTTCCTTTCTCTGACTTTCCTTGATTTCTTGATTTCTCTGTCTTTCCTTCTTTCAGGTGACGTAGGCAGTTTTGAGGACTACTAGTCGGGTATTTTACAGCTAGGCAGGTACTTTTCTTTCTTTTTTTTATTACAAAATTTTACTTTTAATTGAATTAGAGTTGATTTACAATATATTAGTTTGAGGTGTACAACGGCATTGTGATTCAGTATTTTTATAGATTATACTCCACTAACAGTTATTGCAACATGACAGCTAACTGTTCTGTCCAGTATATCCTTGCAGCACTATTTAAGAAAGCCAAGATATGGAAGCAGTGACCCAAGTGTCCATCAACAGATAAATGGGTAGAAAGAAGAGGTGATGTACACACACACACACTCATACAAACATACGTACATACAAAGCATGTGTGCGTGCTCAATCGCTTGTCATGTCTGACTCTTTGCAACCTTATGGACTGTAGCCTGTCAGGCTCCAGGCAAGAATACTGGAGTGGGTTGCCATACTCTCCTCCATGGGCTCTTCCTGACCCAGGGATCAAAATTGTGTCTTCTGCAATTCCTACAATGCAAGTTGGTTCTTTACCTCTGAGCCACCAGGGAAACCTGTACATACAATGGAATAGTAGCAAAACCGAAACAGAGTCACAGATTTAGAAAACAAATTAGTGGTTACAAATAGGGGCTTCCCAGGTGGCTCAGATGGTAAAGAATTTGCCTGCAATGCAGGAAAACTGGGTTCAGTACCTGAGTTGGGAAGATCCCCTGGAGAAGGAAATGGCACCCCACTCCAGTATTCTTGCCTGGAGAATCCCATGGACAGAGAAGCCTGGCGGGCTACAGTCCATGGGGTCCCAAAGAGTAGGACATAACTAAGCAACTAACACTTTCACTTTTCAGTAGGGAGAGAGGAGTGAAGAGGGGCAAGATAGGGGTATGAAATTAATAGAGACAAACTACTAAATATAAAATAAACTCATTGATTTTCAAATGTAAAGAAAGAAACTTGCTAGTATCCAAAGGAAAGAAAGAGAAGGCAATACACAAAAAGTGAGATGACTAGATTTCTCAGAAATTGTTGATGACAGATAACAACAGAGAAACCTGTACAATGTATAAAAAAGAAATACATATAACCCAACATTCTTCCGACCAGTTGACTTTTCTTTACTGCAAAAACAAAATGAAGATGAATTTGACAGACCCAAAGATCAGGAAGTAAAGCACTGTATTACTGTTGGATAATGTCCACTTAATTGAATTATATTTAAATAACCATGGAAAATAAAAATATGAAATGAAAAGGCTGTAATTTTTAAAATAAGAATGCTTAACATGAATAATAATTTAACTCTAAAAACAAAACAAAGAATAATTCTTAACTATAACAAGATTTGGAAAAATGAGAAAGTAGCTAATAAGTGAAAAAATTAAAAAATGAATAAATATCAGATATAATAAACATCATCTCTTATCTCTGGGCTGAGATAGATTAGTCTACAGCCACTCTACCTCCCTCACTTCAGCTACCCACCTTAGGCTGAGACCCAGGCCTCCTTGGAGAGGGCAGGGCTGGACTCACTAAATGATGGAGAAATCACTGAGATTCTACACCAGTGAGATGCGCTGGGTGTCTGTCTAGAGTTCTGTGGACGCCATCTGCATGGATGTGCTATGGCTCAGGACCTGCTGTAAAGTCATTGGAGGAGATGCCATGACAAGCAGCTGATTAGTGGCCACTGCATGGAGGTGGAGAAGTTGTCCTCCACAGAAGCTGGGTGTCAAAGAAAGTCACACCTTGCAGGTGCCCGGAGCTTGAGAAGTGGTGTTCTAGAGGAACATGGCATTGGACACAAGAAGTTCTGGAGGGGACAGAAGCAGCGAGAGCTGCACCCCGCAGGATCCAGCACTGGAGAAACTCTGCTCTGTGGGACCTGAGTGCTTGCAGGGAGCCCCAGAGGGATGCATGGCATCAGAAACCTGCCTGCTGACAGAGCAGCACAAAGGCAGGCAGGTGAGGTGTCCATGTCAGACGGGACAAAGGTCACCAAGCTGGGCCTGGCCTGTGGTCTCACTGAGGGACTGTACCTTCTCGGAATGCCGTTGGAGCAGAGACATTGGAGGGCCCCATACATACATACAGCTGATGCCAACAGTGAAGTTGGTGCAAGAAATCCCCAAAATAGCAGCACCCTAGACCTGGGAAGTGTGAAAGGCCAGGATGGATGAAGCACAAGCTGGAATCAAGATTGCAGGGAGAAAAATCAACAATCTCAGATATGCAGATGACACCACTCTAACTGCAGGAGCGAAGAGGAATTAAAGAGTCTCTTTATGAAGGTGAAAGAGGATAATCAAAAAGCTGGCTTAAAACTCAACATTCAAAAAACTAAGATCATGGCATCTGGTTCCATCACTTCATGACAAATAGATGGGGGGAAAATGGAAGTAGTGACAGATTTTATTTTCTTGGGGTCCAAAATCACTGTGGGTGGTGACTTCAGCCATGAAATTAAAAGATGTTTGATCCTTGAAAGGAAAGCTATGACAGACCTAGATAGCATATTAAAAAGCAGAGACATCACTTTGCCAACAAAAGTCCATATAGTTAAAGGTATGGTTTTCCCAGTAGTCATGTATCGATGTGAGAGTTGAACCATAAGGAAGGCTGATCACAAAAGAATTGATGCTTTTGAATTGTGGTGATGGAGAAGACTCTTGAGAGTCCCTTGGACTGCAAGGAAATCCAACCAGTCTATCCTAAAGGAAATCAACCATGAATATTCACTGGAAAGACTGATGCTGAAGCTGAAGCTCCAATACTTTGGTCACCTGATGCGAAGAACTGACTCATTGGAAAAGACCTGATGCTGGGAAAGACTGAGGACAAGAAGAGAATTTAAAACAGAGGATGAAATTGTTGGATGGCATCATCAGCTCAATGGACATGAGTTTGTGCAAACTCGGGGACATAGTGAAGGACAGGGAAGCATGGCGTGCTGCAGTCCATGGGGTTGCAAAGAGTTGGACATGACTGAGTGGCTGAACAACAGAACCGGGAAGGGCTTCTTTCTTTTGCAATATTCCTCCTGTTCCCCTAATGATAATGCCTAATGTCATGCTTGCTGCAAAAGAAGGATGCTTGAAAGCCCTTTCACAGTATCCTCTTTCACAGGATAATGATAAGTCCATTATCACAGAACAGATAATGAAGGGTAAATTTTGAGCTGAAAAGCAATAGATTGATAACTGGCATGCAGGTATAGTTTAACTTTAGCATTAAAATAAATCTTCAGCCTCAACTTTAAATGTATCTAATGTTATCTAAATAGAATTGTGATTTTCTATCATTTTCATCCATTTGTAAATCATATGAACAAATTCTTCAATAGTCAGAAATTTTGTTATTCTTTTTTCTTTTATTTAAGCTAGTGTTTCCACTTCACTGAATTTTATTCACAAAATACATTTGTGAATTGATGCAAGCTATTTAGATTCCTCATTACCATAAAAGAGAATATGACATTCCAAGGTGCCTTGTATTAGAGATGTCACTCAGTTCTTTTCAGTCCTTCCTCATTAAATACTAAGTATCACCTAGCAATCTATAAACTATTTTTAATACTTTCCCACCTGACTACTTGACTGGGTTCTTCATTTTGTTAAAACAAAGAACTGCAAATCACTAGTTTTGCAAAAGAATGTGTAACCTAGTCATTAGAGTCATTCACTTTCTCAATTTTGCTGAAGTATCCAAAAAGTCTTTATAATAAATAGCAAAAGGCTCCAGTTTTACCTGTCACTCTTTAACTTAGATTCTTATATTCAAAAACTGGGATAAAATCAATCCTATAAAAATTGAAATTGTGTCTTCTTATGAACTGTGGACAAGCACATGTATAGTCATGTAAATTTTCAAACTTTCAAAGTGCCATAAAAAGGCATAACAAATGGGCAAAGAAGATTCTCAAGAATTTTTACAAGATAAATTAATAATTTTATTTTATGGTTTTAAATATTTCAAATGATTATGCATATGAAATAATCAGAACAGCATAATAATTGGGAAGTACAACATACTACTTATGTTGTAGTGAAGGTGATTTTCTAAAGTGCCACTACATTAGAGATAGATCTTCGGAATACTGTGTGCCAGAATTGTACATAAATAGATGTTCTGACACCAATAGGTTCACATTTTGGTTCAGGTTTTCATAAATCTTGACCCTGAAGCTATCAGAGATAAATGTTTCCTTTAGAAAGTCATAAAATCTTTCCGGTATTTTGCCTGGATCAGAGATACCAGAAGAAAGGTAAGTTGTCTTAAAGGTAGATCAATAAAAATTATCCTGCTGGAAGATACAAAGAGAAGATGATTCAGGAAAAATAAAGAGAGTTTCAGTGATCTGAACGACATACCAGAAGTCTAACTTGTAAGTAAAGTCCCAAAAATGAGATATTTGAAAAAGCAATAGCATAAAATTTCCTAAGTTTGATGAAGAAATAAATTTATAGATCCCATATGTTCAGCAAACCCTAACAGGATAAATCAAATAGGCATGTCATAGTATACCATATATATATGTGAAATACATATATATATATATATATATATATATATATATTTCAATCATTATTGAAAACCAAAGATAAAGAGGAAGTGTTAAGAGCAGCCAGAAGAGAAAAGAAATATTACACAGTTGAACAATTTTATAGACAGTATTTGACTTCACATCAGAAACAATGGAAAGAAAAGGTGATAGAACCAATTTATTTGAAGTACTGAAAATAACCCATCTAGATTTCTGTCTCCAGAAAAAATGTCTATCAAAACTGAGGAAAAATAAACTAATTTTTATACAAATGAAAGCAGGGAGAATTCAATTCCATTAGACTTGCACCACAAGAAATGTAAAAGGAAGTTAGTTTGCCATGATCCACAGTCAAAGGCTTTAGCATAGTCCTTGAAGCAGAAGTAGATGTTTTTCTGGAATCCCCTTGCTTTCTCTATGATCCAACAAATGTTGCCAACGTGTTCTCTGGTTCCTCTGCCTTTTCTAAACCCAGCTTGTATGTCTGGAATTTCTTGGTTCATGTACTGCTGGAGGCTAGCTTGAAGGATTTTGAGTGTAACTTTGTAGCATGTGAAATGAGAGCAGTTCTAAGGTAGTTTGAACATTCTTTGACATTGCCCTTCTTTGGGATTGGAATGAAAACTGACCTTTTTCAGTCCTATGGCCACAGAACTGAGCAAAAATAGCCAAGTTCAAAAAGTTGCTTAATGTATGATGGCACGCATATAAAGTTCTAGAATAGGCAAAACTATGTTGATAAAAGATCCATGGTTTTCTAGGGGTGAGAATGGGGAAAGAGATTCAAATGGAGAAGAGAACCTTCTAGGCTAATAGATTGTTTTGTATCTCATTTGGGAAAGTGGGCACATGAGTGTATACATGTGTCAAAACTCATTAAACACAACACTTAAATATTTATGCTTTTGAGTGTATTGGGCTCCCTTGATGGCTCAGTTGGTAAAGAATCTGCCTGCAATGAGGAGGGCCTGATTTGATCCCTGGGTTGGGAAGATCCCCTGGAGAAGGGATAGGCTCCCCACTCCAGTATTCTGGCCTGGAGAATTCCATGGACTGTATAGTCCATGGGGTCGCAAAGAGTTGGGCATGACTGAGCAATTCACTTTCACTTGTGAGTGTATTAAGGGACACCTTATAAACCTGAAGAGTCGGGGGGACTCTGCTTCAGTCTTGTTTCTGTAGGTCCAGAGCCATGGTCTGAGGGTGGGCTTGGGGCTCAGCTGGCGAGTAAGGCTGGCAGTGGTAAGCAGAGCTGAGCATGGATTTGGGAGAGGGAGAGAGGACACGTGAGGACCTGGGGGACAGTGCTCCTTTCTGTCATAAATGTAGGCGTAGCCCCTGCAGAGGGTAGTGACTGTGTTTCAAACCCTGTACAGGTTCCTCTAGCTCAGAGCCCTGCAGGGAATTCTGGGAAAACAGGTTCCCAATTAACTAAGCTGACAAAGACCCCTTGGAAACCGTGAATCACTATAATTCTATTTTTAGAAGTGAGAAAAATTCAGGCCTTACAATTTCACCCACCAAAGCTTGAGAAAATTGTGTGTAGGGGGGGAATCTAAATGCATTGCAGTTCTGTAAAGGGTAAAATTTTTACTTGATATTGTTAGCTGTCAAATTAACTTTTCTTACTTCATTCACACACATGAAATTTATTCATAAAGACTGTGCATGGTACGCTGAGCAGCAGGGTCTTTCTAAAGTCTCTTTGAATTCACTGCTCGGTTTTTTCTGGTTTTACTACCTTAGTGTTTACCATCCAGCTATTGTTATGTATATCTTGTAAATATATAATTACACGCCAGGTTTGCATATAGTGGAACAAACCTCTCTCAGCCGGAGAGGGAAATTTATAAGCCCAGCTGCTGTTACTGTGCTACTCCCACCTCGGGAGGAGGCAAAGACAAACAAAAACCCCAAGGCCCCCTCCCAAAACAAAGCCAAAACTCCCGAAACCAACCCCCCACCCCCCAAAAAAAGCCAAAAAACGGCACACCTCTTTTCATAATTCTTCTGGAGCTCCACAATGAATTTATGACCAGAAAGCACAGCTTTCTACCAGGTTTAGATGCTGGGTACAACTTCTCTTAGGCAACTAATGAGCCACTTTACCACATGTGAGTGAACTGCTGAAAAGCTTAATATTTATACCCATCCTGGTGTCCAGAAACTTTCATCCTTTCTAAACTGCTTTTCAATGTTCTCGTTTTGCCATTGACCTAGATAGTGTCTTGGTTTAGGAAAAATTTTGAAACATGAAAACTGTTTTCTTTCTTCCTTTGTTTAGTTAGTTATCAAATTCCATAGACATTTATTCATCTTCTATTTCACATTGTTAAACATTCACTAGGTGCTGGGAAAGAAAATGAGCACAGAGGAGAGGGGAGCAAAAATGAATTGAATGTGGCTGCAGCCCTGCCTGCCACCCATCCCCGTGGCTGCCAGCCTCCTCCATGCCTCATGGGGTCAAGGGTGGAGTGTGCTCTGAATGACTCGCAGGAAGGGTTCCTATACCAGTCAATCCTGCTCAGGCTCTGTTGCTTGCGTCTTGAAGTATCATTTCCCTCTCCTGGCCCTTGGCTTCCTCTGCAACACCCTACCTGCAAATTTATTTCCTATTACTCCCCCTCCCCCATTTATTTCACACTGTGTTCAGTCACTCAGTCATGTCTGACTATTTGTGACCTCATGGACTGTAGCCCACCAGGCTCCTCTATCCGTGGAATTTTCCAGGCAAGAATACTGGAGTGGGTTGCCATTTCTTTCTCCAGGGGATCTTCTGAGCCCTGGGGTTGAACCACCGTCTCTTGCATCTCCTGCATTGGCAGGCAGATTCTTTACCACTAGTGCCTTTTCATCCAAATTCACCCCCACCTCACCCTGTCACACCCCTTACTCTTCCTGGAGCATTAGGTTTAAGCCCATCTCCCAGACTTTGCTTCTGCTATTCTGCCACCTGGGGAGCTATCTTCTCTTCTCTTTACCTCCTCCCCGTGCTTAATCCGTTTTGAAAATTCTTTGTCCTATATATGACAATTAGGAAACATTTTGTGTTAATAGAATTACACTAATCTGTTTTTCTCACTCTTTGTTTTATGGGTATATATTTTCCTAACTAATTTGTTAATTAAACCTTATCTGCTTTTTATGCTGTATCACTGCTGGTGGGCCATTTAGTGCCCAGACCATTGCAGGAAGGCGATCAGGAGCCCAGATTCTGAAACCTCATCCTGGATTTATATCTCGGTCAGTTACTGTCTGAGCCTCAGCAAGTTTCAGCTTCTCTGTGTCTCAGTGCCTTCATCTGGAAAGAGTGGACTGTAACATTACCTTTCTCATAGGATTGATGCAAAGACTAAGTGATGAAAATACCGGCAAAGTGTTTAGGAAGATGCCTGCAACATGGTAAACATTAGCTATTGTTGCGTTTGCCTGCTCAGGCGCTTCAGTCATGTCTGACTCCTTGCGACCCTATAGACTGTAGCCCATCATGGGCTTCTCCAGGCAAGAATACTGGAGTGGGTTGCCATGCGCTCCTCCAGGGGATCTTCCCAACCCAGGGATCCAGCCCACGTCTCTTATGTCTCCTGCTTTGGCAGGCGGGTTCTTTACCAGTAGTGCCACCTGGGAAGCCCAGCTATTTATTATTAGTAGTACTAAGTAAATATTTGTTATTTGAAAACAGAAAAGCTCATACACTACAATTAACAAAATACTTAACAAGAACAAAAGAATGTATTGACTACTGGAGGAGCTACTTATTCTGTATATAGTAAAAAAAATAATACATAATCTTCATTATTTCTCTTTTTGCCAAACTTACCTGGTAACCCCCCATCCTGGTCAAACTATATTCTCCACTGACTATGATCACATCTTCTCAACTGAATTTGTTTTGAGAAAACAGTCATGTTGACTGATTGTAGTTTAAATTCATGGGCACTAATATTTAATTCACTATCAGCACTTCCTGGGAAATCCGTGTTTTCTAGTCTATTCATGCTCAGCCAACTATTCCATACCCTCCCCTTGCTTCTTAATCCTTTACCAATTTCTCCCCTGTCCTTATGCCTAGCTGAAAACTTAGCTTTTTAGTATAGTAAACATAAGAGAGTTTGGGGTTCCCTGGTGGTCTAGTTAGTGGTTAAGAGAGAGAACTTTAATAGCTTCTCAAGAAAGCATCTTCCTGCTCTCCTGATCCTGAATCAAAACCTCAGTCTTCCTTCTATTTCTCTGATAAGCAGTTAGTGCTCCATTAAATTGGGCACCAGATCTTATTCCTCTTGATTATTAAAGAAAATCCCTCGAGCATTATGCCTCTCTCTTGCCTGCAGAGTTAACTTTTCCCTCTTTACTGGATCAGTCTCATCAATATACAAACATGGTTCTTTATATCATCTAAAATGTCTTACCTTTACCACAACTTCTCCTTCCAGCTATCAGGTCATTTCCCTGCCCCCTTTACCACAAAATTCTTCAAGGATTGTCTATATTCTCTGTCTCTATCATCTCCTGTCCTGAACCTAATCTGATTACTCCCCACGCTCCCATTACTCCACCCAAACTGTTATTGCCAAGGTCACTGGTGACATATCAGTAATATTGATGTAATTGATCACTGTCTCTTGAAAAGATTTGTGGTTGTTTTCCTACCATATTGTCTACAATTTCTCAGTCTCATTTGCTTGTTTCTTCTTTTAAAATTGATCTTTAAAGATAAGACTGACTCCAGACCCAATCCTTCAGTTCAGTTCAGTCGCTCAGTTGTGTCTGACTCTTTGTGACCCCATGGACTGTAGCACTCCAGGCCTTCCTGTCCATCACCAACTCTGAGAGCTTGCTCAAACTCATATCCATTGAGTCAGTGATGTCATCCAACCATCTCATCCCCTTCTCCTCCTGCCTTCAGTCTTTCCCAGCATCAGGGTCTTTTCCAATGAGTCAGTCCTTCGCATCCGGTGGCCAAAGTATTGGAGCTTCAGCTTCAGCATCAGTCCTCCAATGAATAGTCAGGACTTATTTCCTTTAGGATTGACTGGTTTGATCTCCTTGCTGTCCAAGGGACTCTCAAGAGTCTTCTCCAGTATCACAGTTCAAAAGCATCAATTCTTCAGCACTCAGCTTTCTTTATAGTCCAACTCTCACATCCATACATGACCACTGGAAAAACCATAGCTTTGACTAGATGGATTGTTGTCAGCAAAGTAATGTTTCTGCTTTTTAATATACTATCTTGGTTGGTCATAGCTTTTCTTCCAAGGAGCAAGCCTCTTTTAATTTCATGGCTGCAGTCACCATCTGCAGTGATTTTGGAGCCCAAGAAAATAAAGTCTGTCACTGTTTCTATTATTTCCCCACCTGTTTGCCATGTGTGGCAAATAGATGCCACTTCCATGCCAGATGCCATGATCTTAGTCTTTTCAATGTTGAGTTTTAAGCCAACTTTTTCACTCTCCTCTTTCACTTTCATCAAGAGCCTCTCTAAAGAACCAATTCCTCTTTACTTTCTGCCATAAGGGTGGTGTCATCTGCATATCTGAGGTTATTGATCTTTCTCCCTGAAATCTTGATTCCAGCTTGTGCTTCATCCAACCCAGCACTTCGCATGATGTACTCTGTATATAAGTTAAATAAGCAGGGTTACAATATACAGCCTTGACTTACTCCTTTCCCAATTTTGAACCAGTCCATTCTTCCATGTCCGGTTCTAAACTGTTGCTTCTTAACCTGCACACAGATTTCTCCAGAGGCAGGTCAGGTGGTCTGTGATTCCCTTCTCTATGAATTTTCCAGAGTTTGTTGTGATCCACACAGTCAAAGGCTTTAGCATAGTCAATGAAGCAGAAGTAGATGTTTTTCTGGAACTCTCTTGCTTTTTCGATGATCAATGGATGTTGGCAATTTGTTCTCTTGTTCCTCTGCTTTTTCTAGCTTGAATATCTGGAAGTTCTTGGTTCACATACTGTTGAAGCCTGGCTTGGAGAATTTTGAACATTAATTTGCTAGCATGTGAGATGAGTTCAATTGTGCAGTAGTTTGAACATTCCTTGGGATTGGAATGAAAACTGACCTTTTCCAGTCCTGTGGCCACTGCTGAGTTTTCCAAATTTGCTGACATATTGAGTGCAGTATTTAACAGCATCATCTATTAGGATTTTAAATAGCTCAACTCGAATTCCATCACCTCCACTAACTTTGCTCATAGTGATGCTTCCTAAGGCCCACTTGACTTCAAACTCCAGGATGTCTGGCTCGAGATGAGTGATCACACCATCGTGGTTATCTGGGTCATTAAGAGCTTTTCTGTACAGTTCTTACATGTATTCTTGCCACCTTTTCTTTATATCCTCTGCTCCTGTTAGGTCCATATGATTTCTGTCCTTTATTGTGCCCATCTTTGTATGAAATGTTCCCTTGGTATCTCTAATTTTCTTAAAGAGATCTCTAGTCTTTCCCATTCTGTTGTTTTCCTCTATTTCTTTGCACTGATCACTGAGGGAGGCTTTCTTATCTCTCCTTGCTATTCATTGGAACTCTGCATTCAGATGTATTTTTCCTTTTCTCCTTTGCCTTTTACTTCTCTTCTTTTCTCAGCTAATTGTAAGGCCTCCTCAGACAACCATTTTTTCTTTTTGCATTTCTTTTTCTTGGGGATGGTTTTGATCAGTGCCACCTGTACAATGTTATGAACCTATATATAGTTCTTCAGGTACTCTATCAGATCTAATCTCTTGAAACTATTTGTCACTTCCACTGTATAATTATAAGGGATTTGATTAAGTAGATTTTGGTAGGCCTAGTGGTTTTGCCTACTTTCTTCAATTTAAGTCTGAATTTGGCAATAAGGAGTTCATGATCTGAGCCACGGTCAGCTCCCAGTCTTGTTTTTGCTGACTACATAGAGCTTCTCCATCTTTGGCTGCAACAAATATAATCAATCTGATTTCATTGTTGACCATCTGGTGATGTCCATGTGTAGAGTCTTCTCTTGTGTTGTTGCAAGGGAGTGTTTGCTGAGACCAGTGCATTCTCTTGGCAAAACTCTGTTAGCCTTTGCCCTGCTTCGTTTTGTACTCTAAGGCCAAACTTGCTTGTTACTCCAGGTGTTTCTTGACTTCTTACTTTTGCATTCCAGTCCCCTATGATGAAAAGTACAACTTTTTTTTTTTGGTGTTAATTCTAGAGGGTCTTGTAGGCCTTCATAGAACTGTTCAACATCAGCTTCTTTGGCATTTGTGGTTGGGGCATAGACTTGGATTACTGTACTATTGAATGATTTGCCTTGGAAAGGAACAGAGATAATTATGTCATTTTTGAGACTGCATCCAAGACTGCATTTTGGACTCTTTTGTTGACTATGAGGGATACTCTATTTCTTCTAAGGGATTCCTGCCCACAGTAGTAGATGTAATTGTCATGTGAATTAAATTCACCCATTCCAGTCCATTTTAGTTCACTGATTCCTAAAATGTCAATGTTCACACTTGCATCTCCTGTTTGACCACTTCCAATTTACTCTGATTTATGGACCTAATCCTTTGATCTTTTATTTTCTATGGTTATACTATAATTCCTCAGTAATTTCATGTAGTTCCATGGCTTTAAATAACATATTTATCAGTTAGAGTTTGATCAGCAAAGCAGAATCCACATTATATGGAATAAAGGGATTTATTACAGGTATTAGATCTTTTGTGGTTGCTGCTGAACTTCTACGAAAGCCTGTTGGCTCTGCATCTGGTATGTTTTAAGGTCACTGTAAATCAGCTAGGGGTGGCAGTCTAGAATAAAATGTCGACATAAAGCTTGAGAGAGTGAGGACCACACAGATCCAGTGAGTAAGGGAAAACTGGAATCCACTGGGACAAACTGGAACCTGCCTCCTGCTTGGACATCTGGACCAAGCTGCTCCCTTCACCGCAGAGCTACGCTTATGCTGGTCCAGGACTTGGAGAAGCTAAAGGAAGAAATTCAGTGCGAAGTGGGGCAACTGAAGTGTGGCCTGTGCCATTAAGGTGCACAAGCAGAGAAGCAAGGTCATGCACAAGTGGACAGCCTGGCCTGTGCCCACCCTTTGGAGCATTAGGCCTGCTGGTATACTTCCACCTTCCAAATCTTCCATAAACATCTCGTGTGGCAAACCCTAACAGAGAACTCACAGGGAAGGGAATTTGGGGGAACACTTAAGTAGCTAATCTGCAGTGTTTCAATATGACCACATCCTTCATGTACTGACAATTCTGAATTTTGTGTCTATCCCTTAGGCTTCTCCCTTGAAGTCCAAATTTGTGTATCTGCCCACTGACATTTTCACTGGCATCTAGCAAACATCTCCAACTCAACGTGCTCTCTGTGCAGTTATTTGCATCTCAGTAAATCCAAGATGTTTACAGTTGCTCAGACAACAGGAGTTATCCCTGCCTTCTCTCAACTGTCCGTATCTGACCCATCAGAAAACAGGGCTACCTTCAAAATAGAGATAACCATTGGTAAGAGAACTCTCACTCTCCAAAGCTCAATAACTTAATGGATTTGTACAAGTACTCTCTTCTGTTATCTAAACAAAATCGGTGGCTGTGATTTGAATGCAGGAACTAAATAGAATAGCATACTGAGGCCTGTACGTACATTCAGAATCTGATAGTTCTCACCATCTCCATCAATGAGGGTAATGGCAACCTCCTTCAAAAGGTCCCGTACATGCACTGCCGCACTCAGTTCCCCCAACCCTGCAGCAGGCCACCGCTGACCCACGTCTCTGCTGGAGACTCCTGGACACTCACGGGCAAGTCTGGGCCAGTCTCTTGTGGGGTCACTGCTCCTTTCTCCTCGGTCCTGGGGCACAAGGTTCTGCTTGTGCCCTCCAAGTCTGTTTTCCCAGTCCTGTGTAAGTTCTGGCAGCTCTATGGTGGGGTTAATGGCGACCTCCTCCAAGAGGGCTTATGCTACACCCTGGTCTGCTGCACCCAGAGCCCCTGCCCCTGAAGTTGGCCACTGCTGACCCGGACCTCCACAGGAGACACTCAAACACTCAAAGGTAGGTCTGACTCTGTCTTTGTGGGATCTTCTGGTGTGCACAAGGTTTTGTTTAAGTCCTTTGAGCGTCTCTGGTGGGTATGGTGTTTGATTCTAAATGCAATTTCGCCCCTCCTACCACCTTGCCCTTGGGCGTGGGGTATTTTATTTGGTGGGATCCAACATTCTTCTGTCTATGGTTGTTCAGCAGAACTATGCAAAAAAGATCTTCACGACCCAGATAACCACGATGCTGTGATCACTCATCTAGAGCCAGACATTCTGGAATGCTAAGTCAGGTGGGCCTTAGGAAGCATCACTACAAACAAAGCTAGTGGAGGTGATGGAATTCCAGTTGAGCTATTTCAAATCCTGAAAGATGATGCTCTGAAAGTGCTGCACTTAATATGCCAGCAAATTTGGAAAACACGGCAGTGGCCACAGGACTGGAAAAGTTTTCATTCCAGTTCCAAAGAAAGGCAATGTCAAAGAATGATCAAACTACCACACAATTGCACTCATCTCGCATGCTAGTAAAGTAATGCTCAAAATTCTCCAAGCCAGGCTTCAACAGTATGCGAACGGTGAACTTCCAGATATTCAAGATGGATTTAGAAAAGGCAGAGGAACAAGAGATTAAGTTGCCAACATCCGTTGGATCATCAAAAAAGCAAGAGTTCCAGAAAAACATCTGTTTTATTGACTATGCCAAATCCTTTACTGTGTAGATCACAACTAACTGTGGAAAATTCTGAAAGAGATGGGAATACCAGACCACCGGACCTGCCTCCTGAGAAATCTATAAGCAGGTCAAGAAGCAACAGTTAGAGCTGGACATGGAACAACAGACTGGTTCCAAATCAGGAAAGGAGTATGTTAAGGCTGTATATTGTTACCCTGCTTATTTAACTTATGTGCAGAGTACATCATGCAAAATGCCAGGCTGGATGAAGCATAGACTGGAATCAAGATTTCAGGGAGAAATATCAATAACCTCAGATATGCAGGTGACACCACCCTTATGGCAGAAAATGAACAGGAACCAAAGAGCCTCTTGATGAAGGTGAAAGGAGACAGTGAAAAGGTTGACTTAAAACTCAGCATTCAAAAAACTAAGATCATGGCATCTGGTCCCATCACTTCATGGCAAATAGATGGGGAAGCAATGGAAACAGTGAGAGACTTTATTTTTGGGGGCTCCAAAATCACTGCAGATGGTGTCTGCAGCCATGAAATTAAAAGACACTTGCTCCTTGGAAGAAAAGTTATGACCAACCTAGACAGCATACTAAAAAGCAGAAACATTACCTTGCCAACAAAGGTCCATCTAGTCAAAGCTATGGTTTCTCCAGTAGTCATGTATGGATGTGAGAATCGGACCATGAAGAGGGCTGAGTGTCGAAGAACTGATGCTTTTGAACTGTGGTGTTAGAGAAGACTCTTGAGAATCCCTTGGACTGCAAGGAGATCCAATCAGTCCATCCTAAAGGAAATCAGTCTTGAATATTCATTGGAAGGACTGATGCTGAAGCTGAAGCTCCAGTACTTTGGCCACCTGATGCGAAGAACTGACTCATTGGAAAAGCCCCTGATGCTGGGAAAGATTGAAGGTGGGAGGAGAAGGGGACAACAGAGGATAAGATGGTTGGATGGCATCACCAACTCGATGGACATGAGTTTGAGTAAGCTTGGGAGTTGGTGATGAACAGGGAAGGTTGGTGTGCTGCAGTCCATGGGGTGGCAAAGTGTCAGACACGACTGAGAGACTGAACTGAGCTGATCCTCCATCAAAAACACAGTGATCTCTCTCCTGGATTCATCTCCCTTCTCCACACTTGTTTCTCTATAGTCTGTTTACTTAACCTCACATTCAGAATGATCCTTAAAAATAAGTCAAGTCATGTTACCCCTTTGATCACAACCCAGGGTAAAACCCAAGATCCAGTTCCATAAAATAAATCTATCATATGAATTTTGATTCTGGTAAGTATAAAACCTTCAAGACAGGCCAGCATGCTGGAAATTCCTATAGGAGTTGACACTATAGTCTTGAATCCCAAGGCAGTCTGGATGGGATGGTGTGGGAGGTGGGAGGGGGGGTTCGGGATGGGGGACACATGTACACCCATGGCTGATTCATGTCAATGTATGGCAGAAACCACCACAATATTGTAAAGTAATTAGCCTCCAGTTAAAATGAATAAATATATATATATATATTTTTAAAAAAAGAAACAACAAGGCAGTCTGAAAGCAGAATTTCTTTCTTCTCAGGAGACTTCAGTTTTTTTCTCATATGACCTTCAATAGATTGAATGTGGCCTGACCATAATATAGAGAATACTCTGTTACAAAACACACACACACACACACACACTCACTCAGTCACTCACTGATTCAGTGACTCTGTGTGTTTGGTAACCCTGACTAATAGTCACATTTTCATTGAAGTCTTCACTTGCCACTCTGTCCAAAATGGGAACCATCCCCATAAAATTGCCCCATGGCACTGCTGTTCCACTTACCCTGTCTTATTTTTCTCCAGAGTTCATATATACTATTATAGGTGTATAATTATTTGTGCTATCTTAGCTTGTGCTAGAACATCTAAACTTTATTAAGATAAGGACTTCCTTCTGTCCTCTACTGAATCCCTAAGAGTGTTGGCTTCTAGTAGGCACTCTGAATACTTTTAAATGAATAAATGGGTGAATGATTTTATAATGATAAATAGATTGAGTTTCTGATTTACCTGAAAAATCTTCAGCAATGATTGAGTCTTTGCAATGGCATAGAAAAGAGATTAACTCAGCATTGTGGGGAGAAAGAGAAAAATATGACAGCACAGAGATACCAAATTTATTAGAAATTAAAGAAGAAAGGAAAAAAGAAAGAGTCATAAAAAATAAGGAATTAATGATTTCTTGATTTGCATTGTGCAATTTTAAAATTAATAATGATATTTCTTGTCTCTGCCTAGAAAAGAAAAACATCCCAAAGAATAATTAGCATAGAGGTATAAAACCAAAAGAGAGGACAAAAAATTAGGAAAAGCAAAAGGAAGACAAATGGTTTTAATGAATGCCAGTGCTTGGCTATGATTATAAACCATAAATGCTAATGCTACCTATTTACATAGATTCTAACGTGGCTTATCTGTTTGCAGAGAAGAGAAATTAGCTTATGCTAGAAAATATGAAACTGAATAAAGCACTAAATATTTATAGCCTGCAGAATAAAACTGAGGAGGAAAAGCTTATTTGTGGAATTTAAATATTTTATGCATTGCATTTAAAAAGATATCCTGTACCACAGTCCTGACAAAAACAGATAAAATAAAATAAAAAGCATGCTTACTCCCTTTCTATGAGATATGCACTCCAGACAATGCATCACAAGACTAAGGTGGCTTTTAAAGTTCCACTCATTCGTTTCCTTCTTTATTCATCTATTTGTCAAATATGCATTGATTACTTTCCATCTGCCAGACATGGCAAAAGGCCCTGTGTTTAAGAACTTATCAAATATGATCCTTGTGAGTTTAGAGGCTTTCATGGTAGCAGATGCTAAGAATGAATAAGATACATACATAATTGCAAATTGTGACAAGAGATAAAAAGGGAAAATATAAGATGTTATGAGCTACTATAATTGGGAGTCTTAATTCTGCTGGAGTGTTAGGGCAGACCATTCTGGGGCCTGTTTACAATAAGATCTGAAGAATTGGTAGGGCTTAACTAAGCAATGAATGGGAAGGTTTAAGGCTGAGATGAAGGGACAAAGTATCTTAAGCAGGAAGAAAAGGCTTGGTGCATTTGTAGAATTAAGATCGGTACAGAGTATTTGGGAGAAAATTTTGCTAAAGAGAAAGGCACAAGCCAAGCTCTGTATACCATTGTAGTCTTTGTTAAGGATTTGTGAATTCATATTTGGTAATTAAAATATCAACACTGCTATGTGGAGTTGAAGAAAATTTTACAAAAGGGGGCAAGACTACTGACAGATATTTTATTGCTATAATCAAAGGAGAGAAGCTTTGTAAAAGACATCACCAAGAAATAATGGTTGTTGTTGTTCAGTTGCTAAGTCATGTCCAACTCTTGTACAACCCCATGGACTGTAGCCTGTCAGGCTCCTCTGTCCATGGGATTTCCCAGGCAAGAATACTGAAGTGGGTTGCCATTTCCTTCTCCACAAAAATAATGGTAGCTCTTCTAATATCTGATATAGACTCTGGGATTAGCATCTAAGTGATTCATGGGGTCGCAAAGAGTCAGACAGGACTGAGCGACTGAAGTGAACTGAACTGAGCAAGCAGTTTGAGAACTGATTCAATGTTGCCAATTGGCTGTTTGAAATGTAATTCCATTTTAAGAAAGAGACTGCTGCCTAACATCACTGGTGGCTCTAGAAATTGACCCTAGGACTAAGATGGTTTGAATAAAAGTAATACTTGAGATGCCATTCTTGGGGGCACTATTAGGGGAAGAGGTAAGTAAGACACTGGGAAGGGAAGGAGTCAGGGAAGAAATTCAGTACAGATTGTGCTAATGAGCAGGTTATTGCGGTCAGTAGTGGGTCTCATTTCTCCAGCTAGCTTCCAGGAGAACATGCCTCAACTGCCCTCAATGATCATAGGGCTAGATCCCTCAAGGCATCAGGAATGGAGACTGTGTGTGGGTTCAGTAATATCATCTGATCAGTTCTGCCACTGTTGTGTACTGCCAAGAGGAGAGGCCTGTATCTTCTGGCAGAATTAGTCAGCTACCTTTTGGGTATTGGATTACATGGAATACTTTAAACCATGTACAGTATGGTGCTTTGTCCTCCCAGGAGTAAGCACATGTTTTTAACGTAGATCTGTCTTCCCTGCCTCCAACACTTTTCCCAGCATCACTGTTCCTATACTTTCAAAATGCCTGTCCATGCCACAGTAGCTCATGCTACACTCTCTCTAAGTAGAGGTCAGATACGATTGCAGAGGAAAGGGGCTTGGGCTTGTTACCAAAGATTTCACTGGTTTTTGCCACATTTTGTGTCACGAAGAAGCAGTTGGCATGGTAGAATAATAGAATAAACTGCTAAAATTCAGTTTTTGAAGTAAGCTGAGATGCAGGCATTCTGAAAGTTGGGGAACTGTTGTGGAGCATGTGGTGTATGTCTCCAACAAGTGAGTAGCGCATGATGCTGTCTCACTGTAACAGCACATGTTCAGGTATGTCAAACAGAGTAAAGAGGTGGACATTTCCATAGCTCACCATTATACCTTGTAATCGGGTAGAGTTTTTGATTCTTTTTCATGACCTTGAGTTGTGGATTCAGTCATCCTAGTCCTCAAGATAGGACTTTTTCCACTAGAAAAAATAGTCATGGTTCCAACAAATTAGAAGATGAGGTTTCCCCTTGGACATTTGGGACCCTTAATGGTGAGAATCCAACTTGCAAGGTGGTTAATCCTAATAACTAGAAACAAGTTGGTTTATTGGTAAAGAATGGGTGAGAGAAGACTTTTCAGAATTCAGGGGATTCACTGGAGGGCCTCTTACTACTCTTTTGCCCCAGAATTGTAGCCACTGTAAAACAGTGGTACCCACAAAAAGACAATATCTCTAAAGACTAACCCTGGAGATCAAGATTTCGGTCACCATACTAGGCAAAGAATCTTGTGTGCCAAAGTGCTAGAGAAAGATAATTAGAAAGTCAGATATGTGTTGAAAGAAGAGTTCATATTAACAAATCTGTCGTCTTGAAAATGATAGAGTTGTGGACCGTCACAACTCTGTGATTGGTTATTTAATTATTTAATCCTTTCTTTCCTGTTGACTTATAGGAAGAATATTAATTGTATCTCATGTTCTAGAATTTACATGAACTTATGATCAAATTGATAGCACTTTGCAATGTACATTAAGTGGTGGAACTTCTTGACTTTCTTGTGTTATAGTGTTTTTCTCCTGACAAAGGATAAGAGTGGATGTTAAGGAGTAAAGGGGTGTATTGTGCTGTATATCTTCTGCTTGCTCCTCCAGATCTAGTCCCTGTCCTCCTTCCTCTCCCACAGGGGTGACCTGTATGGATGTGAATAGACATCAATGTTCTCATCATTATATAGGTTTTCTCCTTTCAGTTCTCATGATTTCATAAACCTTTCCTCAGTTCTTTCCACCTTGAGGTTGGTATTACTGGACTGTGTTTTTTGGTCCCCCTATATAAACATATTTGTAAACAATGTATTTATCATTAACTCTCCTTAATTTGTTGTATTTCAAATGTATCAGCAGTTTTCTGTGGGGACCCTGACTAATAAAGATGGTGAGTTGTTTGGGATATGCTGACTCTGAGGATTCTTGTGATTTACATTGGTAAAATTTCCAAAGAGACTAGGTAAGGAATGATCTAGACTGGTGACATCTATCTGGGACATTATTAACAGATAAGTAGAAGATTAGATCACCCATATGGACCACCAGGCTGATGACAGAATACTAGTGCAGACAGACACGGAAGTGGCAGACATAGGATGGAGATTTCATAAAGGAGGGAAAAATGGCACAGACATCAATTATTAAGAGAAGCAGGAATACGGAGATAGTGGGAACGAATAGGGTGAAGGTTTTTAAAAAGGAGAATGTTACTGTCAGTGCCAAGATAAGCAGAGAGCACTATTAAGATGATAATTTTTAAAAAGAGAGTGCAATTGTACATGGCAACTGCAAAGTCACAATTTTGGAGTAAATTGAAACGTCTTTAAAGACCCAGTAATGTTTTAGGGGAGAAGATAGGCTGAAGTTAGTTGAAAAATGGGTTGGGAATGAAGAAATAGAGTTATCTTCAAAAAAGATATTCATAAAGAAAGGAAAAAAAGTCACTGTGTATGACTGGATGCAGTGAGAGGCACAGAGACTTGAAGAGCTTATGTTTTGGGTGCTAAGGAGCACTTCAGTATGCTTTTTAGACTTGAGGATACAATGAAAGGGAGTGAGTAAAGATACAAGGAGGAAGCAGGGTACCGCACTGGTTTCCTGCACACACCACCAGCTAAGGAGTGGGCGAACTGCCTAAGCCACCTTCCAGCCCGACCCCTGGACGCACCCCTGTCCTCACCCCGCATAAGAAGACTCGTCCCCCCTCCTCAGGGAGGAACAAGCAAGGGAAGCCGCTGCTTGTTCTTGCTCCCCTCTGCTGCAGCAGGTGCCCCAGTAAAACCTTGCCTGAAAAAAAAGATCCATGGAGAGGGAAGACGAAATACGGAAAGACCCAGTATATGGCAAGGTAAGGCCAAAAGACCATGGAGACAAGTTGAGCTTGATTAGAAGGAGACACGCCTCAGCTTCCGGAGCCTAAAGTTAAGCGTATATGTGGATATAGATTTATTTAGAGATGGAAGGGAAGAACACCGTAAAGAACACTTTATGGTTCCAATTTTCTTATTAAGTTTCTATGGTGAGTAAAAAGTGAGCTGAAAGAAGGCAAAGTAAGAAACAGATATTGGAGGAAATGGGAGGTGATATTGACCACAGACAAATAAAAAGATAAATAGTACTGAGTTCTCAGGTGGTGCTAGAAGACATGAATTTATTGAGCAAATTATTTGTCTATATGTGTTTTCTCTAGCAGGCCTCAGATGTCCTCATTATTGGAGTGAAAACGGCAATAGGCATCCCTGATGCAGTTACTAAGTATTAAGAAACAGAAATATTTGTTTCTTCCTTTTGTCTTTCTTTCCCTCCTAACCCCTTTCCTTCATCACCGCTTTCCATCTTTTCCTGACAACTTTTTACCCTCCTTCCCTTTTGCCTTCCCTCCTATCCTTTGCTTTTTTCCTCTTCTTTCCTCTGACATTGATGGTGCACTTTTATGTATTAGATATTGTGAAAGCTGTAGAAGACACATTTCAGTTATTTATAGTAAAAAAAAACCCCCAAACAAGTTGAAAATGTCAGCAGATTAATAATGGTTATTATTCTTTGTGCAATACCAGGTGGGCTAAGAGTATTTGTTTGTGCATTTTAAGCTTTTGTTAAGTTTTGTTCTTGGGGAGTACAGAAACTAAGGTGTGGATTATACTGAACATTTCATTTTTGATATTTTTCGTAAGGCCTTCAGCCCCTTCTCATTCTCCACACTGGCACATTTGAAAAGTTATGAACCCCCTGCTTACCCCTTACAGCACATTGGGACTGAGCATCGTCTCTTGTGGGTTATTGCATAACCACCTCCCTCAGCCAGCCCTGGTGCTGTGTGGGTGTACACGGGGAATCCTGGCCTCCTCCGTGAGGTCCACGGCCTCTCCTAGGCCTGCTTTTCCCAATAGTCTTGATTGCATTTGTAAAAAGTTATTGAGGTTTGTAGCCAGAGAACTAGAACTTGGAATAAGAAAGAAGACAGGAAAACAAATTTGGATTGATGTACATGATGTCATCCAGTTCTCCTAAGCATGGAATTGAGGATGAAAGGAAAGCAAAAAAACCTTCCCTTTCACCATTCAGAATGTATCTTGTGACTAGATTTTTTTTTTTTTTTCCTATTGCAAAGTTGAAAATGACATGAACATTAGTGAAAGATTTCATCTACATTTCACAAAGTTAAATTGTTGAAAAGTAATTTCTAGGATAATAATCTAAGGGTAAAGGATGACTTTTAGTGATTTGAACATATAGAAGGCCAAATAATTTGTTAACCAAATTGGTATTGGAAGTTCCAAAACTGACTCTCTTCATGACCCAAATGGCACAGCTAATTTCTTAGTTCTGTTTCTTACTGGTTTGGTTACCTGGCAAGTTAACAGTGTTTCAAGGAAAAGGGATCAGGTAATTGCCTCTGTGCCTGTTTTGGGCCATGGTCTCCCACCATTGACTTCAGTGACTTCAAAGACATCTTTAAATGAAAGAAACAGACTGAGCTGAAATAACACTTTCACTGTCAGAATCCCTTCTTTTACTCTTTCCCCTTCTCATCTCACTAACTGAAATGTTTAGACAGTTAATGCTAAGGGCTGAAAGTGTATTTTTCTAATGAAATGACAGATCACCATATTTTATATTTTTTGTTTCCACTTGACTGAAGTGAGAGCTATTATGGAGGGGGACAAGGCGGCAATCAGGGTGCATTATTACAAAAATACTTAAATTATTATTTTCCTCATTGTTTTCCTATAGAGTAGATACAATTTTCTTTGTTAGAGCAGAATATTTATTTAAACTGTGCTGGCAGATACAAACTGAGCCTTGTTTATGGATTTAATGCTGCTTCAGAGAAGCCTGACCGGTGGAGGAATCGAAAGCCCAAACAACAGGAATCTAGTCTGTATGCAGTCCTTTTCTAGGCAATTTTTTATTTTTCCTTAGGAAATAGCTGCAAAGCTACACAAATCAAGCTAGTGCGTTGATAGAAGAGTGATTGTTTGGATGTGCTACCAGTGCACAGTGTTCAGGCAGTAAATGTGATATATAATTGATTCATGCAGCCTTTGCTGGTTTCTAGCATCATTATGTATATTCCTGTATTTCTGTGTGAATAGCAGTCAAGCCAGCGAATGACACTGACAGACTCCTTGCTCTGTTTTCTTGTATTGGTCTCCTTGTGGGCCCTCGTTTTTTTGGCTTGTGTCTGTGTGTTATTTCCTGTACAAGCTGCCACAGCGGTTTGTCAGTTCTCTCTAATAGCCTCTTCTTCTGTGAGAAGACTAGATTGCTCTGGATACTCGGTTCCTCACAGACATCCAGAAAATCCATCCAAGGCTCCCTGTCTTGGTGATGAATGATTTTTGTTTCAATTTGTTGAAATAGAGTTTTGGAAAGTGACTATTTTCAGGAAAGACATCTCAGTGAGTCATTCAAGGTTTGGCTATTCAACCTTGAGTAACTTTACAGATACAAAATATATCACATATGTGATGTGTCACATATGTCAAATTTCTATTCATGAAACAGCAAGTATTTCTATTCAGTATAAAATAGCAAGAGATTTTTCTAATGTGTATCAAATATTGTTACTTTCTTAATTTGGAGGGTAAGGGAATTTTTGGAAGACAATCTTACCTAGAATGTAGTTTCTTTAGATATATTACTTTAATTAGGAAGACCTAGAAAAAACAAGCCAGGCTATATTCATTTTTTAAAGTCTGCAGCACACAGTTAATATATAATTATGTTTGGATAATAAGTGTTAAGCATGACAGAATGCCTGCTTTTGTATCCACTCCCTCTTATGACCACACTAAAACAACAGAAATTCTGGGCTTAAAACTATGAGAATAAGATAGAACAGAAGAGGAGAAATAGGAATCCAATTTTGAACATTAAAAGTAAGTGGACAAGTGGTAATTAGTTAACCAAAAAGAAAAAAAATGGACCCGAAGTTGGCCATGAAAAAAATTAGGATTAGCTGTTTCCCACTGAACAATGCCAGGAAATTTCTAGAACTGGGAACGACAGCAATCTCTGAGAAAAGGAGATGGCGGGGAGGCTGAAAACAAGTCTCTTTGAAAATCCGGGTAAAAAAAAGTGTTTGACTTTGCCTTTCACAGTTGTGACCCTGAAAAACTGGGTGAATGCACATGCCCCGTACCTGCAGAAGACTCTGGGAAGAAAGAACCTGTGGGACAATGAATTTCGGAACACAAGTCACATGTTCCTAAGTAGATGCAAAGGCAGTGGGAAATGTAGCCTCTCACTGTCTGGGAATGAGAGCTCCATTGTGGGAACCGGTAAGAGCTGTGGTTTAGGCACCATCTCTGCCTCATTAAGGTGGATGCTAACCTGAAGGGACTCCATGAAGGGACTCCATGAATAAGACTGTTTGGTGTGGAAATAATCTTAAGTTTTGGTTTAATTCTATTCAGCAGAAATTCCAAAATAAAAGTATCTTACTTTGGGCATTTTATCTGGTGACCCTCAGAAATCTCAGTAAACATCTGGACTGTCAAACATGTCCCCCAATACAAGGGGTTATTAACTTAGTTCTATAAAACCACTAGACCCTGGCCACTGAAATCCTGCCTGATAACTATGACCATCTTCCTACAAGAAGCATTAGAAGCCCCTTAGATTTTGGTATGATGTGAAGGTGTTTATGCAGTTAGTTTTCTTAGCTCCATCTCCATCTTCATCTCTTTAGCCCTGCAGCAAATACTTGTGTTTTTTTGCTTGCACCTCATCCCTTTGGCTCACTGTGACTTTGGTAGCAGCTGTGGTGGGATGTTTCTACAATGTTGACAAGCGTTCTACCTCAAGTACTTGTGTCTCTTGGTGTTTGCTGAAGGTTTGGGCAGCTCAGCCCCCAGACGCAGCAGCCTGGAAGTGCAGGGCATTAGTGCTCCTTGGGCAACCTCAACCAAAGAGGGGTAACACTGATGGATGAACCTCTCAACCTCCCGGGCCACCAGAGCACCGGTGAAGGGTGTGGTCTACACAGTTCCTCAGAGGGTCTCAGTTGGGATTGAATCTCAGTTCCGAGAAGTGATAACCAGCTCAGCAATTCACCATTAATTGGCTTCCTTCCCTTCCCTGTGTCCTTCTTCAAGGTCCCTCACTTCTGCTTCCTGAGAGCCCCTCCCGAGTCAGCCAGGACACTGAGGTCCTGGCCTCAGGCCCTGCTCTTAGAAGGAAAACAAACCTAGATGACTTTCATATCAATATTTAGCTGACCTCATGAAGATCCTATCCATCACCCTTCTTCCTCCTTGTGGAGGAAAGGGAAACCAAGTGCTTAGAATTTTGCAAATACATTGTTTAGATTTTCATTTGACTTGCCTGCCTTAGGACTGATACGAATGACATGCTTATTAGCATTTATGGAAGATAAAACTTTTATGTTTGACAATTGATTCATAGTAAAACAAGAATTTCAGGAGCTAGCACTTCATATTAATTTAAAAGCTGTTATTAAGCTAAATTGCAATTTGGGCTTACTGTAATAAAGGAGAATAACTAGAGATACAGTCACCCCCATAGAGATGCCTGCGGGACTGCAGATTTTGGAATGAAGGGCCCACCTTCTTCTCTTTCTTCAGAAATGAAGGCAGTTTGGCTTGGGAAGTAACTGCTGATGTGTGCAGTACTTAAAGAACCAGAGAAATTAAAAAAGGATCTGTACCAAACATAAATTTCCCAGCATTTTTTCCTTTTCTGTGTCTTATCCTGACCTTGGAGTCTGGAACACCTTTCATTTTTTTTTTTTTTAAATGTACAGATTGGCAGACTGCTAGCCAGGAAATATTTCAAATTTTATGGCTCTATTTTTTTCTGAATCTGATCTTTTTCTACCTAAGAGAGACTATTTGTCATCCCAACCAGCTTCACATTTTGCTACTCACTTCATGCACAGAGGGAAGAGTGCAGGAACCCAAGAAAGAGAAATTAAAGGGAAGAGAGCTTTCATCAATGATATTTGTTTAATTAAAACTTTAAATTTATAACTAAAAATTTAGCTAATTATTCATGGCATAGGTAATACAAATAGTACAAAGTACTTCTTCCAAAGGCAACCAATAGCACCTGTTGTTTTGTGTATACTAATGATATTGTGCGAAGAGTTGATTCATTGGAAAAACCCTGATGCTGGGAGGGCTTGGGGGCAGGAGGAGAAGGGGACGACAGAGGATGAGATGGCTGGATGGCATCACCGACTCGATGGGCATGAGTTTGTGTAAACTCAGGGAGTTGGTGATGGACAGGGAGGCCTGGTGTGCTGCGATTCATGGGGTTGCAAAGAGTCAGACATGACTGAGCGACTGAATTGAGCTGAACGGAATGATATTGTGTGGGCATATAGCCTACATATATGTACATATGTATCACTATGAATACATCATATATGTAACTATTCACATAATTTACCTATACTATATTATATATAATGTGATCACATATATTGTATTACATATACAGTAAGTATACATACAATAAATTGCAACCAGTAATAGTAACAACCTGCATACCATTCTGCCTGTTTACACCTTGTTTTTCAGAGTATCTTAGAAATTTTTCCAGACCAAATGTTTAAGAGAATCAATATTTTTAGTGTCTGCATAGTATACATTTTAGGAATATGCCACCAATTATTTAACCAACCTTCAAGATAGAGATTTGGTATAGATTTTGGCAATTTTTGTCAATCTTATACAATAAATGTTATAATAAACATCCTGCTGCATGTTCCATTGCTCGCCTATGTCACAAAGTCAGTAGGATGGATTCCTAGTAGAATTGTTGAAATAGGGTCTGAAAATTTACAATTTTGATAAAGGCTGTGAAATTATTACTAGATAAAAATATAACTAGATGAGACTATACATAGGTAAAATATATGGTACTTTGGATCTATAGTTTACTTTTGTTTTTCTTATTATTAAATAAGTTGGGTGCCCTGTTGTATGTTGAGAACCATTTGTGTTTTCTTCCCCATAAACTGCCTTCTTATTTTTTACCTTGCTCATTTTTTTCTATTAGACTATTATTTATTGATTTGCAAAATTCTTATATATAAGTAACTTAGTCTTTTGTAAGTTATCATTTTTTCCTGTGTTTCATTTGTCTTTTGATTTTTATAATTTTTGCATGCAGAAAATTTAAATTTTCATGCGGTTAAATATTTTTTTTATAGTTTCTGAGTTTTGCAACACACTCAGAAAGGCTTACTTTTTCTGAGATTATTAATTATTTTATGTTGTTTTTAGTATTTTTAGGTATCTCTGGGCTTTCCCAGTGGCTCAGCTGGGAAGAAGCCTGCAATGAAGAGACACAGGAGACACGAGCTGGATCCCTGGGTTGGGAAGATTCTCTGGAGGAAGAAACGGCAGCCCACTCCGGTATTCTTGCCTGGAGAATCCCGTGGACAGAGGAGCCTGGCGGGCTACAGTCCATGGGGTCACAGAGAGTTGGAAGTGGCTGAGCAGGAGCAAGGTAATTTCATTTTCAAATCTTTGATCTATTTGGAATTTATTTTGTGTAATACATGGGTTAGGGATAAATCTTGATTTTTTTTTTCTATGTGTCTCCCAAGTTGTCTGAAAATTCTTTGTTAAATAACCCATCTTCCCCATTTGAAATGCTATATTTATCATACTACATTCACGTACATATTAGATCTAATTCTGTATTTTTCATCTCTGCTCTATTGATTTGTTTTTTCCAGTCATGGATAAATATCACACATTCTTAAGGTTTTATGAAAATGCTATGGTTTTTATGACATATTTCAGTATCTAGACAGCAAGTTTCCATTCTGTTCTTATTATTGATATTATCCTGCTTATTCTTTTTATTTTATTTTTTGGTTGATGTATAGTTGATGTGTGATGCGTCAGTTTCAGGTGTACAGTGAAGTAATTCAGTTATAAATATATTTATATTTAATGTTATTTTCCATTATAAATTATTATAAGATATATAGTTCCCTGGGCCATACAGTAAATTCTTATTATATATTTTATGTACAGTAGTTTATATCTGTTAATCCCATACTCCTAATTTATCCCTCCCCTTCCTTTCTCCTTTAGTTTTCTATGTCTGTGAGTCTCTTTTTGCTTTGTATATAGATTCATTTGTATTATTTTTTAGATTCTACATACGAGTGATATCATATAATATTTGTCTTTCTTTATCTGACTTTCTTCACTCAGTATGATAGTCTCTAGGTCCATCCATGTTGCTGCAAATGGCAAAGTTGCAACTTTAAATAAATTTATGATGTAATGTGATAACAATTGGGGGATAATATATTTTGCTTGAATTTTCTGTCTGTTTCCTTTCTTTCCTAATCTTTTAATCTTCATACTAGATCTACTTTGATTTCTCTTTAATTAATACTCTCTTTTGCATGAGATATATTTTTATGTATCAGTTCTTTGCAAAATGTCTGTGTGGAGATGAGGCCAGGACTGTACTCCTACTAGCAGAAACTCTCCCATGATATGTAGTTATGTTTGTGAGTAATTTTTTTTCACTTTTATTTTTCCTCAACTCTCCTGTCCAACTGACTGATCCTTTATGCAGATCTCGTTGGCTATGTGGATCCTCATTTAGTGCCATCTTCTCTGCTTCTCAAAATTTTTTTGTAAACTGGATCTAGGCTCCCTCAGGGCTTCCCTGGTGGCTTAGCTGATAGGGAGACCTGGGTTTGATCCCTGGGTTGGGAAGAGCCCCTGGAGAAGGGAACGGCTACACATTCCAGTATTCTGGCCTGGAGAATCCCACGGACTGTTTAGTCCATGGGGTCACAAAGATTCGGACACGACTGAGGGACTTTCACTTCACTTTCAGGCTCCCTCACATCCTTGTGTCTCTGTTCTTGTTCCAAACAAGCCATTGTTGATCTTATATGTCAAATGCTCCTCTTACTTAGAGTCTTATGGTTTGAGACATTCTCTCATGAGTCACCGTGTACCCCAGCAGACCTCTGCATTTAAGAATGCTTTATCAAATTGTGTAGTTTTGGTTTGTAGAAATCTTCTATTGCAGCTGGAATTTGCATTCATTTGTTTTTCTTCTTATTTTGGATGGTTTCTAGGGAGAAGAGGGAAGAAATTATCTTTTTAATGTGTTATTTTTTTTTAAAAAGTCTGGCCCAGAGGAATACGGGTGGAGAGGGAGGTGGGAGGGGGGGATCCGGATTGGGAATACATGTAAATCCATGGCTGATTCATATCAATGTATGACAAAACCCACTGGGAAAAAAAAAAAAAAAGTCTGGACCACTTGTGAAATTCAATTTTTAATGTCTATTAAATTCAGTTTCACTTGTTCTTTAGTTTTGAATCTTGACTGGAAAGAACTTTTTAGGACCAGGTATCTGTACTCCTAAGTAAATGTGAAGAAATGCTTCAGGTGAGGGGTGGTGGGACAACTTTGAGGAGAAGTGCTGGGACTGGGAGAAAGAAATGTGATATAAAGAGAATAAAATAAGAGGTTTAGACTATGTTATTTTCATTCTAGGATTAAGGTATAACTTTATTGTGTGCATGATTTATTTGATGAGTCAGTTTTATAACTTTGTAATGTTAATTAATACTCAATGATAGGTGTGTACAAATAAGAATAAAAACTAATAGTCCTTACACTCAGTTAAAGAAAAATAAAAAATGTTATCTGTAAAAGTAACTATTAAATAATAATATTAAATACAATTGCCAGTGTCTTATAAATTCATTTCTTCAGTCTGAGAACACATATAATTAGGAAATACTCTGATGAGGTTATCAAGTTAATTTTGTTATTTTCTTTGTTGTTCTTTCTAAATTAGTAAATTAGAATGTTTATTTAAAAGCAAATGAAATTAAGTAGGAGATTTTTATGGAAGTGTAACAAACTTTTTATTCAAAATTGAATCTGAATGATTCTTCTTTCTATTCTAGACTGAAGTACTTGGTACATTTGATAACACAGGGATGTGTTTTTTGCTTATTTGGTATAGCTGTTTAATCTTATTAAATATGTAAGATCAACTTCTGGTAATTAAAATTTTAAATATTAAAATAAAATATGTTTGATAAAAATACTTTTCAGGAGTTAGTTGGTAAATAATAAGCATAGAATTAATTGATGAAGATAAATTATATTTATTCCAAAGAATTTCCCAATTCCTCAGTTACTATTGACCACTTGATTTTAAAGTGTGTGCTGAGCTGAGTAGAAAAGAAGTAAAAATTTATTTTTACAGGAAATTATAGATAGAATTTGTTGGTATTTCATCTGGATAAGAAGTAAATTATTAAATATATGACACATTCCCTTCCAAAGTATTAATAAACTGTCTTATAACAGCAGCATCCACTATATACAAAGAACCAAAAGAAATATTGATAGTTTACAGTGGGAAAGGACATAGGCTTTGAATTCAGTCATATTTACATTCAAACCCCAAACCATGTTTCGCTTCTTACAGCGAATGTTACATTAGCCAAGTTAGTTGAGAGTCTCATCTTTCAATTAGTGTTAATAGACTCATCTAACATCATTCTGAGGAAGTGGGCAAGCTTGAGACCATCTCAATCCAAAAGCAAGTTTTAGGCAAGGGAGAGAGCCAAAAAACATTCATGATATGTCCTAATTCACAATATCATGGGTCACAGCACTTCAGGGTTTTATAGTAATCAATTTCCCATTTGTCTTTACTGTTTTATTTTCTACTGGTTCAAGACTTAGACAAAACGAGGTGGTATCTGAAAAGCTCTCCCATAACAATCGAAACAATAAAATTAAAGGAAGGGGATGAAGAGACTCAAATTCTCGCTCTCCCACTCACCATTTGGGCAAACCAATTTGCCCAAATGGGCACTACTTAACCAGACGGTGCCCTAGTGCCTTCATCTGTCACATGGAGGGAAGAATAGTAGGCAGCTTTCTTCTTGTGGCTTATTACATTCAGTAGCAAACAGTTGTCACTTACTAATATTTTTGTTCTTGGAAAAAATAGGGAAAATCTTAATTATACTATGAATTCAGAGGACTTTAGTCTTAAAAAGAGGAATTTAGCCACAGAATCTCAAGCGGTGATTGTATGAATGGTCTTTGATGTTTGAAGTTTGTAGCATCAGAAACTTAGTTTTTTCAGTCTTTTTTTTTTTTTGTACTTTTTTAGGTTAGGGCAGTTTTGGAGCCTTAGTGACAGGAAAACTATTCAAGCAATAGATTCCTGCTTAACTAACAGTCTGATACTACTAGGAGATGATTACAGAAAATGTATAAATGAAAGCTTATGTAAGTTAAAAATGTAACTATTAAAAATAAAAGACTGAGAATGCAGGGTTAGAGTATGTTAATAGCCACCATAAAAGGTAATAGTCCAAGAAACAAAAGAAAGAGCAATTCAGGCAAAACTAATAGTTCTTCTCACCCATATTCCATCTGAACATCTCGTGTCTGAATTGCACTTACTAGGAAAGTTAATAATAATTGTTTTGAATAAAATATACTGGAATTCTACCGTGTTATAGCAATAGGAAAAGTGTAGCAACTATTCCACTTAGTATCTTTTTTTCATCTAAAATAATAAATACATGTACCAAGTGTGACACTGTAATATTTCACTAGGATTCAAACCTAAAGGCCAGATAATGCCCTTTAGTTTCTGCTGATAATGTGGTCTTCATGATCATTCTGTTCTTGTGGAACAGAGGTAATTCCACTTGAATCCTCATTTAAATCTAAAGATCATGCTCTGTGGATGATGAGATGTGCCATCTTAGAAAAGCTTGCCTTTTCATTTTGAGCTGTGTAGCAGGACAAGAGTCCCTCGCATAATTTTGTAAATATTGTAGAAGATTTTGTAAATATGTTCTTTTAGTGTGTGGCTTGTCTTTTCAATCTCTCAATGGTACTTTTGATGAACAGAACTTCACTATTAAAAAGGTTCTCAACTTTAGTGATATTTAATACAGCATTCTTTTCTTTATGATTAATGCTGTTTTGTTTGCTAAGAAATTATTGCCTCCTCAAGGTAAAGGAAAAGAAAATGCTAATATGAATTCATAATTTTATTCGATATTTATGTTGTTCATTTTCTCAGTCAAGTCCAACTCTTTGTGACCCAGTGGACTGCAGCACACCAGGCCTCCCTGTTCTTCACCATCTCCCAGAACTTGCTCAAACTCATCCATTGAGTTGGTGATGCCATCCAACCATGACATATCTGATATATGACATATTAATTAAAGGTATTGTCATTTAATCAATCTTATGGAGACTACAATATTCCAATTTTATTAGAAACAAATTATTGATGCAAGAAAAAGTCACAAATTCTGTGAGTTTAATGGCAGCAATAGGTATATCCTTATTAAATATCTAATACAAATTACTCTAAAATTTCTTATAAAACCTTCCATTTTTAGACTGATCCAAGTTTTATAAAGTTTTTAAATAAAGCAATTGAAAATATAATTCACTGAGACTTCAAGTCATTCATACAGGTGCCCTCCTGTGATATTTCACATGGTGTCTAGTTTTTCCTCTATACTCTGACTCTCTGAATCCTTAGAGATAAGTCTCATCTTCCCATGGAGACTTTGCTTTTAAAGGACATCACGTCCGTAAGGAGGAGAGAGCATGTAGCTTTGAAGTGAAGGAGGAAGAGAGCCTCCTGAAACCGTGGGCCTGAGCTTAGAAGCGATTTCGGGAATCTGGGTAGAACTCTGGGACTCCTCCGACACGGGACCATATGAGCACTGAGCATGAATGTTTGGAGAATACTTTCTTGAGGGTTTCCCACTTTTAAGGAAGGGTCAAAGAGGTATAGGGGAAATCAAGAATGTGTAATTATTGAGTTCATATAAGAGAATTTATAGGACTTCCCTGGTGGCTCAGACAGTAAAGCGTATGCCTACAATGTGGAAGACCTGGGTTCGATCCCTGGGTCGGGAAGATCCTCTGGAGAAGGAAATGGCAACCCACTCCAGTATTCTTGCCTGGAAAATCCCATGGATGGAGGAGCCTGGTAAGCTACAGTCTGTGGGGTAGCAAAGAGTCAGACACGACTGAGCGACTTCACATAGGGAATAATATCAGTGGCTACAGAATCAATTGAATTAAGGCTTGACAAAAGGTCTTAATATTTGTTAGTTTTAATTCATTGGTGTGGGTAAAAAATTTTAAGACCTAAAGGGATTAAAAATCATGTATTGGGAAGATTAATGATAAAGTAGTCTAGTGAGTTTGGATAAAACCAACTTTTCTTTTCAAAGGCATTTGAAAAACATTGAAGCTTAGACTGTCTCAAGTGGTGGTGTGAGGGCTGTTAGCTTACTCGTGAGAGATTAAAATGTTGAGATATGTTGTCATTTTGAGAAAAAGTGATCCTTAAATTCTAGAAAGAGATTCCAATGCTAAGAAGTGTTTTTATATTTACTTGAGGGTGCTGTCTACTTCATGGAAGATTGCCACTTTATATCTTGCTAATTATATGAGTAGTTATGCACAGAAACCTAAGCTAACTTTTGCAATAAATACTTCTAATTGTTCAGGCAATTAGAGATTGCTGTCTTTAGAGATCAGTTTGGCTGGAAGTTCCATTAAGTATTCTCTGGACCTTTGAAAACATGAGTAAACAAAGAGACAGAGTACTCCAGAAAAGGAAAAGGTAATTGAAAGGCAGAGGTTCATGAAAATATGGGAGGATATCTAGGACCCAGAAAGAGTAGAACTTAATCTTGGAAAGAAAAGAAACTTTAACTCAGAAAGAAAAAGAAATGAAAGCAAGAGAAAGATAAAGAAAGATACAGAGGTACTATCACTACAGTGACAGTCACATTAAAATATATAAATGCATCAAATTAGCATATTAATACCTTAAATTTTCACATTACATGTCAAATATATTTAAATTAAGAGAAAGAAAAATAATTACAGAGATATATATAAAGGCAAAGGAGAAAATATAATTAACAATTACATCAATCTCCTTGTAGAGTAAGGAAGCTGGATAGTTGAGAGGAAGCAAAGTCTTAGTTATCTTTAGTTTTGAGAAGAGTAAATAAAAATGTACAATTTTTGGTAGTCATTTTAAGGATCATAATAATCATTATGATATGCTATAAATAAAAGGAATTAGGTGAAATTTATATTACTGATTGAAACAAATTATGTTAACACCATGAATTTGTACAGAAAATATCAATGCACACACAAGTAGGAAATAATATTAATATTATTCTAATTAAAACTGGGCCCTAGGAATGAAAGCATTCTATTGTCTGTCTGCTAATCCAAGTTAGGATTTTCTCTGAAACACAACCAATCCAACACTGATTGTTGGTTGATGTATTCTAGGGAAGCCCAATTTTCCTCTCATCAGGAGCTATTACTGTTCCCTAAATATGGTGAAGTTTCTGGAAGTACTCCTCTTCTTGCCAGCCAGTTCACTTACATTTGGAGGCTTTCTGAAATGCCGTCAATCCAGACTAAGAACCAGTCTTTCCAAGAGGTTTTAGTCTTCCTTATCAAATATGGTGGTAATTCTTAAAATGTAAGATCTCCTGTCTTTCTAACACACCCCACATCTAGAACTCTTTGCAAAGTCATTTGGTTTTCTAAGCTTCTAAACATTATATTTTTTCAAATTTATACTTAACTCTTTCAGGAATCACTTAGGATAATTTTCATTCTTTTGCATTCTAGTTAGAGGATAACTTTCTGTGATTTAGAGAGTTTCCAAATGCTAGAAAGACTCTGGTTTATTTTGTGTAGGCCTCTGTCATATCATGGAGTTGGTTTATAAGTTAAACAATCTTCTATCATCAGTGAACTTTGGAAATCAGAATAATGTTGGCTAATACTTTTCTCAAATATGAAAGGATACAGCTTCCCTTCTCCTCAGATCTTAGTAGTAAGTGGTAGATTTCCCTAGTTTTAACTTGCCATTCTGGACTCTGGCTGTCCCCACACCTATTGCAGAAGAGAGTCCCATCCCCACAGAGGAATGAGAAGTTTTGTCAGTATATTGTGCTACCTCCAATTGATGCTTTTGAACTGTGATGTTGGAGAAGACTCTTGAGAGTCCCTTGGACTGCAAGGAGATCCAGCCAGTCCATCCTAAAGGAGGTCAGTCCTGGGTATTCATTGGAAGGACTGATGCTGAAGCTGAAACTCCAATACTTTGGCCACCTGATGCAAAGAGCTGACTCATTTGAAAAGACCCGGATGCTGGGAAAGATTGAAGGCAGGAGGAGAAGGGGACGACAGAGGATGAGATGGTTGGATGTCATCACCGACTCAATGGACATGGGTTTGGTTAAACTCCGGGAGTTGGTGATGGACAAGGAGGCCTGGCGTGCTGTGATTCGTGAGGTCACAAAGAGTCGGACACGACTGAGCAACTGAACTGAACTGAACTGTGCTACCTCCCAGACAGCATGATCCCAGGTAAATCTAAGCTACATCTGGGATTCTTACTTAGTTTGAGGCTGTCTGCCAAGAATTCAGTCAAGCATACAACAGCCATTTATGGAGTGTCTACTGTATGAGCTGCGAGATGTGGAGGAGAGGGTGCCAAACCAGTCCTTGCTTTCTTGGAATTAATAATAGACAATAGACAATAAGCTGGAGAATTTCCAATGGTGAGGTTGCAATAAAGACAATAAATAGGGTGATGGGATGCAGAGTGGGAGGGAAATCAGATCTGGCAGTTAGAGACCATTCTATGAAACTGCTGAAAGCTGAATGATCTGGTGACAGCTCTGTGAATATCTTGAGAGAAGCATCTTCTGAGCAGAGGGAAAGTGAGTGCCCTAATGTGGGGTCAGGTTGGTGTGTCCTAAGAAAATGAACAGGCAAGTGTGTGTGGAGGACCATAGACAAAGGGGAAAGATATGAGAAGGTTAGATAGATAGAGCAGAACTAGTTCACGCAGAGGATAAGAAACTGGATTTTATTGGTGGTGTAACTGAATATAGGACTGCTATAGGACTTTGGGCAAGAAAGTTGTATGGTTTGATATTGATTGTAAGATGCGCATTCTGGATATTATGCAGAGCATGAGTGAAATAGCTGATCCAGAATCATCAGTTAAGAGGCTCTGTGCATAGCCTAGATGAAAAATTACAGAGGATGCTGGTGGCAGAGATGATGGAAAATGGTAGATGCAGGATTTATTTGGGAGGTAGATTGACTGATGTGTTAATTGATTGGATACAGAGAAAGAGGAAGAAGAGAGAACTCGAGGTTGATTCCTAGGGTTTTGGATAAAGAAAATAAGAGGATGACGGTGATATTTATGGGTTAAAACATATATTCTTGGAGACAAGAATTCCAGGATGACTTTCTGGAATTATCCAAAGTCCTGAGTGTGGTGACTCTGAAGCATTATTCTGGGATTCTTCTCAGGACTTAGAGAGAACCTGAGCCTCCAACTTCTCCATCATTTGCACAGCACCTAGTTTCCTGTATTACATCTGTTTATCTTTTATGTGCTAAAGTGATTTCTATTTTTTTCAACTGAATCCTGATAGTGTGTGCCTGGAGAAAATAAAAAAGGGTATTGTTTCATTGAAGACGGAAGGGAAAATATTTTGTGATCGAGCTGTTGATTCTGTTGAATTCTGGAATGCAGTTGAGAAATCAAGCAAAATGAATCAAAAGAAGTGATTTTTGGATTTCATATGGAGTAATTGGTGCTGATGGTAACTACAGTTCAGTAGAATATTAAAGGGGAGTCCAAGTAGCTGACATTGAGGAGTAAAACTACAGGGGGACAAGAGGTCAAGGAAAGATGCATTTGAATTGGAGATACTGTACGCACCAGTTACCTTGCTTTTGGCTGTAAGTGGCAGAAATTCCAATTCAAGTTGGCTTAAGCTCTAAAAGCAAAAATTGGAATGATTCATGTAACTGAAAACATCCAGAATTAAGGATTCCAACTGTATTTTTCTGCATCTCTCAGTTCTACAGTTCTTGACATTTTTCTTTATACTCGGTTTCAGCTTTTATTATAATAGCAAAATATCAGTTGTTCTGGCTTTCATGTCTTTACAGCATACAGACCAGAATGACAGGAAACAGAAGTCCTGCCATTCACTCTGATTGGATCAGCATAATCAATCACAATGTGCAGGGACATTTCTAAATGGCCAGAATCAGACTTCTGCCTCTCTCCAAATCAGTAGCTGTGTGTAGGGGAAGAACATTACTGGAGTTGCTTCCACCTTGAAGCTGAAGGTAAGGATCAGTCTCATCCAGCAGTTGGCTGGTGGACAATGCAGGGGAAAGGAATGGTCAAGTTCATAACCCAGCACATTGTCTCTGCGCCACAGGAATGAAGCCAGAGGAGGAGATCAATAAGAGTGAGAGGAGAGAGAGGTAACTTCACTTTGAGTGAGTAGGAGGAGGGCTCCAGAGCCAGCCTTGGAGAGGAGGAGGGTCACTTTCTCCACTGAGAGGAAAAAAGGAAGAGTGTGGCTGGGGCATAAGGCAGCTGGCTGCCTGTGGGAGGAAGGAGGAGATTCCACATGACATCTTCTGTTTTCCCAGAGAAGTGAGAGACAAGATCATCAGTTGATGGAGAAGGATGCAGAGGCAGAGGAATGTCAATACAAGAGGGGAGGTGTGAAATCATCACTTTGGAAAGTGTGAAAGTGAAATGTGGGGGCTCATGGGCTCAACAGAGGGAGTAAAGGACTGAGGACCACAAGCACATTCCTACATCTGTTTTGAAAGCTTACTTGAAGTGATTGTGTACTACCTCTCCCCATTTTCTGTTTTCCCCACTCCCAATTTCTAGAGATGATTTTTCTTAAGAGTTAAAAAGCATTTATCTTTTTCCTCCCATTTACCATCACTCCTCTGGTGTAAACCATCATCTTTGCACAGGGGGGTTATGGGGGCAGCCCCTGAAGAAATCTCCGGATCTTTAGATGCTTCCTTCCCTGATCCAATCACACTGCTGTCTGAATCCTCATCCCTAAATACAGCTTCTGTCATGTTGATTCCTTGTTCTCTGCGTCTGTCTGCCTTTAGGTGAAGTCTTTCTTGTATTTTTTCCCCTTCACTTTCCAATATAGAAATTTCTTGTCCCGTCAATCTAGTCTTTTCCTTTGCCCAGGAACTTAATGTCACATTCCTTTCCACTTTTCTGTGTTTACTCATAGTTCCCATGCTAGAAAGTGCAAATCTGGCCTTTTTACTACATCGAATCAAACGGATCCTTCAGGATTCTGCTGTGGAACTTTCTGGCATGATGGAAATGTTCTGTAGCTGCATAGCCACATGTTGTGAGTGAGGAACTCATATTTAAATTTTATTTTTACTTATATGTAAATTTAAATGTAAATAGTCAAGTATGTGGACACACAGCTTTAGGCCCTATGCCTTATCCCATTACTGCCTTGAAGCCACTGAACCGGTTCTACCTTGACAGACAGTCCCCCATATGGGAAGTCCTGTAGCTTTTGATGATCTATACAGCACAGCTCTACATTTAGTTCTAGATTTTCCTGCTTTCAAGTTTTCACACTTGTTTCTCTCTTTGTCTTATTTTTCTCTTTTACTTGCAACACAGCTCACAGCATAGCCTTCAATACATACTTGACTAAAGTTCTGAATTATTTATGTGTAAGAAGATGCTTCTTTCTTAGTAAAACAAGATAGAAAAGGAAAGATAAAAATGGATGATCACTCTGCTAGGACTTCCTTCTGGCAGGAAGGGAATTCAAAATGGCTTCTTCTAAAGTTCTTTTCTCTCCCTTGGCTGGATCCTACCTGGAGAAATGAAAGCTTCATATGGCTGTATACTTTGCAAAGCAGTTTTCTGATATATGGTACAATAGCAGTTTATCACTATTAAGAGAGTAGTATTTTAACTGCTGCTCTGTGGTTTATGATATATTGTTAGTTTTACTGAGAAATTACTCACGTGAAGCCATTTTCCTTGAAGTTGTGAAACCATCCAGTTTCCACAGTTTACCAGTCTAATTTGTCCTATGGCAATGAAACCTAAAAGTCTCTTAATTTGAGGACTTTCAACTGTTTAAGTAGGAAGTAAACAGCCGTGAGACTGGTCTGTATGGAACTTAAATAGATTACTCAGTACTTCTGTACCTCTCTTCTCCTGAAGGGTTATTCAAATCCACTCACATAATCCATGGGTTTTTCTGTGGTGATTAGCCCACAGGCATTTAGTTGACAGACATGTAGCTTTCTCCTTTTCCCTCCAATGGGAAGAGGGCCTTCACTTATGCAAATGGCGGCGCTCATGCTGGGGACCCACAGGATAGTGCCTGACACAATCCTATCGGCAGAGATATAAATCCCTCCACTTGCCGGCCTTCCCTATTCATGAAGCTGCTTGCGGTCAGTATGTTTATTTGCATGTTAACACTAGCAAAAAGTATGCAAAATGTGAATGCCCAGCTTTTCAAAGGGGAGGAGTAAAAGCCCAGGGCAGACAGACAGTTGAATTTGGTTTTGCTTTCTAGACAATGAAAGCCTCGGAACCAAATCAACTTGCCAATCCATTTTCCTGAAGAATAAGAATAGTCATTTCTGTTTGCTCCTGTCAGATCAGGCAACTTGATTTTCTAATACCATTTTTAAAAACTTAGATTTAAACTTTTAAACTTGGATGTAAGCTATGTGAGTTTAAATACTCACTGTGACTAGCCCATACCACTCTTGCCCTTAAGAATAAGATTTTTTTTTTAAGCCAGTAACTTAGTTTTAAATTTTTATTTATTTATTTTTTGGCAGTGCCACGTGGCATGTGGAATCCTAGTTTCCCAACCAGGGATTGAATCTGTGTCCCTTGCAGTGGAGGTGCCACAATCCAATCCCCTGGACTGCAGGGAAGTCAAGAATAAGATTTTTAACTTTCTCATTTGCCTTTTCATGGGTACTTCCTTATTTCTCTCTCTCTCTCTCTCTCATACATACACACTCTATCAAGTAAATAATGGAATACACCATATGTCATACAGTAGCATTCTGTGTAATGATAGCTAAGGTGGTTAAATTCTGTTATTTCTAGTGACTAACCCTACTCTGCTGTGTTTGGATACCTCTATATGATTTAAATGCTTTCACTTCTGTTACATCATGTAAATATGGGTGCAATGCAGCAATGATCTACTCACTTAAATGCAAAACTTGTTTTTTGTCTTTTGGGGCATAAAAAAAGGTACTTCAAGAATACTAAAACAAAAAAATGTTTATTTAAATCCTGAAAAAAAATAAGATGGAGGAGAAAACAGAGTAACAAAGAAAAAATGCTAAAAAGACAGTAGTTGAAGAGAAATCTGACATTTAAACTGAGGCCCCCACTGGTGCCCATGGCAACTCCTCTGACAACTTGGTTAAAAAAAAAAAAAAAAGACAAAAAATCTATTCTCTTCTTTGCTTTCAAGGATAATCCTTGCTTTTTATTTTTTTCTCCCTGGGAACCATGACAATTTTTTTTCTTTTTGGGGACCATGCAGGAATTTCTTTTATTATAGACCCAATAAATAATGGAGGGTTAATGTCCTTTAGACAACTAGATGGGAAATTTGATCTTCCCAGAACACATTTTCATGCTTATATGTGATCTGAGTGCTGAGAAGCATAAGTGGGGTTGGTTGTTTTTATATTTAGGATTTATGCTATTTTACAATTCTCAAATTGAATACAGTATTAAATACAATTCATGTAAGATGAGTAATGTGTTTTAATTGTTCTGTTGAACAATTCTCTCTAAATTTGATCAAGTTTCTATCTATTTTGTCATTTGGGTATCTGGAAATATTATTGCCCATGGCTAGATAAAAATAGTAAGCAAACATTAAAGCTATGACATTCACCCTTTCTTTCAAATGTAATTTCCAAATTGAGAGTCATTTTTCAAAAGTTCTATCACAGAATCAGGATGTAATTCTAATTTTAGAGCCAGTTCCTCATGAGTCTAAACACTGGGTGAGAACCACTGTTTTTAGGAAGAAAGCACTGTTACTGCCCGACAGACCTTGCCACTGTTTTATACATAATTTGCTCGAGATAGTTTTTCATTTTTTCTCTTAAAGTGGGGAATGAAAGGAATGGTTCCATTTCAACTGTGTTTGCAAACCATAAGTCTGAATGCGAATATGTGCTTAAATATTTCTGTTGTTTTTGCTATTAAGATAAAAATGCTCATAAATAACAAAATTAGCCTGGACTAAGAATACAGATTGACTTTTTTATGTTTTGGAGAAAAATTTCCAGGAAGGTGTCATGTCTTTAAGTGTTGCTTACTATTCATAAGCTCCCATAATTTTGAAAATTTTTCATGAAAAAATTAATGATCTTTTAACAGCAAGAAAGTTTACTGAGTACTTACTCAGAGTGTGGTAATGTGCCAGGGTTATTTACATAAATTATTTCTTATCCTCTTGACACTTCTATAAGATAATATTTTATGCCCATCTTACAGGTGAAGAAAGATAATAAGAAACTTGTCCCATGTCACATAATTCATATGCCACTGAACTGACATTCAAACCTAAGTCTATTTAAATCCAAATTCTAGCACTGATATTTACCACTTCATACAACATCTTGGAATCAGCAGTATAAATCTCATCTCTCTTCTTTTGACAGATAAATTAAAGCAGGCTGAAAATAGATTAAAAAGGAGGTTTCTTTCAAAATTTCTTTTTCTCCACATTTTTTTAGGGGGTGGGTAAAAAGACTTAGAGTACTTTTATTTCTGCCAAAGAGTGAAATGGAAGTAGAAAGAAGAGGAGAGGGGGATCTAGAGCTCCAAATTCATGCCTGAAAGACCTGCCTAGGCATGGGGAGTGAAGATGGCAGTTTTCTCCAGGAAAATGTCAGTGACTGAGTTGCCTCTTCATCTGTGATGTCAGCTGCACTCGACATGCTGTGGCAGAAAGTTGAAGATTCATCACAACTATGAAAACAAGGCTTTGAGAAGGGCTTCCCTTATAACTCAGTTGGTTAAGAATCTGCCTGCAGTGCAGGAGACCCAGGTTTGATTCCTGGGTTGGGAAGATCCGCTGGAGAAGGGAATGGCAACCCACTCCAGTACTCTTGCCTGGAAAATCCCGTGGACCGAGGAGCCTGGTGGGCTACAGTCCGTGAGGTTGTAAGAGTTGGACACGACTTAGCGACTAAACCACCAACCGTGAAAATGAGAGAAAGATGCAGTGTCATGACAGTTTGAGCCCTGTAAACAGAACTAGTCTTCATGATTATACATTTTTTTAATGTGTGTGTGCTCAGTTGTGTCTGACTCTTTGCGACCCCATTGACTACAGACAGCCTGACTCCTCTGTCCAAGGAATTTTCCAGGCAAGAATACTGGAGTGGGTTGCCATTTCTTACTCCAGGGGATCTTCCTGACACAGGGATTGTACCAGCATCTCTTGTGACTCCTACTTTTTAACATAGAGATAATTATGTATATAATTATTAGATAATTATGCTTTGGAGAAGGAAATGGCAACCCACTCCAGTGTTCTTGCCTGGAGAATCCCAGGGATGGGGTTGCATAGAGTCAGATACGACTGAAGTGACTTAGCAGTAGCAGTAGCAGTAGCATATATATATATACACACACATATATAATGTAAAAACACAATGAAAAATGAAATTATATATATAAGTATATATATATACCTGTATGTATATTTATATAAATGTTTAAGTAAGTGAAAGTTGCTCAGTCATGTCAGATGCTTTTGCAACCCCATGGACTATACAGTTATGGAATTCTCCAGGCCAGAATACTGGAGTATTCTGGAGTATTCGAACCCAGGTCTCCTGCACTGCAGACAGATTCTTTACCAACTGAGCTGTTTATATTTATATAAATGCTGCATTTTGAAACAGCCATGGAAACACGCAGCTCAGCTCCTGGTTGACTGACAGCCTTGGCTTGCCCCTCTGCATTCCCCAGTCCATTCCTGCCAAAGCTGCATTTTCTCTAGGTGCTCTCAATTGAGAAGTGGACTCTCTGCAGGTACTAATGCAGGTCTGTTCCTCCAGGACATGGGATTCCTCTGAGTCATGGCTTCAGTTCCCCATCAGCCTGGTGGAGACATTCTTAGAACTGCTCTGAGGCTCTCCCTAACCGGTCCTCCTTCTGAAGACTGCCTATCTGCTCTGCCTCCTCCTCTTTGTCCGTGATAGGGTCTTCCTCTGCTAACTCTCAGCATATAATTCCATCTTGACATCTGCTTCTCCAAGGACTTGCGCTAATATGCACTCAAAGTAGTTGACCTGGAAGGCCAACCACTTATATTGAAGATGTGGTCATGTCTCAAAACACCACTCTCTCTGCGTATTGTCAGTGTTAGCCTACTGACCTAAAGAATTATAAATATTTTATACCTAAAGATTTATCAGTGAATTTGAATATATCTTCATCAGTGTATCTGTCTTTAAATAATCATCTGTCTATAAAATTGAATTTTGTGTAAAGAATTTAAGATGTCTTAGAGGAACATACAACAGAACTCTTGAAATTCTCTATAGACAATTTATATCATCAAAGATGGTCATAATGGATACAATACAAGTTCTGGAATTAGCTCTAGAATTATTTGAACAATCTACTGAGATGTTCTCCATTTAAACCTCAGAGTCAATATTCCTTTTTGTCCGAGCATCACCTAAGTGCCTTCCCTATTGGGAACCATATTTCTAATTAATCTAGTTTATACTCTTAACACTAGCCTGTTAGTCCCAAGTGTAAAATTTCTGCTAAATTCCTTTTAAATGGTATCCTTAAATCTAACGATCCTTTTCTACACTTTAGTTCTAGACTGCCACTACCTTTACAGCTAGCTAATTTTTCAACTAGTGTCTCTTCCTCTTGAAGGCTGAGGATAGGAAGACATAAATTTTCCCATCATGATAAATTGGTGCGTTAAATTGTATATCAGCCAAGAGAAGGCAGTATGTACAATTCTACAGCTGTATGCTTATAAGAGTTATACCAACACCTGATGGGTACTATAGAGTGGTGTCTTTAAAGTTAACACTAACTGATAACTCTCCCTGCACTGTTCGCTGGTTTTATGACTTCAGGCAAATTAAGAATTCTTTAAGTCTTAGATTCTGTTTGCAAATATCTACTGTTAATAGCATCTCCTCAGAGAGTTGTGAAAATAGTTGCATAATGACCATAGTGTATTTAAATAATTCTTATGCAGAGAAAGTCCTTAATACATATTAGTTATTATTATTAGATGTTATAACTGATAGTTTATAAAGATATAAATTAGGTTTTATCTGATTCAGATTTTAAAAAATTGAATTATAATTGATTTACAATGTTGAACTAATTTCTGCTTTATAGCACAGTAATTCAGTTCAGTTGGTCAGTCATGTCTGACTCTGTGACCCCGTGGACTGTAGCACATTAGGCTTCCATGTCCATCACCAACTCCTGGAGCTTACTCAAACTCATGTCCATCGAGTCCGTGATGCCATCTAACCATCTCATCCTCTGTTGTCCCCTTCTCCTCATACCTTCAATCTTTCCCAGCATCAGGGTCTTTTCAAATGAGTCAGTTCTTCACATCAGGTGGCCCAAGTATTGGAGTTTCAGCTTCAGCATCAGTCCTTCCAGTGAATATTCAGGACTGATTTCCTTTAGGATTAACTGGTTGTATCTTCTTGCAGTTCAAGGGACTCTCAGGAATCTTCTCCAACACCACAGTTCAAAAGCATCAATTCTTCAGCGCTCAGCCTTCTTTATAGTCCAACTCTCACATCCATATATGACTACTGGAAAAACCATAGCTTTAACTAGATGGACCTTTGTTGGCAAAGTAATGTCTCTGCTTTTAAATATGCTGTCTATGTTGTTTGTAGCTTTTCTTCCAAGGAGCATGCGTCTTTCTTTTAATTTCATGGCTGCAGTCACCATCTGCAGTGATTTTGGAGCCCAAGAAAATAAAGTCTCTCACTATTTCCATTGTTTCCCCATCTATTTGCCATGAAGTGATGGGACTGGATGCCATGATCTTAGTTTCTTGAATGTTGAGTTTTTAAGTCAGGTTTTTCACTTTCCTCTTTCATCAAGAGGCTCTTTAGTTCTTCACTTTCTGCCATAAGGGTGGTGTCATCTGCATATCTGAGGTTATTGATATTTCTCCCTGAAATCTTGATTCGAGCTTGTACTTCACCCAGTTCAGCATTTCGCATGATGTACTCTGCATATAAGTTAAATAAACATGGTGACAATATACAGCCTTGACATACTCCTTCCCTGATTTGGAACCAGTCTTTTGTTCCATGTCCAGTTCCAACTGTTGTTTCCTGACCTTCACATACAGATTTCTCAGGAGGCAGGTCAGGTGATCTGGTATTCCCATCTCTTTCAGAATTTTCCACAGTTTGTTGTGATCCACACAGTCAAAACTTTGGCATAGTCAATAAAGCAGAAGTAGATGTTTTCCTGGAACTCTCTTGCTTTTTTGATGATCCGATGGATGTTGACAATTTGAGCTCTGGTTCCTCTGCCTTTTCCAAATCCAGCTGAACTTCTGGAAGTTCACGGTTCACATACTGTTGAAGCCTGGCTTGGAGAATTTTGAGCATTATTTTGCTAGTGTGTGAGTGAAGTTGCTCAGTCATGTCCGACTCTTTGTGACCCCATGGACTATAGCCCACCAGGCTCCTCCATCCATGGAATTCTCCAGGCAAGAATACTGGAGTGGGCTGCCATTTCCTTCTCCGGGGATCTTCCTGACCCAGGGATCGAACCCAGGTCTCCCGCATTGCAGGCAGACGCTTTAACCTTTGAGCCACCAGGGAAGCCCTGCTAGTGTGTGAGGTGAGCAATTGTGTGGTAGCTTGAACATTCTTTGGCTTTCCCTTTCTTTGGGATTGGAATGAAAACTGACCTTTTCCAGTCCTGTAGCCACTGCTTTTTCCAAATTTGCTGGCATATTGAGTGCAGCACTTTCACAGCATCATCTTTTAGAATTTGAAATAGCTCAACTTTAATTCCATCACCTCCACTAGCTTTGTTCATAGTGATGCTTCCTAAGGCCCACTTGACTTCACATTCCAAGATGTCTGGCTCTAGGTGAGTGATCACACCATTGTGGTTATCTGGGTCATGATCTTTTTTTGTATAGTTCTTCTGTGTATTCTTGCCACCTCTTCTTCTGTTAGGAGGAGCTGGATGATGGTGGAGTAGAAAAATGTGTGCTTATCTTCTCCTGTGAGAACTCCAAAACTACAACTTGCTGCTCAACAACCATTGAACTGGAGAATGTTGGATCCCACCAAAAAAAGATACGCCATGTCTAAGGGCAAAGGAGAAGACCCAGCGAGACAGTAGGAGGGGAAAATCACATTTAGAATCAAATCCCTTACCCGCCAGAGATGCTTAGAGGGCTCAAACAAACCTTGTGTTTACCAGGACCCAGAGACCCCACAGAGACTGAGCACAGTTGTTCACTTATGTGTATATATATATATATATAAATTCTTTTCTTATATTCTTTTTCATTATGGATTGGCACAAGATATTAATTTCCTGTGCTATATAGTAGGACCTTGTTATTTATCCATTCTTTCTGATCCAGATTTCCTTCTTTGAATACCCTTAAATAATAATACAACTGCTATAAATCAGGAAATTCAATAAACTAATCTGAAAATGTGTTTACTGTGTTATTCCTTCAAGTTCTAGATTTGCACTGAAGTTTTTCTTTTTTTGCTCGTTTATAAGTATATAAACCTGTAATGTATGTGCATTTAATTTATAAAATATATTTAAACTGTTTTACTGAAAGAAGATGAATGAGTGCATTATAATATGGCAAACTGTTGGTCTGGAAGTTGTTCTACTTAAAAGTTAGGCTGAAGATGAGAAGGTACCTGAAATTCTCTAGTTCTCAAATCAACAGATGTGCAGTTTCTTTCAGTAATTATTCTCATAGTGGAATTTGAAACTACTTAGTACTCTTGAGAATCCCTTGGACTGCAAGGAGATCCAACCAGTCCATCATAAAGGAGATCAGTCCTGGGTGTTCATTGGAAGGACTGATTTTGAAGCTGAAACTCCAATACTTTGGCCACCTGATGCGAAGAGCTGACTTATTGGAAAAGACCCTGATGCTAGGAGGGATTGGGGGCAGGAGGAGGAGGGGATGACAGAGGATGAGATTGTTGGATGGCATCACCGACTCAATGGACATGAGTTTGGGTGGACTCCAGAAGTTGGTGATGGACAGGGAGGCCTGGCGTGCTGCGGTTCGTGGGGTCACAAAGAGTCGGACACGACTGAGTGACTGAACTGAACTGAGTACTTCTCTTTTAACATGAATGTATTGAGAAATATAAGATTTGCCTCTCATTTGAATATTTTATGGCTTTTAAAATGTGCCTTTCCCCCATTGTACTCAAATTTGGAGAGTTAAATGGTGACTAGAGTTGATAATACTGGATTGTATAATTGAAATTTGCCAAGAGATTAGAACTTGTGTTCTTACCAAAAAATAGGAAACAAGTGAAGTGATGGATGTATCAAAGGTGGGAATCCTTTCACAGTGTATACATAGATCAAAATCATGTACATTTTAAATATATTGAAATTTTGTCAATTATAGCTCAAAAAATGCTGGAAAAAATTTGGAGAGCTAAGGTTCTAAATTTTCTCAAAGCAAATTCATTTTTAGATATCTGAAAAAAAAACAAAAAACCAGAAACCAGCTTGATTTTGCAGAGCTCCCTGTGCCCAGTATTTATGCCATTTGAGCATATACTGGGCTGAATGGAGCTTCCACTGATTTATTTATTGCACTTTGTGTAGGGGCTAATGATGTCTTTTTATACCAGCCACAACAAAGGCATCCAAGTGCCTTCTCTTCCGTCAGGTCTGTAGGATAGCGAAGTTGGGTGAAGAGGTTGAATTTTCAAGGGCCGTTTATAGCTTAGGTTCTCCCTTCCCATTTTGCTTTGAAGATCCTGTTTCTTTTGTATAGTCCTATTCTCATCTCAGTTTCCCCCTGTTTTTCCTTTCCATTTCCATTATTACCTCATATTTGGGATGGAAAATAAATCTGCAAGCAGAATCAGAATATTTCTGTGCTGTCATCAGTCCAGAAGTTTTCCTGAGATTTTGTTTTTGCTTCTGTGTGAATTGGAGTTGCCCTCAGGGTTCCAATGAGAAAGCTAAAAGGAAGGGAATTGAACAGAAAATATAGGCATACTAACACTTTACTTTCTGCTTTTTTTATTGTTTATTATGGATGCATTCAAACTTCCTACAGAGTAAAGAACAATATAATACATTCTTGTACTGTCATCTCGTAGCATCAACAGTCATCAACATGAATAATTTTTATTTCATTTATTTCGCTATACTTTATCTCTGTTTTTTTATGCTGAAGTATTTTAAGGTAAAACCCAGACATCATACTTTTCACCCTTAAATAGTTCAGTAAATATTTTAGTGGGTAAGGACTTCTGCTTCCATTGTTGATGTGTGTTAAGTCGCTTCAGCTGTGTTCAGCTCTTTGCAGTCCTATGAACTGTTGCCCACAAGGTTCCCGTGTCCATGGGATTCTCCAGGCAAGCATACTGGAGTGGATTGCCATGCCCTCCTCCAGGGGATCTTCCTGACCCAGGGACTGAACCAGCATCTCTATGTCTCCTGCATTGGAAGGCGGCTTCCACACCACTAGTGCCACCTGGGAATGCAAGTAACCAAAATGGGAAATAGTATAATCTTCTTCCATACTCTGGTAACCTAGGGTAACTTGCTTTTTTTTTTTTTTTTTAATCATAATTATGTTAAAATTTTGGGACTGCTTATTATGCTAACTGTACTGACTATTTAATGAGAAATCTTTTAGAGGATTTGAAATTCTATGTTGCTAAATCCCCTATAGGATAGAGACAGCTTTCTTGTTTTCCAGTTATAAATATTACAGTGGTGGTTCTAGCAAATGTAATAATGCTGGTATGAAATGCAGCACACAAAAGGCTTTCAGTTCTTAAGTCCTAAGGGGATTGGTAAGTAGATGTTTTAAAAGATCCTTCTAAATATTTGAAATTCAATAGGTGAAATATAAAAAAAACAGCTAGGGCAGATTCTGTGCCTGGAGATACATGATTCCATTGGGAGGGTGAAGAGTTCATGTTTTCCTCCTACAGGTGGGCCTGGAGAGCAGGCTGAAAGTCAGTCCGGAGACCCATGTCACCGTCTCACCTACATTAGGCAGAGTTAGCACAGCTGACTAATTCGTAACAGTTGTAGAAGTAGCCACTGATTGCACTGCAGAAGACACAAATGAGATTTTGCTTTCTGTGTTTTCTTTCTTAGATATTGATAGGATGTATTGGCAGGTCAGTAAATTGACTTTTGACCACTGCGCTCGCTGCAGAAAGAGCTTTAGTACTTACAGCCTCCGCGCTGACATGTTTCAACCACAGTAACAGTGCTGGCATTTCTGTGTCTGCTCAGAATCGTGTCTTTTTTTGTTTTTTTTTTTTGAAGCAAAGGGTTTTGTGTCTTTTTTGGTACATTCGTCTATTGAGTACTTTCTGCATGCATATTCTTTCATGACTACTTCTTGATTAAATTCTTGATCTTAGATTTGACTTCCCTGCATGTCTCTTTAAAGGATGACTGGGAGTCTGTCCTATGGTTCTACTTTTCATGTTACCTTTTGGTCATTTGATTAGTTGATCATTACAGTTATAGACCACGTAGCATGTCTTTTTACTATTTTATTCTTTCCAAATTCTACTCAAGGGCCTTTCTCACAAACCTGTTTAGAATAATAAAATCTGATGGAGGAGACATTGAACTGTTTATGAGGTGCTTATCTCTTTTGCTAAAATATTTCAGATAGGCCTTTGCTTTATAAACTAAGTAATGAGAAGCTTTTAAAAACAGTCTGTTGAGTTACTGAAAAACTCACATTGCTAGAAAGTCATTATTTTTGTTGTATAAAATTCTGCCTCTCTGTTTAGCTTATACCCATTCATGCTTGCCATGGGAAAACCCCTCAGACATCAGAAGGCATTTATAGCATTCATTTCTTAACTCAAATCCAGACTAGAACTCCCACTAAGTTTATTACTGCAAATAATCTTTTTAAACAGCTTAATCTCATAGTTGAAGTGCAGCTTATATTTTTTAAGCATTAAAAAAGTAAAAAATATTCTTAAATTTTAAAAAGAGGGAGAGAAAGAGGGAGAGAGAAAAATGTAAATTGTATTTCCCAATATGAATCTCTGTGTAATGTTACCTGAGCATATTTATAATTAAAGATTCCAGTATAAACATCATATGCAAAGTGCATTTAAGTCTTTGGAAAGTTGAAACGTGAAAGTGGATTTAAAATGCTAAGAAGTTAAAAAAAAAACTAGACAGCTGGTTTTGTGTATAAATTTACTTATTTTCTAAAGATAAAAATTTGGTAAGATTTAATGACTATTTATTTAGCTTTACTTTGTCTCTTTGCAGAATTATATAACAGCATAGGATACAGACAGCTATACTTTTACAATTCACACATCTACTGTCTCTTTTCTCTCTACTTTCTGCAACTTCAGAAATTTTGGATATTTTAATGTCTTACAATCTTCATATTTTTTCACAATATCTTCTATAGGAACTAAAAAAATGATATTTTTAAAATGTTTTGCAATTGATTAGTGATGGAACACTTCCCAGAAATCAAAACACAGGTTATATTTATTATAGCAAATCATGACAGTGTTACATTTTGATTTCTAATTTAAGAAGAGCTATATTTGTTTTCAAAGGCAAAAGCTAGATTTAATAAAAAAATGTTTCAAGAGTTCTAAATCGTTAATAAATAGAAGCATTCTTCAGTATTTGAAACATCTTTTGAAACCATTTTATCTACAATTTTAAGGGATATAATTGAATAAGGAAAAGATTTAATAATACCTAGGTTTTTCTTTTTCTTCTCTGTCTTACTCTTTTGTTTTAAATTAAAGAGGGGATTTTTAAACTACATCTTAAAGTCAAGATGTGATATAAAGGGCCAGCCAAAAAATTTATAATACTTGAAAAATAATGTTATCTCAATCTGCACTTATCTAACTTCTGATACAATCAGGAAATGATTTAATATGTTCTTGTCATTAATAATATAGCAGGTTGTAACTAGAATATACTGAACCACAATCAATTTATTTTGTTTTCTTATCAAATAGGAAGGAGAGTGAAAAATAGAGCTCTCCAACTTGTCTGGTAAGATAACTATCTTTCCAACTAGCAGCTTCAGTTAATTTGGTGCACTGGCCCCCTGGAATTGTGGTCACATTTACTAGCTCATTACCTTTCTCAGAAATCAGTTTATTTGAAATATAAAAGAGAAAAAGAAGAAAAAATAGTGAAGTTGTGTTTGTGTGCTTTTTCACTTGATTAGATATTTTTTCAGTGTAAATTCTTCACAATACAAATACATCTCTGTCACTTTCATTTCCTTTTGCACACTCATATTATTTATTTATATACATTTTCTTAAAATCTTGATATTTTCTAGACCAGATTTATCAAATTTAGGAACTCAACATTTCATCTTTTATTAAAGCAGGCATATTTTTAAAACCTGGGAGGAAAGATAATTGATGCTGTGTCAGAGTAATTAATAATAATAATCTCTCTAATTTTTAAACAAAATTTCATGACTATTTGTATTTTGTCTCTGGGCAGAATTGTAAAATGGCATAAGATAAAGTCAGTGACCACTTATCTCTTTCAACTTGACTGTGTTTGTCTTGAAAAGTTTTCCATTCTAAGGGAGACTGCCTTTTTCATTACACCATACAATACAGAGTGTTTAACAATATGCATGGAGTAGGTAAAAAATGCCTTTGTCAAGCAAGTGATAAAAATGCTGTTTACATATATTTCATTTACAAAGGAACTAGGGCCCAAGAAGTAGAAAAACAGAATAGGAATTCCTCCTTAGAGCTCATCCTTTGAAAACATTAGTTATGGCTTCCTGTGATGTGTCCGATGCTTCCTCAGTTAGATATAGTGTTCCATCTTCAGTGAAGTCAAGGACTGATTGAATAGTTCTCTGTAACAATAGTCTTCTTAAGTTACTTCTTTGTAAACTGGAGCTATGAATAATTTAAGTTCAGCAGATTACAATAACTCTTTAACAATAAACAATGTCTCACATATCACTCACGCATATACATCTGCATGGAAATACTAAGAGGAATGTGTTTTTCAAACTCTTTACAGATTCAACTCACATTCTACTCGGAAAAATTTAAGGAGACCACATCTTACAAATAACAAATAACTTCTGAAAAATGATGGTGTTCTAGCTTTTTATCTAGAGAGGATCTTCCTATATGGATTTTTCTTAAAGCTATTCCAGTAGCTGTCTCAATATGTTTTTTTTAGAAAATATGTCAATTTTATTGCATTGTTGTAAAAGTAGTTTTAAATGGATTTAAATATGACTACAGTGGAAGAGGTTTTCATAAATGTTCCTTGCTCTGCTAACTAAAGATACAGGTTAAAATTTCAAAGTTTAAATGTGAATGTTTAAAACTAAATCAATTAAGTGAATCAAGATGAATGAAATAGGTAAATTTCTTAAAGATATTAGAAAAGAAAGAAAAGAAAGTGAAGTTGCTCAGTCGTGTCCGACTCTTTGTGACCCCGTGGACTGTAGCCTACATGGCTCCTCTGTCCATGGGATTCTCCAGGCAAGAATACTGGAGTGGGTTGCCATTTAAAATGTATATTTTTGTCATAGCATTTACTCTTCCCCTTTACTTTCCATAAGACTTCCATGGAATTTATTTTCTTTTCCATACAACTCATTGTAAGGTATAGTTCTAAAGGAGGCAATTAAGAAAGGAAGATGACCTCAATGGAGACAGGTTACCTTTATTCAGGCAAGGAAGGGTGACAGTCAGTCTAACGACCAGGCTGAGTGTGTGCGGGATCAGGGACGCTTCGTATTTAAGGGGAGGTTTTGCAGAAATGATATGGGAAGATTTAGTCAGGCGGATGAACGGGGGTGGGGGGGTCCTGGGATGACACAATCTGCCTGGAGCATCGGGGTGGGATTTAAAGTTCAGTTTTGTCATCCCCGAAGTCAGGTGGTTCAGCAAGGGCCCTTGAGGTCGTTATCTTCTTTTCTAGGCCGGAGGGCTCCTTCACTCATCTTACTAATTTTTTAATTCTTTTCCAATGTTTGTGTGGAGTATGCAGATTCTGGATGCTGAGCTTAAAAATAGTATTTTTGATCAATTGTGTGGGATGACATAGGTATCTATGGTCTCCACCCCCCACTTGTATCTTTTCAACGAAGGTAGCTCTCTCTCTTCTAAGGAAAGTTTATGTGAGCTGTTGAAAAGATAATGTGCTTTCCATGATATATTCTAATATTTTAAACTATTAATGCATCGGTAGCATTCATCTCTTACATGAATCTTTAAATCTGTCTCCGATTCTATTCAGAATTCTAGAATTTGAATTATTAGGCTAATGGTATGCAAAAATATGAGCAAGCCTCTTCAGAAAAGTTGAACCAATTTGCACTGCCAGTAGCAGAGGTGGAATGTACCTGTTTGCCCACCCTGATTAACACTGGTTAATAATCATTTAAATATTTTCAAACTGGTGGATTAGAAATGATATTTACTTATTTAGAATTTATGTTTTCAGCTCATTTAAATTTATAAAATTTTCTTTTTATGGTATTTTCTCATTTTTCTCTTGAATAGCTATTTCTGACTGACTTTGAATTTATACATGAACACACATACATACTCATGCTTATACATACATACACATGAACACACATACACACTCACACTCATACACAGATACACATGAATGCACGTACATACTCATGCTCATACATATATACACATGAACACACGTACATAATCATGCTCATACACACATACACATGAACGCACATACACACTCAGGCTTGTACACATGTACACATGTACATACTCATGCTCATACACACATACACATGAACACATGTACATACTCATGCTCATACACACATACACATGAACACATGTACATACTCATGCTGATACACACATACACATGAACACACGTACATACTCATGCTCATACACATGTACACATGAACACACGTACGCATGAACACACATACATACTCATGCTGCTACATACATACACATGAACACACGTACACATGAACACACATACATACTCATGCTGATACACACATACACATGAACACACATACATACTCATGCTGATACACACATACACATGAAGACACGTACATACTCATGCTGATACACACATACACATGAACACACGTACATACTCATGCTGATACACACATACACATGAACACACGTACATACTCATGCTGATACACACATACACATGAACACACGTACATACTCATGCTGATACACACGTACACATGAACACACGTACATACTCATGCTGATACAAACGTACACATGAACACACGTACATACTCATGCTGATACACACATACACATGAACACACGTACATACTCATGCTTATACCTATGTACACATATTAAGGACGCAACCTCTTTTGTCTGTCACATATGTTGCAAACACCTTTTTCAGATTCCCAGCTGCTTTTTCATTTGTTGGTCTGTTATGTCTTACAAAAGTTTACAATTTTTTACACTATTAAAGGTATAGGATATTTAAAGATCTTGACAACCACCCCCAAATTTGTCTTTATGTTTTCTTTTAGTGCTTGACAAATTACATGAAAATCAAGTCACAGGGATTGGTATATCTCCATAGATTCCTCATGAAATATTCCTAACATATCTATTTATGAATATGAGATATATAAAACTAGGATATTATACTAGTTTTCAAAATAATATTTTATTGACAATAATGAGCATATTGTTATTATACAAATCATTAGTGTGCTAATTGATAAAGTACCATCCACATAAAGGAAAAACACCTTTCATATTTTTCTGAGCTTTAGGAGCCCCGTTTGTACCTCTTTCAGTCATTACTCCCAAGGAATCACCACTATCCTGGTTTATGACACCAAAGACTAGTTTTCCTGGCTTTGAGCTTTGGATATATAGACAATGTGTAATATTTTGTGTCAGGTTTATTTCATTTGATATTATGAATGCAAGGTTCATCCATGATCTTGCTAAGAGTTGTAGTTCTTTGGCCTTCCCTGATAACTCAGGTTGTAAAGAATATGCCTGCAATACAGGAGACCCCAGTTGAATTCCTGGGTCAGGAAGATCTGCTGGAGAAGGGATAGGCTACCCACTCCAGTATTCTTGGGCTTCCCTTGTGGCTCAGCTAGTAAAGAATCTATCTGCCTACAATGCCTGGGTTTGATCCCTGGGTTAGGAAGATCCCCTGGAGAAGAGAAAGGCTACCCACTCCAGTATTCTGGCCTGGAGAATTCCTTGGACTGTATAGATCATGGGGTGGCAAAGAGTCGGACACGACTGAGTGACTTTCACTTTTTTCACAGCATTCAACTGGGTTATTATAACACATTTATTTATCCATTATGTAGACTAGAATAATCAGCAGGTTCCAGTTTGGGCTGTATGAGAGTACTTGTAGGAACATTGTGGATCCTGTTTTGTGGTGAACATGTGCAAACATTTGAGATTGATGTATACTTAGGAGTTACATTGCTGAGTCATAGCATGGGTGTAGATACTTGGCATTTGTTCAGTTCAGTTCAGTTGCTCAGTCATGTCTGACACTTTGCGACCCGATGGACTGCAGCATGTCAGGGCTCCCTGTCCATTGCCAACTCCTGGAGTTAACTCAAACTCATGTCCATTGAGTTGGTGATGCCATCCACCATCTCATCCTCTGTCGTCCCCTTCTCCTCCCGCCTTCAATTTTTCCCAGCATCAGGGTCTTTTCAAATGAGCCAGCTCTTCACATCAGGTGGCCAAAGTATTGGAGTTTCAGCTTCAGCATCAGTCCTTCCAATGAACACCCAGGACTGATCTCCTTTAGGATGGACTGGTTGGATCTCCTTGCAGTCCAAGGGACTCTCAAGAGTCTTCTCCAACACCACAGTTCAAAAGCATCAATTCTTCAGCGCCCACGTTTCTTTATAGTCCAACTCTCACATCCATACATGACCACTGGAAAAACCATAGCTTTGACTAGACAGACCTTTGTTGGGAAAGTAATGTCTCTGTTTTTCAATATGCTATCTAGGTTGGTCATAACTTTGTTGTTGTTGTTGTTGGTCATAACTTTTGGCATTTGTAGATACTGCCAAATAGTTTTCTAAAGAGGTTGTATCAGTTAACAGTCCCTCAAGCAACATATTAGAGATCCAGTTTTCCATGTTTTTCTAGTTACTTGGCATATTCATTTTTTTTTTTTTTTCGTGATTGACTTTTTTTTTTTTTATTATTATTTTTTTTTTTCCAGTGGGTTTTGTCATACATTGATATGAATCAGCCATGGATTTACATGTATTCCCAATCCCGATCCCCCCTCCCACCTCCCTCTCCATCCGATTCCTCTGGGTCTTCCCAGTGCACCAGGCCGGAGCACTTGTCTCATGCATCCCACCTGGGCTGGTGATCTGTTTCACCATAGATAGTATACATGCTGTTCTTTTGAAATATCCCACCCTCACATTCTCCCACAAAGTTCAAAAGTCTGTTCTGTATTTCTGTGTCTCTTTTTCTGTTCTGCATATAGGGTTATCATTATCACCTTTCTAAATTCCATATACATGTGTCAGTATGCTGTAATGTTCTTTATCTTTCTGGCTTACTTCACTCTGTATAATGGGCTCCAGCTTCATCCATCTCATTAGGACTGGTTCAAATGAATTCTTTTTAATGGCTGAGTAATATTCCATGGTGTATATGTACCACAGCTTCCTTATCCATTCATCTGCTGATGGGCATCTAGGTTGCTTCCATGTCCTGGCTATTATAAACAGTGCTGCGATGAACATTGGGGTGCACGTGTCTCTTTCAGATCTGGTTTCCTCAGTGTGTATGCCCAGAAGTGGGATTGCTGGGTCATATTAATGTTTTAAGACCACATACATTACTTTGCAGTTTTTGTTGGTCAGAAATCGTGTGACTTAGCTGGATTCTCTGCCTAGGGGTTCAGAGTTAGAAATCAAAGTGTTGGACAGGCTGTTTTCTTACCTGGAGCTTTGACTAGGGTGGGGTTCTCTTCCAAGACCCTCAGATTTTTGATAGGATTCATTTCCTTGTGGTCACACCACTGAGGGCTCTGGCTTTTTGCTGGCTGAAAGCTACTCTCAAGTCCTGGAGGCCGCTTGCACTTCTCTGCCATGTGACTCTCTGGATTGGCAGTTCACAGCATGGTATCTGCTTCTTCATGAAGGCAGGATAGTCCCTCTAGTTGGCTAAGAGGGAGTCTTACATAACAAAATGTTGTCATGGGAGTGCCATCTATCACCCTTGCCATATTCTATCAGCTAGCAGCAAATCACTGGTCCTCTCAGACCCAAGGGAGGAGGTTCCGCAGGGCACAGCGGCAGGGAATGGAGATCCTGAAGCCAGCTTAGAATTAGACTGCCACAGCTCCCTAGGTCAGTGTTGTTGTTCAGTTGCTAAGTCACATCCAACTCCTCACAGCCCCATGGACTGCCGCACATGAGGCTCCTTTGTCCTCACTATCTCCCGGAGTTTGCTCAGATTCACATTCCTTGAGTCAGTGATCCTATCTAACCATCTCATCCTCTGCTGCACTCTTCTTCTTTTGCCTTCAAGCTTTCCCAGCATCATAGGTCACAAGTACTATATAAACTTCAGTGGAACTTATGATTAAATTTCACTCCTGTGTGGGACTTCCCTGGTGGTCCAGGGGTGGTTAGGCCCTGTGCTTCCACTGCAGGGCGTGTGGGTTTGAAGCTGGCTATTCTAACGGCTCAGCAGGTAAAGAATCTCCCTGCAGTGCAGGAGACCCGGGTTTGATTCCTCCTCCCCTGGAGGAGGAAGTGGCAACCCACTTCAGTATTCTCACCTAGAGAATCCCATGGACATAGGAGCCTGGCAGGCTACAGTCCAAAGGGTCACAAAGAGTCAGACACATTTGCATGACTAAGCACACACAACATACGTGGAACTAAGGTGCCATATACTATGAGAAAACAAAAAAAAATTTAACTTCTGTGTATAAAAATTTTGACTAGAATGTATACATCTCATTTTAATATTTATTTTCTCTTCTTAGCCCCTTGTGGCCTTCATCAGTTTTTTTATTAACTGCTTACTTGGACTTCCTGCAAGATAGAATATTTTATTTTTTAATTCTGTATTATGCCCCCAAGGTAGATACTGTTGTTTCATCCAGTTCCCTCAAGGGCACTCATCCCTCTGGCCCAGTGAGAGCTAATGTGCCCCCAGATTATACACTCCCCATCTTCACCCACTCTTAGGCCAAGCATCAATGACTGAATGACATGTGTATATAAAGAGCTGATCCCGTGTCTCAAACAAGAACGAACTCAGTGCAGTTTGTGCTTCACAGTCCCTCTTGGGATCAGGCTGAACTGAGACTCCTGCCTAGACCCCGTCCTGCTGAACTTTTCTTTCCTTGGTCTACCCTGCTTTGCACATCCCAGTTCTCCTGAAATACTCCTCAGAAAGTCAATCTGACTTTCAGGTACTTAGGGGAACCTCCTAACTTTTCCTTAGCATGTTGTTGCTGTTGGAATTACAGAAGTTGTATGATGATCTTGAAAAAGTAATGAAATTAAATATCACAGGACCACCAAATAGGGACTTTGCAATTCTACTTACTAGTTTTTCATAAACAGACATGGGTATTTCTTAAAAAACTGCATTTTTCTTTTACTTTCCTTAAAAAAATTTTTTTAAGTGGAGGATAATTGCTTTACCATGTTGTGTTGACCTATGCTATACAACAGTATGGATCAACCATAAGTATACACATGTCTCTTCCCTCTTGAACCTTCCCTAAACCCCCAACCCCACCCCACCCTTCTAGATCATCACGGAGCAACAGGTTGACAGCCCTGTGAACACACAGCAGTTTCCCACAGGCTATCTGTTTTACACACAATAATGTGAATGTGTCATGCTGCGCTCAATTTGTCCCACTGTCTCCTTTAGATACAATTTTATGCATGCTTAATAAGAAAGACATTGTTCTGGTTTATTAGAAACTTATTTGCAGAGTGCTGTGTGATCCTTCTATAGGTGTTTGTTAAATTCAGTTGCCATATTAATTCACCTCAACTTTTTCCTAGTTTGTGCAATAGGCTGTGGTGGTATTCATGGGACCAACACCCAGGGCAGTGTGGATGCCAACCCATCACAGCAGCCATGATCCGTGAACAGCCAATATCCCTGTTCTGGTGAAAAACAGCTATCTGTCTTAGCAATAGGTACATATATCAATCGAGTTTTTCCATCCCACTGTAATCTTACTTTAAAATCATCAAGCAACACTCTATTTAAGATAATGCTAAAGAAATTTTCTTGTTGAGGTCAATAATTCATTTTTTGAAAAGAAAACGGTAACATTAATCATTTAAATAAATCCCAATTTTATTGTAGCAAGTTTACTTAAAGCAAGGAAACTTTTTATTAATTATACATATCTATATAATTAACTAGAAAGTAAAATTTAAACCATACCTTATGATCTTGAATCCACCTTAATTTTTCTTTACTTGCCAATATGTGTATCCCCAGGATAAGCTTGAGTAAATGATTAAGACTTGGAAACTTAATTTTCAAGTTGATAGCAGATATTGTATAACTATGACCATGACATATTCTCTGTTTCTATAAAAACATCCACCAAGCTCTTAGTCATCCAAACCTGTCACCTGGAAACCAATTTTCACTTTTCTTTCTTTTCCATCTTATACCATATTATTACTAAGCTCTGCTGATTTAATACCCAAACATTGCTGTGTCCTTTTATTTATTCCCCTTGACTTCAGGAAAAATTCTTGTCTTTACTGAATAGACTGTTTTGTCTATTTAGTATCAAATGTGGTTTCCCTGGTGGCTCATATGGTAAAGAGTATGCTTGCAATGCAGGAGGCCTGGGTTCAGTCCCTGGGTCAGGATGAATCCCTGGAGGAGGGCATGTCTACTCATTCCAGTATTCTTGCCTGGAGAGTCCAATGAACAGAGGAGCCTGACAGGCTACTGTCCATGGAGTCACATAGAGTTGGACACGACTGAGCGACTAACATACATTCATGCATTTATATGTGTGTGTGTATAGTCACTCAGCCATGTCCAACTGTCCAACTCTTTGCAATCCTGTGAACTGTAGCCCTCCAGGCTCCTCTGTCCATGGAATTCAGCAGGCCAGAATACTGGAGTGGGTAGTCATGCCCTTCTCCAGGGGATCTTCCCAACCCAGGGATCAAACCTTGGTCTCCTGCATTGCAGGCAGATTCTCCATCATCTGAACCACCAAGGATGCTCTCCATCGCTCTATGTTTCAGCAAAAAATTTTTTGCCTCTGTTATAAATGTGGATATGCTACTCACTTGATTAAGACACATAAAGAGTTCCATTCTATTTAGAATGTATTAAAGACCAGAATCCTTATGTGGCACATAAGGCCCTTCACAGTCTGGTCCTGCCCCTCATCGGCATTCAAGCTTTGTCCCAGTTTAACGACCTTTTGTTCATAAAACATGTCATACTTTCTGATTCCTCTATGCCGGAGCACATGCAGTTACCTCTGACTGCAATTTCTCTCTTCTATTCCTTTAACAAGTGAGGCACTGCTTATCCATCATGGTACCTTCTAAAGGTCAACTCCTGAGTGAGTTCTCTGTCATCTTCTGGGCAGAGTTAAGGGCTTCTTTATGCTTTCCTTGCACATTGCGAATGCATCTCTTATGGGACAGAATTACAAGTTCCTTTAGCATCTGGACTGAATTTTCTTTATATTACCAGGGCCAGCCTGGCAAATTACTTGTCACACAACACTCGATAAGTCATTTGATTTTTGAATGCTGAGTGATTATATATTCATAGATTACTTTAAATCACTAAGCTGTTGCACAGCTCTGATTTTTTAATACTTTAAGAAATGGATGGTTTTCTCAGTCATCTTTAATCTATGGTAGGTCCTTACAATATAATATCTGACAAGTACTAAATAATCAATAAGTATTTTTTGAATGAATGAATGAATTACTAAATGTGTTTCCAGAATCTTGAAAGCAAAAGAAGTCTGTTAGATTTCTCCTTTTGTGACTACTTCTGTTGTATCATTCCTTGTGCATTTAATCACTTTTAAGAATCCTAAACAATTTTTGTAATTTATGTTTTACTGATTTAATTACTGCTTCATTTAATTAACTGGCTGTTGACCTCAAACAAATCTGCTATTTTAAAGTCAAAAGCTGTTCCTGTTCAGCTCTTTCTCTTTTCTAATTTTTACTTTTTGAAGAGTAACAGATTTTAAGTTAGGTTACAAAATATTTTGCCCAACTTGAAGTTAGCGTAAGTATTATCACGGTGAATCTTGCAGTATGTATTCTGATTTAGAGATAAGGTCTCTAAATGTGCAAACTATGCCCAAGACTATCAAGACTACTAAACAGTAATACCCACCCCCCCCCACCTCGAAAAAGGACAAGGAAGAAAATATAACAGTTTGTGTTCAAAAGGTCTGCTGAAGCCATGACACTATTTGATATTCTCTTACATACCTTAACGTCTACTTATTTGCATTACTTTCGTATCGATACTATGGTTGATTCAAAGAGAAGGATTTAATCCCGGACTTTTAAAAGTTTCCAATGTATTAGGAAAATTTGGATAGGATGGTAACTATATTGAAAGTCTGTATGTTAAAAATGTATTAGAAAATAAATCAAGAATAATGGCCAGTGAGAGCAAAGAAACTAACTTATGTTGTAGGAAATCATGGAGACTGTGAATTTTAATCATATCTTGAAAACTGAAAAGGATTTCAATTTTTAGAGATAAACAGATTTTCCATGGCTGAAAGTATGTTGTGATGGCCCAGAGTATAGACGTGTTTTCAATTAATGTCTGAGGGTTCTGTCTCCATCACACACAACCCACCACCCAGATTATGTACATATTTCTCATCTCTTCTGGCCCCCTCCCCTAATAGAAATTCTGTTTTTGTTTTTCTGAAGAACATGTTGGACAATGCCAGTGAAAGGAAATGTCTTACTATTACACAGCTTTTCTTACACAGAGAAGGTACATAATAGGATGAGGAACAATGGAGAGTAGAGAGAGAAAGACATATTTCATGGACTAAAGTAGGGAGGGTTGTTGGGGGTTTGGTATATAAGAAACTCCAGAGCATTTGTGAGACAAGAGAACTGGATATTAGTGACAGGAGAAGTTGAGATGAGTTTGTGTAGATGAGAAATTGGATCCCCTTTCATATTCCTAAAGTCATGCAAGTAGACTGGATTTCCATTAAGACTTGTTTTTGGTTGTTGAAATGAGCTTCCATAAATATGGTTCTGTATATTTATTATTATTTAGCTCTTTGCATGAAGGCCTGGCTTTTATTAGGTTTATACATTCATAGAACTATAGAGTCACTAGTATATTTTAGATAATGACAGATGGTTTAATTTTATTGGAATGATGAGATTATGAAAATAAGAGTATAAGTTATGGCTGGAAAAATAATGTGTGTTTATGTGCATTTGTTTGGAGAAAGGGTCTGATCAGCACGTGATTGCCCTTGAGTGCCATGATCCTGAGATTGGGTTTCAATGAAGAGGCAATGGGGAGCCCCTGATAGTGAGGGGACATTGTTAGGCCTGGGAAACATTCATCTGGCAGTCACGTGCTCATGAGGTAGAGGATAAATGCTCAGAGTAGGGAAGGTAACTTAACCTTTTCTGTGTGCATGCTTAGTCACTTAGTCATGTCTGACTCTTTGTGACCCCATGGACTGTAGCTCACCAGGCTCCCCTTTACCATAGGATTTTCCAGGTGAGAACACTGGAGTGGGTTACTGTTTCCTCCTCCAGGGGATGTTTCTGATCCAGAGAGTGAACCTGTGTCTCCTGGTCTCCTGCATTTTGGGCAGATTCTCTACGTTTTAGGGGGCCTTTAAAATATTCTTTCAGAAGTATCCAAACTTTTTTGATTGTATATTCCTTTCATTAAAAAATTTGGAGCACATACTACATATATGTTTATCTATATTAATATAGATATTATAAGATTTTAATAAATATAGAAATACAGATGCCCAAGTGTGTTGCTGTATTACCCTTTTGAATACACTCAGGCCATTTTGGATACTGCTTGTGTAGAGACAGGATGATAAAGATGTTCACTGTTTTTGTGGGGGTGGAAATAGCCAGGATGGGGACAGTGTAAAGGCTGTGATATTTGACCAACTGGATTTTGGACATAAAGGAGAGTGGTGGAGAAGATGGCTCTTCAACATTTCAGACTTATTAAGTATTAATATGTAGAAAATCAGAGCACTGGTGAATAATAAAATAGAACAATCTGTCAGAAAATTAAGATTTCAGCATTAGAACCCCAAAGTGAGATTGTGGCTGGAAATGCAAATTTGTAAGCACTTACAGTAAATGTGAGCTTCCCAGGAGGTGCCAGTGGTAAAGAACCCGCCTGCCAGTGAAAGAGATAGGAGGCAGCGCTTCAGTCCTTGGGTTGAGAAGATCCCCTGGAGGAGTGCATGGCAACCCACATCTGGATCCTTTCCTGGAGAATTTCACGGACAGAGGAGCCTGGAGGGCTACAGTCTATGGGGTTGAAAAGAATCAGACACAACTGCAGCAATTTAACACACAGGCACAATAAAAGTAGTAGGTAAAGCTAGAGGAGAAGATATGTAAGAGAAAATAGCTGAGGGAAGAAGGCAAATCTGTGAAGACTGTTTCCACTTATGGAGCAGGTTTGGTTTAAGGGTCTAAGTAAGGAGAAAAGTATAATAATGTAAAGATCCAAAGGAGAAGATGAACTCCTAGGGAAGATAGTTTTTTTTGTTTTTTTTTTTTTCTTTAAAGACTGGTGTGTTAGACTACATGAAGGGTTGCAGGAAATCTATAAACAAGAAAGAGAAGTTTACTGGATTAGGGATTAAAGGCAGCTTTGGTATGATTAAAAACTGTAATCTTTTGTAAACCATGGCACAGAAGATACATCAAAAATATCAAGATGGTAAAGACTTAATTTTCTGTAAAGGAAAAGAATAATTTATTAAATGAAGATTTGATTAAAAAGACACATTTCTAGAAAATTATTAAATATCACCTTTAGTTATAAATGATGTTTATATATTAAAGACATTTAAATAAGATGCAAGCTATAAGCATGTCATTCTAACATAACTTTTTAATTGTTCTCACACTTGTATGTTAAAAGGATACAAGTATATATATATAAATAAATATATATTTATTAGTATTTTATTATTTGATTATGTATGTTTTTGTGTTCATAATTCCCCATGCTTTAATAGTAATTGTTTTTACTGTTATAATGGATATCTGACAATTCATCTAGAGACTTACTATCATCTTCCTGAACCTTGAAGTGATTTTCTGTGCATGAGAGTAAAGGACCATCTGTCAAGAGGGACTGCTGAGGGGAAATGTTAATTTTGCTTATTTTCTTTGGATGCACTGAGATTTGGTTTCTACGTCAAGCTTGCAATATTTGTTTTCTCTGCTGAGACTTGTTTATTTTCTAGTTACATTGGATGAAATAATATTTCCCCCTAAAGTCCTTCATGATTTATTTCTGCTTGATTGAAACACTGCATTTAGAACTTTTTAATCACATGCTGACATTTTGTTTAAAAGCAACAAGATGCATTTCAAAAACAAATTCTAACACATTTAAAGATGTTGGTATTTTTTCCACCTCTGTGTTTTGCATATGTGGGCAATTACTTCATATTAGTGTTCCTCATTCTGTTTGATTTTGAGATAGATATCAAATTATGTACCTAGAATAAAATTTCATAGACTCTTAAAACTTTGACAATACTTGTAGGGTTATTTACTTTTTCTGACTTACGAATCAGTCACACGAGAATCTAGTACCAATAAAGATCAACAGTGGAGAGATTCTTTAACTATTGATGTCTCCATTCAACATGCCAATAAAAGTATATAAATCTTTTGCATTAAATTTTTTAGTCCATATTAATTCTGATTGCTCTAAGCTATCAAACTGACCACATTGATGAAGGAAATTACCAGGCTAATGGTGAATTATATAGTTTTTTAAGATCACGTGAGAATAACTTTACTCTTTGGAAACTGATGTCAAGAATCTCCTTTGTTATAGTTCAAACCCATTTTCTCTTGTTTGGGGTAACGTCCCCAGTTTGTGGATGTGTGTTGTGTGTAGTAGGAACATAAAATGTACTGGCCGAAAAAGTAAAATCTATCACTTTTTTTTGGATCCATCAGTCCCGTCCCTTTGTTATAGAGGTAGAATGAATAGTCAAAATGCTGTTTATTGATTAAGTGTTGTGTTTGGGTATCATACGTGTGCATAAACAACTTTAGAATAGATGTTAGAGAATCTGCACTTTCTCCCTTTAAAGACGTACAAGTTCATTTGGAGATAAGATACAAAGACTTAAAAGGACTACATTGCTACCAACTGCACTATTTGGTACAAATCACATAAGTGCTTAAGGCCCTGAGAAGAATATAGGGGCTTGGAGGTCAAGGAAAGGCTTTGTAGGGGCAAGTTTGGTTCTCATTTTACAAAAGATGTTATATGCACAGAAACACACAGGAAGTAGAGCAGACGGAGAGAGTGAAAAAGGAAGAGAGAAGGAGAAAGGAGATGCTGAAGAACAGATTACATGTCTACTGTGTTCCAGACCCTGTGTTTTATATTGTTGTTTTAGTTTTTTTTTTTTTTTTGTTTGTTTTATTTTGACACACACAAGTAGGCTCACAAGTTTACAAATCATTTAGAAAGGTTTAAAATGCTATGGCTCTCCTAAAATAATAGTAAATGAAACAACTTACAAAGTATTAATTTAAAAAATATACAAGCAGCTCTTGCAACTCAGTAGCAGAAAAACAAACAACCATGTCAAATATTAGGCAGAAGATCTAAACAGACATTTCTCCAAAGAAGACATATAGATGGCTAATAAACACATGAAAAGGTGCTCAGCATTGCTCATTATTAAAGGAACGCAAATTAAAACTACAATGATGTATCACCTCAGAATGGTCAGAATGGCCCTCATCAAGAAGTCTACAAATGATAAATGCTGGAGAGGATGTGGAGAAAAGAAAACCCTCTTGCACTGTTGGTGGGAATGTAAATTGATGCAGCCACTATGGAAGATAGTATAGCGATTTCTTAAAATATAAGGAATAAAACTACCATAAGACCCAACAATCCTATTATTGGGCACATACCCTGGGGAAACCATAACTGAAAAACACACATGTATCCCAGTGTTCCTTGCAGTACTATCTGCAATAGCTAGGACATGGAAACAATCTAGATGTCCACCGACAGATGAATGGAAAAAGCAGCTCCGGCACATATGTACAATGGAATATTACTCAGCCACAAATGGGAATACATTTGAATCAGTTCTAATGAGCCTATTATATAGAGTGAAATAAGTCAGAAAGAGAAAAAACAAATATTGTATATTAACACATTTATATGGAATCTAGGAAGATGGTACTGATGACCCTATTTTCAGGGCAGCAGTGGCAATGCGGGTATAGAAAAGAGACTTGTGGACATGGGCTGGGAGTGGGGAAGAAGAGTGGAGCGGATGGAGGGGGTAGCAGGGAAACATCTACACTCCTGTATGTAAAACAGGTAACCAATGGGAGTTTGCTATATGACTCAGGGAACTCACACCAGGGCTCTGTGACATTCCAGAGGGATGCGATGGGATGGGATGGGAGGGGGCAGGGACGTTCAAGAGGGAGGGGACATATGTACACCTATGGCTGGTTCATGTTGATGTGTGGCAGAAACCAGCACAATATTGTAAAGCAATTATCTTCCAATTAAAAATAAATTAGAAAAGCAACGCTATGGCTCTCCTTTAGATTTCAGAACTTGGCAATTTAACAGAGATTTCTTAAATATCTAAATGCTGTCACCCAATCATTATTGCATAAGCATATGAATATATGTAATAGCACATCAGTAATATTCCCCTTTCACTTATGAAGAATGGGGATACCAGAAAGGCATTGTCTGGATTATTCAGTAAAGCCCTGGGAAAGCCTGTAAGTATATCTTTTAATTTTTGAACACTCCAAATTTCTACCCAGAATATTTTTAAAAGAGTTTTTAGATTTATGGTTGCTGTACTATGTTGTGTATTTTCAGGAGTAAAGGATTTTTGGTTGGTAATTAGTTTGATGTTTCATGATGATCATACTTGTAAAGTATGTTAAAGGCAAGGTCAGTTAAGCAATGCAATTTTCTAACTCCCCACACTGTCCCTGATTATTGAAGAACATTAAGTGGGGAAGGAAGCCCAGATTGTAGTTGCCACAAAGATGCTAGAACTAGTCAGTATGTTTTAATTTGACAATAGAATTGTGTAAAAAAAAAAAAAAAACATTCTTTTTTGGTTGCTTGTTTGTTTTTATGAGTAGATAACCTTTTAAAAGAAATAGAAGAGAATTAGAGCAGTCACTTGGGAGCTAAGGAGAACATGACAAGTTTGGGTAGAATTTCAAGAAGTTTACTGAAGAGGTGGATGCTGTTCATTTTATAGGGAATGATGGAGAATGTCTTTAAACATTCTTGCATTAATTGCCATTGAATCTGGCAGTCTCTGCTAAAATTTTTGCTAATTAATGCTAAAGGATAATGCCTTCTCTTATGTCTTTATAATGTCTCTACCAACATGTGATGTCTGCTTTCCTCTATAATCTGCAAAACACCCTAGTAGTTGATAGTCAAATTTTCAGTAATGAATGACTTATCCTGGGAACCTGTGTGCTTAGTTTGCATTTTGCTTACTTTATATAGTTTTCACACTGTCATTAAGACAAATGTCATCTAAATATTGTTATATGTTTTAAAAACCTTTTCTTTTCCATTTAATGCTAATTTGTGTTCATATTAGTTTTCAAAAAATGAAACTTCATTGTAGTTCTGTACTTTTAACTAGTAATTCCAGTTGTTTTTCTATTTGTAATGCTCTCTGCCATTATTCCTAAGAAAATCCCAAGAACTTTGCTACTTTGATATTCCAAAACAAAAATTTTGAAAAACTTTTTGAATGTTTATGCACAAAGTTTGTAATTTTTTGTAATAGAAAAATTTTCACAGCTCCTGAGAGGATTTCTATTTATTAAATATTCCAGAGAGGATAATGATAACTTATTGATGTTTTCTTTTTTTTTTTTTTAGGAAATCTGGAAAGTTCATTTATTTTTTTTCCATTTATTTTTATTAGTTGGAGGCTAATTACTTTAAAATATTGTAGTGGTATTTGTCATACATTAACATGAATCAGCCATGGATTTACATGTATTCCCCATCCCGATCCCCCCTTCTACCTCCCTCTCCACCCGATCCCACTGGGTCTTCCCAGTGCACCAGGCCTGAGCACTTGTCTCATGCATCCAGCTTGGGCTGGTGATCTGTTTCACCCTAGATAATATACATGTTTCGATGCTGTTCTCTCGAAACATCCCACCCTCGCCTTCTCCCACAGAGTCCAAAATTCTGTTCTGTAAAGAAAAATCATATGAGTTGACTGCTGATCTGTTTCCTTTTCTTTTGCTTATACTGAGATGACTGTATTTGTTTAAAATCTGGCACTGCTCAACTGTTTACTATTGTGTTCTATGTAACCTCATGTATGTGCTTCAATAGAATTTCTATTCAAGTTTACTTTTGAGACTGCTAAAAAGAATAGATAAATCTTTTCTATTTAATTTATATTTCTTGTCTAAAATATTAGTGTATTAAAATACAAACCATCTCACCAATTTTTTATAGTTAATGCTTATTATGAAAGTTACAGTCCTGAGGTGGGGATAATTACTTATGTAAACATGTAGATTAAAGATATTTAAATAAGACATGTTAAATCTTAACCTATCACAACAGTGGTCACAATGACTTGTTTCTTAGAAATCCTGAGGCTTTTTGGTTGAATTTTAACCATTGCAACATGCTTCCGTATGAATCATATTTGATTTCTGCAGTTAAATATCTGTTTAGTCTCATGATTTTATCATAGCTGGCTTCCTGGCTGACTTCTTCATTTTCTATGACATAATAGGTGTGGATATTTCACTTGTCTGTAGCTTCCTTATGGGTCCTTGGAGACATGGGTGGTAAAGAAAATTTCTCACTTTTGAGATTCTCATTCGTCATGGGTAATGTTAATTCTATCTTCTCAAGCAGCACTTTCACTAAAAGTGACAGGTTTCTTCTTTGTTCCCTGTTATTTGTGTCTTTTTAGATTCCTAGGGAGTGTAACTTCAAAAGCATGGTCACTCTCTAGGTCACTGTTGTTCCTAAAGTAGAAATTAGTGAAGAATGTCAGAATTTTCTTATAATTTCCATCTCTTCATTTATTTTGACTAAAAAAGCATTTAACAAATGCCAAATGATATGCCATATGTAGGTCCAGGTCTTTGCACTGCAGAGATGAACACGGTGATCTCAATCTCAAAATCATATCCCTGCTTTAGCAGAAGACCCAGAAGTTAGAGGTTGATGATTCAACCCTTGATGATCACAGAAGCATCTCCCACTGATCATCAACCTCTTAGAGACATGCTGTCAGTTTACATTTTACCTAATTAAAAAAGATGTAAAGATGTACCTTTTTCTTAAAGCAGTTGATCACATAAATGGAAAGAGACAGCATATAAAAGATTGTGCTGTTTTTTAGGATAACCTCTAATAATACACTTAACTCTTGTCTGTGATTCAGTTTTGGGCCCTAGGATATATTAGGTTTACAAAGTATTTTTGTTTAATTACTCTATTTATAAGTAATTTAATTCCTCTAAGATATTTAATTACTCTATTCACAAGACCATTGAAAGTGGAATGTGATTCTGTGCTCTCCTGCAAATCGTGATTTCTGACATTCTGAGACTGCACACCAATTCAAACTAAAGGCCCTTCTCTGGTTAATCTCACAAGTTATGTATCAAGTCTCTTCTTCCTTTCTGCTTCATTATTTTCTGTTTATTCTTTGTAGGCTTGTTCATATTTCTTAAGCACGTTTAATATTTATTTATTCATTTATGTTTGGCTGTGGTGGGTCCTCATTGTTGCACGTGGGCTTTCTCCAGCTGCGAAGAGTGGGGACTGGGTTTCATTTGGGGCGTGTGTGCGTTCCTCATTGCAGTGGCTTCTTCTGTTACAGAGCATAGGCTCTGGGTGCACGAGCTTCAGGAGTTGCAGCACATGGACTCGGTAGTTGAGGCTCCATGGCACGTGGAATCTTCCCCGACCAGGAATTGAACCCATGTCCCCTGCACTGGCAGGTGAGTTCTTATCCACTCTACCACCAGGCAAGTCCAGACTTGTTTTTATATATAATTCCATATTTTAAAAATTGAAAATATAATATGTAATGGTTCCTTTTCTGTTTCAGCATTTCTAGGCCACAGGGTGTCAAGATATTTGTTGAAACATTTTTCTAGGTATGTCTGTGAAGATAATTCTGGATGAGATTACCATTTGAGTTGGTAGACTAAATAAAGCAGATTGCTCTCCCCAGTAGGGCTGGCCTCATCCAATCCACTGAAGGCTTGAGTAGAACAAAAAGTCCGAGGTAGAGAGAATATGCTCTCTCTGTCTGTCTGCGCTGAACCATAGCCTTCCACTGTCCTTGGACTCAGACCTGCAGCAGACAAAAATTTATTCTTCCTCTATCATTCTAGGTTCTTGGTTGAGAACCTCCTATATGAAAGACAGATTAATAGGAGAAAAACAGAAGTTTAATAACATATATACCTCCTATGTACATGGGAGAGACTGAATAAAACTGAGTAACTCTCCAGAGTGGTCCAAGCCACCACCTTAAAGACCATCTCCAACTAAAGACAAAAGAAAATGTTGGTTGGTGGCAGGGTTAGGGAGCCAGTTGTTGGAGGTTATCAGAAAAAGCACAGCAAACAAGGGCATGGTTGTTACATAGATTTAAGTCCATGCTTTCTTCATGGGTAAGAGTTTCTAGAGTTTTAGTTTTCTTTCTCTCCCTGGGACAGAGAGGGAGACACTCTTACAAATGGAGATTTCCCTTATAAATGTAAATGTCCCTTACAGGAGGGTAACTTCTATTTCAGTTTCCAGAGCATCTCCTGTATCTACTGTTTCTTGAAAATAATCATCTCAAGATAAACCTTATGTCAAAGAGGTATATTTTTCAGTGGCATATTTGCTCCTCTCTAGACTTGTCAACTGGAGAAGGCAATGGCACCCCACTCCAGTACTCTTGCCTGAAAAATCCCATGGACGGAGGAGCCTGGTAGGCTGCAGTCCATGGGGTCGTGAAGAGTCAGACATGACTGAGCGACTTCACTTTCACTTTTATGCATTGGAGAAGGAAATGGCAACCCACTCCAGTGTTCTTGCCTGGAGAATCCCAGGGATGGGGTTGCACAGAGACGGACACGACTGAAGTGACATAGCAGCAGCAGATTTATCAACTAAAAAATGATGCACAACATAAGAGTTGCAAGTTAAATTTTACTGGGGGCAAAATAAGAACTGCAGCCTGGGAGACGGCACCTCAGATAGCTCGGAGAGACTGCTCCAAAGAGACAGTGGGGTAAGGTCAATATATAAAGTTTTGGTGAAGGGCATGTTCAATGCGATCAAGTTCTTACTTTACGAGAGATTTTCTGCTAGTCAGGAAGAGCTGATGCCACCATGAAGGGATTTAGTGCTTTCTAGATATGAGGAGATGCAAGGATTGGGATCATGAAATCAGTTTCTAAAGATATCTGCCTGTCTAAAGACCTGTTTCCCCAGCTTCCCTGGAGCACAGAGTGCCTTGCTCTCCATCCTGAATTTCCTTCAAGGAGTGTCAGAGGTCAGCAGCTGCGGCAGCACAGGCAGGTGACAAATGCCCTTGTTGCTGTTCAATCACTGGCCAATGCTCTTGGCAAGTGATAAGTTGTAGTAGAGAGACTCACATTGGCAATTACACCATTGGCGCTCCTGGTTCTCAGAGCTTCATTCTGACACCACACCACCGGCTTTCCTGAGTTTCCAACTTGCCCACTGCAGTTCCTGGAATGTATATATTCCTATTGACTCTGCTTCTCTGGAGAACTCACACTGATACATAATCATTTCCTTTAGACTGTGTTCCTAAGCAGCTTAGTCAGAGTACAGTTGGGTAAACCTAAAATCCAAACACTTCTATCTCCATACATCCCTTCACACGTGTTTTCTCACCAGGATTCCCTCAACATAAAACAGTCACATGTCCAGAGAGGGGTTAAAGACATACAACATCTTCGCGAGCAGTTCTCATCCCTCATCTGTGCTCTAGATCATCACTAGAGCATTGCTCTTAACATTTAAAGTTAGACACTGAACATATTTCACCCTTTCCCCTCTTTCTCTAAGTTACCTGTTTAAGATGGATATACAAACAGCTTTAGAAGACATGAACTGGTAATACACAATCAATTCTCATTATTAGTGGCCATTTATATTGACAAATTTGCCCGCTCACTAAATGAATTGTTGCTGTTCAGTTGCTAAGTCACGCCTGACCCTTTGTGGCCACATGGACTGCAGCACGCCAGGCTTCCCGATCTTTCGTTTCTCCCACAGTTTGCTCAAATTCATGTCCATTGAGTTGGTGAAGCCATCCAACCATCTTGTCCTCTGTTGCCCCCTTCTCCTCCTGCCCTCAATCTCTCCTGGCATCAGGGTCTTTTCCTATGAGTTGGCTCTTCACATCAGGTAGCCGAAGTATTGGAACTTCAGCTTCAGCATCAGTCCTCCCAATTCAAGGGTGATTTCCTTTAGGATTGACTGGTTAGACTTCCTAGCTGTCCAAGGGGCTCCCTCTCAAAAGTCTTCTTCAGCACCACAGTTTGAAAGCATCAATTCTTTATGATTCTTTTTGAAATCATTCAGCCTTCTTTATGGTCCAACTCTCACATCAGTACATAACTATTGGAAAAACAATAGTTTTGACTATATGGGCATTTGTTGGCAAAGTGACATCTCTGTTTTTTAATATGCTGTCTAGGTTTGTCATAGCTTTTCTTGCAAGGGGCAAGTGTCTTTTAATTTCGTGGCTGCAGTCACCATCTGCAGTGATTTTGGAGCCCAAGAGTATAAAATCTGTCACTGTTTCACTTTTTTCCCCATCTATTTGCCATGAAGTGATAGGACTGGAAGCCATGATCTTAGATTTTTGAATATTAAGTTTTAAACCAGCTTTTCACTCTCCTCTTTCACAGTCATCAAGAAACTCTTTAGTTCCTCTTTGCTTTCTGCCATTAGAGTGGCATTATCTACATATCTGAGGTTGTTGATGTTTCTCTTGGCAATATTGATTCCAGCTTCTGATTCATCCAGCCCAGTGTTTCTCATGATATACTCTGCATATAAGTTAAAGAAGCAAGGTGACCATATACAGCCTGACATACTCCTTTCCCAATTTTGAACCAGTTCATTTTTCCATGTCTGGTTCTAACTGTTGCTTCTTGACCTGCATATAGGTTTCTTGGGAGGCAGGTAAGGCAGTTTGGTAAAAAATTTCCCCAACTTGTTGTGATCCACACAGTCAAAGGCTTTAGCATAGTCTATGAGGCAGAAGTAGATGTTTTTCTGGAATTCCCTTGTTTTTTCTGTGATCCAGTGTATGTTGGCAATCTGATCTCTACTTCATCTGGCTTTTCTAAATCCAGCTTACATCTGAAAGTTCTTGGTTCACATACTCTTGAAGCCTAGCTTGAAGGACTTTGAGAATTACTTTGCTAGCGTGTGAGATTAGTGCAGTTGTACAGTAGTGAGCATTCTTTAGCATTGCCTTTCCTTGGGATCGGAATGAAAACTGACCTTTTCCTTTACAAATGAATTTGTAAACCCCCAGTCAGCACTCACAGTACTTTCTGAATCGTTTGAAGGCAGGTGTAGATACGTGGAGAGTGGCAAACAATTTTGGTCACCCAACCAGTACACATATTCTGAGGCTGAACAAAAAAGTGCTTTCCCTTGTTCCTGGTCTCAATTTGAAAATAAGCAGCATCCTGTGGGGTCCTCCTGGGTACCATCCCCTCCGTGTTCTCGCTTCTTGTTTGTAGAAAGAGCTGTTGTATCCTAGGCCTTCCTCAAGTGTCAAAGAACAGACTCAAACAATCCTTAGAGAAGTAGAAAATGCATGAACAAAGGACAGTAGTCAAGTAAGAAAAGTAATAATAACTTGAACAATAGAGTTACAGACTCCTAATTCTTCCTGAAGGTGTATGGATAACAATCTGATGCATACCTTTGAGCTGTTCTGCAGAAACTAAGACCCCCATCCAGGAAGGATGTTAATTACATGCTATCCACAAGTACATAGATCTCATACTGGTTGGAACCTGAAGTTTAATAATTAAGATTCCCCAAACCATCACCACCAGCCAGTCAGAAGGATGTCCATGAGCTGATCACACACTCTGAAATGCTCTCCCCTAATGTTGCCTTTAAAAACCCTACCTGACAGCCACTGGGAAGTTTTCAGCATTAGCTGCTTATTCTTCTTGCTTGACATCTGCAAATAAACACTGTATTTTCCTTCACCACGGTCTGTTGTCAGTAGATGAGCTTTGTTGCATGTCTGGTGAGATAGCCTGTTAGGTTCAGTAGCAGTATTGTAAACAAGTGTTCTCTTGTGATCTGTGTAGTACCCTGTTTTATTTTTTCTTTGGAGTTTCTGTGCTTTTTGTTATTCCACGGTTTTAAATGGTCCCCAAGTATAGTTCCGAAGTCCTCTGTAGTGTTTCTAAGTACAAGGAGGCTGTGATGTGCCTTATGAAGAATGTAAGTGTGTTACATATGTTTTATTCAGGCATGGATTGGTCATGGGTTCAGTCAACTATATATGTGTGTGTGTGTGTGTGTGTGTGTGTGTGTGTGTGTGTGTGTGTATTGCATGCCTGCGTATGTGCTAGGTCAGTTCAGTCATGTCTGACTCTTTGCAACCCCAAGGACTGTAGCCCACCAGACTCCTCTGTCCATGGGATTCTCCAGGCAAGAATACTGGAGTGGGTTGCCATGCCCTCCTCCAGGGGTTCTTCCTCACCCAGGGGTCGAAGCTGCATCTCCTGCATTGCGGGTAGATTCTATACCACTGAGCCACTGGCGAAGCCCACGTGTGTGTGTGTGTGTGTGTGTATACACACACACACACACACATATATATATATATAATAAGGTGGCTTTAAACAAGAACACATGTGAAACAAGATTGCATATTCACTGGCTGATGAAACTCTTGTTACTAGAGGCTCACAGGAACTTAGCCCTATATTTCCCCTAAGAGTAGTGGCTCAGTATTTGTGAATCCATGTTCATGGAAACCTTATAGAATATAATTACCATGATTAATGAGAACTGACTATATGGGGTCAAGAATAAGAAGAAAAAAATAATTTTTAATCTGGCCTCTCAATGCAACTCTTAGGTTTGTTATATTGTATTTAACTTCTAGGCTACAGTTTCTCTGTTTGTTTAATAAGAATAATAATTCTTGTCTGAAAGTGTTGTTTTAAAGATTAAATGAGGTAATATGTATGAAATTCCTTTGTAAACTGAAATGCTATAACAGAAGCAGTGAGTATAATTTATTTAAGGAGTGGAAAATATGCTAGGGATTTTATAATTACTACTGTTTACCAATGTTTAATAAGGGTATGCAATTTTTTCTTGATTTAATAAGACTACAAATCACATTGTTCAGCTGTTTAAACAGTTTACATCTAAAATTCAAATTTCATTTTAACTAGGAGCATTGTCTTTTCTCTATGTTTTTCAACTTGTTAAAATATATTACATTATGTGGGAGCAAAACTGAATATTAAAGAATACTGTGGGCTTGCATGTATTTGTATCTTTTGTTTTCTCTGTGCTGCCTCTGCTTAATTTACTAACACATAAATCTTTCCTACTCTTAGTGCTGCAAAGCCAATTTAGCAGAGAAAGAATGAAGCTGAATTCTGTTCTGCCTCATGCATCACCAAGAAAATTGCTAGGCCAGTTAAGTTTTGATTGCAGAATATTTATTTTTGGTGACAGATGTTGCTGATGTAAGAACCTAGGCGATCACAGTTTGAATTAGTCCTGGGTTGTGATTGAAAAAAAAAAACGGAAATGGAAAGTCTTAATGAAGGCAAGCATGCAGCATCAAGACGGCATTTTTGGTATCAGCTTTCTGACAGTGTTTGTGCGATGGGTACAGTGTGACTACATTTGCATGTAAGCAGTGACTTAGGGGCAGAACAGTGGACACAGCCTTGTATGAAATCCTATTCCTAAGGTTACAGTGAGGTCTCAGATGGTAAAGAATCTGCCTGCAATGCAGGAGACCCAGGTTCAATCCCTAGGTCAGGAAGATTCCTCTGGAGAAGAGAATGGTTATCCACTCCAGTATTCTTGCCTGGAGAATCCTATGGACAGAGGAGCGTGGTGGGCTACAGTCCATGGGGTTGCAAAGAGTCAGACACCACTGAGTGACTAACACACACACACAGAACCTAAGAGAGGTAAGGTTGCTCCATTCTAAGCGCTTGTTTGGATTGAAGCAGGGTCTAGAGTGCAGACTATGACTAGAAACACATAATTCCTGAGAGGAAGGGACTGCTTTATTATCCCTAAGCTTATATCTATCAAAACACTTATCACAGCATATAATAATGACTTTTTTCTCTATCTTTGCATCATGATCATTCACAGTTGACTAATATGTGCAAAGATGCTCACAAAGTGAGCACATAATAGGTTTTCAATAACTATTGGGTGAAAAAATCTGCATAAGGACAGATTCCCCATCTCTGTCCTGAATGCACATACAACTTCACACCAGAGGAAAGAGTCATTAGTATTCTTGTCTCCTGGGCAGTCTTGCATAGTGCTGTGTATACTGGTTTTGTGGCCCCCAAATGAATCGCTGATGGAGATATGTTAGGGACATGTCAGAGGCAGCCCCACTGAGAAGACCCTGGGAGTAGTAATTTTGTCATTACAATTCCATCTTCCCTCTTTAAAACCAGCGGAAGGTAAATTTGTCCAAACCCATAGCATGTACAACACTAAGAGTGAATGGCAATGAGCTCTGTAGACTCTGGGTGATAATGATGTGTTAAAATAGGTCCATCAGTTGTAATAAATGCGTCACTCTGGTGGAAGATGTAGATAATGGGGGAGGCTGTACATGTGTGGGGAGAGGTTTATGGGAAATCTCTGGCTTTCTGCTTAATTTTTCCTTGAAGCTAAAACTACTCTAAAAAATATAGTGTTTTAAAAATATAGCAACTTGGACAAAAATGATCTTCAATTGTTGGTCTGCAGTTTTTGAATATGTGAAAAGGTCACCAGAAATCCTGTTTCTTACTCATTCCCAAGGTGAGTCAAGGGATGATTCCTATGAAGGAAATTAGTAAAGGAAAAAATCAGTAAGTTAGCTTAATTATTTTATCTGTCCCAACAGTACATTAGCTTTTTGTGTACTAAAGAGAAGATTCAGTTTTAATATGAATGTCTGATGTTTCAATGTAAATACAAATTCAGTTGCTTCATTTATTTATTTTGGCTGCAGTTGGTCTTCATTGTTACATGATCTTTCTCTTTCTGCAGGGAGAAGGAGCTACTCTCTAATTGCGTTGTGCAGGCGTCTCACTGTGGTGGCTGCTCTTGTGGTGTGTGGGCTTTAGCAGCTGCAGCACGTGGGCTCAGTCATTCTAGATTGCAGCTCAGTAGTTGTGGCCTTTAGTTGCTCCGTGGCAGTCGGGATCTTCCTGGACCAGGGACTGAAACCATGTCCCCTGCGTTGGTAGGCAGATTCTCCACCACTGAGCCGCCAGGGAAGCCCAGTTCTAATGTTTTGAGGTGTATTAGAAGGAAGCATGATTGGAAATATCTAGTAAACTGTATTTTAATTTTACAAAATGTATTTTAGCAGCCATTCATACTTGTCCATTTCATTACCATATGGCAGGTAACTTTGCCAACAGCTTTTATTGTTTCTCTTGGTGAAGGAAGTTCACCCAGGAACTTAGGTAACTTAGTAACTTAGGTAACTTACTTAGAAACCTAAGTAAATGATTATGAATCATGAACAAAAAAGCACAATGAATTGTTTCTCTGCCAAGAACAATTTTTTGCCATGTAGTGTTTTTCATTAGATACTTTCCTTTTGCTGAGATGTGGGACATTTTTCTTTTGAATTTTGTTTGAGAGTGAACTTTTAAACATGGAAACACGAACACATACACAGACACTCAGAGGAGCACGCATACTCCGAGAGGAAAGCCCGGAGTGCAGGAGTGGATGGATAGTCACTGTGATGAAATCTGGCCTTGTGTTAAGTGGTCTAGAACGGGGATGGGTGGCACCCTCCTTGGTGACCTCAGCCTGCAGGTCATTGTCAGGCAATCAAAGTCACTTATGTGATATAACACTTCTTGTCTAATGAATGGCCAAGTCCCAGACGTCTGACAACTCCACATGGCTCTCACTTCCTTCAGTGTGAGAAAGGAGAAGGAGAATGTGTAATTTAGTGAAATGAAAAGCTGACACAGAGCCGTCAGATGTTCCAGCTCAGCTTTCTTTTCCACAGGAAGCACCGGGCTGAGTTGGTTCTAACTCCCCTGAGGTTACTGATTTTATGTTGCCAGACAGATTGGTGATCTCAGCCCAGGCAGCAGGTTCTACCTGCAGAGATAGAAAGGCAATTCCTAATATTCAGGTATAATTACATTTTATACACATTTCTTTTTTTCCTATTGTGAGGGGCTACTGATACTAATCCAAAGCCAACAGTCATTTTCCAGGGCTGGATTAAAAGCTAGGATTTAGATTCATCGTTAGTCCCAGCTGCATATGCCTATGGTTCTATAATAATTTTTGTAATGTCAGTAAATGGTCACTGTGTAATGCATAAACCAAATCTATTTATTAAAGCTGTGACTGATGGCAAAAATTTAATTGCATTGAACCAAACTAGTGGAGGTGATGGAATTCCAGTTGAGCTATTTCAAATCCGAAAAGATGATGGTGTTAAAGTGCTACACTCAATATGCCAGAAAATTTGGAAAACTCAGCAGTGACCACAGGACTGGAAAAGGTCAGCTTTCATTCCAATTCCAAAGAAAGGAAATGACAGAGAATGTTCAAACTACCACACAATTGCACTCGTCTCACATGCTAGCAAAATAATGCTGAAAATTCTTCAAGCTGGGCTTCAATAGTACATGACCTGAGAACTTTCAGATGTTCAAGCTGGATTTAGGAAAGCCAGAGATCAAATTGCCACATCCATTGGATCATTGAAAAAGCAAGAGAATTCCAGAAAAACATCTACTTCTGCTTCATTGACTATGTCAAAGCCTTTGACTGTGTGGATCACAACCAACTGTTGAAAATCCTGAAAGAGATGGAATACCAGACCACCTGATCTACCTCTTGAGAAACCTATATGCAGGTCAGGAAGCAACAGTTAGAACTAGACATGGAACAACCGACTGGTTCCAAATAGGAAAAGGAGTACATCAAGGCTGTATATTGTCACCCTGCTTCTTTAACTTATATGCAGAGTACATCATGAGAAACGCTGGGCTGGAGGAAGCACGACCTGGAATCAAGATTTCTGGGAGAAATATCAGTAACCTCAGATATGCAGGTGACACCACCCTTATGGCAGAAAGCGAAGAGGAACTAAAGAGCTTCTTGATGAAAGTGAAAGAGGAGAGTGAAAAAGCTGACTTAAAACTCAACATTCAGAAAACTAAGATCATGGCATCCAGTCCCATCACTTCATGGCATATAGATGGGCAAACAGTGGAAACAGTGAGAGACTATTTTATTGGGCTCCAAAATCACTGCAGATGGTGACTGCAACCATGAATTTAAAAGATGCTTGCTCCTTGGAAGAAAAGTTATGACTAACCTAGACAGCATATTAAAAAGCAGAAACATTACCATTGGCATTACCATTGCCAATTAGGTCCATCTAGTCAAAGCTTTTTTTTTTCCCAGTAGTCATGTATGTATGTGAGAGTTGGACCATAAAGAAGGCTGATCACCAAAGAACTGATGCTTTTGAATTGTGGTGATGGAGAAGACTCTTGAGAGTCCCTTGGACTGCAAGGAGATCCAACCAGTCCATCCTAAAGGAAATCAGTCCTGAACATTCATTGGAAGGACTGATGTTGAAGCTCTAATACTTTGATCACCTGATATGAAGAGCTGACTCATTTGAAAAGACCCTGAGGCTGGGAAAGATTGAAGGCGGGAGTAGGAGTGGACGACAGAGGATAAGATGGTTGGATGGCATCACCAACTTGATGGACATGAGTTTGAGCAAGCTCCAGGAGTTGGTGATGGACAGGCAAGCCTGGTGTGCTGCAGTTCATGGGGTCACAAAGAGTTGGACACGACTGAGTAACTGAACTGAACTGAATATGGCAGGTATCTCAGAAGCAGAGAACTTAAAGTGTAGTTCTTGCCAGTTTTGTGCATGTGTGTATGTAGCCTATTAATCCTTGTCTCTTCATTCACTTATAAAAGGTGTTAATTCATCAATACTGAGTAGATACAAACTACACACCATGAATCAGAGACAAAGAAAGAGTTCATTTCAGATGTCAAATAACTTATCAGCTATGTTTTACATAGCTTCATTCTTTAGTGGATTGTGTAGGTTCATTCTTCATTGTGTTGACACTTGAGAAAAAATTAAGGGAAAGTGAACACTTTATTTTTTGGCGCTCCAAAATCACTGAAGATGGTGATTGCAGCCATGAAATTAAAAGACGCTTACTCCTTGGAAGGAAAGTTATGACCAACCTAGATAGCATATCAAAAAGCAGAGACATTACTTTGCCAACAAAGGTCCCTCTAGTCAAGGTTATGGTTTTTCCAGTGATGATGGATGGATGTGAGAGTTGGACTGTGAAGAAAGCTGAGCACCAAAAAATTGATGCTTTTGAACTCTGGTTTTGGAGAAGACTCTTGAGAGTCCCTTGGACTGCAAGAAGATCCAATCAGTCCATCCTAAAGGAGATCAGTCCTAGGTGTTCATTGGAAGGACTGATGCTGAAGCTGAAACTCCAGTACTTTGGCCACCTCATGCGAAGAGTTGACTCATTGGAAAAGATCCTGATGCTGGGAGGGATTGGGGGCAGGAGGAGAAGGGGACGACAGAGGATGAGATAGCTGGATGGCATCACCAACTCGATGGACATAGGTTTGAGTAAACTCCGGGAGTTGATGATGGACAGGGAGGCCTGGCATGCTGCGATTCATGGGGTCGCAAAGAGTTGGACACGACTGAGTGACTGAACTGAACTGAACTGAACAGTTGTTAAATATTTGGAGTAAATAGCCATAGCATGAAGGGGTGAGTATTGTAAAAGGTGCCATCAGATGAATGCCAGGCAGGCGAGGTACGAGCGGAAACATCATCTGGTTACTATCAAAGGGGCAACATATCAAATATTTTGTTCCTTCCCAGCCCCTGGATTTTTGTTCCATCTTTTCTCTCTCTCTATAAGAAAATGGATTTAAATAGAAATGCTTGTTTTACAAAAATAAACAAATGGGACCGAATTAAACTTAAAAGCTTTTGCACAACAAAGGAAACTATAAGCAAGGTGAAAAGACAGCCTTCAGAATGGGAGAAAATAATAGCAAATGAAGAAACAGACAAAGGATTACTCTCAAAAATATACAAGCAACTCCTGGAGCTCAATTCCAGAAAAATAAATGACCCAATCAAAAAATGGGCCAAAGAACTAAATAGACATTTCTCCAAAGAAGACATACAGATTTCTAACAAACACATGGAAAGATGCTCAACATCACTCATTATCAGAGAAATGCAAATCAAAACCACAATGAGGTACCATTACACATCAGTCAGGATGGCTGCTATCCAAAAGTCTACAAGCAATAAATGCTGGAGAGGGTGTGAAGAAAAGGGAACCCTCTTACACTGTTGGTGGGAATGTAAACTAGTACAGCCACTATGGAGAACAGTCTGGAGATTCCTTAAAAAACTGGAAATAGAACTGCCATATGACCCAGCAATCCCACTCCTGGGCATACACACTGAGGAAACCAGATCTGAAAGAGACACGTGCACCCCAATGTTCATCGCAGCACTGTTTATAATAGCCAGGACATGGAAGCAACCTAGATGCCCATCAGCAGACGAATGGATAAGGAAGCTGTGGTACATATACACCATGGAATATTACTAAGCCATTAAAATCATTCATTTGAATCAGTTCTAATGAGATGGATGAAACTGGAGCCCATTATACAGAGTGAAGTAAGCCAGAAAGATAAACACCAATACAGTATACTAATGCATATATATGGAATTTGAAAAGATGGTAACAATAACCCTATATGCAAAACAGAAAAAGAGACACAGATGTACAGAACAGACTTTTGGACTCTGGGAGAAGGCAAGGGTGGGATGATCTGAGAGAATAGCATTGAAGCAAGTATACTGTCAAGGGTGAAACAGATCGCCAGTCCAGGTTGGATGCATGAGACAAGTGCTCAGGGCTGGTGCACTGGGAAGACCCAGAGGGATGGGATGGGGAGGGAGGCAGGAGGGGGGATCGGGATGGGGAACACATGTAAATCCAAGGCTGATTCATGTCAATGTATGGCAAAAACCACTACAATATTGTAAAGTAATTAGCCTCCAACTAATAAAAATAAATGAAAAAAAAAAAAAAAAAAGAAATGCTTGCTTTAGCTGACTGGAAATTCAGGAAAATCAGAAATTAATATATTTTTTTTAACTTTTCTACCTTGTTTATTGACCTTTAGTTTTAACAAATGGACAAGTCAGTTTAATATGGGTGTTCCCTAATTCTACAGGCAATAAAGCCTCAACCGCAAATTGGGCCAGAGGCTAATGTTAGAGCCAGGTCCTGTTACATATGTCTAATTCTTTGTCATTTCAAGGTTGATTTTTTAATTTATTTATTTATTTATTTTTTATTAGTTGGAGGCTAATTACTTCACAACATTTCAGTGGGTTTTGTCATACATTGATATGAATCAGCCATAGATTTACACGTATTCCCCATCCCGATCCCCCGTCCCACCTACCTCTCCACCCGATTCCTCTGGGTCTTCCCAGTGCACCATCATATATGGAAAACAGAGATGCCATGACCTGCTGTCAAGGGAAAATCCTTCCAAATCAGAAAAACTCTACACAAAAGTTCAAGGGAAAGAAAGCAATTTTTAAAAAATTGGATAAGGTTTTAACTTGGTTTTGATGTGCACCATAGGGAATTTACTAAGAGATTACAGATGGAAAGAGACCTTACACTTTTATCAATACATAGGCAGGCAGATACAGTTATTGCTTATGTGGTCTTAAGATACACATTAACTAGTTTTCAAGTAAAAGGATTTAATAGTACCATTTGTCACACAGTGTTCATCCTAGTCTCACCTGTTACCTGGGGTAACCATCTCTGTTAGCTAACTGACTTAACCAGAGGAAAAATGAATGTCTTGTATGTTTATGACAAGCTCGGAGAAAGACGCCCATTTAGTCAGGCTCCTACATCGCAGAGGCTGGGACAGGGGTGCTCTCCCTCCCTTCATGTTTACATTTCAGAATGGTTCCTGGGTCCTTGGGAAACTCTTACCTGCATCTTAAAGTTCCCAAGAGTCTTATTTAACTTTTAAAGAGATTTACATACATTTAAAAAAGAACAACAACAAAAAAGACATTACAAGTTTTCTGAAGTAAATGCCCTAAAGAAAGGAGGGAAGGGAGAGTCTCTTATTTTCAGAAAGAAAGAATTGAGTGTCTTTAAGTTTGTATTTGCTCTTGCAATCTCTTCCCTGTATAACTATAAAGAAGCAACATTATAATTTTCTAATTATCTCCATAACTTTTCCTACCTACCTCTGAGCAAGTTGCAGTTGTCTAAACATCCACCATGTTCATAGTCACATAGTGTGAGCCGCCAGCTAGTATCAAAACCTTATTTCAAGGCACCCGTTAAAAGGTACAGAAGCATCAGTGTTCACCATATATGGCTTTAAGTGTTTTAAGTCTTGAGGACAAACCCATTCTATAGGCTATTTCTCTTTTGTGAATTGGTTCTAAATCTAGTTACACAATTATAGTCAACTATATCTCTAGGCATTCATCTTTGTTTACTTATCTACCCTGGGACTAGATAAAATTTGTCATCCCAAAATTAATAGGGTAACATTAGACCTGTCTTTTGTAATCACTATCTGTAAATTCCAAATTTCTGTTTTTCTACTAATTAGGTGTCTTCCCTCTTCTATATTATCCTTCCAATCAAGCTATCTAACAAAACATTTTTGCTTGACATTTGGGATCTGAGTACCTGGATGCACATTAATTATTTTTACTTTGTTAGTATAAAATTTGGAAAATGGAAAATGGCTCCACTTTAACTCTGTCAATAACAATTAGTTTGTTGAAATTGTAGATAAGATCATGTTTATATGGGGAATACAATCTAGAGTTGATTGGAAATAAGATTGTTGGGAACCATTACTGAAAGTACAGAGAAAAGCAATAAATAACATATTTTTTTCCTATTAAAATGTGATTCTTAAAGTAATAGAAATAGCCCTACTAGGAAATGTGTTAACCTTGAGGAAGCTATTAATCTTTATGAATCTAGGTTTATTATCTATAATGTGGAAACCATAATACCTGTATTATGAGAGTAAATTAGTGATGAATTGAGATATTGTGTGTAGGTGCTGAGAACAGGGTCTGGCACAAACTGAGTGGTGACTGAAGAGATTGCTAGTATGAAGTGAACCCATCTACCTTTAATTTTGAACTTTCCCATCAAATCCAAGACCGCGCTCCATCAGTTTTCCCTCCATTAGCTCATACCAGCATGTTTCCTAGTAGTATTTTTCCTTTGGTCCTTAAATATATTTACATATCCTCTGTCACAAAGCAAATACATATTGTGTGCTATATAACTTAATCTGACCTATTTTTTAAAAAATGTACATAGTGAAGTATAATTTATGCATAATAAAATGCACTGATTTTATTCGCAGCTTAGTTTTCGTGACAGGCATGTGTGTCTGTAGGAATATACAGTGCAACCACCACCATATTCAAGACTTACATTACCACATAAAAAAAGCCCCTCACGCCCATCCGCAGTCAGTCCTCATCTCAACTTCTGCCAGAGACAGTGCCATATATCTGCTGCTGTCTCTGTGGTGTTAGTCGCTCAGTCTTGTCCAACTCTTTGGACCCACAGACTGTAGCCCACCAGGCTCCTCTGTCCATGGAGTTCTGCGGGCAAGAATGTTGGCATGGGTTGCCATTTCCTTCTCCAGTCTCTAGAGTAGTCCTGCCTTTTTTTTTTTTTTTTCATGTCTGACTTTTTTTTATTTTTTTTATTTTTTTTTATTTTTTAGATTTTTTCTTAATTTTTTTTTTATTATTATTATTATTATTTTCCAGTGGGTTTTGTCATACATTGATATGAATCAGCCATGGATTTACATGTATTCCCAATCCCGATCCCCCCTCCCACCTCCCTCTCCACCCGATTCCTCCGGGTCTTCCCAGTGCACCAGGCCGGAGCACTTGTCTCGTGCATCCCTCCTGGGCTGGTGATCTGTTTCACCATAGATAGTATACATGCTGTTCTTTTGAAATATCCCACCCTCACATTCTCCCACAAAGTTCAAAAGTCTGTTCTGTATTTCTGTGTCTCTTTTTCTGTTCTGCATATAGGGTTATCGTTATCACCTTTCTAAATTCCATATACCTGTGTCAGTATGCTGTAATGTTCTTTATCTTTCTGGCTTACTTCACTCTGTATAATGGGCTCCAGCTTCATCCATCTCATTAGGACTGGTTCAAATGAATTCTTTTTAATGGCTGAGTAATATTCCATGGTGTATATGTACCACAGCTTCCTTATCCATTCATCTGCTGATGGGCATCTAGGTTGCTTCCATGTCCTGGCTATTATAAACAGTGCTGCGATGAACATTGGGGTGCACGTGTCTCTTTCAGATCTGGTTTCCTCAGTGTGTATGCCCAGAAGTGGGATTGCTGGGTCATATGGCAGTTCTATGTCCAGTTTTTTAAGGAATCTCCACACTGTTTTCCATAGCGGCTGTACTAGTTTGCATTCCCACCAACAGTGTAAGAGGGTTCCCTTTTCTCCACACCCTCTCCAGCATTTATTGCTTGTAGACTTTTGGATAGCAGCCATCCTGGCTGGCGTGTAATGGTACCTCATTGTGGTTTTGATTTGCATTTCTCTAATAATGAGTGATGTTGAGCATCTTTTCATGTGTTTGTTAGCCATCTGTATGTCTTCTTTGGAGAAATGTCTGTTTAGTTCTTTGGCCCATTTTTTGATTGGGTCATTTATTTTTCTGGAATTGAGCTTCAGGAGTTGCTTGTATATTTTTGAGATTAATCCTTTGTCTGTTTCTTCATTTGCTATTATTTTCTCCCAATCTGAGGGCTGTCTTTTCACCTTACTTATAGTTTCCTTTGTAGTGCAAAAGCTTTTAAGTTTCATTAGGTCCCATTTGTTTAGTTTTGCTTTTATTTCCAATATTCTGGGAGGTGGGTCATAGAGGATCTTGCTTTGATTTATGTCGGAGAGTGTTTTGCCTATGTTCTCCTCTAGGAGTTTTATAGTTTCTGGTCTTACATTTAGATCTTTAATCCATTTTGAGTTTATTTTTGTGTATGGTGTTAGAAAGTGTTCTAGTTTCATTCTTTTACAAGTGGTTGACCAGTTTTCCCAGCACCACTTGTTAAAGAGGTTGTCTTTTTTCCATTGTATATCCTTGCCTCCTTTGTCAAAGATAAGGTGTCCAAAACTACAGGCCAATATCACTGATGAACATAGATGCAAAAATCCTTAACAAAATTCTAGCAAACAGAATCCAACAACATATTAAAAAAAATCATACACCATGACCAAGTGGGCTTTATCCCAGGAATGCAAGGATTCTTTAATATCCGCAAATCAATCAATGTAATACACCACATTAACAAATTGAAAGATAAAAACCATATGATTATCTCAATAGATGCAGAGAAAGCCTTTGACAAAATTCAACACTCATTTATGATTAAAACTCTCCAAAAAGCAGGAATAGAAGGAACATACCTCAACATAATAAAAGCTATATATGACAAACCCACAGCAAGCGTCACCCTCAATGGTGAAAAATTGAAGGCATTTCCCCTGAAATCAGGAACAAGACAAGGGTGCCCACTCTCACCACTACTATTCAACATAGTGTTGGAAGTGCTGGCCACAGCAATCAGAGCAGAAAAAGAAGTAAAAGGAATCCAGATAGGAAAAGAAGAAGTAAAACTCTCACTGTTTGCAGATGACATGATCCTCTACATAGAAAACCCTAAAGACTCTACCAGAAAATTACTAGAGCTAATCAATGAATATAGTAAAGTTGCAGGATATAAAATTAACACACAGAAATCCCTTGCATTCCTATATACTAACAATGAAAAAACAGACAGAGAAATTAAGGAAACAATACCATTCACCATTGCAACAAAAAGAATAAAATACTTAGGAGTATATCTACCTAAAGAAACAAAGGACCTATACATAGAAAACTATAAAACACTGATGAAAGAAATCAAAGAGGACACAAACAGATGGAGAAACATACCGTGTTCATGGATTGGAAGAATTAATATTGTCAAAATGGCTATTCTACCCAAAGCAGTCTATAGATTCAATGCAATCCCTATCAAGCTACCAACGGTATTTTTCACAGAACTAGACCAAAGAATGTCACAATTTGTATGGAAATACAAAAAACCTCGAATAGCCAAAGTAATCTTGAGAAAGAAGAATGGAACTGGAGGAATCAACCTGCCTGACTTCAGACTCTACTACAAAGCCACAGTCATCAAGACAGTATGGTACTGGCACAAAGACAGAAATATAGATCAATGGAACAGAATAGAAAGCCCAGAGATAAATCCACGAACCTATAGTCCTGCCTTTTAAAAAACTGTCACTTAAATGGAATCACATAATATATACTGTTTGTGTCTTCCCTCTTTTTCTTAGTATACTTTCAGATTCATCCATTCAGTCGTGTGTGTTGTTAGCATACTCCTTTTTATTACTGTTATTCCACTGTATTATTATATCATAGTTTGTTTATACATTGAATTGTTGTATATTTGAAAATCTCCAGGTTGGTCTATTATGAACAAAACTACTACAAATATTCTTATGCAAGTGTTTGTGTGGATATATGCTTTTATTTCTTTTGGGTAAATATTTAGGCATAGAATTGCTTGGGCAGAGTCAGATAGCATACATTTACATTTTTAGAAACAATCAGATTGTTTCTCAAAGTTGTAACATTAAATGCTGAGAGGTCTGGGTTCCTCAACAACACATGATATCGTCAGTCCTTTTTCACTTGTTGTAATTGATGTGTCCTGAAAGCACATTGCAAAGAGTGACTGAGCGACTGAACTGAACTGAACTGAACTGAACTGAAAACACATTGGAGCTTTAATTTGTGTTTCTTTTTGAGTTTCTGAGACTTGGAGCTTTTGTTTTATTTTTGCTGGGGAACAAACCCTCCATCTCTTGCCTGGTTGGGGAGTGATATTTGTTGTCTGTGGAGGATGAGAGAGGAAGTTGAGTGACCTAACTTCTATGTGGACTTTAAACTGAGGTAACTTTCATTCATCCCCTGCCATTCCTGTGGCTCAAATCTGAACTTTGAGGAGGCTCTCTGCAGCCTGGACAGTGTTCTTCACCTGGTCACCCGTTGCCCCGGGCACTTCAGTCTCAGCTTTCTCTACACTACATTGGTCCTCTGTCCTCCATATGCTTTCTCTGTGTAAAAGGTTGTCTTTGTGAGTTAATTCACTTAAAAATTTCTTCAGAGGAAATAAAGGAACACACACTCAGTTCTCCACATTGGTAGTCAATCTCTCTCCTTGAGTTTTCACCTTACTTTCTCATGTATTTATTCACTGTTTCACACAGAAGTTATTGACGACAAAGAGAATAATCTCTTAAAGCTTACTTTTAATTTAACTTGTCTTAACCAAATTTTCTTTCCTTCACCAAAACGCCTTTTGTCCTTGATGTCCACAGTCCAAATCTGTATGTTTCCTCATATTTCTTTTTCATTCCATTTTGGTCTTTCTGAATGGTTCCCTTTTCTCCAATGTCCCTTCAATTAAGTGAAAGGCCAGGAATGGGGAGATGTCAGCGTATTCTTATTTCCAGTGGTGCTATGACACAAGTTATTTCAGTAAAATTCCATGAGGATTTGGCCTTGCTACTCTTCAATAGCAGCCTAATTCTCTAAGGGAAGAGAGTTATTGCTCTATATGCATTGTTGCCTGAGCTCCATAAGAAACAACTTAGAGAGAACCTTCATGATAATTCTCTCTAAGGTTCTCCAGTATCTTTGATTCCAGGAAACCGTGTCTTACATGTAATATGTTGACAGTAAGAAAATTGACCATTTCAAGCAAGATCTAAACATGGGAATAATAATAATTAAAAAAAAAAAAAAAAAAACACAGGCAAAATGGGTCTTTTTTCCCATTTTCTTTCAAGAAAGCACAATTTTGAAACTCTCCCCAGCTAGAAAAAGATTCTAGCTGGTCACATCAATCTCACAAAGCTCCATTCAGTTTTGCTTTGAACCTAAAACTGCTATAAAATTAAAGTTTATTAAAAAAACAAAAAGACAGAAAATGTTGAAAGGATGATACTATAACTGGAAAATATGCTATAGGAAATAATGAAACAATTAGACTACCAGTCAGTTTTTAAAATACCTAACATGTCATAAAAAAAAATTGTTTTAAAATTTGTTTTCTGAATTTTTTCTTCATTTGCAAATTGGTAACATTATAGAGGCATAAGAAAAATATAAAATAATCTCAAAACAATTTTGAATCTGGATTGCTTAACAATGTGTTTGTGTGGTTTGATAATTTGAGAGGAATTATTATGTTTTTTTAGTTTTTTTAAAAAAAGGGACCAGCCTTTATTTTTCCATTTTTTCCAAAATATTTTTTCCTTTCCCCCCAAAAATATGAAACTTAATAATTGGACTATTAAGACATTGAATACAAAGATCTAGCTTATTTATATCTGTAGTAAGCTTTCCTGGCTGACACTAAGGATAAAAGGTTCTTTATGATTTGTATTTCTTACCATAGATGACAGATGACCAAGTTACACCAAGCTATGCTGTACTTGGGTAGAACAGACTGTGCTACAGAGAATGAAGCGGGCCCAGAATGCTGAAGAGCCTGGAGATGGTATATGGAGGCTTTCACCTTTAGAATTCAACCGTAAGTGACAGTGTTTATTAGAAACTAAATGATGGTCTCTGAATTATGCTCTTCCTAAAAGGAGGGTAAAAGCGATTTTTATTTTAATAATAATGTACTAGTCTTTAGGGTGAAAGTTCTGGTTTTTAGAATTTGTAATACAGGGAGATATATCAGCCTGGTTTTCTGTATCATACATAGTAGTACTCCAGTTTTTATAAAGCTGCATTTCTAAATGAGACATTCTTGTCAACAAAATGTGAATCTTAATAATTAGAGTAATTTTATACATTTGTCTAGCAGAACCAATTTTTCTGATCAGGGATAATTCCCTATGAGGATTTACGTTTGTGTTGTGGTTTTTCAACTTATCTTCTGTAGGGAGATTATAATGCTGTTACATATAAAGAAAATGATCACATTACCTTTGTAAAGTACTATTTGTAATCATGTGCATATTTAGAGTTATGAATAAATAAGTGAAGTTTTTTTTTATTATCTTATTTTTTTTTTCTTTTATTAGTTGGAGGCTAATTACTTCACAACATTTCAGTGGGTTTTGTCATACATTGATATGAATCAGTCATAGATTTACACGTATTCCCCATCCCGATCCCCCCTCCCACCTCCCTCTCCACCCGATTCCTCTGGGTCTTCCCAGTGCACCAGGCCCAAGGACTTGTCTCATGCATCCCACCTGGGCTGGTGATCTGTTTCACCATAGATAGTATACATGCTGTTCTTTTGAAATATCCCACCCTCACCTTCTCCCACAGAGTTCAAAAGTCTGTTCTGTATTTCTGTGTCTCTTTTTCTGTTTTGCATATAGGGTTGTCGTTACCGTCTTTCTAAATTCCATATATATGTGTTAGTATGCTGTAATGTTCTTTATCTTTCTGGCTTACTTCACTCTGTATAAGGGGCTCCAGTTTCATCCATCTCATTAGGACTGGTTCAAATGAATTCTTTTTAACGGCTGAGTAATATCCATTGTGTATATGTACCACAGCTTCCTTATCCATTCGTCTGCTGATGGGCATCTAGGTTGCTTCCATGTCCTGGCTATTATAAACAGTGCTGCGATGAACATTGAGGTGCACGTGTCTCTTTCAGATCTGGTTTCCTCAGTGTGTATGCCCAGGAGTGGGATTGCTGGGTCATATGGCAGTTCTATTTCCAGTTTTTTAAGAAATCTCCACACTGTTTTCCATAGTGGCTGTACTAGTTTGCATTCCCGCCAACAGTGTAAGAGGGTTCCCTTTTCTCCACACCCTCTCCAGCATTTATTGCTTGTAGACTTTTGGATAGCAGCCATCCTGACTGGCGTGTAATGGTACCTCATTGTGGTTTTGATTTGCATTTCTCTAATAATGAGTGATGTTGAGCATCTTTTCATGTGTTTGTTAGCCATCTGTATGTCTTCTTTGGAGAAATGTCTGTTTAGTTCTTTGGCCCATTTTTTGATTGGGTCATTTATTTTTCTGGAATTGAGCTTCAGGAGTTGCTTGTATATTTTTGAGATTAATCCTTTGTCTGTTTCTTCATTTGCTATTATTTTCTCCCAATCTGAGGGCTGCCTTTTCACCTTACTTATAGTTTCCTTTGTAGTGCAAAAGCTTTTATGTTTCATTAGGTCCCACTTGTTTATTTTTGCTTATATTTCCAATATTCTGGGAGGTGGGTCATAGAGGATCTTGCTGTGATTTATGTCAGAGAGTGTTTTGCCTATGTTCTCCTCTAGGAGTTTTATAGTTTCTGGTCTTACATTTAGATCTTTAATCCATTTTGAGTTTATTTTTGTGTATGGTGTTAGAAAGTGTTCTAGTTTCATTCTTTTACAAGTGGTTGACCAGTTTTCCCAGCACCACTTGTTAAAGAGGTTGTCTTTTTTCCATTGTATATCCTTGCCTCCTTTGTCAAAGATAAGGTGTCCATAGGTTCGTGGATTTATCTCTGGGCTTTCTATTCTGTTCCATTGATCTATATTTCTGTCTTTGTGCCAGTACCATACTGTCTTGATGACTGTGGCTTTGTAGTAGAGTCTGAAGTCAGGCAGGTTGATTCCTCCAGTTCCATTCTTCTTTCTCAAGATTACTTTGGCTATCCGAGGTTTTTTGTATTTCCAAACAAATTGTGACATTCTTTGGTCTAGTTCTGTGAAAAATACCGTTGGTAGCTTGATAGGGATTGCATTGAATCAATAGATTGCTTTGGGTAGAATAGCCATTTTGACAATATTGATTCTTCCAATCCATGAACACGGTATGTTTCTCCATCTGTTTGTGTCCTCTTTGATTTCTTTCATCAGTGTTTTATAGTTTTCTATGTATAGGTCTTTTGTTTCTTTAGGTAGATGTACTCCCAAGTATTTTATTCTTTTTGTTGCAATGGTGAATAGTATTGTTTCCTTCATTTCTCTTTCTGTTTTTTCATTGTTAGTATATAGGAATGCAAGGGATTTCTGTGTGTTAATTTTATATCCTGCAACTTTACTATATTCATTGATTAGCTCTAATAATTTTCTGGTAGAGTCTTTAGGGTTTTCTATGTAGAGGATCATGTCATCTGCAAACAGTGAGAGTTTCACTTCTTCTTTTCCTATCTGGATTCCTTTTACTTCTTTTTCTGCTCTGATTGCTGTGGCCAAAACTTCCAACATTATGTTGAATAGTATTCGTGAGAGTGGGCACCCCTGTCTTGTTCCTGATTTCAGGGGAAATGCTTTCAATTTTTCACCATTGAGGGTGATGCTTGCTGTGGGTTTGTCATATATAGCTTTTATTATGTTGAGGTATGTTCCTTCTATTCCTGCTTTTTGGAGAGTTTTAATCATAAATGAGTGTTGAATTTTGTCAAAGGCTTTCTCTGCATCTATTGAGATAATCATATGGTTTTTATCTTTCAATTTGTTAATGTGGTGTATTACATTGATTGATTTGCGGATATTAAAGAATCCTTGCATTCCTGGGATAAAGCCCACTTGGTTATGGTGTATCATTTTTTTAATATGTTGTTGGATTCTGTTTGCTAGGATTTTGTTAAGGATTTTTGCATCTATGTTCATCAGTGATATTGGCCTGTAGTTTTCTTTTTTTGTGGCATCTTTTTCTGGTTTTGTAATTAGGGTGATGGTGGCCTCATAGAATGAGTTTGGAAGCTTACCTTCATCTACAATTTTCTGGAAGAGTTTGAGTAAGATAGGTGTTAGCTCTTCTCTAAATTTTTGGTAGAATTCAGCTGTGAAGCCATCTGGTCCTGGGCTTTTGTTTGCTGGAAGATTTTTGATTACAGTTTCGATTTCCTTGCTTGTGATGAGTCTGTTAAGATCTTCTATTTCTTCCTGGTTCAGTTTTGGAAAGTTATACTTTTCTAAGAATTTGTCCATTTCATCCAAGTTGTCCATTTTATTGGCATAGAGCTGCTGGTAGTAGTCTCTTATGATCCTTTGTATTTCTGTGTTGTCTGTTGTGATCTCTCCATTTTCATTTCTAATTTTGTTAATTTGGTTCTTCTCTCTTTTTTTCTTAATGAGTCTTGCTAATGGTTTGTCAATTTTGTTTATTTTTTCAAAAAACCAGCTTTTACCTTTGTTGATTTTTGCTATGGTCTCTTTAGTTTCTTTTGCATTTATTTCTGCCCTGATTTTTAAGATTTCTTTCCTTCTGCTAACCCTGGGGTTCTTCATTTCTTCCTTCTCTAATTGCTTTAGGTCTAGAGTTAGGTTATTTATTTGGCTTTTTTCTTGTTTCTTCATGTAAGCCTGTAATGCTATGAACCTTCCCCATAGCACTGCTTTTACAGTGTCCCATAGGTTTTGGGTTGTTGTGTTTTCATTTTCATTCATTTCTATACATATTTTCATTTCTTTTTTGATTTCTTCTATGATTTGTTGGTTATTCAGAAGCATGTTATTTAGCCTCCATATGTTTGAATTTTTAACAATTTTTTTCCTGTAATTGAGATCTAATCTTACTGCACTGTGGTCAGAAAAGATGACTGGAATGATTTCAATTTTTTTGAATTTTCCAAGACCAGATTTATGGCCCAGGATGTGATCTATTCTGGAGAAGGTTCCGTGTGCACTTGAGAAAAAGGTGAAGTTGATTGTTTTGGGGTGAAATGTCCTATAGATATCAATTAGGTCTAGCTGGTCCATTGTGTCATTTAAGGTTTGTGTTTCCTTGTTAATTTTCTGTTTAGTTGATCTATCCATAGTTGTGAGTGGGGTATTAAAGTCTCCCACTATTATTGTGTTACTATTAATTTCCTCTTTCATACTCGTTAGTGTTTGCCGTACATATTGCGGTGCTCCTATGTTGGGTGCATATATATTTATAATTGTTATATCTTCTTCTTTGATTGATCCTTTGATCATTATGTAGTGTCCTTCTTTGTCTCTTTTCACATCCTTTATTTGAAAGTCTATTTTATCTGATATGAGTATTGCGACTCCTGCTTTCTTTTGGTCTCCGTTTGCGTGAAATATTTTTTTCCACCCCTTCACTTTTAGTCTGTATGTGTCTCTTGTTTTGAGGTGGGTCTCTTGTAGACAGCATATATAGGGGTCTTGTTTTTGTATCCATTCAGCCAATCTTTGTCTTTTGGTTGGGGCATTCAACCCATTTACATTTAAGGTAATTATTGATAGGTGTGGTCCCGTTGCCATTTACTTTGTTGTTTTGGGTTCACGTTTATACAACATTTCTGCATTTCCTGTCTAGAGAAGATCCTTTAGCATTTGTTGAAGAGCTGGTTTGGTGGTGCTGAATTCTCTCAGCTTTTGCTTATCTGTAAAGCTTTTGAATTCTCTTTCATATCTGAATGAGATCCTTGCTGGGTACAGTAATCTAGGTTGTAGGTTATTCTCTTTCATTACTTTCAGTACGTCCTGCCATTCCCTTCTGGCCTGGAGGGTTTCTATTGATAGATCAGCTGTTATCCTTATGGGAATCCCTTTGTGTGTTATTTGTTGTTTTTCCTTTGCTGCTTTTAATATTTGTTCTTTGTGTTTGATCTTTGTTAATTTGATTAATATGTGTCTTGGGGTGTTTCACCTTGGGTTTATCCTGTTTGGGACTCTCTGGGTTTCTTGGACTTGGGTGGCTATTTCCTTCCCCATTTTAGGGAAGTTTTCAGCTATTATCTCCTTGAGTATTTTCTCATGGCCTTTCTTTTTGTCTTCTTCTTCTGGAACTCCTATGATTCGAATGTTGGGGCGTTTCACATTGTCCCAGAGGTCCCTGAGGTTGTCCTCATTTCTTTTGATCCTTTTTTCTTTTTTCCTCTCTGCTTCATTTATTTCCACCATTTTATCTTCTACCTCACTTATCCTATCTTCTGTCTCCGTTATTCTACTCTTGGATCCCTCCAAAGTGTTTTTGATCTCATTCATTGCATTATTCATTTTTAATTGACTCTTTTTTATTTCTTCTATGTCTTTATTAAACATTTCTTGTATCTTTTCAGTCTTTGCTTCCAGTCTATTTATCTGTAACTCCATTTTGTTTTCAAGATTTTGGATCATTTTTATTATCATTATTCTAAATTCTTTTTCAGGTAGATTCCCTATCTCCTCCTCTTTTGTTTGACTTGGTGGGCATTTTTCATTCCTTTACCTGTTGGGTATTTCTTTGCGTTTTCATCTTGTTTAGATTGCTGTGTCTGGAATGGGCTTTCTGTATTCTGGAGGCCTGTGGTTCCTTTTTATTGTGGAGGATTTACCCAGTGGGTGGGGTTAGACGATTGGCTTGTCAAGGTTTCCTGGTTAGGGAAGCTTGCGTCAGTGTTCTGGTGCGTGGAACTTGATTTCTTCTCTTTGGAGAGCAATGGAGTGCCCAGTAATGAGTTTTGAGATGGGTCTATGTGTTAGGTGTGACTTTGGGCAGCCTGTATGTTGATGTTCAGGGCTATGTTCCTGCGTTGCTGGAGAACTTGTGTGGTAAGTCTTGCTCTAAATCTTATTGGCTCTTGGGTGGTGGTTGATTTCAGTGTAGTTATGGAGGCTTTTGGACGGTCACTTATTACTTAAAGTTCCATGTAGTCAGGAGTTTTCTGGTGTTCTCAGGTTTTGGGCTTAAGTCTCCTGCCTCTGGATTTCAGTTTTATTCTTCCTGTAGTCTCAGGACTTCTCCAACTATACAGCACTGATAAGAAAACTTCTAGGTTAATGGCGAAAAGATTCTCCCCCGTTATGGACACCCAGAGAGGTTCACAGAGTTACATGAAGAAGAGGAGAGGAAGGAGGGAGATAGAGATGAGCAGGAGGAGAAAAAGGGGGACTCCAGAGGAGAGAGACAGATCTACGCAGCTGTCTGTTCCCAGAGTGTTCTTCGTAGCCCAGTCACCTAGAAAGATTCACAGAAATGGATTGGGAAGAGAAGGGGAAAGGAGGAAATAGAGGTGTTCTGAGGTAGAAAACAGAGAGTCAAGATTGGGAGAAAATAATCTTCAGTTTAAAAATAGGGCTTCTCTTCTTTTTTTTTTGGTAAGGTTATAGTGTATTGAAAATGAAAATTAAGGAGTAGTAGAGGAGTACTAGAGGACTTTAAAAGAAATAAGAGAAAAAGAAAAATAGAAAATAGAAGAGAAAAAGGAAATGAAAAAAAAAAAGAATAAAAAAGAAAGAAAAAAAATTTTTTTTTCCTCTAATTAAAAAAATCATAAAAATCTATGGAAATGAAAGTTAAGGAGTAATGGGGGAGTAATAGGAAATTTTAAGGGAAAATAAAAGAGAAAAAATAAAAAAGAAAAAATAAAAAAAGAGAGAAAAGTAAAATTATATCTAGTAGTTTCTCTGGAGCTGTTGTGGTCAGTGTGGTTTCGGCTCAGTTTCAGATAGCTCCTCGTTCCAGCTTACACTTCTCGATATCTACAGGCCCCTTCCGGTGTAGTCGGTGTTTTCTAGAGGGATTTTAATCTGTTGCACCAGTCCCTTCTGAAGCGGTTCCCTTTGTTTATTTGGCTTCTGTTTGCCGGTCTCTTCAGAGCCTCATTTCCGCCCTGACACTGGCGGGCGGAGGTGGACTCTTATTCAGGTAGCTAGTTCCGTCGCGCCGCGGGGAGGGGCTGGCGCTGCCGGGAGGGGCTGACGCTGCTCTCTCCATCTGCGCTGCTCAGGCTCCCGGCTGCTCCATATGGAGCGCGCCCCGCGCTGTGCGAGGCTCCAGCCCTCGGGTGTTCCACAAAAGCGCGGAACGAAAAGCTGCGCCTGCTCTCTGTGCCTTCCCCGTCAGAGCGGTCCAGGCAGCCAGGGGCTTGGTGGGCGCACTCTCCCCAGGTGTGGCGCGCCCCCTCCCTTCCGCGGACCCAGTCTCAGTTTCCGCTGGCGCCAGTCGGGTGCGCGCGCCTTCTGCCCTCCGCGTCCCCAGCCCCAGTCCCCGCCCGCGCCGGTCGGGTGCCTGCGCCCTGTGTCTCGCCGCGACCTTCCCCTCCCCCCTGCCTCCTGCCTCCGGCGGGGCTGGGCCGGTCCGCAGCCTGCGAGCTCTTCTCTGGACTTTCTCGGTCTCTTTGTTCTGCGAACGGCCGGCAGTGTGTTCAGGCTGGTTAATTTACTCTCTCTCTTTTCTTCTCCCACAGTTCAAGTTGGCAACTCACAGAAGCTCCCTCCGATTGTTCTCAGGGCACTCAGGCCCGGACCCTACCCCAAGCAATGCCGCCTAAGACTTCCCGGGACGGACCTCCGTCCTTAGCTCTTTTGTCTCACTTTTTATCTTTTATATTTTGTCCTACCTCCTTTCGAAGACAATGGGCTGCTTTTCTGGGCGCCTGATGACCTCAGCTAGCAATCAGAAGTTGTTTTGTGAAGTTTGCTCTGCGTTCAGTTATTCTTTTGATGAATTTGTAGGAGAGAAAGTGGTCTCCCCGTCCTACTCCTCCGCCATCTTGGCTCCTCCCCCCATAAGTGAAGTTTTATGTAAATTTATCTTTCAGTTCAGTTCAGTTGCTCAGTCATGTCTGACTCTGTGATCCCATGGACTGCAGCACGCCAGGCCTCCCTGTCCATCATCAACTCCCAGAGTTTACCCAAACGCATGTCCATTGAGTTGGTGGTGCCATCCAACCTCATCCTCTGTCATCCCCTTCTCCTCCTGCCTTCAATTTTTTCCAGCATCAGGGTCTTTTCAAATGAGTCAGCTCTTTGCATCAGGTGGCCAAAGTATTGGAGTTTCAGCTTCAGCATCAGTCCTTCCAATGAACACTGAGGACTGATCTCCTTCAGGATGGACTGGCTGAATCTCCTCGCAGTCTAAAGGACTCTCAAGAGTCTTCTCCAACACCACAGTTCAAAAGCATCAATTATTCGACACTCAGCTTTCTTTATAGTCCAGCTCTCACATCCATACATGACTACTGGAAAAACCATAGCCTTGACTAGACAGGCCTTTGTTGGTAAAGTAATGTCTCTGCTTTTTAATATGCTGTCTAGGTTGGTCATCACTTTTCTTCCAAGGAGTAAGCGTCTTTTAATTTCATGGCTGCAATCACCATCTGCAGTGATTTTGGAGCCAAAAAAATAAGATCAGCTATTGTTTCCACTGTTTCCCATCTATTTGCCATGAAGTGATGGGACCAGATGCCATGATCTTAGTTTTCTGAATGTTGAGCTTTAAGCCAACTTTTTCACTCTCCTCTTTCACTTTCATCAAGAGGCTCTTTAGTTCTTCTTCACTTTCTGCCAAAGGAGTGGTGTCATCTGCATATCTGAGGTTATTGATATTTCTCCCGGAAATCTTGTTTCCAGCTTGTGCTTCATCCAGCCCAGAGTTTCCCATGATGTACTCTGCATATAAGTTAAATAATCAGGGTGACAATATACAGCCTTGACGTACTCCTTTTCCTATTTGGAACCAGTCTGTTGTTCCATGTCCAGTTCTAATTGTTGCTTCCTAACCTGCATACAAATTTCCAAAGAGTCAGGTCAGGTGGTCTGGTATTCGCATATCTTTCAGAATTTTCCACAGTTTATTGTGATCCACACAGTCAAAGGCTTTGGCATCGTCATTCAAGCAGAAATAGACGTTTTTCTGGAACTCTTGCTTTTCTGATGATACAATGGATGTTAGCAATTTGATCTCTGGTTCCTCTGACTTTTCTAAATCCAGCTTGAACATCTGGAATTTCATAGCTCATGTATTTTTGAAAGCTGGCTTGTAGAATTTTGAGCATTACTTTGCTATAATGTGAGATGAGTGCAATTGTGCAGTACTTTGAGCATTCTTTGACATAGCCTTTCTTTGGGATTGGAATGAAAACGGACCTTTTTCAGTCCTGTGGCCACTGGTGAGTTTTCCAGATTTGCTTTCAGTTAGCTCTTCATAAATATTCCTGTTTTCCTAAATACAACATATCCTTTGTAGTTGTGGTACTGTACTTTATTAGTAGTAGTAATTTTTATTTTATTTTTTAAAATGAGTGTGGGATTAGTGAGTAATAATAATGATGAATAAACTTTTCTTGGGATAGAAGTCCCCATAGATAAGGAATGTGTCCAGGAACACTGCCAGACATATTGAAGCTCCATCTTGTTCTAATACTTACTTGTCATTGTTTAGTTTGTCCAACTCTTCTGTGATCCCACGGAATGTAGCCTGTGGAGCTCCTCTCTCCATGAAATTTCCCAGTCGAGAATACTGGAGTGGGGACTTCCCTAGTAGTCCAGTGATTAAGACTATGTGTCCCAGTGCAGGGATATGGATTAGATCCCTGGTAGGATCTAAATTAAAAGACACTTGCTCCTTGGAGGAAAAGCCATGACAAACCTAGACAGCATATTAAAAATCAGAGACATTACTTTGTCCAACAAAGGCCCATATAGTCAAAGCTATGGTTTTTCCGGTAGTCGTGTGTGGATGTGAGAGTTGGACCATGAAGAAGGCTGAGTGTTGAAGAACTGATGCTTTGGAACTGCGGTGTTGGAGAAGACATTTGAGAGTCCCTTGAACTGCAATGAGAGAAATCAATCCCAAATATTCATTGGGAGGACTGATGCTGAAGCTGAAGCTCTAATAGTTTTGCCACCTGATGTGAAGAGCCAACTCATTAGAAAAGACCCTGATAATGGGAAAGATTGAAGGCAAAAGGAGAAGGGGATGGCAGAGGATGAGATGGTTCGATGGCATCACCAGCTCAGTGGACTTGAGTTTCCGCAAGCTCTGGAGATGGTGAAGGACAGGGCAACCTCGCGTGCTGCAGTCCATGGGTTCACAAAGAGTCAGACATGACTGAGACACTGAACAACAAGGGGACCTAGATCCTGCATGCTGCAATTAAAAACAACAACAACAAAAACAAAAACAAAAAAAAAAAAACTTTAAAAATTGGCCCTCCTGTCCCAAGATACTGGTGCTACAAATATCAATTGCCTTTGCTCCTCACAGTCAACCAAAGCTATTAAATATGATCAGTGTCCCTATTTGGGGCCTTTTTTGGAATTTCCCCATTTTCTTAATTTTATTTCTTTTTCTTTTCCTTGCTTTCCAAAGCATTTGACAGTGTTTACTTCTCTGCTTTCAAACTCTAATATCCCACAGTTGTATTCTTTCCTGCCTCTCTACTGACTGCATGTCTGATTCTTTGTGATCCCATAGATTATACAGTCCATGGAATTCTCCAGGCCAGAATATTGGAGTGGGTAGCCATTCCCTTCTCTGGGGGAATCTTCCCAACCCAGGGATCGTACCCAGGTTTCCTGCATTGTGGGCAGATTCTTTACCAGCTGAGCCACAAGGGAAGCCCAAGAATACTGGGGTGGGAGGCCCATCCCTTCTCTAGCAGATCTTCCTGACCAAGGAATTGAACTGGGGTCTCCTGCATTACAGGCAGATTCTTTACCACCTGAGCTACCAGGGAAGCCCACTTACTTCTTTAAGGGCTCTTTTTTTGATCAACTTAGGCTATTTTTCTCTTCTCCGTTCAATTCAGTCCCCCAGGTGTTTCTGACTCTTTGTGACCCCATGGACTCAGTAGACCAGACCTCCCTGTCATCACCAGCTCCAAGATCTTGCCCAGACTCATGTCCATTGAGTCGCTGATGCCATCCAACCATCTCATCCTCTGTCATCCCCTTCTCCTCCCACCTTCAATCTTTCACAGCATCAGGGTTTTTTCCAATGAGTCGGTCTTCACATCAGGTGGCCAAAGTGTTGGGGTTTCAGCTTCAACATCAGCCCCTCCAATGAACACCCAGGACTGATTTCATTTAGGATTGACTGGTTTGATCTCCTTGCAGTCCAAGGGACTCTCAAGAGTCTTCTCCAACACCACAGTTCAAAAGCATCAATTCTTTGGTACTCAGTCTTCTTTATGGTACAACTCTCACATCCATACATGATTACTGGAAAAACCATAATTTTGACTAGATGGACCTTTGTCAGCAAGGTAATGTCTCTGCTTTTAAATATGCTATCTAGCTTGGTCATAGCTTTTCTCCCAAGGAGGAAGTGTCTTTTAATTTCATGGCTACAGTCACCATCTGCAGTGATTTTGGAGGCCCCCCAAAATAAAATCTGACACTGTTTCCGTTGTTTCCCCATCTATTTGCCATGAAGTGATGGGACCAGATACCATGATCTTAGTTTTCTGAATGTTGAGCTTTAAGCCAGTTTTTTCAGTCTCCTCTTTCACTTTGATCAAGAGGCTCTTTAGTTCCTCTTTGCCTTCTACCATAAGAGTGGTGTCCTCTGCATATCTGAGGTTACTGATATTTCTCCTGGCAATCTTGATTCCAGGTTGTGCTTCCTCCAGCCCAGCATTTCTCATGATGTACTCGCATATAAGTTAAATAAGCAGGGTGACAATATGCAGCCTTGATGTATTCCTTTCTCAATTTGGAACTAGTCTATTTTTCCATGTCCAGTTCTGTTGCTTCCTGACCTGCATACAGATTTCTCAGGAGGCAGGTCAGGTGGTCTGGTATTCCCATCTCTTGAAGAATTTTCCAAAGTCTGTTGTGATCCACACAGTCAAAGGCTTTGCCATAGTTGATAAAGCAGAAGTACATGTTTTTCTGGAACTCTCTTGCTTTTTCGATGATCCAGCAGATGTTGGCAATTTGATCTCTGGTTCCTCTGCCTTTTCTAAATCCAGCTTGAATATCTGGAAGTTCTCAGTTCATGTACTGTTGACTTCTCTTTTAGAGAATTTTGAGCATTACTTGGCTAGCGTGTGAAATGAGTGCCACTGTGCAGTAGTTTGAGCACTCTTTGACATAGCCTTTCTTTGGGATTGGAATGAAAATTGACCTTTTCCAGTCCTGTGGTCACTGCTGAGTTTTCCAAATTATCTGGCATATTGAGTGCAACACTTTCACAGCATTATCTTTTAGAACTTGAAATAGCTCAGCTGGAATTTCATCACCTCCACTAGCTTTGTTCGTTGTGATGCCCACCTGACTTCACAGTCCAGGATGCCTGGCTCTAGGTGAATGATCACACCACTGTGGTTATTTGGGTCATTAAGGTTTTTTGTAGTTTTCCTTCTTTACATTTCCTTTAAATGTTGGTGCTTAAATAGTTTCTTTTCTTGACCCTCTTTCTTTATTATTCTCCTTTCCAATTAAATCACAAAGCATTTATGAAAACTTGCATTATATAAAGCACTGTTATCAGAGACAAAAGAGATAGCCCTGCCTTCCAAGAGTCACAGTCCAATGAGGGAGATAGACAAGGCATCAATACAACAGGATGGAGTGCGATGCTGCCTAATTGGAAGAACTTTCCTGAGCTATGACTATCCAGGAGGAGTGCTTTATCCCATCTGTATTCCAGTGGACTCCTGCAAGAATCATTGCTTGCAATATTATAAGATGTGTATTTTTAGTTTTTATCCTGTTTCAGCATAGAGCTCCTAAAATTTCCTGAGATAAGAGCAGTAAAGGTTTTTGTCATATTAATGAGAGGACTTTTGGAAAGCGCCTAAGGAAGGAGGCTAGTTGCCAGGGGAACCAACCAGGTGATCCAAGATGGGACTTTCTATCTCTGGACCTCCTACCGCCTGACTTCCTGGGAGGGGAGGAGGTAGAGAGTGAGTTCAGCTGCCGGTGGTGAATCATTTAGTCATTTATGTCTCCAGAAAAGCCCCAAAGGATGGGTTTCTGAGAGCTTCCAACTGATGAACATGTAGAGATTTGGGGAGAGCGGCCTGCTCAGAGAGGGTTTCCTCCACACAAATAACTGTAGTGTATCATTTCTTACTGCTATTGGGGTTGCTAAACTAAAGTTTTTGAATACATAATCTCTTCACCTGAACATTTTCTGCATTTACTTTTCAACGTACACATTTTTCCATTTGATTTCATCATTTTCCAACTACTACAATCTCATTTCTCTAAATGATATATTATTTGAGTCTGCACAGATTCATATACGCTAAAACCCTGGAGAGGTGATTATTTTGAAACACAGGTTAATATTTGCATCAGTCATTGCCGAGAGTGCCTTTTGCAAAACTCTTCTTTACCTTTGTTGCCCTGGAAGGAGTTTAATAAATACTGCTAGATACTTGATAGAGAAGAGTAATTTCTGACTTAAGAACCACCTGTAAGATTTTCCTGTTTTCAGATGCCTTTCCTTTGGACCACTTAAACTTTTTCATTACCGTATGTTAAAGAGTAAGATGGGGTAGCTCAGGTGGTAAAGAAGCCACCTGCAATGCAGGAGACCCTGGTTCAATTCCTGGGTCGGGAAGTTCCCCTGGAGAAGTGATAGGCTACTCACTGCAGCATTCTTAGGCTTCCCTGGTGGCTCAGATGGTAAAGAATTGCCTGCAGTGTGGGAGACCTGGGTTCGATCCCTGGGTTGGGAAGATCCCCTGGAGGAGGGCATGGCAACTCCCTCTAGTATTCTTGCCAGGAGAATCCCTAGGGACAGAGGAGCCTGGCGGGCTACAGTCCCTGGGATCTCAAAGAGTCGGACACGACTGAGTGAATAAACACAGAAAGTAAGAAGTTAGAATGACTTGACTTTGTGTTTTTGCTGTTTGCATCTTTAAGTGGACATCATTAAATATTTTACGGAAATTGCTCAAAATAAGTAGTAATTAAAATAACATGTTTTCTAAAATTGTGCATAGTATTAAGGATCTTTTAGATATGATTTTAAAAATTCTAGTATTTTTCTTTCCTTTAAGCTTTTGGAAATTATAGAATGTTGTATACGTGACCTTGAGCCTATGAGCCTATATGTGGAAACATACTTTTCAGTCTCGGATTTAGAGTATGATTCTGGAAGACTTGGGAGGTGTTCTTCATCCTTTCTTCCCGTGTTTGGTTGTCTTCTAGCTCTTTGTCTAATCGTACACTGAATAGGACCACAGAAAAGAGCTGAAACTCAAATGCACTGTTATTTGTTCATGCCTTTAAAAAGTAGATTAGTGATAAAAGCATGAAGTAATTTGCTAAAATATTTTATACAGTCTGCAATTTTAAAGTGCTCCTATTAACCTTCCTTCTTCTTTATCCTGGGTAATTAAAAGTACTCTATCAATTGAGCTGATTGTATTTTTCATTTTGTTTATTGTTTTCTCAAGAGGCCTAATTTCTGTATAATCCTGCAAGTATTCATATATAGTAATTTACGTGGTATTTAGCTATTTCTGAGAAATTCATAGCCAGACTCATCTTTGATTTTCTTTTAGGCTCTATTTAATAAAGATTATGAAGAGGCATGATCATTTGAGATTTCATTGTGGTTAATAATGGTGTTTGAATGTCAGGTTTTTTTTCCCCATATGGTCATTGATAATTGGGATTTTTAATTTATCTTGTAATGAGAATAAAAATCTTTCAAAATACTGTCACCTTTGAATCTAATTACAGACTGATATGACCATTGTTAGTGGATGATTCTTTTTTTAGTTTAGTTTAAAATGTACACTTTTCTTTTCTTCCCCAAATAATTGTTTTTATGGTCAGAATCATGAAAAATGGATTAATTATGCAGAAAACTTTACATCTCATTCTCTTCACCATTTATATCAATGATAGCATAGAATCAGTTCAGGGAAAAGGCATGGGCCAAGTTGTATGTAGACAATATGTGGTCAAGTTTCTCTGAAACTTGTATGTATTCTGTCTAAACTCCCAAGTCCAGTGCTAAGTGCACAAAGGTCAAACCAAAAGTTCTTATCTAATTATCTTATTCAAGGACCAGAGGCACCCCTTCTCATCTAGGTTTTCTTTTAGGAATCAGTGCTTGACTGAAATGGTAAGACATCGTGAGCATGGGTTCTTCTAAGGATCAAAGTGGAATCGGTTCAGTTTGTACGTTTATGGAGCCTGTGAGTACGGATTAAGCGCTTTTGTTCCATCCTCATTATGGGAGAGGAAACAGACACACAAAATATCCTGAGCACATCTCATGGTAAATGCTGTGGGGGAGGTGTTGGTTCGGGGGAAGGTCCGCACAGAACAAGCACACAGACCAGCCCAGGAAGACCCAGGACGGCCTCGCGGAGAAGATGAAGTCTGACCAGCTTTTCAAGTCGGTTAGAAATAAGCCAGATGCAAAGTTGGAGGGAGGCAGAGAGAACACACAAGCAAGGAATGGTGGCTAAAATAACAAAAAGATTAAAAAGAAACCCAGCATTTATTGATTCAGGCACTATTTTAAGCGATACTTGAAAAGATTTCATCTTCCCAACAAACATGAGGCAGCTGTTACTGCTCTAAATCTCTCTGTGAGGAAACTATGACTCTGAATATTGAAGTAAATCCCCAAGGCCACAGAGCCAGTAAGCGACAGAGCTGAGACTAAGACCCACCCCGTTTGACTCCAGTATTTGTACTCTAACCTCTCTGCTGTTACAGTCTTTTGCTGTAGTTAGTTGATGGCTATAGTGAACTATAAGTGGACTGAAATTGCTCGATAAAAATCTTAGTTTGGGAAATAAGACACAGCTGGAGAGTCTCGCTAGTAGATATTGATTTTGTACATCTCAGTAAGAAGATTGGGCTAGGGTCTCAAGTATAATTAGTGACCAATTTTATTTTATTATTATTTTAAAATTTTCAAAATGACATAGGATGATTTGTTTATAAAATATAAAACCACATGCTTGGATATTAAACAATGTGAAATTACTGTTAAAATTTAGCTGCATCTTCTCAAATTCTGTGCTTTCCTGATGATGAATTAGTAACAAACAATTGGTAGACTAACATTCTGATGGTTATTGGTTTACGTATTTTACTTTGTTCTGTGGTGTTGCTAAGGTTTCTAACCATTCAGAAGGTCAGGTGACCACCTTAGGTGTTGGTGTCCCTGTAAAGAATGGATCAGAGGCTGATGAGACTGATTACAGGGAGCCCAGTTAGGCATCAGTGACTGTAAATCAGGCAAGAGATGACCAGAACCTAAACTGAGGCTGTGGTTGCAGCAATGACAAGTGAGACTGGTGGTTTTGAGGAGCACTTAGGAAATGCTACTAGCCTGGGCCCGTGAGCATGATTCCGCATCTCAGCTCCACCAGCTCCATGTGATTGCTTGTTCCGCTTCTTTCCTAAATTTAATTTTTAGAATATCAGTCTCTGGAGAAAGAAATGGCAACCACCCCAGTATTCTTGTGTGGGAAGTCCCATGGATGAAGGAGCGTAGCAGGCTACAGTCCACGGGGTCACAAATGGTTGGACACCCCTGAGTAACCAGACAATACAACAGGAACCCGTCCCTTGGGATAGTTGTGAAAATGTCATGAGATGGTGCTTGGACATCTCCTAGCACGGGCTCTGGTTGCTGATATCTTTGCAGTCCACGGTAGTTAAAAGCAAAAGGAATACATTTTTCTGTGTTAAGATCCCAGACAAGGCCTAAGTTTCCCACTTCAATGCCAGCACCCGCCCCTGAGTCCCTCCACGAAGGGGTGGGCTTGTGGGCCTCCAGGCCTTGCAGCTCTCCTGCCTGCCTCTGCTTATCGCAAACCATGACTGTGAGCGTCATCTCTCATGCCTGCAGTAGGTGCTCAATACATGCTTATGAAATTAGTTCAGAATAGCTACTGTTTATCAGGCAATTCCTGACATTTATATAGTGATTCACAGTTTACCAAGAAAAAAATATCAATCTCAGAAGCTACCAGCTGTGTACTTCCTAAATCAAAAATAATGTTTTCCTTCAAAATTCACTGGACATTTTATTAAAGTGAAAGTCCTTTTAGACTCTAGGTTCCTGAGGTGCTGAGATAGGCTGGGCTGAGGGTGGCCGGGAGACCTGGAGGGCTGCAGGAAAGGGTCATTCTTTCACTAAACGCTTGTTTTGTGCAGGAACATGGGACAGTGCCAAGGAATGAGCAGTGAGCCTTTAGAGGGAAGGACAGGTGACCCAAGAGTTGAGGCTGAGATTCTCTAAGCTGTCCATGAAATGAGCAGTGTGTTGACCTGAGCAGAGAGCCAGCAAGCAGTTGATGGGGAGCCCTGGCGGTTTGGAATGAGAAGAGGCTCAAGGTGGTGTGTGGTATATAGCACGGAGGTTGGTGGTGGGGTTGCTGACACTCAATTAAGCAGTTAAGGTTTCAGTCTTGGGCATTGAGATTCTAAGCAAGGACTTAATTGTGGCTGAAAAGGCTAAGAATTCAATTTTTGTTTTGAGTTTGAGGGCAAGGAAATGATCATTTTCTGAATGTGCCAAGTACTTTGGTAAATGCTTTACACATGTAATCTCATTTCATTCTCACAGTAAATCTGCCAAGTAGGTAACACCCTTATTTTGAGAAATTTGAGGGTAGGGCATGTTAAGAAGTGTGTGTAAATGTTCACAGGTATGAAGTGATGAAGCTTGATTTTCTCCCTGCTGTGTTTTTCCCCAGGACACCTGTTCTTCCAGCTATGATTATCATTAGTGTCCAGTTGATAAGCCATTGACCTTAGGGTTTCCTATGTAATGAGAACACAGAGTTTAGTATATGTGGCTGGGGAAAGTATCATTTGGACTTCATAAATCTCTAGAAGTTTTTTTTTCCTAAAGGGGAAATTCTTCAAAATTTAGAAGTTTTATTCTTTGAACAACATTTTTTTTTATCCTCTTCTGTGTGTCAGGTATTATTTTAAATACTTAAGATATACAAGTAAACAAAACGAAAGAGAAATTCACAATTCCAGTAGGGAAAAGATAATTAAAAAATGTAATGTTTAGTAATCCTTGTGTGTGTACTCAGTTGTGTCCTACCCTGGGATCCCACGGACGGTAGCCCACCAGGCTCCTCTGGCCATGGAATTCTCCAGGCAAGATTACTGGAGTGGGATGCCATTCCCTTCTCCAGGGGATCTTCCCCACCCAGGGGTCAAACCTGCATCTCTTGCATCCCCTGGGTTAGCAGGCAGATTCCTTACCCCTGTGCCACATGGGAAATCTTAAGGAGGATGAAAGTGAAAGTATTAGTTGCTCTGTTGGGCCTGTCTCTCTGTCACCCCAGGGACTGTAACCTGCCAGGCTCCTCTGTCCGTGGAATTCTCCAGGCCAGAATACTGCAGTGGGTTGCCATTCCCTTCTCCAGAAGATCTTCCCGACCTAGGGATTAAACCCCGGTCCCCTGCCTTGCAGGCAGAATTTTTACCATCTGAGCCACCAGGGAAATCCACTTAAGTAATATAGTATAAGATAATAAGTTAATGTTAAAAATCAGGGTGTGGGGCATCAGAATTGAATTTTTAAATAGGTTTTCCATGATAAATATCACTGAGCAGTTGACATTTGATTAAAAAATAGGTTATCCCTGTACTCAAAGATTACTGCTGGTCCCATAAAACTGTGTGTAAATTACCATTGCACTTTGTTTATTCATGTTTTTAGAAAGTTTATTTATTTATTTTAATTGGAAGACAATCACTTCTCAACCATTACACCTTTAAAGGAGCCTGCCTGTTTGAGGACTTTTCTTTCGGTCACTGCTACCTCCACCTACTTCAGCCCTGTTCAGTGTCGGCGCTAGTGACTAGATGCTTGTGATCCCAGTCCTGCTTTGAGGTTGAGATAAATTCTGGCAATCTTTTGGGAACTCTTCCCCATTGGTGAGTGAGCACTGAAAATAACAAGAGCTTAACTGGGCAAAATAAAATTTTAGGCGATGATGTGAATTTTCTTCTGCAGTCTTCCTAATTAAATCCATCCTGCTTGGCCCTCCCACATGATCTGATTTCTGCTCAGTGCCCTGAGGGATGGATTACCTGATTTACATCCTGGAATGGTGTGACTGCAGAGGACCACACTGGCAGAGAGGCATCTCTCACCATCTATAGCCACGCTTGCTTGGCATTTCTCTTGATTCCTTTAGGAGTAAACCAATATTTTGTGAATGTAATGTTGTATGCAAACTTGGGAAGATTTTGTTTCCCCCCTGTACATAACATCGTCAGCTGTATTTAATGAATTCTGGTGACCTTAGAGAGTATATGTTTTTCCCTGTGTATCCATCAAAAATAGAAAGATTCCAAGAAAATGTATCCATAAGGGGCAGTTTGAATGCAACTAAACAGACAGATGTTCAAGAACATGCTTTTCTTAATGAAATATGGTCTGTGATGCGCAGAGTATCAGAGGGCTTGAAAAGAGCCAAAACTATAGAAGCCTCCAAAACTACAGAAGCCTCATGGAGCTGAGATATAAGCTTACCACGGCCTGTTAACAGAGCTCGACAGCTTATGTACTGTTTCACCCTGTTACATGCCTAATAAAGTAATAAAAATGTATGAGGGATAAATAAAAAAGGTTCTGATTCGTGAGGCATAAAATCTCTGCTGTGAATTGGAATAGTTTTTGGAGTTACAGTTACATTTTTATTTGTAGTTTTAAAAGTGCAACTAACAGTTTGCAGAGAGCTAATGTGTATATTGTCACCCTGCTTATTTAACTTATGTGCAGAGTACATCATGAGAAACGCTGGGCTGGAAGAAGCACAAGCTGGAATCCAGATTGCCGGGAGAAATATCAATAACCTCAGATATGCAGATGACACCAGCCTTATGGCAGAAAGTGAAGGGGAACTAAAAGAGCCTCTTGATGAAAGTGAAAGAGGAGAGTGAAAAAGTTGGCTTAAAGCTCAACATTCAGAAAACTAAGATCATGGCATCTGGTCCCATCACTTCATGGCAAATAGATGGGGAAACAGTGGAAACAGTGTCAGACTTTATTTTTTGGGCTCCACAATCACTGCAGATGGTGATTGCAGCCATGAAATTAAAAGACACTTACTCCTTTGAAGGAAAGTTATGACCAACCTAGAGAGCATATTAAAAAGCAGAGACATTACTTTGCCAACAAAAGTCTGTCTAGCCAAGGCTATGGTTTTTCCAGTGGTCATGTACGGATGTGAGAGTTGGACTGTGAAGAAAGCTGAGTGCTGAAGAATTGATGCTTTTGAACTGTGGTGTTGGAGAAGACTCTTGAGAGTCCCTTGGACTGCAAGGAGATCCAACCAGTCCATCCTAAAGGAGATCAGTCCTGGGTGTTCATTGGAAGGACTGATGCTGAAGCTGAAACTCCAATACTTTGGCCACCTGCTGCAAAGAGTTGACTTATTGGAAAAGACCCTGATGCTGGGAGGGATTGGGGGCAGGAGGAGAAGGGGACAACAGAGGATGAGACGGCTGGATGGCATCACTGACTCAATGGACATGAGTCTGAGTAAACTCTGGGAGTTGGTGATGGACAGGGAGGCCTGGTGTGCTGCAATTCACGGGGTCTCAAAGAGCGGACACAACTGAGTCACTGAACTGAACTGAACTGAATGTACACACATGCATTTTATTTAGATGTGTTTATTTACCTTTTACCATATATACATGCACTTTTTACCAAGGATACGATTTTGTTTTTAAATTGATTTTTCAGTAAAATGAGTGACTATTCTATTAATCTGTCTTTAAACACACTGTCTCTCTCAGACACACCCCCTAAGAAAACAACCAAAATATTTAGAGTTTTAAATAGATGAAGCTTTGGTTAATATACCTTATTATTTAGCCCCTGCTTGTGAGAACACAGCAATGTGTAATATTATTAAGTATAAGGACAAAAAAGTTATGACTTAATGATTTTTATAATGTGGGCCAAAAAGATCACAGAGGCTAATTTCCTCCTGTGGGATGATTCATTATAATTATTCTGTTCAAAATCAATTTCTTTAATCATTGAAGAGTTACAAATAAAATAGTTAAATATGAATATCTCTTTTTCTCTTTTATTTTTAGTATTCAGAAACATGTAGAAAAAACCTTAATGAGGTAATTCATGTGTTTTTCCCCAAACTGCAATTTTATTGACAGTTATTATATTCATATCATATACTTAATCATCTTTTATTCTAAATAACAGGGTTTTTAAAATTATTACAATTAGTTCAAGTTTGTATATTCAGATCTTAAAAGAATCTATGATAAAAGTATTTTGTTGGAATCTTTTACTTTCCTAACTACTATCCTTTTTTTATCCTTTATCCTTTTAAGAAACTACTGTAAATTTCATGGTGGACTATGATTGTTTTACTATGTAAATTTAAAATTTTAGAAAATGAACATATTATTTTTCATGATTTTGAATTTAATTCATGGTCACTGGAAAATAAGAACAAAACTATAAAATAGGAAGAACCACAGTCAAAATCTTATCGATTATTTAGGAATAACCACTGCTGAAGTTTTTGTTGTTGTTTTCCTTAATTCTTTTATTTTTGGCTCTGCTGGGTCTTTGTTGAGAGGGCTTTTCTCTATGGTGCTGAGCGGGGACTATCTGCTGCAGTGTGCAGGCTTCTCATTGCAGGGACTTCTTTTGTTGTGGAGCGTGGGTTCTAGGGCGTGCTGGTGTTGGTAGTTGTGGCTCCTGGGCTCTAGAGCATAGGCTCGATGGTTGAGGCCCACAGGCTTAGTTGCCATGTGGGGTCTTCCCAGACTAGGGACCGAATCCATCTCCTGCACTGGCAGGCAGATTCTTTACCACTTGAGCTACCAGGGACGCTACGAAGTTTTTTATGTATACATTCAGACTTCTAATATACCTCTATATTTTATGCATATATATTTATTAATATCAATAAAATTCTTTTATTTTTTCACACATATTCAGTGATGTATTTTATATATATATGTATTCATATGTAAATGTAAATGTAAGTGCCTATATATTGCAAAGGGATTTATAGCACAGATAATTTTATAACCAGTATTTTGCTTATGGAAATTAGTAATAAGAAATGTGACTTGAGTCTTTATGGGTAGGTAGAGAAGACAGTCATGTCATTAATTTAAACTTTCCATATAAATGCAATAAAACAATTATATTTAAGTTAGTAAATCTCTACTCCCTATTTCACCCATTCTGCCATTCATATATGATCTCCTTATTAAGGCCTTCTTTATATCTTCCCTTTCCCTGAAAGATAACAGAGCCAAGTCTTGTCTGTCCTTATATCACATCCAGTGTTTATGGTGGGTGAGCATTTGGTAGGTAAGTGCTTTAATAATTAATTGATAATGGGTCATATACCTTTCTGGGATGGGGCAAAGTATTTATCCAAGCATGTTGTCTTCAAGAGCAATGACATTTCTTTGATTTGTGAATCCTTTATGCATTTAATGAATAAAATATTTATTAAATCCTTCTATGGCTTTGCAGAATGTTCCAGAATATCCTCTAAGAGTATGTAGAAGAAAAGGTGCCCTTTGGGCAAATTCTGCTTTTTAGGGGGTAGGGAGAGGTGAGACCTATAAATTCCCTTGTCCTTTAATATCTTACTTAAAAATTTTAAATTAAATGTTATAGGTGTATAATATACTGGTTAACAATTTTTAAAGATTATACTTCATTTATAGTTATTATAAAATATTTGCTTTATTCCCCTTGTTGTACAACATATCCTTATAGCTTATTTTATACTTAACAGTTTGTATCTCTTAATCCCTTATCCCTATGTTGTTACTATATTTATTATATATTACCCCTACTTAGTTTTTTTTATCTTTTAAAATTCTAGGTATCTAAAAATAATGAATAATGCTGAACCTTATATCATGCAAATCAGAAACAATGCTTATTTTTAATTATTTTATAGAATAATATATAGATACTGAAAATTTCTATAATGAAAATGTGAAAACTAAAATATTCTATTAGATTAATCCAGATACAAAACTTCTGTCTAGAGCAAACACTGGGACCTTTTCTTTAAAATTATTTTACTTTAATTTTTTAATAGACTTTATTTTTTAAAGTAGTTTTAGGTTCATAGCAAAACTGAGTAGAAGATACAGAGATTTCCTATACATTCTTTGTTCCTATACACACAGCCTTCCCACCTATCAAAATCACTTAACAGAGTGGTAGGTACATTTGTTGCAATGAACTATATTGACACATCATTATGTTTAGCTTTGAAAAACTGCCAAACTGTTTACCATAGTGATTGTACAGTTTTGCACTCCTACTAGCAGTAAATGGGAGTTCCTGTTCCCTACAAGAGACTGAGCTAGACTTGTCTGTGAGTGTCCAGGAGTCTCTGGCAGAGGTGTAGGGTCAGGGGTACTGAATACAAAAGACAGGGCCCAGTGTGGTATAAGTCGTTTTGAAACAGGTTGCCATTGCAGTCATTACCCCTACCATAGTTTAACCTGAGACCAAACTACAGGGAGGGAACACAGTCTCACCATCAACAGAAGACTGGATTAAAGATTTACTGAGCATGGGCCTGACCATCAGTTCAGTTCAGTCACTCAGTTGTGTCTAACTCTTTGCGACCTCATGGATTGTAGCACACCAGGCCCCCCTGTCCATCGACAACTCCTGGAGTTTACTCAAACTCATGTCTATTGAGTTGGTGATGCCATCCAGCCATCTCATCCTCTGTCATCCCCTTCTCTCTCCCTCAATCTTCCCCAGCATCACAGTCTTTTCAAATGAGTCAGTTCTTTGTATCAGGTGGCCAAAGTATTGGAGTTTCAGCTTCAGCATCAGTCCTTCCAATGAATATTCAGTACAGATTTCCTTTGGAATTGACTGGTTTGATCTCCTTGCAGTCCAAGGGACTCTATAGAGTCTTCTCCAACACCACAGTTCAAAAGCATTAATTCCTTGGTGCTCAGGTTTCTTTACAGTCCAACTCTCACATCCACATATGAATAATGGAAAAACCACAGCTGTGACTAGACAGACCTTTGTTGGCAAAGTAATGGCTCTTATTTTTAATATGCTGTCTAGGTTGGTCATAACTTTCCTTCCAAGGAGCAAGCGTCTTTTAATTTCATGGCTGCACTCACCATCTGCAGTGATTTTGGAGCCCCCAAAAATAAAGTCTGACACTGTTTCTATTGTTTCCCATCTATTTGCCATGAAGTGATGGGACTGGATGCCATGATCTTAGTTTTCTGAATATTGAGTTTTAAGCCAACTCTTTCACTCTTCTGTTTCACTTTCATCAAGAGGCTCTTCAGTTCCTCTTCACTTTCTGCCATAAGGGTGGTGTCATCTGCATACCTGAGGTTATTGATATTTCTCCTGGAAATCTTAATTCCAGCTTGTGCTTCATTCAGCCCAGAGTTTCCCATGATGTACTCTGCATATAAGTTAAATAAGCAGGGTGACAATATACAGCCTTGATGTACTCCCTTTCCTATTTGGAACCAGTCTGTTTTTCCATGGCTGGATGGCATCACTAACTTGATGGACATGAGTTTGTGTAAACTCTGGGAGTTGGTGATGGATAGGGAGGCCTGATGTGCTGCGGTTCATGGGATTGCAAAGAGTCGGACATGACTGAGTGACTGAACTGAACTGAACTGTTGTTCCATGTCCAGTTCTAACTGTTGCTTCCTGATCTGCATACTGGAGAAACAAGAGAATTCCAGAAATACACCTACTTCTGCTTCATTGACTACACTAAAGCCTTTGTGTGGATCACAAGAAACTGTGGGAAATTCTTAAAGAGATGGGAATACCAGACCTCCTTAGAAATGTGTATGTTAGTCAAGAAGCAACAATTAGAGCAAGACATGAAACAACATATTGGTTCCAAATTGGAAAAGGAGTACATTAAGGCTCCATAATGTCACCTTGCTTATTTAACTTATATGCACAATACATCTAGTCAAAACTATGGCTTTTCCAGTAGTCATGTTTGAGTGTGAGAGTTGGACTATAAGGAAAGCTGAGCACCGAAGAACTGATGCTTTTGAACTGTGGTGTTGGAGAAGACTCTTGAGAGTCCCTTGGACTGCAAGGAGATCCAACCAGTCAATCTCAAAGGAAATCAGTACTGAATATTCATTGGAAGGACTGATGCTGAAGCTGAAACTCCAATACTTTGGCCACCTGATGCAAAGAGTTGACTCACTGGAAAAGACCCTGATGCTGGGAAAGATTGAAGGCAAGAGGAGAAGGGGATGTCATAGGATGAGATGGTTGAATGGCATCACCAACTTAATGGACATGAGTTTGCACAAGCTCTGGGAGCTGGTGATGGACAAGCAAATGTGCGACTTCACTTTCACTTTTCACTTTCATGCATTGGAGAAGGCAATGGCAACCCACTCCAGTGTTCTTGCCTAGAGAATCCCAGGGATGGGGGAGCCTGGTGGGCTGCCATCTATGGGGTCGCACAGAGTCAGACACGACTGAAGTGACTTAGCAGCAGCAGAAGCAGTTTATATATATAGTTTTATATATATATATATATATATATATATATATATATATATACACACATGCTGTTCAAATATATATATTTATGTATTTGAATCCACTATTGCTATTATTATTTTCAACAAATGTTAGATCAGTTAAGAAAAAGAAAAGTACAGGTTGCATCTTAGGTTTTTCCTCCTGCAGTGTTCTTGTTTCTGTGTAGGTTTGATTTTCTGATCTGTATTGTTTTCCTTCTCTTTGAAGTCGTTCTTTTAACATGTCTGCAATACAGAATTCTAGGAGTTTTTGTTTTGCTTTGTTCTCTGTATGCTTTAAATGTTCCACTCTATTCTCTTTTCTTGGGTTTTTTCCCTGAATAAGTCAGGTGTAGTTGTTATCTTTAATCTTGTGTAGATAAATTGTCCTATCCTCTGGCTTCTTTCAAGATGTTGTATTTACTTTGCTCTTTGGCAGTTTGAATATGATATGCCTAGGTGCAGTTTTTTTTAATCTTTGTTTTAATTTGGTGTCTAATATTAATTTTAGAATATTATTTCATGATTGCTCAAATATTTCTTTTCTATCTTTGTTTTCTCCTCCTGGAATTCCAGTTTGGTAGTTGTCTCTTAGCTCACTGAGATCCATGTTGGACTTCTGATATCTAGAACTGTATGGGAGTAGGTTTGTGTTTTTTAAGTAACCAAGTTTGTGATAATTTGCCACAGCAGCAATAGTGTTTTGACAATTTCTCTTATCATATTTACAAGTTTTTTCTCTTTTATCCAGGTTTTTTTTTTCTAACCAACTTTGCACACATGTTTCATTTTAAGTGGCTTGAACATTTCCTGAAAAAAAGATAATGCTGGTAAGAAAATGAACAAACAGAACAGTACAGTGTACGGTCCAAGATCACATTATATAAAATGAAAAAAATTGTACTAAAAGAAACAACTTAAAAATGCTGCTTAATAAATCAAGAGACTTATTTTAGATTGCTGAGAGATTTTCAAGTAAGAAAAATGCCGTTATGCTATGTTGTTAATTAAAGATGTCCCTATGAAAACTTGAGTCAAGTTCTTCTCTGTGAAAGGTAAAGAAAGTGACTTAGGGAAGAGACAAAGACGGCTTTCCAAACAACATTCTCTGGAGAGGTTGCTCCACCAGGGAAAACCATTATGAGGGCTGATTAGTTAGATGTAGATGAAATAAGAGTTAAAACAATCTTATGATTTGTCATCAATATTCAGATACCTTTGAGAGTAAAATGGGGGCACTATTAATAATTAAGTCAGGTAACAAGTATAACTTGGGTGAACTGGGAAAACTGGGATCTATGATCCATCTAGATGGGGAGACTAGGCTTACTGAATGAAAATAACATGGTTTGTACCCACTGTGCAAATAATGAACATTAGGATTAGACATGATAGTGTTTAAAACTACTGTCTCTAGAGCCAGAGAATCTGGGTTCACTCCTTGTCATCATTAGTCCCCCATCTGTAGAATGGGGCATAGAAGTGATTATTTCTTTGTGATGTTATGATAATCTCATGGCATAATGCACGTGGAGTTCTTACAGTGTCTTGCCCAGAGCAAGTGGTCAAGAAATATTATGTTCCTTCTTTCTCCTTACTAATAGTGATGTTCTTTGTCAAATGTGGTAAAGTAATGAAATGAAAGTTGAAGTAAGAATAGTAAAGTTGCTTGTGGTGTGCATGCGTATGTGCTCATTCATGTCCGACTCTGCAACCCCACCAACTTGTAGACCGCTAGGCTCCTCTGTCCATGTGATTTTCCTGGCAAGGATATAGGAGTGGGTTGCCATTTCCTTCTCCAGGGGATCTTCCCAATCCAGGGATCGAACTTTGGTCTCCTCCATTACAGGCAAATTCTTTACCATTTGAACCACCATGGTTGAGATATAAACAAATAAGACAAGATATTGCCTCTTAAGAATGGTAACTGCCTCACTGTACATTCATTGAGGGTCTAACACAGGCTAGGCACTATGCTAATCATGGAGTATGCTTTAAATGGATAAGATGTGGTATGTCTTTCTTAGTTGAGATTCTCAGTATTACATTTCTGTCTTTCAGATGTTTGTTGGATGGATCGGTAGTATGAATGTCACAAAAGGGTAAGACTGCTCTGTTGTGAGCTCTGAGAGGATGGTTCCCGTGTTGGTTGTGCACACAGTGTGGTGTCTGGCTCACAGTAGTTGAATAAATTGAAAAAGATCTCAACTTCACTTCTGAAAGCGTGTAATCACGCTGAAAGGAAAATTATTTCTGTACTATCCACAGCACTTCTCACATTAAATGTGTGGTTTTTCATAGTGAGCAATTCTGACATTAGCTACTTGGAGTTAGTACAGGTCCCATATGTTGGGGCCTCAGTCCTATAAGTCTACACCCCACTTTAGATGCCAGTCATAAGAGGTGGGTCCTTGGTTATCTACACTTTTGTCCAACTTGGCCACAGACCAGGGATTTCCAGACCTCCTTCTCAGGTTTAATGATGCCTCGCATAGTTAGGGAAACACTTCCGTTTCCTGGTTTATTACAAAGGTTGTCATAAAAGATACAGATGAGCAGCCAGATGAAGAAGCATGTAGGACAAGGTCTTGAAGGGTCTTTGGCACAGCTTTGGAGCCTCTGGGACAGAGTGTCCTACCACTCAGACAGGAGTGTGTTCATCAGCCTATACGCTTTCTGAACCTCCTGTGCAATCTAGGAGTTGTTGGGGCTCTATCATGTAGGCATAGTTCCTTTAGCTGAGTTAATATTCATTCTCCAGCCTTCTCTCCGCCCTTGGGGAGGAAGGTTAGGGCTGAAAGTTTTAAGCTTTTGATAATGGCATGGTCTTTTTGGTGACCATCCCCAGTCCCCAATTTATATAGGGACCCCCAGTCACCACACATCTTTTTAGCATACAAAAAGACACATCACTCTGGAGATTCCAAGGGTCTTAGAAGATTTTTTATCAGGAACTGAGTTTAAAAGTCCAAATACGAGAACACAAGATGAGATTAGTACCCCTATCACTCAGGAGATTGCAAGGATTTTAGGGGACTCTGTCAGGAACTGGAAGAATAAGCACTATATTTCTTATTAGTTCACACATACTATTTTATTTTAGTAGAGTATGATCAACAGTCTATTGTTAAGACTTCATAAAATGAACATTGAGAGAGAGAAACATTTTATACAAGTTGATTTAAGAGGAAATACTATAAAATAAATACTATTATTAAAATGCTTTTATTTTAATAGAGAAATCTCTCCAATAGGGCAATTTATGTATTCTACCCACAAATATTAGTGAAAACATAATCTCGATGCTTTGTGAATATTATTCATAATCCTTATAAAATAGCAATGATTAAGTACTTGAGAATATTGTAAAAGGAGATTCAATGTTCACTTAAAGTTGCAAGATTTCAGTCTCAGACCTGATTTTATATTTAAATCACATTGCAAAGAAGCTTAGAGATACAGTAACTAATGGGCTAGTTCATTTTATAATGTTTTATTCTTGACCATTAAAATTAAATATAGGCCAATAACAACCTAAGTTCTTATTTTTAAAAAGTAGTAAAATATATAATTGAAATTCTTCAATACTTTTTACTAGAATAATATTTTTTTCCATTGTCTAATATTACTTCAGGATAATAAAATTTGTGAGGTTTGGGTTTATATAATAAAATTCTTAATGCTCATGAAGGACATAAAGTGAGTATAGGAGATGGAGTCAGACAGATGAGGACGAGGTCATTAGAGATTTGGGAGAAGTTGTAAGAGCCTTGGCTTTTATTCTGAAAGCAAGGTAATGCTCAAAATCCTTCAAGCTAGGCTTCAACAGTACATGAACTGAGAATTTTCAGATGTACAAGCTGGATTTAGAAAAAGTAGAGGAACCAGAGATCAAATTGCCATCTGTTAGATCATAGGAAAAGCAAAGGATTTCCAGAAAAACATCTACTTCTGCTTCATTGGCTATGCTAAAGCCTTGGACTGTGTGGATCACAACAAACTGTGGAACATTCTTAAAGAGATGGGAATACCAGACCACCTGACCTGCCTCCTGAGAAACCTATGTACAGGTCAAGAAGCAACAGTTAGAACTGGACATGGAACAACGGACTGGTTCAAAATAAGGAAAGGAGTATGTCTATGCTTTATATTGTCACTCTGCTTAGTTAACCTGTGTGCTTAGTTAAATTAGTAACTAACTAAGTTAACTAACTTAGTTAACTGCTTAGTTAACTTGTAACTTGTATTATATCATGCAAAATGCCAGGCTGGATGAAGCACAAGCTGGAATTAAGATTGCCAGGAGAAATATCAATAACCTCAGATATGCAGATAACACCACCCTTATGGCAGAAAATGAAAAGGAAGTAAAGAGCCTCTTGATGAAAGTGAAAGACGAGAGTTAAAAAGCTGGCTTAAAACTAAAAATTCAAAAAACAAAGATCATGGCATCCGGTCCCATCACTTCATGGTAAATAGATGGGGAAACAATGGAAATAGTGACAGACTTTATCTTCTTGGACTCCAAAATCACTGTAGATGGTGACTGCCGCCATAAAATTAAAAGACTCTTGCTCTTTGGAAGAAAAGCTCTGACCAACCTAGACAGCATATTAAAAAGCAGAGACATTACTTTGCCAACAAAAGTCCAGATAGTCAAAGCTATGGCTTTTCCATGGTCCTGTGAGGATGTGAGAGTTGTACCATGAAGAAGGCTGAGTGATGAAGTGATGCTTCAAATTTTGGTGCTGGAGAAGACTCTTGAGAGTCCCACTGACAACAAGGAGATCAAACCAGTCAATCCTAAAGGAAATCAACCCTGAATATTCATTGGAAGGACTGATGCTGAAGCTGAAGCTCCAATCCTTTGGCCACCATCAGGTGAAGAACTTCACATCAGTGAAGAACTGACTCATTGGAAGTGACCCTGAGCCTAAGAAAGATTGAGGGCAGGAGGAGAAGGGGGTACAGAGGATCAGACGGTTGGATGTCATCACTGACTCAATAGATATGAGTTTGAGCAAACTCCAGGATATAGTGTAGGACAGGGAAGCCTGCTTGGCTGCAGTCCATGGACTCTCAAAGACTCAGACATGACTGAGTGACTGAACAACAACCACAAATGAGAAGTCATTGGAGAGCTGAAGATGAGTGACAGAATCTTCGGTTTTAAAAAGATTATTCTGTGTGCTGTGTTGTCAACAGATTATAGGACTTTCAGGTGGAAAACAGGGTGAGTGACTATTGCTTGAAACGGGATTGAAATAGTAGAGATAAGTTGTGATCTTCATTTTAGATGTATCCTCAAGGTAAAACTCTCTTTGTTTGGAAAGATAAGCTGAGGTGTGAGAGAAGAGTCAGAGATCACTCCAAGGTCTTTGGACTAAGCTATTAGATAGATAAAGTTGCATTTACTAACAAAAGCAGTTTTATTCAGGATTGTGTGGATGTCAGGAGTTTAAGTTTCAAATATCTATAAGATATCCAAGTAGAATGGAGAGAGCTTTATGAATTTGAAGTTTAGGAAATAGAATTAAAAGTATAAGTTTGTGAGTCATCAAGATACAGATTATTTAAAACAATAATACCAAATGAGATCTCCAAGGGAGTATAAATGTAAGCACAGAAGAGAGGTAGTTACACAAGAGGGATTTAGGATTAAGAGAAGAATTTTGGTTTTGGTTTGCTTTATAATTATTAGTATGATCCAGAAGAGAGGGAAAAATTTATAATGAGATAGTGACAATTGGTGGAATAATATGAGGGTGGGATCCAGTTCTCAAAGAGAAGGCTTGGCATTATATAGGATAAAGGTATTTTGGTTATTATACATCAAAACTAATAGTTGATATTTTGTGTCCTTTTAAATTTTAACCATTCTGGTGGTATATAGTAGTATCTAATTTTACATTTAATTCCTCTGATGGTTGAACACTTAACATCATGTTAAGTGTCCATTTGGATTTTCTCTTTTCTAGTGAATCCATTCATAAAACTTGAAGGCAGATAAATAAGAAGGACAGTCAGAACACTAGCAGCTATAGGATGACATCAAAGGACCTAACATATGTGTAATTGCAGTCCAGAGGAGAGGTGAGAGAGAACCCAGGTCATTTGACCACATGAAGAATAAAGACTTCTCAAAATTTTTGAAAGATATTAACCCACATATACAAGAAACTTAGTGAAATCTAAACAAGGTAAATACAAATTTAACCACACTTAGAGAAATCGTGAAGATGTCATCAGACATGTGAAGATGAAGATAAAAAGAAAACAGAAGAAAAGATATAAGAGGCAGGGAGATATGAAAGATGTTACCTTTAGTGGAAAAACAATAGGTGTTACTTCTCATTGGAAATAGTGAAAATGTAATATACAGTACACAGGAGAGATCTGTTTCTTAAGGTTCCAGAGGAACTCTTTTCTTAATCAAATAGGATAGCAGAGCCTTGACCAACAATTTCTGCAGCAGCTAGTCCAGGAGCAACAAGTTCTGCAGTAGTCAGCCCAGATCAAAATGGACTTGGCCAATGATTGCCAGCTTCCCTGTTTCCAAGTTAGGAACAATCAAGGGGGCCAAATACACTCCCTAATGAATTACACAAGATGTCCTATTTTGAGTTACCTTATGCCCCCTTTCACCAACAGCCTTCCTCTTTGTGCACTGTAAAACCTTGTAACTTTGCTGCCTGCCTTTGAGCTTATGTCAGATGCAACTTGTTTTAGTTTCCTATGGCTGCATGACAAATCACCACACATCTGCTGGCTTAAAACACACACATTTATTATTTTAGCATTCTGGAAGTCAGAAGTCCAAAATGTCTCTTATGAGCCTAAAATCAAGGTGTCAGCAGAGTAGTTGTCCAGCTAGAATTTTTAGGGAAGAGTCCATTTCTTGTCTTTATCAGCTCTTGCGGGCTGTCAGCAGTTTTTGACTTGTGGTTGCATATCTCTGACCTTTGCTTCTGCTGTCATGTCTCTTCTGACTCTGAGTCTCTTATAAAGACTCTTGTGATTATATTCAGTCCATTTTATTATCTAAGGTAATTTCTTCATCTCAAGTTCCTTAAGTTAAACATACCTGCAAAGTCCATTTTTCCATGAAAGGCAACATACTCTTAGGTCTCAGGTATTAGCTGTGAACATCTGTGATGGTTAAGTTCATGTGTCAGTTTTACTGGGCCATGGGGTTGCCAAATATGTGGCCAAACATTATTTTGTATGTGTTCATGAGAGTGTTTTTGGATGAGAGTAACTTTTGAATCAGCAGATTTAGTAAAATAGATTGCCTTCCCTAATGTGGATGTTCCTTATCCATTCAGTAGGAAATCTAAATCAAATAAGGAGCCCAGTAAGGAACTTTGCTGGACTTATTGTTTGGTTGGGACATTGGCCTTCTGTCTTTGGACTAGAAATTTTGCCATTGGCTCTCTCGGGCCTTTACCTTGCCAGCTACAGATCTTGGGGCTTCTTGGCCAAATTTTTACAGTAACCTCATGTTTACTGAGTGATCCAACTCCTTATCATAATCTTTCTCTCTATGTGTGTGTGTGTAAATATATATATATACTTATATACCTATCTATATGCCTATATACTTTTCCATCTAGCTCGATCTGTATCTTCTATTGGCTTTGTTTCTGTGGAAGACCTTGACTAATGTAAGATCTTTGTAGGGGGTCATTATTTGTCCTAACATGCAAGTTATGGTGGCTGACTCCCTTGTTATAGCCAGCTCTGGAAATAGTCTCTGATTGTCCTCATTTGATAATCTTTGTTTATTTCCACACTGCAGATAGAATTTCTACATCATGTTGAGTGCCTAGTGCAAGGGGTATTAAAAAAGATCTATAGCAGCACCAAAAGTATTACTTTTTACAGATTAAGGCAGAACCTGTAGCAAGTAATGTCGACTTTGTAACATTTCTCTGACTAGCTTTATCAAACACATTTCAAGGAGCAAGCATGTCCTGTTTAGCCCTGAATTCAAGGAGCACAGAAAAGGGGGATTGATTCTGATATCTGGGAATTCACCAACGATTGCCAACATCAAAGAAAGAAATATGCACAGATGAGTTTCTTTTTCTTTCACATATTAAGTTATCATAACATCGTTTATGTGGTTTAAATATCCAGTTCTACTGGCCTGAGCCTATTTGTCTCTCTCTCACACACACACACAAAACGTTTGTCTGTGTGTATGTATGTGTGGGTGTGTGTACACACATACATGTATATATATGGTGGTTTAGTTGTTAATTAATGTCTGACTCTTATAATTCCATGGACTGTAGCCCGCCAGGCTCCTCTGTCCCTGGAACTCTCCAGGCAAGAATACTGGAGTGGGTTGCCATTTTGTTCTCCAGGGGATCTTCCCTAACCAGGGATTGAACCTGGGTCTCCTGCATTGCAGGCAGACTCATTACCGACTGAGCTACAAGGGAAGCCCCGTGTGTGTGTATGTGTGTGTGTGTGTGTGTACGTGTGTGTTTGTATGTGTGTATTTGTGTGTGTATGTGTGTATGTTCATGTGTGTATGTTCGTGTGTGCGTGTGTGTGTTTATGTGTGTATGTTCATGTGTGCATATGGTCGTGTATGTGTTTGTGTGTGTTTATGTGTATTTATGTGTGTTTGTGGGTGTGTGTTTATGTGTGTATGTGTGTGTGTTTATTCATGTGTGTATATGTGTGTATGTTCATGTGTGTGTATGTGTGTTTATGTGTGTGTGTGTATGTGTGTGTGTGTTTGTGTGTGTATATTCATGGGTGTGTATGTATGTGTATGTCTTTGTGTGTGTGTGTATGTGTTTGTGTATGTGTGTTTATGTGCATGTATGTGTATGTATGTGTGTTTATGTCTGTTTGTGTTTGTGTGTGTGTATGTGTATGTGTGTGTTTATGTCTGTGTGTGTGTATGTGAGCGTTTGTGTCTGTGTGTGTCTGTGTATGTGTGTGTGTTTATGTCTGTGTGTGTATGTGTGTGTGTATATGTCTCTATGTGTGTATGTGTGTGTGTGTTTATATCTGTGTGTGTATTTGTGTGTGTATGTCTGTGTGTGTGTATGTCTGTGTGTTTATGTCTGTGTGTGTTTATGTCTGTGTGTGTATGTGTGCGTGTATGTTTGTGTGTGTGTATGTGTGTGTTTATGCCTGTGTATGTGTATATGTGTGTGTATGTGTGTGTTTTTTTTGTGTGTGTGTGTATGTGTGTGTATGTATGTGTGTGTGTATGTTTGTGTGTGTGTGTGTGCACTGTGCTTAATTGCTTGGTCGTGTCTGACTCTTTGCAACCCCATGGACTGTAGCCCACTAGGCTGTCAGGGGATTCTTCAGGCAAGAATACTGGAGTGGGTTGCTTTGCCCTCCTCCAGGGGATCTTCCTAACCCAGGGATCGAACCCAGATTTCCCACGTTGCAGGCTAATTCTTTACTGTCTGTGCCACTAGGGGAGAACACACACACACACACACACACAGAGAATGTGTATACTATAACATACAGTATCAGTTGTATATATGTGTATGTGTGTGTATACAGCTGTTTCTGATTATTTGTGATCTTATGGATTGTAGTCCGCCAGGCTCCTCTGTCCATAGACTTTTCCAGACAGGAATACTGGAGTGCGTTGCCATTTCCTACTCCAGGGGATCTTCCAGATCCAGGGATCGAACCCATATCTCCTGTATCTCCTGCATTGGTAGGCATGTTCTTTACCACTGAGCCACCTAGGAAGCCCTGTATATATCTATATGGACACACAGTTCTATTTATTATTGGTAGTTAAGTTCTATAAAATTGTCATGAACATTGAATAAACTGGCATGGGAAATAGAGGATTAAGATCCTGTGAGCCTCTGTTCACACAATTTTTATCAATTAAACAATATATAACCTTGTTTTATGTGTACTTCTGTTTGCAGATACCTTATTTAATATGCATTTATTACAAATAATTCATTGCATATTTTTGAATGATTTAAAACCAGAGGATTTGGAAGCCATTTGTGTTATCTAGGTTAATTGCCAGTATCCTTGTATGTCTTACCAGCTTTGAAAATCTACTATTCTGTAAATCACTTGCAGATATTTTAAAATTTCTTCTGTACTCTCCTTATTGGAACCTGTTTTACCTGTGTATTTAACACTTTCCTTACCATATCACCATTTGAAATATGAGACAGCCAGCGCTAGCAGAGAAGGACTTAGCATTTTCCTGGGTAACATGACTATAATTTTCTTTCACTTTGAGCCTCACAAAAACTGTCCACTATACTTTTTTTTTTCCTTTAAATTCAGTTATCAGCTCACAAATTCACAGATTTATCTGTTTTTCCCTAGTTTAATCACACATATAGATGTTATTTTAGCACTTTTTGGAACATCCTACATACAAATGGGCAAATTTCTGCTTCCTTTTTCAGAATGCATTGTATTGTTGGTTCACTAACATTGAACTCATGGTTAAGAACACTATAATTCATACCTGAATGAAGTTTATCCCACACATATATTTTCTCTGTAAGGCACATCACAGCTTTCTTGCACTTATGAACACTAGACAATGCTTAAGCAATATACCATAGGGCCATTTTATTTTATTTTTTTTTTTAATTTTTATTATTATTATTTTTTTTTTCCAGTGGGTTTTGTCATACATTGATATGAATCAGCCATGGATTTACATGCATTCCCAATCCCGATCCCCCCTCCCACCTCCCTCTCCACCCGATTCCTCTGGGTCTTCCCAGTACACCAGGCCGGAGCACTTGTCTCGTGCATCCCACCTGGGCTGGTGATCTGTTTCACCATAGATAGTATACATGCTGTTCTTTTGAAATATCCCACCCTCACATTCTCCCACAAAGTTCAAAAGTCTGTTCTGTATTTCTGTGTCTCTTTTTCTGTTCTGCATATAGGGTTATCGTTATCACCTTTCTAAATTCCATATACATGTGTCAGTATGCTGTAATGTTCTTTATCTTTCTGGCTTACTTCACTCTGTATAATGGGCTCCAGCTTCATCCATCTCATTAGGACTGGTTCAAATGAATTCTTTTTCATGGCTAAATCACAGCAAGATCCTCTATGACCCACCTCCCAGAATATTGGAAATAAAAGCAAAACTAAACAAATGGGACCTAATGAAACTTAAAAGCTTTTGCACTACAAAGGAAACTATAAGTAAGGTGAAAAGACAGCCCTCAGATTGGGAGAAAATAATAGCAAATGAAGAAACAGACAAAGGATTAATCTCAAAAATATACAAGCAACTCCTGAAGCTCAATTCCAGAAAAATAAATGACCCAATCAAAAAATGGGCCACAGAACTAAACAGACATTTCTCCAAAGAAGACATACAGATGGCTAACAAACACATGAAAAGATGCTCAACATCACTCATTATTAGAGAAATGCAAATCAAAACCACAATGAGGTACCATTACACGCCAGTCAGGATGGCTGCTATCCAAAAGTCTACAAGCAATAAATGCTGGAGAGGGTGTGGAGAAAAGGGAACCCTCTTACACTGTTGGTGGGAATGCAAACTAGTCCAGCCGCTATGGAGAACAGTGTGGAGATTTCTTAAAAAACTGGAAATAGAACTGCCATATGACCCAGCAATCCCACTTCTGGGCATACACACTGAGGAAACCAGATCTGAAAGAGACACGTGCACCCCAATGTTCATCGCAGCACTGTTTATAATAGCCAGGACATGGAAGCAACCTAGATGCCCATCAGCAGATGAATGGATAAGGAAGCTGTGGTACATATACACCATGGAATATTACTCAGCCATAGGGCCATTTTAAACAGAAAACTCATCAACAAAATCACATCATCAAAAAACCTTGAAAATATGTGGTTCTGGATAAGCCATGAATAAGCTACTTGTTTACATGTGCGATCTGAAACAAGATGGCAGAGTGTCACCTTGGTTGATCTCAGCTGGAACTAAGCAGATCCAAATTTTTTTGGAGCTCTATACATGTCTATGAAAGTACTTCAAGTATTGCTTTAGGGGTTCTACATAAATTTTAGCAGGTAGACAAATTTGCAAATATAGAATACACAGTAATTAGAATTGGCTGTTGAAGAGGTGTATATGTGTATTTTTGAATTATTCTTGAAATTTGTATGTAAATGTACTCGCAGTGTCATTGAGGTCAACTTATGTGATTATTTCTGCATTTCTGAGAGGACCTCTACCTTTCCATCTAAGTAGTAAGCAAAAAAGACAGAAATCTCCAATCTTATGGAGTTTGCATTTGGTGGTATATTAATTATTGGCATATTTTATGAAACTTATTATGCCTGGATATGAATATATTAACTTTATGATATTTTGATATTTTGCAATTTATTTTTATTACCTTCCTAAATTTCAATATATACTTCCTAACTCTGCCTCAGTAAAGCCTGCCCCTCACGACTGACTACATAGAGTTTGACGATCTAGTCAATCTTGGACCTGCTGGTGGAGAATAGGTTCCCCAGGACTGATAGCCGTCTGAGAAGTGGTTTCCTCCCCTAGGGACACTTCAGCCTGTGCCTAATCCTGTGGCTTGTAAGAGCTGATCCTAGGAACTGCCTTCTATCTTCAAAGAAAACGTAAAAGGTAAGTTTTCATTGGGGAGAAGTCTTGTCACCGGTTAGGCTGGCAGTCAGCTTATTCTGTTTCAGCCAGTGCTCTCAGGTGTGATTTGCTATTTTTAGTTTTACTCATCACATATCTGTTAATTTTTTCCTTAGGCCAAACACAAAGATTAGAATTATACCTGAAAAGTTTGTAAGTTTTAAGTTTTCTCTTCTTTTATGGGCATGATTTGTAGCTGGTATGTAGGGATGGGAAAAGCAAGCCAAAATTTAAAAACACCAGTGGTCAACCAAGTATATTTGCACTGGGAAAATGATACCTTTTATACTGTGTCACATAAATTTAATGTGGAGAGCGTGTATGCACTACTAGGTCTTCAGTGAAATATTTGTATGCTTAGCCCACTCAAGACCTTTTCTATTTCCATCTCTTCTTTGAATTAAATCTACATCTGATCTGATGTTTATAAAAAACAAAGCTATGTCATACAGTGACAAGATTTCAGATTTCCATTTTATAGTTTCATTCAGTTACCAAAAAGAGTTGTTGAAAATTGATGACTATCTGAAGATAGTGAGCAGCTGGATAATACTGGAAACATGAGTATTTTCTGCTAAAACACCTAATAAATCATTTTATTCAGCTTAATTTATAGATAATTATGCTGTGTTTAAAAATAAGAGTATTTTCTAGTAAATATGATAGTCTTTAAAAAAAATCCCTGTGTAGATATATAATCTTTTCAAATTAATAGTGATGAATCTTGACAAAATATGATAGCAATGTCAGTTAGAATCTCTTCTTTTATAGTAGATGCTACATTGATTTTATTTGGAGCAGTAGTGAATCAGAATAATGATGCTGCATTTTTCTGACTGTATTTTGCAATCTCATAAATTATTAGTATTTTTATTGCCCCTAATAAAAACTAAACAGATCTTAAATTCATTAGCCAGGAAATCATAAATCACAGTATCCTGTTATTAAACTCTTTGTCAGTAATGACATTTTTCACACCTTAGGATTTCAGAATTCTTTCACATATACAATTCACCACATTGTAAGTTTCAGAAGAAATAAACTAGGAAATGTTAATAAAAATTAAAGTACAGTTAATTAATCATGTGGATAACATAGTACAATCTAATAGAGATATTAGTTTGCCATGACAAAGCACCAGGAACCCTTGGACAACTGCTTTGACTTCAGTGTACCCTTTTCAACAAAAAAAGCTATGGTGCATGTGTTTTTCCCCTCAACATCCTAATTCACATGGACAGAGTGAATCCTAGCTAAAACATTCATGTGAAGTGTTTAGATTTCCTCTTATGAAACATAACAAACATGCATCTTTGTTATGGTCATAACCAAATGCTTTGGTTTATCTCCCCTTTGCCTCCTGGTAACACGTGTGTCTAGTTTTCAGCAGCATCTCAGACCTTGTTAATCTGAGCTCTGCTCACCTGTATAACTGGCAGAAGTCCTAAGCTTTCTGCAGGATCCCCTCTGAGGTATTTTACATAGTTCCCACACACGTTAACGTGTTGCCCAGACTCCTGTTGGGCACCCTGGTTTTGGGGTTTAGGTAAGTTCATTTTCCCTGTATGGTCACTGGTGGATGAGTCGTCTCATACCAGTAGGGCTGCTGCTGCACTTCCGTATGGTCTCAGCATCGAGGTCATTTGCCCTTGTTGCCCTTCTGCTTTCTCTATTGCCAGCTCTTGGCTCCTTTTCATCCTTCTAAGCCAGCAGGGAAATCCCCTCCACTGGTTTTAATTGGAGGAGAATTGCTTCACCACGTTGTGTTGGTTCCTACCATACACATGCTGCCCCTACTGCAGAGCTGTTGCGCTAATTGTCCGTGAATGCCTCTGACATTCGAGGACATGGGCACCATTGGTGGAGGAGGACGTGGCAACCCACCCCACTTTCTTGCCTGGAAAATCCCATGGACAGAGGAGCCTGGCGGGCTATAGTCCACAGGGTCGCAAAGAGTTGGACATGACCAAAGCAGCTTAGCATGCACACAAGTACAAAATCGAGACCCACATGCCATTGCCTAGATTTTTAATAATCAGAAAATTCAACTTAAATGTGTTCTATTCTTCTTCCTTAACAGATGCCTTATAACACATAAATAGCGCCTGATGTAAGTACCACACTGTGTTTCTCAGCCTCCAGGGGTAACATTGGACAGTGCTTGCTTGCTGGAGAGGGCCTCCAGAGCTGTGAGAGGGACGCAGGAGGGACAGGGGTAGACCGGTGGCTTACTGCACCCAGGAATTACGCTTCCCCAGGAATCTGTTGCACTCGTATGTATATGTATATATTTAAATCTTCACACGGTAATTGATTTTCCTTTTCCCTTAATCACTTGCATTGCTCAAAATCCCCCCTGCACCCTGAACTGGTCCGTCTCTGATGCTGGCAGTTACACGCACGTAGGCTCAGCTTTTGGGTGTAGTTACCTTTGTTCTGAGGGCATAGTGCAGGAGATCCATCTGGGGTAGTGATTCCCCGAGGACTGGATGTAGTCATTTTGAAGGTGGATAGTTAGGGTTACAGTGTCACACTGTACATCCATTAGTGCTCCCACTGGGATCAGGGCCCGTGTTCAGTCAGGTCTCGTCTTTCTATTCATCGGCAGGAGGCTTCACAGGGAGCCCTGCCTCATTCTCTTATTCCAGCCTTCCATGGAGCATCCCCTTCCCAAAATCCACCTTGGTTATTTTGTTTCCCACTGACTTTCTGAAGTCTGAACAAACTAGAGCAGTGCCTAGATTTTATTTGAAACATCCCTGACTAGTTCATGACTGGTAGACATTTGTAAGGCCTTGTCATGAATGCATGAATTCCATGATAGGTCTGTCTAGGACACAGGGAAGATCTGTAGTGGATTTTGTTGCCTAACTCTACTAGATACCCTAAGTTTCTTGTTCTCTGAGCCTGTACAGGTGATCTTGTATTGCATGGAATTTCTCTAAAATAGTGTAAAGATATTGTACTCAGAAATGAAATCACACGCTGTCTTTACTTCCTGAACTCAGTCAGTTCAGTTCAGTCGCTCAGTTGTGTCCGACTCTTTTTGACCCCATGGACTGCAGCATGCCAGGCCTCCCTGTCCATCACCAACTCCTGGAGTTTACTCAAACCCATGTCCATTGAGCCAGTGATGCCATCCAGCCATCTCATCCTCTGTCATCCCCTTCTCCTCCTGCCCTCAATCTTTCCCAGAATCAGGGTCTTTTCAAATGAGTCAGTTCTTCACATCAGGTGGCAAAAGTTTCAGCTTCAGCATCAGTCCTTCAAATGAATATTAAGGACTGATTTCCTTTACAGTGAACTGGTTTGGTCTCCTTGCAGTCCAAGGGACTCTCAAGAGTCTTCTCCAACACCACAGTTCAAATGCATCAATTCTTTGGTGCTCAGCTTTCTTTATAGTCCAACTCTCACAACCATACATGATTACTGGAAAACCATAGCCTTGACTAGATGGACCTTTGTGGGCAAAGTAATGTCTCTTATTTTTAATATGCTGTCTATGTTGGTCATAACTTTTCTTCCAAGGAGCAAGCATCTTTTAATTTCATGGCTTCAGTCACCATCTGCAGTGATTTTGGAGCCCAAAAGAAGAGAGTCTGCCACTGTTTCCACTGTTTCCCCATCTATTTGCCATGAAGTGATGAGACCGGATCTTAGTTTTCTGAATGTTGAGATTTAAAGCCATTTTTTCCACTCTCCTCTTTCACTTTCATCAAAAGGCTCTTTAGTTCCTCTTCACTTTCTGCCATAAGGCTGGTGTCATCTGCATATCTGAGGTTATTGATATTTCTCCCGGCAATCTTGATTCCAGCTTGTGCTTCTTCCAGCCCAGCATTTCTCATGATGTACTCTGCACATAAGTTAAATAAGCAGGGTGACAATATACAGCCTTGACATACTCCTTTCCTATTTGGAACCAGTCTGTTGTTCCACGTCCAGTTCTAACTTTTGCTTCCTGACCTGCATACAGATTTCTCAAGAGGCAGGTGAGGTGGTCTGGTATTCCCATCTCTTTCAGAATTTTGCAGTTTGTGGTGATTGACATAGTCAAAGGCTTTGGCATAGTCAATATAGCAGAAGTAGATGTTTTTCTGGAATTCCCTTGCTTTTTTGATGATCCAGCAGATGTTGGCAATTTGATCTCTGGTTCCTTTGGCTTTTCCAAAACCAGCTTGAACATCTGGAAATTCATAGTTCACATATTGCTGAAGCCTGGCTTGGAGAATTTTGAGCATTACTTTACTAGCATATGAGATGAGTGCAATTGTGTGGTAGTTTGAGCATTCTTTGGCATTGCCTTTCTTTGGGATTGGAATGAAAACTGACCTTTTCCAGTCCTGTGGCCACTGCTGAGTTTTCCAAATTTGCTGGCATATTGAGTGCAGCACTTTCTTAGCATCATTTTTAGGATTTGAAATAGCTCAACTGTAATTCCATCACCTCCGCTAGCTTTGTTTGTAGTGATGCTTCCTAAGGCCCACTTGACTTTACATTCCAGGATGTCTGGCTCTAGGTGAGTGATGACACCGTTGTGATTATCTGGGTCGTGAAGATCTTTTTTGTACAGTTCTTCTGTGTATTCTTGCCATCTCTTCCTGAACTCAGTAGTACTCTATTTTCAATCTAGTCAGTTCTATATAGGTAATTGCAATTATTATTAGTGTTAGTGAAGAATGGTCCCAACATGCTTAAACATTTTGAGAAAAGTACTGTTTGGCTTAGCTCAATGACTCTAATGTTACTGTACTGTGTTTGGCCCCAGACTCACTGTAACTCAATTGGTAATGTTTTTAGATTAAAATAACCAAAATTTTAGGACCTTGATTATTCTTCAACCAGCCGTCTACATATATTCCTGGGAATAGAAATGCATATAATACAAGGGAAAGGAAAAATGACATCAATGATTTAATAGTTTAAAAAAGTGATTAAAAATTTATCAAGTTTTTTTTTTTGTTTGTTTCCAATGACACTGAGTTAGAAAATATTATTTATAAACTAATCCACAGAGAGACATCTTTATGAGACTGCTCATAGAAGAATGATCACTGAAATGTTAGAGACATCTTTATGAGACTGCTCATAGAAAAATGATCACTGAAATGTTCAGTGATAACTGGGCTTCCCAGGTGCCTTAGTGTTAAAAATCTGCCTGCCATTGCAGGAGACACAGGTTCAACCCCTGGGTGGGGAAGATCCCCTGGAGAAGGAAATAGCAATGCACTCCAGTATTCTTGCCTGGATAATTCCATGGACAGAGGAGCCTGGCGGACTACAGTCCATGGGATCACAAAGAGTTGGACATGACTTAGCAACTAAACAAGTGATAACTGCTACCTTAAAAGTCAAAATAATGTGCTGGATCTTAGAAATAGTAAGAACACTATTATCATCTGCATTTGTCATTCCGTTTCTTGACCTCTACCCACATTGCTGCTGCTGCTGCTAAGTCGCTTCAGTCGTGTCCGACTCTGTGCAACCCCGTAGACGGCAGCCCACCAGGCTCCCCTGTCCCTGGGATTCTCCAGGCAAGAACATTGGAGTGGGTTGCCATTTCCTTCTCCAGTGCATGAAAGTGAAAAGTGAAAGTGAAGTCACTCAGTCGTGTCCGACTCATAGTGACCCCATGGACTGTAGCCTACCAGGCTCCTCCGTCCATGGGATTTCCCAGGCAAGAGTACTGGAGTGGGGTGCCATTGCCTTCTCCGTACAGAGGATGTTTCTAAGAAGGGAGTTGATGATTCAGAAGAGCAAAACAAATGGCATTCCACATACTCATTTCACATTTTGGAGGGCATAAGTAGTGACAGCTGACCCCTCTCTGATTTGGTATTTTATGTGTAATAATTGACAGGGTGCTATGACTTTCCCCTCAGTACTACTATAAGCAATTAATAACTACCTGATGAGGATGTAACAGATATTATCAGGCAACTGTGTCTTTCTAAAATAAATGATACAGCTTTTTGTGTCAGGTGAGGATGGGAATGATAGTTGGCTGTTGATAGGATATTTTTTTATTCCTCTTGTAGGACAGCTCTTCCAAGTGTGGACCAAGTGATGGGAATTAATGTCTTTCACAAGCTGATCATTATCTTCTCCCTCAGAATGAAAATATACCTGGACAACATGGTTACAATTATGATAATTTTCAACTTGAATGATTTTTCTGCCCCAAAATTGCAATTATAGACACTTTTTTTTTTTTTTTTTTAGAATTTGGAAGTTTTCCTGTAAAAGTTTGCTTTAGATCGAATCTTGATTGGGAAGGAATATTAAGTTTATGATTAATTCTTAGCACAAAATCTTTCCAGTTAGTCATGATAAAGAGGTATATTCTAAATAAAACTCAGAAATTTTTTCATTTCAAACATATAGAAATACTATGCTACTTGAAATTATACTTCCATAGTATTAAAATCTAGAATGTAATTCTGATACTTAGCAGTTAAAAATTTTTGATGGTTGCATTAAGTTATGATTTCCATACAATAAGCTGCATAGTGGCTTCCCAGGTGGTGCTACTGGTAAAGAACCCACTTGCCAATGCAGGATACCTGAGAGATATGGGTTTGATCCCTGGGTCAGGAGGATCCCCTGGAGGAAGACATGGCAACCCACTCCAGGATCCTTACCTGGAGAATCCCATGGACAGCAGAACCTTGTGGCTACAGTCTATAGGGTCGCAAAGAGTCAGACACAACTGAAGCAACTTAGCATGCAAGCATGCATGCAAGCTGCATAGAAAGTGTATACTTTTAAATATTTTGAAATGTGTTTATACCTGTTTGTACTACTATAAAGAAAATGAACACACCAGCATCCCCCAAACTTTTCTCTTACCTCGTGTAATCCATTCCTCTTATCCTAGCCCTTCCCTTATATACACTGATCTGCAGACAGGACTGAGCAACTTCACTTTTCACTTTCATGCATTGGAGAAGGAAATGGCAACCCACTCCAGTGTTCTTGCCTGGAGAATCCCAGGGACAGTGGAGCCTGGTGGGCTGCCATCTATGGGGTCACACAGAGTTGGACACGACTGAAGCGACTTAGCAGCAGCAGCAGCAGCAGCTGTCACTATAGATTTAATGAACATTTTCTAGAAATTTATATAAGTATTCAACCTATACTCTTTTTTTGTCTGACTGCTTTCATTTAGTGTGAATATTTTTGGATTCATGCATGCTGTTGGAGGTATGTCTTTATTATTGAGTAGTGAATATAATGGGTTTACCTGGTGACAGTGGTAAAGAAACTGCCTGCAATGCAGGAGACATGGGTTTGATCCCTGGGTTGGGAAAATCCCCTGAAAAAGTAAGTGGTGACCCACTCCAGTATTCTTGACTGGGAAATCCCACGTACAGATAAGCCTGGCAGGCTCAATGGGGTCACAAAAGAGTGGGACATATCTCAGCAATTGAACAACAAAAACAGTGTATGTAATAATTTTTCTATCCATTCACATATTCATAGGCATTCAGGTTACTTCCAGGTTTTGATTTTACTAATAAATTTTTAAAAATAAAACTTTAAGCAGAAATATTATCAGTAATAATATTAAAGCAAAATGAAATAAATATTTCATTTGAAAGAAAAACTATCAGGCCATATTAAAGAGACAACAATGAATGACTCATCCGTCAGCCTCCCCAAGTAAAAACCACAATCACAGAAAACTAATCAAACTGATCACAGGGACCACAGCCTTGTGTAACTCAATGAAACTATGAGCCATGCTGTTTAGGGCCACCCAAGATGGGCGGGTCATGGTGGAAAGTTCTGACAAAATGTGGTTCACTGGAGAAGGGAATGGCAAACCACTTCAGTATTCTTGACTTGAGAACCCCATGAACAGTATGAAAAGGCAAAAAGTTCAGATACTGAAAGATGAGTTTCCCAGGTTGGTAGGTGCCCAATATGCTACTGGAAAAGAATGGAGATATAACTCCAGAAAGAATAAAGAGATAGAACCAGAGCAAACACAATACCCAGTTGGGGATGTGACTGTTGATGGAAGTAAAGTCCGATGCTGTAAAGAGCAATATTGCATAGGAACCTGGAATGGTAGGTCCACGAATCAAGGCAAATTGAAAGTGGTCAAACAGGAGATGGCAAGAGTGAACATCGACATTTTAGGAATCAGCAAACTAAAATGGACTGGAATGGGTGAATTTAACTCAGATGACTTATATCTACTACTGTGGGCAAGAATCCCTTAGAAGAAATGGAGTAGCCATCATGGTCAACAAAGGAGTCAAAAATAAAGCACGTGGGTGCAGTCTCAAAAATGACAGAATTATTTATGTTTGTTTCCAAGGCAAACCATTCAATATCACAGAAACCCAAGTCTATGCCCCAACCAGTAATGCTGAAGAAGCTGAAGTTGAACAGTTCTATGAAGACTTACAAGACCTTCTAGAACTAACACCCAAAAAATGTCCTCTTCATTATAGGGGACTGGAATGAAAAAGTAGGAAGTCAAGAGATACCTGGAGTAACAGGAAAATTTGGCCTTGAAGTACAAAATGAAGCAGGGCCACAGCTAACAGAGTTTTCCCAAGATAATGCACTCATCAGAGCAAACACCCTCTTCCAACAACAGAAGTGATGACTCTACACATAGACATCGCCAGATTATCAACACCAAAATCAGATTGATTATATGCTTTGTAGCCAAAGATGGAGAAGCTCTATGTAGTCAGCAAAAACAAGACCAGGAGCTGACTGTGGCTCAGATCATGAACTCCTTATTGCCAAATTCAGACTTAAATTGAAGATAGTAGGGAAAACCACTAGACCATTGAGGTATGACCTAAATCAAATCACTTACCATGATACAGTGGAAGTGACAAATAGATTCAAGGGATTAGATATGATAAACAGAGTGCCTGAAGAAGTATGGACAGAGGTTCGTGACATTGAACAGGAGGTAGGGATCAAGACCATCCCCAAGAAAAGAAATGCAAAAAAGCAAAATGGTTGTCTGAGGAGGCCTTACAAATAGCTGAGAAAAGAAGAGAAGCAAAAGGCAAAGGAGAAAAGGAAACATATACCCATTTGAATGCAGAGATCCAAAGAATAGCAAGGAGAAATAAGAAAGCCTTCCTTAGAGATCAATGCAAAGAAATAGAGGAAAACAGTAGAATGGGAAAGACTAGAGATTTCTTCAAGAAAATTAGAGATACCAAGGGAATATTTCATGCAAAGATGGGATCAGTAAAGGACCAAAATGGTATGGACCTAACAGAAGCAGAAAATATTAAGAAGAGGTGGCAAGAATACACAGAAGAATGGTCCAAAAAGATCTTCATGACCCAGATAACCATAATGGTGTTATCACCTAGAGCCAGACATCCTGGAATGTGAAGTCAAGTGGGCCTTAGGAAGCATCACTATGGACAAGACTACTGAAGGCAATGGATTTTGAGCTATTTCAAATCTTAAACGATAGTGCTGTTAAGTGCTTCACTCAATATATCAACAAATTTGGAAAACCAAGCAGTGGCCACAGGAATGGAAAAGGTCCGTTTTCATTCTAATGCCAAAGAATGCTCAAGCTATGGCACAATTGTGCTCACCTCACATGCTAGAAAAGGAGTGCTCAAAATTCTCCAATCTAGGGGTCAATACTACATGACTTTCTAGATGTTCAAGCTGGATTTAGAAAAGGCAGAGGAACCAGACATCAAATTGCCAACATCTTGTGGACCATCAAAAAAACGAGAGTTCCAGAAAACATCTACTTCTGCTTTATTGATTATGCCAAAGCTTTTGACTGTGTGGATCATAATAAACTTTGGAAAATTCTGAAAGAGATGGGATAACCAGACCACCTTATCTGCCTCCTGAGAAATCTGTATGCAGGTCAAAAAGCAACAGTTGGAACTAGACATGGAACAACAGACTGGATCCAAATCGGGAAAGGAGTAGTACATCAAGGCTGTATATTGTCACCCTGCTTATTTAACTTATATGCAGAGTAAATCATGAGAAAAGCTGGGCTGGATGAAGCACAAGCTGGAATCAAGATTTCTGGGAGACATATCAATAACCTCATATATGCAGATGACTCCACCCTTATGGCAGAAAGTGAAGAACTAAAGAGCCTCTTGTTGAAAGTGAAAGACAAGAGTGAAAAAGTTGCCTTAAAGCTCAACATTCAGAAAACTAAGATCATGGCATCTGGTCCCAACACTTCATGGCAAATAGATGGGGAAACAATGGAGACAGTGACAAACTTTATTTTTTTGGGCTCCAAAATCACTGCAGATGGTGACTGCGGTCAAGAAATTAAAAGAGGCTTGCTCCTTGGAAGAAAAGCTATGACCAACCTTGACAGCATATTAAAAATCAGAGACATTTCTTTGACAACAAAGGTCCATCTAGTGAAAGGTATGGTTTTTCCAGTAGTCATGTATGGATTAGAGAGTTGAACTATAAACAAAGCTGAATGCTGAAGAATTGATACTTTTGAACTGTGGTGTTGGAGAAGATTCTTGAGTCCCTTGGACTGCAAAGAGATCCAACCAGTCAATCCTAAATTAAATCGGTCCTGAATATTCATTTGAAGGACTGATGCTGAAGCTGAAACTGCAATATTGGTCATCTGATGAGAAGAACTGATTCATTGAAAAAGACTGTGATGCTGGGCAAGATTGAAGGCAGGAAGAGAAGGGGACAACAGAGGATGAGATGGTTGGATGGCATCACTGACTCAATGCACATGAGTTTGAGCAAACTCTGGCATTGGGTGATGGACAGGTGTCAGGAAGCATTTAACAAGCGGCTTCCTGTGTGCTGTTTTGGATCTGTCAGGAACCCTCTGGCCCTTATTGATCCCTGAATATTCAGGAATTAAGAGGAGAGGCACGCCTTTCCTGGGGCTGAAGAATCCAGGCATTTCTCATTACAGTGATAAATACCCTCTTCCTTTTTATGAGCCATATGGTAAAAGGTGATTGTTTGCAACTCTCTCTTTGATAGGGATCATCTTATGTTTTGTAAGTCTGGAATTTTAATCTTTGTCTTTGCTGAGAATAACCACCTTGTAAGACAGTATATATGCCCACGCCATGTTGATTAAAACACCTTTGCTCCATCAGAGCTTTGGTCCCCGTGTCTCTCTCTCTCTCTCTCTCTCTCTCTCTCTCTCTCTTTTTGGCTAATTCCTTGGAGCGCGGAGGCCCGCTGAGCTCACTTTCTTGCCCGGGCTTCTAAGACCCTCTGGAGAAGGCGCACTGTGCCTTCACCCACTGGAGAGGGCGCCCGGTGCCCACGTGCAGCAGCGCAGCCCTGAGAACAGGGCTCTATTGGCTTTCCGCATGAACCAGGGGAGAGCAGCCTCTTTCTCTCTCTTACTCTCCAGGCCACCAGGTTCCGGTCCATTAAAGGACCAACAAGCGCTATCAGCCTCTTTCTCTCTCTTCCTTTCTTATCGCCGATCCCGGACCACCAGGTTCCGGTCCATTAAAGGATCAACAGACAGGGAGTCCTGGCATGCTGCCGTCCATGGGGTCGCAAAGAGTTGGACATGACTGAGGGACTGAACTGAACTGAACTTATGAGTGACTTATCATAAGAAGCACATCTTAAATATAAGATTACATAAAATTTCATGTATGTTTTTATTTTTCTTGAGGAGAAATCCAGGAGAGGACTGGCTAAGTCATGTGGTAGTTACATACTGGAATTTTTATGACCCTGTCAAATTATTTTTCAATGTGATTGCACCATTTTACATCCCCACTGCAGAGTATGAGAGTCCCAGTTGATTCACATCCTTGGAACAGTTGGTATGGCTAGTCTTTTTAACTATTTTATAGGTGCTTAGTGGTATATTATTGTGATCTTAATTTACATTTGAAAGTGAAAGTGTTAGTCGCTCAGTGGTGTCTGACTCTTTGAGATGCCATGGGCTGTAGCCTGCAGGCTCCTCTGTCCATGTAATTCTCCAGGTGAGAATACTGGTGTTGGTTGCCATTCCTTTCTCTAGGAGATCTTCCTGTCCCAGTGATTCAACCCTGGTCCCCTGCATTGCAGGCAGTTTCCGTACCATCAGAGCTACTACGGAAGCGAACTTGATTTGTATTTCAGTTAAGTTCAGTGGCTCAGTCCTGTCTGAGTCTTTGTGACCCCACGGACTGCAGCACGCCAGGCCTCCCTGTCCATTACCAACTCCCAGAGCTTGCTCAAACTTTTGCCCATCATAAGTTTGTGATGCCGTCCGACCATCTCATCCTGTGTCCTCCCCTTCTCCTTCCACCTTCAATCTTTCCCAGCATCGCGGTCTTTTTCAATGAGTCATTTATTCTCATCAGGTAGCCAAAGTATTGGAGTTTCAGCTTCAGCATCAGCCCTTCCAATGAACGCCCAGGACTGATCTCCTTTAGGATGGACTGGTTGGATCTCCTTGCAGTCCAAGGGACTCTCAAGAGTCTTCTCCAACACCACAGTTCAAAAGTATCAATTCTTTGGTGCTCAGCTTTCTTTATAATCCAACTCTCACATCCATACATGACTCCTGCAAAAACTATAACCTTGACTAGACGAATCTTTGTTGTCAAAGTAATGTCTCTGATTTTTAATATGCTGTCAATTTGGTCATAGCTTTTCTCCCAAGGAGCAAGTGTCTTTTAATTTCATTGCTGTAGTCACACTCTACAGTGATTGTGGAGCACAAGAAAATAAAGTCTGTCACTGTTTCCATTGTTTCCCCATCTATTTGCCATGAAGTGATGGGACCAGACGCCATGATCTTAGTTTTCTGAATGTTGAGTTTTAAGCCAACTTTTTCATTCTTCTCTTTCGCTTTCATCAAGAGGCTCTTTAATTTCTCTTCTCTTTCTGTCATAAGGATGGTGTCATCTGCATATCTGAGGTTATTGGTATTTCTTCCTGCAGTCTTGATTCCAGCTTGTGCTTCATCCAGCCTGGCATTTTGCACAATGTACTCTGCATATAAGTTAAATAAGCAGGGTGACAATATACAGCCTTGATGTACGCCTTTCCTAATTTGGTACCATTTTGTTGTTCCATTTCCAGTTCTAACTGTTGCTTCTTAACTTACATACAGATTTCTCAGGAGGCAAGTAAGGTGGTGTGGTATTCCCATCTCTTTCAGAATTTTCCAGTTTGTTGTGTTCCACACAGTCAAAGACTTTGGTGCAGTCAGTAAAGCAGAGTAGATGTTTTTTTCTGGAACTCTCTTTCTTTTTCCATGATCCAACAGATGTTGGAATTTTGATGTCTGGTTCCTCTGCCTTTTCTAAATCCAGCTTGAATATCTGGAAATTCACCGGTACTGTTGAAGTTTGGCTTAGGTAATTTGAGCATTACTTTGCTAGCATGTGAAATGAGTGCAATTTGCATTTATCCCGTGAATAATGATGTTGAATATCTTTCTTATAAACTTATTTGCTGTCTATGTATCATTTTTTTGGAAAGTATCTTTTCAAATATTTTGCCCAGTTTTTATTAAGTGGTTTGTTTTCTTATTATGGAGTCACAGAGTTCCTTAAATTTTGTCAGTACAAATTCCTGATTTAATATGTGATTTGCCAATAGTTTCTTTTTTGTGTGTATTGTCTTTTCATTCTTTTAACAGTATCTTTCAAAGAAAAGATGTCCTGAATTTTTATGAGGTAGGTAACTTTTGAAACTAAATTATACTTTTGCTTTTTTCCTAGAAGTTTATAGTTTTAGGCTGTACATATTGGTCTGTGACCCACTTGGTTCATTTTTCTACATGGTGTGTAACATGGGTTAATTTTTAATTTGTTTTTTTTTTTTTTCTTTTTTTCTTTTTTTTTTTCTTTGGTGCACCGTTCCTGGAGGTACTGCAATACCAGGTCAATGCGTGGAGTGGACGGAGCAAGCCCCAATTTGTGATTTTCCATATGGCTATGAGTCCTTTTTCAGAACTATTTGTTGAAAATACTATTCTTTCTCCATTGAATGACCTCTGCCAAAATTCAGTGGTTAATATATGTTTGAGTATATTTCTGAAATCTCATTGCTGTTCAGTTAGTCTGTTTATCTTAGCACTGCTGTATTGATTACTGTAGCTTATAATGAATCTTGAAGTAAGGTAGTGTGACTCTTCAAATTTTTTATTCTTTCTCAAAGTTGTTTTGGCTTTTTTGGTTCTTTGCATTTCCATATAAATTTTACAATCAGCTAGTCAATTCTACAAAAAAAAAAAAAAAAGAAAGAAAGAAAAGAAAACAAACCTGCAGAGATTATAATTGGGATTGCTTTTTATCCACAGTTCAAATTTGAGGAGAGGAACAACGTAATGAAGTTGAGTCTTTAGCCAATGGACACAATGTATTTCCCAATTTATTTTTGACTTCTTTACTTTCCATTGGCTAAATTCTGTAGATTTCAGTTTACATATCTTACACAGTTTTTTCCAGGTTATCTCTAAGTATTTTATCACTTTTTGAAGCTTTGTAAATGAAAACTTCAAAATTTAAATTTGTGATTATTTCTTATTATTATACAGATATGCAATAGATTTTTATATGAGCTTATATTCCATAACTTTTTAAATTAGCTTTTTAGTTCTTGTGGCATTTTTGTAGATGCTATAGCAGTTTTATAGAATAATCGTGTTATCTGAGAGTCAGATTTTTATTTTGCTTTCTAATCTGTCTGTCTTTTATTTTATTTTCTTGATTTAGTGCACTAATCAGGACTCTAGAGCAGCTGAATGGAAGTGATGATATTGAAGATGCTTGCCTTATTCCAGATCTTAGGGGGTACAAGTTCAGTCTTTTGCCATGAAGTGTATTAGCTGGAGAGTTTTCATAAATATTGATATTGATAAATATCAAGTTTGGGAAGTCCTTTTCTTAGTTTGGTTAGTGTTCTTTTAAGAAGTATACCCATGGCTAATTCGTGTCGACGTATGGCGAAAGCCATGACAATATTGTAAAGTAATTAGCCTCCAATTAAAATAAATAAATAAAATTTAAAAAGAAGTATATATTGAATTTTTAAAAATGTTTTGTTTTCCGCATCTGTTGAAATGATCATGTAATTCTCCTTCTTTACTGTATTTATTTCAGACATTAAATTTTATTGCTTTTAAAATTTTAAAGCAAGCTTATATTTCTGGAATAAAAGCTCACTTTATCCTTTCAGGTCTTCCCTGAGCTTTGCTAGGCAGCCCAGAACAGCATTCAGTCTAATGTTCCCCCCACTGAGATAAAACTCTTCTAAGTACTCCTCCCCTAAGTCCATCAGTTTAGTTCTTCTCTGGCTGGTGAGAACAGGAAATATTTTTAGCTGGGTGCAGTCTCCAAGTAATGTTCTTTGTTCCCTCTTATCCTTTCTCAGAATAGAATGATTTCTTTAAGTGTATGTGATGAGCAGTAGTCAGCTGAGACTTGAGAAGGGCCGTCCACAGACCTCTGGGGTGTCCCCTCTGTGCTGTTGTCTGCTCTGACACTCTTTCTTATGAACTCTAGCTGCACTGACTCCTCCAAGCTTCTGTCTCTGTCTTTTTCACTTCTGACTCCTCCTCACACACAGTCTGGGAGCATTCTTAAGGCCCTTCACGCATGTGTGCTGAGTCGCTTCAGCCATGTCCAGCTGTGTGCCACCCCATGGACTGCAGCCTACCAGGCTCATTCAGGCAACTTTGGTGATCACCTGTATTGTGTTCTTCCCTTCAGGGATCATTGTCATTCTTGCCTGGGCCCATTTCTTGGAAAGGTATTTTTCATGTATTTTTGCTTGTTTTACGTAGAAGGGTTTAGGGGATCAGAATTTGTCACCCTAAATATGTCTCTGTGGTACAGTATTTATTTTAAACTGGTTATTTTCTAAGAAACAGCAGACTTGGGAGAATTCTAAAAAAAGTTTTTGTTTATTGTTGTTGTTTGATTGCTCAGTTGTGTCTGACTCTTTGCAACTCCATGGACTATAGCCTGCCAGGCTTCTCTGTCCATGGGATTTCCCAGGCAAAAACACTGGAGGAGTGGGTTGCCATTTCCTTCTCCAAAAATGAGTAGGAGTTGTGAAACACTTATATTTGTAAGAGTAATCTCCACTTGTAAGGTTTTTTCCCCTACTATACCTGGAAGTAGAGGAAGAACGAATCTTATCAATGGAGAAGGCAGTGACTTTATGTCACAATCTTACCCTTGTTTTCTGTGCATTTCCTGATTACTTCCTATATCTGACTCTCCCCACGCTCAATATTCTCTTTTTGTCTTTAGATGAGGCTGGAATTTAACCTGAAGACTTTGGTCATTTTGGTGTTACCCAGTTTTCTTGGGTCTCTCCTCTGTATACAATTTATTAACTTTTGTGTGGTTTTTCTCCTATTAATGTGCATCCTGACAATTTTCATTCCAGATCAACCAGAAGAAGCTAGAAGGGTAGAGGAAAATCTCTTCCCGCCCCCAACAAGGGTAAATGTAGTTCCATGTTGACCAGAAGAAGGCTCTATTGATATTTTTAAACAGTTGGCCCTACATATCTAAAGGTTCCACATTTGTGGATTTAGCTGACTGTGGATAGAAAATATTAAAAAATAAATTCCAGAAAATTTCAAAAAGCCAAATTTGAAATTGCCACATGCTCAAACTACTGCACAAGTGCACTCATCTCACACACTAGTAAAGTAATGCTCAAATTCTCCAAGCCAGGCTTCAGCAAAACATGAACCATGAAATTCCAGATGTTCAAACTGCTTTTAGAAAAGCAGAGGAACCAGAGATCAAATTGCCAACATCCGCTGGATCATCGAAAAAGCAAGAGAGTTCCAGAAAAACATCTATTTCTGCTTTATTGACTATGCCAAAACCTTTGACTGAGTGGATCACGATAAACTGTGGAAAATTGTGAAGGAGATGGGCATACCAGACCACCTGACGTGCCTCTTGAGAAATCTGTATGCAGGCCAGGAAGCAACAGTTAGAACTGGACATGGAACAACAGACTGGTTCCAAATAGGAAAAGAAGTACGTCAAGGCTGTATATTGTCACCCTGCTTATTTAACTTATATGCAGAGTACATCATGAGAAATGCTGGGCTGGAAGAAGCACAAGCTGGAATCAAGATTGCCGGGAGAAATATCAATAACCTTAGATATGCAAATGATACCACCCTTATGGCAGAAATTGAAGAGGAACTAAAGAACTTCTTGATGAAAGTGAAAAAGGAGAGTGAAAAAGTTGGCTTAAAGCTCAACATTCAGAAAACTAAGATCATGGCATCCGGTCCCATCACTTCATGGCAAATAGATGGGGAAACAGTGGAAACATTATCAGACTTCAGTTTTTTGGGCTCCAAAATCACTGCAGATGGTGATTGCAGCCATGAAATTAAAAGACACTACTCCTTGGAAGGAAAGTTATGACCAACCTAGACAGCATATTAAAAATCAGAGACATTACTTTGTCAACAAAGGTCCATCTAGTCTATGGTTTTTCCAGTGGTCATATATGGATGTGAGAGTTGGACGGTGAAGAAAGCTGAACGCTGAAGAATTGATGCTTTTGAACTGTGGTATTGGAGAAGACTCTTGAGAGTCCCTTGGACTGCAAGGAGATCCAACCAGTCCATCCAACCAGTCCATCCTAAAGGAGATTAGTCCTGGGTGTTCATTGGAAGGACTGATGCTGAAGCTGAAACTCCAGTACTTTGGCCACCTGATGCAAAGAGTTGACTCATTGGAAAAGACGCTGATGCTGGGAGGGATTGGGGGCAGGAAGAGAAGGGGACGACAGAGGATGAGATGGTTGGATGGCAACACCGACTCAATGGACATTGAGTCTGAGTAAACTCTAGGAGTTGAAGATGGACAGGGAGCCTGACGTACTGTGATTCATGGGGTCGCAAAGAGTTGGACACGACTGAGCGACTGAACTGAACTGAACTGAACAACTGTTTATGTGGCATTTACATTGTACTTACAACTATTTACATAGAATTACATTGTGTTAGATATTACAAGTAATCTAGAGATGGTTTAAAGTACTTGAGATGATTTACAGAGGTTGTATGCAAATACCATGCTATTTGATGTAAGAGACTGTCAATGAACACAAGTTCATGTGCCCAAGGCACAGTGAGGCCAAGCAAACTGGAGCATCGAGTTTGGAGCAGAGAAAGGTTTACTGCAGGGTTGAACAAGGAGAACAGGTGCTGAGAAATATATGTAATCAAGCATACATTTTGGTGAAAGATTGCTACTAGTCACAAACTTAGCTTCCCTGTTGACTCAGTGGTAAAGAATTTGCCTGCAGTGCAGGAGATGCAGGTTCAATCCCTCGATTGAGAAGAGCCCCTGGAAAGAGAAATGGTGAACCACTCCAGTATTCTTGCCAGGGAAATCCCATGGACAGAGGAGCCATTGCAGACTACAGTCCAAGGGGTCACAAAAAAGCAGGACATATCTTAGCAACAAAACAACCACAACAAAGTCACAAAACACAGGTCTCTTAAGTTAATGATTTTAGTGTCTATCCGTGTAAGGGAAGATGCAAGAATCTGGGGTCATTGAAATTCTTCCTTGGATGTGAATTTTAATTATCTAAGGCCTATATATCCAAACCACAAAACACTTCATCCTGGTTTTTATCCTGAATTCCTTTCAGGGTGTACTGTAGGCCAGTGACTGCAGTGGCCAATGACTTGATTTTTGTGGAACTGGATAGTTATTTTTGTCCAACCTAGGTTTTTCTAATTTTTGTTTTATAATCTAGATACTTTTCAATAAGATTAGTTCATTTCTATTTTTTAATATTAAATTTCATCAAGTTAAAAGGAATTTGCCTCAATTTTTTTTTCCATTTATTTTTATTAGTTGGAGGCTAATTACTTTACAATATTGTAGTGGTTTTTGCCATACATTGACATGAATCAGCCATGGATTTACATGTATTCCCCATCCCGATCCCCCCTCCCACCTGTCTCTCCCCCCGCTCCCTCTGGGTCTTCCCAGTGCACCAGGCCCGAGCACTTGTCTCACGCATCCAACCTGGGCTGGTTATTTCCCAGATGGCTCAGTGGTAAAGAATCCACCTGCCAGTGGAGGAGATGCAAGGGACACAGGTTCGATCCCTGGTCCAGGAAGATCCCCTGGGTAGGATATGGCATGTCATTCCAGTATTCTTGTTTGGAAAATCCCATGTGATTTTCCAACCTGGTGCGCTACAGTCCATGGAGTAACAAAGAGTCAGATATGACTGAGCAACTGAGCACAACAATAACAACAGTAATATGATTTGAAACCAGCAAAATGTCTTTGAAATTTGTGACTCCATGCATTTCATATGCTTGTTGTCTTCATAGCATCAATTGCTCCATTTCCCTTGAAGAGTTTTACTATCCCCATTTTCTCATTCACTAAATATATAACAAACTTCAGGAATAAAGTGACAAATCAAACACAAGTCTTGGTTCTGTAGTAGAGGAAAGCCATGCTATTAACAAGTGACTGTAATAAAATGCTAATTTTCAGGAAGTTAAAAACAACTTCTTTGCTAGTCATTGCAGTGTTTGGTGATAAGTTATAAAATGCAATGACATCCAAAGAAACCGAAGCCCTGGTAAGGTCATTGTCTATGAGGATAAATGCTGTTCACTCATTTTCACTGAGCAACACTGCTGTAAGTGAAATAATTACCTATATCTAACTTTATTTTGTATATTTTCTCCTTTCAGTTTATATATAATTCTGTAATCAAAATTCTTTCTTTAGAGAAGAGAGAAAAGCATAACTATATTCTTTAAATACAGTAGCATGGAGAGTTTTGAAATGTGAGAACTATTTTTATAAAATAGAAATCATTTTTATAATTTTATTTATATCATCATATTTTGTAATTCTATTTGTTTATTTATTATGGTTATGCTGGGCCTTCTCTGGGCTCTTCTCTAGTTGCAGAGGGTCGGGGCTGCTTTCTGGTTAGAGTGGTCCACAGGCTTCTCGATGCAGCAGCTTCTCTCATTGCTGAGCGCGGGCTCTCGGGTGTGAGGGCTTCCATAGCTGCGGTGTGTGGTCTCAGTGGTTTCAGGTTCCAGGCTCTGGAGCACAGGCTTCCTGGTTGTGGCGCATGGGCTTAGTTGCCCCAAGGCGTGTGGGATCTTCCTGACCCAGGAATCCAACCCGGGTCTCCTGCCCTGGCAGGTAGATTCTTTACCAGTGAGCCACCAGGGAAGCCCTCAAACTTCAATAAGATGGCATTTTTAAAAAAGCATGCTGAAAACTAAATACATATGCTGAAATATTAAAGATATTCATTTTATAGCAAATTTTGGTACAAATATATTTAATAAGTGAAAAGACATCTAGTGGTATTCTGGTATCAATTTCTAAATCATGTATTGTAAAAAGGAACAACCCGTTGATCTCAGTTTTTTCTGACTCTGTCATCTAGGGCTTCTCTGGTGGTTCAGACGTTAAAGCTTCTGCCTGCAATGCAGGAGACCTGGGTTCAATCCCTGGGTCGGGAAGATCCCCTAGAGAAGGAAATGGCAACCCACTCCAGTATCTTGCCTGGAGAATCCCATGGATGGAGGAGCCTGGTGGGTCCACGGGGTCGCAAGGAGTCGGACACAACTGAGCGACTTCACTTCACTTCATCCACCCCGTACAAATTAGGATTCTTGTTTCTCACTTCAACGTGTTTAACTATCAAAGGACATCCTTACTTTTTCCTTAACCATTTTTTTTTCATGTTAAATGTTTATTTACCTAGTATTTATCAGTTGCTCTCTATGAAAGTCTTTGTTTTACCCTGTGAGGCTCCGCAACCCAAAAGCTATCTGATCTTTTTACTTCTGCCCTTTACAATTGCTTTTTTGCTTTTGTGTCTTCTTTTAATTTTTTCTTTTCTTTTTCTTTTTTCTCCATCAACTGTGTCTTCCTGCGGTTAGCAGCCCTCTCTCGTGGCTGAATTGCCAGGTTTCCCAGCATATAGGGGCAAATGTAGGGGCTTTCCGGTGGCGCTAGTGGTAAAGAACCTGCCCACCAATGCAGGTTGACGTAAAAGATGTGGGTTCGAACCCTAGGTCAGAAAGATCCCCTGGAGGAGGGCATGGCAACCCACCCCAGTATTTCTTGCCTGGGGAATCCCATGGACAGAGAAGCCTCGTCGGCTCCAGTCCAGAGGGTTGCAAAGAGCCAGACACGCCTGAAGTGACTTAGTACGCATGCATGCAGGGGCAAATGTAGCTTTGTCCCTTTTCACTTGTCCCTTTTTGGGGTAAAAATCAATCATTTGGTATAATAAGTGCTAAAAATAGATTCCCCCCTTTGCTCACCGTGACTCATTTCGTTCGTTGCAAATTAAAAATGCTGGGGTGATTTATTAAGAATTTCAGAATGTGTCCCTGGTGACTACATGGGCAGCCGGGGGACAGAGAAGAGAGGAGCAGAACTGCAGTGTGGTCAGATGCAGACAGTGCAGTTCCAGAGAAGTTAGGGTTCTTGGCGCTGATCTTGTTCTGTCACTTACTGGGTTACCTTAGAAAGTCAAACTCCCCATTGTTTCTTGTTTAGTAGTATAAAGGATGTCAGTTCTCTTTAAGGTACATTAGGCCTCAGAAATGGAAAGAAAGATGGACTATTTCAGATTACATGTATTTAAGGCAAGTAATTTTCTAAGACTCAGATTTCATGATTGGGATGGTCGAAGATTAAAATCTCAGACAGCTAAAATGTGAACCGCATGGAAACAAAACTTTATAGCTATTTCTAACCCTCATGATCTGTATTTGTGACACATGCTTAAGGATGAAACTGCAAAGTCACAAGGAACTTCTTTTAATTATTAATAACAAAAAAAAATAAATATTAATGAAAAGCCAAAATAGATTATCATGGGTTTCTATTCAGGAGACAGCGTAGTGATGATTTCGCAATATGTGGAAGTGACTTAGATAAATAAAAATACTCAGACCTTTATTCCTCCTGGGTCAGAATAAATCTTCTTAGATAGGCTACAGAGTCTTTGAGGGATTGTCTGTTTCAGTATATTAATGTTGTAAAGAATGAACACTGTACATTGTTCCTAGAAGGTGTCTATAGTGTCTGTTGGATGAATTTATTAAATTTGGAAATTAGGACACTTCTAACAGGTTTTGTTGGTATAGCTCTTCCTTTTAAAGTGTTCCTATTTAACCGTTGTGTAACAGAATGAACACTGCTTATTACAGAAGATAATATCCATCACAGATTTCCTCAAAGTTTAAGGCAAGTGAGGGCTAGTGTTCATCCATACCCAAAAATTAGTGAAGTGTAACTATCTTTTGTTTGATAACCACCTAAGCTTTCTTACACCATTTTTTTGGGAAATACCTTGCATATCTTCTGTTAGATTTTGACTCACCCTAGGAAAGGAAAGATGCCCAACCCCCCGCCTAGTTATAGGCCCCAAGTGAATTATATTGTTTAATTATAGGCCTTTTTAGTGAACTTATTGCTATTATTTTTAATAATATTTTAATTAATTGCTATTATTTAATAGCAATATTTGAATCAAAGATGAAAAAAGAATCTAGTTTATTTAGCATTTAACCTTGTTTTTGTTCTGCATATTTAGGGACAAAATGACTAGGAAGAGAGAGAGCTACTGCAGAAAATGCTATTTGCTATTTAGTTTTCATCTACAGTTGATAAAAAGATGCCATAATATCCTGGATAAAAGCTTTAAAGGTAAGCATTATGGAACAGAGATTTAGCAGCTAACTGCCGGCAGTCAGTGCCGTTCCTAGGTTGGTAACCTCATTTACTGTGTGATGATGAGCAAGTTATTCATTTATTTTCTCCTTCTTTTTCTCAGAGATGAAAATGAGGTCAATGAAAATAACAACATCTGCTTCATAGAATGGGGCTTCCCTCATAGCTCAGTCAGTAAAGCATCTGCCTGCAATGCAGGAGATCTGGGTTCAAATCATGGGTCAGGAAGATCCCCTGGAGAAGGAAATGACAACCCACTCCACTATTCTTGTTGGAGAATTCCATGAACAGAGGAGACTGGCAGGCTACAGTCCATGGGGTCACAAGAGTCGGACACGACTTAGCGACTAAACCACAACCACCACTTCATAGAACTGTTTCTTATGGATAAGTTGTGTTAACATTTGCAAAATTCTTAACACATGTAGACAAAAAGTACTTATGGTGTATTATTGTTTTCTAAATGAAAATCCAATCCTAGTTTTCAGTTGCATTTCCTCCCAAACTGAATTTGAATATAAAGTCTTCACTTTTTGAGTTATGGGCTTTATAGCACTGGTTCAAAACTGGACTGTTTGTTGGACGGAAGATCTGGGCAGTTTAAAAGAATACGTTTATGCCTGGGTCCCCACCACCGGGGACTCTGATTTAACTCAAATAGGGACTAGTTTCAACCTGTTAAGTATTCAAAGATCCCCAGGCAATTCTGGGAGAAGGCAATGGCAACCCACTCTAGTACTCTTGCCTGGGAAATCCCATGGACAGAGGAGCCTGGTGGGCTACAGTCCATGGGGTCGCTAAGAGTTGGACACGACTGAGCGACTTCATTTTCACTTTTCACTTTCATGCATTGGAGATGGAAATGGCAACCCACTCCAGTATTCTTGCTTGGAGAATCCCAGGGATGGGAGCCTCGTGGGCTGCCGTCTATGGGGTCGCTCAGAGTCTGACACGACTGACGTGACTTAGCAGCAGGCAATTCTAACGTGTAACAGTTCTATAGAATATTTCTCTTCAGTCATAGGGAACAAAAATCAAGCCACTGTTTTTAGATATTTTTTTCTAATTTTGCAAGAAAATAGGGTATGAGAGGATGGTCATGTCCCAAATCTCGGTTGAGTCACTGGATCAAGCCTTCAAGTGAGGGTTCTTGGCTTCACTCAGGAAAGAATTCAAGAGTGAGCCATGATAAAGTGAAAGCAGGTTTAATTTAGAGAGATACACACTCCATAGGCAGAATGCAGTCTAAGAAGGTAAGAATGGTCCTGAAATATGGGGTAGGTGGTTTTTATGGGTTGAGTAACATCATGTGCTAATCAGTGAGAGGATTGTTCCAACTGTTTTGGAGAAGAGTGGGGATTTACAGAAATTGGGTCACTGCCCACCTTTCAGCATTTTATGGTCAGCCTTGGAACTGTCATGGTACCTGTGGGTTTGTCATTTAGCTGATGTATTATAATGAGTGTGCAATGAGGCTTAAGTTGAATCTTCTGCCATTTTGGGCCTAATTGGCTGTAACGAATTTTTTGTCATATGCTCAATGGCTATGTTATTCTTTTAATGCTCTGCCTTCTTCTCTCCTGTCTCACTGTTTTGGATAACACCATAAAAAGTCCAACTTCAACAGAACTCAATTATATTTTGTTTGTATGTTCTACCTTGTTTATGAATCCTGCTCCCAAGTTGCCAAATTAAAATATCATATCTGTAGAGGGTTTTTAAGTCCTAATAAGATATTGCCTTTACTCTTGAGATACAATGCCAGCCTGAGTGTGTTTTCTATTCTTTATAGTTGCTTCTTAATATCATCATTGTCACTTTCCCAGTTCTATCATTTTCTATTGCTGCAGCTTAGTATAATACCCATTTAATTTGTTAGCTCATAGTTCTCTAAGGAAAAAAATCAGAAAATGGAGAGGCTGGGTTATCTGCATAGGTTCTCAGACAGTTAAAATGAAGGTGTTGACTTGGCTGAGTCCTTATCTGTAGGCTCTGGAGAAATATTTATCTCCAGGCTTATTCTTGCTATTGGCAGAATTTAATTCCTTATGGTTTTAGGATTGAGGTCCTCACTTCCTTGCTGGGTGTCAGCTGTGGTTCACTCTCAGCTCCCAGAGGCTGTCTGCATTTCACATGATGGGTGTTCTCTTTCTTCAAAGGCCAGCATGAACATGCTTTTCTGACTTTCAATCGCAATTCTCTATGGCCAGCAAAAAAAAGAAAGAAAAAGAAAAACAGTCTTTCAATTTAAAAGACTCAATTCAGCAGCGATAGCAGAGGTCTGTTATCCAAAGCTTGTTTTGGTAATGCTCTGTCACCTAAGGTATATGCTGTTGCCCTGGCTCCCCATCTCCCTACTTTCAACTCACAGTCTACAGTTTCAGGTACCTGTCTTATTACCCCAAGCTTTGCTCCTTGAGCTCTGAGACAAAATGAGCTCTTTTGGTAAAAGAATCTGCTTCTAATGGACTGAGAATGGAAGAAAAAGTCCTGATAGAACTTCTTTATCTCCTGCATGGAAGGAAGTAATGTTTCCTTCTTTTAAATGTTTATTTCCTTATATTAATGTCTACTTTGAGTGTTGGACTTTAGTGGGCCCTTAGAAAAGTTGGTTTATTACTAGAGGGAAGACTCTCTTTTTTGTGATAGGAAATATGTTGAAAATGCTCATTTTTTTAAAAAGGCATTTTGAAAGCATCCCAAGTGAAACAGACCATGAACATTCTGCTCCCCAAGGTAGAAGCTGCAAATAAAGATGAAGATTTCTTAGGCTGAAAAATGACACTGATTAAATTTAGACTAAGGTGGTTTATGTGACTATTTTGGCCCAGTTATAAGCATTTTTCTTCTCTGTAACATAGGTCTAGCTGTTAATTTTCCCTATAGGCTGACAGTCTTACTGTTACAGTGTTAACAGTATAAGATGAAAAATATGCTACTGTGAGAGTTTACTACTGTGAACCCAGTGGTCACATATTTTAAACTTGATTTCTAATATGGGTTTACTGCTTGGCCCTTATATATTTCCAACTAAAGATCATATTAAATTCTGACTGACCTCTCTAAAACCTATGGCTTTTTTGTAGAAATTTGCCATAATTAATATCAGCTTCTTTTTGCAGAAATATTTTCTTCTATGACATAGATTAGTAGAAGTAACTTTCTTCTCTGCACAGTCAATATCCATAAAGGGTGAAATCCTGATGTCTGTGATGCTTTACCTCTAGATATCCTTGGCCTTTCTGAGTATTTGATTCTTACAGTCAATTTTTGGTCAGTGAGCCACAAAATGTTACCTTTTCTTTTGTTCCTAGACATTGAAGCAGAATCAAGCAATACCCACATCCCCATTTAAAGAAAAAATCAAAAGATTATGTTTCTTTGTTTTGTTGGCCACCAATGTGTAATCTTTAGAACATTTCAGTTCAGGGTGGAGGTACTATAGGAAAAGTTTCTTAGGCATGTTGACATTCGATCTCTTAGACTCCTGTTATAGATCTTGTATTTCTTCTACACAACTCCAAGGAAGCAGTTTCTTTTTATCTGTCCTTATAGATTAATAAATACTTCAATTTACAACCCCTTCAGTTTTACTACTTGGATTACTGGATTAATGATTCCCATTGAAAATTTATTCATGGCAAATAAATTAAAACAAAATATTGTATGTCCCTTATGTCTATTTAATCTTTATCTATTTGTATTTCTAATGCTTTAATAGCTCTAGCTACAGCAGAAACCATCTTATACCCAGAATTACTTGCAATTAAGAAAACTCTAATGCAGCTTATCTTGTAGATTTATTTGAAACAATTAAAAATTTAAAAAAAAGGGAAAGAAAGAAAATGCTTTAAGGTCATTAGTATAGAACTAGGGTTGTCTGCTAATATTTAAATATTTTCAAGAAGATAATATAACAAATGGGAAAGAGCTGTGTATGAAGATCTAAGTATATCAATGCATGTAGTAAGTAGAAGGATTATATGCAGAAGATGAGGAAGAATGAAATTTTGTGAGGCTTGTCTTAATTAAAGGAAATCATGTTTTCAAGCAATCAGTTATGAAACTGTGTTATGCAAAACATCAATTATGGCCAGCTAAGACACTGGGAATTTGAAGACCTGAATTAAATTAAAATTTTCTTCTTTAAAAATGAGAATCATTATATTGAAAAATTGTTCTTTTTATTGAGGTACAATTGACAAACACTATATTAATTTCAGGAGAAGGAAATGGCAATCCACTCCAGTATTCTTGCCTGGAAAATCCCATGGACGGAGGAGCCTGGTAGGCTACAGTCCACGGGGTCGCAAAGAGTCGAACATGACAGAGCGACTTCACTTCACTCACTTCTACTCACTTCATACTTTAACACTGGAGAAGGAACTGGCAACCCACTCCAGTATTCTTGCCTGGAGAATGCCATGGACAGAGGAGCCTTGTGGGCTGTGGTCCATGGGGTCGCAGAGAGTCAGACACGACTGAAGTGACTGAGCAAGAGCAAGATATTAGTTTCAGGTGTACAATGTAATGATTCAATATGTGTATATGTTGCAAAATGATCACCACCATAAGTCTAGTTGATATCCACCAACATACAAAATTATAGAATTTTTTTCCTTGTGATGAGAACTTTAATATTTGCTCTCTTAGCAGCTTTCAAGTATACAATACAGTTTTATTAACTATGGTTGCTACACTGTACATTATGTCAGTGATTGTTTGATGACTGGAAGTTTGTATCTTTTAATTCCCTTTACCCATTTCACCCGCCTCTGATATCCATTGATCTGTTTTCTGTATCTATAAGCATGGTGTTCTTTTTGCTTGTTTTAAGATTCTACACATAAATGAGATTATGTGGTATTTACTTTTCTATGTTTGACTTATTGCACTTAGCATAAAGTGCTCAAGGTTCATCCATCTAGTTCCCAATTTCAAAATTTCATGATTTTTCATGGCTGAATAATATTCCATCCTGTGTATACAAGTGTGTATCACACTTTGACATATATATATCTCACATTTTATTTATCCATTCATCTCTTGATGAACACACAAGTTGTTTATGTATCTTGGTTAATATAAATAACAGTGAATATGGGGGAGCAGATATGTTTTCAAGTTAGTGTTTTTGTCTTTGAAAAAATACCCCAAAGTAGAATTGTTGAATTACAGGTAGTTCTGTTTTTAATATTTTGAGGATCATCCATTCTCTTTTCCAAAAAGGAAGCACTGGTATACATTCTCTCCAAAAGTGCAGTCCATATCCTCTCTTATTATTTCATGTCTTTTTTGTGATAGCCATTCTAACTGGTGTGAGGTGATAATATTATTGTGGTTTTGATTTTCAATTCCCTGATGGTTAGTGATGCTGGGCATCTTTTTATGCACCTGTTGGTCATCTAACTCAGATGACTGTTATATCTACTACTGTGGGAAAGAATCCCTTTGAGGAAATGGAGTAGCCATCATGGTCAAGAAAAGAGTCTGAAATGCAGTACTTGGATGCAATCTCAAAAATGACAGAATGATCTCTGTTCGTTTCTAAGGCAAACAATTCAATATCATGGTAATCCAAGTCTATGCCCCAACCAGTAATGCTGAAGAAGCTGAAGTTGAATGGTTCTATGAAGACTTACAAGATCTTTTAGAACTAACACCCCAAAAAAGATGTCCTTTTCATTATAGGGGACTGAAATGCAAAAGTAGAAAGTCAAGAAACACCTGGAGTAACAGGCAACTTGGTCTTGGAGTACAGAACGAAACAGGGCAAAGGCTAATAGAGATCTGCCAAGAGAACGCACTGGTCATAGCAAACACCCTATTGCAACAACATAAGAGAAGACTCTACACGTGGATATCAGATGGTCAACACTGAAATCAGATTGATTATATTCTTTGCAGCCAAAGATAGAGAACCTCTATACTGTCAGAAAAAACAAGACCAGGAGATGACTGTGGCTCAGATCATGAACTCCTTATTGCCAAATTCAGACTTGCATTCCTATATACTAACAATGAAAAAACAGACAGAGAAATTAAGGAAACAATACCATTCACCATTGCAACAAAAAGAATAAAATACTTAGGAGTATATCTACCTAAAGAAACAAAGGACCTATACATAGAAAACTATAAAACACTGATGAAAGAAATCAAGGAGGACACAAGCAGATGGAGAAACATACCGTGTTCATGGATTGGAAGAATCAATATTGTCAAAATGGCTATTCTACCCAAAGCAGTCTATAGATTCAATGCAATCCCTATCAAGCTACCAACGGTATTTTTCACAGAACTAGACCAAAGAATTTCACAATTTGTATGGAAATACAAAAAACCTCGAATAGCCAAAGTAATCTTGAGAAAGAAGAATGGAGCTGGAGGAATCAACCTGCCTGACTTCAGACTCTACTACAAAGCCACAGTCATCAAGACAGTATGGTACTGGCACAAAGACAGAAATATAGATCAATGGAACAGAATAGAAAGCCCAGAGATAAATCCACGAACCTATGGACACCTTATCTTTGACAAAGGAGGCAAGGATATACAATGGAAAAAAGACAACCTCTTTAACAAGTGGTGCTGGGAAAACTGGTCAACCACTTGTAAAAGAATGAAACTAGAACACTTTCTAACACCATACACCAAAATAAACTCAAAATGGATTAAAGATCTAAATGTAAGACCAGAAACTATAAAACTCCTAGAGGAGAACATAGGCAAAACACTCTCCGACATAAATCAAAGCAAGATCCTCTATGACCCACCTCCCAGAATATTGGAAATAAAAGCAAAACTAAACAAATGGGACCTAATGAAACTCAAAAGCTTTTGCACTACAAAGGAAACTATAAGTAAGGTGAAAAGACAGCCCTCAGATTGGGAGAAAATAATAGCAAATGAAGAAACAGACAAAGGATTAATCTCAAAAATATACAAGCAACTCCTGCAGCTCAATTCCAGAAAAATAAATGACCCAATCAAAAAATGGGCCAAAGAACTAAACAGACATTTCTCCAAAGAAGACATACAGATGGCTAACAAAAACATGAAAAGATGCTCAACATCACTCATTATTAGAGAAATGCAAATCAAAACCACAACGAGGTACCATTACACGCCAGTCAGGATGGCTGCTATCCAAAAGTCTACAAGCAATAAATGCTGGAGAGGGTGTGGAGAAAAGGGAACCCTCTTACTCTGTTGGTGGGAATGCAAACTAGTACAGCTGCTATGGAAAACAGTGTGGAGATTTCTTAAAAAACTGGAAATAGAACTGCCATATGACCCAGCAATCCCACTTCTGGGCATACACACTGAGGAAACCAGATCTGAAAGAGACACGTGTACCCCAATGTTCATCGCAGCACTGTTTATAATAGCCAGGACATGGAAGCAACCTAGATGCCCATCAGCAGATGAATGGATAAGGAAGCTGTGGTACATATACACCATGGAATATTACTCAGCCATTAAAAAGAATTCATTTGAACCAGTCCTAATGAGATGGATGAAGCTGGAGCCCATTATACAGAGTGAAGTAAGCCAGAAAGATAAAGAACATTACAGCATACTGACACATGTATATGGAATTTAGAAAGGTGATAACGATAACCCTATATGCAGAACAGAAAAAGAGACACAGAAATACAGAACAGACTTTTGAACTTTGTGGGAGAATGTGAGGGTGGGATATTTCAAAAGAACAGCATGTATGCTATCTATGGTGAAACAGATCACCAGCCCAGGTGGGATGCACGAGACAAGTGCGCCGGCCTGGTGCACTGGGAAGACCCAGAGGAATCAGGTGGAGAGGGAGGTGGGAGGGGGGATCGGGATTGGGAATACATGTAAATCCATGGCTGATTCATATCAATGTATGACAAAACCCACTGGAAAACAAAAATAAAAATAATAAGAAAAAATAATAATAAAAAAAAAAAAAGAAAGAAGGGAAAACCACTAGACCATTGAGGTATGACCTAAATCAAATCCCTTATGACTTTACAGCAGAAGTGAGAAATAGATTGAAAGGACTAGATCTGATAGACAGAGTGCCTGATGAACTATGGACAGAGGTTCATGACATTGTATAGGAGACAGAGATCAAGATCATCCCCAAGGAAAAGAAGTGCAAAAAAACAAAATGATTGTCTGAGGAGGCCTTACAAATAGCTGTGAAAAGAAGAGAAGTGAAAAGCAAAGGAGAAAAGGAAACATATACCCATTTGAATACAGAGTTCCAAAGAATAGCCAGGGGAGATAAGAAAGCCTTCCTCAGCGATCAATGCAAACAAAGAGAGGAAAACAATAGAATGGGAAAGACTAGAGCTCTCTTCAAGAAAATTAGAAATATCAAGGGACTATTTCATGCAAAGATGGGCTCAATAAAGGACAGAAATGGTATGGACCTAACAGAAGCAAAAGATATTAAGAAGAGGTGGCAAGAATACACAGAAGAACTATACAAAAAAGATCTTCATGACCCAGGTATTCATGATATGTGATCACTCACCTAGAGCCAGACATCCTGGAATGTGAAGTCAAGTGGGCTTTAGGAGACATCACTATGAACAAAGCTAGTGGAGGTGATGGAATTATGGTTGAGCTCTTTAAATCCTAAAAGATGATGCTGTGAAAGTGCTGCACTCAATATGCCAGCAAATTTGGAAAACTCAGCAGTGGCCACAGGACTTTAAAAGGTCAGTTTTCATTCCAATCCCAAAGAAAGGCAATGCCAAAGAATGCTCAAACTACCACACAATTGCACTCATCTCACACACTAGTAATGCTCAAAATTCTCCAAGCCAAGCTTCAGTGAAATGTGAACTGTGAACTCCCAGATGTTCAAGCTGGTTTTAGAAAAGGCAGAGGAACCAGAGATCAAATTGCCAACATCTGCTGGATCATCAAAAAAGCAGGAGAGTTCCAGAAAAACATCTATTTCTGCTTTATTGACTATGCCAAAGCCTTTGACTGTGTGGATCATAATAAACTGTGGAAAATTCTTCAAGAGATGGGAATACCAGACCACCTGACCTGCCTGTTGAGAAACCTATATGCAGGTCAGGAAGCAACAGTTAGAACTGGACATGGAACAACAGACTGGTTCCAAATAGGAAAAGCAGTATGTCAAGGCTGTATTTGTCACCTTGCTTTTTTAACTTATATGTAGAGTATGGCAGAAAGTGAAGAGGAACTAAAAAGCCTCTTGATGAAAGTGAAAGAGGAGAGTGAAAAAGTTGGCTTAAAGCTCAACATTCAGAAAACCAAGATCACGGCATCTGGTTCCATCACCTCATGGGAAATAGATGAGGAAACGGAAACAGTGTCAGACTTTCTTCTTTTAGGCTCCAAAATCACTGCAAATGGTGACTGTAGCCATGAAATTAAAGATGCTTGCTCCTTGGAAGAAAAGTTATGACCCACCTAGACAGCATATTAAAAAGCAGAGACATTAGCCAACAAAGGTCCATCTAGTGAAGGCTATGGTTTTTCCAGTAGTCATGTTTGGGTATGAGAGTTGTACTATAAAGAAAGCTGAACACCAAAGAATTGATGCTTTTGAACTGTGGTGTTGGAGAAGACTCTTGAGAGTCCCTTGGACTGCAAGGAGATCCAATCAGTCCATCCTAAAGGAAATCAGTCCTGAATATTCATTAGAAGGACTGATGCTGAAATTGAAACTCCAATACTTTGGCCCCCTGATGCAAAGAACTGACTCATTGGAAAAAACTCTGATACTGGGAAAGATTGAGGGCAGGAGGAGAAGGGGATGACAGAGGATGAGATGGTTGGATGGCATCACCAACTCAATGGATATGAGTTTGAGTAAACTCTGCGAGTTGGTGATGGACATGGAGGCCTGGCGTGCTGCAGTCCATGGAGTCGCAAAGAGTTGGACACGACTGAGTGGCTGAACTGAACTGGTCATCTGTATTTGTCTTTTGGAGACATGCCTATTCAGATCCTCTGCCTGTTTTTTAAATGACTTGCTCTTTTGTTTCATTTTTGCTATTGAATTGTTTGTGTTGTTTTTGTGAAGAACTATGTTAATGTCTTCCCACCTGAGAGGTAGTGACCTACTAAAACAGTGGCTATTTGATCACAAGTGAGATTGTTAGAAATGAACTGGGACACTGGTTTTGAGAGGAATCAGTGATGTTTGGTGGTGGGGAAATGGTTGGAGTTTACTAAAAATGCCTAATGATTGCAAACACAGGACCTGTTGAGTAAAGCTGATATTCAGAAACTGGAGTGCCTGAGTCTAAATTCCAAAGTCAGAGATCAAAGGCAGGAATAAACATGTGGGAGAATCTGGGATGGGATGGGGCCAGAGTTGGGGCTGATTGCAAACAGAAAAGAAGACAATTTAAAAAAAGTATAAGCACCATGTTTCAAGATTGCCTTTATTACCAAATGGAAGCCTGGAACCAGACTCTTTGGGTTGAAATTCTGACTCTCCTATTTACTATATCTGTGACACAGTGAGCTTAATTAATCTTTTAGAGTATTTGTTTCCTCTTATATAAAATGCAAAAATTATCATAATAATCATCTAGGACTAATGTGTGAATTAAGTGAATTAATACATATAAAGTACCTAAAACATTAGCATGTACCAAAAGATATTACTTTTATAATATTATTGGTATTGTTTTTATTACAGCAAACAAAATTATGTCAAGCAGTTAATGTTGTAGGCACTATGCTTTTAATATTTCCAACATCCCTGACATATATATATTATTCCTATTTTTACAGATGGGGAAGCTAATTTTCAGAGGGGAAAATGACATCTCTAAGGTTTCATAGCTTTAAGAAAAAGGTGTGAACTAAAAATAAGGTATCTCTGACTTCTCAGATGATATATATTTTTATTTTCACTACTTCACTACTTTCAGAGACTTCACTTAGAAGTCTCTCTAAAGACCATGTAATTTTAGATGAAAGATAAAGTGACTGTTTTGAATAAACAGGGAAGAGTTGAGTATGATTTTTAAAAATAATTTCAGTGCATTTTAATTTGGTCTTGACAACACATGTGTTTTGGCCAGCACTAATGAAATAAAGCTAGGACTAAAGAAAGAGTGGGGTTTTAAAAGCAAAAACTATGAAGAAAGCCTCCCATTGCAGATGTATCTTGCACAGTGGCACGCAGGCACGGTAATGACATATATTAAGTAACTATGAGTTATTGTGTGTGACTAGAGCATGGAATGAATAAGTCATCAATTGGAAGTCAGAGTAGACAGGTATTTGGGGCTACATTACAAATAGTCTTGAACTCTATACTGAGAATAGAATAAACTATTATTAAACTACATACTATGTACAGTACTCTTGCCTGGAAAATCCCAAGGATGGAGGAGCCTGGTAGGCTGCAGTCCATGGGGTTGCTAAGAGTCGGACATGACTGAGAGACTTCACTTTCATTTTTCACTTTCATGCATTGGAGAAGGAAATGGCAACCCATTCCAGTGTTCTTGCCTGGGGAATCCCAGGGACAGGGGAGCCCGGTGGGCTGCCGTCTATGCGGTCGCACAGAGTCAGACACAACTGAAGCAACTTAGCAGCAGTAGCATAGGGTATGGGGAAAACTTCTAAGATTTTTAAAAATGAAAGATGAATATAATAAAATAATATACTGAAAGAGAAAACTCTGGTAGCAAGGTAAATAGTATTTTTGTTGTGAGAGAAAGTGGATAAAGGAGATCAGAGACTCTACAAATAGTCATGATGATAAGGAAATACAGGGAATGGGATCCTTAGGGAAGTAATTTAAGAAAATAAGACTCAAAAGCTTTTTTTAATATTAAAAATTAAGCAAGGATAATTTGTGAGTGGCTGATTTTTAGCTGTGGCAAATGAGTAAATAATTATTTCTTTTTATATGGAAAGACAGGTGTAGAAGCAGGTTTTAGAGGGAAAATGAGGAATTTAGTTTTGAATTGGCTAATTTAGAGGTACAGTGGGATATTTAGATAAAGCACCTATTTGGAAATGTGTTGACACTCAGGGCTTGAGGTGTAGACTTGAGGATTCTGATGATGCATTTGATAATTAAATTCATGTGAATCATAGATTACCCTGCATATGAAAATAGAAGGGAAGACACCATAAATAGTAATAGATCTCTGGGAGATTCTAGTATTTACATAGCAGAAGGGGGCAACTTGTTGGTAAAGAAGATGAGGTATAATAAAAGATTTAGTCGTGCTATGAGAAAGAAGTGAAATAGAAGGTAAAGGATCAGAAAGTTTTAAAGACAGAATGTCAGTTCAGTTCAATTCAGTCACACAGTTTTGTCCAACTCTTTGCGACCCCATGGACTGCAGCACGCCAGGCTTCCCTGTCCATCACCAACTCCCAGATCTTGCTCAAACTCAATGTCCATCAAGTTGGTGATGCCATCCAGCCATCTTATCCTCTGCCATCCCCTTCGCCTACCTTCAATCATCCCCAGCATCATGGTCTTTTCCAGTGAGTCAGTTCTTCATATCTGGTGACCAAGGTTTTAGAGTTTCAGCATCAGTCCTTCCAATGAATATTCAGGACTGATTTCCTTTAGGACTGACTGGTTTGATCTCTTTGCAGTCCAAGGGACTCTCAAGAGTCTTCTCCAACACCATAGTATGTCAGTTTCAGAAAAATCAGACTGTGGGGTCAATAAAGATGAGGACATTAACAAGTTACTAGACTTCACACTTAAAGAACAATAGGATTTTTCCATGAGAACACTTTCAGTGGAATAATCAGAGGACAGGTAGGTTGTGATGAGTGGAAGATTGAATGGTAGTGAGAAAGACGAGGTATAAAATGTAAATGTCTCTTCTAAGAAGAGTTGAGTAGGACAATGATAATTGATAGATAAATATTGGAAAAGAGAGTCATGATTTTCTTTGAGAAAAGAGCAAATGAAACCAGTAAAGTACAATTTTGATATACCTTGGGGTTGAGAAGATGTTTGAAAATATTTGGTCCTGATGGTTTCTATTTCCTCATAGTATGAAACAAGGACATCTGCTGGGTAACTTGAGAAACTTGGGTTTGGAACACTCTACTAGTAGTAGGTGATTAAAAGGTTGGAACAAGTAGGATTGTTGTACTAATGTATTTTTTAAAAATGTAGCGAGAAAGTTGTATAAAAATCAAATGTACTGCAGTATATTCTGAGTAGCCTGCAAAAAGGAACAAAGAAGATAGGCAGATGGGTTGAGCCATGGTTGGAAATTGGCAAGGCACATGTTTAAAGTCAAAGGATGAAAGTGAAAGTGAAAGTGAAGTTGCTCCGTCGTGTCCGACTCTTGGCGACCCCGTGGACTGTAGCCCACCAGGCTCCTCCGTCTATGGGATTCTCCAGGCAAGAATACTGGAGTAAGTTGCCGTTCCTTCTCCAGGGGATCTTCCCGACCCAGGGATCGAACCCAGGTCTCCCGTGTTGCAGGCAGACGCAGGCAGACGCTTTAACCTCTGAGCCACCAGAGAAGCCCAAAAAAGTCAAAGGATAAAAGGAAATTAATCCAGGAAGATTTAAATAGATAAGAAAAACTGGGATCAGAAAACTGGGTATATTCCATATCATTGTCAGTGATCTGGTGTTGTAGGTGAGAAAATGGAGTTAAGTGTACGGATAGGCTTGGGTTTTCCTGATAGCTCAGTTGGTGAAGAACCTGCCTGCAATGCAGGAGACCCCAGTTCGATTCCTGGATCAGGAACATCTGCTGGAGAAGAGATAGGCTACCCAATCCGGTATTTTGGGGCTTCCCCTGTGGCCCAGCTGGTAAAGAATCCATCCACAATGCGGGAGACAGGTTCTGTCCCTGGTTTGGGAAGATCCCCTGGGAAGATCTACCCACTCTTGTATTCCAGCCTGGAGAATTCCATGGACTGTATAGTGCATGGGATGGCAAAGAGTCGTACATGACTGAGTTTCTTTCACTTTCACTGTCATATGGATAGGAGTTTGTCAGTCATCTCTTCCCTTTCACTCTCTGCATGCTATGATAAGAGGAGTAAGTATTTAAAATGTACTTTCCAAGAGTTGATGAAGTATGACTAAATTTTTAAAGGGTATGACAGAATTGGCATAGTCTAAATGAAGAAAATAGCATCTTAGACTTACATATGAACTAGATGAGACATTGGGAGTGAAGTATGTAGATTTTCTCCCTCTTGCCTGCCCAATGACCTTAGATAGGTTTTACTTTTCTGAGCTTTAGTTTCCTCATTTGTATATTGTACATTTGTATAATACTTGGTGTACCTGCCTCAAACGGTTTTTCGAATCATCACTGTTAACTTAAAGTTTACTTAAAACAGAATTACTCAGAGGGTACCGCACTATGAGAGAAAAAGGGAGATGTAGTTCTAGGATTAGATAAATTTTGGAAACTCCAATATGTTTTCTTCTTGGAGTGTTGAAGCTCCAAATGTACTTCAGTTTTATTTTTTTTAATAAAAAGAAATTTTTATTTTAATAAAAAGAAATTTTATTTCGCTTATTGTTACACAGCTTTATTTAACAAGGCTATTTTAAATTAGGAAAGAAATTGTGTTTATTATCTTTAAAATTTGCACTAGATTTCTGCAGAGCACATCTTTTATTATATATATATACATGTATGTTATCTTTAATTTTTTTTATGGTCACAAGAACTGTGAGGTAAGCTACGTCAGAAAATATGTTGCACATATGGCCAGAATATTGGCAATATTTGCCAGGATGTTTATTTTATTTTGAGAGTTCTATTGCTTAATTTATAAGTGTCAACCATCAGATTATACTTGAAACATATTTTGAATTGGGCTCAATCATCATTTTAGACAAATATTCTTATTTCTCTAGTGGTCATTGATTTCTTAGTCACAAAAACCTCTCAATGTAAGTGTGAAATTTTAATTTATTTTATTTCACTTGCTTTGATAATATTTTTGTTTAAAAAATTTTTCATTCTTATTCATAAAAGCTATTGGTCTATAGATTTCCTTTCTTAATATATCTTCATCAGATTTTTATATGAAGATTGTAGGAATTCTGTAAGATGAATTAAAAATTACTCCTTTTTCTGGAAGACTTTATGTATGGTGTTACTTAAATATTTGGGAGAATTTTCTGGTAAGGAAATTTGGGTCTAAGGATTTTGAAAAGATGACTTAAGTAGATATGTAACAGTTACTGAATCACTTATATTTTCTCTATTCATTTTTTGGTAAAGCATTTCTCTAGAAAATTTTCTGGTTCATGTAAAATTTTAAATTAATTGACATATAATTATAAGTATAGATAATACCAACAGTTTTTAATTTTATTTACTGTACCTTTGCTTTTTAAAAATTTATTTTTACTTTATATTTTATTCTATCTTTATTTTAGTTTAACTTCTATTCATTTTCTAACTTCTAGACATGGATACATAGATCATGATTTTATTTTTGTGTGTGTAATACATAGATTCAAGGTCATACTGCTTTTCAGAGTAGATCTGCAACTTGAGTCATATGGGGCTTGGATGAACAGAAACATAATAAAAACAAGTGGAAAATTTATATTACACACAGGTATAAGGTCCTTAAGCAAATGTCAGTGTGGCAGATGTTTTACTTGTTTTCCTATGCTTCAGAGAAATTTATTTTATGGTCAGAGAAGTGTGAGAAAGAGAGTCTCTGAGGGAAACCTGATAGGGACATATAAAGAGTAGACCCTTATTCTACGATGGCATCATTTTGTGTTTGCTTCAGAACTAAACATAGAATGACTGTGTTAATTTTAGAGAAAGTTTTAAAAAGTTTTTATTTTTCATTCCCACAAGGAAAAGACTCAACAAAAAAAAAAAGCCTTCCTAGTCCCAGGCTGAAAACTTTGATGACTCATAACAATCTATATTAAGTGAAATGAATTAGGAAATCCTAAATTTCACATACCATTATTCAGTAAGTTGTACATGTCTTTGAAAATAAATGTGAATTTTCTAATTTTCAGAGTAGTTATTTTCTAATGAAAAATTTCTAGTCTTTTTCTTGTGGATGGAGAAAGAAGGTACTGTAATATTTTCCATAGACTTTGTGCATATGCATCTCAGTGATGTCAAAAAATGCCTGGACAGTTTGGACTGAATCAAGAGAGGAAGAGCATAGTATCAGTTTGACTTTTAGATTTTGTGTTCCTGTTGTTAGGTTAGCCATATGAACCATCTGTTTTTCCCTCTATCTCTTCAAGTTCCTCACTGACCTGGCTAATTCCACAAAGCAGACTTTTCTCTTGACCTCCTCTCCACTGCCTAACGTCTCTCTTTTGCACGAGCTCCTTCCACAGCTCAGTCATACATGTGTAGATGCTTGTCTGGGACAGTGCTTGCTTTAATTTCAAGCCACTAGGCTTTATAATTTTAATTTGCTTTAGAAGTATTTTGGATTTATTACATGTGTTTAATTATATTACACATTTTAATTACTCTAAAGTCCATTCTTTATTATTTCACAGTTAATATAACTAATATTTTGTAGCTTGGATGAATCCCAGACCTGGATCTGGAAATGTAACTGTCAGATAGAAAGAATAAGTCAGCAAGACCAAATGCTGCTCCAAGTCTCTTAGGAGGCTCCTGTTTTTCAGATGTGTTAATGGAACCATCCAGGTGGAAACCAGAGGTGTCATATCTGGGTTCCTCCCAAGGGACTCCCTGAATTCTCTTTCCTGGAATACTGAATTGGTTTCTGAAGTTGCATTAAAAAAAAAAAAAAAGCCAATAACAAACGAGTGTATTTAAACTCCTTTCTTGAAGGGTTCTCCTTTTATAAGTAAACTATTTCATTCTTCCAGATCACACCTAAAACTATTTGAAATAATAGGTTATTTATAGAAATACATTAACATAGAAACAATTACATAGATTAAAACCCTAAAAATAAATGTCTATTTTTGTTTCAAGAATCTGATAAATTTTTTTTCCCAGTTAGAGCAGACAGAAAGACCATTCTTGTGGATTATGGAAAAATCTATTTCTGACCCAAAGGGAGTCTTTTGACTGCTTACATTAAAAAAAAATCAAATGCAGAATTTGTTGTAGGCTTCTTGGTTCTCTCTTCTGGAGGGACAAAAGTGGGACATTTAAGTCTGAAAGTGGTATAAGTTGTATAAAATCTCAGATATTTTATTTGAATCTAGATAGCTTCAAAAATGAAGAGAAAGATTTTTATATCCACAAATTGGGACCTCAGTGATATATATTGATTTCACATGATGACAGGGGCATCCTTAATACTAAATAATTGTCATCAACTTATATTTTATAAGGTCAAATGGATCACTAGTTTGGCTAAAAATAATCAGTTATAAACTGAGTGAACAGAGTTAGCAAGAAGAGCTCTTTGTATCATTAGGTTCCATACATATTGAATATTTTTCCACTATTGAGTATATGGTTGAAGCCTTAGCTATTAAAGTATTTTAAATTTGGTATTTTAAAAGTATTTTAAAGTTTTTAAAATGTATTTTAAAGTATTTTAAAATTTAAATTTTAAACAGGAGTATACAGTTCAAATGAAAATACTCTTAAAAGTTATTTTTTAATATTTAAAAAAATGTCACAGTCTTTCTTAAATTCTCAACAACATATCCATTTTATCTTATTATCAGTTCTATTTTACATATGAGGAAATTCACACTTGGAAGGCATAAGTAAGTTGTCCAGTTTGTAAATAATTAAGCCTAAATTCAAATCTATGCAGCATATTGAATGGACCAATATTCTTAATTGCCATAGAACATTTATTTAAACAGTCAATAATAGAAACATTATTTTCACTTCTTGTGTGTGTGTGTGTGGGGAGAACATCAGAGAAATTAAGAGGTGAAGATCAAGAAGCTATCAGGAATGGGGTTTGAACTAGTTCTATCTGAATCTAGAGCTTGCCCCCTTAAACCCCATAACCCTTCAGTACCTTCTCCGTCCGTCTCTCTCCATTTCTCTTGCATGTGTGTAAGCAAGGTATGTGTTGCGCTCAGTTGTCCAGTAATGTCCAACTCTTCACAGCACATGGACAATAGCCCACCAGGCTCCTTTGTCCGTGGAATTTTCCAGGAGAGAATACTGGAGTGGGTTGCCATTTCCTACTCTGGGGGATCTTCTTGATCCAGGGATAGAACCCATGTCTCCTGCTTGGTAGGCGGATTCTTTACCACTGTGCCACCTGGGAAGCCCCACGAAAATAAATTATAGCAAAATGACAATTGTAGTTATCTCTGAACTGGCTAGATCAATTAAATGAATATTTTCTTATTTATTCTTGAGCACTTAAAGAATTTACTACAAATATTTTTATTGAAGCAAAAATAATAGAGCCTCAGTAAATAATCTTACCTTGATAGATTGGTGGGTTTGATCTAGGAAAATAAACAATTGACCAGTGTACATAAAAGATCTATAACTCTTTAAGTAATGGTTAAGAATGATCATCAAGTAACACATTACTATTCACTCTAGCAGTAACAGGACATATTCCCAGCCTAAATATATTGGATTCCAACTGCATAGCAATATAGTCTAATAATCATGAGTATTGGCCATTCTTGTATTAGAACAAATGGACTGTTGGGAGTGTGAATTGAGAAAATGGGAAAAATTCAGGTTATTAACAAAGTAAGTAGGATAGTGGAAAGACTGAAGACCTAGCAGGTTTGTTCGGTATTAAAGAAGGCTATTGCAAGAAGAAAAACGTATATCTTTTTTGAATTCTGATTTGAGCAAGCTAATCATTAAAAACAATTATTAAGGAAACTTGAAACTTGTTAGAAGTGTATCAAATGATATTAAGGAATTATTTTTATTTTACTTATGTGTGATAACGATGTTTTGGGGATACCTACTTACAGAGGAATGCTGCAGTGTGTATGAAAGTGAAAGTGAAGTCGCTCAGTCATGTCCAACTCTGCGACCCCATGAACTGTAGCCTACCAGGCTCCTCCGTCCGTGGAATTTTCCAGGCAAGAATACTGGAGTGGGTTGCCATTTCCTTCTCCAGAGGATCTTCCTGACCCAGGGATCAAACCTGGGTCTCCTGCATTGCAGGCAGATGCTTTAACCTCTGAGCCACCAGGGAAGCAATGTGTGTGGTTTACTTTAAAATAATTTGTTGAGAGAGATGGTGATGGCTGCTTATATATATGGGAACATAATCTTTTTGTGTCTCTATTTTTATGAGTTGATATAATTCTAATAAAGTTAAGAAAAGAAAAAGGACAAAGATAGTAACTTAATTAGCAGTGAACCTGTGTGATGGAAAGGACTTTAATAGAGACTAGATAAACTGAAAGTGTGTTCTGAATAGTTCAGGTGAATTTTCAGTCTTCTCGTAAATAATAACTCCTTAGTATGAGCACTTTTGTGAGTGTTAAGTGATGTAGAGGCATGGAAAGCACATAGGGCAATTCCTGAATATAATACAAATTCAAGACTTATTAGTTATTAGTTTTACTCTATGAAAGTCGGGCTAAAATCAATACTCACTATAACCATATGTGTATACTAAAGATATCCTAGTAGTTCTTATTTTCTCTATGAGTTTAGTTAGGTTGAAAGAACCTGAATTAAAATCCATCTATTTCCTAATAAGCCATGAGGAAAAAAATGAAAAATTAGGCATAGTACCAGTGGCCCTGTATCTATGAAGTATGCAGTCAGGACCATGAAGAGAAATACATGGCAAACAAATAAAGAAGAAAAGACACAAAGTTTAAGTGGCTCTCCTAAATTTAAACCACTAATTATTATTGGAAATGATCATCTACATTTCCTAAATCAAGGTTTCCCAAATTACAAGTCCATGTCTTTCTTGTATATGATATCTTTTGTTTCAAAAGAGTAGGTTGGAAGAGACAGAAACAAAACATAGGCAAACTACATGCAGGTTTTTAGTTATAGATGTTCATGTAGCTGAATCAGACCTGTGTCTGTGGCTGTGTTTTTTTGTTTACCACTGGTGTCTCTAGGCCAGCAAAGGACCTGACCATAACGAAGGGTGCAATAAATATTTGTTAAATAAGTAACATGCATCTGTATTTCATTATCATGGTGTGGACAATTTGTTATTAATAAAACAAGTCATCTGTGCTTTTATAGTTTAGTTTGCAAGATAAACATAATAAGCACTAAGGTAAATGACATTAGAGATGTTGAAAAGAGTGGTAACTGATCATTTTCTAATAGTTTTCTAAACAAGTGAAATAAGTCCAAGTAGAGGATTCCAAAAGTAACTAATTTAAAACCTTAACTATAAATAAATTTTAAATGTATTTACATATACATATAATACATGTGGCTATATACATATACCATTTTGCTATTTATATTATTAAATACCTTATTAATGTTTCAGAAAATGAGGGAAATATTTAAAATGATTTTTATTTTAAAAGCCAATACAGTGATAATTGTGTATATTAACTCCAAATGTGGGTGTCACAATTCTTTATAGTTAGTGAAATTCTTACAGAAATTTTTTGAGTTTTTAATTTTAAAGAGTTGAATGTAATTAGTGTGTTTTTGTATAAGGTGAGAGATAATGGGTGCATAGGATTATGAAATGGTGATGTGTTGACTTAGATGAAAAATTGTGGATATTAATATCTGTGCATCATTTTTTAATAATTTTTAGATTTTACCACTGCTATTATTCCTTTCAAATCACACGAATAGGGAATTTTTTTTTTTTTTTTTAGGCTGGAACTTTTCTTATACTTCTATATCTTTTCATGCTTTTCTGAGTCTGGCTTCTAATTGAGCTCCCTCTAAAGCACTATGTCAAATTGTTAGGTAGTTAGAATAGGAAAAAGGAGTCCAGAATGGCGGTGGCTAAAAGACAAAGAAGGGAAAAGCCCGCAAAAATAGAACAAAGGAAGGTCTGAAGACCTGAGTAAGAACCTCAGGTAAAACAAACAGCCCTCCTAGCTAGCCCAGTTTACATAGGGCAGGCCCCAGGGGAGGAGAAAAAACATAAAAAGAGGAGCCAAAATTGAGCTGGGGGCTTCTCTTTGCATCTTTGGGGTCGACCTGCCTTCATGCCTCGAGGATGTATTTTCCTTTGCTTTCTAAATAAAATAGCTAAAACATGGAACTGTAACACTGGTCCATCTGAGGAAATTACACGGGGCTGTAACACTGGTCCGTCTGTCGCTTCAAATGTTTGTTGTGACAAGGCAGAACTGAGGAAATTACAAACTCCCCCGACAAAACTAATATGATTCTTGCTCACACTTGTGTACAAAGACTTAGAAAGCAAACTTGCCCAATTATAAGGCTTGGTATGTGCTTATTGTGAGAAGTGGGAAAGTGACAGATGTGGAGGACGTTTCTGAGGAGTCCAACTGGTCCACAGGCAAGTGCAACCGTGTCCGATTAGGCTGACATTTCTGACTGTTCTTTTCTACTTGAGCCTGGGGGCTCTCTAATTGTTTTTCAGATCACTTAGCAATTAATGGTGCCATTGTCCTTGGGCGACCCATGTGCAGATCGATATTTGCTGGCAGAATCCAACTTTGGGAAGAGGTAATGAGAATAACTGAAGTGACTATTAATAGATAAAGCCCTCAAGCAATGACTGTGAGAAAGTCAGGAGGCTGTGATTCTTCTGCAAACAACTACCTTTCATGAGGTCTGTCAAGGAAACTGGAGGTGTAATTAAAACAAGCTCCTTAAAAAATTATTTATACTTCAACTACGATTGGTAAATCTATTTTTTTGCCTTTTTGTAGTCTGATACTTGTTAAAACCATATTCTGGAATATTATTGTCTTTAAGACCTTTTACTTATTCCTCCACCCCATCACAGTGCTCATAATATTAAAAAAAAAAGCATATAAACTTATTAAGGCAACACTATTTGCCATTCTATTTAAAGTTATAAAAGTGAACCATTCAGAATCAGGATAATTCCCTTCTACCCCTATAACTTTTGTTCATTCATTAAAAATGTGCTTCAGGCTAGATCTTGGATCAAAATAATTAAGTCAACTTCTAAATCAATGGAACATTCAATGTCACTGGCCACTTTTAGGTTTTATCAGTGTAAGACATGATTAAAAAGAAATCTATGGTTGAGGAGTTCCAAGTGACTATATTAGCAGAAAAAATTAAAACCAGTGGTTTTATTTAAATGTACCAGCTTAAGAGAATTTGAAAACCTAAGGAAGGAAAATGCAATGTTAATTTTACTCTTTAAATAGGAGTAATTTGTGTTGACTGGAAGTCAAAAACTGTCAGTCTCAGAGTTAATCAAATGCATATACACTTTTCTAAATGGATTTATATATTGTTTCATATATTATCTAAAAAAACTTTCTTTTGCAGCAATTTATATGAGTGAATATTAACATAATTTTTACCTAGACATAAAGCTTATACACTACAAATGCAATGACAAACATTTAGTGCAAGGAAACAACAATATTTTGAAGCAATCATCAATCTGACATGGTTAGAGGGACTCCTAAAGAACCAATTAATAACTTATCAAATAGCCTCTAAATAATAATGAAAATGAAACATTAAACACAAGATTAAGAAAGTGCAGATAAATTGGATTAAAAGGTGTTGGGAGGAGTAAAAGTGGACAGATTCATACATTTTGCCTGTCATTATGTATCATTCTACTTTCTTATTTCTTTCTTTTCATGAAAAAAGTATGAAAAGGTAGTAGATCAACTATGTGAAGACGATGAAGCACTTCTTCCTTAATAGTTACCTAGTGAGTTGATTTTTCTCCATTATTCAACTTTTTATGGGTTTCTGATCATTTAAAAACAAATGATGAGACTAAGGCTTAGTGATCATTGAAGATTTGGGGTCCCTGGGATTTTGGGTAAGTGGGCAATGTGTAAAGCTTTAGGAATGTGATTGTGTAAATTCTTATTCAATCTACAAGACCAGAATTTTTATAAAATATGTGCCAAGCAATATTTGTCAAAATGTAGCAAAAGATATTAAATTCTGGTATGATATGAGCTTGACTGTTTTGCAATAAAGACATAGCTGTGTCTCTGCCATGTGCTCAGTCTGGATACATCTAAGGATCACATAAAGTGCTCCCAGAGAATAGTGTTCACCATACTGTCTATGCATTTCATAATTTATTAAGCTAGATTACATTTGTTATTAGTAAACTGCAGGCAGTTATCAATATATTCTTTCTTTTTTTTCTTTTTATGTACTTTCTCCCTTTTGTTCACCATATTTCTTAAATTTTATTGAAGGATAATTGCTTTACAGAATTTTGTTGTTTTCTGTCACACCTCAACATGAATCAGCTATAGGTATACATATATCCCCTCCCTTGAACCTCCCTCCCATCTCCCAACCCATATCACCCCTCTAGGTTAATACAGAGCCCCTGTTTGAGTTTCCTGAGCCATACAGAAAATTCCCATTGGCTATCTATTTTACATATGGTAATGTAAGTTTCCTTGTTACTCTTTCCTACATCTTACCCTCTCCTCCCCTCTCCCCAGGTCCATAAGTCTATTCTCTAAGTCTGTTTCTCCATTGTTGCCCTGTAACTAAATTCTTCAATACCATTTTTCTAGATTCCATATATATGTGTTAGAATATGATATTGCTGTTTCTGACTTACTTCACTTGCTATAATAGCTTTTAGGTTCATCCACCTCATTAGAACAGACTCAAAGGCATTCTTTTTATGGCTGAGTAATATTCCATTGTGTATATGTACCACAACTTCTTGATCCATTCATCTGTTGATGGACATCTAGGTTGCTTCCGTGTTCTAGCTATTGTAAATAGTGCTCAGTGAGCAATGGGATACATCTGTCTTTTTCAGTTTTGGTTTCCTCAGGGTATATGCCTAAGAGTGGGATTGCAGGGTCATATGGTGGTTGCAATCTCTATATCATCTTCCATAGTGGCTGTATCAATTTACATTCCCACCAACAGTGCAAGAGCTCTCCACACCCTCTCCAGCATTTATTGTTTGCAGACGTTTTGATGATGGCCATTCTGACTGGAGTGAGGTGATATCTCATTGTAGTTTTGGTTTGCATTTCTCTAATAATGAGCAATGTTGAGCATTTTTTCATGTGTTTGTTAGCCATCTGTATGTCTTCTTTGGAGAAATGTCTGTTTAGGTCTTTTCCCCACTTTCTGATTAGGTTGCTGGTTTTTCTGGCATTGAGCCATATGAGCTGCTTGTATATTTTGGAAATTAATCCTTTGCCAGTTTCATTTGCTATTATTTTCTACCATTCTGAGGGTTGTCTTTTCTCCTTGCTTATAGTTTCCTTTGCTGTGCAAAGGCTTTTAAGTTTAATCAGGTCCCACTTGCTTACTTTTGTTTTTATTTCTGTTACTCTAGGAGGTGGGTTATAGAAGATCTTGCTTTGATTTATGTCATCAAGTGTTCTGCCTATGTTTTCCAAAAGAGTTTTATAGTTTCTGGTCTTACATTTAGGTCTTTTATCCATTTTGAGTTTATCTTTGTGTGTGGTGTTATGAAGTGTTCTAATTTCATTCTTTTACGTGTAGTTGACCAGTTTTCCCAGGACCGTTTGTTGAAGAGGGTGTCTTTGCTCCACTGTATATTCTTACCTCCTTTGTCAAAACTAAGGTACACATAGGTGCATGGGTTTATTTCTGGGCTTTCTATCTTGTTCTATCGGTCTATATTTCTGTTTTCGTGCCAATACCACACTGTCTTGATGACTGTAGCTTTGTAGTATCATCTGAGGTCAGGAAGATTGATTCCTCCAGCTCCATTCTTCTTTCTCAAGACTGCTTTGCCTATTTGGGTACTTTCGTGTTTCCATATGAATTGTGAAATTTTTTGTTCTACCCCTGTGAAAAATGTCATTGGTCGTTTGATAGGGATTGCATTGAATCTGCAGATTGCATTGGTAATAAAGTCATTTTCACAGTATTGATTCTTCCCATCCAGAAACATGGAATATCTCTCCATCTGTTTATGTCATCTTTGATTTCTTTCATCAGTGTCTTATAATTTTCTGTGTACAGTTCCTTTGTCTCCTTAGGCAAGTTTATTCCTAGATATCTAATTCTTTTTGTTGCAATGGTGAGTGGGATTGATTCTTTAGTTTCTCTTTCTGATTTTTCATTGTTAGTGTTAGAAAACGCTGCGGGAGGAAAAAGCCACCTCTAGGGACCGTTGATGAAGGCCTTTATTGAGCGGTCGCTCTCGGGCAGAACTCCCAGGGGCGGGTGAGCGAGGAGACAAAGGGAGTCTGCAAGATATGAGGGGTGGGGAGGGGTTTTATAGCCAGGGCCGGCGTTTAAGCCAGGTCTTTTCATATAAGGAAGAAAGCGCAGGCTACAGCGGCAGTTGGTGTCCACAGGCTCCAGGTCGGTACCTGATTGGACCAGGCTGCAGGGGGTCGGTCCCCGGAAGTTTAGCCAGCCTCCGGAATTTGCCTTGCGGCACTTTTTTGGGGCATGTCTCAACATACCCGACCTTTCAGTTAGTATATAGAAATGCAAGTGATTTCTGTGTATTGATTTTGTATCCTGCAACTTTGCTGAATTC